>NC_090923.1:89447717-92342717 GCF_040938575.1 Ambystoma mexicanum | reverse complement strand
CTGACGTGGTCAACGAGCCATTCGAGATGACGTGCAGTCTCTCCATGAAAAGACTGCAGGTCACCTCGCATGGCCCGTTGACGCAACGCCACACCAGCCAGGACAGGCTCAACCCGGACCTGGATAGCCACGTCCGCAGGCAGAGGAAGGCCAGTTGACGTCAGCTCATCCCCTGCCTGAAAACGGGTCTGGACGTAGGCATCCCTGCTGGTGCAAGATGAGGCAGGGACAGGATCGGGGATAGGATTGCACACAGGCACCTCCGCGGCGGCCTGTGCTGCCTCCTGTCCCTGGTCCTGCACTGCACCACTAGCACCAGTGGGATCCCCACCTCCAGACCCCGTCTCTGGTGCTTGCACGGCCTCCTCCTCCACCAAACCCCCCACCAACCTGGATGACTCCGTGCCATCTTCCCCTGTTGGGCCCTGTGAGGTCCCAGCTGCCCCTTCTGCTGCCGAGGAGTCCAACCCCAACCTCTGCCTCTTGGACCTCCCCCCGGCAGCTGCGGCCTGGGACGTGGCACCGGACTCCTCACTCCCTGACGAGATGACAACACAGGAGGGGAGCCGGGCCTTGCGTCTCCGGCTGGCGGTGGGATCCCCGCCGCTGTGCTCCACAGCACCTTCTCCGCCCTCTTCATCAGTTGACGCTGCAGACAGGGAGAAACAAAACACAGGCATCAGGGCACTGTACAATGGACACATACACACATGACAGTTGCACATGAGTGGCATTGGCAAACCTCAGACATGTCATCACAATCCCCAACACACATGTCATTACAACTCGCACACATGAGCCATACCACAGCCATATCGCAACTGCCACCACCATCCCTACACATACAACAGCATGAGCAGCCAAAGGTGAGCCAGACATCACATGCAACACAGGAAGTGCACCACACATGTACACACACCACCACACTTGCATGCATGTGTACACCTCTGCCAAGTGTCGCACTGTTCAGACGGGCATCCATGTCACATCTGCCAATCAGGCTTCCACATACCGCTGTCACATGCATCCATGTTGCATCACTGTTGCACCCTTGTCAAATACACACACATGCACATGTACACAGTGCTGATACATGCAGCCGAAAACAACATACATGCGTGACATCACGGACATGTCTACTTACATACACATTCATCCAAACATGTGTGCCCACACAACTGCATTTGGCATGCAAGCCTACACACAGAAGCACCATCCATGTCTCACACATTACAGCCCTCGCATGTGTCAGCCCCACGGCCCTGTACACCCCCACCCATACTCGACCCCATACAAACAGATGTGCAACCTGCACACTACCGAATAATCACCACACGCACTGCTCACAATCAGGATGCATGTACACTCACCGCTCGACTCCAGACGGGTCTGCTTCTCTAGGACCTGGACGTGGAGCGCTGGGGATATGCGTTCCAGGACCCTCATCTGTTCTTCCGACAAGTGGCCCCGGCGCCCCTTGGCATCCGCTGCCTTCAAGAGGCGCCGGGCCTTGTTCAGGGTCCTTTACCGGAAGTCCTCCCAGCGCTTCCTGACATGTTGTAAGTCGCGGACTGCCACCCCCTCCGCGTTGATGGCAGTCACGATGTCAGTCCAGATCCGAGTCCGTCCTTCCTTGTCGGTGCGGGAACTTCCGAAGAGGGCATCATACTGCCCCAGGACTTGCTCCACCAGGACACCAACTTCGGTGGCACTGAAGCTGGTGCCCCTCTGCCTCTCTGGCCGGGGGTTGTCAGTGGTCCCAGATGGTGTTTGCCCCGACATGACAACCCCAGAGGCAGGAGTGGGTGGGCAACTGGGTCCTGGGGCTGGGCTGTGGAGCGATGGAATCCCAGTCGGGAGTCTTCGGTTCCAGCAGGGGTGGTCACAGCAACAGCACCCCTGGCTGATGTGCAGGCAGCAAATGGCAGTGCACTTGGGCAGCAGGCAGCAGCAGATGGCAGGTGGGAGCGTGCTCGGGGCTCTGGGGGGCAGTAGTTCGGCCTTCTGGGCAGGAGCGTGGTCTTCCGTGTGCTTACGCATGGCCAGCTTGATACGGAGTGATTTGGCACGTGAAAAATCTGCACGTCAGCGTGTAATTCGAGGAAAGGCCCTTAGCGCGTAAGCGCGTCTGCACGCATATGCATTTTCATTGGACAGAAGGCCCCTCAAGCGCAAGCGCCCTTGTGACGTGACGCGTACGCGTACAGACTCAGTCATACCAGATATCAAAACACAATTGGAAAAGATAGAAGAAGAAATAAAGAAATTCAAAGAATTCACTCTGGATAAGAAAATTTGGAAACTGAAAAAAGACATCCAGAACTACCAAGAGGAAAAAACGTACCCTTACCTTGTTCCAGGATTCTACCAACAACAAAACACAGGCAACAACACGAGAAGAGGCACTCAACAACGGTTTCCCAAAAAATACGTATCTTTCTCGAATTCCTCCAACAGCAGTGAATCAGACTCTTCCGCTAGTGGCCCGTCAACATCGGGCACAGGACAACAACGAGGTCAGTTTTTTCAAGGACGCGGGAAGCAAGGCAGAATACGCCAACAAGGGTACCACGGGATGAGAACACGCCAATGGACCCCACAACAAACACCACAGCAACAATGGTAATACCAATCTTCAATTTGAGCGACTACACACTCACTCCTGAAGATGTGAACATTCTCAGCAAAGGACTGAGTTTTGTACCTACAAACAGAGCAGATCGATTCACCACAGAAGTAGAATTAAGAAAGTTCTTCAGAACGATACGCTTAAAATACTTCTTCCGGAATTCCACACAAAATGAACCCAAAGACACGACCACAACGGGCCTAAAACCGAAATCCACGTTTACCCCTATATCATCAATGATCTGCCCAGAAATACTGGCATTTGAAAATAAAATCCTAAGAGACATGGACACCTTTTTCAAAACAAAAAATCACAAAAGGGACAATCTCACAAAACAGGAAAGACTGGCACTACAACACCTAGAAAACCAAAAAACATTTTGTATCAAACCAGCAGACAAAGGAGGAGGCATTGTACTCTGGGGTAACAATCTCTACGACAATGAACTACAGAAACACCTTCAAGACGGACGGTTCTACAAGAAACTAGATCATAACCCAACAACACGTCTAATGGATGAAATCAAGAGTCTTATGCTTTTTGCAGAATCCCAGGGCTGGATCGACAACGATGAAAAAATGTTTCTCACAACAGAACACCCGATCACCCCGGCCTTCTACTGCATCCCCAAAATACACAAGAATACCACGGTCCCACCGGGGAGACCGATAGTGTCTGGAATAGGCTCACTTCTAGAACCTTTATCAATATATACAGACGTCTTCCTACGACCCTTTGTCCAGAAAATGAAATCATACATACAAGATACAACAGCTATGATACATCATCTCGCCAGTATCAGAACAGAACAAAATGACATCTTGGTCACTTTCGACGTAGAAGCCCTATATACCAGCATTCCACAAAGAGAATGCTTGGAAATACTAAAGACCTACCTGGACAACAGACGAGATCAATCAACACCGACATCCTTCATTCTAGAATGTATACGGATAGCTCTCACAGAAAACTTCTTCAAGTGCCAAGGCAAATATTTTCAACAAATCAGAGGAACCAGTATGGGTTCAACATTCGCTCCGGATATAGCAAACCTATACATGGACAATTTGGAAAGCAAGTACATTTACAACGCAGACAACGCATACAAACAAAACCTTATCGGTTGGGTCAGATACATCGACGATGTTTTCACCGTCTGGAGAGGCACCAGTGCGGAATTAGAAACTTTCCACACCTGGCTCAACACCGTAGACCCGTGCATCAAATTCACCATGAAGTCAAACCACGAAAGTATACCTTTCCTGGATCTCAACATTCAAACTACAGAAGAAGGTAATCTCGTCACTACCCTCTACAGAAAACCAACAGACAAAAACACACTGTTAAATTTTGAAAGCTTTCATCCACAATCACTCAGAGAAAACCTCCCTTTTGGTCAATTCCTCAGGATACGGAGAAACTGTACCACCCTACCAGAATTTGACAAAAATGGAAAGGACCTAGAATTTCGTCTAAAAGCAAGAGGGTACCCACCCAACATTATACGTAGAGCACGTAGGACAGCAAGGCATATGAGCAGGGAAACATGTCTTACGAAGAGACCTAGAGTGGAACACGGTGAAAAAATGACATGTGTCACCACGTTTACCCCAATAAGCAACTGCATTCGAAAATCGGTGCTATCAAATTGGAAACTTCTACAAACAGAAGATTTTAGCCCCGAAAAGCCTAGATTCGCATTTAAAAGAAGCAAGAACATAAAGGATCGCCTAGTACACACATACCCAGGCTCCACAAAAAAATCCAGTCAGACCAACCTATGGGACCTCCCCCCTGTCATTGGACATCACAGATGTGGCAACTGCTCAGTATGCAATTTGACGAAGGATCAAAAAACCATCTCACTTAATGGCCTGGAATGGAAGCTCAAAACCTTCACCAACTGCCGTACCCAGTGGAGTATTTATGTAATACGGTGCCCCTGTGATCTATTATACATCGGCAAAAGTAAAAGAGAAGTGAGGCAACGCATTTGCGAACACAGATCATGCTTAAAAAACGCTGTTGAGGACAAACCTTTAGTGGCCCACTTTAGCAAACTTAAACACAAATATACAGACTTTCAATGGGCGATCATCCAAACCATAGATGAAAAGGAGCGAGGAGGGGACAGAGACCTAGCCCTGAGAAAATTGGAACAGAAATGGATCCACAGATTAGATACGGTGAAGAATGGACTAAACATCCACATAGAGCGGAACCTTTTTTTCTAACTGCACCTTAATTTACCTCCCATCAGTATTCTTCCCTACTCTCCTCTTCTACCAATTACTATGTGGCATAGGATAGAATGAGGCAATTTGCTGTGTATGTTAATGTCCGCATGTTTGTATTAATCAAAATACACTCGTACGTGCGCTGTATTACTGAAATTCAATCAAAAATGTATGAAATGCAGACTGTACTGTACTGTTGAAAACATATGGACTACACAGCCCACCTATATACAATGTAAAACACGAGACTAACCCACTGTGTACGCCCATCTCTGACGTGACATAGCAACAGTGTCCCAGCCATGAACGCACGTACACTTTCTTTCCCCACACATGCGCGGTAACTCCACCACTATTTACTCACGCATGGGCATACTAGTTTGATTCTCGTTTTTTGGTTGCCCGCCTCACCGACGCAACACCACGCATGCGCGGAGCACGGTCAGCGACACAGCTCACTCCAGGAGCTCTCCCCAGTACGAGAAGGTAAGCACCTCGCCCTCTCTTCCGGGGTTTTACAAGTATTAATACCAAAATAGGACACTTGCATCTAACTCACGCTATGTCCTATATATTGCAGCAGATAACTCTCCTGCAACTCCAGAGAACAATCAAAATTTGGTCTGGCACACTCGGATTCGCCATTCCCTACGCACCACCCTGCCCTGAGACAAAACACTGTTGAAGACAGGTATGTCTGAGCCTAGCATCATGCTTCTTTACCTTTGTAGTTCCCTATTCCATGGTACCCTTTTAAACAGCACATTTTCCCCCCCTTTTTTCTTGTTCCCCATTCACAGCTTGGTCAGAGAAACACACACAAGACTACCCGATTTCACAGTCCTGAGGAAAGCTATACAACAGCCCACCATCTACATCTGCGTTGTTATATAGCTGGAAACACATCTAAGTGTCGACTCCTTCTCAGTGCATGAACAATAATATTGCATTTGATAATTTTTGTTATTTTAACGACGAAGTGTTGTTGACATTATATGCCGATACAATATAATGAATAATACAATTTGTGACAATGGACTTTTAGTTTGTCTATGTTTTTAAAACATTTTTTTGGGGTGTGTCCCAAATAAAAATTCTTAAGCACCCGTGAAAAATTGTTGTTGGGTTCTATTACAAAAAACACAAGTCTTACTAGCGTAGACTTAGTTTCATGTATGCTAGCGCGACACCTGTTAGTGTCTCAGAGGAAGAGGCAGCCAGAGTCCAACCCCCTCTCTTTGCAGTATTAATTTGTCCTCCAGACTCAGGCCCCTCTATAAAATACAAAGAGGATCCCCCCTTCCCCTTTTTTATAAACTGTGTATGTAAGTAGACATGTCCGTGATGTCACGCATGTATGTTGTTTTCGGCTGCATGTATCAGCACTGTGTACATGTGCATGTGTGTGTATTTGACAAGGGTGCAACAGTGATGCAACATGGATGCATGTGACAGCGGTATGTGGAAGCCTGATTGGCAGATTTGACATGGATGCCCGTCTGAACAGTGCGACACTTGGCAGAGGTGTACACATGCATGCAAGTGTGGTGGTGTGTGTACATGTGTGGTGCACTTCCTGTGTTGCATGTGATGTCTGGCTCACCTTTGGCTGCTCATGCTGTTGTATGTGTAGGGATGGTGGTGGCAGTTGCGATATGGCTGTGGTATGGCTCATGTGTGCGAGTTGTAATGACATGTGTGTTGGGGATTGTGATGACATGTCTGAGGTTTGCCAATGCCACTCATGTGCAACTGTCATGTGTGTATGTGTCCATTGTACAGTGCCCTGATGCCTGTGTTTTGTTTCTCCCTGTCTGCAGCGTCAACTGATGAAGAGGGCGGAGAAGGTGCTGTGGAGCACAGCGGCGGGGATCCCACCGCCACCCGGAGACGCAAGGCCCGGCTCCCCTCCCGTGTTGTCATCTCGTCGGGGAGTGAGGAGTCCGGTGCCGCGTCCCAGGCCGCAGCTGCCGGGGGGAGGTCCAAGAGGCGGAGGTTGGAGTTGGACTCCTCGGCAGTAGAAGGGGCAGCTGGGACCCCACAGGGCCCAACAGGGGAAGATGGCACGGAGTCATCCAAGTTGGTGGGGGGTTTGGTGGAGGAGGAGGCCGTGCAAGCACCAGAGATGGGGTCTGGAGGTGGGGATCCCACTGGTGCTAGTGGTGCAGTGCAGGACCAGGGACAGGAGGCAGCACAGGCCGCCGCGGAGGTGCCTGTGTGCAATCCTGTCTCCGATCCTGTCCCTGCATCATCTTGCACCAGCAGGGATGCCTACGTCCAGACCCGTTTTCAGGTAGGGGATGAGCTGACGTCAACTGGCCTTCCTCTGCCTGCGGACGTGGCTATCCAGGTCCGGGTTGAGCCTGTCCTGGCTGGTGTGGCGTTGCGTCAACGGGCCATGCGAGGTGACCTGCAGTCTTTTCATGGAGAGACTGCACGTCATCTCGAATGGCTCGTTGACCACGTCAGCCTGCTGGGACAGGTCACCCAGGCCGGATTCCTCCGTCTGATGGGGCTTGCTCCGACCCCCTCCTCAACTGGACCCCCTACGCGCCATTCGTCCTCTGTGCCATCTTCCCACCCATCAGTCACCTGGGTGCCCTGTGGAGCTGCCTCTGACGGTGCGGCCAGGCTGGTGGAGGAGGCATCCCTGCCACAGTCGGGAGTCGGACGTCCAGCAGGGGTGGCCACATCAACAACTGCACCCCAGCCGGCGGAGGATGTGCAGGCAGCAGGAGGCAGTGCACGGGCAGAGGACAGCAGCAGCAGCAACGTGGTGGGAGCCATGAAGGCTCGGGGCCTTCAACATCGGAGGGGCAGGCATCGGCCGGAGGGCAGGTTGACCCAGGACGGGGTGTGTCTTCTGTGTGGCAGCGGTTGGGCCAGCAGATAGGTGCGGAGCGGCGGCGGGTGGAAGAGGCGCGGCTCACAATGGTCAGGGCGGAGAACTCCATGCGGAGGGCCCTGAGGCGGGCCGAGTGCCTCGAGGCAATCCACAGGGGGTTGGAGGAGGACACGGCGTCGTCCCTGTGGACCCTCGGGGCCATGGAACTGGACCACCTCCGGGACATCGAACAGGAGTTTGATGATGCCCTGGCCCGGAACACCACGGAGTGAGCCGCTGGACTTGCCCGCCGCCTTTGTATATAGTTCTTTAGTTTTAGGTTTCCTTTGTTTGTTCTTATGATTTGGAGTCGACGGACACTGCTCCACTTTTTGTATATAGTTGCATTTTAGTTAGGGTTTTTTGTAGGTTTCCTTTGTTCAGTTGGGCTCATGACCCTTGGATGTTTTGTACATAGTTCTTCATTGGATTGATTTTATTTTTCATTTGACTTTGGACAACATTTTTTTGGATTAGGATTTGGTGTTTTTATTTTGTTAAACGGACATGCAGCTTATCTTTTTTTCATTGCCATTGTAGTTTGTTTCATTTCTTTTGCATTCTTCTTTTTTTTAATACAATTTTGTTTTCATACTTCACTGTGTGGTATCATCTCATTGGTTTCATGCATGTCATGTTGGGTGTTTTCCCATTCAATTGCAACCATTGTGTGTGACGGACATGGGTTCATTAGCTTTATGAACATTGGGGGTGTAACATGTAATTTCCATTTCCATGTGGGTGAATGGGTTACTTGGTAGGGCTTTTTGGCTGTGGAGGCTGACCATGACGCACATGATTGGGGATTGTGAGGACCTGGTGGAGGCTGCCCATGGTGGCTGGGGGGTGGAGGTGATAGGTGACATGAGTGGGGGCCTGGTGGGGGCTGGCCATGGTGGCTGGGGGGTGGGGGTGGTGGTAGACATGAGTTGGGACCTGGTGGAGGCTGCCCCTGCACTGCTGGGGGGTGGGGGTGGTGGGAGACATGAGTGGGGGCCTCGTGGAGGCTGCCCCTGGTGGCTGGGGGGTGGGGGTGGTGGTAGACATGAGTGGGGGCCTGGTGGAGGCTGCCCCTGCATTGCTGGGGGGTGGGGGTGGTGGGAGACATGAGTGGGGGCCTGGTGGAGGCTGCCCCTGGTGGCTGGGGGGTGGGGGTGGTGGGAGACATGGGTGGGGGCCTGGTGGAGGCTGCCCCTGCACTGCTGGGGGATGGGGGTGGTGGGAGACATGAGTGGGGGCCTGGTGGAGGGTGCCCCTGGATGCTGGGGGGTGGGGGTGGTTGGAGACATGAGTGGGGGCCTGGTGGAGGGTGCCCCTGGTGGCTGGGTGGTGGGGGTGGTGGGAGACATTAGTGGGGGCCTGGTGGAGGCTGCCCCTGCACTGCTGGGGGGTGGGGGGGGGGGGTGGGAGACATGAGTGGGGGCCTGGTGGAGGGTGCCCCTGGATGCTGGGGGGTGGGGGTGGTGGGAGACATGAGTGGGGGCCTGGTGGAGGGTGCCCCTGCACTGCTGGGGGGTGGGGGTGATAGGGGACATGGGTGGGGGCCTGGTGGAGGGTTCCCCTGCACTGCTGGGGGGTGGGGGTGGTGGGAGACATGAGTGGGGGCCTGGTGGAGCCTGCCCCTGGTGGCTGGGGGGTGGGGGTGGTGGGAGACATGAGTGGGGGCCTGGTGGAGGGTGCCCCTGCACTGCTGGGGGGTGGGGGTAATAGGGGACATGAGGGGGGCCTGGTGGAGGGTGCCCCTGACTGCTGTGGGATGGAGGTGGTGGGAGACATGAGTGGGGGCCTGGTGGAGGCTGCCCCTGACTGCTGGGGCGTGGGGGGTGGTGGTAGACATGAGTGGGGGCCTGGTGGAGGCTGCCCCTGGTGGCTGTGGGATGGGGGTGGTGGGAGACATGGGTGGGGGCCTGGTGGAGGGTGCCCCTGCACTGCTGGGGGTGGGGGTGGTGGGAGACATGAGTGGGGGCCTGGTGGAGGGTGCCCCTGGTGGCAGGGGGTGGGGTGGTGGGAGACATGAGTGGGGGCCTGGTGGAGGCTGCCCCTGCACTGCTGGGGGGTGGGGGTGGTGGGAGACATGAGTGGGGGCCTGGTGGAGGGTGCCCCTGGTGGCTGGGGGGTGGGGGTGGTGGGAGACATGAGTGGGGGCCTGGTGGAGGCTGCCCCTGACTGCTTGGGCGTGGGGGGTGGTGGTAGACATGAGTGGGGGCCTGGTGGAGGCTGCCCCTGGTGGCTGTGGGATGGGGGTGGTGGGAGACATGGGTGGGGGCCTGGTGGAGGGTGCCCCTGCACTGCTGGGGGGTGGGGGTGGTGGGAGACATGAGTGGGGGCCTGGTGGAGGGTGCCCCTGGTGGCTGGGGGGTGGGGGTGGTGGGAGACATGAGTGGGGGCCTGGTGGAGGCTGCCCCTGCACTGCTGGGGGGTGGGGGTGGTGGGAGACATGAGTGGGGGCCTGGTGGAGGGTGCCCCTGGATGCTGGGGGGTGGGGGTGGTGGGAGACATGAGTGGGGGCCTGGTGGAGGGTGCCCCTGGATACTGGGGGGTGGGGGTGCTGGGTGACATGAGCAGGTGTGCAGGGTAGTCCCCTGTGGTGTGTGCTGCCTACAGGGGCCGTGGAGGGTGTACAGGGAATACCTGGGAGCACACAGCCAAATCGCGTGTAGAATTTCCCGCGTACCCCTGTCATACACGTGCCCAGCCAAATCGCGTGTGGAACTTCCCGCGCACCCCTGAAATCCACGTAAACTGACAAATCGCGTGTGGAACTTCACGCGCACCCCTGAAATCCACGTACCCGGCCAAATCGCGTGTGGAACTTCCTGCGCACCCCTGAAATCACGTACACGGCCAAATCGCGTGTGGAACTACCGGCGCACCCCTGAAATCCACGTACCCTGACAAATCACGTGTGGATCTTCCCGCGCACCCCTGAAATCCACGTACCCTGACAAATCGCGTGTGGATCTTCCCGCGCACCCCTGAAATCCACATACACGGCCAAATCGCGTGTGGAACTTCCCGCGCACCCCTGAAATCCACGTACACGGCCAAATCGCGTGTGGAACTTCCCGCGCACCCCTGAAATCCACGTACCCTGACAAATCGCATGTGGAACTTCCCGCGCACCCCTGCAATCCACGTACCCTGACAAATCGCGTGTGGTACTTCCCGCGCACCCCTGAAATCCACGTACCCGGCCAAATCGCGTGTGGAACTTCCCGCGCACCCCTGAAATCCACGTACCCTGACAAATCGCGTGTGGAACTTCCCGCGCACCCCTGCAATCCACGTACCCTGACAAATCACGTGTGGAACTTCCCGTGCACCCCTGCAATCCACGTACCCTGACAAATTGCGTGTGGAACTTCCCGCAAACCCCTGGAATTCACATGCCCTGCCAATTCGCGTGTGAGACTTCCCGCGCACCCCGGTATACACGCACACGTATTTTTTGTCAGTGGGTGTCCGTGTTTGTGGGTACCCCTTTGCACGTCATTTGTCCTGGAGGGCCACAGTATAGGACATTCATCATGGCTGTATATAGGTGCTATTTGTTGGCGCACCTTTTGGCGCACATTTCTTACAGGCGCAGAGACGCTACCGCCTGCTTTCTTGTGGCGGTCGTGTTTGTGCCTGTGCGCTGGTTTGAGCGTGCGCTTTTTTGCCCTATTCTATTCCATGTTTACGTGTTGTAGGCCAGCGTGTGGGCGTTCCGCGCACTTGTACCCTGTACTTCCCCCGTGACGCCCACATTTTGGCAAGTTGTTCGCCATTCCGAGTGTTACGCCCCGTGTTCCGCCTACTTTTGTTGCATGCGCCGCGCTATGTGTGATTTTCGCTGTGGCCTGTGCGATTTTCGCTGTGACCTGGCGCACGCAGTTAGATGGCCTGTGCGCCAACGTGCGCCGCGCACTTTTTTATCGCACATCCGATGGTTTTCTAGTGCACGGCCTTCCATGAATCGATGTGCGCTGCTTTTCGTGCGATTTTCGCACTTGCACTGCGATTTTCGCTATTCCACTGCGAATCGCACGTTTTTGGCCACTTGCGCCGCGCTAATTATTCCATGAATCGGCCTGTCTGGGTTAAGAGAAAGAAAGATGCCTCAGTTGCGGGTTCCAAAGGAACCAAGGAAAACGCATTTAACTCTAAAAAGAGTATATGACAAGTATTCCTGAGGCAAATGCTAATGAAGAAGAATATGTATTGCACTCCAAAATGGAGTAAAGTTTAAGATGAGATACGTCTATCAGGAGGATGGGACAAGACGGTTGTAGAATTATTGGGCACGTTTTTCGGGGGGGTTAATTTGTGTTAATTTGAAACGTAAATATTTCTTAAGTGTTTTGTCATGTGTCAGTGACGGCTGATTTATGTGTAATAATGTGTGTGTTTTGTGATGCATCATTATGTTTTGAACCTAAGGAAAGCAATTCTTTCTTTTTTGTATCAAGGGACTTAATTTTTTATTTGTAAAAAGAGGAAATGCAGTTTTTCTCATGACTGGCCTAGAAAACAGGGCCACACTTTTTCCCAGGGAAGACAGTTTAAATAAATAATGTAGGCAATAGCTCTGTTTTGTATTTTTATAAACTTCAGCTGCAGGTGAAAGAGTTTTGAAAGAGACAGCATTTTTTTGTGCTGCAATTCAGTTGTATTGGGAAAATGTACAGCCGTCTGACAGAGAGGCAGAGATAACATTGCTGTGTTGGCAGACTTCAAAGAAGGGCATAGGCAGTCGTGCACGGCAGAAACATACAGCCCGCATTCTTTAAGAAATGTAGGAGCACCGACATAAAGTTGAGCTGACTAGCTCAGTGAGTGGAAGTAGAGACATTCCAAATAATATATGGAAAAGTGATGGCATGTTTTTAGTGTTTAAATGATCAGCAGGAGTATTTAGGAGTGTGCATTGAGGAGTCATGCACTCAGACATATGCTCAGACAAAAGGAGAAGTTGTTTGATGCATATGAAAAACATAGCTCATGTAAAGCGCCTTGAATCAAGTGGCTACATAAATATCAGAGTATATATACATTGAGTAATGTTGAATTGTAATGTGAGGAAAATGTATTCTGCTTTAGCTGGCAGTTATAAGGTGTTAATTTAAATATGAAAATAAGATAAGGTTCAAAAGAAGAATTCGGCATAGATGTATCTATGAATAGGATGTCTTTTTAGAATATATGGTACATTAAAAAAAGACGAATCTCTTTTAAGTGGTGTGATCTGAGGGACATAATAGTGTGCATGTGAAAAATAGATATAAATATGGGATTTGGAGTATAAGATATAAGAATGAGTAGGGATAGGGATTAAATATATGTGTATATATAATCAGTGTGGATTGTTGAGCAAAGATAGGTTTTTAAGATTTGTAAATTCATTTTTATTTTTAGGATGAAGCAATTTGTATATAGTTTTGGATTGACATTGTCAGTAGAGAGAGTATTAAAGTGGTTGTGATGATATATTTTAAAAAACAATACTTTTTAATATAGAACTTTAAGTGACCTGGGGCTCGGTGCCACTCTCATTGAAATAGTATTTCAGAGCCAGGACTCTTTGAGACAACTTTTCTTTTTTCTTTTTTTTATGAGTTATATCAGTAAGAATGTGTTTTTTTCGATTAAGGAATATCATTGCTTAGGTTTAGAAAGCAAAGCCAGTTGAAGTAATTTGAGATTGGGTGTATTTTTATAAAAAATAAACCTTTTTCTGTTTGTTATATGATATGTTGAGATGGTGCCCGTGGGGTGCCTTTGATTGGGATATATGGGATTGTAGGGTGTGTGAACCCCTGATTTTTTTTATTTGTTGGGTTTCTATATTTTTGAATATTTTCATCTTTTTCTAAAATCCATGTATAATTAAACATATTTTGAGCAAATCTTTTCACACTAAAATGTACCCCCTTTCCTTTAGCACACATAAGAGCCCCTTCCCCCTGACTGTTATCCTATTCAAACATATTAGGGGTTTGTATTAGTAATATATGGGGCTTTTTTTAAGGCATATTATAAGTGTGCACAGGGTAGTCACACAGAAATGGGAGAAAGACACATTGATCAATAAAAGGAAATCATTTTTAATGTTTAGGTACATTGTTGGAAAGTAATTAAGAAAAGGGAAGGTGCTCTGCCCAAGGGTTTTTCAACTCACAATGAATGAGCATAGGGAGGTGCCTCACACCCTTGTGTTAAATAGTGCAGAAATAACCACAACAACTAGAAGGGTTCTTGGATGTGTCAGAACATTATCAAAAAAGGAGAGCAGTGGCACACAGTTTATTATTTATAGAATTTGGAACAATAAGAAGGCAAGGAAGTAAGTAAGAAGAGGGAAATGAGAAGTGATTGAGGAAGGAGAGGGAGAGAAATGGTAGTGAGAAAAGAAACAGGCATGGGAAAGCAAGAGTGAGATAGAGATTGCAACGAAGGCACACAAGAGTGCTACAAATAACCATACAGTGAGGACATTGGTCAGAAAAGTAACTAAGGGGAGGCGGCGCTGTGGGACGCCGACGAGCATGGCCGCCTAGTCGTGTAGCTGCGCCACAAACCGAAACCCATCAGATCTCATCCTGCAGAACGAGACCTACTACTAGCAAAAAATACTCTGATTTGACTAAAGGCCACTCTTGGCCATCCGGGACTGCCGCTGTATCTGCTACTGAACTTTAAACAGCTAAAATACACAGCTTCTACTGACTGCCCCGGCACACCAGCTGGCACGGACTCAGGCCGCAGACCCCATCCCCACCGCCGACAGGATAGTACGGCGGTGGAAGTACGGCCCCGCTCACCCGCACACCCCTGATCTTTGAAGTTGAGCGGAGGGGTGACGAGCAGCCGAAGCCCGAGAGAAGGCAGAAAAACAGTGATTCGACACAGATTGTAAGCCGCAGCGATCACACGGGTCCCCCTCCCCGGCGCCAGCCGTGTGCGCTGTGAGCGAGCTGCTCTGGCAACTGGGTCGAGGGGCACTCCACGAGGGAGGTCGTCACCCCTCCGCAAGGCACATGAGTCGGGCCACCCCTGGGTCACGAGCGGGGCGGGAAAATAATCCAGCAAAAAAGCCTGCACGCAAGGTGCGGTTACACACAGAGGGGCTGGCATTTCAATACATGAGCCGCAGAGTACGGGAGGCTAGCACGTCGGATAGTATCACACCGCATAACTGTCCTTAAACATCACATCCAACCAACACAAGATGCTGGCCCACACCTGGTAGCCACCCTCATAAAACAATAACTATCCAAGAGGAGCACTGGAACACCTACAAGCCGCGAGTGCGTACTCCAACATCCCATTCTGAAGCTACCCCTGGGTATAACTGAAGACCCATACACACACAAGTCGGCTACAGCTAACTCAAATATCGGGGCTCCGGCAGGGGCACGCAAAAATAGCAACAACCCTGAAAACGGCATTCAATACCCAGAGTGTCAAGAAGGCAGGGCCAGCAGAGCTATACCCCCTCTCCCACCCGGAGAGCCCAGTTAGATAACAGCCACAATAGTGGACGGGAGGAGCAAACCACCTTGGGCTCCAGAGCTGACTACACTTGTCCAGATGGACTGCACCCCCACATACCGCAGTCTCCCCTGGCTCCTGCTTCTCAGACCCCCAATCGGGATTGCATCGTGCCCCGATCACTCTAGCAAAGCAGAGCAGCACAAAGGTAACTGGGCCCAACTCTACGATCACTGTACAGACAAACAGGACACATCAGATACCCGGTCAACTCCACAAGGCAATGCCCAGGGGCAATAAGAGCGGCAAAAAGGGCCCCATAGACGCCTTCACAAACGCAAACGCAAACATGGAGCCACGGGTGGACGAAACACCCCAAATTTCAACCACAAACGACCAGCTCACCGAAAAGAACGCCTCGGACCCTTACATGACGGCCCTCCAGGCTGGTTTTGCGACAGTCAATAAAAGATTAGATGATATAGGGAGCGTCATATCCTCTATTAAATCCGATCTACAGCAGGGCAATACCAGGGTCTTGGAGGCAGAAGCCAGGATAGGGGACTTAGAGGACACCTCCGTTCAGCACGGCACAGACATAGAAGACATCAGGAAGAACTTGAAGATGGTCCAGATGAAACGTTATGATTTAGAATCAAGATCACGGCGAAACAACATTAGGGTGGTCGGCCTGGCAGAGAAGCCCCTTAATGTCCCAATGCAAATATTTCTGGAAGAAGTGATCCGCACTATCCTCCCGGAAGCAAAATTCTCCCAGCAATTTTTGATTGAAATAGCCCACAGGTCTCTTGCTTCCCTTCCCAAACCGGGGGCTCCACCTCGTATGGTAATATCCCGCCTGCTTAATTACTGGGACAGGGACCTGATCCTGAGGCTGTCTAGAGAGAAAGGGACCCTATCGTATGACTCAGCCAGGATACATATATACCCCAACTTTTCCAATGGGGTGCAACAGGCCCGTCGATCATTCGACCAGGTAAAGAGGGCGCTCAGGGTCCGTGCCATACCATACGCCATGTTATTCCCAGCTAGACGCCGCCTACAGATCTCTGGCAAGACACCATTTTTTGACACTCCTGAAGAAGCGATGGGCTACATTGAACGACATATCCCGCAGCCCCCAGACCAAAACACTCAACCCAGCAGCTCCAACACTTAAAAGAAGATGAAGCCCCGAAGAGCTGCCCAATTTAAACGCAGGTTCCGTTCTACCATAACAAAGCACGGTGGCCCCTGAGGCGGTCTGTTGGTCATGAGTAAGGGACATGCTCACAGGGCCACCCGTCAGTCAGCATCTAAGGGGCGCTGCACCAGCGTGGCGCTAGTGCATTTGTTATAGCTCGCCTCGCCTGAGCCTCTAGCTGGTGCTCCTGTAAAGCTCTATTGCTAGTAGCATACTGCAGCCGCCCTCGGCCCTCAGGCAGGGCAGCAATTTGCAAATGAGCTACATTTGTTGCTTTATTGACTTCCCGGACCCGGGTGGCGCCGGCGCTGTTGGCACCAGCCATGCCCGTGGGCGCTCATGCACTTCTCCAGGCTATGTGTGCAGCGCGCGCACACTACTCATCCCCATTTGTTTATAGGCAAGATGTGGAGTCGATAGTATGTCTGGCGCGGGATGGGGGGCGTGGGTGTGTGTACATTCCAGCACCTAAATCCTTAAGCAAAGCCTCTGTTTTTAAATGAAACTTGAAACCTCCCTGTGGGGCCTAGTGGGGTGGAAGCTTCGCTAATGAGCTTAGTCCTGCATGTGAATGGCTTCCAGGATGGGATAAAAGGTGTGTGTGCTCGAATCACTGCACACTCTGCTTGGTGCTCTTTTCGTTTTTCACACCACACACCCAAGCATTAAAGTGTGTCGGAAAGCCTCAGAGTTGGGATGTGAGGAAAAATGGCAGTGGCATCTGTGACTCTATCGGGGTCTGAGGGCATGCGTGAACTGGCATGTTTGAAGTGGGACAGCTTGTGCGCAAACGTCCCTATAAAACTATTCCTTCAGGATGTATATTATCATTGTTAGTACTATTATTTTATTTTTATCGTTCGAGTACCACTGTAGTCTATTAAACCAGGCATGGCTGAGGCTTTAGAATCGTGCACACTAAACAGTATATTATCCACTGTGATCCCAATGGTAGCAGCTCATGGAAAATAAGCTGACAGGTGACGCGATTCGCCCACAACCACAATCACATCTTCTGGTCAGCGGGTCGTGAACTCGGGTTCCCTGGCTCCACTGTGTGCCAATTGGAAGAAGAGAACACCTGCTCTGGCACCACCCGCGCGTGTGTACCCCCAGTGTACAACTCGCTGTCTTTCAGAAGGATGTATGGAGGCCAGAAACTAATTGAGCCAGCTCTGGCGCCAGCACACCCGATGACGTCAGCATCCAGACGTGCGCACTGGCAGCTTCATGGCACTTCAGGGAGCCCGGAGTCTATGGTCAAGGCATGACCACCGTGTGTACGGATTCCGTGGCCATTATGGGCAGTAAGCCACTGTCTGTTGGAGGTAAGTTCATGATTACTGTGGCTAGAATTACAGGGCCGGTGTCAGGGCCTTTCAACTTTTTCAAATGAAAGGGGCCTTGAGGCTCAGGAGACCTCGAAGCTCAGGAGGCCCACCAGCAGCGCCAGAGGAAGGACAGGTGATATCCCTCATTGCACGTTGTTGTACATTACAGCACAGGAGATTGTTAACTGGTGGAAGTGGGACGCCCGTGATCTCGAAGTTAGCCATTTAGAGAGTAAAGATGCCATTGCAAGCTGTTAGGGAGAATTTTCATAAATGGCTGTTTTCCCTTACCTATTGAGTCCCTCAGCAGCTTTTCTGGATTTCTAGGGTTTATTTTTTTCACCTGGTAAGAGTGTGATCCTTTTTCCCACTCTTACATGTGTTTTGCTGTGTGTGTTTTCACTTTTTGTGTAATCTTGGGCACTGGAGCCTCATCTACTCCATGTGCACCACTTTTTGTGTGTTACATAACACCTTCAGTGCAGTGACACAGGGTTGTCTTTGAGACTTCCCACTGACTCCATTTTTCTGGGGCCGACTACTGTCCCCCCAGAAACGGGTAAAGTTGCCATTAACTTTATATAGTCACTTTAAACCACAGACCCAGTACACCCCATTTTACAAGGAGTATTGGAAAGGGTTAACTGTTATCCCTTTGTGTCTGTACCTCTTGAGCCTTGTTTCGCTCCCTTAACATTAAGACATGGCTGGTGGCAGTGGTATCTACCCTAACATTTCTACCGCGATTATACTATATAAACGTGTTAGTGTTTCAGGCTATTATATTAGCCTCGAACATAAACTCGCTTGACCAAATACATTTTATTTTGGTTCCGGCTGGGTTTATTCACCATTTCTTTTTGTTAAAGTCTTTCTCGTGTTTCTCTCTGCGCGCCAAATCGGGGATGACTCCTTTGTCCGCTGTCTTTTCGCAGGCTTCTGCACAGAAGCCCTCCTTAAGGCGCCTGATAGTCTAGGTAGGCAGGATGTGAGGGAGAGATCTTCAGACCCCTGCCATGGGTTCCCTTGGTAACCCAAGTCGCACGCTTGTCTGATTGGCTAAGGGGACTGGCCTTGCCACGCCAACCACCCTGCTGTGTGATTGACAGCCAGGCTGTATGAATGGGGGAAAACTGCATAAAAAGCAGGTCTCTGGGACTGGAAAGAGAGTCGCCACTGGAACAAAAGAACCAACTAGGAACTGGAAGAAGAGGACCCCTACAACGACTGAACTGCCCGGCAAAGCCCTGCTGAAGGTCCGAATCACCAGAATCCGACGACAGAGAAGATCCTCCAGGAAATTTCTTCCCTTAAGACCAACCAGTTCGCCCAAACTATAAGCCAAACTGTACAGCGAATTCGACCCCTCCTCTGGTCGAATTCGCTGTACAGAGCTACAGTGGGCCAGATAGCCAGGAAGGTCGGACCCTGCTTGGGTTTTAAGGAGCACACCTTTTATTTGTTGTTTTGCTCTGCTGCTGGTTTCTTCCCTGGGTGGCGCAGGACCCTCCAGTCTTCCTACTTCGTGTCAGTCCGATAGTTGCTTCAGGAACCGTGAGCCTGCAGGAACCACCAGGAACGTCCGCCTCAGCTACAGCTCCCTCTCCGTTTTAAGGTACTGTGCAAATCCGGTTGCCCGTTTCGGTCAGCCGCGGTGAAAGTGTTTGAAATCTTTCTCCAATCCGAGGGCTTGTCCTTCTCTTCTCTTTGAACTAACTTTTCTACCAACCAACCTTGTCCGGCATCTGTGCCACAAACTTTACCGTGAAGTACCCTGAACTGTGTGATCTTGAGCAAAAGACTTTTGACCCATTGACTTTGGCCCTAAGCCTTTTCTAGCTGATCTCATCACTGTAGTCTTTCCCTCCCTTTTAAATTGCTGGAGTGCCATTTTGCTCCCACTTCATTTTGTGAGCTTAACTTGTCTGGAATTTAAGGGAAGTGGTGTTGTGTATTTATGATTGTGATTTTTAAGACTAGTGAAATGTAACTGTTGAGTAAATAAATATATATATATATATTCTTTTACTTAGAAACCTTGAGAAAGTGTTTGCCTGAATCATAGTAATTGCTGTCCTTTGTGTAACTATTTGCACTGCTCACTTACTCTTGAGATAAGTCTGGCTGCTCTGCTACTGCTACCACTATAACTGTGTAGTACAAGCTTGTACCAAAGGTGAAATTGTACTGTCACTTGTAGTCTTAATTGTGTGTAGTGTTCCCCAGGGGTACTGCATATAATTCAGCCTAACACAAGCTAGCAGTGCATCCTCGCAAGCCCACCCCAGAGATGCTGTGATGTCAAACCTCATCATCTCAGAGACTTGTTTTTGCCCAAACGCTTGAATAGGTAAGAACCCTCTGACAAGGGTAAGAATTCAGCAGAGAGCGCGTGTAGGCCAGACACTTCACCACTGCATTATATAACCTGATGAAAAATAACAAACAGCTAAAGGTGAAATGTCCCATTTCGGTAATGCAAATCCCAGGGGAAAAAAAAGAGATCCCTGATCACTGTTATAGTCCTGAATGGTCTGTGATTTAATGCAAAGGATACAGGAATCCTCATTGGTGCTGTTTGTCCCCTTTCCCACTCTCAGAGAGGAATTTTGAAAGAGTACAATAAGAGTGTACCAGACTGTCGATCTTGGAATGATAACCTACTCTCAGAAAATGATTCATATGGTTACACTAGTATTGCCCCTTGTGAAATACTTGGTGGTACGAACAGAACACCTGGCTGCAACACAGGCCCAGTGGTCAGTTGGCCCTCAGACCCCTGCAGGCTGGTCACACCGCAGTACGGACAGTTTGAAACTGCATTCAGGCAAGGCCTTCCCTAAGAGCGGGGAACAGAAAAAACATTTACTGGGGCAGCAACAGCTGTGTTTTCACATTAGAATTATTCTGTAAAGTACTTGAATGACAAAACTAGCTTCATTAATATAGCAATTATTTATTCATATTGAGGAGAGGTTTTGTCGCACGGCAGAGTTGTAGTTTGGGAGTGATGTGAGCCAGTCGGGGTGGGGGGGGGGGCGTCAACGATGCTTCCCCTCTGGGGTGCATTCTGGTGTAAGACCGGCCCTGACAGACTTTATGGAAGACACCCGAACGATCGTCCTAAGGATATGCACAACCTGGGAGAGGGAAAGTTGGTGAAAACAAAGAAAAAACGGACAGATGCAAAGAATACACTACACCAGACTGGGGTAAGGCCACCAGAACCTAAAAGACAATTAACCACCAATGCCTGCAGTAAGAATGATACAGGGGATTAAGCTCTTACCATGGAACATCAGAGGTCTGGCGCACCCAATCAAAGGGAGGAAACTGATAAGCTATGCCAACAGGCACAAGACCGACATTCTCCTCCTACAAGAGACCCACGCCACCAAGAAAATCACAGACACATTTGCCCAAACCTGGGGTCCCATGAAAGTCACCACAAACTATTCAACCCAAGCAAGGGGTGTGCTAACTGTGATTCACAAGTGCTTAAACTTCCAGATAGTCAGAACCGCAATAGACGAGGAGGGCCGCTATGTGATCATATGGGGAACATTACATAACATGGAAACGATCATAGTAAATACATACAGTCTCAATCTCGACACCCCAAGTTTCTACCTGAAAATCCTAGAACTGATATCGCCAGTCGGCCAGGCCAAGGTGATATGGGGTGGCGATCTGAACACTATCCTTAACCCCAACTGGGACCGAACTTCGAGTAGCAACAGAAGCCAGTCCAAAGTCGCTTTTTATTCAAGCGTACACGGCTCAAGCTCCTGGATAGACTATTGGCTAGGTTCACCAGACCTTATCTCAGACGCTAATGCCTGCACAATTCTCCTACGGACAATGTCTGACCACTCTCCGGTCCTCTTCGAACTGATCCCGCAAAATTCAGCAGCTACTCCCCGCAACTGGAGAATGCCCCCAGCTATGCTCAAAGACGACAATATAACTGAATCACTTAGAAAAGACATAACAGATTTGTTTGAGCGGAACGCCGGCTCAGTCGGATCCAACACTACTATCTGGGAAACCTTCAAGGTATGGCTGAGAGGGCTGCTGATGTCACGGACACATGGCACATTGAAAGACATAAGAAAAGAGTTAGATAACACCGAACACACGCTGAAGGAACTGGAAACAGCACAGGTGCTGAGCATTAGCGAAACCCTTCTACACAAAATATCTGAACAACTAACGAACTTCAGATCACTAGCCGAACGCGAAATACTATACGTGATGCAACCTGTGAGAGCAAGAAAATGCAGTGAAGGAAACAAAACTAGCCGAACTATGGCCAACCTCATCAAAGCGGAACAAGAGATGAGACATATAACCAGCATAATAGACATCAACGGAACAGTACAAACTAGGCCGGCTGATATAAACGTTGTGTTCCGGAATTACTACAACAAATTATATGCCAATGCAGATACAGAACCCCCGGAAGAACTACAGGAATACATTAACTCATTCCCCCTGCCTACACTGGACGAAGCAGATAAAACAGAACTCGATCTCCCCCTAATCATCGAAGAGATAGAACAAGCCATCATGGACCTACAAGCTGGCAAGGCCCCAGGCTCAGACGGTAGCCCGACTGATCTATACAAAACTTTTAAATTAGAGCTTGCCCCGAAATTATTAGAAAAATGGGAGGAGGCACTGACAAGAGGGTTGTTACTATGAGATAAGCAATAATGATAGTTCTTCTTAAGCCGCACAAGCCACCCCAAGAGCCGGTGTCCTATCGACCACTATCATTAATAAATTTGGATGCCAAAGTATACGCCAAGGCAATCGATAACTGGCTAATAAAGTATATGAACAAATTGGTCCATCCCGACCAATCGGGATTCATTCCCACCAGGTCTACCGCACTAAACATCAGAAGGTTCTTCTCTATTGCCTCGCAAATGGACCCGAAAGCCCAGACCATAGCGGGCACCCTAGATGCTGAAAAAGCATTTGAATCTGTGTCTCTTGGAGATACATGTATGCGGTTCTGAGTAAAATGGGGTTTGGCCCGGTATTTACCAGATATATTCAAATACTATACACTGACCTGAGAGCAGTAGTCAGGACTAATAACACCTTATCAACAAGCTTTAATCTGGGAAGAGGCACTAGACAGGGTTGCCCGCTATCCCACCTCATTTTTGCACTCACCATATAGGGAATGGTAGCCAAATTAGGACACGAACACAGGTGGAGGTGAATTTGCATTAGGGGCTCCTCCCCTCACCCCAACTAGTCTCATTGTATGCAGATGACACCATGATATACCTCAGAAATCCCGGAATTCATTTACCACTAGTAATGCGGAAAATACAGACCTTTGTCAAGTACTCGAGATACCGGATAAACCAAGCAAAGTCCGAAATCATCCCCCTTACACCCTCCACAGTGCAATCCCCAGCCACCACACAATTCAAATGGTTGCTCACTTCAGCCCGATAATTAAGAATCATACTATCCACAAAGGAAAACAACTATGACCCATACCTGGAACTCCTAGAACATAAACTCAGGGTGTGGGACAAACTCCCGATATCATTATATGGACGTATAGAGCTATTGAAAATGGTGATCGTACCAAAACTATTATATTTATTTTGCAATATCCCGATATGGCCTGGCAAATTGTTCTTCCAAAAGTTACAGTGGAATCAGGGAACAGCACATATACAATGGCCCAAGATGTGTGAAAGATACAAAACGGGGGGCCTAGCTGCTCCAGATTTTCTACTGTATTTCCAGACAGCCCAAGCACACTTTTCTAAATACTGGGCGGCAATGGCTGAACCACATGCACACATATTAGCTGAGAGGTTTGCAGCTGCCCCACTTAACCTCAGGGCAATGCCATTTGCTAAGGCTACAATAGATAAGGGAGAACTTGACCCGGTAAGCTCCACTGTAAGAGCCTGGTCCCGAATATTTGATAGGGTATTTTACTTGGTAGGGTAGGATGCCAGACCCATTCTGGTCCCATGCCCCATTGTGGCACTACCCAGACCTTGAACCAACTTTGGACACAACCCGACAGACGAGATGGGACCCTGGGAAAGAAATGCGAGTGGGAGACCTATACCCGGATGGGAAGTTTGCATCCCTGGAAACCGTTCGAACAAAAGTAGAAACAGGGCTAACAACATTGTTACAGTACCACAGAATAAAGGCTGCATGTAAAAAAAAGTGGCCCTCATCCCGGAAATCCCTCCCACACACCCATTCCTTACTGAAATCATGACACCAGAAGGCTTCACAGGAGGTAGCTCCACACTATATCGGGCCGCCCAATGACATACCCTTTCCAAAAACACGATGAAAGCTAAATGGGAAAAAGACCTGGGTGCCTCCATAGAAGACATTCAATGGACGAGATACTGCCAATATACCAAATCTGTCTCAATGTGTGCAAACTTTAGACTGATCCAATTTAAAATATTGAACCACCTACATATCACACCTAGCAAAATAGCCAAAATTAACCCCACACAGAAGCCAGAATGCCCCAGGTGTCAGACACCAGTAGCAGACTCCTTTCATATGTACTGGGACTGCCCCCAAATTAAACAGTTCTGGTCAGAAGTGACAGAATCGGTTAGCAAAATAATTGGCCTACATATCCCAGCTACCCCGCTGAAATACCTTTTGGGAGACATAGGGAAGGTCCCAATTAAAACACAACAGATTTTTGCGGTGGCGTGAATAGTCGCCAAAAGAAACATCCTCAGAACTTGGAAATCTAAAACACCCCCACTCGACGAGCATGGCTGAAGGACCTAGTACACGTACAGGAGACGGAGGAGACATATGTCAGAAATATCATGGCGGTCTGCCGACCAAAAGACATATGGGCCCCCCCTGCGGGCCTACTTGAGGCCAGTCCCAGACTCATCCGACGATGGCTCACTTAATTCGGAACCCGACCTGAACGAAACATCACCAGGATAAGTAATGCCACCAACACCGAGAAAGTAGAATTAGCCCACAGAAACATTAACATGGATATTACCACTAATTGGCAGGAATATTTCCCCGCGGACTTAAAAATAATGTGCATCCTATATCAAGTGTAGTGTACTTATTTTCACATGTCAGTCAAAAAATAAAGCTGTTAAATAAAAAAAAAGGAAAGTAACTAAGGACATAAAGAAGGGGAACAGCATTCCCCCCACTGAATAGCACAAAACAAGTGAAATATTATGCCCAAGATCACACATGGTGCCAGAAATGTGCCATGAACAAAAGTACAACTATAAACTCAAATCACACAACAGAGAAGGTTAATACAACAGCATGTGGCACATGATTAAGCATGGCAAGCACCTGCATGAGTACGGCAGGAATGAACACAATTTTAAGCACAATTGTAGTAAAACACAGTAGCATTATGGAATGTGCATGCACTGACACAAACACTTATACCCAGAATAGGGTAAGCAAAAGTAATAGATAGGAGTAAGCACTCTTTACAGCACAATACTGAGCTTACACGCACCATAGGAAAGGGGAGCACGATCTTTGTATTCCATTATTACATTTTTTGCAACATATCAATAGAAATAATGGGGAGATATTTGAGTAAGTGACCAGGGGATAACATGCACTATTTTAGGGGTTAATTATGTAAATACACAGTAATTCACATTAGCATTTTAAGGCCAGGATGGAGCACACACACTGCTTAGCATGGCTTTCAAGAATAAAGGGTAGATTAAGGTTGAGATTACCTATAGAGTTTTTATTGAGATAAAACATACCCATGGAGGGGGGGCGCTGTTGCGCTCGAAGCAAGATGGCCGCCTGATTCATCGCTCCGTCCCGTGCGGCAACCTCACGCTGAAAATCTCCTGATTGCCCCGGCACAACGCGAAGCTGGTCCCCGGCGCGGGTCATTAACCGGACGGGGAATCTACTGTGCGAGTTTCGATCTCCGGACCTTCTCCATTGCGGAGTTTTCGACCTCTACGTGCTGGGCGGGGCCGCCGGCCTGCTGATCCCCATAACCGGCTCCAGGGCCCTTCACTTGAGCCCCGCAGCGTGCGGCCTACTGTGTGGGGGAGGGGCGCCCTGCGCTCGGCGTGCGGCTCCCTCTCCGGACTCCTGAGCGTCCCGCTCCGCTGCCCCATCCAGGGCGGTGTGCTGTCTGCTATCCGACCTTCAGCGCCTTATACTGAATCCCATCGACTACGCACAGGGCGGCCCCCCTACAACCGTAACGGGGTTTTTCAGCCGAATCCTTCCCGCCGGCCACCTTGATCTCGCACGGGCCGATACACCCGTTGCTCGGCGCGACCTGGGCCTACCCCTGCATCGGCGACATGTCGACACGGACCGGCAAGAAGCAATCCTCCATCAACATGTTCGCTAAACCCCCGACCCCCCTAGCAGGGGAGACATCTACACAAGACGCCTCACTCACCCCGGAACCACCCGATTCCCAGAAAATGTTGGAGTTTATCCGCGAAGGGTTTACCACTATACACAGTAAGCTCGACGATATGAATGGCACGATATCCTCCATCAAGGCGCACATGGAGAGAACCGATGGTCGAGTGACCGAGATTGAGGAGCGGGTGAGCACTGCCGAGGACGGCCTGGGTTCTCTCCGTGCAGAGGTGTCTACGCTATCCACCCGAGTTGCCGAAGTGGAGAAGAAAAATGAAGACCTGGAGTCTCGCTCGAGACGCAACAACCTCCGCATTGTCGGGGTTCCGGAGGATGGTCTGCAAGGACCTATGGAGGACTATGTGGAGAGTATGCTGCTTCAACTCCTCGACTCCCCGAAACTCTCCCCGCAGTTTACGATCGAGAGGGCCCATCGCTCTCTCACGGCGAAACCAAAACCTGGAGCGCCTCCACGCCCGATAATTGCTAGGCTTTTAAACTTTCGAGATCGGGACACTCTCCTCAGGGCGGCGAGGGCCAAGGGAGATCTCCTCCTGGGTGGTGCTAGGATCCATCTTTATCCGGACTTTTCGATAGCAGTACAACGGGAGCGCAGGACTTTCCTTGCAGTGAAGAAGAGATTACGCGACCTCCAGGTGAAATACTCTATGCTGTATCCCGCTAAGTTACGTGTTGAACACGCCAGTCGTGTTTATTTTTTTTACGTTGCCTGAGGAAGCCTCTAGGTTCATAGACGAACGCTTTCCTGGTTGAAACAATCTGCTAGCGAACACTATCATTGGCACACTATTGTTTTAGAATATTCGATCAGCGGATACCTCTCTATCCTACTTCGGCACTGCTTTGGCCCATCAGCACTTTGTCATTGTCCTATGGTATCCCGACGAGAACACTGGACTGCACCTAATTAAGCCAGTTGCTTTCTTGTTGTGTTTCTTTTGCCTATGTTGTCTGCTGCACATTGTTTTATGCTACGTAGTCGGCTTTCCCCGATAGATTGATTTACATTGTGTTTGCCATAACTGCCCCCGCCCTCACGGGACCTCCTTTAGAGGGATACGGACACTAATAACGGGCATATACAGCTATCCGTTCACTGCCTCACGGTTCGGAGCATCACCGCCAGGCCACCTCACAGGCCCCCCAGGCGTTGATGCCACTGTTTTTGTTTTTCCTGTTGGGGTATAGGGCGGTCATCCCTCCGTTTGGGGGAGGAATGTGGGAGGGGGAGGGGGGAATGGGGTTTTATGTTAAAAAAAGCTTGGTGTTCACAGGGAAGGTTGAGTACGAATTACTATGCCCCCAGTGGCAATATAGATTTGCGCGCACTGGGAGACGACCATGGGGTGCATACTTTCATACACCCGTGTTTTTCGATGGCTACTGATGGAGGGATTGGTGAGGATCCTTTGACGTTCATGAGTTGGAATGTAAGGGGGTTGGGAAACCACAAAAAGATGAGGTTGTTACAACTTCAGGCCGAACGACACCGGGCTAAAGTCCTGTTCCTTCAGGAAACGCATGCACGCACGGAGTTTTGTGACAAGTTCGCAAGATCATGGGGCCCACAGAGGTACTTCACTACATACTCCACCCAGAGCCGCGGGGTCATGACCCTCATTCATAGGAGCCTTAGATTTATCCCCACTACTACCCTAATCGACCCCCAGGGCAGGTACGTTCTTCTCCATGGTGTTCTACAAAATAGAGAGATTGTATTGCTCAATATATATGGCCCTAACATTGATGATCCCGACTTTTATACTGATCTCATAAATCTCCTAGCAGGTTTCCCCCTGATCCCGATACTCTGGGGAGGTGACTTCAATACGATATTTGATGTGGATCTTGATAGATCCGGTTCCAGACCTCGTCAACTCTCCAGAGCAGCATACACCGCACTCTCCTCACTTCCTCGTCTATCCTTGTTTGATGCCTGGAGGTTCCTATACCCAGACTCCCGCTCCTATTCTTTTTACTCCTCGGTTCACGATTCCTTCTCCCGGATTGATAGATGGTTGTTATCTGGCGACCTACTTAAGACCGTGACTAATATGGCGATTCTCCCTAGGACCCTATCGGACCACTCCCCGGTGACTGTCACCCTGTGCTGGGGCCTCGATCGGGATCGGGCCAGGTACTGGAGGATGAAACCCCTCTCTCTCCTCGACCCGGTCTTTTGCTCGGAGATGGAGTCGGCAATTGAGGAGTTCTTCAGGATCAACACTGATTCAGTTTCCTCGCAAGCCATACTATGGGAGGCCTTCAAGGTCTATATCAGAGGCATCGCCCTCTCCAAGGAGAACGGTATCCTTAAGACTATCCGGAGGGAAATCGCTGGGAGTGAGGCCACACTATCTAGGTTGGAAGCCCAGTACACCTCGGACCCGAATCCGGAAATCCTTGCGTTAATTGGCACGGAGCTGGACACCTTTCGCTCGCTCGCTGACCGCGAGCTGAAGTTCCTGGACAGCCCCGGCCAGGCAAGAAGATACGGAGAGGGTGAGCGCCCCAGCCGGCTCTTGGCTAGACTGCTTCGCCGGGAATTCGGCCCCACATCCATTCCCGGGATTGAGAGACCGGATGGGTCGCTGGCCACTTCCTCTGGAGAGGTCAATGCTGAATTCCTCTCCTTTTATCAATCCCTGTACGCTCACTCCGACGTTGCCACTACGGCCGAAATTGATGCTTACCTTGACAAACTTCCCCTCTCGGCCCTCTCTCCCGCCACTATTGGAGCCCTCGAGAGCTCGCTCACCCCTCAGGAGTTCTCGGAGGCCATGGACTCCCTGGCTTCAGGCAAATCCCCAGGCTCGGATGGTATACCCATCGAGTTCTATAAACGCTTTAAATCGCTCCTGCTCCCCCATCTGACGGCACTCTGGGAGGAGTCTGTGGAAATGGGTCGGTTCCCCCGCTCACTCCGTGAAGCTACTATCACAGTTCTGCTCAAACCTAACAAACCCTCTACCCAATGCGGCTCTTACCGCCCACTTTCATTGATTAACTGTGATGTCAAGATATATGCTAAGGCACTCGCTCTGCGGCTTATCCCCCTTATGCCACACATCATCCACCCAGACCAGTCGGGTTTTATCCCGAACCGTTCCACCTCCTTGAACTTGAGACGTCTATTTAGCATTATAAGTAGAGTAAGCCCTGATGTACATGCGGTGACCGCGGCCCTAGATATGCAAAAGGCCTTTGATTCGGTCTCATGGAACTACTTGTGGCGGGTACTTGACAGGTGCAAATTCGGCCCCACATTTGTGTCTTGGATAAAACTACTCTACTCCGATCCAGTGGCCAGAGTCCGCACCGAGGGCCGCTGTTCCCCTCTTTTCCACGTTGCCAGGGGCACTAGACAGGGTTGTCCCCTTTCGCCCTTAATCTTTGCTTTAGCGATGGAGCCGTTCGCCGACATGCTGCGCCAGAACCATTCCCATAGGGGCCTGCGCACAGCCGGCTCCTCAGATATAGTCTCTCTGTATGCTGATGACGCCCTCCTTTATATCCGTTCCCCTGAGATTAACCTGGCCCCTATACTGGAGGATGTTGCCCTATTCGGTCGTATCTCTGGTCTCACGGTAAACTGCTCCAAATCAACCCTTTTCCCGCTCACTCCTAGCACTCTTCCGCCTCCTGATACCATGGGATTCGCATGGGCCCAATCTAAGTTCACTTACTTGGGCGTGGTGGTGTCCAGGCATGCCGAACGGGTCCTGCAGGAAAACTACCAGTCATATCTAGTGAACCTTGCAGTTAAAATACAGGGCTGGGATAAACTTCCGATCTCATTGGCGGGTAGGATAGGAGTTCTGAAGATGGTGGTACTTCCACAGCTACTGTATAAGTTTGCCAACATCCCCCAGTGGCCGGGAACAGATTACTTCCAGATGTTGTCTCGCACCCTGAACTCATTCCTTTGGCATTCTGGTGCAGTCCGCCTAAAACTTGAGACGCTTTCTGCTCCGATGGAAACTGGTGGATTCGGTGCACCGGACTTCTTTAGGTATTGGTTGGCTGCACAACTCCAACACACTGCGCATTGGTTCGCTATCCCAGACTCCCCTCCTCATGTTAGGCTGGAGAGACTGTCAGTCAGCGACCGCGATATTCGATCTCTTGTGATCTCACCCATCCCAATGGTACCGGGCTCCATGGACCCTGCGACGTGCACATCGCTGGCCTTGTCCAAACTATGGCGGATACTAGGTGTTACTCACCCCTTTCATGGCAATCTTCCGATCTGGAACTTTTACCCTGAGGTCCCACGGGTCCCTCCTTCCGTGGTTCGTTGCTGGGCCGACGCCGGGTATGAACTACTCCGTGACCTCTTTGATCAAGGCATTTTTATTGAGTGGCCCGACCTCCCGGCTTCTCTCAGACAGAGACCTTCTATTTGGCTTCAATATTCTTCACTCCGTAGGGTACTCAAACACAAGTACACATGCTTCCCGGCGTTACCTCCTGACGAACCTGCAGTTGCTGAATTAACCTCTCCCGTCCCCCTGAGGGGCAAAATATCGAGATTATACACTCTCCTCCAAACTAGGTCGCCCCCCACATTCTCTAAACTCCGGCACTATTGGGAGATCGACCTTGGACTCGAGATGGCTGATGAACGCTGGGCCCACATGTGCTCACGCACCCGGGATGTCTCTTTCAACTCCCGGTTTAAATTAATCCAATTCAAGGTACTTCATAGATACCACTACACTCCGGCCAGACTGCATCGCATTTCAAACGACTCCCCCCCTGGGTGCCCCAGATGCGCATGCGAGAATGCAGACTATCTTCACATGCTGTGGTCTTGCCCCCGACTTGCCCAATTCTGGACCTCGGTGTGCTCTACCATGTCCTCTATCCTTGATTCCCACATCCTCTTATCCCCAATGACATGTTTGTTTCACGACTTCCCCGACCTCCACCGTGACTCCAGAAAACTTGCTGGCCTGTGCATGCTACTTGCTGTGCGCACAATTCTGCTTTGTTGGCTTCGGCCTTACACCCCTACCCACGCACAATGACTTAGGGCAGTGACATGGGCCTCTGACACGGAGGAGGTCTGGGCGACACAGCAGCCCACTCATTCCAGGCCTAGGGATATATGGCTGCAGTTTCGTTTATTTATGTCCTCCATTGAATCTGACTCGGATCCGGGGTCTTCTCCTACCTCTGCTTGACCCACCCCCCATACTGTTTTCAAGATTCCCCGTTGAATTATCTCCCTCATATATGGGTGGTCCGACCTCCCATGGGCCCTCACGTGCGTATGCACCCAATTCCTTTCTTTTTGGCCGTTTTTTTTTCCTCTGATGCTTTGCTTGTATAAATTATGCGTATTCATATTGTTTGATTACTGTTTACCCTGTATGGTTTATGTTGACTCACCTGTACTTGTGTCACCGAGCTGAATAAATAAAAGTTTAAAAAAAAAAAAAAACATACCCATGGATGAGAGAGAAGGACCAATGAGCATAAGCAAGCTAGGAGCTGCACAATGGTGAGGAAATGAGTTGAGGAACAGTGATAGCTCTTGGAAATGTGAGAAACCTGAAGGTGTCTCACTCACCAGTCCCCGGGCACCTGCCATCCAGGTGGCCAGGACACGGCATCACTTTTGAATCCAGTTACTGGGGGTGGACCAGTGCGGGAGGATCACCTGGATGGGGGGTCCTCGGGAGTGGAAGTGGGACACTGGAAGGTATCCCCTTCTTAATAACACCTTTCTCACATCTTATCAGGCAGGATACCTAGGAACTGAACCCACCCCCTTTACCAACACAAACACATTTTCACAGATAGCTCACTTTGAGAGAAAATGGACTAACACCCGAGCCGTTTACCTGACATGTTCCAACACAAGGGTCAGGTAGAGTCAGGCAATTACTGATAATTACACACACCAGACTTCCACCACTCTTCCCCACAAGGATGAAAGACGGAGCATGAAGGCAGACTCTGAGCAAGGCAAAACATACAAGGAAGCAGCAGTTTCGAGATGACAGTTTAATACGAGTAGAAACACAGCAAGACCAGAAAAGGTTACAATTGCCCTTGGCCTTTTCAAAAGAAGGAAACTGTGGCTTTCACTAACCCTCAAGGATAAAAAACATAAGACCGGGAATTAAAGCTAAAGAAAGGTGCAGTATGTGTCAAAGGTATCCAGTGCTCTCCCACATCCATAGCCAAGGCAGTGAGGAGCGATTGCCGCTGTGGTACTGTCCTTGGCTCCTACAACTAAGCCGCTCCAGTAAAGCCAGCACAGCCGATGAGTCGGGGAGACTGATAGCAGACCGGTCTGTGTTAGAAACAAGATTGCTAGCAGCAACATTGTATGAAGAAATCTGTACAGAACATAAGGCGTATGTGATGAGTGACGCAAATACAATTGAATGTCAAATTAGTGAATTAACTTTGAAAGGCCAAGTAAAATACCATGTACAGGATGGTCTGGTGCCACGTGGGTACCCATTCGAAGGTCTCCGTTAGGTATTCAACTGAGAGTGTAAAATTGTGAACTGTAAAATCAAAGTGGTCCTGCAACGGGGTCAAGCCAAACCCTGCGCACATCTGAAAGTCTTTGATAGTTTGATACAAACGGTAATTGTGTAAAAGGGATGAGCCCGGCTGAGGAGGATCCGGGGTGAAACATGAGTCACCCAAGAAAAGATATTGCTGACATTGGTCCGAGCCCGGCTGAGGGATACTAATTGTGGGAAAGGGATCTGAGCCCGGCTGAGGGGAATCCAGGGTGAACCATGAGTCACCAGAGAAAAGGTATTGCTGTGAAAAGGGATCCAACCCTGGAAGAGGGAGATCCAGGGTGAATACCCTATATGCAAGGAAACTGTTCTATTGAGAAGGCAAGCATGAACCCGACTGAGGGATGCCATAATGATAGACACTGTGCTATTGATTTAAGGTTTGAGCCCGGCTGAAGGGGATCCAGGGTGAAAAGTAACACACCTGAATTGAACTGTTAGGCAGAGTTTGTATGCAGTACCCTTTGGGACCACTACACACAACTAAGACTACAGGTGTAAGCAAAACCAACCTTTGGTATAAATCTGTGGGAGGATAGCTCAGCGGCAACGTGCGCGCCTTGGAAGCAAGACGACACAAACAACACAGGTTCTGATCCCCGGGTCCGCGCTTAGTAACCTCTGGGTGTTTAAGCGCGTTATAAATATGCAACTAAGAGAAAAACAAAACAATTCCTGTAACAGCACCTCGATGCCTGTGGGCTGTGTGAGCGCTTTAAAAATGTAAAATAAAAATACATCGTTTTTGGTAGCTGAGCTGAGCAGCCAGGCTTATCTCAAGAGGGAATGTGAGCTTGTAATGAGGTTGCACAGAGGTCTACAATTACACGTATTCAAACAGACTCTTACACTCAAGGTTTCTTGATAAAACACTAATAAATGTATTTCACAGTCAGTTAGAAAACATTCAATAGAAGGAGGCAACATATATCACACAAAAATATACTTCAGTACTATATAATATCAGATTCTGAAGCATTTAACTACTTTGAAGGAGGAGCAAAATGGCATAGGTTAATAAAACGACGGTTACAATTATTCTTAGACAGTGCAAATGTTTTGAGTTCACCAGAGGAGTTGATTCAACGCAATAGGTTAGGCCAAAGTCAATAGGCTAAAGTCTTGTATAGGATAAAGCAGTTCTGGTCATTAACAGAAAAGTCTTTGCCAAAGTTCTCAGAATTAGTTTGAAAAGAAAGAATCATATGTTGGGTCACAAGCTGACTAGCCCTGCAAGTTGCTAAAGTTCTAAGCACTTTCGCAGTGAGAGGTAAGTTCTCTCGGTCGGGTTTTCACAGTACCTTACAGTGAAGAAAAAGATGCAGCTCAAGACTTCTGTTCCTGGCAGTTCCTGCAGATCTCGCTGTTCCTGAGCATCAGTCGTGGGGACAAGGGGACAAGAGGGAGAACGTCGGGGGACTCCTGCACTGCACTGGACTGGTCCAAAAGCTGGCAAATGCCACTTCTTTGATTCCGATAGCTGTAGACAAGCACACAAACGGGTGTCCCTCTCCCTGGTTATTCGGTTTCCTGCAGCACTCTCAGGAAAATACAACCAGTTCTGAGAATGGTATCCAGGTGGCTTGTGAGTTGATTGGTCCCACCAACTCAAATGGAGAAGTCATCCTTACAGGGCTTTTCTGTCGAGATGAACTTGGCGATTTGGATCTGCAGCTGGCCTTCACCGGGCAAACCAACGGGCCAGGAGTTGCAGCAGCCGTCCTCTTCCAGCTCGTCTTCGGTTCTTTCATTCCAGTGGTCGACTCTTCCAAGCCAAAAGACTCGCATTTTATCCAGTTTCCTCCCATTCATTCCAGCCTAGTTGCCAGTCACCCAGCAGGGTGGCTGTCCTTGCCGGACAGTCAGCCAGCCAATCACGCCAGAGTGCATTTGAGTCTCCAAGGAGACTAAGCACAGGGAGGTTCGGGCACCTCACTTACTACCTGCCCACCGCAGACACTTGGGCGCCAGAGGCGGTCTTCAGTCCTGAAGCCCGCCAAAGGCGTAGGAACAAAGGGATCAAACCTGGTTTGGCATGCAGAGACAAACTCTAGAAGGACGTTTCCAATAAGAAATGGCGAAAAAAGAAGACCGGGCCTGTTTAAACAAAGGGGGCTCAGACGCCATCTTGAAAAACATGGCTCCCGCGATTTAACGCTACTGGTGTTCGCGGTCAGGAACAATCATGGTAGTTTGTTGTAAAACCACTGCCACCAGCCATTTCGAGAGGAAAGGGTAGCATTTGACTGCTACATGAGTTTCTAGACATAGGGGATGGAACAAGTTACTTACCTGTAACTGTTGTTCTCCAGCATGGGTCTGGCATGGATTCACATGCTCATGAATATTCCCCGTCATCAGGCTGGGAATCCTCGGTAAACAAAAAACCAGTATCAGTTTCGTTTCTGATCTGTCTTTCGTAGTAGTAACCAATCACTGATCTCTGCGTCATACTGACCACAGCCAATGACTGCCCTCTACCTAAGCCCCGCTCCTGGCAGCCATCTTCAGATTTGGAAGCACGTGAAGTGGCAGTATGACCAAGTGAAGAGCCGCAGAGGGGTAGGCGGGAGGGTTCGCATGTGAATCCATGCCAGACCCATGCTGGAGAACAACAGTTACAGGTAAGTAACTTGTTCCTTCTCCAGCATGGGGTCTGGCATAGATTCACATGCTCATGAATAAAGAATACATAGCAGTACACACATGCACAACCACGGGAGGTGGCAAAGGCTCAACATTAAGCATTACATCAAACTCAACATTAAGCAATCTTACCTCCTCACCAGGCTCACCTCAGGCGAACAGGTTGCGCAGCACTGCTTGGCCGACCCTGGACTCCTCCCTGGAATCCCGATCGACGCAGTAGAATTTTGTGAAGGTGTGCGTCAACCTCCACGTAGCAGCCCTGCATATGTCCAGCAGGGGCACACCAGATAGGAACGCCGTGGTAGCTGCGATCGCTCTGGTGGAATGGGCTCTCGGACGGCCAGGCAGCGGTCGGTTTGCCAACCGATGACAGTACATCATACAGCCGGAGAGCCATCTGGAAATGGAAGCCTTCGAGAGAGCCTTCCCCTGATTGACAGGTCCAAAGTTCACAAAGAGTTGTGACGTCTTCCGAAAGCACTTTGTGCGGTCCACGTAGAACTTCAGCGCTCTAGCCACATCCAGCGAGTGCAAAGTCCTCTCAGCCGGCGACGAAGGCGACGGGAAAAACACAGGCAACACCAAGGGTTCGTTGAGGTGGAAGTCCGATGGCACCTTGGGCATGAAGGAGGGGTGCGTCCTGAGCACCACCCTCGTGTCGTGAAAAGTCAAGTACGGGGCCTTGCAGGAAAGGGCCTGGATCTCTCCCACCCGTCGTGCAGAGGTGATGGCCACAAGAAACGCTGTTTTCCACGACAGGAACTTCAACGGGGCCGAGTGCAGAGGCTCGAACGGAGGTCCCATGAGCTTGGTCAGCACCACGTTGAGCTCCCACGCGGGGGCCGGAGCCTTCACCGGCGGGAACGATCTGAACAGTCCCTTCATGAACTCTTTCACCAGACGATGAGACCACAAGGACGTCCGCCCCGTGGTTCTGGTGTATCGGGAGATCGCAGCAAGATGAATCTTGATGGACGCGTGTGCCAGTCCAGCCTTGGCCAGCGTCAACAGGTACGGCAGTACTTGAGGAGCCGTAATCCTTAGAGGGTTAATCTTCTGTGCGTGGCACCAGACAGAGAACCTCTTCCATTTGTGTCCGTAGCATTTAAGAGTCGAGGACGCCCTGGCCCTTGCAAGAACCTCTCTGCAGTCGGCCGGTATGTCGTATCCTCCAAACTCTAGCGCTGCAGGAGCCAGGCCTGCAGGTTCAGCGACTTCGGGTCGTGGTGGAGGATGGCGCCTCCTTCCCTGGAGAGCAGATCCGCGTCCACTGGCAGCTTGATTGACGGGGACGCTGACAAGTCCAGAAGGTCCAGGAACCATATCTGCCTCGGCCACGCAGGTGCGACGAGGATCATCCTGCACCGTGACCTCTTGAGCTGGTTGATGAGCCGGATCAGCAGTGGCAGTGGGGGGAACGCGTATAGGAACAGGCCCTCCCAGGGGAACGAGAAAGCATCGCCCATGCTCCTCAGCTGGGGAAACCTGCTGGCGAACCTCCGGCACTTGGAGTTCGTCGCCGTCGCGAACAGGTCGATCTGGGGCGTGCCCCACCGTCGGAAGAGGCGATCCACTAGATCCTGCCGTAGTTCCCACTCGTGGCACGAGCGCAGCTCCCTGCTGAGTGAGTCCGCGATGGTGTTTTTTATCCCTGCCAGATGAAACAGCACCAGGAACATCCTTTGGGCGACGGCCCAATGCCACAGGTCCTGCGCCTCCTTGGACAGTTCTGGGGACCTGGTTCCGCCCTGTTTCCTGATGTAAAACATGGTGGTGGTGTTGTCGGTGAAGATCCTCACCACCTTGCCCTTGAGGGACGGAAGGAAGGACCTGAGGGCCCAAAACACTGCACGGAGCTCCAGGACGTTGATATGGAGGGACTTCTCCGTCAGGAGCCAAAGGCCTCTCGCGTGCAGATTTTCGGTGTGCGCTCCCCAACCCTCCAGGGAGGCATCTGTGGTCACTGTCTCCTGATGGCCTGGGGTCTGGAAGTCCATGCCCGGCGTCAGATGCGCGCGGGTGCCCCACCACCGGATCGCTCGTCGGAAACTCTCGTCGAGTGTGATCCTCTCCTCGAAGCTGCCTGTCATTTGTATCCAGCGCGCGTCCAGGAACTCCTGCAACGGGCGCATCCGGAGCCTGCACATGGGAATGAGGTAGATGCAAGAAGACATCATTCCGAGGAGGGACTTGATGGACCTCACCTTGGCCGCGTCGGCAACCAACATCCGCTGTACCTTGCCCAGGATGGCCCTGGTCCTTTCCTCCGACGGGGAGGCCAGAAGGGACACTGTGTCGAGCTTCGCTCCCAGAAACAGTGCGTCTTGCGCGGGTACCAGGTGGGACTTGGCGTAGTTCACGGAGAATCCCAGGTCCGTGAGAAGTTGGACGGTCCTTGCCGTGTGCTCCACGGCGAGCTCCCTCGTCTTGGCTCGGATTAGCCAGTCGTCCAGGTAGGGGTAGACGTGGATCCCCTCTCGGCGCAGCTGCGCCGCCACTGGTGCAAGGCACTTGGTGAATACCCGGGGTGCCGACCGTAGACCGAAGGGAAGGGCTCTGAACTGATAGTGACACCCTTGGACCACGAACCTGAGAAATTTTCGGTGCCCCTTTAGGATGGGAATATGGAAGTAGGCATCCTCCAAATCCAACGACGACAGGAAGTCGCCCTCCTACAGCTGCCCCAGGACGTGCTGGAGGGTGACCATCCGGAACTTCTGTGCCTTGATGAACTTGTTCAGCCGTCGTAGGTCTAGGATGGGGCGCCATCCTCCCGTCTTCTTCTTCACAAGGAAGTATCTTGAGTAAACTCCGGAGCCCCGAAGCCTCTTTGGGACAAGTTCAATGGCGCCCTTCCAGAGCATCGCCTTTACCTCCCGGAGAAGCTGAGGGACGTGAAGCTCTTTCCTGGCCACAGGGGGGACGCACGGGCACCTTCTTTGAAACTCCCACACGCTGACGAAGCTCGCCAGCCAGCCTCAGAGACCGGGGTGCTTCGGTGGGGGCCCGACCCCACGGCGGGTTCAATCCTGCTTAGACGAGGTTTTGCCGCCTTGGCCTCCTTGGCGACGACGGCGGGGTCCACCTGACTTGCCTCGTCCCCTGTAAGCTTCCTGAGACGACGAACGGGCCGCTTGACGGTAGGTGGAAAATCCGCCGCCGGAACCTTTGGAGGCGCCCTTGCCTCCGCCGCTCCGAAAGGGCGGCCGCCGTTGCTGGAGAACCCCGAGAGCCCGGGCCGTCTCCGTGTCCGCTTTAATGGCTTGAAGGGAATCGTCCACTGTTTTCCCAAACAGGTTGTTCCCATCGAACGGCATGTCCAGGACTCTGGTCTGTACGTCTTGACAGAAGTCAGTAGCCTTGAGCCATCCACGCCGCCTAAGGCACACGCCGTTGCCCAACTGGCGAAATCCAGTGTCGGCGATGTCCGTCGCAATAGTGATGGTGTGGTCCGACGCCACCTCACCTTCCTGCAAGATCTCCAGGGCATCCGCCCTCTTGTCGTCCGGTAGGAAGTCCAGCAGGGGAGCCAGTTTGTACCACAGCTCCCTGTCGTAGCGGGCTACGATAGCCAAGGCGTTGGCCGCCTTAATCGTCGTTGCTGCAGACGAGATGACCCTGCGCCCCATTGTGTCCAATATCTTTCCCTCGCTGTCCGGCGGGGAAGTCGACGTGGAGGCCGCACCCCCCCTGCTTTCTTCCTGGCCGCCGCGGAGACGACAGAGTCCGGGGTAGGCTGTGCCTGGAGGCACAAGGGGGCCGCGTCCGGGACCCGGTACTTCTTCTCGTACCGGTCTCTTCTAGCCGGCGTCGTGGATGGGTTCTTGAGGAGGGCGAGGCCCTCATCCCAAATATCGTCCAGTAGAGGTACCGCGAGGACCGTCTTCCTCTTGGCCTCGCGCCGCTGATAAAGGAAACCTTCCTTCTTCTTCTCCTCAGGGCAGAGCTGGAAGAGCTCGGATGCCCTAGCGATCATGGAGTGAAATGATCCAATCTCCTCGGGCGGGGAAGCCCGGGTGGGAGGTGACGACGGCAGATCCTCGTCGTACACCTCGTCGTCCGTACCCGTCGCGGCCGTGTCAGTCCCCGTATCATCCCCTCGAGTCGTGGACGGGGAGGAGGGCTGAACGGGGTGCGACGGTTGAAAAGGAGGTGGAGGGTGAATCCTTCTTTTCTTAGGAGGGGGGCTGCCAGAAGGGCCTGGTTCCGGGTCCCCCGACGGGAGTGGTTCCTTCACTGGTAACGCCAGTCTCGTCCTTATCTCTGAGCATAAGGACTGTATAGCCAACAAAATGGCCACCGAGTTGTCTTGCGGCGCTGGCAGAGGGGAGTCCGATGGGCGGTCAGGGGCCCCGTCGGCACCCTCGACGATGTCGTCGTCTCCTGCGTCGGGATCCCTCCCGACGGGCTGGTCTTTTTCCACACCAACGCCGTGGCTTAAGACCCCGATCAGTTCTTCCTCAGAGGTTGAGGCCGAATCCACGATGACCTCCTGCCCCCCCTTTTTTTTCTCCATCGGAGGATTCACGGGGGTCCTGTCGATGGGCATAAAAGAGGACTCCCTCCGCGGTGGCAGGGAGACTCTGGGCCCCGAGGTCGTCACCACTGGTGTAGCCTCCACAGGCTGAGCCAGGGCCGCCGCGACTGTCTCGATAGAGGCCTTAGCCGGATGGATCAAGGCTTTCACCACCTTAGGTGCGCTCACAGCCTTCTCCTTGAGGGGGGGGCACTGCCTCGCTCTCCCTCCGATGGGGCCTTCGAGCTCGACCGGGGCCTCTCCAGGAGCTTCGCTGGGTGCTCGGCCTTCCTCTTACCCGACCCAGAGCGTTGGCTCGTGGTTGATGGTGCCGGGGAGGGTGCGCCCTGCCTGGCGCCCGTAGAGCCCGACCGTTCGGCGCTCCCGGTGCCAGCGGACTCGCGGTGCTTGGGCTTGTGTTGGACCCCCGTCGCCGGGGCGTCCTCAAAGGTCTTAGAAGACCGCTCGGATTTCTTCCTCTTCTTCTCGCCGGACGGGCTCTTCCCTTCCAGCCAGTTGGCGAGACGTTGATGGCGGTCCTTCATGGTCCGCTCCGACATGTTGCCGCAAAACGCACAGTCCTTCTCCACGTGCGTCTTGTCCTCATGTAGGCAGTAAAGACAAAAGGAGTGTTCGTCTTCCTTAAAGACATTCTGCAGCTGGCATCCAGGGCAGACCCTGAACAGCTTTCCGGGCGTCAAGCTTCCCTTCTCCTGGGCCATGACCGAGATGGGCCTGAGAAACTTCTGGAGTCCTCCAAAAGCGTAGCTCGACGAAATCTTCACCCTTGAGGGGCGTAGACGAATCCGACACAGGTCCCCGTTGATCGGATGGAGAGTCGGTGGAGCTTGAGGCTCTTTGACCGAAAAAACGTGAAAAAAAATAGCACTAACGCTCGAGAGCAATAGCACGAGGATCCCAACACATGAACGTGCGGTAAAAATCTGAAGATGGCTGCCAGAGGCGGGGCTTAGGTAGAGGGCAGTCATTGGCTGTGGTCAGTATGACGCAGAGATCAGTGATTGGTTACTACTACGAAAGACAGATCAGAAACGAAACTGATACTGGTTTTTTCTTTACCGAGGATTCCCAGCCTGACGACGGGGAATATTCATGAGCATGTGAATCCATGCCAGACCCCATGCTGGAGAAACTAAGTAACCCCTCCAGCACTCTATTGTAAGATAGGGTGTGCTGGGTCTTGGAATTTGAAAAGACTAGTAAAGTCAATTTCACTTTACTTTCTCTGGGAAACAGCAGTTTATCCCAGAGAAGGTATTTAAACCTTGAGAAAGCCTAAAAGACTTCCCTGTGCCACTGCACTGAGGGTGCTGTGTGACACAAATGAAAGGAGGATGCCTATGAAGTTGTCTAAAACTCCATAATTAAAAGAAACAAACACAGAAAATAAATAGAAATAAAAAGTTCAAAGTCCCAAAGTTTAGCAAAAGAGCTGGAGGGCTTTAAGGTGGGAGGAATTGGCACATTTATGAGAATTCTCCCTAACAGGAACCTTTCCTTTGTTTTGGTACATCAGGCCCTCTGAGTCAATTGACTATGATAACTAAAGATACTTGGGCATCGAAGGCCTTGAGGCTTGAACTAGAACTGTGTCCTTGTGCCGAAGATGCCCAAGAGTGTGCTATGCTCGAGTGAACCACCTTGTCAAGTGCTGAAAATGTGGGGAAGGTAGGCCAACGGCCTGAACTTCCTGACTTATCATTTTGTGAACACTTCTTTCTTTTTCATGAAAATTACCCCACATTATTTGTATTTTAGCAGTAAGGATTGGCAATAGTTTTTTTTAGTATAGGCCCTTTAATTTTGACAAGACTCCACTGCGTTATTATTATTTGATGGTCATAGCTTGCTCCCATCTTAAATTTAGGTTTAGATGAGCATTTATCATACCCTTGATAAAGTTCAATAAACATCCTTGAACTGTGATCACTTGTGTCTGTCTTAACCTTGATATCACGCCTTCCTTACAGTGAGGAACACAGATACATTAATTTGACAAAAACAAAGGTTTGTCTAAGGAAAATGTATTTATTAGTTTAAGAATTGTCTTCTGTCCAATTAATCTTCCTCTGTTGTTTAAGCGAAGTCAGAGCTGTCAGAGGGGCAGCTATGGTTCCATAGTCCTCCATGTAGTTGCGATAATCACCAGTGAGGCCCAAAAAAACTCTCACCTGGGTTTGAGTAGTGGGAGTCTCCCAGTAATATACATCCTGTACCTTACTGAGGAGAGGTTGGATTTGACCCCCTCCTACTTCATGACCAAGATAAGTGACTTTCCCCTGAGCTAACTGGCCGGGAGAAGAACTCAGACAAAAGTGGACAGGATTAAGGAACAGTTGGACATCATGACCAGTTTCTGTTAGGAGTTGTTGGAGTTTACGCAGATGTCAGTTCGAAGGCATCAAAAGAAGAGTAAGGGACCTAGACGGGAAGTGCCTCATGGAACTTGTACGAGCATATGGACTACCAGAGACACTGGGGTTCATGGGAATTGTTTTTAAATAAATATATATGTTTTTACTAAAAGAAAGTATGAAGATTTAAAGAAGAGAAAGCATAATGCTCTCCTCCAGTATTGATATAGAAAGTTAGACAATATTTCCACAATGCAAGCATAGCACCAACCAAGTAACAGTAACACAATGGGCATCATTACGAGGTGGGTGAAAAGGAATTACCGGCACCGGTAAGGACACTGGTGCCAGTAATCCCTTTGCGCCCTATTCCGAGTTCCCTTAGCGGGTCTCTCCCTTAACGCCTGGTTTTACCAGGCGTTATGGACGGGACCCGTTTAGGGAATCGGGGGTCAATAACGTTACTGCAATTGGCTGTACCATTATTGCCGCCTTCCCCCTTCCCATTGAGCCCTATGGGGGCTCAAATAGGAATGGGAATGGCTCTGGTGAATGGGGAATTACCGGTCCCGCCGACTTCGGACTGGACCGGTAATTACTCCCTTCACCAGACCAGAGTCGGACCGATTTTGGAGGCAGCCATGGCGCTAATAGCGCCATCGCTCCCTCCAAACTCGGAATGAGGCCCCATGTCTTGTTAACACAATATAAGAGAACATAGAGTTCCCCACCAGTGGAAATATCTTGACAAGAAGTCTGAAACCATCCGACCCAAATTCTTCCAAACTCAAAGCATCTGTCAAGAAAAGTGGCGATGATAAATTCCTTGTAGTTGATGCAGCAACAAAGGACACTGCAGAGAAACTGGCCCAGTTTGTAGCCCAGATTGGACCAAACATTGAATAATTCAGCATGGAAAACAGTGAGAGTACTCCAGAATTTTGGTAAGTATCTTTTTGTACGCCATATGCCGCATGAAATTTAAGTATCCTTTAAACCTGCTATCACCCTCTTTACCAATTGTATTTTGCAGTGCCTGCACTGCTGGTAGGTCCAGACAGCATCTCGAAAAAGATGCTGTCCCTTCATATTTTTTGTCTTGACTCTCAGTACCGACACACCCTAATTTCACCTACTGATAGGATGTGGAAAATATCCCATCTTTCCTTGTTCTTTTTTATTATTTTTTTACTTCCACCCTTTGCGATGTAAATTGATTTGGGGCAATTTCCAAAATATTGATGGAGTGGGGTGAGGCAATTCAACCTGGTGTCCTCCTTGCACTTCCACATTTCACTCAACTTGTTCTCGCCCACTCCTCCCCTTTGCGGGCCTGCTCCCCCCTTTGCACATCTGCTCCAACCTTTGCGCGCCTGCTCCACCCTGGCATCAGTTTGCATTTGAACAAGATTTGCTTTTCTTTTGGTGTGCACGTTGACTGCATAAGGCTACTAAACGTGGTAAAATTCCACATCCTTGGTGGCAGAGTCTGCTACTGGGGCGGATGTGAAACCAGTAGTTGTCCATATTGGACAACTGTCTGATTGAATAGTGCAGATCGTTACCATTGGTGGGCTTGGACTTGCTTCAAGGTCAGACTGCAGGGTTAGAAGAGGACCTCTGCAGCTATTCAGATCTATGTTGGAGCCTAGAATCCCTCGAAGTGCAGCCAGCTGAAGATCCGAAGACTAATGAAGTGGCCCAGCAGCCCTTCCTGTGTTCAGCCTGATGAAGCCCTGCTCCTCTGCCTAATCTCCAAACAGCCTGAGCGCAGGGCCATCTTAAGCACTTTTGGGGCCCTGGGAAAAGACATCTTTGAGGCCCCCCTCCACCAAACCAAAGGAATTAAGTGATCAAGAATATCTGCCCCCCGGCCCCTGCCGCGATCACAACCCATAGGTTGAGATGCTGCCTCAGAGCATTAAAAATAAGCATGTTTACTACTTTAAGTTACCTTACCCTATTCATTCTTGCTCTAATCAGAATGATAAACAAGTACCATTTCAAGGCCAACATTATCAGTCTACGAAGATGTTACTTCTGTTCCAGCATAGATACAGGAGACTTTTTATCAATAGCATCCAGGAAGGTATGCAGCTGTAGTATTAATGCAGGACTGTATGTAAAAGGTACGTGTAACCCAGAGTAGACAGAGAACTCACATTTGCTGCCTCACGTAACGCAAATGTGCTCAAGCATGGATAGAGCAGACCATTTGGTAAGAAGGAGAAAGCTACACATACCATAGCATGGATAGTGGATGCAGATTAGAAGCTACCAGGAAGGTGTCTGTATCCAGACTGAGATTATAAGTGGGACATGTTTATCAAATAGTGTTGGCATTAGAGATCAAAAGAATAAGTGCCCGTGGTGTGCAATATATCAATGATCACGATTATAGTGGAAGCAACACTATACTTCCAAAAGACTGGCTTGTAAAATTGTCATTTATAAACGTGCAGAAAACCCTTTCTACAAAAATGTAAAGCTTTTTTTGTGTCAAGCGAGCAGACTTTCAAATATGCTTGCCCGAGTCCTGCACAATCTAGTCCGTTCCCTTCTGTCTACCACCTCTTCCACACAAATTGCCTACGAAAGAAGAACGAACAAGTAATGGGCTAAACGATGCCACCAGCATGCAAGAAGGTAAACTTTACAGAAGACAGTACAGTAATGTACGAGATATTAGTTGATTTGACCAGGATCACTGTATTGTCTGCTGTCAAAGCCAGGATACAAGCATCAATGCTTTGGTTCCAAATTTGGATACTTATTCATCTCTTGGACTAACAGGTAATGCTTCTCATTGGAGGTGATGGCCTAGGTTTTACATCACAAATGAAACAAAAAAATAACCAAGCTGGCATCCAGGAACATACCCATGCCTTGCATGTAACAGCTGCAAAACTGTAATCAAGGGAGATGTAATCACCCACTCTAGAATGGGACAGAGAGTAAAACTAAAAGACTATGCAACTTGTGAAACCCAGAATGTCATCTATGCCATTAAATGCCAGTGTAGCTTGACTTATGTGTGGCAAACATGCCGCAAAGCTCGTATATGATGGAACGAGCATAAGTCAAACATAAGAACCAACAACCGACACTCTCCAGTTGCAAGACATTTCCAAGAGTATAAACATCAGCTTGCACAAATTTGGTTCCAGATATTGGAAGTGATCAGCAACAAAGACCTTCCCACTAATCTCACTAAGAGACTTGAACAAAGGGAGGCCTTCTGGATTGACAGACTAGACACTGTCTCTCCAGCGGGTCTCAACGAAGAACTGGATCTACATTATTTTTTGTGACTATTAACAAGAAAGGACAACAAATGTAGCATGAAACGAACATTACCCATAGTTAAAAACATTATGAACAATCAGTTATCTTATGGTACCTTGCCATACAATCTACAACCACATGCAGATTACTGCACTTCTCTAATAGTAACTACCACCAGTACAGACCAAAAAGTCTATAACTATTTGTAGGTTACTGCTATTCAGCATTCGTAACTACCATCAGCACAGACTATTATTAGCGTTCAAGGGTCTAAGTTTCATAAGACCACAATGAATTAGTCATGACATCTATACTAGACTCATTCTCCCTCATATAATATACAGTCACACACAGACCGCCGCTCTTTTTTAAACGACATTACCATCTGCACATTTCCAAGCAGTGCAGTACCTGGCTGCACACTAAATATACACCTTTTTTGGCATGACTGACCCACTGCCATTTGTGCATTTGTTTCTCATTGTGAGCGGATTTCCCATGACACTTACCTAATTACTATTCATCATAGCTACAGTTGTTACATAATTGATGGGACAGCCCCTCATCTTCCTCTATTGATTCACCATATGCATAATTTCTAAAATCTAGATGTATCGCCAAGGAATAGAGATTAACACCAGCAATAAGAGTATGTGCTAGGCCTCTATACATCTTTAGATAATAGTTGGCTGTCTTATCAGATTTTGGGTCTGTCGAACTAACCCTTTTTTAATAGCAATTAATAGTATATAAGGGATCGTCATATATGCATTAATATAAAGGATGTAGTCGGCTTTACAGTCAATCACTATCAGACTAATTGCTCCTCGTCTTACAGACACGACAGAAACAGGATTAGACCACATTTCACATCAAACTGGAGAATTACGCCCAGACGGGATGACGTCTCAACAAATAAGCGATCCGAGGGCCCCGGCATCCCCGTGTCCATGGCATCCTCTGTTGCTGCCAACGCGGAGACACTGATGGGCCGCCAGACTTCAACACTGTGCACACACCGCACTGAGACACTTCTCAGTAAGTGGTGGCTATCCCTTCTTTTAAGAGCTTCATCACGAGCGTGATGGCTTATTGTACACTGATATTGGCATACGTTTTCTCCCAATAGGGCAAAGGAATATCCTTATTACAGACAGTTAAGACCTTCCATATCTCCTCGATTTGGCACAGATGGTTCCATGCATTAGGTAAGCGATTTTAAAATGCACGTCGGCTTGTGCATTTCCACTGTATTACCAGCTGGTATTGCCTATTACTCTACTTATATATATATATGCTTTTAAAGTTTAGTCTTTTTGCTTGTTTCACTTACATTGCAGGGATCAGGAGAACATCTCGTTAGCTACACCAACAACACACTTGGCTTGCACAGAACTGCACACACTATAGAAAGTCTGAACAAAGACCAAGGTAACAGATGTCTTCATACAAAATGGATGGTTGTTGGCTATATCATTGTTACTGATGTGTTAACCAGATGTATGTGTCACTGTTACAGAATTGCATTATTTCTCTGTTTTTAGCAGTTAATCCACCACAAAAGATTTCTGATAAAACAGTGTAAGAATTACTTAAATCAAAACGGATTTTATAGCACTCGAGCTAGGACCATTACCTGACAGGTATGTCTCAACATCTACTGTATTAATTTCTAGTTTTGAGAACTGCACTATGCATAATAAGAGTAGAAAGGGGTATTTATAACCTCACGTCTGCTAATATTTTTAGAGCCCGCCCTGAAGAAATACCTTGAGTCCGAAATGCATCAGCCAGGGCTTCTGCTGACTACCTTTGAATAAAGAAAATTGGATTACTTTTTATTTTGGATAATTTGAGCATCATTAAACTTTCATTCTTTTAACTAGAGACAGAACTATTGACCACTGATTATACATTTGAAGTCGTATTTACTATGCACCGGGCGTCTCCATGCTCAGTGCCAGGGCGAAGAGGAGTTGGCGTAGTCCAGTCTCAACATAACAATAGACATAACAGTGGCGAGTCTGTTGGGGTAGGAGAGGTAGGGAAAAATGCATCTAAGAAATTTGAGGTGGTAGTGACAGCATTTTGAAACATTATTGATCTGACGGGAGAGGGTTAGGCCTGAGTCCATAGGGCAGCCTTTGTTTTTGACTATGTTGGAGGGATGGGGTGGTGGGCCGAGGGAGGGAGTCCATGGGACGGATGTGGGAGAACGGCAGTTTTTCCGCACACCATGATTTTTGTTTTTTCAGGGTTCAAAAGGAGGTGGTTACTTGTCATTATAAAATATTTACAAGATCTTGTCCAGAAGGTAGCAAGAGACTATTTGAAGATTTCTTACTGAAGAGAACGTTGGCCTAAGAAGAGACATGGGGGTCATTACAACCCTGGCGGTAGGGGGTTAACGGGGCAGGTAGAGCTTCCGGCACCGTTAATCCCCCCACCACCTCATTACGAGGTCCGCTCGCAGGACCCGCTAAAGACGCCTGGTTTTACCAGGCGTTCTTAGCGGGCCCCGCTCGCAGACCAGCATGCTAACAACGGGCCCGTCATTAACGGGCCTGTTGTTTGCATGCCCCCCTCCAAAGAGCCCAAAACACTGCTGCCAAACTCCTCCTCGGCCTGGGACGCAGAGAACACATCTCTCCCACTCTCAGACCCCTTCACTGGCTCTCAGACGGTCGACGCGCCAACTTCAAGACCCTATGCATTACCCACCGAGCAGTGCACAAGACCGGACCAAAGTACCTACAAGAGAGGATAATACACTACCTCCCATCTCGCACCCCAAGATAAAGCTCTGCCCTCTTTCTAGTGATTCCAACCTCTAATTCTGTCAGATCAGAGGATCCACCTTCTCATCCATAGCACCAATTCTGTGGAACTCACTCCCCCCACATATTCGACACACCCAAGACCGCAAGGCTCTAAAACCATGGCTCTTTCCATAATGCCGACTATGACCATCTAAGGGTGCTGAGACTCTGAAACCGAATGACAATTGTTCAAAGAGATCCCGAGCAATGATGACACTGAATGAGCCTATTTAGTCACAAATAAGATTACTCTGAACGCAGCACTCGCAAACGCCCACTTGGAATCCGGAATAGCGAGCCCGATTTAATAAAAACCTCCACTCAGACACTGACCTCTCCTATCACTATGCTCACTCTCTAATTTACACAAACACACAATTAGAGCACAGCTACACCCCTCGATCAATTCGGCCTAGCTGCTCACATGAACAATACTTCATGAACACCTCAACATTCTGATAAAATTTAACTATGCCCCACGAAACCGGCCTAGCTGCACACATAAGCGTACTACACAGGTCTCAGGAGGATAGCTCAGGGGCAACGTGCTCGCCTTCGAAGCAAGACGACACGGACACCACAGGTTCGATCCATGGGTCTGCGATTGGAAACCTCTCGGTATTAAGCGTGTTATAAATAACCTATCATATCATATCATACACAGGCCTAACGCAGCCAGAACCCAGTCTTGGTGTCCATCCTCCAGACTGCCCACATTCAACTGATATCAAATACCAACACACCTACTGCTAGGATGCAGCTACCATCAAGCAATCGCATCAGCTGCACACATAATCGGCTCACCCAAGCACCCTATGACATCTTACACTCTAGGCTGACTTGGGCTGCGGTCCCCGAGGGCGTTCAACCTACCAGCGCTTTGAGGTCAACCAGTGATATACAGAGTGCTATATAAATCCAAATAACATAACATATAATGTTTGTAGTATATTTAGAAAAAAATTTAAATTATAGGGGAGGGATGGCAAGATATAAAAGGACACACAGAAATATGCAACTGTTTGGGCCAGGAATTAGGGGATATAAGAAAAAACACAATGAGAGAACTCCTGCCAGTACACAGAACAACGTATGAGAGTAAGTAACAATAGAATAATTGTAGATATATATGTATTACACGGCCTGTGGTAGTGGCTGTGAAGGTATGGTTAAGTTGCTCAACCCATTGGAAGAGCACATTTTGGGTGGCTCATAACTTTGCTCCCCCTGGACGAATCTCCATGAAACTTTGCAAATAAAGTATATGGCCCTGTCAGATTGATTCCCAAAATGTGTGGTTTTTCCCATAGACGCCATGGAAAAAGAATGTTGCTCACTCCTACAGCCCAAACCACTGGAAGGATTTTCACCACATTTGTGGCAGGAGCGGCGGCTTGGTCCCGAAAGCGCGCTTTCGTACATTTGGTGTAAATCCATCTAGTAGTTTTTTTCTTAAAACAAACAAAAGTAAGTCAAAACAAATGAATTATATTGGTCCATGGACTCACTTCCCTATTCGCTCCACAGACGGGCCTTCGATTGGCCCAGAGGGCGGCGTGATGTCCACGGACATCGGACTCTCCCACTTATTGGATGGTGAAAAGCGTGAGGAGCGTCCGGTTTTTGGAAACGCTGCACAATGTTGGATTTGCAAACAGTGCCCATTGTCCACGGACAGCGGGGTGAAAATATATTAAAAAACACAACATTGCACTTGTCAAACTAATAAAACAATCCTTGGAGAGGTGAGGGGTGATGAGGAAGGGATGGGATTTGGCCTTAAAAATCTCCAAAAACGGGTGGCTTTTCAACTCTGACATCCGCAAACAGTCCAGATGTCCAGGGCAGTCCTGTGATGTTCGTGGACATATGAGATGTTCGGGGACATCTATACCTATTTCGCACATAGAAAAACTTGTGTACAGGCGCGTTATAAATGCCATATCATATCATCACAGGGTTGGTGAAAAGCAGTTTTTGGATGGCTTATAACTTTGGCGCCACTCAATGAAACTGCATTAAATTCTGGAATTTGACCTGACTCTGAATGGTTCTGCGAAGTGTGGTGCTGCTCTGTCAAGAGGGAACAAAATTAGAGGGGGGGTCCCAAAATACTTTAAAGCCTTAGAAATGTGGTGCCATTTGACAAATCTGCACAAATGGTTGCAAAAAGATTTTAGACCTAGATATGAATGTTTTTTCAAAGTTTGGAGTGATTTTGGCCAGAGGGGGTAAAATTAGAGGCGGGTCTCAACATTTCTAGATGGTTCATAACTTTGTTGCAGTTTGACAAATGTGGACAACAATTTTCAGAAAGATTATAGACCCAACCTTGAATGTTTGGACAAAGTCTGAATGGATTTTGTCAAGTGGGGGCTAAGTTATATGACTATTTTATGTACGTACATTTTGACACTTTTGAAAAAATAAAACATGGCGGATTTGCAGCAAACTCACGTAAGGGCATTGGCAAAGACCTGAAAGCATGGTTTTGCTTATGTATCTGTGTTTTATTTTTTTTAAAGTGTCATAATGTAGGTACAAAAAATAGTGATATACCTTTGGTGACTGAGGTACAGCCTGTGGCCATGGGCAGTGGCCAAATTGTCCTGGCCAAAGCCTAAGGCCATGACCTGAACAATCTGGCTACATGCCATGACCACGAGGGACCCGCAATGGGTTAAAGTGGGCATGGCCACCAGCGACCGGCTATGTGGTAACGTTTTTCGATATGAGGATAGATTTGAATGGGAAAAGAAATTCTGGTTGTTTGAAGCGCTGGATGGGATTGCAGCAAATATGCACAAGGGGGGTCAGCAAGAACCTCAAAGCATGGTTTTGCAAATATGTCCTGTGTTTTATTTTTTTGAAAGTGTGAAAATGTAAAAATGTAAGTACATAACACAGTGATATAACATTGGTGTCTGGACAATGGGCCTGGCGTCAGCAAGGAGAAATGTGTACTGTAATTTGCTTTTTGGGGCATGCGGCATGGCACAAGCGGTAGGTTATGAATGTGAATAAATTTTCTGCTTGCGGTTACAGCCTGAAGTGGTGGACCAGATTACAACAGACTTGCGCGAAGGACCTCAAAGCATGTTTTTGGAAATATGTCTTGTGTTTTATTTTTCTAAAGTGTAACAATGTAAGTAGAAAAATGTGTGATATACATTTGGTGTCTGGGTAGTGGGCCGGTCTCTCGGCAAACGCAAATGTGGGCTCTGATTTGCTTATTGGGAATGTGGCATGGCCAAAGCCCATGCCCCATGGATCTGGAGACTGCCCATGGTTGCAAGCCATGGGCACTGGCTATTGGGTACATGATTATGGTACAGTGGACACTGAGCTAGGATGTGGGGTAGGTGCAATGAATAATAGGGGTAGTTTGGTTGTGCTGGGGTCATGGTTGAGCTTTATGCCGCAGGCAATTGAACGATGCTTTGCATCCCAGCATGTGCTACTGATAACGACAGACATAGGTATGTGTTGCAAAAAATAAGTTTCAAAAAGCAGGTTTATAGTTCTTTCATATATATGAAAAGATGAATTATGAATAACTTATATACAGTGATGTAACACCATGACACATTTTCTCTTATAAAAACCTATTAGATTGACAGAGAAAATGTTGTTAAAGGAATGTTACGGTTAAGATGCATCCCACCCTTAGGACTCCTCTGCTCCAGCAGTTAGCCAGTGGCGTCCCACCTTGGCATACCCTTGGCATTTCCCTCCTGGGTTCTCATGAGAACTTGGCCATCCGTACTGCCCCTTCTATTTATGCACTTGTCTCACTGCACAATGCATATGTGCATTTATAGGAGCACTGTGTACAATGTTTTTGTATAGGTAAGGCAAATGCAGATGCAAAAGATGTGTAGAAGATTGTTAAGTGGCAGTTGTTGTGTGAAAGCTTATGGTCATAGGGTTATATGTACAGTTTTTGAAAGTGATTGGTGGATGGATGCGTGACTGTTAGAAAGCAGGCATTGAGGGAGTATAACAAATATAAAATTAAAAATGGCAGAAGGGCTGCCCATTGCAATGGTGTGCACATGCCATCTGGGTCTTTTAATGATCCATGGCCTGGAAAGGAGATGGTGGAGACCGCGGATAGTTATAAAGGTCCATTGATTATGGTCTTTATTGTATGCTAGACAAATGTATTTGGCACAGAAAATTGTTTCTGACGTTTTATGTTTTTCTCTAATATAAAACTCCATTATTCCCATTAGCATAATACAAACAAACTTCTAATGGAAATGGTGAAGAATCATATTGAGTCTAACTACCCTACTGAGAAATGTAAAGTAGAGGGAGTCATTAAGATTTATTTTTTTTTACTTCTATTTTTGTAATGTGAAAGGAACCTTTTTTTGGGTGTTTTTTAGTTATTTTACAGGAGATGTCAGAAAGAAAGGTGGGGAGGGAAATGAGGGAAGAGGCACTAACCACAAATACTGAGGGGCAAGCGGACAGGGGAAGATGTTGCGCGTGTGTTAAATATAAGGTAGGGGGCAGTGTTTCTCATGCTCCTTGATTACAGCTTCAAAAACACTCCAAAATTGCTCCCTCCGCAGAGTGGTGTGTTGCAGTATGTACAAAGTACTGTTATCTTCGAAAGATATGGATCAACATCCTCTTTTATTGCTTGTAAGGAAGCTGGTGGGATTTTGTGTCCCACAGAAGTAGGCTGTGTGGTTACAGTATTGGTTGAGGAAGTTGAGGTGGAGGAAGACAGCCTACTACTTCAAAAGAAAAGAACAACCTTTCTGAGAACATTGCGGTGGTTGGATTTGGTGTGGCGGCGCATGGAGGGGTTCCCGTAGGAGTACTGTCCAGGTAGTCTGCGAATGAGTACACTCAGTGCATTTCACTTTGGTAGCTTTAGCCTTTGGTACATTCCCAACAGTGGTAAAGAATTGGCACACCTATGATTCTCTCTGGGTGATGGAGGTAGGCACTTCCTCTACCTCATCTTCTTGGTCCTCTTCATTGTCTTTTGAAGTACTGCGCTATTTTGTTGTGTAGGTTCTCTAGCTGGTGGTGGTGGTAGTGGCTCTTGGGAAGGTGGGATGGAATTAGCTGATGCCATTTTTAAGATAAATAGCAGTTTTGCTAATATTATTCCAAGTATGTGCTGTGTGCTAGATTGTTAATGGATAATGAGTAAGAATAGGTGTAGGAGCAGAGCAAGGGTACATTTTGAGCTTCAAAGTTCGTAGATGAGCTGAAAATGCAGTTCTGAACTGTTCGTGAAGCACAGATCTGTTCATGAAGGGTGGACGTGTTTGCGAACACAACATCATGCCGCAGGTGCGTGGTGATGTGACACTGTCCGGTAAGTCTGCAACGACGTTGGACGTTTGCAGATGTCAAAGAACACAAAAACTGTGAATAAAGTTGCAAAAAGCATATAGAAACGTTCAAAATTATGTTAGAAGGTGGGGAATGGCAGAGTTTTAAGGTGAAACTTTGTAAATTGGAGACAAATTTTGCAATATTGGGGTAGGTATGATATTAGCGTGCACTGGTAAAAACACATGAAATTCACTGAAAAAACATTGTTAAAGGGACATTATGGTTAGGATGCACTAATGAGAGAAGGTGTTTGACAGGGTGAGCTGGGCCTTCATGGAGGGGGTTCTATCGTCCTTGGGGATGGGACCCAGGTGGCGGGGATGGATGGCGGCCCTTTACTCCAGCCCTTCCTCTAAAGTGGTGGTCAATGGAGGAGAGTCGGAGTCCTTTCCCTTAGAGAGAGGCACAAGACAGGGATGCCCATTGTCTCCCCTCATATACGCTCTGGTGATGGAACCTTGGGCTATAGCAATCAGGACTAACGATCAAGTCCAAGCTGTTAAAATAGGGGGAACTGACTACAAAATAACCTTGTTTGCCGACAATGTCCTCCTGTACCTCTCTAAACCATCCCAATCAGTCCCAGAGGTGTTGAATAGTCTAGAGCGATATGGTTCCCTGGCAGGCTATAAGGTCAACGTAGATAAATCAGTCGCTTTCCCGGCAGGCCAGCTCAACGGGACCGAGAGACAATACATCGATAACCTTCCGTTTTGTAAACAAACAGAGGGACTCTCCCACCTGAGGATCCGAATTCCATCAGACCTAGAGGATCTCTTCAAGGTAAACTACCCGGCCCTATGGAGGTCGATCAAACACGACCTGGGACACTGGTCAAGATCCGGCCTCTCATGGATGGCTTGCCTCAACTCCATCAAAATGGTAATCCTCCCCAAATTCTTATATCTGTTTCAAATGCTGCCAACCCAGATACCGAACTCATTCCTCCTAGAGATCAAGCAGGCTCTTCTCCATTATCTATGGGCCGGTAAATCCCATAGGATTGCTTATGACACTCTCATAAGACCCAAAGACAAGGGTGGAGTTAATTTCCCTGATTTGAACACTTATAATGTGTCACAATTGCGCGTCCTTGTTGACCATTTGACGACTGGCCCAAAGAAATAATGGGTAACACTGGATAACACACTCTTTTCGCCGGTCACATTGGACGAGTGGGTATGGGTCCACAACACATCTATTCCAAGGAGGGTTCTGAAACATCCAGTGTTGGGAGTGCTGTGGTCCATATGGAAGGAAGGGGGTTACTTAAGATGGCTCACGACGTGGCCCTCACCTTTGAGCTGCATCTGGGCTCCTCCACTTTAGGAAGGGATCAACAAACCACTAGCCTTACAGCAATGGTACGAGGTAGGTCTTTGTAGGGCCGGACAGCTTTGGGTGGATGGGGTGTTTATATCTCTTGGTGATCTGAAGGACGCCCTGGGCCTCCCTAATCTCTCCCCCTTTCGATATTTACAGCTTAAGGGTGCCCTTACTGAAAGCAGATGGGGAGACACGCTTAGGCGGGACCTAACCGATTTTGAGAAATTCCTCATAACACACAAACGTACCAAGGGGGTGATATTGCGGCTTTATAGCTTTTTGCTGTTCTCTACCCCACGGGACACCCCCATCTTCCCAAGTACAATGGGGGAAGGAACTAGGCACCCCCATAACGGAAAAAAGATGTACCAAGATCTGTAGGCAGGCACACCGTTTCACAACTGCACCCCAATACCGCCACCAGGCCCTGAAGTTGATACACAGATGGCACTACCCCCCACAGAGGATAGCCAGAATGAGAAAAGGTTACGAACCCCACTGCTGGAAATGCCATGTTGAAAAGGGGGACTATGTCCATATGTGGTGGAAGTGCCAAGTGGCACAAACCTACTGGAGTGAGGTCCTGTCATGGATAAGAGGAGTAGACGGAATGGTGAGAACTCCGTCCTCCTGGCTGCTGTTGTTCGGCATTGAGGTTGAGGGGGGGCCCTAAGGTAAAACACGACCACATGTTGGAGGTCATGCTAGTCGCGGCTAGATGCTGCTGGGCCCAAAAATGGAAATCACCCCGACCTCCCGGGGAGGGGGAGTGGGTAGCGAAAACACAGGCAATCTATGATATGGAGTATTTAACCCACCTGATTGATGAATCCAAATCTAACATCGAGGCCCTGTGGCTGCCATTTTTTGATAAATATGGGAAAACAGCCTGAGGCATAGGTAACCATCTCAGCCAGTCCTCTTGATGGGAACATTACTATCGGGGCAACCCCCTGGAATGGGTAGAGATCGATTGTTATAGGAAATGTGACTTGTATATGTTGGACCTTGTTTTTTGAGCACCGTCTTTCTTTTGGGAGCTACCCTATGCTCGCATTGCATCTTCAGATGATGTGCTGGACCCTGTTGTCGTTATCGACCATTTAACCATGGCATGGGATGGGGGGGGTTGTGGGAGGAAGTTGTGACCTCATTTTGATATATATCAATGTTTGCATTATTTTTTTAATTATGTCATAACGTAAAATTCCAATAAAACCAAATTTTCAAAAAAAAGAGCACTAATAAAAACCCATGAAATTCACTGAAAAAACGTTTTTAATGGGACGTTATGGTTACGTTTCACTAATAAAAACATATAAAATTCTATGAAAAAATGTGTTAAAGGACGTTACCATAACTCACGCCACCACCATGCACTGCTAAGACTAACACCCAGGACATGAAAGATGACATCACAAATGTCATTGATGACATCACTGATGACATCAAATATTAAATACATTTTAATAAACCGGCCCTACAACGGGTTGAGTTTATAATGTTGGAAACAACATGTTAGGGTTATTGGGAGACTTATCATGAATTACTTAATGTATTAAATAATGTACTCATGTAAACAAATCATTATATTCTAGTGTTGTTGTTAATAAAGGAACTGAATCATACATACATAAAGGCAATCGTTGCAGCATGCACCAGAGAAGTACAATATTTGTAATCTGGTAATTTCTGATAGTAAAATCATAAATACTACCATATGAGTGTTTTGAGTAATGTTAAACATGGAATAAGTAGGTAACAATTAAAAACTGTCTCCAAGTAAGATAGTTTTAGTAGATTTTTTAAAGTTATTGCTAAGGATGTGTAGGAGGTGCCCTTGGAAGTCGGGGGCTGTGCCTGGGGGCCTATATACGATGTGTACATTTATAGTGCATCTAGGGGATAGTGACAGTTTGGCTGAGACTAGGTCAGAGTTACCTTCCCAATGATGGTTGCATACCCTGATGGATAGAGCGTCCTTGGATATGAGGGCTACACCTCCTCCCTTCAAGAGCTAGCTGTCTTGTTGGAGGATGGAGTATCCCTGGGTGAGGGCTAGGGAGATCACTGGGCCGGATGCCTCATGGAGCCACGTTTTCTATGATGGCGAGGAGATCTAGGTCATGGGTGGTTATGAGGTCGTTGATTTCTGGAGCATGGGCGGAGAGGGAGCAGGCATTGATGAGCGCACATTTGAGGCCGTGAGAAGGGGTGTTTTTTGTGAAGGAGGAGGAGTACGGGGAGGCAGGGGGGTGGGAGTGTGAGAGAGAGGGGAGGTGGAAGAGGCGGTGTGTGAGGTTTGTAAGGTAGAGCGGCCAGGGGATATTGGGTGTGAGCAGAGCATGAATGGGCGGACGTGGTGTGAAAATGTTTGGCAGAGGAATTGTGTGAGGCTGCGAGCGTGGGGCGAGAGCGGGAACCTAGTTTGAGATTTCTCTTAACTGTAGGATTTGGGAAACTGGGGAGGGGTGCAGGTTCAGTGCATGACCTAAGTCCAGCCAGCCTTGGAGTTGGATGGCTTTGGATGTTAGGATAGGCCATTGTGTTGTTTTTAGAAGTAGTGATGTCTATTTTCTCGGAGTGAAAAGGGGTGTGGTGGTATGTGTTAGGGAATGGCATTGTGAATCGATTAGTACGAATGTATGTGGTCAGTGTGAGAGTAGCTGCAATGAAGAATATTCAAGTTAGAGAGGTGAATGGGGTGTTATGATGTGTGGGGAGAGGAGGGCAAGGAGTATGTGGGGGATACATATGTGTGCTAGAGTGTGGGTGCAATGTGTTCAGTGGTGTGTAAATTACCGGTGGTAATTTTGGAAGTGGTCGTGGCAGTATGTGCATTTAGAACAGGTTCAGTGTAGGGGGCGGTGGCACACTAGCTGGGGCAGTATGTGCAAACAAAATACAATTTCAGTATTGGAGGTGGCGGTACACTGGCTGTGGCGCAGTATTAGCAAACAAAGTATGTGGCTACAAGATGCAAATTCATTATTAGAAGCGGCGACACACTGGCTATGGCAGTAAGTGGATACAAAATACAGGTACAGTATTGGAAGCAGGGGTACACTGGCTAAAGCAGTGCGTGCCTACAATATGCAAATTCAGTATTGGAAGCAGCGGCACATTGGCTATGGCAGTACGTGGCTACAAAATACAGGTACAGTATTGGAAGCGGCAGCACATTGGCTATGGCAGTACTAGTAAACAGAACACATAATCAATGTTTAGAGCAGGCGGAATAGGTCCGTGCAAGATACTCCAAAGGTATCTCCTGAGGCTATCGGTATGCGGTCTGGCAGCGTGCGTGCCACAGAGAAGTGGTATTGGGAAAGGTACGACTTATTAGTCATTTAGTTTAGTCAGTTTAGCAGGCACGGCCAGTAAGCCTCTTACCCTATAGATGTAGGGCATGTGGAGCAGGGAGGCTAACCCCTCGGCTTCTCCGGCAATGACAGGCAAAGACAGGAGACAGCCTTATTAGGCGGGCCCTGATGTGGTCGGGCCGGCTAACGCCATCAGGCGGCAACGCACCTCAGAAGAGGGCACACAGGCCCAATCAGAGCTTACACCTCAACAAACTCGGTTGCTTGTCATCTTTCATGTCCTGGGTGTTAGTCTTAGCAGTGCACGGTGGTGGCACATGCTAGGGTTGCTTAGCTCACCATAACTGGTGAGTTTCTGGGGGTTTCCGGTTTTACTTGTTACCCTAACATCCTTTTAATGTTTTTTCATAGAATTTGATAGGTTTTTTTAGTGCAATTTAACCATGACATCCCTTTAACAAATATTTGTCAGTGAATGTATATATATATATATATATATGTGGGTAAACATGTTTATTAAGTCATAGAAGAAAACATTGTCATTTTTTGAAGGGCAAGAGGAATTTACATATGGCCTTAGTGGAATATAGTGTTGTGATATGATATATGTCATGTCATTTATAACATGCCTGTACACAAGTGTTTCTAGGCGTGACAAAACAAGGGAGAGGAGACAGCGGAGGACAAAACAAACACTCGTACTAGGCCATGTGTCATTCAGATGTGCAAGTGCTAATGCAAAGTGCACGGGGAAGGGAGAGGGAAAATGCTTTGAGTAAGTGCAGCGCGGCTCAGGGTAAGTGCAAGGAGGCAGGGGACGCTAGGGGTTACAGTTACATCCCCTATGTGCGCGGTAGTTCTGGAGCCAGTGCAAGGGAGACTGATCAATGAGAAGCCTGGTGCCCAGTGAGAACATGAGGGTAGCCAAGCAACCAGTCAGCGCAGCAGACTGGTAGGTCAGGAGGGGAGGGAGAGAGAGAAAGCAGAGGAGGAAAGGTAGGTCTTGAGCTGCTCCCAGAACGTCAGATGGTCTGGCTCAAGTTTGAGAGAGGAAGGGTGCCCATTCAAGAGGGAGGCACCTGCAGAGGAGAGAGATCTACCCCCCACTCTCTGCTTGGAGAAGCTTCTAACCCTCAGAGAGTTGCAGGTGGCTGAGCGAAGGACTCGGGAAGGAAGGTATTTTGGAAGAGAGAGTTGGATGTAGTGCAGTTCCCGGGCCTCAGAAAGCCTTGGGGATGATGCAGAGGGCCTTGAACTTTATCCTTGCTCCCACCGGGAGCCAGAGGAGAGATTTCAGGGCTGGTGAGATACGGTCTTGAGGCCATGTTCTGGATTCGATGCAGAGGGCGGAGAGTAGATGGAGGCAGATTGAGAAAGAGGCTTTTGCATTAGTCCAGCCTAGAGAAAACCAGTGCTCTGGAGACAGTGAGCCTCTGGGGGAAAGTGAGAAAAGGAAGAATACCTCTGAGGAGGTGAAGCTGGTAGTGGGCCCTCCTGTCAAGGATGATGATTTGAGGAGAGAAGGAGAGAGTGGAGTCGAAGATGACACCGATGTTTTTTGCCTCACAGGAAGGCAAAGGAAGAGGGCCCAAGGAGGGTGGCCAGAGTGAGAGAGGGGAAGCGGGAGCAGCGGTCAAAATGAGAAGGATCTCTGTCATACTGGAATTAAGGCAGAGATCGTGGGAGGTGCTCCAATCCTGAATCCAAAAACCCAAGAAATTTACCAGTTATGGCAAGCTATGCAACCATAACTTGTGCCAGCGCCATGGCACTGCTAAGACTAACAACTGGGACATTAAAAGATGACATCACAAATTTGGGGACCCCCCTACAGTTTTGCCCCACATGACAAAATCTCTTCAAACTTTTCAAACTTTCCACAAACATTCAGAGTTGGGTCCTCTTTAATTTTGCCCCATCTTGACAAAATCCAACCAAACTTTGTAAAAACATTCAAAATTGGCTCTATATTCGTTTTACAAAGATGAGTTATCCAGATTCATCAAATGACACCAAGCCGTCCAAACATCTTGGAATCCCCTCAAATATTGGCCCTTCTTGGTGTAGCAGCACCAAACCTTGCAAACAGATTCAAATGTGGGTCTATATTTTCATTGCAAGATTTCAAGGAATATCGTTGAATGGCGCCAAAGTAATAAGCCATCCAAAAAACTGCTCTTCACTGACCCTGTAATGCAGAAATATGCATGGATGTCCTCGAACATTTGCCAAGTTGGCGAACATCAAAGCAACGTCCCGAGCATGTGATTTTTTGCCTTTTATGGACATATCCCATCCCATTCTCATCACCCCTCAGCCCCCCAGAGATTGTTTAATACGTTTGACAAGTGTAATATTGTTTTCTTCGATGTGTCCGCAGACTACAGGCACTGTTTGCAAATCCCACATGGCGGCCGTTTCAAAGGTTTTGACGCACCTCACGTTTTTAATCGACCAATTAGCTGGCGCAAACGATGTCCGCAAATGTAACGTAGCTCCCTGATTGGCTCAGAGGCCTCCGAGGACACCGAATCAGGAAGTAAGTCTGCGGACTGGACGGATATAAAACAAATTTGGTTTACCTCCCTTATATGCATTTAACTACAGGGTCGTTACTGCAGACCCTGTAATATATATATTACAAACGAGTTATTAAACCAACGAAAATGTAAAGTCTACAAACATCAGAGATAATAATGTTAAGATAACACAACAAACTTTATTAATATTGTTTCAGATATATTATATTAGAATCAAATATCCTTAACTCACCCTGTTTTTGTTTTGCAATATTTTGTTTTTGCTCTAAAAATGTTGCAAGTAGTGTAATAAGTTCTTAATGCTTATTACAATTGTGCTGCTTTTCTTAATATTTACAGTTTCCAATATTTACTCAATTTAATTTAGTACACCTATTACGTTTGCAATTTTTATGCATATTGTAATGATTATAAAAGTTTTGTAAATGTTCATTTGTAGAAGCAAATGTTTACTGTATATATTTTAAGACTTTTTTAGTTTAGCGTATGTTTTCTTTTTACAATGTTATGTTTATTGTTTAGTAAATTACAGGTATTTACAATGAGATGCACCTTGTTAATTTATATTGTATACGTAAAGTATGACACTTGAATGCTTATGTATATTTTGTTTATGTCCATTTATTTTTCACAATATTCTGACATTTTTTGGAAGAGTTATGCTTGTGTATATTACACTTTAAGTTTAATAGGAGGATGTTTTGTAGGAGCGTGTGTTAAAGGAGCATGTGTTGGAGGAGAGTGCGCTATAGGAACGTGTGTATTAAGCGTGTGTGTAATAGGTGCCTGTGTCGTGGGAGCACATTATTAGTGTATATGTACATGTAGTGTTTTAATATATAAAGTACCTCCATTCTCCTTATGCATTGCATGCCTCCTAAAGTGTCTTTTTTCATATTGAAAGTGTACATTCATTCAATCACTTTAAACTGACATTTATCACCTGACACCCCTCCTGAGCATATAACCTGCCTTTGACCATGCTACCACAAAAGACGAAGATGGTATGCTTGGGATAACTCCTGGTTTAGTGGTAGTGTGGGGCTGATTGGGTGGTTTATCCATTACTTATCACTGTACTCCCGCAGAGCAGCAGTCATTTCTTCAGAGGCAGCGACCGGTCTCATATTGTGTTTGATGGGAATTACACTTACTAGGGTTTAATCCTGTTTTCATACTTTTTGATGCATCCTATGTCTCACAATATTTGCTTGAATAAAAATCCAAAGCATTATAGCTTTACAGAATTTCAATCTCCAGTGGACTCCAAATCCCATAAAACCTATAGTACTGGGACAAGGAGTTAATGTGGAGCAGAAAGAACACTAAGCTGAATGAGCAGACTAGTTATGATACCAGTCAGCTGTGTAGTACATTTAAAAATTGTGTGCCTTTGAAATGACAGAGCAGAAGGAGAAGAGAGGTGCAGAGCTGGCACAGCAGGAATGAGAACCAGAGGCAGACATACACGAGCAAGCTATGCTGAAGGAGGTAGGTGCTTAATACCGGAGTGGAGAGAGCACGGCATAGTAGGTGCAGAATGGGGACAGCTGAATAGCCGGCAGCAAGTAGACGGCTGTGAGGCGCACAGTCACGCTGCAGAGCAACCATCCCACTGACGAGTGAGAGAGAAGCCAGTGGGAAAACCAGAGAAGTTTCTCCAGAGTGCAGAATGCTTTCCCACTGCACGAACATCGCGGCAGCAATACGCCAAGGGTCGGGAACGCCAGAAAGCACAGGTGAGTCTGCCCTGGAGTATTGGGAGGCCTGTAGCGCACAGAAAATCAATTGCCAAGAGGTTTTGAATACTTGCCAAGTAACATTGAAAGACTAAGTTTAAACAAGCACCCTTATGAGGGATGCCAATGTGGGGAAAGTTGGAGTAAATTTGTCAATAGCCAATGAACATTACTAATGATGCAATTGAAAGGCAAGAGCTTTACAACTCTTCGTATATGAAAGGTCTATATGGGGAAGATTGGAACAAGCATTGCCACAAGCAAATTAATATTACTAGTAAAGTAATTGAAAGGCAAAATCTGTACAACTCTTCAAATATGAAAGTTCAATATGGGGAAGATTGGAACAAGCATTGCCACAAGCCTATGAACATTACTAATGAAAGTAAAAAGCGAAACTTTAATATGCTTCCATATAAGGGATGCCAGTATAGTGGGGGAAGTTGAACAAGTATTAACTGAAGCTAATGGAGCACAAAACAGTGAAGGAGTAAGAACTGTGTATACTTAAAAGAGAGAGAGAATTGAATGGTTGTAAGAAGACCTGGCGAAGGTGTTGCATCAGGCAAAGAGCCTTTGGTGGAAAGATACATGGCAGTAGAGTAAACCAGGGATCTATCATGCCCAGAAGGAGAAGGCGTCTAGGAAGTCCTGGTGAAAGTGTTACATCAGGCAGTGAGTCTTTGGAGGCAAGATACCTGACAGGAGAGTATACCAGGGATCTACCAAGCCCAGAGAGGGGGATACCTGGCAGGGAAGTACACCAGATAATCCAACCAAAGTATGTGAAAGAAGAAAAGACATTGTAAAAAGAGTTCCTGGCAGGGGAGTACACCAGGAAATCCTCATCAATAAGTTGCTCAGTGGAAGAGACAATTTTATGCCATCCTTACACAAATCATAAATTGCTTTGAGTAGATACTCTTTGTCATTCTTACGGAGTGTGGTATAAGGGAGACATTTCCACTACCACTGGGGAGCCATTATTTGGGAAGGATATGTTTTCATTATCCATAAGAAAGTGCTAAAAACATAATTACTTAAGTTTTTAAGAGAACTTTACCATCCTCAAAACATCATTTGTTTGGAAGAGACACTTTCATCTTCGAGGAATTGTGAAAGAGACGTTTCTACAACTCTTCAAGAACTATTGTGTGAACTGAACCTTTCCAATATTCTACCTCAAACAGTTCAGGGGAAGGGAATCCTCGCCTGGATACAAGGATTGTTCTGTTGGATTTATATACTTCATTTTTGCAATTATTCTTCTTAGTGTAAAGTAGAGACCTTTACCTTGAACATGTTGTTGTTCATTTTTAATGTGAGGGTCAGATACGTTTTGATTTCAAGGACAGTTTGCTTAAGTTGGACATCGAGACACAGGCTGTTCCCTAGTTTTGATTTCATAGACAGGGAAACACTAATTTGGATAGGAATACGTAGCCCTTTATCCAAACCCTTTTAGTTTAATAAAATGTCTAATGTTGAAAACATTACAACATTGTGTCCGTCTCTCATTTCTGACCCCTCACACTGTGTTGACAGCTGGATTCTTTTTTTCTGGTCAGTGTCTGTTCTATGAATATGGATATCTGGAACCCTTTGCCAGCATCAGGTGCTTTTCTTATATGAATCTCTCTTGTCTTTTGTCACTGTTGGTGTGGATGGGATGCATGTCCCATGTCCATGGTCCTGCGGAACAGCACCCTGCCGGCTTACATGGTGCGCCACGGAGGACAAAGGAGCTGGATTTCGGGTGAGTACATGTACACCTACATTGCAGCATGGGTGATGGGCAAAGGGGGGTGAATTCTACAAATGTATGCACGTCAACCACCCTGCACATGTAGGAGCAACCAGTGCATGCCTCAATTAACAGGCCACAACACAGAGGAGCTGCACATGACTGGAGAAGTATCAGTCACTGACCAGGCCATTTCAAACCCCAAACGACATCCACATACAATGCACTACAGGTACCAGAATGCAACACAGCCACCCCTCAAAAGGCAAGGGTATCATTACACTGTGCCACCTATGGCCATGAGATGTATGTCCTGGTGACACATGGGGCATGCATGCAAAGAATGACTCTTCAGATTACCCTGTCACAAGCAACACCACTACCGAGCATCGTTACTCACACATGAATATGTCAATGGGTCTTGGACAGCACCCCCTGTTGCCATTTGTGCAGTCTCTTTGCAGTCTGGTGGGTCTGCAATGGAAGCAGTGTTGGGGCCGATTTTCCGTAGGATTGAGAGGGAGAAGATCACGCGGGCTTGAATGTGCTGTTGGCAGCTACCGTGCTACTGAACTGGTTACTGAGCGTTGGGGCCTTCTGTGCTTGTTAGCCGTCATGTGGTGTTGATGCATGAATGTGTATGGTATCACCTCATTGCTGGTGTTGTGAAGTGTGTGCAGTCAGCGGCGTGGTACAGGCATGGTAATGTTCAGTTCTGACTATGAAGGTGTGTATGCAGAGGCAAAGGCAATACATTTCCTAACCTAACCCCAGAAACCCCAGAAATCTATCTCAGGGAGCTGAACCCAGCATGATATAGATGAAACACAGTGCCTCGCTCAGGGGGTAGCAGGGAGCTTAAGGCACAGCCATACCATTAGACCAGATGCATAATGTGGCTAACTGACACAGACAGGCTAGATATAAGATATGGCAAATTAACACATTTCTGCCACATGCAAGGTAAGGCTAACCTTGTGTCCTTACCCCTTGGAGGTGCCTCTGGATACCCGCTGCATACGTGGCTGATGACCCCTCCTGAGGTATCCCCCGACGCAGGAGGGAATGGCATATAACAGGGTGCATGTGAGGACCAGGGGCACCATCGAGCAGACCTTTGGCCTCTTGAAGGCACGTTTTAGATGCCTACACCGGTCAGGGGGTGCACTTATGTACAGGCCAGAGAGGCTGGGGCAGATAGTCCTGGCCTGTGCAATGTTGTATAACATCTGCGTCAGACGCAACATACCCTTGCCCCCAGATCTGATCATTCCTCTGTCAGAGTATGATGATGATGACGATGCAGCACCAGCCAGGTCCAGGAACGTGATCATGGAGGCCAGGAATGGGTGTGTAAGGGTAGCACAACTTACAGGGGTATCTCTAATTATAAGGGTACCCCTAATCACGCTCACACCAGAGTAAAATATGCCCCTCTAGGGACGTAAGGCGAAGAGTCTATCTTGCAAGGATAACAAGTTTATTCTTTACAGAAATGAGGATAGGAGGAAAGAACTCTGCTCCCTGAACGGCCTTCTGTCCCACTTTGGTTCCTTGATCCTCCAGACTGGAGCGAGGCAAGAGCTTTTATACTCATAAGTTGCTGTAGTGGCATCTCTGGATATGGGCATGGCTTTACCCCAACTCATCCTGCTTCCATACAAGTGATGCAATGTCTGTTTTAGGACATGCTACTTTACATATTGCTAGCCTACGCAAAAATACACTGTAGCTTCATTTTGCTCCCTACGACTATTTAATGTACTAAAACATTTTCCAGTCATTCTCTCCATACCTCACTCATTGTACTTATATTTTTATCTGGCCTTGTAATTTCTTTTTAAACCTGATTTCATATTTCTGCATGTCGTGCATTGAGCATGTTAAAATCCCATTTTTGCATAAATGGGTTTTTGACAGACAGAGGACAACTGTTGAGCCACTTTGTGTGCTCTCCCAGAGCTTAGCCTCAGTGATGCAACACTGCATGAACTCTGCGATGCATTTTTAGTGCAGGCCACATTCTTTTTGGCAGAGAGCCTGCTTTGAGAGTTTTAAAACTAAATAGGATTTTAGAAGTTTATTCAGCTAATAGTTATTTGCAGCTTATAATTAAATAACTGCCTTCTTTTAGTGCCTGCCCATGTCTGTGTATATATGATTATATTTGCATGAAAAAGCTTTCTCAATGCACCGCCACCCCCCTGGTCCCTTGTAGTGCCTAGAATCAGTCAAAAGAAGTCTTGCCTAATTCTAAAGAGCTTGAGAATGAAGGAAGGCGCTAGCTCCTTCCCAACAGATGTGTGGTCAATCAAGAACTCATTATTACTTTTTCTGAATACCCTTTTGACTCTGCCCTTCCCTTGCACCTTACTGCATATGATGTGCACACAATAAATAAGTCCTCCAAAAGAAAGAATGTCCACTCATTGCTTCAAGTGAAAACTAGTGTGTATTGATCAAAATGTTTAAACTGCAACACCATGTGACACCCTCCCCTCCCCACACACCACTCCCCCACACAACGCCAGGCTCCTCCCGACACTCCAATCCCATACTGCCCCCTACCCCAACACACCCTGTCCCCACACAACCCCCTTCCGCTCCCCATACACCCTATCCCCACACAACCCACTCCGCCTCCCCACAGACCCTGTCCGACACCCCCAAACACCCAAACATCCCATTCTCAATCACAGAACTGTCACTTCTTATACTTCTTGGCCACAAGGCCCTTGACTGGCCCAGGTGTGACAGCTGCTGCAGACTGCCCTGCTGCGAGCTCACTTGGGTGGTCACAGTGGAGGGCGGGTCAGACCCCCGAGGCCCTAAGCACTCCAAGGTGGCTTGCAGGGTGTTGGAGAGGGACTCTGCCATTGCTGACACCCCCTCATTCCCCTCCCAGACCTTTTGGGCAAGGATGACGAGGTCAGTGGTGGTGTATCCCAGGGCATGAGCACACTTGCGGATTGCTGGATTGCACACACTTCCTCATGAGGTGAGACTCTTTCTGCCGCTGCCGCACCATTTAGGCCATTACCCCATGCTGTTCCTCCATGCCACGGATCCATGCATCCATATCCCAGATGTTGGGCTTGGATGGTGGAGGGGGGGGTTGTGCAGGGTGGCCAGGCTGAATAATGTGGTGTTTGGGAGTCATCCGATTCATCCCCATCTTCCTCATCCATTTCCTTCTCCCTGCCGTACCTGTCAGAATAGGGTGGTGGCTGGTGTGGCATTGGTGGTATGTATCGCACAGGAGGATGGTTGGGCCACTGGAGACGTGTGTGCCTGTCTGGAAGCTGGCAGTGGTGGTTGTGGCTGTGCAGCTGTCACCACCGGAGAAAGTGGTTTATCCACAGGAGTTGGCTGGACAGTGGGAGATGGCTGGGCCACGGGAGTCGGCCCGGCCGCTGGTGTTGGCTGGGCTGCAGCTGTCGAATGGGTTATAGGTGGTGGTGGTGGTATGGTCTTCCCATCTGCACTTGCATGGCCAGATGAGGTACCAGGCGTGTTGTTGTAAGAGGATGTGCCTGTTTGGGTGAGATGAGCATGCAGTTAATTTTTAGTGAGTCACGGCTGCGAGCATACATCACACTGATGCTCCTTTCCTGCTTTTGTGTGTCCTGCTCCTGTCATGCTTTTTCTTTGGTCGGTTTGCTCCCTATGCTTGCTTCTGCATGTGTGTGGTAGGAATGCATAATGACGCATGGTCTGCCACAGTGGATTGTTGTTATGTGTGCGTTGGGGCCATGTTTGCTGTCCTGTACTGCCTTGGCGCACATGTGCCATTCTCATGTGTCCATGTGTGAGGCAGTGCATACTGTCTATGGTGCTTGTGCATAGCTACCTCTGCCCACAACTCCTGGCATGTGTGTGCGAGATTGGCCCATTTGCTGTGACTGACTTGTGTCGTGCACGTTCCCTTGGCCATGTTTTGTTTCAATGCTTGGGGATTCTTTTATTTTGAAACATGCTTGGTATTTAAATGGGATTTGTTGTACTCACCAATATCGCCTTGTGGCTCGACTCCAGCCTCTGCCGCCCAACTCTATCAATGCTCTCCATGTGCAATATGAAACTGCCGGTCTACTCTCAGGCCATCAGGGTCAGGGGTGCCACCGCCCCTCCTCCTGGGGCTAATGGATTGCCCGTGGTGGGTGGCCAGGATGTGCCTCCCCCTCAGACGCAGGTCGTCCAACCGCTTGTGGCAGTCACGGGGCATGCATGGGACAGGCCCCACTGCGGTGATCTTATCTGTCACCTCCTGCTATATGGCCGTCTTCTTCCTGTAGCTGGTGCGACAGTTTCCAGCTCCAAATAGTCCATCAGCATTTTGCAGAACATTATCAGTCAGGGCAGTGAGTACTGGCTCCTGAAGCCAGACTTCTGGCAACCTAGATGTGCTGCTCTCTAGCAGGTCTGTGGTGTTCTATGGGTGGATGGCAGCAGGAAGTGGCTGATTTTAAATGGATTGTGTATTTCAAAATGGCCGCTGTCAAGATTCCTGTTCCGACAATGGGTCTTTTTTTACCGGCTTTGGAAATTACCGGCAACAGTGTTTCTGGCAGTCTGGGTGCGCCTGTCAGTGTTTCCAGCAGATATTTTCCTGATTCACTGGCATTTTGAAGTATTTGCAGGTAATTCCGGAATGATGCTAGTACCGTTTCTGGCCAGGGTGAAGCGCGGGCCCGCAGACCTGTAATAAACTGGTGATTCTGGCGGTCGGTTTGCCTGAAATGCTACTACCGGCACAACAGAATGACTGACATTTTGCCGGCTGACTCGTAATGAGGGTCACTGTCTCCAGCTGCACGTAATAGGGGTGGGGGTGCCCTCTGCAAGCCCTTAAATATTCTGTGCCCCTGTACACCCATTGGATTCAGCAGCACAGCCATTTTTCTTGCAGCTGTGTTTTCAGACCTCAACCTGCCAACTGCCCCAGCGACATTTAATCCGTTGACACCAGTGGACGGTGGGCTTTCTGGGCGTTAGCAGGAACTAAGGGGGAAGTGAGGCGCTCTGCATGGAAGATTTAGTTGAAGTGGGTTGCTCGCTCGTGCCAGTGTGAACTTGCTTCACAAACGATACAGCAAAAGCCAACATCTGCTTAGTGAACTGGGGCTGATTTGTTAGAATCATATAAATCTTAAGTATGCAGCAAGAAATACTGTTGACTAACGACCTGCAGGAGCTCCAGAGACGTCGTCTCTCTCTGTCAAGCTCCTTCTCTCTGAAATCTTTCTCTGCACACGCCACGTTTCTGGCACACCTCTCCCGCGGACCCCATGTGTCACCATCTGGGTGACATGGAAATGTTCGGTGGGACATGCCAGGACTCCACAACTAGTATATCCCTGAAAAACACCTGGGCGCTTTGGATCTTTCCTTCTGAGAATATACCCTAAGCTGTACCACTCGCCCCAAATGATCCGGCGGGAGGGTTAAGGAGTCTGGACTGTGTTCCTACCACCAAACCTCCCTACTGCTGTCTCCATTTCTTAAAGAGCAGTCATACATCCAAGACAGACTTGGCAGGAACAAAAGCTTGTGCTTAAATCTTCAGGGCCTTTACATTTCCCTCGCTGGACCATTCAATGGTTTTACTACCGTGCATGCATCGCCTTGGGCCTATTCTCATTAGGTCGACCACTTGGGAAGGGTGGGAAAGGGGCTGCAACAAGGTTGGAGCTCTGGCAAAGATTGCATTTTTGCCGGAGCGCTGCAGGGCTTTGCTTGCCCAGGAAACTCCCAGATTCTGTTGTGACTTAACAACACGACTCCTGTGTCGTGCAAAAGTCACGTGTGGTGTGACACATGGGAGACATGTCATCAGGCCAATAAAAGCGGCATCCTGCTCAGCAGTCTTTCACCACCATGACTCCTGCCTTCTGTGTCCTATTTGGTGTAACACCAGCACTGCGCAGCAGGCAGTGGGCCTGCCCTGCAGAGCCCTCCACCACCAGGACCTGGAACACCGGGCCCCTTAACAACTGGCAACGAAGATGGGATCCAGCACCTGGCCGATCCCAAATATGAAGGGCCATGCCAGTCTTGCCACACAACACGCGTGGCGAAGCTAGCACCCTCATGGGGGAGTATGCGCCCAGCCAAAAGGGGAGACAGCCTTGCCCCTACAAGGATGCCGGCCTACCCAATGCCTGGTGAAGCTTGCTCCGACCTGCAGTTGGAGCATGGCGCCAGAGGGGCCTGCGAGCCCCCCCCACTGTCAGCCTCCCCGACGTGTGTGATGCCACCAGCCGTGGCATGCATCTGACCCGCCGGCCTCCCCGGAGCACCAAAGATCTGCAGGCCTCCCCAGCATATGTACAAACTACTGCCGCCTGGGGGAGCCTGCCCATTGAAACTCCCGGATCGCTGCCGGTGATGGCTCCTGCCCGGGGGAGCCAAGACAGGACTTGGCACTGGCAGCAAGTCTGCGGTCCTGTCACTGCGGAGGCCCGCCCCCTGTCCCGGGGCGGGCCACTGATGGAGCAGGGAGCACCCGACTGCACAATCCGGCACTGTGATCATGCAGTGGAATGCTAGCGGGGAACACCCCGTACCGCCCGGATCACCAGAACGGTTATCCCAGGCTGGGGGGCACCCCAGCGACTGCAGCCTCCACACTGGGAGCACCCAGGTGAGTCTGCCCAGACAGGCCGTGACCACGCGGCACGGACCCCCACCAGTAAAAACACAGACACAAGTTGCCGCTTCCTGGGGCTCTGCTGCACTGCCTTCTGCGTGCCAGCAAAGCCCCTTTTATAAGAGAGGCGTCATGACATAGTCATGACACTCTCTCGCACACAACCACTAGACCACCACTCAACATCCCTCCTTTATTATAACAAAAGAAAATCACCTCCTGCTGCAAACAACTCTCTACTGGGTCTAACTTGGTACATTCTAGTCCGCGCACCCACTGTGCTCCTACGTCATCACTGCAAACATTTAGGTGCATTCCAATCTGGGCACCACCTAACAGCTGCTCACAGACGGCGACCTCTATCACTGCAAACAAACAGGTGGGTTCCAGCCAGCACCCCACTGGGCCCGACAGCGGACCAGTCCAACTCAGAAAATGCTGGGATCGAACTGTCCAGTGGCACTGCTGCATGCCACGAAGAACACATTTTCTTTATCTTCCTCCTCTCCCACAAAATACTGCAGTCTCCTTGGGTCATCCCCCACTAGGACCGTCGCCACTCTAGGGGTCTTTCTCCCTTTCAACTTACTCCCTCCCAATGTCCCCGACATGCTGGCTGGTGTCGGGGAGAGGCACACCCGTGCAAAGTGATCTGGCTGGTGTCGGGGAGAGGCACACCCGTGCAAAGTGATCCACCTTGCCGCACCTCCCACAGATGTGCCCTTTCGCCGGGCAGTCCTGCGGGTATCGAAGATCCCAACCGCACTGATGGCATGTTGTGGCATTGGGGTCTCTCTTTGGCCAGTCTCCCATCCTTATCGGCTTTTCTCCTTGCCACTTGCCAACAGCTGCCACCTCCTCGAGCTTGATCTGCTGCATGGGGGCCCCCAGCTTGAGGTGGTTTCTGGAAGAGTTCATGACTGAGCCCCGCACCTCGGCCAACTCCTGGGCTCAGCCGAGTTCTAGTATCCGGTCGAGGGTCAGCGCTGGGTCCCTAAGGACTTGCCTACGTAACTTCGAGGAGCTGCAGCCGTAGATTATTTGCGCCCAAATCTCGTCCTCCTCAAAGTTACCCAGGTCACAGGACAGTGCAATGCTGCGCAGCTCCCCATGAAATGCATCGAGGCTTTCCCCTTCCTCCTGCCTCGCAAACCTCATCCTGAACCGTTATAGTCTCTGTTGACTATGGGTCGGAAGTATTCGTTCAAGACTGTGATGGCTGCAGCATATGACTGATTTTTGGGCCTTAATGTCTTGAATAGCCTCTGAACAGCCATTCCGGCGGAGTACAGGAGTGTTGGGCGTTTGGCTGCATCCTTGACCACCACCGCCTCAAAGTACAGCTCCAGGTTCTCCACCCAAGAGGTCCACCGGGGTCCCAAACTGGCGAGCGAACCCCCAACATCAAAGTGATGCAGTGGCATGAGCTGTCCCTGACACACACCCTCGCTGTCGTCTGCCATGACGAGCACTGGGCGGGATGCCAGATATAGCCACAGCTGGTGAGGCTTGGGGTACATTCAGTCAACAAACCTCAGGTGGCTTGACCCCCCTTTTGGACTGTCTTGTGAAGGCGCACGAGCACTCCTTGAGGAGCCGCTACCTTCCGTTGGTATGTGGCTGGTGAGGAGGAACACAGCGACCTTCTCTTTCCGTTGTGTCCTGCAAGCTGGGGAGTTGGAGGCTCCCAGTAGGAGGTCACGCCCCCCTGTTTTCCTTTGGCATGTCACTTGCCTGACCAGGTCATCTGTTGTCTTGCCAGGGGGGGCTGGGTTTGGATATGGCCGTCCGCCCTTTCCAGGGCACTCACCCGCTGTTCCCCATGTGGTAGAGCCCTCTAGGTGGTTTGAGCCACCCCTTTTCCTTTCCGGGGCTAGCTCACAGGAAGAGGCTACCTGTGGCCTTAATGTCCTTGGGGCATGCCCTTCTCACGTGGGATTCCCCACCGGCAAGACAGACAGTCTCCTTCTCCAGGCCCGTTGTTCCTGGGCCCCTCAGGACGCTCAATGTGAGGGCCCGCTGCCTCGTGTCCTCCTGAGAAAATCACTGCCGCAGCCTGGATCAATAGACCACGCCCCTTTCTATTGTTCTGGGGCTCACGATGAGGCCATGCACCATTTCCTTCGTCGTTGGGGTGTCGGGTCGTGGTCCACTGGGGGCCCCACCTCCTCTCCGGGCTGCTCCACCGGCCACACAATCCGCTTTCAAAACAGGAATTTTTATTTTTTTTAGACTCCGCCTCCCCTGCGCCATAAGGCGGGTCACGGGCCCAATGTCCAGGCCACTCACCGCCGCGACCCGGGTGTGGGGATCTCTGGCCCCTTACCGCGGGCCAGGCAGAGAAATGGCTCCACCCCCTTCCTTTGTTCGGGGCCAGAGCGTCTTCTCTACTTGCGGCCAACGCCGCACTGCACGCTGTAGGCTACCGGCAACCCACACACTCGTGTGCAGGCCCGGACTGCCTCGTCGCCAATGTGGAGGCCCGCCCCCGGTCCCGGGGCGGGCCACAGATGGAGCCAGGAGCACCCGACTGCACGATCCGGCACTGCGATCACGCAGTGGAATGCTGGCGGAGATCATCCCGTACCGCCCAGGATCACTAGACTGGTTATCCCAGGCTGGGGGGCACCCCAGCGACTGCAGCCTCCTCACTGGGAGCACCCAGGAGTAGCTGCCCAGACAGGCCGCGACCACGCGGCACAGACCCCCACCAGTAAAAACACAGACACAAGTTGACGCTTCCTGGAGCTCTGCTGCACTGCCTTCTGCGTGCCAGCAAAGCCCCTTTTATTAGAGAGGCGTCATGACAGTCATGACACTCTCTCGCACATAACCACTAGACCACCACTCAACAGTCACTGTGGCTTCAAGTGCCGCCCACAAGAAGTATTCCGGGGGATGCCTCTGGTGTGGCCCCTACCCAGCAGCAATCACTCCCACCTGAGGGAGCCTTGCCGCTTCGAACGCCACCTTCATCCAACCAATGAACCCCGCAACACATGGGATGCTACCCTCCCCGCTCCCACCTGAGGGAGTGTATGCAGGCGGCCCGTGACCGCTATCTGCAGAATGTAGCCTAGTGAACCCCGACTAGAGAGAAGGTGCAGCCTCCTCTGCCCTGTCGAATCAATGGGAGTTCGTATGGGGTAGAGAGCATTGTGGGTTTAGCCGTCAGAGGAGGCCATAAGGTACAGCGGGCAGCCCCGCCACTGCACAGCCTCTGTTGCATGCCCCAAGTGCTCTCAGTATGGCTTTTCCTGCTCCACACTACTGATGACAATAAACTAATAAAGTATCCTCCCAGTTATGGATTACGTTCAAATGTGTGTGCTCCCAGTCCCTCGCATGTGGTGTGCAAAGCTGTTGTCATCCATGTCAAAAAGCAAATCTATATGGTCAGTAAGTTTAATGGTCTGTGTATTACGTTATGTTCGCCATTCTACTGAGTCGCATTTGTGTATCATCGTTTTGCGTTATGCCCCTGCCATGGGACGTTGTGACTTAAGCCCTTCCTGGGCTCCTGCAAAAGTCACGTGTGGTGCGACACGTGGGAGACGTTTCATCAGGCCAGTAAAAGGGCCAAGCGGCTTCCCACTTGGCTTTCTTCATCACCATGACTCATGACTCCTGTGTCCTATTTGGCATGGCACCAGCGCTGCGCAGGAGGCAGTGGGACTGCCCTGCAGAGCCCTCCACCACCAGGGCCCGGGACCACCAGTCCCCCTAACAGATACATGCTTTTGAAGACTCAGTGGAAGACTGGCTGAAGAAACAGCCAAAACCTCACAAGCTGTTTAGCAGCTGTCCATATATGTTTTCAATTGTGCAGACTTTTTCTGTTGAGTATTGTGACGAATGCCGAGTCCAACTTCCATTACTCCCTCTAAAGGGTTTCCTGCTGAATCACTGTCAGACATGTTTCAAATTTGAAATTGTGGGCATTCTTATATTCCTATAATGCAATTTGCGTTTATGCAAATGGCGGTGTGGGATACTATGCTTGACCTCGCCTGGGGCCATGCCCCTTATCCCCACTCCACCACCAAGGATATGAGGCTTCCTCCAGTAAATATTTTCAATTTCCAGCACTGGTGATCCCCCTTGGCCCATCCTGTAACCCTTCCCTTAGCGCCCTGATGCCACATTCTGGCAGGCAGAAGCTCTTTTTGAAGTAAAGTAAACGCTCCTTTAGGACAGATAATTGAAAGGCTAACCTTGCACGTGATCAGAAGTCCCACCAACGGTCTGGTGCCTTAATGCGGCCCTTGTAAAATGTCTTCTCGTCGTTCCCATCTACGGTCTTATCTGAGGCAGATCATGAAATGCCCTTCTCGTGAGTGATTTCATATGACCCTGGAAACAGAGCCTCCCCAAACACGGCAACAGCAACTTACATTGATTAACCGTCTGGCCGCTGAGAGAGCCGATTTACTCTGCTTGGCGGGATTAAGCACTCTGTTTACAGGAGCTAAACTCCTTCCCTCGCGGCACAGTAAGTCAATTTAATTAGGTGAGACTTTGCCTACGTGTTTGCGTAATGATTGCACGCGCTCACGTGCTCTTGCGCTGTCTGGAGACACTTCCTGTTATGGGATGCTGGCAGACTGCTCCTCTGTGATCCAAGATGAAAATCTACAATGGCTAACAACATTCACTAGGTTAAGTCCAGTCCTCGAGGGCAGTGATCACACCAGGTTTTCAGGAAATAACCAGACTCTGCAATTAGCTCCCTTTTTTTAATAAACGATTTAACTTTATTTTATGCGAATATCCTGAACACGTGAAGTGGATTTGATTTTTGCAGGCCTGTCTTGGAGTTCCATAACTAGTGCCTATGATAATGATATGACAGTTTATAATATAGCGCATATACACAATGGGCCTCATTACGAGTATGGAGGTAGCCATAATGGTTTTAGCGGCATGGCTACCCCCATATCGGGTACCGGGTACCGGGTTCCTGGAATGAGGAATTACCAGGCCATTCCAACCTTGGAGAGCCCGGTAATTCCGTTTCCTGGAACCCGAACCCGGTACATTCCCATTTAAGCCCCCATAGGGCTCAATGGGAATGGGGAGGATGCTAACAACGGGCCCGATAATGACAGGCCCGTTGTTATCATACTGGTCTGCTCGTGGGTTCCGCTAAGAACGCCTGGTAAAATGCTTAGCAGCAGACCTCGTAATGAGGCGGTAGGGGGTTAGTGGCACCTGCAGCTCTACCGGCGCCGTTAACCCCCTACCGCCTGGGTCGTAATGAGGCCCAATGACCCTCATTCCGAGGTTGGGGCTAGTCATGGCGCTATTACTAGCACCAATACCGGTACCGCCACCGACGTGGTGGCATGGGGACTTACCGGTCCATTCCGCCCTTTGCGGGACCGGTAAATCCCCATTTGAAATGCCATTCCCCATTCCCATTCGAGCCCCCATAGGGCTCAATGGGATGGGGGAAGGTGGCAATAACGGTACTGTAAATTACGGTACCGTTATTGACCCCGGTATCCCTTTGCGGGTCCCATCCTTAACGCCTGCTAAAACCAGGCGTTAAGGAAGGACCCGCAAAGGGACCTCAGAATAGGGCGCAAAGGGATTACCGGCACCAGTGTCATTACCGGTGCCCGGTATCCCTTTGCGCCCTGGTCGTAATGACCACCAATGTGTTTCAAAACGCTTCTCCACAAGAGAGGGAACAAGGGAAAATATAAAAATAATTCTTACAGGCCATGAACAACAAGAATGTGAAATTAACTTTTGTACTAGGCCTGACGACATTTAAGATAGTGCTGGAGGGGGTGGGAGGTGAGACTATGCCTAGGTCCATTGCAAACTTTGTCTAGGTGTGACTATTGGACAAATCGAAAGCACACATCGTTTCCACCTTAAAAGTAGCATGAAAGATCCGAAAGGTCCGAACCCATCAGAGGAGGACACGATTACAGGAGGGGGAGTTCTCCACCAACTTCCCAGCTTAGTCGTTCTTCTTGCAACAAAACCAGTGACTTTCAGCAGTAGGTGCATTAACACTACGAGCTAACGTAGCATTTCACAAGGTGGCTGGAATTTCCCTAAAGATCCATGAACTATTTCTCATTTGACCCTCGCTTATGTAGCAGACTACAAGACAATGATGCCGTCTTAGTGCAGAAATCAGGTGTTATTGTTGAAACACCCAATGCCACGCCGGTGAAAGACCGCTAAAGGGGGGGGCTAGTTAAATATGCAGGGGTATTAGGTGGTGGAAGGATTTCCACATACAGTAGTCTATGGCACGCATGGGGTGACTATGCTTGGGAGGATAGCTCAGGGGCAACGCCTCGCCTTAGAAGCAAGACGAAGCTGAGCAACAGAGGTTCGGTCCGCGCTTAAATAATATTAAGCGTGTTATAAATAACCCATTACATTACAATTACCGCAGCAGACGTTTAAGAGGACAGGGCATTCTGCACTAGTGAAGGGTATTCTACATAGTGTTGGAGGGCAAACAAGTATTTTGAGGGGTTTAAAAATATGTTTGGAGAGAAACCCACCAGATGTAACAACTGCCCTCAGTCGGACTTAGGGCTGAGAAGGGTTGACCCTGCACAGGAGTTCGAGGTAGATCGCCGTTATTAGCAATGGGGCGTATGTTAGAAGAACATAAAAAAAATCCAGCGTTCTATTTTGTACCTTTTCTGCTGTAAGTATCAGCAGATTAGACTTCCTCCCCTCCTCTGATGTCACTTCCTGTTCGGGGATTGAAGGCAGTTAACAAGCCGGCCTTAGGGCGCCACCTCAAGGTTGGCGTGGTGGGTGAAAGCGCAGCAGGCGCCCTATTGAAATGAAATGCGATCGCTCTTGTGCTGCTGCCAGACTTTTCAGCGCTGGAGCGGGCGCATTTAATAACAAAAGAGCGCTGATGATTTCGCACACGTAATCGTTGACATCGTTGGCCACCTCTTGGCACTAGGCTTCAATGTATAAGCACAAAAAGACCTTTTTGGGACCGGTTACGCACGTTCCTCAAGAGAGAAGTAGGGGAGCTGGGCTCTAATTTTACCGCTGCCCAAAAGTTAGGCCCATCCATCTATAGTTATTCTTTTATAAAGCGTTTAATACCGGAGACCAGTTTCTAAGCGCAAGACTGGGATTCAAATCTTTGTTGCCTTTCTTACAATGTAAAAGCGTTGCCCCTGAGCTATCGTCTGCCCAATGAGCCCCACTTCCTGCAATAAATCATAATATGAATGGATAATACAACATGTAATCCGGTAATCCGATTTATTGCATAGGGTCGTCTGTATATTTGTGAGTGCATAGGCCAGCGCTGCAATTGCACCAACTGAAACGAGACACTGTTAAGAAGCGCCCACTGGAACTCAATGCATTTTGCTACTCCACATGGGTGACATGGCAATGTTGCCATACACCTTTGTGAGAAACAATGCGCCCAGTCACACATCCAACTCTTGCAAATGACATAGAACATCATACAGCAAACTCAGGGATGGCATATTGGCCTTTCAACCTTTTCAGTTGAAATGGGCCCCGAACAGCTGCCTCGTGTTAGCAGTCTTATGACACAGCCATATTAACTTTTAACTTAGTACATTAAATCTACTCTCTACAGCACACACATTGGGTGACTTTGCAGGCCGCCACCTCCCTGGGCTTTTCAGTATCCATCAGCGTTCTTTTCGCCTCATTGGGCCTCATTCCGACCCAGGCGGTAAGGGGTTTACGGCAGCGTAAACAGCGCCGACCCTTACCGCCTGATTCCGAGGTCCCTTAGCGCCATGGAGGATTTAACACCTGCTTTTAGCAGGTGTTAAAATCCATGGCGCTAAGGGACCTTGTTGTTAATTACGCCACCGTAATTTACGGTGGCGTAATTAACGCCTTCCCCACTCCCATTATGCCCTATGGGGCAAAAATGGGAATGGGGAAGGGTAAATGGGGATTGGGGACTTACCGCCCCGCCAACCTCGGAATGGGGCGGTAAGTCCGCCAACCACCATGGCGTAAACGTAGTTTACGCCATGGTGGTAAAGGTACGACCCAGGCGGTAACTTACCGCCTGGGTCGGAATGAGGCCCATTGCCTTTTTACTCCAATTTTGTTAATATTAGCCGATTACTAACAAAGGGAAACTCAGCTACATATAGTGTTTCGGCTCCATGCTGGCTGCCCGCCCCTTGACAACCTGCACCTCCACTGCATTCTTTTGACTCCATTGTAATTTAAGTAACCCATGGGTGCCTCTGACTGTTTTTAATAGCTGTAGCCAAGGTGCGGGACGTCAAAGATCATTTTGAAATGGGTCCCAACCAGCCCGGACATATCTACAGCCAGCTCTGAGCAAACGGCACCCCCATACAGTGCAACTTCCAGCATTGTTTTACCATCACCATAAGAGCTAAGGGCGGGTATGTGTGTCCAGAAATTCCCATAAGGAATCATCGTAGGCTCCACCCCTTTCGACATTTAAGTGTGTTCTGCCTCCCATCGATGCATCCATCTTTGTGCACACACAGGCCAGTCCGCGGTTGCGGTGAGTGGTAACGGCACCCCTTGCCATACCAGAATGCTATGCAAAGCCACACATTCAGATGAAACCCAGTTGCGCAGCCAGCATGAGCTATGAAACCGCTGTGTCAGACACCGGGCCACAACCCTGCACATTGTAGTCCACAGCATTACTGTGCTTTCGGATACCGGTAAGAGTTAGGCCTGAAAGAGTTAATCAATCTTTCCATAAATTATTTGAATGCTGTTTCAAAATCTCTGAAACCTGTTAGCTGCACTGTTATTTGTAATGCAGTGAATAAACAATGGTTTAATAGAAAACCAAGGATACACCAAGATATCACACAGCGATTTATGAATGCAACTTTATATAGCACTATTCATTCATTCATTCATTCATTCATTTTATTATGGTCCAAACATGCTGTTTGAACATTCTTGGAGGGGCCGGAGTCCAAATTTGGGAGAAGTTGGGAGGTGCTATTACACCTGTGTGCATTCCAGCTATTAAAGTTATGCAAGGGTGGCCAAGATTCTGCTAGTCACCCATGTCTGAATGGCGTTTGGTTAGGCGCAGCAGTGGTATGCTATGAACTAACCAGGGTGGATTGTGTTTAACAATATAGAGAAATATGTGGGAAGCTACAGTTCGAATTTTTGTCATTAAAGGTAGCTTCATTCTTATGGCAGAGGTATAGTGCAGTAGTATTTGAGTTATATGTGAGTGCAGGGTGTGTGGAATGAGCCCATGCCTTCCGCTAAGTTACGAAGGTGCGGCGTGCGAGGGAAGTGACTAGTGCTCCTGGCTATGTCGCTAGCTTGCCACACCAAGGATCCACCACATTCTTCAAAGCCTCCCGACAGAGAGGTTGGGCTTTCGTAGCGTGCCCTGAAAGGCTCCCTTGAATCGTTGCAGTAATACAGACAAGTGCACAAAAGCACTCCAAGCGTAAACCCAAAGATGTACAGTAGAGTTGCAAGGCCTAGTCCTTTCGCCCACCTGTTTCCTCCATCAGAAAACCACTGGTTTCACTATGGGAAAGACACAGGAGCTCACAGCTGCACACTGATAATGTATCACTGGTAATCATTCTCAAGTGTTACTTCTCAGGCACTAACATAACAAAGTGGATGAAGCCCACTTTCCCAAAACCCAGTCCTTGTGACGGATCAAGTTCCAGGGCACCAGTGGTCCAGGGATGAATATCAGCCCCACACCTCCAGTACAGCACAAGGGATCCAACCAGATTATAAACCTCCTTGTCCAATTTTGGTAACGTGGACAGAACTGCAGGCTTATCTCCGAAAGGTTGTGGATCGTTGGTTAGTTGCAACACAGCGAAAATAATACAATTACCCAATGTTAAAAGGGACTGTCCAGTGAAGGTTGTATATAAATGTCTACTTTATTATTATCACAACAGACAGTTCCAGCACACTACAAAATAGAACTCAGCCTGTAAAGGAATGCAGGGGACAGACAGTTACAAAGAAGGAAAAGGGAAGCACTCTGAATACTGACAGGAGGGTAGTCGGTATAGTAATTAATCACAATAGTTCAATGATATTTGGTTTCAACACAAAGGTAGCAATGGGTCGTAAAATGTCACTAGGGGCCTTCAGACAAAGACTACGGGGACAGAACCAGAATGTACCTTGTGCTGTAGGAGCTATTGGTGCTCGGCAGGGTTAAGTCAGTTTCAGGGCACTTTGCAGCTTCTTAAACAGAGTTCAAGATGGGAGACTGCTGCTGGTATCAGGCAGCGCACAGTTCGGTGAGAGGGTCGGGTCAGGAATCATTGTCTCAGTGCTGGTTGGTGGTTCTGAAGCACTGGTCGAGGCATAGCAACAGTCAGCGGTGCAGTCGGTTGAAGCTCGAGGGGCTCGACTGCCGAAAATGTCCTTTAAGGCGGACGTCGGTAGATGCTCATTGAGGAACCTCTTCTAGCTTCTTCACTGGGCTCGTGTCATCCTTAAGGCAGATATCCCAAAGCTGAGGATAGATTTGCAGACAGCTGCCTTGTTCTTGGTCTGGTTCAGAGACTCTCTGGCACTTCCCACCTACGAAGCGCACTGCAGAGCCTAGCAGGGCATGTGTGTTCTGGCTGGGTACCGGGTTAGAGATGCTGGAGGGTCCTCTGGATTCGGTATCTCCCTCTGTTCCCTGGGAGATGTTTAAGAGAGGGATCTTGCTTATCTCTTGGAGGTCCTGGCCTTCCTTCACTGGTGAAAGATGTAAGGCAGACTGTACCTTCAGCCAGGGTCCAATGCTGAGTTCCTATTTCTGCCTTTGGTGAAGCCTTCAGATGATCAACCAAAAGAGGGCCTCAGCCCTCTTTCAGAGCCAAATGGACCACAGGGATTGGTGGAGGCTAAGCCTACCTTAATAGATCAATCCTGGGGCCCCACCAACAATCTCCTGAATGCATGAGGTCATAACCAGAGTGCTTTGCAATAGAAAAGGTAAAGATGTGAAAACATGTAATACTAAGTCCCACCCATCTTCCTGTGTGTCGTGGATCAGAGGGTCCACCTGGTAAATGGAGCGCTCAGTGGTTCCTGATTAAAGCAGCAGGTCTAACTTGAAGCTGCGGCATACCTGACTTTCTGGCTCTGTCAACCCACATACTCATACCTTCTTAAGGTGGTCCCCTTGCGGGGATGACTACTGTAAACATGCAGTCCCAGACATGACATTTCACTGTCAATTGTTACTGAGGGCGGGAGCTGGATTCAGGTTGACAGTGCATATGAATGGGTGTTTGGGTTTCATGTCTCCTTTATTATCCTCTGCAGCCAGGCCCCACGTGTGCCTGTTATAATTAAACTCTGATAAGTATGTGAAGGCTGTCCCTGACATTATCCGACATCCATGAATCTCTTCACTGGCTCACTGTTTCCAGTGTCCACATCATGGGTGTACCAATCTGTGCAACCTGTAGTCAGAAAAAACACACCAGCAAACTGTCCCAGTAAAAGGTGACAGTATGTCAGTTGCTGTTCTGACAGGTCCGTTGCAAGGTTGACACCTTCAACTGACCCACCTGTGGCTTCAGTGTGTAGGAGGTCTGGGAGGGGATCAGTCTCCTCATCAGTCTCTCCATCAGTCACTAAGGCCATGACCAAGTTATCCTGCTATATTGGGCTTTTAGCCAGTTGACGCAAAAGTTCATGCACATTTGTGTATGTCCTTTCACGTCAATGAGATAATTCAACTCACTGGGCCTCATTACGTCTGTGGCGGTAAGGCAACAATGGCGCCGGTAGTGCTACTGGGCCTTGCTACCATGCCACCACATTACGAGTTCTGCTTGCGGGTGCCGCTCTGCATGGCTGGTCAGACCATGCGTGCAGAGCAGCACCCGTGAGCAGAAGAGGATGGTAGCAATGGTACCGTTAAGAATGGTACCGCTGCTACCATCCTCCCCATTCCTATTGAGCCCTATGGGGGCTCAAATGGGAATGGGGACGTACCAGCTCTGGGTCCCGCGCAAGGGAAGTTACCGGGCCCGCAAAGGTCGAATAGCCCCGTTATTCCCTTTTCGTGGGATCCGTGCCGGACCTGAGTTTACGGGTAGCCATGCTGAGTTTAAGGGCATGGCTACCTCCAAACTTGTAATGAGGCCCACTTACCTTTTCCACCACACAGTTAGTCCCAGTTCACTTGTCCTGGAGGACACTGGGTTTGTCAGGCTCCATAATCCACACCCACTGGCCTGGAGAATAGACTGTCACTGTGGCCTTATGGTCGTGCCAGTGCTTCATCAGCTACTGACTGGCCTTTAGGTTTTTTGTCGACTGTTCCATGTACTTTGCCATTCTAGACCAAAAGCAAAGTACGTAGTCCACCATATCTTGCGTAGGGGATGAGGGGTTGCCCTCTCATCCCTCTTTCACTAGATTGAGGGGATCTCGTACAGTGTGTCCAAACAAAAGCTCAATGGGGCTAAACCCTACTCCATTCTGTGGCCCCTCCCTATAGGCGAACAGAAGGCATGGCAAGAGAATATTCCATTTGCTCCTCGGGTGCTCCTCCAAGCCACCTATCATGCCTTTCAGGATCTTGTTGAACCACTCAACAAGCCCTTTTGTTTGTGGATGGATGGATGTAGAGAACTGGTAGACAACCTCACACTATTGCCACATAACCTTCATATACGCGGATATGAAGTTTTGAACCCCTGTCAGAAATGACATCATTGGGAAATCCAACACCAGAGAATATCCCACACCCTTCTCAACCACAGGGGCTTTGATGCTCCTCAGAGGGATGGCCTCAAGGTACCTTGTGGCATGGTCTATCATCACCAAGATGGATCTGTTCCCTGAACTGATTTGAGGATCCAAAGGATTGTTCCATGTCATTTCATCGCGGGATGTTTTTTCACAGGTTTTTTTACCGTGATTTTTTTCTTCGAAAAAACCCATCGGATTTTATTGGGGGGTTCCCCCTCCAACCCCCACCCATTTTCTAAAAAATGTGATGGGTTTTTTCGAGAAAAAAATGTGCAGTAAATATCCCAGCGAAAAAACATCCTGCGACCAAAGGACGTCGTAACCAAAGGATATACTGGTATGGCTGTACCCACTGACGGGTGACAGCAGTGAGGCTAGCCGTGGTGTCCTGGACTGCAGGAGTTTGGTGTCCATGATATACACATGTTCTCGATAGCGTTGAGTATTATTAAGAACTGGGATCTCTTCTGGAGACCCGTTATGGTTCCCACACAGTGTAACAAATCCACAATCGGCCACTGCTTGCCCTAGTGGGAAGTCCTCCTCTAGGAGGCGCACAATAATGATGGCCTCCTCCATGAGTCCAATATTCACTATGTCCTCCTCCATGAGTCCAATATTCACTATGGCTTCCTTGGGTAAACCCTTGCAAGCAGGATCCCCTTTCCTATGGTACTGCTCCATTCAGACAAAACAACCTTTGGGTGGTGAGAACGCAGGTGTCCAGTGTTAGGAGTGCCTGCACTCTTATTTTCAGGGTGTCCGGCTGAGCTAAGGTTTTGGGATTTCCCTTCATTCTTTTGGGGACCTGACTTCAAAGAGGATTGGGTTGGACCTTTGTCCTTCCCATCCTTGTTAACTTTTTTGTCCAAAGATTTCTCTTCTATTTTGAGTGTGCCTGAGCCTTTTTCTGGACTTGAGTACTCACAAACCAGTTGGCAGCCTTTGCAAGCTCCCAAGGGTCTGTGATAATCTTGTCCACAAGATGTTGGGGTAGGTCAACCTCACAATTCTTTGCCCCTGAGCTATCCTCCCGAGATGGGGATACATGTGCACATGCAACCAAATTGTACATCCCTTTAAATGTGTCAACTCTGTTACCAGCCACCCACCCGCTTAGATATTTCATCAAGTGTGTAAACGCTTCAAATGTATGCTCTCCTTTCTTTCTGAGCTCTCCGAAGCTCTTGAGATAGTGTTCAGTGGTTTTAGAGAACTTCCCAAGGAGGGCCACCTTCATGCTTTCATCAATAGGCCTTTCCTCAAGGGTTAACTGCAGAATTGCATCAGTCTGTGAATCGACTCATCAGGGCTGCACCCTACAGTACCTTGTCCGCCTCCTGCAGCTGAAAAGCAAGCTTGAGTGCTTCAAACCAGTCAAAAATACCCTTCCCCGTGGTCGTAAAACCAGCACTAAGTCTTTTTGGATGTGGCGCCGGAGGTTATCCCAAGCACCCTGGCTTGAGCCACTACCACTGCTTTCGCTAGAGATGGATCTGCTGGCCTCCTTCTTCTTGTCGGGTTGCCAGTCTGCGCAGCTCTATGGCCACCTGTCCCACTCCATTGCGTTCTTGTCCCACTGTTTTTGTTCCTCCATTGCTAGTCTCGTCTCCTCAAACTGGAGCTTTCAAGCCACTACATTGTTAACATCCAGGACAACTACTGGGACTCTTAGAGACTGTGCCGAGCCCTGCGACTTTTGGGATGCCACACTCCCCTGACCTCCATGACACTCTAGAGTTTTGAATAACCACACCTGCCCCCGGCGGGATGGTTGGCGAGTAACACTGTTCGTTCTGTCTTCCTCATCAATTTCCACTACTCGTCCTGGAAGGTCTTCTTCATTCAGCTACACAGGGTCTAACTTGTCCCCTGTGGTTTTCTCCCAAATCGCCCTTGCTTCCACCCAAGCTTGGAGGCTGGTCTGCAACGCAGGTCTATTAACCTTATTGCTGTGGGGAAGTCCTGTGTCTTGGTATAGGATACACAGGACATTCTGACTCAAGTCTTTCGCAGTCTCTATGTCAAGATCCATGATTATTGAATAATACCTAGCAGTGTCTAAACCTTGCTTGCAACAGTACTTTAATTATTGGATGACTAAGCTGTGCGCGATGCTCCAATGCGTTCCTAGCACCTGCCACCAATGTGACAAATCAAGGGCAGCAGTGGTCCAGGGATGAATACCGGTTTCTAAACCATCAGTCAGCCCCACACCTCTAGTACACCAGAAGGGATCCGAACAGATTGGAAACACATGCAAATTATTAATATTAACCTCCTTGTGCAATTTTGGTAACGTGGACGTAATGCCAGGCTGCTCTCCGAAAGGTCGTGGATCGTTGGTTGGTTGCAACACAGAAAAAATACAATTATTACCTAATAATAAAAGGGACTGTCCAGTCAAGGTTGTATAAAAATATCTACTTCATTACTATCACAATGGACAGTTCTAGCACACTACAAAATACAACCCATCCTGTAAAGGAATGCAGAGCACAGACAGTTTCAAAGAAGGAAAAAGGATGCACTCTGGATACTGACAGCAGGGTAATCGGTATAGTAATTATTTGCAATAGTTCAAGGATACTTGGTTTCAACACCAAGAGAGCAATGGGTCATAACATGTCACTAGGGGCCTTTGCAGAAGAACCAGGGGGACAGAACCACAATGTACCTTTTTTACTGTAGGAGTTCTTGGTGCTCGACACAGTCGTGTCAGTTTCAGGTCACTTTGCAGCTACTGCGACTGAGTTCAAGGTGGGAGACAGCTGCGGGTATCAGGCGGCAGGCAGTTCTGCGAGCAAAGCTGGACGGGGGGCTGCAGGCTGGCCTACACGATGGCTCTGGCTCTGGCAGAAAGAGTTTACAATGGATCCTTACGGAGTCGTCCTGTTTTATGCTGGTGCATAAAGCTGGTGGGCTCCATCGGAACCACCAGCATTTTCACTGACATGAAAATGCACGCTGGTGCATATTCTGGGGCATTTGCATGGCGGACAGGAATAGAGTCAACAAAAAAGCAAGTTACGTTCCACCCATCCGTCTCTCACCATAAAAATGGACCACAATGGACCGTGACATTAATGGAAGTTGTAAAAGCCTTCACAAGGCATTTACACCTTCCATTAACGTTACACCCCTGATAAAAATGAGCTCCCTTGTACGTTTTGTAATGTAATGTAAAGTGGTCTTACAAAGCGATCTTCTGCCAATAATGTTGGCCTCGCTGCACATGTCTGGGGTTGCTTGTGTTTCCATGCACAGAGGACCTAGCCTAGCAGTTTGGGCAGGGCTGCTTCCATTGGTGGCAGTAACTGACTGATTTGCATTTGGCTGGATACCTTTTGCAATGACACAGTCGATATAAAAAACGGTGGTGTAGAAGGTTGCCCAGAGCAGTGCCAGTGGTTGAGATTAATTCAAAACCTTCCACCCATACCATTTTAGGTTTTAGTATGTCTCCCTCTGTGAGAGAGGGCATGCCTAGACATGGGTCCTTTGCTCTCTGGGCCATAGGGTACCAAGCTGCACATCATTGATGAGGCCCACCAAGGCAGAAACATGTCTGAGATTGCTTGAGTTTCCCTGCAGAGGGGACCTGGCCTCGCAGTTCAGGCAGGGATGCTCCCATTGGTGGCAGAACCTTACTAATTTGCATATGGCCGGACCCCTTTTGCAATGCACATACGGCTGAAACATTGTGGTGTGGAAGGTTGCCAAGAGCAGTGCCAGTGGTTCAAATGAATTCAAAACCTTCCACCCATCACTGTTTGGCCTCGCTGCGCATGGCTCGCTAAAAAAGGAGAACCGGATGTGTTAGGCTGGCTGTCTAAGAAAGAAAGACAGGATGTGTTAGTCGGGTAGTTGGAAGGCAGGTGCAGAAACCTTTGATGTTTTACCTGTGTGTCGATATGAAATCTCTAGGTTGTTTATGGTTGGTACGGAGTGGGCAGGATAACCATATGGGCTGCGCCTGGAATTGTTGAGTGCAAAAATTAACCGCCTGGTTGTTGATAGTAGATCAATAGGGTCTGAATCTGTTAAGTACACTATCCTAGAAGGTCGTCTGTAGGAGTGTGGGAGGTGTAAGGATACAAGATTTTTTTAGTGAAGAGTTAGTTATGGGATTAGGGGGTGAAGAGTGGGAGCAAGGGTTTTGTCACTTCCTTGCTCTTCGTTGTAGATGATTTAACTGAGATTTAATACAGGATGCTTTACCACTCCGACAAAACTACGAGGTACACACTTGGAACTCTTCTTCCCCACCTGCTTTTGTGTGCCGGTAATTACCGCCACAAAAAAGGATTACTGAATGGAGGATAGCATAGGGGCAACGCGCTGGTCTTGGAAGCAAGAACACGCAGCGCAACAGAGGCTCGAATCCCAGATCCACGTTTAGAAACCGAACTCAGGTACGGTATAAGGCGCATTATAAAAAACAAATGAAATAAATAAACAAATAAAATGACTGCATACAGTACTGTATGTGGCACGAGAAAATCCCCATGGACTCCAAAATGGGGATGACTTTCTGGTCCACAGGACTTGGAATCATGCAGACCTGTAAAGTTACCGTATGTGGTAATGGTATTATTGTTTCGCAGTATTGAAACAGGAAAACAACGCAAAAGTCACAAGTAGACCCTAACCAAGGTTCTCCGCAATATCCTGTATGAAAACACACCAAGTCGGCACATCCCGAAAATTGAGGCGCATGTTTCAAAATGGAGAGGTAAACCAACATTGGGGTTGGTAAAGTTGCATCCTCACTATCCCTTTTAGGGTAAACCATCATAAAATTCTTCAAATGTGTGACTCAGTTTCATCAGGGATTCCAAGTCCTGTTACACCCAAAATGACAAAACCACACATTCTCCCTTCTGATCTACGTACAAGCATCAACTTTGTACCTTTTTACAGAAAAAGCAAAAGTCATACTACTCAGAGGCCTTCTGTGCCTTCAAAAGACAAGATCCCGAAACTACAAGCGCCCCCCGCAGCCTGCAGCCCCACTGCCCATTCTCACCCTTTTGGGCTAGCTCAGAAACGCAGGAATCATACAAAGTTTATCATGCATGGGGAGGAGAAAAAAAACAGTAGTCAGGGGTTTAAGTGGGTAAAGGTCACCCTGGGCTGTGTTCCATCAAGGTTTGCAATTCCACCCTTCTATACACAGGTATAACCCCTTTCCCTCTTGCATTCTGCCTGTACCACTGCAGGGCTTGCCATACAGTGCCTCCCGGGCATGGATACAAAAAAGAAGGTAAACCAACACATTTACACATTTAACTCACTTTTAAATGCACCATGCTGGTAAATATGATTTTATTATTAAAATGTGATTGCTCTTTTTTTAGTTACTAGAGGGAGTGCAGAAATTTCTGGTTGTTGCTGTGATGTGCAGGGGCATGGGACCACTGGTCTTGTGCTGTTTTGCTGAAGGCAGTTTTTTTGATGACAAACAGCAATGCAGCAGGCCCATTGACCCCTAGAGTAATCTTACTGGGAAGGACATTTCTGACAGGTGTAATGTCCTATTTCGATTGTTGTTAATTGATGTAAGGAGCTGAGTCTCCTTTCTGTTATTATAGTTCGAGTGTGCTGCGACCCACGTGTTGGAAGAGGCGGGGTTACCGCCCAAGAGTGCAGTTCACCCTTGAATGAATAAAGGATTAGAGGTATTTGACACCTGGCTCCGAGTCTCATTGACTGCTGTTTAGATTGCGTGATTCATTTAACTGCTCAAGCTGTAATCTAACAACTGGTACTTTGTAACCCTGGGCTATGGTCCATAGATTGGAAACTGCATTGTCCTATATCCTATTTTGTTTTATTTCAATATGTTTGCTGCCGTACTTTTTTTGATGACTGACACATCGTACTATTTTTCACACAACTTTATCAGAATAGATGTTTCTCCTTTTCATGCTCTGAATATTTTGTAATAAATAGCTTGTCCAACTCCAGACCTCGAAGGCCAGATCCATGTTAGATTTTCATGATACCCCATATTAATATTCATGAGATAACTGTGCATACAATGATCCTAAAGTTATGCGCAATTTTGCTCATGAATATTAATGAGGGATATCCTGAAAAGCCGTCAGGTTTCAACAGTGGCGTCGCCAGGAATCAAATTTAGGAGGGGCACAGAGGGGGCCAAAGCCAAAAATAGGGGGGAGGGCACAGACAAATGTAGGGGGAGAACATGGACACTGCTCGTCTTAGGTAGGGGGGAGGGGGGGGGCACAGGGTTTCACAGGGGGGGCCAGCCCCCCAGATCCCCACTAGCGACGCCATTGGGTTTCAAGCCCTCGAAATCTGGACTTGGACAACCCATAGCACTGTAGGCTATGCCCCCAAATACTGCTTTGAGATGTATTATGGCCACCATAATATACACTCCTGCCCCCTCCCATGTGGAGCACCAACAGTATTGATGATTTTAAAACTCATGCAAATGCCTGTATGTCTGTCTAGGCCATAATGGGAAATATGTATTTAGCTTTCAATTAAAAAAAGCCATTCGACTTTTAATTTCATTTTTAAACAATGAAATCATGTATACAAATGGCCCATGCCCAGTTTACATGGCTTCAAACATTTTTAGATACCGGCACAGAGCTGGTCAGATAGCACAGCAAGTACGAGTAGAGCGCTCTCTTTGACATCCGTGCAGAGCTGCAGTCGCACATTCGAATCCCGGCAGGGCCAAACTCTGCCTTTCATCCTTCTGAGATTGATAAATGAGCACCACACACACACCGTGGGTAATAGTAAACTGTGCTCAGATACCTGAGGGTTTGTAGTGTTATATAAATGCACATTATTATTATTATCATTATCTTCACTGCACTGAAATGGGCCCTGAGTATGTTGTGGAAGAGGCATGGCCTCAGTGCCCATCAACTGCTGAACAAATCTTCAAATGAATGGAAAGAAGCTCCAGGCACCCACTGGGACTCTACACCCAGGCCAGAGCCCATCTCTCCCGCCTCTAAACACGGCCCTGCCCAGATCGATGAATCAAACGCCCGGGTCACGGGAGGTTTCAAAACCAGAACCATCATGGCCGAACCAATCCACGTTGCCATGTCCTTCTTTTACTGATCACCATCTTTACCCCTCTGCCGCCTCCCCGTTTTTCCATTATAGATGGCTGCAGCATGAGTAGACCACAACATGTATTGAGGGCGCCTTGTTGCACCTGGTAGTCTTGTTTACAGATCCATCTCGTTTCTATTTTTAGATCTCGCGAGAAGCACTGCCTGTAAAGGAAGATCGCTGGTAAGACTGCATTACGTCTCTTACACGCGACGCGCCTCCACGTGTAAACATCACTGGGAACGCTCTGTGCGAAATGTCAGAAACTAGAAATCCATTTCATGTTAACAGAGAGTCAAATGGCGGGAACTAATGCGGCGCGTGTGAACCAATTCAGCTTCCACTCAGGTGAAGGCGGCCTCTGATTAATTGCGATCAAGTTCACGCAATAATGCGGCGTGGCCACGAGCCTTCGCTGCGCTGAAACACAGACGTTTATAAATAGAGGGCTTTCTGCAGAATCCGGGTGATAAATGATACTTATATTACAGACCTGGTTTCTGTCTCTGGCCAAGGAGGGCATTGTGGAGGCAATCATACCATCCGCGTGTTTGAGTGACTGTCTATAATGCACACAGGCATTTTTCGGATATCAAAGATGCTGACTTGATATGTTTTATATTCATTGTCGACACTTGTTTTGTGCACAGCTCATGTTTTCCTTGAACGCTGGGGACTAGCTATATGTTGGAACATGAGAAGGGTTAAGGGTCATGCTCACCTGGGGGCTTTGAATATCCCGTCCGGCCCTCCTCTGAAACACATTACCAGGTCCGCTCGCATTTCATTATTGTTGTACTCCGCCTTGTCTGAGCGGGCAGAGGAGGAACCTCTAGGCGCTATACTGCATGCTTGTCAACTCTCCCCTCATTTCATGAATCGCATAGGCGTGAGATGATGGTTTATGAAAGAATCCGACTCCATCACAAGCCCACGCTTGAAAAAAAGAGTGCAATGCTATTGAGTTCTGCAAACTGCCAATGCAAATCATCCAGAGATGCACATTGCAGTTGGCAAGCTGGTCAGGTACACAAAGTCATTCACATACTCATTCCTCCACTGCACACAGCACATCATCTCCTACTCGCCAATGGATAGCCAACCTGCAACGACCTAATTATGAAGTCAGTTGCAGCATTTTTCGTCTTTACCTCGATCTGTTACGGGAAGGGCGTGGCCTTCCCGTCCTCCATTTTATGTTGCTTCATCAGGGATCCCCTTTGGGAAATCTGTGTCACAAGCAATACTCCAAGTAAGAATCAGGGAAGAATTGATTGGGGGGAAAGGGGGATGTGTAAACCTCTGTGGGAGATCACACGTCCATAAATGCTGTGGGAAGGATTAGAGTTGTGTACCCCCCTTTTCAGGATGGCTCCCCTGGCTTTCAGGTATGGGCGAGGAAGTGGGAAAGGCGGCTCAGGAAGGGAGATAATGTGCAAAGCTATGTGTCTAGCTTTCCCGCGCCATCTTTCATCATAAGTCTCAGTCTCTTTCATAATCATTCATTTGTGCTACAGTTCATCCAGGGGCCATACTCCCTCCAGATCGGCTCTGCTGGCACTGGATGCCAGCAGTCTGTGTCTTGGCCCTTGCCTTTTGGTGTCAGTATCAGCATGGTTTGAGAGCCCTCTTGAAGGGGCCCTGGGACCCCCATGCAGGGGGCCTTCTTTGCAGGGGTGTTGCTAGGTCTTGAAAAGATCAGGGGCTAAGCTAATGTCGGGACTGGGAGGATTTGAGGCTAGCTGTAGCCTTTGGTTGTAGTCCCTGAGATCCTATCCGGGGCTACAACCAAAAGACCCTGGGCTATAGCCCCCTTACCGCCCCCCACCCCCACCATCAACGCCTCTGCTTCTTTGATAGGCTGTGGGTGGTGCCCTTATCTCCATCAGTAAGTCTGTATTTCAGGCAGTAGCAGCAAGCAAGACCCTTCACTCCTGTGTGAGAGTGCTGATATCTCTCCATTCATTTGTATAGTACTCCTAATTCTCTCACCCACACTCAGCTTCTCGAACAGGAGGCAGGCACATCGCTGCCCAGGAGAGTTCCTAGGGGCGTGATGCTACTGGCATGATTCTGATTTAGAGAGCAGACGAGAGCACGGCCTACCCAGAGCCACCTGCCAGCCTTTACACAGAGCCACCAGGCCGCCTTTACGCAGACCCATCAAATAGCCTGTCCTCTCCTTTTCTGTAATAGACCCAGATTGTGTTTGTTGAACAACCACTGGTCCTAAACATTTCTGAGGCCCCTTTGCTGTATCCTGCATCCTCCACATGTTTACATATGCGCCAGGATGTGCAGATGGTGCAGCAGGCGGGTAAAGCAAAGGAGGCCGGCAAACAGGTGAGTTAACAGGTGGGTGGACGCAGGGTCAGGGGGCTGGGGTATGAAGAAGTCTCATGTCACACACAGTACATTAAGTGGCACTAGAAAATGGTCACCAGCTCGTTAGTCACACCCCCCTTGAGGAGCCCTGGCTTAATGGGCTACAGGAACCCCTGCCAGGCAGCCCCTTTTAGGGCTCTGCCCCGGGTAGCCCCGACCCACTTAAAGCCCCGGGTACACATGTAGGCAGTGGGAAAGCGTGGGGAAGTCGGTTTTAGGGAGTTTGCAGGTATCTCGCCTACCCTCGTAGAAGAGAGGATGGTGGCAAGGCTGCATCTAGAAGGGGAGAGGTAGGGTGTGTCGTGGAGATCATGCAGAAAAGAGAGAGACGGTAAGACGGAGGACAGCAGGTTAGAGGTGGGAAGTTGCACCGAGTGGTCAAAGTGTACGAAAAGAAGTAGCAGAGCTATTTTCCCTGCTGGCCTGCCACCGCTCCCCACAAGCCCCATCGCCACACCCTCTCCCACACACAATGCAAACCCCATACCTCAGTCGATTACTGTGCAAAGGCTGAAAGAAACACTGTGAAAAAAATGCAAAATGCGTTTTAAACGACCCCCATTACTATTCATTGGGCCTCATTACAAGTATGCCGGTCTGGAAAGAACGGTACCGGTAAGCTTCTGGCAAGTGCAATGGTACCAGTAAGCGACCTGGCGGGCAGACCGGCACCCACTCGCAGAACTCGACGGATGCATCGGCACCATTCAGGAATGCAACCGTCCTCCCCATTCCCATTGAGTACAATGGGACTCAAATGGGAATGGGGAGTAATAATTACCGGCACCCGGCAGTGCAGATTTACTGGGTCTGCCGGTAAGTCCCCATTGCCGGGTGCTGGTATGACCCCCATTGTCACACACAGCATTCAGCTTCATGCACCCTCCCCTTTCTAATCACCCATCATTTGCCCCTCTTAAGGGTCATGCATGCTAAAGATTAAACCCACCCCTCTCACCTACCCATTAACTGCATGTACAACTGTGGCGGCAGTATTGTTACGTTAAGTTGCTTAAATGCAAAAGAAAACTTCTGTTACTGCGGGAGCAGGGCTATGATGGAGCTTGGGAAGGGGATTTTCCCAAAGCAAGCTACTTAAAAACTAACAGCAATCCAGCAGTACATCGTGATGTGAGGTTGGAGCTCATCCAGCAGGTCCCAGGTTCAAATCCCTCGTAAGGCGAAAGGAAAAAACACCCATGTCTGCTGCCCAAGGGAATGTCGCACCTCTGGCAGCCTGACTCAGTGCACCGAAGTGCTAGTGTACAGATGATGTATAGTAGCACACCTGGTATATCAAATTTGATCAAGAATTCAAATTGTTACAATATGAACTTCGGTGCGGGGGAGGTAGCACTACCCTGACACGGAGTAGGATACAATCTAAGAAAAATACAATTACCTATACAATTACATTTTAGTACTAACTTTTCAGTTCTTAAGTGTATTTACCAGTGGTCGAAGTGTACGAAAAGAAGTAGTGGAACTATGTTCCCTGCTGGTCTGGACTGCCCTGCTCCACACTAACCCCATGCCTGTGCCCCCTCCCACACAAACACACCTGCGATTTATGGGAATGTCCAGTGCAGTACACTGAAGTTCAAGCTTCAAGTTCATCCTACACTTTGATTTTAAAACTAATCCATTCCAGAACGGTTTCTTTTTAAAATAAAAGTATAGGAACAGTGAAACTTAAAAATAAAAATTATGGGAGCACCGCCCCTGACCGCTCCCGCCCACTTCGACCTCAGGTATTTACTTAGCATTCCACCACGTTGACTTGTCATGAATGTACCTATTGTTTTTGGCTCTCATACAATTTATTGCTATACATGTATACCATTTTGGAATTACTTAATTTGAATCAATATAGTATGAATTCTCTCAGGGCCTCATTACACGGAAGGCGGTGAGCCATGGCGCTATTAGCGCCATGGCTCATGCCGGTAAAATACCGGCACCGCCTTGGCGGAAAGGGGATTTACCGCCCCATTCCAAGGTTGGAGGGGCGGTAAATCCCCCTTCCGCCATTGCCCTTCCCCATTCCCATTTCTGCCCCATAGGGCTCTATGGGAATGGGGAAGGCGCTAATTACGGCACCGCAATTTTGCGGTGCCGTAATTAGCTCCGAGGTCCCTTAGCGGGTTGGTTTTTAACGCCTGCAAAAAGCAGGCGTTAAATCACCAACCCGCAAAGGGACCTCGTAGTACGGCGGTAAGGGTTAACGGTCACCGTTGCCATTAACGGTGACCGTTAACCCTTACCGCCGTCCGTGTAATGAGGCCCTCAGTGTTCCAAGTATATAGGGGGTCATTACAACCCAGGCGCTAATTGCGCCAACTTTACCACCATGGTGTAAACTATGTTTACACCATGGTGGATGGCGGATTTACTGCCCCATTCCAAGGTGAGTGGGGCGGTAAATCCCCATTTCCCATTTTCCCTTCCCCATTCCCATTTTTGCCCCATAGGGCATAATGGGAGTGGGGAAGGCGCTAATTACGCCACCGTAAACTACCGTAAACTACGGTGGCGTAATTAGCATCATGGCAGGTTATCGCCATGGATTTTAACGGCTGCTAAAAGCAGCCGTTAAAATCAGAATAGGCGTTAAGGGTTAACGACGGCGTTAACCCTTAACGCCTGGGTCGTAATGAGGCCCATAGTCACTAGGATGGTGATGTGGATTATGACTCTTTTGTTTAAAAACATTGTTTAATTATGTAATGTGTTGTATTGTAGCTTTACTGCACCTGATGAAGGGAAGTGTTGTTTCCGAAACCCGTTGTGCCTACATTTCTTTGCAAATATAAAGAAGAATTTTTTATGGAATTGGCTCCACTTAATTCATTTTCTATGAATACTTTCTATGAATGTCTTCACTGTACCACTTACATAAACTGTGATACGACTGTTTACTATTTACTAGCTGATTTTCAGCAGAAAGATGTGCAGGGGACGAGTGTGTCCGAGATTAATCGGACGCCATCTTGTATTTTTTTTTGTCAGTGCACTGAAGTGCAAGCTTCAACGTCTTCCTACACTTTTTTTAAAAAACATTGCACCGCTCCCACCCAGTTCGGCCACTCCGTTGCGGGTGTCTCCACCGCATTAAAGGAACAATCGAAGGCGAGGCGGGCATGAAGAATGGCATGCAAAATGCTATTAGTGGGCCCTGGGGCAAAGGGGGCCATTGTCATGATGCCCACTCCCGGGGAGCCGGTTCAATCCCGGCGTCCCCGAAAGCGGACATCCAGTCCCCAAGGAAGGACCCAGCAACCCATATAGGGGCCCTTTGGACAGTGTCCTGGCGCCTATGGCGCCAGGCTCATAAAAGACATCAGTCCTGGCGCCATAGGTGCCAGGCTCATTATGGGAATGCTTGGGTGCACTTACCTGATGCAGATCATGCTGCAGGATCCCGGCCTCCTTGAGGCCTGAAAGGAACTACTTTACCTGTGGGACTAATTTACCATCCGGGTGTGGTCGGGGAAGGATACATACCTGATTGGAGGAAGGATACATACCTGGAACTTCTTCCAAGGCTATTTAAACCCCACCCGAACAGCCACACGTGCTTCGCGTTGTTCTGCATCTAGCAGCTGGACGCTCACCGTGTCTGCTCCTGCATCCTGACTTCTGCCACGCCTGCCAGCATCCTGGATCACCTGCAAAGGAAGAGAAGAAGAGAACAGAAGAAGGAAAAGTCCTTACCTGCTAAATCCGCATCCCGGAGACATCTCGCCGACAATCCTGAAAAGGAAGACTTTAATTTAAAAGCTCATTGCGTCGATCGCTGCAGCGCCGCATTCCACTCACCTTCACAGGGCGCCTCCATGTTCAGCAGCGATCATCCGGATTCGCAGTCACGCCCCAGCGCCTAGGGAGAAAAACACCAGAACAAAAGGTGAGAGAGAAGGGAATAAGGAAAGCTAAATCTCCATGTTAAGACTTACCTGTTGATTCATTCCCTCTTCATTTCGGGTCCGCGCCGCATCCTGGCATTTCCAGAGCCAGGCCCCTAAGGGGAAAAAGAGACATCAGCGTTAATGAGCGAATGAAAAGACATTACCAAAAAACGCTCATTAAAGACTTACCTGATTTCTACAAGGATTTCACCTCTCATCTCGGGTAGGTGCCTGTTCCCCGGCATTCCGTACCCCGGCCCCTATGGGGAAAAAGACACTAGCATTAGGACATTAATGCATGGACACAAGGGGAACCTCTTATCAAAAAACTTACCTGGAAGCCAAGCAAGTTTGGTTCTCACCAATCCGAAAATCCAGTGAAGTAACTGGATACCAACGCGCCCCTGCATCAGAAGCAGGATGGAGAGCTCGTCCTTCCAGACCCTAAGGTGAGACGCTACGAGAAATCACAGAAGGGTTTCAAGGAGGGTGAGAGGGGAAAGTGGGAGGCCGATTGCATTACCCCACAGACAGTTAATCCCCTATTTTCGCCTACAGAAGGATACTTCTGCGAGCCAGACAAGCCAGATTTGGGGGCCCAGTCCAGTCCGTCTTCCGAACCCTGCGCATCACCTTAGAAGTGGTCACAGCAGTGTGAACCAGGCCGGCGCCTCCGTGGGAGTCAGGTGAGCGTAACAGCCATGGCCCCATCTCGTAGCAAGCAGGCCTGGGAAACATGCACTCTGGAAAAGCAGCCTACGGACAAACATATTCATCCAATTATTGCAGTGCACCAAGAGAGTAGTTCTGGTTTATCTCTAACTGGAGCTAGTGCCTACGTTGGGTAGCAGCTATGGGTGCAATATGGAAGAAAACTAAAATCTTCCTTTTTTTACTTATCTCCTATTTGACAGTGCCTTTGATTATTCTGCTAAATAGAGATATCCTATTTACTGTCATATAAGGATGTGCTATCACCAAACAATAGGGCAAATTCTACAAAGTTGACAGGGTATTGCCCTTAGTAGATAATGTTCACACAAAAAGAGTAGGCAACACACATCTGTGTTAAAGGCTACTAGCAGCCGAAAAAGAGACGACCCAAGACAAGGTCCAGTTAGTAAAACCAAACCCAAAAATTATTTTACTGTGGTATGGACTCGAGTATGTTCATGAAGTAAAGAACAAGGCTGTGGCAGAAGACAGAAGGATAGAACGAAACAAGGGTAGTATCCCTGCCTAGTGTGCACTCTCAGCTAGGTTGCGGTGTTACAACGCCTGTCTAATAGAGACAGAATAAGAATGAAATTACCAACTTCTATGGTGTGTAATAAATCCAGCCTTGTGAGTCCCAGACCACTCTCCTCCAGATTAGTTTAAATCGGAAGGGACTACCAGTAAAAAAGGGAAGAAAAGCAGCACACCCAGGAAGGTAAAGAGGATCGATTCTTCCTCTTTAGGAACTCATGTGGCATCTAATGGGATGAACAATTCTTTAATAACCCATTGATTGTCACACTGGCCCTAGGTTGCTCGGGTTAAAATGACACAAATAAAAGGAATAGGATAGATTCCCGTTCCAACAACAACAAAGACAATACAGTCACCACTTTCCATATGAAATTAATTTTTTACTAACGGAAAGTGGGACAATGTAAAACGGTTTGCTTAAGCTAAAATATAGGCAAATTGGTGCCTTTTTAGATGTAACAAACACCGTCGACCGGTTTCTGTGGCCTAACTTTAATAAAGCCACATTCATCAGGACAGTCTAAGCTTCCTCAAAAGCTGGTCTATTTCGTGACTCAAAGACCAGTCTATGAGAAAAGATAAAAAACGGTAGATGGCATAGTACATTACCACCTTGCCGTTGGTGTCATAGGACTGGAACAGTCTGGGAAAGGACCCTTAGTTTTCCTTCCCTTCCAATCTAGAATGTGGTATGCTTCAAAACACAGCACAGCCTTACTGCCCAGACCACGTGCTATACATTTGTTAACACCTTCTGCAAGCACCTCACACCAACGGCAAGGTGGTAATGTACTATGCCATCTACCGTTTTTGAGGAAGCTTAGACTGTCCTGATGAATGTGGAATATCCTATTCCTTTTATTTGTGTCATTTTAACCCGAGCAACCGAGAAGTTGTTAATTTCATTCTTATTCTGTCACTATTAGACAGGCGTAACACCGCAACCTAGCTGAGAGTGCACAGTAGGCAGGGATAGTACCCTTGTTTCGTTCTATCCTTCTGTCTTCTGCCACAGCCTTGTTCTTTACTTCATGAACATACTCGAGTCCATACCACAGTAAAACCAAACCCAAAACTTATTTTACTAACTGGACCTTGTCTTGGGTTGTCTCTTTTTCGGCTGCTAGTAGCCTTTAACACAGATGTGTGTCACATATAAGGATGCGCATCAACCATCTTTGCTTTAAAAAAACATTCACACGAATGTACGAACAAGGGGACCTCAGCTGCATTTTCACATTTCAGATTGAGTCTGCACCACACTCAAGTGTTTATCCGATGGCATTGGCAGTTTAGAAGATATCAGTGAATACGCGGATATCTAATAGGACGGACATTTCAGAAACCATTGTTATGAAGGAGCAAATGAAAATCTCTAATATATAATGAACTGCAACAATTGATACTGTTATTGTTAAAATTACAATCTGCTCCAATTGCCCAATGGGTGTCACTTTGGCTAAACCCAAATGCAACATTAAGTCAAACTATTCTTGTATCGGATCATATTAGAGCTTTCGAGTAGTTTAAATGTATTAAACTAACTTGTCAGAAAGTGGGAATGCCTGAGCTGTTTGTGAACTAAACCTCAGTTACATCTATCAAAACACATATTTATTAAGGCATATAATAAGAGAATTTGTTGGATTTGTTTTCTTTTTGATGTTGTGCTCCTAAGGGAGGTGTGGCTATTGACAACCCCAATAATTGAAGGTTTTAATGTCGGGGTGATTTCCCGGTGGTCGGCAGGGCCGTCAGCGGGCCTCCGGGGTTAGGGAGGCCCCAACTCCTCTCGCAGTCCTCAATGAGTATGAGACGCACACAAAAACAAGGCGTTACTGCTGTTTATTAGAAGAAAAGGCAGGGATAGGTTCTGGGATCACAGCTCATCCAGGAACACTTCTCACAAGAGTGGGTTCTCAGGCCCTTTTTCTGCTTGCATGAAGCCACACCATGTGTCACATGGGAAAACATCCCCCAAAAACTAACGCCACCTCGGGTTGGCTCCCCGAGTGATAGGGTTAGTATAGACACATATAGAAAAGTTAGTAATTGGTAGAGAAGAGGTCAGGTGGTATGCTTGGGTCATCCCTAGAAATTGTTACAACAGAATGGTTACATAGGGAAGGTTAGTGATTGGTTAGGTTGTGATGCCGTCAGTGGTTAGCACCCCCTGTGCCCCCAAGCCTGGGACCATCGTTGTTCCCAGTTCATAGTGTACCTGGTATTAGAAACAATGTATGACTATGTGTCAGTGGTGGACAATGGACGGGTCTGCCATTTGCTGCAGGAGCGCTTCTTTCTCACCGCCATCAGCGTCCAATTTGTCACCTCATTTTTGCAGTCTGTGTTCCAAACGTGAGACCCCAGGGTTTCCCTGGTCCTTGGGCTTGGTATTGCATCAGGTCGGCCTAGTCACATGTTGGGAGACCGTGGCTGGAGCAGAATTATGAGCATTTGATTTGTATTTCAGCTATGAGGGGCGGTTAGCTGTGGCAGGTGTAACCTTGGCTCGGGGCGCGCGGCGTGTACGTTGCAACTTCGTGGCCTTGGCTGCGAGGCCCTCGTCGGGGTACGTTCTGCACGATCAGTGTTTTGCAGCTCCGTCTGAGCTGCTCTGGGCCTGTGGCTCCGGTTTTGCGGCCTACTCTGGTGCTGAGGCCTACTCTGGCCTCGTCTATGGATGGAGGCATATGGCTCATGACACGGGGGTTGCGCAGGGCGACATGGGTCCTTATATATAGGTGTCTTATGTCACTGTGGTTTTAGTAGCAAGGAAGCGTTTGCAAGCATGTACACAAGCTCTTCTTGCGTCTTGCGTTTCTGCAGTACGGTAGCTTAGCCTATGTGAAAAATAACAACGATGCATGAATGAATGTAGCGGTCCCCTACGTCACGGTTCTGAGTATGTTCTTCGTGTGGATTGGTGTGGGTATGACCCGTGTGCATGGTGGCACGTGTTACCGTCCATTGGCTATGTCGTCATGGCATCTCTAACGATGGTGGTTTTCATTGTTGCTGTTTAATCAATCTGATCCATATGATCGATGTCGGCGTCAACTAAGGTTTCGACACGTGGTTTGATTGACGGGCAGTTCCCCTAGCCGTGTGGGGGCATGGCCACAGTGGATGTTGATGCCTGGGGCATCTGTGAGTGGGTTGAATTCCTCTCGTGGTGGGTGCTTGGGTTGTGACGTTCAAAGCCATGGTCTGGATGAGAATCGGGGGAAGGGAACGTCCCATTTTCCCTCTTCATCTGCCTAAATCTGTGCAGGGGGCTTTAATTGTGCCTGTCCAGATGTCACAATTGATGGGATTAATAACATTTAACCTACGTTCTTAGCGGCCTATTATAGTAATCAGATACATATTAAGACAATGTCAAGAGGGATGTGTTGGGCTGAATCTATGGTAAACTGGAATTAACCATTTTAAACTAGAGTTAAACTTGAAACTTAAATTTCATGTAACCACACATACTGCAAGCAAATAAGTGGAAAGCACAGCAAGTAATAGGATCAAGTGGAATCATAAGAATATAAATGATATCACTCAAAAGGCAAGAGACTCTTTGATTAGTTAGGATGATAGAGAGAAAATGAATCATTGTAGCCCACTTTATATCGCTAACACCATCTATGAGTGCATTTGAAGAAGAGTTCATCATAATGTGACCTGTTTCAAACCAATTTTAGGAATAAAATATCTTCTATCTGATAGTGAAATTAGAAACAAAGAAATGTGACATGAGGAGGGACATAAACAATTAATTTCAAGTATACGATATTCCCAGAAGATGAATATTGCTAAGGAAACGCATGTATAAATATAAAAATTGGTTACAAATCCACAGAACAAATATAAAGACCAGTGATGGTCAAGTAATGTTTAATTGTTTTGTAAAAAGAGATTGGAGAGGTATCTGCATGCTTTTAAATAAAGATCAGGTACCACAGTAATCGAATCAATTTTACAGAATTCCTGAAAACCTTTGGGTTGTACACTTTGAGAAAGTCTACACTAAAATACCACATCAAGGTATTCATACACCAGTGAACGAGTCCTTGTATGGACAATACAGTTTGAACAGGATGACCTCGTAGCAATGTTGACAGGCCTAAAGAATTCTAGTGCATGTGGGCCAGCTGGCCTATATGAGGCTGCAAATACTGAGAACAGGCTCCTCTTCACTATCTTGGTTCAAAGCTACAGTAGTCCCAATATACAACAAGCATTGGCAATGCCAACAGTTTGGGCTTCTGTGTAGGCATGGGAAAGGTCCTTTCCAGGCCCTACCGTAGTGGTATTAACTGGCCATTGATGGTAGCAGGTGAAAAATGGTGCGAGTACCTGGGCATCTAGTAGCAGTGCCAAACACGGGGAGGCAACCCATCTGAACTGATTCGAAAGTGGACCTGTATCAGTGGGATCAAACTAATGACCAACAAAGCAAACCACAGAGACAGACGTTTTTAGCATTTAATGAAAACATATTTGTGTACATTAAATGAAAAAAGGTTTATCGAATTAAAACATTTTATTATCACAAATTAATATTCACACATGAATTTGATGAAGTTATAAAAACCATCACCACACACATAATTTAATTAGACATACAATGATAATAACTGGAGTGTGTGATATATAAAAAAGTTAGGACAATAATAAAAGGAGTGCCTGGCAAATGGCTAATATTTTTACACAAGCCAAAATTGTTGGCTTTGCCAATGCTTGCTTTTAACAGGTCTTCAGTGAAGGGCACGCATAGTACTTATAAATCGAGTGGCTGAAGACAGACCTGGTTTAAGACATTTCTATTACATCAGTAGCGCATTTACAGACCCAATTAAGTCATTAACACTCAGGTGAATGCTTTGAAAAAACACTGGCTGGCACTACTGAGTGCAAAGTTTGATGGCGAGGCTTGATTAATGAAGGTTCCCATAAGGATGTTTTGGGTGGGGAAGGCCAGGAACTGGGTGAGAATTGTCATAGGGATTAGCATGGCCATGGGCAGTCAATAGGTAGGCAAATAACCAAACAACACCTACAAGTTTTGTGTCAATCATTGTATGTGCCACCTAATAGCCCAAATTAAAAAAGGGAACAGAACATCACCATTGAACTGTAGACCAATCTCCATGATAGATTCCTGTAGCCAAGTATTGGCAACCTTTGTATTAAAAGATCTTACACATTGGGCAATTGAGGCAATTGAGAGATTCCGAATTTACCAGACAGGCTTTCAAAGAAATGTGAGCACTGCCCTTGATGGGCTAATATACTATTTGTGCCAGCATCATCCTATTAGAGATAAAGATTGGTTCAATACAGATGTATTGTGGAAGAAACTAGATTCATGGAAAGATCTCCCCAGGTCTACTGAATATGCTATTAATGTTTCATAGGTAGTTCCCCCTCTAAATAAGCTTGAATATGGAGGGGGTCTAGCTCAGAGACAAGGCTGTGTCTTGGCACCGTGTGCCTTTTTAATTTGTATGTCTCTGACATCCAAGAGGCCTTAGCAAAGTGCAATACTTTCCTCCATAAATAGGATCCTTACAAATGGGTTGGTTGACCTATGCTGACGATTGTATCCTTTTGGAGAGCACTCCAATCGGCCTACAAAGGAGCCTGCAAGGCATTACACATTTTGCATCAGAAAATAATCTGAAACTGAATGTTGCAAAATCAAAAGCAGTTAACTTCGAAAGAAATAGAATGCTTGAAGGCTTCAAACCATGATTGTCTTGAAGAAGTGAACCAACCTACTTAGGCTATTTAATTGCTAATAAATAACATCTGAAACTAATTTAAAAAAAACAAAATGTATTCATACGGTCAAATTCAACTAAAAACATATTTATTATTGTTATGTATAATATTAGCTTTTGATACAAAGTGGCATCTAGTCTTGTATGTCAATATCGATCATCTTTCGCATGCAATATGTTTTTATTTTTTTCATTTTGCTTTTACATCCTTATAATTACAATGGGCCTCATTCCGAGTACGGCGCTAACCAATGGCGCTATTAACGCCTTGGTTGACGCCGTACCCGGACCGGCAGCGCCTTGGTGGTTGGCAGAATTACCGCCCCATTCCAAGGTTGGCGGGGCGGTAATTCCCCAATCCCCATTTACCCTTCCCCATTCCCATTCTTGCCCCATAGGGCATAATGGGAGTGGGGAAGGCGTCAATTACGCCACCGTAAATTACGGTGGCGTAATTAACATCAAGGTCCCTTAGCGCCATGGTATTTAACGCCTGCTAAAAGCAGGTGTTAAAAGCACCATGGCGCTAAGGGAACTCGGAGTATGGCGGTAAGGGATTACCGCCACCGCTCTCGTTAGCGGTGGCCGCTATCCCTTACCGCCATACTCGGAATGAGGCCCAATTACTTTTACAGAGGGGTATTCTGGAACATCAACAACATACTGTTCTTTTACTGCAAACGGTCTGGAGAATGAGGTCTGAGAAGTGAGAATTTATTGAATTATATAAATACTTACTAATTAACAATACTGCTAGCAAATTGCAAGACATTCGATCCAAAACCTTGATTTATTTATCGCAGAAAAACCTGCAACAATGATGGTAAAGCTTCACAAAAACGTAGTTTGTTACTGAATAACGTGGACCCTTTCACTATATGAATGGTGTATGGTTTTGTTCATAAACTTTAGCTACCTAGCGGAAAAAATGAATCGGTTAACAAAACAATGCAAGGCATCATACATTAAGGGGCCGCAATTTAATCGCTATGTTTTACAAGATGTTCTCACACCAACTCCCTGCGACATATCAGAAGGTTATCAGGTATAATTTCAATTATTTTTTTTATGCTACATCTACACAGTGTTTGACTTTATGTTAATAATAATATAAACATTTTAATCTGACGATTAACTGTATCTTTTTTCAAAGTTTAACTGATATTGTAAGGTCGACAATCATTAAATCAACTTTCTGAAGATGCACTTTGTGAGATCAAAGATTTTAACATTAAACAGTTTAACAATTGAACAATTTTTGTTGAATTTTTTTTTATATACAAGGAATGTACTACTGAAGCAGTCGAAATTGAAGAGACACATTGACCAGAGGTCTACATAAGATATTGTAAAATATCAGTTATCATCCATTTTACCTTTCATATAATATTTAATATGTTTTAACCGTTTCCATAGGGAACTTTGGATATATTTGTAGATATGTATATAGGATTCTTGAAGTGGAAGAGCAAATTGCTTTTTAAACAAATTAAACATTTTCAAAATGCCGGTTTTCAGCTTGGCATTCTGGTCGGCAAATCAAAATTGAATGTTTCCATGTAAATTAGGAAAACAAGGGTAAATAACAAACAGGTTTGAAAAAAAAAATAACTTATTCATGCATTTTATTTATGTTACATTTTGAGGTTGTAATTCATATATTCTGTTTGTGTGCTATAAATGAAGCATGTTTCCTTTTCATCAATTAGTGGCCAAAGAAGAAGAGTAAAATAATGACTCAGACAATAACAATAACAATAACACAAACCAATGTCACTTTGGAGCAGTTCCATTTTGAGGCTCAGCATAGTCCTCTGAAGATTCAGAGTCATGATGCAGATGTCCAGTGGCCGGAATCTGAATGGAATGTCACCAGTGCCCCATGCAAATTAACCATAGACCATTGTTACATCACACAACGTCACCCAGAAGAGACAGACCCAACACAGAAGATGTTTCAGAATTGCTTGCAGACTCGCTAACACAATCCACACCCTCTCAAAAATGTAAATCTAAGAAAGAGACAATCTTCCCTGTCTCCCAGTACATGCTCAAAATCTGGAAATATCGCACACAGAAGTAACTGAAGCATCTTCGCAACTGATAGACAATTGCGCTCATGATCTCGACTTCACTCTTCCTAGTATAGAGGACTTGTTCACCACCACGGAATTGCAAACCACTGTACTGCAGGATGATTGGCTATTAAGGGAGCCAACATACATTGTATTGGACTGCTACCTGATCGAGATGATTAAATGACAAAATGCGATCATAAATTACATAGGAGGTTTTGTCGGGAGCCATTGGTGAAGTTTACTTGTGTAATCAAAGGCACCCACCTGACAATCAAGGGTAGCTGTGTACACCATCATAACACATTTTCATGGTCAGCTCAACCTATACTTGGAAAAGTGGCTGCTGGAAATGTACTTTGTTCATCTTCTTTGTTGTTTAGTGGATGATTGTTCAGTAAAATGTCACGTTACTGTATATTTTTGGGACCCGAGTTCCTTGCTAAACCTCAATACTTCAAATATCAGAAGAATTCCTTGCTCCACACTCCTAGCCAGGCCTGGACACTCAAACAGATATCAGTGTACAATGCTATGGATGGTAAAAGGCTCAGGCTTGCTGGAGATGGATAGTGTGACCGTCCTGGTTTTTCCAAATACTGCATTTGCTACTTGCAAGACATGGAGAGCAAAACAATTGTGAGTTTAGTCGTGTGCAAGTTTCTGAATGTACATCTGTTCTAATGGAAACATATGGCTTCAATAAAACCATTGAACCTCTGCAATCCAGAGGAATGAAAATAGACCTGATAACCACTGACAGACACATAGGCATAGCAAATGCCACGCGCGAGCAGTTCACACACATAAAGCATCAATATGATGTATGGCACGTCACAAAATCAATTTTTAAACAAAATATAGTTACTGGTAAAAAATATCTACAGAAACCATTTTGAATTGGTCACCGTCTATCAGCAACCTTCTCTGGTGGAGCTCAAAAACATGTGTTGGATCTGTAGATATTCTGCTTGAAAAATAGCATTCAGTGCTTCACCATTGTTCAAACATACACTCTTGGGAAGAAAACAAACATTTCCACAAATGTGCCCATGGACCATTGAACAAGGAGCAGGAGTGTAAGAAAAGGTGCTTGATGCCAGGCTCCCCTCTTTACACAGCACTTGAGAAGATGATGTATGACAAAATGCTTTCAAGAGACATAAGGAGACTCACTGAATTCGGCCATACTGGAGATTTGTAGGTGCTCCATAATATATGCCTAAAGTACAGACCTTAAAGGTGGCAATTTGGCATAGATGGTATAGAGCCCAGAACAAGACTGGCTGTACTTGCACACAATGGGAACATTGGTAGGGAACAAGCAAAAACTGCAGGAACTTTCAGGATGCTTCGTTACAACAAGGAGTTTACCAAAAGAAGCAAACAGTGGGTGGCAAAGCCAATATTGTAGCAGATGGATTTTGAATTTGTTAAAGATCTGACATTGAATGAGCTGTCCATGCAAATGCATGGAATTGCCCCAGATTATGTTGCCAGGGCCCGGTCTATGCCACCCAACATTGCAAAAGAGATTTGTCCTCCCATACTTGAACTGGTTGAAAGGTTGACTTCAAGATTCAAATGATGTGTGGTCGTCTTCACAATTTTTAACAAAGCAAGTTTTCAGCATTTGCACAATGTTTGGAAACTGTTTTGATTGTGCAAAAAATGGAAATAGTATATGACTTGCAATGTCATCATTAATTTATTTTTAATTATTTTTTGTGAAGTAATCTTACTAGGTAAGTATTAATAGTTGTGTTTTGCGTTTTTATTTATTTCCCTCAATATTATTCATTCATATTACAACAATAAATGTTAATCTGATTATTTTAAGTATGTGAATTTCTTGCAAAATCATTGAAAAGTCTTTTTATTACATTTCTAGATACATATGCTTTTTTATTGTCAAAAAATGTGTAAATAGTCTTGGAAATTGTTTAGTTTTTGAGAAATAGAACATCCACAGAAAGTAATGAAATCACATACTTGACTATTTTAAATACAACAAATGCAAGATGTACTATTACTAACGTTGCAAACTCACTTAGCACTACAAAAATACACTTTGCACCGCTCTGTGAGTGTCTTTGTTGGCAGTGCAAAGTCACTTTGCACCGTGCAAAACATTTGATGAATCAGGCCCTCAGGTTGGGGTGAAAAAGATGGCATCTCAGATGCAGACATTCTCGCAGCCTTTCACAGGAAAAGCTTTAAGGGGACAAAATAGTCTATTATGTGCATAAAATATGACCATTAATGGTACTATTATAATAATATGTAATACCTGACTGTTACCTTCTGTGCATGTTATTGACCCGTGCACAAAAAGTGATTACTACAATCTACCATAATTGTATTATTCATGGTTATTAATGGAGTTGATAACAAACTATTAGTAATGAACTCTGGAAGAAGCTCATGGTGGCAACAAGTAAGACAGACACAAGTGATCACAGTTCAAGGATGTTTATTGAACAATGAATGTTGTTTGCAGGTTGGAAAAACGCCTTATCTAAACCTAAAGCTAAGATGGGGCCAAACGTCAACCATCAAATGAAAAATAAGGCAGTCCTAGTGGTGTTGTGTCAAATGAAAAAGGCCTTTGCTAAGAAACGTATTGTCAAACCTTACAACTAATACAAAAAACGGTGTGGAATAGTTTTCAAGAAAAGAAGGAAGTATTCTCAAATAATATGTCTGGATGCGGTAGCCTGGGTCTCTCTTCCCCACGTTTTGAGTACAGGGTAAGATAGTATCTTGGAACACAGTACAGTCTTGGGCTTCTCCAGCCAAGATGACAGTTCCAATGGCATTTCTCAGGACCGTTGATGGCCAAGTCTTGCTTCCTTTGAAAGTATCTTGCCTTCGAGGGCCTGACGTGTTCAATATGCAAAAACAAAAGTTCCTTTAACAAACAAATAAAGTTCAGTTTCCAATGTTCGCTGGGTGATGGGTTCACCATTGGGTCCCCTGCTTCTAGGGGCTGACCCTTCTCAATTGTTTACCACAATTTCACATAGGTTTATGGCTTCCCCCTGTATTCCCCTCTTCTGGGCACTGATCCTTCACAGATCGTATTTCACAATTATATATTTCAGTTAAATTCTCAAATGAAGTTTGGATGATAGCTACACCCCTGGATCTCCCTCCGTCAGGCTCAGACCCCTCTTGACGGCCAATACTTGGGTGAGGCTTCACTCCTGGATCTTCCTCAGTTGGGCTCGACCCCTCTTGACTGCCAATACTTGGGTGAAGACTTCACCTCTGGATCTCCCTCGGTCGAGCTCAGACCCTTCTCAAATCTTTAACCGGATTCACTTCCCTTGTTTTCTCAATGTCTTTCCAAACAGTTCATAGTGGACCTCCCTCGCCGGGTTCAGGGTTGTTAACATCTTGTTTCTCAGGACTTTAGACTTTGCCCCTCTCGTCAGCATCCTTCGGTCAGGTTTACTATTGCTAACTTCATATTCACAATCGCTTTCAATGTTCACGGGACTCACCTCCTTTTCTTTCACACAGTTTGTAGATCAAAGTCTTTCGAGTCCACAGGGATTTTGCTTGACCCTCAGTATGACCACTTTCACCTATTTCTGTGGCCCTCTTATGGCCTCTTGCTTTCTGTAGTTTCTCTCATATGGGGCTTGACCAGAGTCTCTTGAGTTAGCACCCATGTGGTGCCGGTTTCCCCTTGCAACTGGTTTCCCCTTTAACTCTTGTTACAGTTCTTTCATAGTTCTTAGAATTTGGTTCAAACTTGCCACCTTGCGATTCTCACTCAACACAGCCCGGTTCTTAATGTTTTCCCTTTCGACTCACTGGCTGTGTTGAACCTTTTGGCTTTTCTTTTTCATCAGAGTCATGGTTGGTACCATGGTCGCGGGAGCTTCCCTGGCTCCTGCTTATCAGCATAGGCTTGACCCGTGTATCGCTGACATCTGCTGCAAGACACTTGTGCTATTGTTCGCAGTCTTAGACTCTGTACCACAAAGGTTCTGTGGGTTTGGGGTGACAAGAGCAAGGTCACTTCTCTCCACATCACCCTCTCGATCCCTGCCGTCTTTCTCCTTCTCTTGAACTGCCATGCCTGATTAGCTGTATCGTCGTGTTGTCTGTTGTGCTGGTACTGTGCTCTCCGACTCTACCTTTTATCCCTGTGGGAAAGGAAAAGGGCCGTCAGGTGTGTGTGATTCTGATCAATTGCCTGACTTTGCCTGACCCTTATATTGGACATGTCAGGTAAACGGCTCTGGTGTTTGTCCATTGTCCTTTGTGTTGTGCGAAAGTGTTCATGTTGGAAAAGGGGGGGGGCAGTGGTTTTGAATGTCCTACGTGAGACGAGGGGAAAAAAGTGTCAAAGTAAGGGGGATAATGCTTCTCATGCATCGTTGTACCACTCCCACTCCCCTAGCACCCCCCATCCAGGTGATCCTCCCTCACTAGTCCACCCCCAGGAACTGGATCTAATAGCGATGGCCGTGTCCTGGCCACCTGGATGACAGATCCTCAAGGTCTAGACAGGGAGATACCCTCAGGTTTCTCACAACTCACAATAGTTCAAGAATCTCATCAAAACGTTGGAACAGCAGATATACAGAATGAAAGCAAGGAAAAAGTATCTCAAGATGTGGAGTCTAACTTTGTTGCCAAGTAGAAATCATGCTAAGTGGCTGCAGATTGCAATAGTGCTATGGTGTTAGACAACATTGAAATAACGGGTGACAAAATGTCATTTAAATGCATATATTGCACTATGAACATTCGCCGCTGGCCTTTGCTCGTTTTCATCTTACTGTGGAGACCCACATGTGGAGGACACCCAGGTGTGCCTCCATCAATGCAGAAATCAAGATGATTTGTGGAATAGATCTAGACCTAAGCCAGTAAGCCTTTCAAAATTGAACTCATTCTAGGCATGCTGGAAATGTAATGATGTCATCTTTTTTTGTTATTGTTGCGCATTGCACGTGTGCCACTGGGTGCAACAGTCCACTCAGCCTAGTTTCGGAAATGCCCGTGCCCCCCCCTTCCCAGTCCACCGGTGCCATCTCTATACATTGACCACTGTCTATATCCATGCATCTGTATTTCATTCTGTAACCATCTCTATATGTCAAATATGATTACTGAAATGAGTTTGTGCGTTTTTAATCTGAACTGAAGGTGGGTATCGAATAGTTACCTAGCTAAAAGCAATACGTACTTATCAGGTGTTGGGAACAAGGTGCATTGAATAATGTTGCAATAGGTTGCATAGTCCCAATGGTGAAATTATTTAACCAATTGACAGAATTACTGCAGTCGTCATATTGTGGTAAAGGTGGAAAGCCTGTTTTCATGATTTGTATTCAAATTTTGTTTTATGAGAAAACACGTGGCCCACGTTGAACAAAAAAACTGGCCCATGCTATCATTTTGCATTTTTGTTTTGGGCATTGCCCTGTTGCCATATCTGACAGTTCGAGCCTGTCTGCACCTCGCATACGCGCACCTGCGAAAGAATCCATAAATGTTGTGGAACCAGGTGGTTGATACCGCAAAAATTGAAGTAAATATTTTGCTATGCGGAATGCTTGAAATATTTAATTGTGTTTCACTTCACAGCTTGTCATTGAAAACAGAGACACAAAGGGGGGGGGGGTGTCCTGACGTCTGTATTCAGTGGTTTACCTTATAATTGCTGTAAACCCAATATTACTCTGTCATGTACCATACAATCCAATTCATTCTGTATGTAGTAGGGCTCAAAAGTCTAAGTAGACAGGCATTAATAGATAGCAGACTCTGCTTTTAATTATTTAGATGTTTATACATTTTTCTTTGATATACAAACTTCTGAAAATTGTTTTCCACATATATTGTCTTTTGTGAAAGTATTATCAACAAAACTTTTTTGATTTTATATAATTATTTACACATTCGTGCGTTGAAGATTGTGCTCATTCACCACCTATACTGACTTGTGATAGCACATGTATGGATTACAATCGTAGGGGGCAACTAATAGTATCACGTTAGGTTGCATTGCCAGGCAAGAGAGTGACCTAACACATGGTCTAAGTGTCATTGAAAACAGCAACAATATTGTCAATTTTTGTGGCATGTGTTCCCTAATACTAAACCAACCCCTGGCTCATGGGGACACTGAATAAAGGGTCTGATTGTTATTTGTCCTTGAATCAACCATGCAAACATGGACGCAATGTGTCAAATAGTAACAAAACAGAGAATGAATAAGATTCACTATATTGCTAGCGGACATAGGAAAGTTACATTCCTATTACTGAGATCTGTCTTTCAAAGCGGTTGGTCATTCGTTGCATAGGGAGAATGGAAACTCAAGACATAATGTAAGCATGGATTTACATAATATTTAAGCGAGTGAGGATGGCATGTGTGTTGTATGCTACATAATTAACGATGAGACGGATGAATATTCAAGTTGACGCAAAGAATAGACATTGTACGTGTTAATTGGAATGGAAATTGATAGTTAACATATTCTATTTTAAACTGGGTACTGGAATATATTTTTACATTCTTGATTTTACATATTTATATTTTCAATCTTCCAGTTGATGGCTTCTTCAGCCATAATTGGACAATAATCATCAACAATGCATCTGTGATAACCATTATCTGGGATGATCGTCATACATCAATCTGCCCTTTCATGGTTGCAGAAATAAGGAGTAACACAGCAGCCTACAGGTCCGGAAAAAGGGTGGATGTGAAAGGGTCGAATTTCAAAGTGAAACCACTCCTTTCTTCTCACTAACGGAAAAATGCAAACCATGCAATGTTTGCTAGCTATAACCTCTATTGGCAAAAGTTATCAACGTTTTTGTCAACATAATTTTCTCTTTTGAGCGTTATGTCAAAAATAAAAGTGATTGTTACGTTCCTGGCTATTGCTGTTTTCTTCTAAATATACGTTTTATATCCTTTTTGTGAAAAGAAACAAAACGTTAGTGTTTTTTGCGGATATGTATGTTTATGTTCCTGGTTCTATGCTAGGTAACATTATGACATGGGTGATGACAGGGTACATTTGGCTACGCTGCCCAGGAACATCATTAACATAGGTGGAGTATATTGTTTTGACTAGTGATGTCAGCATTAGGGGCAGGTGATCTGAATTAGTGCTGCGAGGGCACTTGAATTTAGGGCAATGGATCAGCGGATAATATTAGCACAGGATGGAGGTACCCGACCTGTCGTTTTCCCATGTGTAAAAGTGAGATAAACTAAGTTAAGATGCACTGGAATCTTTTTAAGATCGATTGTTGTATGCTCGAAAATACATGCCGATTGATTGGGCCAATAACATTTCTGAGCGAACTACCACTTTACGATGAACTTGGTTCACAGGCTCTTGTATTTCTGTCTGGCACTACCAGATGCCTTTAGGTACAATACGGCTGCACAGATCTCCCATGCAATGGCCTGGTTGGTGGCAGATCCAGCACCAAAATGGAGGGCTATAGAGGAGGCTTTCTTGGGGATTGACTTGGCTAGCCTTCAATATGTTGGGTCAAGGGTAGATTGAGGGGGGGGCGTGGCTTGGACGGCCATGTAAAGGGTCGCACTCTGGAGGAGCTCCGTTGATCCTGTCTTGATCCTGGTGGAAAGGTGCGTCCACGGGGGCCGGCCGACGCTGGAAATCGATGTCCAGGTGTGGGAATGCCACCACCACACCCGCTGAAAGTTTGTGATGTCTGGGAGACCCGGAAACCGAAATAAATGCGATTGACTCGGAAGAGCCCTGAGTAGGCGGACAAGACAAAATGGCGGCGACACTTTGCGAACACCGAGGACCGTGAAGTCATCGTCGCGATCACGAATGTAGGACCTACGGGTCCCTTTGGGTGGGGACTAGTACACGATGAGCACCGCCTAAGACGCACGGTGGTCCGGCGAGCTGGAGAGCCGAACGGATGTAGCTGTGACGACGAGACCGTGGGCCCGGGAGCTGGGGTGTTTTGGGCGTGTTGGGTGCCCCAAGGTGTGGTGGGCCAGGCTCTGCGCCCGCACTGAGTGGCGTGATCTCCCTTCGGCGCCTGGCGGGACGGGCCCCCGCCTGACTCATACAACAGTATGACCACGAGAGGTGTGAGACCCAAGGCCAAACAGCCCACGATGGAGGCCTACGCCAAATCCCCCTCAGGGGCGGAAGGAGGCAGGAACAAAGAGACCCCCGTGGCGTTCGCAGAGTCGCCGGGCACGATACATGAGGTGCTGGCGGCGATTGCGGACTTAAAAGTGTCATGGGAGACCAAGTTGGGCCTTGCCATGAAAGAGCTGCAGGAAGGCCTAGACCTCAAGATCGGTGCCGTCCAGGAGGAGGTAAATCTGCTAAGACAGGATGTGAGGGCGATCTCGGAGCGCACGGGGACCATTGAGAAGGAGACGGCCACGAACACGGCAGACTGCGCTGCTCATAAGAGGGAGCTCCACGCCCTTGTGCAACGGGTGGGCAACCTGGAGGACAGAGCGGAGCAGGCGGAGGGACGTTCCAGACGCAACAATATTCATATTGTGGGCCTACCTGAAGGAACGGAAGGATCAGACCCCACGGAATTTGTGGAATCCATGCTTTTGCAGGAGATCACTGGCGGGGGGCTGACCCAGGGGTTTGCAGTCGAGAGGGCGCATAGGGCCCTAACCAGGAGGCCGCCTCCTGGAGCCCCCCCGCGGCCGGTGATTGCAAAAATTCTGAACTACCGAGATCGCGAAAAGATCCTTGAATTCTTTCGAAAAGGGAGAACGATTGACAGAGGATCGGCCAAGATCACGGCCTACCCTGACTACACGCTACAAGTACAGCGGAGTCGGATGCACTTCGGGGCGGTGAAAAGGAGACTGCGAGAAGCTGGCCATCGCTATATGATACTCTACCCGGCCAAATTGAAAGTTTTTTACAGAAACAGATCCCTGTTCTTTGAAACACCGACTGAAGCAATGGACTGGCTGGACACGCTGGGTAGTCCTCAGGAACCGGGCATCCAGGCGGAGACTACGGAAGATAAGTAGCTTATGGCTGTGTCGCATAGGGCATTGGGACTCGAATATAGTCATTTATACGGCACATGGTGCGTGTGATGTGGTGCTGACTGGCTGGCCCATTGGGCGTGCCTACCTTTGGTTACATTGCTGGGAGCTCCGAGAGGCTTCCTTTGTCCCCAGTAGTAACATATCTAGTTAGTTAGTTAGGTCGCTGTTAGATCGGCGACGCCCCGCGGGGTCCCACTCCTCGTATACGGGATAAGACCAGACGCGGGTGGGCCTGAGATCCAGGGATGGAGCTGGGCTTTTGTTGGGGTGGGATGGGTTGTTTGCTGTGGTGTGTAGTTGGGAAACAGGGAGGGGGGATGGGGATTAAGGATGGGAGAGCCGGCGGAGAGTTAGACAAAGGGAGCATTGTGGGGTCGGCGGGGTTGAGTACAGACCGAACTGATGGCATCGGATAATCTTCGCGTAGATACCTGGAATGTCCGAGGCCTCAATAGCTACCTCAAGCGGAACAAGGTAATGCTATACCTGAAAAGGTTGCGGATAGATATAGCCCTGCTACAAGAGACCCACCTCACTAGGGAGAAATTGGAGGTGGTCAAGAGAAAGTGGAAGGGCAATGTGGTGGGTGCCACGTACTCGGCGTATGCTAGAGGGGTTATCACCTGGGTGGCGCCGCACGTGCCGTTCCGGGTGCTTGACTCGATAGTGGACCCGGAGGGCAGAATGGTGGCGATAACAGGACTCCTGGAAAACAGGGAAGTGCACATCCTCAACCTGTATGCCCCCAATCATGATACTGCAGCCTACTTTAGATCCCTCTATGGCAAACTAGGCCCCCTGGTAGGGAGAGCGATGGTGTGGGGTGGGGACTTCAACTGTGTCTTGGATCCCAGAATTGACCGGTCCGCTGATACAAAAAGGAAAATGTCGCCGGCGGACAAGGCGCTCGGGACATTGCTGGGAGACCTGGGACTGGTAGATGTGTGGAGGAAACTCCACCCCACAGATAGGCAGTATTCGCACTATGCGGCGCCATATGATTCATACACGAGATTGGATTATATGTTTGGGACTGCCGAGATAGCGGGAGAAATAGTGGGGGCAGAATACAAGGCCCGAGTATTGTCGGACCATTCGCCCCTGGTGGTAGAGTGGCGACACCAACCCCCTAGGCCTCGGGTCCCCACATGGAGGCTTCGGTCGGAGGCACTGCAGGATGAGGGGTTCCGGGAGGACTTGAGGGTTGCCATCGGGGAATACTTTGAGATAAACACGGGTAGCGTGCACTCTGTGGGAACTCTGTGGGAGGCCTTTAAGGTAGTGGTGCGTGGAGTGGCCATCTCTAAATCCAAAGGACTTCAAGGGGGTATCGAGAGGGAGCTTCAGGACACCGAAAGGGAACTGGAGAGCCTAGCTCGTCTCGAGAACGCCACTCAGGAGGACAAGACTAAGGCGAGGGACCTCCAGGTGGCGTGCAGTGCTCTTTGGGATCGACTATGCAGATTGAACCACAGGAAATACACCGAGAGGCTGCACGCGGGGGGCGACAAGCCAGGCAGACTGTTGGCTTGGCTGTACAAGAGCGAGTCCCCCCGGGTGGTTATTCATGAGATCTGTGGTGAGGACGGTTGTCTTCGCAACACCCAGGAAGGGGTGAACGAGGAATTCCTCAGGTTCTACAGACATCTGTATGAGGACACTGGGGAAGACAGGAGTCAGGATATCCTGAACACACTCGAAGACATTGGTCTGCCCACCCTAGACGACCTGGAGCGGGAGGAATTGGACGCCCCTGTCACTTCAGACGAGCTGGAGGTGGTGATCTGGGGCCTCCCCACGTGTAAGGCACCTGGATCGGATGGATTGCCTAGTGAGTTTTACAAGGTGTACGTGCAGGAGCTGCTCCAGCCACTGCTGGCCATGTTTAACGAGGCATATGAACAGGGAGAACTCCCGTTGTCCCTCCGTGAGGCCATGATTGTCCCATTACTGAAACCAGGCAAGCCGGCTGTTGAGTGTGGATCTTATAGACCTCTGTCCATGCTTAACCAGGACAGCAAAATACTCACGGCGGTGCTGGCCAACAGGTTGAAGAAGGTGATCGGCAAGCTGATCCACCCAGACCAAACGGGATATGTCCCAGGCAGGAATATCACTGATAACCACAGGAGGCTGCACCATGTTATCGACCATACTAAGGACGACACGGGCGAGATGGCGGTGGTGTCGCTGGATGCGGTCAAGGCCTTCGATTCAGTGAGATGGCCTTGGCTAAAAGCGGCCCTGCAGGGATACGGCGTGGGTCCTGGGTATATCAGATGGGTCCAGTTGTTATATAGCAGCCCGGTGGCGAGGGTCAAGACAGGAGCCACAGTCTCGGATGCCTGGCAACTCAGTAGGGGGACCAGGCAGGGATGCCCTTGGTCACCCATGTTATATATACTCGCGCTGGAGCCGCTGGCGATATGTCTGCGGCAACAATACGGAGAGGTGGGCATTAGCACCGCCAGCGGCAGTCACTTAATATCTCTGTATGCGGACGACATGCTGCTTTACCTGCGCTACCCGGAGGAGAACCTGCAGTATGTACTGGAGGTACTGGATCATTACGCTGTCCTCTCGGGCATATCAGTGAACCCCAGGAAGTCTGGCTTGTTCCCTTTGGGCAGGTACAGGGATGTCCCGCTGGAGAGGCTGCCTGTGTTGCCAATACCATGGCGGACCGACACGTTTAGGTACTTGGGGGTAAATATCTTCCACCAGATTGAGGCGGTACACAAGCATAACACAGAGAGAGCCATAGAGGGGGTCAGGAACAGCATGGCATTCTGGTCTAGATTGCCCCTGTCCATGATGGGGAGGGCGGCCTTGCTTAAAATGGTGGTCCTTCCCAGACTCCTGCATTTCTTTGTGAACATCCCGTATTTGATCCCTAAGAGCCTATTTGTGCGACTTCATAGTATGTGTAGGGGCTTCGTGTGGGGTAACTCCAGGAATAGGGTGGCCCTGTGGAAGCTCCAGAACCCGTGCGAGAAGGGGGGTATAGGCCTGCCCAACTTCGAACTATATTATCTGGCGGGGCAGCTGTTGTATGTGGCCAGGTGGTTGTCTGATGAAGATTCGGCGGAATCTAGGTTGCTGCGAGATGACATGGCCCCATACTTCCTAAGAGAGGTGGTGTGGCTACAAAGGAACAAACTGACGGGAAGAGGGCGGCTATTGAGGTTGGGATGGGAGGTCTGGCACAAAACGTGGAAATTGATGGGGGAGTCGGAACCGCTCTCTCAGCAGGCCCCGTTGGTGGCACTGTGTGGAAACGACTCCCAACTGTTTCAGTCTGTCCGTAGACATTGGGAGCCGGTGGGCCTGGCCACGCTCGGGGACATATGGCAGGAGGGGGAGGCGCTGGACTTCCAAAGGTTGCAGGATGAGACGGGGGTGCATAGAGGTCAATACATCACCTATGCCAGGCTTGTGAAACGAGTAAGAGAGAGATGGCCGGAGACGGCACTGGCAGATGACCCTGATGACTCCCTTGAAACTATGTATGATGTCTCAGAGGGCGGGCATGAAATATCACGGATATACGAACTCCTTAGAGCGAAGGCTGGGAAAGAGTTGCTCCAACTGAGGCATGAATGGGAGGAGGAGATGGGTGGACCTATGACGGAGGGTCAGTGGAAGAGGGTCCTGAGGTATCATAAAAAGGTGTCCCGAAATGCACGGCTCCAACAACTCCAGCTGTACATTACTCACAGGGCCTACTTGACTCCCCAGAAGATCGCAAGGTTTGGAGGCTCGATCGCTCAAAAATGCCCCAGGTGTGGGGAGGTGAATGCAGGGTTGCTACACATGTTTTGGGCCTGCCCGGAAGTGTATAGATTTTGGGAGGAGGTCAAGATGAAGCTCGCAGGTGGGGGAGTGGTGTTGGACGTGGGATCGGCTTGGTCGTGTATGCTTGGGATCTTCCCCAGGCCCAGACACTCTAGGCACCTGAGCAAGATGAGGGACCTGGCATATGTTCTGGCCAAACGCAGGATTGCCATGAACTGGAAAGCGGCCAGCAGGCCGAGAGTGGAACTATGGTGGGCGGACCTCGTGAGGTGGGCGAAGGCGGAATCCGTGGTATGGTTTGAAGCGGTCACTAGAGGGGGTGAGGCGGAGATAGGGCCCTTGCTGGCCTGGCGACAATTGGTGGCCTCCATGACCAACCCACAACAGGGTTTAGACGAATCTGAGAATTCGGATGGTGGGCATACAGACAATGCTCCACCCGACTGTGCCCCGACTGATGATACAAGGGAGCCGGCTCTGGCTTGATGGGGGGTGGGGGGAGTTTTTTTCGTCCTTTTTTTTTTTGTGTTTCTGTAATGTAATATGGTGCTTCGATGACGACATGCTGTAACAGTTGTATTGTGTTGTGTGCTGTTTGGTTTTCTAAAATATAAAATCAATAAAATATTTATTAAAAAAAAAAAAGGGTAGATTGAGGGCTATGGGGGCTTCACTGCTGATGTCTACTAGGCATACTCTAGTATTTGAAATGAGCACTATGTAGATGGAGTATTCCGGTGGGAGCAGGTCTGCTTACTCCTATTTGGAATAATCCCGCCTTTTACAAGGGGTGTGAGAAAATTAGGTTTGGGGCATGGGTTGCTAGGGGATTGGAAACCTAACAACAGCTATACCAAGATGGTAGCACACTGGCTTTCACTGAATGCAAACAGGCTCTCTCTCCGGCTGAATCCGAGAGTTTTCGCTATGTGCAATTGTGCAATTTGGCATCCCAACCATTGATTAAAAAGTGGCAAAAAGAGGCCCCTAACCCCTTTTGAGGTTTCACTCCATGCTGGCGCCAGCCAATCCAAAGGGTCAATGCTATATAATCTACTAGATACAGGGGAAGGCGGTACCCTGGCTGCCCTACATGAGTAAATTGGAAGGGGATCTGGGAATTGTGACACTGGTTGATGCGTGGCTGCGTATCTGATCCCGAATTTATAAGTCCTCCCGCTGGGCCACAGATCATTATCATTATAGGTCCTCCCGCTGTGCCACAGATAGGGAGAGCACATATAAATCGGCTATAGATGGAATCTCTCCCCACAAAGGCTTCATCGCATGAACACGGCCTACTCTTCTAATTGTTGGCAGCGGTGCAATACTGCAGGGTCCCTCATACACATGTTATGGGACTGTGGGAAAGCTGATCAGTTTTGGAGGCAGGTTCTGGCTAGGATCAAGGCGATCATAGGGGTCAACTTACCAATGGAGCCGTTGGTGGTGCTGCTGGGGGATACCGGTGATGTTTTTTTTTGGAATATATGGCATCCTTACAAGGGCATTTGCTACTAGCAGCAAGACTGGCCATTGCTCGGAATTGGAAGAATCCAGCGGATCTGATACTCCAAATGTGTTGGGTGAAGTGCAGGGATATTATGGTGTTGGAAAAAAGATCACAGCCTTGTATGAAGGGGGATATACCAAATATGTGGCTCCATAAAGGCCAAACTTCTTATACATTTTTCAGCACTTTAAAGGTTTCCACGTGTTCACAACAGGTAGCAGGGATGATTGGTACAATAAGAATGAGGGAGGGAGATGATGATTGGGGTGACGACGACACTGGGGTGGATTGAAGCTTGGGAGATGGGATACATATTGATGATATACCGGGGGAAGGTGGCCACCTTGATATGGGCCTTGGGACTATTGTTATGTAATGCTTTGAAAAATTAAAAATAAAATAAATGTAAGGATGGGGCCTTACATTGAACAAGCAAAAATCATTGTGGCTAAATATGGACGACACTCCATACATTCGTCGATCCGATTGATTTTTACAAAGCAAATGTCACTCCCTGTAGTCTGTACAGCCTAGAATTTTTGATACAGCAAATTGGATTTGGTGAAGAGTCATAGAAGAGTCCTGATGGTACTGGCTCGTAGGAGAATTGCCATGTCTTGGGGTCGGGGACCAGTACCAATGGGAGCAATCTGGCGAAAGGACGTACTCTACTGCCAGGACGTGGAAACAGAGTTCATCAAGACATTACCCCAGCACGCAAGCCCCCCAGATATATGGGGACCACTTGTAGATGGTTCCACATCATCGACCCCAACAAGGCAAAGTAGCCAATAGACATAGTGATTAGTACCCTAAATAATACGTGCTGAAGAGGAATCAACACACCGACATACCCGAAGGACTGCTGGAGGTTGAGGGGATGAAGGGGTTTTTGAAGGTGCACTGTTGTTACATCCAATTGTGGGTGTTTTTGGTTTCTAACTGTTTGAGAGAAAAATCCAAAAATAAAGTTAAAAAAATAATAAAAGAGTTATAGAAGGGTGTTTTTGACAGACTGTGTTGACATTTCCATCTTCTCTCCCTATCACAGCTATTAGACTTGAATCAGCTCCACACATTCGTAGCATGTCCGGATCCAACTACACCTATCTGACTATGAGTGATTCTTTTAATAATATCATCATGCATTTTAAACAAACTGCTCCAAAATGTAGCACAGAAATGCTAACTTGGAGTAGTCTGTTGCGCTCTGATTGGGCAGTCTTTGCTTTTCAGTACCCACTCCGGGAGCCGGCAGGAGAACGCCAGCCCCCCACCAAAGGCCCACACTCAAGGCCCTGTTTACACCTGTTTGCCCTGGTGCGCATCGGTGGGGCCATTAAAACCTACACTCACGCGGCCAAGGTAAGCTTACCTGCCACCTCGAAGGCTTGCATAGCCAAACTGTCTGTATCTGCTCTTTGCAACCCTCCTCATGCTCTCCTGAAAGCCGACTTTACTAATGCCCATGCAACCGCACGGCCCGAACACTTTGTGATAGTTCCAGTCTTTTCCTCGCCCAGGACTTTGTCCCATACTAGCCCGTTATAACGAACGACTCTGGGTCATACTCAGCCCTTCATTCCTAATGACTGAGTTGATCCTAACTTTTCAATGCTAATATTTCTGTGCTGAGTAATTAACCGCATATAGCCTTTAATGTGAATGTTCCTGTGCTGTGTATTTAGCCACATTTAGCCTGCAACGCGAATGTTTCTAGGTTGCATTTAGCCGTACTTAGCCTTCAATCCCAATGACTTTGAGCAGCTCCTAGCTTCAATGCTAATGATGCTGTGCTGAGTAGTTAACCGCGGTTTATAGTCATAATGTCGACAAAAAAATGTCGACAGACAAAAATATCGAAAAAATAATGTCGAAAATAATAATGTCGACATTCTATACTTTTAATGTAAAAAGTCATAATGTCGAAAAAAAAATGTCGACATTTTTTTTTCGACAATATGACTATAAACCCTTAACACTATCAACACCTCACCCAACACCCTCCTGCAACCCCCCCCACACCCCACACCACCACCCTCCCACCCCTCATATGCAACACATTCTAATTATTTATATATTTATTTATTTATTTTTTCAATAAATAAATAACCAACAAAAAGTATCATTTACTATGGGGGGGTCCCCCCCCAACCCCCCCTCACCCAACACCCCCCTGCCACCCCACCACACCCCCTAACCACCCTCTCACCCCTCATACTCAACACAATCTAATTATTTATTTATTTATTTATTTTTTCAATAAATAAATAACCAAAAAGAGTCTAATTTACTATGGGGGGGGTCCCCCCCCCAACCCCCCCTCACCCAACACCCCCCTGACACCCCCCCACACCCCCCCCAACCACCCTCTCACCCTCATTCCCAACACATAGTAATTATATATTTATTTATTTATTTATTATTCAATAAATAAATAAACAAATAAATAAAAAGAATATCATTTACTATGGGGATGTCCCCCCCAACCCCTCTCACCCAATACCCCCTGCCACCCCCCACCCCTCATACTCAACACATACAACACAACAATAAATATATATTTATTTATTTATACAACATTTCGAAAAAATGTCGACATTAATGTAAAATGTCGACATTTTTGTATGTCGACATTATTGATTTTCGACATTAATTTGTCGACATTTTGACTGTCGACATTATTGATGTCGACATTATGACTGCACACCGTTAACCGCATATAGCCTTCAATGTGAATGTTTCTGTTCTGTGTATTGAACCGCATTTAGTCCGCAACGTGAATGTTTCTAGGTTGCATTTAGTCGTACTTAGCCTTTAAGTATGACTTTGAGTTGCACATAGCCTTTTAATGCTAATGGTTTTGTGCTTCGTATTTATCAGTATTTAGCCCATCATTGCTAATGATCTCGTACTACCCCTGCGCAACCGCTGATCCCAGGCTTAAACTCGAATACATTGCCCACCAGTGATAGCCTCACTGCACGGCGGCGACATGTCAATCTCACAGCCCAAAGCACCTTCACCTGCTTTCCAAAGTTGTACTCTAGTCATGGCCAAAGAACTCCCCAACACCATTTTACCTTCACCATTCCTCCCCCAATTGATGCATTTTAAAAGGTGCAAGACTCTCTCCATTAATACCTCCATTAAAGTTCTAACAAACTCTACCCCAAATGCACCTTCATACCCATCCAAGCACAAACATGACCACAGTGGATCAAGATCCACAGTCCTCGCTACTTGGCTGAGAAATGAAAGACTAAGAGATAGGACAAAAACCACTCCATAATCCAAACCCATAGCTCAGCCTCCCTTGCCCCTGACAGCCAAACCTACACTTACACCTCTACAACAAACCCATATAACACTACTTTTACTGCCCAGGCCAGTCAGACTAAGAAAAATAAATCAATAGGGCCCATGACAATAGCCACCCTAACCACAACTAGGACCAAACTCAACAGGGACAAAGACGATAACGCAGCCACCGACATCAAGGGAGCCCTTATCAGTGCTAGATCTATCCCAGCTCATGCCCAGGACATATCCGACTTCATCACCACTAATGACTTAGACTTCATCGCCATAACAGAAACTTGGCTGCACCCGACAGCAGGCCCCTCTTTGGCCCTTGCCCTACCTAACGGCTACTCTATCATTAGAAAGGATAGAACCACCACAAAATTAGGTCGCATTGCCTACATATCCAAAACAAACCATAACATTCGAGAAATACCTAAGGCTCCCTTACATTCAGGAGAAGGTTTGTTTACCGAAATCATCATCTCTACTACTGCCTCCCTAACATTACACCTTTTCTATAGGCCCCCCGGCCCCATCTCCTCCTTTGCTGAGGATATAGCTTCCCTAATGGCCACAGACCTAAAACCTACATCCAAAGTCCTCATCCTTGGAGACTTCAATTTAGGACTTAATGACAGTTCTGACACCCAACCTAGAACTTTAGATAATACTATTGAAACACAAGGCTTCACCTTGCGATCCATAGACCCAACACATGCAAAAGGTTGCACGCTTGACTGGCTCGCGGACCATAATTGCACCACACACATCTCCAGTAACAATCCATGCTCTTGGTCATACCATGACACTATACTATTCTCAATCAAAACAAACACACAAGCCTGCACCTCTATACCCATTGCACCTATGACCCAAACTCGCAACCACTGCAACATCTCGCCTGACAACATGCTACCACTGCTCATACCTCCCACCACACACACTGAGATCTTTGCTGATCCCTCCTCCTTGGTAGACACCTATAACCAAACCATTGAGGCAGTAATCGACATAGTGGCATCTTTGGGCAACTGCAAAGCTAAATCTAAATCACACATCAACCATTGGTTCACCCCTGAACTCAAAGACTTACGAAACAGAAAAAGAAATTTAGAAAGCAATTGGAAAAAAAACCTCAGTCACTAATAAACAACAATTCGTCACATTAGTCACTGAATACAGAGAAGCCACCCATCAAGCTAAGAGTAACGCATACAACCTATGTAAAGAGAACGCCAACTCTGGCTTGAAGGAGCTCTTCTCAGTCCTGAGAGAATTAGAATCACCTTCCCAGCCCCCAGACCTCTGTATCAAGGATCAATCCTGGTGCAAAAATATACAAAAGGTTCCGATGGACAAAATCGCATCCCTCCAACTCAAAATCAATATTAAAAAAACTGAAACTTACCACCTCCACCCCTCAAACCACGGTGGAACTCAACCCACCTAAACTGTTCCCCAAGTTTGAATTCTCTCCCATTACCGTTGAGGAAACCACTAAAATCATAAAAGGACTTAAACCATCGCAATGTCAAGGTGAAATTTGTCCTGCTATGCTAATCAAAGATTGCCCTGACAACCTGGCACCTTTCATCACCTCTCTCATAAATAACTCTTTTGCCACCAATAAAGTACCAGATAACTTGAAGGAAGCTTGGGTACTTCCCCTACTGAAAAAACATTCCTTAGACCCAAACTTACCCACAAGCTACAGGTCTATCACGACTGTGCCTTTCCTGTGAAAAATACTAGACAGGGTGGCATGTGTACAAATCCAAATTATCTTGAAACAAATAACCTGCTGGGCCTTCGACAATCAGGCTTCCACCCAGGCCATGGCACGGAAAAGTCCCTGGTTGACCTAAAAACCGAAATGGATCAGATTGGAGACAGAGGTGACCTAGCCATCCTTCTCCTATTGGACCTCTCGGCAGCATTAGTAAATCAAAACATCTTATGCCATCACCTAGCGAACGACGGCCACTTCTCCAACAACGCTATAACTTGGATTGAATCGACCCTCTCGAACCGCTCTATGAGATTCTTCTCAGAGTCTTCTCATCCACGGCGGGGGCTCGCCCTACCCCGGTCACATGCGGAGTGCCACAGGGATCATGCGTTTCCCTCACAATGTACAACGCATTCACAAAACCTCTCTTTGATAAACTAGACAATTTGGGCATCACATATACAAACTATGCTGACGACACCCAAATACTAATCCCTATCACAGGCGACTACATCACAGCTCTAAAGCACTAAACATAATCTTCCTCACCATTCAAGCCTGGATGGGCCTAAACGAGCTCTCTCTTAACGCCGATAGGACAGAGATCCTGATCATAGGCAGCCCAGTGAACTCAAGAGCCTCCCACCCTCCTACCAAACCTTCAACATAGACGGAAATTGCATCACCATAGCCAAAGAAGTCAAGATGCTAGGAGTCTACGTTGACTCCTCACTTACCCTCTCTCGACAAGTCAACGCCATCATTTCAGCATCATCCTATACTGCCAAACTCATCACTGCATGCAGACCATATCTTACTGTAGAGAACAGCATTACCTTGGCCAGAGCACTAATCCTATAGAGGTTAGACTATTGTGATGCTATCTTCGCAGGCTCGTCTTCTAAAAACAATAATAAACTCTGGATTGTTCAGAACAATGCCATCAGAGCGGCACTCAATATATGTAAGTCAGAACACATAACCACATACAGAAGAAACATTCACTGGTTACCGCATTACATTTAAAGTACTCTTGCTCAGCCACAAATGCCTATCTAACACTGCTCCCTGTTACTTGTCAAGCATGTTCTCTAAAACCCAACTAAGAAGACCCACCCACTCAGCCTACCTAGGGCAACTGACCATACAGAGATTCAAAAGGCAAAAAGCTGACGGCTCCAGCATCTTTGTCATTGCGTTTAACTATTGGAATGCCATGCCTACGGAACTAAGGACGGATATCAATCATCATCCTACCCTCCTGTAGGAGTTCTAAGCTTGTCGCTCAGACTGGTAACTTGTTATCTGGCACCTATTCTCGCCAACCTGCTTTAAGAGGCGAATCACATTTCAATAAGACGGTTTTCTACTATGTAACTGCATTGTAATACTGTATTGTATAACCTATTAACCAACCTGTAAAACTAAGTATCACCTGTAACTATTATCTTAAGTTCAAGCGCCCAGATTCGTGAGGCTTAGGTGTGCTATATAAATGTAATAAATAAATAAAGATACAGTTCTTCGAAAGGTTTGCACATTCTTCAGCCTGTGTAGATGAAGAATCTTTTTTGGGCCAGACTTATGCAGGGTTCACAGCTGTCTTTGAGCCTCATTACACGGTAGGCGGATCCTGAAAAGTGAATGCCTCAGCATTCCTCAAAAGAGCAGTCATTTCACCAACATTTTCAAAAGAAAGATTGCGGGGAAGGTGCATGTCTCCAAAACAAACACTTCTGTTTCAGTGCATGTCTCAAAACAAATTATTTTATGAAAGGTGAATGTATCCGAAAAGAAGCAGGTAGATCACACCAGAAATGTAATTATTGAGCCAATCAGGGTGTCTGGTTAGTGGTGGCCTGCAACCCATCTGGTAGGCATGTAGATATAAATTTGATGTGGGCTTTGCAACTGTAAACTGATACAGAGTAATCTACATAGCTGGCCTTATAGGCAAAGGCAATATGACGAGTGTTCTTATGTGGAGATACTTGGATACATTGGTGCAGCCAGAATGGACATGTTTTCTTACAGTAGCATAGGATTTTTACTGCCATGATGGACAAAGCCAACATTAATGTTCTTATATGGCGATACTGGCCTACATTGGTGCAGCCAGTATGGACATGTTTTCATAAAGTGGCATAGCATTTTTAGGCATTATGGCTAAGGCCAGGACAATGAGTTGAGGAGTGTTCTTATTCAGAGATACTGGCATCCAGCATAAACTTGGTTTATGACAGTGGTGTGGCATTTCTACAGGGATGATTGGCAAAGCCAACATGATGAGTGTTCTTGCATGGGGTTACTGACCTACATTGGTACCTGGAGCAAGCACATGTTTTCTTACAGTAGCATAGCAATTTTTCTGGTGTTATAGGAAAATCCATCATGCTGCATCTTCTTATTTGGGGATCCTGGCTACATTGGTTCAGCCAGTAAGGGCATGTTTTCTTACAGTGGGCAAAGTGTTTTTTCCTGGAATTATGGGCAGAGCCAACATGATGGGTATTCTTAGGTGGGGATATGGCCTACATTGGGGCAGCTAGCGTGGACTAGTTTCTGTTACAGTGGTATATTATTTGTACTACCATTATGGGCAAATGTTACATGATGAGTGTTCTTATGGGAAGATATTCACCCACATAGGTGAGACCAGTTTGGACATGCTTTCTAACAGAGGGAATATCTGTTTTACTGGCATTATGGGCAAAGTCAACATGATGAGTGTTCTTATGGGGATATTACCCACATTGGTGCAGTCAGTGTGGACATGTTTTTCAATGGCATAGCATTTCTACTGTCATTATGGGCAAAGCCAACATGATGAGTATTCGTATATGGAGAAACTGGCCTACATTGGTGCAGGCAATATGCAAATGGATTTGTACAGTGGTATGGCCTTTAACTGGCATTGCGGGCAAAGCCAACATGATGAGTTGATGAGTGCTCTTATGGGAATATACTCGCTTACATGGGTGAGGCCAGTTTAGACATGCTTTTTTGCTGGCTTTACCGGGAAAGTCAACATAATGAGTGGTCTTATGTTGGGATTGCCCACATTGGTACATCCAGCATGGTCATGTTGTTCAGTGATTGGGCCTCATTATGATACTGGCAGTAGCTGTGCCCATAGAACCGGCACGGCTGCCGCGGGTATCATTTTCTTTCTGGCGTCCACGAACGGGCAATTACTGGTGCAGCCAGTATGAACATGTTTTCAAACAGTGGCATTGCATTTTTAGGCATTATGGGTAAAGCCAACATGATGAGTTGATGAGTGTTCTTATTCAGAGCTACTGGCCTACTTTGATGCATCCAGCATAAACTTATTTTATGACAGTGCCGTGGCATTTTTACTGGGATTATTGGCAAAGCCAACACGATGAGTGTTCTTGCACGGGGATACTTACCTGTAATGGTACTTGGAGCAAACACATGTTTTCTTACAGTGGCATATCCGTTTTTCTGGCGTCATAGGAAAAGCCATCATGATGAATCTTCTTATTTGGGGATCCTGGCCGACATTGGTGCAACAGGTAAAGGCATGTTGTCTTACAGTGGGCATAGTATTCTTTCCTGGAATTATGGGCAGAGCTAACATGATGAGTATTCTTAGGTGAGGATATGGCCTACATTGGGACAGCCAGTATGGACGTGTTTCTGTTACAGTGGCAAATAATTTGTAACACCATTATGGGCAAATGTTACACGATTAATGTTCTTAAGTGGGGATGCTAGCCTGCATTGGTTTTCTTACAGTGGTATAGAATGTATTCTGGTATTATGGGAAAAGTCAACATGATGAGTATTCTTACATGGGGAAACTGGCCTACATTGGTGCAGGCAGTTTGCACATGTTTTTGTACAGTAGCATGGCTTGTTTACTGGCATTATGGGCAAAGCCAACATTATGAGTTGGTGAGTGTTCTTATGGGAAGATACTCACCTACATAGGTGCGACGAGTTTGGACATGCTTTCAAACAGTGAGCATACCTTTTTTTACTGGCATTACTGGCAAAGTCAACATGATGATTGTTCTTATTTGGGGATTATCCACATTGGTGCAGCGAGTGTGGACATGTTTTACAGTGGCATAGCATTTCTTCTGGCATTATGGGAAAAACCAACATGATGTGTATTCTTACATAGGAACTGGCCTACATTGCTGCAGACAGTATGCAAATGTTTTTGTACAGTCGTATCCACACAGTAGGGTTGGAAAACTTCCAACCCTGGGTGAGCTCGCTCTGTCTCCCCTCGACGAGTTTCAATTCACTCTTCAATGCTTTTTATATACTTCATTAAATAATCACCATTCTTAGTATAGTATTACATATACTTCAGGTATTTATTTATTCCTGGCCAATCAGTGTTTCAAAGTTATTGCCAATGCATTTCGGACCTCCGTCCATCGTCAGGGCCTTTAACACTATTATTTTTCAATCAATGACATTCCCATCACCATGATCCATTCCCAATAATTCACCATTGAGTGAAATTCATAAAGTAAATACATGCACATACCGGGTTAAGGTTGTGTTCCATCATGGCGTTCAAATCAATATGACAAATACAAAAATACAAAGACATCCATTATAGATCTTTGTTAAGCCTCCTTTCACAATATGATAAATATTAAAACACTTTCTACCTGTTTGGCTTTATGCTTCCAAAGTGTCCATTCACCACTGTTGCCAGTGTCATTATCTGCACGTATTCTGTGAAATAAATATTCATATATATGTGTATGATTATTTCCTAGTCAGTGGTCCCCACACTTCTGTGTTTCCAATTAACATTCTCCTGCGCCGCGCTTACCTTATTTCCTGTTCTCCATACGCATCAGCTATCCAAAAAAAGAGGGCTGCCACCATTCGAAGTAGCGTAAATAAACACCAGTCGCTCTCGCGCATGCACGCTGGTGCGTGCAATGCCGTGACGTCTTACACTAATCTCTCTCGCGTATGCGCGCTGGTATCTCCTCCGTAATTGAGCACAGAACTGCTTGTATAACCCTATATCTATTGCTATATTTACATTTCTACATGGGTATTATTAGGAGTGTTACTATTTTTGCAGTAGACTAGTTTTCACTATGAAATCCCATCATTTGGTGTGCGGGCATGCACATCTTTATTGAAAATCATGGAGGCCCACGCATGCGCTGTGGTCCTACTGGTAGTGTCTCTGTATCCCATGTTATGTACAAGTGTTGTATTTATCAAATTTACAGCTGTGTCAAACTGCTGCTACTTCAACCTGAATCCTTATAACCAGAGTGGCCCTTTTCTGGGGGTCATTTCTAATATGTATTGCCAAATAATGGGAGACTGTAAAGGTTAGAGTTCACTGTTGGGCAGTTTTAAGCTGCCTTACGTCCCACAGGGAAATTAACCCCTGCGGGACATACCGTGAACTCCTATATTAGACACATTAGAACATTTTCATCGTAATTAGCTTAAGGTCCACTACTCGGCAGTGTTAAGCTGCCTTATGTCCCTCAGGGCTGATCCACTCTGTGGGGCATGTCGTGAACCCTAATATTTAACATTCCTTGTCTATAATGGTCCTAAAATTCCCCTTATTAACAAATTCCTGTTCATGCAACACACATGTCTTTCTTCATAAAAAACACATAAAGTTCAACTCCTCATTAATGCCCCCTGGTCTCAGGGTGTCAAGCCGGTCAATCCAGAAAGATTCTCGTTGGTTCAATCTTCTTCCCAAGTCCTCATGTGCATTGTTCTGTCTGATGACCTCCAAGATTTGAATCCTCATCTGGCTGATGTTATGCTTCATTGTATTCCAGTGTCTAGCCACTGCCGAGTTCAGATTGTTGTTACGAATACATGATCTATGCTCATTCCAACCAAGCTTACCAGGTCTTTTTGATTGTCCAACATAGAAGATGCCACACAGACATTTAATGCTATATACTATATTCGGAGTATCACATGTTGCATATCCCTTGAGGCATATTTTTTCGCCTGTGCGAGGGTGATCCACTGTGTCCCCTTTAGTTATGTAATTACAGTTACTGCAATGAAGGCAGGGATAGGTTCCTTTTCTCAATGTGTCTAATGTTCTCCTTTCGGGTCTTGTTTTGACCAGTCTATCCCTCAAGTTAGCACTCCTCTTGTACGCAAAAGTTGGTGGCTCCCTAAATAAGTGTTCAACTCGCATGTCATTAGTCAATGTGCTCCAGTTTTTCTTTATTACACTCTTTATCTTGTTACTCTGTACTGAGTAACATGACACATATACAATGTTTGGTTCCTTCCTTTCTCTTCTTGTTTCACTCATTGTGGGTTCCATTGCTCGCTCTTTAGCTGATTCAATCTCTGCAGGTTTATATCCTCTCGCTTCAAACCTCCTCCCCATGTTCTCAATTTCTATCGCACACGTTCTGGGGTCATTCACGATCCTTTTGACTCTCATCATTTGACTAAAAGGCAAATTTCTGATCAATCTCGGCTGGTGAAAGCTAAGTCGATGTAATAAGTTATTACGATCTGTTTCCTTTCTGTAGATGTTAGTCAAAAACTTATTGTTCTGAATGCGTATCTCTACATCTAGGAAGTGGATACAAGTTTTTGAAGTTTCGTTTGTGAATTGTATACGTCGATCTATATTATTGAGATACACAAAAAAATCATTAAGAGTTTCCTCTGGGCGTTCCATATTCCAAAAATATCATCTATGAATCTGACCCACATCGTTATGTAATTCCTCCATACTGCATGATCAAGTACGTTTTTTTTTCAAATTTGTGCATGAAAGTGTTCGCATATGTGGGAGCCATAGAGGCCCCCATCGCTGTCCCTGATGTTTGGATGAAGAATTTGTTTCTATATTGAAAATATGAGTTTTCAGATATAAACTGCAATAGTACCAAAATGAATTCCTTGATGGCTTTCAGGTCGCCTTCTTGAAGAAGTAACCATTCTATTGCTTCTAAACCCGAATTGTGTGGAATAGAGGTATAAAGACTCTTTACATCAATTGTAAACATGATTGAGCTTGCTGTGAATACATTTTTCTCCAATGTTTCCAAAAAGTGATTAGTGTCTTTAATATAAGTGTCCGTTTTTTGAATCAAAGGTTGCAAAAACTGGTCGATGTATTGGCCCAATGGTTGTAACACACTGTCTACTCCAGAGACTATGGGTCTACCTGGTGGTTTTATCAAACTTTTATGTATTTTAGGAAACGTGTAAATGTTCAGTATTCTTGGGTGTTTGTTAGTGAGAAAAGATCTTGTTTTGGTACTTATCCATCCTAAATCCTCTGCTTTCCCCAGGAGTTCTTCCAAGTTCTTCATTATCTCTATGGTTGGGTCACCATCTAGCTCAGAGTATACATCCGTGTTTCTGAGCTGATTCATGCATTCATCATGGTAATCCTGGCTGTTCATTATTACAAGTGCTCCGCCTTTATCCGCTGGGCGTATGGTTATCTTGTCGTCTCCATATAGGTCTTTTAATAACTTGAACTCATTAGGTTTCAAATTTCCATATCCCTTACGTTTAAATGACACTTTCTTTAGATCCTTAAGTACTTGACGGTGAAAAATGTCGACCGATGGAACAGAAATGGGTGGCATAAAGTTGCTTTTCTTTTTGAACTCTTGTAGTTCCTCTGGTTCCTGTTCTTTAAATTGTGATGTGTCAAGTTCATCAAAAAACACCCTTAGTTTTAATTTTCTTACCAATTTGAATAGATCAACCTTAGTCTCAAATAAAGTTGTACTGTATGTGGGTACATAACTGAGCCCCTTTTGGAGTAACATTTCTTCACTTTTGGTTAATATTCTGGATGAACAACAAGCTGAACCTACCACATCGGGAAGAGAATCCAGGGCAACACCGACTTTTTTAGGACGAGAGACAGAAAGAAGAGAACGAGACGGGGGAAAGAAAAAGAAAAAGAGAGTCAAAGATTAGAAACCCGGGGAGCGAGACAGAAGAAAAGTTAGTTGTGAACATATCATCCAGAATATTAACCAAAAGTGAAGAAATGTTAACTTGTATTCATTAAAGTGTTTTCACCGAATTGCAAGGGTTTTTAAAATGCGGTATATTCTCCAGAGTCCACTGGCTACTGTCCGCTCAACTCCAATACAAAATAATTGCCTTTATCCCTTCCTTAGTAAATAACCAGATCCCCTGGCCAATAGTCCCTTTGTACTTCCTTCAGGAGGCAGATGAGCAGGTTGAGGGGTTACCAGCCTCCTGGTATAGCTCCAGGTGTGGCGTGGGAAGGAAGCAGGGCCTATATGTCATTGGCTGGTACATACGTTTATAATAGGCAATTGATCATGATGACCTCTTGTTGGATGTGTCTGCTTTGGTTTGCTGTTGAATGTTGCAATTCTGCTCAATAAATTCAGTCATATATTTTCCAAAGAAAGATGTGCATGAGTCTCCTTGGCAGCCCCTGACTCCTACATTGCCCATCTATTAAACCATGAGTGAGTCTTTTTTGCAAGAGATTTTTCTGCAAACTGAATCACTTTGAGGGGACATTCATTTTGGCAGGTAAGACACAGTGAAATTAAATGATTTTCCCAGGATCATAAACTTTGGTTAAGTAGCAAAGCCAGAAATTGAGCATGGCCTGACATTTACGACCTCGGCCATGCATTTTCACAGCTCAAGCTGGCACAAATAACTGTTGAATTTGGCTTTCTAATACATACAATAATACTCAATTTCATAATTATTACTTTAAAAAAATGCCCACGTCACATGATAAATCAATCTGACAATGTAGAAATATTTTGATGAAAATTAGTAAGGGGGTCATTTTGTTTTTAATCATAAATTGGATACAAGGGACCGCTCATGTTTGCACACATTTGAAAAAGGGCCCCTCCATGCAATTTTAATTGTTTTCACCAAAAAAATTGAAAATAGTAAAGCACAGGTATAAATCGCCTTTGTACTTCACTTTTCCATTAAATGTCAAGGAATAGGGTAAACCCCTCCCACAACTAACGATTGAGGCAGCAATATACTATGGATTCCTATGGAATATGCCTGCTTTTACCAGGTGTAAAAGAATCCATTGGTTTTCCACCAGCCTGTAAGAGCAGGCAAGCATGTTAAGTCCACTCTTCTCACCAACTTCGACTGCCACATCCTACAAAATCTTGCAGCACCAAAAAAGTGTCAGTAAATGTTTTTAACACCACTTTTTCCACTCCGCTTGACTTTAAAAATAACCCCTATGATTGTAGCTTTATTTTTCCCTTCCTGCATGGAAGCCTACAAGCTCAGCAACACAAAGTGAAATGAAATGCATCACAAGGTAATTGTTTCACACTGCTTGTTCTGTAACCCCATACTCATTATATACTTTTAAGAAAAAAGTACCACAGCAATGGTCACTGGCAGTTACCTTTTCCCATCTCTAATCACTTCCTGTTGTAAATGATCGGCTGCTGAGACATATTAAAATTACAAGACCTCACTTGGAGGGGCGGTGCAGCCCTGGCTGTTTGTCTTTTTGGGGACAAAGGCAGAGCAGCGGGGCCAATTTGGACATTTGTCCCTTGACAGACTGTTAAATCCACCTCTGATTGCTCTCTGCAGGTAATCTTTATATACCGCTTTTTAGGTTTAAAAGATGTGCCCCTTTTATGCTTCACCAACAACATTATAGCAAACCCTTTTTTCCAGGTATTTATGATCAATCTTCTGAAAGGCAAATGTTTATTGAGGGGTGGGAACAAACCTCCTATCATGCTCCCTGCCTATCTGCCATTGGTGGGAGCCCAACGAAAATAATTTTCATTTACAGCACTGCTTAAACACCCAGCTCCAAGCACAAAATACCTCCTAAGCACGTCCCACAATAAACATGATGCATTCCGTTTATGAATAGTTACTTAAACAGTATGAGGTTTTAGTTATTTATTTAATTGTTTTTTTATAATGTGCCTAATATCATACCTGAGTTCAGTGTCTAAGTGCAGTTCCAGGATTCGAACCTCTGTTGCTCTGGTGGTCTTGCTTCCAAGACCAGCGCATTGACCCTGTGCTATCCTCTGTTCCATCAAGTCAATACAGTACTTATCAGTTTGAATCATGAAACTCTGTGTGCAAGCAGCATCGCCTGTCATTAATTGTTTGATACAGATAACAAAAGCAAACTTTTGGCTACTATTTCTCTCATGCGCCCTTATGCTTTGAGAAGAAAAAATCCACCAGACTCTCCTTCTCTTGATTTTGTAAAGGATGGATATCTTTTATTTAAACAACTTAATTGTACTCTTTATGTTGCCCTTTATGATTACAAGTGACACATCGGCCCTCATTACGACCCTGGCGGAAAGTGACTGACCGGACCGCCACAGCGTAAATAGCGTTTCCGCCATTGCACGAAGGAGCAAAGTGCGGCCCATTCCGACCCATCGGGCACGAGCACCACGGCATGGCGGAAGTGCAAAGTCCGCGATGGCGGAAATGACCCCAAAACGGCCCACACCGCCGCCGTACGGCGCCCTAGGTGCAATACCGCCACCCATCACAGCGGACACCGCAGTGTGCGCCTACCGGAAAGTACGGTGACCGGAAATATACGGAAACGGAAGTTAAAACATGGGCCCGGAACGGGAAACATCCCGCCGTACACCTATAAAACCACTAAAACCACACAACCACTAAAATCACTACCCTGAGACACACCCCAACCCGTCATCCACCCTAGCGAAACCAAGAAAAATGGGAAAAGTAGCGAAGAAAGCGTGCGACCGCAAGCGGCAGGTCCACTTCTCCCGTGAGGAACTCACCGTGCTAACAGAGACCCTCCAGGAGAATGCTGCCGTCGTCTTCTGCACGCAAATGACCAGGACGGCACTTGCAAACAAGAAGGCCATATGGGCTCTGGTGGCACAGCGGGTAAGTGCGGTGGGGACCGCACCCCGCACCCCACAGCAATGCCGTAAGCGATGGGACGACCTGCGGATACGCGTCCGCAGCATACTCTCTGCCAACCGCAACATTGCCACAGCCACCGGGGGAGGTCCTGAATCACCCATCAAGTTGACCCCCTGGGAAGAAATCTGTGCCTCCACCATCGGAATGGAGAGCATAGAGGGAGTCGGAGGGATGGAGAAAGGAGTGCAGACATCCGAAGATTCAGGTAGGTGGGCCAAATAAAACAATGCCAAATCCACAAAGTCCATCCATGTGAAGTACCATGCGTCCACATAGTGCAACAGAAACACATGTCCAGGAGAACGTCCACACACATCGGCCTGATAGCGCACGTTAAAACCCACAATAAATACATAAATAATTAAAAACCCCTAAAACACGCACTACACGTGCAGCAGGCACACCCTAACTGCAGGCTGCCAAACAACTGCACCCTCACTCCACACACAAATGAAAGCACCTCCAAGGCCCCGACCCAAATCACCCTCAGGTACCACCCCAATGCATGTGATACAATGCCATTCCAATTCCCACAGACCCATCAATAACCCTCGCCCTCCTTTACTCCACCACAGGGTCCGATCCAAACGACGAGCTTCAGGACACCCCTACCAGCACACCTGCAAAGAGGGCCAAGACCAACGGCCAAAGACCCTCCACCTCAGCTGCACGCATCAAGACACGGCAGCAGCACAAATCAGGTGGCAGCACAGAGGAGGGAACATCAACAGGCACCCCAGCAGCCAGCATGCCCACAACACCACCACCACAGGTCCCCCCAACGGATGCCACAGAAGGCACTGCCTCCGGTGGCAGCAGCACCATAGGTGACACCCCATTGATGGCAGCATGCTCCGACACAGAAGACGGGGATGTCGAAGTCAGATCCATCCATGACCTGTCCCAATCCCCCTGTCTGTCCCATCCCGTACAACATGAGGATACCACGCAGGGGCACCCACAAGACGACGACTGGCCATCCCCCACAAGCCCTGTGGCAAGGCAACATGAGGACAACAGCCCCTCTGTGACACCCCCGCAAATGGCCATGGCCCAGCAGAGGCAACAGTCCCTCGACCAGTTAATCGTGCAACAGCAGCAACTGGCCACGCTCCTCAAGGACCATGCCGATGAATGTGGGGGCACCAAGGCAGACATAGAAACATCAACTGAGACACTTAGGGCAGAAATGGAGAGAGGTACAGAGACACTAAGGGCACAAATGGAGAGAAGCACCGAGAGCCTGAGGGGGGAACTGCATGCGACGTCCAACGACGTATGTGCCGAACTTGCCGCAGTGCGCCGTGTACTCACTGAGCTCTCGCAAACCCTTAGGGACATGCATGGACGTGAGCAGGCAGAGACATCATCCGTTGCAAGTTCCGTCCAGGGCAGCCCCCAACGTAGATCTGGGAGGAACCTGCGCTCCACAGGCAGGGGTGCCCCTGATACCCGCAGAGGGGGCTTGCAATAGCGACTGCCCACTGACAATGAGCATCTGTGGACACTGGTGTTCGGGGGGGAGGTAGGAGGGTGGAGGGGGTGTGTTGGGCTCACTTGGGTGGCGGGTCGATAGGGTGTACAACATGATATCACATATGCCATAAAAAGTGCACGATCAACCAATGAGATGTGTGGACATTGATCTTTGTGTACTAGGCCATCATAGGCGTACAGTCCATATTGTGCATGTCCCAGACACACACAGTGCCACGAGTCCCGTGTCCATGTATCAGCCACCAGGCGTGAGTGCTAGAAGCATACATCAATGAGATGCTGACGAATGTCACGGCCCTCCGGTGCCTCGCAGACTCCTTGAGGTGCTGCCACATCCCCACCCTCATCATGACCATCATCAGGTGCTTGCAGTTCTGCGTCAGGGGGCATGGGCACATTTCTACGTACGCACATGTTGTGGAGCATGACACATGCCATCACCATCTTTGAAACCGTCATATGGCGGTACAGGAGTGCCCCGCCAGACCTGCTGAGGCAGCGGAAACGACCCTTCAGTAGGCCGAATGCCTGTTCAATGACTACACGGGTACGTGAGTGGGCATGGTTGTAGTCCTCCTCATGCTGGTCCCGTGGGTTCTGGACTGGTGTGAGGAGCCATCTCTTCAGTGGATATCCAGCATCACCTGTATGTGGACGAGAAACGTATGATGTGGAATGCCATTGCTACGTACGCACCCCCCCCCTTCCTGCCAGGTCATTGCCGAATCACATACCCCACATTATCATGCATGTAATGAGACTCACCGAGTAACCAGGATCTGTTCCCTGCGTGTCGCTCCATGTAGCGTGGTATTGTAGAGTTCCTCAAGACCATAGAATCATGGGTTGATCCAGGGAATCGGGCACAACAATGTGTAATGATCCTGTTGGAGTCACACACCATTTGTACATTCAGAGAATGAAATTGTTTTCGGTTGCGGTACTGGGCCTCCATGGCATGTGGGACGACCAATTCCACATGGGTGCAGTCGATGGCACCAATGCAACCCGGTATGCCGGCAAGTGCATGGAATCCCACTTTTGTGTTGGTAATTTCCTGCTCCGAGCGTGGTAGGGAGATGTAGTCGTCTGCGTGCTGCAGGAGGGCATCGAGCACTTGCAATAGTGTCCGTGAGAACAGTGGCTGAGAAATGCCATGCAACTGTCCGACTGTGTGCTGGTAGGTGCCTGTGGCCAGGAAGTGGAGTACAGACACCACCTTCAGTAGGGGTGGGATGGCGGTTGGGCTATCTATCATGCTGACAAGGTCAGCCTGTGTCATGTCCACAATGGCGGCTATGGTGTCCCGGTCCAGACGGTAGAGGGTGTGGATCTGCTCATCAGTGAGGTTGAACGGATGTGCTCGGAGGCGTGGGATTGCGGGCTGCCTGCGTGGTGGTAGTGGCTGTGCTGGCGGCCCTTGCTGGCCCTGCCTTGGCCTCCTCCTCCTCCTGCGTCTCCTCCGTGCGGCCGGTTGTAGTTGGTGTTCGTCTTCTTCTTGGAGTTGGAGTACTTGCAGTGCTATCAGGTCCCCCAGGGCCAACATCGCGAGTCCTGCCGGTAGCATTTCGGTGTGGTTGTGGGAGGAGACTGGCTGTGCAATTTATGTGTTTTCAGGCTGAATGGCCTCCACCTGTGGTGATTCATTCCACCTGTGCAAACTGCTCTCCCCTTTGGCCGAGCACGTCCCGTGCACAACGCTGCAATTCGTGGAATGGCATCTTGCTATTGCAATCATGTATTTGTACCCGATGGCCGTGTAACATTGGTTGATATGTTCATTCTTCTGTGGTCCCATTGTTTCACATACTATCTGTGCAGTCGCGAACAGAGTTGTGAAGGGTCAGTGGTACGTAGTACTCGAGTAACGGTGGGCCCTCATGCATCACTGTACCGAGTTGCGACGACGGGCGGGGCGTCCCATTCGTGGGTGAAGGCAGTTGCCATTTTCACACACAGCCGCACTCGATGGATTAATTAGTGTTTTCAAGCGGCCACAGATGCCTCTTCGACGTGATGTTGCAAATGAGGAATTCGAAGGGCGGCGCTTTCGGTTTTCAGCTAGCGGCGAGGAAATGCCCACAGGTCTGACTGCAAATATAACGTACTATTGTTCAATGTCCTTGAGACAGGGGCCATGGCGAGAATGCAATGATTGATATGAATGGTTTGGGATGCGCAATAGCGACGTGGGCGATGAGGCCGGACGTTCCCAAATACATGTTACTTCACTACACTGGAATTACGGGCTGGGGCACTGTGGATTTTGCAGGCTGCATAACGCACAGACTCAATGGATATTTCTAATGTTATGTGAGTAAATATTCAGGCGTTTTAATCCCGGGATGAGGGAATGATGAATGGATGCATGGGCAGGTGATTTGATACAGAGTTTGCCATGTACAGGGCTTCTTGGGATCTATCCGCCTCCCCTACGCTATGTGATGCAGGGCTGCCATAGTGGGACCATCGTCTATCTGGCCTTGTTGAGCCCTCCCTGTCTCGACGCGCCCTCAGACACTTGTGTCCATGCACGTTACCAATCCCATCAGATGGATTCTGTTTTCACAGGCGCATGCACAGGTACACTCGTTTGTGATGGTGTTTACACCTCGATATAGATAGTTATGAGTCGCAAGTGGTTTTTGGGTGGTGATGGACCTTTGGAGTGGGCTAGCATGCATATGGCTGTGGATTTAGTGTGATCATTGCAGTGAGTTGTTGGAATGTAGTACTGATGGCCATTCTGTTCTTTTTCTTTTCTTTTGGTTGACAGGTATCTCCTCCCCTTTTGCCACTGCCATCTGTATGCCACTCCTGCAGATGGGTTTTACTCCCGACACCTGCTGCTTCGTGTTGATCAGTGGAGCAGCATTACGATCTTATGGGACGATCGCCAATGGGCCACATGCCCTTACGCAGTACTGGTGGCTCGGAGCAACATTTCGGCCTTTCAGCTGGACTAGTGCCTCCCCATTGGGACGGCCCTGCGGTTCTGTGCGCTTCCATGTTGCCTTTTCGTACGTGAATGTGGCTCTGTGTACCATGAGGGAACAGGGCGTCACACAAGTAGTGGCTGGTCATTTCTTGCGGATGCAGCCCACAATGGTGAAATGTGTTTTGGAGTTCATGGCCTGATGGCTGTATGGGCTTGGTGATTTTGATGTGCATTAAATTTCTATTCTGATTTGGCCCGTGTAGCGTTCTTCTTTGCAAGTGATGTGGCATATGCCTATTTGGGGGGCGATGTATTGTGAGGAGATCTGCACTGGGTTCCAGCTTCGGAGTTTAGTTGCGTGGTACTGTACTGGGCGCGTTTGCCTACGAAGCCCGTGAGGTCAGGGATGGGGGCTGCCAATATGACAGTTTGAATGTTGTCATGCTCAGGGGCGGGGGATTGGGTTTTGTGTAACAGATGCCGGTCAGCCAGGTGGACTGGTGGAATGATGTGATTTTCGGAATATTGCTGGTCACAGGTGCCTGTGTTTGCGTGCGTTTCTTGGTGGGGGACTGTGGTCATGTCCATTGGGATGGCTTCTGTATTCGTGCCATCTGTGCCCTGCAGCTCCCATTGGCCCCTGTTGTGTTTCTTTTGTTCGTTGGCATGCATGGGTGACTTGTACATTTCACTGGTTGCATTGTGACTTCATTGCACCTACGGGGAGTTGTACTTTGTGGGCAGGGAGCAGTGTACGGGCACTCAGTGGGGCCGTTTACGGTTGATTCGCGATGCCGTACTTCTCACCATGGCGGAATGGTGCATTCCGCCATGCTTGATGGCGTTAGGTACATGTCCGCTAGGGTCGGAATTGGTGTACCCTTGCGCCATGGTGGTGTTTACGGTTTGGCATGGTGCGCGCGCGCGTGCTTGGTGCAGTTAGCGTTGGCGTTCACTACGGTGTCGCTAATGGCATCGTACTTTGCGGTGACGGGTCATAGTCGCACCGAGCGCTATTCGATGGCGGTATTGCATTTCCGCCATCGTTTTCCGAATTCCGCCAGGGTCGTAATGAGGGCCATCGTCTTTTTCAAATCAGGGCTGATTTATAGAAAAATTCCAAACATTAACCAAAACATGTACAGTCAAGTACAAATAAAATGACAAAAAAATATATAATAAACCATTTTTTGACATTGAGTATAAGCAAAACATTTCTTCATTACATTTTGGTAAGTGTGAGTAGTGAAAAAACACTACATGTAACACCAGGGTTTATACTTTTCATTTATTTGCTCAATAGTATTGGAAATTGAATCCAAATCTAGTTGTTAGGTTAGATGTAACTGAGAGGTTGAACAGTGCAGTTAAAAACAAACGCAAAAAAGGATATTGCTAGATAGTTGTAGGTAGCCTTCTTGAGCAAGTGTACTACCTCACATAGAGGTGTGAATTTTCCTCCACCTCCTCAGTCATTTGTGCATTTATGGCTGTGGAGCATAAATCACAGCACAGGCCAAGCAAACAAACCCAGGTCAGTGCAGCCCTTCGGGATGCTAACTGCACTGAAGTTGCTGCAGCATGTTTAGAGCAAAATCCCCCTGGCCTCCTCCCACCCCGTCCCATCTCCCAGCAGGGAATCAAAAGGGGCCCTGGAAATAATGTTCAAAGATTGTCAGCAAGCCCGACCCGTTTCTTATAGGAAAATGTGGGAATAAAGTAGGTTACCACATAAAAGAGGTGAAGGGTGTAGAGGCCTACCAAGGAACTCTCCAGAGTGCCCCATAGGCAAGACAGCTGCGGCCTCCCAGTGGTATAACATGTAAGAGCTCCTTTCTGGGGGGGGGGTTAATGCCCCCCTCTCCCTCGCTGGAGCCGGGCCTGATGTGTTCCCTCCTCCTTTCTTGGACTCCATCTTCCTTCCCTTGTCCCTCTCCCATACCCTCCTTTAACTCTCTGGTTGTTTTGATACGTTTTCTTTTCCATGCACAGCCTTTAACGTTACCACAGGAATTTCATGAGATTCCTATGGGAATCCCCCAAAAAGATGAAAATGTTTTGCTCCAAACAGGCACCAGGGCCGGTGCTACCACTAGGGGAGGTCAGGCGCTTGCCTATAATGTGAAAATGTTACAGCAGCAAATGCAGCCAAAGGCAATAACCACTTATAAATTTTTGTGTACATACATTTGTTATTCTCCCTCTCGAGTCGTGATGTGGGCGTCACTCTCAGTACTGTCCGCAGCAGCAGGCAGCGCAGTACACGCCGTGATGTTCGGGTCGGGTCTTGGGTGTTGATGTGAACGTTGTGCACTGTGCCATGTGCAGGCCCTCAGGCCATACCTGAGATTTTAGCACTGCATGTGCCCTTGTGACTGAGGCTCGTGTGAATTTTCTTCTTAGACACATGCACTGCACAGGCAGGTGAGGAGTTCCCTATTGTTGTAATTGTTTTGCCTCTCGGTCTCGGTTTGCAATAGTCAAACTGGGTGGGATAGAGAGTAGATGTATGGAATCAGAAGGAGAAGGAGTGTATATATGTATGTATGTGTCATTGATTGTGACTCTTGTGGCCATGGGCCGTAAATTAGCTGGGGTCCGCTGGACCATTTCCCAGATCACAGGTCAGAAGGGAGAGGGACAGGGCCCAGTACAGGGGGTGGGGGTCATAGAATTCGGTTCATTGCATATATCTGCCAATACTGCTTTCCTATTCAATACCATCTTAGGAGACTGTGACTGTAACAATTCCATCTCTTTTCCTGTCGATATACACTCATTGCCTCCATTGAGTTTGATTTTTACTGCGCTACGAAACCTGTGGTCTGTGGCTCTGGGCACTAAACAAACATAGGTACAGTTGGGCCTACGTTTTTGGCCCAGAGGTGTGTGTGTCCATCTGTCCTCCAGGAAACGTCTCTGCCGTCTGCCACCAGCTTTGCCTTTGACCACAGCACAAGTCCTGACAGCCAGCCTGCTGCACTGCGCCTTCCAAGGCTAAGCATGGAACAGAGACACGGAGCTCAAGTTAATTCGGCCTGTTATGTGCAGCCCATAAAGCTGCCACACTCAAGTGCTTTCCTTCAGTCCTAAATTCATTGCAGTTTACCAAATGTTTGGGGTGGCTCTGCAGTTAAAACCCACAGATCAAAAAACAGGAATGCACTGTACACATATTTTATTGAATTATTTACTGTACCTGGGGAGAGAAAAATGAGGCCTTAGTCCTTAGTTTTGTGGCCTTGTGTCACTTGTCCTCTGCTAGGGCCTTTCAGATTTTCATCAAGGAGACCTAATAAATTAAATAACACCCCCATTTAAATAATATTTTCACAAGGAGTTGCTATGTGTTTCGTTGCTCTTCCCAAAACTAGGATTTAAAGGCACAAAGAGTGGGCGTAGGTGGGAATACTGTAAGTCACACTGTGGAAAAGAAACTATGAGCCGGGTTCTGCCAGGGTGTAGTCAACTAAGGGGCAGGGGGCTTGAACGGAAGCAGAGGTACAGAGGAGCATCCTGCCTTAAATCTCCAAGTTATCGTGTCTGCAGAAGCAATTCTTTTCTATGCCGCTCAAGTGCTTGAAGAGGTGTATTTTAATACATGATATAAATCCTTTATCAAGCTTTGTGGCAGGAATGATGATCAAATGAGTGAAAGTAACTTCTCCCTTCTAATGAGTGTCACTGTTCCGGGTCGCTGTATTTGCAGGCCGTCCTTCTGTTTGTCAGTGTCTGTAAGTGAGCCTAAATCAGGCTTGGTGTGGCCTATAGGGCAATAGGCCCATGGCTGACCAAAAATGCAAAATGCTGGCGTGGGTCCGTTTTTTTGGTCAAAGTGGGCCAGTTTGATGAGTTACTTCACTATGCGGCTAGTAGTTTTGACCAGTGTTGCTGAATAAATATTCTTTAAAATGCACAATTTGCATCAAGTTTTATACAAAAATCTCCCCCTTGGGTACTATTCAAACAGTCTGTCACAAAAGGAATGAACTGCCCTTTGCAACTGTGGGTTAATTTTTCATTGGTGCCCAAGACAATTCTATAGACCAGTCCGACCCTGGCCTAAATACTCACTTGTTCTCTGTGTGTCTGTTCACAACAACCTATAACTGGGCCAGGCGCAGGTGGCATGTTGCAAGGCAATTGGAAAGACAGGCGACAGTCACCCACTTAACCAGCATTGTATGAATGTGTGGTTCTCCAACTGAGATGAGACGTAGACAGATAGAGTGCAGTTTTGCAACGCAGTGTATAGTATGCTAGCATTATGCAGTAGAGTCCTGGAGCCACAAAACATTATGCCCTTTAAGAATACATTTGTTGGATGAGGCGTTCTCACGGTACCACGTATGTCCCCTCTGTGTACATTGTTTCTGAGCCAACAAGACATGTGGCTCTGCCTGAGCCGTGTGCACAGTCATCAATGGAGGGAAAGGTAACGCGGTGTCAAGCCTTTTGATATGTGGTATTATATTGGGTACATTTCCTTATCATTGCTGTGATAAGTGAAAAGTGTGGAAGTGACTTTATCTTCAGGTTTACTTATCTAATAGGCACACATTTCAAAGGGCACTATGGCTCAAAGCAAAACCTCCATGTGACCTTTGTGTCTACTCTCTTGAAAAGGCCATGTTAATTATGTCATAACGGTTCCATGTCATTTCATGGTGGGATGTTTTTTCGCTGGGTTTTTTACTGTGATTTTTTTATGAAAAAAAACATCAAATTATTTGTTTTTATTATTTCTCCCCATTTTCTTTTATTTGTATTTATTCCCAAACACCCACATCCCATATATATAATTTACTAACCCCCCCTAAAACATTCGATGGGTTTTTTAGAAAATAAATTTGTGGCAAAAAAAACAGCGAAAAAACACCCCGCAATGAAAGGACCTCCTACCGTCATAACGCGACCAAGAGATGTTAGATTTGTGTTTTTTCTTTCAGCAAAGACATATCTTGTTAAGTCATCTAATATTCCATGACTGCAAAGCACATTTTCTGTCACCGTTATCTATAATTATTGTGACCTAATACGTAGTCTTACTGAGCTATAATATAACCTTCAGACTGCTTACCAATTCTTTCATTAGAAAACAAAATTAATTTTAAAAAATATGTGATCGCATGTTCCTGGTACACTTGAGACTGTGTCAGGGTGGTGCCGGTAGTCTCATGTCTGGATAGGACGCTTCAGGTAGTCACAGCATTGCTAGTTCAAGTTGCTAGACTGGCTTGGTGCAGGCACCGTGCACATGGTTTCTTACAGTGACATATCATGATCTACTGTGAAATCCAACATGAGTAACTTCTTAAATGGTAATATTGGCATCTGCCTGCATATAGCATGAATGTACATGTACGGGCACATCTAGCATGAAAATGTTTTTTTTATACTGGAATATATTTTTCCCCACTTGGAATTTAGGAAAAATACAAGGCCCAGATTTCCAAGCAAAAACAGGACTGGGTGGCTTTCTTGTGCATGAGCATGGAAACCTTAGAGCTCTGCTCTGTTAAGCAGTATTAATGTGGGCCTTGAAGTACAACATTTCACTATGTGTACCAAGTGCAGCATGAAAGGTATGTGTTCAAGTGGCTAGACTGTACAGTGGGCTAAAATTGCAGCTTCAATGTTTAAACAAACTGTGTGATCCTGAGCAAATAATTGAATTTCTTCTAGTAAAGAGTGCTGGCCTCAGCAGAGCCAACATTAATGTCCTCCCCATTTTCTGCCAGTCAGTCACCAAAGTACATGAGCTGTCCAGATTACAGCCACACGAAATGAGTGAATCACTGTGCTATGGCCCTGTTATTCAATGTCTTGTATAGCACGCAGTCCACCATTTTCACTGTTTCTTGGATTTCAGGACCTGCAGGGGGTGGGATATGGGGCTAATTTAGGAGCAGGCAGCAATGTTGATGAGTGCAGATATGAGATGACAGGGCTCTCTGTGGGGTGTACGTTTTATAAACGTCATGCCAGACTGGAACAGCCTTGTTGCGCCTTGTGGTGTTCTTGAGGTTCTCACCAATAGAATGGACTGCTCCATCCCTGGTCTTCGTTTGCTCTGCACTTAAGGCGCCCCCATCTGAGACAGTGAGGCCAAGTGAAGAGGTGACCTGGGTTTGTGAAGCGAGTGTCCATTATTTCAAGGTCATTTGCTCCTTCATCCAATTCAACTTGGTTATAAGTCACCCAGTCGGCAAACATTCCTGTGGAAAAGGGTATGGAATTGCCTTGGTTTTCCGAAACAAGAGTTGGCAACTGGATCTATGTTGCTGGATCACAATGCTTCAGTCCTAATTGTATATCCAACAGCACTTTGCTTTCTGGATCTTGTAGTTGTGCCTTCTCACAGTGCAAGTGAGGGTCTACCAGTTTCACGCCTTTATTAGCCAGAACTCTATAAAAGGTCCTTGAAGTAGGGTGCGTGTGCAACTTTCTAATGTGACGTATGCTAAGAGCATTTTGATAGTATATAAAAAAAGTCAAACCTATTCTTTGGTCAGTCTTTTATTTTTGGAAAGTGAGTATAATTACTGCTGCAACAAGGGACATGATCCGGATGAATTTAATTTTAATTTAATTGGTTATTTATAACACGCTTAATACCCAGAGGTTTCTAAATGCGGACCGAACCTGTGTTGCTCCGCGTCGTCTTGCTTCAAAGCGAGCGCATTGCGCCAGAGCCATCCTCCCGAATGAACCAATCATGCTAACAGCTGTAATTGCTGAGAATGTACATTCATGTGAATTACTGAGCTGCTTCAAAAATGTGTTGCAGGCCTTCTCAGTGTCTATGCACTGCTGTGTGTCAGGGTAGGGCCTCATTACGAGATCGGTGATAAGTGGATAAAGTGGCGTAACCGAATGGCCGCCACTTTTACCACTCCGACAAATTATTCTTTCCAGAAAAGTTGTGCAAAATCCATCAGTGGAATTACCACCAGCTGAATTACAGCCGAGAAATGGCTGAATTAGCACTGAGGCTAATTCTGCCACCGGAATTACCGCCAGACACCAAAATTGAATTTCCACCATAATACAAGTGGAAATACTGCTGAAAATCGGCTCTAATTCCGCAGACGGAATTACCTGTTGCTGGTACGGGTACCCGCCTACTCATGATTCCACAGGCATACCAAGGTACATCACGGTGGTAATGGTACCGCTGGAAATAACGCTGAACTCGCAATGAGGCCAAATACAAAGGATGTCTGGATTTTACGGAGAGCCAAGCCTATTACTCAATCCAGTACATGCAACAATTGGACAACAGGAGTGTTAAGGAACGCGGGCTTTTTAATTATTATGGGCTGGAAGCCTCCTTCAATTTGGGGACCACTAAGCAAGTGACTGTTTAGCTACAACTGTATTTAGGTGTCTGGACAAACTTGCAGAAAGCTGCCCAGCGCACTGCATTCTGGGAGTAGTACAATGGGAACAAGTTATTTCTACAGTCAGGGCAAGCCAAGTTTCAGATTCTCAAAATTCATATCTTTGTGGAATTCCCAGGAACACACCGTGCTGCTACACCTTGACAAATCTCACGTCCAGAAATTCCCACAATGCTTCATTGACACTTAGACCCGTAGTGACAATTGTGTCATGGTTTACCATACACTCGAATGCCAGGATTCCGGCGTGGGCGGCACTAATTAAAACCTTCCTTCACATAAACCGAAGTGTCACTAATTCTCGATTTTAGCTTCTTTTAAGGTGTTTTAGACTTTCAAAGCAGTGTGATAATTCCTTGGTAAACATCTACGCTGTAGCCTTGTCGCCCATTTGGTTCAGAGTGACAATTAATTTCTAACTAGAGGTGGGCAAAAACATTTTTTTTTTCCATTACTGCGGATTGGTACGAATAGTGACTGGGATCTGGTTTGCTACTTATAAGCAGCAGTCCATGCAGGTACATATAGTATCTAAATACGACTTGGATTTTGTATACAATTTATGTAGTACATTGAAATTACAGAGCGCAAAACAGCCAGAGTTCCATTAATGTTAAGAACCGGGGTGTTCAGATCAAGTACGGAGGTACTAATAGGAGGAGACTGTTTTTGCTATTTTGTTTTCTTGATCTTTGTTGTTATTGAGAGTCATTTTTACTTGTTACCATTTAGATAAAGACATGCTATCTGTATCATTCTAATTTGGTGACCATTGAACAGAGGATAAGATCAACTATTCCTTTGTTGACAGGAACAAGTTTAGAGCACTTGGTAACTTTAGAGCATTGGATGAAGCTGGCTCTTGGGGGGTATGGACCGTTTAGATTTAGTGATAACCGTGAAACTTGTGAGGGGAGGTACAGCAATTATTATGATGGGTGTAGTCTGATTAATGTGTTTGAACATTTTTAGCAAGTGAGTAAAGCTTTTGTCCTGCCAGTCCTGAAGAAGGGTATTTCTTAACCCGAAACATGTTGAGTTACTTTTAAACATGATATTTGGCATTTGTAACAAACAGATGCAAGGCTCATTCATTAGGCTTTTGAAATATTATCAGATACATTCTTTAATAATGATACTTAATAGATGAAATATTGATTTTTTTGACATGCTATCATAAGTGTAATGTCTTTTGTCACCATTACTTAATACTGTGATTTACATCATAAGATATGATGTGAATATATGTTTTACCATGTTGAATTGAATTATAGTCACATTATTACCTAAAAAATATTAAAAGTTACCTTGATTATTTCAGTTCTCATTGAGAGTATTCTCTGGGTGTGTGCAACACTGCTCACATAAAATGTCTGTGTGACATGGGATTTTTTGGTTCTAGAGTCTTAGATGATGGGCAAAAATATTTGCAGCCATATATTAAATTGAACTTTTTTCCTTAAGTGTATAAACATATATTGTTCTAAAGGAATTGCCCATACTTATGGAGTGCGACCCACACATTGGGCCTGATCACGACTTTGGCGGTAACGCCAGCGGTATTATCGCCGGCGGTATTAGCCCTACCGCCGAACTCCCCGGTGCTAATAGCGGCCGGATTACGAGTTCGGTGGTAATGTAATTCCCCGTTCCTCATTGAGCCCATTCGGGAATGCCCCATTCCCCATTGGGCTCAATGGGGAAAATTTGCGCTCTTATCGCTGGCGGATTTCCCGCCGGCGGTAATAGTGCAAATTGTCAGCGGATTTCCCCCCAGCCAAGAGCTGGGGCGAAATCCGCCAAAGTCCTGATTTGGCGGACCCTTAAATCCGGCGGTAATAGCGCGACCGCCGGATTCAAGGGTTACCGCCAAAGTCGTGATGAGGCCCAGCGTGTTTCAAAGCGCTTCACGACAAGGGAGGGAACAAGGGAAAATACAAAACATTCTTACAGGCCATGAACAACAAGAATGTGAAATTAACTATCGTACCCGGCCTAGCAACTTTTCCGATGGTGCAAAAGCTAAGACACAGATAGGAAGGAAATGGGAACAGACAGGCGACTACCGTACCAGGTCTGACGACATTTCTGGTAGAGCCGGAGAATTACACGAGGTAAGGGAGAGAGGAGGGAGAGGAACAAAACAAGCGACAATCGTACTAGGCCTGACGACATTTCAGATAGTGCTGTTGGGGGAGATGTTATATTGTATGCTTGCCTGAGGAGCACTACAGAGGTGAATAGTGGTAGGAGGAAGGGTTGGCGTTAAGATCTGATTGTTTCCCAAAATGAGGGTGTTGCAGCCTGTGTTAACCGCTTTGTCAGCCTAATCACAACACATTGTTCATATTTCCATGTGTGCAATTGCTGGCCACGAAGCAGTGGGTTTTCGTGTTGCAATTTTAGCATGAGCAATATACACTTTGGTGACCACAGTGAGAGCGACCGATTATCTATGTACAAGGAGTAGACAATCGTAAAATGGCTGCTGCATGCAATCTCAATGTTCCGTCACTTTAAGTGTTATGACACGATGGAATGGTACAAATGCTTGCCTTTCATTCTTCGCGAGTTATGATGTCACAATAGGTGTGAAGACGAAAAGGATATTTTACATTTTCACCAGTGGTCTTCAAACTGTGGGGCTGAGATCTTAGGGGAGTTTGAAGGATGGTGGGGTGTGTGGGACGAAACTCTTCAAAACGGGAGTCCAGTACAGAGGCGTTGCGAGGGTGAGGTCTGGGGGGCTATAGCCCCATGTCTTTTGGTTGTAGCCCAAACAGAAGCTCAGGGGCTACAACCAAATGGCTAGTTAGCCCCTAGTCCCAACAGTCCCGACATTAGCATAGCCCCAGATCTTTTCCAGACCCAACTTGAGGGTAGCTCAGCAGCAACGTGCTCGCCTTGGAAGCAAGACGTCACAGAGCAACACAGGTTCGATCCCTAGGTCCACGCTTAGAAACCTCTGGGTATTAAATATCATATAATACCCCTGGTCTGATGTTTGTTTTTAATAGAAAATATAAGCAGATATGGCATTGTGTGGCTGGGGGGTGTGGTGTGTGTGGGAGCGGGAGAAACAACATTTTTACTCAAGGAGGGTGGGGAGAAGGGCTCAGCATAAACAAGTTTGAATCTCACTGATTTACAGATTCCAGCTCACTGCAGCCATTTTACAATACTGTTTGCAGCATCTTTTATAGGGGGAGCAAGCTCTCCGTAGACTCATTCAATGCCCCCACCTCTTCCCCAACAGCCAACTAACCGTAATTATGAAATAAAATATACCCTAAGCTTGTACTCCGTCCACCCCACACTGAAATGGCTAAAATAAATGTGGTAAATCGGCTCCTCACCAAATTCAGTGAAACAGAGAGTTAGGTGCGTACCAGCGGAACAGTCAAAAGGTAATGCAACCAGAAACGTATATGGGAGGGTAAAAGGGGCACTTGCCCAGGGCCTCCACCTTGGAGGGGGGCCCCACAAGGTTGCCTGAACTATAAAAGTAAGATTCCATTGTTCACCAGACTTAAATAGCACATGTCAGGATATTTTATGGCATACTGCCGAGGTTCTAAATCCACTGCCTGTCTCTTTTGACAAGTACATTCTGCCTTGATGAATTCATCATGTAATACCTACTGTGTTCACTGTGCTATACATAGTATGTGTGTTCCTAACAGCATGACTCTCTAGCATTCTTTCCTTCCTGTGGGAATTATGTTGATCATGTGCAATACCTAAAGTTGAAATGCATACTGATATATTGAATGCCACAATATTTAAGAAGTTAGCTCAGCGTGTTAAGCACTCATTGTAGAGATATGTAGTCATATGCAAGATTAGAATAGCACATTCCAGCAAAGCTGGCTGAGCCTTTCCTATGTTTGACATTTGTAAACCTGCCTGCATGTGTACTTGGTTTTATAGCTCAACAGGTTCTATTATCAGCAATGTACCTGCTCCAGATAGAGGCTGCTATAAACAAACACATCATCTGTATGGTGAAGGTCTAGAAATTGGTTTGTTCAGATAGGGTGTTGTAAAACCTAGGCATTCAACTCCAATTATAAGCATAAACTGTTAGTCCAAGAGGTGAATAAGTATCCAATTTCAAGACTGTGGAAAAAAAGCATTCATGCTTGTATCCTGGCTTTGTCAGCAGACGATAGAGTGATCCTGGTCAAATCATCTAATATCTTTTACATTACTGTGCTGTCTTCTGTGAGGGTTGCCTTCTTGCATGCAGTGGCATTGTTTAGCCCATTACTTGATCTTTCTTCTTATGTAGGCAATTTGACTGGAACAGGTGTTGCAGGCCTCAGGCAAGCATATTTTAAGGTCTGCTCGTTCGACACAAAATATTGTTTGCTTTTGGTTTTTATGCATGTTTATAAATGACAATGTCACAAGCCATTGTTTTGGAAGCATTTAAAGCTTAAAAATACAAAAGACAACCCCAGATTAAATGTGTTAAATCACATCGATTGGTATGCTGGTACTCCTATACTTCCCTTGATGATGGAGAGAATGAAGCTAGAATCATTCCCATTTTGCGTAACACCCTTCTATAATATTTTGTTTTTATAAATGGTCATGTTTGGTAATGTGATTTGTGTACTTTCCAAGTCAGTTTTATAAAATGAGATTGTTTTAGTTCATGATAAGAACTGGAAAAGAAAGGGTTCAAATGCAGAATGGCAGAGTTGGCACAAATCCGCCCCTTAACCAATGTGGGAACCTGGGCATCTCATTTAATCTTGTATTGCCTGACCTCTAAGAATTGCCATTCCCTAAACCTTTCAAAATTGTCAGCCCTTCAGAGTGATTTCCTTCTCAGGGTCTGATCTTCATAAAAGCCTCAGTCATGGTTTCACTGGCTATAGTGTTGCTTCCACTAAAATACTGAGCATTGATATATTGCACACCGCAGGCACTTGCTCCTTTGATCTCTAATGGCAACACTATTTGAAAACACACTGTTTTCAGCAGGGGCCTAAGAGCAACAACTTCCTCCTGATGCGCATCGATTTGTAACACAACACACAGGGATGTTTTTAGAGATTTGTGTTAGCTGCTTCTTTCTTTTTAGTGGCCTGCATCTCACTATAGTGAAACATCCCTCTGTGTTGTGTTTCAATGAGCATCAGGAGGAAGTTGTTGCTCTTAGGCCCCTGCTGAAAATAGTGTGTTTTGATATTCCTTCATGTGGTGAAACCCACCGCATGCCTGTGTATTAATTAAACACTATAAAATACTAAATCACAAGAGAGGCTGGATATTGCAGATAGACATGATCAAAAAGAAGCATAGTGTGCACGACACACAATAATGATAGAAGCCAATAACTTGCAGTATGCAGAAGAACTGGTAGAGGAAATTCTAGCGAACCCCTCAATCCTGGGAATAGAACCCCAGGCAGGAACACAGACAGCAGGAGACGAGTGGAATGGATTGGAAGTGTTGCAGAAAAAATCTGATCCGGTCAGAGCTCCACAGGGTACTGATGACAGAGTACTTAAGATCTCACATTGCCCCTAATGCTCTAATTATTAAAATAGAACCAAGAATATTTCTGGATCAACTTCAATTCAGAAAGGATTGGAGTTACATCGCAAATAAATGCACTCGAGATTGGCTATTATTAATCATAAACACAGCAAAAGCAGTGTCAGAGAAAATAATGAAAGAAATCTTAGAAAAACAAGATTCGCTAGCAGCCAAGATGATTCTTGGTAACTATAGAAAGAGCATAGAGGCCCTAGATGCAACATTCAATTCCAATAAAAATAATCACAAAATTGAAAAAAGACATTGCAGCTTTTAGTCCTGAGAAGAAATATCCATATGTGGTAGCTACCTACTAAGAAGAGAGTGAAGAAACACAGACCACTATCCCATTTAGGGGTCGTCAGGACAGAACTAAATCAAGACCTAATAATTGGAGCTTCTCGAGTGGAAGCTCAGATGAAAACAGAGCAGGCCCATCCTCTAACACAACGAACAACACGTGGTAGAGGAGTGTACTTTGATTATCAAGATCAGGTGAATAAGCAGGGTTTTCAACAACCAAGAGGCTGAGGCCGAAGCAGAGGGTGGTGGCAAGAACAATTGCCGAGAATCACATGCAACAGAGGGTGAGGGTGGTACCAACTGAATGCAACAGGCTTCTAGTTGATAGAAACCCAATAGAGATAAAAAATGAAAACCAAAAACAAAAAACTCCCTTCTACAACTTAACTAATATTGAGGAAAAATCTCTGGGTGAATTGAAAACCAACATGACAATCACAATAAAACTAGCAGACAAGGGAGGCGCCACTGTGTTAATAGACACGGAAAACTATCAAAAGATGGTATACACTTTGATAGACGACAGGACAACATTTAGAAGACTGGGGAGTGACCCTACCAAAAGGGTGAGAAACTTAATAAACCCCATAATCGAGGATGGTCTGAGTGAGGGATACATCAGTCAAAAAAGAAGCAGACTTCCTCTGTCCTAACTTCCCGAGATGCCCATCATTTTATGCCATGCCTAAGATTCACAAGGGTATATCTCCACCACCAGGCATACCTATTGTCTCAGGGATTGGATCCATATTAGAATCACTATCCCAATTTGTAGACTTCTTCATTAGATGGGAAGTCATGAAAATGAAGTCATATATAAAAGACACCACGGCAGTACTCAAACTATTGAAAGGGATTACGGGGCTACCCAATGACACCTACATAGTGGAACTAGATATAGAGTCACTCTATTTCGAAAATCCCACAAGAAGAAACATTGAGAGTGATCGAAAGTATACTATCACAGAGAATACCCAGAATTTAAATTCCAGTCACATTCATTATGCAACTTGCAGAGATAGCGCTTAAAAATAACTATTTCATCTTAAAAGAGGAGTACTAAGAACAAATATCGGGAACTGCTATGGGGGCTACTTTTGCCCCAGCCTTGCGAATCTCTATGTAGCAGACCTTGTGTAAAGGACCATCTACCCAGAGACAAATCACTTTTTGAACAAGATCATAAAATAGACTTGCTACAGAGTTGATGTACTCATGATCTTCCATGGCAATGAAGAAACTCTAAACAACTTCATGGGTTGGCTAAACCAGCAGAATCCATTTTTGAAATTTAAACATGAACACAGTCAGACACAGGTAACCTTTCTAGACCTACAGATTATGAGGAATGGAGACTCTTTTGAAACCACAGTCTTCCAAAAAACAACTCATAGAAACTCATTGCTGGAGTTCAATAGCTTCCATCCCAGAAGTCTAAGGGAAAACCTACCCTTTGGGCAGCTTCTGCGGTACAGTCGCAACTGCACAACGAGAAGGGAATATGACAATCAGGCAAAAAACTTGTCACAACAACTCGGAATTATCGAGAGAGGAATATTCGACAAGCTAGGAAGAGAGCTTGAAATTTACCAAGGGAGATAACATTGAACCAACATACCAAGAGACCACAAGAGCAGAACCAAATAACAGCAGTATTCAGTCAGTCACCAATAGTGAACAGGCTAAAACAAGAAATCAAGACACTTTGGCCGATCTTGAATGTTGGTACTAGTGACCTAACTAGGCCCCGTTTTGCCATTAAATGGCGAAGAAACCTGAGAGATTCGCTAGTGAGTACCTACCGAGAAAAGAGTGAGGAAGAGGCAGTTCCAAATACAGTGTTGCACCTACCAAGAGCAGTAGGGCATACCCCTTGTGTTCAATGTTCTTTCTGTCCTTATACAAAATACGCTACACAGATAGATATAGGATGGGAAACAGCGTGGGAACAGACGTCATTGACTAATTGTAATACCACCCACATGATATTCCAAATTAAGAGATACATTGGTATGACTACTAGAGCGATTAAAATTAGGATATGTGAACATCGTTCGAATATATGCGAAGAAAAGAAATGACTGCACCCCTGGTAGAGCATTTTGCACAAATGAATCATACAGAGAATGCTATAAAATAGACAATACTAGAAAAGATAAAGATATCGAAAAGGGGGGACAACAAAGGGTCCATGCTCATGCATATTCAGATTGAAGAGTTCAAAAGAGGGTCTCAACGAGGAGATCTGTTGGCAAAGACTAGCTACTTTGGATTAGATATTGCTAAATGTGATGGTTGGTAAATAAACTAGTCAAGTCAGGCAGGCTATACTAATGAGGCAGTCACACACGAACTAAAGAACACAGAATATATACAACTAGCACCTTACAAACTGAATATAATTGTTTAAGACCTTAAATAAGAGGCAGAATTAATATAATGGAACAACTATCTGTGGCCATTGGGGTAACATATATAACAGCAAAAAAATGAACATGGCATTTTTGTAGAAACACATGCCGTCTGAAAGCATGTTGAAAACCTGAGGTAATACATGGATAAACTGATAAATTATATATCAGATACAGAGGATACAAATCTGGTATATATATATATATCTCAAGATCAATGGGAAATGACGAGAGTACAGCATTATAATTAACAAATATGAGAAAGGATTGTTCTATATGCCAGGGATGCAGTAGGCTCAAAAGAACCAAAGAGGTGACAACAGTCAGTGCTTTGCTGCACAAATAAACAATTGGGAACTCATGAATATCTGTAAAGCTCTGGAAATGGTCTTCAATTTAATCTAATTGAGGTTGTTGACATTTAATAAAGTAGGTTGCACATGCGGCACTATCGAGTGCCTTAATCCCACAGTCTTTAATTTACAACAAGATGAATGGGATCCAGCATTTTGTGTGCACACTACTAGAGCAATTGTAGTTACTCTGATAATGGAAATAGCCTGAGCATATGGTGCCATTCGGAACCTGGACTCCACTATGTTGGATATACAAGATGAGTGGAAATAGCAACTTGCATGCACATTACTGGAATGGTTGCAATTGCACTGATGGTGATATACAGGTCAGGCATCTAGTACCTGAAACCCATAATGTGGGATGTACATTTTTCTGCTATATAAAGAAAGACTGAAGTTTTATGGGTATAGAATGAAATACTATAACCTACAATGACCGGACCTTAATTATTGACAGGTCCGGAGTAAAAACCAGAACAAGAAGAGAAACTTCTAAAGAGAGATACAGAAGCCACTGGTAAAATACAATTAGTGGCACAACATTGAAATGATATATAACATTAAATTAAACACAGAATACAGTACAGAATATATCGATACAATATATGTTTTTCTGCAGATCCAAACTAAGAAAAATGGATCAACCCTAGAGACTGTAGCCCATTGACATCAAAGGTAAGAAAAATGACTATCGTAATATGCCTGTTAGGATACTTTAGACAGTGATGGCCCCCTATCTATGCTGTGCCCCCATGCAGGATTCACAACGAAGAAGAGACCAATCCCAAAGAAATTGATGGAGTCCCTGTAAAAGAATATAGTTGTGTTCCCAGTTCGGAAACTGGGACACTGTCCTGAAGAAGGCGGCTAGACTTAGGCCAATCCCGCCAAATCCGGTCGACCACATTTTTAGAGGTTTAGGTTAGAATCCTGAACCCCCAAGACTCTCATATTAATTGAGAGCTTGGGCTATTGTTGTTGTTTTAAAAGATAGCAGATCAATACTGCTTTGGAAATTGTTGACAGACATGTGAATTTTTGTGTGTTTTTTAACTATTACTCTATAAGGAAGCAATAAATCATTCTCAACTTCCGAAAGGGTATATTAGAAGTAGGAAAGTAGTGAGAGAGGCCAGGGACAGACTCTTCTCTATCCCTGTCTTAGATAGGCGGAACATCATCACCAATTAGGGCTAGTGTGTACTGGCATATGGATAGTTAGACTTTCCAAGAGGGAAATATAGTGAGATGAAGGCCACTAAAAAGAAAGAAGTAGCTAAAGAAAATCTCTAAAAACATCCCCCTGTGTTGTGTTACAAAAGCTATTTGAAAACCATATCCGACTTCTTATCTCAGTCTGTCTGGTTTCAGACACCTTCCTGGTAGCTTCTAATTTGCATCCACTATGGTATGTGTAGATTTCTCCTTCCTTCCAACTGGTCTCCTCCATCCATGCTTGTATTCTGTGAAGAAGCTTATAAGAGTGCTCTGTCTATTCTGGGATAGATGTACCTTTTACATACGGTCCTGCATTACGACTACAGGCTGCATACCTTCCTGGATGCTACACGTGAAGCCCCAAAATGGCCAACACACTCTTTGTGTGCAGGTTGCTAAGCAACCGATGCTGAGAAGAGCGGGCCGCCCCATTGGCCTACAGTGCCCATTTCCTGCTCTGCACAAGCCGAAAGGCATTAGCCGGCACTCACCCTGCAAGTCACTCCACTATAAGGCGCAAGCCTGCCTGAGCCGCGCATCTCTTCAGGACGCACCCATCCACGGGTGGGCAGGAGCCCAGCCTGCACAAACTTCAACGGTTCTACCTCTGAGAAGCTGCTCGTTCAAGAGGAGTACAGCAGCAAGGGTAAGGTGATACAGTGCACAGCCGGCACAATCACCCTGCTCTCACCCCTATTGAAGTATCTTTGGCATCTTTTTAATCAATTTCGGCCCTGTTCGGCATCTGGCCGACACACGTGAAGCCCCAAAATGGCCGACGCACTCTTTGTGTGCAGGTTGCTAGGCAACCGACGCTGAGAAGAGTGGGCCGCCCCATTAGCCTACAGTGCCCATTTCCTGCTCTGTACAAGCCGGAAAGCGTTAGCTGGCACTCCCCCTGCAAGGCACAGGCCTGTCTAAGGCTATCCGAGCAGGTCGAGGCCGCGGGCCATGGAACTCTGCCCACTACCAACAAGCAACTGTATTTCCACTAGGGCAATTACCATCAATTTACAGCCCCTGTGCGACGTCAAGCGCAACATATTCATTGCCAGGACGGAAAGACTGGCATGCCAGTCAAACAGGTACATTATCCCACAGCCGCCAAAAAACCAGACCTGCCCATCTGCTACAATACACATCTGCTGACAATAATCTCCAATTGGTGTAGTAGGTTTCGCTTGCCTTGCACTACGTTCAATCAATATGCTGCATTGGTAATACCTGCACTTCTTAACATTCCATGTATGTTTTTAAAATGCCTAGCGGTTTATGCAAGCCTATATGCACATTGTACACGAGCAAATTGCTTTTAGCCCCTCATTTTGACCTACAGCCTGTTAACCAAACAGCTCCCGTCATTACACCGCGCCTAAACTACCAAACTGCTTCCAGTTTACATTGTCCCTTTATAGCATATTGTGTGTACTTAGCTTGTCCTCTTATTCCACTGTGCCCTACTTTCGTAGATTACATCTAGCCACTCACCCAATACAAATACCATAATAGACCATCCCAACCAACTTAAAACTTATCCATGCTGCGCCCTATTCTGGTGAACTGTATCTAGCATATGTTTGCGCCCTATTCTGGTGAACTGTATCTAGCATATGTTTGCACCCTATTCTGGTGAACTGCATCTAGCATATGTTTGTGCCCTATTCTGGTGAATTGCATCTAGCATATGTTTGCGCCCTATTCTGATGAACTGCATCTAGCATATGTTTGTGCCCTATTCTGGTGGATTGCATCTAGCATATGTTTGCGCCCTATTCTGATGAACTGCAGCTAGCATATGTTTGTGCCCTATTGTAGTGAACTGTATCTAGCATATGTTTGCGCCCTATTCAGGTGAACTGCATTTAGCATATGTTTGTGCTCTATTCTGGTGAACTGCATTTAGCATATGTTTGTGCTATATTCTGGTGAACTGCATCTAGCATATGTCTGCGTTTAGATAACCCACACTACAGTAATGCAGCCATTGGGATCACAGTCTAGGGAGACCTATCCTGCCTAAACAAACCTAGTGGGCTGCTGTTCATTATGCGTTTACATATGGCCAGCCTTATTAATGTCCTACCACTGGTTTTTTTGCTAATGATTTATACTATCCTGACATTACAAATTCTAGTGGCCATGTCTTGCTTGACAAGCCCCTTCTTTTTTTTTTTAAACATATTTTTATTGTTTTCTTAAACATGACATCAAATCATCAATTCCACAAACTCACCCCCCACCCACCCCCCGGAAGAGTAGGATCACATGCAGTTATACTTTCTAGAGAAGTTTATGTATCAAAAATGTCTGAGATTTTAATATTGTGCGGGCACCATTGTTCCATATAGTCTGACTTCAAATACTCTAGCACTGCCCCCCACTCCTTCGTGAAGGAGTTCTTCTGAACCTGAAGGTGGTGTGTTATCTTTTCCATTGTCATTTTTGACCAAACTTTTTTTAGCCAAGTAAATACTAGAGGCTGGTCCTGTTTTTTCCAATTTTGGGCGATTGTTGCCCAAGCTGCAATAACTAAGCCCATAAAACGTCTCCATTGTGCTCTGTGGAGTCGTTTGGCCTGTAGGTCCGTTAATCAGCACAACCACAACCGCTTCCCCATTTGAGCTACATCAGGGAATATTTTTGTCATTTCCGTTTGGACTTCCCTCCAGAAATCCTTCACCCCCTGACAGTCCCACCAGATATGCCTCCAAGAGCCCTTTTCCGTGCACCCTCTCCAGCAGCTATCCGACATTTCCGGATACATTGATTTGATACTCTCTGGAGTGTAATACCATTGCGTGATGATTTTAAGCCACATTTCCCTGGTCTGGGCCGCCCGGGTGAGTTTTGGGATACCAACCCACAGTTCCTCCCATTGCTGTCTAGAAATTTCTTCCCCCAGCGTGCCCTCTTTTCATGTATAACCATTTGATTTCTTCTTCTGGTGTATTAATGAAGTGGTATAGTGTTGACACCAGTTTTCTGTCGCCTGGATTGGTTATTATATATTTTCCAAAAGGTTTTAGATCCCTTGTAGCTGCCTGAAATATCTCCGGAGTGGTGAGCCAGTGCTTTATTTGCTTTAATTTATATCTGTCAGCATCAGTCAGATTCCACATTTTTTTGCATTCCGCAAATGACCTTAATTCTTTGTCCTGGATTATTTCTCAGATTTTCCTGCACCCTGCCTCCTCCCATTTTTCTAATCCTCCGGATTCGCATCCCGGAGGGAACAGTGGGTTTCGACATATAGGTGTAAAGGGTGCCAAGGGGGTGGTCATGATTCCCTTCCTGGTTTGATCGTCGCATGCATTGATGGTGGCTTTCATGACCTCACTAATGCGAAGATTCGGGTGTCTGTGTCGTTTGTGTATCCACAATAGGTCCTGCAGGGGGGTCCTAGCCACCGCCCTGTGTTGCATTGCCCAGGTGGTACGTTGGTCCTCTCCCAGCTATTCCCTCAGGATCCAGAGTTGTGCAGCTTGATAATATTTCTTGAAGTGCGGGAGTGATAGGCCCCATGCCTTGGTCGGTGCTGTGAGGATGGCCCTGGCAACCCTAGGGGGTTTCCTGTTCCACACAAATAGCGAAATGGCCTAGGACAGTGCTTTAATGAAAGAGTTTGAAACAGTTACCGGGAGAGCATGAAAATAATAAAGCACCCTGGGAAGAATGTTCATTTTTACTGACTGGATTCTGCTCCACCATGAGACCCTAAGTGGGGACCATCTGTCTAGATCCTTTTTTACTCTATCCAGCAGTTGAGGATAATTGCTCTTGTAGATCAGGTCTACCCTACTCGTGCTGTCACCCCTTGGTACTTGATACCATCTTCTGCTATTTTTAAATCAAGCATTCCCACCACTTTGCCCAGAGCCCATTTGTCTCCCGCTTAGAGCATTTCTGACTTTTTTCTGTTTATCTTTAGACCTGATAACCCCCCAAATTCTTCCAATTCTTTTAGGGTTTGTACTAGGGAGTTCTCTGGGTCCTCCAAAGCCAACAGCATATCGTCTGCGTATGCTCTAACTTTATGTTGTCTCCCCTTTACTCCTGCCGCTTGCCTGATTTTAATTAGGAGATGCTCTAAGAAGATAGCATAGAGAAGAGGGAAAAGGGGACAACCCTGTTTCGTACCTCTTGATATCTCGGCCCTGTCCGTTACTTCCCCGTTTATTGGGGAGTTGTAGTTAGCCTTAACCATATTGATAAATTGGTCTCCAAATCCCATGTGTTTCAACGTTCTGAAAAGGATGGACCATTCTACCCGGTCAAAAGCCTTTTCAGCATCTAGGGAGAGCAATACTGCTGGTGTGTGAGTGAAGCCTATTTTTTCTACCAGGTGGATTATTCTTTTTAGGTTATCATGTGTTTGTCTACCGGGGGTAAAACCTGATTGGTCAGTGTTGATTAGGGACGGGAGGTGGGGTGACAGCCTGGCGGCGAGTACTTTGGTATATATTTTTGCATCTAAATTAATCAGGGCAATGGGGTGATACGAAACTGGGAGAGTGGGTCTTTGCCTGTTTTGTGGAACACCAGGACTTTCGCCTCGTTCATGGATGGGGTTATGTTTCCACTGTCCTTGAATGTATTGAGCAGTCTTGTTAGTACCGGGACCAGAATAGCTGTGTACTTTTTGTAGAAGGGGGCCGTAAAGCCATCTGGACCTGGTGCTGTATTGTTCGGGAGGTCCTTTATTGCCCTATGGACTTCTTCTTCTGTAATCCTGGAGTCCATCAACTTTTTGTCCTCTTCTGATATTGTTTGGATGGGGAGAGTGTAGAAACCTGTCTTGTTCTTCTTCGTTCGGGTGCTCCGTCACCTAGAGATCTTGGTAGAAGGCTTTGAAGGCCCCTATTGCATGTTTGAGTATCTCCTTTAGCATCCTTGACTTTCAAGATTGCCAATGCATTTTGTTTCCCTCTGAGTTGTCTTGCAAGGTATTTATCTGCCTTGTTGACCTTGATATAGTAACATTGCTTTAAGTAGAGTAGGGATTTCTCTGCTTTTTTGTTTCGAAGCATATCTAGTTGCCCATGCACGTGCCTCAACGCCTTCTTGAGGCTTCTTGTGGGATGAACTACCGTCTCCCCATGAATGTCCGCTATTTTCTTTTCCAGGGTTCTCTCCCATTCGTTGCTCTGCTTGTCCTTGGTGGCTTTTAGGGCTATTATGTGCCCACGAATTACTGCCTTGAAGGCTTCCCAGACTGACCCCAGTGGTACTTCTCCATTGTCATTTAGGTCAAAATATACTTTAATTTTATCCCCCACAGTCCCTCCCAGCACGCGGTCCACAAGTATGTCTGAAGGCATTCTCCATCTCCAGAGACCCCTTCCTCTACCTGGGATCTGGAAGTCCAGGCATAGTGGAGTATGATCTGATATAGTGATAGCGCCCATATCTATACCCTGGACCTTCCCCAGCAATCCCACCAACACCCAGAAGTAGTCAATCCTCGACATCGTGTTATGCACGTTTGAGTAATACGTGGACCCGCCGGCCTGATCCTTCTTTTCCCTCCAAGCATCATGTAGCGCCATTTCTTCCATCTTTTGTTTAAGTTGTTTGGACGGGGCTCCCTTACCATGGCTTCCCCCCGCGCTCCTATCCAGCTTGGGTTGCCAGGCTAGGTTTAGGTCTTCTCCTAGTATTATCTCACACTTCGCAAATCCCTCTAGTTTCCCTGGGGTGTCTCTCAGAAATCCATCTTGTCCCGTGTTTGGCGCGTATATAGCCGCTAGAGTAAGCCTGGATCCATCTATTGTGAGGTTTGCAAATGCGAACCTCCTTTCCTTGTCCACCTGTGTATCTAAGAGGATTGCCCCAAAACCCCCCCTCGCTGCAATCATCACTCCAGCTCTTTTTTCCCCTGCATTTGCCTGCGCCCAGATTGTGTACCCTCTCAGAAATATCTTCTTTTTATCTTGTGCCTTAATATATGAGTCTCCTGGAGGAGCAGAAAATCTGCCTTCTCCCTTCTAGCCAGTGCCTCCAACTTTTTTCTCTTCACCGGCGAATTCAGCCCCCTTACGTTTAGTGAGAAGATTCTAAAATTCACCATCTCGTCTAATCTGTTGCTGTTGTCTTCTTTCCCGCTATTCGTGATCCCACCCCTCTTCCGGAGACCCTCCCACCCCCTCCCCCCCAAACTGTTCAACTTACCCCCAACTATTAACAGAAACTCAACTTTGATCCCGAGGAGGGCCCAGGTACCTAAGGTTGCTAGGGCATTGCACCTATCGCTCCTTGTCCTCTCATGACTCAGGACTAACTTTGCAGGGAATCCTAAACCCCACATCTCCCGGAGACCCAGATAGTGTCCCCTCTGGAACCTCAGCCGGGCCGCCGCGTATTTGATATTCCGTGATTCCTTCGAATCTATTTTCTCCCGGCTTCACCATTCTTGAAGCCAACCGCCCTGTTTTCACTAAGAGATTTCTATTTCTCACCCGCTGGGTGTCTTGCTTTCCCCCCACCGTTTTCTCTCTTCCTGTGCCTTACCACCACCCATCCCCTCGGCCTCTTGTGTGGGTCCCCCCTTGTCCTGTATCCTCTTACCACGTCCTCCTCTGCTTGCAGGCCCATTGTATGGAGTCCTTCCTCACTCTTCTCTGTTTACCTTCCCACTCAAATAGAAGACCAAATGGAAATGTCCACTTGTATATAATTTCTTTCGCCACCAGTTCTTTCACTAGTGGGGCCATCTCCCTTCTATTTAAAAGTGTTGCCGAGGCCAGGTCTTGATACAATTGGGTTTCCACCCCATTCATCCTAATGTGGTCAAGCTGTCTCGCCTTCCTTAGAATCAGTTCCTTTTGCGGATATGATGATATGGCAGCTAGCACGTCCCTTGGCCTCTCTCCTGGGGCACCCGTTCTTTTCGGACCCACCCTATGGACTCTATCGATCCCTATTCTCTCCGCATCTTGCTCCTCTAATATGTCCCCAAAGACTTCTTGCACCACACTCTTGAGATCTTTGTCCGTCACTGATTCAGGCATGAATTTGATGCGGATATTGGACCTGCGGGAGCAGTTTTCGAGATCTTCACATTGTATTTCCAGGTTGTGGGTTAACCTGACCAGGTGTTCCTGTGTTTCACTGCTCTGTTTCGCTTCCTCTTCCGCATTTTGTACGATTCTTTCTAGGGTGTCCATCCGTTCCTCCGGCTTGACTATATCTATTTTTAACTCTTGGACTGCCTGCTTCATGTCACTCCTCATTGAGGTAAATTTTTCCTGCACCATGGACATGAACTTGTCCTGGAGCTCCACAAACCAGGCCCGCATTTCGTCCTTTGTCGGCGGAAGGGAGCTCTGGCTAGGGGAGGTAATGTCTGGTATGGGTTCTTCGCCTGGCCGGTTCTTTGAGATCATTGATGCATCTGAAGACCACATTTGTAACAGGTTTGGATCCTGTCTGGGGGGTTGCGATGCGGCTTGGGATGCACCACCTTTCCCTTTAGCCCTTGACATTTTCTCTTGTTCGTGGGTGAGGTCCTGTTTAGTCTCTGGGTGTCTCTCCTGTGCTTGATGAGGGGCTATTATGTTGCCTTCGGGTAGAAATATGACTTCCCCCTACTCTGTGTTCGCTCACCTGAGAGCAGGGCCCCAGGGACGATGGGTTTATGGCTGCCTCGGTGCGGAGGAGGCGTACTGCTACCCCTGTGCCTTCCCCAGAGAAGTCCTTGTTCAAGTGGAGACTTGTTCCACCACCCTTGATACAGCGGCCCCCCACTTGCAATATACCACTCTGTTGTCAGAGGGTGGTGGAGAGGGGGGTCGCTGCGCTTCTGTTGAGGGAGCAGTGCTTTGCAGGCTGTTCGAGCCCTTCCTGGCCCGCGCTCGGTGGGGAGAGGTGAAGTGCTAGTGCCGGCGCACGCACCTCTATCTCCGATTCTCCTCGTCTCCGCTGCCACAGCTCCTTCACGCTGGTCCTTTGGCTGGCGCCTCCCCCTTGCATCTTGACCGTAGTTGCCGCTATGAAGTCCGGTGTGGGGGCCTCCAGCCGGCGGCGGCATCCTCCTGTTGCATGTCCCCGTGGAGGGGGCCGGCGAACGCCCCGCTGCCTCCTGCTCCTCTCCGGCAGCCCGCGTGCAGCCCTCTGCACTCCCTGCCGGAGGGAGAGAGACGTCGATCGCCACCGCCTTGCCTGGACCCCAGGACCCGGCTTTCAGCTGGTGAGCGAGGGTCCACTGCCTTATGAGCAAATGTGTTTATTTTGCACCCGAAGGTGCGTGATGAGTGCTTTTGGTCACCCCAAGACCTCTGTGTGTCGTTCTCCTCCACTTCCAGCGCCGCCCCTAGTCTCCGTGTTCTTGTCAAGGTTTCTCTCGGTGGGGGAGGGGCAGTCGCTTCTCTCGGGTACTTCTCTCCCCGAATACGGGTCTCTCAAGCAGAAGTGACGTTGCCTCTGCGCCCGTCGCTTAGCGGGAGGTTCAGGAGCCAAACTGAGGAGAAACCGCTCGGAAATCTTCACATAGAAGTGCTTTTTTGTCGACGGCCCGGCGTGAGCGCGACTCAGGCGCGACTTCTCCTGCCGGCGGTCATCTTGGAAGTCCTACTGAGCCCCTTCTGACTGTACATCTAGGTGACCTCAAAGTTAGCCCTTGCCTCAGTGCTCCTTGTATCTCAGAGGCCAGAAACGCTAGACTCCGCTCACGCCTCAGTAAACTACATGATCCACTGGCCAGATCACTTCCAGCAATTAACGCTAGAACCACCAGCCACACTACCCATAAGACGTCCAATGACACTACTAATAATAACGTTGACTTCCACCGTGCCTGAACCAATCTGAACATCTCTAATAACTCTAAAATAACTTACCAACGGCCACCCCCCCGTCACCACCACACCGGCTCCTCCACTTAAGACAGCACTAATAAATGTAAGATCTCTAGTGGTACATGTCATGGACATTTCCGACCTAATATTAACTAACAACCTAGACTTCCTAGCCATTACGGAGTCTTGGCTGCATGAAGCAGCAGGACCCCTACTCGCCTTAGCTGTCCCGGATGGTTTTACCATAATCAGACAAGATGGGGTAATGCACGGGGTGGAGGAACCACCATAATTGCTAAATCCAGCCTCTTTATGAGACTTGCCTACACCCATAATACACTCTCTTGTGAAACCCTCACAGCCAAACTCCCTCTAACCAACTCTCAGACATTAACTATCCATCTCATCTACAGACCCCCCGTCCCCATTAGAACATTTGAAGAGGACATCCATACTCTCCTCTCTGAGAATCTCAAAACTACGTCTCAACGACTAGTCCTAGGTGACTTCAACCTGGACTTCAACGACCCTCTTGACAAGCATGCCCCATCATTGCTAATACACTATTTGAACTAGGCCTATCTCAAAATATTAGTGAGCCCACCCACATTAAAGGAAGAACCATCGATTGGGTGACAGAATACAATTGCACTGCCAATATTACTGCCATCACGCATACCCCTGGACTGACAACTCTCTCCTGTACTTCTCACTCCTCACCTCTAAACCACTTCTGCCTACCATACCTACTACTCCCCCCTGCCCAACTAGTAACAAAAAAACATAACAAGGGACACAGTGATCCCAGCTATCCTGCCTACCCTCAATCAGCTAGATGACAACCTTGACCCAAGCATACTTGTTAAGGAATATAACAAAGTTATGCTAACCACATTAGACAGCATTGCACCCCTTAAACTCAGACCCAGCAAGCTAAAAGCACATTTGAACAAATGGTTTGCACCCCAACTTAAAGACCTCAGACATTTAAAAAGGAGTTGTGAAACTACATGGAGACTTCTCCCATCCACCGCCAATAAAACAAAACTCATAGACATCTCCTTCCAAAACAAAAAAAGAGATATTCCTCACAAACGCAACTCCTACAACAAACGTATCTCGAGTGCTAACTGTAGCAGTAAAGAACTGTTCTCTATCCTCAAAGAACTGGAATCCCCTATTATCATACCTGAAATCTGCACCGAGGACAAAGAGTGGTGCTCTGACATACAACAGGCCCTCTCGAATAAAGTAACCACCCTTCAAAATAAAATATCACAAAAAAACAATCACTTAACCACCTACCTAACCGCTCCTCTCTAAGGAGACCTCAGCTAACCTGACCCCCTGTTTCTATTTCACCAAAATCTCTATCCATGAGGCTGAGAAAGTAATTATTTCAATTAAGCCATCCAACTGCCAGGGAGACATCTGCCCTGCTCAGCTTATAAAAGATGCTGCAAGAGATCTCGCCCATTTCATTACTAAACTGATTAATGCATCTTTTACGTCGGGCACCGTCCCATCTAACCTCAAACAATCATGGGTGCTCCCACTACTAAAAAAACAAACATTACATCCGCTAATACCTACCAACTATTGTCCCATCACAACGGTACCCTTCCTGCTCAAAATCCTTGATAAAGTTGCTTATCTCCAGATCCAAAAATTTCTGAAATCTCATAAACTCCTAGGTGCTCGTCAGTCAAGCTTCCGACCCCAACACGGAACAGAGACTGCCCTTATTGACCTGAAGGCACAGGTTGATGAGCTGAGACACAAAGGGAAAATGGCCCACCTCCTATTACTAGACCTCTCAGCTGCATTCGACCTGGTGGATCACAAAGTTATTTTCAGACAACTTTTCTAAAGAGGCAATAATATTGATTGAATTCTTCCTGAGCGACAGAACTTTGAGGGTGTTTGCGCCTTCTACGACAGCGGACCCTATTCCTATCACGTGCGGTGTCCCTCAGGGATCCTGTGTCTCCCCCACTCTGTACGACATATTTACCAAGCCCCTCTTTGATGATCTGGATCTTCTTGGTATCACCTACACCAACTATGCAGATGATACCCAGATTCTCCTCCCACTTTTCAGGGATTATGAAGAGGATTTGGCCTTGGTGAATAGGGTGTATATCATCATCCAGGCATAGATGGCTACTCATGGTCTATGCCTGAATGAGGAACAAACGGAACTCATCATCTTGGGCACATATGCAACATAAAAAAACTAGGACAGGATTATGCATCATTCATTATTGATGGTAATCTCATTAAGGTAGCTACGGAGGTAAAATCCCTCGGGTTCTACCTCGACTCCACCCTCTCTTTAACTAAACAAGTTAACGCCTTGGCCTCCGCCACAACTTACACATGTAAGCTGATTGGAACGGGCAAACCCTTTCTCTCTGATAAGAATTGCATTTTCCTAGCAAGAGCCTTAATTTTATCTAGGCCCGACTATTGCAATCCATTATACATTGGTGCCAACAAATGTATTACCCAAAAAATCCAGATCCTTCAAAACAATGCCCTCAGAGCGGCACTAGGCCTGTCTAAAAGATCCCATATCTCAGTAATAAGGCGCCAAAACAACTGGCTCTCCACTCTTAACAAGATCCACTTAAAAACAGCCTCCTTGACACACAAGGCACTGAACAATGCCGCCCCCCAGCTACCTCATAAACAGAGTTCAAAGAAGAACTTCCACTGGACCCACAAGACTCAACAATACCAACTGCATCATTATTCCAAGATTTAGGCTATCCAAGGTTGGTGGCAACAGCTTCCAGGTCAAAGCTGCCCAACTTTGGAACTCCCTACCAAACCATATCAGGGTAGACCAATCTTATCCAACGGCTCGAGTCGAACGACAGCTAACTGACAAACCTTACACGCAATCTAGCGGGTACCATAGTCTGGCATTACCACTGTATATTCGCTAATACTTGCACATGTTATATCCTTTGTACCTTGCTTTACCTATACTATGTACTATAATGTATCTACTGTTCCCTTATTCTCTGCATAACTATGTAACCTGTTAACTAAGCCATGCATTAACTGTACTGTTTGCGCCCTGATAACCCCGGGTCTGGCGCGCACCCTATAAATGAATAAACTAAACTAACTAAACTAAACTATCCTGTATCTATACTAGAACTGACGTAACTTCTTCGTAGACTACTAATGTTGACCTTCAAATGCTATTTGTTTATCATTCTGATTAGAGCAAGAATGAAGAGGGTAAGGGGACTTAAAGGGAGTAAACATGCTTATCTTGATTGCTGCAAGGCATATCAACCTATAGGTTGTGATCGCGACAACAGGGTGGGGGGTGGGGAGCGACCAGATATTCTTGATCAGTTCATTCCTTTGGTTTGGTGGGGGGATGGACGCAAAGGTGTCCATGCCCAGGGCCCCAAAAGTGGTTAAGATGTCACTGAATGCAACAGTGCTCCAAGGCCAGCTCCAGCTGACTGCATCCATCTCCCTGAGCGAGGGCGAGGGATGGTGATTGATGCTGAGTTTGGGTAAGTGGAGACTCTGCTGCTGGGGCAGGTCGAGGGTAAGGGTCTTGCTCCAAAGCGTGAAGGTAGAGAGGAAAGATGGGAGTGATTTAGAGCAACAAAGGGGGTAATATCGGACCTAGAATAAAGCGAGGAGAAAAACAGAAAAGGGGAGAAAAAGAAAGGAGTTAAAAAAAAGAAAGCGAAAGTAAACAAAGAAATGAACTGACATGATACAGAAATAAAATGTAAAATGACAAGAAATAGGGATAAGGAGAAAGTATGAATATAGAAAATAAACGCCAAAAAGAGAAAAACAAGGTAAAGAAAAATGAGGGAGAAAAACATTAAAGGAAAGATAAAATGATGAAAAAAGTGTGGTACTACAAAAAATGGAAAAATTGAATATAAGGAGAAAGAAAACGATTCAATACTGTGAACAGAAAATTACACTAACAATGAAATGGTCAAGAGGGGACGCTATCCGTGTATTATAAGTGAAAAAAGCCCCCCAGGTGTAGGTTAAAGGGATATTGCGAGAGGCCTCTCTCTGAAGAACATTCCGAGGGTACAGCAGGGGCTATAATAAAACGTCATTCGGCGAGGGAGCGGGCCCTTGATACCAGGTAGAATGAGGCAGAAAGTCTGCTGGCGCCCGCTTGCAGCTTGGGAGCACTGTGGCCTTCAGCATAAGGAGCATTAGAGGGTGAGCCGGGAGCCGGTGCTCGCCCGTGTCCACTCACGCCCACATGCCTGGGCACAGCCAGCATCTCCCTGCTGCTGCCTGCATGCGGCGGTGCCTCAGACACGATGGGGTGCCAGGCTCGCCGTATGCCAGTGTCAGGAAATACAGCTCCATGTTTTGTTTTCCTAAATCCGCTCCGCGTGGGCTGTTTCCACACACACATATCCAGCGTCACAGATTGGTGGCACGCGGTGGTGGTTTTCTCATGGTGTTTTATTTTCAGAATTAACCTTTTCCCTGAGATTGGCACCCACGCCCCTCCCCCGGGAGGAAAACAGCACTTTGAGACGTGGAGGGCTGGCACTGGGGGCTGGCAGAGCCTGTCAGAGGCCTTGTGTTTAGAGATTGCCATGGTGCTGTGCCACAGAAATGCAAATCGCAGATTCCTTATCATCAGCCCCCCCCCTACCACCACCTTCTCCCGACACACAATCGGGCCTTTGTTGTCATGACACCTCGGAAGCCTGTAATGAAAGGACCGTTTTTAATTTTGATCTCGCCTGCTGTTAACCCGTCATCGCCCGATGAGAACACCACCGCACTGCAAGGCCGCCTCCAACGGCATCACAAAATCTTTGCCAATGAAATTGAATGCAACCTCATTCAGGTCAAGGGCCATTTCCTTTCCTCCCGCGCTCAACACACCACACCCTACAATGGAAACCCTTCTGATCTGCCAGGGCGCTTCATCTCTACAACACAATGGCCAACAGAAAGAGACTTTAAAAGCATGTTATCACAAAGCTCACACAGAAGCAGCCTCTGTACAACACAGAGCAGATTAAAATATATATATAATCTAGATACATGTTTGAAAGAGGCAGTGAGGGGGCACACTGGCACAGCCAGGCCACGCTCCTTCCCATCCCCCACGCTGGAGGTAGTTGGTGAATTCCGCTTTTCTGAGGAAAATATTATTTCTCACTTTATAAAAGGTAGAAAATAGACCTACCTGACCCACTTCTTTTTTTTTTTTTGATTCCATAGAATCACACAATCCACTTCCCTGATAGGTTCATCACGGTAACCAAGCAACACATCTGCTGCACCGTTCTTGTAAGACTGCTACAGCCTTGATGCCTCTTCGTTGGAGCGCCCGCGACTGCTATTCACACAGTTCGCCAGGTAGCAGCGCAAGCCTGCAGTTGGTATAAAAAAAAAATAATAATAATGTCACTCAAGCATATATAGATATATATTTTCACAACACGAAGAAAGTTATGGTGGGTTTAAAAAGGTTTGGAAAAAACCGTTCTCCTGAAATGTGAAAGTAAGAAAATTCCTTTGAGCCAAGTCACACATTCCACGGCGCGCCTAGCTGGAAGTTCATCGCCAGTTCAAAGCCACAACAGCAAGGCATTGTGGATATCAAATTACCCCAAATGAAACCATTTCTCCAGGAAATTGCCTTTGTCTTAGAGGACAGTGCTATTTTATACATAGCTGTATCAATCCAAGACAGACATTTTGAAAGCTGTCAGGACAACTACATACCAGATTTCAAATTTATTAAAGATAATCAGTGCAGTATAGACCTGAAAGCATTGTGGCTGGAGCATTTGGCCATTTTTTCACAACACTAAGAAAGTTATGCTGGGTTTAAAAAGGCTTGAAAAACAAAAAGCTTTCCTTTGAAATGAGAAAGTACGAAAGTCCATTTGAGCCAAGACACACATTCCACAACGCCACCTAGTAGCCATCGCTGAAAATTCACCTCCATTTCTGAGCCACAACAGCAAGGCCTTGTGGGTATGCAAATTAGCCCAAATACAAACCCTTTCTCCAGGAAATTGTGTTTGTCTAAGAGGGCAGTGATACCTGATAAGGGTGAAACAGGTATGTAGTTGTCCTGACAGCCGTGCAAAATGTCTGTCTTGGGTTGATTATGCTATGTATAAAATAGCTGTGGAGTGTGTCACTCGGCTCAAGTGGATTTTCCTGCTATATATATGTATATATATATATATATATATATATATATATATATATATATATATATTCAGTAAAAAACGTTGTTAACGGGACGTTATGGTTAAGTTGCGCTACTAAAAACCTATGAAATTCAGTAAAAAAACTTTGTTAACAGGACGTTATGGTTAAGTTGCGCAACTAAAAACCTATGAAATTCAGTGAAAAAACTTTGTTAAAGGGACGTTGTGGTTCCAAGTAAAACCGAAAAACCTCAGAAATTCGCCAGTTATGGTAAGCTAAGCAACCATAACTCGCGCCACCACCGTGCACTGCTAAGCCTGGACATCAAAGATGACATCACAAATGTCATTGATGACATCACTGATGACATCACATGTCTGACTCCCCCCTTTTTCCGTTCCTGACATATCTAGGCCACATGATTTTCTTCAGTAACAGTCAGGAACTAAAAATTGTAAATGTACTATATTCGTAGACTTATCCTTCAAGTATGTTCTTACAATAATTCCCTTAGGGTCCAGTCATATCATATGAAACATATACATAGGGGAAGACAGAACCTTGAAAGACAGCCATCCTTTATGTGCATTATCAGTATCAGTAGAGTTATCAGCACTTTCTGATAGTTTTTATGTGTTTTATTACTGTACTTTCCCTGTATATGCTCATATTTTTATATGTTGTACTCACACTATTTTCCTTAGGGTCCAGACACATCATGTGATATATATAGATAGGGTAAGTAACAGCTTTGAAACAGAGCAATCATTTCTCTGCATGAAGGTAATCAGTTAGGTTATGAACACTTTCTGCTACTATTGCTGTTTCTTTTTCTTATTTCAATTCCCTTGTATACATTCATATTTGTATCTGGTATTGTCTTTTTGTGATTTGTCTATAATAATGCAATTATGTAGTAAGTGTGTTTTATTACCTACTTATCACAAGTTTCACTGTACGCAAAACTCTAATATGAAAACAGTTATCATTTCACTATTCAACATGGCAAGCTTTTGAATATTGCACCTCCATCATGTATGCTGCAGACAGTGCCTATGTTTCTACATGACTACCTTAGTATACTGGATAGAACTTCATAATAGAATGCTATTTATATCAATGCATAGCTTAATGCACTGATTAGCACTTGATATTTATTCCAATAATCTTTGACATTTTTTAAATTAACATTACACTAAGAATCCCTTGTACAGACATTTCATGAAAGGTAAATGCACATGTGATGTCATCAGTGATGTCATCAATGACATTTGTGATGTCATCTTTGATGTCCTGGGTGTAGGCTTAGCAGTGCACGGTGGTGGCGCGAGTTATGGTTGCTTAGCTTACCATAACTGGCGAATTTCTGGGGTTTTTCGGTTTTACTTGAAACCATAACGTCCCTTTAACAACATTTTTTCACTGAATTTCATAGGTTTTTAGTTGCGCAACCTAACCATAATGTTCCGTTAATAACGTTTTTTTACTGACTTTCATAGGTTTTTAGTAGCGCAAGTTAACCATAAACTCCCTTTAACAAACTTTTTTCATTAGCAAACAGACAATATACAAAGATGGAGTGTAAAAAGCAATTTCTCAGGGATGGCTTTACACAGAATGTTGCAAAGTAAGAATTTATGCTCGTTCACAGTGAAGGTCAGTTGCTTCCATTTTTTTGCTCGTGGGCCGGAGTGGCCAACGACTCGCACTATAAGGTTCTATTGTTTTTTGACCTTGACAGTAAGGGATCGTGCCAAAAGACTTCTTTTGAAGGAGGGGTGCAAAAACGTAAGAGACGATAAGGATGAAATTTCTGAAACTAAACCGCTTTTATATATTATATCACTATGAGAAAGATCGTTGGCACAGACGGAGTCGTATTTAGGGACTGCATTACGCGTAGACAATGGAAAATGCCAATATAATGTAAGTAACCCTTTAGATTATTTTATACCGGAATATAATAATAGCGTGGCGTTAAAGCCCGGTTAAGTTGTACTTGTTCGTTCAATGTAGCATATTGTTTTGTACCGCGCACTATCACCGCCGAAGTGGTCCCCTGGCGCTCAGACGGCTCTGAAAAAGTCAGAGGAGAGAGGGTGGGTTAGTGGGAATAAGTTAACATACTCCGTTGCACTATCCTCGCTAGCAAATAGTTTCACACCCTAATAAATAAAATGAATATTTTTAATGAAGATCGGCTCATGAGACTAATTTATGTTTTTAAAACAGGTACATCCTTCCCTGTCAATGCCATGATTTTCAGACCCCAGCCGACAGATTCTTCAACTGCCAGGTGCAGCTACTTCTAAACAACTTCATGACCCTCACCATCTTATGGTACAATCGCCAAGTACCAATGTGCCCTTACGCGGTACTAGCGGCTAGAAGCAACATACCAACCATTATGGTGGTCTAATGCCTCGTTGTTGGAACAGCCTTCCGATTATCAGTGCGACCATAGTGCTTCTTTTATCATAAACCAACACCCTTTGTACGGCGAAGGAACAACACGTGACTCAAGGTGAACTTTTGCGGATCGACAGCAAAGACAAATGCAAATCGCTGAATATTCTCTAAACATTTGATGTCAAATAAAAGTACTTTGCGAAATGTACAATCTTGCTGTTTGCTTTTAAATCACAGTTTCATATTCCAAATTGTGGCGCGCTGTGTTGTGAGATGATCTGTGTTGTTTTCCGGATTCTGTGTAAAGTCAAGTAGGACTGGAGACGACTGGGCGCGTTTGGCAACGCACCCTGTAATGTCACAGAGAGAGACGGGGAATATGAATGCTTTGATAATGTCAGACTTAGGGGCGGGAGATATGATTTAGTGTCGCAAAAGCAGGTCAGCCAGGTCGATGGCGCAAGTGATAGGATTATCACATAATGTCGGTGCACAGCAGCCTGATTTATCGTTTGTTTAGTGGACAAAAAGTCGGGTAAGGGCCATAGGAAATTGTAATGTCAACGGACATAAGGAGGGTTCTTATAACACTTTCAACCTGACAACGAACAATACGAACAGCGTTCTCAGACCACCCCCATTTTGTTTAATTGCAAACATTACCTCCACGTCCACTCTTCCTCGTCCCAGTACTTAATTCATGAGGCCCCTGCCTCCGACACAGGACCTTCTTCTATTTCTTTAAATTCCTATAACTCCTCCCCCACATCCACATCACTCAGTTTCATATTACCAAGCCGGAGCATGGGACCTTCCCCGCAGGAAGGGTGAGGAGGGTCGTCAGTACTGTGACGAGGAAGAGTAGCACCAGGAGTAATGAAGATTACCGGTAAGTAATCAGAGCATTTCACGACACCGCAAGTGTTCTTAGAACACATTCAACTTGCCAGAGTACAATACGGACAGCGTCCTCAAGACACCCCCATTTTGTTTATGTACGAACATTTAAGGACACCGCGAGTGTTCTTAGCTCAATTTTAGCTTGCTTGCGAACAAAACGGACACATACTCCGTCCTCAGAACACCCCACCATTTAGGTTATATAGAACATTTCAGAACAGCCGTGTTGTCCGCAGACAAATCGAACACAACAAAAGTGTCTAGCACATAAAAAAAACAGAACATTGAACCTATCTCAGACTCCCCCACCCTCCCCAAACACTCTTACACACCAACACACTCCACTAAATACAATTTTTAATCCTAGTTTCACCGCGCTGTCCGCGGTCGTCCGCGAATGCAAGTAGGCGGGCGCCACAGAAAATCAGACGCGCTTCACGCACCACGCCGTCCAATCAGCGAACACGTTGCATGTCCGTGGACATCACGTATGCCGCTCGGCCAATCAGGGCACTGTCCGTGGAGCGAACCGGGAAGTCCGTCCGCGAAGCGAACGGTGATATCACTAATTTTTTGCCTTACATTTTGGTCATTTTTAAAAAACTACTGGACGGGTTTACACCAAATTTGCAAAAGCACGCTTTCGGGACCAAGCCCCCGCTCCTGCCTCAAATTTGGTGTAAATCCGTCCAGCGGTTTGGGCTGTAGGCGTGCGCAAAGTTTTTTCCCATTATGTCTATGGGAAAAAACAAAAGTTTTGGGACCCCCCCTATAACTTTGCCCCCCCTGGACCAAACCTCGCCAAACTTTGCAAAAAAAAATTCAGAGTGGGCCATATACTTTTTTTGCAAAGTTTGGTGAGGATTCGTCCAGAGGGAGCGAAGTTATAAGCCACCCAAAAAATGCTCTTCCTATGGAAACACCAACTTCACCATAGCTACATGGAAGCTACCGCGTCCATGTAATATATAAATATAAATAGCCATTGCAAAAGGGGCGTGGCTAACTGCCATGTGAAGAGGACGTTCGCTCCGCACGCTCCGCCTGATGCGACCATCATAAGCTGCCTTTAACTACATTTTTCGGGGGTCCCAAACCCCACAAATCGCCTCACCGAGGGCTAACATCCTGCTGCACCTGCGGGTCGACTCCCGTGGCTCTGGGCGACCGGCTTCGCCTTATAGACCGTGCAACACGATCCAGCGGACCAGGGCCAAGATGGCGGCTCCCTCGCCCAGCACGACGCGGCAGCCCGCACTCTAAGGCTGCTCCGCGCCACAACGCTCAGCTGCCAGAGGGGGGAAGACCCCTCCGTCGCACACGAGCGCCTGGCCAGACCGACGAGGGGGACTTGCAAAGCACCCGTGAGGCCGGGTGCGCGAATAAGAGGAGGCGCAACCAGGACGCAGAGCCCAGCCTGAGACGTCCCGGATAAGGGCGCTACCCACAGCGGAACCGTGAGCCGAGGCTTCGGAGACCCTTCGAGGTGAGCGGGGGGGGGACTAACCCAACTGATATATACAGGCTGTTATCGCCGGCCTTCGGGGCGGCCCCCCCCCTCCTCCACCCTACATAGGCACGGCAGCCCCTGCACGGAGCGCCAAGCAGACATAGCTGTATCTCGCCAGCCGCGCCCTGTTTTGGAAACTCAAAGAAGCGGCCCCGGCGCACACCAAAGACCACTGCTGGCTGGGCCCCTCCACACTAGCTGTCCCTCCGAGCCTCCAGAGCTGCCCATAACATACTGCTGCCCTCCACCGCTGCCCGCCCGCACAACGACTCAACCACGAGTGAGGGCACTGGGCATTTACTGCCCCTCCATCTCATCACACCTTGGCCACTCCTATAACAGCGAAGCCCTGTGGCCCAGTTGATATGTCTACCAAAGGAGCAAGGGCCAAGCAACGCCAGACCATCATTGATACCTTCACGGCGGCGGGGCCCACAGCGCCTGAGATCATGAACGGGACACTCGCTGCAGACCTACTCGACCCCTCGGGCCAACATCGGAACCAAGCAACACACAGATCCTCGAAGCCATCAAACAATCTCAAGCAGCCGTGGAACATAAAATTGACGCTGTTGCCATAGACCTGAACCTCCTACGCCAAGACGTCCGCTCCTTGGCCGGCAGGACAGACACGCTGGAGGCCCAGGTCCGCGAAAACATTGAAGCCAAGACTGTGCTCCTCAAAGATGTCGATGTACTCCGACAAAAAGTGAAAAACCTGGAAGACAGGGCCGAGGAGGCAGAAGGGCGCGCACGCCGTAACAACATTCGCCTCCTGGGGCTCCCTGAGGGCATTGAGGGATCGGACCCCACGAACTTCGTCGAGAACCTCCTATTACAGGAGACTGGTGCAGAGAAACTCTCCCAGGGTTTCACAATCGAAAGGGCTCACCGGTCCCTCACATCGAAGCCCCCCCCTGGCAACCCACCCAGACCAGTGATCGCTAAAGTACTTAATTACAGAGACCGTGAAACCATCCTCGCCTTCTCGCGATCAGGCGGCCAGATCTGCAGGGGCTCAGCCAAGATATCCATCTACCCAGACTATACCCTTCAGGTTCAAATGAAGAGGGCACTGTTTATACATACCAAAGCTAGACTGAAGTCTGCCGGTCTACGCTACATGCTCCTTTACCCCTCCAGTTTGAAGGTGATACGCAACAACAAAACTCACCTCTTCGATACCCCTGCCGAGGCTCGGGACTGGATGGACAGGGAGCAGATCCCAGATATCGAAGTCAGGAAGCGACTACCCCGCTGAGCCCCGTCTCCCAATTGTTACACCTTACCCTAATGTCTTTCGGAGGCCCCACCAAGGAACGGCTACACACGCCGCAGCTGACTGGATCGCTCGACACGAGACGCCCGGACGACACTCTCCTACCCCCGGAAGCTCTTTCTTGTTAAGGGTACTCGATACCCGCCCATAGGGCACCATGCGACCGATGTTCGGTCTAAAGGAGCGGAAACGGGTCTGTCATAGTGAGGGACACCTCGCTCGACCTGGTTTATGTTTGGGAAGTTCAAAGTTACGGGGGGGTGGGACAGGGGAAGTTGGCACAGCTGTTAAGTGCACGAATCGGGGAAAACCAAGACCACCAACAACCACCTTAGACAGCACGGATGAAGCATCTACCCTACGCTGGATGGGCTCACAGTCACCGGAACAGAGGTTAAAAGACGCAAGTACCCCAGCTGGGACCCACATGCATGAACCACCTGGAACCCATACGATCCCCACGCTCCTCCCGCCGCATGCAGTGCATCCGGGTGGGCCTGATATAGTCGCTGGAACCCCTGATTCCCATGGCTGACTCGATAAAAATCCTGACGTGGAACGTCACAGGCATGAATAGCTTCGTGAAGCAACGGCGCATACTTGCCTACATCAAAAGAAGTAAAACCAAAATAGCCCTACTTCAAGAAACGCACCTAACGTCGGACAAACTGAAGGCACTGGCCAAAGCTTGGCGTGGTACTCTGGTAGGATCTTCCTACTCCTCCTATGCCAGGGGTGTCCTGATCTGGGTAGACCACTCTATCCCCTTCCGATTAGTTAGCTCCAAAGTAGACAATGAGGGCAGGATGGCACTAGCATGCGGCACTATCGAAGGGAGAGAGACATGCCTAGTCTGCACCTATGCACCCAACCACAACGCAACAACCTTCTTTCACTCCCTATATTCACGTCTCAGCCCTTACAGGGACCAAACCATGATATGGGGGGGCGACCACAACTGCACCCTAGACCCCCAGAAAGACAGGTCTGACGATAAGCATACACGCCCTTCCCCGCCGGCCAAAATACTGTCCAGGCTGGTACAGCAGTTACAACTCCGAGACTTATGGAGAGAACAACACCCAGACCTGCGTGAGTTTTCCTTTTACTCCCCCCCACACGCGGTCCACACTAGACTTGACTACCTTTTCGTAAGCCTAGAACAACAGGCAATGTTTGGCGGGGCTCAGTACCAGCCCAGAGTGCTGTCCGATCATTCCCCACTATTGGCCACCTGGGAGGTCTACCCGCCTAGACCCCCTGTCCCCACCTGGAGACTCAGGGCTGAAGCCCTTCTAGACACAGCCCTCCGCGAACACATTGCGGACAGGACAGAAGACTATTGGGAAAGGAACCTCAACAGTGTCAAACACATAGGCACCGCCTGGGAGGCATACAAAGTGGTCATGAGGGGGAGATGATCGCAGCCGCGGGCGGGGCACTAAGGTCGGTTACTTCCTCCCTAGAACACGCAGAGAGGGAGCTGGGAGAACTGGAAGGCAGACTAGACCCATCCCCAGAACATTTACAGAAAGTAATTGACCTAAAACAAACCTGCCTTACGCACTGGGAGTCCCTGGGTAGGCTGAGCTATGCCAAACACGTTGAACGAACCCATGCCCTAGGTGACAAACCCGGTAAACTCCTGGCTTGGCTATACAAGAGGGAGACCCCCAGAGCACCCATTTGCCAAGTACTCAAACCAGACGGCTCCCTAGTGCACACCCAGATTGAAATTAATTCGGTGTTCTCTGACTTTTACGGCAAATTATACGCCAAACCCCCACCCGTGGCCGACTCCGACATTGAGGATGTCCTGGATGACATAGACCTTCCCAGGCTTGATCCTCAAATGTCGGACATCCTGGACGAACACATCACCCCAGATGAGGTCAAAGTAATCATCAGATCACTCCCGGCCGGTAAATCCCCAGGCACTGATGGCCTCCCCGGGGAATTTTATAAATTGTACGAAGAGACCTTGGCCCAACCGCTGGCACAGGTGTTTAACGAAGCCTACGAGCGTGGTGCCCTCCCTTACTCCATGAGGGAAGCAGTGATAATCCGCGTCCTGAAACCCGGGAAAGACGGATCGCACTGCGGCTCCTATAGGCCCCTCTCCATGTTAAATGTCGATTGCAAGATCCTAACCTCCCTGCTAGCTAGTAGGCTACGAAGGGTAATCCCCCACCTGATCCATCAGAGAACAGAGAACCTGCGTAGGTTGCATCACATCATATACAGCACGGAACAGAGGCCTCAGAAATACGCGGTTGCGTCACTTGACGCCACCAAGGCCTTCGACTCAGTGCATTGGGAATGGCTATATGCCACTATGGCTAGAATGGGAATCGGACCCGCCTTCCTGAAATGGACCCAGCTAGTCTACACCAACCCCACCGCTGGTGCGCACAAATAGGACCTTCTCAGACAAATGGGCCCTACACAGGGGCACCCGTCAGGGCTGCCCACTCTCCCCGATGCTATACATCATTGCCACCGAACCCGTAGCCGCATACCTTAGACAGGAATACGGAGATGGGGGCATCGTAATAGACAGAGTGACCCACCTCGTCTCTATGTACGCGGACGACACGCTATTGTACCTACATGACCCAGAACACCTCCTGCCCTACATTCTAGATACACTGGACGGATTTAGCAGATACACGGGTATCCGAATTAACAAAGACAAGTCCTGCCTCTACCCTCTTGCCGCACTGTATAAAGAAGACCTATGATCCCTTCCCTCCCTGGATCTAGAATGGCAAGTGACCTCCTTTAGATACCTGGGAATCACTATACACCAGGACCCACACACGGAACATATACTCAACACGGTGAGAGCTAAAGACACTCTAGAAAAATCTATGGAATTCTGGGGCAAGCTCCCGCTCTCGATGGCCGGAAGGGCCGGTCTCCTCAAAATGGTTGCTCTTCCCCGCTTACTATACAACTTTACAAACGTTCCCTACAACATCCCCCCCTCCTTCTTCAGAAACATAAATAAACTATGTAGACAGTTCCTTTGGCAGGGAGGCAGACACAGGGTGGCACTGGACACACTCCAAAGACCCTACGAGAGGGGAGGAATCAAAGTCCCCAATTTCGAATTGTACTACCTGGCAAGCCAACTAAGGCATGTGATGCGATGGATGGCTGACGAGACCTCCACGGACACTAGGCTCCTCCAACCTGCATTGCCCAATCTCTTCCTGAGGGACCTACTATGGGTCCGGAACAGACTCACACTGCCCTTCCCATACCTAATCAAACTTGGAATAAAGCTCTGGAGCAGAGCGTGCAGAACTGTGGGGTCAGCTGATCCCTTCTCACCACAAATCCCCATCGCAGCAATTATGGCTTACCACCCATGGGGCTCTCTCGAATCACGCACCCAGTGGGAACCCTACGGAGTGGCCACCTTAGGAGACCTAACACGAGACCAGGAGATCATACCCTTCCCTGACCTTGCTGAGACTACGGGATTACCCGCTGGCCAATTTTTGCTCCATAGGGCAGTGACACAAGCCATAATGGTTAGATGGCCAGAGGCTACCACCCCAAAGATGGAAAACGTGGTCATAGAAACACTATTAAACACAGCCGAAGGCGGCCATGAAACCTCGCGATTGTACGAAACCCTGCTCCAGGGCACGACAAACAGCGAGCTCAAAAGCAAAGCAAAATGGGAAATCGAACTTGGCCAAGACTTTGCAGAGGTCGAATGGGAGAAAATAACTCACTACCACAAAAAGGTTTCTAGGAATGCCCGTTTGCAGCTCATTCAATTATACATCACCAACAGAGCCTACCTAACAACAGAGGCCATATCCAATTTCAAAGGAGCTGAGGCCCAGGTATGCCCCAAATGTAAGGAGCCGAGAGCGGGTATGACGCATATGTTCTGGGGCTGCCCGGAGATACGCCACTTCTGGACACAGGTTCAGGAGAGGGTGGCGGACGCAGATATTGAGCTAGAAGTGAACAATCCTGCAGCCTGCATCCTGGGCAGATGCAAACGCAACCACAAAAATAAGCCTCTAGACAAACTCAAAGATCTGATTTACATAACTGCGAAGAGACGCATAGCCATGGGATGGAAGAGCCCAAGGGCCCCGTATGAGGCACTGTGGTGGGGGGACCTGACGAAATGGATAACGGCGGAGACCGGCGCGTGGGAAACGGCAATCCTTGAACAGAGGCTGGACTCCAGTGGAGAACTGCATCGCTGGGTGGCTTTAACAGAGCCACTACTGCATCCTAATAACTCTGACGATACCTCGGACGGTTCGGACTGTCCTAGCCATCAATCCGGCCCATCATAATTGGAAGATAATGTTGACTGTGGTCTTGAGTTGGGGGTGGGGGGGGATACGTAATTCTTTGATTAACGTCTGATATTACAAGTGATGTATACTTTGTTTGTTAAACTGTTAAAACCAATAAATAAAGTTAAAAAAAAAATAAATAGCCATTGCTGGTAGGGCAGCTCCAGTTCAGAGCTGCATCAGAAATGCATTGTGGGTATGCAAATTAGCCCAAATACAAACCTTTCTGGCTGCCTTGAGAAATGGTTGTTTGAAAAGGGGAAGCTCAGTACAATGAAAAGGGGAAGCTCAGTACAGAGGAGTGGTGGCAGACAAGAGGGCGCAAAAGGAAGGTGATGGAAAGAGTGGGCAAAGAGGAAATAAAGGGATATGTGGCCCAGGGAGACTGCTGGTGGGAGAGAGAGGGGGTGGAAGTAACACTTCAGAAGGTGTTCTTGTGAGAAGCAGTGTCGAGGGGAGAAGGGAAGGGGCGCAAAAGGCTGGTACTAATGAGCAGTTCTGCAGTAGGTCCCCAGTGGATGGGAAGGTTGAGGAAGCTGGGAGGGCAGGTAATGGACAGCAAGGAGAAACAGCTGATAGCAGGTGTGGAACTGGGGAGCAGCAGTGGAGGGTGCTTTGATGTGGAAAGTGGTAATTAAGCCCGCTACAGAATGGGTAAAGAGAGGGATTGGTGAGGTGCAGTCTGTGCAGGTGATACGTGGAGGGAGATTGCTGGTGAAAGATGTAGGTGAGGAAACCAGGAACAAGGCTTTGGACTTAGCTAGCCTTTGGAGAGACCCTTTAACTGTGATGGTACAGTATGGGGATACATATAAAGGTGTGATATTCAGAGTCCCTTTTAGTACCAGAAGGATATAGTGATATCACTGCAAGGTATGGGGGTGTTGGAATGTAACGATTGGGTAGAGAAACGTCTGATGGATGCACTAGTTCTACGACTGTGGCACTGCGGTTTAAAGGGAGAGTAGTCCCAGAATGTGTGTATTTGTGGTATTGGCACTGCAGAGTCAAGCAGTATGCCCTGGCACCTCTTCAGTGTTATAAATGCCAAGAGTATGGCCATGTGGCACAAACATGCAGGAAGGATAAGCGGTGTAGTAAATGTAGTTGGCGCCGTGATATTAAGGAATGTGTGACCTAGCATAGGGTGTTGTAATTGTGGTGGTGAACACATTGCTTCATATAGAGGTAGCCTTAAGCAAGTGGAAGCCTGGAAAGTAATGCAAACAAAAGTGATCCAAAAATATCAGTTATGCTGCTGCGGTTCAGAAAGTGAGAGAGGACAGGAGGGAAGTGGCGAGAAGTCCTAATGGGTGCGGCAGACCGATAGGAATGGCGAGGTGCCTGGACAGGGGATTAATGTCAGAATGGAGGACTTGATATGTATTATAATTGCAACTATTAACATGACAGCTTAGTGTCAGTCGAAATCTGACAGATAGCAGGCGGTCGCAAGGGCTGCAAAGATGTATCTGAAGATAGGGAATCTCAGCGACAGGGATGCTCACAGAATGATGAGTGGAGGTGATGCTACCCGTGATAGTCCAGGGGTATTAAATTATGGCACTGGAATACCACAAGTTTATTTGCGAATGGACAGGAGCTGACGAGAGAGTTATTGAAAGAGGGTGATGTGGATATTGTGTGTATTCAGGAGACTTGGTTGAGAGGCGGTCTCAACTTTCACTTTCCAGGGTACGTGTTGTATCAGAAGGATACATCAGTAGGTAGAGTGGCTGGTGTTGGTATTTTGCTTAAGAGTGGTATTCAATGCTCAGTAGTTGAGTTTAATGGGGACATTGAACTCCTAGGTGTACAAATACTAGTGGGTAATGGAGCGATAGTTGTGCTCAACCCTTGTAAACCCCTTGATATAGGGGCATTACAGCACGCCCTGGGTCAAAGTGGACGTTTATATTCTGTGGTGATTTCAATAGTCATAATACCTTATGAAATAGTCATGTGACAAACATGAATGGGGATAGACTTGGGCTTGGATTATGAACTCTAAAGAGTACACAAGGGCAGATGTGACTTCAGGAAAGGGGTCCTGCCTTCGTTTGTCGTGGGTATCAGCAGGTTTGGTGCCTGTGTGTGGAATGTGAGGACGGATGGAGAGATGGGGAGCCCTGGAGGTAAATGGCAGGATGGTAATATCGACCGATTTTGCCCCTCAGTGTTGTAACATTAAAAATATGAGCTTGGTGAAGCACGGTTCACACTTGCCCTCCACAATAGAAGAGTGGGATCAAGCGTTAGTGCATGTGTTTCAGAGCGTAGTGGAGGAACTGGCTCAGAGAAAGCAGTTTAGCAAACCAAAGGTCCCGTGGTGATTGTCGGAATGTTCGGCAGCTGTAAGGGATAAGAAGAGGAAACATCAGTAGGCCTTATGCTCCAATTGTGTGGAGGATGTGGAGGCGTAAAAAAAGGACAAGGCTTTTGCCCAACGTGTAATCAGGTCACATAAAAGAGATTATTGGAGGGAATATTGCAGTACTCTTTCTAGGGATACGAGTATGGCGCAGGTATATGCAAGATTTAAACGTATGTCGGGTGAGGTAAGAGAGAATGATCAGATCCCGTTCATCACTGTCGATGGACATTAATTGGTCCAGGATTGTTTAGGGGCACATTTTCCGGGTGTGCACAGTATGTGTAATGATTCTCCGGCAGCTAGACAAGAAATGACAAATTTCATGATTGCGAATGTGAGTGTGTTGGAGAATGGGGGAGGTAGTGTTAAGACTGTACACTATGGCGTGGGCCATTGGGACGATGCCGCTTGGGTGGAAGAGGGCTATCATCCTCCTGATTTTGAAACTGGACAAACCAGCTGATTCCTGTGGGTCTCACCAGCCCACAGCTCTGACATCTGTCCTATGTGAAGTAAAGGAGAACATGGAAAGCAAAAGACTGGTAAATTTTTCTGGAGTCAGAGAGTAAACTGAGTGCTTTCCAGCATGGATTTCAGAAACATAGATCAGTTATGGATGCCATGATAGCTCTGACGACAGATATTGAAGAGGCCTTGAGCTATGGAGAAATGGTGGGCGCGTTCTTCATAGACATGGAGAAGGCTTTTGATATGGTGTGGTGAGGAGGTCTGCTCTACATATTGTGGAAGAAAGGTGTTCAAATGAAATTATTTTCCTGGTTAAAGATTTGTTTGGGAAATCGTGTGTTTCATGTGAAAGTGTGGGATACGTTATCCCAGAAATATCTGATGGAGAATGGGACTCCTCAGAGCAGTATTAGTCCTGTCTTCATTAATATAGCTGGGGATGGTCTCATAGGAAAGGCTCAGGAGTGTGGATGTAAAGTCGGGGTCTATGCGGATGATGGGGTACTATGGGTAAGAAACAAGTGAGGTGATAGTATTCAGGAGAAGTTGCAAATGACATTGGATGTAATGGAAGCATGGATGTCAAGGAAGCATGGTGCATGGCGCACAAAATGGGGTTTTACGATGTCTAGCTCCAAATCAGTGTGTATGCTGTTTCATGGACGTAGAACAGGAGTAAACCTGGACCTTAGACTGCGTGGGATTGTGTTGGAACAAGTGACAGAATTTAGGTACCTGGAAGTGTCTCTAGATGAGCGTTTATATTGGAATACACAGGTAGAAAGGATGGTAGTGAAATGTAAAGGATGCCTAAATCTGCTAAGGGCAGTGTCGGAGAATGAGTGGGGGGGGGTCAAAAGAGCATGAGACTGCTGTATATTGGAATGGTTACGAGTGTGTTGGAATACAGGGTTCAACTGCAGCTTAGTTACAGCAATACTCAGCTTGGTTCGCTGGATAGAGTTCAGGCAAGAACATTGAGAATTGTGTCAGGCACAGTAAGGTCATCACCTTCTGAAGCCATGCAGATATTGGCAGGGGTGGTGCCCTTGTACCCGAGGAGGGTGGAATGATGTGTTAAATATTGGTTTAAATGACACTCCTTCAGTGAGTGGCACCCAGTAAACAAGTGCCTGAGGTTAACTGGGTGCATGTGAACAAAGGTGGAAGATGGGAGAGAAGAGAGGGGACGTTTGGGTTTCAAGCTGTTCGGTCAGTGAGGCGTCTACGGGAGGAGGCGCTATGGATTGTGGAGAATGTCATTGAGTGTTGTTTCCCATAAGGATGTTGCATATCTGTTTAGAATTGAGGTAGTGGTGAAAAAGAAGGGTGATCGTGGGGAAATCAAAAAACGGATGCTTGATATGTGGGGAGGGGGGTAAAGTAGGTACGAAGTGTATACCAATGATCCATGGAGCCTCTCAGGCACAAAGTAGGTATGGCCTACTATTTTAAGGAGAAAGAAGAGTTTAAAAAGGCAAAAATATCAGATAATGTTTCCATATGCACGACAGAGTTGATGGCAAAGAATATCGCAGTGGTTAGAGCTATGGAGAAACGGCTGTCAAAAGTAGTAATATTTTTGGACTTGCTGAGTGTGTTATAAGCTATAAAGTAATGGAATAGTGATAGAAAAGATATCATGTTGCGTATTAGACAGTAGCCGGAGAAATGCACAGTGAGAGAGATAGGGATTCAGTTGGCATGTTTCCCCAGTCATTGTGGGATATTGGGAAAGAATTTGGTGGACAGGGCTGCGTATGAGGCCACGACTAGGGAGGTAGTGGATATAGAGATTTCCCTTAAGTGTGTCTGAGGTTCAGGTGGTGGTGAAAGGCAGAGTTTAGGGAGAATGTCAATGCAGGTGGGATACGAGCAGGAAAGGGAAGCAATTGTACGTGATACAAAGGAAGGTTCTGTATAAAAGATGTGGGTGGAATACCGAGCACACAGAGAGGAATCTATTTTGAATCAGCTAGGAGTGGCCCATGCAAGTTTGAAAGGATGGAAGTTAAAGATTGGTAGAATCACATCTGTGAATTGAAAGGCATATGAATGCCCAGAAATGCTGAATCACTATAATATGGGATGCGAAAAGTTCAGACTTCAGAAGGATTCGCTAATAGCCAGGATGAGTAGCATCAGCGTGTCAGTGAAGAGTATATCTGAATTGCTTCACCTCAAAACGGGGTCCGAGAATAAGCAGGACAGATTCCTCCATCAATATTTTAGGGATACATTAAGTGGGAGGAGCTTTAGCAGAGGTGCACGGCTGATAAGGGTGACGAACGGCAAACACCATCTCTTCAGATGGAAATGACTGGGTCCCGCCCTTGAGGAGCCATCCCAAGAAGAAGAAGAAAAAGCCTCTCGCCACAGTCCATTCATCCCTTTGCATCCAACTCACATTACAGAGTGCAAAAAAATAAATAGAAGACCACCTTCTGAAAAGCAGCAGAATAATGCAGGCCAGGGACAGCAGAGAGCATCTAAGATTGTGTTTCAGGAAGATGCCCAAGGTGGGTGCAGAAAAATGAAGGGAGTGGGCGGACGCTGGGGGCTGGGGAAAGAATGTCCTTTGATAGCGGGATGGGTGTACTTTGTATAGCACTTCCACACTAGTTTTGAGACTGTGGCTAAAAAAAGGCTTTTCTATTTCCATAACAGGTTATATATGCCATTCGCTATATTGCCGCCACTGTCGAGGTGGTGTCAAAGGTTAGGGACAATGTGCCATGAACCTTTTAAGTTTGGTGAATAGGGACAGGGTCAAGCAAAGAGGTATTGCAAAACATAACAGACTCCAGTGCTCTTTTGTACTGCACATCTTCTGTATAGATAGATAGATAACCTAGCTAGAAAGCAATGAAGCGCTGTACAGCAATGAGATACAGTAACAGGATACCATATGCCTTATACAATTAGACTGATAAGATATTAAGGGCTGTCATGATTTATTATGCAGTACACGCAAGTCAGGGATCTCCTTCCCCTACTATAAATGTAACGCACAATAAAAATGCTTTTTATTTCTACAACACAGACCCTTTCTTAAGAAGGCTTCCAAACCGTGTCGCACCTAACTTCCACAAGCACCCCGTGTCACAATGGACTAGAAATTAGGCCGGTGTGTATCAATAAGATATGTATTAATTTATTTATTTAGTGTCAAATTAGAATGCAGATGGAAATTCGCTTAGCAAGGTACAATTCAAACAAAGGGACAAATTTGTTTCTCAGATCACCATGGGATTAATTTTTTGGGCAACACTTTAAGACTATACCAATTCACAAAACACTGGGATAAGATGGTTGGTTTCGAATTCGAACAATACAAATCCCTTTAAATAAATGGGGAAATGAATTGACTAACTTAGAAAATTACACTATGGATTTACACAGGCAAATGGAGATTCTTCAATGTGGCAATGGCTGAAATACCGACAAATGGGGATTTCGAAATGCAGAATTATCTAAGGCAATGCTAAAAGAAAACTGGACCTACAAACTCTATGGTTTCTGGGGTTTAGTTGACTTACAGGAGTGGTCTGGACTGGACATCAGGGAGTGTCAGGACACTGCTGGGACAGCCCACAGGGGTCAATCAAGGTCTCTGCTGAGTCCACCAACGGTTCCCAAGTCAGCTCATCATCTCCTGGCTCCTCTGCAAGATTTGGGCCTCTCACTGCTGGGATGTTTTTCCATATTTCTACAGGAGATCACCTCTGGGGTTTAGTGGAAAGAGCCCTGATCTGAGGCTGTGATACTTAGTTATAGGGTAAATGACATCATTAATGTTTCATAGTTCCCGCAGAACGGATTGTGGAGTGTCACTATTCCACTCCCATCTGTGTGCTGATGGGTGCAGAAAATGTGGGAGTGTTTTTGGGACACCTGGGGAGGAGACCCCTCTATCATCTCCCTTCGACAGGGGGCTAGGTCTGATTCAGGGACATAGAAATCTCACTGAATGACAAGTGCCCTTAATCTCCATCTTTTGACACATATGTAGGCATTTTTGAAACCTATATTTTATGTCATTCCATTGCAGAGCTACAGTTTTTCCTCATTTACTCCAGACTCATATCAGTGAAAAATATGTGCCTTGGTGGGCAGAATATGGATAATATTTTGCATGTTTTAAGCAAGTTTTTGTGGTTCTCACATTCATACAGAGGGCCCCAGGATGTTTTTATTAATAACATTTGGTATGTTGGGCCCACAAAAATTGTTTTTGGATGACCAGAAGTGGCTGACACCTTTTCAGAAATCCTACTATGACTATTGTGCAACAAATATTACCTATTTTAAAAGATGAAAAACAATTTCTCCCATTTTATACAATGGACAGTGAAATACCTCCTTAACCCTGGTCCCCACCCTTGCCATGTGCCTGTTCCTGGATGTGACATCAAGAGGGGTCCTGTGTTGAGATTAGCTTGCATATTCCAAGAGCTAATGGCCAGCTAATGCACTTTTTATTGCAGCCTAAGAGACCTGGGTCATAAAAGCTGGGGAACAGAGCTGCCTTTATCTCATCCACACTGCAAATTTGATCACTACAAGTATTTAAGTTATATTTTTAAAGGAAGGCCCTTATGTTTGAAGTGAGCCAGGCCTAAATCCCCATGACAACATGGGCTTTGGAATTTAGTTTCACATTTGAAGAAATCACAAGCAAAGAGAAACAAAACCAATGGCAAGCAACCCACTTAGCCAACATTACCTTTTAACTCACATTTTCCCTTTAAAATGACTCTTGAAAGGCACACAATTTTAACATGGATAAATGTCCCTGCAAAGCTGTTCCCTGCTTACAGTGGTTAAATGAGGGCATCAGAATTACAGAGGCTTTAGTGCACATCCGGATGTGCAGAAGTTCACTACAGAGGCAAAATTGAAATGTTATCTTGGTTGATTTCAGCCGTGAAAGGCCTTCATTTTATTGCAGTTCAACATCCCCTTGTATATTCTGTACACTGTTGTTTCTTCTGTGATGGGATCATGATGGACAGAAACCAAGGTCATATTTGAAAGTCTTGCACACATTTCGATGAGCATATTTTTAGTTTAAAGGGAAAAAAACAGAATTACTCATTTTATTTAATGTTCATGAAAGACAGTGTTTGTCACGACCACTGGCTCTTTGGTAGACCCCTAGCCCAACTTCTGCACAAATGCACACATATCTAACATCCCTATTTGGCAACCTGGACCTCAAAGGCGTTATTGGAAAGTTCAGGCCAGTCCATGTGGTGTTACTGGGAAGCACAGTTGGATACAAGCCTGGCGTGCTTGGCATTGCAACCATTATCCAATGATTGAGGATTGAGGAACTAATCATTTCCTGTTTCCCCCATCATGGGGGAAGGCCGAGCCAAGCAACACTGATGTGCTGCAGACCAGCCTTTGGGTGTGGCTGTGAGTCTTTGGGCGTGGCTGGGTGTGGCTGGCTATATAAGTCACACCCAGGCCAGCAGCCCTTGCTTCGCGGTACTCTGCTTTGCAGTATGATGCTCTCTGGCACCAGCTCCTGCAAGAAGAGGAATAAATGTTATTCTAAGGACTCGATCATTGTTTCCTGCAATACTTACCTGTGATTCAATCCTGCAAGCAACTACTCTGGCGAAGCTCCGGTCCATCGCTATCTCCAGAACCTGCAGAGAAAACAAGAAAGGAAGAACAGTAAGTGTAAGCAACTACTCCGGTGCAGCTCTGGTCCATCGCGAACACCCAATCCTGAAAGCAACTATTCCGGTGCAGCTCTGATTCATCGCGATCACCCAAACCTGCAAAGAAAACAAGAAAGAAAGACCAGTAAGTGCTGTGCACATGAAAAGAAGCGCATATTAAGCCAAAAGCAACGCGCATACAAGACAGCTATTAAAAGGCACCAAAACCATGCACAAGAAAGGAAAAGCAATAGAAACCACGCGCAAAAGCAATCAAGAGAAAGTCACACGCAAGAAAGAAGAAGAGCGCTGAAAGAGTAAAGACAGTCAAGCAAACAGTGTGCTCAGCGCTTAAGCACGCATAGGGACATTTAAGACATTAGCGCACAATCCACATTAGCAGAAGGAATAACAACTGGACATTTAAGGAAGCAGCTTGCACAGCGCTGAAGCACACATTAAGACATTGGCAAGTTGGATCTACGACCACTCTGCCAGAGAACAGCAATACCCTCCGCAGCCGGTCTGGGCTGGAATCAATCCTTCCAACCAGTGACGTAACTGGTTTCCTACACGCGCCCCTGCTTGGAGAAGTGGCAGGATGGAGAGCTTACTTTTCATAAAAAGAAGGGAGCACAGTCCCAAGGGTCTTGAATTCCAAGGAGTGTGCAGGGTGGTGGGTGCAATCCGTTACACTGTTCCCTAACCCGAGTCTGTATTCTTAAAAAGAGGCAGTTCCAGTGCATCAATCACAGTCCCAGAAGGTCCCTGCACAGATTCCTGAGGGAAGAGATTCCTGGTGCTCCTGCAGAGCTAAGGTGAGCATAACAGTGTTCTGCTACACTGCAATTTCTGCACAAAATGCTGACATCCCATTGAGGGTTCTGTGGACTGTGGTTTCTGAGAATGTTACTTCAGCTCTCCAATATTTTGGCAAAAGCACCATGCATACCACAGACACAGAACAGTTCGCCCAATTATTAGCAGAACTCAGAGCCGAGGTCCATGCCGCCCGGCAGGAGTCAAATACCCTACGGAGGGAATTTACAAAAAATAGAGATCGAACTGATGATTTGGGCCGGCAGGTGCTTCAGAGTCAAGCCAGACAAGCCCCATTACCAGGGAAACAACCTCAGGCCCCTTCTGCGCCCCCTGTACAGGTCATCTTGCCTGGCACAGTTCCCTTGGCTCCGCTTGAGTGGTTTCCGCGGGATCCCAAGAAATTTGCGATATTCATAAACCAGTGTCGCCTGCACTTCCTTTGTAGACCCGGAATGTTCCCCAATGACCAGTCCAGGGTCGCTTTTGTGTTATCGTACCTAGGGGGAAGTGCAGCCGACTGGTCAATACCTCTGGTAAACCGAGATGACTACCTCTTGCAAGACTTTGGAGGGTTCCAACATGAACTTGGGAAGCTATTCACCTGTCATACCAAGGGCCAGGCTTTGGACAACAAGCTATTGTCACTCCGACAAGGCAGTCAGGAATTGTTGACATACATTGCCACCTTCAATAGACTGATCGCTGAAACGAACTGGCCAGAGGAGAAAATAACTACGCTCTTCTATCGGGGCCTGCAGGGGGAAATGAAAGACTTTTTTAGCTCAGGTGGTAAACCTGCCTGGTGGCTGCGCTGAGTATATTGACCTCACCGTACAGTTGGATAACAGACTCCAGGAACGAAAAACCAATCGGGCATGGGCGGAAGGGAGAACACTGTATGTATGACCCCAGGAGAATCAACCTCGTCAACCAGAGCACAACCAACTGCAACCCATGCAAATCGGAGGGGTACGGAGCCCTCTTACCAGAGCCGAGACGGAAAGAAGAAGACAGCTGCAGCTGTGTTTATATTGTGGCCAAAGAAAAGGAGGACACTCCTAGCACACCCTTTTCCAAATACTGTGTATTCATAGAATTCAGGTGAGTATTTTGTCTGAGTTGGTGTGTTATAGATAGGAATAGAGGTACAGGGGAGAGGAAGACAACCTTGACACCTAGGTTGTACTATATGCAAAAAAAAGGAAAAAGTTCCCAATTAGGGAACTCACGTCCCCTGCACACTATCCTTTGCCTAGAAGACGAGACCAACAATTTGTATTGTTTAAAAATGGTTAGTCATTCAGAGTAGTCAGTAATATATAATACATACAATAGTAATTGAACAATTTTCAAAAATTGCTGGTGCAGTCAGATATTGATCACAAGCAAAATCTTCATTTTATTCATGATGATGATAGCAAGGGGGGGCCCAACGCGTTTCGAGTGTTTCACACTCTTCATCCCGGGCATTTGAAATTCTGGGAATGAAATTATGTACAATATTCCGGTAGGATTAGCAGATACAGTTAGTTGCAGTACAGAAAATACAATGTTCAGAAAATCTGGACTAAATAGTTAGCTAATGCTAATTACTCTTTTATACATGGATCCCCAAGTGTTTTATCTATTGCATGGAATCATGGAGCAACATCAAGAAAAACTCAAACAGAGCCATCTCTAAAACAAAAACAAACAGTTCACATGAACTCAAGAGATAGCTTTTTGTGTGTAGTCAACTCAATGAGCTTGTTTCCTATGTATTGATACCTAATACAGTTTTGGAAGCAGTCATAACCAAGAGATAGTGTACAAAATATCTAAGCTTGTGATCCTATGTTTTCTTAATGACTAATTCGAGTGGCTATCGGTCACTCCATGTGAAATTTTTCAAGTTGCTGTGACTATTATGAGTCTTGCTAGTAGAGAAGGCCACTTAAAGCACCAATGCCGGAAACAGTGACCTGTATAATAAATCAGATTATGGAAATTACTGCAGGGACAGAAATCAAACGATATCCTGTGTAACCGAATGGGAGGTCTAAGGAACTTACAGCGGTTTGAGGGGAGGCAGAAAAAACTTGATTAATATGCAGGGTGGATGCCCATATTCCTCATGTGTAGTTATCCAATATTACAAATGTCCAATATGGTGTAGAATCTAGTAGAGAAAAAATATAAAGGGGAGGGAGGGTTTGTTATACTAGTGGTTTTCCCAATCCTGAGCGGTGTTAGATAGGACACGCTCATCATGCAATATGAAAGCAAGTTGTAGTAAAAATAAAAAAGTGAAGCTAAAAACAATAACAGAACTTACTTCGTTTCGGTCAAAGTGCTGTGCTGTGTGCCGCGATAGGTGCTCCTCAGTGTTTGCCTGACGCCATATTGGAAGGAGCGTCATTTATTTATACCGAGTTAGGTTAGTGACATCACCCTGCACATGCGCGGGTGATGTCATATGTAAATATGGACTAGAACCTAGTCTGTGGGTTCACGAATCGAGTTCTAATCTAAAAGAAGGTGGGTAGAGTACCTGCAATGTGTTACGGTACTTGGCCACGTAAAATATCAAATAGAGGTGTCATTCATATTAATAAAAGTGTTGCAGCCTGATGACGTCAACATTGCGCATGCGTGCGTGCCGTCATCAGGTCCGGCTTCCTTAGAAATAAACAAAGAACGGATGAGCGAGCTAAAACAATGCAACTGAATACCAGTCCATATTGTAATAGATCCTTAGTTTAGATGAACATACAGTAAGCAATATGTAACTCAAAAAAAACGATGGAACAAAATGCCACCTGTTCACGCAGTAACGTGATAACATAAAGATCGGCTTGATTCAGAAAATACATGGTATAAGTGACAGAGGTATGGCCAGGAACGGTCCCACAGCGCTGCCATGTTGATAAAGTATGTTAAAAAGGTATGTTAAAAAAATGTGCCCAGTTGTTGAGGTATAAATATTATTTAGGCTGTCACAAGTATGTCCCACGATGTGGCTAGATGTTAATGTAAAATGTTTTTGGTTGAAAGCAACCAGAAATAAGAGGAAGATAATATTTTCAAGGTCCCTATCAAGACGTGGTGGGTAGTAACCAGCCTTCTACCTATTTATGGAACATGTAGAATAGTAAATAGTGTGGAAGACATGAATCACGCATTTAAAAAAAAGTTCAACCTTCTACCTATTTCTGGAACATTTAGAGTAGTAATTAGTATGGAAGACATAAATCCCGAATTTCACTCATTGCAGAAATAACAGAGTATTGAATGTACAAACAATGACATGTGCATCAGTTGTCGGAGGGGTATGGAGCCCTCTTACCAGAGCCGAAAGGGAAACAAGAAGACAGCAGCAGCAGCTTTGCGACAAAGCAGGGCATTTCCTATGTGAGTGCCCAGTGAAACCACCACAGAGAACCATGGGGGCCCTTGAGAAAGAAAATGCGCTGATGGACCCGGAGTTGGACAACTCCAACGCCTGCCAAGTGTAGGGGTCCATTTGTTGAGCCAGGAGAAGGAATCACAAGCCTCATACCTAGTAGTCCTAGTAATCTTGATTTTCCACCAACAGCCATCGTGAATGCACGCTTTGGAAGCGTATATAGATAGCGGAGCAGTGGGCAATTATATTGATAAGGAACAGGCAACTCGGATTGGTCTTCCCACGCGCCCGAAAGCAGTTACGGAGAATGTCACAACCGTTGATGGTACTCAGTTGTCTTCCAGACCTGTGACACATAGCACCAAAAAAGTGACACTCCTTTGCCAGGATGGCCATAGGGAAGACATCGCCTTCGATCTGATACAAGCTGCACAATTTCAAATGATCCTGGGAATCCCATGGCTGGAGACTCACAATAGTGACCTTCTCCAATGAATGCGGCGATCCTGCTATATGAACGAGCACTCCCCTGCAGAACATGTGCAAGCCATCCCCAAAAGTGGGCCGATGTTGGGCCTAATGGAATCCTTACCCATGGTCTATCATGACTTCCAAGACGTGTTTCAGAAGGAACAGGCGAATACGCTGCCGCCACACCGGGCATACGACTGCCAAATTGACCTTGTTCCTGGTGCCCAGGTTCCTTGCAGCTGCATGTCTGCCCTCAAGGAACAGGAGAGCCGTCATTTGAAGACCTTCCTTGACCAATACTTGGCTAATAGCTTCATACAACCATCCAAATCTCTGTCAGCCTTACCCCGCTTCTTCGTCGCAAAGAAGGAGGGGGACCTCAGGACCAGCATTGATTATTGGTCACTGAACCAGATTATTGTGAAGAACAGATACCCATTACTGCTTATCCCAGAGCTCCTAGACCAAGTGAAAGATGCACAGATATAGACCAAGTTAGACCTCAGAGGGGCCTATCAGCTAGTATGAGTAAAACAAGGCGATGAATGGAAAACAGAATTCAGGACAAAGTATGGCCTCTAGAGTACCAGGTAATGACCTTTGGACTTTGCAACACCCCAGCCGCATTTCAATACTTCATGAATGACGTATTACGGGACTTACTGGATGTTTGTGCCATGGTATATATCAACGATCTCTTGATATATTCCACTACGGAGCAAGAACACGTCGGACATGTACGGACCGTCTTGGAAAGGTTAAGGCAACACCGATTATACGCAAAGCTGGAGAAGTGTTTCTTTCACATGACAGAGGTTGAGTTTTTAAGGTTCATACTCACCCCTCAGGGCATCCGAATGGACAATCGTAAGGTGAACGCTATTCTCAGCTGGCCCTCACCGACATCCATTAAGGGAGTTCAGAGCTTCTTAGGCTTCGCGAATTTCTACCACCATTTTATCCCCAGTTTTTCTCAAATCGTGCATCCAATTACATCCCTGTTATGAAAAAACAAATGCTTCAGCTGGACCATGGAAGCGGAAGAGGCTTTGCAAGCACTGAAACAGAGGTTTACCTCGGCACCAATACTACAACACCCGAAACATGATCTCCCGTATGTGGTAGAGACAGATGCCTCCAACATCGCCATAGGAGCCGCTGTATCACAAAGGAATCCTGAAACCGGCCAATTACACCTGGTAGCTTTCTGGTCAACGATATTCTCCCCCGCTGAAGTAAACTATGCCATCACTGATAAGGAGCCCCTCGCAATAAAAGCGGCCTTTAAAGAATGGAGACATTGGGCCTCATTACGAGTTGGGCGCAAAGGGATACCGGGCACCGGTAAGGACACCGGTGCCGGTAATCCCTTTGCACCCTATTCCGAGTTCCCTTAGCGGGTCTCTTCCTTAACGCCTGGTCTTACCAGGCGTTAAGGAAGGGACCCGTTAAGGGACTTTAGAGCTAATAACGGTACCGCATTTTGCGGTACTGTTATTAGCGCCTTCCCATTGAGCCCTATGGGGGCTCAAAAGGGAATGGCGAATGGTATTTTCAATGGGGACTTACCGGGCCTGCAAAGGTCGGAATAGACTGGTAAGGCCCCATTGAACGAGGCCGGACTCGGTACCGGTATTGGAGGTAGTCATGGCGTTAATAGCGCCATGATTACCTCCAAACTCGGAATGAGGCCCATTACCTCGTAGGGGCCAGGCACACTGTCACGGTTATTACCGACCACAGCAATCTGCAGTACTTAAAATCCGCTAGGGCACAGTCATCGCACCTGTTGAGGTGGGCTTTATTCTTTGCTGAATACGATTATGTTATCACCTATCGCCCGGGTGGGCGCAACAGGAAGGCAGACGCGTTATCCCGCCTGGGTAAGGGCAAAGAGGCATATGTTACACCTGAACCAGTCGCCATCATACCAGAGGACAAACTCCTCTGTGTTACCGCCATCTCCCCTCTGGAAGATTTAGAAGCTGACATACGGCGTAAAATGAGCCCAAAAGAACTACAGGTCTGGACCACCAAAGACACCCAACATACAATCATTAAGGGATTGCCATATTACAAGGGTCGTCTTTATCTTCCGACGGTAACCCAACAGGAACGGATCATAGCCAGTTATCACAAAACGTCATTGGAAGGACACCCTGGTATAACTAAAACCCTGGCCAAAATCAAACAGACCTACTGGTGGCCGACTTGGCGGAAGGATGTCATCCAGTTTGTGCTGGCATGTGGAATCTGTGCGCAGAACAAGGCTGAAAAGAAAAAACCAGCAAGGCTTTTTCACGGCCACTGGAAATTCCCCCATGCCCTGGCATACGTTGTCGTTAGACTTCATCACCGACCTTCCTCCCTGCAATGGACACAATACTATTCTGGTCGTAGTAGATATGTTTTCTAAAATAGCTCACTTTATTCCCCTAAAGGGATTACCCACTGCATCCACTCTGGCAAAAGTCTTCCTGGAGCAGATCGTCCGATTACATGGTTTCCCCTCAGTTTTGGTATCAGATCGCGGTAGCTAGTTTGTTTCTAAGTTCTGGAGGAAGAGTTGCGCCCTAGCACAAATTGACATACGCTTATCCACTAACCACCATCCTCAAACCGATGGCCAAACAGAGCGGACTAATCAGATGCTCGAGCAGTACTTGAGGTGTCTGCTTCATAAATCAGAAGGCACATGGAAGGACATGTTATGGATTGCTGAATATGCATACAACAACTCATATCACTCCACGATGGGAAAAACTCTGTTCTACATTATGTATGGGCGGCTCCCGCAAACTTCCGTTTTCGATTCCCCTGGAGGAACTGGAGATGCCTGCAGTGAAGACTTTACATACAAGAATCAACCAGGTCCTCAAAGAGGCTACTGAACACAAGCCAAGGAAAGACACAAAAAGTTCGCAGATCAACATCGGAAAGAGGCCCCTGCATACAAGGTTGGCGACGCTGTATGGTTAGCATCAAGACACGTGCCCACAAAAGGATCCAAAACATTTCGCCCAAGATACCTGGGCCCGTGTATAATTGAAGCCATAATTAATCCGGTTGTGATTAAGCTGACCTTACCCTCCAACATGCACATCCACCCAGTATTTCACATGTCACTCTTGAAACCAGTCCAGCCAGGCACCCGACTAAAAACATCCCCGGGTCCCACGCTTATAGAGGGTGAGCCAGAATACGAGGTCAGAGAGATACTAGACTCTAAGATAGTTAAGTCCAAATTGTATTGCCTTATTAACTGGAAAGGGTATGGGCCACAAGACAGATCATGGGAACTCTGTACACATGTGCATGCTCCTCGACTAGTCAGGAAATTCCACCGTAACCATCAAGCCAAACCAGGACCAGGGGTTCGACCCTTGAGAGGGGCCTTGGGGGGGGAGTGCTGACATGACCATTGGCTCTTTGGTAGACCCCTACCACAACTCCTGCATAAATGCACACATATCTAAAACCCCCGTTTGGCCACATGGACCACAAAGGCGTTATTGGGGAGTTCAAGCCAGTCAATGTGGTGTTACTGGGAAGCACAGTTGGATACAAGCCTGGCGTGCTTGGCACCGCACCCATTATCCAATGATTGAGGATTGAGGAACTAATCACTTCCTGTTTCCCCCAACATGGGGGAGGGCCGAACCAAGCAACACTGATGTGCCTTTGGGTGTGGCTGGGAGTCTTTGGGCGTGGCTGGGTGTGGCTGGCTGAATAAGCCACACCCAGGCCAGCAGCCCTTGCTTCGTGTTACTCTGCTTTGCAGCGTGATGCTCTCCGGCACCAGCTCCTGCAAGAAGAGAAAGAAACGTTATTTTAAAGACTCGATCATTGTTTCCTGCAATACTTACCTGTGATTCAATCCTGTAAGAAACCACTCCGGTGCAGCTCCGGTCCATCGCGATCACCAAACCTGCAAAGAAAACAAGAAAGAAAGACCAATAAGTGCTGCGCACATGAAAAGAAGCGCATACTAAGCCAAAAGCAACGCGCATACAAGACAGCTATTAAAAGGCATAGAAACACACGCATTGGTCTTTTTGATTTACCAATATTCTCATTTATCCTACTATACATGTATTTTATGTTTCATTTGCTCATGTGAATATGTAATTCCATGTTTTCATTTGATTTTGGCACACCTGCTAACTCATTGTGGTATTGTACCGATTATGTTAACCATTTTTGTTCTCACTTAATATTGGTCAATATACTATTTTGCATTATTCAGCCTTGAAAACAACCTGTGTGTCGAAACACGTGTCAGCTGTCCACAATTGACTATTTGCAACTTGTATTAAAATATTCATGTTTCACATATCCCAGTGATTGAAAAGGATTGTGACTTATATTTGGTGCTAAGCGCGTATTACCAGCCCATACCCCAAGCCCTTACAATTATGATATAAGTGTTCACAATTGAAATCAGTTTCTAAATTTAAACAGGATATTCAGATATACATGATGTTTAACAATGGTGATTTGTGGTAATGTTATTTGAATAAACCGTGGGTTTAAATGAAACTGTTTTGCAATGTTTTTCATGCACAGTCACTTTATGGGGGCACAGGACACTTTAATGTTTTTATTGATGTTTTATGTATTTAAAAATATTTAAATATTTGTGGAATGTTTAATGCATGTTTATATGAATATAGGATTATGTTCCTGTTTGAAATTGTGATTAGCATATGTGCCTTCCTATATAGGATAGATATACCCTATCTTCTAAAGGTTAGTTAGTACCTATTATTACGATACACACTTGCTGCTGGCATTACGAGAGAGGATTGGTGCATGTTACAATTGGGCGGTGGATAAGAACTTAAATCAATAACCCCTGAACCACAACCTTTTCCCTAAATTCCAACCATATACAATCATAGGCACTGCCTCCCTGTGACTACAACCTAGTGTAACTCCACATATCATCCCAGATGATAGACTTGCACCTGCGCACACAGCGAAAGCAATGTATGCATTTATTCATTAGGCCTTCCTTCATTTCCATTTGATCCAGAACCAATTTGGGAAACTTGTGCAGAAAAAGTGCCCCACCAATGCAGTCCCGGGACCCATGTGCATGCTGAAAAATTATGTGAACCACGCAAGGACCCAGGAACTATGTGATTAACACGGCTGATGTCTTCGCCGGGTAGTGGTCTGCCAACCCCCTGGTTGGTGGTACCGGGCGGGGTAACAGCTCTGACCTTATTGGCCTCTAGTGTCCCTATCGACATTAAAGGTCGAATTGAATGCTGCAGCAAACTTATACTGTGGGGAAAGGAGGTGGTACAACTGGGGCGCTAGTAAAGGCCAGGGCCCATGCAACTTATTCCCTAAATTACCAAGATAGGGACCCAGACCTAGCATCCAGAACACTGAGCCGCCCCCATACCCTTATGTGCTGAACTGGATCTATGGAGGGAGAAAGTAAGGGGGGACGATGGAACCCTCTTTTTTGTTTACAGGGTCTTACTCTTGAGGGTGAGCACGTAGCAAAATAACAGAAATAGAGTCAAAAGCTACCCCTCTCTTTGACGCACAGGAGGTGCACGCACGCTACAGAAGGGTAGGTCACAATATAAACTAACCAATAGATAACATGGCTGAACAGGTAAAACAAAGTTTACTCGTACTCAGGTTTAAAGGAGCAACAGACAAAAACAGAAAGATTGAATATGGAGACTTGCACAAAATTTAAAAAAGCAAACAGTTCTGTATGTGGTGAGGGTAGTAACAGCAAAGGTGATATTTCATGCACTGTTCAAACATTAACAGTACGTAACTACTGTTGACGCAACAGGTAGCTGTTTCTGGTTTCGGAGGGAAATGTACCGTCAGAATCACAATGTGACATCATTTGTGTGATTTTCCGAACTGTCGACAGGACAAAAATAGTCTAAAAGGATTTGAAAAATAAAATAGTTTTAAAAAGTGATCTAAGACCTTATACATAAGGCTAAAGGAAGTTCTGTAGGCGGAGACCTACCTAGGATGCTAAAGTTGGCGTCTTGAGATGAAATCATTTTATGCTGTCTCATGTAAAGGCAGAGCAAGTGGTCTTTTTCATGGGGGCTTGGAGGTTGACTGTGGAGAGAGAGGCTCAAATTAGGCCTGAGGTTAACTTATAATAATTCAGTGTGCGAAACTTAAGTTTATCTACCCTGCCGTACCTGATTAAGCAGGCCCAGGAATATTCTGAGAATACATAGATGGTCATCATATAGAGTCTTGGCGATGAATAGAATCACTCTTTGGTTGTTCCTTTCTGCTGCAATATGAGTACAAACAGCGGGTTTAGGTACTTATCCACTTTATCTATTAGATTAAACAGACAGGTATAGTGGTGCCGCTAGGTGCTAGAAATAACACATTCAGTGATTGAAAAAGTGTGTAGCTCAGTGAGCTCGGAGGTTATATATCACCTATGGCAAAGTATTACCATAGTGGGTAAGAAGTACGACTTTGGCAGGAATAGTCAAAAAATACACAGCATCTGCAGAAAAGGCCAAGCAGGGGGCCCAGCGGTCCTGTTTGGCTGATAGACGGCAGAGAAGAACTACGGGTGGCATTGCTCCCGATTTAATCTAGTCTGTGACTAAAGTTGGGTTGGTTACTAGCCGATGAGCTGTGCGTAGCATTGTTTTGCGTGATCGTTAGTTGCACGAATCCTCATGAATTACATGACTGTTTAAGGATCAATGACTAGAAAGTTAGCAGTTTTAGAGGCATGCAAGATTTTACTGTTGTGAAAGGCTACAAAGTGCTTACCAGCCGTCCAGTGTACCGCTCGCTCGAAACAACAGTGGCTCGAAACGCACGCTTGCGCAGTGGCCGGTGATGTTAATTTATTGTAAGGTGCAACTTTATTGGCAGTGAATGATAATAATTCAGAGTGTGAATAGTTTATTTTATCCACCCTGCCACGACCATACCGGATTTCGAGATCAAAAGGAAAGAACTTGCAGGTCGTCTCAAAGAGCGTGGATGCCCAGGGCATATCATACAAACAGCACGCAAGAGAGCCAAGCATACAAACAAAGAGTCCTGTTTGTCTCTGTCTCCAAGAGGAAAAACCAGTGACAAAATCACATCCGTCACAACCTTCTCTCCTCTAAGAAAAATGATATTACGTCACTGGGACACCATCCAAACTGACACTTTTAAACCAGATAAACCGTGCTTTGCTTCTAAACAGAGCAGAAACCTTAAATATTGTCTAGTCCATTCTTACGAAGAATCCTCACGACCAGCTAGCACCCAAACAACCCTGTGGAATCTACCTCCAGTTCAGGGACACTATAGATGTGGATCATGCTCCATCTGTTATCTTACAAAAGACATGAAAAACATTGAACTGAATGGAAATACATGGAGCTTCAACACTTTCACCAACTGCAAGACGAAATGGTCAGTCTATGCGATAAAATGTCCTTGTGGCCTGATGTATGGAGGGAAATGTAGGCACGAAATACGCCAGCACTTATGTGAGCATAAATCCTGTATAAAAAATCAAGTCGATGACAACCCCATGGTAGCACATTTTAAAACCATGAAACACAGTCACCAAGATCTATTCTGGTTTATATTACAGACAGCCAAAAATCCTTTCCGTGGAGGTGACCGCAACCTGATGCTGCGTAAGCTAGAACAAAAATGGATACACCACTTAGACTCTGTTAAAAAAGGCCTTGATGTATCTATAGAGTGGAACCTCTTCTTCAACTGATAATGTCTAAATGTCTTTTCCCATTCTAAGCTGCTATGTCTATGCTTAAATCCAATTATCATGGTATGTACATTGACCTATCAAGATTGATGAAATATACACTTCTGCTATAGGTACCTACATTGACTGTGCAGTATTGGACTCGAATTTGGACTCGAATTTTAGCAAACAATGAAATGGAATCTGCTTTTTTTTCCAATGGCAAATGTTTGCCTACCTGTATCTGTGACATTAGTTATTTGGGATTTGTCCTTTTGAAATCCAATGCCCAAAATAAGTCATACATCAGTCATTTGTAAATCTTTTTGAAATTAATAGTCAGTCCTTGCATTCCCATCTTTAAAAAATGGGTATATGGTTGACGTTTGAACTCTAAGCAGCTATTTCTATGCCCAAACCCAATTACCATGCTATGTACATTCATTTATTTCATTTTTCAAGACAGTTTTACTATAGGCTCCTGCATCAATTCCGCAGTACTGTACACACAATTGCTTGGAAGATCGACACATGCTTCAGAAAACAATGATATGCATTTTGCCTGGTTGCTTTTCTTGAAATCTAATGCCAAGAGTATGCCTACCTGTATCTTTGGCATTAGCCATTCTGGATTTGTTTTCTGTTTGTTTTTTGCAATTCAATATCCAAAATATGCCGTGCATTAGATAGTTTTACATGTTTTGAAATCTATAGCCAGTCCTCGAATACCACAAAAGGGGTATATAGTTGAGGTTTGAACCAAATGACATCAGCATACTAGAACCCAGACGGGCCCACACCACTTCTAGAGACATAACAACGTGGCATCTCTATTTATTTGTTCATAGACCATACCAGGGCCAAAAATTGCAGCTTCCACTGCTAGCAACGTTTGCCTGCTACAGACGCTTACTATAAGGATACAGCTTTTTGTTTGTCCCTCAACAACTGCCAATAAAGTTGTACCTTACAATAAATTAACATCACCTGCCACTGCGCATGTGCGCGTATCAAGCCACTGTTTTTTCGAGCGGGCGGTACTCTGGACGGCTGGTAAGCACTGTGTAGCCTTTCACAACAGTAAAATCTTGCATGCCTCTAAACCTGCTAACTTTCTAGTCATTGATCCTTAAACAGTCATGTGATTCATGAGGATTTGTGCAACTAACGATCACGCAAAACAATGCCACGCATGGCTCATTGGCTAGTTATCAACACAACTTTAGTCACAGACTAGATTAATTTGGGAGCAATGCCGCCCGCATTTCTTCTCTGCCGTCTATCAGCCAAACAGGACCCCTGTGCCCCCTGCTTGACCTATTCTGCTGATGCTGTGTGTTTATTTTTAAAATAACTTTATTTATTGATTGTGGTACACAACTTGCAACAGCACGACTTTACATATACATCCATAACAGAGACATTTAGTTCGAGTTCATAACATGCTGTGCAGTATTACAGAGTGGACGTATTACCGGGCCCTGTCGGGCTACCATTGGTCGAGTCCATTTCAGATAGATATACTCTGAACGGGGCCCAGATGTCCTTAGGTTTACACATGTTCGGGAGTGACATTACATAGTGTTCCTCGCACTCATTAACATACATTAGGTCCTTAAGAACATGGTTTACGTGTGACGCTTGTGCACTCTTCCATTTTTGCAGGATGCACTTCTTGGCCGCCGCGCATGCAATGTTAAAGAGCCTTCTGGTTACCACAGATCTCTTTCCTTTATCACCGAAGAGGTACTTTTGTGGTGTGAGGTCTGCCGGTACCTGTGTGACTTCTTCCAGGATTTCCGCCACCTCCCCCCAGAATGAGTATATGTGCGGGCAGCTCCAATACTTATGGAACGAGTCAGCCTGTTCAGCCCCGCATTTCTGACACCATTTTAGACAGCTTTGTGTAAATCTCACAATTTTTTGGGGGGTGTAGTGTAGCTTGTTCAACACCTTAAATTGGATCAGGCGGAGGCCTGCGTTCATGGAAACCCTCTTGGTCAGTTCACAGTATCTCTCCCATGTTCTGTCTGGTATGGTAGTACCCAGATCCGTTTCCCAGGAGGTCTTTATCATGTTTACTGTCGGGGTGTTGCCCTGTACGGCCGTGTAAAGTCCCAAGACACTGGTTCCCGCCTGAGTGGACAGAGCCGCGAGGCATGGGTGTGGTGGGGGCTCGTCTGGGAACAGTGGCCATCTAGCCTTAAATGCCATTCTCATTCTGTGATATTGCAATCTCATCAACTGGTCTCTCCCCATCCCCATTTTGAACTCTTCTAATGTTATAAATCTGCCATTAGGGTATATGTCCTTGATTTTAAATTCTCCCTCCGGGTCCCATGTCTTCTGTACTGCTGGATCGTATGTGGGCGCTATACCGGGGAAGTTCTAGAACGGGGCCTCTGAGTAATATGGTGTCTCTAATCCAAGCTATTGGTAAATCTTAAACCATGCGGGTGCTGTTGTGCTTACTGGATCGAATAGGCATTCATTCTTGTGTTTACCCTTGAATATGACTGAACTTAAGTCGGTAGGGTGTGCTGCGTGTTTCTCTAAACAGATGGGGGGTGAGGTATCTTGGTCATCGTACCAGTGTCTGACAAACCTGACCTGTGCCACCAGATAATATAGTTCGAAGTCTGGGGCTGCTATGCCACCTTTGTTATAGGGTTCCACCATCTTTTCCCATTTCATTCAGGCCGCCCTCCCGCACCAGACAAACTCTAGAGCCATGGATCTAAGAGTGTCAAAGAACCGTCTGCCAGGCCATATCGGGACATTAGTAAATATATAAAGTAGCTTGGGTAGAATAACCATTTTCAGTATAGCGACCCGGCCAATAAGTGAAATGGGAAGTTTGGCCCAGAACCAGAATTTAGTGGAAATCATATTTAATAATAAGTCATGGTTGTTCAAGTATAGGGATGTTTTGTCTCCTGACACAATAACGCCCAAGTATCTTATTTTAATAGGGGACTATTGTAGGCCGTGTGTGTTGTTCGGGCATCTAGTGGCAGGGGTCAAGGGGAAGATTTCAGATTTGGAGCGGTTGGTTCTATATCCTGAGTATTCCGCAAACTCATGTACTGTTTCCATTGCTGGCCCCAGGTGTATGTCTGGCTCTCGGACTTGTAGCAGAGTGTTATCTGCGTATAGTGATATTGACTGGGTTAGGCCCGCCATCTTTATACCCCTCTATCCCTGATTTTCCTTGATTGCTGCAGCGACCGGTTCCATTGTAAGGGCGAACAGTATGGGGGAGAACGGGCAACCATGTCTCGTACCCTTTCCCAACTCAAACCATTCCGACATGGTGCGATTAGTCAACACCCTGGCTCCCGGGTCAGTGTATAATAACCTTACGCATTTTAGAAAGTATGGGCCTAGTCCAAATTTCTCAAGCACCATGAACAAGTATGTCCATGACACCGAATTGAATGCCTTTTCGGCATCCAGAGATACTGCCACCGCTTGGGCCATAACACCGAACAGTCTACGGAGATTTAGTGCCGTTGACCTGGTGGGGATAAATCCGCATTGGTCCAGATGCACCAACATGGACATGTTGGGTAGGAGTCTTGTGGCCAGGATTTTTGCAAATATTTTGGCATCACAATTTATAAGGGACAGGGGCCGGTAAGAGGACATCTCATTCGGCGGGCGCCTGTGCTTGAGAAGCACCGTTATTATGGCCTCTCTCATGGATGCCGGAAGTGTTCCCAACTCCATGGCCTCCTTCCATACAGACAGTAATACCGGGGCCAGCTCCTCATGGAGCTCCTTGTATAGCTCGGCTCCCAGTCCGTCTGAGCCGGGTGCCTTACCATTAGCTAATGATTTTATCGCTTCCTTAATCTCGTCGACCGTTAGGGGCTGGTCCAGCAGCAGTCTGTGCTCTATTGGCAATGTTGGGAGCGTGATATTGTCTAGATATTTTCTAATGTCAGTGGCTGATTTCAGGTCATGATTGGCATACAGTTCTGTGTAGAAATGGGTGAATTCTCTATTTATGTCCTCCTCATTTGTGGTTACTGTGCCGTCCCACGCTATTATGCTAGAGATCATTGTATGATGCCTCTCTGCCTTTAACAAGTTGGCCAGGGCGCGACCTGCCCTGTTCCCCTCGCCATATTGGTGTGCTCTGATCGGAGTTGCCATATACAGTAGTTCCCTGGTAGCCAAACTATTGAACTCAGGTTCCTATTGATGTCTGCCAGGGTGTCGTCTTCATATGCGGCTGTATATTGCATTTACAACTCTCCCAACTGTTTCTCTATTTCCGCCAGCTCCACCCTGACAGACCTCAACAGCCCCGCAGACTTGGAAATCAGGATCCCCCGCACCCATACCTTGAATGTCTCCCATAGAGTGGCATATCTATTGACTGAGTCCTTGTTGGCCTCAAGAAAACATTCTACCTCTGTATGTAGTGCTTCTGCTACTGTTGGCTCCTTAAGGATGCTGGATGGCATCCTCAATCTTCTGACCGGGGGCTTTAGATTTCCTAATGTCATTTCTAAGAGGACAGGGGAGTGATCCAATAGGGTACGGGGAAGTATCTCACTATCATCGATTTGGTTCATGAGGGATGCGGACACCAGCCAATAATCTATACGAGATTCGGTGTTATGTACTGAAGAGTAAAATGAGTACTGCCTTTTATGAGGGTGTAGCGTTCCCAGGCGTCCATCATCGTTAGTTGCATTAGGATATGTTGTAGGATAACATCTGTCTTCGTGGGAGTTCTGCGTGTAGAGGTGGAGCGGTCTAAGGTAATATCCAAGATGGTATTGAAACTGGGCCTGAAACACAGGATTGGTAGAGTTTAACTCCCTATTGTCTCTGTGTGCTTGAACCCCTTCTTCCCCGGGGTCCAACCCTTCCGTTTGATGCACAGCTCACCTTGTTTTCTTGGAAAGTGTGCTCTCCGTCCTGCTTTCAGCGCAGGGACACGTTGATTGATGCAGGCTCGTTTCTGCCTAGTTACTTCACTGGCAAGAGTCTGACAGGTAATTATAATGAGTCTTTTGAACAGTTCTCTAACTTTGTTCCTTTCCTTCCTTAGATGATGGCCGGCTGCTGAGATGAGTAGCGCTGAAGATGAGTGGGAGCGCGATGCGGGATGACACTCTTTTGTATTTGTATTGAACTGAGTTCTTTTTCTGTGTCTTTTAGGTGCCGCAACATTTTTCAGCGGGAATGCCGGTTATGAAGAAGAAATGCAGTGAGTAAGCGCGGTATGCAGCGCCTCTAGATGTTTCCACGCTAACCTGGAGTGTCTTTTCCCTCTTGCAGATGGATGAGAAGTTCCGTAGACAGAGTTTCCCCAGAGCGGCTGGGATTCAGGTAAGCATTTGAAGCTCGTACAGTCTTTAAAAGTAAGCAAAAATTTGCTAAATGCTTACTATTGCCTTTTTTCTGTTCTTTTCCCTTTTCCTTAGGAAGCGGCGTGCCGGGATGGGAATGACACCGTCGAAGATGCCCGCAGAACAGAAGAAGCGATGAATGATGGGCAGAAGCACCGTAAGGTAAGGCTGTTCCTAACGGTGTTCTTGTTCTTGCAGGAGCTGAGCGCAGAAAACAGATGCAGGCTTACTGGAGACCGATCCGAACACGGTGAGTGTCACGCTGCAGGTGCAGAAAACACAAAACATGTTTCTCAGCCTGGGCGTAGTTTAAATAGTCTCTGGAGGAGGCCACCAGGGGGCGCACAGGCAATGGCTGCCTGAGTGCACAACTCCCGCCGAAGCCCGGGAATCCGAGGGGATTGAGCCCCCCCCGAAACCCCCCTGCAAGTTTAACTTGAGAGACCGACTCGGCGCCCCCCCCGGTCCCCCGACGAGCGAAAGAGCGGAGCTTGAGTTCCCCGGGGAGTCGGAGTTCGCAACCCGTGGCGCCTGGGCGGGTGACGCAGCAGGACTGGAACGGCCTCGGGACTGCGAGTGAGGTGGTCTCTCCCCGGGCGCACACGGCACCCCAGCCCGACTAGCCCTCACTCCCCCCTTCAATAACCCCCCCCTCGGAGTGCGGGGAGCGACCCAGTTGGGGTCCGGGCCCCCAGGACTTCGGGGATGCGGCCGCGGGACGGTCCTCTCCACCCCTCCCCCCGCGGCCCGAACCAGAGCATAGCGCGCCGGGACTGCCCGCACGGAGAGGAGGCGGCATCCGGGGGCCTGGAGCGGCGCCCCCGGGGACTCGGCGTCCGCCCCCCCGGGAGTGAGGGGAAGGAGAGGGGCGGTCCCCCCCCGGGGGACATCATCGCGGGCGTTCACGGCCCGCCGGAGTCCAGGGCAGCAGAGGAGGCGGCATCCGGGGGCCTGGAGCGACGCCCCCGGGGACTCGGAGTGCTCCCCCCCCGGGAGTGAGAGAAAGGAGTGGGGCGGTCCCCCCCACCTCCGGGAGCCCAGCGCAGCAGAGCTGGGGGAGCCCCGGTAGGCCTGGGACTCGCCCCCCCCACAGGTGAGCGGCCCGGGCGGGGTGGAACCCCAGGAGCAAGAAGGCCAAAGGTGTGGACTACGGGCCGGGGGCCCCGGACCCCCCCAGAGACAGCACGGCCTGAAGCGGGGGTGACCAGGGTGCGAGGCCCCCGCCAGCAGCTGGTGGGGCGTGTGCCTGCCCAGAGGTGCCCCCCCCCAGGACTTGCGGCGTGAGCCACAACGTCCCTTCCCCCCCTGGCTCTGCGGGAAGGGCCCCCTTGGACTGGAAGGTCGGGCCCCCTTGAACCACCACCTCCCCTCCTAAAGGAGACCAGAAGGCCACAAGGCGCTTGAAAAGGGTGTGAGGCCTCTGCCTGGGAACAGGTGGGGCGTGTGCCCGCCCCCCCGGACTGTGTCACCCCATTCGGGACATCTGAGGAGTGCACAACCCAAGTAAGGAAGGACTGGTCAGCAGGGGACCCCCTGCCGGGGCCGCGGGGATCCAGACGACAGGACACAGGAAAGAACCACATGAGCTGGAGGGAAGCCTTACAGAGATACCGCTTCCAGGAGGTCGTAAGAGGTGACAAAGGCTTAAACCGCGAAGGGACCATGGCCCAATCTGGGGACGCTACCCCCTCCTCGGCGGCAATGGAAAGGTGCTTCCCCTCGATCTTACAGGAAATTAGGGACATGCGCTCCGACATTGCCCAGAAATTTGAAAAAATGGACCAGAGGGTGGATAAGATTGAGGACAGGCTGATACGGGTCGAATCCAACCAATCCTCTACAGCAGTCCAAGACGTACAATATAGCATGAGGCTGGAGGCCCTGGAGAAGAGGGACGAGGAAAGGGCCCGGCAGATGGATGATTTCGAAAACAGGGAGAGGAGGAACAACCTCAGAATCTTTGGAGTGCCCGAAATGGAGGGGGAAACGGAGAGGGACGTCACCCGAGCAGTACGAGACATCATCACTCTCTTGTTCGCGGAGGAAATGACAACCAAGCTAACATTCGACAGGGTGCACAGGGCGGGGGGCAGGGCCGGGGCCCCCCGGTCGATTCTGGTCCGGTTCCACTACTACTCAGAGAAGACGAAGGTGTTGGAGGAGGCCAGAAAGGCTAGGGAAATCACCTATAACAACGCCCAAGTCTCCATATACCAAGACCTCTCCACCTACACGCTGGCCAGGCGTAGGATGTGCCGCCCTCTTACACAGGTGCTTAAGGAAAAGGGAGTGCGCTACAGATGGGGCTACCCCTTCTCCCTGACTTTCGAATACATGGGCCAAAGATCGACCCTGATCACGGAAGAGGATATAAGGGGAGCCATACAAGAATATACAGTGGACACGAACCCCTGGAGGGGCCCATCGGGGCCGGAGCACGGGAGACCCGGTGGCCCTGGACCGTCCGGCGAGAGGAGAAAGCGCACCAGCGTGAGGAAATTCAGGAAAATGAACACCCCCTGCCCATCAAAGGAAGGAGAACGTAACGACTCCGAGGACTGAGCACGGGGGCACCCTGGTGTGCCCTGGTCGGAGGGACGCAGATTCAGAGGATTCACTACTATCAACGTCCCTACGACCTGCAAGTAGGTGGGGTTCGCAGAGGGGTCACAGCCGCGGGGGATCTTAGGGGGCTCAAGGAGATGAGCTTCTAATGCAGATTGCCTGGCCGAGGTGGGCAGGCTGGTGGTTCGGCCAAAAGCCAGCGATGGCAGAACTACTTGGCTGGACGCCGGGGCGGGGGGTGGGGGGGACCACGGGAGTTGGGGAAGTTCAGTTACGGTTCGGGGAAGGGGGGCAGTTGGGGTTCTGTCTTAGGCCCACCCGGGGGGAGGGGGCGGGGGGAAAAGGGGAACACAGAGTTGATACAACGGAGCATACGGGGAGGAGCGCAGGGAAGAAGTTGACCGAGAGAGAGGAACATAGAGACCATGGCTGACGGGCTGCCAGCCCTGGGGGTGGGCTCACTTAATGTTCGTGGCTTAAATACCCCCACCAAGAGGTCCCTGGTTTGTAGGGAATTTAGAAGGGCACACCTGGATTTTCTCTTCGTGCAAGAGACTCACTGGCCACAGGGGAAGGAGCCCAAAATGCGGGGAGGGGGAATTGGCGAGGTTCATAGTGCATCCCACAAGTGCAAAAAGAGAGGGGTTGCCATCCTAGTAGCAAAACATGTGGGCTTTGAGAATGAAGCCACGCTGAAAGACCCAGGGGGCCGTTACCTGCTGGTGCGGGAGTCCCTGCAGGGGGCCCCACTGACCCTAGCTGCCATCTATGCCCCAAACGAAGGCAAGGCCCAATTCTGGGAGGAGGTGGGGGACAAACTTAAGTACTTCATCCATGGCACGGTGGTGGTGGGGGGGACTTCAACATGGTTCTGGACCCCATCCTGGACAGGAGACGTGCAGGTCCGCAGTCCTCCAGGGCAGCGGACGAGATCATGGCGCGCACCTTTCAAAAAGTCAACCTAGAACTGGGTCTGTTAGACACGATCCCCGTCCCTAGAACAGACTCCCCCTCTTTTACATATTACTCAGCCATCCACACGTCGTTCTCCAGGATAGACTACATCCTGGTGGACGAGGCCCTACACCCATTTGCCTCGGGCCACAGGGTCAACCCCGTCCCCTGGTCTGACCACGACTTGGTCCGAGTCACTATAGCAAGGGGAGGTCTATACGAACGCAGAGGGAGATGGAAGTGCAACGACTCCCTGTTAAAGGACGAAGTCCTAGCCCAGGAGGTCCTCGAGGCCATCACGGAATTCTTTGAACTTAATGACAACGGGGAGGTGGGTTCACATACCCTCTGGGACGCCTTTAAAGCGACCTTACGGGGAACCTTGATCAAAATGGGAGCCCAGAAAAAAAGGGAAAGGGAGGTCCAGGAAAGGTATCTCAGGGAGAAAATCGCCCCACTCCAACCTGGGGGTCCGCCCACGGTTCCCTTAGACCGCGATCAGGTGACCGCACTGGACGACTATAGACTCCAATTGAAGGATCTCCTTCTCCACAAGACGGAGAGGAGTCTTCAACTGGTCAAACAAAAGTACTACGAAAAAGGGGACAGGGCGGATAGGATTCTGGATTGGAAACTGATGGAGGTGCAGAGAAGCCGATTAGTGAAAGAGGTTAAGAACGAGGCGGGAAAGGTAGGCTATGACACGCCCCACATTGGCGAGGCCGTCCGCCGATATTATGAGAAACTATATTCGTCTGAGTATAATGGGGAGGAGGCGGAGATGGTGGGGTTCCTGAATTCAATCCAGATCCCGGCCCTGACCAGGGAGATGGCGGAGGGGTTGGAGGGCCCTGTGACCGAGGATGAGGTAGAGCGTGCGATTAGAGGGATGAAGGCGGGCACTTCCCCGGGCGAGGACGGTTACTCGGTTTACTTTTACAAAAGGTTCCGCTCGACCCTTTCCCCCCACTTGGTAAAAGTGTTCAACGCAGTGCTGGAGGGGGGGTCCCTCCCGGACTCCATGATGGAGGCAATTATTGTGGTGCTCCCCAAGGACGGCAGGGACCCTAGGGAATGCTCCTCCTACCGACCCATCTCCCTGTTGAATGTTGATGTGAAGATTCGGGCCAAGGTGCTTGGGGGGCGGTTGGAGGGGGTCTTGCCGAAGCTGGTCCACGGCGACCAGGTGGGGTTTATTAGGGGGAGACAGGGCTCAGACAACATCTGGAAGACTATAGATCTGTTGCACTATGCCCAGAGGTCAGATTTGGACGCGAGCGTCCTGTCCCTGGATTCGGAAAGGGCGTTCGACAGGGTGGAGTGGAGATTCATGGAACTTACCCTCCAGAAAATGGGCTTTGGTCCACACATCAGGGATTGGGTGGCGGCTTTATACAGGGCCCCTAGGGCCAGGGTCCAAGTCAATGGCGGGTTGTCGGAGCCCTTCCCCCTTTCGCGGGGGACAAGGCAGGGATGCCCACTCTCCCCTCTAATCTATGTCCTCTCCATGGAACCCCTGGCCATAGCAGTCAGAGCTCACTCAGAGATTAAGGGGATTAAGAGGGGGGAGGTGGAATTTAAGCTTTCCCTGTTCGCAGATGATATCCTGGCTTATTTGGTAGACCCGAGATCCTCGCTCCCCCCGCTCCTCTCCCTGATGACTGCCTTTGGGTGTTTCTCTGGTCTCAGGATCAATGCGTCCAAATCAGTCCTGCTCCCCATGAGAACCCGGGACCCGGGCTTGGACCCTCTTGCCAGCCTGGAAGGAATAACGGTGGGGAAGGCCTCCATTCGATACCTGAGAGTCCTCCTCACCCGGGACTTAACCAATCTTGCCCCTGCTAACTACGACCCCGTTGTGTCAGGAGTCACTGCAGATTTAAGGAGGTGGAGGTCAATGATCCTGTCCTGGTACGGCCGCATGACGGCTGTGAAAATGAACATTCTCCCGCGACTACTATATCTTTTCACCGCCCTCCCAACTGTAGTCCCTGACCGGACCTTCAGAGTCCTCCAGAATGCGATGCGGGAGTTCATATGGCAAGGTAAGACCCCGAGGACCGCCAATAGGGTCTTGACCTTACCGAGGGAGGAGGGAGGGTTTGGGTTGCCAGACTTTCAACTTTATTTCCGGGCCGCCCAGCTGCGCGTCCTCCTAGAACACATGAAAGAGGGGATGGGCACTTACTGGTCATATCTGGAGGACATGGACGCTCACCCACTAAAGATTCGAGACCTCCTGTGGGCCCCTAGCAAGTTCATCCCGAACAGACTCAAATCTCACCCAACCCTGGGAGTCCTCTGGACAATCTGGAGGGAAAACCCCCAGACGGCACACCTAACATCATGGCCGTCACCGATGTCATCACTCTGGGGTCACCCCCTCAAACTGGGAAGCAGGGGGTTCCGCAACGCCCAGTCGTGGTCCGACTTGGGAATGGAGTGGGCGGGGCAGATGTTTAGGGAAGGAGAATTCCGGCCATATGAGGAACTGAGGGACGCCCTCGGTCAGGGGTCCCTCTCCATATTTGAATACATCCGCCTGAAGGGCTAGGGCCAGAACCTGAAAAGACAGCTGACCCCCTTCGAGAAACTCCTGGACTCGGCAACCTCCAGGAAGGGTGCGGTATCAGGGATGTATAGGCTACTGAACATGGTTAACTTAGGGGAGAGAAGGGGGGTTCCGCACGTTCTGGAATGACTTAGCGGGGGATGAGATCTCGGAGGACGCCTGGTCGAGAATATTTAAAATAGCCTTCCATGGGAACTTATTCACGGCGGACATGGAACACAACTTCAAGGTCCTACAGGGGTGGCATAGAGAACCAGTGAAGTTGGCTAAAATGTACACGGGAGTGTCCCCCGCATGCCCAAGGTGATGTGACCAGGTCGGTACGAGAGGGCACATGTGGTGGCACTGCCCGAAAGCTCAGGCATACTGGGAGAAGGTGAGGGGCTGGATCGCCAAAGTTTCTGAAGAGCTTCTCCCCCAGAACCCTCTGACAATGCTGCTGGGCCTCCCCCCGGAGGACACGGACATACCCCGATACCCTAGAATGTGGGAGACATTGGGCTCTTTCCAAGCAAACTGGTACGGGGTACAGCAGACATGGGGCTGGGATGTGCATTGATCCTCAGGGGGGACAAGGAGTGGACAGGGCCCACGGCCGAGGGGACGATGGTAGTTCATCAGCCATTCAAGTAGTCAACGCTCTCGCTCTTCCTTGAGCTCCAGACTTTCGGAGCTTTCATAGCAGCTCCCCAGCAAAATGTTTCTATGGGGACTTAGTTTTTTTTTTTTTTTTTTTTGGGGGGATGGGTGCGTTTGGGGAGGGTGGGGGGGGGATTTTTGGGCCTGTTACTTGCACAATTTGTGAAAATGTTTTGCGCCTTTTGTTATATTATGAAAATGCCAATAAAACAAAGTTTAAAAAAAAAAATAGTCTCTGGGTATCCCAGGTGTCTCTGGGCTGAATCACACCCAAAAGACTAGACTGCACATGCCGTTCTGGGAACCGAAATATGTGGTGGCATCCATCTTGTCCCCATCAATGCACTACAAGTCCAATCCCCAATGTTATCCTATGGGAGTGAGTGAGTCTGGTGCCACAAGCGCTAAGTCTGACTCCAAGTGGGTCTTTGGAGGGATGGAGAGGCCCTTGAGGACCATGTAGGTGATCGTGGCCTGGCTCCAGCCTGACATCTCGGAGGGCTGGGGACATGAGGGGCAGGAATGATGACAGGTACGGCAGGGTAGATAAACTTAACTTTCGCACACTCTGAATTATTATCATTAAACCTCAGGCATAATTTGAGCCTCTCTCTCCACAGTTAACCTCTAAGCCTGTATGAAAAAGGCTGCTTGCTCTGTCTGTATGGGAGACAGCATACAAGTATTTCATTTCAAGATGCCAACTTTAGCATCCTAGCTAGGTCTCCGCCTGCAGAACTTCCTTTAGACTTCTGTATAAGGTCTTAGATCAATTTTTAAAACTATTTTATTTTTCAAATCCTTTTAGATGATTACACTTATCTGCTGCAACAGTTGTTTTTTGTCCTGACGACAGTTCGGAACATCGCACAACTGATGTCACATTGTGATTCTGATGTTACATTTCCCTCAAAACCAGAAACACCTACCTGTTGTGTCGACAGTAGTTACGTACTGTTAATGCTTGAACAGTACATGAAATATCACCTTTGCTGTTACTAACCTTGCCACATACAGAACTGTTTGCTTTTTTGAAATTGTGTGCAAGACTCCATATTCAGTCTTACTGTTTTTGTCTTTTGCTCCTTTAAACCTGAGTATGAATACATTTTGTTTTACCTGTTCAGCCATGTGATCTATTGGTTAGTTTATATTTTGACCTAGCCTTCTGTAGCGTGCGTGCACATCCTGTGCGTCAAAGAGCGGGGTACATTTTGACTCTATTTCTGTTCTTTTGCTACTGAGCTGGGTCCATGTCAGGTTTCATGATACCCCTCTTTATTATTCATGCGATACATCTGCATACAATGATTCTAAATGCATGCATATTTTCCTCATGAATATTATATGGCACTATGAGGGATATCATGAAAACCTGTCAGGTTTCCAGTCCTCGAGGCCTGGAGTTGGACAGTGCAATTAGTGAAACCACACTTTTCCAACATTGTTGCCCCTTTTTTTAAGTAATGCTTGAGGTTGAATTAAATTACTGTCATTGAAATTGCTCCCTACGCCCTCCGTGAGAGGGGCAAATCTATTTAAAACCAACACGGCAAACCCAATAGAATCGGTCTGTGCGGTATTGGGGACAACAATTGGGCAGCTTGTTGGTAATTAATTTTCTATTACTGGTACAGGATGCAGGGGTACAAATATCACCCTAATCAAGGGCAACACGCCACCCATAAAGAGCATCTCAGCTCTAACATTTGCCTCCCTTCCTGAACAGCTGGTTTAACTATTTTAAAAGTAGCCGATGGGTCCTTGCTCACTTTGGCTGGTTTCCTAGTCATTTTGGAGTTCGATCCCTGGGGGCCAAAGGCCTGATCACTGTGCACTTGAGGCGCTGGAGAATCTTCCAAAATAATGCATAAGTCTGCAGTAAGGCTGCAGTTACTAGCAGGATTAGTTGACTTCCTTAGGGCATCAGTCCTGCACAAAATAGCTGGGATGACATGGTCATTAACTGTGACCAGGACATAATTCATTTCGTTAATGAGGGGGTTCGCCTCTCTCATGAGGCTGTGGGTCTAATTTACAGAAGAGGTTTATGATGGCGCAATCCCATTGAAAAACGCTTTTTGAATCAGGCCCTGTGCGTCCTCTTTTTAGCATTGCTGTGCATTGAGAGGTTCGCTGGCGCTTTGCTTTTAGACATATTTATTTCACAGGCTGGACAGCAATCCAAAAAGTCTGACTAACTTTTGCAACTTGCCCCTTAGACAAAAGATGCAAATGGAGCGCCTAGCAATGCTAGGACTTTAACAGTGACACCCAGGGGAGTTGCTAGGTCTGGAAAAGACCCGGGGCTACGCTGATGTCAGAACTGTTGGGACTAGTCTTTTGGCTGTAGCTCCTGAGATTCTATCCGGGGCTATAACCAAAAGATCAGGGGCTATAGCCCCCTTAGCCCCCCACCCCCAGCAACGCCCCTGGTGACACCAGCAAGAGAATAGTAGTTAAGTTCAAGAAATGAACGCCGGGCGCTAGATACTGGACGCCACTATGTCAGTTACATATCAGTTTACACGGGTCGGCAGGGAACGCCCGACAGGTGCTGCCCTAGTCCGACCCCCTCCCCAACCCGCCATCCGTGACCACAACCCTCCGTTCCCAGAATGTTGCGTGGACTAGAGCCACCAAAACTTCCCAGTACCTGCGGTATTGCAGGCCCCAAAACAGCGAATCGGCATCTCAGGCTAGTCAACCGAAACAGAAAGGAGAGTGCTCAGTGTACCCTGACAGGCTTCCACCTCTTAACAACTCCAAACAACATGACACACCCTTCAGCATGGGCTATTATCAACAATGTACCTGCACCAGATAGCGATTGCTATAAAAAGCTAACATAGCATCAGTATGATGAAGGTCTAGAAATAGGTTCCTTCAGACAGAGAGTGGAAGTGTAAAACCTGGCCAGTCACTCCCAATAATTAAAGTATTAGGTACCCAAACTTAAGACTCTGCAACCAAAGCCTTCATGCTCTTATCCTGGCTTTGCCAGCAGACGATACAGTGATCCTGAACAAATCATCTTATTATTGTTTAGTGAGGTGCTGTCTTCTGTGAAAAGGTTTACCTTCTCATGTGCTGGTGGCGTTGCTAGTGGGTGAGGCGGCTAAGGGGGCTATAGCCCCTGGTCTTTTGGTTGTAGCCCCAGATAGAATCTCAGGAGCTACAACCAAAAGACTAGCTAGCCCCCAGTTCGGACAGTTCCTACATTAGCGTAGCCCCGGGTCTTTTCCAGACCTAGCAACACCCCTGCCATTGCATGATCTTTTTTATGTGCGTAATTTGAGCGGAATGGGCTCTATACAGAAGAGATCGGACCAGATTTCACAGGCCTTGGGCAAGCACATTTTAAGATCTGCTTATTTGACACAAAAAAGTTTTGTACAATTCAAAGGTTCTTCTGCACATCACAACAATCCATAAGCCTGCGTTTTGGGTGTTTTTAAAGCTTTAAAATACATAAGGGAAACCAATTTTTTTTTAAATCACCTCTTTCAGTACCCTGGTACTCGCATACTTCCCTTGATGATATAAGCTTCTATAACGTCTTGTTTTTTTTAAAAAAAATTGTCACGTTTGGGTATGGGATTTGTGTCCTTTCTAGTCACTTCTATAAAATGGCATTATTTTAGTTTATGAAAGTCAAACATTAACAAATAATTGCACCTTATGCTAAGAACTGGAAATCAAAGTGTAAAGTGCAGTAATGTAGATTGGGCACAGATCCCAGCTTCATCTCTTAAACCATTTGTGATCCTGGACACCTAATTTAAACTCGTAATGCCTAACCCATCAAAATTGCCAGCCCTTCTTCGTGACTTCACTGTCAGGATATAATCTTTAAGAAAAGCCTTACTCGCGTTTTCACTGCCTATTGTGTTGCGTCCTCTATAATAGCAGCGTGCATTCACATATTGCACAGCACAGCCACTTGTATTTTCTCTCTAATGGCAATACTAGTTGAAAACCATGTCCTTCTTCTAATCCCAGGCTCTTTATCGCCTTTGGACACCTTCCTGGTAGCTTCTAATCTGCATCCACTATCTATGCTATGATATGTGTGGCTTTCTCCTTGCTTCCAATTGGTCTCGGGACCCAAGCTTGAGCTGCTCTGCATTCTGTGAGGCTGCTAATGAGAGTCCTCTGTCTATTCTGGATTATGTGCACCTTTTTCGTATGATCTGTGCCCTACTACAGCCCATATAACTTCCCCTTCGCTACTATTGATACAAAAAACTGGCCTGTCCTTATGCTAGAACAAAAGTATCCTGGTCCAGGACTGCTAACGTTGCCCTTGAAATGCTATTTGTTTATTACCCTGATTGCAGCAAGAAAGGGGACAGAAAGAGAGAACCCGTGCTTATTCTGATGGCCAGATATTCTGGATCCCTTAGGATCGGTGGAGAGGATCCCCATGCCCCAGGTCCCAAAAGTGCCCCTGACTCTCGGGTCCTATAGCGACCTGCAAGCCAGGATCCCACGACAGCTCACCAGGATCCAACCGCCAGCCTGAGCGCCCCCCATGCCCCTTGCCAACTGATCATGATGCATCCACGTCAGCATATTTGCTTAAAGCTTCCCACCCCAGGAAGTATTATCTATCTCTGGCAGGGCATGGCTCCAGTCCAGAAGCAAAACAATAAAAATAGATGCCTGGGAATGTCACGGGAGAAGCCATTTAAGAGCACAAATTAATTCATTTAGCTGAAGTGGTTCCCCTGGTGGTGGTCCAACGACTGCGTGACCTTTAAACAAGCCCGATTTCCAATTGCTTTCTCAGAAACTTTGCAAACGTTCATTGCTTTTGTTAATGACCCAGGAAGTATTTGGGCGAATTCCTCTCCCCTGAGGAACAGCTGGCAGCTCTCTCCCAGAGTCAGAGGAGTGTGACAGCATCACGTGACCAGACAGTACATCTGATAATAGCCCAGCAAAGGCAACTTCGATGTGAAGGTGACTGGACGTTGGCAGGCCTTCTGTGTGTGTCCCTGACAAGGGACAGTCATAGAACCAAAGGTCAAAGTACCATGATGGTTGGGACGAAAACCCTAAGAATAAACATCTCCCTTCGCCACCTCAACCAGTGCGTTCCATCGTAATTAACAGCTCATGTCCTCACTGAGGACGCAAGTTACTCTTCCAGTGCTTTCTTTATAACTACAGTATACAGAAAGCATGCTGGGAGTTGTAGTGTTGATTCACATCAATGGACTCAATTGCAGATTGCAAAGGTTTATAAGAGGCAAACCAAGGACAGGATCCATGATGGCCCCAGGGACCGAGTGACCTGGTGGTAACTTTCAGCCCTGTCTTTGGAGCAGAACTACAGACCAAACCTATATTTTTTTAAAGATACAGTTCCTGCTTAGGCGAAGTCACCAGGGTTACTTATTCAATTTGTTAAGTCATAGTGAGATTTATAAAACATTTAGAAATTGCTTTGATGCGGCCTTCATCTAGGTTTGCAAGGTTTTTAAAGATAATGGATTAGTTGCAGAGTTGCAGCTGGTTAACTTTAAAATGGTTGTGATGCAAATATCAATACGCCACTCGAGAACAGTTTTTGAATAATGGGTTCAAATGGTCCACCAGCCAGTTCTGAGAATTTGCAATGGAAAGAGAAATCGGGCACAGTACACAACACTGATTTCAGTGAACTGATTTTCCCATTACAATATTGTGTCTAGGACAGAAACACAGTGGGCCAGATTCTCAAAACGTAGCCTAAATGCAAGGAGTGCAGAGAATGCACTCGTTTCATTTGCAATGCTTTCAGAATAGCTCATGGTACCCTATTCACAAAGGTGACCAGAGCCTTTGTGGTGGGACAATAGTGCAAAGATGCACTATCCATCCCCCTTGCATACATAAGTATCGGGAACCCACTCTGTAACTAATGCAGGGTGTTGCTAGGTGTGATACTGGCCTCGGCCGAGGGGCAGGCTTGAGGAGGGGCGCTGTGCGGGCTCTGTCTCGCGCATGCAGGAAGACACGGGACAACTGGCTCATATGGCTCCGGAGCAGGAACTGCCTTTTGGCGGGCTCCCGCTTCCCCTTATTAGGTTGCCCACGTGACTGAAGTCACGTGGACATCACATCCCTTATCAACTTTAGATAAACATTCAACATGTGAAACATTAACACTAATCTGGAGATTGCGGCTGGAGTAAAGTCTCATTGTTGCTGAGATGGGCTGGCTCCCGGTTCAGCTTCTTGGTCGCACGTATATGCCATTGAGGACGTATCCTTTTAGCCTTGTGGATGGCATGGGTCGTCTCCTGAGTGCGTAGTGTTCTCCATGTTCTCGGTGGGGGGTTTGATGTGTGTCACTGCCCCTTTCTTCTTCATTTTGGACAAGAGACCCCAGGATTGGTTCCTCTGTGACTCTCTCTGTCGTACTCGGGCTGCCTGTTTGTGTCGGTTGGTCTTCTGCAGGGTTGCTGTCTGCTTTTCTTTCTTCCCATAGAGTCGGCGGGACTTTTTGGAAGTGGGAGACATTTCTGGTTACAGATTCATGCCCACAGGTGGCTGACGCGAGGCCGTGTTCTCGATGTGAGACTGTCCATGGTGCCGACTCGTATGGGAGTAACATATTCCCTTTTTGTGTTCTGGTCTTTACCAGTACCGTGTCACCAATTTTGAGATCACTGGGTGTTACCTTTCTGGCCAGGTGCTCCTTGGAGTTGTGTCTGCGCCTTCTGGCTTCCACGCTTTCTAGGTCGACCGGGGCCGGTCTCCAGGAATGGTGTAGGGGCAGGCTCCCTTGGATGGGGACACCGAACATCATGTCCTCTGGTCTGACGTGAGTTGAGGAGTGTGGTGTCAGCCGGTAGTCGCATAGGAATCTGTAGAGCTCTGGGAGCCACTTGCGGCCGTTGTCTTTGGCGATTCGTACCGTCTTGTTGATGGACGCCATGAATCTCTCGGCGTCTCCATTGGCTTGTGGCCAGTATGGTGTTATGTGATGATGGCATATTACCAGGTCGTCCATGAAGCGTTTGAAATCCCTGCTTGTGAATGCTGGTCCGTTGTCACTTCGGATCGCCGATGGGATTCCGTGAGTCGCAAACATTTTCTCTAGAGCGGTGGTGACCGCCGTGGCATCAGTGAAGAGGACAGGTTCAACTTCGGGGTACCTGGTGTGCTCATCAATCACCACTAGCAGGTATGTTTCGTTGGCGATCGTGCAAAAGTCAATGCTGATGGAGTCCCACCTGCGGTTGTTCCAGGGTGAGCATTGCATGGGTTCTGGCGGTCCTGGTCGGCGTGTGGACAGATATGTGGAGCAGTTCTCCACGTGGGCCATGACTTTTCGTTGCATCTGGGGCAGCCATAGGCGTGATTTGAGATATGCCTGTGTTTTTAGAATGCCTTGATGCCCTTCGTGCGCTAGTTGTATTGCTCTTTCATGTAGGGACATTGGTAGTACAATCCTGTGTCCTTTCAGTATTAGGCCGTCTATTGATATGGACAGCTCATGGCGTATTCCAAAGAGTGCGTGTATGAGTTCTTGAGCCGGGAGCGTCCTTCGGGTGACGGCTGACAGGAATGTCTTCCATTCTCCTGATAGGATGGCGGCCTTTGTTAATTGCAGGTACGGGTCCTTGTCTGTTTCCGTTTGTATCTCCTCCAGTGTCATTGTTTTTGGTCTGGCATATCCGACTATTTGGCAGACGTGTTCCTCTGTGATTTTCGCCACCTCGCGTTCAGTTGTATTGGTTGGATGTGGGTGGGGGGACAGGTAGTCCGCCGGGTTGTCAGCGCCTGCTCGATATTGGACATCTATGTCGAACTGTTGTACTTGAAGTAGCCAGCGCTCAATCCTCGCGGGGGTGTGTGTTGCCGAGCCACCGAAGATGGGGATGAGTGGCTTGTGGTCAGTTAGTACTTTCGCTGGGTGTCCTGAGATATACACGTGAAAGTGTTTGCACCCCCAAATAATGGCTAACACCTCTTTTTCGATGTGGGTGTAGTTTTTCTCCGTCGGCGTGCGTGCTCTGCTTGCGAACGCAATGGTGTGGACTGTTCCGTTCTTGTCTCTCTGCGTCAGCACAGCTCCTAGCCCTACTGGGCTGGCGTCGACGAGTAGTTCTGTGTTGCGGTTGATGTCGAAGAACGCCATGGTGGCATCACTTGAAAGGGAGTCTTTAATCTTTTGGAATGCTTGTTCTTGAATGGCGCCCCATTGCCATGGAGCTTTTGCTTTTGTGAGTTCGCATAGAGGGGCTGCAGTGGTGACCAGATCGGGAATGAACCGACCGCAGTTGGTGGCCATTCCTAGGAAGCTTCTGACTTCCGACGCTGTGGACGGGCTTCTGCATATTTGATGTCGTTAACCTTGCAGGGGTCTGGGGAGACACCCTGCTCGTTGAATATGTAGCCAGAAAAGCAGAGTGATTTCTTGGCTAACTCACATTTTTCTTTGTGGAGTGTGAGCCCTGATTCCTCCAGACGCTGACGTGTCGCTGCTAGCCGGGTGGTGTGTTCAGCTTCCGTTTTCCCATAGACCAGGATGTCATCGCTGAAGTTGGTCACTCCTGGCAGGTCTTGGAGCACTCTGTGAATCTCGTTCTGAAAGACTTCTGCTGCAGAGGAAATGCCAAAGTTGAGGCGATGGTAGCGCCGAAGGCCCAGGTGTGATGAGAAGGTAGTAATGTAGCGTGATTCCTTGGCAAGGCGGATCTGGTGGTAGCCTGACCGAAGGTCAAGCTTGCTGAAGACAGTTGCGCTTGTTAGGTCTATGATCAGTTCGTCTATTGTTGGCGTGAGATGTCTTTCTCGTCCAATTGCTGCATTGGGGAGGCGCATATCAATGCATATGCGGACTGCATTTGGGTTTTGCTGTAACTACCATAGGGGAGACCCATGGGGTGGCTCCTGACTTTTTCTCGATGATTTTGAGGTCTTCCAATTTGCTAAGCTTCGCTTCCACGGCGGCTCTCATGTGGAATGGTACCATAGCTCTCAACCATTTGTCTTGCAAAGGTGGGTGAAATCACCCGATTTTGCTTCTGGCGGGTGAGACGCCCATTGAAATGAATGGGCATGCAGGAGACTTGGCGGGTGAATCAGCCCTTTGTAAGGCGGGTGACACCCGCCAAAAGCGGGTGAGTTGAGAGCTATGTGGTACTCTGATCGGCCTTTGAGGCATCCGATGCTGGTGAAGAGTTTCTTGTGTTTCTTGAGCAGGTGCTCAATGTCTTCGGGCTGAATGGCGAGGTTGAATTGTATGACTTCTAGGCATTCTGCTGTGGCACAGCTGAGGAGAGTTTCAATTCCGGCATCAACAACATGGATTTGTGTTCTACATCTGATGCCTCGATGCGAGAGTGTTGTTTTGAAGTACCCTGCCACTGGGAGGGGCTTTTTGCATCCATAGGCGTAAAGTTGTACTGAGCGCCGTCGAAGGGTCGGCCTGGGCTCGAGTTTGGTGAACCTGGAGACAGGCATGACGTTCACGGTGGCCACTGAGTCTATCATCATGGTGACAGGAATGTCTACTACCAGTACGGTGCATCGTCGTGATCTGGTACCACTGTGGTTGTTGCTGTTTCCTGGTTTCACTGCTGAAATCATGTGTGCTCTCTCTTTCTTTTGGTTGCGGGTCCGCCTGTGGTGGTCAGGGGATGGCTCTCTGCTGGATTGGTTTTTGTCGCTGCCGTGGCTGTCTGAGTTTTCGCCATCGATGGCGCAGGCACGCCCACTTCTGCCGTATCGTGTTCCGCCAGTTTGCCTCTTCTGGCGGTGGGCTGGTCTCCCCCGGGTGCCTTGTGTGTCATCGGGTTCCCGCGTCGTCCCTGTATCAGGGGGTGTTCTCTCTGTGGGTAGAGTCTTTGGGCTGTCTGGAGCTTAGACACACCGACGCGTAATGATTTTCTTTTCCACATTTGTGGCACATGGTGCCATATGCCGGGCATGGGTCATTTCTGCTGTGTTGTCCTCCGCACCATATGCAGTATTTCGGCCTTGTGCTGGGTGGTCCTGCCCGTGGCTTCTGTTGTCTCAATGCGTTGATCGTCGAGGCGTTGTCCTTTGAAAGGTCGGTGTCTAGGGGCAGACGGCTTATGATCTACTCCATTTCCGTCGCATACTCATCCATCCTTTCTCGCAGTCGCCCCATGACCAGTATGGTGTTAAGCGGAAGGTCTTCTTCTGTGAGGATGGTGCGTCTTAGTTTCTCGGAGGATAGTCCATGTATGACCTGTTGACTCACTGAAAATTCCTCGTTCGGGAAGTTATACGATAGTGCCATTTCTCTCAGGCGGCTGTGGAAATCATCAATATTCTCCTGTGGGCGTTGTTGGGCCTGGCTCATCTTGAACCTTTCAAAGTCATGCTTGGCTTTTGGTTTGAATTTCTTTGTGAGGACGTCCTTGGCTGTTGCATAGTCGTCGTCAGTGCCACGGTTCGGCAGGGCATTGAAGATGCGAAGGGCCATCGTGCCTAGGTTGAGCATGAGAAACGCTCTCTTCATTTCTTCGTCATCGATCTTGCGGGTGTGGACTGATAGTTCAAATTGTTGTAGTCACAGGTCCCACCGGAGGCCGGTTCGAGGGCCAAATGGCCAGAAGGGTTGCATGAACGTGCCTTGTGTAGTGTCCAGCCATGTGCGAGTGTCTGGGTTGCTGTCTTGCAGCCTCTGCAGCGTAGTGATGTTGTCCGTCATGGTGACTTTGGCAATTCTCCTTTAGACCCTTGGGGTGAGCACCCGTGTGGCGTTGTGCTAGGGCCTTGACTTTAGGTCTGCTGGTGTGTGCCGTGTGGCTCCTAGCCTGATTTGTAGTGGTGTGGGATTGTGGCTTTGGTCTTGTGGTGCTTGAGCATATAGGCCAAGGGCCTTGGTGGCCAGTCTCTTGTTTGTGCCACGTGGTGTGTTTTTGCAGTGGAGCTGGGTTTGTGTGCCTTCTGTGCCTCTCTGGGGCACCTGTGGCCACGTGCTTAGGCAGAGTCCTTGGAAATGTACGTCTGTAGAAAGAGAGAACATTTTATTTTATTTTGACGCGTGAGCCGGCACCTGGGGTCAGCATGTGTGTGGTGGCTGGAGGGGGTGGGTGCTGTCCTTATTCCATCTCTTGTCCCAATTGCAGCGCAGTGCACTTACTTCTGTGTTGATTCTAATTTTTTTTCTTCTCCCAGGCTTCCCCTTGTCTGGCGCGAGAAGCTCATTAGGCCATGGGGTTGCCCGGGAGGCGCGGCGTTGGGTGGTTCAGGATTCCCGCCAGTGTGATGCTGGCGCCGGCCGAGGGCAGGCTGGAGGAGGGGCGCTGCGTGGGCCCTGTCTCACGCATGCAGGAAGACATGGGACAACTGTCTCATATGGCTCTGGAGCGGGAACTGCCTTTTCAGTGGGCTCCCACTTCCCTTTATTAGGTTGACCATGTGACTGGAGTCACGTGTCCATCACACTAGGTTTGCAAAAGATATGGGGCTACGTTAATGTCGGAACTGTTGGGACTGGGGCCTAGTTAGCCTTTTGGATGTAGCACCTGAGCTTCTATCAGGGGCTACAACTAAAACATCAGGGGCTATAGCCCCCTCATCTACCCCCTAGCAACGCTTCTGATTTCTGACAGGCTCCCAGCAACCATTTGGTTGTTGGGAGCGCCTTTCACTGAGACGGACCCTCCAAAAAACCAAAAGCATCTCCATCCCTGTTTGTGGGATGGAGTGCAAGTGTGACAACTGCGGTTTCAACGGCGGCTGTCACACTTACAAAAAATCAAAACTCCGCCGGAAATTACCCTGTAATGATATACTTATGAGCATTTATTTCAAAAGGCGCAGGGTGAGGACACTCCAATCTGTGCATTTAAAAGCGCATCCTGTTTGTGAATTCGGGGTGCGCTTCAAAATGCCCAGACACTTCGCCCTTATTTGTGCCAATGTGCAAACGGGGGAAAAAGGACATCTAAGATGAGCTTGTTCAGATGCCCTTTGTGAATTGGGCAGACACTTGTTTTGGCGCAAGTGAAAATAAGCATCTGCTTACTTGTGCCAAAAACAGTTTTGAGAATTTGGCCCGGTGGGTATAGTAGACTCATGTGAGTTTGAGCCACATCGCTGGCACAGTGCATGATCACGCGTCTATTAATCCCCTGTAGAGAATGTGTAGGACCAATCATTTGCCAGTAGCAGTGGTGTGGCTCGGCCTGGAAAAGATCTGGGGCTACGCTAATTCTGGGACTGTGGGGAGTCAGGGCTAGTTAGACTTTTTGGTTGTAACCCCTCAGATTCTATCCGGGGCTACAACCAAAAGACCTGGGGCTATAGCCCCCATGGCTCCCCCCATCCTCCTAGCAATGCCTCTGGCCAGTAGGAATTACACTTGTCTTAAATGTTTCTCTAAGGGTTATTGCACCAGTGTTTAATACGGTGCCATTCGATATGTTAGTTTATGTCCCTGGGAATTATACCACATGCCGCTGCCCGTTGCATGGGCTCCCGGCGGATACGACAGAGAGGGCGTGGGTTTGGTTAGCGGAAACAGAGGGAGAATGCAAGATAGCTTTGCTGTAGTGTTGATGCTCTGCGTGCATGTGTGTTTCTAGGTTATCTTTGTTGAGAGCAGAGATGTTTTTGCGTTGGATTGGAGCCTTGTTTCCTCATTTTGTTAGAATACCATTAGTCCTTGGACAGTTAGTAAAATTAAAGAACCAGAACACAAGGAACAAAACTGTGGCTGGATTCTCCTACATCCCCTCGCACATTGAGGTTTTCGTCTCCATGTCACAGCCATAATTTATAAAACTTCATACTACGACCCAGTTAGCTGAAACTCAAGCATCTTGAGTCGACATCCCATGGCCTCTCACGCATAAGGGGTGTGAAGGGAGTTGCCAAAGGTTCTTCCTGCTAGTCTCCAAGACATCCTCTGATGCCAGACAATCTGAGGCTGGGGGGGGGAACAATGTGGAAAAAATGATATGTTCCTTCCACTCAATCACACAGACAGTGCCATCTATCATTCCAAGATGGCACCCTGCTTTACCTTCCAGAAGCGGACTGAGCGGTCTACACATTCTTCGTTATGCCGGCGACAGCACAAGTCGCGTCTAGAAAGCCTGCAGACCGGCGCTGATTCTCTTCATCTCATCGTATTGTAAATTGTTTACCCTGCTCAGCACTACCTTCCTTGCTTCGCTCTCTCTTGTTCCCCTGGTCATTCTAGTTCCACCCCCTTCCAGCTCCTTCTCCTGATCCTCCTCCGGACCTGCCTCCTTGCCTTCCATGCCTACTCTGGATCCACCCTGTCTGCCTGCCGTGTTCTTGCCCCTTGAGCTCATTTCCTCTGGAGTGCTTTCCGGATACCCTTGGACTTACCTTCGAATAGTTCATCCATATTTTTACTTCCTTTTGGAAGGTTTTTTTCCTGAAAATAACTGGCAGTTCATCCAGAGGTCACCAAGCCTGGGGTTTATCCTTGCAGGCAGGGTGGCATCTGGAGAGGCTTGCCCCTATCTGCATGTGACTCGCTCCAAATGCTTCACCCGCGAAGAAAATTTCCAGAACAAGTCTACAACAAAGAAACCACAGACTGGAGGAGTCTGACAGCTTGTGCTGCCCGCAAACCATTCAACCTGTGAAGATGGACTCAGTGCAAGACCTCTTATGCGGCATCCAAGAACCCAGCACCGAAATGCAAGCCTTGAAGGCAAAAAATGCTGCCTTGCGCCAAATGGTGCTGTCCTGGGATCTCCTCGCCCTGGAAAGCCTTTCTTTTGGAACTGTCCTGTAGAAGTTTGACGGTGCCCCAAAGAAACTATGATCCTTCTTGGACTCTTGTTTGTTTCATTACACCATTAAGCATCGCTTCTATGCCACGGATAGAGCCAAAGTGGGCTTTATCGTCTCACACCTGACTGGCAATGCCCTTTCTTTAGTGACTCCTTTGGTTTCTACTGAGGATGCTCTACTATGTGGCCTTCCTAGCTGCATTTTGACCGCCCAGACTTGATGTTCTCTGCACAATAAAGGTTGCTTGATTTCCAACAAGGCACACAGGACATGTTAACCTATGTGACCAAGTTTAAACAGTATTCCAAGGAGGCAGATTGGTCTCAGAATGCCTGCTTTTTTTAACGCTATTTAGAAGGGGCCTGAACGAGGAAATAAAGGATGAACTAGCTTGGGTGGCGAGACCCAACAGCTTTCAGGCTCTTCTTGACTTGGCCATCCAGATTGACTTCAGGGTTCAAGAAAGAAAGGCTGAAAAAAGACGTCATTGGTTGCCGCTGCCTAGAGCTTCATCTATACCCCCTATGTCTCCCGGATCCACCACATCTTCATCCACAGACCCAGAACCTATGCAATTAGGTTCCTTGCGAGGCACTCTAACCACTGAAGAGAGAAACCAAACGATTGAACAGGGCCTTTGCCTATACTGCGCTTCATCTAAACACATGGTCCGAAATTGCCCGATTGTACCTTCTCGGCATTTGGGAAACGCCAGCTTCCGTTCCTGAATGGATCCAGGAAACGGGAGGCTCCTTTTTTTCAGCAACTCTTGAGTTTCCAGCAAGGATCCCCTTAGTGGTCCTCCGAGTAGTCCTGCAACTAGAAGACAAGAGCATTATTTTGTTACAAGCCTTAGTCGATTGTGGGTCAATGGCATAATTCTTGATGATGACTGGGCAAAAAGCGCCAAAATCCCTTGGGAACTGAAAGACCAAGAACAGACTGTAGCAGGGATAGATGGCAGACCACTTTCCTCTGGACCCATTACTCAAAGATTGAAAGCAGTGAGACTACTCATAAATAACCATGTTGAGCCCCTACAATTAGATATAATAAGGGCAGCACATTATCCATTGGTCCTGGAAATGCCATGGTTGCAATGACACAATCCCTACGTTAACTGGACAGGCAGAACCCTATTTCTGGGATCTGAATTCTGTGTATCCCACTGTCTCCAAGAGAAAGTTTAATTAACCACGTCTTCCACTACTGTCGACCCACGTAACAAACGGAGGCTGTCTCTTTGCCATATTAAGCATGTACCTAAGAAATACCAGGAATTTTCTGACATCTTCTGCAAGACACTTGAAAAATCCCTTCCTACTCATTGGCCAGAAGACTGTACTATTGAGACACAACCAAATGCCATTGTTCCCTTTGGGAAAATGTTTATACTCTCCACTCCAGAAAAAGAGGCATTACGACAATACGTAGACATCAACTTAAAAAATGGGCTGATTCACCCATCTAAGCCCGATTCATAGAATCTGGCGCAGAAAAGGCACAAGGGCCGTGCTCCAAGAAGGAGTCTGTGCCAGCCGTGGCGCTGAGAAATGTTTGCGCGGCATGCGTATTCGGGTTTCCCAGAGGCATCAGTAGCCATGGCGCAAGGAACAGCGAGCAGCGCGAGTAACGCCTCTAACACACCCCCACGCGGAGTAAAAAGCAAGTGAAATGCCTAATACGGAGCAAGCCTCAGTGCCATCCCGGGGCCAGCATACAGCCCCCCTAGCGAAATCGCGTGAAAACACCCAGCGATCCCCCGCCGCACTCCAGCAAAATTGTGCATAAACACCTCGCAAATCCGGCCCGCACCCCAGCGTATTCGTGCGAAAACACCTTGCGATTCCCAGACATACCCTAGCATAATTGCGCAAAAACACCTTGCGGTTCTCAGCCGCACCCCAGCGTAATCACACAAAAACACCCCGTGAGCCCTGACCGCACCCAAGTGTAATCGCGTCAACACCTCGCAATTCCGTGCCACACCCCAGCGTAATCGCCCGAAAACACATCGCAATTCCCGGCCGCACCCCAGCATAATCACGTGAAAACAGCCCGCGATCCCTGGCCGCACCCCAGCGTAATCGCATGTAAACACCTCGTAAATTCCGCTCCCCAGCCAAATTTCGCATCTGCACCTCACAATCTGTGGCAAGCAGACCCCTAGTGACACGACACCCACACCCCAGCCCCATCACCTGTGCCCCCACCCTGCAGGCAGCTCCCTCCACATGGGAGACCCCCAGCCCAGCCCCCATCACCCATGCCCCCACCCTGCTGGCAGCCCCCTCCACATGGGACACCACAGCCCCATCACCCTTGATGCCACCCTGCAGGCAGCCCCCTCCACATGGGATACCCCCAGACCAGCCCTCATCACCCGTGCCCCCACCCTGCAGGCAGCCCCCTCCACATGGGACACCACAACCCCATCACCCGTCACCCCACCCTGCAGGCAGCCCCCTCCACATGGGACACACCAGTCCCATCACCCATCACCCCACCCTGCAAGCAGCCCCCTCCACATGGGACACCCCTGCCTCAGTCACCTGTTACCCCACCCTGCAGGCAGGCCCCTCCGGATGGGACAAACCCAGCCCCCATCACCTGTGCCCTCACCCTGCAGGCAGCTCCCTACACATGGGACACCCCAGCCGCCATCACCCGTGTCCCTACTGTGCAGGCAGCCCCCCCGACATGGGACACCCCAGCCCCCATCACCTGTGATGCCACACTTCAGGCAGCCCCCTCCACATGGGACATCACCTGCATGATGCTCCCTTACATAGTGACACATCATCCCTCCATCCATTGTGTGTCGTGAACCTCCACTGCCGTGTAGCAACACTAGCCAGTATATCCACCAGAACATGCATCCTGCAAATAAAAATAAATCTATACACCCGGGTCACATCCATAAGTGTGGCAGCTGGGCAAACAGAATAGCTGTCCGCAACCATCTCCCAACATACACATGTAACAACTGAACTGAATGTATAAGTGAGTGCTTGCTGGACATGTGACAATGTCAAGGCATCAATACCCAGGGACAAATTGTTCACCAATCACAGATCCCAAACCACTCTTAATGTGTGTCACATGAACAAACACTGGCCAGGTGTCCCACAGCCCGACCTTCATTGGCTGCTAATCCTAGAAGAGAATTCCTAATAAACACATCACTGTTATGGCCATGTGTGAAGGACATGGCAATCAGTGCACCACGCATCGCGACAGCTGCAATGGGCAGCCAATGTGTAAATACCATGAAATGCCAATAGTGTATCCCAGTGCAAGGGGTTGACCAACACCACAGACGAGGACAACTGTAAAAAAACATGCTGGTGAAGGGGAAAGCACCACTTGTGTGTTACACAACATCTAGCAAATCATCTGCAAATGTCCTGAACATGTAACACTCCCAAAGACACCCCACCTCACTCACAAACACAGTGAGAGCAAATACACATTCATGCTGCACATGTGAAAGGAAATACCATTTGCCTATGCACACACAAAATTCCACTACACATTCTAACCCTGGTCCGCCCCATGTGTAATACTCACCTCACAAACAAACCATGAACATAACACATGCAAGTAAGCAACCACACACATTACTAACACTGGGCAGGATCAGGGCTACTAAATGGACTACCAAACATGCACAATACAACAATAACTGTGAACGACAATGACTGTGAGAGTAAAAAAATAAAATTAAACAGTTGTACTCAAACCATACATACTGTAAATGAAATCATGAATCATAATATCAAAAGATGTACATGTAAAGATGAAAAAAAAGTCCATGTGTACAAAAAAGTATCCACACGAATAAATCACTAAAACCACTAATAAAAATACCAAAACACACCAAAAAACTATGTACAATAAAACATGGAGGATAGTCCACAGTCCACTCCAAAAGAAAAGGAAACCTACACCTACAGAACTATTTACAAAAAAATGGAGTAATGTCTGTGATGCTAGCTCCAAATCATAATGAAAAATGAAAGGAAACTTATGTCTACAAAACTATGTACACAGGCTGCGGGCTAGTCCTCCTTGTCACCAATCTCAGTCAATGTCTCAACCAGGGCATCATCGAACACTGCGTCCACTTCCCCTAGACGGGCCTCCGCTTTCTCCTCAAGGGCTTGCAGAGACTCCAGCATGGTCCTCTCCATCCCCTCCCACTCCCTGCAAGTATCCTCGAGGATGTCAACCCGCCTCTCTGCCCGACGCAGGGCAATCTCTGCCCTGGCTATGGTGACTCTCGCCTCCAGAGCCCCTCTGCCTCTCTACCCGGATTCGCTGCCCGTACCGCACGAACGCGGAAGACATCCTTGTTCTAAGGTCCACATTGGCATCCTGCCTGATGCCCGATACAGTACAATAGCCTCCTACTATTAGCCTGCTGCTGCCGAATTGCCCGGTGCATGCTTCGTAAGGACACCCTCCGGGCTGATGACACCACCCGGGGGCATCGGACCCCTGCCCGGCTCCTGGGTGCCTGCTCTCCCTCCATTGCCATTACTCCTGTTGTTCCCTGGCTCAGCATGGTGACCACCTCGGCTGACCCAACATCGACTCCCAACTCAGACAGGGATGTTATCTCCACCAGACTGGCCGACATGGGTGGGACTGGTGCACAGGGGGCCCTGGTGGTATCTGGGCCAGAAAGCACTCGGGAGGATGACTGACACACAGAGGCGCAAGACGAGGAGGGGTCGCATTAGTGGCCAGCCCACACAGCACATACAAGAACATGAATGCTACTAGCCAGTTCAGAACAGACCAGACGTCATTGTGATGATGTGCCAGCTCACTATTGCAAGCACGCACATCATCACGAATGATGCTGGTAAGCTGCCCGATTCCGACCAGTAGGGGTACCACTTTGTCCCAAATGGCAACATCAGCAGGCAATGGGGTGTCAGTCTGGCTGGAAACAACCAACAGCTGCGGATGGGTCCTGCCTGGGGCATGCCGGCAGGTGCATACTGCTGCAGGCGCAGACACAGGGACAGGAATTTGCACAGGTTCCTCCACGTGACTTGCACAGCCTCATGCTCTTGGGACATGACTGCAGCAGTCACACCCACCTCACCATCCCCGCCGGCCCCATAGACTAAGCTAATACAGCCCCCTCCTTCTCCTCCTCCCCCAGCAACCTGGTTGCCTCACGAGCGTCTTCTGCAAATGGATGGCCCCTGTGTGTGCTCACCTGCCCTCCTCACCCCCGCTGCAGAGGAGTCCACATCATCCTTCGCCCTCTTGGACCTCCCCTCAGCAGCTGTGGCTGATGGTTGAGATGCGGCACCAGTCTCCTTGCTCCTCGATGTTGTTTCCAGGGGGCGTGACTGGGCCTTGCATCTCTGCCCGGTGGAGGCATCCCTGCTGCCTTGCTCCACAGCACTTTCTCTGCCCTCGTCTTCCAACGCGCTGTGGATAAGGAGACATAGAACACAAACATCAGGGTACTGTACTGATGTGTGTTTGATACAAAACATATGCACATGAAGTACACTGCAAAAGATCACAACCATCATCATCACCCTCCACAACACACAGGTACATGCAATGTACATACATACACATACATGTCTGTCGTTCACAACAGACAATCACATACTTGGACATGGCATTGTCACTACCACTAATACCACTAACATTTTCCTCGTCTGCATACACCTCTCAAACTCTAAACCAAACACAACCACAAATCTCCAGCACAACAAACCGCACAAACTTCACTACACTGCGACAAAAAAACAATAAACACACATAGACTCGCACATCAGTACACAACGACTACTGTCGCATACACCCCAGGCCCAGCCGACGGACCCACCGGGCTGAGGCTGCCAACAGCACATCACTCCGCTTTTGCACTTTTCCAGCCTCCACCCACTAACTCACTTTCCCTCCCTCTTTCAGAGCCGCCAAAGCGCTAGGGGACCACTCCGATGGTGATAGTGCGTGGTACAAATGTCCTTTAACATTAACATTAACCACCTACAAATTGTGCATGATACACACACGTGTCATGGGTTATACGCATGTCATGTACACACATCATCTGACAGTCCTGAAGCAGTGCACTAAGCTATCACATCAGAGTCCCCTCAACATATATCAGGCAACAAGACTAGGGCACACATTGAAATGCACCAGTTACATGCATCCAGGAGTGATGGCCAATCACACAGTCACATCTCAGACACATACACATGTACACCATGCCTGTTCATGAGGTTGACAACACCACCCATGTGTCACACCTCTCCAATGGGCACGTCTCAGACACATGTAAGAAACCACGTGCACGTTGTGATATGCTGCAGTACAACATACATTGCAAAAGTGACACTGTTGAAATTCTGTATGGTTCATAGAACACATGTGGAGCACTGTCTGGGACATGCACACAGACATCCATACAAGAGGCCAAGGTGCACACTCCTACCATACATCAGCATGCACATGCACTGTGGAGGTCAGCAACACATGGACACTCACCGGACGACCCCAGATGGTGCTGCAAATCGCTGACCTGGGTGTGCAGCGCCGGGGAAATCCTCTCCAGGACCTGCATGTCGGAGGTGTTCAACGGCCCCTGGCACCCCCCTTGGTTGGCACCACACCGGAGGAAGTGGCGGGCCTTGTTGTGGGTCCTGGATTTCAGGTTGTCCCTGTGCTTGTGCACATGGTGGTAGTCATGGGGTGCCAACCCCTTCACGTTGATGTCCCCCGCCATCTGGTCCCAGATCAGCTTCCGTCCTTCCTTGCCGACTTGCATTGCAGCGTTGAAGAGGGCACCATAATTCCCCAGGACATGCTCCACTAGGATGTCAACTTCCCTGGCTGTGAGGTTTACAGCCCTCTGCCTCGCTGCCGTGGGGTTGCCACTTGCCTCCGAAGATGTTTATTCAGACATTTCAAACTCTGAGGCAGGTGTGGGAGGGCAAGGTGGTCCTGGTGCTGGGCTGTGGAGCGGTGGTACTGTTCTGACACTTTGGGAGTCTTCTGAATCAGCTGAGGTGGTCACAGGGCTGAGGACAGGAGCACTGGCAATAGCTAGACAGCAGGCACTAAAATTGCAAGGCAGGAGAGCAGCATGCACACACAGCGGGCAGGTAGCAGCAGATGGCTTGTAGGAGGCAGCTCAGGGCAGTAGGAGGCAGGTGAAATGGCTCGTAGGCAGGAGCGCGTGGGTCTTCCATGTTACTCGCATGGGCAGCCGGAAACAGAGTGCTGTGTGTGCACATGCAAAATTAGCACGTACACATGAAATCAGAGGAACAGGCCTAATCGTGCAAGTTACATGACACACACTGGCTGTTGGGCATTGGCGTTCAGATTCAAGATAAAGGAGTGCATAGGAGAACATTACATGGAGCGGATGGATGTGTGGACTTCCGAGATTTTTGGGGTGCCACGCAATTTTTTTCACTACTGTGACATTGCGAAATTCTTATTTTGGTGCGGGATTTGCCTCCGCGCACACGCACGTGTTTTTTTTCCTGAGGCCAACAGTGAGTCGCCTATGCATTACTCATACTTATTACTCCAAGCAGTGGAGTAAGTTTGCTGAAAATGTTGGGGGGGACATGACATCTGAAGAAAAGTTATCCCAGCCAAATGAATGGGGAGAAAATGGTGTGCCATGAAAGTTGGGGGGGACAAACACCCCTGTCTCCACCTAAAATTACGCCCATGACTCCAAGAGGGAAAGATGGCGGAGGTGGACGAGGTAGCCAGGGTCAGGGGATGTGCAGTGATGCTGCTGTCCCCTGCACCCTGGATCAGAGAGCTGCAGGGTCATCTGCTCTCCCCTGCTCCCAGGTTGAGGCACATGCAGGGCCAGCTCCTGTCTCCAACAGCCAGGGCAGGGAGCAACAGCAATATCTGTTGTCGTCCCCCCCCAGGGACACGGACACACAGGAGCAGCTGATGCCAGTGTGTCCAAGGGGAAGGGAGGGCATCGCAAAACACCTGACCCCAGCACCCTGGGTTAGGGAGCTGCAGGGTCATCTGCTCACCCCTGCTCCCAGGTTGAGGCACCTGCAGGGGCAGCTCCTGTCCCCAACAACCAGGGTCAGGGAGCAACAGCAGTATCTGTTGTCGTCCCCCCCAGGGACATGGACATACAGAGGCAGCTGATGCCCATGTGTCCAGGGGGAAGGGACGGCACTGCAAAACACCTTACACCAGCACCCTGGGTCAGGGAGCTGCAGGGTCATCTGCTCCCCCCCGCACCCATGTTGAGGGACCTGCAGGGCCAGTAACTGACCCAACATCAGTGGGCGATGGCATGGCCCAGGCCACTAGTGGTCCACCCCCTAATGTCCTGAGTGGTCTCAGCCACACAGGGTCTGCACCACCTTCCAAGAGGCGGAAGCGTGCAGAACCGGGAAAGGCTCAATCCCAAAGCATGGCAAAGGAGACTGCCAAGTCGAGGAAGAGGAGCTTCAATGATGCAGAACTCCAGTTCCTCGTGGACTACGTGCACAAACACCACTTTGAAATGTGTACGCAGCCAGGGAGCAAACATACACCTGCTCAGCATATGGTCCACTGGCAGCGAGTCACGGATGGCATCAATGCCTTGGGGAATGAGAGGCACACCACTCGTGAGGTCATGAAGCGGTGGAATGACCTTCACTGTCGGACCAAATGGAAGCTGGGTGCCAACCTCACTTCTGCTCTGGTGACTGGAGTTGGGTCACCACAGGAGCAGGAGCTCACACCACATGAAGAGCCCATGAGCGAGTTGATTCATGAGGATCAGCTTCAAGGCGTGGGAGGCCTGTCAAATTACGAGGAAACGTCCGGTGAGTGATGAAGCGTGTGTATCCTGAATATGTGTATGTAGATTAATTGATGTGTATGATTGTGTCGCACTTCTGCCTACATTTGTATGACTGCCATGGGTGAACCATGTCAAGGTGTACTGACCCTTGCTTAGTGTACTGCTGAGTGCATACAAACCGTGTGCTGCACATCGATTGACATGGCTTAGGGACAGTAGCCATCCACAACTGTCAGATACTAAAAGACATTTCCGGCATGCCAACACAACGTGGCATCTGGGTATGTACATTAGTGATGTTAGTGACTCAGCTATGCCAGTCAAGTGCCTGTGTCTGAAGCACGTGCTACACATCATGCACTGCATGTAGTAGAAATGCCACCCACACATGTCCATAGGTGGTTTCCTGCTACTCATACTTTCCATGAACCCTGCCAGTGGGTGGGACATTGTGCCATGAGTGGCATAGCATTTTACTACACTGTGCAAATCCCTGTCGCAGCTATGGCACTGAGCCCCTTGTAAGATATGTGTCTGGAGTCTTCCATGTTGACCTGCCACACTCAACACACCCCCCATGGGTGCATGGCCCTGTCCCTCATTGTGGTAATTTGATTAGAGCTCATGTCACTGTGTAAGCTACCTATGTGGATACCTCAATGGGTGCACCAACTGTGCTGTGCAGCATGTCATTGTACATCGGTAAACCAGGCCATAGACTTCTTGATCTGTCATTTCCTTGCTATTCACCCTCTGTGCACCTCTCTCTCTCCCTCTCTCTGGTGAGGGACACTGTACAACTGTACATATCAATGTCAATGGCCATTCACCCTGTGCCACCCTGTGTTGTTCCTGCACTCTGGGTTGTATGCATATTTTCTTTCTGGTGTCAATGTGATCATGTATGTTCATGTATTTTGTGCTGTTACTCTGCATTGCATTCCATGTAGGTATAGCATCTCCCGATGGTGTGCATCGTATGCAAGGGAGGTGAGGTCCACGGACAGGTGAGTGCATTGCATTTGCTGACACTTCCTTGGTGTTTGCATGGGAACGGGGCACTGTGTGTGTGGCCCTCACCCCTTTTGCCCCCCTGTGATGGCTGTGTGTGTGCCCCTCGCCCACCTTGCCCCCGTGATGACTGTGTGTGTGGTCCTAACTCCCCTTTGCCCCAGTGATGGCTGTGTGTGTGCCCCTCACCCGCCTTTCCCCCTGTGATGGCTGTGTGTGTGGCACTCAACCCCTTGACCCCTGTGATGGCTGTTTGTGTTCCCCTCACCCCTTTTCCCCCTGTGATGGCTGTGTTTGTTCCCCTCACCCCCCTTGCCCCTGTGATGGCTATGTGTGTGGCCTTCACCCGCCGTGCACCCTGTGATGGCTATGTGTGTTCCCCTCACCCCCTTTGCCCCCCGTGATGGCTGTGTGTGTTCCCCTCACCCCGCCTGGCCCCCGTGATGGCTGTGTGTGTGGAACACACCCCTCTTGCACCCTGTGATAGCTGTGTGTGTCCCCCTCACACCCCTTGCACCCTGTGATGGCTGTGTGTGTTCCCCTCACCCCCCTTGATGGCTGTGTGTGGCCCTCACTCCCCGCCCCCCATGATGGCTGTGTGTATTCCTTTCTCCCCCCTTGATGTCAGTGTGTGGCCCTCATCCCCTTGCACCCTGAGATGGCTGGGTGTGTGGCCCTCACCCCCTAACCCCCCGTGATTGTTGTTTGTGCCCCCACCCCCTCTGGTCTCCCTTGATGGTGTGTTGTTACCCCCCCCCCCTTTCTCCCCTATCTGTTCTCTGGCATTTTGCTATTCATACCTGCCATCTGACTTGTATGATAGGTGCCTGTCTGTGTCCCCCCTCCTTTGTTCTTCTCCTACCCCTCCCCTCCAGCACTACTCTGAAAGTTCATCTGGCCTAGTACGTTGGTTGCTTGTTTTGTTCTCCTCCTCCTCATCCTCCATCACTCCTTATCCCTCCTCCCCTCCTCTCTTCTGTTAAATTCCAGCACTACCTCAATTGCCGTAAGGCATAGTAATTGTAGCTGCCTGGCTTTCTTATCCACCTGCCCTCTCCTCCTCCCCTCCCTATTACTGTTCATTAGCATCTTTTATCTCGTGACCTTTGTGAAAGCAGCTTGTTTATCCCTCCCCCCTTCCATCTGTGTCTTCTTCTCCCATTTCCCTCTCCAGCACTATTCCCAATCGTTGTCACACCTAGTATCTTAGTCGCTTGTGTTGCTCCTCTCCATCTCCTTCACGCCTTACCCCCCTCCTCCTTTTGTTAATATTCTGGCACTACATCAATTGTTGTCAGGCATACTAATTTAACCGCTTGTTTTGTCTCATTTTTCCTCCCCACAGCCCTCCCCGCCTCTCTTATTGTTCCTTGCACTTGCACAATTTTAAATGTTGCCAGGCTGATTAAGATAGTTTTTATTCACATTCTGAATTGTTTCATGGACTTGTAAGAATGTAACTGTATTCTCCCATGTTCACTCCCTCCTTGAATGCGCTTTGAAAGACATTGTGTATATGCGCTATACAATTGAACAATCAATTCAATTCTCTCCCTCTTGAATGCTAAGCAATCCTTCTGCTCTCTCGGTCTCTCCATTCCTTTTGTCCTGGTTGCTTGATGATTGTCTGCTTGATGTGCCTTAGGTTGCGCACACCCCTGTCAACACCAGCAATTTGTGGGGCAGTTGCGTCTGTGACGTGGACTTGTGTCATCATCACTGCATTTGGGGAATGACCCGAGAGAGCTGCATCTCTCTGCACTTACCCGAGCATCCACTGACTGGTTGTACTTGAACCACCCCTGAACTTGTTACCCCCATCTGAATACCACACCCCTCTAAACATCTGTGCACTTGCTCCTTCTGATTGCACCATTAAGGTACGGTGTCTGTCTGTTCCACCCTGTCCTCGGTCCATGCATGATGGCATATTGATGCACTTAATGAAAATATGATGAATCACTGTCCGACAGATTCACTGCTAAATGCACTGTTGATAGTGTAGTATAGTTTAGTATGAAATTACTGTTCGTGTCCAGAATATTATGGATCTCTATGAGCGGGTGTTATTTTTGTACAAATACCATGCATCGTTGAGTGCATTGAGACACCTGTATTACGTATTGTCCATTTATCTGTCTCCTTTGACATTACATACCATAGCACAGTCTGGTGATTATTTAACATGACGTATGGGACTTTTTATGTTACACACAGGTGATTGGATGTCTAGTTTGGCATGGTGGTAGTTGTGATGGTGGGCGGGCATACCCCGCATGGCCCGACCGTTATGGTGGGGCCCTGATGGACCATAAAGGCGCGCAGCGCGGCAGGGTCGCAGGCACAGACGAGACACGACCACTCGGTTGGGTGCATAAACCCGGACTGGCGTTCTGACGCCAGTTCTGGTGATACTTTTATTTTCCGGCGTGTCACGTGACCCGGGCCTAGCGGGCACGTGACACCACATTCCTCCCCAACTTGGAGGTGTTTGCACTACTATCTAACGTCAACAACAATAACTAACCATTAATACATCCGGATGCTTTGTTTCTTTGGAGTTCATCTCGGCGGGGTCTTCTGTAGGTATACTCCGTCTACCACGTATCCTTGGAGACGGGACGATGGTCGGGGCCTTTCTCTCAACAGGTATCGGGTGCTGCTTCTCTCAGGCGCGCCCGCTCTGGGACTCACCAGTTCAGTCTGGACGTCGTGTTGGTGTGGTATTTCGGGGCCATTTGGCGTGGCATGGGCTCTGGGCGATGTCTGGTCTTGGGGCGTGTGTCACCATCGCTTCTCTCCCCGGGGACCCTGGGAGTTCTTCCCATAGTTCAGTTGGTACCCTTCGGAAGTGTGACACGTTTCTGGTCACGGTTTCACTCCCTCGCGTGGCAGTGACCATGCTGTGGTTCGTTGCGCTGACTGTCCATGGTTGGAGCTCAAAGTTGAGGGACATTTTTTTGGTGTTGCTCTATTCCTGACAATGACTGTATCGCCCGGTGTTAGCTCTCGGTGACGGGCTCGCCTGGTGATGCTTTCTTGTTCGTTCCGCTTCATTCGAGTGGTGTCTATGGCTGGTATGTCCGGTTCGGGAGCTACCTACTCGGGGTGTATGGGGAGTTCCGCCTGTATGAGAACGTGAGGGCCGCGGGGCTGATGCCGGTGGAGGAGTGTGGGGTTTGCCTGTGCATTCTTAGGAATCGATATACGTCCTTCAGCCACGGGTGTCCTTTCACTTTTGCGATCCGGATGACCTTATTGAGTGACCCCATGAATCTTTCTGCGTCACTGTTTGCTTGGGGCCATCTTGGGGTGATCTTCTGGTGCTTCACGTTGATGTCCTTAAAGAATTGGCACAGTTCTTGGCTGGTGAATGATGGGCCATTATCGCTCTTCACCTTTCTCGGGATTCCATGGGTCGCGAAGATCTTTTCTAGCGTGAGGATTGTAGTCTCTGTGTTAGTGGACGCCACGTGTTCTACTTCAGTATACCTGCTGAACTCGTCGATCACCACGAGTAAGTATCCTTCGCCAGCGATTGTGCAGTGATCCATGTTAACTGCGTCCCACAGCTTGTTGCTTCTTGGAGCGCTGCTGATCAGCTCCGGGTTTTCGGGCCTCCTGGAGGCCTGGCAGGCTGCACATGATTCCACCAGTTCGACTACCCTTTGTTGTATGTTGGGCATCCACATTCTGGACTTGAGATAAGCGGTTGTTTTGACGATGCCCTGGTGTCCGCTGTGGGCTAACCGGAGGGCTCTCTCCTCCAGCGACGCCGATATCACGGTGCAGTGGCCTTTTAGGAGCACTCCCTCGGGAGCGACAGAGAGCTCATGTCGAATTCCAACTAGCGCTCAGAGTTTCGCTTGAGCTGAGGTAGTGCGTTGGCCTATGGCCATGAGGTAGTTCTTCCAGTTCCCTGACTGGATGGCAACGGTGGTGTGTTGCAGGATGGCGTCTGTTTCTGTCTCTCGCGCTACTTCCTGTAGTGTTAAGGCTCTTGGACGGGCACATGCAATCACATGACATACATGTTCGTTGGTTTCTTTTGCATGGCGTTGCTCACCTTCTGTGGCAGGCCTCGGGTGACGGGACAAGTAATGGGCTGGGTTATCTGTCCATGGGCGATAGTCTACTTCTATGTTGTAGGGCTGCAGCTGCAGCATCCATTTCTCAATGCGTGCTGGTGGGTGAGGAGCAGACCCTCGGAATATCGGGATCAGGGGCTTGTGATCCAAGAAGACTTTCGCTTGCTTGCCTAGCAGGTATACTTTGAAATGGCGGCACCCCCATAGTATGGCCAGGGCTTCTTTCTCTATGTGTGAATAGTTCTGTTCGGGCTTGGTGAGCGCTCGGCTGGCGAATGCGATGGGGAACACATTTCCTTTGTTGTCTGTCTGAGTTAGTACCGCCCCTAGGCCGACCGGGCTGACGTCCACAAGGAGTTCGGTGTGCCTTTCGACGTTGAAAAATGCCATGGTTGTTGATGCGGACAGTGTGTCCTTGATTTGCTGGAACGCCTGTTGGTGGGTCGTCGTCCATTCCCATTTTTGGCCTTTCTTGGTCAGCTCTCGGAGTGGGTTTGCGATGTTGGCAAGGTCCGGAATGAATCGCGCGCAGTATGTCGCCATGCCCATAAAACTTCTCACTTCCATGGCGGACTGGGGTGTGTTTGTGTTCTTTATGTTGTTGACTTTGGACGGGTCGGGGGACACCCCTTTTGCGCTGAAAATGTACCCGAAGAAACACAGTTCTTCCTTCGCAAACTCACACTTTTCCGCATTTAATGTTAGACCTGCTGCTTCTAATCTGTTTAAGACTGCCGCCAAGCGTTTGTGGTGTTCCTTTTCGTCCGACGCGTACACAAGATTGTCGTCGCTGATGTTTGTGGTGCCGTCTAGGCCCGTATGACCCTGCGGATTTCGTGTTGGAATACCTCTGCGGCCGACGATATCCCAAAGTTAAGTCGCTTGTATCTCATTAGGCCGAGGTGAGAGGAGAACGTGGTGATGTACCTGGATTCTCTGGCTAGCCTGAGCTGGTGATATCCAGATCTGAGGTCAAGTTTACTGAATATCGTGGCTCCTGTCAGGTCTACAATGAGCTCATCTATCGTTGGGGTTATGTGGCGTTCTCTTCCGATCGCTGCATTAGGAAGTCTCATGTCTATGCAGATTCTTACCGCGTTAGGTTGCTTGGGTTTCTGGGCCACTACCATGGGTGACACCCACGGGGTCGGTCCTGATGTTTTTTCTATTATTCCTGCCTCTTCGAGTTTTGCCAGTTCCTTCTCCACTGCTTCCCTCAGGTGGAATGGTATCCGTCGGTGTCGTACGGCCTTCGGCTCTATGGTGGGGTCTATATGCAGCTTGATTGTTCGATCCTTTAGGCACCCTATGCCTTGGAATAGCTTCTTGTGTCGTTGTAGTAATTCATCGAGTTTGTTGTGTTGGAGGTCGAATGCGAAATGGATCAGTTTTAGTTTTTCCGCTGTCCGGCAGCTGAGTAGTGTCTCGCAGCCGGCATCTACGACATAGATGCGCACTCGGCAATTAGTGTTTTTGTGCGCAAAGTCAGATTTGAAGGATCCTTTCACAGGTAGGGGTTTCTTACACCCGTATGCATACAGTTGGACCTTGATCTTGTGGAGTGTGGGCTTCAGGTGAAGCTTGCTAAACGCTGTTGCTGGCATTACGTTCACTGTTGCCCCAGTGTCAATGACTACTTTCAGTGGCTCCCCGTTAGACAGGACTGTGCACGACGGCCGTTTCCTTTGTCGTGACCGGTGTGGTTCGAAAGCAGATATGAGGTGTATTCGGTGTATCCTATTGTTCCTTTTCCTTCGTCTCTCTTTCCTCTCCGGGGATGCACTGTCGTCGCTGTCGTCGCTATCGCTCGTGTCTGGAGATCTTTGCGAATGGTCAACGGCTCTGGCTTTCCCTTTTCAGTTATGTTGGTATGATGACTCTCTTGGTGCGAACTTCTTCCGGCGTTCTTGTGCAGGTCGGGAGGGGGTTGCTTTGTCGTTTCGGTTTGGCGGGTTCAGGCAGACTGCAGCGTAATGATTGAGACGGTTGCATTTTCTGCACATGGACCCCCATGCTGGGCAAGATTCTCCTTTGTGCCATGGGCCGCCGCACCATTTGCAAGCTTTGTTTCCTTCTTGCGCCACGTGTGTTTTCTGGCCATATTTCGTGCGAGTGTTCTGGTGTTTGGATATGGCCGTGATGTCTTCTGTTGCCTTGGGGTTGTCAAGCGGCAGTCTTTGGATTGCTGCCTCGATCACTGCGACTTGGACTTCTGTCTGCTCACAAAGGCACGCCATTTCCAGGATGCGGGGCAGGCGAATGTTCCTCTGCAAGAGTATAGCCCTTCTCAGCTTTTCCGAGGATATGCCATTGATTATTTGGAGGCGTATTGCGAACTCCTCGTCAGGGAACTCACAGCCGACTGCCATCTCCCGAAGGCGAGCATGAAATTTGTCTACAGTTTCTTTCTCACGCTGCCTGGCCATGCAGAAGTGAAAGCGTTCATAGTCAGGGTTGAGATCTGGCTTAAACATGTTCGTAAGTACGGTCTTGGCTGTGTCATAGTTGTTGTGGTCGCCTCGGTCTGGGGTGGCATTAAATAAGCGTAAGGTGGCAGCTCCAATGTTGAGCAGTAGAAAGGTACGCTTCTTTTTTGCTATGGTGATGTCTCTGGCATCGAGGTGCATTTCGAACTGTTGCAGCCAGATTTCCCATCTGATGGCTGCTCCCGTGGTGAATGGGTCAAATGGTGGCATTAATGCGGTCAGCGCTGGGTCTGGGTGGTCCGTGGTGAGGCTCTTTCTGGTGGAAAGACTCGTGCTGGCCCTCACGGGGCTGGATTCCGAGCTGAACATGTTGCACCTGATCGGGCACGTTAGTGAGGGTGGTTGTTGGGGCACACTCACTGGTGTGTTTTGCTTCTTGTGTTGGCACCGGTTATTCGTGCCTGCTGTGCAATGTGAAAAGAAAAAAAAAAATTAGAATTAATGTCCGAAGGGGAACTAAAAATTATAATTTTTTTTTTTCAGTCCTTTTCCTCCTTGCTGCAGTTAGTGCTGGGGAATGGTTGGTAGGAGTTCTTTTATGAACTGCGTGGTAACGAGCAGTGAAAGGAGCGTTGGACCGGCTTCCCGCCGTTGCTGCAGCTGATGCGCGGGTGATTGCCAATGCGCGTATAACACGCGGCTCGCGTAGTTGTTGTCGAGTTGGAAGGAGCGCGTATGATACGCGTCTCGTGTGGAGCGTTCCGCACTGATGGGGATGATAATCCACGTGCGGCCCACGGATGTGCTGTTGGTTGTCTGACCTGACAGTTTGTCCGGAGCGGTTCTGCTCCGTTACTGCAGCCGGTGCAGGGCTGGTAGGTGTGTGCAGGGTCACGCAGGTGCTTCCTACGCCTTCGTCGCCAGTGTGATGGTGGGCGGGCATACCCCGCGTGGCCCGACCATTATGGTGGGGCCCTGATGGACCATACGGGCGCGCAGCGCGGCAGGGTCGCAGGCACAGACGAGACACGACCACTCGGTTGGGTGCATAAACCCGGACTGGCGTTCCGACGCCAGTACCGGTGATACCTTTATTTTCCGGCGTGTCACGTGACCCAGGCCTAGCGGGCACGTGACACCACAGTAGTGGCATAGTCCCTCTTCTATGTGTTTCTTATGGAACCACAAAATGAAATTAGTTTTAATTCTAAGGGATGCACACAACGTTGCACTTCCAAGGATACATTCTCAGGGTGGTTTGGTGGGCCCAGATGATTGGCCCTTTGTCATCATTGAATGGTACCTGAAATGTGCCAGGGCTGTGTGCACTCCACAGGGGTTGATTTTAGGTGAAAAATGTAGCCACAAGCTGGGTAAGGGCAGCCTCACCACGTGCCCTTTCACCTGCCATGCCCAAGCGGCATGCATGCGGTTGCAGATGTGGGGCACCACCATGTCCACCGGTACGCCACACTGTGTTGCAACATTGTGCAGGACACATGCTGCCTCAATGATCCTGCACACTAATGGTGCTGCATATAGCAACTCACCACCAGAGTGGTCAAGGGAGCGGAAACGTGACTTTGTCAGTCTAGAAATCTAATTTAAGATTCATGCACGATACAACATAATATAGGTTTTCGAGTTTTCCAATGAACGGCCATTTTGGTGTAACAAGAATCGCCATTTTGTTTTCTAACCATTGCTCATTGCTTTATGTTCCTATTGCTTCGCAGTATATTTTCTGCTTACACTGCTCGACTGTAGAACATTGTTGTCTGTATATGAAAAGGACAAGGCCACAGGGCCAAGAGGATAACAAGAGTTTCGCTGAAACACGAACGTAGGCAGCGCCAGGAAGAATGCCCGGCTCCCTCCTTAATGTAGCTTTGAAGCAGAGCCGCAGGGCATTTAATAATTTCACAGCTGCCAGCCAGTCTCGTTATATGGTAGAATATGTTAGAATAATACAGCTAAAGGCTTGAATTATGCTTTTCTAACGGCCCCCCTTTGATGAGCCCGCTAAGAGCATGTCGGCTCCCAGGACACAAATAGCACCTGATAGATAGCAAGGTCCGGAATGCAACTGCCCCCTGTATGTAGTTTTACAAAGGTAGCGGGCGCCCCTCTCTCGCAAGAACAGACATGATAACCTGTTCAGTGGTTATTAACCACTTGAGAGTTCGCAGCCACTGCTTTTACTCACTGTACCTGTATGTAGTTTGCTTCCAAGAACAGAAGCGCCGTGTTCTAGTCAATAACCGAAAGATGCCTACGCACTCACAAATTGCAAATTGTTACTAGAATAGATGTTTGAAGGTGTCATAGTGGTCGGAGATATCCATCATCACACCAAGTTCTAAGAAACCCAATGAAGAGGGGTGTTATACATGTCATAGCTGATTGTTTGATATGCATTTTGTATATATGTAACTGATGTACGTAATTCGCTCTCTTGCGTCCCTCGAGGTCTAGAGATACACGTCGCAGGGGGTGAGACCGAGTTGGCCAACTGATACTTTTGCTTTGCAATAAAACCCTAGCTTTGGGAATACAACCTCGTGTCTGGCTTCTCTATCGTGTGTGGTGACCCGCCTTGTTTCCATAGACGTCAGGGTCCCCTAGGGGCCCCTTTCAACTTGAGCACTCCGAATGTGCGCTCCACTATGCCTGAGTTGCAATATGGGCTGTGTTGTATCTTACCTGGGGTGGTATGGCAGGGTTCTGTATTGGCGTCATCATGTAGGTGCTCAGAGGGTAGGCACTGTCCCCTGTACAGGCGAAAAGTTTGTCATTGGTGTATATTTGTGTGTGTGTGACATGCAAGCATGTGCACGAGCATTTATACTCAGCAATGAGCCATGTGTTGCCATGCCTCCTAGCTTTCAGGGTCCGGTGTAGGGGTGACATTCTGAATATGAAACTATCATGGGTGGATCCTGGATAGTTTGCATATACAGATGTAATCATACCCTTGGCATCACATACAAACCGCACATTGATAGAATGCCAGTGCTTGCGATGGCGATATATGTGTTCTGTCACCCTAGGTGGACGTAGAGCCACATGGGTGCAATCGATGGCGCCAAGCACTCTAAGGAAGTGTGCCACCCATAAAAATCCTGGACCACAGCCTGCCTTTCTGCAGGTGTTCTGGGCATGTTGACGTGCCTGCGGACTGAGGGGCATGCATTCCCCCAACACCTGGTGTAGGCAGCGTGGCTGCGTGGGCTTGTGAAATGCCCCCAACTATGACAGTTGTCCGCTGAAATGACCCAGTGGCCAAAAAATGTAGTACATTGAGTACCATTGCCGTCAGGGACTTGGAAGTTGCCGGCGGAGTGAGCCCCCCTCTCTTTGTAGATTGACACTGTGATAACCCGTACAATCTTGTGGATCTTTTTCTTGTGGCACGTACACTGCTGTATTGCTTTTTGCAGAACCCTTCCCTACAGTTGTGGAGGTGTGGCGATACCCCAGCAGACTGTGACGCCTCCTGAAGTATTTGGTCTCTCATTGAAGGGTCACCAATTAAAGGCCCCAAAGTCTTCCTTTTTTTCCTTTGAGGGTGCCTGAAACTACCCATTCAACACAGTGTTGTGGAGAATAGTGGATGTTTTAAATTATCCCCTGAAGAATGTTCGCCCGAATGGGATTGTGAAGAACAGAAACATGTTGGGATTGTTATTTAAATGACACATTGAGATTTTTGTGTTTTGTTATGTGATATCCTCTGTGTCTTGTGTATATGTAAAAATGGTGGCCAATGTTTTAGTAATTGTTTCTTTAGTGTTAGTAGCTGCACTGTGTTAGGTGAGGGTAGTATTTTATGTTCAATTTTTAGTTGGAATATTTTGAATAAATTATATTTTTTGTAAATCAGTCACAGCATGCAGTCCATTCTGTCAGGACTTGTGGTGCCGGAAAATCTAACAGAGGTTCCTATTTGAGGGGGTCGGGTGTAAGTAGAGAATACGAATCATCTTGCTCTTTATTGTATTATATAAATTGATATCCCCGTCGGTGGAGTAAGATGTCAATATATAGATAGGGACTGTGTGTACCTATTTGTACCTATTTGAACCTACTGTACATTGAGCACCTACATTGAGCACTTTTTCCAAGGGGCTCAGTGCTTGGAAGCACAGGGTGGGTGATGTAAGGTCATCTTCCCACTCTGTGACCAGGTCGAATAATGTGATATGAGGTGGAAACCTATACCTGCCATATACCTGGTCATCAAGCATTCCCAAAAAAGCCGGTCCTAGGCAGAAAAACCGGGTCCTGGCCCTCCCCTTCCTCCTGCAGTGTCCCACGATCCCTGCTGCAACAAATTGTACATTCATCGTAGCTGTATACGCGCGTTTGTTGATTGCGTGGGCTTTTTATGCATTTGGTTTTGTGCACGTTGACGTATCCGCCAGCAATCGCGTGGCATTTGTGTTTCAGGATTTGCATGTATTTTACCACGCGCCAGCAAGCCCTGTTTAATTCCATGAATACAGGTTTTTAGCACTCATATGGGAATTGCAAGGATTTTACTTTGGTGCATCCCACTTTGCGCCCATATTTTCACTTGTTGTTTGCCATACCACGTGTTCCGCCCTCTTTTTAGGTGACTAAGCAGAACCCAACGCCCCTTCTCTACGAGTCTCGCGCAAGGCGTTCGTGGTGTTGCAGTGATGTGCTGGACCGGCGCAGATTCCTTGCAAGTCCCTGGTAAACCCCGCGCATTGTGTTCCATGGCTACACAAACTGGCCCTTGTGCGCTATTTCGCGCACAAGTCCCCTATTTACCCTGCAAATCATTCCATGAATTAGGGTCTAAATCTCCAGCAGTGGCCTCTCTTTTTTTGTGCCTAAAAAGGATACGTCTGAGCTCCATCCCTGTCTGGATTATCGAGGGGTCAATCAAGTTACGCAAAAGGACAAATACCCACTGCCGCTGCTCCCTGCATTCTTGAAGCCCTTCAGGGCATTGCCTTCTTTTCGAAATTGGATCTTCGAGGAACTTACCATCCCATCAGAATAAGACCAGTGGATGAGTGGAAGACGGCATTCCGGACGCCCTTCAGGCATTATGAATACCTTCTTATGCCTTTTGGGCTGATGAATGCCCCTGCTTTTTTTCAGCGATTCATGGACTGTGTTTTCTTTGACATTCTTTTCCACAATGTAATTGTGTACCTCGATAATATCCTAATATACTCTCTGAGTCAAGAAGATCATATAGTGCACATTACCAATGTCTTAACTCGTCTTCAAGAAAATCATCTACTGGCAAAACCAGAGAAGTGCCAATTCCATGCCACTTCTATTCCTTATCTTGGGTTTATCATCTTCCAATCGGGTATCTCCATGGACCCTCGCAAAGTCACAGCCATAACCTCATGGCCTCAACCATTGTCTGTCAAACATATCCAATCTTTCAAGGGACGTGCTAATTTTAATAGGAAGTTTAAACAAACTTCTTGGCTATAATTCAACCAATTGAACACCTTCTCATGAAAAATTTACTGTTTCTTTGGTCTAACGAACAGGAATATGCCTTTTGACTTTTAAAAGAAAAGTGTGTGGACTGTCCTGTTCTCTGTCAACCGGACAAGAGAAACCTTTTCATAATCGAAACAGATGGATCAGATGCAGCTATTGGAGCCGTTCTTAAACAGGTCCAAGTCAACAACGAAGAACATCCAGTAGCTTACCTCTCGAGAACCCTCTCTGACAGCGAAAGACACTATTCAGTTCTGGAGAAAGAACTACTGGCCATCAGACAAGCCTTTCTATAGTGGCAACACCTCCTCCAGGGGACGGTGGAACCAGTACATGTCAGAACAGACCATTGTAACCTGCAGGTTCTTTAATCTATGGAATGCCGGAACGGTAGACAGGCCTGGTGGGCCTATTTCTTTGCTCAGTGTTGTTTCCACGTGTCATACATACTTGGCACTCAAAATGTGGTTGTGGATGCTCTTTCCCGTCGACCAGATCTGATGGAAGTTCAGTCCATTCCCTTTCCCAGGATATTTCAGGATATGGTATGTATACAACACATTGACCAATTCCTGGAAAGAGTTTGTCGAGATAGTACCTCATCATCTGAATGGCAATCATACCCTCAGTCTAACCCTTGGACCTTACAGAAAAAGGATGGCCTTCTTTTGAAAGATAACACTCTGTTTCTACCCTCCAGTTCTATCGGGGAAGAAGCCCTCATTCTGTGCCATGACACCTTGCCTGCTGGTCAACAGGGTGTTTCAGCCCCTCTATATACTCTGCGGAGGCAGTTCTGGTGGCCAGCTATATCTCGTTCTATAAAAGAACATGTGTGCTCTTGTGTCATCTGCGCACAAAATAAACACACCAAGGAGAAACCTGTTGGCTTATTACATCAGCGGAGCTACCCACCAGACCCTGGCAAATCATCACCACAGATTTCATCGTCGACCTACCTCTTTCAAGAGGCTGTACTGCGATTATGGTCACCATTGATTCATACTCTCGGATGGCACATTTTACTCCATTGGCCAAACTTCCCTCGACGGCCGAAATGGTTAGTGTGTTCCTGACGGAGATATTTTGTCTACACGATCTACCTTCTACCATCATTTCTGATCGCGGGAGTAAGTACATTTCCAAATTCTGGGAAGAATTGTGTAGATTGCTTGGCGTGAAATGTGCCTTATCCTCTGGATACAATCCTCAGAGTAATGGAGTAACCGAGAGAACTAATCAGACTCTCGAGCAGTACCTTTGTTGTTTTTCTACCCAAGTAAATGATGACTGGGTTTCTTGCATACCCCTTGATGAATTTGCATACAACAATGCTCATGTTTCTTCTTTTATGACCAGTCCTTTTTTCTGTACTTATGTATATCATCTGTTAGTTTTTCCTTCAAACCCCATGGAATCCACCGATGTTCCTGCGGTCGATCAGTGGGTCGACAATCTGACCTCTATCCATAAAACAGCTAAGGATCACCTGCTGAAGGCATGAGAATCGATCAAATGTTTCGCTGCCGAGCAACATAAGGAAAGTTCCAGGTATGTTGACTTGGTGTGGCTCCCTTCTAAGTATCTCCCACGGCATCTCTGTCCAAGCAAGCTCTCTCACAAGTACTACGGTCCTTTTTCTATAATCAAACGGATCAATCCTGTTACTTTTCGCCTTCACTTACCTCGGACTTGGAAAAGAATCCATCCGGCTTTCCACGTCTCCCTCTTGAAGTCATGTCTTCCTCACAGAAAGCAAGTACTCCACCACCACAGCTTTCGGACGTCAACAGGTCTAATTTGAGGTCTCCAGAATCTGCGACCCCCGTTACCTGAGAGATTGTCTACAATACCTGGTGGATTGGAAGTGCTTTCCGCCCAGTGAACGGTACTGGGAACCAGCTTCCAGCGTTCATGCTCCTCTCCTTCTACAAAGATTCTACTTTTTGCATTCAGGCAAACTCGGAGGAGCCACTTTTCGGAGGGGGCATACTGTCATGGCTTACCAGCCCTGGTCGCTTGGGTCCTCCTGAAGGTTTCCGCCAGGGATCGCGGGCACCATCTTTCCTTCCAAGATGGCACCCTGCTTTACCTTCCAGAAGCGGAACGAGCGGTCTACTCGTTGTTTTTTCTGCCGGCGACAGCACAAGTCACGTCTATAGAAAGCTTGCAGACCGGCACTGATTCTCAGCGTCTCAAAGTATGTTAAATTGTTTACCCTGCACAATGCTGCCTTCCAAGCTTCGCTCTCTCTTGTTCCCCTGGTTATGCTGGTTCCAGCTCCTTCTTCTGATCCTCCTCCTGACCTGCCTCCTTGCATTCCATGCCTACTCTGGATCCTCCATGTCTGCCTGCCGTGTTTGTGCCCCTTGAGCCCTGTTCCTCCCAACCGCTTTCCGGATACTCTCGGACCTACCTTCGAATAGCTCATCCAGGTTTTTACTTCCTTTTGGAAGGGTTTTTCCTGGAAATTGCTGGCAGTTCCTCTGGAGGCCATCAAGCCTGGGGTTTATCCTTTCAGGCATCGTGGCGTCTGAAGAGACTCGCCCCTACCTGCATGAGACCCGGTCCAAACGGAAACTCCTGCCAAGAAAAGGTCCAGAAGAAATCTACAACAAAGAAACCACAGGTGAGCCAGTCTATAGAACTGGAGGAGTCTGACAACGGCTAGAAAACACAAAGACCTTCCAGCCAAGTTATCATGAGGGCATCCACCCCACCAAGCCTCCAGGCCAGACGCCCTGCTTCAGTAGACAGGTAACAAGGAGCTTTCATGATCAGCAAATGGGTCAGTCATAGGAAATTCCCAAGAGTAACACATTATATTGAATGTCATCTGGGACAGCAATGAGCAAGACACATCTTATCCTAACAAAAGCGCCACCATTTTGTTTGCTTATATTTTATATAGTCCTGGTATTTGCATGCTGGTGGTTGCTATGCCACTATGAGTTTATTATGAGTTTGAGACTACAAGTCCATTGTGCATAGCGGCAATGATTAAAAAGCGGGAACTGGATAAATGTTGACCTGGAGCCTTTTGGAAACTCTCTGTAACCGGATGTTCATCAAGATCATTTCAACAGTAGAACAAATTGCAATAAATGTTTTCTTTCAATCTTTTATTGTCGACAAGTAAGTGGAATTATGGCTATAACCAGGAAAGGGTGCACCTGGAACCAAGTGGTCCTGGAAATGTGTTTCAAAGAGGGCCCATATTACACTGTGCAGTTGAATGTAGCGAGCAAGACCAACTACTCTAACCAGGGCTTGGAAAAAAAGTGACCAAATGGTAAATTTTAGAGCGCTTTTGTCCCTATTTAGGGATTAGTAAGTAGTTATACAGAAAAAGTGACACCCAGACTGTAAGCTTTATAATAAATTCTTTGCTTCAAACGGTTGTGGGGATGAGAAGAGATGGAAGGAAGGTGTGGGTGGGTGGTGGAGAGGGTAAGTGGAGCAGAAAAGCAGGAAGAATCGATCTTAGTTTGAAGATCTAGAACTTAAGCGTGCCTAGATGTAGCTTCAAATAGCTATAGGGGAATAGAGTACAGAAGAGAGTGTGAGTGAATCTTCCATATTCAAGAAATATCTGAATTTTCTGTATCCCAGCTGCTATAGGGTACACGGTTTTATTTTCTTCACAATGTCATTGTGCATGTGCCGCACACCAACTTAAAAAATGTAGTGACCCGCACAAAAGAGGGATGCTGGCGTAAGACCCATATGGAAATCTTGAGAGTTCACTGTAGGCCAATCGAACACTGGCTACAACTAGGGATTTTTCTCTACACTGCTCTGAATTAGAGGCAGCAGGAACATATGAAACCAAAATTATGTTGTAAAGATGGCATGGTTGTACAGAGGCAACTATAGCAGATATTATCAACTCTGTGAGTGCACACCACCGAGGCATACATCTCAACAACAACGGCAGTGCGCTCTCAACAGTGCAGCGCGACTGATGGGCAATTTCCTTCACCCAGTCACGAGCGAATAGCCACACGTGACGCAGCTCAAGAAAAAAAGGACCAAGAGATGAACTATAACAGATCGCTTACATTTCCTGGGATGGGGACTGGGACCCCACCTGGAGTGCTTACTACAAACCTAAGAATCCACTCATGGGAACAAGCGTACAATCTATATTGAGGTTGCTTCTTGAATCATAACCAGAACTAATACCCTCTGAAACAGAGAGGACCATCCTCCCAGCACCAGCTATTTATCCAAAACAGAGGTGCTGCCTTTGCCCTGTACATGACATGCCCTGATGAAGGCTGGGCTTTTCTCCATACTACGATCCACCTAGCCGAAACTCAAGCATCTTCCATTTCAGTCAACTTCCTTTTTAGATTTCATAACACTTTTTATTTACTTTGCCCTCTCCTATTTATGGAATGTATTTGGAAACCACACCAAATGATAGGTGTATTGTAATTCATATGATCATAGTTGCTTGTAAGGATTGTAAGAATTGATGTCTTGCAGCATACTGTCAGATTGAATGAAAATTTTTCATGTACTGCATACAATAAACAGCAGCACTTTTCTTTGCCTCATAGCAATAATCAGTTCTGTGAGGCAGCACCTGTATGTAATGTTCTTGCTATTTTCTTGAAATTTGAACTCCTACATGATAGTGACCTCTCTGTCAAAATCCTCTTAAATTATGTTTTTTCAAAATGAATAAAATAACGTAAATTTTTACTTAAATAGTACTGTCTCCGTTGATAGTGTTTTTTCTACTCTCGACTCCTTCTCGCGGCTAACATAGAGAGTTTTGCCTTCCTTTGCTGTAGGGTTTTACTGATAGCCTAAACATTGTGAAACAACGTGGAATGTCCCGCTTTTAATATAAACACTTCACATGTAGCCAATGCTGAGAGAAATGTCAATGAATGTGGCCCTTGTGGCCACCTAACATTTGGGGGCCTCGTGTTATTTCCCAAATGTGACTAATCCATCACTGAATACAGGCTTACCGCCCAACATTCCAAGTCTTTAATGACAGCATGTAAACCTTGTCCCCAGGAGCAAAACAAAATAGGTGATGGCTGGAAGGTTTCGAATAAATCTTAACCTCTGGCATTGCTCTGGACAACCCTCCAGACCATCGTTCTTCGCCTGCCAAGCCATTACAAAAGGGGAAAGATCATATGCAAATCAGGTTTGGTCCCACCGCCAAAGGGGTAGTCCAGACGTGGGTCCCGTGCCTGCTGGGCCTTGAGACCCAAGCTACTCCTCACTGATGAGGCCCAACAAGGCCGAAACATGTTTTGGGATGCTTGTGTTCTCATGCAGAAGGGATGTGTCCTAGCAGTTCGGGCTGGACTGCCCCTTTTGGGGTGGAACCAAGCCTGATTTGCATATGGTCTTTCAGCTTCTGTAATGGCTTGGCAGGCAAGGAACAATGGTCTGGGGGGTTACCCAGAGCAATTCCAGTGGTTAAGATTTATTCTAAACCTTCCAGGCACCACTTCTTTTTTTTTTCCTTGTCCCCAGGATCAAGCACTTCCTCCTTTGTCATCTGGGAAGGGGTGGTCACTGGGCGATGGGCAACAGGTCCGAATGTAATATCCAGAAAAGTCCATCTAAAAGGATGTTTTAGTGGCCTTACTTAAGGCGATGGGCAGTAGGGTAGGCATAGGACACATCTCTGCAGGAACGTACCAAAATCCCACATGGCCGGCCCTGTAATCTTTCTGCGAGAGTAGTCAAAGCCGGACAAAGCTAGCATGGCTGGTAACCCCTCTAGAAGCACCCTTTTTGTGATTGGTTGGATGTAGGCATGTGTATGGTTGTGCTGTTGTCAGTAAGGGAGAGAGATGCCATCTTGCCCTGCTGGCGATCCATGTCAGCTAATAGAATGTTGGTTGCATGAGTATGACTAATGGTCCAAGACCATCTCGTCACGGCAGCCATTTCCCTGAGATTTGTCCAGCATTTTATTTATGAGCACCATTCCTACCAATCCTCCACTGCACCCACACACCACCCGCACACCCCTACTAACCTAAACATATTTTATTATTACTCCGACTGAACCCCACCACCCCCCAACAAAATGATGCATAAAATCCACAGGGAACTGCTGGTTCACCAAATATGCTGAAACGGCTGCAAGAGGTGGGTGGGTTCGATGACTGACAGGTCGGGAGAATGTTAAACAGTATTGTGTGTGTGGAATTTCTGAATGTGACAAAGATCTGAGCTGGAGTAAATGAGGATGGCCGGTGGGTGTTCTACCTGTATACAACCTAAGAGTAATTCGAACCCTGATGAGCTGTACACATGTATAATAATGTTTCTGGGAATTGTCCGGAACCCAGCCTGGTGGTGAGGGGGCTACCATCACTGAATAAAGCTGCCCCTAAACTGATTACAGCCATATTCTCGTCATTTGGCAACACGATTAAGACTCTCAAGACATCTAAGTCTGTTCTTAATGATTCTATACTTACTCCAAAGGACAATGTTACCATTCAATCTGCTACTAAAACCTCTTTACCTTGCGGAACAAATGTAAAAGTCTAAGCTATCTTGACACTCCGCCGTCGATTGGCCAGCGTTACATCCCAGATTTTGATTCCACTTTTCGCCAGTCGACTCTCCCCCCGGTTGTGTGCCAACTGGGCAGTCAGATGTACCATTTATGTCCCACAGGGTGGGGCGCCCCCCATGGGAACAATCCTTTGTAGAGATAAATCAGATCTTATGTATCCTGATCCCTCTATATGAAAGTCTAAAGATGGAAACAAAAGCAAATTTGCTGCTGTTAGAATCTCTGGTGATTAACTTTGAAAATGTTGAACTCCATGTTTTAGCAAAGGAATTCTTGTTCTCTCCTGGCTCGGCAAACGCTGAGCCAGGCAAGTCTTCATCAGCGGGTCATCCAGTAGAGTCTACTACAAGTGACAGGAGAGGAGTTTAAAAACTGGTGCCCGCCGCAAATACTGCAACCTCTTAACAGCAAGAACCCTCTATGGGGCGGAGGTCACAGAGTGACAACGTTATCATTCGTGAATGGGAGGCTGTTCCCCCGACCAGGGTTATCTTTGACGATGAAGTAGAGGTTGGCCAGCAAAAAGAAGATCTGGTCCCGGTGAGGAAAGGCCATAGACCTCTTCTTACTAAGAATTTTATAACGGATCAGAGGAGTGCGTGTAGGGCGGTGTCCGCGGGTCCTGAGGCCGAGGGAGTCAGTATTCAAATTTCTCCAGTCGCCCAATGTAAGTTCCCTTTAAGCCTAGGGCACAAGACTTCTAAACAAAGGGTCCAACTGAAGAAGAAAAGATCCATTTGAAATCCCACATTACAGAAAGCCATACAATAGGCGTCAAGGCAGTTCTTAATAAATTGCTTTCACAGCCTGCGGTTAAAAAGGCTTTCTTGAAAGCGACTGATAGAGATTACCTGCCTCAGAATAAAGAAGCGAAGGTAACTCGCCTCAATGATTTTGACATCAACATATCTGATAAGGCCCAGAGAGCGCTGCCCATTCCCACTTCTGCTCCCAGGTAACTTCCCTCTGAGACACAGGCCCGCATTACAAGTCCGGCGCTGGACCATGGTGCTATTAGCACCATGGTCCATGCCGGACTCCGGCATGGTGGATGGCGGAATTACCACCCCATTCCAAGGTGAGTGGGGCGGTAATTCCCCATTCACCATTTGCCCTTCCCCATTCCCATTTTTGCCCCATGGGGCATAATGGGAATGGGGAAAGGCGCTAAGTACGGTGCCGCAAATTGCGGCACCGTACTTAGCACCAAGGTCACTTTGCGGCATGGGTTTTAACGCCTGCAAAAAGCAGGCGTTAAAACCCGGGACCTCTTAATCAGGCGTTAAGGGTTAACGGCGCCGACGGCGCCGTTAAACCCTTAACGCCTGACTTGTAATGAGGGCCACAGACTCGTACCTGGGACCCGAAGGTGGGTAAAGATCTCAGGTGGCTGGTATCCAGGCCGGAGTTTCAGCTGTTGCGGCCACTACGGAAAAGGCGTAATAATGGAAGGAGCGAGGTCCATGGGTTCTGGGGGCTTGGGGCGGGATTGGCTTCCTCCAAGAACTCCCAACAATGAGTTAAAAAGGTCAGATCCACCAAATGGTATTATGTTTGAGAGCGTATACCTAAAAATGGAGAAGTGACTCTAAGTGGCACTGATATCCTTGTCCAAGGTCCCGATTCTCGTGGGTATTTCCTCAGAGGATTTGTACAGAGTCTATTGTCCGGACAATCTGAGGATAGATCGCCCAGTGGTCTATTTCGGTTCAATATTGCTGGCTGATATTGTCCTTCACTGCAAGTCTTTGGTCTTGATCTGTGCAAATATAGTGACCATAAAACAGCAGGAGCTGCTATGAATGTTCTGGCCTCTCAACAACAACAAAGTGCAGAGGTCATGGCCTTGAAACAAAGAATCAGGACATCAGAAGAAACAATGGACTGGTCTTGGTTGATGGGAGGGACAAGATCCTAAGATCTACTCAGCCCTGGGCAATGGGGAGAGGGCGTTGACCCCCTTTGCAATCATGTCATGGAACACACAGGGCCATTCTCACCTCTTCTCCAACCCAGTGCTGGTATTGGAATTGAACTCACAAATGATTATATGTCTCCAAGAGACCTGGCTGCAAACTTCTCATGTGTTTGATGGGTTTAAAGATCTCATACAAGCTGCCAGGTTGGAAGAGACTGGTCGGCCGCATGGTGGTCTGCTGACTCTGGTAAAATCAATGAATAATTTTCATTTTTCGGTGCCTTATTGACGCAAGTGTTAATTAAAGGTGTGGTGAATATTGACATGTTAGTTGTCAATATATACTGGCAAGAAAACATTTCTGATTTCGAAATGCTTTTAGATCATCTGACGAGTTTTGTTAATGAATGGTGTGCTTCTCATGTGGGTGGTCAGATTCTTTTGGCGGGAGATCTTAACTCGGATTGCAGGCCCCCCCCCCAATATCGATCACACAGGGAAGGTGAGTGCCTTAACAAAAAAGCAATCTATAGGCAAACAATGGCTCAGCTGCATGAGAGGTTGGGGTTTATACCCATTCAACTGTCCTGTGGAGGGGGACATCCCTTCATGTACAACATGGTCTAACGGGAAGTCCCATTCTACTATTGTCTATTTTATTGTGGGGGACTGGTTGTTTGAGAAATGTAGCTCTTTGAATGTCTATCCATCAGATCACAGGTATCATTCTAAATCTAGGGCGTGTTTGCATTGAGGATGCCCCGAGAAGTCCCGGAAGGTCTGGCCCCAGTGGACTTGGTAGTCAATTCGACGGGCAATGGCCTACGCTGGAGCCAGGCCCTTGCAACTAGAGTGAACGACTCCTTGATGACGGCGTTGGAGCACTCATCAATGGAATGGAAATGTCTGGTGTTTTCTCCCTCAAACTTGGAGCTTTTTATCAATGAATTAGTACAGATAAATTATAGGCCGAATAGGCCAATTCAATTAAAAGCACATTTCCATGTATATAGTGAGGAAGTGATACTCAGAAAACATCAATTGAGGAAGGACATAGGATACCTAAACCAACAAAGGAATATTTTGCTAGAAGCCAAGTATAATTTGATTAGGCAAAGGCGTCACACCTATCGAAACGGGATGCAACAGACCAGTCATCGGAGAGTTCAGGAGGATACAGAAGCCCTTTTCATAGTATTAGGAAATAAAATCTCTCAGGTTTTCTGGGGATTAATAAATAATGTGGAGCCCCATCATTCAGGGCTACAAATAAATGCTCTATCAGAAGATGAGTGGGTATCACACTTTACCTGCACACATGCACATATATGCAAATCGGTTGCCTGCAGAAGTTGGAGTGTCTAGGGGACCAACAATGTCAATCCCCACCCTCTCAAAAGGGACTCCCACCACTGGGAGGGGCTGGAAAGGTGCTACATGCGTGGCTCTGCTCTAACCAGAAGTCTGACAAGTGTAGCAGCTCTTACAGAACTTTTGTACATCAGCCCCCATCTTGGGCCAGTAGGAATACAGAGATATCCTATCCTTGGTCCTCTTGAAACTCAAGTGGCCAGCATGAGAAATCTCATGGGCTAACTGTAAGAACTCTTGTTTCATCTCCTGGGGCACTACAAGTCTCCTGTAGTCTCCTGGGGTAGACTCAGTAGAGGAGGCCATCCTCCCAGTAAAGCCTGGGCTCTTGCCCTTCTAGCTGGGAAGCTGTCTGTTGGCGAAGATCTTTTAGAGAGGGACACTCTTTGACCTTTGCTGAAGTCTGCCCTACAGGGGCTACCTTCTGCCAAGACTGCAGCTCAGGATGCTCTTTAGGATCCAGATCTCCAACAGGGGGAAGGTTTTCTTCCAGTACTGTTTCACCGGTAGCTGACTCTTCTGAGTTTCGTTGGTCCTCCCACTCAGCCTCAGCTGGGGAAGGAGTCACGGGGGTGACCTGGGACTGTCCTCTCGGGATGTCCTTGTCCTGGGAGCAGGTTTAGGTGTAATACCTTTCTTTCTCCCAGAGATCTTGGGTTTCCCCTTTGTTTCTTTCTTTGGCTTGAAAATAGAAGGGTGCCCTTCCTTTGGACTGGTGGTAAGAGGAATCTCCTTAACCTCCCACTGAGAGGCTCCTAAGGTTGCTTTTCTGGCAAATCCTATTTGCTCCGTCTTCCTTTTACTGGGAGGCCTGGGGGTACTAGATACAACTCCAAGAGTTTTCAAATCATTCCCCAACAGGACTCTCCCATGCACTTCATTGTGTACACTGACAGGTATTCTAACAGTCATATTATTGCACTGGATGAGAGCTGGCAGAATAGGAACCATCTGGAGTGGGCCTCCTGCAAGTTTAGTGGGACCTTTGGGTGCCTTAGCCACATCCTCATGTTTGAAGAAACTTTCATCAAAGACTGTAATGTTTGCCCCAGTGTCTCTAATGGCAGAGGCTTCCTGACCATTCACAAGAACACTGTCCTTATGATAATCTTTGGTGTTATCTGGTATGGAGTTGTACACATCCACATTCTGTTGTTCCCACAGACCCAGGGACACTAAAGACACACTGGCTTGAACTCTAATGTGGTCTTGCTCCAGTAATTGAAAGTAACCACTTGCCAAATGAACATCTCCCTCAGGGATGAAGGCTAAGGAGGCAGTGTGGACCCCCGAAGGTTTACCCTTGCATATGGGTTCCCCTTTCACATGATCAGTAGACCCACATACAAATGATTTCCCAAATGTTCTCTGGAATGGGGGTTTCTGCTGACCCCCCTTTGGGTTTACACCAGTGGTTTCACTAGACCTACCAGGTGTCCCATGGGACTTACCCTTACTATGTTTGTGGCCCTCTTTTGGATGGTTGGAATTAGGATTCTCATGTTCCTCTTTCTTGTGCTGCTTCCCCTCTTCCTTTTTGTGAGTGGCCCCAGAGTCCTGGTTAGTGGCCCTGTTGGTTACCCATAAGTCAGCAGCCTGTGCTAACCTTTTGGGATCAAGCTTGTTTAAGTCAGCCAAGTGCTGTCTCAGATCAGGAGAGCAGGCATCAAAAATAGAGTCTAACAAAAACAGATTTCTCATTCCTTCAATGGTGTTCACTCTGTAACCCTTAACCCAACAATCTAAGTTCTTTAAACACTTACATACCCAGGTAGCCCAAGGGGTACCATCAGTCGTTTCGAGGGTCCTAAATTTCTTTAGGTACTGGGAAGGAGTTTTCCCAAATCTGGCTATTAATGCCAGCTTCACAGATTCATAATCCTTTCTCTCTATGGTATCCAACTCCATTACAGCATCACAGGCATTCAGGGGGGGGGCCTAGACATGAGCCAACATGAGCCAAGGGATGAGATAATTTCCACTGATTCCTTGAAGACCATCAGTGTACTCAAACATACCCAGCCAATCCAATACATCAAGTTTTGATTCATACATATTCACTGCTTCTTTGGGCAGGCGAGGTCTCTTGGGACTAGTATACCTAGAGGACTCGGGAAGGAAAGCAGAATCAACGGACAATACTTTCATATCCATTTCATGTTGCATTTCCAACTGAGTTTGATGTCTTGTTGTTTGGCTTCAGCTTACGCTTTCAACTTGTTGAACTTCAATTGCAATCTCAAGGTTTCAGGAGAAAAATGTTCTGGGCTTAAATGTGGCTTGTGGGGTTCCAATGGAAATAGGTTGAGGCAAAAGGGCAGGCTGTGCCAAAGAGGGGTTCTCGTCCTGAGACTCCTCTACCTCTTCTGACTCCTCTTGCAGATTGGAGTTAGACTCTAAACTGTAATCTTCATCATCATTTTCCACTTTACTTGGGATAGTAGGTGTTGGAGGCCTACTACCCACACGTTGGTGCTTCAACAACCTTGCAATTAATTCACATTTCTTTCCTTTTACTGGCAGACACCTGACTTTGCACATATCTTTCAGTTGATCTACTGTCAAAACATGCAGGGCTGCCTTATTGAAGTTATCCATATTTGGCAAATTGCTTCACTTTTTCATGGAGCTTAGGCTTGTGGCTGGTTTAGTTGGGCACAGGTACCTCAAATAGTTAATGTAACCACTCTACGCAAATACCACCGCTTGCCACCCATGTTAGGCAAGATTATATGCAGTAGCCCTGTGGGAGACTACACCAGTCTTGTCCTCTTGGTATTAGGTAACCCATCTATTGGTATAGGTCTGTACTACACAAGTTGGTAGAGTGACTGAGCAGCCATATGTACGAGGGGTACATGTGAGCTGTAGCAGTGAAACCCACCCATACAAGTATCCAAATAACACGTACACTCAAGGTTTTCTAGTAAAATAATTATTTATTTATGTAATGGCCAGTTTTAAATAAGCATTCTTTAAAAAGGGCAATATGCAACAATAATAATACACTTAGTAACAGGTTCTCAGAATCAAGATAAGCAAGCAGATACTCTTTAGAGATGCTTCATACACACTTCCTAAACCCTGAGGTGCCTTCAATTACTAGGACAGTATTGGCATTAATATAACACTTTTGTACTTGGTAAAATTCTGAGGATGTGGAAAGCAAAGTTTAAGGGAAGAAAAATGGTTAACAGGCTCTCAGAGCATGTGAGAACTTTTAAATTTCTCAATGAAGTCTAGAAAAAATCTTTCCCAGCAATAACAATTTCAAACCAGTTATCACGTATGAGGGACAGTTAGAATCAAAGTCAATGGGTCAGAAGAGTCTGCAGGGACCCAGGACAGCAAAAGTCAATTGGAACAATGTCTATGGGACTGAGGCACTTCTTAGGTAGCAAAAAATATTACAAAAAGTTAGAGAGTTTGTTGTAGAAAATCACTGTTGGGCCACAAGCTGTTACACGTTTGAAAAGTTAGAGCTAGAATAACTCTAGAAAGGCAGCTATTGCAAATTTCAACTGAGATAGGCAAGGTACAGACAAAGAGGTAAGTACCCCTTAGTCGGAACAGTACCTTAGGTTAGAAGAAGAGGATCCAGCTGTCTTCTTTCCTAGTTGCAGACTTGTAGATCCTGTGTTCCTGGGCCTAGGTAATGGGGACAAGAGGGAGGACATCGGGAGGACTCATGCACAGCAGTTCGGTGGTCAGTTGCAGCTACGGGCTCTTTTCAATTCAGCTGCACTTCGCAGTTCCAGCTACCGGCAAATAGCACCACTGCGGATCTTGGACAATTGATGGACTTTCTTCACTCCTTGAGTCCAACAATGTGGTGAGGTGACTCGATCTTGGGTCGTCCTGCTTCGGGAGGGTCCTCAGGATCTTCCTGGAGCTTTGGTCTGGCTTAAAGACGATGCACTCGACTATGGATTTCTTGACCCCTGGCACTCGGTTGCTGCAGCAGCAATGAAGTACAGCCAGTTTGGTAAGGTCTTCCAGCAAAGTTTGTCTTGGGGTTAGTTGGTCCCACTAACCCAAGGGAAGAATTCGTCCTCTCTGGAGCATCTCTAGTCTGTTCGGAAAAGGAGTTTCAGCACTGCAGCAGGGCATCAGCGGGCAGTTCAAGGCTCCAGGAGAAAGCAGCAAGCTTCTCTTCACGATTCCTTCGTCGGATGTTTCTTCCAGTGGTCGACTCTGTCCTCAGTTCAAGAAGCCTCGCCTTTTATGCAGGTTTCTCCCATTCAGCTGTCAATCACATAACAGGGTAGCTATCCTGCAAGGACAACCAGCCAGCCAATCATGACTGGGTGCATTCAGGTTACCACAGAGACTAAGGACAGGGAGTTTCGGGCACCTTCCTCGCTTCCTGCCCTGCCAGACACACTGGAGCCAGAGGAGGGTTTCAGTACTGAAGCCCTCCAAAGGCAAAACGAATAAAAGGGTTAAACCTGGTTTGGCGTGCAGAGTAAAACTTAAGAAAGACCTCACAAGCAAGAAATGGCAAAAAAAAAGAACTCAGCCATTTTGACACAATGGTCAGCCATGGTTGCTATACTGCAGCTGAGAATTCAGCCTACTGTAGAAAAGTACAATGGTAGGAACATTAAACCACTGCCACCAACCATTTAAAGTCGTGCGTAAGTAGAAAAAGGAGCTACTAAGTAACCCCCCAGCACTCCACATAAAATGGGGTGTGCTGGATCTACAGAGAGAAAAGGTAAGTAAAGTCAATTTCACTTTACTATTCTTGGGAACAGTAGTTCTCACAAGAAAGGGTATTTAAACCCTATGAGAAATCCAAAGGACTTCTCTGTGACACTGCACTGAAGGTGCTGTGTGTCACCATACAAAAAGTAGATTCACAATGTATTGTGCCGTGCCTGACTTGGGTCACGTCTAATCTAGGTGTACCACTGCCCTGGGCGACAGCCTGTGATTACGCTAATCTAGGGCTGCCCTGACCTGTGCACTCCAGCCATTGGGTTATCCCTATCTAGGTGCCCAGGCTTCCAGCCATACCATAGCATCCTCACTCCCTTCCATTATCTCACCAGTCCCACTCAAGGAGACCCTATCTTGTCCCTGTCAACAAGCTCATAGGGAACCTATTCTGGCAGCCAGCACCACCATCATGCACATCATCGTGCGCCTTCTATTGCACTACCTCCTAGCCACACACCTTGCCCTATTCACTCAACCACCCAAGTCAACCACTCCTACCTTTGAGGTTAATAACCTGACCTGCCCTTACCTACGTGACCCAGCGTCACCCACCATGACTTTGACACCCTCAACGAGTCCTTCAGCAACTACCGTTGACGCTCACCACCCCTGCAACCAGATTAACCAATACCTTAATGACCCAGCTCTCTGGCTCAAACACTTTGCCACGAAACCAACTCCTAACCAACCTTGCCCCCTCACTCTTAGGAACAAGAGACTAGGCACCAGATTCCGCATTCGTTCTTCCCACACCAACACCACTAAGCAAGCCCCACGCACACCACCCAGCCCACCTTCGCCCACCGCCACTTGCAAAACTAAGACCACAGGGGTTAAATTGCCTGTGTTCAAGGGTGCCCTCATCAATGCTAGATCTCTCACAGCACACGCCCTTGACATAGCCAACCTTATCACCACTGCCGACCTTGACTTCATTGCCATATCCGAAACCTGGCTTCATGCCGCCTCTGGCCCTTCTCTATCCTTGGCCTTACCGCCTGACTATGGCATCACACGCTGTGACCGCTCCTCTGCCCATACTAGAGGTGGCGGCGTGGCATTCATCCATAAAAACTCCCTTGACCTAAGAGTGGTATCCGACTCCAAACTTGAATCAGCTGAACTGCTGACAATCAAATTACTACTAACACCTAACCAAACGGCCACCCTTCACCTTATCTACAGGCCCCCAGGGCCGGCACCCACCTTTGTCAGTGAAATTTCCACTCTTCTTCTTGAGAAAACAAAAAACAACTCCCAAACAATAATCTTAGGTGATTTCAATCTAGGTCGCGGCGACCCTAAGGATCCTGTAGCAACTGATCTGGAGTATGCTCTTACTGACCTTGGCCTCACCTTGTACATACAAGAACCGACCCATATCAAAGGCAGGACCATCGATTGGTTAGCCGGTTCTAATTGCAACATCCAGGTCCTCAATAACTCCCCATGCTTATGGTCTGACCATCACATCATAACATTTAACATTGAAGCTACCCCCCGAACCCCAACACCCATAGCCCCAGCCCTCCCCACCCGCAATAAAAAAAATATAACAAGAGAACAACTCCTCCCACTGTTACTCCCCTCTCTTAATGCGGCGACCAACGCCTGCTCTGATCCCACCTCCCTAGCAGACATCTACAACCACACGATGCTCACGGCTATTGACACTATAGCACCAATCAAACCTAGGAAGGCTAAACCACGAGCACATCTCAACTCATGGTTCACTCCACAGCTAAGAATCCTCCGCAAAGCCAAACGCTGCGCGGAAAACCGTTGGAAAAGCCACCCATCTGATGAGCATAAAGACTGCTTCCTCCTCGCCTCCCTCACTTATAAAGACGCCATCATCATTGCTAAAAAAGATTCGCTTAATAATCGTATCATGCAAGCCGACTCTAATTCCAAGGAACTCTTTAGAGTCCTAAAAGAGCTCGAAACCCCAGTCTCCCCGCCAGACACTTGCACGAAAGACAGCAAATGGTGTACTAACATTCAAGCAGCCCTCCTAAACAAAATCTCTATGCTCCAATCTAAAATAAAAGGAAAGCAGGACTGCCTGAGGCGTGACAACCGCTCACTCTCCCCTACTAGGCCCACCCTCTCCAACTCTGCCAACATCAAACCTTTCACCTTCGCACCGCTCACTGTCACCGAAGTAGAAAACATCATCCTCAGGATGAAACCATCCAACTGCCAAGGTGACCCGTGCCCAGCTCCCATCATTAAGGACTCCGCCCATGACTTAGCCCCATTCATTACAGCCTTCATTAACTCATCCTTTGAAACAGGTATTGTCCCGGACAACCTTAAAGACGCCTGGGTGATCCCGCTACTAAAAAAACCTTCCCTTGACCCAAGCACACCCACAAATTCCGACCTATTACTACAGTACCATTTCTGCTGAAGATACTGGACCGTGCAGCTTACCTGCAGATCCAAAACTACCTTGAATCAAACAATCTGTTAGGTCTACGACAATCCGGATTTCGGGCCAGACATGGGCCCGAAACGGCTCTATTAGACCTAAAAACCCAGATCGAAGTCCTGAAGGACAAGGGCAAATTAGCAATGCTATTACTCCTCGGCCTTTCCGCCGCATTTGATTTGGTTAACCACCAGATCCTTTGCAGGCACCTCCACTCTGCTGCCAACTTCTCTCCCTCCGCAGCGGCCTGGATCAAATCCTTCCTGAGCAACAGATCTATGAGGGTCTTTGCACCTTCCGCTGCCGCAGATCCCTCCCCTATTCATTGCGGTGTTCCGCAGGGTTCTTGCGTGTCACCTACTCTTTACAATATCTTTACAAAACCACTCTTTGATGTGCTTGATTATCTGGGTGTCTCCTACACCAACTATGCGGGCGACACCCAGATACTCATTCCCATCTCTGGTGATGATCTTGCTGACACCAAGGCCCTCAATGACGTCTACTTGGTCATCCAAGCCTGGATGGCCCAGCACCAGCTATGTCTGAACGACGATAAGACGGAGCTACTTATCCTGGGTACATCACAACGCCTGAGCAAACTTGAGCCATCCTATCAGTCATTCATCATAGACGGCAACTCCATACAAGTCTCGAAAGACACTAAAACACTAGGCTTTTACCTGGATTCCACCTTATCCTTGTCAAGACAAACTAATGCAGTCAGGTCCACCTCTGCCTACACGTGCAAACTCATTATGGCCTGCAGACCATTCCTCACCACCCACAATAGCGTCACACTAGCGAGAACACTTATCATGGCAAAAATAGATTACTGCAGTGCTCTATACTTAGGCACCAGCCAAGAAAACCTGTCCAAACTCCAAACCACCCAGAACAATGCAATTCGAGCGGCCCTGAACATCCCTCGTAACCACCACATCTCAGAAGCCAGAACAGGCCTAAAGTGGTTACCCGTGAAGCAGAGAATTTCCCTAAAAACGCTTGCCCTCACGCACAAATGCCTAGCCAACAAAGCTCCAATCTATCTCTGCAGTCGGCTTTCGTGCCACTCCACTGCCCGTCCACTAAGAACTGCTCAGACTCACTGCCTTACTATCCCTAGGTTTAAGCTCCAAAAAGCGGAGGCACTAGCTTCCCTGTCCTAGCCTCCAAACTTTGGAACACCCTCCCCGCTGCCATCAGAGCTGAAGACTCCTTCAACACCTTCAAGAATAAAGCCAAATCTTGGCTCTTTGACCAGCAATAGTTGTGTTAGACATCTGTCCTACTTACTCAGCCCGCCTGTTCCCCAGCACGATTTCCGGTCTGCTACCTTCCCAACTACCTCAGGGATACTTCCTCTGCAGAGCCTATGGACACTGTACCATGTGTAATATATGTAATTATTAAGATTGTTATTATGTTGTATTGGTATACTTTTATTGTAATCTATCTGCATGTATGTTCTTTTCTTGCAACCCTGTACAAATTGCGCCCTGATGCCCCCGGGCCTGATGGTCTGCGCGTTATAAATAAACAAATACAAATACAAATAGATGCCTATGGAGTTTGTCAGACTCCAAAAAAAGAGAAACACATAATCCAAATCAGATCAAAATACATAAGAGAGTGAGAAAAAGGGCTCACTCACTCCAGGGTTAAAATTAAAACGTCCTAAAGTCCAGCAAAAGAGCCTGAGGTCACTAAAATTGAAGGGAATTAGCACAGAAATGAGAATTCTCTCTAACATGGATCCCTTATGGGCTCAGTCGCGTTTGATAGATCTCAACGTGGCGTGTACCTCTTAGATCATTGGTTCTGAGGTTAATAAACAGAGACATGGCATTTTGCAGTTGAATATTTAGTATTTGGTATTGGAGTTATTTAAGCAAATTCCCCCGCTGAGGTCTCTACATTCTCGAGATATTGAATTTATCTCCCTCTCTGTGAACACAAATAATTGCATGGCCTCATACTTCTTCTCTTGAGATTATCTCCAATCTGGTCTGGCCACAGAGGGCTATTTTTCACTCCCTGGGTTATGATGTAGTTGAACTTAAGTCTAGTGAGACAGCCAAGTTGTTCCTGTCACCACCGGCTGTTGCCTGAAGCAACCGGAAATCTTGGAAGACATGACCTCACGTGTATTGGCCACTATTCAACAGGACCAAAGGGGCACAGGATTGGTTATCAATTGAGTCAGCCTTTGTGTCCCTTAGGGCAGGATTCAATCAATCCTATCATTGTGGATGTTAAGATTCTTTCTTGGAATATATGTGGGAATGACTATTATGTTGATTTATACCAGAAAGAATCCGATAGGTCTATTGGGGTGAAGACTTTCTTGAGAAGGTGAATGTTTCGAGACTTTCGGATGATGATTCTCAGCTACTTGAGGCGGAGTTGACACTGGATGAGATCAAAGGGGCTATTAATAGATTGAATGTGGGAAAGTCGCCAGGGCCTGATGGCTTTCCGGTTGGGTTCTACAAGCTGTTGCCGGACTCGGCCCTTGAATTGCTAAAGGACGTATATGTGGCTTCTTTGGCAAATGGTCTTTTACCGACCACTACTAGACACGCAACGATTTCTGTTTTTCCTAAGAAGGGGAAGGATGAGACACTTCCAGCGAGTTATAGGCCGATTAGTCTTATTAACACGGATAATAAGATTCTGGCAAAGGTCTTGGCTATTAGACTGGAAAATCTTCTACCGGCCCTGATCAATGAGAATCAGTCGGGATTTGTGAAAGGTAGGAAGACATCAATTAATATTAGAAGGCTGTTTCACACGATCGATAAAGCAACTGATCCGTTGGATGGAGCAGCGGTCTTCTCGTTGGATGCGGAGAAGGCGTTCGATCGAGTGGATTGGGAATTCCTCTTTTTGGTTCTTGGAAAAATGGGATTTGGGGCAAAATACAGATCATGGATTAGGCTACTATATTCAGATCCTACAGCTGAAGTTAACACCAATGGTAGACGTTCGGCTTCTTTCAAATTGGAAAGAGGGACAAGACAGGGGTGTCCTCTTTCCCCATTGCTATTTGTTATTGCGATTGAGCCCCTGGCAGCTATGATTAGAGGTGATCCCTGTATAAAAGGACTGTTGTGTTGGGGAAGGCAACAAAGAATATGGAACAGTCACTACCAATTCTAATGGAAATTTTGAGATTATTTCAAACCGTCTCTGGATATAAAGTAAATTGGACCAAGTCGGAGGTGATGCCCCTGGTACCTTGCTGTAATAAACGTTATGTGACTAATCTAGGGTTTAGATGGTGCCCAGATAAAATGAAGTATCTTGGTATCTGGATTACTCAAAAGATTACTGATTTGGTGAGGGTGAACATGAATACAATTTGTAAGGATTTTCAAAATGATCTGGAACGTTGGAGTTTATTAAGTCTTTCACTATGGGGGAAGGTTAATGCTTTAAAGATGGTACCGACCCCCAGGATCAACTATATCTTGAGTATGATCCCACAGAATATAGATACTCGGTACTGGAAGGAATTGGACAGTAATATTCAAGGTTTTCTGTGGGACAAGAAACCACCTAGATTGATCTTATGGAAACTACAATTACCAGTGGAGAAAGGTGGACTAGGAGTGCCGAACTTTAGAGCCTATCACCATGCCTTTATTTGTGACTTCATAATTGATTTCTTGGCACCAATACCTGATGAATGGGCTGTGGCGGAAGCAAGTTGTAATGGTCCTCTGTCACCCAGAGCCTTACTGACTACAGAATCAAGAGTGAAGAGTGTGAAGGACCCATTGACTGTCTGTCTGAGAAACTCCTGGAAGAAATTCAATGGTTTGCTGGGTGTGGATGCATGTAGAGATCCTGGTGCGTCATTGTGGTTGAATCCCTCTATTAGATTGGAAAATAAGACGCTATTCTGGGCAGACTGGTTTTTGGGTGGTGTGAGTTGGATTGATGATTTATTTAAGGAGGGGAAATGGATGAGTGCTAGAGAGTTGCAACAACAATTTCATATTGAAAATTTCAGGTTTTCAGATTACAGGAAATTGAAGATCGCAGTTGGTGAGATTGATTTCCAGGCGAGTTTGAATTTGGATTTTCTTACAAGAAAGTCGTTGGTAGGTGAAGGTGGCTTAGCTAGCCGGGTGTACAAACAAATAGTGAGTGAATATAAAGACAATGTTCAGCTCAGAGACGGGTGGAGTCGAAGAATTGGCTCTGAAATTACAGTGGAGACATGGACAAGGATGTGTGCAAATGTCAAATTTTGTTCCCTGGGTTTGACTGAGAGAACGAGACGAATAAAGATATTAAACAGGGTTTATTGGACACCTGAAAGATTATGGAAGCGAGGTTTGAAAGATGACTCTGAGTGTTGGGCTTGTATTTGTGAAACTGGTAGACTGGAACATATGATGTGGGATTGTAGGAAGGTGTGTGAATTTTGGAATGAGATTGGTGTGGTGATGGAAAAGGTCTTGGATGAACCAATAGGTCTTGATTTTGAGACATTAATACTGGGAAATGATGCTACCTTAGATATACTCACTCAAAGCCAAAAGAAGTGGTTATTTAGGGGAGCCAGGATGGGAAAAAAAATCATCCTTAGGAATTGGAAATCCGACATTTCTTTAAAAAAAGAGGACTGGTTGAAAGAAATGCTTGATCTGGCAGATGTGGAAAAATGTATACATAGGAAACAAGGCAAGAATGGGTTGCTTATGAAAATTTGGGGCACATTTCTGATATTGTATTGATTCTGACAATTTCATATTATATGATGTGTACCTGGCATCTGTAAGGGGGGGAAGGGGTATTAATGTGTTTGTAATTATGTATATAGTTTTTGCTACAAATTTCTTTGTTATTTCATGTTTTGTTGTTATAAGTAAAATGAAAATAAAACAGGAAAAAAAACTTTTGGTGTAAGTGGCAGCTCTCCTCTAAGATACGTAATTTTAACATTCTGTTTATACAAGAGACGATGTGTATGGGATCTTTTGATTTGGAGGGGTGTTCAATTTTTCCTTGTCCGGCAATGAGTGTGGCAAAGGGTAGACCCAGTGGAGGCATGGCAATTGCCCTTGATACCAAGCTGCTGATCACATCTTCTTTGTGGTTTGTTGGTGAGGGTATCCTTGTGGTGCCTGCCTGCTTTCTGAAGGGTATTGGAGATGTCCTGCTAGTTAACATCTATTGGAACCTGGCTAAACAATCGATCTTTGCGTTTCACTCCCTCTTACCCCAGACATTTCACTCCTGGTTGACGGCAGGCTATCAACACGCTATGATTGTTGGGGGAGATTTGAATGCTTGCTGTGCCGAGGGTAAAGATGTCAACTTTCACTCCTGTATCCCGTACTTGTACAATAGAAGTATTATGTTGGGCATTGCGTGGGATACCCTTATGTCTACCTGGGATATGCACCAATTAGAGGTCAAGCAGATTGAGGATGCTCCACTCTTTGCTTGGCATAGAGGCAATTCAAAGTCATGGATATACTATTTTTTCGTCTTCACCCTTCTTAAATTTAGGTGTACTAACTTGTTCTTTTATGATCCTTGGGTTAGTGAGCACCTTATGAGATTTTTCACAAACAAAGAATCTTCAGCTAGGCACGAGGTGGTTCTCACGCTTGTTCCTGTAAGATCTGATAGGAATGGGTTAACCTGTCGTTGGGATGGGAAAATGTATAACAAACTTGCTAAATATCTTTTCCCGGTTGACAACATGGCGGGGAAGAGGAGTTTGTTTGGGTAGGCCCCTTCTGGGATTAGGTCGCAAACCTCTGGATTTATGTATTTTTGAGGCCATCAAGAGGGTAACGTTCGAAAAAAAGTATGGTCCGAAGCATCCCACCCCCATGCGTTTGACCAGACAGAAAATTATGGATTCTAAAAGGGCCAAAAGGCTTGCTATTAAAACATTTGGGGGGAGGGCTAGCTCGAGAGAGGATTTTGACAAACTTGAAATGCATGAGAGTCAAAGGCATAGTAATTTTGTGAAATCACTGAGGTATGAACTCCACTTACAGGACAATCAGTATATATTGATATGAGGGATAAAGTGTTACTCAAATGCGCCAACTGCAAGTTAGATTTGTTGCGGTGAGTCTTCAAAAAATAATCCAGTTAACAAACAAAGTCTTCAATGTAGATTTCCATAATATGATTTATTATAAGTTCTCACATGTTACCATCACATGTTTATGTTGTTCAATACAAGTGTTTTCTGCACACTCAAAAATAAAGAAGAATTTTTGCTGTAAACAAACAGAGTTTTTTGTCAAGTTATTTTAGTTCCTACTCGACACGTGTTTCCCCATTGTTAGTTTACAATGGTTCCTCAGGAGAGCAAGTTCTGCATTAATAGGCATTGTTTTGAAAAAACAAAGAAAAGGAAAAAGAAGAATAAAAGAAAAATTTAGTCAGAAATATTGTTTAAATATAAATATCTTGATTTTATAGAATAATGCGTCATTTCTCGACTCACCCTATTATGTTCCTTCATGCACCCCTTGTGTTTGGTGCACGCACTTTTACCAAGTACTTTTTGATTAAATACATGTATCTTTTTATGGCGATTTAATGCTGTCAGATTTCAGGCGGTCATTGGTTCTGTTAAATAGAGAAGGCTTTTTTTAGAACTAGGAAGGTTTTCCCAGATCATAGAACTCAAATAGAAAAAAGGCTTGGAAAAGTTGGCTGTCCAACATTTATGCTGCTAGTTAGGGTCTACGTAATCTTACCTCAGTTTCTAATTGGCTTATGGTCCTTAAATTAATGTCATTTCTGGTCCTGGTCCTGTGCAGAATGCTGCCGGATGCTTTCGCATCAATTCTGCTGCACAATGCTCGATTTATACCTCACGCGAGGCGCAATGACGTCATCACGCTGAACGCCACATTTTTACGCGCCACGTGATGATGTCATCGCGTTGCGTAATGTTAAAGCGGCGATTTTGTTATCGATTGCATTTTTAAGCTCGTTTTAATAGCGGTGCTGCTAATTTTCTGATTATCACTTATGATTACTTCTTACTAAACGTGCAGGTGACCTAACTTTTATTTTAAAGCAGGATGATGTGCTTGTTTTTCCTTCAAACTGTTTTCCACTACAGAAAAAAAGGAGAATTTTTTCTTCTAGTTGTAAATAAAAGTAAAAACGTACCTGAATACAAATAATACATTTTGTTCTATGAAATGCAAACTTAATTTTCAATGTCATATTTTTAGCATAAACAAATCATTTTCATGTTTTAAATCTGTTAAGTCATAACCAATTATACATCTCTATATCACAGTTTAGACCTGCTTTGCAAGTGTCCATAATGCATATCCATTTACTTTTTTGCTTTCTCAGGATTTCTTCCTTATTCCTTCCTCTGGGTGGTAAAGAGATTCTTTCCAAGCCAAATACCTTTAGATCTGATATATCCAATGTTGGGTGATTTTCCATTATGTGAATTTAATTGGGAGATCTTAGATCTTTGTTTTGAATTGCTCTGAGGTGTTCAAAAATTCTTACCTTCAGTTTTCTTATTGTACTTTCAATGTACAGTTTTTCGCAAACAGATTCTAGCCCATAAATTACAAATGTTGAGTTACAATTAATTAGTTGATTGATTCGTTTAATTTTCCCATTTGGTAGTAAAATGTCCTACTAGCCTGGCTGGCCCTGCACCGCTTAAGCCCATCCAGCCCCGTTCCTCGCACTTAGCACGTGGTCCTTCTCCCCCTGCACTCTCTGCATTGCCCTGGTACTTGTCCACCTGACCTCCCTATAGCACTCGCCTAACTCCTGCCCCCCCCCACTGCTTTTGTGCTCTCGCAACCCCGACCTGCACTTCCTTTCCTCCTTAGAATTAGCGCTTTCCGGTCTGACTGGCACTTCTCCTCTCCTCTCTCTTTATTGAGATTTGGGCTACTGTGCACATCACTTTCTGCACACACTGTAAAGTCCCTTTCTGCATGCACTGGAAAGTCACTTTCTTCACACGGTAAAGTCACTTCTGCACGCACTGTAAATCCTGCTCCTCTATCTCCAAAACATATTGAAGCCTGTAACAGTGATTGCAACAGCAAGTCTTGAATCCCTATGGACTCCACCCGTTCTTCCACTTGTAAGAACAATGTGGAATCCATTGGTGTTGTGGCAATGCCAAATGCAGTGCATGTAGATGTCAGCCAGCATTACGTTTTTTCTTGCATTACCAGTGTAAAAAGCTACTAGAGCTCGGGATGGTTGGAAATTCCTATGCTTTTGTCTCAACGCATGCACTAAACAATCAACATAAAATGGTGAGTCCAAAATTCATGCAAAGTTCATGCAAGTGATAGCAGCTGCTGTCGGTCCAGCGAATTAAGCTGTCAATTAAAGTAACCCTGTTATTATGTCAATACACTGGCTGTTCAAAAATAACTAAAGAAATCACATTTATACTTAAAAAGTAGCCTTGTCCAATTATGCTCTTTTCTAAATATGGTGTTGTTCATTAATGAGCTCAGTCATATCAGAACTCCCAGAGGTCTCAAGTCTTTGCGTGTTTCCTCATTAGGTACTGTTTGGTGTTCCGCTCAGGTATCAGGAGAATGACGTAGCATTTGGGGATGAAGATACATCCCTGGAGCCCAGCGCTGGAAGTCAGGATGGCAAAGATCTCCATGGCCACCATGTACCTACCCTTGGTGGCCATGTACGATGGGATGAAGGCGATCCATACACTGCAGAACACCAGCATGCTGAAGGTGATAAACTGGGCCTCATTAAAACTATCTGGTAACTTTCTCGCAATGCAAGCAACAACAAAGCTCAGAAGAGCCAGAACTCCCATGTAACCAACCACAGAATAGAACCCAATGACGGAGCCTTCGTTGCACTGTAAGATCATCTTCCCAGTCTCTGATGTGGTGTCGATGTCTGGGAACGGGGCAGAATGAACGAGCCACATGGTGCAGATAAACACCTGCACAAGTGTGCAGAGAAGCAGCAGACAGTTTGACATTCGGGTGCCCACCCACTTCTTGAACTTGCTCCCAGGCTTTGTGGCATTAAAGGCAATGATGAGCGTGATGGTTTTTCCAAGAACAGAAGATACCGCAATTGTGAAGATGATGCTGAAGGAGGTTTGTCAGAGGAGACAGGATGTCTTTGAAGGGCGTCCAATAAACAAAAGAGAGCAGAGGAAGCACATCATGAGGGAGAGGAGGAGGGTGTAGCTGAGATCCCGGTTATTGGCTTTAACAAGAGGTGTGTTGCGGTATTTAATAAATATTCCCAGCACACCAGCAGTGAGGATGAAGAAGAAACCTGCAATGGAAGATAAGACCACTCCCAGAGGATCTTCGTAGGACAGGAACTCTGTGATCCGTGGAATGCAGGCATCTCGCTTCTCATTGGACCACTGGTCTCGTGGGCACGTTATGCAGTTTGCCATATCTACATATAAAATAATACAGTTCAGTGTCACAAAATCTTATTAAAATAAAGGGATAGGTAAAGAGGAAGAGAAGAAGTAAAGTGAAATAGAGAAAAATAAGATGTTCTCTAACAGTCTGTCAAGGAAATATTGACCTCTCTGGAAAGTTGCAACTTGGCATGTACTCATTGGGCCTCATTCCGAGTCCGGCGCTAATGGAAAAACGATGGCGGTAAAGTAATACCGCCATCCTTTTCCGCCGTGGACTATTCCGACCCATCACACCGTAATTACCGCCGCCGTAAAGTACGACGGCGTAAATAGCGGACCAGTGTCGCGCGCCCGAGACACCACGTCGGAAATAACGCTAAGGCGTTAACCAGTGCTGATCCCAAGTAAAGCGGACACGGTAAAAACAGGCTCCACAAGGGCGCAAAGTACCTTAACGCCATGGCGTAATTACCGGCATCGCAGAGAAGGTGTTAACAACCCTGAACAGTGCCAGAAAGAGGAACAGGTGCACCCAATCAGCACAGGTGGAGTCCATAGAGTCAGGCACAGCACAAAAGGAGCACACCCACACACCACACCCCCTCCCACACCAAGATGATACCAATTCTCGCAGCATTCATGGAGCTGGAGGCCCTGCTTGCAAGGCAGCAACTACGACAACATCAACAACAGCAACCACAGCAACCACAGCCCCCACCACAGAGGATGCACAGGAGGAGAAGGAGGCAGAGACAGGCCCAGCATGCCCTACCGGTGCAGCCACCATTACCACGCCGTCAGCCCCCAATTGCACGCATCAGACCCACCCCCTTCAACCTCACACCAGAGCAGATACACACCCTGTACCGGCTTGACCGGGACACCATAACCACCATAGTGGCCCTGATACATAACGACATAGTGAGCCTTATAGAAATCAGCACTGCCATCCCCCCTCTACTCAAGGTAGTGTCTGTGCTCCACTTCCTTGCCACAGGGACCTACCAGCATACAGTGGGGCACATGCATGGCATTTCACAGCCCATATTTTCCCGGATACTCAACCAAGTGCTCGATGCCCTCCTCAAGCACAGAAGGGACTACATATGCCTCCCCCGGACTCCCCAGGAGACATATGATACCAAAGCTGCCTTCCATGCACTTGTAGGCATGCCAAATTGCATAGGTGCCATCGACTGCACCCACGTTGAATTGGTGGTCCCCCATGCCATGGAGGTGCCGTATCGCAACCGCAAGCAATATCACTCCATCAACGTCCAGATGGTGTGTAATGCCAGTAAAGCCATCACACAATGCAATGCCCGATACCCCGGATCAACTCATGACTCCTTGGTCCTGCGCAACTCTACACTACCACGCTACATGGAGCGACATGCTGAACGACGTACCTGGCTGCTTGGTGAGTAACCGGAATGGGCCATGGCAGTCCATTGGGGCTGTGAGTAGGCTGTCAGCATACTCCACCCGGGTGGTAAAGGGTGGGGTAGAGAGATGCATAAGGGTGGGACAGTCAACGCCATTGTACGATGTAATGGGGTGACTGTATCCTGGGACATGTGTGCATGGCCAGTGAACATCTGCTGCAATGTCAGATTAGCACAGTTCTCCACCATGATTGCACGAACACTTACCTTCATTCCACTCTCATGCAGGTGATGCTGGCTACCCATTGAAGCCGTGGCTCATGACCCCGGTCCGCAACCCACAAAACAGGCACCAGGAGGACTACAATAGATCTCATACCCGTACACGGGTGGTGATAGAGCAGACCTTCGGCCTTTTGAAGGCACGATTTCGTTGCTTCAGCCGGTCAGGTGGGGCCCTCATCTACAGCCACGAGAAGGTGGCCAAGATCACCATGGCATGTGCAATGCTGCACAACATGTGCATCCATCGGAACATGCCACTGCCCCCTGACGTGGGTCTGCTACCACCAGATGAGGAGGAGGAGGAGGAGGAAGGAATGGCAGGACAACATCACGGGGCCGATGCACAGGAGGGACGTCACGTGCGACAAGCATTGATTGAACAATATTTCTGAGTCACAAGTCAGCTGAGGGGGTGAGGATGACAGGACATTGGGCACTGGGTGTGGGGATACATGTACTACATGCACTGTGAGACATTAAAAGACACATGCACAATGATCAATGTCCACTCTGTTTTCCAGGATACACCAAACTGTGTATTGTATAATCATGTGAAAACGTGTACAAATAATCCTCCACCCTCACCCCTCTCCCCCCCAACTCCCACGCACACCCTCTCCCCCTCCCCCCCAACTCCCACAACAGCCTCACCCCCCTCCCCCCCAACTCCCACAACAGCCTCACCCCCCTCACCCTCCCACAACAGCCCCACAATGGTCCCATCAATACTACATAGGCCACATGTGTGTGGCTTCATAGTCAATGGGCACTCCCCGAGCCTGGGGTATCATTTTCGCATTGTGCGTTGTGACCTGCGGACCGGGCTGGTCTGCGTGGAGGAGCACTGGGAGGGTGGTTCCTCCTGCTGGGGCTGAGGTCTGGGGGTTGCTGCCTCCAGGGCATCAGCAATCCTGCCGAGCACCTCACAGAGCCGGTTTGTGGATGTAGTGATGACCTAGCCCAGAGCCTGCAGGTCATTGTGATGCACCAACCCTGATTCCCGGTTGTCGCGGAGAAACTCCTCAATCATGGCCGTGAGGTTCTGGGAGTGCACAGCTTCTGCGGCCGATGTGGGGGATGTGGTTGGCAGGCTTGGTATTGGGCCTGCAGGCCTCTCAGGTGTTTCGGCAGGGGAAGTGGGCTGATGTGAGACAGGTGTTACCCCTTCGCCTGTGAGACCTGGGCCATCACTCGACCCGGAGTCGCTGTGTGCAACCTGGCTGTACGATGGTGACTCAGGGCTGTACACATTGGTCTCCTCCACGTTGACCACGGAATAGGATGTGGGGCTGTCTGGCACACTAAGGAGGCACATGGCAGCATTCTCCCCTGACATGCTGGATTCCTCAGGGTGCAGCGTGGGGCATGTTTCCGGCGGAACTGCAGCCATGTCCAGGTGCGCGGGTGGGGGTTGCTGGAGCAGGTGGTGTAGTATGAGACTTATGTCTGCCAGCAGGTATGCGCTGTACCCTGCCCCTGTCCCGGGAGGTACTTGGCCGGGAGCCTTCCTGCTCCTCACTTTCATGACCGCTACCTGTGGGGGGCAAGAGAGAGACAGCATGATCAATGATCTGGGGGTCATCATGACTTCAAGCCTATGGTAACACATTGGGAGAGCAGCGTCTTGGTGATATTTTGGTCGGTGAGTGAACTTGGCTTGGATGGTAAAAGCATACTGTTGGCGGGGTCAATCATGTTGGCGGAGTACTGTGGTGAGTGACATTGACCAGCTTTCTGTGTGGCATGGCCAATATGGGTGTCAGCCTTGCACCTGACATCATCCTGGGTCCCACTTGTTACGACATGGTTGCAGGGGGGGTGGGGGGGTCTACGAAGCAAACATGATGTGACTCTTTGGCCGGCCCTTTGCGGTGAATTACATTAGGGATGCATGTACTGTTTGGACTCATGACACTCACCTGCATCAGCGGATGAGGGATCACCGCAATCCATTTCGCCAACACCTTCGATGGCTTCTGTGCCCATCATCTCCGCACATGTTTCCTCCCAGGGCATCATTTTAATGGGTGAGCCTGGGCCTCCTCCTGTCTCCAGGGCCTGCTGACGGTTTGCTGACATGATGGCCCGCACCCTGAGACGGAGGTCATCCCAGCGTTTGCGGCAATGCGTTGTGCTGCGGGGGGTGTTCCCAACGGCGCTCACCCTCTGTGCGACCAACTCCCATATCTCCTTCTTTCTGAGGATGGTGGGCCTACGCATGTCGCTGCAGAATACGATATCTGCATGTTCATGCAGAATGTCGACCAGGACCTGTAACTCATCCTGGGTGAATTTTTCTTTTCGGATGCGCGCAGCGCCCTTTTTCAGAACTTTAGGCATGATGATGTTCTCTGTGGTATATTTGGTCGATCTGAGTCCTGTATGGAGTCCTATATGTCCTGTATGGAGAGGATTGCAATGGATTGTGATTTTAAATATGGCCGCCGTGATGCTTCCCGTTCCTGTGCGATGACGTTATTTCCGTTTCCGGTATTTAACGGTGGCCGTAATTTACGGTTAGCGCAAATTACGGTCTCCGCTAATTACGGATTGCATCGAAGGCGATGGTGTTAAATACGTCTAGGTTTATGGCGGTAAGGGGTTTGACAGGACCTTTTGCGCTATGCCGCAAGGGAGTTTACCGCCATGGCGGAATACTCGTGCACGCGAAGTCGGAATATGGTGGAAATAGCGCCTTCCAACCACATCGTACATGGTATTTACGCCATGGCGGTAATTACTGTTACTTACCGCCGGACTCGGAATGAGGCCCATTGACTAAATATGTGTACATAGAAAGTGCCTGGTTCCAGCATGCTCAGAGCCACAAGGAAGAACCAAGTCCCTTAGATGTTCCTGGAAAACCCTTTGATGAGCAGTTTTAAAGTGTGCTGTGATTTTTTATATTTGCCAAAGCCCAACCCGGTCCTTTGTGACTTAGAGAAATTCAGAGTCCTCCCAAAAAAAAAAGATTTCTCCTATTGATGGCGCTCGCTGACATTTCTTTACCGGCTCTTTTCGATGTGCAAGAGTTGGTCGATATTTGCTCTGCGTGTTATGATGGTGTGCAAATCCAGTTCTGCTCAGACTCTGCATACCCAGGGCTCATATCATAGATATGAAAATAAAACTGGGCAGCTGGACGGACATATGGTAAGGGCCCGGGGTGCTCTATATTGGACTGCTGCGTGAGTAAGGTAAGGTGATTATGCCCTCAATCACAAAAGTACTTAGAAAGAACAAGTTGCCTAGACTCAAACACATTCTCTTACATTCAACTTCTGTTTTATAAATCACTAGTTTATGTATATTATGTACCCTTGAGAGAAAGTGTAAAGTCTATGTTTCAGGAATTTGATTTAATGGTATGACGATTAAATTACTTTACAGTTTCCTTCAAATCACATATTTAGTTTAATTGTTGTTTGGGGAAAAGACTACTTAAACTGCACAGAATTGAGTTATAAAACAGAAATTGAATGTACAACAGCGGGAGTATAGTAATATTTCATATCATTGATGTTTTGCACCAGATCGAAAGCAATTTTGCTCTTTATTAGATCTCGGGAAAAATGGCCCCTTTGTTCCTGTGCAAAGATGTATTAAAGAATAGAGTTACTGCACTTGGGCCTTGTGCTTACACCGTACACAATTGCACGAGCACCAGAGCAAAGCTTCTGTAACACGAGTCACGGGAGAAATGCATGTGCACATCTCATGGGTCATTGTAGCAATTGTGCAGCTTTCTACTATGAATAATTCGACATGCATTTGTTTTTTCTTTTTTCTTTTCTTTTAAATTGCAACATTCAGTTCTAGGTGCCATTGCTGTATGTGAAGCTTATGTTGTTTTTATTTTCAGAGCATGACTTACTGGTAATGAAGTGAGAGCCTGGAAACCCCACAAATCACGGGGAAAAAGCTTGTATCGTTTTTTTCAGTCTATTTCCCCTCCCCAGGACCTGCTCGCCTTGCACAGTGTGAGATCTGCTCAGCCATACTTTACTCTATATGAAATCTCCATATTATGTGACGCTGAGGATTCCTAGCTGTCAGAGTTTCTTTATATATACACCAGGTAATATGCCTGTTTTTGAGGGGGGTATATTCCTTCATCGTTTGTACATTAGAATAGTCAGAAAGTTTACATTAAGTACAACATGAAAATATTTCCTTATTATAGCAAAATCACCTGAGGGCCCGTGGCCCAAGTTCCGTTCATTCAAACAAAATACTTAATTAATATGGTCGCATTGGAGCTGGAAGGCGGAGCTCCGCGTGGAGTCCCTCTTCCATTTCCATGGTGGCCAGCGGATATACAGAGCGGGCGCAATGGCAGCAGTGACAGCAGCAGCGCCACCACCAAAGGGATCAGAGAAGTGGAGCAGTGGGGTCGGAAGAGACAAGAGACCCAAGGAGAAAGTGGGGAAGCTGACAGGGAGATGTTGGGTGGGAAGCAGCCACTAGGTTGCGTGTCACTCAGGCTTGGGTAGTGGGATTCAGCCCGGAATCCGAGCAAACTGATTGGCTGACCCACTTCCCCGGGTACTAATATTTGTTAATCTAATGCTTCATCCCCCTTGACCAAAATACTTCAAAGAAAATAGAGTTGCATATGAAATATCCACATGTGTTGGCAGAACGAATATCTCCTAGTAGTGTATTTCACTTAACCTATGTATAACTTTTTGAGGTTTCCCAGTTGATGAATTGTTCACCAAGAGTGCACACAGCACCATTACATTCATGTATTGCAATAATATCTTCTTGTAGAATGAAAAGAAGATGTCCTTGCTGCCCTTTGCTCCCCTAAAATTCAAAACTCTCTGCATTGTCCACAAGGCTTTCTGGGGCCTGGGTCCAAAATACCTTTAACTATCCCTGCGTAGAGACCTCCCCTCTCGAGCTCTTCACTCCTCTACCTCTAATTCCCTCAGGGTCAGTCGTTTTTTCAAAGAAACGAGCTGCGGGCAGATCCCTATCTTCGGCTGGTGCCTCCCTCTGGAACAGCCTCCCTGCCACTCTGAAACTTGAGGAGAACCATCTTCGGTTCTGTCAGCGCCTCAAGAACTTCCTCTTTGCTTCTGCCTTCGCCCGCCTCTCTCTTGCTGATCTTCTCTCTCTCTGCACAGTGCACCTGGCCTACTCTCTGTCTTCCTGTTCCAGGTACCTGCTCACCCTGCCAACCACACACACTGCCTCCTGGCAATCCCTTGAACTGCGGTCTGTATCTGTAACCATACAACCCCCACCCCCTTTTTCCTGCACTTATCAGACATACCCTGTTGCTGCCTTAAACCCAGCACTTGCCACTTGCTGGCTGCACTACCACTGTTAGTTGCCTTTGCTCTGCACTTTCCACTTCGAGCCCCTTCCATGCACTTTCCCCTTTCCCTCAACCATGCACTTGCACGTTCCCAATGTCACTGGGCCTAGTAAGATCATTGTTTTTGTTCTCTCTTGTTTCCCTCCCTTGCCTTGTCGCGCTCTGAATCACTTGTGTACGAGCGCGATAGAAATAAAATATCAATATCAATAAAATGTTTCCGGTTATTTATGCAGTAGCAATGCTGGATGCCAGCAGCAAGATATTGGCCTCCTTTATACCCTATACTCTCCGAGCTGACATTATATTGGAACACACGAAAAAATACTAGATTCCAGGACGGATTTTGAGCCGGATTTTCCACTGTTAATAATCGTATTCCCCTACAATACTTAATACAACAGGCTAGCTAAAGGGATGCCTCACTTTTACAGATTGTCTTTATTGACTTCAGAGTAGCATGCAGTACTATTAATCAAGACCTGCCCTGAAGCAAATTATTGATCTTGGGCTTCCCCTTACCTCTTCTGTATCTAATACAACAATTATACTGTGAGGCCACGATATGCCTTAATCATCTGGGGAAATATGCAGATATTATCCACACCAGCATAAGCTAAAGGCAAGGCTGACGTCTGGCCCTGTTACTAATTATCTTTATTTAGTGGATATGGCAGAAATTATTCAAGCAGCCTATCCTAAGCTTGGAAGCAAGAAATTATGTTATCTGGTTTCGCCAATGATGTAATATTTGTGGATCAAACACAGGTTGGTCTCAGATGATTCATAGTAGCACTTAATACTTATGCTAATGTTCGGAAGTGGGCGACCCTGTCCCACCCTCTAAACGCTTTAGAGTTAGGCGAGTGGCATTCGAGACACTATGATGGGGGGAAGGTGGTATGATCTCACCCCAGTATCATCAACCCACATAGTATAGCACAAGGCGCGAGCAAGACTGCCATTTGTATAGATGTTAGTAACCATAGTTTGGAGACAAGGCATGCGCGGCGTATGAGGCATATCACACACTAGGCCCTATTTGTGAGATGAGAGAAATATCCAGTCATGCCCGAGCTCCAATGAGGACAACCCACACCCCCAACTGTCATACATCCACTCATTGTTCTAACAGTGTTGCAAAGATGTTATTTTATCGGCAAGGGTTGTGCCCTACCAGGCTGTGATCATAGACTGGCTCCTGGTGTGCATGTTATCTCACACTGGCCAAAGTATTACCGGGCCCATTCCCAGGCGATCACGAGTTATAGTCCATATTACTGACTTAACCTCAAGATCCATGAATTCCATGGCACAGGGGGCCCTTTGACCACCAACCCTAACAAGTTACAGTAGTAAAGTCCTGGAATATGCAAAGAGGATGGACAGCGCACGTCTTTGATCAACAATCGTATGATTTGTATTACAAGGTGCTGGGAGGGGTAAATTATAGTTCAAAACGAGGGTGGATACCTTGGAGCTGGATGGCTGTGTCAGGGTGTGAGTGAAATGTGTGTGTGAAGGTTAGAGTCCCCCATAATCTCCTTTGTGCCCATCTTAAGGCCGGCCAGGAGACCAGTACAGTGATAAAGTAGCATTATGTTAGGAGTGTAGTGAATTTGTTCTTTGACCTTCGTCAGTGAGAAGAAGATGATCTCTGCGAGACCCAAGTGATTGTAGACGGATGGACTGGGCTGGAACCAATGAACAGGCATCTCTTATGGAGCAGGCGGATCATGTATAGGCACACACCAACCAGCCACGTGGGTTTCTACTGTATATGTTGCATCATCAATGACAATGTTTTTCTTTATAAGATTCTGCTTGTACTAATTTTTGGCAGAACGCTCTTAGCAGCAGAGTTCTTTGCTGTTGCTCTCATCTGCGTGTGAGATTAAAACTTGTTCTTACAAGATCGACATGGGCCTTTCTTAGCTAGCAGGTTTTATTCTCTCTGGTGTGAACATTCAGGGACACGCCTTCGATCGGTGACCTCAATGTGATCCCGGTGCCCCCTGTATTGGCAGAGAGTTCCCGGTCGCTTCTCCAGATGGAGTCACGCCCACCTACATTGACCGATCCCAAGTGGTTTAGCAGGAGCCATTTTAAGAGAAGTCATCTCTGCTCTTTGAAGCTGGGCGCGGCTCTGAGGAGAGTGCAGGCCAGTGTTGGAACCCCGTGACGGAGGAGTTCAGGTGAGCATGCAAATGTAAGTAGATTCTTGTAAGTGATAACAAGTAGGGGACAGATGCATGGGGAAGTGTGAAAGGTTTGAACACTTGGAGAGCAAGGTCGTTGATGTGATGTGGGTGTGGTTTGTGTTATCTCTTATTGTTGTTTGTATTGTGAAGAGGTTATTTTGGTATGGCATTATAAGGTAAGGCAAAGGTAAGGCAGAGTTAAGGCAGAGAGCCTCTCCTGGGAAGGGGAGGGAAGGTGGTACCATGATAAAATATATTATTTAAAGGAGGAATACGGAAATAAAAGTAGTGGTCTCATATAAGTAGTAGGAATGGAACAAGTAGTGGTTGTTATTTTAGCTTGTTATTTCACAGTGAATGCCATAAAACATAAGTTGAAATGAAAACTGAGACTTTTTTCTATGACACTCGATTTGTTCAGCTTGCATCTAATTTCAGTAGTGGACCATTGATTGGTTACTTAATGTATCGTACCAACAGACCATTGTACCTTGTAGCGTACCCAAGCAGTGCTGTGCTACGCCAATATCTTTTACTGAAATTCAATATAAGTGAAGCTATGGATGTCAAGGGTGGCCAACTTAGAATTCCACAAGACAATCATCAATGCAGATTATGCGGTGAGGATGTTATTGAAAGTCTGAAACATGTTCTGTTGCTGTGCAAATGTCTAAGTCCTCTGAGGGCTAAGCATATGAAGATGTATAATAATCAAATCAACTGTACTGATTTATCTTCTTTATGGAATGTTTTTATGGAGGGTAATGAGCTTAATCTTATTTTCTTTTTAGTAAAGTTTTATTGGAAGTACACAGAAATTGCACAAATCTAATGAGTTTTAATGGGCATACTTTAGTCGATTTTAATGTAACATTCTGGTACTGTTTGAATAGTCAGATGCTTTGAAACTAACTGAGGTTACTAAAGATCAACGGTATTGTATGTGTTTTATGTATGTATATAAATGTTATGTAATCATTTGTGTACATTTTTATCCTTTTATATCTGTGTATTTTACCTCGTTGTATGTTGTATATACAAAGCTTAATTGCTAGATGGATATTAAATAAATAAATATTTTAGCTTGTTATTTTAGTTTATTGTATTTGTGTTTTATTGGATGAAGAACAGGTGCTAGGAGGGATGGTAATTGTGTGTGTTGGCGGCGTGGTGTGGCATTGGATGGTTTTGTGGAGTGGTGTGTGTGTATAGGGAAGAGGGACCGAAAAGGGTGGAAGGTGATTGTCTTCTTTATTTTTGTCAATTGTCACAAGCAGCGGCAGCATGCGCAGTGCATCAGCGGGGCTTTGCAGGGTTAGTAAGACGCAGACAGAATTAGTATGGGGGGAGGAACACCAATAGAGTATATATGTATATGGCCCTTCCACTCTATCGTGATAGGGTGGAAAAATACCATAAGCAATGGATAGCAGAGACGGGGCAAGGGTGGATGCCCTGCCCGTGGTCATAGCAGGGCTCCCACAATAAGTGTCTTTTGTAATATATGTCTACATTTTTAGTAGCCAGGTATAAGGGGAAACAGCTACAGAAGAGAAAATACATTTTGGAGCTTTGGCAAATGTTTGAGGACACAGAGGATCAAGGATATGGAGCGTGGGCACAGACACAGAAAGATGGAAGGTGCCGGAGGGGAGAAGGAGAGGGTGGGGCATCAGCAGAGCGCAGGGGATTATATCCCTTGGCAGCGTGTCCCGTAGACGGGTACACAAATCCAACTTATGTACCACTGTGATAGGGACCCCTTCAGCACCAGTAACACCACAGGCTAGTGCTCCCCCATCCCCATATGCACACCCAGCCGGAGTATCAGCATCTGCGGATGTCAGGTCAAGGAAGTTGAAAGATAGGTTGGCAGAGTGGTGATGGATGTAGGGGTGCCGGGAGAAGGGTTGGGAGAATTGAGATCAGGGGAGGTGCTGCGCAGGATGGCTACTGAAGGAAGAAGATATGATAATCCTTGGACAGGAGAATACGGTTGTGGGAAACAATGTGAGGGAGAATGACACTGATACGTTTGATGAGGGTCAGGGTGAAAAATAAAAAAGAGGTGAAGAGGCATTTGAATGTACCCCCCAAGAAGAAGGTTCATGGGAGGGAGGCAGGTTGTGAAATAGGGCCGGCCGGATGGCATTAGTACAGAGAAGGGGAGTTATGAAGAAGGGTGTGGGAAGTGGGGTGAAGATGCAGAGGCCCCTCATACATAAGGGGGCAGGGAGGATACAGAATGTGCTCTGGCCCCAGATGGATACAAACAATTTGATTAAGGCTCTCCCCCAGTTCACAGCAGGTGTGAGTAAGTGGATATATAAGTTTGAAAGCAAACATCAGGGGTGCCCCTGGCAATAGGAGACATCAAGTGCTTAATGGTTACTATAATTGGGGACCAGGCTGTGGACGTGTGGATTAAGGCTGGATATCCGGGGATGACCATGGGGGACGATGCACATGATGGAACATCGTTTAACAGAATTAGAGCACAGTTATGGGATGCACTACAAAGGGTTTTCTCAGATACACCTGATTCAGTGTACTATGGGTGATGATAAGGACCCAGCTACATTTATTCTTAAAATACAAGAGATGTAGGGAGCTTTAACGGGAGGACCGTGGGATCATTCAATACCATTTTCTATTTCACTGTAAAGAGAGGCTTGCCAAAAGAAGTGCAGAAGCCGTTAGATAGGACTGGGGGTATCGAAGCACTGGTGGCTGGAGATCCAGACTATAATAGTGCACCATTGCGAAAGGATCAAGGGCGGGAATGGAAAACAGCCCAAAGGCATCAGGTGGAGGAAGCAAAATTGGTAGAAAGGAAATTAGCAAATGTTGTTGTCCAGGTGCCTGTGTCGACACCAGTACAAGTGGAGGGGACAGAGAACACCCAACAGGTTGTGTGCGCCACTATTGCTGTGCTCTGGGCTGAAGGAGGACAAGGACAGTGGGGCGGATGGCAATAGTTTGCCGGCCCACAGTGGCAGCAGGGAGGACCGCAGTGAGGAAGAGGGGGCTTCCGAGGAGCAACAGGAGCGGGATGTGGATCCAGAGGGGGTGGGTTTGGAACATCACAATGTTTTAATTGTTTGAGGTGGGGGCATTTTGCAAGGGAATACAGGAGCAGACCTGCAATGGCGTATAATTACGAGTCACTGCAGCAGGGCCAACGGCCCCAAGGACTAGAGTATCCGCAACAGGGACAAAGGTATCAAAATCAAGGGCATTCACAGGGGCAACCCCAGACATACAACCAACAGCCTGAAGTATCTGATATACAGGTACGGCACCTGCCACAGCAACAGCAGGGTGGTGTGGCCCCGGTCAATAGGGTACCAAGCGGAACCACCTCTCCCTGTGGAGGAGCAACAGTGATGGGCATAACCCCTTCTTGTTCCCTGTAACAAACACATATCCTGATTTGGACAGCCCTCAGAGAGCACTCGTGTGTCAGGTCTTGTCAACAACCATCCACCATGAAGAGGAACCTTTGGAGGGGGGAGATAGGAAACAAGCAGTTCATATTTATGGTGGACTCAGGTGCAACAAAATCATGTATCATGGAGGGAAATGTTCCATTATCAGACAAATATCTTGACATGCAGGGATTCTCTAGGGCTATTTCCAAGGTGCCATACACTGAGGAGTTGGCCGTAATGGTGGGAGGGAAGGTGGTGCGGGCTCCCCTACTATATTCTGACAGTTCCCCAGTCAATTTGCTGGGCAGGGACCTGCTCAGCAAATTAAACATGACAATATCATTTACATATCATTGTATAGCCTGCTCCACGCCTGGGATGTGTGCAATAAGGGCAATGTTGATAATATATACAATGACAAAGGAGGTGGTGGTCTATGGGACTCACGTGGACCCGGACATGTTCATTTATGGTATTACTGTGCTTATGGAGACAGTAGTTAACATTGCTGAAACAGTGTTGGCAAGTGCCAGCAGATTTCATCTTTCATCCAGTTGTGTCAACTGAGGTGGAGCGGGAACAATATTGTAGTTGGATTTACAGGGATTGTTGGTCTCTGTCAAGAGGGTTGGCTGAGGCAAGACTGTATGCAGTAACCCTGTGGAAGACTACACCAGTCTTGTCCTCTTGATAATAGTTAACACACCTATTGGTAAAGGGTCTGTATTACACAAGTTGGTAGTGTTACTGGGCAGCCATACTTATCGCAAGAGGGGTATATGTGAGCTGATTTAACAGTCAGTTTTAAATAAGCACTCTTTAAAAAGGGCAATGTGCAACAATAAAAATACACTTCATAACACGTTCTCAGAATCAAGATAAGCAAGTAGATACTCTTTAGAGATGCTTCATACTCACTTCCTGCACCCTGAGGTGACTTCAATTACTAGGACAGTATTGGCATTTATATATCACTTTTGTACTTGGTAGAATTCTGAGGTTGTGGACATTAAAGGTTAAGGGAAGTAAAAAGGTTAACAGGTTCTCAGAGCATGTGAGCACTTTTAAGTCTCCCAATGAAGTCTAGATAAAACCTTTCCCAGCAGTTTTAGTCAAAAACCAATGTATCACCTATGAAGGACAGTTAGAATCAAAGCCAATGGGTCAGAAGAGTCTGCAGGGAGCCAGGACAGCCAAAGTCAATTTTGAACAAAGTCTACATGGCGGAGGCACTTCTTAGTTAGCAAAAAGTCTTGCACAAAGTTAGAGAGTTTGTTGAAGAAAATCACTGTTGGGGCACAAGCTTTTACACTTGTGAGAAGTTAGAACTAGAATAACTCTAGAAAGGCAGCTACTGCAAATCTCAACTGAGACAAGCAAGCTACAGACAAAGAGGTACATACCCCTGAGTCAGAATAGTACCTTAGGTTAGAAGATGAGAATCCAGCTGTCTTCTATCCTGGTTGCAGACTTGCAGATCCTGGATTCCTGGGCCTCAGTCATGGGGACAAGAGGGAGGACATCTGGACAACTCCTGCACAGCAGTTCGGAGGTCAGCGGCAGCTCCCGGCTCTTTTCAGTTCAGCAGCACTTTGCGGTTTCAGCTACCGGCAAATAGAACCACTGCAGAACTTGGACACTGGATGGGCTTCTTTCACTCCTTGAGTCCAGTACTCTGGTGAGGTAACTCGAGCTTGGGTCGTCCTGCTTCGCGAAGGTCCTCAGGATCTTCTTGGAGCTTCGGTCCGGCTTAAAGACGATGCACTCGACTATGTATTTCTCGACCATTGGCACTCGGTTCCAGCAGCAGCAAAGAAGTACAGCCAGCTGGGGAAGGTCTTCCAGAAAGTTTACTTTGGGGTTAGGGTCCCACCAACCCAAGGGAAGAAGTCATCCTTTCCAGAGCTGCTCTAGTCGATTTGGAAAAGGAGTTTCAGCACAGCAACAGGGCTTTACCGGACAGTTCAGTGGCCTAGGAAGATGCAGCAAGCTTCTCTTCACGATTCCTTTATCAGATGTTTCTTCCAGTGGTCGACTCTGTCTTCTGTTCAAGAAGCCTTGCCTTTTATGCAGGTTTCTCCCATTCATGCACAGCCTAGCTGTCACTCACACTGCAAGGACAGCCAGCTAACCAATCATGACTGAGTGCATTCAGGTTACCAAGGAGACTAATGACAGGGAGTTTCGGGCACCTCCCTCGCTTCCTGTCCTGCCAGACACAATGGAGCCAGAGGTGAGTTTCAGTACTGAAGCCTGCCAAAGGAAAAGTGAACAAAAGGGTTAAACCTGCTTTGGCGTGCAGAGTAAAACCCAAGAAAGACCTCACAAGCAAGAAATGGCAAAAAAGAAGACCTGGGCCATTTTGACACAATGGTCACCCATGGGTGCTATACTGCAGCTGTGGAGTCAGCCTCCGGTAGAAAAGCACAATGGTAGGGAAATTAAACCTCTGCCACCAGCCATTCAAAGTAGTGAGGGTAACATAAAAAAATGTTGCCTGAGTAAGCAGAAAAAGGGACTACTAAGTAACCCCCCAGCACTCCAAATAAGATGGGGTGTGCTGGATCTACAGAGAGAAAAGGTAAGTAAAGTCATTTTCACTTTGCTATTCTTGGAAACGGTAGTTCTGACAAGAAAAGGTATTTAAGCCTTGTGAGAAATCTAAGGGATTTCTCTGTGACACTGCACTGAAGGTGCTGTGTGTCACCACACAAAATGTAGATGGCTATGGAGTTCGTCAGACTCCAAAAACAGAGGAAACACATGATCCAAATCATATCAAAATACAGGAGAGAGGGAGGAAAAAGGTTTCACTCTCTCCAGCTTAAGAATTAACAGTCCTAATGTCCAGCAAAAGAGCTGGGGATCCCTAAGGTTGAAGGGAATTAGCACAGAAATGAAAATTCTCCCTAACAGGTTGTCATTTTAGGAGTTGACAGGGATGGGTGTGAGTTGTGCACAGTGCTCTGTATAGATCCAACAGTACAATTAAAGGAAGTGATGGATGAGGAGCTGTTTGAGAACAACAAAAATGGGGAGATAATATTAGAGATCTGTATCCCCTGTGACATAATGGTACAGTATTGCAGGGTGCAGTGCCCCCTGATGGCAGTGCTAACTACATCTGTATTTCCTGACGAAGATTTACAACACATGCCTTCACAGTTGTGGACTATTAATGCAGACAATGTAGGTCTACTGAAAGATGTCACCCCTGTGCGTATAACACTGAACCCAGGTTCGGTGCTACTCAGGGTAAAACAAAATCCATTATCGTGGGCGGCGGAGGAGGGTATTAGAAAGACAATACAGGTTCTACTGGACCACGGGATCATTGTGCCATCAATGTCTCCATGTAACATGGTGTTATACCCTGTCAAAAAATCAACAGGGGGAAATTGGAGAATGATCCAGGACGTGCGCCCTCTAAATGACGTGGTACAAAAAGAATTTCCAGCCGTCCCGAATCCAGTGACAATTTTATGCAGTATCCCCAAAGAAGCCACATACTTGACTGTAGTAGACTAGAAGAATGCATTCTTATTGATTCCACTACATCCACGGTACCTCATGGCATTTAAACAGGGGCAGATGTGGTTTAAACATACTAGGTTACCTCGGGGAAATTGCGAGAGACCAAGCATATTTAACAGAATACTACATGCTGATTTAGTGAATATTCAGTTGACCAGCACTATTATCCAGTGCGTGGATGATCTGTTAGTGCACAGTGACAGGGAGCAGCACTGCCGAAAGGATTCCATTACACTCTTACTCTTGCTGGCCTGTAGAGGGTACAAGGTTGACAAGGCTAAGTTGCAATACTGCAAACAGGAGGTGCTCTATCTGGGAGAATTCATATCAGCAAATGGGAAAAGGATACTACCAGATAGGACAGCGTCAGTACGCGCCACCATCAGACCTGCCTCATTTAAAGAAATGCAGAGGTTTCTGAGGCTGTACAACTACTGTAGGGCATGAATCTTAGATTATGCGGCATACACAAGACCACATCTGCAGGCCCTTAGGGAAGCACAAAAAACAAAGGGTCATTAGTTACAGTGGCGGCAGCCATGATCAAACAGTTTGACGATCTAAGAGAAGTCATTAGTTCAGCAGCCGTACTAGCCACCCCAGACTACACACAGGAATTTTACTTATTCTCACATTCAGATGGCCAGCTCATGACCGCAATGTTGACACAGAAGAGCACAATGGGACATAAGCCATTGGCCTATTACTGTGGCACACTGGATTAAGTGATGCAAGGGCAGCTCGCATGCGATCAAGCTTTAGCAGGTGCTGCATTTGCAATAGAAAAAAAGTTCTATTATTGTAATGGGGTGCTAAGTTACGTTGTATGTGGTACATTCTCTATTTGCGATCCTGGAAAGGTGAAAGTCCACCCTGACTACACAGAGATCTTCGGAGTACGAGATTATTATCTCAAAGCACCACATTCATGTGGTTAGATGCAAAACAGTGAATCCCGCCACCTTTCTAACAGTTTTGCCCACTGCCGAAGATCTTACATTGCACGACTACGCCACATACGAGGGGGAGGAGGATGACATCCCAAAAGCAAAAGATTGTGCATTGGTGGAAGGTGAAGTACTCTTCGTTGATGGATCATCCACAATTGGCCAGAGGATAGACAAAGACATACAGGGACAGCAGTTGTATGACTTGAGGAAGAGGAGTACGAGATGATGGTTATGAAAAGATTGCCCATGCATTACTCTGCACTGGCGGAAGAACTCATAGCACTTATTGAAGCATTGCGTGCGCCCCGAGGGTGCCATGTCACAATATATTCGGACTCAGCATACGTTACAACAACTGTGCACACCGATCTATCCTGCTGGTATAGAAGGGGGATTCGCAGGGCAGATGGGCCCCAGTGCAGCATGCAACGCTGCTAGAAATACTAATAGAAGCATTATCCCAGCCTTCTGTTGTGGCAGTCATCAAGTACGCCGCCAACACTAATGGGACAGACAAAATATCAATGGGGTTCGCAGCTGCTGATGTGGCAGCCAAAATGGCAGCGTGTCTGCCAAATAAAATGCCTGCTCAGTACATTGTGACCACCCTACCAGCAGACGAACATCCATTACCTTAGACAGCATTGCCTATTTCCCAAATAATTGAATTACAGGGAATGGTGCCGGAAACAGAGAGAGAATTGTGGCTACGAAGAAGATGCAAGCAATCCCCAACATATTTATTATGGAGACAAGAGAGCTCTGGGAAGACAGTAATGCCCCAGGAGCTGCTAGCAGTATCATTTGAACAGCTACACTACCCATCCTAGAGGTTGAAACAGCAAATTGCACCAGACATACAGGAGGACTAGTTTATACAAAATACTCAGGTGAGCATCACAGAAATGGTTGTACATTGCACCACATGTCAAAGTTCAGTACAGGGATGATACTACAGACATTACGGGGCACATTGCCCCACCCTACACTTAGATTACGCTGACATGGGTGAGCCTTGAAATAGCTCTAGGTATCTCATAGTAGTGGTTTGCCCTTTCTCAGGGTGGGTGGAAGCAGGGCCATTTGCACATCCGATTCCAAATGTGCTGCTAGATTTTTGGTATGCAATGTTTTCCCTCAATGGGGTGTGTGCGAGATTTTAAGGTCAGACAATGGCACACATTTTTTCAATGCACTGTTTTATCATGTAACAGTACTACTTGGCATCAAGCACCAGATGTGTTCAATTTACCACCCACAGGCCAACCACGTTGTTGAGTGAATAAACAGGCTACCCAAAATCAAATCATCCAAACTGTGTACTACGTTGAAGAAGAACTGGGTGCACTGTTTGCCCCTGGCCCTCTTCAGCCAATGTACACAGCCCAGCAAAGACCACCATTTCTCAACTCATGAGGTGGTCACTGGTAGGCATATGCACACACCCATATCTCCTGTGAGAAGAGCTTCAGACGTACATAGGGCAGCAGCGGTGTTAAGTGATGAGTTCAAAGATTATTTGACCACACTAACGAGGCCAATTAAATGTACCTCCTGACAGATTGCACCTCCCCGGATTGAGACGACAAAGACACGGACGTAGCAACCACAACAGATCTTGAGCATGTGACCACACAACCGCTGCTGCCTGTGTACATTTGCGCGCAGGTGGTACAACCCTCGGTTCCACTGACCCTACAAGGTGGTGTTTTGTACTAAGGCAAAGGGCTTGCAATATTGGGTACACCTCTGTGACATCCGCAGGGCACCTAAACAACAGCACATTGGTACATCAGTTATCGTAAAAGGAGGGGCAGCAATACCTTCACCCTATCTACCTCACCGGCCTGTCCAGGCACGATACGTGTGTGGTGTCACACTCCATTGACTGGCCGAAGCCCAGCTGCTAGCTCCATATTCTTCTTTTTTCAGGAGCTCTCTCTCCCTCTCTAGCTCTGTCTCTGTTTACAATTATGTCTTGTACGTCACCCCTTTTCTTTGTTTTGTGTGTTTTTTCTTTCATTTCATTGAGTAGGAATCTGAGGTTTAGGTGCACGTAAGACAATGTATGGGTTTATGCCTACTAGTAGAATAGCCATTATTGCAGGTCTATGTATAATTTTGATGGTACTATTGGCGCTGTATTGGTGGGAGTATGTTATAGAGGGATGTCCTATAAAGGGGGGAATGGGATTGTATATTATCGAAATGGGACAGTACATATAAATGTTAATAATATTAGTGGATTTACATATATTAGTAGCAATATAAATGCTAACATACGTGTTAGTGATGATTATAATAGGTACATTATGGCAGCAAGAGTACGTGCACAATTGGCAATGGGGGTAACTGTGAAAAGGTTGTTCGCAGCAAAGCAAAGATTGTTTAACAATTGAAACAATATGATGTTATTTTCGATAGCACTGTTAAAGGTGGTAACCCTGAGAGCATGTATAGAATAATGAAAAGGGAAGTACGAAAAAAAGTATGATACCTATCAAGGGCTGGTTCTGGATGCGATTGAGGATATTCGTCATCCGGAGTTTACCAACTCATGGTATAGTGACATGATTGGCGTGGGAACAAACGCTGTGAATTGAAGCTGTTATGTGTGTTCACTCATTCCGCACACATCAGGGGCTACCAAGGTGTTAGCACCGCAAGTAGTCCCAATAATAGAGGCACAATGCCTGATTCATCTTGCGCTATACATAATAAAAGGACATTCCAGGCACACAGTGTGCAACTGCAACTGGTGAGTCCAGATCTTGTAGAGTGCAGCGACGATCCAAAAAGCATCACGTCTGTGGAGTTACCTTATTTGATGGTGAAAGGGTGTAAACATGTTAATAACTACTGGCAGGACACCACACTACCTTGTTTGACAGAAGGTCTGGTAATATATGGCAAGGAAATGATAGCACGGGTGGACAATTTCTGTGCACGAATATGGATAGAGCATATGACAAAGTTGACGTGGATTGCAACAATGGAAAAACCAGTGCGAGTGCAGAAGGAAGAAGAATACTAACTAATGTTGCAATAAGACTCTCCTAATTGCAGACATGAAGAAAGGAATCGCAGCTATAATGGATTACTACTGAGTCTGTGGCCAACAAGCGTACTTGCACCTCACACTATCATGGAGGGGATGTTGTTCGCTAGCCACGCTGCACTCAGTGCTAAAACTAATCCCAGAAGAACACCTGAAGAGGGTGCACTGCCTGCCGAGGAACCAACTGGCCCCCCTGTATTCAATGAAGAAGAGAACAACCTGTTGGCTACTCAAGGACTATGCGTCCTGCCGGAAAAGGACAGTTCCAACAACTAAATTACATATCCAAAGACTCTTTCACATTGCTTGCTGCAATACCAGAAGAATACAGGCTCTTCAGCTCAGCAGAATCCTTTCTTTGCATCCTTATTGTTGCCCTGAGTGCAGGTTGCAGAATGATACAGAGAACGGGTTCAAAGTGATCAAAGTTGAGTTGAGTGCATTGAGACTTATGTCATTGCAAAACCAATATGTGTTGGGCATGTTAACAGCAATGGAAGGAGGGGTTTGCAAAACATTTGGTGATTCCTGCTGCACATTTGTGCCTCCGGAGGATGCAGAGAATGCATGATTATCCCACATAATTGCAGCTGTCCATGGCCTGGGTGTCCCATGAAGAAGGGGAGAGGAGTTCAGGGCATTGACTGGTTTACCTTGGCATTTAATTGGGCTCCGTCCTGGCTATGAGTGATCCTGAAGATGTTTGCGCCCATTATCATGCTCATCCTAGTTATCTTTTGCACATGCTAACTAGGCCTTCGATGTTGTACTAATACGGCACTCCATAGCGCAAGAATGATGATATCAATTGGGGTTTCAAAAGCACCTCGCAAGGCAAAAGATATTGAGGTACAGACTGATCTCCTACAGTTTGTGCCGGAAATGCCCTATTGGGTCCAATGGACCGAATGGGGAATACTCATTACCACCCAACCCTTGATCTGGTATTAATAGCACCTGATCGGGTGGTGGTAATGCTATTAGCCCAGGCGGTGTCCGATACCGCCCAACTAATGATGGGGCCCTGTGTATGATACCTATCTTGTTTTCAAAAAGTTCAATTGTATTCAAGCTCTCTTTCTTCATACAATGTTGCCACTTGCAACCTTGAGCATAACACAGTGTGGTCCGCTATCATTTTCTCCAACTCAGCGGCTGTGCTAAACTCGTTGGCATTGCTTTGCTGTCGGATTCAAGGACAGTACCACAGTGGCAATCGCTTCACCCCACCTTAGCTATCAATGCGGAAGGGACCTGGTACCTTTAATACACGCTATGCTCTTCGTCAGCTGCAATCCCTGGTCTTAAATTTCTTTTCCTTGAGGCTTCTTGAAAGTCACGGTTCTGTGTTGAAAAAGGCATTTCCCTCCTTGTCGTCCTCTCCGATCTCGCCTCTCCTCGGTTTAAACTGCCATTCCCGAATTGCTGCTTCCTCATGCGGTTTGACTTGCTTCGAGGGTACTCTCATGCTCCGCCTTTTATCCGTGTAGGGAAGTCTGATGGAAGTCAGGTGTGAGCAATTATCAGTAATAGGCTGACTCTGCCTGACCCTTGTGTTGGGACATGTAACGTATAGGGCTCTGGTGTTAGTCCGTTGTTGGTCACGATGAAATGTCCGCGAGAAAGTGTTTGTGTCAGAAAATTGGGGAGGGGAGAAGGAGGGGCAGGGTTCAGTTCCTAGGTATCTTAACTGGTCGGATGGGGAAAGGGTGTTACAGGGAAGTGGAAACGGCATCTCACCCTTCAGTGTTCCACTCTGACTCCCTGAAAAGCCCCCATCCAGATGATCCTGCCGCACTGGTCCACCCCCAGGAACTGGATCCAATAGCGATGGCCGTATCCTGGCCACCTGTATGACAGATCCCCAGGTACTAGCGGGCGAGACACCTTCAGGTTTCTCACAGTACCGATAAAGGGGACACAGTCATACGTGGAAGCAGAAAAGAGACAACGGGAGCGGAGGGATATTAAAGAATTATTTACTGTAGAAGTAACAAAATCAGGGAATGTTAGGAAGGAGACAATCCCGTCCCAACCCGCTAAGCGCTTTAGAGTAAGGCGAGCAGCATTCAAAACACTATAATGGGCCAGGGGGAGTGGTATGATCCCACCCCAATATAATCAACCCACATAGTATATCACAAGGCGCGAGCAAGACGGTCATTTTGTGTAGAAGTTAGTAACCATAGTTTGGAGACAAGGCATGTGCGGCAGATGCAGCATTTCATGCGCTAGGCCCTAATTGTGAGACAAGAGCAATCTCCAGTCATGCCCGATCTCCCGTGAGGACAACCCACACCCCCAACCACCATATATTTCACGCATTGTTCTAACAGTGTTGCAAAGATGTTTTTTTATCCAGAAGAAATGCGCACTACAAGGCAGCGATCATAGACTGGTGCCTGGTGTGCATGTTATCTCACACTGGCCAAAGAATGACCCGCCCATCCCGAGGCGACCACGAGTTGTAGCCAATATAACTGACAGAACCTCACGATCCCTGAATTCCATGGCACCAGCCCTAAAGTAACAAGTCCTGAAATGTTCAAAAAGGACAGACAGCACACGTTTTTGAGCGACAATCGTATGATTTATATTGCGAGGTGCTGGGAGGGATACATTATAGTTCAAAACGAGGGTGAAGACCTTGGAGCCAGATGGCGCGGAAGGGAGTGAGTGAAATGTGTGTGTGAAGTATAGAGAGCCCCAGAACTTCCTTTGTGTCCGTCTAAAGGCCTACCAGTTGCACAGTACAGTGACAAAGTAGCATTGTGTTCGGAGTGTAGTTCAATTGTTCTTTGACCTTCTTCAGAGTGAGGAAAATTTTCTCTGCGGCACCCACATGATGGATGACGGACAGACTGGGCTGGAACCAATGACCTGGCACCTCTTATGGAGCAGGTGGATCATGTATAGGCACACACCAAACAGCCACATGGGTTACTACTGTATATGTTGCGTCTTCAATGAAAATGTTTTTCTTTATAAGATTCTGCTTGCACTACTTTTCGGCAGAAATATTTTAGCAGCAGAGTTCTTTGCTGTTGCTCTCATCTGTCAGTGAGATGAAAACTTGTTATCCTTACAAGATCGACTTGGGCCTTGCTTCCCTAGCGGGTTGTTTTCACTCTGGTGTGAGCGTTCAAGGCAACGCCTTCACTCGCAATTTTGACAAATTCAAACTTATGGTGTAGTGAAAATATATAATATCTGCCCCCAGAATATGCTTATTAGGTAACTCCACAATTCATAAAGTTAATGAAATAAAATAGCTTTGTTTTTTGGTCACCAATTATAGCGTTAAAACAAGAATTCAACCCCACATTACATCTAAAGCATTGGAGAGAATATATTTGCCAAACTTTCAACTGGTGTTTCATTGGAGGACATCAGGAAAGTGTATCTTTACAGTGAACACCATAGTGATTTACAGTTTAGAAACATGCTTGGTTAAACGCCACCAAAGGCAAAATGTGCAGAACTATTTTAGGATTACCACAGTGTGTTCGGAATATGAATGTTTAACATCTGGGGACAAAGAAACAATATGTCAAATAAGCTAATACTATAACTCATTTTCTAACTCCAGTCGCATACACACAATAGTTTCCACATGACAAACTATGTAGGTTCCTAATGTATTTAAGATACACTCTCCTTCCCTCTCTCATGAGAACGGACACCTGGATTGGCATCCTGACACGTGAGAGAATGTGTAGAGGAGGCTGTGGAGAGGCCACCCTACAAACTGCACCGGACCTGCATTTTCAGTGGTCGAAGTTCATGCCAGTTCCTCTGAAATAGCTGAACAAATGTGCATACAGCCTTGATCAAATAATCTCAGATCATTTTTGGGAATGTTGTATTTCTGGCAGGTCCTTTCCCTTGACAAACACTCTTCACATATTCTAGAATAAAATTACCTTTTATTTAAAATGAGAAGACTGTCTGTCCATTACTCCCTGAATTTTGTATTTCAATGTGTAAAATCGTCCTATCTTTTTTAATCTTAGTACAAATTCAATTTTGAAATTGCCCAGTCTCTGTTTAATCAATTTCTATTAAAACAAGAATGTTATAATCTAAATTATTTTTCTTTACTCAACTAACACACATGATATTCAGTGACGTTATTCTGACATTTTCTCTAGTAAAGAATTAAGACAATAGAGAAAAGAATCCCTCATCTTATCACGCTATGCTGAAAGTGCCTGAATTCATCTTTTGATGTTAGGTTGAATTATCATTATTTTAACATTCTTTCTTTGTAGATTATTCATTTACATTTACTTTCCTTTTCTTTCTAAATCCTTATTTCCTTTCTTTGTAAGAATATTTTCATTGTACCCTGATGATGTGTACAGTTTTATATGTAACTAATCACATCAGACTTCCATGTTAGACTTTCAGTTCTGCAGGATTTCAACACCACAAGGTAAGTAATGCATTATTTCTTCATGCACGTGACACTGTTGTCCCAGTAACACAGGGGCACGTAGTACATTATAGCTGTCACCAGGTGTCACTGATAATTTTACAAAACAAGGAAGGAGCCTGCATTCAGTGCCTGTTTTGCTTATGGATGTCCTTCCCCGGATGGTGGCTATTAATATGTGCAAGAATAGCTGAGTTAGTGGGAAAGTGTTTCCTGTGCACAATTCTTGATCAGGAAAAATAAATGAACATCTCAATACTTTTCATTTGGTATGCTTAGAACGTCTGCAACAAAGGCTGTAGTTTACTGTGTCTATATTTATACAAGCAAGCCACTAAATAACACCCTTTCCCTCTCTCACCCTTTAAGACATAAACCAAATGTAATCTTAGGAGCAAACCAAATAAATTAAATACATTTCATTTTATGTTGTTAACGTATCAAAATTATTTTCATCTGTGAAGATGACTTAAAATAAATGTACTATATTATGTTTCACTTTTTCACAAAACTGTTAATATATTTGAGAACAAACGCAAAAGCTATATTTGTGCCAGGACTTCAATATCTTGTGGACATGTTCCCCTTAGTTACTCGATGGTTGGGGGTATAGTATGAACGTGGTAGGGATACATATATCCGGAAACGTGTTGTGCTTCCTTTATTATGATTTTTTGAATCATTGTACTCATTAAAACACTATTGTATGTAATCTACAATCGGCCATAATTCATCTAAAAAACATTTATTGGTGAAATCGATGGATTGCATTTTTCTCACTGTAAAGCTTTTATCATTGCAAAGTATTGTATAAACTACAAATTTTAGAAAACGTGACTGACTTTAACAGTACAAAGGTGTGCAAGGGACGGGAGTGTCCATCAATTGGGGACACTTTCATTTTTGCGGTAATGGTATAGATAACAGTGTATCACAAAAACATTTCACAAAGGTGCTGACTTGTAATTCATTCAACATCTTGATGAACTCATATTGGTAAAGAATATATTGTAATTCCAAGGAAAATGTTAATTCTCTATGACAACTAAAACTCTATTGGGATTTCCAGAGTTGGTACCATTCTATATTTTCATTTAGCCCCTGAATATAACTCTTTATTTGGAAAATGAACATCTGTTCTAATTCACTCAGTTTGGTTTTGATTCCTCGTACACTGTCTCCTCACTTTTTTGACTATTGTCGACCTAAACTGATTACTCTTAAGTGATTTTTCAACAAAGATTTTGACCAGAGGAGCTGTCATATTTGTATATTTAATACAACTCCTCTGAGCAATCATTCTAGTTTTTATCCTAATAGTTGTTTTTCCAAAATTCTTTAAATTGCATGGACAAATGATAAGATAAATTACATTTTTTGTCTCACTATTCGAGAAATCAACATGTTGCCAAGTAACCATACCCAGATCTAATTCTTTGGTGTGTGTGGTTTGTTCATAAACACTACATTTGTCACATGCATCGAGGCCCCTTAAGGCCCCACTCATTTGTAATCACACGTTTTGTACTATTAGATTTCCTAGTCTGTGTGATGTAATTTCTTTTGACTAATCCTCCTATGCTAATTCTTTTTTTTTTTAAAGCAAGCAATGGGCACTGTGGACTAATACAACTTTTATCAAAACATTTCCTCCAATTCCTTTTCCTTATGTTCGCAATTATGAACAATAGGTCTGTGAATGCTGTCAAACACACCAACTTCCTTGTCGATCTTTGTTTCAGTGTAAGTAAAACATCCCTGTCATAATACAAAGCAGGTTTGGCCGAGTCTTTTATACATTTCTTTGAATAACACGTATTTGTCAATTTCCATTTTAGTACTTTTTCTTCTTCCCTATACCTCTCAATGTCTGTGCTTTTTTTTAAATCTGAGAAATTTACAAAATGGGATTTTAGTCCCATTGGACAGCCATCCGTATGATTTGAATGTTGCAGGGCATATGATTAATGGTCTCAACCAGTGTTCCTGTATACATTCGGAGGTCCTGGAACAGAAGCTCAGAGTCGACCACTGGAACAGAAGAATCCTAAGAAGAAGCCTGAAGTAAGAAGATGCCAGCCACTTTCAGCAACTGCCAGAGCCCGCTGAGTAACTGCTGCTGTCCCAACCTCCAGTTCTGAGCAATAGGGAAGATCAGAACAAGACGTCTTCCTACCTTGGACTGGGGTACCTAACTCCCAAGACGAACTGCATTTTGTGCATCCCTGAAAGAGCTGCAACCTCCACGACCTGCAATTCACCAATACCCAGGGTCCTGTTCCACTTTGCGGTGCATAATCGCCCGAAGATCAAATTCACCTGGAACTTTGTGGGCACCCTTCTTCAACTGCAGAGACTCAAGCCAGCTCCCCAAAGTCCCCTCACAAAAGACGAGGACCAAAAAAAGAAGAAGAGTCTGTCTCGGTGTTTGTGGTCTTGTGCAGGAGGGATGTGACCAAGAAGTTAGGCTGGACTGCCCCTTTAAGGGTGGAACCAAGACTTATTTGCATATGGTCTTTCCCCTTCTGAAATGGCTTGGCAGGTGAAGAACGATGTCTAGAGGGTTGCCCAGAGCAATTCCAGAGGTTAAGATTAATTTCAAACCTTACAGCCATCATCTATTTTGCTTTGCTGTTGCCTTTTAAACGACATGTTGTTGGAAATGCTGTGCATGCATTCTATGGGTATTGTCACACCGTGTCTAGCAATCACAGTAGAAGCATGTGGTATCATTCATTATTTGCATAGTCGTGTAACGCCACGCACTCAGCTCAAAGCCGGCAGTGGTTGCTATAAGGTTCAGTGATTGTCATGGCAGGATGCCATGGTTCCTGTTTTGGGCCTGTATGTTGCTCTCATGCATGTGCCTTGATGGTTGTGCACCTCAGAATGTGTCTGTTCTCTGTGTCTATTCCATGATGCTGTCATGCACCTGACTTCATGGAATTACTACTACCAGACTACAAATATTTTCTGGTGCTGTGTTGGGATTTGTGGTTCAATGAATAGGGATGGATGATGTTCAATTGTGGTACCTGTAGTCCTGCGTGTTTTTGTAGCCTGTTCATTCAGCATTCTCCATCCTGTCCAGGTCCTGTGGCTTGTAGGCTGTCATGTGTGCCTGAGTGGGCAGGGCCTGCATTTTCAGGCCATTGACATGGAATGCCTTTTTCAGTTGTGCCTATGCACCCCTCCCCCACTTCACATTGCTTTTCTGTAGTGCTGCAAGATCCATTTGTGGGATGGCACTTCTACTCACCAAATATCCGTCCCTTGGCCTCTGTGCCTCTCTATGTATCCAGGCAGGGTGCTGCTCTGCAGGACCATGGCATCAGTGTGAAATGAAGAGGTCGGGATCGTAGGTGACCTGAACATTGAGGGAGTGATACTGCTTCCTGTTGTGGTATAACTCTTCATTTGCCAGGGGACCACCAAAGCCACATGGGTGCAGTCCAGGAAAACAATGACATTGGGCATGTGGGCTACTACATAAAACAGTAACTTCATGGCATGCAATGATGCCGAGGTGGTGGACAGGGAAATATCCTTGGTGCCAGAGACCTTCCAGCTCCTGAAAGAGCATGTTGGAGAATGTGGACTGTGGCCTTCCATGGAGCATGGCCATAGAGTGTTGGAAGATGCCAGTAGCCAGGAATAGTACAGCTGTTCCTATGTTTATCCTGTTCTCTAGGTCATCCTGGATTACGGTGAGCAGCTCAGCTATGGCCTTCCTGTTCAATCGGTACACGGTGACCAGCTGTTGTTCAGTCAAGGTCCAGGGTGAAGGCCAGACCTAGTTTTTGGGCGCTCATCTTACATGGCGTCTCCTCCCTGTGCCCTGTGCTGATATTCCTGCTTCTGTAGGTCAATGTGCAGCATGAGAAGCTGCATGTCCCAGGTCACAATGGATAGTGGCAGCATGGTGTTGGAAAGTGTGTTTGGGGTAGGTGTGTGCATTATGTAGTATTCTTGGGTGGATTGGGTGCAGCTGTGCCTTCACCTCCGGCACCTATCTGCATTTACCTCCAGCTGAAAGGTGGAGGTAACTGCACTGTTTTTGGCCGTATTAACCCCCAATCTTGGCAGTTATCAGTGTATTTAGAGACTTTGCCCTCAAGTCCTGGCATACTGTGTTGAAGGGTAATCGTAGGGTCTTAATGTACTTAGGGACTTTTCCTCCAAGTCCCGACATGCGGTGGTGCTCATCACATTACATTTCTCTTTGCTTCTAGGAACTTGTCCTACAGGTTCCAGCTTTCAGCAGTGCTCAAGCATGGATTACCTTTACACTTTATTACACTTTACACTTTGCCTCCAAGTCCTGACACGCGGAGATGCTCGTCACATTACATTTCTCTTTCCTTCAAGGAACCTGATCTTCAGGCTACAGCTTCCAGCAGTGGTCGTTGCATGTTGTTTCTTTGACGCAAGCATGGATTACCTTTACACTTTATTTCACTTTGCCTCTAAGTCCCAACATGCAGTGGTGCTTGTATCATTACATTTCTCTTTGCATCTAAGAACTCCAGCAGTGGTCGTTGCATGTTGTTTCTAAGACGCACTCATGGATTATCTTTACACTTTATTACACTTTACACTTTGCCTCCAAGTCCCGACATGCGGAGGTGCTCGTCACATTACATTTCTCTTTGCTTCTAGGAACGTGTCCTTCAGGTTACAGCTTCCAACAGTGGTCTTTGCATGTTGTTTCTCAGAAGCAAAAATGTATTATCTTTACACTTTATTACACTTTACACTTTGCCTCCAATTCCCAACATGCAGTATGTTGTATCTGGCTTTCCTCCCTGCATGCATGCTTCAACTGAGTGATGATGTTTGCTTGTTTGTTTGTTTGTTTGTTTGATTATTTATAGTGCGCGCCAGACCCAAGGGTATCAGGGCGCAGAAGATACAAGAAGGCTTTCAGCTTAGTTACAAAGTGACACAACATACAAATTGGGATGTACAGACATTATATACAGGCTACAGTAGATATATAGAAAACATACAATAAGGAATAACTGTAAAACAGGAGCGTGATTTACATGGCAATTTAAAACGATTTACAATGCAAGAGAGATCGGAAGCCAGTGCATTAATGGTTGTTGTCTTTAAGCCAAATAATGAGATTGTGTCTAAAGTTAGTGAATGTTTGGTCAGCTCGCAGTGGGGGTGGCAAGGAGTTCCAAAGCTGTGCTGCCTTGACAGGGAAGCTACTACCCCCAACTTTAGACAGTTTGAATCTTGGCACAGAGAGGCAATTATTATTGACTGTTCTGATGGACCTGCTTGAATAGTTCCTACTAATTCTCTCTATCAAGTAACATGGTGCCCTGTTGTTTAAGCATTTGTAGGTGAATGAGGCCGTTTTCAGTCAGATTTTCTCATGGGTAGATAACCAATTATGTTGTCTCATAGTCTCTGAAATGTGCTCTTTCCTTGCTAGACTCAGAGCCGCACTGAGGGCATTGTTCTGTAGTGTCTGTATTCTCTTGATTATGTATTTGTTGGCACCTATGTAAAGGGTGTTACAATAGTCCAATTGGACAGGATTAAGGCTCTGGCCAAGATAATGCAGCTATTAGTGGATAAGAAATCTTTGCCAGCTCTAATAAGTTTACATGTATATCCGGTGGATGAGGCCAAGGTGTTTACTTATTTGGTAAATGTGAGGGTGGAGTCAAGGTACTTCTTTGGCAACTTTGATGGGGTTCCCATCAATGATAAAGGATGAATATTCAGGGCATAATCTTGTGAGGTGGGAGATTGTGCCCAGGATGTTCCGTTTTGTCATCATTCAGGCAGAGGCCATGAGAAGCCATCCATACCTGAATAATGCTGTAAATTCTATTCTCCAAGGCCAAATCATTATCATGTTCCTCAGTAAGTGGTAAGAGTATCATCTGCATAGTTGGTGTAGGTGATACCAAGATGGTCTGGATCATCAAAAAGGGGCTTGGTAAATGTTATACAGAGTTGGCGAGACTCATGATCCCTGGGGCACCCCACAGGTGACGGGGATAGGGTCTGTGGCTGCTGAGGGAGAGAAGACTCTCATAGTCCTGTTGCTAAGGAAGGATTGTATCCAAACTATGGCCTCCTTAGAGAAATGCGCTGCTGAGTCCAAGTGGTTGCATAAAACCTTGTGGTCCACCAGGTCAAATGCAGCCGAGAGGTCGAGAAGGAGAAGGAATGCTAATTTTCCATTATCTCTGAGCTCATCAATTTGGGTCTTGAGATCAATTAATGCTGTTTCCTTGCCATGTTGTGGCAGGAAGCCTGAATGGCGGGCTCCTAGAAGTTGATTAAGTTCCAGGAATTCCTGAATTTGTAGATATGCCACCTTATCTAAGATTTTTAGTAGAAATGGCACTGTCGTGATAGGCCTGTAGTTAGTCGGTATAGTTGGGTCTAGTGTTTGTTTCTTGAGGAGAGGGCGTACCCAAGACTCTTTAAGGTTGCTTGGGATAGTCCCTGACGAGGAGGCGGCATTGATAATCTTCGAGATAAAAGGTGCTATGTCAGTATGGAGTGTCAGTGTGGAATGCGTGTGATTGAGAAGAATGTTTATGTTGTTTGGAGTTGATGGAGGGATGTAGCCTGGGTGGAGTGAGCCAGTGGGCTCTCCCATAATATCCTAGCTCCTTGATTATTGATACCTAATGACTTGATGAAACCTGATTACCTGTAACTCAATAAACTACATATGAAGTACCTTGCTGCCCAAGACCTAGACCTATAATTTCCAGCTTACAATACCGGCGACAGGTTGGTCTCAAACTCGACCCTGTGGAGGAAGTCAAGGAAGAGAACAGGTACCCGTCTATGTATGATGAAGGTAGAAATGGGGATGACTGATGCAGGGGCTGTAGTTATGATATGATATGGCATTTATAAAGCACCTATACACAAGTTTTTCAAGGCGCGACAATGGAGCTTGAGTTTGTGGAGAGGAAGAGGGAGACCCACTGCCACCAAGGAGATGATTCCCACTACCCAGGGCAAAAAGAAAAGGAAAGACAGAGGACAGAGAGTGTGGTCCTGCATCTAGGGAAGGAGAGACTATACCCGCACAGCCAGTACCCTTGTGAGAAGTGCCACATCTGCATTTGTGGATAAGCAGGATGGAGATGCAGGACAGCCCTGGGAGAGATGTGAGAGAGTGATTGTGTTTTCAGCAGCCTTGCACATACTGGTCTTCTAAGGGACTGCTTTGTGGAGTTGAGCAGAGTTTGCAGGGAAGTTGCTCCTTTGTACTGTAGCAATGTGGACTTGTTCACATGGCCTATAGTCACAGTGGACTATATGAATTAGGCAGATCCATATTCATGGACATGGTCACTTGCGCAGCCGAGTGGCAGTTGATTGAGTGCCCGCACTCTTACCTTAATCCGGTGGGTTGCCGGAGCTACGAAGTTGTGTGATGTCGGAGACTTGTGGAGCAGAGTCAAAGTGCATGGCATGAGGGCTGGAGCCAGTTGAATGCGACCATTATGACCGCTGCTGTGGTTGGAGTCGGGGAGGTCCTTTCCCTGTTGTGCCGATGGTCACGATGGTGACGTCATTATGCCAGTGGGGGAGCTGGTGAGAGTGGAACTTCTTATATTCTGCATTCCTATTGGAGTGCAACTACGACATGCCAAGCGTTGTGGAGAGAGTAGGAATCCTGGAGTAATGGACCTCTGTGCAGTGAGGTAATGGTATCAAAAAAATGTCACCGGTAAAAATAATTGCAGCAACAATGCAGTGGTTTGACCTGGTAAAGGTGTACACCATTATACCATTTAATGGGGGGGCAGGTGTTGCGGGGGTGTCCCCTGCATCCTTCACATGATTGTGGTGACAAAACCACAGCATTTTTGCTGCAATATTTTGTATACACGCCCATTTTTGCCGCGATTTGAAGACATGGGTGACCGAAACATTACTCCATAGATATATCCTGAACTGAGAGGCTGAGCGATGTTGCTCCTTGGAGAACGCCGGATCTGAAGTGGCGGTTTCACTTCAACAAAAGATGTACGATTGTACTGATTGGAGGAATCAGAAGTCTGTAGTGACAGATTCGCTTCAACAGGAACTCATGCAGTATTTCAGTAAAGCTGTCGAGTGATGCGGAAGTTTAAATTTGAAATGTGCACTGACTGTGCGCGATCCCAACTGTTAACATTATTTGATGTGCGCTGAGCAGTTTACCTGGGCAGTGGAGTGTGTATCTGGGCGCTGTGTTCATATGCAGTCTTGTGCACCATTTCTATTTTTAAGCGATGATTCTATATAACGATCTTTTCTATTTTCAGGTGAAAATCTGCAAGTAAGCAGCATTGGACTTTCAACATGCCATCATATTATTGCAAAGTGCTGAGATGCCAATGTTTTAGAGTAACCCATTTTTTTTGGGTATGGTGTCTGCTCCTTGGCAGCATTAGAATTTTAGGATGTTTGTCACATTTTTTCGTAGCAAGTGTTTGGGCGTGGGTGCAAACACTTCGAGCGTTCTATAAGTGTTTAAATAGTGTTAACCCTTTGAGTAATTGCAGGAGCAGCTTACTTTCAAGTTACAATATTTCTGGCAGTGAATTGTATTTTTGTGCTCATTGTGTGAGGAGTATGAGAGTGATAGTAGATAGCTAAACATGTCGTTCTATCTGATGTCACTTTGGACACTGATGTCAACGGAGGACTCAGTGGTGTGCAGGTGTATATGCGTTGACTTTGTGACAGGAAGTAGTCAGGACTGGTATCAACGGAGGACTCAGTTGTGTGCGGGTGTATGAGGACTCATTGGTGTGCGGGTGTATATGCGTTGATGTTGCCTGGCCAGCAAGTTAGGTTTGGTCGTCGGTAGTTTTAGCGCAGTGTGGTAGTAGACCTCACGGTGTTGGTTCCTACTTGGCTGAGTCTCTGTGTGTCTGTTTGTATTTGGCATATACGTGGGGGTGCTGCACCTGACTGTGATAGTCATTTGTCTTCCTTTGTGGGTGCTGCATTCCTGCTGTGGGTGTGAGTGATCCTTGTAGTCTGGAGTTTTTTGCAGTGTAGTGTGGTAGAGATAGTTGCCATTGCAAGTTAGATCAGAATTTAGTTGGTACAGAAGGGCCAGCGTGCCAGCCCAAAGAGGGGAAAAGGTAGTGCGGCAGTATGGAGGTCCATCGGTAGCAGAGAAGGACGGGAGGTGTGTTGTTTCCGCTAGTGGTGCCGGAATGTAGTTTGGTTGCCCAAGGAGGGGGCAACTTAGTTCTATAGGATGGCAGCCTAGATGTTTATCGGTGACAGAGATGGATAGGAGGTGTTAAGTAATTTTCCGATGGTTCAGAGTGCACAGGTTTGTGGTGTTGCCTTCTGTAGTAAGTTAGTTACACCTGGTTGGGCACCACTGTCCTTGGTTAAGGAGTGAGTTTGGTCATTAGAGGTTGTGTGAATGTTGTGCGATTGGTGTTTATGAAAGAGAGCGGCAGTGTTGTGCCCTTCCCTACTGTTCTGGTTGTTTTGGTTTTGTCACATGGTAAACAGAGGGAGGTGTGTTGTATCTGGTGTTTGTTTGTTTGTTAGATGTCAAAGAGATCTGTATATTTATAATTGTATTTTATTTTATTTATAAAGCGCCTTACGCCAAAGCGCTGAACATAAGAAAAACATGATACATAAAACAATAACAGTGGAAGCAACATACAATAATGAATCTGTCCAACAAAACAGTGAGAAGAGCAATTAAACTGGAGGGATGAGGGGAAGCATAGCAGTAGAACTGAGAGGGAGAGGGAGGGGGGAGGAGGAGAAGAGGGAGGGAAGGTAAGGGGAAAAGGATGGGAGTGGGGTGGAGGGAGAGAGGAAGGAGATGATCAAGGGGGGAGAGAGGAAGGGAGGAGGGGGGCAGGAGGGGAAGGGGTTTCTTATAGCAGAGAATGGAGAAGGAGAGATTTAAGGGATGTACGGAATGAGGAGAAGGAAGGAATAGAGCGGATAGAGAGCGGTAAGGAGTTCCAGTGCAGGGGGGCAAGGAGCTGGAAGGAACGGAAGCGGGAGGGTGCACAGGCGGATGGAGGGACGGTGAGAAGGAAGTGGTCAGCAGAACTAAGGGAGCAGGAGGGAGTGTAGAAAGAGAGGAGAGAGAAGAGAGATAAGGGGGAGCAGGACCATGGAGAGATTTAAAGACTAGGCAGATGAAATGACATTTAAGTTGGGAGTGAAAGGGGAGCCAGTCAAGGGAGGAAAGGGAAGCAGAGTTGGAGTCACGGGAGGAAAGGAGACAGAGGGTACGGACAGCGGAATGGTAGATAGATTTGAGGGGGACGAGATGGGAATTAGGTAGTCCAAAGAATAAGGAGGAGCAGAAGAAGAGGAGAGAGAAGATAAGGGAGGAGATTAGAAGTCTAGTAGCATGGAAGGTGAGTGAGGGGCAGACTTTGCGAATGTTAAAGAGATGGAAGCGACAGGATCGAGAGGTGAGAGAGATGTGGTGGGTAAAAGAGAGAGAGGAGTCAAAGTGAATTCCTAAGTTGCGAGCGTGGGCAGAGATATGGAGATTAGAAGGAGGAAACTGAATGAAAGGTGGAGGGGAGGGGGGAATAGAGTTGGAGGGGAAGAATAAGACTTCAGTCTTGCCAGTGTTGAGAGAGAGAAAGCGGGAGGACATCCTGTATTTTATAGCGGAAAGACAGGAAGAGAGTTCAGGTGGAGGTCGGGAGAGAAGGAAGAGAAGGAAAGGAAGAGCTGAGTATCATCGGCATAGAAATGGTGGGGCCAAACACCGAGCCTTGGGGTACGCCGTATTCCAGAGGCTGGGATGGTGAGGACCGGCCTACCCAGGAGACAGTGGAAGAGTGGGAGGAGAGGTAGGAAGATAGCCAGTTAAGAACAGAGCCTTTGAATCCAATGGAAGAAAGAGTGTTGAGAAGAAGGGAGTGATCAACAGTGTCGAAGGCAGCAGAGAGGTCAAGAAGAATAAGGACAGAATATTGCTTAGAGTGTCGAGCGGAGAGGAGGGAGTTAAGGATGTAGGTTGGGCAGTTTCAGGAGAGTGTTTAGGACGGAAACCAGATTGAGAGGGGGGAAGGAGAGAGAGATTGGAAACAAAGGTAAAGAGCTCAGAGTAGGCAAGTCGCTCAAAAAGCTTAGAGAGAAATGGGAGAAGAGAAATAGGGTGGAAGTTAACAGTAAGAAGGGGATCAGCAGAAGTTTTCTTCAGAATTGGAATGATAGTGGCATGCTTGAAGGCCGAGGGGAAGGTAGCAGAGGAAAGGCAAGTGTTGAAGAAGGACGTTAGGTAAGGAATAAGAAGAGGATAGATATTAGGGATAAGAAGGGAGGGGAGAGGGTCAGTTGGAGCAGAAGAGGGGTGGGCTTTGGGGAGGAGGATGGAGACTTTGGAGGGAGAAACACGCGAGAAGTCAAACATGCAGGATGAGGGGGTGGGGCGAAAAGGAGACGGGGGAAGAAGAGGAGTTATTGATTTTTTGCTGAAGGGCAAGAATCTTGGAAGAGAAGAAGTTAGCAAAGTCAGAAGGAGAAAGGGTGGAAGAGGTAGAGGGATCAGGGGAAGGAGGGGAGAGAAGACGAGCAAGAGTTTGGAAGATGCGGCGAGGGTGAGAGGCTTGGGAGTGGAGAAGGTTAGAGTAGTAGGACCGTTTAGCCGAGGCGAGGCATGAGTCATAAAGAGAGTGGTAGGAGAAGTATGAGGTTTGGTTGGAAAGCGTGGGAGATGTAAACCAGAGTCTCTCAAGACGTCGGAGGAGACGTCGCATAGAGAGAAGTTGAGGAGAGAGCCACGGTTGATAGGGTTTCCGTGTAGGACGGAAGAAGGAGAGGGGATAATGTAGATCAAGAGAGGAGGAGAAAGAGGAGGAGAGAGTGGAAAGTGCGTCATTGGCCGTCAGTGAAGAGAAATCATGGAGAAAGCGAAGAGAGGAAGAGCAAGTTTTGAGAAAGAGGGAGGGATCAAAGTTCCGAAGGCCACGTGGTGAGAAGCTGGAAGGAGAGGGCAAAGTGGAAGGTTGAGGAGGGGGAGATAGGGAGAATGAAAGTAGTGCATGATCAGAGAGATAGGTAGGAAGTGTAGATACAGAGGAGGAGGGGTAGGAAGAGTTGAAGATAAGGTCAAGAGTGGAGCCAGAGGAGTGAGTGGGAGAGGAGGGAAGAGAGGAAAGGAGATAGGAGTCAAGGATTGAGAAAAGGGGTGAGGAAAGACGGGAAGAAGGGAGGGAGAGATGAGTGATAGGAGGTGATCAAGGTCATCGTAGAAGAAAGAAAGAGGACCAGGGGGACGATAGATAAGAAAGGAGATGGGGTGAGGAGAGGAAAAAGATTTGTAAAGAAATTCGAAGGAAGGGAAAGAAGGAAGAGATGGAGAGGGGGTAGAGGAAAGGTATCTAGGGTGGTAGAGGAGGCCAATACCTCCGCCGCGGCCAGCAGCGCGAGATATGTGAGAGAAGGAGGAGGAGGAGGTGGTTAGGGAAGCGGGGACAGTAGTGTTGTGAGGGGGGATCCAGGTTTCAGTAAGACAAAGGAAATGAAGGTTGAGACGAAGGAACATGTCTAAGACTGCAGCAGTCTTATTGCAGATGGATCTGGAGTTCCAGAGAGCAATGTTCATGAGAATGGAGGAATGGGCAGTAGGGGGGTAGAGAAGATTAGGACAGTGAGAGAGGGAAGGAGTAGGTCTGGAGGAGTGGGGGAGGGGATTGAAGGGGGGAATGGACATAAGGAGGAGGGAAAGAGAGAGTAGGAGAGAAAGGGGGAGTAGGAGGGGGGAAAGATGGGAGAGGGGAGGTGCGGAAGGAGAGAAAGAGTTAGAGCAGGATGCATAACAGAGGGGATGATAGGGGAATGGAGAAGGAAAAGTGGTAGGAGGGGAGGAGGGGGAAAAGGCTGACAAAAGAAGGAGAGAGAGGGGTCAAGGGGAGAAGTCCGACAGGAGGGGGAAAGGAATTATTACAGTCAGATTGGTCGGCAAGAGGTAGGCAAGGAGCCTAGCAGGGGGAGATGAGGGGCAGTTAGCAGGACCTGGAAGCCCGCACCAGTGAGGGAGTTGGTAGCGGTTCCGCATGTATAGAGTTTAACACACATATATATGTGTTGTATATGGCTTTCCTCCCTGTATGCATGCCTCACCTGAGTGATGATGTCAGTGTGGAATGTCAGTGTGGAATGCTGTGTGATTGAGAAGAATGTTTATGTTATTTGGAGTTGATGGAGAGATGTAGCCTGGGTGGAGGGAGCCAGTGGGCTCTCTCATAATATCCTAGCTCCTTGATTATGGATACCTAATGACTTCATGAAACCTGATTACCTGTAACTCAGTAAACTCAGTAAACTACATATGAAGTACCTTGCTGCCCAATAACTATACTTTCCAGCTTACAAAACAGTGGTCCTCGTCATATTACATTTCTAGGAACTTGTTCTTCAAGTTTCAGCTTCCAGCAGTGCCGACGCATGGATTACCTTTACACTTTATTACACTTTACACTTTGCCTCCAAGTCCCGACATGCAGTGGTGCTCTTCACATTACATTTCTCTTTGCTTTTAGGAACGTGTCCTACAGGTTACAGCTTCCAGCAGTGGTTGTTGCATGTTGTTTCTCAGACTCAAGCATGGATTTCCTTTATGATATGATATGATATGATATTTTATTTGTATCTATTTGTACATTTACACTTGATTATACTTTGTCGCCAAGTTCCGTCATGCAGTGGTGCTCTTCACATTATATTTCTCTTTGCTGCTAGGATCATGTCCTTCAGGTTTCAACGTCATCGTCCTCTTCCTTTACTCAGAACCATGCCTGATTTGAACAGGTGGATCGTTTGAATCATTTGGGAGTGGCATTCTGAAATAAATGGCAGTGGAGGGACCACTCACATAAACAAGCTCAGTTTATAGGTCAAATATATGGAACCATATTTGAACTCTTTAGGGTACCAGTCCATTGAAAAAATCCTGAAATTCTACAAGGCAAACCCACGTAAGATAGCACTGTATGGTGCTGAGCTTTGGGGATTTGAGGACACCTATTTAATTAAAAAAAAGGAGGACACCTTTATTAGACATCTCCTCAATCTACCTCGCTTGGCACCTCTCTTTGCTGTGCACTTTGAATTGAAGTTACCCTTCAAAAGCGAAAAGCTTAGGTTAAGGCCTATTGGCATGTGGCTAACTCTGTGGTCTGATCCCAAAGCTGCTCTCACCCGAAAAAATGGGAGAGACCTTATTGTGAGGGAGAATATATATAGGATCTCATGGCATCTGTTTAAGGCCCTACTCAAAGTGAACGTAGGAGACCTTTTTATAAATCTGGGTATTATCTCCAGAAACGATGTTGGGCAGATCAGTGGGAAATTAAAACTTATATCGGACACAGAGAGGAGGGGAAAGGAGCTGCTTAAACAGTCCAGTAAGAGGCATGCCACCATATCCATCCCAGGCTAAAGGATGGATTATTTGGACAGGATTGCTTCCTGCAATGGCAGGTCTCTTGAAAGATGTTTCCGGTTGTTTTATTTGGCCAAGTAGTAAGGTATAGAACTGCAGAACACCCTCCCCCCTCCGACGGTCTACCTGCCCACACTGCCCTCAAGTAGTGGAGGGCACTAAGAACTTTATGTTTCTATGTACATTATACACAAAGATTAGGCAGGAGATCCTGTTCCCCTGGTTAGGCGTATGGGTATTAGAACCATTAGGTTGGCTTGTGTGAGAGGTCAGTAATGCGAGGCAGACTACTGTTTGATGATTTATCAACGTATGCATTTTATTAAAGAAAATATCATCATAAATACTACAATGTCCCACTTTGCTGAGGATTGCCCTGCCTAACCAAACCTAAGGTGGAAAACTAACACAGGATAACTGGACCTCTCACCATGTAACAAATAAACAGAGAACATATATGGAAATACAACATAACATGAACAACATTCACAGTCTCTTTATAACCTTCTAGTGCCCTGGGTGATTTCCCTTCCCCAGGATTCACAGGACAATTCTTCTAATGTTCCACAAAAGAAAGCAATGTCTCAAATCAGTTCTTGAAATTTCAAAGTCAATGTAATGGGTTGTTAACCAAAGTTTCAATAATAGCAAATCTCTTTCCTTGGTAAAATATCCACTTTCCACTTCCTCCAAATAGCACCAATGGTAATCCCAGCCACAATGCTTTGCCACCTCCTCAAGAAGACGTGCCACTGTTCAAAAAAAGAAATGCAATAGCCACAAATGCCAGTAATATACAGTTCTTGGTTAACAGTTGGTATTCTCTTGGTTACAGCTTTAAGGTTCACAATGGCATATATCTGGAAGACCTATTGGTGCTACTGCTTCCACTGCAACAAATTCACTTATATTTCATTCACAATGAGAACAGTCACCTTTGTCTCACAGTACGCCACTTCATTTAGGCCATTATCATGTTACATATACTGACATATATACCACCACAGCTTCAGTACTTTGACGATATATACTTCAAAGTATTTCAACAGGTAAGGCACTCTTCATTTGAATACCCCTCTTCAAAAGGGGCAGCCTCTTTGGCTATCTTGTCTATCTTCCACCATCAACCTGGATTTGCCTTTAAGACCAACTTCTTCTGTCTTCCACAGTCTCTGGCCCTATAGGTTGTGTCAACCTCACAATAGTCTTTACAAGCAGTCAGTTTTCCTTCCCCAACTGTACCTACACCTTTCTGCCAGTTATCAGCCCAAGTTAATACCCACAAGCCTTGGTGCACCTCTCTTAGCTTCAGGTAATGCTTGCACAGTTGTATTTTAGGCCAATGAACTGTCATCAACTTCACAGTACAGTTAGATTGCTTCTTAACTTTGAGAAAATTTGGTTTCACTGATAATATGGGGAGACTCTTGGCTTGGGCAATGATTGGTCTCTTCTTCAATAGTTATGCACATTAACTTCTTATAAATGAAAGGTATGATGTCAGAATTAGGCACACGTGACCAGTTCTTGATTTCTTTTTTAATGTTTAAAGATTGGTATATAATTGTATTCCTATGTGAAAGTGAAGGATAGAGTTCAGTCCACCTTTGAGAACCACACTTTCATGTATTTTTTACAAGTAAAAATTCGTAACACTTGTATTGTCAAGATTAGGTATTTGGAAATGGTCTTAGTAGCGTTCCCTCTTCTTATTGAGGAACACACGAACGCGCCTTCAAGCAGTAACAGTCTTTTAATGATTGAATAATGGGTTTTAGCACTGTTATCTTCTCACAGAAGTAAAAGACCTTTCCCATTATACGCAAGTGCTACATTTCTATGATTCTGAGTATTTCAGCTGCAACAAACAACTTCTAATCACTTTAATTCTTACGTGAGTGAACAGAGAACTTGATACCGTTGCCCGCAATGCTTGCACAAGGTGTTAGAATGCTGTGCTTCACTCACTGGCTTCTTGGACACTTGCTCTGTGTGTTGCACTAGTTTCTCGACTTCTGCCTCAACTTCTACTGCTCTGGCTCGCTGGGGCTTGTTACAGTGTTTCCGGTCCGGCCACACATTTAGGGAGCCCCTCTCTCTCCTGAGACCCATGGCTTGGCAACTGCTTCTTGCTCGTCTCGTGCAGGTCCGCTGTTTGGCAACCACAGCAATCAGGCTCACATGTGGAAAGACAGCTCTCCTTCACATCTTCCTCTGCACAGCCTCTGAACTACAGTGTTTCGGGGAACAGGACCCTCTCAGAACAAGCAAGTGAAATATGCTGTCTACACGTTCTGGCGTCGCGCTAGTTCTCCCACTTCTGTTTGATTTTGTAGGCAAGTCGCTGTTTACGCACACTCCAGAATGAATACAACCCTCTAGGGAAATAAGCCAGGAGATAGCTTGCAAGGATAAGAAGGTCTAATTGTACAGAATACAAAATATCAGCAAACAACACTGCTGCTCGAGAACATTCTGCCTTCAGAATGAATGTCGGAAACATTTTTTAAGAGACCAAATCATTATAGATGACATCACATATAGGGTCTAAACCTGCACAGCTGATTGGTAAAGAATGTATACATGGTCCTGATCCATAGGGGATGTCAGGCTAGAATTGGTTGGTCTCGTTGCGGTCCGTCAAGTTCCACGTGTGTCAGCTGGGCTCACCTCTCTGCGGAGTGAAGGTCAGGTCTCTCATAGTTACAATGTTAACTCTATGCTAGCATGCTAAGCCTACTACTACATCACTTTGGCATGCATCTGGGAGGCTTGGGGGTTGGGGCCAGGGGGAAGGGAGGAAGAAATACAGTCACACTGACCCACACATTCTAGGCTTTGTTGATACCACTTCTCTCGCACCCAAGGCCTCTACCCTTGCTTGATCTTATAATGTATCCCTCCCTGTACCTAGCATTACAAAGGATGTGTTTTTATGCTGAGGGATGAAACTGTCACACATGGGTAGATCTTTTATGTATGGTTTCTTGGTTTATGCTGGGGGTTGGGGGATCATTTTCTTATAATGGAATGCAAGGGTGTGGGGGTCGCGTCAGTGGTGTGGGCTCTGGTTCGAATGGGTGGGGGGTTAGAGGCCTGCTGGCAGCTTGGTTGTGATGAATGGGCACTGCGAGGAGCCTGGAGTTGTCTTACGGCCTTGCAGGGCGTATTGCTCCAAATTATAATAAATGTTTGCAAATGTGAAAGGACTGGGGCAGAGAGCTTCCATGAGAGTTGGTGGTGCGGACTCATTGTGCCTTAATGATCTGGGCATAGTGAAATCCTTCCATGAAGCTTGACTGGTGCATCGCGGCCATGCAAGTCTGTGCCTCTGCCATAATTACAAAATGGCGTTTCTTTTCTATGTGCTTTCTAAAGTTATGCATCTGTCGTTTGCGCTATAGTATATTTGCTGCGAGTTTCACAGTGCGGGGCTCTCCCCCCTTACACACTATACTATTTCATAGGGGATTCGCCTCAACTGAAAGCACCTAGAGGGGTGGAATATACTCATTTCTATCCCAACATTTCCCCTTGTGTTACTTCTACAGTAACAAATTCTCCTCCCCCATATTTACACTTGTTCTCTTGCCTTACTGCTTCCTCATATGTGGGTGTCCCCTTTATTGGCATCAAGGCCCTATACACGTCTCAAGCTTTCTCCTGATCACACATAATCCTCTGGGGTACATGTCATATAAATGCAACTCCATCCCCAGCCAGGTCAACCCATACTTCCTTATAATTTTCAGTGTCAGGGGGAGGGACAATGGTTGTGTGGTATAATTGGTCAACTATATCTCCAAAAGGAATTGGGACCATGTGGTGAACGGGGCGGGGCGGTCAGTTTTTACTTCTATTTCTATGTGTATCGCGAGGTACCTTAGGACTGCCATTTGTGACCATCATCATTGCGCTATTAGGCACTACTTTGGCACAACACCGGAGACCCAATTGGCACATGCACAAGATCACCAAGACAAACACGATGATGGCACCCGAATTTTCACCAATGTTTCAAGCCATGATGGGGCCCAGCTGAAGGCCAGGGTAAACCAATCTTCTTGAACGCCAGCTTCTTTTTTCATCTTCACCCCAAGTTCATGGACTGCCGCAATAACGTGTGATAATATGTCATAAAGCGTCCTTGGAAGTGCTGGCAGAAATGGAGATACACCTAACATGGCAGCCGATGGGTCCACCTTGACGGTCTAGTCTTCCTCCAAGATGGTGCCAGCTGTATAACTCCAAGGGAAGTGCTACACTCAGTGCGTTGTATCCGTCTATGGTATTTGCTGCTAGTATCTGTTTTCGCACAGAGTACTCGCGTGTTTGTTATTCTTCCTTTCTTCTGCTTTCTGCAGCCGGCTTCCCAATACCACAACTCGGGTGTTTACTTCCTTCAGGTAACTTTGGAACGCTTTACTCGCCGGCACACTCTGTTTTCGGTTTCCAGTTTTCTCCTTTCCTTCTTACCTCTCTGATATCCTGCCTTCTAACCACAGCCGCCGAGGACATCTGCCTTCGGAGGTTGTGGTTAACTTTCTGTCTGTTTCCTTAGGTCAGCGGCTGCCGGCTGCCGGCTTTTCCTCCTTGCTCTTCTGTAGCCGCAGCTTCTTACTGTCATCTTACTATTCGCAGCGCCATAAGTATTTTGTTTATACTTCCGAACGTACGGCATTCGTGAGTGGCATTTCCTGCTTACCTGATTCCTTTTCTCTTTGAGTTTCCGTTGTGTTCTTTAGGTTTCTGTTTCTATTGTATCCATTGCGGTTTACATCTTTTCTTTCTTTCTGTCTTTGTGCTACGCTATTCCTTTTGGGGCATTTCTTAGAAGAATTGCACTATCTGCAAGACGCTACTTCCAACGTCAGACTCCTGTGCCCTGCCGGCTGACAACCCTCTAGCAGAGCTATTCCTTACATACTACCAGAACTATTCTTAATATTCTACCGCTGCTATTCCTAACATACTACCGGAGCAATTCCTACATTTCACTGGAGCTTTCCTAACAGCCTGCAAGAATCGCAACCTACATGGACTAAAGAACCGATTCAGATCTCCAGTTACTTTTCAACCATCTAGGACCAACTACAGCTAAACACATCAACCAGGGTTTTTTAAGCCAGGAGGCTTTTCCCTGAATTTTTGGGGGCTAGCTCCTTGGATTTCACCTGGCCTGGTTAACCTTACCGGTCAAGGTGGCCTCCGAGGGACCTCGTCCCTATCTTCACCAGAAAAAGGAGAAAAGGCCTAAAGTACAGAAGGAATCACTCAAGAAGAAGGTCACTGAAACACCAGACAGTTCAGTTGAGGATACAGGTGAGGAGGAGTGTTGGGAGATCACCCCGGGGCTTGACAGAATACAACAGCAGAATGTCCAAATGGCCTCTCTTGAACAATACCAATAATTGTGCAATGCCATCCAAGGACTACAATTGGAGGTCCAGAATCTACATGCTGAGAATGCTGCTCTTCGTCAACAGGTGGCTGCTCGAGATGAGGGCAGAGGCGATCTCCCTGCCATGCCCTTTTCTTTTGTCAAATACCATGGCAACCCAAGGTTAATGAAAGAGTTTCTGGATGCCTGTTCGGTCTATATCTCGTTTAGACCAAAAGCTTTTGAGACCGATCGTGCACGTGTTGGTTTCGTGATCTCAAACTTGGCTGGTAGTGCTTTGACATGGGCCACACCTTTTGTCACAAGCACTGACCCTTTGATTGGCAATTATGATCAGTTTATCCAGAGTTTCAAGGGCAGATTTGAGCGACCAGAGGTCTAATTCTCCACTTTTGAAGCAATTTTGGATGTCAAGCAGGGAACCCAGGACGTGCAGACATATGTTTCTCATTTCCAGAGACTGGCCTTGAGTGCTGGATGGCCTGACTCAGCTCAGCAAACTATCTTCCGCAGAGGACTACGGAAAGAGATCAAGGATGAGCTGGACTGGATCTCTTGTCCTAATACTTTTCAGGAGTTGGTAACGTTGTCCTTGCAGATTGAATTTAGACTTACAGAGAGAAGACAGGAGAGAAGGAAGAACCGCGGGTATCCTCCACTGTTGGTCATCCCTTCTGCATCCAAGGAGAGACCGAGTACTGAAGAGCCTATGCAGATAGGTGCTACCAGGGGTCCTTTAACCCCGGAAGAGAGAAAGAGACGGAGAGACCTGAACCTCTGTATGTACTGTGGTTCCTCTAAGCACATTCTACAAAATTGCCCTAAATTTCCTCCATGTCGTCAGGGAAACGCTCACCCCCATACTTATGCAAGGGAAGTAGCGGGAAGGCCAGTTCAAGCCCTTACAGCTGCACCAGTACCAGAAACCAAGGAGACAACCGCTTAATGGTGTTTCAGATCACTCTCTCTCTGACTACAGGTCCATCCATCATGGTTCTTGCCATGCCAGACTGTGGAGATGCAGGCAACTTCATAGATGCGTCCTGGGCCAAGGATCATAAGATTCCTCTGGTTAGAAAGGATACATCCCTTCCTGCCAAATGGGTTGATAGTAGGCCCCTGTCCTCCGGACCCAATGAGATGGAAACTCACCCCATTAAGATTGCGATGGAACATCATACAGAAACACTCTCCTTTGATGTGATCCGAGCCGCCCATTTTCCGGTGATTCTGGGTATAACTGTAACGCTCACCTGGTTTCCACGGAGGCGCGGCGTCGAAGGCGCAGAACTCTGAAGATGGACAGGAAGGGCCCCTCTATTCTGGCTTCCCTGGCTCGTTGGATACCCTCCTGTGCGTGAAAAGGGAGTATTACCAACTGTGGAACAATGCTCAAGCCTCCCACTCCCTTCCAACCCTCCACGATACCTCCTCCACGATTCCCCGTGAAGCCTCACCTTAGGGTTTGGAAGGATGAGCTCTCCATCCTGCTTCTGATGCAGGGGCGCGTTGAAACCCAGTTACTTCACTGGATTGAGGATTGATGGGAGTTCAGGTAAGCTTGACTGTTCAGGTAAGGCACTGTAAAAGTTCTGTTCAAAAGTTCAAGCTTAATAATAATGTTCGTTGTCTAATTGCAGCAAGCGCTAATGCTTATGTCTTTTTCCCCTTAGGGGCCGGGGTTCGGAGTGCCGGAGATATGGCGCCGACCCGAAGTGAAACAGTTCTGGATGAGCGCTCAGGTAATGTCTTTGCATTCGCTCATTCAATGTCTTTGTCTTTTTTCCCCATAGGGGCCGAGGTCCGGAGATGCCAGGAAGCGGCAGGACCCGAAATGCAGTGGGAATAATCCAACAGGTAAGACTTAAAAGGAAATTGAGCTTTCCTTATTCCTTTTCTCCCTCTCACCTTTGTTCTTGTCTTTTTTTTCTCTAGGCGCCGGGGCGTAGTTGAATCCGGAAGATCGCTGCTGAAGATGGAAGTGCCTTGCCAAGGTGAGTAAAATGCAGCGCTGCAGCAATCGAAACGAAATGCCTTTAAAATGATGTCTTCCTTTTCAGGGCCGTTGGAGAAATGACTCCGGGATGCAGATTTAGCAGGTAAGGGCTTTTCTTCTCCTATTCTCTTCCTTTCTCCCCTTGCAGGTGTCCCAGGCGTGGCTGAAGTCAGGATGCAGGAGCTGACACGGTGAGCATCCAGCTGCTAGGTGCAGAACAACGCGAAGCACGTGTGGCTGTTCGGGTGGGGTTTAAATAGCCTTGGAAGAAGTTCCTGGTATGTATCCTTCCACCAATCAGGTATGTATCCTTCCCCGACCACACCCGGGTGGTGAAGTAGTCCTACAGGTAAAGTAGTCCCATTCAGGCCTCAAGAGGGCCTGGATGAAGCAGCAAGGTCTGCATCAGGTAAGTGTGCACCCAAGCACTTAAACACATATCCTCTTCTATGAGCCTGGCGCCTAAGGCGCCAGGACTGGGGTCCGCTATGAGCCTGGCGCCTAAGGCACCAGGACTGAGTCCAAAGGGCCCCGACTTGGGCCCGCTGAGACTTCCCTGGGGAAAATGATGTCTGCCTCTGGGGTTGCTGGGCCCGGCCTGGCTCCTTAGAGGTAGGCATCATGACAGTAACCTGCTTACGTTTACACAATCCCAAGATAGACTGGTGTGCCAACAGACTCAGCTTTGCTTCTGATTACTGCAGTCAGAACTGTATCAAGGACTCAAGAGCAGAAGCACACTACAGTTGTTTGGTGACTTTGCCACAGACCTCTATCTCCTCGATACCAGTACAGTACAAACCTACTCAGACGTCTTTGAAGATGTTCTCCCCAGACTCCTCCCACCTCACTGCCCTGAGGACTGCGCAATTGACCTCAAGACTGATGCTCCTCTTCGTTTGGCAGGATGTATCCGCTGTCTCAGCAAGAGAAAAGTGCTGTTAAAGAATACCTTGAATCCAACCTCAAGAATGGACTTATTAGCGAATCTGAATCCTCTGGTGATGCCTCGCTGTTTTTTGTTTCAAAGAAGGAGACAACAGAGTTACGCCCATGTATAGACTATAGAGGGCTCAATAGTATCACAATCCGAGACAGGTACCCTATGCCATTAATACGTGACATTCTGGAGGCTGCACAAGGCTCCCGGGTATTCTCTAAACTGGATCTAAGGGGTGCCTACCATTTGTTAAGGATTAAGGAGGGAGACAAATGGAAGACGGCCTTTCGGACTCTGCTGGGTCTATTCGAATACCGGGTGATGCCATTTGGCCTGGTTAACACCCCAGCGGTGTTCCAGAGATTTATGGACAAGATATTCTCCGATATGCTCTACATCTCGGTTGTGGTCTATCATGACGACATTCTGGTCTTCTCTCCCAATATCCAGATGCATCGTCTACATATGAAGGAAGTTTTACAGCGGTTGAAGGAAAACCGGTTGTATGCCAAGCCTGAGAAATGCATTTTTGACTCTACGGAGTTGTCTTACCTAGGGTATATTCTGTCTGCTAATGGTGTTCGCGTGGACCCTGAAAAGGTTAAGGCGGTACTCCAATGACCAGAACCGAGGTCAGCTAAGGAAATTCAATGATTTCTAGGGCTGGCAAATTTCTACCGTCACTTCATCCTTGGCTTTTCCAATGTGGTATTGCCCTTGACCTCATTACAGAAGAAGGAGGTAGTTTTTGTGTGGAGTTCAGAAGCACAAGGGGATTTTGAGCATCTGAAGGTACTGTTCACAACAGCACCGATACTGATTCAACCAGATCAGTCCAAACCTTTCATTATGGAAGCAGACGCCTCAGGTGGAGATATTGGGGCAGTTTTGCTACAGGAGGACCAGGCTTGCCAGGAGCATCCCATTGCCTATTATTCGCGGACTCTCACTTCCAGTGAACTGAACTATTATGTTCTGGAGCGAGAGCTGCTGGCTATTAGGCTGGCCTGTGAAGAATGGAGGCACCTACTCCAGGGAGCCTTGCATCCTTTTGTGGTGCGTACCGATCACTGGAACTTGAAGGTGCTCAAACAGATGGAATGCCGGAATGCCAGACACGCCAGATGGGCCTATTACTTTTCCGGTTTCGATTTCTCGATCACCTATATTCCTGGTACACAAAATAAAGTTGCAGATGCTCTCTCTCGCTGTTGGTTCAAAGATGCTAGTGAAACGCAAGCTGCAGAACAGCTTATCCCAGAAGAGAGGTTTCTGTCAGTTTGCAACACTTTCCTTCAAGAGGTTATAGAGGGAGTACAGAGCTTTCACAACGCAGAGGTCATGCGCTACGAGCTACAACTGAAGGGTGGTCTTCTCTTTCATAAGACTGCCTTATTCCTACCTTCATCCTCTTTGCATACTCAGGCGCTACAGTTTTGTCATGACCTACCCATGACTGGGCACAAGGGAGACAGGGCAACTACTGAGCTTATATCTCGTGTCTTCTGGTGGCCATCCATGCGTCGAGACGTACAGGCCTATGTGTCTGCCTGTCCCATATGTGCCTCCAGTAAGATATCCAGACAGAGGCCGTTGGGTTTACTCCAACAGGGAGAACTGCCTTCCAGACCATGGGAACACATATCGATGGACTTTGTGGTTGAATTACCTTGTTCTAATGGAAAGACAGCAATTATGGTCACAGTAGACTCTGACTCTAAACTGGCTCATTTTTCGGCTCTTTCTGGGGTTCCTTCTGCATCCGGTTGCTGGGCCCGGCCTGGCTCCTTAGAGGTAGGCATCATGACAGTACCCCCCCTCAAGGCCCCTCCCAAGGTCTTTTCCTCCGGGGGTTTTCGTTTGTGCGGGAATCTTCGATGGAATCTTTGAATTAATCGTGGTGCGTGAACATAGTTACTGGGTTCCCAAGATCTTTCCTGAGGTCCATATCCTTTCCAATCAACAAGATAGAAGAGTTTCGACTTAACTATCTTGGAATCTAAAATGTCTTTCACTTCGAATTCTAATTCTCCATCAATTTGGACAGGGCCTGGGGGCTCAGACAGTCTGGTTCCAGGTTGTACTGGTTTTAGAAGAGATGCGTGAAAAACGGGATGAATCCGCATGTTGGATGGTAAATCGAGTTTAAAGGCCACTGGGTTGATAATAGCTTTGATGGGGTAAGGCCCAATGAATCTGGGATTAAAAGTTCGCTGACCCTTGAGGGGTAGATGTTTAGTTGCTAGCCATACCTGATCTCCTACTTGGTAAGGAGGAGTTTTACTTCTGTGCAAATCAGCGTTTTCTTTATACTTTTTCTTGGCTTGCTGTAAGTGGGTTGTAGCTTCTTTGAAGGCTTGGGTTATTGTGGAATGTAGGTGATTTACTGCAGGCATCTCCAGGGTCAGAGGTGGATCTAGGTCAGAGGTCCGAGGATGGTGACCATACAGGGTATAAAAAGGAGTCTGTCCGGTTCCAGAATGCACTGAATTGTTGTATGCATAATCTGCAATCCAAAGGATGTCTTTCCAATTTAACTCGGATTGGTGTAACATGCACCGCAGATATTGCTCGAGAGTCTGATTGGTTCTCTCGGTTTGTCCGTCGGTCTGGGGGTGGTGGCTGGTGGATAACCGCACGTCTATTTGTGCTAGTTGGCAACATTTCTTCCAAAAGTGGGAGATAAATTGACTTCCACGGTCTGAGACTAATATGGAAGGGAAACCATGTAACCGCACTATATTTTCCATAAATTCCTTGGCCAAGGTGGAAGCTGACGGCAATCCTTTTAAAGGGATAAAATGGGCCATTTTGGAGAATAGATCCACTATTACGAGAATCGTGTTGTAACCACCACAAGGAGGCAGGTCAGTTATAAAGTCCATTGACAAGGTGTGCCAAGGTGCTGGTTGAATGTCCAAAGGTTGAAGTAGGCCGGCTGGCCTTTTCTTTTGACTCTTATTTTGGGCGCAAATTCCGCAAGACAACACAAATGACTTTATGTCTTTTCTCCAAGAAGGCCACCAGAAGTGGCGTTTGATCTTTTCTTCTGTTTTCGCGATACCGGGGTGTCCTTCCATTAATGATTCATGATGACGGGTAATGACAAGTTCCTGCAATTCTTTACTTGGCAGAAATAACCGCTCTTGGAAGTAGGGTAAATCATCCTTAACGGTGTAGTGAGGACCCTTTTGACTCCATTCCAGTAAGTCAGAAGAGTCAAAAAGTTGTTTTACTTGAGCTTGGATGTCCTCAATGGTTTGCAATGAAGTCAAGCCCAGAATTCTTTGTTCCGGTATGATTGGCACAGGTTCTAAACTCGAATTGGGTTCTTCCATGCCTATCCGGGATAAGGCATCTGCCTTACCATTCTTGCAGCCAGGGCGATAGGTAATTACAAAATCAAACTCCGCAAAGAATAAAGCCCATCGGAGTTGTCGCGAAGATTGAGCTTTGGCCGTCTTTAAATACTGCAAATTTCTGTGGTCCGTAATTACGGTGATGGTGTGTCTTGCACCGAGAAGATAGTGACGCCAAGCCTTGAAAGCTGATTTAATAGCCAGTAGTTCTTTGTCGGTAATTGCGTAATTGAGTTCAGGTGGAGAGAATTTTCTGGACCAAAAGGCTACAGGGTGTAGTTGGTTAGTTTCTGGGTCTCTTTGCGACAGGACAGCTCCCATGGCCGAACTGGATGCATCGGTTTCCACGATGTAAGGGAGATCTGGGCGCGGGTGCTTCAATACAGGTGCAGAGGTGAATTTGGTTTTCAGGTCCTGAAAGGCTTGTTCAGCCTCAAGAGTCCATTCAAAGCGTTTATTTTTCTTTAGGAGAGCTGTGATGGGTTGAACAGTTCGAGAAAATTCCAGGATGAACCTTCGATAGAAATTGGCAAAGCCAAGCATGCTTTGCACTCCCTTCACAGAGCTATGAGATGGCCATTTGAGAATGGCGTCCACTTTCCGCGAGTCCATTCGGATTCCTTGTGGTGTCAGGACGAATCCGAGAAACTCCACTTCTGTGGTATGAAAAACGCATTTTTCGGGCTTGGCAAATAATTTGTGCTGGCGCAATTTCTCAAGAACTGCCCTAACATGGTTTCTGTGATCAGATTCTGAGGAGGAATACACCAGGATGTCGTCAATATAAACGATGACACAAACATCGATAAGTTCCCGTAGAACATCATTCATGAAGAACTGAAAGGCGGCAGGTGCGTTGCACAAACCGAAGGGCATTACTTGATATTCGAAGAGCCCAAATTTGGTGCGGAATGCAGTCTTCCACTCGTCGCCCTCTTTTATACGTACCAGGTGGTAAGCTCCTCGGAGATCTAGCTTGGTGTACACACGAGCATCTTTTACTTGGTCGATAAGCTCAGGTATCAGGGGCAAAGGGTAACGATTCTTAATCGTTATCTGATTTAGGGCGCGGTAGTCAATACAGGCCCTAAGGTCTCCTTCCTTTTTCGGTACGAAGAACAAAGCGGAAGAGACTGGTGACTTTGATGGGCGAATGAAGCCATTGGCCAGGTATTGATCCAAATACTGGCGCAAATGCAGGTTCTCAGGTTCAGTAAGAGCATAAATCCTACTACAGGGTAGTTGTGCATTGGGTACCAAGTCGATTTGGCAATCGTAAGATCGATGGGGAGGTAAGGTGTTAGCCTGCTCTTTCTGAAAAATGTCTTGGAATTCTTGGTATTCAGATGGTAGCTGTACAGGGGTGGAAGTTACAGAGGCTAGACCCATAGCTGGATTCCTTGGGTAACAGGTTGGTTCACAATCAGGAAAAGTTATCTTCTTTGCTCGCCAGTCTATTCTCGGATTATGTGTTTCTAACCAAGGGATTCCAAGAAGTACTTGAAATTGTAGGGCCTTGATCACATCAAACACGATTGCTTCCCGATGTCCGTCTTGACCCACCAGAGTGATTTCAACTGTGGAATGCGTTACAGGCCCTGAGGCTATTTCGGTTCCATCAACTGTAGTAATTACATCTTGGGTTACTTTCGGGCGGAGAGGAAGCTTAATCTGGAAGCCAATTCACGGTCTATGTAATTTCCAATAGCTCCACTGTCAATGTATGCTTTTATAGCATGCAACTGCTGAGGCTGTTTTGGGTTCACAAGCACCATTGGCATGACAAAATGCGAGGTCCAAGAGTTTGTTTTCAAGCTCGGCAAGCGGACCCCTACGCTTGTCGGGCAGGTCGTTTCCCGAACCAGGTGTCAATAACTCGTTATCAGTGGCTCCAACCACCTTCTTGGGTGGTTTAACTGGACAACTTTGAAGAAAGTGCCCGGAAGTTCCGCAATACAGACAAAGTTGCATTTGTCGCCTTCTCTCTCGTTCCTTCTGCGTTAATGGTCCTTTAACACTGCCAATTTGCATAGGTTCGGAAACGTCAGTACTCTTGGAGTTAACGTGGGTCTTGATAGGTACTCTGGTTTCATACTTGAGGCGATCTGCTTTTCTATTTTGAAGTCTGTGATCAAGTTGAACCACTAAGTCTATGTAGTCTGCGCAGGCCTGGGGTGGATCTACTATCTGAGCTATAACATCTTTAAGCTCTCCGCGCAGGCCTCGATGAAACAATGTGATCCTTTTATTTTCAGGCCATCCGGTTTCCACAACTAGTCTATTAAAGGTGGCGATATAGGACAAAAGATCCTGATTACCTTGTCGTAAGGATAGCAGTTCGTTGTCAAGGGCCTGTCCCTGCGAGTGTCGAGCGAACAATCTTTCCATGCTGGCCTGGAAGCCCTGGAAATCCCGGAGAATGGGATCATCCTGATTTACCAATGGAATAGACCAATCGGCAGCACAGCCACTGAGGTAAGATAGTACAAAGGCTACTTTGGTCTGGTCGTTGGGGAAGGCCCCGGGCCTGCATAAAAAGTGTAAACGGCATTGGTTCATAAAAACGGCATATTTCTTGGGATCCCCCGCAAAACGTTCCGGCGGGGCTAAAGGCATGTGTCCAGGTAGATTGATTTGTACCGGGTTATTCGAACCCATTGTTGTAGAAATATCCCCGGAAACAGGTAAAGGAGTGTGCTCTGCCTGGCCCTGCAATAACCTTTTGGCCAGATCATCAGTTCTTTCCTTGGATAGGATTAGTTCCCTTCTGAGAGCATTGGTCTCCTGGCGGGCTGAGTGCACTTCTGCCAGTAATTCCCCTACAAGATGGGCCAGCTGATCTGTCTCGGAAGTCTCCATAGCGCCCAGGTGGGAAATTGTGGTAAGGCTTCGCGTTCTGTAACGCTCACCTGGTTCCCACTGAGGCGCGGCGTCGAAGGCGCAGAACTCTGAAGATGGACAGGAAGGGCCCCTCTATTCTGGCTTCCCTGGCTCGTTGGATACCCTCCTGTGCGTGAAAAGGGAGTATTACCAACTGTGGAACAATGCTCAAGCCTCCCACTCCCTTCCAACCCTCCACGATACCTCCTCCACGATTCCCCGTGAAGCCTCACCTTAGGGTTTGGAAGGATGAGCTCTCCATCCTGCTTCTGATGCAGGGGCGCGTTGAAACCCAGTTACTTCACTGGATTGAGGATTGATGGGAGTTCAGGTAAGCTTGACTGTTCAGGTAAAGCGCTGTAAAAGTTCTGTTCAAAAGTTCAAGCTTAATAATAATGTTCGTTGTCTAATTGCAGCAAGCGCTAATGCTTATGTCTTTTTCCCCTTAGGGGCCGGGGTTCGGAGTGCCGGAGATATGGCGCCGACCCGAAGTGAAACAGTTCTGGATGAGCGCTCAGGTAATGTCTTTGCATTCGCTCATTCAATGTCTTTGTCTTTTTTCCCCATAGGGGCCGGGGTCCGGAGATGCCAGGAAGCGGCAGGACCCGAAATGCAGTGGGAATAATCCAACAGGTAAGACTTAAAAGGAAACTGAGCTTTCTTTATTCCTTTTCTCCCTCTCACCTTTGTTCTTGTCTTTTTTTTCTCTAGGTGCCGGGGCGTAGTTGAATCCGGAAGATCGCTGCTGAAGATGGAAGCGCCTTGCCAAGGTGAGTAAAATGCAGCGCTGCAGCAATCGAAACGAAATGCCTTTAAAATGATGTCTTCCTTTTCAGGGCCGTTGGAGAAATGACTCCGGGATGCAGATTTAGCAGGTAAGGGCTTTTCTTCTCCTATTCTCTTCCTTTCTCCCCTTGCAGGTGTCCCAGGGTGCTGGCAGGCGTGGCTGAAGTCAGGATGCAGGAGCTGACACGGTGAGCGTCCAGCTGCTAGGTGCAGAACAACGCGAAGCACGTGTGGCTGTTCGGGTGGGGTTTAAATAGCCTTGGAAGAAGTTCCTGGTATGTATCCTTCCACCAATCAGGTATGTATCCTTCCCCGACCACACCCGGGTGGTGAAGTAGTCCTACAGGTAAAGTAGTCCCATTCAGGCCTCAAGAGGGCCTGGATGAAGCAGCAAGGTCTGCATCAGGTAAGTGTGCACCCAAGCACTTAAACACATATCCTCTTCTATGAGCCTGGCGCCTAAGGCGCCAGGACTGGGGTCCGCTATGAGCCTGGCGTCTAAGGCGCCAGGACTGAGTCCAAAGGGCCCCGACTTGGGCCCGCTGAGACTTCCCTGGGGAAAATGATGTCTGCCTCTGGGGTTGCTGGGCCCGGCCTGGCTCCTTAGAGGTAGGCATCATGACAGTAACCTGCTTACGTTTACACAATCCCAAGATAGACTGGTGTGCCAACAGACTCAGCTTTGCTTCTGATTACTGCAGTCAGAACTGTATCAAGGACTCAAGAGCAGAAGCACACTACAGTTGTTTGGTGACTTTGCCACAGACCTCTATCTCCTCGATACCAGTACAGTACAAACCTACTCAGACGTCTTTGAAGATGTTCTCCCCAGACTCCTCCCACCTCACTGCCCTGAGGACTGCGCAATTGACCTCAAGACTGATGCTCCTCTTCGTTTGGCAGGATGTATCCGCTGTCTCAGCAAGAGAAAAGTGCTGTTAAAGAATACCTTGAATCCAACCTCAAGAATGGACTTATTAGCGAATCTGAATCCTCTGGTGATGCCTCGCTGTTTTTTGTTTCAAAGAAGGAGACAACAGAGTTACGCCCATGTATAGACTATAGAGGGCTCAATAGTATCACAATCCGAGACAGGTACCCTATGCCACTAATACGTGACATTCTGGAGGCTGCACAAGGCTCCCGGGTATTCTCTAAACTGGATCTAAGGGGTGCCTACCATTTGTTAAGGATTAAGGAGGGAGACAAATGGAAGACGGCCTTTCGGACTCTGCTGGGTCTATTCGAATACCGGGTGATGCCATTTGGCCTGGTTAACACCCCAGCGGTGTTCCAGAGATTTATGGACAAGATATTCTCCGATATGCTCTACATCTCGGTTGTGGTCTATCATGACGACATTCTGGTCTTCTCTCCCAATATCCAGATGCATCGTCTACATATGAAGGAAGTTTTACAGCGGTTGAAGGAAAACCGGTTGTATGCCAAGCCTGAGAAATGCATTTTTGACTCTACGGAGTTGTCTTACCTAGGGTATATTCTGTCTGCTAATGGTGTTCGCGTGGACCCTGAAAAGGTTAAGGCGGTACTCCAATGACCAGAACCGAGGTCAGCTAAGGAAATTCAATGATTTCTAGGGCTGGCAAATTTCTACCGTCACTTCATCCTTGGCTTTTCCAATGTGGTATTGCCCTTGACCTCATTACAGAAGAAGGAGGTAGTTTTTGTGTGGAGTTCAGAAGCACAAGGGGATTTTGAGCATCTGAAGGTACTGTTCACAACAGCACCGATACTGATTCAACCAGATCAGTCCAAACCTTTCATTATGGAAGCAGACGCCTCAGGTGGAGATATTGGGGCAGTTTTGCTACAGGAGGACCAGGCTTGCCAGGAGCATCCCATTGCCTATTATTCGCGGACTCTCACTTCCAGTGAACTGAACTATTATGTTCTGGAGCGAGAGCTGCTGGCTATTAGGCTGGCCTGTGAAGAATGGAGGCACCTACTCCAGGGAGCCTTGCATCCTTTTGTGGTGCGTACCGATCACTGGAACTTGAAGGTGCTCAAACAGATGGAATGCCGGAATGCCAGACACGCCAGATGGGCCTATTACTTTTCCGGTTTCGATTTCTCGATCACCTATATTCCTGGTACACAAAATAAAGTTGCAGATGCTCTCTCTCGCTGTTGGTTCAAAGATGCTAGTGAAACGCAAGCTGCAGAACAGCTTATCCCAGAAGAGAGGTTTCTGTCAGTTTGCAACACTTTCCTTCAAGAGGTTATAGAGGGAGTACAGAGCTTTCACAACGCAGAGGTCATGCGCTACGAGCTACAACTGAAGGGTGGTCTTCTCTTTCATAAGACTGCCTTATTCCTACCTTCATCCTCTTTGCATACTCAGGCGCTACAGTTTTGTCATGACCTACCCATGACTGGGCACAAGGGAGACAGGGCAACTACTGAGCTTATATCTCGTGTCTTCTGGTGGCCATCCATGCGTCGAGACGTACAGGCCTATGTGTCTGCCTGTCCCATATGTGCCTCCAGTAAGATATCCAGACAGAGGCCGTTGGGTTTACTCCAACAGGGAGAACTGCCTTCCAGACCATGGGAACACATATCGATGGACTTTGTGGTTGAATTACCTTGTTCTAATGGAAAGACAGCAATTATGGTCACAGTAGACTCTGACTCTAAACTGGCTCATTTTTCGGCTCTTTCTGGGGTTCCTTCTGCATCCGAGACTTCAACGGTATTTCTTAAGGACATTGTCCGACTCCATGGAATTCCAAGTACTATTGTTACCGATAGAGGTACACAATTTACCTCTCGGTTCTGGTCTGCTTAATGTGAACAACTAGGAATTTGCAGGTCTCTCTCTTCTGGGTATCACCCACAGACCAACAGGCAGACGGAAGGTGTTAATGCCAACCTTGAACAATACCTGCGGTGTTTCTGTAACAAGAGGCAAGATAACTGGACAGAACTGCATCCCATGGCCGAATTTACATGTAATAACACTTACCACAATGCCATAGGGATGAGTCCTTTCAAGTGTACGTATGGTATTCACCCCTGTTTTCTTCCTCTTTCTGGTCTGCCAGCATCCAAATCTCCTGCTGTGGAAGAGCTTTTGTCCGATCTGAATAAAGCACACAAAGGAGCTTTAAACACCCTAAGGGAGAGATGAAGTGAATATAAGAGATATGCTGACCTGCAGCGAAGACCCAATCCTGAATGTAAACCTGGAATGAAGGTTTGGTTGTCCACTCGTTATCTACCTCGTTGGACTCATCTGGGACATTTTTCCCCAAGATACTCAAGTCCGTATAATATCCTATCCAAGATCAATCCAGTGACCTACAAGCAGTTGTTGCCCAAGAGTATGAAGAGAATTCATCCTGTGTTTCATGCTTCTCTCCTAAAAACATGTAAGGGGAACCCTTTTGAGAGACCCATCCAGAGAACCGCTATCCCCAAGCCTACTGAACCTGAGGAGTATGAGGTTGCCAGGTTGGTAGACTCTAGATACCGAAGGGGTACTCTTCAATATCTGGTACATTGGAAGGGTTACCCCATTTCGGAGAGATCTTGGGAACCCAGATTCCACGTTCATGCCCCAAGGTCTATCCAGCAGTTTCACAGAAGATACCCAAGAAAGCCTGGTGGAGGCGGTTATAGAAGGGGCATACTGTCATACACTGTCCTTGGAAGTGCTGGCAGAAATGGAGAAACACCTAACATGGCGGCCTATGGTTCCACCTTGATGGTCTAGTCTTCCTCCAAGATGGCCGCCAGATGTATAACACCAAGGGAAGTGCTATACTCAATGCATTGTATCCGTCAATGGTATTCGCTGCTAGTATCTGTTTTCGAACAGAGTACTTGCGTGTTTGTTATTCTTCCTTTCTTCTGCTTTCTGCAGCCGGCTTCCCTATTCCACAACTCGGGTGTTAACTTCCTTCAGGCAACTTTGGAATGCTTTACTAGCCGGCATGCTCTGTTTTTGGTTTCCAGTTTTCTCCTTTCCTTTTTACCTCTCTGGTATCGTGCCTTCTAACCACGGCCGCCGAGGACATCTTCCTTCAGAGGTGGCGGTTACCTTTCTGTCCGTTTCCTTAGGTCAGCGGTTGCCAGCTTTTCCTCCTTCCTCCTCCGGAGCTGCAGCTTCTTACTGTCATCTTACTATTTGCGGCGCCGTAAGTATTTTGTTTATACTTCTGAAAGTACGGCGTCCGCGAGTGGCATTTCCTGCTTACCTGATTCCTTTTCTCTTCGAGTTTCCGTTGTGTACTTTAGGTTTCTGTTTCTACTGTATCCATTCCGGTTTACATCTTTTCTTTCTTTCTGTCTTTGTGCTACGCTATTCCGTTTGGGGCATTTCTTAGAAGAGTTGCACTATCTGCAAGACATTACGTCCGACGTTAGACTCCTGTGCCCTGCCGGCTGACAACCCTCTACCAGAGCTATTCCTAACATTCTACCAGAACTATTCCTAACATTCTAGCGGTGCTATTCCTAACATACTACTGGAGCTATTCCTGACAGCCTGCAAGAATCGCAACCTACATGGACGAAAGAACCGATTCATATCTCCAGTTACTTTTCAACCATCTTGGGCCAACTACAGCTAAACACATCAACCAGGGTTTTTTATGTCAGGAGGTTCTTTCCCTGAATTTTTGGGGGCTTGCTCCTTGGAGTTCACCTGGCCTGGTTAACCTTACCGGTCAAGGTGACCTCCGAGGGAGCTTGTCCCTATCTTCACCAGGAAAAGGAGAAAAGGCCTAAAGTACAGAAGAAATCACGCAAGAAGAAGGTCACTGAAACACCAGACAGTTCATTTGAGGATACAGGTGAGGAGGAATGTTGAGAGATCACCCCGGGGCTTCACATAATATCCCATTTTCAGCATCTTCGGAAGGTACGAATGTGCAACATGAACTCCCGATCTTTTAGCAAACACCTCCTTCCTTGGCTGTCAGTAGATCCAGCACATACCTATTCTGCATTGAAGAGGGAGTAGGGATCTTTCCACCCCCCCCCATCAAGTTCATGACAAGAAGGAAGGGCAGAAAACACTGCAATCACCCATTCTATTTCGGATGAATCCCAAATGCACCAATGATAGATAAATACACTGAGAGGTATCCTCTCAGCCAGGCCTACCGACCTGGCACAGTACAGATCTATCCATGTGTGAATGAAGAGTAGCAGGCCATGGTCAGACACTCTTATATGGACAGCCTGGACTAAGCACCAAGGAGTCAGGTTGCTGACATCGTTAGAGACACCACGACATAGCAGCATTAGACATGAAGCACACGTGCAATCCGCACTTCGTGACACAAACACACACTCGAATACATGAAGAACATGAGCGTACAGTGCTATAGTTAGAGGACATATACATACTGCCATTGCTTTATTATTTTTGCCATTAGCCAAATGCAGCAATGCAGAAACCGCAAGGCACAAGAGATCCTGAGCAAAGCTTGCAGATGGTTAAACGCGAATAACCCTATATAACTGCAGGAGCACCTATGGATCCAGACAGAGCCAAGTGTGACTAACCTATGGAGAATATAGTATAGCGTCAACAGTGTAGAAACCCCATTATAAGGCTTAGGATAAGTACAGCAGGCCTCTAACCACTGAGCAAGAGATAAGCAGAACTCTTTCATGCTGGACAGAGAGCAAGATGTGTGAGACAGGACCTGCAGCCAAGGTCAAGAGATACGGAAGACATTCCAATCCCCAGACGACACAGCGACCAGCTGCAGAAAAAGGGAATACATCCTCATAATTCGGAGCTGCGGAGCTCAATTACGTGATGCAGACAATGGACAGTGATTGGTGGTGAGAATAGCAGGAGAATATTCTCATAAGGCAAAGGTGATGCACACAAGTTACAATACATACACAATCGTTCTCATAACCTTAAAAAGGTGCACAGTGAGCTGAGAACAGTTTCGGGTCCCAGGCCTGGGGATGTCAGCTCTAGCCAATCACAGTTTAGTACCCTAGGGGTGGGTAGCAATGGGCAAGAACCAACGGGAAGTCTACAACACTGCAACAATGTTATAGTTAGTGAATTGGGGATTGAACAGGCCATCCCCCTGACATGGAAGAGCCAGTAGAATAACATGTATAGGTACCCATATAGGTTATAGTGCTCCTGACGTCCAATCCCACGCCACAATAGGTTTCTGGAGAGAGGCCCAAGTAATGACGGAGCAGTGATATGTTTCTGAGACAAAAGTGGCCTGCGCGCCATTTACTGTGTGACATGCTGGAAGCTTTCTGAATTATTGTGTCAATCCCTGTTGGTTTTGGCTGTAATAAATCGCAGTTTGAATTTGCTGTTGACTGAGTCCTGCATGTATACTGGGGGAGGGTGTTGGGCCCTCAGAGTCTGCAAACTTCCAGTATTGCTCTGGCATACCTGGGAGTTCTCCCCAACAGCATTGTCATTAGTCTAAGGGCTCTCAGCTCCACTTTTATGACGTTGAACCCTTGTTCGGTGTCATTAGCCAAATGGATCAGCTCCCATCTTACAATTTGGAGCCATTTTGCATTGGCTCACGTCTGGATGCTGGGCACTAGGGATGCAAAAAATGTCTCTGCGGAATTATAGAGCTTGTATTCATTAGGTATTTGCGTGAGCAGTTCGGATGAGTATGATGATATGCAATTCAATGATATTTTCCTTCTTTGCAGTTGATCATATTGCTCTTTCTCAGGAACGATGAGAAAGATTGGTGGTGGCATTGTGCTCTGTGCTTCTATTGTTGGCGGCACTGTGGGTGCATCATCAGGTATGGGTCCCACTTTGAGGTGTTCTGGGACTACTAACAGGGCTAAGTGAAGCATAGCTAGCGAACAATAGCCCCTCCAAGAAGGCATGAGTTGCAAGTATGCTTGTTGGCCACACACCCAGTAGTAGTTCACCAGCGCTGCAGTACCTTTCTTGAGGTCTGGAATTATCACAGTTCTGTTGTACCGTTTGTTTGACCCGATAGAAACAGTTCCTTCGCTGTAAAAACATAGTTCATTAGTCTTTTCTTGGTGCACTTTTATTGGCTTCTTTATGGCCGCAAACCATGTTAACTTGGTGATGTTCTCTGTCCATGCTTGTGCTCAAGTCTGTTCTACAAGTGCAGCAATCTTTTCGTGAAATTTTAAAAGTCCTTCCGCTTTGCAGGTGAAGGTTGTTTCTTTCCACTTGTTGGTGTATTGTTCCCCTTCGATCACCAGGTAGGATTGTTTCATACAGTTGGGGTTGGCCGAACTCATTGTGCATTTTTGGGTGTCTGGGTTAATAGGTTATAGGTGGACATTGCGTGTCTGGAACGTGCCTTTGATCCTACATAACGCAAGATGAATTAGGCATTGTGCCTCTATCATTGGTAAAACCTTGGCGTGCAGTATTAAGGAGCTGACGTAGCGGCTCCCATTTGTGGTTCGCCTTCCCACGGTACTCATGTCGGAATGCTAACTGTTGGAGTGCTCAGGATGACAAATATCTTCAACTGCGTCTAGGCCTAAGCAATGATATGCATCATATATGAATTTACGTGCTGGGCTTTTTATTCTTTTATGGCGTAATATGTGCCTTTTTGCTACCCTGCTTCTGCTGTTTGTACTATTTACACTCCTGCTTTCATTACACAAATGGTTCTTGACATTAGGAAGTAAGATTTCAAACATGTTACTTGTACATACAGTTGTATGGGAGTTGCTACTATTTGTGAGGGTTACATTATACGTGGTGCTGGTAATGTTGTTTTGTTCTGTTGGATTGAATCTTACACTCTCATTAATTCTTTCATTTGGTTGTGGTCTTGCGGTCAGTTCAATTACATTGGGGGTTATACTTGTATTATAACTCTCTGTGATACCCCGCCCTTTTTTAAATGGCCAGCCCATATAAAAGATGTTCCCCAATATATCCCCAATAAAAACATTAGTATTGTAAACAAAATGGAAATGAAGTGAAGGCCACAATTATATCTGTACATCCTGGTGTTACTACTTCTATTTCTATTCACAGTTGAAGAACATCTTGGCGTGGACATTTCCATCTTAGCAAAACCTGTTGTTTGGAAAAAACGGGTAGGGAATGGGGATGGGAGGTTTGGGAATTCCATGGAAAACAATGTGAGGGAAGAAAGAGAGAAAGAGAGTTTGAATTTTTGAGTGGTTCATGCTCTAGCAGCAATGCAAGTATTTTAAACTCTTTCACATGCACTCATATGGTGTGATATGATATGGCACTTATAACGCGCCTATACACAAGTGTTTCAAGGCGTGATGAGGCAAGGGTGGGGGAACAAAGGGAAGACAGAACAACAATCCTACTAGGCCAGGTATCATTCAGATCGCGCAAGTGCATGGGGAGGGGGAAAAGGGAAAAATGCGTGGGGAAGGGAGAGGGGAAAGTGCAGTACATGGGATAGTGGAATAAATAAGATAAATAAAAAAGGCCACTGGTGGCAAGTGCAAGTGGCAAGTGCAAGATTAGTGCAGACATAAGTGCTGGTAGGGGGACTGTAGGTATACAGAAAACAGTCCCCAGGTGCAGGGGTTGCCAAGGTTGCAGTGCAAGTGGGCAACTGGTGGGGCCTAGGACCAAGAATCAGAAAGGGTGGCCTGGTAACCAGTGCCGTTTCTGGTAGGAAATTAGCAGGGGAGAGAAAGCAGAGGCAAAGAGGAAGGTTTTGAGGTGCTTCCGGAACCGGAGATGGTTCTCCTCAAGTTTCGGGGAGGCAGGAAGTCTGTTCCAGAGGGAGGCTCCTGCCGAAGAGAGAGATCTACCACCAACTCGTTGCTTGGAGAAGCGACTTAGTCAGCTTGGTCAGCATGAAGCTACACAAATTGAGGTATATTTGTTGTATTAGCTCTGGGCAACTGGTGTCGAATGGGGTGGGGTCCTTGCGAATGTCTGAGCGGTGTATCCAATATCTGAGCCCCTTCACTTTTACTGCGAGAGGGGTGGAAAACACAACCTCGTAGGGCCCATGGAACCTGGGGTCATTCCACTTTTGCACAAAACTACTGACATAGACCAGCTCCCCCAGCAACAGTGGTTGTGTGGGTGCGATGTCAGTTTGCGGGGCAGTTGATCTTTGTGCATTTTCGGTGTTTGGCGGAGCCATTTGCTTTGAGATGCATCTTATTGCACGTGTCAATTGGGCCAGATAGTGCTTGAATTCTTTCCCCAAAATTGCTGCTGTTCTATGGGCATCTGACGCCCTCCTCACAGGGGAGATTGGGGTTTGCATGGTTCTGCCAGTTACTTTTTCATTGGGGGAGAGGTGGTGGTCGTTAGGGCCAGGGACAGGCAGTACACCCAATTCTTTTCAGGAGGTTACATAACTTGGAGAGTCAGCTCTTCAGTAGGCCATTTAGTCATTCACCACTCCATTTGCTTGTGGGTGCTAAGTCAAACACATACAATGCTTGATCCCTAGGAGAGCTGTTATTTCCTTGTAGAGATCATTGAAAAAATGTGTTCCTTTCTCAAATCTTAAAATGTCACACACTCTCCATCGGGGGAATACTTCTTGTAGAGGGAATTCTGCAGCACACTTGGCATCTAAGTGAGCTCATGGACCGGCTTCAACTCACCTTGAGAAGGGACACACCACCACAATTAGATATTGTGCCCCATTGCATCTTTACCCCATGTCTGCATTGTCAATCAACCAGTCTTACTGAATTTCTCCCGCACTGTGTTCCTTCGAACTATGAGAAGAGTAATGCATTTGCTCAAAAGCTGTATGCAATAATTCCACTGGCATCACTACTTTTCCTGCACTTTGCTGCCTCCATAATAGATCAGTTGGCATTTGCATGCATCCACGTTTGAGACATGTGTCTTGCTCTTCTGGTGGTGCCCTATGCTACGACTCAATTATCTGTGTGATAGGGAGGGCTGTCTATGCGTCTATGTCTGGTCTGGTGGTGGTTGATGCGATAACATATTCCACACAGGTGGGTACTGAGAGGTATGTTGCAGATTTTGTTGCCGCATCAGCGGCTGTATTTCCCACTGAGATTTCATCCGTATTGTGTGTATGTGCTGCACATTTAACAACCACCACTACAGATGGCTCTGAGAGGGTGGAAATCAATACATCGAGCAGGATGGCATGTTGTACTTGCGAGTCATCAGCTCGTCTGACGCCCCTCCTTCTCCAGCCCGACAGACCTGTGTGCACCGTCGTGGTGACATAAGCAGAGTCTGAAAAAATGATGACAGAACGCCCGTGGATGCCGGCAGGGCTTCAATGAGTGCTACCAATTAACCTGCTTGTGCTGAATAGTGTATGGGCAATCTTTTTATCAAAGTGTTCTTATTCACCTTCTTCTAGATGCACCACCGCTGCCCCAACATGTCTCTCCCCTGTCGCCTGATCAATTGATGCTGACCCGTCAACAAAGAGGATTTTTCCTTCTATGGGGCCTTCTTTGGCTTTGGGGATATCATCACCTTCTCCTTCATAAAACGCACAGTCATGCTGTCGCAAATCTTCCGTGGTGCATAGTGGTGTGAGGAACATAGTTGGATTTACTGTTTTGCACCTTACAATATGGATGTGTGGGCTTGATAATATGCTCTCATAGGTGGACGTCCTTTGTGTGGTGAGGGCTGATATTGAGCGATCCAAGATCACAAAAAGTAAGGGCTCCACGTATAGTGTTACTGAGCACCCCATTGCAATTGTGGAACTCTTCTCAATAGCAAAGTCCGCAGCTGCGAGTGCTTGTTCGCAGGCAATCTGTCCCTGCATTACAGAGTAAAGTGTGCCACTATAATAGGTCAGGGGCTTGTGGACCATTGCACTCTTTTGGGTGAGTGCTGCTGTCATGAGTGTGCCATTTGAGTGTGAGAAAATTTAAAATTCCTGTGTGTAGTCTGGAGTGGCAAGGGCAGGTGCTGACGAGATTACCTCTTTCAAGTCATTAAAACTCTCGGTTATCTCAGGGGACCACTCTATTCTGTTGTTCTCTTTCTGCGCTTCCTTGAAGTCCTGTAGGAGTGGCTGTAGGAGTGGCCTCATGTATGCTGCATAGTCTAGAATCCATGCCCAGCAATAATTGCACAATCCTAAGAATGTCTGTATATCCTTCACTGTGAGAGGCTTAGGAGTGGTCTGCACTGTTGCTGCCCTGTCAGGGATGATTATTTTTCCACCTGTGGATATTAGTTACCCTAGGTAAAGTACTTCCAGTTGACAGTACTGGACTTTCGTCTTGTCTACCTTGTACCCTTTCCTGGCTAGCAACTGCAATAGTTCAATTGAGTCTCTTCGGCAGCTCTGCTCACTGTCACTGTACACTAGTAAATCATCTACGTACTGAATTATTGTGCTGGGAACCTGGATGCTACCTAGGTCTTCGTGAAGTATCCTGTTGAATATGCTGGGGCTTTTAAAGTACCCTTGAGGCAGCCGAGTGTGCTTGTAGCGCTTTCCGCCCATACTAAAGGCTAAAGGCATTGAGAGTCTGGGTGGAGTTGTACTGAGAAGAAGGCATTCTTCAAATCCACAACAGTGAAATTAGTTGCTTCTTTGGGGATGCTGCACAAAATGGACGCAGGGTTGGGGACAAGTGGAAACTCCTTCTGTACTACGTCATTAAGGAGGCAGAGATCCTGGATCTTCCTCCAACTGCCCCCTGTTGCCTTTTAAATAGGGTATATCACAGTGTTGCATGATGAGGTAGAGGGTACTATGATACCCTGGGGTAGCAGGGCTGTATTGTCTCCCTGAGCCCCTACTCCCAGGACAGTGGATATTGTTTCACCCATGGGGGTACTGCCCCTGCCTTGAGTGTTATTTTTACAGAGGTCACTTCTTTTAGCATCCCTACATCATGTGGGTTTGTTGTCGATAAATGTGTGGGGACGTACTGCAAATCGGCTTGGCTGAATGGGAGTGGTGCAACAACTGCCATGAGGGGACTCTGTACTTTTCTGTATTGCACCATTATCTCACAGGGTATGATGAGGATGATCTCCCCATCATTGGTGTTATCCTCAAAATGTTTTGCAACACTCAGTTTTTTCAGGGGTACAGTGGGATCAATGTATAACACAGTGCGCCATTGGCACCAGTAGTGGTCAGTACCTAGTACTACAATTCTCTTTGCAGACACTGGCAATCCTTCTAGATCTAATGAGAGTATCATCTCGGGGGACACCACAGGGTAAAAAATGAAATCAGTGGGCACTCTCCAGCAGGTTCTGGTAATTTAAGGGACAGCTCGTACAAGCACTTTGATGCTATAAATGAACACGTCTGGCTTCACAGGGATACCTTGTATCACTACATCACCGGCCATGGCAAGTATCACAAGCATTGCTCTTAGTACACACATGGCAGGTGTGGCACAGATGATACCTCTGTCTGTAAAAGAGATCATCATGTTCAGCTTACTCAGCAGATCTCTTTCAAATAAGTTGACAGGAGAACTCTCAAAGTATAGGAGGGGGGCCTTTACGACGTTCCCCTCCACTTTGATGTCTAGATCTTTTAGGTATGGAACCGTTAAAACAGCCCCAGAGAATCCCTGCATGCCAAGAGTCTTTCCTAATAGCAGGAAGTTACCTTCGCTGATGCACACCTTCTCCGCTCCTGAGTCCACCATAAAGTTGAATTGTTTGTTACCTATCTCTGCCCCCACCAATGGTTCCTCTTCTGGATTTAGGGTCATTGACAGGACCGGACACGCAAGTGCCTTCTGTGGGCTGTCCTAGTCAGGGTATTTATTCATCCTGGGGAACGAGAAAGGGTTCCCCAAACTACTGTAGAATTTGGGCCACTGTGCCGTTAGGTGCAGTACCAAAAGCGTTTCTATTCTTCGCTGGCTGTGGGTTAGGGCGTGGCTGGTAGGGATGAACAGCCTGCTGCTGGTGTTGTGGGTGACAAGGGCCGGAGATCTGTGGGGCTTAGCTGGGTGCAAGCCTGGTGAATCTCATATGCTATCGTCATTCTGGGAGGGGGCCCTCGGGGGCTACCTGGATGTTGGCAGTCATAATTCTGATGGTTATAGTTGTAGTTCCCTCCCTGCCTGCTTCAACACTCTCTCGAAAAATGCCCCCACCTTCCGCAGGTTCATCACTGTCCTGGTCCCCCTCCTCTAGGTCCCGGACATCCAAATCCACCTCCTCTAGGCCCTCTGAAGCCAACTCATCCACGTTGTTGTCCTCCTTGCCACAGTGGTCCCGAAAATTGCTGGTTTCCTCCCCATTGTCCCTGTCCTCCATACTGCCGCCATTCTTGCATGTGCTGCCTTAGAAATGCCCCCTCCCTCTTCCGTCTGCTCTGGCGTTGTTACTGAAGCCACTTTCACTAGTTTATTTTGAACCAGTTTCACTTCCTCAGCCTGTCGCCTCGGAACCATTTCCTTTTATCTCTCTTTGATTCTCCTACAGTGGTGAACTATAATAATTTGAATTTCGGGCCACCCCTTAGCTTCAACCCCGGCTATCTTGTCGAGCGCTTTCTGTACCTCCTTGGGTAGGCCTTTCTTTACTATAAAATAGAAAAGTGATGTTGACTGATCCCAGGCTCTGCCCGTTTCTGCTTTCCACATCTCTTGAACACTAAGAATGTACTGCACACTCTCTTCCTCATCTTCCATTGTACACTGCATGATTGATTGCAAATGTGGGGTGTCTAGGAAGGTTTGCTGCAGTGCATCCCATACCTGTGCTCTAATCTTGTTAAATGATGCTCCATCATGGGCATCATTACTCAACGTTATTCCTGGGTTCTCTGCTTTGATCCACACAGTCTCGGCTTGGTCTCCGACAGCGGCTACTACCAGATGTTTAATATCCCCTATTGCTAAGGGCACCCCTGCTGTATTCTTTTCAAATGCATAAATCCACTTTGCTGCCCCTGCTGTGAATGGGGGAGCACTTTGAGGAGGTTATTATTGTCCATCTGTGCCCAGGGTACATAGTGAGGCGGCCCTGCACCCTTGTGTATCAGAGGCATCTGCATTTTCATCTTTCCTTTACCCACCCTTAGTTGCACTTCCCTGCTTCCGTGCTAAAGCTATCCTTCCAAATCTCTCCCTCAGTCTGCTGTTCCATAAACTTTCTAGCCTTGGTGTAGCTTGGGGTGCTTGTTCAGCCTCTCCCTCCCCCTCTTCTTCAGTCTCATCAAAATCACTCCAATATTCCTCATCGCCTCTTCAGGACCCCACATTCTCATAACCCAGGCTGTCTGTTTCTCCATCATGCTCTACATGAACGGTTCTTATAGGTGCACTGTCTATTATGAATAGGAAGTCACCTGACTTCCACCCCTCCCCGGGTGGTTGTGGGGGTGCCCCTGTGGGCGGCATCGGCATCAGTGTCTCTGCTACCCTGATGGCATTGCATACTGTCTGTAACCTGGCTGATTCAGTATGTGTTGATGCCAGTGCTATCTCTAAGTCTCTTGCGCTTACTCCCATGTGGGAAGTAACCTCTGGAGGTGAGACATATGGCGGGGGGGCCATACTTGGTGTTGCTATCATTGTGCCCGCTGACACATATGATATGTTAATATACCCTTCCGTGGGGCAGGTTGCTAGAGGATATATCCCCTTTTTTGTCTCCCCTTTCTCTCTAGCCTCCCCTGTCCCCATCTCTTTGCTACTGTCATGTGTCACCCCCCTTCTTTCTGATACTCTGTTTCTTCAAACATTTTCCTGAGGTTCAATAATTCCCTCCTATTTTGTAATGGTCTTCCCTTATACTTTGCTGTCAGGAAGGTAGACCTGTGTTCCAGCGCTCATCTATCAAAAGATCCATGCTCTGGCCAGGAGTGGGGCATTCCTCCCCCTCTAGTTTCAGTTACCCATTGAGTGGGATATTTCTTAATCTTATCACAACACAAGGGCAGGGCCTTATATATATGGTCTAAGCGTGTGTCTACCCCCCATTGTGGTGTCATGCGTGTGTCTTGTAATGGGGCTACGCCTATGCTACCACACCACAGTTAAAACAGATGTTAGTTTAAAGCATTTAAAGCATATGCAGTTCAGTCTTGTCTCGAATACATGTCAAAACCGTCAGTGAATTCCCAAACAAATCAGCAGTTCAATGTTCCCCCCTTCCGCTATCTCCCGCAAGAGCTTCTTCACGTACTCACCGCACATTCTCCTGTCGCACCCTCACACACCATACACACCCCTCCTGGGTCTCCTCCTTATATGTTAAAATACACCAACAAAACAAACTAAAGTAACAAGCTAAAATAACAAACACTACTATTCCAGAGCTCTCTAATTATTACAGAGGTCCTATAGTTCTCCTTATATTTCTCCCGCACTGGTCGAGACAGTGCATGTGACGCCACCCTCTCCACTTACTCAGGGGGCTCCCTTATTCTGTTTTCCTTATTCCCAATATCTTTTAAAAAATGAATAAAAATGCCAATAAATCAACACAATCCCTAATCATTTCGCACTCTCAATTTCAGTCACTGCGTATTCACACTATTCACACTGCTCCATACACCCAACCTAACTTTGTCATCCCTTACAGGCTTTACTCACGTGTTCACATTCTCCCGAAAGCCTCCATTCATGGGGTTCCACAACCGGCCTGCACCTCTCCTTGAGGCCGTACCCCACTCTCACGAATAGGTTAACGGCGCCGGTAAAGGTGCCGGAGCCATTAACCCCTTACCGCCCCATTACGAGGTCCGCTCGCGGGACCCGCTCAGGACGCCTGGTTTTACCAGACATCCTTAGCGGGACCCGCGAGCGGCCCAGCATGCTAACAATGGGCCCGTCATTAACGGATCTGTTGTTAGCATGCTCCCCATTCCTATTGAGCCCTATGGGGGCTCAAATGGGAATGGGGATGGACCGGGTCCGGGTTCCCTGAATGGGGAAATACCGGGCCCTCCAAGGTCAGAATGGCCTGGTATTTCCCCATTCAGGGAACCCGGACACGGGTTTGGGGGTAGCCATGCCCTTACTACCTCCAAACTCATAATGAGGCCCATTGACTAGATATCTCCTCATCACCCAACAGGGACTAAATCACCTGCACATGCATGCACTCTCCATTCACGCACGGCTGCACCGTTCTCAGGCACATAGGTGTTCCTGCACAGGTCATGCCAGTGACTTAGTGGCTAAAGGTGATAACGCTCACACGTGGGAGGTGAGCAGCTGAGAATGATGCATGTGACCCTCAGACGCAAATCTCTCCATTATGTATCTTTAATTTCAGCCATTTAACAAAAGCACTAGTTAAATGATGATGATATGAGTTTTACCAGGTAAAAAAGTTCACTGGGCACCCTAAAAACGAATTAAAGGTGAGCATAAGTGTCGTAGAATTTGATCACAGGTAAGCATATTTCAAATAACACCATATGCAGATTCTCTATTACACAGTGATCAATTCAACTAACGTACGTATAGCTCACGTATAGTTCAACGGTACATATAGCTCACACCACTAGCATGGACACAGGCCACAGACACGGCCATGCATCCATGCACGATAGACCACGTCTACGGCTAAGCACATCCGGCCTAGTTTCACACATAGCCGTGCAGACTGAAACACCTGACGTACCACAACACCTCTGCCACTAGCATGCAGCAACCACCACCTGAAAGGAACCTGGGATAGCTGGCCTCACAGACTCTCTCTCCACAACAGCAATATATCTCTAACCTTCAAGAGCACCCACCCACGTGTCTGACCTCTACTGAGCTGCTTCGTCGAGCCTTGCCAGTCACCCAAGTCTTAGAATGGCAAACATGCACACACGCATCTAAGCTAATCCCCTAGAACCTCTAGCCACATTGAGTACAGTCACCAAGGGCGTTCAACCAAGGAATAAGCGCATTGAGGCCACACAAGTGGGGAAAGAGCGCTATAAAAATAAATAATACAATACAATACAATAAATGCCTTTTTCAACACTGATCATTGAGCAAATGGGGACCTTTTTATGGGGCAATTCTAACATCGTTTTGTGGGGTCCCTAGATCTTTTTCAGATACCATATTATGTTATGGAATATGGTATCCCACTGGTGCTCTTTTAGGGATATCAGAAACTCTCTGAAAGTGGGACACAATCCCAGAAGGGTCCCCTTCCAATGCATTCTCCAGCATTTCACTCACACTTGGGACCCAGTGCTTGAGATCAGGAATAACTTTGCCCTCTTCCTTCACCCCGACATGTTACCCTTACAAAAGACTCCAACTGCATCACATGCACAGATACAAGCCGCACCTCCTATGCAGAAGTGCGCCCCACAGGTCCAGGGCAAAAAGAGGCGCATGCAAGACACAACACATGTAAGATTAGACAACAGCTCTGGAACAAAGGAAACTGTGCACAGCAGAATGCAATACATAGATAGATAAGTGTGTTAGGTCAGGGTCTCCTCAGACATTCTTCCTGAGAGTTGAGGACCTTCAACGGGGTTCGAGAGCAACTCAAACTGCTCGGGAATCACAACTAATTTCACAGGTATGCAGTGATAAAATCGCGGCAAACATGATGTCTATAAATCGCGGCAAAAATGCTGTGTTTTGACCTGGTAAAGGTGGACCCCATTATACTATTTAAGGTGAGCGTGGGTGGTGGGGGTGTTCCCTGCTCCCCTTAAATGGTATGATGGGTTTGGGGGTTGCGGGAGTGTCCCCTGCATCCTTTACATGGATTGCGGCGGCAAAACCACAGCATTTTTGCCGCGATATTTTGTCACCACAGCAATTTTTGCAACGATTTTAACACATGGAACCATTTCACTGCACCAGGAATCCACGTGCAATCCTTAGATCGGTGCAGATCTGGTAAATAAACCCAGCCTGTCTTCATTAAGAAATCAATGAAATGAGTACCAAATATAGCCTTCCCATCACCCCTTAAATCTTTACACCTTTAGTGTGAAATATAATATAGAGTACCACTCAGGCACAGAGGGAGAAGCAGATGTCTTCCTTCATAACCGTTTGTGAGTATGATTGCACCAGCTACTTGGTCACTGGCTTTGCCCTACCTATTTAGGGTCATAGCTCATGAATTATCCCAGGGAGGGACTACACTTGTTACTTTGTGTGTCATCGTTCTAGTCTTTATCACATGTCACGTGCATTCATTCTGACAAGCTATAGGAAGGCTACATTGCTACAGAGCAAGCCAGTCTCCGCATGCACAAGGATGGGTTCTGCCCGCTGTGAATAACCGCTCAGCTTCTCATGCTTGCTAATGTCAGCATTGACAGCATCAGCAAGGAGACAGCATTTATATCATGCTGATCCAGCCCCTGGAGCGGTGTTTCTATTAGTATCTGGGAGAATAGTTGTCTCGGGAGGATAGCTCAGCGGCAACGTGCTCGCCTTGGAAGCAAGAAAACACGGAGCAACACAGGTTCGATCCCTGGGTCTGCGCTTAGAAACCTCTGGGTATTAAGCTCGTTATGAATATCATATCATATCAAAGCCTCATGCTTTCCCTGTTGCAGCACATCCATGTTGAAGTTACCTAAATCTGGTGATCAGAGATTGAGGCAAATAAGTTCAACCAAGACTAAAGTGCATGTGCAGAGCAGGATAAACGCATGTGCTCTTTGCAACAAATGATGCAGCTTTGGCATTTTCGTAATTAAAGAGGAGTGGGGATATATTCGTTTTATTTTATTTTGTTGAAAGCGTGGACTTAGCTCAAGAGCAGTGGAGCACTGTACTGAGTGTTAATAGCCATCTTTAGGGCTGGCATCATTTAATATTAGCGTAGTACTTTGACTTGCGGTCTGCAGAGGCATCGCTAGGGTGTGAATGGCGGGGGCGGCTATAGCCCCGGCTCTTTTTGTTGTAGCCCTGGATAGAAGCTCAGGGACTACAACTAAAAGACTAACTAGCCCCTAGTCCCGACATTAGCATAGCTCCAGATCTTTTGCAAACCTAGCAACACCCCTGGCGGTCTGTGCGTCCTCTGGCATTCGTCCTTGGTCAGGTCTTGTTGAAATAGCCATGTTTTGATATATTGGCCGCGTGTCTAATGTGATCTGCATAATTAAGAAGCTGATTATAGGACATGGATCAGCAGAGAGAGGAACAAGTGGAAAATATCAGCGCCTGAACTCTATGGGGATCATTATGACCCTGGTGAATGCCGCCGGAGTCATGAATTTACTGGCACCCGGCAATGGGGACTTACCGGGGCATTACGGTCCCAGTGAACCCGGTCAAACCTCATTGCCGGGTGCCTGTAATTATTACTCCCCATTCCCAATTGAGTCCCATTGGACTCAATGGGAATGGGGAGGACAGATGCACCGGCCCCATTCAGGAATGGTGCCGGTGCATCCGCCGAGTTCTGCAAGCGGGTGCCGGACAGCCCGCCAGGTCAGACCTGGTGGGCTGAAAGGCACAGGCTCACAGAACCCGTAGCTTACCGGCACCGTTGTTACTGGACTGGCAAACTTGTAATGAGGCCCTATTTCTCCTATGACCTAACTTGCACTCTTGATTTGTGCTCGCTGTGTTTTATTAGCCTTTTGCTTTTATTGAACTGAACTCAACGTTTATAGTTGAATAATTGAATTTTATGTTTTCTTTCTGTGTGTGTTAATTCATCAAGACCGCCATGTTTACAAAGTGCACTTTATTGCCCTAAGACACTGTGCAGCACCGACGACCATTGTGCAAAAGGAAACTACATTTCCCAGCCCTTTTGTAGTTCCTTCGGGCTTTTCAGCCGTTGTCAGGTGCGTCAACGCCAGCGCGTCTAAGCTGGCTTGTGCCGGTTCGTGACAAGGTGAGTAGTTCCGTCTTGTCTGTCTTGCTCTACCTGCACACTGGGTTTTCGGGTCTCCTATTGCTAGCTTTAAATGCTGTCATTTTGTGAACTAATCTCTGCCATACAGAGGAACCGCAGGGCCAGAATAATGGCTAAATCAGCTGTTTTCTCCCCACGATTTTAGCCAGGTTGAGGATAAGGTGCCCATCTGTAAGCCTATTGTTAATGAACTTAACATACATACATTACCCTTCCCATCGGTCTCCACTTCTGAAATTCATGCTACCAGACGAGTATAAACTATTGATATGTGGATCCCATTGATGATATGGATGCGGCAGCCCACCCCCACCATATTCACTTAAATGTGCTCTGTGAAACACTCGCTCATTAGTGAAACATGCAGTGGAAGTGGCTGATTTTAACATACAAGCCCAAGTGGACATTTTAGCTATTACTGGGACATGGCTTCATGCAGCTGCCCAGCACTCCTTACAAATGGCAACTCCATCTGGCTTCTTGTTCCTACATTTTGATTGTGTAAATAACGGCGAGGAGAGGGGGCGTGGCCCTAACTAATCTCTAGGCAAGATCTTACGTTTTATATATCAGATGTCCCACTCTTTGACCATTGCCAGGCTCTACTACTGAAACTTAATATCGATTCTGTCTCAACTCTGAGTCTATTATTACTATATAGACCACCAATGACAACACCCAGGTTCGAGGAACAATTACTTGCTGTTTTAGGTAGTGTCTCTAAACAGCAATCCGCACTCTTGAATTTGGGCAACTTTAACCTGTGGGCCAATAACCCTTCAGATTCAGAGGCTATATCTCTATTGGAAACACGCCAAGCCTTGGATTTTGTCCAGCATGTTGACTTGCCTACTCATGCAGGTGGTGACGCGCTGGAATGGGTCCCATCTAAGAACCAAAAGTTGTCTCCTATATCAGTAGATGAATGTATCTTGTCTAATCATCTATCGTTTATGATACATTTCAATTGTTTCTCTAATGGAAAACATTAGCCTACTAAATTGCCTGGCCTTACTAGGAATTGTCGGAATGTGACTCATGAGACCTTTAAAGCACTGATTATTCCCCTCTCTTGAAGACAACATTCCCCTTGAAGAATGTATATTCGTCTTTAGAAAGACTATGAACCAGGCCTTTGATGTACTGGCACCTCTAAATCAACACACCTGAAGAAGTTTGGTGGTCCCTGTACATGGTTTACTTCTGAGATTATTGAGGCCAGAACGGCCAAATGCAAATTGGAATGTATCTGGTGCAAACATCCCTCTGTCCTCAACCATCTTGCATATAAACAGGCAGTTAAAACTTTAAAAATCTCAATCTTCAAAGCAAAAGAAACCAGTCTGAATGCCAGAATTATATCGGCTAAATCAAGACCTAAGGAATTGTTTTCTATCGTATAGGAGCTAAAGGGGAGCATTGGTGCTCCCCCTAAGACTATTGACAATAATTGGTGTCAGCGCATTCATGATGGCTTCTCTGAGAAAATGTTAAAACACCAGAAAAACATACTTGATCAATTAAAATCAATTAATAATGCTGCAGATATAATACCCTCTTTTGAAAATAGATTTGATCCAGAGAGCATGCTGTTTACTATCAAAGAAGTACCGAAAGAGGAAGTTTTGGATGTGGTGTGTAAACTAAAACCAACTTCATGTAAGGGGGACATCTTATCCAGCCTCATCATTTATATTTAAGGACTTCATCTCGACCTTAGCACCTTGGGTCTCCAGATTTGTTAATCGCTCCTTTCCGGAAGCTTTCATCCCAGATAATATTAAGGAGTAATGGTTCACACCATTACTGAAAAAAGAGAACCTGGATCCCACAGAGGCACAGAGGTGGGCAACTATAGGCCTTTTACAAATGTTCCATTTGTACTCAAATGTTGGGACAAAATAGCGTACAATCAATATCAAATGTTTGTAGAGCACCAGGACATTCTTGTGGTAGAGCAATCTGTTTTTTGTCCTAATCACAGGGCAGAGACTTCTCTACTGGACTTGAAATCTAATATTGCTGGCATTATCAAGGATGGGAATGCAGCATTACTTCTGCTTTTAGATCTTTCGGCCGCATTTGATTTAGTGGACCATTGCCTTTTGGCAGATAGATTAACGAAGGTTGGCAAATGTACCTCCCTTGCCACCTCTTGGTTTAAATCATTTCTTGGTCATAGAACCCAGTGCTCAATCCTGAAGGACCTTCCTTTTATGTGGAGTCCCTCAGGGCCTGTTTGTCACCTTTGCTCTTTAACATTTACTCAAGACACATATGTGATCTTTTGTCTGCCTTGGGGGTGCAGTTTGTGGACGACACCCATATTGTGTTGGAGCTATCTGGTTCTTACGTTGATGACTCTGAGAAAAATTAACAAGATCTATTCAGCCATACAATCATGGATGGCTCTGAACTCTTTGGCTCTGAACAACTCTAAAACAGAGCTTCTTATTTTAGGAACACAACAAAAATGTAAAAGCCTGGTCCCTAGCTACAAGAGCTTTACAATTGTAGACCATGTTGTCCCAGTCTCGAACTTTGTTAAGACATTGGGAGTCTTCTTTGACTCCCAGCTATCGTTTAAGAAGCAGGTTAGCCATCTTAAATCGTCCTGCTCTTATTATGCCCATTTGTTATGGCAGATGTGCCCCTTCTTACCTGAGGCAAACCAAGCAATGATTGGTGCTGCAATCATGAATACAAAACTGGATTACTGCAATAGTCTGCTGGTAGGGACCTCCCATACTAACATTAGAAAATTTCAAGTAACTCAGAATAGCTCTGTACTGGCGGTCTGTGGGTTAAAACGTCTTGTCCACGTCACTGAGGCCCGGAGGAGATTGCACTGGCTTCCGGTCCAACAAAGGATTCAGTTTATGGGCCTAGTTATGGTCTTTAAATGCCTACGGGATGAGGCGCCACCTTATCTGACTACAAGAATAAATAAGACCCCTTTTAGACGTGTTCTACGCTCTAACAGCACCACCAGACTTAGCCAACCGCGAGTTAACCTCAAGAAAACTGGTGCAGCAAGTTTTAATTTTTGGGCCCCAGTTCTGTGGAACACACTTCCCTCTGACTTATGGAGAGTGCCTCAACTACGCTCTTTAAAAAACATTTGAAGACTCTCCTTTTTGACAAAGAACTTGGTTAATCTGCTGTAGCTCCTTCTGTCCCTTTGTATTTGTTTCCTGTTCTTCTTTTGATGTTCTGTTCTGTGAACGCCCTGAGGCCTTTGGGTTAGTGTGACTATATACCAAATAATATAGATAGACAAATACCTTCTTAAACATTTAATCAAGTTCAAATTTTTGAGTCACACAAAAGCATATTTCCCAGGAGAGGAGAGCTATATTTTCCACTTTGTTCATATTAGTCAGTGTATCAAATATTAGCACCTACCACTTACGTGTGAGATTTCTCCACCAGGGCATGGGGCGCACTCATGGCAGCAGATTGGCCGATCCTTCTGAAGGACCTTCCGGTATCCAGGAGGACAACTCTCACTGCACACAGAGCGAGGAGTCTGAGGAGAGAAGATGAAAGACACAGGTGATGATAAACACGGTGGTCGGTCAAAATACCGAAAATAAAATCTCGAACTGCAAAAATCTCGAATACAAAATCCCGAAAAAAAAAATATCGAATTATTTATTTATTTATTTATATGTGTTTTTGGGGTCAGGTAAGTAAAAAAAAAGGGTTAAAATAAAAAAAAATAGGAAAAAGGGTGGTTGGGGGGGGAACCCCCCCATTTCGAGAAAAAAACGTCATAAAAAAATTCGATATTTTTTTTTTTCGGCCTTTTGTTTTCGAGATTTTTGTTTTCGGTATTATCACTATAAACCGATAAACACAGAGCGAGTGGTCAGAGTAGGAGAGGATGGTGTTGCCGGGACTGGGCCTGGAAAAGACACGCAGGAGACCGGAGCTTGGAACACAACTTTCTTTATTCAAATACAACTTAGAACTGAACAGCGTTCCTATCACCCATACACTCCTCCCATTTGCCCCTATGTCATTAACCTCTCCTTTCTCTGTCTTAGGTCGCTTTCCTTAAAGCGACAGGACGGTAACAGATGGCGGCTGACACAGCTGATAATAATAATGTGAGGGGCCTGAGGAGGAAAAGATGGAGACTATGTGCCAATAACACAGAGCAAGGAATCACTGGAAGGGGAGATGGGGATACATATGATAATGACACAGAGCAAGGAGTCTGAGGAGGGGGCGATGAGAATACATCAGAGAGTTACATAGAGCAAGGAATCTGAGGGAAGATGAAAGACGGAAGTTGATGATAAACACGGAGCAAGTGGTCTGGATAGTAGAGGATGGAGAACACAGGTAATAATAAAACAGGGGTATATGGAGAAACATATGATAATGGAACAAAGCAAGGAGTCTGTGGAAGGGGATGTGGGGACACATCTGATAAAGACATAGAGCACGCAGTCAGTCGGAGGTGGGGAAAATGGAGACACAGGTGATAATAACAGAGCAAGGGATATGAGGAGGGAAAGATGGAGGACACAGCTGATAATAACATAAAGCAGTGGTCCGAGGAGCAAGCAATGAGCTAATCATTTGATGGTAACATCCGGAGGAAAGAATGGAGGGCTCAGGTGATCACACAATGTGAGGGGTATCTACAGAGAAGATTGAGAACACAGGTGGTAAAAACATACAGCAAAGGGACTGAGGAGAAGAAGATGGAGGACAATGGTGATGATGCCAAAGAGTGTGTGGTCTGAGGTAGAAGTGATGGAGGACACAGGTGCAAATAATGCAGATGGACAGGTTTGAGGAGAAGATAGGGGACCCAGGTGATAATAACAATGAGCTAGCGGTATAGGCCGGGGGCATGGAGGATGAAGCTCATAATACCACAGAGTGTTCGGTCATACAAGGTGAAGATGGAAGAAAAGGTTTGTAACCAGCCGAGAAGTCTGAAAGGAGGGAGGTCCTATTTGAAACTAGAGTGGTGGGTGTCCAAAGAGGTGTAAAGACACAGATGATATCACAGCATTGGTTCTGAAGAGGGGGACACAGGTCCTGATACAGCGAGGGTGGAGGACACAGGACATAACGGTCACAAGGACATGAATCCACAGACAAGAGAATGTTGAGTTTTATTTCCCATACTGTTAATTCCTATTTTAATGGTTTCCTGGAGTTGACTAGTAAAATAATAACATATTTGTATTAAACCATTTCCCACAGTAAATCCCTCCAGAACGGTTGGCAGGTCTCGTCTCTTCCTTCCACCCTCTGCCCACTCCCAGGATGCGTGGATATAGCCGAGATTCTTCAACCGCTACTTAGGGAAAAATGAACAGTGCCCAAAACCTATGCCCTTCTTGGAATTGTCAGGATTACTTCCCTGATGGAAACCCATCGAACAAAGATCCAAGTGAAAAAGAGTGATTCTCCCCAACAAACAAGTGTAAGCACAGGTGTCCTTCTTCTCAAGTTTCTTAAGTTCCAGTGGATTTCCATTCTCAGAAACTCATAGTCTCAACACCAATTGGCTCTTCTCCCCTCCCGTATAAATTGTGCTACTTAAGTGTTTACAGCCACCTTATGTGTAACTGTAGGTAGTTGAGTAAACATTGGGTCTCCTCTAGTGAGTAGAGGGACCAGGGGGCTCCCAGGCTTAGTGTCCTGGCTTGCCATCACTTCAACACCTCTCTACAGCTGCACTTCTCCTGCTACTCCTCAACGCCACACTGCATGCTCATTCCTCCCTCCACTGTGGGTGCAACACCTTCAGATTGGAGGATTCACCCTTTCTTTTGACCTTTGGCTAGACACTCCCTCTTAAACCTGCCTGCTCCTGCTGACCACCACCTTTTAATGCATAATTTTGCTTCTCCTGGCAATCGACTCCAACTTCCTGCAAAGGACCAACCTCCTTATGCCGTTCTACTATCAAATCCATCTGATATTCTCCAACCGCCTGCATATGACTAACGTCCTCCTGCTGTTCTACTATCTCATCCATCTGATATTCTCCAACTCCCCATATGACAATCTCCTTCTGCCATTCTACTATCACACCCATCTTATATTCTCCAACCTCCTGCATATGACCAACCTCCTACTGACGTTCTGCTATCAGATCCATGTGACATTCTCCAACCTTCTTTAAACAGCAACCCCCATTCTCTTCCAGATGTGCCTACCTCCTTCTAATAGAAACCTCCAATCACCTCTCGATATTCTGAAACCTCCTCCTCTGTTTGTCTGTGGGCTTCGGGTGCCCAATGAAAATCTATGTCCTCTCCCCAGATAGTAGAAGCTGGTGCTATGAGAGGTGAGAAGAGGGGTGTAGTGAGAGTTGAGAAGAGGGATGCAGTAAGAGAAGAGATAATCAATTGTAATGAAAGATAAGAAGAGCAGTACAGTGAAAGGATACGTGAGTGTGTGAAGATCCAGGCAACAGAGGAGTAATTAAGGGAGAAACAGGTGTGCCTCAGCAAAGTGCCTTTCAAGTGTCCTGCCAGTATTCAAGGAAACGCTGTCTCTCTGCATCAGTGTTGGAAATCTTCGAGAGATTTATCATGTGTATGCTTCATCCTCTCTCCTAGTGAGACCCCAGCACTTTTCTGGACCTTTTTCCTTCAATCCGGAATGAGTGGAGCCTTTTTCCTCTCATTAATGTTTTTAGGCTCTGTTTGTTGGAAATCTATCCTTTGTATTCTACCTTTACTATGGAGTCTATCTGCTCCATAGCTCTTAAAGGCATGAGTGTTTTTACTACTGCAGCACACAGCTCCTTAAGGGCTGTGTTGGTGGGGACCCTTAGGGTGCTCCTTTAAGATTATCTTTCTATATCCTCAAGTAAATGCAGTTCTTAAGGATAGAGAGATTGGCACAAACCACCTTCAGTGGAGTGCCAAGGGGATACCTAGTATCCCCTTCTCTCTGCCCCTGTGACTTTTTAGTCACATAGACAATCACCTAGTTATGGCTGGTGGTAGTGGATGTGTTCTACCAACTATTGTGTATTTTTTATACTGCAGGATATGTCCAAAACCTCGGTAGTGCACACTAAGGGCACCCAAGTACCAACTTGGGAACCAACTTCTTTTTTCACCATAACTAGCATGGTTGTTCTTTGTTAGCCCTTTTCTTCTATCATTCTGGGAGTGGGAGGTCTATGTGTGTGTTTTGCCTTTGGCAGGCACCCTTGTGTATCCCCACCTAGGCTGCAGAGTGTCTGGGCAGGCAGGAAGTGGGGGAGGAGTTTTCCACCCCCCTGTCCTTTGTCTGCCAGAGTGCCTGAATAGGTCCAGCTCCCACAGGGGGTATGGCTGTCCTGATTGGACAGCCAAACGCTCCTTTCTGTAAAATGCGGAGAGAGATTGCAGAGGAGTGTGTGTGTTGGAACTGTATAAAAGTTGCGGCTTCTAGAGTGAAAAGCAAGTCTATCACTGGAAGCTTAAGTAACCAAAGAAGAAGATGACCAGAGATGCCTGCAGACCCTTTGTAACACCATGAAGCGATCACTGCTGTCCTGACCCAGTTATCTGAGCGACAGAGGAGGTCCGAAGAGGACAACTCCTTCCTTCTGGCTGGTGGGACCAACAATTCCCAAGACGAACTTTGAAACAAAGCCATCTCCTGAGGTCCTAGGAGTTTCAAGAGCTGCGGAACCCCAATACCAGGAGACCTGCTGCCTATTTCGAGTGCATCATCGTGGAAAGGCCGAATCCGTTTAATCTTTGCTGAACCCGTATGGACACTACATTGATCTGATCCCACTCGCCAAGACCCCCGCAACAGAGCATGAGACTGCAGGAAGCCAGGAAGATTAACTTGGTGCTGCACCAAGGCACCAAAAACCGCAGAGTGATCCCGGGAGTTGCTGAAAGTCGTGCTAAAGGTCCTCTCTCGAGAATGCTGCAAAGAGACTCCATCCATTGTCCTGCCTTCAGTCATCAGTCCAAGGAATCCAGAGGTCAGGTCCAGAGCTGCAACAATGCAGAGCATCTAGCACGAACATTTTCTTCTAACCTAAGGTACTGTGGGGAAAAAGGTATTGCTTACCTGATCCCAAGAAGTCACTCCAGGGCAATCCCCTCTCACCTCAGACCCAAGCTGCTGCTTGTGTCCCCTTCTCAAGTCTGTTTTAAGGTCTCCCTTGTTAGTTGTTAACTTGCTGCTTCAATAACACTAGAAACTGGAAGAAATCCACAGGAACTCTTCGTAATTCACTGCTTGTCAAGACTTCAAGCCCTCCCCGAACTGCCTTCAACTAGGGTTGCGTTTTTGGACTGTAAAGACTTACTTGGTGAAGAAACCATCTCTAGAACCTTGAACTAAGCATATGTTACACAAACTAACCATTTTCCTCCCTTTATTTGTAGCAACGTTACAAAAAGGAAAAGACCACGTTATCGTATTATGGGTTATTGCACACTCATGCGGTTTTCAACGGTTTATACGGTAATGCATTTACTCTGCATTTACTCTGCAAACACCATGGGGCTGATTCACAGAATTTGAGTGCTGAAAAACAGGGATTTGTGCGCCATTCTGCCCGCAAATCCCTGTTTAACAAATGGGGATTTGCGGGCAGAATGGCGCCCACATCCCTGTTTTTCAGCGCACAAATTCCATGATTCAGCCCCTATATGTGTTTGCAGAGTAAATGCATTACCATATAAACCATTAAAAACTGCATGAGTGAGCAATAACTGATCATAGGTTAACATTGTCTTTTCCCTTTCTAACGTCGCAGGCAATGTAAACGCGAACAAACACAAAATTGAAAGTGCCCTTTGAAGTGTATTATCAATTAATCCTAAGTGTTCTCATATAAACGTCTGAAGTATTTAAAGTTATTCTGGTGTAAATATAATAAATATAGACTTTTTTTATATAACTATTAGTGTAAGTGCTTCTTTGTTGTGCCTGTCTAGCTAAGATTCCGTGTACTTACTTAAAGCTTGCATCTTCCTCTTGAGATACGCCTGACTACTCTGCCACTCTACCAAGGCCCTGAGTTAGTACAGCCTGATACTAAGAGCTGGGGATCTACAAACCACTCGGATAGATTACTAAGTTCTTACTGCCAGTAGGGCTTTAGGAAAACTCCTCTAACAGAAATATTGGCTGTTTTCCTCGCAGAGCCGTTACCCCGCCTCCAACCCACATGCAGCTACTAAAGCCAACTTGCATGCACCTTGCGCATGTGCCTCAGCAAGTGTCTTTCAAGTGTCTTGCCAGTTCGGCAGGGAAGTGCTCGAGGGGCTGCCTGGAGCAATTGGTGCCTCCCAGCTGAAGTTGAACTCGGAGGATCGCTCGCAGGGTAGAGCTAAGTACAAATTAACATAATACACAGTTAATGGTACGCACGGCAGGGCCTTAAAACCTTCAGCATTATATCAGTTGATTACTGTCTACTTCTTCAGACTCACTGCAGTTTATTTGGATTGCTGTTACTTGTTCTTGCTTTAATTTGGAACCCGTGGCTAGTCTAGTGGGGTTTTGATTACCATTCTATCTGCATGGCTCCCACTTTAGGAAATAAAGCCCTAATTTAAGAGACTGTGGTTGATTTGACTGCAGCAAAAGAGAAAGGTGACCAGACGAGATAGTCGTTACAAGATTCACTTACCTCGAATACCATTGAGTTGTCTGTCGGCTTGGGTGATTTAGGGCCTTTATTTTAAGCAGGCATTCAAGATAGCCTGGCCCGCTCTTAAATGGTGGTCGAGCGACTAAGAGCAAGGCAAGCAACTATTGTCCAACAAAAATCCCTAACTATTTTGGTAAAGTAGTGTCGGGAGATTTTAATAAGTCTTAACCTACTCCCTTTACAAACGATAGAGTTATTCTGCTGCAATTAACACAAGAGTGAGAGGAGACCGCAAGTCAGTGCAACACCCCAGTGTGTGTATGTGTAAGTGGTTCCATTTCCTTATTACCTCAAGCTACTCAGGGGGAAGTGCAGAAAGCATCGAACTTGGCAAATAAGGAAGTGGGGAATATCATTACATGTCAAGTTCACAATCCCGTTTCCTTGGAACAGGCTTTCATGGGGGATCAAAGAGCCTGGAACATGAGGGCTCATTGGGTTCATCGGGATCTACCGTGCCTACTTATCCAGACTAACGAAGGACTACTCAGTGGCCTCAATAGCCCACGACCGTGGGGGGCAGTCCGCCCCATTATCAAACGGCAATGATATTCCTGTGAAAGCCCTACAAATCGCTCAACGGACAAATTAATGAGCAAACATCGTTAATATCCATTTTATCTGCAAAGATATAATTTATCGAGGGCTTTATAACAGGGTCCAATTCTCAGCAGGGTGTTCGAAAAGAGGACCTAGAAGGCCTATCAATCCAAATAGAAAAGGATGTTGTGACTTCTGTTGTGTTTAACGGAATGAGGCCTTTCTTGCAACCCTTAACAATCATTGATATGTCTCAAGAAAGATCTGTACATCAAATGAGTCTTCAATGCCTGCACGAAGATCTAGGATGGAAAATGCAGAAAATCTGCCAAGGCAATTACCACAGATCCAGGTGAGATTGTTAGTGTTGCAGAGACCCGTACTCATATTAGATGTTTCAAACATCTAACCCCTATTTCAGGCACAATGAAGGGGAAGATTAAATCAAACCCGTAGAAAAGCTGGGCGGAAGGCTAAAAAGTCAAAAATTAGAAAGCCCCAATCAAGGCTATAAACAAGGGTTCCAGAAAGTTTCTTCGGACATTAACCACTAGTGATGAGCATTGCGGCATGGTTAAACTAAATGAGGTGGTGTCTTGCCTATGGAAAAAACAGACACATTTGATACAGCAAGTGTCAACACATGATAGATCTACCCTTGTCTCTCCAAATATAGAAGCTACCATGGATTATGATCTATTAAATGTTTAAACTTATTCTGATTATGATTAATCCAAAGTCCAATGATCACAAGCATCTCTACAAGTATCCCATGGGTAGTTTATCTCACAAGACCTTTATTTATTTATTTATTGTGCATTTGTTAGGCACTTATACAATTAAGTCAATTCTGTTTCGAAGCGCCCACAGGGCAGCAGGGAGGAAATAGGGGATTGAAAAAACAATGAATACAATGGAAGATAAAGACGGACCTACTATGCCTCGTGAGTATTCAGAACGTGCAAGTGCAGTGAGAAAAGGGGAGATGGGGGTGAGGGTAAGTGCTGGAATGTCCATGCTTGTGGGTGAGCTGCAGATGAAGTGCATAGTATGGTAAGTGCTATTGGGTAGAAAGTTCAAGCCTACAGAAGTGAGACCGGTGGGTGCCAGGGCAAGTGCTGTGAGGTAGGCACAGAGGCTGGGGCGACTGGTTATGGGATGACAGGTCCCTGAGGGATACATAAGGGCTCTGGCCACCAATCACAGCGACTGTGAGATTAGCAGAGGAGGGACGAAGGGAAGGAAGAGGTGAAGAGGAAAGTCTTGAGGGGTTTCTGGAATTTGAGGAAGTACTGCTCAAGATGGCAGGGGAGGATGTTCTATAAGAGGGAGCCAGCTGAAGAAAGTGATCAACCTCCGGCCCTCTGTTTTGCGAAGCGCTTTACACGGAGAGTTAGTGCCAGAGGACTGCGGCGGTCTAGAGGTAGAGTATTTAGTAAGAAAAAGTTGCAGATAACCTGGTCCCAGACAGCCTTGTGGATGATGCAGAGGGATTTGAATTTAATCTGTGCGGCATCCGGGAGCCAGTGAAACGTTTTTAGGGCAGGTGAGATGTGGTCCCTGGGTTTAAGGCCAAGGATAAGTCTTGCTACCCTATTCTGGATTAGCTGGGGGAATTGTAAAGTGGAAGAAGGTAAATTCAGGAGAAGGCTATTGCAGAAGTCAAGCCTAGAGAGAACCAGGGCTCGGGTAACATTGAGCTTCTGGGGGAAAGTGAGAAAATGGAGAATTCCTTTGCGAAAGAAGAGTTGAAAGTAGGACTTCTTGGCAAAGTCCTGGGTATGAGGGAGGAAGGAGAGAGATGAGTCGTACATGACTCCAAGGTGTCTGGCTTCAGAAGAAGAAGCAGGGGGAGAGCCCATAGAGGATGGCCAGACCAGGGGGCCCAATGGGAATGATCTCAGTCTTGCTGGCATTGAGGGAGAGTTTGTTAGAAATACATCAGGTCTGGATGGCAGATAGGCAGTCAGGGATGATGGAAGATACAAGAGGGTCAGCAGGATGGTTGAAAAAGAGTTGTGTGTCATCTGCGCTAGCTGAGAAAGGTAAGTGTTGAAGAGGCAAGGGGAGATGTTTGAACCCTGGGGGACATCACAGGTGGGGAAGGAAGTAGGTGAGGAGAAGGTGCCCAAAATGACTTGGGACGAGCGGTCAGTTAGGAAGGATGCCCGCTCCGAGATACCAAGGGTATAATGGAGCCGTTTTATGAGGATGGAATGGTTAACTGTATCGAAGGCAGAGGATAGATTGAGAAAGATGAGGACAGCTGGAGAGTTAGAATCCAGAGATTGGAGCAGTTCTTCACGGTTGTTCAGAAGAGCAGTTTCCGTGCCTCTGGATGCTCGGAATCCAGACAGATGGTCATGGAGACCACCAACAAGTTCAGTGTGTGAGGTGTGTATGGAAAGGCCAGCTTCTCCAGCAGTTTTCCAAGGAAGGGAGTGATAGACATAGGGTGGTAGTTGGCTGGACAGGTAGAACTGCTGAAGATGTTCTCAGTAGGGGGCACACATGGGAGTGTTTGAGAGAGGATGGGAAAGATCTAGTGGCAAAAGAGTGGTTGCAGAGATCAGCGAGTACAGGGGCATGTAAGAGAGGCATGGTGCCACAAGTAGACACTGACACAAGATTGCAAGTTTCAAAACCTTTATTTGTATAATTTTAATTGGGGTTGGGAGAACTCCTAGCTTGCCCAAATACTTAAATGGGACTAATCTCAATCATAAACTAAAGAAAAACACAGTCCTGTTCAGTCTTGTCAAAATAATAATGGCCTATGCTAAAAAAATCTAACACCTGCCCTTTCTCTAAGATAACAATTGGGTGAAGGGATACGGATTGAGTCAAAAGAAAATCAGTGTAAAAATGTCAGTATGGTTAAGTAACCGTCTCTCCCCTCATTTTGCAGCACGTGGTAAGGTGGCACATTTAGCTTGGGTGACACACTTTGGCTCCAGACACACAGATGCAGTTCAAATATCGTAGACTAGGGCCTGCTTGGCCTGCCATGATCAAGTTCCTCTTTTTGGCAGATCAACAAAATTACCACAGTTCAAAATCGCGGATCAACTTCTTCTCCAGAAGTACACTTTCACCCAGGGCTCCCTATGCCGGCCTCAGACATTTATATCACAGTTCATGGGGTTCCTTTCCCCAAGCTTTATGTCACATTCATTAGGCTCCCCTCTGTCGGGCTCAAGCCTCTCTTTTACTTTTCCTACTGTCAAAGACTTTCAAATGTGCAAGGATTTTTCTATGACCTCTACATGACCACTTCGACTTTTCTTCTCATTTGTCTTTCCCTTTATAGCATAAACATTCCTTGAATATAAAAAAAGAAAGTTCAACAAAATCTTCACCAAATGATACTTTCTTGCAATGCCTTCTGGTACTTGCAATTTTCACTCTCAGGCTCCCCTCAGTCTCATGCCTTGTTGCCTACTTTCTCCATATATTTCTTGTCTGCGTGATTTCACAAAGACCTTCGATTATATCGCGTCTTACGGTATTACCACTTTGCTACTTGGTATTGCGCTGTGCCTTTAACCATGAACAATATTTTTTAATCGCTTTCCTCACGGTTGCCGTCTTACGCACAACCTTCCCTTGCCACTTTTTTGCCGTTACAATCTTTGTTTTACACAAACCGGTCTTACAGGGAATTCACTTCACTCACCGGCTATGTGAACTCCTTGCGTTTGCTCACGGCTCTGTTCCTGGAGTCAAGGTTTGCAGTGCACAGTTGGTGGCTTGCCTCCCCAACTCTGTCGTTCACCTAGGAGGGTTGCTGATAACGTGAAAACACCATGCAAGTTTCCTCTTTCCTTTCAATCTGTTAGGCGATCCTCTGCACACCAGGCCACTACACATCAGAACACTGCTCACATTCCCCCAGCATCCCCTCCCAAGCTTCGAGGCTCATGTGATTCGGTGAACCCACAGAACCGAAAACTCCGTACCAGCTTTAGTGTACGGGCTCGATTACAACCCTTTCTGCATTGGCAATTGCCTTGGAGAACATATAGCAGAAGGGGCGGCGTTTCGTCTTCACGTCGGTCATGTGATTCACTGTGGCGTTCCTCACGTGATCTTGGTGGACGTCACATGACTCAGAGAAGTCACATGACCCAGGGACGCTCAGTATAAAGGTCTGAGAGACAGAACGCTCATTGCTTCTCAGCTGGCTTCAGACCCTGTTTGGCGTTACTACTTGCTCCTTGTTATCTTGATCACGGAACTCTACCTCGGACTCCCTCGGACACCCCTTTTGTACCTTTGCTTGGAACTGTTGACCTGTTGCCGGATTTTGGACTTCACCTCGACTTGTCTTTGGATCATCCCTGGTTATCTTGCTGAACTTCTACGCCCTTTCCCTTCTTGGGATTCAAGTCAAGCCCTCTCTCCTACAGGTGGCTAACCCGTCATCCACGCTAACCTGCGGTTCTACCATTCCAGGGACCGCCGCATCATCTGAGTCTCGAACCTCTCTACTAGGTTACCTGGGTCACCCTTACACCAGATAGGTAAGACACTTTAGATCCTTTTGTTTATCTGACTGTATTGTGATTGCCTGGTACTTAACCCCGTTCCTTCTTGACAGCAGCATCGGTGTTCCAGAGGCTCCGTGGATCTGGGAAGACATCTCCCACCTGTGGCCTCAAAGGTCGCACAGCGGGTTTCTATTTAGTTCCCCTGTGCGTCACTTGGGGACAGAGGACTCATCGGTCTACACGACACTCAAGTCAGAACACAATCAGCCTTTCATCCGCAATCTTCAGGATCCCAGGCAGGTAAAGACCTCTCACAGGGAGGTTCTGGATTTCTCTCCCCCTTGCTTCCATCCCTCAGTCTGTCGTCCTGCTCCACCTGGTTTGCCATCGCCCTGGAAGAACTGCTGAGTCTCACCTTGCTCAGTGTGGCCCAGTGTTCCACCTTTTATTTGTGTGGGGAGAGTTAATATGTGTCAGGTGTATGCAATTGTGGTCACTTGCCTGACCATATTAACGGGACATCTCAAGTGTAACGTATAAGTGTCAATCATTTTCCTCTTAGATCTCCTCTACCTCGGCTTAGTATTTGTGTGGGAAAGAGGGGGACTGGGATGTTGAAATAACCTAGGATGGGATTGGGCTATTGGAAAGGGAGGGGCACCAGGTCTCAGCATTAGATGTTTCACCCCCACTCTCCGAGGACCCCTCACCCTGGTGATCCTCCCATACTGTTCCACCCCCAGGGTCTGGATCCAAAGGCGATGGATGTGCCCTGGCTCCTGAACAAGAGACCTCAGGGACTAGACGGTGAGACACCCTCTGGTTTCTCACAGGCAAGAGAGCCAAAGTTGTCCTTGATGGTTCATTGAGCGGACAACTCTGGTGACTCCTTCAGGTCAGACAGGAGAGAAGGAGGGGAGAGAGGAAGAAGGAGGGTGAGAAGCCATAGGAGGCAAGGGTGTGCGGGAGGGGTTGGGCGGAGGCTAGCAACGGTGCTCAGGACGTCCTGAGTTTTAGTGAAGTGTGTGGCCAGTGCGTTGCAGAGGGCATGGGACGGAGAAGGGGAGGAGGAAACTGCAGAGGGTTGGCTAGTTCCCTGCAGATTTTAAAGAGTTCAGCCATGTTGTGGGATTCACCCGATACCTGTGCCTGGGTGTGAGCCCTCTTCTTGCCATGGATGGAGAGTCTGTATTGCCTTTGGAGCAGGCAGCAGTCCAGTTTGTCAGAGGGTGAGCCTGAGGTTTGCCACTTCCGCTCCACAGCTCTTCATTTGCGTTTAAGGGCTGCAAGTTCAGAGTCGTATTAGGTGTTACGTTTGGAGGCGGGTATCAGGTGGATCCTCATGACTGAGGAAAGAATGTCCAGGGCGTTGCTAATAGACAAATGGAGGTTGCTGAGAGCAGAGTCGGTGGTAGAGTCTGGGGATGGAGGGGAGGGGGGATGAAGGTGGATGCGAATGCAGCAGCTGACACTCGTTTCATCAGACGGATGTCCGTAAAACGAGTTTGGCAGGCATTTTGGTGGGGCGGTCAAAGGGCCAAGGAGACCCAGGATCGAGGAGAGGAGATAATAGTCTGACCAACAGAGTGATGTGATCAGAGGGTGGGGGAGAGGTTGGAATGGATGAGGGCATCCAGAGTGTGTCCAGCCGAGTGGGTTGGGCTAGAAGGGAGAATGGAAAGGGATAGTGATGTGCAGAGGTCAAGGAAGAGAGTGGATGCAGGGAGTTCAATTGGATGTTGAAGTCGCCCATGAGGAGGAGGTAAGAGGTGTCTGAGAGTAGGGAGGAGCAGAAATCAGCCCATTCAGAGAGGAACAGGGTGGCAGTGCCAGGAGGCCTGCAGATGATAGCAATGGTCCGAGAGAAGGTGGGAGAGATGATCAGCTTGCAGACCAGACTCTCAAAGGAAGAGTAGAGCTGGATGGGTATGACGGAAGAAGGAACCCACTCAGGGAAGATTAAGGCAGCCCCACTGTCAGCACAATGAGGTTCTGGCTTGGAGATGATCTTGATGACATCAGTGAGAAGGGAGTCAAAAGCAGTGGCTGAGCTGGAATTGAACCATGTCTCAGTAAGAGCGAGAATGTCAAGGTCAGTGTCTTGAAGAAGGGGGCAGATGTTGGCAGAGTGTTTGATGGCTGAGCGGGCGTTAAGAGTAACCAGGTGAAGGAGGTCTCCGCCTTTGAAGGTTTTCTGGGGTGGAGTACAGGGACGTGGTACACCAGTCAGAGGGGGAGGGTCAGAGGGAGCGGTAGGGAAAGAGGCAGGTGAAGGAAGTAAGTTAATGAGGGACAGCAGGCGCCGGTCAAAGAGGAGGAGGTTGGGTTGAGGACACTGAACCAAGATAGTGCCTGTGTGGAAGACATTAATGATGTAGCGTGATGATGAGAAGCCAGCCATGCAGACTTCTCACTTTGTCTCACCACTAATGGGAGAGGATGTGAAAGGGAGGAGAGTGGAGAGGAGATGAGGAGTCCATAGATCTGGAGAAGGTACAGAGAAGTGGATATCAGTAAAGACCTGTCAGGACGTTGCGCTGACATGGGTTTCTACAGTGGGTAAGCCTGGGTTCGTGGACAGGATGTCTTTTTTTATGTTTTTTCCTTCCAGACTTCGTAAGAGAGGGAGAATAGGTGATAGTGTAGCAGTTAGAGAAGATGGGTGAGATGAGATGGCGAGAGCCATAAAGGCGGCAGAGGTTAGTTGAGGGATAAAAGCAGAGGGGCTGGCCAGCACAGTTCGAGCTAAACTCACCAGGTGGTCTAGTAGTTACATGAGGCACAGATGCAATCTAAAAGCAAATTCGAAATTCAAATACAGGGACACAAATGCAATGCAAAGAAGGCGCACACATTTAAATTTGAATTTCAAAAACTGGGGCACAGATGCAATGCAGAGAAGGTGCAGAAATGTAAAAAGTGCACACCTAAATTTGAATTTAAAAACAGAGGCACAGAAGCAATGCAAAGAGGGTGCAGAGATGTAAAAATCGTGCATTCCTAAATGCAAATTTCAAAAACAGGGTCAAAAATGTAGTGAGAGAAGAAGTAGGTTCGGTGAGGCAAGTTGGAGGTCTCAAACTTTCAGGAAAGTCCCGGTCCAACGAGGAAGGGGCAACTGCACAATCTTGCATGAAAATGCTGTTAAGATGTTGACTTCTCAGAAGACAAGCACTTGGAAGACTCAACCATCAGGAAAAGCACCCAGAGAGAATCAAGCATTTGACTTTTGCCAAATTGAAACAAATATTGCTGTAGTGCGCAAACCTGGTGAAGAGGACGAAGAAGAAAAGGCCTCCAGCGCATTGAAGGCAAAGAACAAAAGAAGATGCAAACCCCGGAGCACACAGGCGTAGGCAAGGGACATGGGCCCACACACGGCCGAGGAGAGACCCAAGCAAATAAGGAACAGTGCTGGTGCAGCGGAAGGATAAAGGTGCCCCTCCACTCCTGATGAAAAAGGCTGAAGTCACTGCAAATAAGGGTGAGGCCTACTTGTGGGGAGTGGCACAGTGCCAAATCAACTCCTGGTAGGTGGATGCAGAGGATGCAGGTAGTGCAGCTTTACATGAGGGGAGCAGGTAAAGGTGCCCCACCTTCCAGATGTCGCTGCAAATAGGGTAAGGCATGCGTCTGGGGCATGTGAGGTGCTCGAGAAGGCCCCCAATACCGCAGTAAATGCCCAGCTCACTTGTCATGGAGCCGAAAATTCAATGGGGATTTGCAGCCTTCGAATCCGCCGGCATTACATTACACAGCGCCTCTCTCTCACCGTAGGAACTCAGGGCCACTAGTCACAGCTCAGCTGGATTCGGCAGCAATTCTTGGGGAGCCACAGTCACCGACCCTCCAGCTCCCGCTGCAAGGGCCATTTCACCGGAACCCTGCTGTGCATACCAGCCGCCCAAGAGACCGAAAGCTTCCCTGTCTGTTTAGGCACTCGACCACCAGCCATCTCCCTGCTGGCATTGCACTCCGCCAAGCGCTCCTCCACTCTGCGGTGCTCCGGTATGCACTAGCGGCTCCCTCGGGTCCATACCAGCCCGCAGTGCCAATGGGCCAGCAAGTTGTCTCAGCAGGGCACTCAGATGCCGCATCAGGTGCCATTTTGTTGAAGAGGGGCCGTTCGTCTTCGGCCAAATTAAATCCCTATCCTCGCTACAGCGCGGCCTGTCATTTAACCACAGGCTGCACAAAACACGCCGACACCCCTGAGGGTCTGCAAGTCCACCCCTGGTCACATCCATGGGGTTAGAAAGGAGGTAACTGGCGGTGAAGCAGAGAGGTCACCGAAAAGGCGCCTGATGCCTCTGCAGCCAGAACACGCCCTTAGGTGGTTCACCTTGACCAGCCCGTTATAACAAAAGAGACCCAAAGAATAAGTAGAACCGTTCGGGACAAAGGAACGGCAGAGAGAAGTATGGAAACACCTTTTTATAAGATAAAGGTAGACTGTGGGCTAAAATGTGAAAATGGGGGTTCCCCGAGGGATTTCTGCTGATGATAATAAACGTACACATAAATACCTCCCTCTATGTTAGGCTACTCTAGCAAGGTAGGCTCTCCAGAAAAGTCTTGACACACAGAGGATTAAAGCAGGGCTGCATTTTGGACCCTGCATTATTTAACCTCTATGTGTCTGACTTTGGGGAGTCTATGGATGATGTAAGAGAAAATCTCCCACAAATTGGGGGACAGGCAGTTCACTGGTTGTTCTATGCTGACAAATGGGTTCTGATAGAAAGAACACTGGTGGATGTGCAAAGGTCTCTGAATGCTCTTCAAGCATACTCTCTTGTAAATAATGACTAATCCCCCACACTAACGTGAGATGGGGGTTTAGATTCTATTAAAGACAAGGAGGCGATTATTATGCATTACAATCTTTACTCTGAAACCACAGCAGCAAAGAAAAAACTTTTACAAACAAAAAAGTTTCAACAACAGAACTAGATAAAGTTCAATGTCAATGCATGGGGAACTCCCCAAACCATCATGGAGGATAGGTCATACCCTGCAGGGGACCAATGAGCAGGGACCCTCCTTTATATATGTCCATTACTCTAACGCCAACCCCTCTTTCTGCAGCTGACTTGCACCAGACGCCCAATGGAACGGTTGAACTGCGTAGCGCAGAGAAAAAGGATCCAGCGAAACCGGAGATCTCAACCTTTCCGCAGCCTGAAGCAATGAAGAAGTTCTTCTGGATAGGACTTCTCACCCGAAATCACGCACTCCAGAACTTGTAACTGCGATCCACACTCCTGAGCAGAACCTCAACTCGTACCTGTAAGAACAACAAGCAAGAAGGGTGGGTGGTTGGGAAGAACAACAAACCAAAGAATGTTCTCACTTGAACCACCTGTGTACATGCGTATCACAATTGTCATATCATATCATATCATATCCAGGGTGGGTGGGAGGGATAATAATCGCCTCCTTGTCTTTAATAGAATCTAAACCCCCATCTCACGTTAGTGTGGGGGATTAGTCATTCTATGACAAGACAGGAGGCTCATATTATGCAAGTTCAAAGCCCTTGCATCTCATTAGTAAGTACAAAATGATCCAATATAATAGATAATATAATAAAATTAAAGGAAAGGTAACATTTTTTAAATGCTTTCATTAAATCAATCTGTTGACCAATCAGAGAATTGCCCAAGACTAGGTTGCCCGAAAAGCTGTCTTATAAGGCAAAGTCAAATCCACTGCAAGAAAAACAGGAATGTGCCAAATCCAGCGTTCCTTACAGGCCACCAAAACCAACTGGTTAAAAGAGGGGAAAACATTGAACAAAGTTTTCCTATACTAATAGGTTAGGACAAAACCATCTGAAATAAACACCTATGTTGTTCAATCAAATATTCAAAACACTTAAATTCGTACCATTTTTGGGGACCTAGAAAGCAAACCAATGAAAACAAACACCTAGCTCTCCTGGAGATAAAGAAAAGTACCCCATAGGGGTGAAAGTCTTATAGGTTCCATCCCATGCATTAAAGGAAGATATCGCATTAGAAACAGGGCATGTCACAGAACTACACTGGGGAACCAAGAGGGAAAGACAAATCTTCAAAAGGGTAAAATGGGAGTAAAAAATCATTTTTATAAATTTTGTAATAGGACAATCCATCCTGAGCGGAGCTGAAAAGCAATAGAATTAATCTACAATTGTCTTCAGACATATGTGTATACTAAGGAGGGAAGTCTTCTGGAGGCAGAAGCAGAATGGAAGAGAGGGCCCCACCTGAGAAGGTAAACCCGTCAAACCGCCAACACGGAGACCCTCAGACCTCCCGAACTCTTGAAGAAGGACTCTGCTACCATGACAAAAGGCAGATATTATAAACCTGATCCTTAAGAGGCCAAACTTGGCAAGAAGAAAAAATGTATCCGACATCCAATCACTACCATTATAGTGATATCTAAACTCCTTTGTAGGTATGCCCGGTGCTTGAACCTTGATCCCTCCTCCCTGGTGATAAATCCCCTAGCGGATCAAAAGTAACCGAAGGAGGACACCAAATTTCCAAAATCTTAGCAAGACTCTAAACTGCAAAGAACTGATCACTAAATGGTTAAACTGAAGGTGTACACCAGAAGAGGTCCAACCTATATTTCAGCCAATTTGCAGATCTTTGAAGCTCACAGCACCCTGAGCTGGCACCTTACTGCAAACAAACTCTTGTGAAAACCCCAAAGGTCCACCTGCCATGCAGGTGACTATGATAATCAAGTCATCAACCAAATATATATCCCAGCACTCTGGTAATCGTAGCGGCAGACACCGTCTGAAAGTTAATGTATAGACTCTGGAACGCATCGTGATAGAGGGTCATAACGTGGATGGGGGATAGTATCACTCCCAGACCCCTCTATCCCACCAAGGGATATTGAGCCTTCCCAAAAGAGGAGAAACCTCCCCCACTTATCCAAAGGAAAAACCTTGCAATCCAGAAAGAAAACTACCCTGAGGACCACATTAAAGCCCCGCTTTACACCGTTAAGAGAAATAAATACCCACTAGCGCCTCTAACCAATCCCCTGACTGGACAGACTCCAGTTAACTTATTGAAATACCAGAGATTAGCACAAAGGAAAGTAACAGACGGGAGGGAAATGCTCAGTGCGAGTCTGCACTGGTCACCCGCCAGAACTCCTGTAAAAAGGAAAAAACTGAAACCATTGGATACTCCCAGAGGTGTAATATTATGATGCAATCTCCCCCAAGGATGGCAGGAAAACTGAAACCATTGGATACTCCCAGAGGCGTAATATTATGATGCAATCTCCCCCAAGGATGGCAGGAAGGGGAATGAGGGGGAAAGAACTCTGGATAATTATCAATGCCCTGTAAATGCAAGGTTGAGAAGAAATCTGGGACCACTGTCCCCTCAAACCCTGAGGTCTGAGTCACTGTATTCATGTGAGGCTGACTGGCCACTAAGGGAATCAGGGGAAGGAAAAAACTAAGCACATTGTCCATAGCAAAACAGTACTTATACAGTACTACGAACCCTCAGGTATATGAGTGGTGCTTAACACTACTACGAGCGTCGTGTGGTGTGAGGTGTTCACTTATCGATCTCAGCAGGATAAAAGACTGATGTAGACCTTTCCAAAATTAGGAACCTGTATCAGAACGGTCAGCACGGATATGAAAACAGCACTCTAAAGAGGTTAAGCAACGCTCATGAGGGTACAGAAGCCTCCGTGTACTCCTCGAGCAGAGGAGAAGTTGCAACACACTGTTAGACGGTTAGCTGAACCATAGGCCAAGCTTTGGGAGGAAAAACATGAGGCAGGCGCCAGCAAGTTATTATTTGGCAACTCGTCTAACTGATACCATCAAGTGTTTCCAAACACTCCATCCAAGTAAAACATGGTTGCTCAACTTGTCATGTAAAAAACTGAACGGTTACCCTCGAGCTGACCCTGTCTCCACCAGAAACCAAAAGAATAAGGAATGTCCAATGGGACAAAAGTAGGGGAGAACAAACGTCCCCACTAAAGAGAGCCTTAAGCCCTACAGACCTCAATAGAGGCATAACGCATCATCTTTATTCTTCCTCATGTTGAGAGAAAATACTGTAGCTTAATCAGCACTGGTATTGGGTGGAGCAATTGAGGTCGGGAATCAAAACCTAAGGAAAGGACTGAGTTGTCCTGAAACTAACTAAGGTAAAGGGTGACAGAATTTTTAACTAAAAGATGAATGATAACACCAGATAGATGGTTAGAGAGGAAGGTACAACCCCATATGGGTCTGTTTACAACCACTTCCACACTCTTTTCTTTAAAGCACTTAATAAATAAAGAATATATAATATATGAAATATATATAAAATATCCAAAGAAGAGGGGTTACGCCCTCACAGGGGACCGAATCCCCGGCCCTTATATAAGCTGATACTCACTGAGCTTTCTGGGCCACTGACAATTCTGAAAAAACGCAAATGTGTTCCAGTCAACACTTAAACATATTGTTTATCAAAGCGTACACTGAGCAAGTGCACCTCAACTGCTCACCCCAGCAGGGTGAGGCAACCAATAGTACACGAGGGAGCACCTCGCAGTAGGAACAAGGCGAAGCCTCAAACCGAGCAGGTTACTGCACGCCTACAAGACCAAACAATGGCGTCAGCCATATGCAGCACCTAAACAAAGCTGCCGACCTTAAGGAAGGAATACACTGAGCAAGTGCACCTCCAACTGCTCGCCCGAGCAGGGCGTGATAATCAGCAGTACACGAGGGGGTAACCTCGCATTAGAAGTCAGGCAGAGCCTGAAACCGAGCAGGTTATGGTGCATGCCAGTTAAGGTAATTACCCAAGTTGCCCACTTTAAGGGAGGAAACACTGAGCAAGTGTACCTCAACTGCTCACCCTAGCAGGGTGTGGACACAGCCGTATAGAAGGGGACCCCTCGCAGAAACCCCAGGCAACCTTGCCACCGAGCAGGTGACTGCACCTTTCCAGGGAAGATAACCCAAACAAAAGAAAACTGTCAAGTTGAAGGTAGGATACACTGAGCAAGTGCACCTCCAACTGCTCGCCCGAGCAGGGCGTGATAATCAGCAGTACACGAGGGGGTAACCTCGCAATAGAATCAGGCTGAACCTGAAACCGAACTTATGGCACCTACAGTGAAGGCAAAGCACATAACTTAAGAAATAAGTAAATGAATAAATAAACAAAGAAAATAAAATAAAACTGCAGACTGGCAGTGCATCGGGCTCTTGCGCTGGATGGTCAGACTTTGACCTAACAAACCCACAGTCTATCAGTAAACATTCTTTCTTTCCAGCACTAAAGGTAAGGAAATGTGTTGTGTCACCAGGGATACGAAATTACAAACATTTAACAAAACCACATTTTTACTATTAAAATGTTTGTGCTATAATCTTTCTGAAGAAGTCATGAACCGACCAAATGCCCATTAGGAAATCCCTGCTCAACTGAGCAAAAAAGGTGACAATCAAATACCTCCATTGTAAAATACAATTATTTAAAATATAACAATTAAAATATCTAATCTTAAAATATACAAATAAACATGCGCTGGTCGGCCGCGAACCCGGGTCTTTCTGCATGGGAGACCTGCAGCTCTATATTTGAGCTAACTTGGCTTAGTACTGAAACAGAGGCTTTTGTTACAAACATAAGCCACAGGGGCAGGCCGAACCCAAAGCCTGCAGCACCTGGAATCCCCAGGTGACCATAAATCTGTCAAGGGGCACGAATTCAAACAGGCGAAATGAAGAGGGAACAGTGTAAACAACACTGCTCTCGCGCACGCCGGGAGCGAGTTGATTAATGCACTAGAAACACCTGAGTTTACAAGCGCGAGAAATTTTTAAAGAAGAAATAAATTAGAGAGCTCCCTCGAACTCACAACCTCATGGACTGTAGTCCGAAATTCAACCATTGTACCACTGCTTCAGCTGAAACAGGAAGTATGAGCATAATACATATTTTCTTTTTGAAAGACACCAAAATGAAACCAACGGCCGCACGCGGCTATCCAGATACATTGTATCAAATACACAAATTCCTTTATAATAAAAGGTAATTAACACATATTTACCATATAAATAATATATGTCATATTCAAACTAATAAAGCCTACTACTGACAAACAATGTAAGACACAACTGAAAGGGGTGACTTAGCTCTGTGGTGTCAGCAGCAAAGAAAGAGGGGTTGGCGTTAGAGTAATGGACATATATAAAGGAGGGTCCCTGCTCATTGGTCCCCTGCAGGGTATGACCTATCCTCCATGATGGTTTGGGGAGTTCCCCATGCATTGACATTGAACTTTATCTAGTTCTGTTGTTGAAACTTTTTTGTTTGTAAAAGTTTTTTCTTTGCTGCTGTGGTTTCAGAGTAAAGATTGTAATGCATAATATGAGCCTCCTGTCTTGTCATAGAATCTGCAGATCAATATTGGTAAATCTAACATAATGGTTTGGGCCTCTAAACACTCTCAGAAGAATAAGAGCTTTAATTGGCATGTTTGGGAGTGTCTACTGTCTAAAGTAGATATGTACAAGTACCTAGGTTTTAATTTTATTAGTACCCGCGAGGGACAATGAAATTGTAACTTGCAATCTCATTGGTCCTTGCTGGGGCATTACCTGACTGTGAAAACCTCTCCTTCTTCTTCTTCTTCTTAATTATCGGAAGCGTGGGCGGACCCACGCAGGCACTTCCCCATCCAATAGGATGATGTGCACCGTACCCACTAATTATTATTTGGCTCCATTTAAGCTCACAACTCCTCCCACCTCCCCGTCTGCCTCACAAAATCCAACAACACACTATTCCCCCTCCTGCCTCTCTCCCCATTACCTCCTAGTATAATCCTCTCACTCAGCTCAGCCACACCCAACGCAGTCAACCGAACCCTCATCAATTCTCTCTCTGTAACATGTCTTTCACACCTAATCAAAAAATGTCCCACCGTTTCAGGCACCCCACACACCGCACAGTCCCTTGATTCACGCTTTCCTATTCGAAATAGACAGTCATTCAGCCCCACATGACCTATCCTCAACCGATTCAGCATCACCTCCTCCCCCCTCCTCCATTCTGATCTCCCTGCATCCACCTTCACCGACACTTTCCCACGAACACCGAAAATCCACCTGCCCTTCACCCCATTCACCCACCTCTCCTGCCACTCATCCAGGACCCGTCTCATCATCACAGCCTTCACCTCATCCACACTCAAAGGCAACCTCACATCAATCGCTCCCCTCCTCATACCCTCACCCGCCGCCAGATCCACCAACTCATTTCCCAAAATGCCACTGTGACTGGGAACCCACGCCAACTCCAAATCCATACCCCCGCGCACACACCGATCAATCTTCATCCTAACGTCCAAAATCACATCCTTCCTATCACCATCCCCTGCCACAATCGCCTGTAACCCACTCAATGAATCTGAGAACACCACCACTTTCTCATACCCCAACTCATACACCCTGTCAATCACCAATGCAATCGCCACCAACTCAGCCGTACAAATAGACACATCATTCGTCAGTCGTCCTATTTTATACTCCCCAATGCTTTCTAGATAATACGCCATTCCCACTCTCCCAGACATAGGATCCTTTGAACCATCCCTAAACACCTTGTATCCTTCCTTTCCTGCCACATACTCCTGACCCAAAGCTTTGATCTCACCCCGCATACCTCTCTTCTGCGATACCACATTCGCCAACTCCAAACACACCTTTGGAGATCTCATCATCCACCTCTGCCTTCTCTCCAAATCCGTATCTGTCACAATCATCAAATCACCCACACCCCACTGCACTCCCTTCTCCCACATGTGAAACCCAAAAGTGCCCCCCTTCCTCCTCCACCGATCCCTGTAATAGTCAAACCTCCAATTATACTTCAAACATTCACGCACCGGATGAGCCACACTCTTCGCACTACACTTCACCCACCATCTCATATTTAACGCATCCCTCCTCAACCCCAATGGCATCTCTCCCACAAGCACCTGAACCGCTTTTACTGGGGAGGACCTCATCACACCCGAACACACTCTCAATGCCCTCGCCTGTACTCTATCTAACCGCAACTTCTGACTGGACGTGTAACCCACTGACACCCAAAATCCATCACACTCAAAATCAACCCCTTATACAACATTCGTAAACACTTCTGTTGCGCACCCCATTCTTTCCCAGTCACCGCCCTCAACAAATTCAGCCTGCGTTTACACTTATCCACCACACCATCCACTTGCATATTCCAATTCAACTTTCTATCCAGAATCACCCCCAAGTACCGAAACTCTTCCACGCTCTTCACCCTCACACCTTTCAAAACCAAATTCAACTCCTGCTGCACTCTTTTCCTTGAGAACACCATACTCACACTCTTATCCACAGACACCGAGAAACCCCATTTCCCACACCACTCCTCCATGAGTACAATCGCAGCTTGCAACCGTCTCTGTACCAACAACAAACACCGCCCTCTTACCCAGACCACACCATCATCCGCGAAGAAATCCACCTGACACCCAATTCCCGCCAAAGCTCGAATTAACCCATCCACCATCGCATTAAACAGCATCGCACTAATCACACTCCCCTGCGGTGTCCCATTCTCCATCTTCCAAACTTCAGACAGCACCCCCCTCACTCTCACCTGAAATGTCCTATCTGCCAAGAATGCCTTGATCCACCGAAAAACATTCTTCCCTTCACACCCATCTCCAACAGTCTCACTAACAACCCTCCCTTCCACACCATATCATACGCCTTCTCCAAATCCAAAAAGAACGCTCCCACCAACTCTCCATCACATAATGCCTCCTCCACCCCAGTCACTAATCTCACTAATGGATCAGCCACCGACCGATTCCTCCTGAACCCACTCTGAAAGTCACTCAAACATCCATTCGACTCCAAATAAAACCCCAATCGCTCAACCACCATCCGTTCCATAACCTTACACAACACAACAGTCAACGCAATCGGTCTATATGACTTACACTCTGTAGGAACCTTGCCACCCTTCAAAATCGCCACTACAATCGCTCTTTTCCACATTTTCGGCAAAACTCCATTCTTCCAGATCTCATTGAACAACGCTAATACCTCCGACTTACATTCCTCAGGCAACTTCTCCAAAAATACATACATAATTCCATCCACTCCAGGGCTAGACCACTTCCCCTTCCGAATCGCTCCATTCAACTCTACCATCGAAAATGAAACCTCATATTGCTCCTCCCAAGGCCCAACATTCGCCACCACCTCCCGCGTTTCCTCCTCTACCACACCCATTCGGATCCTCACCTCTTCTGGGAAGTTCCTTGAACTGTGAACCCCCGCAAAATATTCCCCCAACAAATTTGCCTTATCCCCATCCTCACTAATCACCTCTTCCCCTTTCAACAACACAGACATACCACCCTGCGACCTCATTAATCCGGACATCCGCTTGAACTGTTTCCAAACCTCACTCACACCCGAATCACTCCCCAGGGACCCACAATAGCCCCTCCAATATCCTCTCTTTCTTTCCCTAATCACCCTCTGCACCACCGCCTTAGCCTTCTTATATGCCACCAAATCCACCAACATTCCCGTTCTCACCGCTCTTGCTCTAGCCTTCTTTCGTGCCGCCACTGCTCTTGAACATTCCACCGACCACCAAGGAACCTCGATCTTCCCACCCTTCCCCTTCTCAACCTCCGGAATTGCTGCCACAGACGCTGCTTTCATTCCCTGCACCAGATGCTCATTCCATTCATCCAACCCCCTCTCTCTTCCCCTTGGAACAATCAAATCCCGACACACTCCCTTATACACCTCCCAATCAGCCTTCCTAAAATTCAACCGACTCCCAGTCATACGTGACCTGATCCCTACCTCACCCCTCACAGTTACCAAAATAGCAGAATGATCACTCCCCATGTCTCCATCCTCACGCACCTTCCAATCACATTCACCTGCAATTGCAGCAGTCACCCAGGTCAAATCCAAGCACGACAGCTTCCCAGTCCTCACATCCAACCTCGTACCCGTCCCATCATTCAGCAATACCAGACTCAATTCATCCGCCATGTCTTCCAACAATTCTCCATTCATATCTGTCCTATCACTACCCCACAACGTGTTGGCACTGTTAAAATCGCCACACTAAACACACGGTCCCACATGTCCTCTTATCACTCCAGTCAACACACCCACTTCCACCACCTCACACGGATTATAATGATTCAGCACCAATACTTCCGATCCTCCTACCCGAATCCCTGCCCCAATCGCCTCTACTGCTCCATCCACCACAATTTCCCTTGCAATCAACCCCTTTTGAACTGCTAAAGCCACACCCCCCCCCTCTCCCCTCCAACCTATCCTTACGAAACAACTCAAAACCTGGTATCACAAATCTCAAATCACCCCTCAACCACGTCTCCTGAATACAAACCACGTCAACATTCAACTCCTCACACAACACGACTTTCAACTCCTGTCCATTCTTCAACAAACTCCTCGCATTCCACTGCAAAATCCTCATGCCGGCACCCCACTCAGCTTCCGCACTTTAGCAACCTTCTTAAACACATCTTCTTCTGATACATCTACAACATTCAAAAACCTCCTCCCAGCTTCCACTACTCCTTTCGTAAGATCTGATGTACTGATAGACGTATTCCCTTGAACCAGATCCAGCACATTCACTATAAAACACAAAAACTCAGTTTTCGGAACAACCACCATTTCTACACCTTTCACTTCACCCAACACTTTCTTTCTTCCCACAACCTCATCCACCACCAACTTTTTCTCACTCACCTCACTCACTACCCGTACTGGTTTCACCTTTGCAACAGCCTGCGCATAAGACAGACCTTCCGCCGCCCTCACCTGTACCACTTCTCTCGCCACCCTGTAACTCTCACATCCCCACCTTACATTCCTTTATATCATGCTCTCCACCACACCTCCCACAATGTCTCTCATTCCTGCATGCTCTCGCCACATGTCCAAATCGTTGACATTTATAACACCTTAATGGCATTGCCACATATGCTTTCACACGATACCTCTGATAAGCCATCTCCACCACCTCCGGACACTCCGTTCTCTCAAATCTCACTGCCACAGTTGTAGACCCCACATCCCCATGTGCATCTCTCCCCCCCAACCTCCGCGCCTCCACCACCCCCACTCCCGCTAGTAGCTCCTCCACCTCAGACATACTCATAACCACTGGCACTCCATACAGCACCCCCTTACAAGACACTCCACTTTGATCAAACACTCTTACCGCATGCCTACCCAGACAATGCATCTCCAGAATCTTTGCTTTGCTATCAGCATCCGACCCCTCCACCAACAACCGACCCCCAGCCACCACTTGTACCCGGGAAACATCTCCCACTGCTGCCTTCAACCATCTAGCAATCTCCGTCGGATTCACCCCCAGAAACGTCTTGTCACGATTTTCAGGTTTCAACACTACCTTCCACACACTATCAGACTGCATCTTCTCTTCAGACTTACTGCTCACTGAGACTTCCAGCCCCTCCAAAACGCATTTTTCTGGAGCCCCCGACCCTGAGATGTCCCGGGCCAGCCCCCCTTCATCATCCCTCTGAGGGGATCTGCTGCGATGCCGTCCTTCATTTCCCCCATTGCCCCCCTCCACAGGTGTAAATTTCACAGAAGATGCCTTCCCCCTCTTTGCCTCCTCCTCCTCCACCCCCCCTTTCTTTCCAACCTTCCCTTTCCCCTTACCCATTCTTACCGCCTCCTCTGAGCACTCTCACTCCTTGCATCCGACTCCAGAGACCGCTCCTCCTCCTCGAACCCAGCACCCTCCACCCAGTCACTGCTCTGCCCTGCCTGGGTCCGCCTTCTCTGAGAGTCTCCTCTCCCCTGCAACAGAGCCACCGTCCCTAGTTCCTGTTAGAGGAATGGGCCTCTGCTAGCGTCCCTCCACAGTGTCTAGTTCCCCAAGCAATTCTTCCGCTCTCCTCGTTCAAACTCTGCTGCCGTGTCTAGTTCCCATCCGAGAAACGGACCAGGCTCCGTTTCCCCCCGCATGAAACCCTCTCCCCATAACATTCCTTCCATGTCCCCGGTGTGGCAGCCATACAGCCAATGAGGAGGCTCGGAACGGGGTAATCCCCGCTCTGAGCCACCACACGACTGGAGGCTACCATCTTCCCACGTCGGGGATCAAGGTAAGTGTTGTTGCCTCCCCATGCCCCCTGAATCCAAAGAATCCCCTCCCCACCGTCCCAACCCCACTTACCTTATTTTTTGTCCATTTTGGAAGCGGACGTGCTGCGAACACTTCGGTCCTCAGCTCATCCGCTCCTGATCCACAACAGGTTGTCATGGAAAGGAAGAAGTGACTACACGTAGTCCTTTCTATCTTTTCCATGGCGGCCATTTTCTTTGTTTACATTTTCCCTATTTTTTGAATGGCCGCCATGGAAAGGGAGAAGGGACTATCTCTAGTCCCTTCTCCCTTTCCATGGCGGCCATTTTGTTTGCCTGCCTTTTTCCATTGATTTTCAATGGCCACCATAGAAAGCGAAAACTGACTTATTTTCCCTGAAAAATCGTCCATCTTTGTAAAAAAAAAAAAATCTGTGCCAAATCACCATATTAAATGCAAGTATAAAATAGCAGTTACAAATACTAAAAGTCACATTAATAATCATATTAGCAGCAACTAAGTTTTTCCTTTCAAATAAAAGCTCAACACTTGGCCAAGAGGAGCCTCCTTGGCCAAGGTCTCTGTATGATAATGATGTGTTATTTATATAGCGCCTTAATCCAAAGTGCTTTACAGATCACATATTTACATACAATATCACCCAATCGAAATTGGCACTCATTTATAAACCTCGGAAGGATGAAAGGCTGAGTTGGCCTTGCTGGGATTTGAATCTGCGACCTGCAGATGATGCTCAGATCGCAGCAGCGAGCGCTAAACCCGTTGAGCTATCTTACCTTACCTTATAAATCTTGAAACAAAATAAATGCTGTTCCAATTGCTGATTGATTTGCAAAATGCCATAGCCTCATTTAATGTGTGCATCCCATATAGATTGAGTAGCGGCTTAGGATGCATGATCCTAAAACGTTTTAAACCATCACATAGGAACATTATGATTTCTTTATTTGTTTATTTATTTATTTATTTAGACATTTGAATAGAGCACTGCACCCGGAGGCATCTGGGTGCTTTTTGCTTAAAATGGTTGGTTACAACAGTTGCATACATCGTAGGATACATACTTTGGTTACGGTGGATGCAAAGAGCAAAATTTATCAGGGTGCCCAGTTTGGAAAGCCTCTCTTCATGTTGCAAGGGGGCTACATCAAACATGCAGTTACAAGTAGGCAAGGAGCAAAATTGTCCAGGGTACACAGTTTGGAAAGCCTCTCCATGTGTTGCAAGGGGGCTGCATCGAACATGTTATTACGTGTAGGTGAGAGCAACATATTTGAGAGTGTACCGGAGCAGAGCGTGGAGGGGGGAGGTTGAGGGGAGGGAGGGCAGGTGAGGTGCACGTTGTCACGTTAATGAGAACAGGAGCCAAATAGTGTAGAACATGACAGTAGAGAAGTGAACGGTGATGTGGTCCCAATGGTTCAGGGAGGTCAGGCAGGTTTTGAGGGAGGGGGGTTGTCGTTGCATCTTACTTTGCTAGTAGGGCTGCTCGATGGTAGGGCAGGGAGGCACTTAGGTGGATGCCAGGAGTGATGAGGGATGCAGGATGGAAGGCACTGTAGATAGGCATAATGTGGGGGTGCAAGGCACCCTACATGGCCCGGAAAGGCACCAGAAAGGCTAAGAGCCTTATATATGGGCCTTAGATAACATTAACTGGTGAGTCGCGGGGACGGGGGTCAGGACCGCGTCTGCTGGTCTCCTGGCCCTCTCCCATCTCCTGTCTGGGTCCACTGTGGGCCTATGTCTTCACTGTGTGTGCCTCTTCTAGGCCCCCCTCACCTCCTGATCAATTGCCCCCTGTTTCATCCAATACGGGGGGGGCACCTCCCAGCCAGATCCCAATCCAAGATCCATGCTGGGCTATCACAGTGGAGGCCACCTTGGGGGCCGCTTTCCATTATAGGGACTGGGGCACCTCCTGGGGCTGAGTACCTGCTCTCCTCAATGGGGCAGCTGGGCTCCGTCTTCGGCCCGACCTGTTCCGGGCAGTTCCTGTGCTCTTGGGGGTGAGTTCCCTCACCACTGCTCTCGGATGGAGGGGGGGCGGAACACCAATCAAGCTCCCGCTTCGCCGGGGGAGTCACCAGCTCCAGCCCGGTCTGGAGATTGCAGCCAGGTGGGGAGGAGTGGCAGCCATCAGGATTCCCTGTCGTAAATGAGGCAAGGGAAGTTCCACATTGTTGTCAGTTGGAGTGGAGCTCGGTTGCAGTGAAGGCAGAGCCTTCCAGGCCGGCGTTACAGCTGTCCTTGGCACTGAGTCAGACCGGGGTACGCTCCTGGGGCTCACGCAACCCGTGGGGTGGTTAACTTCCTCTGGGAGAGCTTCGTGGTGGGGCTTAACCCTCAGAACGGCCCTTGGAAGCGGAGCTCAACACAGAGTGAACTTCATCTCTGCGCCGCCTGGTGGCCTCCTGCATCAGTATCTTGATTGCAGCGCCTGTTCTTTCAGTGGCACATAGTGGATTCACAGATCACAGTTGCAGTGACAGCCAAGTCTCTGCAGTGCACGCGCTGCATTTAGGATATGCACCCCTTTACCAAAACTATGATGATCATAAGTAGCCAGGAACGTGGCAGGATACACTCTAAAGATAAATCTATGTCTGAGTTACGGCACGGTGTATGGTACTACTTATAATCATTGCAGCCACATCCAATATGATATCACACATGTGCCAACAGGACTCTCGGAGCTGCCTTGGGCTTTCTCCCACCTCAAACCACTTTGATGCATGTTCAAAAAAGTTTGAATCCGCACCGTACCAGCTAACTGCGTCATTGCCTCGGCTCGAACTTGCAGCCTTCAAACCAGTCGAAATTGACAGTACCTTCATTGCTGATCTTCATTGACAATTGACCATGCTCTGTGGGACTCCTTGAATCAGTGATCTTTGAACGCCCCCTCGAATTGCTTGAACTTCTCTGTGCATTCAGTTACCAGCATCCTTGCCGTCACCTGGACAATCATACTGGCACTAGTGTCCACCATGGTCCACACTGAATCAAGCACTGTTTCGAACTGCAACGTACTTCTGTCTCAAACCCTTTCGACACCTGCTTGCAGTCTGGAACCACACAAATGCTGCACTCGAACACTTCGATCCGATGTGTATGTACATATCGTACCACCTCAACACGGCTTCGTTTCTCACTGATCCTGTCACCTGCACAGCTCGAATCAACTGCTCTTTGCCGGCTCTCATCTCGAACCGATGGGACGTCACTCACTGACTCCCTCCCAGCTGTTACTAAACTCCCACCCCGCTAGCACATGTACGGGGAGAGGTCCCACTTGGAAAAAAATGAAATACATTATTTTTTCAAAATCTTTTTTTTTTTTCTTTTTGAAATTACTCTGCCTTCATAAAGACATTATTTATGTAAAAGAAATAATGTCTTTATGAAGGCAGAGTGACTACAAAAAGACATTTTCTTTTTGAAGTCTGAGTGCTCCCCCCACCCCATGACATGGATGACTCCAGGTTGGAGGCCTCCATGTCATGGGGTGGTGGAGCCCTATGACTTCAAAAAGAAATAGTTAATTTTGAAGTCGCTCTGCCTTCATAAAGAAATGATTTCCGTTATGGTTTGGTCCTTAACGGAAATCATTTCTTTATGAAGTCAGAGTGATTTAAAAAAGAAACCATTTCTTTTTGAAGTAATAGGGCCCCGCTCAACCCCATGACATGTGCGTGTGTGAGTGTATTGTGAAATGGTGTACACTTAAATGTGTAGGTGGCCGCCTGTATGAGGGTATGGTGAAAGGGTGCACACTTAAATGTATGGGTGGCTGCCTGGGTCTGCCCGCATGCCGAAAAAGTGTGCACACTTAAATGTATAGGTGGCTGCCTGTGTGAGTGTATGGTGAAAGGGTGCACACTTAAATGTATGTATGTATAGGTAGCTGTGTGTGCGTGCGTGTATATGGTGAATGGTGTGTGTGCTTGTGTTCAGGGGCACAACAAACCGATACATTTCAGGGGGCTGAACCTTCTAATGTTGTGAGAGGTGCTAACTTCATGGGGGGAGGGGCAAACTTATTTGTGTGGGGGCATCTAACTTCTTTTTGTATTTTAATGAGACTATTCTAGTGCAGCTTGAATGTTACAAGCAGTTAACTCTCTCTTTTAAGTGTGAAAGCACCCACTATGAACTGCTGTGAGAATGAGCAGTCTCCTGTTCCATTTCTACCCTTCCAATCACTTCCCTGGCATTAAAGTACTAAACCCACATCACATTTTAAATTGCCTAAAAAATGTGGCATTTGAATACAGGTACTAACAGTGAAATGCTTTACGTTAGTAATTGCTGGGCCCTTGTTAACAGCAAAACCCAGGTGCCTGTTCTGTCTGGCAACTGCTCTGAAGGTCAGCCAGTTTGAGTCAATATAGCCCAAAATTTCTAGGGGTGAGTGCTGCAGCCCAGTCAACTGAATATTGTTAAGCCCCTACTTGTGTTTAATGCCTTAATTACTTATTGGTAATCGTCATTTCTCATAGCCCTATTCTTCCTCGCCCCTGTACTTGTGTACGAGGCAGTACTGGTGTATGAGGCACTATGACTCATACACAAGTACTGGGATGAGATAGAGGTACATGGAGGTAATGCCTGATTTAGCTATCTGTATCTTCATTACTCCTAATCCCACTCTTCCTCATCCCAGTGCTTACCTATGAGGCAAGTAGACTCAAACGTAAGCTCTGGGACAAGGAAGAGGGACGTGAAGGTAATTCTGGGACAAGGAGCCGATTTTGGAGGTTAGGGTAGGGCGTGGGAGGGAGAGGGGATGTGTGGGGTGGCGGAATTGTGCGATAAATCATAATGGTTGTTCATGTCCAGGTTAAGCAGGCCTGATATGCGGTATTAGTGGCTAGAGAGGCATGTTGGGACAGCCAGTCTAGTTATTCGTCAGTTTGGTGTGACTTTTTTAACCGCGCATTTCTGATAAAGCAGTCCTGCTAAGTGTAATTACCTGGCTAGACTGACATTTGGGTGCTGCCAGTCTAGCCGTTTCTTACTGCGGCATTGTATATTTTTTTGGGTATCTGTGATAAAATGATATGATAGATATTATAACACTCCTGTACACAAGTGTTTCTAGGTGCAACAAGCAAGGGAGGGAAGACAGAGGGGGGACAAGATAGGCCTTGTGTCATTCAGATTGTGCATGTGTGAGAATGAGAAATGCAGGGGGAGAGGGACGGCGAAGTGCAAGGAAGAAGGGAGCAGAAAACAGGGAAGTAATGCTCTGAGTAAGTGCAGCCATTGCAGTGTGGATCTGGGTAGTGCAAGGAGAACAAGGGACTGTAGAGTTACAGTTGCAGCACCTAAGTGCATGGTAGGCCAGAGGCAGTGCAACGGGTGACTGATCAAGAAAGAGCCTGGACTCAGTGAGACTCTGAGGGTAGCCAAGCAACCAGTTGGTACAGCAGACAGGTAGGTCAGCCGGGGCGGGGAGAGAGCGAAAGCAGAGGAGAAGAGGAAAGTTTTTAGCTGCTTCTGGAACATCAGGTGGTCCGCTCAAGTTTTATAGGGGCAGGATGGCCATTCCAGATGGAGGCATCTGCAGAGGAGAGAGATCTACCCTCCACTCTCTGCCTGGAGAAGCGTCTAGCCCTTAGAAAGTTGGAAGTAGCTAGGGGAAGGGCTCAAGAAAGAAGGTATTTTGGAAGAGAGCGTTGGATGTAGTATGGGCCCGACCCCAGAAAGCCTTGTGTACAATGCAAAGGGTCTTGAACTTGATTCTTGCAACCACCGGGAGCCAGTGTAGGGAGGGCTGGAGAGATATGATCCCTGGGCTTGTGGCCAAGGATAAATCTTGCAGTCCTGTTCTGTATTAGTTGCAGAGGGTGGAGAATAGAGGAAGGCAGCTTGAGAAAGAGGCTGTTGCAGTAGTCCAGCCTAGAGAGAAACAGGGGTCTTGATACAGTGAGCTTCTGGAGGAAAGTGAGAAAGGGAAGAGTCCCTTTGAGGAGGAGCAGCTGGTAGGTAGTGGGACTTCTTGGCGACGACCGAGAGGAGAGAAAGCGAGAGTGGAGTCGAAGATGACACAAAAGGTTTTTGCCTTGCAGGAAGGCAAAGGAAGAGGACCCAAGGTGGGCAGCTAGAGTCAGAGGGAAAGCATGGGCAGGGGTCCCAATGAGAAGGATCTCCATCTTAATGGCACTAAGGCAGATGTCGTTGGAGGTGCACCAATCCTGAATCACGGATAGACAGTCTTGAGTGCACGAGAAAAGAGAGGAGCCTGAAGGAAAACTGAGTGCCATCCACATAACACTGAAAGTTAGAGGAGAAGGTAGAGATCAGGTGGGCCAAAGGGGCCAAGTAGAGGCTTAAAAAGCAAGGGGAGAGGATAGAGGCTTGGGGAATGCCACAGGTAGAGAGAGAGGTGGTGGAGAGAAAGGGACCAAGTTGGACCTAGGCGGGGCAGCCCAAGAGGAAGGAGGTTAGCCACTCCAGGGCCTGATCCGTGATGCCCAGGTTCTCATGTAGTCGATTGATCAGGATGGCGTGGTTGACTGTGTCGAAAGTAGAGGAAAGATCAAGGAGGATTAGGACATAAGGAATGCTGGAATCAAGGTTAGAGAGCAGATCTTCACGGGTGTTCAGGGGAGCAGTTTCCGTGCCTCTGGCAGCTCTGAAGCCAGACTGATGGTCATGGAGACAACCCACCGATTCCATGTAGAGAGTAAACTGGGAGATGGCTAGCATTTTTCCAAGAGTTTGCCCAATAAACCGGTGATGGAGATTGGGCGATAGTTTGCCAGGCAGGTATGATCGGTAGACGGCTTCTTGAGGAGTGGGTGCACAAGAAAGTGCTTAAGGGGAGAGGGGAACGTTCCAGTGGCGAAAGAGTATTTACAGAAATCGGCCAAGGCTGCAGCAAGGGTGTCAATATGGTCCTTGATGGTTCTGGAGGAGCTGGGGAGCACCTGTTTGGACGATACTTTCATGGATCAGGCTTGTCTAGAAACCTCATCAGGTGTTGCCAGAGAGAAAGAGGAGACATGATGGAGGAGAGATAGAAATGAACAAAGGGGGGCCGAAAGAGAAAGGGGAGATAGTGGACAGGATGTCCTGAGTTTTAGCAGAGAAGTGAGAGGCCAGAGCCATACAGAAGGCCTGAGAGGGAGCAGGAGAGGTGGAGACCGCAACCGGATTGACCAGTTCCATGCAGATTTTAAAGAGTTTGGCCATGTTGTTGGAGGCCGCAGAGACCCGGGCTTCAATGGGTGCTCTCTTCTTGATGAGTGTTATTGCTTCGACTGGCATTTTTGTGCAACCAGTCTAATTATGTCTAAATGTGGCCTGGCATGCTTTACTCTGTTATTACGTGTCTACACTTGTCTACATTGTGCAGCAAGTGGGGCATGTTTTCAATGTGGCATGGCATTTTTAATAGTAAAGCATTAATGTTCCTGTGCACTGTTGATGACTTGCATGTATTGGGTTGGTGTTACCCTACAAAACAATTGCAAACACTCTGGCTTTTTAGCCAACTTTTCTCAGAAAGTGTGCTGTATATTGCATTAAAACACATATTTATATCTTTCTCCTAGTACAGTGTGTGGCATACCCGTGCAGCAGCTCGTTCATGCGTATTGTGCAAGCGTGATAATCTAGGCAGGCCCAGAGTGTAGCACAACCCGTGATTTGTTGCCAAGTTGGGGGGGAGCCCCTCAGCATGGCTCACAGGGGGCCCCCACATTTTGTGTTACGCCACTGTACCAGTCTTGAACCAGTTTGACTTAGAACCGACTGTAGTACACATTCCGACTTGTATTGCTCGAGTACCACCTTGAAACTCCTGAGCTCAGTATTCAACTCTGCTTCACGCTTGCTCTACACTTGGATTAACTATGACGCACAATCCTCAAACCTGGTCCAACCTGCTTTCACAACAGCTCGAAACATGTTACCTAAGAAGATACCGTTGACTCTTAACTGCTCCCTTGGCTCATTTTGGGCCCTAGAGACTGGTTAGGTCACAAAATCCCTTCTTAATTTTAAGAAACATGTTCTTTTTAAAGAACATTGTGGTTTACTTACCTTAAACCCATGATTCATTACTCTGGGTGCTGCTTTGTGCTATCTTTGCTTATTCTCATTTCTTTCCTCAGGGGTGGGCTTTGTGTAGTGTTTTTCTATTTAGTTATTTTTGCGGGTACATTAACGAGCTAGATTAGTTGACTGGTGGAATTGGTTAAGGGCTGGGCACTTCGCATAGATAAAATCCTTTTCCCCAACACTAGGTGAACTGTGCAGAAGAGAAAACAGCCTCTTAACATAGAGAACAATGGATGCATAGAGCAAGAAAAGTAAAATAAATTTGAGGAGAAGTGACACGAAATAACAGCCCTCCATTGAGCCCATGAGACATACAAACACAACAGCACTGACCTAGAAAGACGAGCGGCAGAAAAGAAAACAACATCCGGGCAGCTGCGTATGCCCCGGATTCCAAAGGTGCCAGGCAACATGCTCTGTTTAAAGCAAAGAATGGACAGTAATGGCCACCTTCCTGGGCCCAGGAGACTTGAAAACACCACAGCATTGGCCCACAAGGCTACACTCTAGATATACTCTAGTGGAGGGACAGCTTACAGATTCTGACACACATCTGGACTTGGCAGATACCCTTTCAGGCTGTGTTATTGATCTGCAGAGTGGCTCTTATTTTTTTAAATCACTGCTTCTTGCTTCCTTTGGGGCACTACATATGTTAGTGACGGGCAGTTGTGTACCTGTTAGCACAATGCAGAGGACTTCCTTGTGCACACCGTGAAATGCATCCCTAGTGCTGAAGCCTTTGCATTCTTCACTGCATCGCAAAGAAGCACCCAGGTGTATAAATGGCTGCTAATTGCCTTGGGCCACTTCCATATTACATTTCACAAAGGGCCTGAGCTATGCTACCTGGGTCAGGAGGATGCATACTGTGCCACCCATCACTATGCTCTGCCCATCCTGGCAGTAGGGAAAGAAACAGTAAAAGGACTGAAGTACAGCGGCACAGCAGCATGCCACGTTGCAAATGGGGTTGTATATAGAGTAAACAGAAAATCAGGTGGTAAGCAGGAGGAAACATCCGCTAGAGGCCAGCTGGCTGATGCAAAGGAGCACATACATCAGCTAAGCACTTCATTGACCAGTACCTTGCATAACAACCCATCATTGTCTCCTATGGTGGAGGGAAACACAAATTAACAAACAGAAGTTTGGAGTTTCATGCCAAGTATTACCAGTTGCCATGCCAACCCAATATTGTGGTTCTAAATACCCCTTCTTTGCTGTCTCTTTTCTCTTACCAGTGCTTTGGCACATGTGGTGCAAACACTACCATATGCTCCAGAAATGAAATGATGATATACATCTGGATTAAAGAACAAGTTTTTATTATTTCCCGATTGTGCCCGGAAAGTAAAGCTGATGTTAGAGTTCCTGGGTTGACATGCGAGTGTTCACTGTTGCCAGATTGTACATGGATAGTGAAGGAAGCTGGTAACACCGATCCTGGAATAAGATACAAGTGTTGATTGTTTCTAGATTGTACCTGGATAGTGAAGCTGATGACAGCGATACTGGATTAAATAAAGGGGTTGATTGTTCCCAGATTGTGCCTGGAGAGTAAACATGATAGCCTCCTCTTCCTTACACTCACACTCCCATTCATTGATTACTGCAATGCTCCACTCAACCGGCAATTGAAAATTATGTTTTTAAATCTGTCTATTGTGGTCCTCATTTTCTAAAATCCCATCTGGGAGGTCTTACCTGTGTAAATCCGTGGTGCCAATGAATGTCACGGTCACTGAAGTTAAACTGCATTTGCCCTGCAGAGTTGATCATGATGTTTCCCACATTGGTTAATGTAGAATTTAAAGAAGAGAAGTAAAGCCAGTTCTCAATTTCAAAACGTGCGGGCGGGTCCCCCTGAGCATTGAAGGACATGTCACCACTGGTGGTTTTGAAATGGACATTCCGCATGTGACGATGTAACTGTCAAGAAGAAAAGAGACATAGAGTTAGGTTGTATGTGATAAGGAATGTAAGGTAACCATCATGCGTATATCAGTGACGGCCATGGCTACAGTCCTGACGACTTATCTCTCATCTTCATTACATTGAGACCTGCACTTCCTTGTCACAATCATAATTCCTGCCCTCCAAATCCTTTCTTCGGCATCACGCTGAGTATGAGATCAAGAGGATAAGGACAAAGGACAACAGATGCCATGGAGGAAGAACAGAGCATGCGGCCCCAAGCTTGAAGGTCTATTGCCCTTGGACAAATCATGGACTACACGTAGGTCTGGCCGGGGGCAACCAGTTCACTGTCAGAGTACCCAACCTGATGCAAGCCTGCTCAAGTAGAGCAAGGGTTAGAGGGTATTTAGAGGGAAGTAGTATCCCCCCAATGGAGAAAGCCTGCCTCTTATCTGGTTCCCGACATCCCACCACTAGAAGAAGGGCCCCTGTCACTTGGTCTGGTGCATCTCCTCACTGGATGAAGACCTCCGGTCACGTGGTCTGGGGCAACACCCCACTGGAAGAAGGCCCCTGTCACCTGGTCTGGGGCATCCCCCAACTGGAAGAAGGCCCCCCTCACACTTAGTGTAGGGCATATCCTCATTGGAAGAAGGCCCCCTGTCACTTGGACTGGAGTATCCCCACACTGAACGAAGGCTCCCCGTCACTTGGTATGGTGCATCTCATCACTAGAAGAAGGTTCCCTGTCACTTGGTCTGCAGCAATCCCCCATTGGAAGAAGGCCCCCCATCACTTGGTCTGGTGCATTTCCTCACTGGAAGAAGTTCCACTCTCACTTTGTCTGGGACAACCCCTCACTGGAAGATGTCCCCTGTCACTTGGTCTGGGGCATCCCATCAGTGGAAGAAGGACCCCTGTCACTTGGTCTGGGGCATCATCACACTGGATGAAGGCCCCCCCGTGACTTTGTCTGGGACATCCCCATCACTGGAAAAAGGTCCCCTATAACGTAGTCTAGGGCAACCCATCACTGGAAGAAGGCCCCCTGTCACTTGGGATGGTGCATCTCCTCACTGAAAGGCGATCCCTGTAACTTGGTCTGGTGCATCTCCTCACTGGAAGAAGGTCCCCTGTCACTTGGGCTGGTGCATCTCCTCACTGGAAGGCGATCCCCTGTAACTTGGTCTGGTGCATCTCCTCACTGGAAGAAGGACCACTGTCACTTGGTCTGGGGCATCTCATCACTGGAAGAAGGCCCCCTATCACTTAATCTATGGCATTCCCCACTGGATGAAGGCCCCCTGTTACTTGGACTGGTGCATCTCCTCACTGGAAGAATGTCTCCTGTAACTTGGTCTGGTGCCTCTCCTCACTGGAAGAAGAACCCCTGTCGCTCGGTCTGGGGCATCCCCCCACTGTAAGAAGGCCCACTCTCACTTGGTCTGGGGCATAATGCCACTGGGAGAAGGCCCCATCACACTTGGTCTGGGGCATTCCCCACTGGAAGAAGTCCACTTGAGCCTTAGTCTGGGGCCTCCCCCCACTGGAAGAAGACCCCCTGTCACTTGCCTGGGGAAACTCCCACTGGAAGAAGGTCCCCTATTACTTGGTTTGGGGCACCCTGCCACTGGCAGAAGTCCCCTTATCACTTGGTCTGGGGCATACCCCCACTGGAGGAAGACCCCCTGTCACTGGGTCTGGGGCATCATGTCTCTGGCAGAAGGCCCTCTATCACTTGGTTTGGGGCATTCCCCAGCTGGAGGGAGAACCCTTGTCACTCGGTCTGGGGAATCCTGCCACTGGCAGAAGGCCTTCTATCACTTGGTCTGGGGCATCCCCTCACTGGAAGAAGGCCCCTTTCACTCAGTCTGGTGCAAGCTCCTTCACTAGGCAGGTGGCTACAAAATCCCTTTATGATTTTCCTGTTCCTCTGTTACTTGATTTTCCCCTCAAAGATCAATTTAGAAACGAAGAATGTATTCTGCAGTTTAAGAGCGAGGTTGAGGTGAACATGTTTATCTTCAACTGAAAGTAGTAAGAGGGATACATGGTTTTCCATTGCCTACCACCTGCTTAACCAGCTCCTATAATTTAAATCTGCAAAGCATTTAGCCTAAAAAATTCAAGTTTAAGCAACATTTGTTTTTACATTGCTTTCCCCTTCCAGAAGAACATCCATAACGGTCACTGTCCCATCTCAATTGCTCTAAATCTCTTGGCAGTCAAAATATCAACAAAAAATGGGGACGTGGCCGATCGCCCTCAAGATGGCTGCCTGAGCCCTCTCACCCATGCCCCAACCTCTTTAATCTTCCACAAACATATGGATTAACACGTCCTACAATTACCTTGTGCTAAGGCTTCTATTTAAAAAAGCAGTGGGTCCGGCTCACCCTATGGTGACGGATGGTGGGAGAAACGGGCATCACTGGTGGTTGTTCGGCGTTGGAGCATGGTACACCTGAGGGACAGACTACTGGCTGTGTGCTCCCCGACCGTCTGGGGCACTCGCCAGATAGGCTGGCCAGAGTGGCCGGGTCCTGACTGTGCACTCCATGATCTCATGAGGGCGCACTGTTGAGAGGCTGGCTGGCACTGGCAGAGTGACCCCTGCGAGAACTGAGCTGCTCAGTGAGGAGGGGGGGGAAGAAGTGTCCTTGCTTCCTGAGGCTTGTATACAAGATGAGGCTTCCACATACATCAGGTGTGCAGGTCTATGGCTCCTAAACTCACAAACCAGTGGCCATCTTGTATGTAGATGTATCAATGGAAAAATGCATAGAAGGCAATGAAGCTGTGGGTAAGCAACTTACACCAAGCTTTTATGGTCATATTCTCCTGATGTACCTATCCTCCTATAAGCAAGCTGGAAGTACAGGGGGACAAACAGTGTTGAAAAAGCCTGGTTTCAGCATGGCTGCAAAGAAGTCCTTAAATGTAGTCAATGTCAAAAGTTGGAAATAGGCACCCCAGCAGACCCCTATTAGACCTACCTGAGTGACATAGCCTGAACAAATGGACCTTTCTTTAATTATGGGAGAGCCCTCTACAATCCAACGGACAATGTCTTCAATCGAAAGAAGAGCGCAAGATGTTCAGGACGGAATGAAGTTCAACCGAGCATACATGACCCCATTCACGGACAGGTGGAGCATGGAGGAGAGAATTTCTATGTTAGAGGACAGGATGGAAGGGATGGAACATCTCCAAGACAGGATATGCAAAGTGGAGGAACAGTTATGCAGATAGAAGATTGGAATAGAAGAAACAATATCAGGTTCTTGGTATTACCCAAAAGGATCAAGGGCAAAAAGACAGAATCCCAAAAGACCGAGTATGGAATGCCCAATTTAACAGCATATATATAATGATGGGGGGAGTTAATAAAAAATGTGGAGGGTTAAGAGGGGGGACTGCAAGGGTCTCCCCCCACATATATATGCAGCCAAAGGGGGATAAAAAAGAAAATTCTTTCTTTTCGGATTCGTTTTATTTTTCTTCGGACACACAAAGTCCCAGTTCTTTGGTTCTTTGGACTACCCGATAAGTGTGGAGGGCTTAGATCTGGCTGCATGTCTGGAAAAATGGATACCAGAGGCCCTTCAGCTTAACTTCCTCCCTGCCCCAAATGGACACACAGGTGATGGATCATAACGCAAAGCCCAGGCTAATGACTGCATGTCTACCCCGATACACTGACGTTGTTCAGATTTGGGAGTCAAATTTATATTTCACATGATTTTCTAATCATGCCATGACCAAGAGGAAGTAATTTCTCTCGATGCGCCCGGGAACTCTACCGCAGGGGGATACGCTATGGCCGCTTGCCTCCAGCAAAAATGGCAATCATCGCATCATCTGGTCTTTCTACATTTTTTGAACATCCCTGAGACCTATGGACCTTCCTGCAGGCTTCTGTAGAACAGCTCATTGATACAACCCCTCTTCCTTCCCAGGTTAAAAGACTGGAGGTGCCAACAGGCCATCCAAATCAGACCTGAAGAGGACTTAATAAGGAATTAGAGGCAAGGCTATCCTGGTACATATTTCAAAAGGCCACGACCAGGCACACTAGATCAGGCTCGCTGGATACAGCATCAGCATCCCTCCATGAGCAAGATGCGTGTGAAACATCCAGATCTCCAATAAAATCTAACATGCCATCTGGAATAACCCAAAGCAAATGACTGGCATATCCACTCCCAGAAGAGGAAGCTGAGGAATCTTCTCTAGGCTGGACATGATTTGAATTACCAGCAAACTGTAACATGCTGACTCAAGAGAAAGAGTTGGGACTGAGTCAGGCCTTTCAGTGTCTCTCCACCCCCTGTCACTCCATCCCTGTAGGTTCAAGCTTTGGTCCCAATAGCATGTGGTGTTACATTTTAGTGGTTACTATTATTTGCATCATGAGTTCCACCGTGGGGCAACCACATTGGGGTGACCATGTTTATGCTTGTTAATATTCACTGGTCTATTACTTACCTTTTTCTTCCAATCTATTTATACTGGTTTCTTCTATTTCCTGAGCTTCTCACAGTGTTTCATGTATTCTGAAATGATGAAATGGGTTTCACAATATCACGAGGGTCTCTGACACTGCACATCTGCAGGGATCTCAAGGCACCTTCTAACATAATGGGTCAACCCCACGTTTGTGTTACAGGGGGCTTTTACTCGAAAAGTGGGGGATCATGAACAAAACTAGACACGCAAGTTTAAGCTACCCCTCCCTCTTGTGTGGTAACCATAAGACACCTGTGGAGAAAATGCAGATATGGAATGAATGCTGCAATTTGCCTCAACGTTTGTTACTCATTAAAAAAAATGTTTATTTACTTCATTTCTAATCCAAAGAAAACACTTAATACACCAAAATACACATAATTCTAAAGTGTCAAACTAATACCACATACTGCACAGAAATCGCACACATTTCATATATATTTGACATTCAGAAAGACATATTTCTTCGGGCAGGCTACCAGATTGTTAGGTCACGCCTACTCTTATAGTGTGTAAGTGCAATGTGGGGTTTGTACTTAAAGTGCTTTATATGCAATCAACTTATTTCAGAAAGTCCTTATTGGTCCATATGGGTATGGGAACGTTTCCACAGGCATTTTATTTAACAGAAACAATTTGTTCTAACTAATATGAATGCGTAATAACCATGCTTGTCAAGAATGGAAAGCAGAGTTAGATGAAATATTATATTGTATCTCTTTTTAACGATGGTTTATGTGTTCAAGCATTACCCAGCGGGTACCTTCTGATACTCTTTATTTCCGATTTTTCTACTATGGGGATGTTTTGATAGGGAGAGATCGCTCGACAGAGGGTGTTTCGGCCTATAATAATGATCCACCCATCCTTAATTATCTGCTTCTTAAGTGTGCAGTGAGTGCCTTCATCAGGATATACAATTAATTCACAGAAACAACATCATATCGCTCAGCTACCCTCAGTTTTTTGTTAGGATTCTGTTTTACAATGAACATAAAACACTAATCAGTGAGGCATTGTTGTTGTGCAGAAGCTCTTCTACCAATTTACCTCCACCAGATTGGGCTACATTTTTCTTTTTTCTCTTTGGTGATTTTTCATGGCTTTCTCAAAATATTTTCGCGGCCCACATTTGTTCAGGCTGCGGCACCTGCAGTGGTAATGCATTTATTTTACGTTTCATAATGTGTATCCTGATTAAACTTTCCTTTATTTATACACTTACATTTGAGATGCACTGACCGTATTATTTCTGGCCATAGTATGTGCGCCTGGTGTCTTTATTTCTTCCTATTTTTTTCAGCACCCTCTGCCCAGCAGACCTGTTATGAAGAGCTGTTGTGAGTAATGAGCTGGACACCAACCCCTTTTAAATCCTACTCACTGATTTTCCTATTCAACAGGGCTATTCGGTTCTATCCAGATGCCTGGGCCAATGGGACAGCTAGCTCTGTCTGGGAATACATGTTTCTTCAAACTAGGTTTCTTATTAATGATGTGCAGGCGGGAGGATTTCCTTATTCGACGCACAATATCTATGGCGCATGCTGTAGAGTTCATAACGTTTGCTTCACACGTAACACAGAGGCGCAGATCCTTACAAAGCTTTTTCTGTCGCGTTGTCATGGGAGGAGGTGCGTACATGCTACGCGGCCTTTTTGCCACATGCGTAGATAGGCACATATACCAGTTGCTTTGTGAGGCCAGGAGGCACTATTAGTTGATGACGGGAGTATAACGTTTCAGTTCGCGCTTCTAGGATTTCCGCGCGGGCAAGCACCTCATTCACAATTGACTTCTCTGTTTGTCAGGAAACCTCTTCACCATTTCATACAGGAGAAGGGTCATGTGATGTCTGCATGTCCTGTGAGACATTTTACTGTTGATGAAACTAAACACCACACGCACACACACAGACTGATTTTCATGCAGCCATCTTAACGTGTGCAGCGCAACAAGCAACTTCCATAGACTGGTGTGCATACAAGCTTAGAAGCAAACCATTTTCTTTGTATACAAATACAGGCATGAGTTTATTTCTAGTCTTCGATATTGTCATGACTACATTTGCTTTAGATTTGTGCATTTAAATATTATCTTGTGTATATTGTACACCTGAATTTACAATACTTATTTGACCATTTTTCTTTCAGCAGGTCTTCTGTGTTACCACGTGGGTGAGACATTTTCTTTAGTACTGTTTAAGACACGCAGGAGAATTCAAGAGTGGGTTGCCTCTACAGGGGAAACACCCCTCCATTGAAAAGATTTCTCTATGTCCAGTGAAGGCATACGTGTGAGTCTAATCTAAGAGTTGTTCTTCCATTGATTAGCCTTATATTCTGGTGGTGTTAATTGGGGTTAATGTTTTGGATATCACTCATTTGGGGAAATAGTACTGATGCAAGAACATTTTTATTTGGATATTTCAAACATACAGAGTGATTTCAGTGCAGTATATTATCTCTGTATCCCCTCATTCATATTAGGTGAATATAATGGGTGGAACTGGTATCTTCATGTTATATTCTCTTGACCTAAATGTTCAGGGGTTGAAAGCCCGTCTACGCCTGTATGAGACTGGGCACAAGAATGCCTCATGACTCAGTGGTTGGGAGGTTGCATGTCATGTTGGGATGTCCTAATAGATAACTTGTGGTGCCCTAATGTTTCTGTTACATGAACAGATTTCATTCAATGATGGTATTCAGGCCATTTACCACTGTGTCTAGACGTTGTATCCATCTTTGTTTAAATTGCCTTAGTGCAACTTCTCAGTCACCTCTCCTAGGAAGAGGTTTGACTGTTTGGATGATGAAGCAGCAAAAATCATTATATTTGTGTTTTTTGGTTAAGAAGTGCTCCACCATAGGTTTTTCTGGAACCTAGTTTTGATACATGATCTATGTTCACAGATCCATTGGCGGGCTTCTCTTTTTGTTTTCCCGATATATATCAAGTTACAGGGGCATTTTATCCCATAGATAGCCAAGGTCGTTTGACAGTTGAAGAATTCCTTACATTCCCAGATGACGTCATAAAGGTTGATGTTCTTCATATTTCTAGTTAACGTGCGCACACATTGAGCAATTTCCACATTTGTGATGGCCTACAATGTGTGGTAGGCCTCACATATTGGGTAGGGTTGCTACTTGTGGGCGTTTCTCTTCATATGTGGGCACCAGATGTGGAAATGGGCGGTAATCTCGAACCACAACCCAGTACTCGCATCCCTAGATTGAAAGCGACTAGTCGGTCTTTGTAGGTCCGTGCCGGACGTGGCGGCTTGGCTGAAGACTAAGGTCTCGGCCCGGCTTGGTAAATTGATCTCTTTTCGTTTTTGAATATTGTATACCTGTGAAACCCCTGGGGTATTGCCAATATGCCAGAGCTGTTAGATACGTCAAAACAGCATAAGTACACCCTACAACTCCTTTTACTCGATACTAGATTGTTGGTGAAACATGCATCGGAGGTGGTGTACTATATTTTTGAACGCCGATATAGATATTTGCACTGTTACCGAGACTTGACTGCATGATGCGGCAGGTCCCTCTATTCTTTTGGCCAGCCCCTTGAACTACACTATTCGCTTTATGAATAGAGAGATTGGAGGTGGGTGTGGGGAGCATTTATTTTGAAAGATCATTTAGGCATATGGGAATCTGGCCAAAGTAGACTTAAGGGGTGTGAAACCCTATGGCTCAAATTAAGGACAGATCCCTCGTTGACCATAAATATGTTTCTTATTTATCTGACCGCCCCACTGCCATGCCGAACTTCATATATGACTTGCAGAGTTTTATTCTCTCTCAATTTAAGGATAGTTCCAAATTGATCAATCTGGGGGATTTTACCCTCTGGAAAGGGGCTAAATGTGATGTTGCGACCACCGAGCTTGTGGTATAACTGTCTAAAGCAGGTTTTAGTCCACTCAGTGACGATCCGACACATAATCAAGGACACACTCATGACTGGGTGTCGTCCTTGAACATCTCTATGTTGAACCCTATCATCCTTCCGTACCCATGGTCGCATCATTTTTTTGTGGAATTTTCTATTATTGCCCAGCCCCCTCAGAGAAACAGGGTCCCTAATTATAAATAGGTAACTGCAAGGAACTTGATGAAACTATCACCTGATAAAATCAGCAAGTTGTTGGTCCCAAACAGAGACGTTTTTATGGGAGGGCAAAAGGGGCACTTGCCCAGGGCACCCACCTTTGAGGGGGCCCCAAAGTCTAGCTGGTCTGTGAGATTTATGGGATGCTGCTGAGGCTCTAAACCCATTGCCTTTCTGTTCTGGCGAGTGCATTCTGCCTTGATCAATTCATCATGTATTGCTTTCTATGTTCACTGTGGTATACATAGTTTGTGTGTTCCTTATGGTACAACTCTGTAGCATTCTTTCCTTCCTCTGGGAATTATGTTGATTGTGTGCAATAGGCAATGGTGAAATGCATATTGATAAATGGAGTGCCACAATGGTTCAGAAGTTTGCTCAGTGTGTGAAGCACCCATTGCAGAGATATGTGTTCATATGCAAAATTAGAATATCACATTCCAGCAAGGCTAGTTGAACCTTTCCTATGTCTGAAGTTTATAAACCTGCCTGCATATGTACTTGGTTTTGCAGAACAACATCTGCTATTATCAGCAATGTACCTGTCTGTACCAGATAGAGGTTGCTGTAAAAGCTAACGCATTGTTTTGTAGTTATATATATATTCACACTACGATGCTTGCACTCATATCTTTTTAATATCTAACTTAACTAACTCTCCTTATGTTCCACATTCCAAAATAGGTATCTGCTCAACCCACGACCCCATAGCATTCCAAACATGACGTCGTTTAACAATGAACACCACAACAACCCCCCTTTACTTATCTTTTGACATGTCATTTGCCTTACCATTGTTTTATCACAACTTTAATATTATAACATATTTACAGAAATGAAATGACTTACAGTTTGTTGACTCGACATGCATTTATATTTGTTCAATAAGCCGATCCGGCTTGTGGATTACTCGATGAGACCGACTTCTTACCATTGTGTCTCTGACATCATTATTATACTCCTCTCTATTATCTTCTTTGACCCACGAATGCAATATTTCGCTGGCCACAGAATCTACACCAGCCTTTGTATCACCTCCTTCTAAATCATTTTGGGCATCACCACCCTCCACATGTTCAGTTATCTCCACATCATTCCTGTTCCCCATAGACATATTGTCCCACATTGAGTCACCATCTAGTTCATCACAACCCCTTTTCCTCGCACCCAGCTCATCATCCATGTAGTCCCCTTGGAACATTCTCTTAAAAAACGATGCATTTCGTGTAACTTCATGACTGTCATGATGCCTACCTCCAAGGAGCCAGGTCCGACCCAGCAACCCCAGAGGCAGGCATCATTCCCCCCAGGGAAGTGCCAGCGGGCCCAAGCTGGGGCCCTTTGGACACAGTCCTGGCGCCTTAGGCGCCAGGCTCATGTTAGACCCCTGTCCTGGCGCCTTAGGCGCCAGGCTCATAAAGCTAGACATGTGTTCAAGTGTTTTAATGTGCACTTACCTGATGCAGACCATGCTGCTACATCCAGGCCCTCTTGAGGCCTGAATGGAACTACTTTACCTGTGGGACTACTTTCCACCTGGGTGTGGTCAGGGAAGGATACATATCTGATCGGTGGAAGGATACATACCTGGAACTTCTTCCAAAGCTATTTAAACCACGCCCGATCAGCAACTCACTCTTCGCGTTGTTCTGCTCCTCGCAGCTGGACGCTCACCGTGTCAGCTCCTGCATCTGGACTTCAGCCACGCCTGTCAGCATCCTGGGTCGCCTGCAAAGGGAGATAAGAGAGAATTGGAGAGAAAGAAGACCTTACCAGCTAAAGCTGCATCACGGAGACATCACACCGACGATCTTGAAAGGGAAGACATCATTTTAAAAGCATTTCGCTTCGATCGCTGCAGCGCTGCATTTCACTCACCTTTCCTGGGCACCTCCATCTTCAGCAGCGATCATCCGGATCCGCAGCCACTTCCCAGAGCCTAGAGAGAAAAAGACAAGAAAACAAGGTGGGAGAAGGAAGGGAATAGGAAAGGCTCAGTTTCCTTCTAAGACTTACCTGTTGGGTCATTCCCATTTAATTTCGGGTCCTGCCGCTTCCTGGCATTCCGGACCCCGGCCCCTATGGGGAAAAAAGACAAAGACTTTGAATGAGCGAATGCAAAGACATTACCTGAACGCTCATCCAGAACTCACCTGTCATTTACTGGAACTGCACGTTTCACTTCGGGTCGGCGCCATATCTCCGGCATTCCGAACCCCGGCCCCTAAGGGGAAAAGACATAAGCATTAGCGCTTGCTGCAATAGGACAATGAACATTATTATCAAGCTTGAACTTTTGAACTTGCAACAGAACTCTTACAGTGCCTCACCTGAATAGTCAAGCTTATTTTGAACTCCCATCAAACCTCAATCCAGTGAAGTAACTGGGTTTCAACGCGCCCCTGCATCAGAAGCAGGATGGAGAACTCATTCTTCCAGACCCTAAGGTGAGACTTCATGGGGAATCGTGGAAGGGTATCGTGGAGGGTTGGAAGGGAGTGGGAGGCTTGAACATTATTCTGTCAGTAGGTAATACTCCCTTTTCACGCACAGGGGAATATTCCTGCGAGCCAGAAAAGCCAGAGTAGAGGGGCCCTTCCTGTCCATCTTCAGAGTCCTGCGCTTTACCATTGAAGAAGCATCAGCACTCGAAGCCAGACCTGCGCCCCCGTGGGAATCAGGTGAGCGTGACAGAACGCGAAGACTACCCACAATTTCCCACCCGGGCACTATGGAGACTTCCGAGACAGATCAGCTGGCCCAGCTTTTGGGGGAATTACGGGCAGAAGTGCACTCAGCCCGCCAGGAGACTAACGCTCTCAAAAGAGAACTGATCCTATCAAAGGAAAGAACAGATGACCTGGCCAAAAGGTTACTGCAGACCCAGGCAGGGCACACTCCTTTACCTAATCCCGGAGGTGAATAACCCGGTACAAATCAATCTACCTGGACACATGCCTTTGGCCCCGCCTGAACGTTTTGCAGGGGATCCCAAGAAATATGCCGTCTTTATGAACCAATGTCGTTTACACTTTCTATGCAGACCCGGGGCCTTCCCTAACGACCAGACCAAGGTAGCCTTTATACTATCTTACCTCAGTGGCAGTGCTGCCGATTGGTCTATTCCATTGGTAAATCAGGATGATCCCATTCTCCAGGATTTTCAGGGCTTCCAGGCCAGCATGGAAAGATTGTTTGCTCGACACTCTCAAGGACAGGCCCTTGATAACGAACTGCTATCCTTACGACAAGGTAATCAGGATCTCCTGTCCTACGTTGCCACCTTTAATAGACTGGTTGTGGAAACTGGATGGCCAGAAAACAAAAGGATCACATTGTTTCATCGAGGCCTGCGCGGAGAGCTTAAGGATGTTCTAGCTCAGATTGTAAATCTACCCGAGGTCTGCGCAGACTACATAGACTTGGTGGTTCAACTTGATCACAGACTTCAAAATAGAAAAGCAGATCGGTTCAAGTACGAAACCCGAGTACCGATCAAAACCCACGCTAACTCCAAGAGTCCCGACATATCCGAACCTATGCAAATCGGCGGTGTTAAAGGACCATTAACGCAGAAGGAACGAGAGAGAAGGCGGCAAATGCAACTTTGTCTGTATTGCGGGACTTCCGGTCACTTTCTTCGAAATTGTCCGGTTAAACCACCTAAGAAGGTGGTTGGAGCCACTGATAACGATTTATTGACACCTGATTCGGGAAACGATCTAGCCCGACAAGCGTAGGGGTCCGCTTGCCGAGCTTGAACACAAACTCTTTGACCTCGCATTTTGTCATGCCAATGGTGCTCGTGGACCCAAAACAGCCTCAGCAGTTGCATGCTATAAAAGCATACATCGACAGTGGAGCTATTGGAAATTACATAGACCGTGAATTGGCTTCTAGGATTAAGCTCCCTCTCCGCCCGAAAGTAACCCAAGATGACATTACTACAGTAGATGGAACCGAAATAGCCTCAGGCCCTGTAACGCATTCCACTGTTGGAATCACACTGGTGGGTCAGGATGGACATCGGGAAGCAATTGTGTTTGATGTGGTCAAGGCCCCACAATTTCAAGTAATTCTTGGAATTCCTTGGTTAGAAACACATAATCCCAGAATTACCTGGCGAGCAAAGAAGATAAGTTTTCCTGATTGTGAACCAACTTGTTATCCAAGAAATCCAGTTATGGGTCTAGCCTCAGCAACTTCCACCCCTGTACAGCTACCGTCAGAATACCAAGAATTCCAAGACGTTTTTCAGAAGGAACAGGCTAACACGTTACCTCCCCATCGGTCTTATGATTGCCAAATCGATCTGGTACCCAATGCTCAACTACCTTGTAGTAGGATTTATGCTCTTACGGAACCTGAGAACCTGCATTTGCGTCAGTATTTAGATCAGTACCTAGCCAATGGTTTTATTCGCCCATCCAAGTCTCCTGTCTCCTCAGCTCTTATTTATTCAGATTTGTAGAGCGCACATCAGCCCGTGGGCATCGTGGCGCTTGTTACAGACAATATCTTAATTACATAGGATACAGTAATTACATACAATACAGAATTTACAGTGGACATGCATACATTCGCAATGCAGTATATTTACATGGATTCCTGAGAGTTTCCCAATTATTTTGCAAGGAATGAGGTTTTCAGTTTCCTGCGAAAAATGGGGAGTGCGTTTTCAGCTCTAATATCTGCAGGGAGAGCGTTCCAGGTCTTGGCTGCAATGTAGGGGAAACTTAGACCTCCGGCTTTGGCTTTTTTGATGCGTGGGATGCAGATTAGGTTGGAGTATTGCGTCCTGGTGGGACGGGAGGAGGAAGGTTTGAGGATGGTTTCTGATAGATAGGATGGGGCGGAGAGAGAGAGGCATTTGTGAGTGAGGGTGAGGATTTTGAGAGTGATCCGTTCTTTGACCGGGAGCCATTGGTCTGAGTGCCTGGCCTGGGTGATATGCTCTCTTCTTGGGATACTAAGAGCGGCCCGGAGAACATTGTTCTGCGTGACTTGTAGTCTGTTTATGTTTTTGGCTGATGTGCCTGCTAGGAGTGCATTGCAGTAGTCCAGTTTGGCTCCAATGGTTGCCCTTGCTATAGAGAGGCAGTTGGGTTTAGAGAGGTAGGGCTTAATGGCGTTTATGAGTTTGGTGGTGTGTGCGGATGCGGAAGTGATTGCGCTGACTTGTCTAGTCATAGATAGTGAAGAGTCAAGGTATACTCCCAGTGTCTTTACGGCTGTGGATACGGGGATGATGGAGTTGTCAATGGAGAAGTTGGCGTACAGTTTGTCAAGTTTGTCTAGGGTCTTCTGTTGACCTAATATCATGATTTCCGTCTTGTCACCATTGAGGCAGAGGCCATTAACTGCCATCCATGCCTTGATGACGGAGTAGATTGTGTGGAGTGCCTTGGCGTCTTCGTTGTATGATCCTGAGAGGGGTAGAAGTACTTGTGTGTCGTCCGCGTAATTTGTGTATGTGATGCCGTATGAGTCAAGTTTGTCAAAGAGGGGCTTGGTGAACAAGTTATAGAGTGTGGGTGCAGTGCAAGATCCTTGAGGGACTCCGCAGTGGATTGTCGTGGGAGTGGCGTTGGCGATGTCCGAGAAGACTTTCATGGCTCTTCCCTCCAGGAAGGAAGTGATCCAGAGGGCTGCTGCTTTGGAGAAGTTGGCTGAGTGTGTGAGGTGTGAAGTGAGAGTCTTGTGATCAACCAGATCAAAAGCGGCTGAGAGATCTAAAAGGAGCAGAAGAGCAGGCTTGCCTTTGTCCATGATTTGGGTGATCTGATTCTTCAGATCTACCAAGGCTGTTTCTGTGCCATGTCCTTTCCGGAAGCCTGATTGCCTGGTCCCGAGGATGGAGTGGGTTTCCAGAAAGTGTTGGATTTGGCAGTGAGCAGCTTTGTCCAGTAATTTCAGCAGAAATGGCACCGTGGTTATTGGTCTGTAGTTGTTTGGTTGTAGGGGGTCGAGAGTAGGTTTTTTTAAGAGAGGCCGGACCCAGGCCTCTTTGAGGTTAGCTGGGATGATGCCTGTTTTAAAAGACGTGTTGATGAATGCCGTGAAGAGCGGCGCAAAGCAGTCTGCGCAGTCTTTGACGAGTTTTGGTGGGCAGATGTCGCCTTTACAGGGGGAGGGTTTGAGATTTTTTAGTAGGTTAATAACTTCTGATTCAGTGACGTCTCTGAAGGAGAAGTCAGGTATGGTGGGCTTGGGCAAGGTGGGTGGGGTGCTGGTAGGTTTAGTTTCTGTCTGTTGCGGAAGTGCTTTGAAGTGGTCTTTGATTTTCTTTTGGAGAAGGTCAATTTTGTGTAGCATGGCAGCTTGAATGCTGGTACACCAGGCTTCATCTTTGATTATTTCGTCCGGTGTATTAGGGGGGGAGATGAGCTCATTAAAAATGGCGAAGATCTCTTTGGAGTGTGATTTGGCATTGGAGATACGTGTGTTGAAAGCGTTGGCTTTGGCATCGGTGATAGCTATCTTGTATTGGTGGGAGATTAAATTGAATTTGTTTTTGGTATTCGTGCAGGGGTCAGATTGCCAGTTTTTTAGTGCTGCTCTTTTGTGGGATCGCATTGAGTGCAGTTCTTCAGTAAACCATGAGTTGGTGTGTAGGGATTTCTTCTCTTTTTTCAAATCGAGTGGTGCTATTTCATTGATAGCTTTGGTGATGACATCTTTGTAGATGTCTGCTAGGATATTGGGGTCATTAGCGAATGGGGGAGCTAACGCAGGGGTATTGAGGTATGGGCGCAGGTTCTCCTCTATGAGTTTTTTAGAGCTTCTGACTTGTGCAGCGCTGGTGGGGGTCAGAGTTTTGTGGTTTTTGGTAATGGGAATAGAGAACTCGATGCAGTTGTGGTCAGTCCAGGGCAGTGAGGAGTTAGAGGTGATAGTGGTGAGGCAGTTATGGTCTGCAATCCAGTCAAGAATGCGGCCTTTGATGTGAGTAGGACTTTCTACTTTTTGGGTGAAGCCCAGGTCATTGAGTTCCTTGGTGAGAGTGGCTGCAAATTTGTCCTTTGAGTCGTTGAATCCAAGATTGAGGTCTCCTAGTAGAAGGGTTTTGGTGGAGCTTTTGATATTGTTGCTGAGGATGTGAATGATGTTTTCCTGAGAGTCTGTGGTGATGCCTGGGGGACGGTATAGTAGGTGAATGTTGATGGTGCTGTTGGGTGACAGTGTGAGTTTGGCCGAAAGGAGGTCAGAGTTATTCGTCGAGGCGTGACTGACATGTCGGAGCTGGAGGTTCTCCTTGTAGATGAGGGCTACTCCGCCTCCTATTCGATCTGGCCTGTCTTGTCTGAGTATGGTGAAGCCAGGTGGTAGTGCAAGTGCAACGGCGGGGCCTGATGCTTCATGTAGCCATGTTTCAGTGATGGCTAATAGGTCAATGTTATTCTTGGTTATGAGGTCATGAATATCAGGTGCATGAGCTGGGAGAGATCTGACATTGAGGAGGGCACACTTGATGTGATGTGTGAGAGGTTTGATTGTGGAAGTGCGAGTGGTGGTCGTATCTGATATGTTATGTGAGGTGGTATTGTGGGGTGTGGCGGGGTTAGTGGGTGGTGGACTGTGGGAGAGTGGGTATCCCGTGCGGGGGCAGCGTTTGGAAGTGGTGCGCGAACTCAGTCTATAGTTTCTGTATTCTGTGGGAAGGGGTAGTGTGCTAAGTTCTGTGGTCTGTGTGCGAGCTCTAAGTCTTTCTAGTCTATGCATAATTACGACACATGGTGTGCGATGTGGCATGGTTGGTGTGGTATCCGAGGTAGCGAGATGCTTGTGGTAGGGGAGTGGGCTTGGTGGTGTGGGTATGAGGGGATGGATGGGAGTATAGAGTTTGAGAGCAGTGAATGTTGCGAGGAGAGTGAGCAGCGTGGTGGTGGCCACGTTGAGCTTGCAGGCCGCTATGGGCATGATAGTGCGCTGGGCGGGGCTGCGTGTGGAGGAGGGCACAGTCAGATAGGGTGGACCTAGCCTGAGGTAGGCAGGAGTGGATAGGTTCAGAGTGGGTTGAAAAGCATCCTAGGTACTAGGAGGTATCAGTGTGGCTAGGTGCAGCAAGAGGCACTGGCTGGATCGTAGATGAGCGACTATACGGCACAACACAATTCAGATGTGCTCTGTTCTTCGTGCCGAAAAAAGAGGGCGACCTTAGAACATGTATAGACTATCGCGCCCTAAATCAAATAACGATTAAGAATCGTTATCCTCTGCCCCTGATCCCTGAGCTTATCGACCAGGTGAAAGACGCTTGTGTGTACACCAAGTTAGATCTCCGAGGAGCTTATCACCTGGTGCGTATAAAAGAAGGCGACAAATGGAAGACTGCATTCCGCACCAAATTTGGGCTCTTCGAATATCAGGTGATGCCCTTCGGTTTGTGCAATGCACCTGCCGCCTTTCAGTACTTTATGAATGATGTTCTTCGGGAACTTATCGATGTCTGTGTCATTGTTTATATTGACGACATCCTGGTCTACTCTTCTTCAGAATCCGATCACAGAAAACATGTTAGGGCAGTTCTTGAGAGATTACGCCAGCACAGATTATTTGCAAAGCTCGAAAAATGCATTTTTCATACCACAGAAGTTGAGTTTCTCGGATTCATCCTGACACCTCAAGGAGTCCGAATGGACTCGCGAAAGGTGGACGCCATCCTCAAATGGCCATCTCCTAGCTCGGTGAAGGGAGTTCAGAGCATGCTCGGCTTCGCCAATTTCTATCGAAGATTCATCCCGGAATTTTCCCGAACAGTTCAACCCATCACAGCTCTCCTAAAGAAAAACAAACGCTTTGAATGGACTCTTGTGGCCGAACAAGCCTTTCAGGACCTGAAAACCAAATTCACCTCTGCACCTGTATTGAAGCACCCACACCCAGATCTCCCTTACATTGTGGAAACCGACGCATCCAGTTCGGCCATTGGAACTGTCCTGTCGCAAAGAGACCCAGAAATTAACCAACTACACCCTGTGGCCTTTTGGTCCAGGAAATTTTCTCCTCCTGAAATCAACTACGCAATTACCGACAAAGAGTTACTGGCTATTAAATCTGCTTTCAAGGCTTGGCGTCACTACCTTCTTGGGGCAAGACACACCATCACCGTAATTACGGACCACAGAAATTTACAGTATTTAAAGACGGCCAAAGCTCAATCTTCACGGCAACTCCGATGGGCTCTATTCTTTGCGGAATTTGATTTTGTAATTACCTATCGCCCTGGCTGCAAGAATGGTGAAGCGGACGCCTTATCCCGGATTGGCATGGAAGAACCCAATTCGAGTTTAGAACCTGTGCCAATCATACCTGAACAAAGAATCTTAGGCCTAACTTCATTGCAAACAATTGAGGACATCCAAACGCAAGTAAAACAACTTCTAGACTCTTCAGCCTTACTGGAATGGAGTCAAAAGGGTCCTCATTACACCGTTAAGGATGATTTACCCTACTTCCAGGAGCGGTTGTTTCTGCCAAGCAAAGAATTGCAAGAACTTGTTATTGCCCATCATCATGAATTATTAATGGAAGGACACCCTGGTATCGCTAAAACGGAGGAAAAAATCAAACGCCACTTCTGGTGGCCTTCTTGGAGAAAAGACATAAATCTTTTGTATTGTCTTGCGGAATTTGAGCCCAAAACAAGGGTCAAAAGAAAAGGCCAGCCGGCCTACTTCAACCCTTGGATATTCCACCGGCACCATGGCATACCTTGTCAATGGACTTTATAACTGACCTGCCTCCTTGTGCTGGTTACAACACTATCCTTGTAATTGTGGATCTATTCACCAAAATGGCCCACTTTATCCCTTTAAAAGGCTTGCCTTCAGCTTTCACCTTGGCCAAGGAATTTCTGGAGAATATAGTTTGCATACATGGTTTCCCTTCCATATTAGTCTCGGATCGTGGAAGTCAATTTATCTCCCATTTTTGGAAGAAGTGTTGCCAACTAGCACAAATAGATGTGCGGTTATCCACCAGCCACCACCCCCAGACCGACGGACAAACCGAGAGAGAGAACCAATCAGACTCTCGAGCAATATCTTCGGTTCATGTTACACCAATCCGAGTTAAATTGGAAAGACATCCTTTGGATCGCAGAATATGCATACAACAATTCAGTGCATTCTGGAACCGGACAAACTCCTTTTTATACTTTGTATGGTCACCATCCTCGGACCTCTAACCTAGATCCACCTCTGACCCTGGAAATGCCCGCAGTAAATCATCTGCATTCCACAATAACCCGAGCCTTCAAAGAAGCTGCAACTCATTTACAGCAAGCCAAGAAAAAGTATAAAGAAAACGCTGACTTGCACCGAAGTAAAACTCCTCCTTACCAAGTAGGAGACCAGGTATGGCTAGCAACGAAACATTTACCCCTCAAGGGCCCGCGAACCTTCAATCCCAGATTCATAGGACCTTATCCCATCAAGGCTATAATCAATCCCGTGGCCTTTAAACTGGATTTACCGTCTAACATGCGTATTCATCCAGTTTTTCATGCATCGCTTTTGAAGCCAGTACAACCAGGGACCCGACTGTCCAAGCCTCCAGACCCAGTTCAAATTGAAGGGGAATTAGAATTCGAAGTTAAAGACATTTTAGACTCCAAGGTGTGAAAATGTCAAAACTCTTCTATCTCGTTGACTGGAAGGGATATGGACCTCAGGAGAGATCGTGGGAGCCTAGTAACCATGTTCACGCACCTCGATTAATACAAAGGTTCCACCGGAGATTTCCGAACAAGCCAAAACCCCCGGAGGGAACAACCTTGGGAGGGGCCTTGAGGGGGGTACTGTCATGATGCCTACTTCCAAGGAGCCAGGTCCGACCCAGCAACCCCAGAGGCAGGCATCATTCCCCCCAGGGAAGTGCCAGCGGGCCCAAGCTGGGGCCCTCTGGACACAGTCCTGGTGCCTTAGGCACCAGGCTCATGTTAGACCCCTGCCTGGCCCCTTAGGCGCCAGGCTTATAAAGCTAGACATGTTTTCAAGTGTTTTAATGTGCACTTACCTGATGCAGACCATTCTCTACATCCAGGCCCTCTTGAGGCCTGAATGGAACTACTTTACCTGTGGGACTACTTTCCACCTGGGTGTGGTCGGGGAAGGATACATATCTGATCGGTGGAAGGATACATACCTGGAACTTCTTCCAAAGCTATTTAAACCACGCCCGATCAGCAACTCACGCTTCGCGTTGTTCTGCTCCTCGCAGCTGGATGCTCACCGTGTCAGCTCCTGCATCTGGACTTCAGCCACGCCTGTCAGCATCCTGGGTCGCCTGCAAAGGGAGATAAGAGAGAATTGGAGAGAAAGAAGACCTTACCAGCTAAAGCTGCATCACGGAGACATCACACCGACGATCCTGAAAGGGAAGACATCATTTTAAAAGCATTTCGCTTCGATCGCTGCAGCGCTTCATTTCACTCACCTTTCCTGGGCACCTCCATCTTCAGCAGCGATCATCCGGATCCGCACCCACTTCTCAGAGCCTAGAGAGAAAAAGACAAGAAAACAAGGTGGGAGAAGGAAGGGAATAGGAAAGGCTCAGTTTCCTTCTAAGACTTACCTGTTGGGTCATTCCCATTTCATTTCGGGTCCTGCCGCTTCCTGGCATTCCGGACCCCGGCCCCTATGGGGAAAAAAGACAAAGACTTTGAATGAGCGAATGCAAAGACATTACCTGAACGCTCATCCAGAACTCACCTGTCATTTACTGGAACTGCACGTTTCACTTCGGGTGGGCGCCATATCTCCGGCATTCCGAACCCCGGCCCCTAAGGGGAAAAGACATAAGCATTAGCGCTTGCTGCAATAGGACAATGAACATTATTATCAAGCTTGAACTTTTGAACTTGCAACAGAACTCTTACAGCGCCTCACCTGAATAGTCAAGCTTATTTTGAACTCCCATCAAACCTCAATCCAGTGAAGTAACTGGGTTTCAACGCGCCCCTGCATCAGAAGCAGGATGGAGAACTCATCCTTCCAGACCCTAAGGTGAGACTTCACAGGGAATCGTGGAAGGGTATCGTGGAGGGTTGGAAGGGAGTGGGAGGCTTGAGCATTATTCCGTCAGTAGGTAATACTCCCTTTTCACGCACAGGGGAATATTCCTGCGAGCAGAAAAGCCAGAGTAGAGGGGCCCTTCCTGTCCATCTTCAGAGTCCTGCGCTTCACCATTGAAGAAGCATCAGCACTCGAAGCCAGACCTGCGCCCCCGTGGGAATCAGGTGAGCGTGACAATGACTGTCTTCATCCACAGCAGTGATCATAGGTCCTTTTATCTCCTTCACTTTCCAGATTACTGGCTTATATTTGGTGTCCAACTTAGATCGTGTTCTCTGCCGAACCAACACCTTATCACCCACTCCAATTACATTTTCCTCCACCCTCCTTTTGAGATCAATCCAGGTTTTAATTCTCTTCCTCTTTTCTTCATCACGCTTCCTTATTTCTCCAACCTCTTCCAAAGTATAGTCCTCCAACAGAAGCATTCTAGTTTTAGGTCTATAACGAATCATCAACTCTGCCGGCGTATATCCTGTTATATCATTAGGAGAATTTCGATAACTCCTCAGCATTTGCGACACTGCTTGATTCATTGCCACATCATCCATTTTGGCCCTTTGTCTTGTCCTCTTCAAGTTTAGCATACATTTCTCCACCATCCCGTTTGCCTGTGGCCACAGCAGAGTGATTTTCTGATGTCTAAATCCAATATATGCAAAAAATCTTTCAAATTGATGTCCTTGAAAAGTAGCCCCATTATCAGTCTTAACTGTCTTGGGGATGTCCGAGTCGCTGAAAACTTAATCTAGTATACCAACCACATGACAAAACGCTGTTGATATGACATGCTTGACCAATGGAAATCTTGAATACTCATCAGTTATTACAAGCAGATATCCCCCTTCATCCAAAGGGCCATAGAAATCCATAGACACTCTATTCCACGGAGAATCTGGCAATGGCACAATTTGAAGAGGGCAGGCTCTACTATCCGATTTGGATACCTGGCATGCAAAACATTTCTTCACAGTCTCTTCAACCATTGTGTCCATCCATGGGAACCAGACATGATTTCTTAACATCTTCTTCGTGTTGCTTATGCCCCCATGACCTTCATGTGCCAACATTACCAGTGCCTTCCTTAAGCTCCTAGGTGCCACCAGTCTATTGCCCCTCGAGAGTATTCCATCATCTGTTGACACCAACTCTCCACTGATCTTTGCCAACCTTTGCAATTCTTTCATATCCATCCTCTCATCAAATTTGTTCACCTCTCGTCGTGTAGACAACCTTTTCCACTGACCAGTTATCGTCAACCGTATTGCCTCTTGAATTGTCAAATCTTCTTTACTCTTTCCAGCAAACAACGACCTTGAAATCGTTGGTGGTAAGGTATTAGCGGACATATATGAGACATATTCTTCTGCTTCAATTCGCATCCCATTTTCTTCCTTTGCCACCGGATGTCTAGATAGGTAGTCCGTGGGATTGGCCTCCTTACCTGGTTTATGTACAATAGTATAATCATACTCTTGTAGTCGTATGCCCCATCTCTCTATTCGCGGGGGCATCCTCTTTCTTGGGTTTCCAAACAGGGATATCAATGCCTGATGATCTGTGACGAGCACAAACGGTCTTCCAACTATGAAGTGATGAAACTTCTCACAGGCCCACACGGCAGCCAAACTCTCCTTCTCTGCCTGCGAATATCCTCCATCAATTCTGCCCAAAGCATGACTAGCATACATTATAACATGCCTCTCTGGATTCATTGGTTCAACTTGAGCTAGAATTGCTCCTAGTCCTACAGGACTGGCATCTACAATGACTTCTGTTTCCCATTCCGGATTATAGTAAACCAGTTGTCTGCCATTTATGAGTTCCTTTTTTATTGCCTCAAAACTAGCCATGCACTTATCATCCCATATGAACATTGTTTCCTTTTTTAACAACTGTCATAACGGATCCGTCAAAACCGCGAAATTTGGCACATAACAGGCACAATATCCTGTCATTCCCAGAAATGACCTCACTTCTGTTATATTCTTTGACGGTTTCAGGTCAATAATCGTGTTCGCTTTACTAGAGTCCGCTCTGATCCCTCTCTTGGAAAATACGTGTCCAAAACATTTTAGACTCTCTTTATTTACTTCACACTTGCATTCATTTAAAGTTAACCCACTACTCTGCAAAGCCTGACATACTCCATCTAGCGCCTCATCATGTTCCTTCTGAGTGACTCCATATACCAATATATCGTCACTGTAATTAAAAGTGTTTTTTACGGGAGAAATAACTTTCCTGATTGCTTTCTGAAAAACCTCTGCCGCCGATGATATTCCGAAGCTCAGTCTTTTATACCTATGTAATCCTTCATGAGTTGCAAATGTAGTGATACCCCGTGACTCAGGGTCAAGTTCCAATTGATGGTATCCTTGGTTCAAGTCAAGTTTGGTGAACCTTGTTGCTCTGTTCAATCTGATAATCATGTCCTCCAGACTGGGTCCTGGATGTCTTTCCCTCTGTATCGCTACATTAGGGATTCTCATGTCCAAACATAAGCGGATATGCCCATCTGTTTTCGGAACCACCACTAGCGGCGATACCCATGGCGTTGGACCACTCTCCACCTTTTCAATTATATCATTCTCAACTAACTGCTTCAACTCCCTTGACACCTTTTCTTGAAGATGAAAACCTGTCTTCCTTGGATGTTGTGGAACTGGTCTAATCTGTGGGACAATATGCAGATTTATTGGGTCACTCTTTAGCTTTCCCACTCCCTTGAATAAGTTAGGAAACTTTCCTTTGATGATATCAATGCTCATTTCACCTTTTGACATGTTCAGAATCTCTTGCCTCTGACGTGGAATCCCCTCTATCATTTCACCTTCACTGTAGTTTATATTTATAATCTTCAAATCAGTCGCAGTCTTGCAGCTGATGAGACATCTTCCTTCCACTGGGCTGTCAATGACAAATATCTCAGTTGATATGTGGATGTCCTTGTGCACCAGGTCACTGACAATGGATGTACTGCACCCCACTGAAATACATTGGTTCTTGATGACTTCAGGGGATATAGATGTGCTATTGCTCCATATATTCTGTCATTCATCACATTTACAGTGGCCCCAGTGTCAACTAAGAAACGTATACTCCGATCACCCAGTCTTATGGTCACCTTTATGGCTCTATTGTCATCCGATGATTCATATATCAATCTCACATATTCCTTATCATACATGTCATAATCCACCATTTCAACTTTTCTTCTCATGTCCACATTTTCATTGTTTTCTGAGGGATCGCTATATCTTATTTGTTCTGAGACTCTCTGTCCATCTTCCTCAATTTCTAGAGCATCCATGCTTCTCACAAATCCAGGTCGCAAACCTGATCGCAAACTTGGTTGATTCATCCCTGGTCTTGTCTCATCCCTCCTTTCCGCGTTCATTCTTCCATTAAATTGTCTCTGTTCTGTGTACCTTCTATTTTGTGTCATTTGTTCATTCACCTTCTGTGCAGGTGTCCAAGGCAGCTTCTCTCAGCATACACTTTCAAAATGGTTGTTTTGTCCACAGCGTGAACACATATGTCCCATTGCCGGTCATTGACCCCTATGCGGAAACTCATATCCACATTTATAACAATGTCTTTCTCCATAACCTCCGCGATTGTTGTGCCATTGTGTCTCGGTTAAATTTCTCCTCTGCCACTGCATATACTGTCTCTGACCCATGGCAGCTATCGTGTCTAGTCCCTTAGGATTCTCCATGTTGGCTGCCTGGGTGTCCACTCTCTCGTAGATCTGTGCCAGTTCCAGCACCTCCTTCAGAGGAAGCGACTTCTTTAGCAAGTGTTTTCTAAACTGAGATGATATGCAACCCTCGATTATTCTAAATCTGATCGCCTCATCATCATTGAAATGCGAAAAATCACAGTATGTGGCTTTACGTTGTAGTCGCAGTGCAAATTGTGCAATTGTCTCGGTTGGACTCTGAGTGCACTGGTTAAATATGTATCTCTCATAATCCTGATTTGGCGGGACAATGATTCTTGCATTTATTGCTGTAATTAGTATAAATATGTAGATTTCTCTTCTAGAGGGATTGCCTTGATGACATTTTTCATCTCCCTTCCCACTAAGTTCATGAAAATATCTAATTTATTCGTGGCATTCTGGTTGCCCACCGCTCTCAGGAACTCCTCAAAGTCATCCAACCATTCTTGCCACCTCTGACCCTGGCTGTCCTGTGGTTCCAAGTTGAATGGAAGGGGTTTCCTTAAGAAGTTTGTTGGGTCAGTCGATATGACTGATGCTTCTGGTGTCACATTTGCATCTCCACCTTCATTTTCATTGTTCAACGACATGTCTCACTTGTTTTACACTTCACTTTACGTCTGTAATTGTTATTGTAATGAAAGTCCAATCTCTTTGCTATATTATGTGATTGTGCTTATTCCACCATGCATTCACTGCTTCAAATTTGCAACAACCATGCTGACATCAGCTTCTGGTGACAATTTATTTTTCCCTTTTTTTTCACAATATCCACTAGTTTTTTTACTGTATGCAGCGTTCCGGGCCGTTCACATGGGCTGCATAATGTTTTGCCAGTTCGTTGTTATGGCAATGCTGTATTGTTTATCCCTTGCCATTCAAAATGGCCGCACGTACTAGCACGTCCGTAGGTGCTTTCCTCTAGTAGGAGCGGGCAAGCTTACGTCATTCAGAGTCTCAAACCTAGGCAATCGCCTCCAACGATGGCATAAACTGTTAGTCCAAGAGGTGAATAAGTATCCAAATTCCAGAATATGGAACAACAGCGTTCATGTTTGTATCTTGGATTTGCCAGAAGATGATACCGTGATCCTGGTCAAATCATCTAATATATATTACATTACTGTGCTGTCTTCTGTGAGGTTTGCCTTCTTGCATGCTGCTGGTATCGTTTAGCCCACTACTTGATATTTCTTCTTATGTAGGCCATTTGGGTGGAAGGGTTGGTAGACAGAAGAGAGTGGACCATATGTTGCAGGCCTCAGGCAAGCATATTTGACACAAAAAAACGGTTGGCTTTTTGGTAAAAGTCAATGGTTTTTATGTACGTTTATAAATGAAAATGCCAGAAGCCATTGTTTTGGAAGTATTTAAAGGTTTAAAATACAAAAGAGAAACCCAGATTAAATTTGTTAAATCACATCGATTGGTTTGTTGGTTCTGATATACTTCCCTTGATGATGGAGAGAATGAAGCTAGAATCATTCCCATTTTGCATAACACCCTTCTATAATATTTTGTTTAAAAATGGTCATGTTTGATAATGTGAGTTGTGTACTTTCCAAGTCTGTTTTTAAAAAAAAATAAAATGAGATTGTTTTAGTTCATGGTAAGAACTGGAAAAGAAAGTGTTCAATTGAAGAAATTGCAGAGTTGTCACAAATCCCAGCTTCACCCATTCACCCCTTAACCAATGTGTGATCCTGGGCATCTCATTTAATCTTGTATTGCCGAACCTCTCAATATTGCCAGTTCCTAAACCTTTCAAAATGTCCTTCTCATGGTATGATCTTCATAAAAGCCTTATTCATGGTTTCACTGTGTTAATAATGAGCATATGTATATCGCACATCACAGGCATTTGTGTCTTTGATATCTAATGGCAACACTATTTGAAAACCATATCCAACTTCTAATCTCAGTCTGTCTGGATAAAGACACCTTCCTGGTAGCTTCTAATCTGCCTCCACTATCCATGCTACGGTATGTGTAGCGTTCACCTTCCTTTCAATTGGTGGTCTCTATCCATGCATGAGCACTTTTGCATTCTGTGAGGCAGCTAATGTGAGTTCTCTGTCTATTATGGGTTACATGTACCTTTGACATACGGTCCTGCATTAATACTACAGGCTGCATACCTTCCTGGATTTATTGATAAAATGTATCCTGTATGTACTAGAATAGTAACCCCTTTGTAGACTGCTAATGTCGATCTTCAAATGCTACTTGTTTATCATTCTGATTAGAATAAGAATGAAGAGGGCAAGGGGACTTAAGCGAGTAAACATGCTTATTATGCTGCGAGACACCATATCAACCTATAGTTTGTGAGCGTGACGGATGGGCGTGGGGGGCACGTCCAGTATTCTTGATCCCTTCATTTCTTTGGTTTGGTTAAGCGGGCCCCCAAAGATGTCCGTGCCCAGGGCCCCAAAAGTGCTAAAGATGGCCCTGGTCCCAACCAATGTTCAAATCTCAGAATTGGACTCCACAGAGGAGACGACAAATACTCTCCTGGGTGCGTTAGAGCAGGCAACTAACCTTCTGGCGCCGTTTAATAACAGGAAGGTTTTTACTAGGCCTACTAAGGGATGAATTACAGAGGAACTAAAAAGTCTAAGGATCCATAAAAGGAAAGACTTCTATCAATGGAAGTCTTCTCGGGACTCTTTGGACAAACAAAGATACTCTATATCCTCCAAAAACTATCATACAGCATTAAGACTGCTAAAAAGAGTGTCTACAATGCCAGAATCGATAAAGCACAATACAGATCCAAAGAGATTTTTATAATCCTCAAGGAATTGGAGAAGCCCAACATTATTTTGTTGGATAGTATCCGTAGAGATGTGGATTGGTGCACCTCTATTCAAAAAGCTATGACTGAGACGGTTTATAGAGAAAGTTTCAAATACATAGTTTCGAAATGCAATATTTTTTAAACAAAAGTATCAGAAAAAAAAAATCGAATGCAGGTTTTTTTTTTTTTTTTTGGGGGGTTCCACCCGCAAACCCCTGTTTTTTTGGGGAAAAACCACCATTCTTTTCCTATACCAAACCCAAAAAAAAATACACAGAAAAAATGGCATTTTTTTTCCGATCCTTTTGTTTCGAACGTATTGTATTCAACCCTTTTGTATTTGAAATAATGACTGGACACCGACTGAGACGCTAGAAAAAATAAAATGTACTATTGAAAAAGAAAAACTCCCTGAACAGATTGTTACATAATGTTTTGATGTTGGGTACAACCAGAAGACCGACACTGAACACGGCTCAGAACCGTCTTTTAGTTTTAGACTGATCTCAGAAGCTGAGCTCTGGGGGTTCCTGACCAAACTAAAACCATTCAACATATAAAGGGGATATCTTCCATGCAATGGCATTTAAAGCATGCTCATAATCCCTTATAACTTAATTTATCAGAATCATTAAAGCCTCCCTCAAAGAGGGGTGTGTCCCGACATAACTGAAACAAGTATGGGTCACTCCACTTTTGAAAAAACAAGGTCTTAACCCGTCTATTCCTTCTAATTACAGACCCACTGCAAACACCCCCTTTCTCCTCAAAATCCTAGATACAATGCGTATGAACAAGTGCTAGCCCATCTTGAGAATAATACCATCCTCAAAAAGTATCAATCTGGCTTTAAGCCTGGCCATAGTAAGGAATCTGCCCTTGTGGATTTAAAATCTACTATGCGTAGTAGGATCGATAAAGGACAGAACATGCTGCTTATTGCACTGGCTCTATCGGCAGCGTTTGACTTGGTAGATCATACCTGATTCCTATAGAGACTTCGGGAGGTCACTAACTTCAGCGAACAAGCATTGGCTTTGATAGAATCTTTTTTGGGAAATAGAACAATTAGGGCCCCTCAAAGGGGATTATGCTGAGGATGGGAAAGTGATAAACAAGATCTACAACATGATTCATGCCTGGATGTGTTGGATTGGATTGGCCGTGAATCGTGAAAAAACAGATCCTATGGTGTTAGGTTCTGGCCATAGGCTTAAAAATCTCAGCCAGGACTATCAGCAATTTCTTATTGGAGATTGTCTAATTAAGGCCAAAGATAAAATAAAGACTCTGGGGGTTACGTTTGATCAATCCCTTTCTATGAATGCTCAGGTTCATAGCCTAGTTTCATCTTCAGCCTATTATAATAGGCTACTGCACCACATTCGCCCTTACCTTTCCCAAAAGAGTTGTGAAACAGTAGCACGAGCTATTAACAGTGCTAAAATCGATTATTGTGGACGCCTCCTGGTGGGCATCAGGAAGAAAGAGCTTTCAAGACCTCAGGCGATACAGAATGGCACATTTAGGGCCATTCTGGGACTTAAGAAGTTCAACCACATCTCTGAGGCCAGGAGAAGTTTTCCCTGGCTTCCCATTCAGGAAAGAATCAAATTTCGACTCCTCACAAATACGTTCAAATGCTTAGCAGGACAATTCCCTTCTTACGTCACTGATAAGCTGAGGAAAGAAAAGTAATCACCAGGAACTTGAGGTCGAATAACCTCAAGCTATTGTTAATCCCCAGAACCAGCTCAGTCTTTGTCAACAGTTGTGCATTCTGGGCAGCGGCACCCATTAGTTGGAATGCAGTGTCCTTGGATGTGAGAAGTTGTGAGTCCCTTGAAATATTCAAGAAAAAGCGGAAAACTCATTCATTTGAATAGGGGCCTCCATATCTGGGTGCATATTTGTGGTAAGTGCAGAGTAGGTTCTGTTTGTTTTAACATCTATGTTTTGAGACTTTTGGTCTTGGCGCCCGTATGCCTTCGGGCCTTTTGGCTGCGCCACTTACACATTTATTAAAGTAAAGTAGGTTTGCCTGACTGATATACATAGATAATACTGATTATAGTCATCTTAATTTCTCTTCTTTTTAGACTCTGTTGCTAGTGACACTACCGAGAAGGCACACATTGCAATCTCCAAGATGGCACTGGCTGCCTAGTAATGGATCCCTCTCTGTTTAAGCTAATCTATGCTTCGTTGTTCTTCCCATCTCCAGCAATAGTAATGTAGAGGATCTGACACTCAACTGTGAAACTATGGAGAAGCCTTTCATTGGTAAAATGTTTGGTTTCCTGTTAAAATCCAGTTATTCAGTTAAGAAGACCTTAAACACAGTGTCTGTATAGTACAGTCTTGCTCCTGCTGACATTCAGCCATTCCCACCAGTTCAACTTAAAAAACAATATTTACACATATACCAGACAAGAGGGGATTTTGGGAACGAAAACATTCTAAGATTAATTTTGAACAAAGTTAATTGAGCATATAAATCACCTGTAGTTCTAAATGTTGATATGGTACATGCAAAAACTCAGCCTCAGCAAAAGACTCACCCGGAAACAAGAGAAAACCTGGTGCTGCTCCAAGAGCACATCCAACCTGGTACTCCTCAAGAAACTGCGAGCAACCTGCCAACAACTAATCAACGCAGCCACGGCCTCCTACTATCAGAACACCATAGAGGAAGCCGACAACAAAAGCAGAACACTCATCAAAGAGGTCAAGCACTGTGCCAACCTGCTTCCCAACCCTGCCAGACCACACTCCATCGGAAAATCCACTGCCATCAAAAATATCTTCATCGACAAATTTAACAAGATTCGCCAGCACATATACACCAGCTCTGCATCCACAGACCCACCTCTTGTCCCTCCTCATGAAATCGCCACACCCTGGACAACATTTAAGAAACCCACTCTGGATGCTGACAACCTACGTAACTATCGCCCCATCACCATTGCCCCTTCCTAGATAAGATCATTGAGAAAGCGGTAGTGGTCGACGATGCCCTCAACATCCTTGATGATTGCCACCCTTGCCTCCTAGTTCTGCTTGACCTCTCAGTCGCTTTCAACACACTAGAACACCAGGCACTCACTGGAACCCTACATTGGTGTATGGGGATCAGCGACCATGTTCTATGCTGGTTCAAGTGCTACCTCGCGAACCACCAGCCGTCTGCTCAGATGGACTCCTCTAGATCACCAATGCTACCCATCGACTGTGGAGTACCGCAGGGTTCCATCCTCTCCCCAGTGATCTTCAATCTATACATGGAGCTGATGGGAACCCTCCTAGCCACAAACGGTTCCATGTGTTAATATCCCTGCAAAAATATTGCAATACAAAAATATCGCCATATTTTTGCGGTGATATCAAGGCATGAAACCTGCGGGGGACACCGCTGCAACTCCTGCATTATTTTTAAAGGACCAAGGGACACCCCCGCAACCCCTGCTCCCAAAACCCCCCAAAATTAGGCACCCCAAAAATATCGCCTATGGCCATTCCAGACGAGCATATATACAGCAATATTTTTGGTGGGGATAATATGTAGTGATACCCCACAAACAACATCCACATCCACCAATACACCGATGACACACAGCTATAACTCAAGATTTACTCCATCAAGGATATCCACAGGCACAAAACCTGCCTCTCGCTGATCCAGTCTTGGATGTCCAGTGCAAACCTGAAGCTGAACCGCTCCAGGGTCGAATTCCTACATCTTACCAACAACACCGAACACAAAGACATACACACTTGGCTATCAATTATGAGTAGGAAGGACTTCACACCTAAGCTCACCTCCTGGCCAAGTCCCTCGGATTCCACATCGACAAACACCTCTCCTTCAAGACACACATACTTAATAAAACTGATATAGCTTGGTAGCAGCTCTCCCTCCTGCAGAATGCCAAGGCCTCCCTCCCTCCGTACAGCTTTAGATCCACCGTTCAAGCCTTGATACAATCCCACCTGGATGGGGGAAATGCTCTCCTCAAATGCCCCCCATTTTCCTCCATTATGCCCCTGAGAAGTGTCTTACATGCAGCTGCACGCCTCATCAAGGGTCTACGCAGATATGACCACATAACCCCAGCCTTCAATGACCTTCATAGCTCCCACTCCACGCACAAATCACCTTCAAGTTTTGCTGCATCATCTATAAGGTAGTCCTCCTCAAGTCACCCAGCTACCTCCCAGAAGAATTCAGCATCACCAGAAGTAAGGACACGCGCAGGCTTGAAATCGGCTGCAACAAAAAGGAAAGGACCAGAAAACAAGCCCTCTCTGCCTATGCCCCAAAACTATGGAACCGCCTCCCTGTCAGCATCAGACTGGCCCCCACACTCCTACAATTCAGAAAAGAACTCAAGAGCAACCGCTTCAAGAAGTCTTTCCTCCTCAACATGTAGGCCATTACGTTGACCCCTGCGCCACATGACTCATCTGCCCCTCTACTCCCTGCTACCCTGTACAGCTTTACACCTCCTTGGTGCCCCTCTGCACCTTACTCCCTGCTGTTTATCTGTTCTGTTGTTACCACTGGAAAGGGCACTGTCATGCATCTGAACTGCTGTATACCTCTGTAAATAGCTCTGTCATGCATCTGCACTGCTGTATACCTCTGTAAATAGCTCTGTTATGTATCTGCACTGCTGTATACCTCTGTAAATAGCTCTGTTATGTATCTGCACTGCTGTATACCTCTGTAAATAGCTCTGTTATGTATCTGCACTGCTGTATACCTCTGTAAATAGCTCTGTTATGTATCTGCACTGCTGTATACCTCTGTAAATAGCTCTGTTATGTATCTGCACTGCTGTATACCTCTGTAAATAGCTCTGTTATGTATCTGCACTGCTGTATACCTCTGTAAATAGCTCTGTTATGTATCTGCACTGCTGTATACCTCTGTAAAGCGCCCTGCTGCTTCTAAAAGCTAGGTCTGCGGTCAATAAATACAATAATAATAATAATAACCAATGCTTTAGTTGATGGCGCAATGATTCAGGTTCAGGCTTTGGGAGATGGGGCAACCCACTGGTCAGTGACACAGTACTGACATTGGTAACCAAGAGCAGGACAGAGGCAGGCACTTTGGTGAGATCAAATTTGTTGCTAAATTGCACCCTATTTCTTAATGAGCCACGCACAACAAGGTCACCAAACGTGGCGGAAAGGCGCTATAAGCGATGACTTTCTTTACAATCATAAACATACAAGTAAGCCACATTCAACTGCAAATGTGCAGTAAGCTGCAATTTGACCTATCCCTGCTGCAAGGCTGATACTAACATAGTAGTTAAGCTTCCCATAAAGGAGTTTTGGCCCCGGTTTGGAATACCTGAAAGCATCTCTTAGTGCTCAGGGCACCCATTATCTGATCTGACTTCAAAAGGTGTTGGCACAGCCCTCCAGAATACAACAGCGACGCCATTGCCGAGATCACCCGCAGTCAGCAGGGACCATCGAAAGACAAAATGGGTATTACAATAATGGGCGCTTACACTGAGATACGTATTTATTCATAAGGAAGACATGAGTGCACAGTCTTGGCACCTTCACTATACCTCCAACCATTCCTCATACGCCACCTCCCGCCTTCTCCAGCATCATGAGCTGTACATCTCACGTTCATCACGAGAGCAGTGGACAACATCAACATGCACATGCATCCATAAACATTAATGATGAGTGTGCAACCATGGATGGATCACGTGTTCAAGCATGAATGTTGAACAAATGCGTGCAGGTGAAACTGAGTGACATGTGAAGATGTGCATGTATGTGTGTGTGACAATGCAAAGTACAAGCATGACTGCCATTGGAAACAAATCTGTGATGAGTGTGAATACTAAAATACAGATTAGGGAACATTAAAAATACAAGATCATAACAGGATGTATCCGTGGAGTTATAAAACCTTGAGCCTCATTACGAGTTGGGCTCTATGGGACAAATGCAGCAAAAGTACTGTGCACTGCATCTGATATAAGTGTTGTCTTATATCAGATGCAGGGCGCTCAGCCATTCAGTTGGCTGGAAGAGTGGGGAAGAATACACTGTATACCGCCTGCATTTTCCAGCCGCCCGATGACCCTCCCCGTGTGGTGCCATCTTTTTTTTTGTTTGGCGGCAACATGGAGCGTCTCGCTGTTGCCTTCCCTCCTCTCCCATTTCCCCTTTACCCCCAAAACAAAACAAACTCTTTTCCCACCTCCTCCTTCCCCACTTACATTGCTGGACTGGAGCTTTGTGCTCTGGCCCCAAGGCTCCTCCTGCCGCGGCTGCAGAAATGCAAAAGGGACTTAATCCCTTTTCCTATGGCGGTGGCCATCTTTTGGGTTTTGTTTCTCTGGAGATTGGCGTAGCGCAATACACGCAGCCAATCTCCTAAACAAATATATATATATTTGCACCCCAGATGAACACCTGGTGTGAATCTCTATTACCCCCTTTTTGGGGGCAGACTTGGCCTGTAACGGCTCACAGACCTCGCCGAGCCCCGAGCTTTACTCAAGCCGGCCTAGGCTGGGGATGGTGGGCCATTACTGGCCATGTACACCCCCTGACAAAGGGGTGATTGCCAGTCACTCCCTAGGGGTTCTCATGTTAATAGCGCTCATAGTGATTGTGCTTTGGTGGTGCTGCAGAGAGTGTATTGATAAAAGGGTCCATTCACATATATACCACTGCCCAGCAACGTGAAACATCTACAAGTCAAGTTTTCTATTTCATGGTGAGAGTTATAACAATGTTAAAAAGGAAATTGATGCCATGATGAGAATAAACTATGTCTAGTCATTGCATTAAGGGGTTAATAAAGGGCAGTCCACGTTTACCCGGTTCTCAAAAATAAAGATATTATTGTCAAAAGGGCATGAAATGCATGAATAAGCCTTGTGTGTAACAAAGATGGTTACACGAGCAGAGCAAAACGGGGTGACTGTGGAAGCATACGCATAGACAATGGCAATGGTTCTAAATGTTATTATGAAGCTACAGCTGCCATGGCTGATGGCACAGTGAATCAGGTGCTCTCTTTGGGAGATGGGCAGTGGCACCAGTAAATAGTACATGTCAGCCACTGTCAAGCACAAGCAGGACAGAGACGGGCGGGCACAGCATTTTTCAAGGCATTAAGCAGGTTGTTTAATGAACGCAGAAATTGGCAGCTAACCTTTAAGGTTTCTGACGAGATTAACGTTTTGAAGAAGGACTGGTCACATGATCAAGGGAAGCCGCAGGTGCATGGACATTAATGATGCACAAGCAGTAATATGCTCCCTGAAGCGAGAGTGTGGCTCTTCCCAGGACAGCATCAAGGACGAATAAGGTATTCAATAAGAGGCAAAACATTATCACCTTATAAATGATAGAATTCACTGGATTAAAGCATTATGTCAGCACCTTAAAAGGGAACAGACTTCCAGGTTTTGCATTATATCACAATTCAATAAAATGACTCTTCCAAATTTAACGTGTGGACAGGCACAATCCCCATTAGTGATATGATCAGTTCTGTTAAAGGTATGCCAGCAAATGGTGCTGCCATTCTGCCTTCTTGTGTTGTTTTCTTCAATGCCATATTCACCAAACCTCAATGTTCTTCACTGATGACACGTTCGACACCCACCCACCTCTTCCACATCCGTTGTTCAGGATTCTGAGCCTGCATCGCCACAGTGTTGCAGCTGGAATCGGTGCTACCTTTCCCCGCTATCACATCCCACCATGTGCACCACTCACCCAATGTGCCTCTGTGTAGGTCGGACCAGGGCTCTCCCCACCGCTGTTTCTCCTTGGAAACCGTGATTGTGTTGGTCATTAAATAAGATCCCCCTCACTTTAGAAAGGACTAATTATACCCATTTGCCTCTTAATAGTGCCAATTATTGATACCCATTCATGTATGCAGTCCCTCCTCGTGGTCACAGACGGATCTTCACAGCAATGACATTAACCTATTGAGCTATCAGATCCGACCAATGGCAATGAACAGGTGAGTGAGTGAGTGCTGGTGCAAGTAGGGAAGACATTGAGTGAGTGAGTGTTCAAGTGAGTAGTAGATGAGCAAGCAAGTGAGTTGCAACTGTATGCTTTATTTTGGTTATAGGCTGGTATATATCGAGGAGTAAGAAAGTGATTATATTACCTGCCTTGGATCGAAGTGTTTCCTGAGATTCTGACCCTCTGGTGAACGTGCATTTACCCTGCTGGATGTGATCATGTGATGCAACGCATGTGCCACAGCGTAGACAGCGGTGTAAACACTGTACGTGAAATAGAAACTGGAAACATCCAGTGCTTTATCTGCCTGCCATTTCTGTCCCAGTGTCTGATTCTCTCTACAATGAGGGAGCATGGACTCATAGGGGAAGGTGCCATCCACATAAGGTGCAGCGCAGTAGAAACTCAAAGCCCATTCTTCCAGAAGTAGGTAACTATGTTCTACATTGAAAGGCGTCACGCTGTACATATACTCCTTCAGGCCTGGGATCTCTCCCCTGGGAATGGAGACTGCCAGCTAGCCATTAAGTAGCTTTGGAGTTGGAAAATACACATGTTGTTTTAAATATGATGTGGATGCTGAGGCCAGCCACACCTTGACCATCTTTCATTTATAGTAAAAACTAAGAAAATCCCACCAGTCGTCTCGTGTGCAGTAAATTATCACCACATTGGCAGTCGATGCATAAACAGCATTTACAGTCCGCGCCATCTCTTCCTTATTGTAGTGAGGTGCCCTGCGGAGTCTTTCATTGAATGCCACGCAGGCCCCACTGTTGGTGATCTCTCTTTCCAGCTCCTCAGCAGCTCTTGTGCCAATGTCATTATCTGATGTGAGGATCTCAACCCAGGTCCATCCAAAGTGCCGAAGCAGCCTGGCGATGCCGCGGGGCTCGTGGATCATGTTTGGGACTGTCCGGTAAAAGAAGGGGAACTTAACCCTGTCGCTGAAGAGTGGGTCAATGGCACCATAGCTGACCTGATGAAGACAACATACATGAGTTATTAGACACGTTACACAGCAATGAGCAAAGCACAGCATTAGATGGTTCCATGCACTGCAAAATTATTTGGGATCAATATTTTATTGACACACTGAGAATGTTGTACGTTGTTTTGTGATATCTTTGGTGTCCTGTTTATATACTTATTTTTTGTTGTCATGCTGTTTGAATTCAGTTTTATGTTTTCCACTATGTTATGTTAGGGTTGTCATTTGGTTTTAGAGACTTGAAATTAATTTGAATAAATATACTTGATGTAAAGGTGTTTGCAATTGATGCACACAGTCAATTTCTTCAGGACCTAGTGTCCCGGGTGATCGAGCAGAGTTGCTATTTCTGGGTGCTGAGGTATGAGTGTAGATACCTTCAGTGAAGTAGAACATGCAAGGAAATGTTCCACTGCATGAGGTGGCAAGAGGCTTTATCCCTCCAGTGCTTAGGGGTTTGCTCACTCACTGCCAGATGTGTGTACATGTCTTTCCACTATCCTCATCATTCAGACATGTTTATATTCTATATGGGTACACGTATGCAAAACATTTCCCCATGCCATTTTCTGTTTTTTTCTATTTTCCCATGCCACCTGAAACTGCCATGTGCTAATTCTCTCTATTGTCACATGGCCATTACACAATGTCCCAGAAGAACCAAACCAACACACACTGCCCCAAGCAAAACTGCCACATGTCCATTTCAATTACACTTTGCTTTAAAAAACTGCCCCATGTCAATTATCACTATCTCTAGGCCAGGGACTTGTACTATGCCGCTTTTTCATCTCCCAGAAGATTGCCCATGGCCCTTTGACACTGCCCCACCAGGGAAATGCTCTGCGTCTCTTTCATTTCCCCTAGACCATTGCCCCGCACCCTTTGACATTGCCCCCAGAAGATTGCCTTAGTCTGTCTGTCATATATTTACTTCAGGACTGCAATAGCTCCCACAAAAGCAGACAAACACATAGAATTACACAATTCATAATAAAAACAATATCAAGAACAGCACTTCCAGGGGTAATATGTAACAATTTTAAATACAGCAACGCATACGCATTCCAGATATTTCAATCTATATATATAAAGGTCAAAGTTTGGCTGTGGGTTTGAGGTGGGTTTTGCGGGTTTGTGGCTTGGCGAAGGTTTGTTCCTTATACAATTGCACCCTGTTTCACCAATTTGCACCGAATTTTGCATAATTACCTGTTAGTACCTTCCGGACAATACCGGCTACATGACATTTCCCCCCCCCCCGCCCAACCCATTCCCTAGATTTCGGCACAAGTCAAAATGTGTGGGTTGGCAAAGTTTTGTTCCTTATACAGTTTCACACGGTTTCACCAATATGCACCAAATGTTGCATAGTTACCTGTTAGGACACTTCAGACAATACTAGCTACATGACATTTGGACATCCACCCCGGTCCCTGGATTTCAGCACAAGTCAAAATTTGTTGGTGGGTTTGCAGCTTGGAAAAACATTGTTCCTTATACAATTCCACACTGTTTCACCAATCTGCACCACATTTGGCATAGTTACCTGTTAAGACCCTTCAGCCATTAAAAAAAGGTGTGGGTTTGTGGCCTGCCAACACAGCTGTAAACCATGTTCACCAGGTCAGGAAACAAAGTTTTTTCCAAATCAAGCTGTTAAATGCTGCAAACCATGTTCACTGGAAAGGGAAAGAAAAATTCTTGCTGCATCAGGTGAAATTACTTTTCCAGAAGATTTTTGCAAGTTGGTGCTTGCCGATGAAGCCGTAAACCATGTGGACCGGGAAGGGAAACAAAATATTTATCAGATGTGAATGGACCTGAGAGGCGAAGGTGAAGGCAGGTAGCAATCCAGAAGTTTCAACATTTTTTGCCGCATCAGGTGAAATTACTTTTCCAAAGTATTTTTGCAAGATGGTGCCTGCCTACAAACTCATAAACCATGTTCACCAGGAAGGGAAACAAAAAATGTTTCTAATCAAGCTGTAAAATGCTGCAAACCATGATCACTGGGAAGGGAAACAAAAAATGTTGCTGCATCAGGTGAAATTACTTTTCCAGACAGATGATTTTTGCAAGTTGGTGCTTGCTGATGAAGCCGTAAACCATGTTCACCGGGAAGGGAAACAAAATATTTAGCTTCTCAACCGGTCCTGACATGAGGAACAGAAACCTTGTGTCATGTCGCTAGGATTCATGGTTCCCAAGATATTGTACCGCAATGAACTGCACCACGCCAGAGTGAGGCGGAACAGCAACCTACATGACCATTCATTTTCAACAATTGATGAGTGTTATCATGTCTGTCTACAGAACCCGTTCGTAGAACGGTACTTCTTGTAGTATTTAATAATAAGAAAAATACTAATTATAGATATATTTAAGTAAGGACTCACTTTGGGCCTCATCAGGGATTGGGCAGAGCGGCAAAATTGCAGCGGTAACGCTATTACTGGCGCATTACCACTCCGCCCAATCCCGAGGTTTGGGCGGAGAGCTAGAGATTTACCTCCAGCACAGAGCTTTCCGCCCATTTTTGATGCTATTATCGCCGGTGCTGTTATGGTGGTAATAGCACCAAAAAACTGCACCAGACCAAGTTTTGTATTTGTATATTATTTAGCGCCTTAAACCAAAGCGCTGTACATTTTAAAAACAAAGTGCAGTACAAAAGAATGATAGGCAATTAACATCAATCCTGGTAGCAGACAATCAGGGATATTGAAGAAGGTGGGTTTTCAAGGAGAGACAAAAAAAGAGGGTAGACAGTAATGGAGCGGAGAGAGGGTGGGAGAGCATTCCAGTGTAAAAATCGGAAACCAGGCTGGGCACATGGAGGACGGGGAACGTTGAGTCTAAAGAGGGAAGAAGAACGGAGAGCACGAGATGGGGTATAGAAAGATACAGGTGCAGCAAGGTAATGCTAATTGTGTTAAGTCTTTTAATTCCAGTGGAGCTACTACTCCGTGCAATATGCAAATATTACTTTAAGCCCATGTCCCTTTCATTGTGTTTTCTCCAAACAAAAATACGATGTCAAGACCGAAGGCGAGCACTATGCTTCACTTCTCTAGCAGCCTTTCAAAATTCTCAAACCATTTCAATTACACTTTGCTTTAAACTCTCAAACCTTTTATATATATATATATATATATATTGGATGACGGCTAGGGAAATACGGTTGAAGTTTGATATTCCTACTTTTTGTTTGACGGACTATCGGAAGATCAGGAGGGTGGTGGGGGATGTGGATTTGGGAAAGAGAATCAATATAGACTGGCTTGGTTGGGTGCCTGGAGTGAGTGGATGTGGCCTGGTGAGCTATGTTTATAGACTGGTGGTGTCGAACTATCAGGCTAATGATGCTTTGAGATTGGAATGGAATCGGAGAATTGGTGAGGATCTTATGGAGGATGATTGGACAGGTATTTGTGAGAATGTGAAATTGTGTTCTTTGAGTCTGGCTGATAGGTCACGTCAAATAAAGATTTTGAATATAACTTACTGGACACCTGAGAGAATGATGAAAAGGGGGATGAGTGTCAGCTCTGAATGTTGGGCATGTTTACATGAGGTAGGCACCTTGGAGCATATGTTGTGGGGATGCTCAAGGGTGAGAGGTTTGTGGTTTGAGTTTGACCAGATCTGTGAAAAGATTTTGGAGGAGAGGGTTCATATGGATTTTAAGACAATCGTGTTGGGCTGTCGAGATTTATTGGACAACCTGACTACTTCGCAGAAGAAATGGATCTTTCGAGGGGCAATGGTGTGGAAGAAATTAATTTTGAGACATTGGAAAAAATCTAACCCTATTACTATTGAGGAATGGATTTCAGATATACATTTTCTAGCGGATATGGAGAGAGTGTTGTATTGAAGGGAGAAGAAAACTGCATTATTTAACAAGATTTGGGGTACATTTCTGTTATTATATTAGACCTGTTCATTGATTGATTTGTGACTCCTGGGGAGGAGAGGGGTTTTCTGATGTATATAGTTTTGTTAGCTTTGTTATCATTACCTTATGATGTTATATTATGTACATAATGTTTCTATGTTGTGCAATTCTTGAAAAAAAAATATTTTTAAAAAAATTATTTCTATATATATATATATATATATATATATATATATATATATATATATATATATATATATATTCACTAACAAAAAACATTGTTAAAGGGACGTTATGGTTAAGTTGCACTAGCAAAAACCTATGAAATTCAATGGTAAAACATTGTTATAGGGACGTTATGGTTACAGATAAAACTGAAAAAACCCTGAAAATCGCCAGTTATGGTAAGCTAAGCAACCATAACTCGCGCCACCAGTGTGCACTGCAAGGTCTAACACCCATGACATCAAAGATGCCATCACAAATCTCATTAAAAAGGTAGGTGACCTACGGACACCGCAGTTTCCCGGCCTATCCACAATAACAATGGAGGCATTCGTACAACGCCAGCACGCTCCGCATGTCCTCATTTTGTCCTCCACCTACGATGAAGTGTGGGAGGGGACATTTGGTCGTTGTGCAAGTACACGCATGGGTATATGTTCCTCTGTCTCCTGGTAACACTGCCACTGTGCAGCATCTGCGAACGAACATTAATTAGGTCGCAGTGCTCACCCACGGCCTGCAGGTACCTATACAGATAAACATCCCACCTGCTATACCTTATAAACAGCCAGTGTCTCCTAAAATGCACGGCATATGTATGGCACCCTATTATTGAAGTGCAAACGGTATGCACATGCGCACAATGTATACCGCCCAAAACGCGTCCTGCGGACAGCAGTTCGAAAGGAGAGCAGTGGCGACGTCACAATGCGACCGCACCCAGTGACACGATCGGACCCACGGACAGCAGCAAAGTACAGTGTTGAGGAACGCAGGGAGTGTTTTTCGGTAAGTACACGCTTACAAACACACCACAATGGGCTGTTGAATACGTATGTAGGTTTTTGAACAATATGGGCCTGTTTGCCAGGTGCAAGTTCTCCACAGCAGCCCTACAAAAGGTCACACCCAGAGCTGCTCCTTTTCAGAACACAGTATCAAGCCACATAGGTTTGATGTGTAAGTCATGTTGGACCAAATAGGCTGTGCTACATTGCGTTTGCAAGTAATTGCAACCATGTTAGTCCGGCTCAGTGTGCACAGTAATGTAGAAAATTAAGAGCGGCCCTTCCTATGACCCACACCCGCAGGTGTGATAGTGCCCACTGTCCCAATGTCACGGGTAGCAAGCTGAAACTGGGAGTATGTGCATGTGCGTTTTCCCAAGGACGGCGAAGGCTGTGCCCCAATAAAGCAGAAACATTCCTTCTTCCCTATCTACTGTCTTCTTTCCAGCAAGCTGTCATTGCGTACTATTAAAAAGTTCCACATGCATCCACCAATAACATTGAAGAGCTCCCATGTAACAATATCAGTTCTGTACAACAGTCCTCTGCCTACACACCATGCCCAGAAACATTATCGCGCAATCCCTTTGCCTCCACAGTCCCATTTCCATTACCCCATCCTGAAAGCCCCCGGATGTGGCTTTCGTGCTGCGTGTGGGTGTGGGGGAATACATTGTAACCAGAGTAGGGGGAGTTCGTTGTAAGGTGCAGCTCTGAAAATAGCTTTTTTTGTAGATGCTTCTAGAGAAACACTTTTTTCGGTTTTTATTTGATTTTGTGTTTTTTTTGTGCTCGTATTAGTCCGGTAAACTCTTCAGCGCATCCTGTAGATAAGCAAAGAAAACTGCATTACCAGTGTACGACAACAAAATGCCATTTGCTTGGAACAACTCTGCTTTTCCACAACTGATGGGGTCATTATTGCAGAAGAACATCCCACGAACCGACAAAAAAGTATACATGCTTCTGTTGGTGAGACCCGTTGCGACCTCTAGCTGGCAAAAGCAATCATTGGAATAGGTGCATAGTAATCTTGGTGGTATACATGAGAAAAGCACCTGGGCAGCAACATCAAGCTGGGTAGGAGAGTGGGTCTTCCATTGTAGATGTATAAAGGTTTTTTCTTTTTTTTTACGTGCGTGCGAGCAACTTTTTTTTTGTTTTTACTCTTTTATGCGTTTCTGTTTGCCTCTCCTCACATTTTAACCACATTCTGGTCAATGCTGATTGCACAGTGTAAAAGAAAACAGCATTGCTAATGGCACTCAAATAAATACCATTTCTATTGAACCACTGCATATTTTGCGACCTCATGATCTCATAGTGGGTGGTGAGCATGCCAGCATTCTGCATGAATTAACACATGCTTCTGTTTATAACACACCTTCCGACCTCTGGCTGGGACAAATTACACCGACATGGGCCCTACTCCTCTTGGTGTTATCCATGAGAAAACAACCTTGTCAGTAGGAAAAATCTGCCTCACTGCATTCTGCAACCTCTTCAGGTGACGGATTTAACATCCACATGACATGTAACCCAAATGTAGACTTCCTTAGTACACCACAACATAGACTACCTGCGTAACGGAGGCCACATATCTGCAAAGGCGAACCGTCCCGCCGAAACTGCAGTCACCTTGACAGCCCCAGAAAGAGTCCCCTCCTTCCAACACAAAATTACCAGCAACGCCTCTTTGCACACAACACCTGTGAAGATGGCGCACAAATGTATCACTGACGATAAGCACTGTGCGTCTCTCCATCTCGACCAACCTCACAACACAGTATTGGGAAGAAATAGTACTGCCCCTTCCGGTTAACCACACCCTAAACAACTAATTGCCTATTTGCCACAATTCCATTTCATGGCCACCATGCTCATAATGGCAGGATTTGGCACGTCCGCTTTCCCATCTACAGTGAGGGCCACGGCCCAGTAATACAGACACAATACTTCTTCACTTTGCACTGGCATTTTTGCAGCACTCCCTCATTGGGTGCTGTCAAATTTTCAAACATGCATGCAGCAATTACAGACAAAACCTCTGCATTGCACACTATCATTTCTGTACACCACTCCATATTTACCGTTAAACACTCTCCGTGCATGTTTCATTTCATTGCAAAGCCCCTCCACCAAAACCTTTTTCTAAAGAATGCACGATTACAACATCCACGAAGATCCTGAGGCGCACCCAGCACACCTTTGGCCATGCACACAACAGTGCTACCCTTGCCCACACCCACCACAACACTATGGATCCATGCATGCGACCATGTGGGCAGCTAACATTATGCACAAACATAACATGCGTAGCGGCACGTCTACCCAACTTCCCCACACCATAAAACACCCATTCATGAAAACGTATCACAATTAGCAGAATCCACAAACCTACCATCGCCTGCAGCACCACTACCCATTGCCATTCACAAAGTATTGTGTCACTGGCAACCTAAGCACAACATCTTCACAACATTGGGCCTACTTCAATAAAGTTGCACACAGCAGAGTAACCAAGCACATATAAGCTTCACTTCAACCATACCCTCGTCCCTACTAACATTATATAAACACTGCACCCTGTGGCCACACTGCACAACTTCTCACTGCACCATCTTCTGCCGTACACCAAATACTGTAGCATGTTGCAACTATCACCACAACTATGGATTGCAAGATACGCTTTTCAACTCACTTGTGCTGCTGTAGCACATCTTCAATGTGCTCCACACCCATTCTCCAAAGATCATCACCCTGTGCCTAATGCACTGTCAATCCTGAATTGCTGCAGTGGGTGCACACATTCCCTGCACCATAATGCAATAATGCATGTCAGCATGTCACCAACTGCCACTATGCACATACACACCGCTGGCATTGGCACTCCTACCCAACCTCCGCACCACAAACTATCTATACAGCGTAAAATGCAACATTCTACATAATCTACAAACATTACACTATCTCCGACACCCTTACTCCCTTTCATTCAAATACTATGGTCTTACCCACTTCCACTTAAAGTATTGTGTCACTGCCAACCTTTCACAAAATGCCCACAACTTTGCCCCTACTCCAAGCAATCTTCACACAGCACACTATCCAAGCACATATAAGCTGCACTTCAACCATACCCTCTTCCATACTGACAGTATGCAAACACTGCACCCAGTGCCCACACTGCATGACTTTTCACTGCACCATCTCCAACCACACATGAAAAACTTTACCATGTTCTAACAGTGGCCTCACCTGCGAAACCAAACATATACGCATGGCAGCTCACTTCTGCTGCTCTATTCCATCTAAAATGTGCTGCACAACCATTATGTACAAGTCACCACCCTCTAACTGATGCAGAGTCAAAAATGCATTACTGCCGTGGGTGTGCTCAAGCCCTAGGCTCTTGAGTGCATGGCCTACGGCCTTCGGCGATGCACACGATAGTCTAGACCTTGAACACACCCACTGCAGCGTAATGCCACCATGCATGTCACCATGTCACCAACTACGACAATCCACATACACAACAATGTCACCAGCACTCCCACCCAACCTGTGCACCACCATGGAGCTATGCAGCAATAAATTGCAACAGTTACCATAATGTAGAAAAAAAACACTGTCTCCTGCACCCCTGTGCACTTTCATTCACATACTATGGGCGTACCCACTTCCATTCACAAAGTACTGTGTCACTGGCAACCGACCCACATACTGTTCGCAACATTGGCCTTACCCCAACCAATCTGCATACACTACACTATGCAAGCACCACCCTCCACCAGATGCAGAGTCAGACGGCGGGTGTGCTGAAGCTCTAGGCTCTTGAGTTCATGCACTACGGCCTACAGCCTTAGGCCATGAACCCAATAGTCTAATCCTTCGAGTGGGACGGGTATGCCCAGACGTGGGTCCCGCGTCTGCCGAGCCTAGAGACCCAAGCTACTCCTCACTGATGACACCCAGCAAGGCGGAAACATGTCTGGGGATGCTTGTGTTCTCGTGTAGAAGGGATGTGATGTAGCAGTTTGGGCTGGACTGCCCCTTTTGGGGTAGGACCAACCCTGATTTGCATATGGTTTTTCCCCTTCTGTAATGGGTTGGCAGGCTGACAAACGATGGTCTGGAGGGTTGCCCAGAGCTTTGCCCGTGGTTATGATTAATTCAAAACCTTCCAGCCATCACCTTTCTGTTTTCCCAAAAGTCTAATCCTTCAACAGACCCACCACTACTTCATGCACCCATGCATGCCACCATGTGCCCAACTACTGCAATCCATCTGCAGAGCACAGTCACGCGTGCTCCTACCCAACCTATGTCATGTGCAATTCACTCCCCTTCTGAAATTCACCTGCCACCACTCACCACCCACCACGGAAAGACGTTGCCGCAAACAGGTCACGGCAGAAGCTATCAGGCCATTATGACAGCTGCCTCCAATCACCACACAAAGTAGTCGCCTATCTAGATACCCGCGAAGTGGCACAATACGCACGAATACTGCAGGCCCTCCTCTGTCTTCTTCCACCTATTTACATATGTCACATGAACCACTTCTCACTCCCCCGCCCTTTCCCTCCCTTCTTGCCACCAACACATGGTGTACAGTATATATTCCAGACCCTTCCGCCGGCGCACTGTCCTCTGATGCACCATGGCAGCGTTAGCCAAAGATTTTTGATGCACAGCAGGCTTCCCTCCAGCCAACCACAAGCCACGTCCAAAGTTCTCCGACAGCACGCCATTCTGCAAGCCAATGATACTTCTGTCCGCAGAGCGAACAGGGAAATGGGTCCGTGGAGCGGACCCAGATATCACTAATTTTTAGAGATGTACATTTCAGTTGTTTGCAACAAAAGTACTGATCGGATTCCCACCAAACACACAAAAGCATGCTTTCTGACCCAAGCCCCAGCTCCTGTCGCAAATTTGGTGCAAATCCTGCCAGCCGTTCGGGCTGCAGCCATGTGCAAAGTATTTCCCCATTCAGTCTATGGAGGAAACAAAAAACATTTGGGACCCCCCTATAACTTTGCCCCCCCTGCACGAAACCTTGCCCAACTTAGCGAATAAATTTCGACCTGGCCACATACTTTTTTTGCAAAGTTTGGTGACGATTCCTCCAGGGGGAGAGAAGTTGTAAACTGCCGAAAAAGTGGTCTTCCCATGAGTTTAGCAACTTAACCATAACTACACGGCCGCTACCATAGGCTGTGTAATAATAATAATTATATATATATATATATATATATATATATATATATATATATATATATATTCAATGAAACAACTTTGTTAAAGGGATGTTATGGTTACCAGTAAAACCGAAAACCCCCAGAAATTCGCCAGTTATGGTAAGCTAAGCAACCATAACTAACAGCACCACCGTGCACTGCTAAGACTAACACCCAGGACATCAAAGATGACATCGCAAATGTCATTGAAGACATCACTGATGACATCACATATGTGGGCCACTTTGTTCACTGACATATCTATGTCAGGCCGTTTTATTCACTGACAGAATATGCACATTGAAAATGTGTTATATATCTAGACATTAACCATCTTGTATGTTCTTAAAGTACTTTCCTTAGGCTTGGTCTAAGCTCATGGTGCACATATATGGGGCAATAAGCAGGCCTCAAACCCACAATTCATTTGTATAAATGATGATGAACTTTAATGTTATTGACATTTTCTGGTGATGTTGTTTCTTTCTTCCTTACTATAGTTTCCCTATATGTGTCTCTGATGTGTATGCATTGTGGGTCTTCATATGCATTGTTTGTACTAACACAACTATGTAGCACGTCTTGAATTATTAGCTATTTTTTCCATGTTTAACATTACTGAAAACTCTGATAAGGTACACTTCATTATTTTATTATCCAAAATTACCAGATTAATTATTGAACTTCTATGGTGCACGCTGCAGCTATTGCCTATGTGTGTGTATGATAATGTTCCTGTATTAACAACAACACTCTGATATAATTTTTTGTTTAGATGAGTACATTCTTTAATACATTTGTATTTTTTATTTTAGTTTTTTATTTGTTTTTGGTTAAAAAAACCTTTACAAAAATTGAATCATATTTATCACATATTAAATACATCTTACATCTACAAATCGTAAAAACACATTTAAAAGAAATATAAAATGTACTTTTTTTGTCATTTCATATCATTTTCCATTTGCAAGATATATATTCATACAATAAATTTGAAATGCATTCTAATTGATATGTACTTTAAACAAAAGTTTGAAAATTAAAATCATACATCTCTGTTAATGAATTTTTTCTTGGGTTTCAAATCTCGTGAGTTCCTTTTCTATAATTTTTAAGAAATTACCCAGTGCTAAAATTAATGGGTAGTGTACACCATTCATAAGTCTCTCCCATAGAAATACGGTACAGTCAGTAAACTCGATATTAACAAATTTAGCCAGGTAAAACATGCGTAACCACACTCCAATACTAAGTGTTTTAAAGTTTCATAGGGTTCTTTACATGCCGGAAATCTACATTGCGTTGTTTGCATATACATTGCTTTTCCTGCCCAATGCTGACACCGTTCTTTTATTCCAATGGAATTGATTTATTTTAAAACGTATGTACAGTCTCCTAGTAATCGGACAAGGAAATAGATTGACATAAAGGTTGCATGGAATTTGTTTCCTCGAAAATTTAGCATATTCGGAGTATGTAGAGTAACACTTTATTTGGTCAATTGTTCGAATCCAATCCTCCTCAAATAGTTTTTTCTTAACAAAGGCAGGACGGAAGCACAAGTTGTCAGAAGTGACTTTAAGTCTATCTAGTATCACATTCATTCGAGTTTCAAAGCTCTTAATTGTGGCTACTGAATTAGTTTCCATCGCATGTTGTAAGTCTTGGTATAAACAATTTCTAGGCGGATTTAATATTTTCGCATAATTTGATAATAGACGCCATACCACTCTGCATGATAGAGAGATCAAGTTTAGCTTGTGTCTAATCATGCAATTTGGGATAGACATTGCGATATTTAAAACATCTGTAAATATTCGTCCTTGCATAGTATCTAAGTACTCACATAAGTCAAAAGGACACACATCAAGAATATCAATCAAAACCACTTGGACCTTCATGGTTAAGAAGTCACGCATAGGGCTTAAGGAAAATTGACAGTATCTTGTAAAAATGATCTTCATTTGGCTCTTTAGTGGACGTGCTTTATTGTTCAATCTTCCTTTCCAGATGTTAATTGAAGAGTTACTGCTTATATGATTGCCAAGATAGCATATTTCAGACTGTAATTGTATTGCAAGATTGCCCATTTGCCACCTAAATGATTTTAATTTCCTGCCAGCATGTAGTATCAGGATATTTGTTTTGTTGACATTTGGTACAAGATTTAAATCCAGGGCGTATTTCTCAAAAGCAAGTAATTTCGCTTGAAGGCCAGTTGGAGTAGTGTCCATTATAAGCAGATCATCAGCAAATGCCAACCAATGTAATATTATTGCACCTAGCCTAACAGGATACATCCCCAGTTCCTTCCAAATCCAATCTAGATTGCAGACCTTTGTTCGCCAGAAGGCAGGTTACCAGCTGCCAAGCTTAAGTTAGGGATTGCTACTTCAGGTGAGGCTAAAGTTACTGGGGCAAGATTCTGATTATTATAAACGGTGGTCTGGTTAAAGATGTGATCACCATCACGTGACCCTAGCTGGTATTCATTCATAGCGCTTAGCTCCGGATATTTAAATTCTGATAAATTAAATTCTCTTGCTAGTACTTTTGAAGATAGGGCACCACTTTCGACTGCAAAATTTAAGATTTGTATCATACCAGTAAATGATAATGTGTCCGATGGCTTAACTTGTGTTTGCTCGGTAGTTTAGGTGCTGGTTATGTAGGTCCTAACTTATGGTTTGAATCAGGGCCAAGTGATTTTGATAATGGCATTATGGGTCCTATGTCATGACTTAACTTAGTAGCAATAATTCGCTCATCACTCCTCATCTCCTGCTCAATCCTATATACTGAGGTAGTAGGTGCTATATCTATTTTTGCAGCTAGACAAATGTCTGTATGCTTTCCTGGACCACAAATAATCGCATAATTATTCCTAGTAGGAGGGTGGATTGGTTTTATAGTAGATAAGTCAGAGCAACATACGTCAGCATATGATGGAGCAGTTGTAAGCCCCGAAGGTTTAGGTATCAACGGAGCAGTTATGGTGATTTTCTCTTCTCCAATTTCTTGATTAGTTGTTATATTCCCTGCCTTAGTAGTAGATTTTAAGCCCTTTGATGGGAAATAATTCCCCAATTCATTTTGAGTTTTTATAGGTTCTACATTAGATGTCACAGAATCCCCATCCCTGATCCCAATTCCGGGCAACATTTTCTTAGATTTATTTTTGATAGCCGTTTCAGGTATTCCCAGATTGGTCAATTGGGTGTCCCCATCGGTCGATTTTGTTAAATCTTTGGCATCATTTTTATTTATTTTTTTTGTATTAATTTTCAGGGATAAGTAGTGCACAACTTACTTCCGAAAGCTGATCTACATCTATGATGTCCTCTTCTTGGTGGGGAAGTAGTTCATGCTTCATTCCTGATTCAATCTTTTTATCTTCAGTACTTAACTGATCTTGTGATTTTAACATTTGTTTGTCATTTCTATGTTTCTCAGCTTGTTTTTTGGCCTTCAAATGGATTTTTTTAATACGTCTTGAGATAAACGAAGATTTATCACTTTTAGCCTTATTCTCCTCATCTGCCGTCTGCTCTTCGATAATTTTTAAGAGTTCAGACAGACTATCAGGAGATACAGGCGAAATGTCAGGCTGAGGGGAAGAAGGCTTTGTGTCAAATGTAGATTTTATCTCTCTGATGTCCTGCTTCAAGGATACAATATCAGTTCCTAAGGTTCCTAAAATATTAGCCAAGTCTATGGGTAGTAGTCGTGGTTGGTCCTCCTTAATTCCACGAAGTTCCAAGTCCTCATTTGGAAAGTGGCACTGAGTTTGTTTATGTTCTAATGTCAACTTTTCTGAAATGCCAAGTGGTTTATGGGAACTGGCAGCACAGGGGCAGAACAACGGGACAAATGTCTCTTTTGCTAACATAAAGCCTTCGAGACGATTGAGTTTCACAAGTATCTCATTAGATGTGGACTTCATTTCACGACGTTCCATGTGTTTGAAATCATGGCCTTTGTGTAAGAGGTCAAGAATTCTTATAATTACCGGAAAAGAGTATGGGCTGGGTGGTGAAGAGATATGCGGCAAATCATTACCCTCCTGTGAATTTTTGTCATGTCCAGAAAAAGGTTGCTGAATAGAGTTTGACAAAAGGTTTTCAGATTGATTAGCAGATATTCGTGGTTGTGTTGGGAAGGTAGGACTGATGATATGGTCGCACAGTAGCTTTTTGTCGATTAGTGGGGTTAACCCAGCTACAGATGCCTTAATACGTTTATTCAATTCAAAAGATGGGGCTAGGTCATTGCCCAAGGTACCAATGGTATGATTGTCTTCCACAAAAGAACTCTCCATAGCCTCATTTATACTGCTTGAAGCTGGAGTCCTGTCACATAAAATATTTTCTCCTTCTACTAAGTTGTATGCACAATTTTGCTTTGAGGGAGTATTGCTGATACCAGCCATATTACAAGAGACTTTAGTTCCTGCAAGTTTCGCTTCAGTGCATAACTCAGCATAACTCTGTTTGTGAAGGTTATAAGATGTTAATGGCCCATTAGATATTATATTTACCTCGCTCGGAGGACAAGGGTCACCAATTGATGCAGATAATGGGTATGCGGCATTCCCGCTGCATACCAAAGCATCCAACTTGAGAATTTGAACTTCGGTCATGTCCGTTAAGCGGCCACTGCGAAGACCAGCTGCCATTACTCAGTCCTACATTAGTAGCAATACCTTTGCAACTACATTTAGCAGAAAATAGGATCTAGTGCCCACTTACCCACCAGCCTAACAGCCAAACAGCCAGTCCAGTCCACTTGAAATGCCACTACATTAAGTAGTTCAGAATAGGTCTCCCAATCACTCCTGACATTGTGTTACCAACATTATAAACACAGCCCCTTGTAGAGACATTTTATCAAAATGTATTGCATAAGTGTATAAGTGATGACATCAGTGATGTCATCAATGACATTTGTGATGTCATCTTTTATGTCCTGGGTGTTAATCTCAGCAGTGCACGTTGGTGGCGATAGTTTTGGTTGCTTAGCTTACTATAACTGGCACATTTCTGGGAGGTTTTGGTTTTACTTGTAAGCACAACGTCCCTTTAACAATGTTTTTTCATTGAATTTCATAGTTTTTTTTATTATTGCAACTTAACCATAACGTCATACTAACAACATTAATATCCATGAATTTCATGGGTTTTTACCAGTCCACGCTAATTTCCCACAACTTACTAATATCAAACTTCCCCCAATATAGCAACATTTTTGTCAAATTTACTAAGTTTGACCTTAAACTGTCTTTCCCCAGGTTCTAGCATCATTTTGAATACTTATATACAAGTTTTTCAACTTTTTCCATTGTTTTGTGTTAGTTGACATCCTCTGCATGATGAGGTATCCGCGATCGCGTCCGCACTTCGTAAACGGGTCCGTGCTTCGTGAACAGTTTAGAACTGCATTTTCTGCTGATCTACGAACTTTCAACCTCAAAATGTACCCTTGCAAAGCTCCTACACCTATTCTTACTCATTATCCATTAACAATCCAGCACAGAGCACGTACTTGGAAGAATATTAGCAAAACTGCTATTTATCTTAAAAATTCCATCAGCTATTATCATCCCTACACCCCAAGAGCCACCACCACCAGCTAGCGGACATACACACCAAAAAAAAGCACACTACTTCCAAAGACAATGAAGAGGACCAAGAAAGTGAGGTATAGGAAGTGCCTACATCTAGCAACCAGAGAGAATCATAGGTGTGGGAGTTCTTTACCACTGTTGGCAATGCACCAAAGGCTAAAGCTACTAAAGTGAAATTCACTGAGTGCAATGCTGTACTCAGCCGCGGACTACCTGGACAGTACTCCTACGGGACCACCAAATCTAACCACTGCAATGCTGTCAGAAAGGTTGTTCCATTCTTAGCAAGTAGTAGGCTGTCTTCCTCCACCTCATCTTCCTCAACCAATACTGTAACCACACAGCCTACTTCTGTGGGACACAAAATCCCACCAGCTTCCTTACAAGCAATAAAAGAGGATGTCGATCCATATCTTTCGAAGACAACAGTACTATATCCTGCAACACGACACTCTGCAGGGGGGACTCATTTTTAAGTGCTTTTGAAGCTGTAATCAAGGAGCATGAGAACACTGCCCCCTACCTTAGATGTAACACACATGCAACTTCTTCCCCTGTCCACCTACCTCTCCATATTAATGGTTGGCGCCTCTTCCCTCATTTCCCTCCCCACCTTACTTTGACTTCTCCTGCAAAAAAAATAAAGTTGCTTTAGGAACCACCTTTCACAGTTAAAAAAGAAATAATCTTATAGACTCCATCTACTTTACATTTCTCAATAAAGTAGATAGACTCAATAAGATTCTCCAGAGGCTGGAACAGGGGATAATGGCCCAGCAGCACAAGTTATCAGCCCAAGTGAAGCGAGGGTGGATAGCGAGGGCTCGGGCCATTATGCCCCATTCCAGCCCCTGCAACGGAGCAGGGGGGTTTGAAGGCCATCCCGGGTTGCCAAAGCAGTAAACCAGGGCGCTAAAAAAAAGGATTTTCCTTCCTACAGTGGGATGGATGCAGTGTCGCACTGTAGGAAGGAAAATCCTTTTCCAAGATGGCCAACATGGGAGGGGAAAGCAGGGCTCCATACAGAGCCCTCTTCCCTTTCCATGGTGGCATGTGGGAGGTGAAGAGAAGGAGTGAATGCGGCAGCAGCAACCACCAGCATCGAAATAAGGTAAGTAAGGGGGGTGAGGGGTTAAATAAAAGAAATGGAACGGAGGGTGGGGGAGAAGGCGGAAGGGATAGCCGGACGTCAGGCGGCTTGGAACGCGGGCTTGTACCGCTAGTTCAAGTCTGCATTCCTAGCCACCTGATTGGCTGGCTTCCCGCCCAGGGTGCTAATGGACAATTGTATACGATAGAAAAATATAAAAGGATAGAATCAATTTTCTTTCCCAAATACTTTTCTCTAGCATACAATAAGGACCATAATCGATGGACCTTTATAACTATCCACGGTCTCCACAGTCCCCTTTCCAGGCCATGGATCATTAAAAGACCTGTATGGCATGTGCACACCATTGCACAGGGCAGCCCTTCTACACTTTTAAATTTTATATTTGTACAACTCTCTTAATGCCTGCTTTCAAACAGTCATACATCCATCCACCAATCACTTCCAGAAACGGTAAATATAACCCTATGACCATATTAAGCTTCCACACCACAACTGCTACTTAACAATCGTCTTAAAATCTTTTGCATCTGCATTTTGGATGCCAAGGTGGAACGCCACTGGCTAACTACTGGAGGAGAGGAGTCCCAAGGGTGGGATGCACTTAACCATGGCATCCCATTAACAATGTTTTTCTGTCAATTAAATAGGTTTTTATAAGTGAAAATGTTTCATGGTGTTACGTCTGGTATATAGGTTATTAATCATTCCTCTTTTCATATATATGAAAGAACTATAAACTTCCTTTAAGAATCATATTTTTTGTAACACATACGTATTCTGTCTTTTGGGCAATATTTTTGAATAAAAGCGCTGGTGAGGAGGAAGATAATCCTGATGAGAGTCCATCCATGAGCAAACCTGAGAAGGGGACAATCAAGGGGAGCAAACAAACCCAGAAGAGAAAGGCCTCTTCTACTCCCTCTGGTGCAGATACAGGGGGTAAAAAAGAAGCCCCAAAAGGCAAGTGATGCATCCAACAGGTTAAAGAACACTTTCATGTTAAATAAGCTTTGCCCAGCCTCATACCTCCTTCCCATGTGAGTGACCACAGCAAGCGTTACCTGCCAGTGCGGGGCAAAACAGAGCTTTTCATAGCAAATTGGCGCAAGCGTTCAGGTGATGCCTGGGTGCTCCAAATGGTGGCAGGGTTTTGCCTAGAATGTGTGGGAAAACCACAGGCAAAGGCATCCCCCCCCCCCCCGGGGATGCAAACCTCTCAGGATTAGAGTTGTCAGTGCAAAAACAGGCGATACAGCGAGCAAGCCCCTTGAGGCAGGGTTTCCACAGCAATATGTTCCTGGTCCATCGAAAAGACACGGTGCGATCAGTCAATAGCTTAAAGGAGTTGAACAGCTGGTTAGTTTACAGACATTTCAAAATGGGTTGGATTCACCTCCTATGGGATATAATCAGAACGGAAGACTGGTTAGTGAGGCTGGACCCGAAACATGCCTACCTCACCGCACCAGTAGCAGTAGATCACTGTCCATTTTAAAAGTTTACTTGGAGAGGGCAGTCCTGGTAGTTCAGAAGCTGTTTGGCCTTTCCTCAGCCCCTTGGGCCTTTATCAAGTTGGTGAGGCCAGTGGCAGTAGCACTCAAAGACAAAGATGTCAGAATGATCATGTATCTGGACGATATATTGTTAATGGCAGAGGACAAAGTGCAACTGCAGGCCCAAGTGCGGTGGGTGACCACTGACTTGACCGAGCTAGGGTTTCTAGTGAACAAGGAAAAATCAGCACTGACCCCCAACAAAAGGACAGAATTCCTGGGCTTTGTAGTAGACACCAGAAGATCGACTCTGGAGCTAACCCTGCAGAAGATGATAGCGATAAATACGAGAGCAGTCCTCAAGTGATAGGTTATATCACTTTAGAGTCTAGCCAGAGTAGTGAGTCTGCTAGCGGCTTCCATTTGAGCGATTTTCCTCGCCCCACTGTACTACAGGGGCTTGCAAAGGCTAAAGATGGGACCACTAACTTGTCCCACTTGAGAAGGAGAGCAAAGCGGAGCTCCAGTGGTGGTGCATGGAACAGTTGAACCATATTCAGAGATGTTCCAGAGCTTATCATAGAGCCTAACGCCAACAGGTCAGGTTGGGGCGTCAGGTGCGGACAGTTGGAAACAGATGGAAAGTGGAATCTGGAGCAGCTTGACTTACACATCAACTGTCTGGAGCTACTAGCAGTGAATGCATTCATCCAAGGGGAAGGCACTCTGTTTTGTTCTGTTTCGGATGGACAACATATCTGTGGTGCGCTATATCCATAAACTGGGGGGAACAAGATCCAGAATGTTTGCCTGAACAGGAGGATCTCGCTCACAGCAGAGAACCTGCCGGGTATGCAGACCAAAATAGCAGATTGGAACTCCCGCCATTTACAGGATTTAAGTGATTGGAAGTTACAAAGACCAGTATTCGAGTAACTACTAGACAGATGGGGTCAGTTCAATACGGACCATTTTGCTTCCAGACTGAACACTCAACTGCTGAAGTACTTCACTTGGAGGCGAGATCTGGAAGCCCTATGGAAGGATGCATTCCTGCAACCCTAGGCAGGGAATTTTCATCATGCATTTTAACAATGCTGGGAAGGGCACAAGCAAATATTTGCCGAAACTGGACAGAGGTAGTGATAGTGACACCAGAGTGGAGATCGCAAGCTTGGTTTCCAGTTCTGATGGAACTTTCCTCCGATTTCCTGCAGAACATTCTGTATCAGGCGGGCCTATTTAGAGTTGAAAAATCGGAAACCGGGGTAGGCACATGGAGGACGGGGAACGTTGAGGCTAAAGAGGGAAGAAGAACAGAGAGCACGAGATGGGGTATAGAAAGATACAAGTGTAGCAACGTAATGCTAATTGCGTTAAGTCTTTTAATTCCAGTGGAGCTACTACTCCGTGCAATATGCAAATATTACATTAAGCCCATGTCCCTTTCATTGTGTTTGCTCCAAACAAAAATTTGATGTCAAGACCGAAGGCGAGCACTATGCTTCACTTCTCTAGCAGCCTTTCAAAACTCTCAAACCTTTAATATATATATAATATATATACATATATTGATAAGCACGGGCTGGCTGGCAGTCCAAGCGGCACTCGGGCAGTGCTAGAAAAGTAAAAACAAGGCAAATCCCAAACGGAAAAATCCGCTGCAAAACAGTCCTTTATTTTTCAAATATCCATGGACAAAGAGGGCAGCAGGCAATGCAGAGAAAGTGACTACGCGTTTCACTATTTTGCGGGCTTCGTCGGGTCAATATATATATTTTCACAAAAAACGTTGTTAACGGGACGTTATGGTAAAGTTGCACTAGCAAAAACCTATGAAATTCAATGGTAAAACGTTGTTACAGAGACGTTATGGTTACAGGTAAAACCGAAAAAACCCCGAAACTCGCCAGTTATGGTAAGCTAAGCAACCATAACTCACGCCATCAGTGTGCCCTGCAAGGACTAACACCCATGACATCAAAGATGACATCACAAATGTCATTAAAAAGGTAGGTGACCTACAGACACCGCAGTTGCCCGGCCTATCTACAATGATAATGGAGGCATTTGTACAATGCCAGCACGCTCCACATGTCCTCATTTTGTCGTCCACCTACGATGACGTGTGGGAGGGGACATTTGGTCGTTGTGCAAGTACACGCATGTGTATATGTTCCTCTGTCTCCTGGTAACACTGCCACTGTGCAGCATCTGCAAACGAACGTTAAGTAGGTCGCAGTGCTCACCCATGGACTGCAGATACCTATACAGATAAACATCCCACCTGCTATACCCTATAAACAGCCAGTGTCTCCTAAAATGCTCGGGAAACGTATGGCGCCCTATTATTGAAGTGCAAACGGTATGCACATGCGCACAATGTATACTGCCTAAAACGCGTCCTGCGGACAGCAGTTCGAAAGGAGAACAGTGGCGACGTCACAATGCGACCGCACCCACGCACATGGGCGCGTATTTCAGTGACACGATCCGGACCCATGGACAGCGGCAAAGTACAGTCTTGAGGAACATAGGGAGTGTTTTTCGGAAAGTAGACGCTTACAAACACACCAAAATGGGCTGTTGTATATGTATGTAGGTTTTTGAACAATGTAGGCCTGTTTTCCAGGTGCAAGTTCTCCACAGCAGCCCTACAAAAGGCCACACCCCAGAGCTGCTCCTTTTCAGAACACAGTAGCAGGCCACATAGGTTTGGCGTGTAAGTAATGTTGGACCAAATGGGTTGTGCTACATTGCGTTTGCAAGTAATTGCAACCATGTCAGTCCGGCTCAGTGTGCACGGGAATGTAGAAAATTAAGAACGGCTCTTCCTGTGACCCACACCCGCAGGTGTGATAGTGCCCACGGTCCCAATGTCATGGGTAGCAAGCTGAAACTGGGAGTATGTGCATGTGCGTTTTCCCAAGGACGGCAAGGGCCGTGCCCCAATAAAACGGAAACATTCCTTCTTCCTTTTCTACTGTCTTCTTTCCAGCATGCTGTCATTGCGTACTATTAAAAAGTTCCACACGCCTCCACCAATAACATTGAAGAGCTCCCATGTAACAGTATCAGTTCTGTACAACAGTCCTCTGCGTACACACCACGCCCAGAAACGTTATCGCGCAATCCCTTTGTCTCCACAGTCCCATTTCCATTACCCCATCCTGAAAGTCCCCGGATGTGGCTTTTGTGATGCGTGCAGATGTGGGGGAATACATTGTAACCAGGGTAGGGGGAGTTCGTTGTAAGGTGCAGCTCTGAAAATAGCTTTTTCTTTGTAGATGCTTCTAGAGAAACACTTTTTTTGGTAATAATTTTATTTTGTGGTTTTTTGTGCTCATATTAGTCCAGTAAACTCTTCAGCGCATCCTGTAGATAAGCAAAGAAAACTGCATTACCAATGGACGACAACAAAATGCCATTTGCTTGGAACAACCCCGCTTTTCCACAACTGATGGGGTCATTATTGCAGAAGAACATCCCACAAACGGACAAAAAAGTATACATGCTTCTGTTGGTGAGACCCCTTGCGACCTCTAGCTGGTGACAGCAATCATTGGAATAGGTGCATAGTAATCTTGGTGGTATACATGAGAAAAGCACCTTGGCAGCAATATCAAGCTGGGTAGGGGATTGGGTCTTTCATTGTAGATGTACAAAGGTTTTTTTTTTTTTACGTGCGTGCGAGCAACTTTTTTTGGTTTTTATCTTTTATGCGTTTCTGTTTGCCTCTCCTCACATTTTAACCACATTCTGGTCAATGCTTCTTGCACAGTGTAAAAGAAAACGGCATTGCCAATGGCACTCAAATAAATACCATTTCTATTGAACCACTGCATATTTTGCGACTTCATGATCTCATAGTGGGTGGTGAACATGCCAGCAGTCTGCATAAATTCACACATGCTTCTGTTTATAACACACCTTCCGACCTCTGGCTGGGACAAATTACACCGACATGGGCCCTACTCCTCTTGGTGTTATCCATGAGAAAACAACCTTGGCAGTAGGAAAAATCTGCCTCACTGCATTCTGCAACCTCTTCAGGTGACGGATTAAACATCCACATGACATGTAACCCAAATGTAGACTTCCTTAGTGCACCACAACATAGTCTACGTGCGTAACGGAGGCCACATATCTGCAAAGGCAAACCATCCCGCCGAAACTGCAGTCACCTTGACAGCCCCAGAAAGCGTCCACTCCTTCCAACCCAAAATTACCAGCAATGCCTCTTTGCACACAACACCTGTGAAGATGGCGCACAAAGGTATCACCGACAATAAGCACTGTGCATCTCTCCATCTCGACCAACCTCACAACACAGTATTGGGAAGAAATGGTACCGCCCCTTCTGGTCAACCACACCCTAAACACCTAATTGCCTATTTCCCACAATTCCATTTCCATGGCCACCATGCTCATAATGGCAGGATTTGGCACGTCCGCTTTCCCATCTACAGTGAGGGCCACGGCCCAGTAAAGCAGACACAATACTTCTTCACTTTGCACTGGCATTTTTGCAGCACTCCCTCATTGGGTGCTGTCAAATTTTCAAACATGCATGCAGCAATTACAGACAAAACCTCTGCATTGCACACTATCATTTCTGTACACCACTCCATATTTACCGTTAAACACTCTCAGTGCATGTTTCTTTCATTGCAAAGCCCCTCCACCAAAACCTTTTGCTAAAGAATGCACGATTACAGCATCCACAAAGATCCTGAGGCGCACCCAGCAGACCTTTGGCCATGCACACAACAGTGCAGCCCTTGCCCACACCCACCACAACACTATGGATCCATGCATGCAACCATGTGGGCAGCTAACATTATGCACAAACATAACATACGTAGCGGCACGTCTACCCAACTTCCCCACACCATAAAACACCCATTCATGAAAACGTATCACAATTAGCGGAATCCACAAACATACCATAGCTTGCAGCACCCCTACCCATTGCCATTCACAAAGTATTGTGTCACTGGCAACATAAGCACAACATCTTCACAGCATTGGGCCTACTTCAATAAATCTGCACACAGCAGAGTAACCAAGCACATATAAGCTTTACTTCAATCATACCCTCGTCCATACTCAAATTATATAAACACTGCACCCTGTGGCCACACTGCACAACTTCTCATTGCACCATCTTCTGCCGTACACCGTATACTGTAGCATGTTGCAACTATCACCACAACCATGGATTGCAAGACACGCTTTTCAACTCACTTGTGCTGCTGTAGCACGTCTACAATGTGCTCCACACCCATTCTTTAAAGATCACCACCCTGTGCCTAATGCACTGTCATTCCTGCATTGCACACATTCCCTGCACCATAACGCAACAATGCATGTCAGCATGTCACCAACTACCACTATGCACAAACACACCACTGATTGGCACTCCTACCCAACCTCTGCACCGCAAAGTATCTATACATTGTAAAATGCAACATTCTACATAATCTACAAACATTACACTGTCTCCGGCACCCCTACGCCCTTTCATTCAAATACTATGGTCTTACCCACTTCCAGTCAAAGTATTGTGTCACTGCCAACCTTTCACAAAATGCTCACAACTTTGCCCCTACTCCAAGCAATCTTCACACAGCACACTATCCAAGCACATATAAGCTGCACTTCAACCATACCCTCTTCCATATTGACAGTACGCAAACACTGCACCCAGTGCCCACACTGCATGACTTTTCACTGCACCATCTCCAACCACACATGAAAAACTTTACCATGTTCTAACAGTGGCCTCACCTGCAAAACCAAACATATACGCATGGCAGCTCACTTCTGCTGCTCTATTGCATCTAAAATGTGCTGCACAACCATTCTGTACAAGTCACAACCCTCTAACTGATGCAGAGTCAAAAATGCATTACTGCCGTGGGTGTGCTCAAGCCCTAGGCTCTTGAGTGCATGGCCTACGGACTTCGGCCATGCACCCGATAGTCTAGACCTTGAACACACCCACTGCAGCGTAATGCCACCATGCATGTCACCATGTCACCAACTACGACAATCCGCATACACAACACAGCCACCAGCACTCCTACCAACCTGTGCACCACCATGGAGCTATGCAGCAATAAATTGCAACAGTTACCATAATGTAGAAATAAAACACTGTCTCCTGCACCCCTGTGCACTTTCATTCACATACTATGGGTGTACCCACTTCCATTCACAAAGTACTGTGTCACTGGCAACCAACCCACATACTGTTCGCAACATTGGCACTACTCCAACCAATCTGCACACACCACACTATGCAAGCACCACCCCCCACCAGATGCAGAGTCAGACATGCATTGCTACGGTGGGTGTGCTGAAGCCCTAGGCTCTTGAATTCATGCCCTACGGCCTACAGCCTTCGGCCATGCACCCAATGGTCTAATCCTTCAACAGACCCACCACTACTTCATGCACCCATGCATGCCACCATGTGCCCAACTACCGCATTCCATCCGCAGAGCACAGTCACCCGCACTCCTACCCAACCTATGTCATGTGAAATTAACTCCCCTTGTAAAATTCACTTGCCACCACTCACCACTCACCATGGAAAGACGTTGCCACAAACAGGTCACAGCACAAGCTATCAGGCCATTATGACAGCTGCCTCCAATCACCACCCAAAGTAGTTGCCTATCTAGGTACCCACGAAGTGGCGCGATACGCACAAATACTGCAGGCACTCCTCTGTCTTCCTCCACCTATTTACATATGTTACATGAACCACTTCTCACTCCCCCGCCCTTTCCCTCCCTTCTTGCCACCAACACATGGCGTACAGTATATTTTCCAGACCCTTGCGCCGGCTCACTATCCTCTGATGCACCATGGCAGCGTTAGCCAAAGATTTTTGATGCACAGCATGCTTCCCTCCAGCCAACCACCGGCCACGTCCAAAGTTCTCTGACAGCACGCCATTCTGCAAGCCAATGATACTTCCGTCCGCAGAGCGAACAGGGAAATGGGTCCATGGAGCGGACCCAGATATCACAAATTTTTAGAGATGTACATTTCAGTTGTTTGCAACAAAAGTACTGATCGGATTCCCACCAAACACACAAAGCATGCTTTCTGACCCAAGCCCCAGCTCCTGCCGCAAATTTGGTGCAAATCCCTCCAGCCGTTCGGGCTGTAGCCATGTGCAAAGTTTTTCCCCATTTAGTCTATGGAGAAAAAAGAACATTTGGGACCCCCTCTATAACTTTGCCCCCCTGCATAAAAACCTTGCCCAACTTAGCGAATAAATTCCGACCTGGCCATATACTTTTTTTCAAAGTTTGGTGACGATTCCTCCAGGGGGAGAGAAGTTGTAAGCTGCCGAAAAAGAGGTCTTCCTGTGAGTTTAGCAACTTAACCATAACTACACGGCCGCTACCATGTGCCGTGTAATAATAATATATATATATATACATATATATATACATATATATATATATATATTCAATAAAACAACTTTGTTAAAGGGATGTTATGGTTACTAGTAAAACTGAAAACCCCCAGAAATTCTCCAGTTATGGTAAGCTAAGCAACCATAACTAACACCACCACCGTGCACTGCTAAGACTAATACCCAGGACATCAAAGATGACATCGCAAATGTCATTGAAGACATCACTGATGACATCACATATGTGGGCCACGTTGTTCACTGACATATCTATGTCAGGTGGTTTTATTCACTGACAGTCAGAATATGCAAATTGAAAATGTGTTATATATCTAGACATTAACCATCTTGTATGATCTTAAAGTACTTTCCTTAGGCTTGGTCTAAGCTCATGGTGCACATATATGGGGCAATAAGCAGGCCTCAAACCCACAATTCATTTGTATACATGATGATGAACTTTAATGTTATTGACATTTTCTGGTGATGTTTTTTCTTTCTTCCTTACTATAGTTTCCCTATATGTGTCTCTGATGTGTATGCATTGTGGTTCTTCATATGCATTGTTTGTTCTAACACAACTATGTAGCACGTCTTGAATTATTAGCTATTTTTCCATGTTTAACATTACTGAAAACTCTGATAAGGTATACTTCATTATTTTATTATCCAAAATTACCAGATTAATTATTGAACTTCTATGGTGCATGCTGCAGCCATTGCCTATGTGTGTGTACGATAATGTTCCTGTATTAACAACAACACTCCAATATAATGTTTTGTTTAGATGAGTACATTCTTTAATACATTAAGTAGTTCAGAATAGGTCTCCCGATCACTCCTGACATCTTGTCACCAACATTATAAACACATGCAATAATTTTAAATAATACAGAAGTATCTCAGGGCAGCCTAATAGCTCGAGTTTAGCCCACAATTTTTCTCTGCGGACCGAGTCAAAAGCTGCCTTAAAGTCGACAAACAAGGCATATAGTGGCGGATTTCCTTTCCTCATGGCCTTTGAGCGCAAAGTGTCCAGGATAATTATATTATGAATCGTTGAGTAGCCTTTCCTGAAGCCGCACTGAAAAGTGTTGAGTATGTCAGATTTAGCCACCCATTCCTCTAATTTATCAAGTAACAGTGATGTAAAAAGTTTCCCTGTACAGTCAAGCATAGATAGTAACCTGGAGTTACAGGGATCTTTCTTATCACCTTTCTTAAAGATTGGTATTAAATAGGCATGCTGCCATGATTTAGGGATTTTTCCAACCGCTAGTACTTTCCCAAATAATATTCTTAAAAATTTAGCCCAAAACTCCGGCTGGCTTCTCAACACAGCATTTGAAAGTCCGTTAGGCCCAGGAGCCCTAGATGATTCGAGCTTTCTAATTTGCCAAAGTAAATGCTCAGTTGAAAGGGATGGACCTTGCGGTCACTTTTTCTACCGACTTTCCCACCTCCTTAGTAGGGATGTTGCGACTCATAAGGAAGTCCGTCCATTGACTAGAACCTATAGGGTTAATCAGATCCTTTCTACCACTGCCTCTGGCTTGGCCAAGGAGAGACCATATGCTTCTTGAATTTTTGGAACATATGCTTTGAACCATATTTTGCCATCGCCTAAGTTTTTGCTCGAACCTTTTAGCTTTAACACACGCTCTGTACTTATTTTTTAGAGCTCTGCAAATACCATGGTAGGCCCAGTGAGATGCACTAGTACGTTTGGCTTGTCAAATTTCTGCTCTTAACCTACGTTTGGCATCTCTAATGCTTTTGTCATATATTACTGATGTTTTGCCATCAATCGCTATCCGGTTAACTGCAGATGTCGCATGTGTAGTGGAGAATGATGTAACCCAATGTTCCATCTCATTTATGGACATATTATGGAACTTGGACAGTATGTTATCATCTATGGCCTGCACCGAGGTTACAGCTGCATTGATGTTTTTATCAGACCAGCATAGTCGGGTGCCCGAATGGTTAGTTGTCATTTCCCCCAGGGGCTTAGTACATATGGCCGGCATACCAATGTCACACTTCAGCACAAGCGTTGAGTGGTCGCTCCAGTCCTTTGCAGAGATCTTCAGGTCGCTTACATTCATGGCCATCTGTGGCTCACAAATATATAGTCCAGGACGCTTTTTGCAGTCTCGCTGTGCCATGTATAATTTCCTGGGTTGTCGCTTGAAGGTCTGCCGTTAATCATCTCCATTTCCCAGCCGTGGGAAAATCCCACGGCTGGATCGTCCCAATACAGTGGCTTGCAGACTTAATAACCAGGGGGATTTGACTGCTGAGATCCCCCAGAATCATGGAGTCAAGAAGGGCTGCGTGACGGCCCCGTTTTTGTACAATCTTTATACGTATGATTTACCAGATGCCATCTTAAGTGTGCATAATTGTCCTCCTGTTGTCGGTACAATCCACTGTGCAGTGTTAGCGTATGCCGACGATCTGATAATTATGGATCATACGTTCAGTGGTCTACGGAGATCTGCATTGAAGCTGTGGGAGTATGCTGCGAATAATGATCTAATTATTAACCAGGAGAAAACTCAGGTGATGATTTTCTCAAGTAAGAAGATTGCATGCCCTAGGCTTCTATTGCGTGAAATAGAAATTAAGTACACCAAGCAATATAAATATCTTGGGGTCGAAATGGACGCCAAGCCGGGCTATAACTCCTGTATTCAAATGAGACAACATCGGGCAGCTCAAGTAACGTTGCTGATCAGCCAATTTGCAAGACAGAACTGTGGATTTACACTGTACGGAATCTGTCAATTATACACCCAGGTGTTAACCCCTATGGTTGTTTATGGGCTGGAAGCCTTGCTGCAAATGGACTTAAGCTGGCTGCAAGTTATAGAGGGGAAGTTTTGGAGAAGAATCCTAGGGCTCCCCCAATCTATTCCAATGGCATTGTTAAGATTGGAAGTGGGGGTTTCCTCTTTAGGTTCCATCGTCCTGAAAAGGAGAGCCGAACTTTATCTAAGGATTTCTAACCAACCAGAGAATCGGTTATTGAAAGAATTTGCCATTGAAGTTACAAAGGAAGCTACCAAATGCCATCTTAAAAAGGAGACCAAAGCCTTCTTGAGGGTAATGTACTGGACTAAGAGTGGAGTGAAGTTTGCTGATCCTCAAAAAAAGGCACTGTCTAAAAAAATTGCCCTTTGGGACTGGTTGGAAAATTACGCACATCTGGACAAGCTTCCAAAATACAAATTTATTCACTACATGCTCTATTCCTTTAAGCAAATGCTGCCGTATCTAACCCTCTGTCCATCAAGTAGACTCAGGCGATTTTTACTTCTACTGAGGGTTGATAACTTACCGCTGGTGTCTAACAAAAGTAAATATAATGGTTTATCTTCCACAGAGAGGTATTGCCGACTATGTAAGGATAATGGATGCAAAGAAACCGCTAATCATGTACTAACAAAATGTGTAAACATGATGGATACTTACTTAGCAAGTTATAGCAATTTTGTCCATGATACGGTATCCATTGGGGAATCTGCATTTTGGCTACGCCTTATGAATACGCAAAGTCGGCAGATGCAGATTGCTACCTTTAGAGTATGGCTGGTAATCGAAAGAACTCTGAATATATATATATGAATTTGTCTGATATTATGATACCGACTCTATTAGAGGTTTGGTGATCTTTACATTTTTGTAGGCGCAATTTTTTTTAATGATTAATGATTAGAACAATAAGTATAACATGCTTGAGTTGTGCTTAACTGTAATTTAAATTTTCTTTTTAGTTAGATAAGTAATATATGTATTATGAGATTGTTTTTTAGGCTAGGTTTTAGTTTTAGTTTTAGTTTTTTTTTGTATTTTATCTTTAGTTCTTTTTTTACTATGTTTATAAAATTTATCATTATGTGTAGTTTAAATATAAACTGTAACACATTATTAATAAATTAAATTAAAGTATTATAAACACAGCCCCTTGTAGAGACATTTCATCAAAATGTATTGAATAAGTGTATAAGTGATGTCATCAGTGATTTCATCAATGACATTTGTGATGTCATCTTTCATGTCCTGGGTGTTAATCTTAGCAGTGCACGTTGGTGGTGTTAATTATGGTTGCTTAGCTTACTATAACTGGCACATTTCTGGGGGGTTTTGGTTTTACTTGTAAGCATAATGTCCCTTTAACAATGTTTTTTCATTGAATTTCATAGTTTTTTTTATTATTGCAACTTAACCATAACGTCATACTAACAACATTAATATCCATGAATTTCACGGGTTTTTACCAGTGCACGCTAATTTCCTACAACTTACTAATATCAAACTTACCCCAATATAGCAAAACGTTTGTCAAATTTACTAAGTTTGACCTTAAACTGTCTTTCCCCACGTTCTAGCATCATTTTGAATACTTATATACAAGTTTTTCAACTTTTTCCACTGTTTTGTGTTAGTTGAGATCCTCTGCATGATGACGTGTCCCCGGTCGCGTCCGCATTTCGCAAACGGGTCTGTGCTTCGTGACCAGTTTAGAACTGCATTTTCTGCTTATCTACGAACTTTCAACCTCAAAATGTACCCTTGCAAAGCTCCTACACCTATTCTTACTCATTATCCATTAACAATCCAGCACAGAGCACGTACTTGGAAGAATATTAGCAAAACTGCTATTTATCTTAAAAATGCCATCAGCTATTATCATCCCTTCACCCCAAGAGCCGCCACCACCAGCTAGCGGACATACACAACAAAAAAAGCACAGTACTTCCAAAGACAATGAAGAGGACCAAGAAAGTGAGGTATAGGAAGTGCCTACATCTAGCACCCAGAGAGAATCATGGGTGTGGGAGTTCTTTACCACTGTTGGGAATGCACCAAAGGCTAAAGCTACTAAAGTGAAATTCACTGAATGCAATGCTGTACTCAGCCGTGGACTACCTGGACAGTACTCCTACGGGACCACCAAATCCAACCACTGCAATGCTGTCAGAAAGGTTGTTCCATTCTTAGCAAGTAGTAGGCTGTCTTCCTCCACCTCATCTTCCTCAACCAATACTGTAACCACACAGCCTACTTCTGTGGGACACAAAATCCCACCAGCTTCCTTACAAGCAATAAAAGAGGATGTCGATCCATATCTTTCGAAGACAACAGTACTCTGTATATACTGCAACTCGACACTCTGCAGGGGGGACTAATTTTTAAGTGCTTTTGAAGCTGTAATCAAGGAGCAGGAAAACACTGCCCCCTACCTTAGATGTAACACACATGCAACATCTTCCCCTGTCCACCTACCCCTCCATATTAGTGGTTGGTGCCTCTTCCCTCATTTCCCTCCATTTTATAGACTCCATCTACTTTACATTTCTCAATAAAGTAGATAGACTCAATAAGATTCTCCAGAGGCTGGAACAGGGGATAATGGCCCAGCAGCACAAGTTATTAGCCTAAGTGAAGCGAGGGTGGATAGCGAGGGCTCGGGCCATTATGTCCCGTTCCAGCCCCTGCAAAGCGGCGGGGGGGTATGAAGGCCATTAGCATCCCGAGTTGCCAAAGCAGTAAACCAGGGTGCTAAAAAAAGGATTCTCCTTCCGACAGTGGGATGCATGCAGCGTCCCACTGTAGTAAGGAAAATCCTTTTCAAGATGACCAACATGGAAGGGGAAGGCAGGACTCCAAACAGAGCCCTCTTCCCTTTCCATGGTGGCATGCGGGAGGTGAAGAGAAGGAGTGAATGCAGCAGCGGCAACCACCGGCATCGAAATAAGGTAAGTAGGTGGGTGAGGGGTTAAACAAAAGAAATGGAAGGGAGGGTGGGGGAGAGGGCGGCAGGGATAGCCGGACGTCAGGCGGCTTGGAAAGCGGGCTTGTACCTCTAGGTCAAGTCCTGCATTCCTAGCTACCTGATTGGCTGGCTTCCCCGCCCAGGGTGCTAATGGACAATTGTATACTAGAAAAAAATATAAAAGGACAGAATCAGTTTTCTGTCCCAAATACTTTTCTCTAGCATACAATAAGGACCATAATCGAAGGACCTTTATAACTATCGACGGTCTCCACAGTCCCCTTTCCAGGCCATGGATCATTAAAAGACCTTTATGGCATGTGCACACCATTGCACAGGGCAGCCCTTCTACACTTTTAAATTTTATATTTGTACAACTCACAAATATATAATGCCTGCTTTCAAACAGTCATACATCCATCCACCAATCACTTCCAAAAACGGTAAATATAACCCTATGACCATATTAAGCTTCCACACCACAACTGCTACTTAACAATCGTCTTAAAATCTTTTGCATCTGCATTTTGGATGCCAAGGTGGAACGCCACTGGCTAACTACTGGAGGAGAGGAGTCCCAAGGGTGGGATGCACTTAACCATGGCATCCCATTAACAATGTTTTTTCTGTCAATTTAATAGGTTTTTATAAGTGCAAATGTTTCATGGTGTTACATCACGGTATATAGTTAATTAATCATTCCTCTTTTCATATATATGAAAGAACTATAAACTTCCTTTAAGAATCATATTTTTTTAACACATACGTATTCTGTTGTTATCAGCAGTGCATGCTGGGGATGGAAATCATTGTTCAATTGCCTATGGCATAAGGCTCCACCATGACCCAGCCAAACCAAACCACCCCTATTATTCACTGCACCTACCCTGCATCCTAGCTCAGTGTCCACTTTACCCTAATAATGTAATCAATGGCCAGTGCTCATGGTTTGCAGCCATGGCCAGTTTCCAAATCCATGGGACATGGGCATCGGCCATGCCGCGTTCCCCAATAAGCAAATCAGAGTACATATTTGCGTTTGCCAAGGACCCGGGCCCACTACCTACACACCAAGTGTATATCACTAGTTTTTCTACTTACATTATTACACTTTGGAAAAATAAAACACAAGGCATATTTCCAAAAACATGCTTTTAGGTCCTTGCTAATGCTCATCGCGCAAGTTCGTTGTAATCTAGTCCACCACTGCAGGCTGTAACCGCAAGCAGAATATTTTTTCCCATTCATACCTATCGCTTTGCCTATGCCGCATGCCCAAATAAGCAAATTACAGTACACATTTCTCCTTGCTAACGGCCACGCCCTTTGCCCAGACACCAATGTTATATCACTGTTTTGTGTACTTACATTTTCACACTTTCAAAAAACTAAAATACAGGACAAATTTGCAAAACCATGCTTTGATGTTCTTGCTGACCCTCCTCGTGCATTTTTGCTGCAATCCCATCTAGCACTTCAACCTGCACCCACAAGCAGATTTATTTTTCTCATTCAAACCTAGCCCAATTTACAAAAAACTTTACCCCATTGCTGGTCCCTCGTGGCCATGGCCAGTAGCCAGATTGTCCAGGTCATAGCCTTTGGCTATACCTCAGTCACCAAAGGTATATCACTATTTTTTGTACCTACATTATAAAACTTTTCAAAAAATAAAACATGGCCACATTTGGAAAGCCATGATTTCAGGCCCTTGCCAATGCTTCTTGCACGAGTTTGCTGCAAATCTGCCCATGTTTTATTTTTTTAAAAGTGTCAAAATGTACATACAGAAAATAGTCATATACCTTAGCCCCCACTTGACAAAATTCATTCAGACTTTGCACCAACATTCAAGGTAGGATCTATAATCATTCTGAAAACATTTGTCCACATTCATCAAACAGCAATGTTGCCCCCTCTCAACAAAATCCCACCAAACTTTGAAAAAATGTTTGCAAACAATTGTGCAGATACATCCAATGGCACCACATTTATATGCCTTTAAAATATGTTGGGACCTACCCTCTAATTTAGTTCCCTCATGGCTAAACAGCACCACACTATGCAGAACCATTCAGAGTCAGGTCTAGAATGAAATGCCAACATTTCCTGCAGTTTCATTGAGTTATAAGCCATCTAAAAACTGTTTTTCACCAACCCTGTAATGCATAAATAGGCATAGATTTCCCCGAACATCTCAGAACTTCCCCGGACATCTGGACTGGGGACGTCAGAGGTGAAAAAACACCGGTGTTTTTGACTTTTTGAGGCCATATCCTATCCCATCCTCATAACCCACCAGAGATTGTTTCCTTAGTTTGACAAGTGCAATGTTGTGTTTTTTAATATGTTTTCACTACAGCGTTCATGGACAACGTCGGCTGTCTGCGAATCCAACCTGGCAGGCGTTTCCAAAAATTGGAAGCAACTCATGCTTTTCACCATCCAATCAGCGGGTGTGTCTGATATCCGTGGATATCATGCTGGCCTCTGGAGCAAATGGAGGACGTCCGCTGACCGAAAAGGGAAGTGGGTCAGTGGGCCGAACCCAGAAATGACAAATTTTTGTTGAACCTACTTTTTGGCCTTTTTAAAAAAATTAACCAAGCCATCGCTACTGCCACAAATTTGGTGAAAATCCATCCAGAGGTTAGGGCTGTAAGCGTGAGTAACATTTTTTTTCCATTGCGTCAGCAAACTTCACAGAATCAATCTGACAGGGCAACGTTTAGTGAGGATTTGTCTAGGGCGCTTGGGGGAGGCGAAGTTACAAGCCACCCAAAAAGTGCTCTTCCCATGGGTTGGGCAACTTAACCATAACTACCGCAGGCCCTCTAATGCGACACCCCAGTGCAGATCATTTTATTTTAATGCGTGAGGTTTTTTTTGGTATGTGGTGCATAAATAATAATTTCTTTCTGTTGTTTTGACTCAGAAATGGCTAGTACTTTGGAGTGGCTGTTGGAGTATTTCCCGCATGGGGAAATGTGTGAAGACAGCGACAATAATGGTACATATTGCTCTGTATATGGAAAATAGTGACCAGTATTTTAGAGGCATTCAACTTATATATATATATATTTTTTTTTAACAGACCAGGAAAAGAAAGACGAAAGGGCAACAAACGAGACAGAAGAAGACAGGATAAAGAGGATAGAGGAGAAAATGGACATATTGAACACCAATTTTCAAAGTTTACGGGAGATTGTGGAGGACTGTTTGTGAAGAAAAGTTTGTTATCATTGCCCCACCTGCACCTGCCCTGCTTCTCCATTCCCTAGTGAACCATCTCCAAACCTTGAACAGGGAAATAGAGGTTTTGACGAAATATCCATCCCTTCTTCCCCTCACAAATCTTCTCCTCATAACCAGCCCGTGTTGAATCCTAATTCCCCCATATTTGTTTCAGCGTTCGCTTCCCCCGCTACTTCTTTAGATTGGTGTGTGTGTGTGTGTGTGTGTGTGTGTGTGTGTGTGTGTGTGTGTGTGTGTGTGTGTGTGTGTGTGTGTGTGTGTGTGTGTGTGTGTGTGTGTGTGTGTGTGTGTGTGTGTGTGTGTGTGTGTGTGTGTGTGTGTGTGTGTGTGTGTGTGTGTGTGTGTGTGTTTTTTTTTTTTTTTACTATCCTTGTGGGGACTTGATTTCACTGTGGGGACCTAAACCCAAGTCCCCACATGGTAATGCCTTCCAAATGACTTAAAAGACATCTGTGCCAATTTTTAGAACTTTTAAAAAAATGGCTTTGTGGGGACCTGTGTTTATTTTGGTGTGTTGATTTTTTACTCAGCTCTGCCCCCGCAGGCTGGGTGTGGTATTGCAGTCATCAACACACGGACAGGAATTTAAACACACTTGATAAATCAGATGCCCTACATGCTTAGGCAGCAGACAGCAGATTCATGGGAACCATTTATACACAAATTCAATTGTGTTTTAAATGGCCTGAACTCTGCGTTTAAATGAAAAAGAATGAAATTAAGCTGTTTTTTGTGTATTTTGTATGTTTACAGAAATTAATATAATTGATACGCAACATAAGTCTTCCCTCATTGCACAACACACTTCCAGATTCATTTTAAGCATTGGCTACTTTGTAACAAACCAATCACAATGTGACTTACTTTAGTTCCTTATTTTTCTGTGATTTTGTTGAAGTCCCCATAGGGGTGGTGTGTGATGATATTGAATTCCACACTGTGAAGACAACACATTATGTGCACTGATGTCATCTTGTCCACACTGTGAAGACAACACATTATGTGCACTGATGTCATCTTGTCTATAGTCTAATATGTGAATTAATTGAATGTTGGCATCACATTTTGTCTGATTACACAAACATATTCACAGGGTTAATGTTTAATTGATACTAATTTGGTTTCATTACAAGTTCATCTCTAAGGGTCAAAGTGGCAGTAGTGGAATTGCCGCCACTTTGATCAGTCTGCTGATATACGGGTTATTGAAAATGGACGCTAATTCCTCTGGTGGAATTAACCCTGAAGAAATTAGCACTGGAGGAATAAGCAATGAAAACCAGTGATAATTCCCCCGGGGATACATCCTCCAGTGGAATTAGAGCTGGAAATAAAAATGCTAATTCTATCCTATCTTCAGGTTAAAATACTGAACGAAACACAGCCAAAAATAGTGGCCGATTTTAACCAAAAATACCCAAAAGGCGAAGGAAAATACATTCAGGTGATGCAAATGAAGCAACAGATGCACCCAATTGGCCATACAAGGGTATGTGAATACGAATAGTATGGCATGATGCTGAAGTCACCATAGAGCTGATATGATGGTACTGAGTCCACCAAAAGGATGGTGCGTGGTCATGTTCAGGTCCCCACTGGGATGTTGTTTGATGACAAAGAGGTCCTCACAGGGATGGTGTGTCATGGCATATTAGGCCCCATAAGAATAGTTTGTAATTATGCTCAAGGTCCCATAGAGATGGAATGCAATGATATTGAATCCTCCAACTGGATGGTGTGTGCTGATGTTGAGGTCCCCACAGGGTTGATATGTGATGATATTTAAGTCCTCACATGGATGGTGTGTGCTGATGGTGAGGTCCCCACAGGGTTGATATGTGATGATATTTAAGTCCTCACATGGATGGTGTGTGCTGATGGTGAGGTCCCCACAGGGATGATCTGTGATGATATTTAAGTCCTCACATGGATGGTGTGTGTTGTTGTTGAGGTCCCCACAGGGTTTATATGTGATGATATTTAAGTCCTCACGTGGATGGTGTGTGCTGATGGTGAGGTCCCCACAGGGATGATATGTGATGATATTTAAGTCCTCACATGGATGGTGTGTGCTGATGGCGAGGTCCCCACAGGGATGATATGTGATGATATTGAAGTCCTCACGTGGATGGTGTGTGCTGATGTTGAGGTCCCCACAGGGTTGATATGTGATGATATTGAAGTCCTCACGTGGATGGTGTGTGCTGATGTTGAGGTCCCCACAGGGTTGATATGTGATGATATTGAAGTCCTCACATGGATAGTGTGTGATGATGTTGAAGTCTCCTTAATGAAGATGTATAATGATATTAAAGTTTTCATACGTGGGCTCTTTGACATTACATGCCTTATAGATATATTATGCTTCAAGGAAGAAAAAGAGAGGTTTTGTGAAGATTTTGAATAATTTAAGAAAGTATTTATAGGCCCGAGTGTGTTTTATGTTAATTTGAACTCATGTAATGGTAACGTTACATCAAGATCTGCTTAGTACATGACCAAATCAGCATCCGAACGAAATCTCACCTGACAATGGGGGTCATTACAAGTTGGGCGGTATTCTGTCTGTAAATACACTGGACTTTCGGTTACTTCCACTTGGTCTGGCAGATTTACTGCTGGATTAGACGTGGTGGTGGCGGAGTATGTTTCCATTTTTTCACATTGGACTATATGGGGCATTTTTGGCAGAATTACTGCAGAAGTAATTCTGCCGCAGTAATTTCACTGAAAATGGGTAGAAAGTCAGCAGAGTTAGCTCCAGTTCATAGCTGGAGGTGAATCCTTTACATTTCTGCCAAACGTCTGCCACATTTCACCTACTTCACTGTGCCCATTTATTTAACATGAAATTCACGACTGTCCTTCTTTACCGGCGAAGGAAAATGCATTCAGGTGATGCAAATGAAGCCACAGATGCACCCAATTGGCCATACAAGGGTATGTGAATACGAATAGTATGGCATGATGCTGAAGTCCCCATAGAGCTGATATGATGGTACTGAGTCCACCAAAAGGATGGTGCGTGGTCATGTTCAGGTCCCCACTGGGATGTTGTTTGATGACATAGAGGTCCTCACAGGGATGGTGTGTCATGGCTAAGAAGGCCCCATAAGAATTGAATAAGAATTTGCATGGCATGGCAAAGAAGAATTGGCATATTCATAAGAATTGAATAAGAATTTGTATTGTCATGGCAAAGAAGGCCCCATAAGAATCTTTGCAGAGCTGAGCGGGTGCGAGCTGTCGCCGCTAGCCCAGACTGCCGTTTCCAGCCCAGCACGGGCCCCGGGCCTCCAGTGAGTGTTTTTTGACTATTTATTTATTTTTATATATTTTTTCAAGGCCGACGCTCTTAGCGCGTTGTTTCTCCACCCCCTCTCCCCCCTGCAGCCACTTACTGGTCCTCCCTCCCTCCCGCCTACTGGCCCGCCCCCCCCACTCTGATTGGTGGCTTGTTGTGTCCATCCTGGACTAGTCGACGGCTGCTCTCCCCGCTTGCTTCTTTGCAGATCTGTGCAGGTGTGAGCGGTTGCTGCTAGCCCAGACTGCTGTTTCCAGCCCAGCACGGGCCCCGGGCCTCCAGTGAGTGTTTTTTGACTATTTATTTATTTTTATATATTTTTTCAAGGCCCGCGCTATGAGCGCGCTGTCTCTCCACCCCCCCTCCCCCCTGCACCCACTTCCTGGTCCTCCCTCCCTCCAGCCTACCTGCCCGCCCACCCCCCCTCCCCTCCCTCTCCTCCCTCCCCTCCTTCCCCTCCTATTGGGTGCTTCTCTGGTTTAAACTGTCCCTCCTGGGCAGCCCCCCTGCCCGACAGCCCCCTCGGCAAAGGGATGGCTCCCTGACAGGCGGCTCCTGGTGGTGTCTGCAGGTGTCCGCAGGGGACGCCTGTTGCCTGTTGTCACCCTGCTCATTGGTCTGGTGCCCCCTGTCCACTGTGTCCACCTGGTCTGACCAACTAAGTCAGCTGTGCTCTCACTGTTTCAACTATGCACTGTCACCGTATTTAAAGTTGCTCTGTGAAACCTAGGCCTTTTTCGCCCTCTTTAGGATTCTCTAATTTAGGTGGGATTTTCTACCTGTTATAACATGCACTGTCACCGTATTTAAAGTTGCTCTGTGAAACCTAGGCCTTTTTCTCCCTCTTTAGGATTCTCAAATTTAGGTCTGTCTTCTTTCCTGTCTTAGAATGTCCTGTGCCTCTCTTGCGCTCGCCGCGTAAGTACCGTCGTCCTGTGCCACTCTCCTGCTCACTTGCCTCTCGCTGTCTTGTCTGCCTACTCCTTGGACCCCCTCCTCTCCCACCTACTCTATGGTGCTCTCTGTCTCCCCCATCTTTTCAAACTGTTTCACTATTGACTATCCTGCTCTTTTCTGTCTGGTAGGAAAAAGTTTAAAAAGGACATCCTGGTCTCCAACCCAGGCCTCCCTATCGCTGACACCTACATCAGTGCCTCCTCCAAGGAAACTCTCACCAACATCCTCTTTGTCGTTCCTTCTCCAGATCTATGGACCCCACATATGGTCTCTGTTCTCTCGCCTTTCTCCTCTTCTCCTATTAATGGTGGTACCCGTTGGGATGCCCTCCTGGCCTCCTTCCTTTCCTCTAAGGTCATCATTAATGTCTACTCTAATGGAACCATCTTGGTCCAAGGCCCTCAGGCCAACCTTCATCTCTTTGATAGATGCTTTCCGCGCCTCATCAACTTCCTTTCTTCTCCTGCTGTCCCCTCCCCCCTTTCCTTGGCTACCTTGCCTTCCCCACTCTCTCAATGCCCCCTCTCGGGAGCTTTCTACACCTCCGCAGGGCGTACCTCTGATCTGTACCCCTCCCCGGAAATCCTTCAAGGAGGGCAACCTTCTCCACATTGCCACTCTTAACTCCTGCTCCGCTGTCAAACACTCCTCTGATATCTGCCGCCTTCTTGAAGAACTTGACCTCGATGTCCTCGGTCTCACTGAGACATGGTTTACGGCCAGCTCTGTCACCAGCTTTGACACGCTCCTACCTGATGGCTACAAGATCCTCTCCGTGCCCAGGCCCAACCGATCTGGTGGGGGCGTAGCCCTTATCTTCCCTGAGTGGATTCCTGCCTCTATCATTCCTACGCAGGCCTACTCCTCTTTTGAATGCCTCGTCTGTAGGCTCTCTCTCTCGCCTAGCCATTCCCTTACTGTGGCTACTATCTATCGGCCACCTGGTCAGGTTTCTTCCTTCCTCTCTGAGTGGGCAGACCTCTCCTCCTCACTCCTGGCCTCAACCACTCAACTCCTCCTTCTCGGAGACTTCAACATCCACCTGGATGCCTCCTGTCCCCCTTCTGAACTCTTTCGTGACCTCTGCGACTCTCTCTCACTCACTATTCTCCCCTCTGGCCTGAGTCACTCTGCAGGGCACACTCTCGATGTTCTGATCTTTTCAGACCTTCCCCTCTCCATCCCTCTCTCCACTCCTCTCTCCTGGAGTGACCACTTTCTCCTATCCTCCCACCTCACCCTCCCTAACCCGCAGGCCAAGCCACCTCCGTCACTGCCACCCACCTTCTCGGTCACCCGACCCATGAAGCGCGTGTCAGTTGAGGCTTTCGCTGCCACCTTCTCACCTCCTCCTCCCCCCCTGGCTGACTCTCACCCTGAAACAGCCCTCTCCACTCTCCACTCTGCTATATCTGATACTCTTGACATCCTTGCCCCTGTCATGAGAATCCGCCTGAAGCCCAAAGCCAAGTGCAACTCCTGGTATGACTCAGACCTCGTCAGCCTAAAACGCAAGTGCAGGGTTGCCGAGAGGAAATGCTGTGCTTCAAGTTCATCCTCTGACAAACTGGCCTGCCGCCTGCTGCAAAGGCAATACCGGCTCTCCGTCCTCACCAAGAAGAGAGCTCATATCCAAGCCTGCGTCTCTGCGGCATCTAACAACTCGGCTGAACTCTTTAAAATCTCCAAGGAACTGGCCAATCCTGCCGCAGTCTCTACCTCTCCTGTCCCTTCCCAGGCCCTCTGCACGGCATTGGCCTCTCACTTCATTTCTAAAACTCAGGACATCCTGTCCTCACTCTCCTCCTCTCATCCCCCTCCCGCTATTCCCTGCTCTTCCTCTGGCCCTTCTGCTGCCACCCCTCTTCCCTCCTTCCCTACCTTTCCCCTTTTCTCTCCAGACAAGGTTTCTAGACAAGTCCGATCTATGAAAGTCTTGTCGAAACAGGTTCACCCCTGTTCCTCCAAAACTATCAAGGATCACATTGACTCCCTGGCTCCTGCCCTGGCGGATTTCTGCAATCACTCCTCCGCCACTGGAGTCTTCCCTTCCCCCCTGAAGCACTCCCTTGTGCACCCTCTTCTTAAGAAACCCTCTGCCGACCCCTCCTGCCCGGCTAACTATCGCCCAATCTCCATAACTCCCTTCCTGGGCAAGCTCCTGGAGAAACTGGCCATCTCCCAACTGAATCTCCACACTGAATCTGTTGGTTGTCTTCATGACAATCAGTCTGGCCTCAGAGCTGCCAGAAGTACGGAAACTGCTCTCCTGAACATCCGTGAAGACCTGCTCTCCAACCTCGACTCTAACACCCCTTGCGTTCTTATCCTGCTTGATCTCTCTTCTGCCTTTGACACTGTCAACCATGCCATCCTGCTCAACCGTCTCCGTGACAACCTGGGTATCACTGGTCAGGCTCTGGCATGGCTGACTTCTTTCCTCTGCGACCGACCCTGCCCGGTCAAACTTGGGTCCTTCCTCTCTGACATCTTTTTCTCTACCTGTGGGATCCCCCAGGGATCTAACCTCTCTCCCTGGCTGTTCAACCAATACCTGGCACTCCTTGCACACCGCATCACCGCTCTCTGTCCCAACTTTCAGTGCTATGCGGATGATACCCAGCTCATTTTCAGGCTACCCTCGGCCTCCTCCTCTCCTTCCCTCATCTCTGATTGTCTGTCTGCCATCCAGGATTGGTGTGCCGCCAACGACCTCTGCCTTAATGCCAGTAAGACTGAGATTCTACTCATCGGCACACCCACTCCCTCCTTCCCTGCAGCTCTCTGGTCGGCCTCTCTTGGCCCTCCTCCCTCTCCCACCTGCAAGGCAAAAAACCTTGGGGTCATCTTCGACTCTGCACTCTCCTTCTCCCCTCACATCTCTGACGTCTCTAAGAGGTCACACTACCAGCTGCACCTCCTTAGAGGTATTCTTCCTTTGCTATCCTGCCCCCAGAAGCTCACTGTCTCCAAAGCCCTGGTCCTCTCCAAGCTGGACTACTGTAAAAGCCTCTATCTAAATCTTCCTGCCTCCACTCTCCCCCCTCTGCAACTTATCCAGAACAGGACTGCGAGACTTGTCCTTGGCCTCAAGCCCAGGGATCGTATCTCTCCAGGACTGAAATCTCTGCACTGGCTCCCAGTGGCTGCGAGGATTAAATTCAAAACCCTCTGCATTGTACACAAGGCCTTCTGGGGTCTGGGGCCGCAATACCTTCAACTCTCTCTTCCTAAATATCTTCCTTCTCGAGCTCTTCGCTCATCTGCCTCCAACTCCTTCAGGGTCAGTCGCTTCTCCAAGCAACGAGTTGGTGGCAGATCACTCTCTTCGGCAGGGGCCTCTCTGGAACAGCCTTCGTGCCTCCCTGAAACTCGAGGAGAACCACCTCCGGTTCTGGAAACACCTCAAAACCTTCCTCTTTGCTTCTGCTTTCTCTCCTCCCCTCCCTTGCTGAATTCCTGACTGAAATTGCACTGGTTACCTGGCCACCCTTTCTGATCTCTGGCCCAGGCCCTGTCAACTGCCCACTTGAACTGCCTCCCTGGCAACCTCTGCACGTGGGGACCGTTTTCTGTATCCCTTCAGTCCCCTTTTCAGCACTTTGTCTGCACTTCCTTGCACTTGCCTGTTTTATGTGTTTTATTTATTTATCTTATTTATTCCACTTCCCATGTACTGCACTTTCCCCTCTCCCTTCCTCCCTCGCACTTTTCCTTTCCCCCCTTCCCATGCACTTGCGCGATCTGAATGACACCTGGCCCAGTAGGATCGTTGTCTGTCCTCCCTTTGTTCCCCCCCCTTGCCTCGTCGCGCCTTGAAACACTTGTGTATAGGCGCGTTATAAATGCCATATCATATTATATCAATAGTATGTAATTATGCTCAAGGTCCCATAGAGAAGGAATGCAATGATATTGAATCCTCCAACTGGATGGCGTGTGCTGATGGTGAGGTCCCCACAGGGATGATATGTGATGATATTGAAGTCCTCACATGGATGGTGTGTGCTGATGGTGAGGTCCCCATAGGGATGATATGTGATGATATTGAAGTCCTCACATGGATAGTGTGTATTGATGTTGAAGTCTCCTTAATGAAGATGTATAATAATATTAACATGTTCATATGTGGGCTCTTTGACATTACATGTCTTACAGATATATAATGCTTCAAGGAAGTAAAAGAGAATTTTTGTGAAGATGTTGAAATAATTTAAGAAAGTATTTATAGGCCCGAGTGTGTTTTATGTTAACTTGAACTCATGTAATGGTAATGTTACATCAAGCTCTGCTTAGTACATGACCAAATCAGAAATCGAACGAAATCCCACCTGACAATGGGGGTCATTACGAGTTGGGTGGTATTCTGTCTGTAAATCCATTGGACTTACCATTACTGCCACTTGGTCTGACAGATTTACCGCTGGATTACACGTGGTGGTGGCAGAGTATGTTCCCATTTTTTCAGAGTTCATTGGAATCTATGGGGCATTTTTGGCAGAATTACTGCAACAGTAACTCTGCTGCAGTAGTTTTGTGGAAAATGGGTAGAAAGTCAGCAGATTTACCTCCAGTTCATAGCTGGAGGTGAATCCTTTACATTTCTGCCCAACGTCTGTCACATTTCACCTACTTCACCGTGCCCATTTATTTAGCATGAAATTAACAACTGTCCTTCTTTACAGGCATGTTGAAGCTGTCCCTTACCTCTCCATTTAGGAGATTTGTTGTTGCTTCAGAGACCACAGCCCAAAATTCAAAAGATAACTTGGCCAAGGTGCAGGATGTATTTAGTGCTTTCAGAGCAAGGATGCCCGTAGTTAATATCTTGTTCCCGTAAGCATCCAGTCCCTTGCTCCCCGTGTCAGGAGACAAAAGGGGGAAAATTTGGTTTGGAAGCTAGCCATCATGACCATCATCACCAAACATTATGGGGATGCATGGGTGGAGCGCGGCAAGACCAACCCCCTTACATTTCTTGGAGGCACTGCTGAGCTCACCTCTGGTGTGCCTATACCTATCCTACCCTACCTACTGACCTAGCCATGCATACCCTTTCTCTTCTCGGGGTTAGTGTACATATTTCTAGTGTAAGTCCTCACATGGATGGTGTGTGCTGATGGTGAGGTCCCCACAGGGATGATATGTGATGATATTGAATTCCTCACATGGATAGTGTGTGATGATGTTGAAGTCTCCTTAATGAAGATGTATAATTATATTAAAGTTTTCATATGTGGACTCTTTGACATTACATGCCTTACAGATATATAATGCTTCAAGGAAGTAAAAGAGAGGTTTTGTGAAGTTGTTGAAATAATTTTAAAAAATATTTATATGCCCGAGTGTGTTTTATGTTAACTTGAACTCATGTAATGGTAACGTTACATCAAAAAAAAATCAAACTTCCTACTGCACCTCCTCAGAGGTACTTTGCCTTTCCTCTCCTTCCCTCAGAAGCTCACTGTCTCTCAAGCTCTGGTTCTCTCTTAGTTGGACTTTTGTAACAGCCTCTTTCTAAATCTACCTGCCTCTACTCTCCGCCCTCTGCAACTTATCCAGAACAGGACTGCGAGACTTGTCCTTGGCCTCAAGCCCTGGGATCGTATCTCTCCAGCTCTGAAATCTCTCCATTGGCTCCCGGTGGATGCAAGGATTAAATTCAAAACCCTCTGCATTGTCCACAATGCTTTCTGGGGCCTGGGTCCAAAATATCTTCAGTTATCCCTCCGCAAATACCTCCCCTCTCAAGCTCTTTGCTCCTCTACCTCTAACTCCCTCCGGGTTAATCGTTTTTCACAGAAACAAGCTGGGGGTAGATCTCTATCTTCGGCTGGGGCCTCCCTCTGGAACAACCTCCCTGCCACTCTAAAACTTGAGGAGAACCATCTCCGGTTCCGGAAGCACCTAAAGACCTACCTCTTTGTTTCTGCCTTTTCTCCCCCTCTCCCCTGCTGACCCGCTCTCTCTTGGCACTGTGCACCTGGCCATCCTCTTTCCTCTGGGTCCAGGTACCTGCTCACCCTGCCGCCCTCCTGCACTGCCTCCCGGCCACCCCTTGCACTGGATGGACTGTATCTGTACCCATACAGCCCCCCCACCCCATTTTCTTCTTTTCTGCACTTATCAGACTTACCCAGTCTTTCGCCATAAACACAGCACTTGCCACATGCTGGCTCACTGTTTATTGCCTCCTTTCTATTTTTTTTAAATTAATTATTTATTTATCTACTCTCCTCTGCTGTGCACTTTCCACTCCCCCCCTTCCATGCACTTTCTCCCTTTTCCCCATCCCATGCACTTGCGCGTTCTCAATGTCACTGGGCCTCGTAAGATCGTTGTTGTTTTTGTGTTCTCCCTTGTTTCCCGTCCCTTGCCTAGTCGCGCTCTGAAACACCCGTGTAAGAGCGCGATACAAATAAAATATATCATATCATATCAAGCTCTGCTTAGTACATGACCAAATCAGAAATCAAACGAAATCTCACCTGACAATGGGGGTCATTACGAGTTGGGCGGTATTCTGTCTGTAAATCCACTGGACTTACCGTTACTGCCACTTGGTCTGGCAGATTTACCACTGGATCACAAGTGGTGGTGGCGGAGTATGTTCCCATTTTTTCAGAGTCCATTGGACTCTATGGGGCATTTTTGGCAGAATTACTGCATCAGTAATTCCGCCGCAGTAATTTCACTGAAAATGGGTAGAAAGTCAGCAGATTTACCTCCAGTTGTTAGCTAGAGGTGAATCCTTTACATTTATGCCAAACTTCTGCCACATTTCACCTACTTCTTGTGCCCATATATTTAGCATGAAATTCACGACTGTCCTTTACCGGCATGTTGAAGCTGTCCCTTACCTCTCCATTTAAGAGATTTGTTGTTGCTTCAGAGACCACAGCCTAAAATTCAAAATATAACTTGGCCAAGGTGCAGGATGTATTTAGTGCTTTCAGGGCAAGGATGCCCGTAGTTAATATCTTGTGCCCCTAAGCATCCAGTCCCTTGCTCCCCCTATCAGGAGACAAAAGGGGGAAAATTTGGTTTGGAAGCTAGCCATTATGACCTTCACCACCAAACCTTATGGGGATACATGGGTGGAGCGCGGCAAGATCACCCCCCTTACATTTCTTGGAGGCACTGCTGAGGTCACCTCTGGTGTGCCTATACCTATCCTACCCTACCTACTGACGTAGGCATACCTACCCTTTCTCTTCTCGGGGTTAGTGTACATATTTCTAGTGTACGTTTCCATTTTTCTTTCGTGCATATAGTTTTTTTGTGCACATTTGTGGATAGGGGTTTGTTTATATTGTTGTAATAATTGTGATTCACCACCACAGCAGGTAGACAGGCACTATCTTCAGAAATCAGGTTCCACTAGCCAGCTGGGCTGAGCGTGAGGGGTTTAAGACTGACCATTAATTCATTATAGGTGATGTCGCATGCAGCACACCCCTTCAACAGGTGCTCAAAATTACGGTGTCCCTAGAGTCCCTTGAGTCCCTCACAGGCTAGGTCAAGTGCCTGGGTAAAGACCTTGGCCTAGCAGGGACCAGCATCCTGGTCTGCCATGGCCCTAAGAAATTTGACCCTGAGACATTGCCCCTTACCTTCCACAGGTGTGACTCAATAGTGTCCTATCCTCTTTGGGCATTAAACATCTGGCCAGTGTTAAAGGCTAGCCTATCATCCACACCAGCTATGCCTAGCTCAAGCCCTGCCCTGCCTTGACCAACACTGCATGCATTCACCCTGCAGTGACCACTGTAGGTGCCATCATAGCTGCACCCACAAGCAACCCTAGAACACCTGGGTGTAGCATGCACCAGTTCTACACCAGAGGATAGAGGCACTATACTGAACGCTTCCTCCATGGCGAATGTTTTCAAGCATATGTTGAATGAGGTTATCATGATACCAGCAGAACATGGACACTATATCTGTCTGAGACCCTTCTCAGGTGAGAAACTGACCCAGAGATGTGAAGAGGAATATCGGTTAAGGGTGAACCAGACCAACCAGATAATCCATGACTGGTGAGCTCCTGACAGGGAGACAAGGCATTGCGCTCTTGAGAGTCTCTGATGTCTTGCCACACACCCAAACCCCACATCAAAGGACATTTTACATGCTGGATGGAGTCTTTGGAGCCACTGAGTCCGATGCAGAGCTGACATTTAAGTATTATACCAACCACCTCCAACACAGTGAAGTCTCTCAGAATATATGGCCAGAACTGAACTGATTCTGCGGCTGGCTTTCAAGCAGAAGGAGGTTGAGCCAAACAACCTGAAACTGGTCAGGCTGCAACACGTAATGTGTGTAGCAAGATCAGTGCTGCTGCTGCTTCTGCAGCTACGACTCTGAGAACGGATCCCGAAACCACCTTTCTTTGATGAACTGGCCCGGAAGGAGAGATCAAGGACACAGTGTATAGTCTACCTAGTCAACTAGTGTCTCCTTACACAGCCCCAGGATATGACCGGAGACATCAAGTGGTGAAATTGCATCAGATCCTCTTGGTGATGCAGCTGCAGAGGGCACCAGCCAGGATACTGCCTTTAGGGTCACCCATGCTACCAGAGCTTGGAAGAGACTCTACACTATCCTCCCAGGAGAGGAAATGCCAGCTCTTCAAGCTCAAGAGCCACGGCTGCCCCAAAAGTACCAACAGTGAACAGCACCGCTGCAGTCCGGGCAGTTCTGCCAAAGGTGCGGACAGCAGAGCAGCACTTTCTGTATGTGCACAAACCCACCAGATCACATCCGAGTTGCAGAGAAGTTCCAGGCCTTGAACATTCCAACATGTGCAATGGTGGGAAACGCCAGTGAAGACCAGAAGGGGGAGCAACTGAATCCTCACAATTATTATGCACTGACAGTGTAAAGACAGATAACTGCAAGTCTGTGCCACCAGACCGGTCCAAAGCTGCAGTGGCACCACTGGTGGGCAGGCCATCTGAGAACCAGCATCCACCCAGACTGGCTAGCCCACCTGAGAGGTAGATCACCTGTAATCTAACTACCATCAAAAGCAGCACTGGAACACTTTGGGGAGTACCTAAAGGGCTCACATGACCACCAGCCACTGTGACAGTTACCAGCAGGCACAAACGCTACTGCAAAGTGGCTCACATATGACCATTGTGTATGCATGGTTCTATAGAAAACCCCTAACTGATATCCCATTGGATCCCTTGACTGGACTGATCCTCCTCTGCAAGAGAGACCACTCCTGCAAATATCTGGCGAACCTCTGATGCAGGCTGCAATGTCCATGCAATGTAGCTGGAGTCAGCACCTCCATCGTCTCCATGGTTTTGTTGTACAGCAACCAGAGTGAGGAACCCACTCACTGGTGCTGATTAGAACCAATTCCTCGATGTTCAATGCATTGGCTGCACTATGCCGGGAGATGGCTGAACCACGACATGTCAGCACATTGTCCATGCACCCTATGTGCCAGTAGGCATGCTTGCAGATAGATATTCAGTCTAGAACTCTACCTGATGGACCCGTTGGAGATGTTGGCAACAACTGGTTCGGGTAGATCACAATCCTGGCACACATCACAGTGTGGGGTTCCTGCCAGAGTGTGACTCAGCGGGAAGAAACGCCCAAGATGTCGGCTGATGGAGGCACTGGAATGTGGGGAGATCCCAGTGGGTTTACTAGTACAGGAGACCCTGGTGACAATGGATAGCATGGACCTGTAGACCATCAAGGTATTGGTCATTAATGTGGCCAATAGGACCATTTGATTACCAGGGTGCACCATCATCATACAGTTACACCTGACCCCTTCCGTAGCCCCAGCAGGTGTTGCTACCAGCCCATCTGACACGGTACTGGATTTGAATACGTTGGACTTTAGATACTCCCTGATCTCAGAAAAGGACCAGGATCACCTGAGAGAACAGCTTGCCATGAGCTTCAAGGCTTTCTCCACCAAGGGACATCGGCAAGGTCCAAACAGTGGAACACCGGATGAGTGTGAGCGACGAGACACCGTTCAGGGAGCGATCGTGATGCCTGGCACCAGGAGATGTGGAGGATGTACCTCACCACCTGGACGATCGTCTGAAGGCAGGGATCATCCCACAAGTAGAGCACAGTATTATAATACAAAAGACAAGAGTGTAGATACAGAGCATGGAGATAGCATTTCAATTGGGGTTTTGCCGATTCTGGGTCTGAGTCAGGTTTGGAAATATTTAGCCTTTTGGCTACAATCCTTTTTTGGAGGGTGTCTATTTTGTTTGACAGAGCATTTTGAATGTTGGTGCACCATATTTTATCTTTGGTACAAGGATCTTCAGTGGCTATGGGGTATTCCAGTTCCCTTAGGTTCGTGAAAAGATCCTTGGTGTTGAAACTGGCTTTGCTGGTCCGGTTGTTGTTAGTTCCTCTTTTAGTTTGAAAGATTTCAGTTTTGTATTTACTTGCTGATTCGTTTAAATTGAGTTTATTTTCTTTGGATGGGAGATTTCTCCATAAAACTTCGAGTTTTCTTTTTTCTGTGTGTATGATTTTTAACTGGGGGGTGGACCAGGTGTTTGGGTTTGCTTTTTCGCAGTTTGAGAGGCGCGATGGCGTCTAGCGCAGAGGTCATGGTGGCGTTGTACATTTCAACTAGTTCGGCTGGGTCTGCTGATTCTGAAGTATCCTTCACTACTTTTATTTTATTTATTTATTTTATTGCATTTGTTGTATGCCCAAACCCTAGGGTATCACAGCGTAGTTACAGACATCTTTCAGTTGATTCGGAGGCATTCGCAGTACATGCATAAACAAGGTAATGAAGCAGAAGATTACATAATGTTGAAAATTGGTATTAGTTACTTAAGTCCTATCTACTTATTTACATGGTTATCGTTAAAACAGGACATATTTACTTATTTATATCAAAGGGTAATGGTCTTCATTACGTTGGCATCTATATAGAGGGAAGGCCGGAGGAATTGTGTTGGCTACGTATCCGCAGGCTAATATTCGTTAAATAGCCACGTTTTTAGTGACTTTTTGAAACACTGCAAGTAATCTTCATTTTTAATGTATGACAGGAGTGTGTTCGAGTGTTTAGGGGCCATAACTGGGAAGCTGCTTCCCACTGCTCTGGAGCTTTTGAAACACGGGACCTGAAGGAGCGAGTTTTGGTTGGATCTAAGCGTTCTATTAGATTCTTTAACTGTTGAATTATTGATGTATATGGGTGCTTTGTTTGCAAGGCATTTATGTGTAACACACAGTGCTTTGAAAATTATTCTAGCCTTGATGGGTAGCCAGTGGTTCTCTCTCCTGATGTTGGAGATGTGGTCTGACTTGTTTAGTCCTAAAGCTGCACGTAATGTTTTGTTTTGCATTAGTTGCAGTTTGGCCAGATTGGAGTTGGAGGTACCTAGTAAAGGCACATTGCAGTAATCTAGCTTGGAAAATATCAGTGCCCTGGCTAAGGTAGTGCAGTTTTTGGGCGTGAGGAACTGGAGACTTAGTGCAATTAGTTTGGAGGTGTATGAGGTCGCTGAGGATAAGGCACTTACATGTTTCATCATAGTTAGACTGGTGTCTAAACACCTGGGGTTTTTACCTGTTTAAGTACTGGAATAGAAGTACCATCAATGTTGATTGATGTGTAATCCGAGTGGAGGGTGTTCATTTTGGTTGGGGAGCCCACGATGAGGATCTCAGTTTTCCCATCGCTGAGGCATAGGCTGTTTATAGCCATCCAATTTTGTATTATTGCATACATTTTATTGATGAATAAGGTGTCCTGGTCGTAGTTCCTTGAGATCGGGATGAGGCTCTGGGTGCCAACCGCAAAGTTAGTGTAGATGACACCCATGCCATCTAGTGCTGCAAATAGGAGCTTGGTATAAGCATTGTAGAGGGTAGGCGAGAGACCAGACCGGCGAGGTACCCCTGTAGGGACTGAAATGGGGTCTGCAGTCTCCTTACCAATGGATACTCTGGAGGGGCGCTCAGCTAAGAAGGATTTCACCGAGAGGGTGGCTTCCCTTGAGAATCTGAAATCATTCACTAGTGTAGCACAGAGTTTGTCATGATCCACTAAATCGAATGTGGCAAATAGATCAAGTCAAGGAGTGCTGTTTCGGTACTGTGGTTGGGCCAAAAACCCGATTGTCTAGCTCCCAGGAGCTGGTTTTGTTTGAGATGGTACTGAATTTGGGTGTAGGCTATTTTGTCTATAATCTTCAGTAAGAATGGGACCGTTGTTATAGGTCGGTAGTTTGTAGGTACTGTCGCGTCCAGGGATGTTTTTTTTTTTAGAAGTGGGGTCACCCAAGCTTCTTTTATACTGACTGGGACCGTATTTGTGTTGAATGAGACATTAACAAAGTAAGTAAAGTTAGTAATGATGGGAGTGAGTGTGGGGGCACATCATTTAACTAGGTGTGCTGGGCATTTGTCACCTTTGCAATTAGAGGCAATTAGAGGCTTTTAGTTTTGCTATGGTGGCTAACACTAGATCTTGGGTCACCGGAGTAAAATGGAATAGCACTTTGGTAATGTCGTTGGTTGTGTTGAAGGTGGAGGATGGAGTGTTTTTGTCAGCTAATATCTTTCTTTTTGTGATAATCATTTTTTGTAATAGTTCAATTTTGGAGGCTAGCGTGTTTTGGATGGTGGAACACCATGCTTTACTAGGATTAGTCGGAGTGGATGCTGGGATTGGATTTTCCAATTCTCTAAGAATGGTGAAGAGCTCCTTGGAGTTCGAAGCGTCGTTGCTAATGCAAGAGTTAAAGGGTTTTCTTGTGGATATTTTTAAGGGATCTTTTAATACGTCTGAGTGATACTAATTCTTCGCTGTAACCAGAAACCCGTACGTTTGTCAGCATGTCATGTTTTATTTATGATGGGTACAACAGAGTCAATAGAAGTTGTGAGACACTTATGGTAGACATCTGCGAGATAACTGGGGTTGTCACTTGTTAAAGTGTTGGTTGAGAGGGCTTCACTTAGGATGGGGGAGAGGTTGTCTGCTGTTAGCTTCCGGATGTTTCTTGCTTCATATGTGTCCACTATCTTAGACATGGGAGGGCATTTCTCATTGCTGATTAGTGTAAAATTGACAACGTGGTGATCAAATATTCTACACTTATTGTGGGTGGGGGCATTCACTAGTTGTGTGAAGTTCATATCTTTAAGTGCAGCATGGAGGGCGTCTGTTTTATGATATAGTTTATCATTGAATCCTAAATTAATGTCACCAATGATAATGAATCTGGTGTTAGGTTTGATGTGGGGGTTAGTAGGAGAGGGATATCTAGATCCGGGTGGGTGTTATTATTGGGTGACCAAAATGTTGGTGGTAGTTTTTAGGTTAGATGAGATTTTGGCTATAAGAAGTTTGTATCCTTCTATTTCTTCGAGGGGGCAAGACCTAATTTGCACATTGGTTTTGGCTATTATAGCCACGCCACCTCCCTGTGCATTAGATCTATCGGTCCTGAGGATATTAAAACCTGGTGGGATGGCAAGAGATAGTAGTGGGCCAGATGCTTGGTGCAGCCAAGTTTCTGTGAGGACTAAAAGGTCCAGTTGTCGGTCAATGATGAGATCATGCATCTTGATGGCATGGGCTCCAAGTGACTGTGCATTAATGAGCATGCCTTTAAAGTTAGGTAAGAGTTCTGGTGGAGGCAGGAGAGGTAGGGTTGTGGTCTGTGCTACTTTAGTACTGAAGGGTTGTTTGGCCGCAGCTCGAGGTGGTAACTTATTTTGTTGGGTGTCAATGAGAGGGTTGGGTCTGTACTGTTTTTGCATGGCCGGAGGAAGGTTAGACCTTAGATGGAGGTATTCGGTACGTGACCTTAATCTACTCCATCTAACATTCCCCTGAATGGGATTAGTGGCACAGGTGTCCATGTTGGTAGGTTTCTGTTCTCGTGTCGTCATCATAGTAGTGGTGATTGGCTCTAGATTATTGATGATCTCTATAGATTTTGAATGCTTTTAAGGTCCTGGATGGGCGGGAAGGGTGGGGTGGAGGGTAGGAATGGGGGGGAAACATGGGATGGTGGCAGTAACAACCCATTCTGGCGAGGCTGTTTGCTTGGGTAATAAAGGAGCTACCTGTGCAGAGTAAGGAGTCTGTTACTATGCAGAATGGAAACATGATGGCAATAAGAAAACTTAGCATGATAATATAGTAGGAAGGAGTGGAGGTGTACCAAGGTGGGTCGCGTAAGTCAGAGAGGGCCTCTGGTTAAGGTGTACAATACACATGCATCATTATATCAGGCTAACACTGGGAATTTCATGTTGAGGAATAGGATGAGAAATTAGTACAGTACATAGCAAGTTGAAAATAAAATCAGGCTAGCACAATGCTTTCACTATTGATGAGTAGAATACAATTATTTTTTAATTTTCTATGACTTGGCCCATTTCCTCCCTGATGCTGATGATTTAAGTCATGTACATTTCTTTTTAAGTTTGGTTTCTAGTTCCGTGTCACCCTTCCCTTCCTGGGTTGTTCTTTTTGACTGTTTTCTTCCCCGGGTCCACGTTGTAGGGGTTGCCCATTCTTGGTTACTTAAAATTATCACAACACATTTCTCGTTAGTATAAAGATCAGATTGATGTTGGATGATATGTGTCCACAGCTTGGGTCTGTATATTGATCCAGTGGTCTGTACACCACAAGGTTTCAGCTTAGAATAAATCACATTGAGTGATTAATGGGATAGGTGCTGGAGACTGAGCAAAGCTCTGAGTAAGGCACTGGTAGGATCCTAGATAGCGATCCAGCCGACTATGCTGGGCACACTAATTACACTATCCAGGTGATGCAAATGGTACAATGGGTTGCGCACTACAGCGTGTTAGGGAGAGTGACTGGAATCATACAATCTCTCTAAATATAATACATCATGAGAGTAAGGAATGCGTTATTTGGTTTGGACAGTTTCAGCCGACGGGCAACACGCTAGTGAAGCGGTACAATGGTGCAACAAAGCTAATACCATTGGCCATAATGCCCTTCACTTAATCAAAGGCAGCGACATACATAGCCAAGTCATGTAAGCAGGCAGTGTGAATAGTGCAAGCTACGACGTACAAAATGGCAGAGCGAAGTACCATGGGCAGCGTGGCACTCTGCTTACATCACAGCAATACAGATATGAATCGATCCAAGCACGAAAGACTGTGTGCTATGTTAAACAGCTATGCTCGTTATTGACGCATGCATTATAGGGTGCTGTTCAATACAGAATAGGGCTGAGCAAAGAGACGTGTGATTCGACAAAGTTCAGTAGATCATGGCGATGCATTCGGTGGCTGGGTTGGCTTCGGAACTATTGGTCTTTTCGTAGCGCACGAGTGCAAATTAGAATAGTATGGGGGTGTGAGCTAATACAGTGGGCTGGGTGCAGGTCCGCACGGTCGGGGGCAATGTACTCACAGTTTATAGAAGCAAGAGGAACATGGCAGCATGTCTGGCCGACGGCCAACGGACCATCACGGACAGGCACAGACCGAAAGGGGCCTTGGGTTCTGTGGGCCTTAGTCAAGGGGGGCCAGCTTCCGCCTCTGGCTCACCCTATGGCCTTAAGGCTTGTTGAGGGATAGGTTGCTAGACAACCAGAATACATAAAAACAGCTGTGCATGGTGGCGGCCATTTTAGGGATTGGATCCCCAGAGCAACAGCTCCACAAGGAGGGAATTGGGGCTGGGTGCACGGTGCTGCCTTATAGACAGGGCAGGGGGCCTTATCAGGAATGCTGGCTGTGCGGGTTGCAGTCAGGCACTGGATCCGCTGGATCGTGCCGCGCGCTGCTGCTACAGCTGGTTGAACCAAAGTCTAGCTGCTCCTGCAGCATGCGGACTTCGCTGGCGAGCAGCTAGGCAGCTACTTGGTGTTGCAGCTCCTGCCCTGGTGTGGGGTGTGCGGAGGGCACATACAGGAAGGGGCCTTGGGCTCTGTGGGCATTAGGCAAGGGGGGCATGCTTCCGCCTCCGGCTCGCTCTATGGCCTTAAGGCTCATTGATGGAGAGGTTGCTAGGCAACCAGAATACACATAATCAGCTGTGCACAGCAGCAGTCATTTTAGGGATCAGCTCCTAGAGCAACAGTTCCACGAGGAGGGGATTGGGGCAGGGTGCACAGTGCTGCCTTATAGACAGGGCAGGGGGCCTTATCAGGAATGCTGGCAGTGTGGGTTGCAGTCAGGTGCTGGATCTGCTGGATCGTTGCCTCTCAATGCTGCTACGGCTGGTTGAACCAAGGTCAAGCAAACATGAGTATATTCCTAAATGCCAATATTGGCATGTATAGGTGCAGCCAGCATGGAAATGTATGGGCGCAGCAAGTGTGAACATGCTTTTTGTGGCGACATATATTGTGGGGACAGGCATCATGAAAATGCATTGGAAAATCCTCTTGTGTGCTGTTCGTGACTTGCATCTATTGGATTTTTTCATGTGTTGGCCTATAAAAAACGATTGCAAACTGGCTTTTCACACAATTATTTACAGAAAGTGTGCTGTTTAATGCACCACTTTAAACTATTATTCAAAAAAAGATTCTCAGGGGAGGGCCTCCCCACCAAACTCTATTGCTTGATTTGGGCTTCCTCCCAATGCTCGGTGGCTCATGCTTATTTGTGAAAAATATGTACACCCCTCAAAATAAAAAATTCACTAGCAGCAACTGGCCATAATTAGTATTATGTTCAGCTGCTCTGAAATAGAATGTAACTACCATTTTGTGCAATTCACTTCCTTTGTTACTACATAATCAGACCAATCATATGGCATTCAACAGGAGCTTACAAATGCGGAGTGCCAAATATTTTAAAAATCACAAAGCAACCTGCCCAGTTCTGTGATTCAATACGCATAGTAAAACATTTTTTCAAAATAACCTAACAGAATATGGTTGACTTTCAATAGGACTGTATGAATTTTGAGATTGTGTTGAGCAAGCTGTCCACTTAGTTGCTTACATTTAACCACCATCATGTCACAAAAAGATGTCTAGATTTTGCTTTCAAAATAAATCCTGACTTGACCTTGCCAACTGCTTTTTCCTTCTAACTTGACTTAGTTTGGCTCGAAATAGGTTTGCCTTAGCACGCCCCTGGTCTGAGCAGATCTGTTCAGTGAAAAAGAAACTCCTGCACTAATAAGATGCAAACACACTTTCCTCTTTCATTTTCTCTACAAATTGCTTAGGTTGCTAAGCACACACATTTGTCAGCATAAAACAGCGTTCTTTTAAGCTAACACATGTGTGTATTTTGCGCTCTGTAAGAGTCATCCAAAGAATTATTAGTCCACTGGAAATAGCACATATTTATATAGCAAAATGAAAAGGTTTGTAATTTAAAAAAATATCACCACGTCTCTTAAGTCCATCCTAATACTGTGTTCGTTTGCATTTTGAAGCTGAAACTATGTGCTTGCCTAAAATTTTAAAACATTGTACATTCAAGATTACCCTTTTTGAAGTGTTCAGTTTGTAAGCTAATGCATGAAAGTAGCTGAAGGCGTGGGCTCTGTGCTCACATTCCAGCAAGGTCACGGCTTTTGTTATGCATCCTCATTCGCCCTGAAGTGTTTAACACCTTGCCACGGGCAGCGCTCTGTTTCCCTGGTGATATAGGTGGAGGAGGGGAGATGCAACAGAGGCCTCTGGACTACGAAGTTAAACACATTATCCTGTTCTGAAATACACATTTGTTGTCTTCAAACACACATGCAAACTCGCTGTGTGCCATTTGACTTTCTATTTAAAGCTGGTCTTCCTTATTTTAGATCCGCACTGGATTAGAAAAGTATTGTTAAACTTGTTTTAAGGATAAGACATTGATTCTGCAGCAGAGCTACATTAATATGTGGCCTCTTAAAGCAGATTGTTGCTTATCACCCCAAAACTTCATGTTGTTTGACGTGATGTTTTAAATAATTATCTGTATGGGCTCTGAATCTGCGAGTCCTCAATAAATAAAGAAACAGTGCTGTAAGTGATTAAATAGCCCCATTGCTGCAGGAGTGCTCATGGGGAGAGAGTTTCGCCTAAGATCTAGGTGACACAAGCCGAGAGCATCAAGTCCTGGTAGGGGTGGATTCGCCCTTGTGCCTGCACTGTGAAAACTCAACTTTTCCATAGATGCCAACTTTTCACAGTGAGCTTGGTGGACATGTTTGTTACACCCTGACGACCCTCTGCACCCTACCAAAAATGTGCATTTTGGGAAACTTTGCATAACTCGGTCCACCAACCTAAAAGGGCATATTAAGAAACATCCCTCTCGCAAAACAATAGCAGAATCATGTCAAGATAAACTTTACACTTGACAGAAAACACAATATGAAAGCTGTTTATTTTTCCCCAAATCAAGACATCTGCATCAAGGACCCACCAGCATATTTCACCTACATTGATCTTTTTTAAATTGTGTAAATACAAAATAGAATTTACTTTACTTACTTGAAATTTCACATGCTGAAGGCCTAGAGAATTGTACACGCTGATGTACACACACAGCTGAATTACTGTATCAAGCATTCTGATTTACAATGGTAGGTCAGAGGCGCACTGCAGGAAAATGTTATTTCATCTTTTAAGCTTCAGCATGTAGCAACTGCTAGGTGGGGTGATACAGAATAGCATGCAGGTTAAGTGTTGGCTATAGCAGCAGCACAACATTCACAAACAAGCACTGGCAAAGCCAACAGTGTTGACTTTAATGTTGGCATGGGAAAGGCATTTTGCAGACCCTGCCATAATGGTGCTATTGGGCCATAGAATGACAACAGATGGCAAATGGTGTTGGCAATTTGGTATGGGAGGGCTGGCCTGAGTAACAACGGCGATAGAATTGGAGAGACAGACTAGCATGAAATATGGACAGAGAGGCTTGGGACAGCTTTGTGTCATCCCGAAAACAAGATCACTGTAAGGAAGACATTTATCTAAACCTTGGAAGACACACAAAACGAGTGTGCCTCTTTTCAGACAACAATGCTAATAACCAACCCTACTAAAACCTCACCCCTCTGCATACACATCTCAAACTCTAACTACACACAACCATACCTCTTAAACAACAGCATCCCACACGCACTTCACTACAACAACAAACAAACCACACATAGCTACACAACAGCACACAACGGATACCGACGGGATACCACACCAAAAAGCTCAGCGAACAGTGTTAACCGAACTGAACCTGCCAACAGCACATCAAAGCTCCCTGCTCTTTCTCCTACCTTTGTCCTACTAACGTACCCCAACTGACCCCCTTTTATCTTTTAGATCCTCCAGAGTGCCAGAGGACCATTCCGGTGGTGATAGTGCGCGGTATAAATATCCTTTAACATATTATGACAGTGCCTGGTCAATGTCTATTTAATGCCCATACAAGAGCCAAAACGTTTGGCTTCACCAATGCTGGCCATCAACAGGACTTCAGTGTAAGGAACAGATGCAAGTAAACACATATTGATTATGAAGGCACACTAGTTTAAGACATTTTTAATGATATCATGAGCTGCAGAATTTACTGAACATTTTATAATTTCTCTATGTTGCTAAATTTCCTTTTGTAACCAACACAGCATGTAGGTAAATAAAAATAATGTATTAAAATAAGGATGAGGTTTGAAGATATCAAAGTCACCTAGGTGCTGGGGAGCGGTGATGATATTGGTGTCTTCAAAACACTAATGACTGATGATGTCAAGGTCTGATGATTTTGAAGTCCACACAGGGGTTGTTTGAATGATACGGAATTCCTTGAATATTGGTGCTTTTATTTAAACTCTGTGTGAGAGGGTTGGCAATATTACAGTCATTTTCATGTGGCTTCTGTGGTATGATATTTAGGTTCACCAAGGGCTGAAGGTGTGATTTGAATTAGAACCTTCCACATGGATTCTGGGATTATATAAAGAGATTATGTGATGGCCGAGAAAGTATGGTTTATGATGATAAGACAATAATGAAGCCCCTACAGGATGATCTTTGATGATTTCAAAGTCCGTAAAGGGATGGCGTGAGATACGTTGTCCAAGATGGTGTGTGGAACATTTAAATCTTCACAAGTATGCTTTATGATGACATTGAAGACTTGATGGAATGGAGTTATGTAATAATGAAATTCCCATGAGAAGTGTAATGATATTGAAGTCACCAGATATGGGTTGTTTGACCGAGATCAATATATTCACGGTGGAATTGACCATAGTCGATTTTGCTGCAAATCTATTTGACCTTTGGCCAAACAAGCCAATCCCTGGCCTGCCAGCAGCCCTTTATCCACCCCCCCTTCCCTACTTACCTTAGTGCCATCTGCACAGGATGGGTTGTTATGATACTGAACTTCCCACTGGGATGGTGTGTGATGATTTTGAAATCCCAAGAGGGATGGTGTGTAACAATAGTGAAGTCCCCACTGGGATGGTGCATGATGATACAGAAGTCCCCACTGGGGTGGTGCGTGATGATACTGAAGTCCCCACTGTGATGATGCGTGATGATACTGAAGTTCCCACTGGGATGGTGCGTGATGATACTGAAGTCCCCACTGGGATAATGTGTGATGATACTGAAGTCCCCACTGTGATGGTGTGTGATGCTACTGAAGTCCCCACTGGGATAGTGTGTGATGCTACTGAAGTCTCCACTGTGATGGTGCGTGATGATACTGAAGTTCCCACTGGGATGGTGCGTGATGATACTGAAGTCCCCAGTGGGATAGTGTGTGATGATCTTAAACTCTTCCACAGATGGTGCATGGTAATATAGAAGTGTCCGCCGATATGGGTGTCATTATGTTGAAGCCGAAATAAAGATGAGGTGTCATAATATGGAGGATTCCACAAAGAGGACGTTGGATTACAATGGCCCAACGTTGATGTTGTCTGATGGTTCGGATAACTCCACAAGTCTGTTGTGTGAAGATATTGAATTCTCCACAGGGATGGTGCATGATGTGCAAATGGAAATTTCCCATCTGGGAAAGGTACAGTGAGTAAAAAGCGTGTGCCGCAAACTCTCATCTCACAACAGGTCAACAGCCATGTTCTTTCTGGAGAGGAGCTCCTACTACCTTTTTTGTAAATATGGTGCATGATGATATAAGTTCACAAAGATTCAGAATATCATTATATTGAATCCCCAGAAGGATGAGGAGTTATGTGGTAATTTCCACACAGATGGTGTATGATACACAGATGGTGGTTGATGATATTAATGTCCATACAGTGATAGTGTGTGATGATTAAGATGTCCCCATCAAGATGATATGTAATTCAAAGAATGCAAAGGGAGGTTCTGTTATTATATTGTATTTTTACAGATGATACAGATTTCTCCACAGGAATAGTTTGTGATAATGTGGAGATCCTGCCATGGATAGTCTGAGATTATTGCCAAAATGTGGATGTTTTTCAGTTGTGTTCAAGTCTGCATAGGGATGGTGTGCAATGATATTTAACTATCTACAGGAATTATGAATTTTGCCATTGATAATTCCACTTGGATGGTGATATTCGAGTGAGGAGGTTGAGGTTCCCATGCAATGTTATAGTATGACTTCGGATGTGTGATAAACTCTCCTCATGGATTTTCTATGCTGCTATTGATGACTCCAAAGCGATTTTTTATAATGGTGCTGAATTCCCTCCAGGGTGGTCTTTGGGTATACTGAAAATGCATACCTCAATTGTATGTATGATAATACTGTCTAGTGAAAGATCCAATTTAAGTAGACAAAGAATTCCATTTGGCTGCTATACATTGCCCAACTGGTGGGGGTGGGGCAGTCTGATGATATTCAAGACCAGGTCCCTAAAGGGATGGTCTGAGATGACATGTAGTCTGCAAGTGTGTATTATCACTTTGAAGCTACCTCTGGAATATCTTCAGAATGTTTATTTTTAGCTATTTTAGAGCATAGCTGTACACTGTTTGATGTATTATTCATTATTTTAGTGCACAGAATATTTCAAAAGTACAGTGTATTGTTTGGCTGTAGGTATAATAAACAATTCATAGGGCCTCATTATAACTCAGGCGGTCCGGAAATAACGGTGGCGGTAAACCTGCCGCATTCCTTGTTTCCGGACCGCCTGATCCCGACTCCTGCAGGCGGGAGGTGATGTTCCCGCCAGGTCTGACCTGGCGGGTTTAACACCGCCCGCCTGCAGGCGGACGAGGAAACACCGGCAGCATTACGAGATGCTGCCGGTGTTTCCATGATCCCCATTCCGCATCCGTGATTCCCGGAAAACCGGGGTTGTAATGCCACGGTATTTCCGGGAATCACGGAGGCGGAATGGTAATACGAGTCCGGCGGTAACCGAGGCAGTTTTACCGCCTCGGTTACCGCCGGACTCGTAATTAGGCCCATAGTGACTTTCTTTCCTGGCAGTTTTTGAAATCAAGAGTTACTTTAGCTGCCTGATATTCAGTACTGGGGAGGTTATGATGAATTGTAGCATGTGTCACCTTTCTTTTTTGCCCGCTATCTTGCATTTTAGAATATTTCCCTATAATACATCAATGGGCCAATTCAGAAAATACCAGATTTCACAAAATAGCTCTGGGGATGCAATATTTTTTACAGGCTTTATTCACAAAGGTGACTTGCCCATTTCATAGAGGCTGTGCTCCATTGCAAATGGTGCACTGGTCAGTTCTTTCAGTACATTATTATTATCACTAATGTACTGAGAAGTTCTGAGCACCAACATGGCTGCTGGTAGTGCATTTCACTATAATGGGTGTTAAATGGCATACCGTAGAGAATTCCCCAAAAACAAAAAAAACACATTTCCATCACTGTATGAGGGATAGAAACACTAGTGGGACAGCAAGAGTTCACACTGAAAATGCCTTGTTTAGAAGGGTCAGATATGTATGTTTTGCAGAGTCCTTTGAGCCTGTCCCAAACAAGCTATGGGCGGAGATGTGGATTTCCCTTGCATTGAAAAGTGTGTACCATGTGTGAATACAGATGTGCTTCCTTTGGTGGAGAAACCACCCTACTAATCACCAAACATATGCAATTCTGCTACATTATTCAGAGGGGATCAGACTGAAATTGAAATCTCCACACAGATGGTGCCCTATGATATTTAATTTCCCACATGGATGGTGTGTGATAAAGTTGACATGCATGGTGTGTGATAAAGTTAAAGTCCCCACAGAAGTGGTGGTTCTTGATGTTGTAGTCCCCACTGGGATGGTGTGTGATGATACTGAACTGCCCACTGGGAGGGTGCATGATGATATTGAAGTCACCAGAGAGATAGTGTGTAATGATATTGAATTCCCCACTGGGATAGTGTGTGATGATCTTAAAATCTTCCAGAGATGGTGCATGACAATATAGAGATTTCTGCAAATATGGGTGTCATTCTTTATTTATTGGACATTTGTATGGCGCCTATACGTGCTTCCAGGTGCCACAAGACAATATGGGGGCTGAGGGTACATGGGAATCATGAAAGTAGAACAACAAAAATTGTTGTATTGGTCTTGTGACGATCCTACCGTTCAAGTGCTTGAAAAGGTGTTAAGTGCATGGGGGGAGGTGATAGAGGGAGAAGTGTGATATGGGCCAAAACAGCAAGTGCCACAGGGAAAGGGAGGATGAATGCAGTGGACAGGGAGGGCTAGGTTGGGCTAGTCTGGGAAAGGGAGACCAATGGCAAGTACTGGCAAAGGATGCTGAGTGGACTGGAAGGGGAAGGGACCAGGCCCCAGTCACAGCGGAAGAGGGAGACTTTGCACAGGACGGGCAGAGAGAAGGAAGAGGAGAAAAGGAAAGTCTTGAGAAGTTTCCAGAACTTAAGAAGATCCGGCTCAAGTCTGAGGGCGGGAATGAGGTCGTTCCAGAGGAAGGAGCCAGCCTAAGTAAGGGATCTACCTCCCATTCTCTGCCTGTGAAACATTTGACCTGCAGAGAGTTGGAGCTATAGGATCAAAGGGCTCTGGGTGGGAGGTATTTAGGGATAGAAAGCTGGATGTAAAGAGGTCCCAGGCTCCAGATAGCCTTGTGTATGATGCAAAGAGTCTTGAATATGATCCTTGCAGTCACCAGGAGCCAGTGAAGAGATTTTAGGGCTGGAGAGATGCGGTCCTTAACGCCAAGGATAAGTCTTACAGTCCGATTCTGGATCAGTTGAAGGGAGTAAATGGAGGAAAGAGGCAGAGGCTGTTGCTGTAGTCTAGCCTAGAGAGAACCAGGGCTCTGGAGATGTTGCGCTTCTAGGGGAAGGCAAGGAAAGGTAGAATGACCCTGAGAAGGTGGAGCTGAAAGTTGGACTTCTTGGCAAGGCCCGTGATGTATAGAGAGAGAGAGAGAGAGAGAGATAGAGAGAGAGAGAGATGAGTAAAAGATAATCCCAAGGTTTTTTGCCTCAAAGGTGGGTGAGGGGAGGGGACCCAAGGAGTCATGCCAGAGAGTGGGAGGGAAACAAGGAGCAGGCATCCCAATGAGAAGGATCTCTGTTTTGCTGGCGTTAAGGCAGAGGTCATTGGCGGAGCACCATGCCTGAATAGCAGTCGGGCAGTCAGGTATAAAGGAGGAGGAGGTAGAGGATTGCAGCTTGAAAGGGAGCTGTGTGTCATCTGTATTCCACTGGAAATGAGGGGAGAAAGAGGTGATCAGGCGGGCCATGGTGACAGGATAGAGCCCTGAGGGATTCCATAAGTACAGAGTGTGGTGGATAAGAGAAAAGGACCCATTTGCACTTGGGAAGGTCTGGTTGAAAGGAAGGAGGTAAGTCACGCCAGTGCTCTGTCCGTGATGCCAAGGGTATCATGGACAAGGTTTATGAGGATGGAGTGGTTGACTGTGTCAAAGGCAGAAGAAAGTTTAAGGAGGGTCAGAACAGAGGGGAGTGTTAGAGTCCAAGTTAGAGAGTAGGTCTTTATGTTGAAGCCGCCATAAAGATGAGGTGTCATGATATGGAGGTTCCCACAAATATGGCATTGAATGACAATGTCCCAACGTTAATAGTGTCTGATGGTTTGAAAGGTTCCACTAGTCTGTTGTGAGAGGATTTTAAAGGCTCTATAGGGATGGTACATGATGATATTGAAGTTCACAAAGATTAGGAATGTCATTATATTGAAGCCTGTGAGGGTGTGCTCACTTCTTTCCCCAATATATCCTCCTCCCAGGTGGTCAAGGAAAGGCCATTGCTTTTGTATCATGACCCTGTGGTTGGATATGTGAGTGAGAAACACCTGGGTGGAGGAGACCTGGGGAGTGGAGATGATGCGCCCATGGGTGAGACATGGTATCCCCCATTTCTCTTTCCAGTGAACTTAAAACCCCCCAGGTCTTTGTAGGTTACTGTCGGTCCCATCCCTATCTTTCCCATAGATCATTTCCCTGTAGACATCATTCAGGTACTGGGAAGGGGACGTGACACCACAGAGACATAAATCCTCTTTATAATGACTCTTGCATACAAAGACATCACTTTGGTACTGAGAAGAGGAAGAGGCATCAAACACAGAAGAAAGACTTTGGTTGGACACTTAGCGGTCTAGTCTTTTGGCATTGTAATTGATGCCTGGAACTTTAAATCCAGGATGCGATGGCACGAGAGGGATTTCTGTCTCCCTGTGGGAACAAGGCGGGAAATGAGAAGAGAAGCGGAGACCCGGAGAGGCAGGAAATGGAGGAGCGGAAACCGGAGAGAAGCCAGGTCGAGACTCACGAGCAAGCCAGGAGAAGTGGAATTGACGTTGTGGGAAGCTGCAGAGACGCCAGGAGCGGAGAGCAGCTTCCTGGGCATTTGCATCTGCAGGATCGCGAGGACAGTGCTTACCAGTGCTCCAGGCAAGGCAGCAGCGTGATGCGAGTTCTGTCGAGGAGGTGTCAAACACCAAATTCTAGACATCCACAACACAGAATGTGTATTTGTCACACACTGCATTCACCCAGGACCCACCCACAGGCGTATCCACAACATACGGTCGTTGGGGAAGGCTTCAGCCAGTCTGGTCGGCACTTCCCCACACTACCATATATGGAACTTCCACCCAGTAGCCAGTCAGGGGGAAGGGACAGAGTCAGGGCTTCCCGGGACTTCAGGAAGATCAAGGTAACAGGTGATGGAGGGCAAGAGGCTATGGGGGCCATCTTGTCTTCATCAGGAATCTACCGATTCCAATGACAGGGCCAGGGCATCCCAAAATGGAGGACGCTCAGGGCACCAGTCAATTCAGTACGGAGCTGCCACCAGCCCGTAGCCTGCTCTGTGGGCCACACACATGTGCCCAAAAACATACACTAGGGGCACAGGGTTGTACCCCCACCCATGGGTGCCATAAGGTGGGAGCTTCACCGACAGGATTCCCACATGAACTCCTGCGTGGAAAACACGACAGAACACACAATAAAAAGCAGTAAAGGACAAGGATACGGAGGCCCTGTCCCTCCGACGCATTTCCAGCATCACAGTCCCCCCCCCCCAGACTGAGGTTACGGTGACTAATCTCCCACGAGATAGACACCCTCATCCAGACGGTCAACATACCTTCTGGAAAGGCCATCTTCATTATCGTGACTTTTCCCTGATCTATGCTCTATGGTGAAGTCTACCCCTTGCAGGCTAATGGACGACCTGAGCAGTTTCGGGTTCTCACCCTTCATCTGCATAAGCCACTTCAGGGGCTTATGAGCTGTTTGGACCTTGAAGGTAGGCCCCGTAAGGTAGGGCCTAAAATGCCTAAGGCTCCAAACTATACTAAAACATTCCTTTTCAATAGTAGCCCACCTACGTTCTCTACCCTTGAGTTGTCTACTGATGAATATGATAGGATGTTCCCTTCCTTTGTCATATAACTGGGACACGACAGCTCCAATTCCAGTGTCGCAGGCGTCATTTTGAATGATAAAAGGCTTGCTGTAATCAGGCGCACACAACACAGGTGACCTACACAGACTTTCATTTAAGCCATCAAAGGCCCTCTGACAGTCTTCAGTCCAATTAACCTTCCTAGGCTGTTTGGGTGAAGTCAGAGCTGTCAGGGGTGCAGCTATGGTTCCATAGTCTGCCATGAAATTGCAATAATACCCAGTGAGGCCCAAAAAGGCACTCACCTGGGTTTGAGTAGTGGGAGTCTGCCAGTCATGTACATCCTGTACTTTACTGGGGAGTGTTTGGATTTGACACCCTCCTACCTCATGACCAAGATACATGACTTTCCCCTGAGTTGTCTGGCACTTGGTGGCCTTGATAGTGAGGTTAGCCCTTTTCAAGGCCTGCAACACCTTATCCTGATGTGTCAAATGCTCTTCCCAGGTAGAACTGTAGATGGCTATGTCGTCTAATTAGGCCACACAAAAGTCTTCCAGCCCACTGAGAGCATGATTGACCAATCTCTGGAAGGTGGCAGACTCTGGAAGGTGGCCAAAAGGCATGACTCTCAACTGGTAGAGTCCCTCAGGTGTTGAGAACACCATCTTTTCCTTGGCATGGTCCGTCAGAGCTATTTGCAAATAGCCTGAGGTAAGGTCAAAGGTGCTCACAAATTTGGCAGCACCTATGGTGTCCACAAGCTCATCAGTCCTGGGCAATAGGTACGTGTCAGTTTTGTTGACGGCATTGACTCCTCAGTACTCCACACAGAACCTCCAATCATTGGTAACTGCCTGGGAACTTGCCTTGGGGACAAGGACCACGGGACTGGACCAGGGACTGGTTGAGGGTTCAATAATACCCAGATCCACCATCTTGGTGACCTCAGCCTGGATGTGGTTCTTAACTTTATTTGACATACGGTAGCACCGGCTTTTGACATTCACACTGTCACCAGTGTCAATTTCATGCCTACATCACAGTGTAAGGCCTGGTGTCATTGAAAACAGAGAGGCATACTGCTGGAGGCCCTCTGCTGCTCTGTCGTCAGATCGGGAGAGAGATGTACTCCCTCCACTGAGCCATCCTGAGGGTTGCTATGCAGCAAATCGAGAAGGGGCTCACTCTCATCCTCTTCTTGCTCTGAAGCTAGCAAGAGACATGAGACTTCTGCTCGCCTGTTGAAAGGCTTGAGCCTGTTAACATGCAATACCTGAGGGGCTACCCCAGGGACTCCCATGTCAACCAGATAATTGACTTTGCGCTTCTTGGAGATGATCCTGAAGGGTCCAGTCCACTTGTCTGCCAAAGCTCTTGGCTTGGTAGGCTCCATCACAAGGATTTCCTGTCCCGGAGTCCAATCCACTTGCAAGGCTTTAAGGTCATGCCAGTACTTATTCAATTCCTGGCTGGCCTTGAGATTCGCTGTTGCCTGACCCATCATCTGTCGCTGTTGCCTGACCCATCATCTGTGTCATCCTCCGTCTGAGGCCTAACACATAGTCCCCCACTTGCTTGGCGGGACCTGGAGGGGTGGCCTCCAAACCTTCTCTGATCAAGGCAAGGGGCCCCCTCACGGGATATCCAAAGAGTAACTCAAAGGGGCTGAAACCAACACCCTCTTGAGGTACCTCTCTGTAAGCAAACAGCAGGCATGGCAGGAGGAGATCCTATTTCCTCCTTAGGGGCTCTTCCAAAGCACCTAGCATGCCCTTGAGAGTTTTATTAAATCTCTCAACCAGACCAATGGTCTGGGGATGGTAAGAGGTGGAGAACCTATAGGTTACCCCGCACTCTTTCCACATGGTTTTCATGTAACTAGACATGAAGTTGGATCCTCGGTCAGAGACAACCTCCTTAGGGAATCCAACATGGGTGAAAATGCCCAGGAGAGTCCTGGCAACCACCTTGGCAGTAACCGTCAGAAGAGCTATAGCCTCAGGGCACCTGGTGGCATGATCAACCAAGACCAGGATGAACCGATGCCCACCTGAGGTGGGCAGGTCAAGGAGACTGACAAAGTCTATGCCCACCCTCTCAAATGGTGTGCCAACCACTGGCAATGGCTGCAGTGGGGCAATGACACTGCCTCCAGTCTTGCCAGACAACTGACAAGTTGGGCAGGTCCTGCAGTGCGACTCCGCTTCTTCTCCTATCCGGGGCCAGTGGTAATGGGCAGAGAGCCTCTGCTTAGTCTTCTTGGTACCAAGATGACCAGCTAAGGGCAAGTCATGTGCCAACTGCAGCAGGAAGGGCCTGTAAACCTGGGGTACCACCAACCTCTTGAGGGCACCAGGTTCAGGCTTAGTGGGCTCACTAACAAGGAGCTCACCCTCCCAATACATCTGGAATGTCCTAGGCACTTCTCCTGTGCTTGGGACAGGGTCTGTTTCCTCAGACCCTCGAGAGAACGGCACTCTCTCTGTCCCTTACAGAAGTCCGCCCGTGAGGGTCCCCCTTCATCTAGCAAGCATTAAAGGTCGGGTGGTCCTTCGGGTTGAGTACCTCTCCCACAGGAAAGTCTTCTGGCTCTTCTCCCACTGGAGCCTGGATCCCAATGGGTGCTGTCGGAACAGCAGGAAGGAAGAGCTGCACTGCCAGGAGTCCCACATGAACTCCTGTGCGGAAAACACAACAGAACACAGGATAAAAAGCAGTAAAGGACAAGGATACGGAGGCCATGTCCCTCCGATGCATTTCCAGCATCACAGAGGGCAGCCCTCGATGGGACCAGTGACAATGGCCTTGTGAGAACGGGGTATTCACAACTTTCATCTCTGTCCCCAGTATCCTTCCAACCCACTCAGTTTCCTGTGGCCCCTCACACTTGTATCTATTACTGTAGAGTAGAGGATTCCATGCACAAAGATCATTTTTGAATGAGAAAGAGGGAGGCTTAGCCACGAGGAGTGCATACCAGTACTGACAGGAAGAAGATCAGGCAAGAAGGCATAAGCCCACTGCGGAACCGACATACACAGTACAGTCTGATAAAACCCACACCGGTCATAAAAAGGGAAGAAATACTGTGTACATTGTCAAGCCTGCCCTCGAGGAGCGAGGAGCCAGACGCTGCTTTCATGGCGAGAGACCGAGGGAAAGATAGCAAGACGCTGCCAGGAATGGACAGATGTCTCCAGCAGTTCCGAGGAGAAGCAACTTGTCCGGAAACGTGGAGAGGAAACCTGACCGGTGAAAGCAACATCAGAGAAAAAAGCACAGCCGAGGACGCTAGTGAGAGCCTGTCACTGCAAAGCCGCCGAGAGCAGATCACTGAACGCCAAAGCAGCACAGAAGCCACACTCCATTCCCATGATGGACCAGAGACCGCAACAGCATTTCGCCATGGTAACAAAAGGGTCGGGCCGTCTGGTGGGACGTGAAGGCTACCCATAAAATAGAAAAGAACATTGCAATACGCAATGGTCAAGAAAAAAGGGATATACAACCAAGTGAGGAAACAAAAAACAACTTTACAAAGTATCCTAAATTGAACAGTACCTGGCAGGAGAGTACACCAGGTCTGTTCAATGGGACATTGAGAGAAGCAGGGGTAGTGAACCCACAAACGAATAACAAACAACTTGTAGAAATAAGAAGTGTTGTAAAGTAGCCTATGTGGGACAGTACCTGGCAGGAGAGTACACCAAGTATGTTGAATTGGATATTGGGTGAAAAATGGAGAGAACTCCAAACATAACACAGCAGGGTCTGGGACCCATGTGAGGGCAGGTGTCCTCTACAGAAGTGGAATCCTGGGGTCAAGGACCCATACAAGATCGAAGGAACGCACAGGCAAGGGCTTGGGGCCCAGAACAAATTGAGTACACCCTGAGGCAACCCAGGAGAACCTGGGGCTCAAATAAGAAAGAAAGAAAGAGAAGTGCAAGAAGTTGTATCAAGGGGTCAAGTACCCACTAACAAAGGAAGAGACATTTTTTGGAACTCCAAGATATTTATTCAAGTCTGGCAGATAGTGCACCAGACTTAACACAACAATCTTTGAGCTGGAGAAAGAAGAATACTAAGGGACTTACCTCCTTGAAACTTTTACTAATACGTTTTATTGATCAAAAGGGTCTAGAGTGAAGTCTGGCAGGATAATGAACCAAACTTCATACTCCATTTATGTATGGAGGAGAAGAATAAGAAGCAGAGACTGCCCCTTGAAACTTGGGAACTTTGTTTATACTCACTGTGTTTACTCATTAAGAATGGAAAGTTGTATGTCTACATCCAGAAAGTGAGAATCTCCCTCTGGATCAAGAAGACACCCAGTTTTTCCTTAGTTAGTTGGCATAAGGGACAGAAATACGTTTGGACACAGGATGGTGGTCATCTTGCTTTTCACCACATCCTGAGTCCTTAATGTTTTGTTTGAGCCATGGCAATCCCTCATAGAACTGGGCAAGGTAGATTTTTCCTTTTTGTTTTATAATAAAAGTCTTTGCCAACAAGCAAGCCACCACTGTGTCAGACTCGTACTTCTGCTCCCTTACATTGGTGTGTCACGATGTGAAATTCCCACTGAAGATTTGTCATGGTATGGATGCAGACCATGATGTGTGATGATGTTCAAGTTTCCACAGAGATATGTGATGTTTATAATATCCTCACAGTAATGATACATGATGTTTCTACATCACAGCAGGGATGGTTTTTAATGATATTGGAGTCTACGCAAGGATTTAGTGTGATGATACAGATTGACCTAAAGAATGCAATGGGCCCGATTCATGAATATTTGTCCAGCTCAAAGTGAATTTGCACTGCGGAAAAGTGACTTTGCACTTCCAACACAACCCCTGATTCATGGAACTCTGCAAAAATGACTAAGCGCTGACTTTGCCCAGCAAAAATACACTTTGCACAGTTGCATGAATCAGGGTTTGTGTCGGCAGTGCAAAGTCACTTTTCAGAAGTGCACATTCACTTTGAACCAGGCAAATATTCCATGAATCGGGCCCTTCATTATTATACTGCAATCCTTACAGGGTCTAAAATAATATTAAAGTTGGCACAAGATTGATGTTCTTTTGTGTTAACCATACCAAATGGATATTTTGTTATGATGTTTGGATCCCCAACAGAGGTAGTATTTCATTATATTGAAGTTCCCAAACGAACGATATCTCAAAAGGGATGTTGCTTGGTGATAGTAAAAGCATTAGTGGTTTCCAGTCACCTGGCCACGAGGGTCTCCTCCCCAGCAGGGAGAGCTTTCTAGTTCCTGGCATGCACAGTGGAGATGTGCTCAAAGGCGCCTCCATCTCTGCTGCAAAAGAAATAATGATTTCCTTTGTGGCTCGGGGCAGAGGAGCTCTGGGGCCAGGCAAATGGAAACCAGTGATGCTTTTACTGTCATCGCATCCATGGGGCCTTCATCTCCTGCTGCAAAACAAATAGTTATGGATTTCCTTTGCAGTGCGAGCTGGAGGAGCGAGGGTGCCTCCATCTCGCACCACAAAATAAATAGTTTCTTTCTGAAGTCCTAGATGCATGCACTTGAACATCAGAAAGAAGGGATTTCTTTCTGAAGTCCTGCTCTCCCCCCCAGAACATGATGTGGCAAGGTCCCTCCCCCACAACATGGGAACTGCCGGGTCCCCCACTATGGCAATGACACCACAGGTTAATAGGATTGCATGTTAGGGGGCAAAGTAGTTCTGTGTTATGTGAAGGCATCATGAATTAAGAAACAGATAACAGATTCACTTTTCTAAAATTAATGTTTTGGGAGTAAGCTGCAGTGTAAGATTCAGTTCTGGGCGTTGCATTCTGTGATGGTGTGCCCATTGGAGCAGTCTCCCTTCTGTGTTCGTTGAAAGAGGGTTTTTTTTTTTTACAAATACTAACCCCTAGCGCGTAGCCAGCGGAGTAAGCTGCAGTTTGTGGCTTAGTGGCTCAACACTGGGTCAAGTAACTGTGAGTTAGGGGGAGCAGCCTTGTTGTACTGGAAGTTGCTAATGTTATGCGCCATAAGTCGCCTGCTGCTTTCTTTGATCTCCTTGGTTTCACCCTTTGGATATGAACATTTATGATCTGCGGTCACGTTTGAGCCCCCGTGAGAGGATTCTACTCGTGAGAGGATTCTACCTTCCAAAAAGGCCCTGGTTGTGACACAGCAATTGAAGCAGTTGTCTGTTTCCCCAGTGACAGCAGTGAGTGATTCACGCTCCATGCGGAACAACATGAGCGCGAGATCTTTGAGGTCAAAGAGGTCTTTGCTCCTGTTAGAGGCTGCCACGATAGTAAACAGCTTTGACCCGGTAATTAAATCTCTGGCGTGGAGAGATTTGATGTTGGTGAGATCTCCAGGTTAAGGGTTTTTGTGACACCGTTTCTCTAGGGATCTGATTGAGAATTTGTTGGAGGTGAGCTCAGGGGTGTAACAAGTGACAGATGGTTTGGTCTTAGCGTGGTTGATTTTTAAGGGGGCATGAGTGTCCAACAGCTTCATAGCAGAATTGTTGAATAATTCTAGGATGGCTGAGGTATTCCCTGTGGTGGGGAAGTCTGCAGTTTCCTTCTAGCTTATTTTACCGGGAAGGTTTTAGAATGGGTGGTGCTAGGTGAGTGAGCATTTAGCCTGAACTTTGTGGGCCATAGTCGAATGAGTGATCGATTGTGGGATGTCAGCATTGTCAGATCAGTGAGATAGGGTCTGTGCAGGTTATGACAGTGGATGATGTAAAGACCAAGGGTGTCATTACGAGGTTGGAGGTAAGTAACTGTCTTTACCGGCATGGAGCAAATATTGTGTCCATGTAGGTAAGAGCCACTAATAGAGGGCTATTACGACTTTGCAGGCACGAGCTATGCGCCATGCCGGTAAAGACATTACTGGCATGCCGCTAAAGTCCCGAAAATGGACCTTAGCAGCATCATGTATAGTGCAGATTTCACTACCGGCATGAAGCAAGACGGCATTAGCGGTCACCACTAATAGCGGTGCTCGCTATCAGCGGTGAAGCGGAACCGGAAGTAGCGTCATTGCACAGGAACAGGAAAGAGCACGGCGGCCATCTTTAAAAACCCAATCCATTGCCATCCTCAGCAGCCAGGACCTGTAGTATACTGCTGTGTGGCAAAATCAATCCATAACAACACTATACCCAAAGCTGTGAAAAAGGGCGTCTCCCGCCAGCGCAAGGAGCACTTTAATGAAGATGAGCTAACCATGCTTGCGGAGATCCTGGCAGAGAATGCCGATGTGTTTGCCCAGAGCCTCAAGAGGGAGGCTGTCATCAGAAAGAAGCAGATCTGGGCACTAGTCGCAGAAAAAGTCAGCGCGGTTGGCAACACCCCCCGCACAACTAAGGACTGCAGGAAGAGGTGGAATGACTTGTGCCTGCGAGGCTGCAACATCACACGAACGTCGACTATGAACGCCACATTTTTCATACGATCAGACAAGAAATGGGAGAGTCCATAGACAATTTTGTAATGCGCCTTCGTATTAAATTGAAACACTGTGAATTCCACAAATACTCCAATGAAGAAGTGCTCAGATCGCAAGTGATTGCAGGATGCCTCTCACAACCATTTCGCAAACAACTTCTACAAAAACAGAGATCCCTGGAGGAAATCCTAGCACTGGCCCGCATGGAAGCTGCAGTTGACTCACAACTAGACAATCTAGGAAAAGTGTCCCTACAACAACACGGCGAAAACTCCAAAACAGTCAACAAACTCTACTCGAACCCCAGTCAAGGAGGTAAATGCCTCGAGGCCACATGCTACAAATGCGGGTACGAATACCGCCATGCCGGGGAATGCCCGGCCATAGGACAGGAATGCGCTGCATGTGGGGGCATGGATCATTACAGGGCCATGTGCAAGAACGCACCGTTACACACGCCAGGAAAACCGCGTACTCAAGATAGGCGCAGATACATCTGCCAGAATTGACCCAGGTCCAGAGGGGAAAGCGACCAAAAACCCATGAGGAGAGAAGACGGCGATCGAAAAAACCGCTACACTTGGGAAGACAGACGCTCTTCCGAAGACACGAGACGCTCACACAGAAGGCGTTTCGTAAGATACATCGAGACACGGTCCCCCACCAGCAGTGGCTCCCACGTATCATTGGCCTTGCGGCCTGTGTGCCTGCGAATCCCCTGGCAGGGGTTCAACAGGGTGTATAAGTGGGAATCATAACATCGAATTTCTTTTGCGAATCCTACCACATTTTATTGAAAATAAATGCAGGGGGAGACCCTCCCGACCCCCACAGCCCGCCTACATCCCTCCCACCTTAATTAATACCCCAACCGAACCCCCATCTATATTTTCGATGAAATGTGTTAGAATTCACTCAAAAAAAGGTGTTATGTGGGTCACAGTAATGGGATCGGATGTTTTGGCAGGATACCGATGTGCAGAGTCCTATGCTAGTTAATGTCCTGGGTTGAAGATTCTCTGATCGGTTTGACATGGAGTCTTCAGGGTCATGGCAGCAAAGAGGCACGTGAGTCCAGCGTTGCAGGCATTGTCAGGAACTTCAGAGAGACAAGGCCTTTTAACAGGGCTGAGATTCAGCTGTCCCCAACGTTTGAGGGGAAAGAAGTCCCGTTGGGTGTTCTGGTTGTTCTGGAGCAGAACAGCTTCCCTGTTGGATTCTTTGAGCATCAAAGGATGCTGGTACATAGTTTCTGCCCTTCCTCGAGCAGTAGGACTTTCAGATTGCAGGTTCATAGATCCAGATGTTGACAAGGTGAGTGGGCAAGAGGGTCTGATTTAATCCCCCTCAGGAGGCAGAGTTAACACATTTCCAATCACACACCAAGCATCACTTAAAGAGAGTGGTGGTTAGCCAATTGCCAACCATCCCTCCAAGCACACACATGGATTTGGAAGGGTCAGACACCCAAAGGGGTAAAGCCACACAATCCCAGACAGGAATCTACATAGGTCAGTGTTAAGGTGGCCCAAAAGTCCCAGGTAAACCCAGAGGAAACAGAGTCAATCCAAACCAGACTCAATGACAGAGTAGACAAGGTGCATGGCAAAACCGAACTTTATTCATATCGAAAAAAAAAGCTGCGACAGCATATAAGCATTCGAATCTTGTCACTATAGACATACTTATAAAAGACAGTAGCTTTAATACTACAAATGTGTCATCAAAGATGTCATAACATAATATCAGTTTACAAAACCTACAGGGAAAGGGGATAGGTTAGGGGCTTTGACTACATATAGATTCCATACAAGTTAAACAGTTAATTGGGTTACACATATCTGATGGCTCCACCTGGAACCATCCCTATATCGATAAAGGTTAAACTACATCATCTTCATGGCAAGGGGTTGGTTGGCATATTACTTTATGAGCAGCATGTCTCTAAGGATTTCTATAGGTTGGCAAATTACTTACCAACATTGAACACTAAGCCTCTCATTCTGCACCTTTGTTGCATATGAAGGGCATACTTATGCCTTCTGTATAAGGTTGGAAGCAATGGAAAAAACAAAAGGTAATTGCCTGTTTTTACTGCCCCTAATTATGAAGCCAGTGGTCTTTACAGCATGCAATATTCTTATGAATACAGCATGCAGTAAATACTGTCTTCTTTGAAGGTCAAAGATCCCATGAAAAACCCTCCAATGTTTACTTCCATTGGAAAGTTGCAGGAAAGAATTGTATGCCAATCCCGGACACCCCAAGAGTTTGAAAATTTTGATGGTTGGTATTGAACTCAGATATGAAAGAAACATGTGTATTCTAAAGTCTAAACAATTGCAGACTGGTTAACCAGAAATCCTTAGCTTAAATCTTAAACTTGATGTTTTGCCAGTATCAGCTTTGGGTCTGTATCCCCACTTTCATTTTGCTTTCTTTTGGTGAAAAATGTGGCCTTATCTTTACCAAGTTCATAGGTGCAAGCTAGCTTGGCATGTGTCGGTCTGACCCACAAGTAAAGGTTCCCCTTCAGGCCACGAGTCACGCTCAATGATTGATGCAAGGCAATGTTATTGTCCAGCACTCGTGGAGTGGCCAACAGAGAACTCTGAAGATTTCCCAGTGGGTCTGAACCCCAGGGGCATCTTTTGTGTGGGTATCCTAGTTATGCGCTCCTCGGATAGTTCAGAGGCAAAAGGCTCGCCTTGGCAGCAAGACAACACAGTGCAACACAGGTTCGATTCCCGGGTCCGCGCTTAGAAACCTCTGGGTATTTAGCGCATTATATATAACCTATCATATCATATCTTACCTTTTCTCGCTCGTCACAAACCCCTTTCTTTCCATCTCTCATCATTCCCCACATACCTTGTAAGCAAAGAATTTGTTATAAATCTTCCAGTTTGTTTTTCCGGAATCTTAACAAAAATGTTTGACCTTATATAGAGACGCATGTACTTTAAAATGCATCATTTGGACGCATTTTTGAATACTTTCTTGGACAGAGTACCATCCAGCTATGCTTAGTGGGGTTTGGCTTTCTTGCACAGTGTAATCTGGTGCCACATTAAAAAACATCTCCTGGGCCACATTTTGTTTGCAGTCCATCCTTGTTGTCCTGTCTGAAGATCTTACTTTGGCTGTTTAAAAAATAAATATTAAGAGAGCTAACAGCAGCCAATGAGTTTGTGAACCACACAGGGCATAGCGTATACCTATCTATATAAAGTCCAAGAGTACTGTGCAATGAGAGAATGGGGCACATAGCTTAGAGGAAGATGGTTGTGCTATGGAGCAGGGTGTCATGGTCATCATCAGTAACCTGTTGTCACTGGGCAGTCTTGGAAGAACAGGGTCTTTCATGTATTTGTTTCTGAAGTATAGGAAGGTGGGGAGCCTGCGTAAAGTATTTCAGTTTGTCGTTATAGAATGTGGGTGTATAGAATGAGTATGTTGATGTTTTAAGTGTATACGTTGTTGTCTTGACTCCTGGGGTTACATTGGGCTCAAAAGATTGCGAAATTCTCTGGTAGGAAAGATGGTATGTTGGTGCATAAGTCATCTCCATTTCCTGTACAAGGAGACGATCTAGTGATCCCACCAAGATGTAAACTACCAAATAGCTCGAGATACATTTAAATACCTGGCCATCCATGTATGCAGAGACCAGCAGAACTAGTAACCTCCTGCTTTTCTTGGGATGCTAAACACTGGAAATTGTTATCGATATCACTGTTAGGGAGAGCTACGCTTTATAAGATGCTGATGATACCTAGATGTGTGTATATCCTGCAAAATACCCTCATCGCTAGCCCTAAAATTGAATTTGATATAGATGACGCTATCCTGAGAGACTTGCTCTTACAAGGTTCCTAACCTCGAATTGCCCTACTCACTTTACAAAGCTCTCTCTCGGAAAGGGGAATTGCATTACCCAATATTAGCACAACTGGCGATGTCCAATGAGTGAGATGGTATATGGGGTGACATGGAGACCCCCAATCACCCCATAAACTAATGGAATGTGCAGGGATTAGCAATCTCATGCCATTGTAATTCCTAAATGGGAGAAAGGGGTTGTACACAAGTCCTACAGCCACGTAAGAGGTCATTAAGACTAGGAGAATGGTCATGAGATGTATGGGCTGGGCAAGAAAAATCTCAACCATTATGGCAGAATTCAGAGATAATAGAGAGGAGTACCCTCTTATTGTTTATTCATAAACATATCCTCATTTTAGGGGATATTGTGGAAGGGGGAGCGTTCTCATCTTTCTGGAGTTGAAAACTAAATATGATCTGCCAATGTCTGAACACTATCATTATATATAATTTACTCCCGCTCTACACTGCCACATTGGTTTACTCCAAGGAAGGGTTCCTTGGTCTAGGCGCAGTTGTCGGACCATGCGGTCCACCCATCACAGGTCATGCAAATGATAACCGTTGGCACTTTAGAACAGTCCATTCTTCCTGATAGGACTCCCTTGACAACACAGGTTTCCTCTCTGCATCTGTGCTATAAATCCACTTATATTTCTGGTTCACTTTACTGGCTTCTTACCTCTCTCAACATGTGACTATCATACACTGTCCTTCATGATATCTCTTCTGGTTACCACCTTGCTTTCACACCATCCAATAGTTTTATCTTTTCACTCTTTTCACTTTGCTTGCAATTTCTTTTTCTTTCAATTTTGCTTGTTTGCAAATGTACTTTAATTTCAGTTTCATACTTTCAATATTCTCATATCCTTCTCCTTAGTTCAGCAATCAAAACTTATTCAGAGCTTTTCAACTTGCTCGTTATTCAATAGTTCATATTTGGTCATTCAACCCATTTAGCAGTATTCAAACATATTACTTGTTTGGCAATTCGCTAAGTATTTAATAATCAACTTTTTGGTCTCCAGACCCCTTTTCCATATGTTCTTGCTTGTTCAACATTCGATGCAACCCACACCATGCCCCTGGAGCACCCCGGCCTGAGTGAACCTTCCCAGTCACTCACTGGTGTGTGGCCGCTCCTCTGTGTGCACTGGTTTCGCTCTTGGGTTCTTACTCGCTCCTCTCTCGTTCCCCAGGAGCTCCGGCGAGCAGCGCTCATCCGCTCCAGTTCTTCCTGCAGCAGTTGACGGTGTCTTCATGTTCCCCACTCCCAACGGGGAACACAAGGAAACAGGCTTTGTGCTGCTCCAGACCCTCTTGCAGCCCGCAATGGCCTCAGCGTCTTCCTAGCTTCATGGTTGTCTGCGTCCTTTTCATCGGCCCATATTCGGCCCGCTCAACCTTGGATGTCTGTGCTCTCCGGCCCAAATGGTTCTCTTCTCTGCTGGTTCTCACTGTTCTTATACAACACATTTAACAGGTTGCATGTGTGAACACTTAGTTTCACTTGCCTGGCCATAGTTATTGGGCCATGCCTGACCCTCACAGCAGTCATCTGGCCTCCTCCTGGTCTCAGTACCAGAGTGGTGAAATGACCTGTTAGTGTTTACTCTTAGTCCCCTCTTCCTCGTCCCAGTACTAGAATGGTTTTGGATGCAAATGACAGAGATAAGTTTAAAGGCTGCGAGGGAAAAGAGAACCTTGGCATACCATCAACATAGAATCCTGTTCTTCCCGGACTTGCCACCAATGACAGAAAAAAGGATACTGAACTCTATAAAGAAAGCTTTCCTAGCACAAGGATTCAAGGCAGGATTGCTCAATCCGGCAAAACTCCAAGTTAAGTGGAAGGAAAAGGAATACATCTTCTGGAATGCCGAGAAGGCTGAGGACCTACTAAAGTCTATCCCTGTAAAGACTGCCACTCAGGCGAAAAAGGGTTGATAGTCCATGGAGTACCTGAGGGTGAAGGTTGACCTTGTGACTACCTTGAGAGAGTTCATGACCTCTTTGATACTTGGGCTCCCATGCCATGTAGTAATCTCCTGATTATGTCAAATTCTACATGTGAAGCTAAGCTATGTGGGAGTTGTAACCAGGCCTGATACTTATTTTGGTTCCTTATTGTCCATCTTACTTGATAGAACAAGATGGGAGAGGTTGGCGGCCTATTGTAATGGTGTTCTGCTGCTGATATCAATATATATTCATGGCACAGAGTATTTTGTGCATCTGTTTTAAGATATTTATAGGGCCTTTGGTGTGGGAGTAGATGAGGGATTGCCCACTGAGGATGACCGAAGACTCAGGAGTGGGTTAGGTTGCTTCTTGTCTGGCTAGTGAGTTGTGCTATGGAAATGGTACTGGATGTTTCTCAGTAAATGAGACCAAATATATTTCTTTTAATTCTGATACAGCCTGTACTCCATGTGTACAGTGTTGTGTTCACCCCTTTCAGGTTTAAGGGGACTTCCAGTGAGACCCCTCCATTTATCTTCACAGTGTTGTTGCTTTGTTATGCATTCACATTGAAAAGTGGCCTGGCATGTTAAGGGCTCCTCTCTTGTTTATGGATTAAAAGTAAAAATGTTAATAGACTTTTTTTTATCAATGCAAGAATGGCAGCATTCCATGCATTTACAGTTTGCTTTTGTGGCAGCATATGCAATGATATATTTGCAAAGAAGGAGGGGGCAAGAGGGATGAAGTAATGAAAGATTTAACCATATAAATAAATCAATGTAATACATATCTGGGGGAAAGCCAGATGTTCTGCTATGTTCTACTGTATCTGTAAGAATAACCAGAGACACATTTAGGTATACTTCTGTTATATTTGCTAACACAATTTGAACGATATCTCTTTTTCACAAGGTCAGGGGACAGGTCCATTGAAACATGTGCATAGCTAATTATTTTACAGAAAACAAAATAGGCAGCGTGCTAAAGGTGGAAGAGACCAGAGTCATGCACTAAACAGTGAAAAATTACCTTTAAGGATCAGACAGAACTGATCTGGTTATATTAAACATATATTACCCATTAGAATTGCACTGCATTCCGGTGACTGTGCCATTGGAACAATATGAATGTGTTCCTTTCTTTGCTCTACTTTACAGAATGTTTTCCCAATTCTCATGTTTTAGGTATCAGCCATACCTACTATAGCAAACAACAAATACTTTGAGTGTGAATAGGGGAGGATGCTGTTCACGGGTGGCAAAATAAATGACATTGGTTTCACCCTGCCCTCACCCTCTCCACACACAAGCTGTTCACACATTCATGGCCCTCATCACAACAAGACATGATCAGCATGCAACATTTAACTTTTGATGTCATTCAAATGCATCTTATTGGCTTATGGTTTCTTATCTGAATTTCAGTGCAGAATAAAGTGTGTTGTGACAAATTAATAAGATGCATAAGTAGTACAAGTTCACTTTGCTCGGTCAATAACAACTTTGAGAAATAATGCATCTACCAGCATAGATCTTTAATGTATTGCCACTTCTGATTGTGTCTATCACCAGTGGGCTAGAGGAGTCTTCATTGAAAACAAAGCATGCATATGGAGATAGAATGTAAGCTGTTCTTCTGGGTTTATTAGGCAACATTACCTGGAATATGTGGAATGACGTTTCATTACAGGTTTTGTTTTATAAAAGTCATTTAGCTTTGTTTTGTTGCATATGTTGAATAAAAAGCAGGTAGAAGAAATGTTGTATCCGCAGAAATGCATTTTCATACATACAATACAATAGCCTCAAAAGCCTAATGCCAAAACTGTATTTAATACACCCTTACGTGGGGACACCCAAGTTAGCCCCCTTGCACTAATATAAAGTCCAGTTAAATGAAGTTGTTTTGAACTGGTTCCAGTCACTCACAAATGGTTGTTTCTACAGCTTTCAAATTGCTGCTATGAATGTCACCGGGAGGATATTTTAGAAGCTACATTCATTTTAAATCTGCCAAAAATCCCACTGGGGTACTATGGGCTCCATAACTGGGGAATTACACTACCCTACCACCACATGTAATCCCATGGGAAACACAGGGGACCAAGTGGCAGTAACAGTAACGGTAAAAAGATCATGGTGGTAATTACGCAGATTTACTTCCATCCTCAAACCTCTTTTCCTGGCTACACACCATCCCTTTTACTCACTCCACATTAACCTTTCTCCCTTGCCACATCTCCTTTCCTTGCCCCTCATAACCCCTCTTTCAGTCATTCCACGCAGATCCAATGTTCAAAGCATATATTAAAGCCAAAGCAGTTGGCTTTGCCAATGCTTGTTTTTAGTTTGATTTGGACGTGCTTTGCTCTTCTTTCTACTCTTGTTGCCACTGCCACATAAAGTTAAGAAAACAACCTGCTTGAGACCTTCTGTGTCTGACAGATGCACTAATGCTAATAACACCACCTGACCAGAATGCAGCAATTTACAAACTGCTGTTCTGTACACACAGAACACAATTGTAAGACATGTTTTCAAGTGTAACTGCTCCAGCATTTTAGCTTTCTGTTTCACAGGCAGTGTAACTTACACTCAGCGCGTGCTGATCAGGAATATTATTTTAAGTAAAACCTTTAAATAATGAACAAGTAAATAAAAAAAAGGTTTCTTATGCTCATTTGAGTATTGCAGCCCTATTGACTACTTGCAGGCCCTCATCACAGAGAGTATCTGTCCTGCAGCTCGGTCCCACATGTGCAATTCAAGAGCACAACACAGAACTTGCCCATTGACAGTAAAAAAAAAAAAAACTGTCTTTGAATTCACTTTTTTCTGCCTGCAAACAGAGCCAATAATCGGCAATACTCCTACAAAACAAGTACACATATAATAAAACCAGCTCCAAGTTACGTTTTCATTTGTGAGAACTAGAGGGAAAGTTTAAATGTCAAGCTCCCTGTGATTTGAGTGGTTTTGGGGTTACAATAGGTGAATCCTGTAGCCGTGTAAAGTGCAAGGCCAAGTCATTCAGGCAGGGCCTTTGTCATTGAGAATCACTAATTGGCTGCATTGACACCTCGCCCTCTTTCCAGATGCATTACAATGCACGTTCCACAGGAATGTGGAAGAGGCTGCCCAGCACACCAACAGAGGACTGGGGGAGGGGGCTGCTTTGCAGGAAGATTCCTGGCTCTTCATTTCAGTTTGAGTGAAAAAAAGCAGTTTAATTTTAAAAAGTGAATGCCCGCCATATGTTATACTCTCCTCTCTTACACATACAATTAAAAACGAACAATATGTGTGTGTATTTTCTTATACAAGCAAACTTTTAAACATTTGCATTTTATTTTTTAGAGTCTTCAAAAGTCGTTACAATTATTAAGTATTTGCTTCCTGACAAATGCTACTGCTGCCCCATAAGTGCAGGCATGGCAAATTAAAATATACATTTCACAAAGTGCTAGCACCTTCACAAAAAAGGAAATCTAATTTGTTAAAACGGGTTAGTGCTGTTTATTTTCAGTTTTGCAGGCCTATTATGTGGATGAAGGAGTAATGTCCTTGCAGCTGAATATGGCAAGCCCCTTGATTTCAAGCAACTCTAGATAATACAAGGGAATTAAGAGACACAGTGGAACTATCAACTGTGCGTTTGCTACAGAGGTAAACCACTACTGATCAAGTAGGACACACTGGGCCTCATTGCGAGTTGGGTGGTATCCCGGTGGTATTACCGCCGGGATACCGTCGGGGCTAATAGTGTTATCGCAACCCCCACCCCGGTGTTATTAGCGGCACTGGATCATAGGTGTGGCAGAACAGTAATTCCCCATTGGGCCTATTCGGTAAATTTCAGCGCAACTACCGTCGGCGGTATTACCACGCTGTAATTGCGTTGAAAATAAGCACATTTACGGCGCATTTACCCCCAGATGCAGGCAAACGTGTGATTTGCCAGACCCTTAAATGTGACTGTAATAGCGTTACTGCCACATTTAAGGGTTACGCGATGTGTACAGTTGGACCAAATTCATCGTCGGGCTCAGCTGCATATTATGGGACGTTGTAACTTTACCTCCAAAAAGCAAAACATATGCAGCGGGCCCATGATAAATCTGATAAATCCCCTTGGAGTCCTATGGACTCCTACAATGCAGATTAAAACTCCCTTCCTCCACTGCTTTGGTTGAGGCTGGGGGGTGCCAGTTGAGGGATAGGCATCCCATGAGCGAACCGCTGGGACGGTGGTAGCACAGATGCATGCAGACTCCCGAGTGCGAAATGCCCCACTCCATCAGCAGATCCGTTGCACACACGACATTGAGGTCACTGGCCTGTGAGGTAGCCCCATTTGGATAAAAATGTATTTTTCTTTTTGATTTCACTTTGCATTCATAAAAAAATGATTTCTGTAACAGAAATGTCTTTATGAAGGCAGAGTGACTACAAAAAGAAACTTTCTTTTTGAAGTCCGAGGGATCCCTCCACCCCATGCAATGGAAGATCCTAGGCTGGAGGCCTCCATGTCATGGGTTGGGGAAGCCCTATGACTTCAAAAAGAAACAGTGGGCCTCATTATGAGTTTGCCGGTCTGTAAACAATGGAACCGGTAAGCTTGCCGGTTCCGTTGTTTCTGGACCGGCAAACTAAGAGTTCTGCAAGCGGGTGCCTTTCAACCCACCAGGTCTGACCTGGCGGTCAGAACGCACCGGCGCGCACAACTCGACGGATGCACCGGCACCATTCATGAATTGTGCCGGTGCATCCGGCCTCCCCATTCAATTGAGTCCAATGAGACTCAAATGGGAATGGGGAGTAATATTTTCCTGCACCTAGGAATGGGCAATTACTGGGTTCGCCGGGGCTGTAATGCACTGGTAATTGCCCATTCCCGAGCACCGGAAAATTCCTGACTCCCGTGGCGGTATTTACCGGCACGGCTACCGCCAGGGTCATAATGACCCCCAGTATCTTTTTGAAGTCACTCTGCATTCATAAAGAAATAATTTCCGTATGGTTCAGTCCTTAAAGGAAATAATTTCTTTCTGAAGTCAATGGGACTTCAAAAAGAAACAATTTCTATTTGAAGTAATAGGGCTCCCCTTAACCCCATGACGGGTGTGTGTGTGAGTGTATGGTGAAAGCGTGCACACTTAAATGTTTAGGTGGCTGCCTGTGTGAGTGGATGGTGAAAGGGTGCACACTTAAATGTATAGATGGCTGGGTGTGCATGTGTGTATATGGCGAATGGTGTGTGTGCTTGTGTTCTGGGGTGCAACAAAACCTACATTTCGGCGGGGCTAACCCTTCAAATGTTGGGAGAGGCGCTAAGTTCACGGGCGGTGGGGGAGGGCCGTATTTATTTGTGTGGGGGAATCCAATTTCTTTACGCATTTTAATGGGACTATTCTAGTGCAGCTTCAATGTTACAAGCAGTTAACTCTCTCCTTTAAGGTTTAAAGTTCCCACTTATGGACTGCTGCGAGAATTGAGTGCTCAAATGTTCCCTCTCTACCCTTCCAATCACTCCCCTGGCATAAAAGTACTAAACCCACATCACGATTTCAATTGGCTAAATAATTTGGCATTTGAATGCAGGTACTAACAGTGAAATGATTTATGTTATTAATTCCTAGGCTCTTGTTGACAGCAAAACCCAGGTGCCGTTTAACATCTTTGTCCTATTCTGTCCGGCAACTGCTCTGAAGGTCAGCCAGGTCGAGTCAACATAGCCCAACATTTCGGGGGGTAGGAGTGCTGAATCCCAGTCAACTCAATGGTGTTGCACCACTACTTGTGTTTAATGTCTTGATTATGTATTAGTAATATTCGTTACTCCTAGCCCTATTCTTCCTCGTCCCACTATTTGTGTATGAGGCAGTGTGCCTCATACACAAGTGCTGGGATGTGGTAGAGGTACATGGAGGTAATGCCTCACTTAGCTACCTGTAATCTTCATTACTCCTAGTCCGACTCTTCCTCATCCCAGTACTTACCAATGAGTGAAGGAGCCTCCTATGTATGCCCTGGGACAAGGAAGAGGGACGTGGAGGTAATTCTGGGACAAGCATCTGATTTTGGAGGTTGGGGAAGGGGTGGGAGGGAGAGGGAATGTTTGTGGGCGGGGCAGGATAGTGTGACAAATCATAATGGTTGTCCATGTCCAGTCTAAGCAGGCATGATATGTGGTATTAGTGGCTAGAGAGGCATTTTGGTTCTGCCAGTGTCGTAATTCCTCAGTTTGGCATGACTTTTTTTGTAACTGGGCATTTCTGATAAAGCAGTCCTGCTAGGTGTAATTACCTGGCTAGACTGGCATTTGGGTGCTGCCAGATAAGTCGTTTCTCACTCAGGCATTGTATATTTGTCTGGGCACCTGTGATAAAATGATAAGATACAAGGCATTAATAACGCGACTGTACACAAGTGTTTCTAGGCGCAACAAGACACGGGAGGGAAGATAGAGGGAGGACAAGACAAACTATCTTACTCGGCCTTGTGTCATTCAGATTGAGCAGGTGTGAGAACGAGAAGTGAAAGGGGAAAGGGAGGGGGGAAGTGCAAGGGAGAGTGGAGGGAAAAACAGGGCAGTGCAGCTCTGGGTAGTGCAAGGAGAACAAGGGACTGTAGGGTTACAGTTACAGCTCCTGCGTGCGTGTTAGGCCCAGAGGCAGTGCAGGGGTGACTGATCAAGAAACAGTCTGGACATAGTGAGACCCTGACGGTAGCCCAGCAACAAGTCGGTACAGCAGACAGGTAGGTCAGGTAGGCCAGGAGGGGAGAGAGAGAGAGAAAGCAGAGGAGAAGATGAACGTTTTGAGCTGCTTCCGGATCTTCACGTGGTTCGGCTCAAGTTTGATTGGGGCAGGGAGGCTTTTCCAGAGGGAAGCACCTGCATTGGAGAGAGATATACCCCCACCCACTCTCTGCCTCAAGAAGTGTGTAACCCTGGATGTCCTGAGTTTTAGCAGAGTGGTGAGAGAACAGAGCCATACAGAGGGCCTAGGAGGGAACAGGAGCGGTAAAGACCGCAACAAGATTGACCAGTTACTTACAGATTTTAAAGAGTTTGGCCGTGTTATTAGAGGCCACAGAGACGCAGGCTTGAATGTGTTTTCTCTTCTTGATGAGTGTGATTGCTTCAACTGGCATTTTGGTGCAACCAGTCTAGGCATGTCTAAATGTGGCCTGGCATGCTTTACTATAATGTTATTACACTAGTCTACATTGTGCAGCCAGTTGGACATGTTTTCATTGTGGTTTGGCATTGTTAATAGCAAAGCATTAATGTTCCTGTGCACTGTTGGTGAGTTGCATGTATTGGATTGGTGTTACCCTACAAAACCATTGCAAACACTCTGGCTTTTTAGACAGTTATTCTCGTAAAGTGTGCTGTATATTGCATTAAAACACATAATTTTATCTTTCTCCTAGTGTAGTATGTGGCATACCCCTTCAACAGCAGATTTGTGCGTATTGCGCAAGCGTGATAATCTAGGCAACCCAGAGTGTGACGCGACCCGTGATTTGTTGCTGAGTTGGGGGAGTGGGCCCTCAGCATGGCTCGAAGTTGGGCCCCCACATTTTGTGTTACGCCACTGATTGAGGTGGCACACATAGCATGCATGGCACAGCAGGCCTACATTCACGGCAAGTATGCAATGCCCCGCAGGGTTTGAGGAACCCCTGGGGATAATGAGTGCCTAAATCCGAACAGTGTTCTACCCAACTGCCCATGAACCTGGGCTTAACAACTCTGCACTGATTTATGACTCTAACCTGCTGCACCCAGAGTTGCTGCATCACCATTGGAGACTGGAAAACAAAGAAGCTACAACAATGTCCAAGCCAGCTCGCAAAACAAAAGACACCAAACATACAGGCCTTTATATACATGCCTTTATGATTGCCTCAAAACAAATGCAAATCCAAGACAGACACACTGGGGATGAAGACGCTATAGAGGAAACCTCATCCGCTGGAACCCCACTTACCTCTGACTTTCTGCTGCTGTCCTTAGAATCCTTGAAACAGGACATTAGAGAGACATTTCAACCCGAAATGGTGGTTCTACGGAAAGACATGCTGGAATCCATCGGAGAGCATAAGAGAGACCTAGATAGTCCAGTAGAGCGGGTGGACCAGAATGAGATAAGCATTGCCCAGCTCGAATCAGATCTGCCTGAAAGTGGTTGAAAACTTTGCAGCCCTAAAAGAAACCAAAGCCCTACAACTGAAGTTATAGCCCATATAACTAACTAACCCCCAAGATTCCATTCCACAGCACCAGGTGCCCTTTCACCACCAACCCCAAAGTAACAAGTCCTGAAATGTTCAAAGAGGACAGATATTGCATGTCTTTGAGCTATAATCATATGATTTGTATCGCAAGGTGCTGGGAGGTATACTTTATAGTTCAAAACGAGGGTGGAGACCTTGGAGCCGGATGGCGCAGAAGGGAGTGAGGGAAATGTGTGTGTGAAGGTTAGAGTGCCCCAGAACCTCCTGTGTGCCAGTCTTAAGGCCTGCCAGGTGCACAGTACAATGATAAAGTAGCATTGTGTTAGGAGCATAGTTAATTCATTCTTTGACCTTCATCAGTGAGAAGAACATGATCTCCACGGCAGCCACGTGATGGAAGACGGACGGACTGGGCTGAAACCAATGACCTGGCATCCCTTATGGGGCAGGCGGATCTTGTATAAATGCACACCAACCAGCCGCGCAGGTTTTTACTGTATGTATTTCATCACTATGACAATGTGTCTCTTCTTAAGACTCTGCTTGTACCCTCTCTTGGCAGAACGTTCTTAGCAGCAGAGTTCTGTGTGTTGCTCGGATCTGGGTGTGAGATTAAAACTTGTTATCCTTACAAAATCTATTTGGGCCTTCCTTCCCTAGTATTCTCTCTGGTGTGAGCGGTCAAGGACTTACCTTCACATGGTTACCGTAAAGTCAAATAGTTTGAAGAGTGACTAAGATCATGTGGTCATTTGTTTATCTGGCCTTACTTATTCATTTGCGCAAAAATAGAGGGGCGGAAACTAAATGTGGATTATATGCCTATTACTCAGATATTGTTACCATGGAGGTACATTTGCGAAGTATGAGTGGTGGTTTGGCAGATTAGACCCAATCATAGAGTGCATTGGACTACATTGTTATGTTATGTTATGTTATGTTATTTTGCATTTGTATAGTGCCTTATGTACCATTGTTATGATCTCAAGGCGCTGGTAGGTTGAACGCCCTCGGGAACCGCAGTTCGAGTCAGTTGAGATAGAGTCGTAAAGTGCATGGGCGCACCAGGTATGTGTGCAGCTGGTGTGGTTGTTGCATGATAGCTGCTTCTTAACGGTAGGTGTGGAGCAGAGGAGATCAATTGAATGTGTTCAGTCTGGAGGGTGGACATTCAGACTGAGTTCTGGCTGCGTTAGGCCTGAGGAGACGCCTAAGCTAGCCGGTGGGTGCTAGCTATCTGTTTTATAAGGATGATGGGTAGTTTGATGGGTAATGTTATTATGAGAACAGCTTTACCGAATGTGTCATAGTACTGCTGTGTTCTAATTGAATGCTGGTGTGTAGGAGAGAGTAAGCATAGTACTGGGATATTGTGGTAATCAGTAAAGTGTATGCGACCAGGTACACTCAGTGAAAGTTGGGAATACCTAATAAATTCCTTTCTACTACAGTGACACTATTAGTGCATACTTCGGAATTCAACTTTAACACAGTGACGCTATTGGGCACACTTTATCCGCTCGACGCACTTCATGCATTCCATCTGTTCCATGATCTCCCTCCGTTGTATGCACTCCATCTGTTCTATCCGCTCCATCCGTTCTATCCACTCCATTTGTTCCATGCGCTCCATCTTCTCCATGCATTCGATCAGTTCCATGGACTCCATCCGTTCCATGGACTCATTTCTTCCATGTACTTTATCGAATGCAGTCATCTCTTCCATGATCTCCATCTGTTTCATGTACTCGGTCTGATTCATGTACTCCGTCTGTTCCATATACTCCATCTGTTCCATGCACTCAGTCTGTTTCATGTACTCTGTCTGATTCATGCATGGTCTGATTCATGCACTCCATCTGTTCCATATACTCCATCTGATCCATATACTCCATATGATCCGTCCACCCGTTCCATCCACTTCATCTGTTTCACCCATTTCATCTGTTCCACCCACTTCATCCGTTCCACCCGCTTCGTCCGTTCCACCCGCTTCATCCGTTCACACGCTTCATCCTTTCCACCCACATCATCCATTCTATCAACATCATCCGTTCTATCAACATCATCCCAACCACCCACATCATCCGTTCCACCTGCTTCACCCATCCCATCCACTTCATCTGTTTCACCCATTTCTTCTGTTCCACCCACTTCATCCGTTCCACCCGCTTTGTCTGTTCCACCTGCTTCGTCCGTTCCACCCGCTTCGTCCGTTCCACCCACATCATCCATTCTATCAACATCATCCATTCTATCAACATCATCCGTTCCACCCACATCATCCTTTCCACCTGCTTCATCCGTTCCATCCACTTCATCAGTTCCATCCACCTCAACTATTCCACCCGCTTCATCCGTTCCACTCGCTTCGTCCATTCCACCCACTTCATCCGTTCTATCAACATCATCCGTTCCACCCACATCATCCGTTCCACCCACATCATCCGTTCCACCTGCTTCATCCGTTCCATCCACTTCATCAGTTCCATCCACCCCATCCATTCCACCCACATCATCCGTTCCACCTGCTTCATCTGTTCCATCAGCTTAATCTGTTCCATCCACCTCATCCGTTCCACCCACTACATGCGTTCCACCCACTAGATCCGTTCAACCCACTAGATCGGTTCCACCCACTTCATCCATTCCGCCCATTTCAACTGTTCTATTGGCGTCATCCGTTCACACACTTCATCCCTTCCACACGCTTCGTCCTTTCCTCACAAGTCATCCGCTCCACGCCCTTCATCCACTCCACATGCTCCATCCGCTCCGCACGCTCCACTCACTCCGCACGCTCTTCGTCCTTTCCATACACTTCATCCTTTTCGCACATGTCATCCTTTCCGCACACGTCATCCTTTCCACGCACGTCATCCTTTCCACGCACGTCATCCGCTCCACACTCTTCATCTGCTCCGCACTCTTCATCCACCCCACACTATTCATCCACCCCACACTATTCATCCACCCCACACTATTCATCCACCCCACACTATTCATCCACCCCACACTATTCATCCACCCCACACTATTCATCCACCCCACACTCTTCATCCACTCCACACTCTTCATCCGCTCCACACTCTTCATCCGCTCCACACTCTTCATCAGCTCCACAATCTTCATCCGCTCCACAAACTTCATCCGCTCTATACTTATCCTCCATTCTACACTCTTCATCCGTTCAACCCACTTTATCCGTTCTACCTACGTCCCATGCACTACATCCATCTCATGCACGTGATTCATCTATTCCATACATTCCGTTCATTCGATTCATTCTGTCTTTCCATGCATGCCATCAATCCGTTCCATGCACTCTATCTATTCCGTGCACTCCGTCCGTATCATGTACTCATTATTTCCATCCTCTCGTCCACTTTTTATTCCTCTCGTCCACTTCGTTCCTCTCATCCATTTCATCCATTTCCTTAATTGCAACCACTTCACTGCTTTCATCCAAATTATTCATATCATCCACTTCACTACTTTCATCCACTTCATTCGTTCTATTCAGTTTATCTGTTTAAATTTATATTAGCGCTTATTAGTTTTCGATTTCTCACTCGGATCATGATGCTGGATTGTTATTTATGATATAGCGGCTTTGGGCTAAGGTAATTGAGTTGTTGTTATCTAGTTTGAGTTAAGAGTCGATTTTAGGGGAAAAGCCATGTTTTCAGTAGTTTGCGGAACAACATGAGGTCCTCGGTGAGTCGTATGTGGGGTGGAAGCGGGGGCCAGGTCTGAGAATGATGATCCACCTAACCTGACTGAGTTGGTTTTTGGTATGACTAGGAAGCAGGCAGAGCTTGATCTTAAAGTACGAGGAGGATGATAGGGTTTTAGTTTTTCTTGAAGATATTGAGGTCCAGTTTTGTGAATTGCTCGGTGAGAGATGCATAAGGTCTTGAAGGTCACCCTTCGGGCAACCGGAAGCCAGTGCAGCGTTTTGAGGGCTGGAGAGATGTGATCTCTTGGGCAAGTGATAGTAGCAGTTTGGCTGCAGCGTTTTGTGCTCTTTGTAGTTTAGTCAGTTGGTACGCGTGGATCCCGAGTTAGAGAGGGTTAGCATAGTCCAGTCTTGACATAACAATTGATTGGACCGCGGAGATCCTACTGGGAAAGGAGAGGTATGGAAAAATGCGCCTTAGAGTTTTAAGGTGGTAGTGGCAGGACTTAGAGACATTGTTGACTTGGGATGAAAGGGTTAGGTCTGAGTCTAGGGTGCATCCAGGGTTTTTTACTGAATTTGAGGGTGTCGGCTGTTAGGGAGAATTCTCTGTTTAGGCTGAATTTCCTAACCTAGTGAGCCCGCCAGCAGTTTTGCTGGATTTCTGGAGTTTGGTTTTTTCTCCTGCCAAGAGTGAGACTCTTTTTCTCCCACTCTTGGACATGATTTATGGTGTTCCTTTGACTGTTAATGTGTTTTATGGGCTATGGGGTCCTTTACTCCATAGGGTCTCATGTGTTTTTACTATGTGTGTTACACAGCACCCTCCGTGCCGTAACACAGGGGTGTCATAGTGAAACCCCACCATAGACTCCATACCCTGGGACTGACTACTGTCTCCCAGGGCATGTAAAGTCACCATTGGCTTTACTAGTCCCAAATTATTAACAGAAACCAGTACAAACCATCATATTGTGGACGTACTGGTCGAGGCAATTCGATTGCCCCGGGGTCTGTTAGTCGAGGGGGCACGTCTCCGTCCCCCCTGATCGAGTTTTGGCTGGTGGCAGTGGAAACTACTTTTTATATTCGACCGCGAATATTTCCCTATGGGATTTTCCCATTGTTCGAGGCTACCAACTTTAATTATTTAATTCTCATAGCCTCGAACATACCGCCGGTTTATTTAATTAATATTAATTCGCCGGTTGGTATTTTTTGCCAAGACTCGATTCTAAAATGGCTTTTGTGTTCTCTTCTGTGACTCCAACCCAAGTCGAGCCCTTTGTTCCACTTTTTGGCGGGCTTCTCCACAGAAGCCTCCAAAAGTGGTGCCACTCTGTCTGGGTACCACAGGGGGTGTCGGAGGGGGTTTAGGCACCCTGGACTGAGTTACCTTGGTAACTCAAGTCGCACTCTTGTGTGATTGGCCCAAGTGGTGAGCCGACCGGCTCACCACTTAGCATGTTTGATTGACAGCTAGGCTGAGTGAATGGGGGTATGCTGCATAAAAGCAGGGCTTTGGGGACTGGAACTTCAGAAGTCGCCACAGGACCTGAGAATCCGACGAGGGAGAAGCTGAGCTGACCTACCACGACGACACCACCGGTGGAGCCCTGCGGAACCGACTCACCACTTCCCGACGACAGAGAAGATCTCCCGGCTAGAGAGGCTTCTTCCCCTGACTGGTGGGCACAACCAGTTTACCTTCTTTCTTCGCACCCCAGACCGGTTTGTAGTCGGACTGCCCGTGCCAAGCACCCCGGCGGCCGGATAGCCACTCACCACTGAACCGTGAATCAACGGACCCCTCCTTGTACCTGAGAAACTCCACGGCTGGTTTCTTACCTGGCAGTGCAACGGACTCTTGTCTTCCTCCCCGACGATATCCTCTCTTCCCCCGGACGAAGCACCGACTTGCATCCGCTGCCAGGAACAACTGCCCCCGCTGGAGTGTTCTCACCACTTTAAGGTACCGTGTCCGCCAGGCCTCCCTTTCTAAAGATTGCTACAAGGTAATAATAACCCCTTAACCTTCTGGACTGGGCTGGCCACCTTGATCCTCTAACTGGTCCCTCTCTTTGATCCAACTCCTTTTTGAACCGTTACAAGACTTTTGTGCACTGCAACCGTGTGACCTTGGACACATTTCGTTTGGATCCTCTTAAGCGGATCCGGCCTACTGACTGTGAATTCCTAGTCTTACTTTGCCTTCCTCCCCTGTTGTGTTTGTGAAAAAGTGTTGGGATCTGTTTCAATTTATTCTCTGCTTTTCTCTCCCTTTTAAAACGAATTATTAGAGTGCCATCTGTGTTAAGCGCTCACCGCTGTCTGAAAATAAGTGTGGTTTTACTTAAGACTTGTCTAATATTCTTTTAAGGGAGTTTATATCTTTTGGTGACCGTGTTTTTTAATTGCTTACTATTAGTGCCTGTGTGTTTTTCTAGATGTGGTTTTAAATAAATAATTATATCTCTTTTACACCAAGCCCTGGTCAGTGTTTACTTGTTCTATTGTGTTCTCTTGACCTATTGTGAATACTCTGGATACTGCCTAACTCTTCTTGAGGGAAGTCTGACTGCTCAGCCACAGCTACCAAGTGAATCTGTTTGGTGCAGACTGCTACCAAGTGGGTTTACTGCCAAACACCTGTAGTCCTAAATCTTTTGCAGTGGTCCCAGAGGGAACTGCACAGGTTTCTGCCTAACATCGGCGAATTGCCCATGGCAGATGGCCAGGGTAGCGGGTGCTGATTGAGCGAGGTCTAGGAGATTGTTAGCATCGACAAAGGCATTTAGTTTGGAGTAGGCGGTTCGGTCAATGAGTTTTGCAAGGAACCTGTTATTTGAGATGGGGCGGTAGTTTTTGGGCTCGAAAGGGTCGAGGGAAGTTTTTTTTAGAAGGGACTTGACATGAACAGTTTTGAACGCATCGGGAAAAATTCCTGAGGAGAGGTAGTCGTTTTATGATGGTTCTTGCATGTTCTCCTGCGCAGGTAGATGCGAACATTTCTTTGAGGGTTGTGGCTGGGCAGGGGTCAAGCGGCGAGCCGGATGGTTTGCGGACAGAGAGAAGTTCGAGAAATTGGTCAGTTGATATTGGAGTGAAGGAGTCGAAAGTTGGTTGGGTAGCGGTCGCAGGTGGTGGGATGGCAGGTAGGGTGGGTGGATTGCGTGGTGGGTGCCCCTCTGGCTTGGTGTTTAGATAGGGGATGGGTAGGGGATCTGGTGGAGGGCAGGATGGTTTGGGGAGGGATGGGATGGGAGGCAAGGGGGTCATTTTTGGTGGACTGTGGTGGGTTGGGTAGACTCATGATTTGGATTAGTTAGAATTGCATTATAGTTGGCGTTGGATGATTTTGTTCACACCTTCACACTTCAACTATACCACCAGAAGTTAATTGTACACACCCTCTATGATTAACAGTACTAATGTTGTACCACAGCGATAATTCGCACTTTCTAAGTTCAACTATACTACCTGGTGATATTGTTCGCAGTTTTTAAGTTTAACTAAACACTATTTACATGATCTAAGTTCAAGAATACTGCATTATTCTCACTTTCAAAATTCAATTATACCACATTCTAAATGCAATTATACCACAGATGAGCTATTAAGCGGACTTTCTAAATGAAACTAGACCACAGAAGTTCTAATTTCGCAGACATTCTAGATGTAGCTAACACCACAAGATATGCTATTTAGGCCGACTTTCTAATTGAAACTAGACCACAGAGATGCTATCAGGCAGACTTTCTAATTGCAACTATACCACAAGATATGCTGTTTAGGCAGACTTTCTAAGTGCCGACTAGACAACAGAGATGCTATTAGGCAGACTTTCTAAATGCAACTACACCACAGATATGCTATTGGGGGAGACTTTCTAACTACACCACAGATATGCTATCGGGCAGATTTTCAAGATGCAATTATACCACGGATATGCTATTAGGCAGACTTTCTAACTACAGCACAGATATGTTGTTAGGCAGACTTTCACAATGCAATTATACCACATATATGCTATTAGGCAGACTTTCTAAGTTCAACTACACCACTGATATGCTATAATGCAGTCTTTCTAACTACGCCACAAGTATGCTATTGGGCAGACCTCCTAGATGCAATTATACCACATACAAGCTATTAGGCAGACTATCTAGATGCAAATATACCACGGATATGTTATTAGGCAGACTTTCTAGATGCAATTGTACCACAGATATGCTATTAGGCAGACTTTCTAACTACACCATAGATATGCTAGTAGGAAGGCTTTCTAACTACAGCACAGATGTGGTGTTAGGCAGACATTCAAGATGCAATTATATCACAGATATGCTATTGGGCAGACTTTCTAAATGTGACTACACCACAGATATGCTACTAGGCAGACTTTCTAGATGCAATTACACCACAGATATGCTATCAGGCAGACTTTCTAAATGTGACTACACCAAAGATATGGCATTAGGCAGACTTGCTAGATGCAATTGTAGCACAGATGGAACAGATTGGACAAGTTTTAGAATTAGGGTTGAGTGGTAGGGTAGTATGGTGTGAAGTAATTGGGGTTTTGAAGTATTTACTGTGGGCGTTAATTTCACCTGCAGGAAATATTGAAATGTGGAAAGTTTTCCTCCACATTATTATCAAACTCAATATGGTTGTGTGGTAAAAGAGGCAGTAATTCTGTTACTGCCACATCCTTACCACATAACCATGTATATGAGCTTCATTAGTTGGGTGGTGTGGTAATCATGTGGCAGGAATGCCTACAACCAACAGTTTGGGAGTAAGGTGGAGGAAAAACCTCCAGAAATAAGCTGGGAGGTATTTCTTGCACCTTACCACCCAAAATCGACCAATTCAGCGGTATTACTGCCGGCAGAAATACCACTGTAATCCCCCATGGAGTCCTAGGGACTCTAAATAATGGGGACTAACGCCGCCTACAACCACTTGTAATCCGGCAGTACTACCACCGGACCAAGGGGTGGTAATGGTAATACAGTTTTGTGGTATCTCAGATAATTTAGCACTGAGATATCACCAAATTTCGATAATGGGGCCATAAGTAGTACTATTTTCAGCTGCTCTGAGGAAGAATGCAGCTATCATTTTGTGTTCCTCTTACCACAAAATCGGACCAATCCAATGGTGTTTAGCAAGAGTTTACAATGCGAAATGTCAACTAATGCAAAAATCACTAAGCAATCCGTGCAGTTCTGTGAGTAAACAAGCGCATTAAAAAATGTGGTCAAATAACATAACATGGGCAGATTACAATAGGTCTGTGAGAATTTTCTGATTCTGTTGAGAGAGCTGTCAGCTTTGTTGTATAAACCTATTTGCTGTCACTAACAGATGAATGCTCAAAGTTCACTTTCAAGATAAATCCATATTTTTTGGCTAGTAAATAGGTTTGCCGTATAACCCCACGGTCTGAGCAGTTGCGTTCAATGTGAAGTATTACCCTCACAATACCAACAGGCAAACATCATTTTCGTTTTCACTTTCTTTACAAATTACTTGTGTTGCAAAATGCAAAAACGCTCCACGTCTACCCCTACCTGGACAATTGGCTGATCAGAGCTGTATCTTCGGAACAAGCTCAGATCCAGCTAGATAATGTCTGCCACTTCCTTCACAAACTGGGCTTCTCCCTCAATTTAAAGAAGTCACAGATGATACCATCACAGAGACTCCAGTTCATCGGAGCGGTCCTGGACACTTCCCTGGGAAAAGCCTCGCCACCAGAGGTGAGGGCTCAAGATATTCTGCAGATGGTCAACAAGTTTCGAAATGCCCAACATCTCCCAGCATTCGACTTTTTGAGATTGCTAGGCCTCATGGCATCCTGCATCTTCCTTGTGCCAGAGGCTCGCCTGAGAATGAGATCTCTCCACTGGGAACTAAGAACCCAGTGGTCGCAATACTCAGGAAGAATGGCAGATCTCCTCCAGATTCCAGACAAGGTAGCCCACGACCTTCAATGGTGGGCCTATCCAGAGAACATCTTGAAAGGAGAACTGTTTTGGCAACCATGGCCGGAGATAACAGTAGTCACAGATGCCTCACTGACAGGGTGGGGAGCCCATGCCAATGACTTGACCATCAGCGGTCGTTGGTCTCCATCGGAGTCCAGACTACACATCAACCTGTTAGAGCTTAGAGCGATCAGACTAGCGCTGAAAGCTTTCCTGCCATCAGTACAGGGGAGAAATGTCCTGATAATGACGGACAACACGGTGGCCATGCACTACCTCAACAAAAAACAGGAGGCGTAGGGTCACAGCCACTGTGCAGAGAGGCAATGCAGCTCTGGTTTTGGGCAATTCAGGAAGGAATCTCTCTATCGGCAGTTCACCTAGCCGGAGAGAAGAACTTGACAGCGGACGCTCTGAGCAGGCAGAGCACAGTCTCCCACGAGTTGGAGCTAGCTCAGGAAGTCCTTCAAGAGATCTTCGCCCTTTGGGGAACCCCTCAGGTGGATCTGTTCGCCACCAGTACCAACAGGAAGTGCGATCTGTTCTGTTCAAGGGAATTTCCCCCGAGAGGAGCTCTAGGGGACGTGTTCGTAGTGGACTGGGAGTTTCCACTCCTTTACGCGTTTCCACCAGTCCCTGTTATTCCTCAAATGATCAGGAGGTTGAGAAGATTCCGGAAAACCATGATCCTAATTTCCCCGGACTGGGCCAGGAGAACGTGGTACCCGGACCTTCTGGATATGTCCTCGGCCCTCCAATCCGTCTTCCACTCAAAGAGAATCTTCTCTCGCAGAAGGGAGGTCAGGTCTCCATCCAGACATAAGAACCCTCAACCTCCACGCTTGGCTTCTGAAAGGTTGAGGTACAAGGATTGGGACCTCCCTGATGACGTCGTGGAGGTGTTGCTTTCGGCCAGAAGGCCAGCAACAAAGTCTTTATACCGCTGCCATTGGAAAAAATCTTGCAGCTGGTGTAGAGAGAACAATATCGACCCTTTTTCATGCGGTACACCAACGGTGTTATCGTTTCTACTCTACTTGGCAAACTCAGGCCTTCAAGTTGGCACTGTAAAAGGCTATGTCGCGGCGCTATCAATCTTCAAGCGCACTGCGGAGGAACCATCGTATTTCAAACTACCCTTAGAAATACAATTTCTCAAGGGATTAACTAATGTCTATTCGAACCACTCCACTCTTGTTCGCTGCGATTTCCCACTCTTAAAATTGTCCTGTTAGTAGCACTAACATCTGCTAGGAGGGTGAGCGAATTACAAGCTCTATCTTGTAAACCCCCCATACTATTTTCCATAAGGACAAAGTTGTCCTACAGGTGAAGCCTAATTTTCTCCCAAAGGAGGTTTCTGATTTTCACATCACTCAGAAAATTACCTTACCTTCGTTCTACGCTCCTCCCCATCCGGGGAAAGAGGAAGAAAGGCTACATATGCTGCACCCAAGGTGAGCTCTAAGCTTTTACATCAGCAGACTGGCTAGGATTAGGCAAGCAGACCAACTGTTTGTAGGCTACTCAGGTAACAAGTTGGGACTACCCATAACAAAACAGACCATTTCCAGGTGGAATATTTTGGCCATTCTGGAATGATACAAACTCTCAGGGAAAGAGCCCTCTCAGAATCTTAGGGCTCATTCAACCAGGGGTATCGCAGCCTCTTCGGCCCTCCAAAGAGGGGTACCGGTCCGAGACATATGCGCGGCTGCCACATGGTCGTCCGCACATACATTCACAAGATTTTACAACCTGGATTCCTCCGCTAGTCAAGAGACTAGAGTGGCAAAGCCGTATTACATTCGGTCCATTCCTAAAAGGGATACATGACATTCTTACTCCCACCTCCAATTACATGACACTGCTATGGGAGTCTATCTAAGATAAGGAATACATCGGAGGACACAAGCCCTTCGAAGAACAAGTTACTTCTTACCTGGTAACGTTCTTTCGATGGGATGTTCCTCCGACATATTCTTTATCGAGCCTCCCATCCATCCCTGCAGTAATACTTCCCTTGTGGTTGCAGCTCACGCTCCTTCAAGGTCAATAGCCAATTCATGCAAGACTTATCTTATGCTCCAAAACGGAACTGAGCAACGGACGCCGCGCATGGCTATTTATGGGCATGGTGACGTCGGCGCCAATACGGTGGCTGTCGAGGGACACCAACTCGGCGGACGTCGACGCGCAGCGCCCTCTACAGAGAGAAAATTTCTGAGGCCAGCAAGATGGAGACGAATTATCTAAGATAAGGAATACGTCGGAGGAACATCCCATCGAAAGAACGTTACCAGATAAGAAGTAATTTGTTCTTCTGATGAAACTTTTCCCCATCCCGCTCAGCAGGATATTTAGAACCTCTACCACCCCTTTTCCAACATTAACACGTTCCCATACCATGAAAAACAACACTAACAGAGCCATTTACCTGACATGTCCTAACACAACGGTCAGGCAGAGTCAGGCAAATAATTACCCATACCTGACGACCCTTTCCTTTCCCCACATGGATAAAAGGCAGAGCACGAGAGCACACTATGAGTAAGGCAAACCGCACGATGAGACAGCTATCCTAGTACGGCAATCCAAGAGGAGGAGAAAGGAAGCGAGAACCGAAGGAGCAACAAGGAGAAAAGCAACCTTGCCATTTCCAACGCAGACACGCAAAGTCTCTGTGAAAGGAATTGTAAGACCGCAAACAATAGCCAGCGTGTTTTGCAACAGATGTCAATGGTACACAAACCCCTCCTATACTAATAATCAGGACAGGGAGAGGCCCCTGCTACTGTTGTACCATCCTAGATTCCAGAGACAAGAAAAGCCAAGCGGTTCATCACAGCCGTTGAGTCGAAGGGAGAACCGATAAGAAACTGAACTGTGTTGAAAGAAAGCTGCAAATGGCGAATTGAGGGGAAATCAGAGAACTGTTAACTCCTACTGGGAAAACCAGCTGCAGAGGGGTCCAGCACCACATAGGTGCTCACTCGAGAGACTCTGGTTAAATTCCCCACGGTTGAAACTGCCAATACCAGGAGGCCTTGGGAAAGTTGAAAGCCACAAAGAAGAGGTTAAAGTGGTCATGCAGGGGTCTAGCAAAATCCTCTGTACAGTCGAAAGTCTTTGACCGGCACGTAATTAGAAAGCTAAGAAAGATGAATCTGCATAGTGAGAAAGGAGAATGAACATTGTGTTGTCAAAATTGAACCTGACAAAGTGATGCCGACAGAAAGGCGCGAAACATGGGGCCCTAATGAACATTGTGGTGACAAGCATGAACCCGACGGAGGGATGTCCACAGTGGATTGTTTAAAAAGACATTAAGACTTGTGAATGCGAAAGGTGAAATTGTTTTGGACACCAAGCCGTAGTGAACCCGACAGAGGGAGCCAACTTTATAGAATGGTCTGAGTCCGGAAGAGGGGGATCCAGGGGTGAAAAGCCATCAGCCAACGACACGTGATTGTAGCAGATGTTATCTTTTTTTTAATGAAGCCATATTGAAACCAACGGATGGAGGCCGACAATCGAGATGGGTCAATGCCCAGAAGAGGGAGATGCAGGGGTGAAAAACCATCACCCTAGTACAATCAGACAGGAACTTTTGTTTATTACTTTGAACCTATCAGACCCTCGGAAGCAAGAAACCTAACCACTGAAGGTCCCGATAGAGCTAGGAATCTTTGTGGATCTGAGCCTGGAAGAGGGTGTCTAGGGTTAAAAAGTCATCACCCAGCGTACATACGGAAAGGAACTTTTTGTTTATTATTTTGAACACAGCAGAACCTCGGAGGCAAGAGACTTTTTGTAGAAACCAGACTTAACCAAAGAATGTCCTGATAGCTGAGAGCAGAACTATCGTCCCATGCTGGGAAAGCTCGAGAGTGTGCTGTGCTCAGGAGTCCCGCCTTGTCCCATGCTCAAAATGTCGGGATGGGAGACCCCAGGCTACCACACCCTGATTTATCATTTGTGAACACTTCTTTCTTTCTTCTCAATCCTATCCCAAACTCTTTTTGTATTTAGTTGTAAGGATTGGCAATTGTTAGTATAGGCCCTTTTATTTGACAAGACGCCACTAGGACTGCCTTATTATTATTTCATGGTCGTAGCTTGCTCCCATCTTAGATTTAGGTTTAGATTAGGCGTTTTTCCAACCTCCCTATACAGTTTAATAAACACCCCTGAACTGTGATTACGTGTGTCTGTCTTTACTGTTGCCACCACGAGTACCTTACCCTGCACAGTAGCACAAAGATATGGACAATAGGTGTGCCAGTTTATGAAGGTGTACAAAAGTGGAACATATACCAGTGACAAAACAAAACAAACAGAAACAAATATATATCAGAGAACACTTACAAGGGTAGCATTAACCTAAGGGGGAAAGCTCTTCAAACTAAAGAGTACTATATAACTCTTCAATATTACATTATTACGTGTCGCTGGAGGGAGTGGTGGGGCCACGTAGGGATAATGAGGGGCAGGGCAGGAGGGCTTTCTCATTAGCCAGTAAGTTCAATTTATGCCAAGCTTTGAAGAAATCCACAGTTGGGCTGTCTTTCATTGTTATGGGCAGCAGCTTCCAGTGGAGCAAGTAGGGAGAAAGAGTGGAAGAGAGAGGAGCAAAGGTGTTGCATGGGACAGTTTGAGTACAGAGGAGGACCAGGGGGAACAAGTTTGTGAGTAGCAGATATACAATTAGACAGATACTGAGGAGGACTACCATTAATAGCATTGAAGACAAGGAGAATGAACTTGAATAGGGAGTGGTTGTGCATGGAGAGCCAGCAGCATATTGTCTGTAGGTAGAAGTGGGTGAGGATATCGGTAGGATTTATTATATGTGGGTAGAAAAGTTGAGGACTTTGTCTGGAGGGTCGAAGGAATAGTACGGAAGGCTTAGGAGTAGGCTTGACCAGTAGTCAAGTTAGTAATAAAAGGAGGAATTTTACAAATGTTGAGGAGGTTAATATGAGCAGCAGAGGTAGTGGTGGTGATGAATTATTGCATTTGGAGGTCGCTATCAAAGAGGACCCCCAAGGTTGCAAGCCTCGTTCAAGAGAGAAAGAAGGAGATGCGGAAAGGAGAAGGTAGGGTTAGCAATGGAAGCCATGAGAGAACAAGTTACTTTCTTACCTGGTAACGTTCTTTCGATGGGATGTTCCGAAGACGTATTCCACATCTGACAGGTAATCACCACAGCTGTGCTGCTTCAGAACATTTTTGGCTCCTGCGTCGATGACGTCGATGCGCTGTCCTCGAGGGCCTCAGTCGAGCCGACGTCACCGGATGTTATAAGTAGGACGCACGACGCACGCAGCCTCAGTTGTAGTTTTTTCTCAGAACGTGTGGCACCAATCTTCTGCCAGTATGACTACAGAAAGCCTTGCGGAAACAGAAGCTGCAATCGCATAAGAAATTCTGTAGAGGGGCAGGCTGGAAGGGAACGATGTGGAATACGTCGTCGGAAAATCCCACCGAAAGAACATTACCAGGTAAAAAAGTAACTTGTTCTTCGAAGGGATTGGTTCCTCTGACGTATTCCACATCTATGACAGACTCTCAAAGCAGTACCAACGTAAGGAGGTGGGAAAAGAATTTTGAATTTTAGAATGCCCAATTAAATTTCAGAATAGAGGACTGCCTTGCCAAAGGCCAAATCTTGCCCATGGATATAATCCAGGGAGTAGTGTTTTACAAAAGTATGGACAGAGGCCCATGTGGCTGCTTCACAAATGTTATGAATGGGAACACCCCTTTGCAGGGCAGTAGAGGCAGCCACTCCCCTAGTAGAATGGACCAGCAAGCCTACCGGAGGGTCCTTACCCGCCAAGCAGTAACATTCAGAAATTGTCCAGATAATCCATCTAGACAAAGTCTGTTTAGTAACAGCTTGTCCCAAACGCCTTCCAGCGTATATTACAAAGAGCTGATCGTCCGCTCTGACCCGGGACATGCGTGAGATGTAGAAACTTAAAGCTCTCCTAGGATCCAACCTATGGAGCCTCCCCTCTTCCTTACCAGGATGCGGAGGAGGATAGAACGCCAGAAGAACAACCTTCTGGCTTAAATTAAATTCTGACACAACCTTCGGAAGAAAAGAAGGATGAACCCTAAGGACAACCCTGTCCTTATGGAACACCATGAAGGGTGGCTTAACGGAAAGTGCCTGCAACTCACTCACTCTGTGAGCGAAAGTGACCGCAACTAAAAATACGGTTTTCAAGGTCAACAGTCTCAAAGGGCAAGAATGTAAAGGCTCAAACGGAGCTCCCATGAGGAATTTTAGAACCAGGTTCAAATCCCAACCGGGCACCTGGAAAGGTGACAGTGGAAACACATTAGTGAGCCCTTTGAGAAACTGGGAAATGAAAGGAATCTTAAAATAAGAACACTCCTCAGACGAGCGCTTAAATATGGACAGCGCCGCCAGGTAACCCTTAATGGTACCCACTTGCAGGCCCTTGTGGGCTAAAGAAAGCAAAAAAGACAGAACCACAGGAATGGCACATGAAAAAGGATCCACATTCTGAACCCTGCACCAGTCACAGAACTTTCTCCAATGGCAACAGTACAGGGACTTTGTTGCTGGCGTTCTTGCCGAAAGCAACACCTCCATCACATCTTCAGGAAGGTCCCAATCCTTATACCTCAACCTTTCAGAAGCCAAGCATGAAGGTTGAGGGACTTGACCTCTGGATGGAGAACCTCCCATGAGAGCAGATCGTCTCGGTAGGGAAGACGGCGTGGAGGGCAGATGGACATGTCGAGAAGTTCCGGGTACAATGTTCTCCGGGCCCATGCCGGAGCAATGAGGATCATCCGGGAACCGAACCTCCGTAACCTCTGCATCACTTGCGGAATGACAGGGACTGGAGGAAACCCGTACAGCTGTGGGAAGGACCACTCCACTACAAACGCGTCCCCTAAGGCTCCTCTTGGAGAAAATTCCCTCGAGCAGAATCTTTCGCACTTCTGGTTGGTACTGGTGGCGAAGAAATCCACTTGTGGGGTCCCCCAAAGGGCAGAGATCTCCAGGAGAATCTCCTGAGCCAGTTCCCACTCGTGAGAGACCGTGCTCTGCCTGCTCAGAGTGTCCACCACCACGTTTTCGTCTCCGGCCAGATGAACTGCCGAGATCGACATTTCCTGCTCGATGGCCCAGAACCAGAGCTGCATCGCCTCTCTGCACAGAGGTAGAGACCCTGCGCCCCCCTTTTTGTTGAGGTAGTGCATGGCCACTGTGTTGTCTGTCAGAATCAGGACAGTCTTCCCCCGTACAGAAGGCAGAAAAGCCTTCAGGGCTAGCCTGATGGCCCTCAGCTCCAACAGATTGATATGGAGTCTGGACCCCGTGAGGGACGCATCTGTCACGATCGTTACCTCCAGCCAGGGTAGCCAAAATGGAGCCCACTTCATCAGATTGCCTTTGACGGCCCACCACAGAAGATCCTGGGCGACCGAGGGCGGCACCTGAAAGGGATCCGACATCCTGTCGGAGGACTGCGACCACTGGAGCTTGAGAGCCCATTGCAGAGATCTCATCCGCAACCTGGCCTCTGGCACAGGAAGAATGCAGGATGCCATGAGGCCGAGCAACCTCAAGAACTCGAACGCCGGGAGACTCTGGGCAAGTTAAACTTATGCACCATCTGCACAATGTGATGAGCCCTCACCGGGGGAGGGAAACACTGCCCCAGGGATGTGTCGAGCACTGCTCCAATGTACTGGAGCCACTGGGTAGGTGTCAAGTGGGACTTCAGGCTCAGGCCTGCCAAATTCAACCACTGGGGAGGTATCAAGACCACTGGCATCGTGCAAAGACTGACGCAGGCCTTCCAACTGGCTATGACCAGATAACAGGTCATCAGGAACCTCCGCAGGAACCAAACCTTCCCCAGACCCTTCCTCCACCCCAGAAATATAATCCAGAGGCTGGAACAAATCCCTGGAAGAGGGCACAGAAAAAGGCTCAAGTACAGGCCTTACCGACTTCTTCAGGGCCTTCCTCAGAGTTTCCACTGATGCACGGGGTACCTTCGGTAAAGCCTCCACAAAAGGCGTGGAGGTCGTCGACGGATTCGGCGTCGATGTCAAGCGAGGTGCCGATGGCTTCGACACATACCCCGAGTGTGTCCTTCGAGGGCCCCGACACCGATGGCGTCGATGACTTCCTCGGAGGCAGAGTCTCGAGAGAGTCCCTCGACGGACATGGCGCCGATGGCGTCGACGTCTTCTTAGAAGACCTCATACGCTCAACCGGTCTCGAGGGCGTCGAGGACCGGGACCTGGAGCGGGCACGGCTAGAGCAATCTACTTTGTCCGATCGGGTCCTCGAAGGCTCCCAATGATTGCACCGACCGCCCGAGCCTGAAGGCGTGTGAGCGGTGGCCCTAGCACGTTCCCTGCCGGCTTCTTTGGAAGGCGCGGATGGAACGGAGCCCTGCGACTGGAAAATCGCCATCATCTCCGTACGAAATGCCTCCCATTCCGCAGGAGAAGAATGCTTGTTGGGACAAGTAACCTGCCGACGCGCGGAGTTCTCGAACGAGGACGGGGAAGGCGACCGGTGACAGTGCTTCTGCGAGTGCCTGGAAGAGGCAGAGGAATGGCAAGACCCACTCCGATACCCATACCCCCTGGAGGTACACTGACGATGCGGAGAGTCGCCCCTCGAATCATTGGTCGAAAGCCCAGCGGATTTCGACTTTCAGGGCTTGGACACCCTACCGACAAAGCTTCTTCTTCCGCTCCCGCAAGGCCTCCGATGTTAACGACTGGCAATCGTCACAATCATCCGTAGCGTGGTCCTCACCGAGGCACCAGAGGCAGACGTTGTGCGGGTCTGTCAGCGACATCTTAGAACCGCAGTCCCGACACTTCTTGAAACCCGACCGCGGGACAGAAGAAGACATGATATCCTCACAAACAAACAGGTTCAAAGAACCGAAAGAAGTACTCAGAAGAACCGAGGCGCACCGAGATCTCCGAAGCGAACACGTTCGCGGAAAAAACAGAACTGAGGCTACGGGGGTCGTGCGTCCTACTTATAACATCCGGTGACATCGGCTCGATGGAGGCCCTCGAGGACAGCGTATCGACGTCATCCACGCAGGACGCAGACGCCGAAGATTTTCCAAAGCAGCAGAGCTGTGGTGATTACCTGTCATAGATGTGGAATACGTCGGAGGAACCAATCCCTTCAAAAGAGGATTTCCATTTTTGTGGAGTTCAGCATGAGGCGTGATCTAGTAATGAATTACAGGGAGACAGTTGGTAATCCATTCCAAGATGGCTGGGGTGAAGTAGATACATGTTTTGAGTGTCATCAGCAATAAAAAAGTGATGGTGAAAGACAAAGGATGAAATATGTTTTCCTTATACAAAGGTATAGAGGGTGAAGAGGAGAGGCCATCTACCATGTTTGTTGCTTCTTTACCATCATTTACAGTTTATACTAATGGAAACTTTGGCATCACAATAGTCACAAACCTTTTCAGGAGCGTAACTAAAAGTACAGTTTCCCACATGGGTAGAGGCATAGTCCTCACAGACCATCCTTGTGGGTGCTTTAAAATCAGCACAACACTAGACACTGTGCCTCTTTACAAGTATGGCAGTGCAGTAAAATACAATGGGCCTCAGCACGAGTCTGGCGGTAACCCTTAAATGCAGCGGTAGCGCTATTACTGCCGCATTTAAGGGTCCGCCAGATCATGGCTTTGGCGGATTTCCCCCCAGCTTTGAGCTGGGGGGAAATCTGCGGCAAAATTGCCGATTTTCGGCGCTATTACCGCCGGCGGGAAATCCGCCCAACTCGTGATGAGGCCCAATGTGTGTAACAGATCTACTACCAATTTTAACACACAGCCATTTATCGATGTTGGAGTTTAGTTGGAGGAAAAAAACTCCAGCATTTGACTGGCGGTTTTTCGTCCACAAAATGGAGAAGTTAGCACCTGAAAAATGACGGTCCTTTGTTAATCCTCCATACCCCATTTTAGTTTAATAGGACAGAATAATGGGGATTTGCACCACCTCAGAATCTGTAAAATGTATCTCCAGGTCTGATGTGGTAGTGCTATTACAACAAAATAACAATACAGTAATTGGACAGAATTATCAAAGAGAATTCCATTCAACTCATAATCAAGCCTTTTATCTTTGGAGACATTAAACTAGGGCTCAACATTCACAATGCAATGTAGATGAAAGCACCACAATCAAACAATTGCTGTGGAGAAGCCATCTATTGGCTTGAGGAGATGTGGTCTACATGCTCATTTGGTGACTATTGATCACTGACACCTCACTTCTAATTTAGCTTCCTTGGTTTCCTGTCATCACACAACACCTTGCTGGGAGCAATTAAATCACCATTATGTCACAATTGGTCTATGCGATGTGTAACATAACCATCATCACACACTAACAATGAGGGCAAAATATAGCATTAAACATTTCCATCTTAGAAAAAAATGTTCACATCATCAACTACTGTCTCTGCAGGGGTTTTAACCTCAACATCACACAACATCTCTGTGGGGCCTTTAAAATCTTTATTGTGATGTTATTTACCTTCATGCACCCTTATTCATCTTAACCTCTCTATATCAACCAACTAAAACTCCCCTCACAGTGGCATGGCCACTCACACACCCATAAGGGAAAACACCCTAATCTGTTCTGTGATCTCCCATGTTGCATTGCCACACCTACCCATGTTCGTAAGATGAATCCTGTTTGTATTTCATGGAACACCACACCTGGGGCCCATGTATCAACACAAAACCTACATGTTCAACTCACTCGGTATCTCACCAGCTCACAGAAAGCCAAGCACGTACATCTACATCTGTACTATTCAACACTTCAGGATTTGCAGCTCACATTTGATCTGCTACCATCAATCCCTACCTTCCCTCTATTGCAGAGCATATTGCCAAAAAGCCACCAAAATTGTAGAAGTCATATCATACAAGATCCATTTATCAAACATTGTTACATACCATCTCTGACTCTAACATTGATACACATCATCTCTGTGTGGACGGTAACATCATTATTATCCCACTTCACCTATGAAAACTTTAATAGTACCCTTATCAAACATCATCTCTGTGAGAACTTAAGCATCAATATAATCAAATGCCATCTCTGTGGGGTCTTCAATCTCATTTTTATCACACACCATCTCTGTAGGGACTTTAATACCATTATAAACACACCATTGCTGTGGGAACTTTAACATCACTATATTCAAACACAATCTCTTTGGCGTTCCGACACCATTTTTATCGCACACCATGTCTAAGGGGAGTTTAACTGCATTATGATCACACACTATCTATATGGGGACTTCATTGTCAACATTATCACACGCAATCTCTGTGAGGACCTTAAAGTCATGATAATTACACAGCATCTCTGTGGACTTTTGGACATCATAATAATCGCATATCATCTCCTCAGGGACTTCAGCATCATTATCAGACTCAATACATTAACTGAAAGGTGGTCTTCTATAGTGAACCTTTGGCATTTTGGTGGTTTTACTGCATGAGACTTTACTAGGTTAGTGGGGCAATCATATGCAAAACCTGACTCCTCAATGCCAGTATGGTTCTGTGTGGTTTGTGACAGTGGCACTTCGATTTCTCTCTTTTAAAAGGGGAGAGCCCAAAATCTATAAAATGACAGCTCTGTGATACCTGATTAGCCACTGCTTTGGGGGTGATTGAAATCAATAGAGATGAGAGCTTTGGCAAGGCTCCCTCAGGTTAATTTGGTATTAATAGGCATAAGGCTGCCATGTGTGTAGAGGAATACGTGTGTGTAGTGTACGGTAGTAGGAGAAGGAGCGGTAAGTCATTTTTGATGGGGAAGGGGAGATGATTAATGAGGACAACCATTGAGGAGTTCAATACTAGACTCAAATGTTCAGTTCAAGTTTTTGTTGACCTCTATGTGACCTCTGGGTGGACTTTAAAAATATTCTTATTCACACCATCTCTGTGGGGAACTAAACATCATTGAAATTACACACCATCTCTGCGGGGACTTTAGGGTTAACATAATCACATACCATCTCTGTGGGAACCTAAACATCATTAAAATTACACACCATCTCTATGGGAACTTTATCGTTATCATAATCACGTACCATATCTGTGGTAACCTTATTTTCTCTACCGTATACATATGTGTTTCATATTTTTTGCATTTTTCTGTATTTTGGTCGCAATTAAATGTACCACTTTGACATTTTCTACAGTAAAATGACTGGTTACCGCGGCTAAGCCTACGTGTTTAACATCATCATAATTACACACTAACATAATCCCATACCATCTCTGTGGGACCTAAAGATCATTGAAATTACACAACATCTCTGTGGGGATTTTAGCGTTATCATAATCACATACCATCTCTGTGTGGATGTTATTTTGTAATTGTATTTTGTATTTTATCTAGATTTATATAGCTGCTAATGGCAAAGCGCTTATTACACACTGGGCCCCATTACACGGTAGGCGGTGAGCCATGGCGCTATTAGCGCCATGGCTCATGCCGGTAAAATACCGGCACCGCCTTGGCGGAAAGGGGATTTACCGCCCCATTCCAAGGTAGGAGGGGCGGTAAATCCCCCTTCCACCATTGCCCTTCCCCATTCCCATTTCTGCCCCATAGGGCTCTATGGGAATGGGGAAGGCGCTAATTACGACACCGCAATTTTGCGGTGCCGTAATTAGCTCCGAGGTCCCTTAGCGGGTTGGATTTTAACGCCTGCAAAAAGCAGGCGTTAAATCCCCCAACCCGCAAAGGGACCACGTGGTAAGGCGGTAAGGATTTACCGGTACCGGTATTTTACCGGTACCGGTAAATCCCTACCGTCATCCGTGTAATGAGGCCCACTGTCTCTGTGGGGACTGGAGTGTAGTCATAATCACACACCATCTCTGTGGGGAACTTAACATCATTGTAATCACACACCATCTCCGTTGGGACCTTAACTTGATTACAAGCGCACACCATCTCTGTGGGGACTTTATCATGATTATCGTACCTGATCTCTGTGGAGAATGTAACTTTTCCATAATCATACATGACCCCTATGCGAAAGTTAACTCCACTATTATTATACACATTCCAAAAGAAGAAAGCAACACCATTTCCATTCCACCATTTCTAAAGAGCAGATATGAGTGAGCAGGGAAGATGATGTCTGTGAAAGAACGAAATCTGAATCTAAATTCATGATTCCTTTTTTGCCAGAGTGTGTGAGCCTGGGTCAATCAAGTCATCTCTTGTGTCACAGTTCTCTTTTTCTGGAACATTTTTAACGTTTATAATAGTCTTTAATGCCAGAGACCAAGTGCTTTTTTAAGTTTCAAGTGCAAATTAAACATCTTATAGGAAATGCAAAACCAACTGAATCCATCTGTTGTGATACCCATAATGCAGGCAGATACTCACATGTAGATATAAAATGGTATAATGTATACTTAGTACTATAAAGTAAGCATGTTTACATTTGCTTATGATGCCCTACATCCCAAATGAGAATAATGAAGTAAGCCCCCACAAAGATGGTAACACAGGTTAAAGTCCCCGCAAAGATGGTGCATAAACGTGAGAAAAAATAAGCATTTTTGCAAATATGAATTTCCTGTGTTATGAATTTTTTCTGAACATAATTCTGCTATTAGCCCATTTTTATAACATTGGGAAGGGTTAGTTCCCACAAGGTAGGTTTCTGCACATAGTCCTCACAAGGTAGGTAAAATGTGTGTGTGTAGCAGCTAATGCCCAAGCACTTAACATCATCATAATTACAAACTGTCTCTGTGGGGACGTGAGTATAGTCCTAATCACACACCATCTCTATGGGGACCTTATCATCATTGTAATCACACACCATCTCTGTGGGGACTTTAGGGTTATCATAATCACTTACCATATCTGTGGGGACCATATTTTGTATTTGTATTTATTATATTATATTTAGATTTATAGAGCGGCTAATGCCCAAGTGCTTAACATCATCATAATTACACACTGTCTCTGTGGGGACTTGAGTATAGTCCTAATCACACACCATCTCTATGGGGACCTTATCATCATTGTAATCACACACCATCTCGGTGGGGACTTTAGTGTTATCATCATCACTTACCATATCTGTAGGGACCATATTTTGTATTTGTATTTCTTGTATTATATTTAGATTTATAGAGCGGCTAATGCCCAAGTGCTTAACATCATCATAATTACACACTGTCTCTGTGGGGACTTGAGTATAGTCCTAATCACACACGATCTCTATGGGGACCTTATCATTATTGTAATCACACACCATCTCTGTGGGGACCTCAACATGATTGCAAGTACACACTCTCTCTGTGGGGACATTATCATGATTATCGCACCCGATCTCTGTGGAAAATGTAACTTTTCCATAATCAAACATGACCCCTATAGGAAAGTTAACTCCACTATTATGATACACATTCCAAAAGAAGAAAGCAACACCATTTCCATTCCACCATTTCTAAAGAGCAGATATGAGTTAGCAGGGAAGATGATGTCTGTGAAAGAATTAAATCTAAATTTGAATTCTTTATTCCTTGTTGGCCACAGTGTGTCAACCTGGGTCAATCAAGTCATCTCCTCTGTTGCAGTTTTCTTTTCAGAAACCTTTTGAGTGTTTATTATAGTGTTTAATGGCAGAAACTAAGTGCCTTTTTAAGTTTCACATGCACATTAAACATCTTATGGGAAATGCCAAACCATCAAAATCCATATGTTGTCATAGCTATAATGCTCACATGTAGAAATACAATTGTATAATGTATATTGAGTACTATAAAGTAAGCATTTGTCCATTTGCCTATGGTGCAATCCATCCCAAATAAGAATAATAAAGTAAGTCCCCACAAGGATGGTAACACGCGTTCAAGTCCCCACAAAGATGGTACCGTACATGCGAGTAAAAAAATAAGCATTTTTGCAAATATGAAGTTGGATCCTGTATTATGAATTTTTTCTGAACATAGTTCTGCTATTAGCCCATTTCTAGAACTTTGGGAAGGTTTAGTCCCCACAAGGTAGGTATCCACACATAGTCCCCACAAGGTAGGTAAAGTGTGTGTGTGTGTGTGTGTGTGTGTGTGTGTGTGTGTGTGTGTGTGTGTGTGTGTGTGTGTGAAATGTTTTTGTACAGTAGTTGTAGAGAAAAGGTTTGTGTGTAGATTTTTCTTTTAAAAAGACGTAAAATGTTCGCGAACAGCGCGACTGTTCGACCTATCCTCAAGGAATGGAATGTGGGTGCTGTGTAATGTGAAGTAAGACGGATGTGATGTGTGACTGCACCATCTGTTGAAATTGTGGGGACATAAACAGAAAGGGGTGTCCAAAGGATATAGTACCTCGGCATACCGCTTGGAAACGAGATAATACATGTTTGTAGAAAACACCGGATGTCCGGAATGGGTGTAAATGGGGAAAATGGGAGTGTGTGAAGGACTGTATAGCGGTCCGTAGTGGGCGCAGCCAAAAAGGTGCCGTCCGTAGAACAGGCACGGTTGTCGGCAAGTTCGTAGGCAAACAAAATGGAGTTGTCCTAAGGACACAGGAACTGTCCATACAGTGAACATAGCATGTGTGCACATGCCCAGTAGAAACGTAAGTATTGCAAACTTTGTGCCTGTTCCTAACTGTCCGTCTCACTTGTGTCGCACTTTGAAGTAGTTTGAGAACCCGAACACTGTCCGTAGGACACTTGTGCGCATGCGCACATTGGATTCATTGCCTTTGCTGTCCAGGAGACTTTAATTACTGAGGCAGATGTGTTGAGGACGTCATCATGTGACCGCACCTACGCTGAGCGTGGGGACTAATTTCCGCGGTTGGTGTGGTTCCACAACAATACAAATGACCTTGTAGACACAAGGCAAAGTATTGTAGAGTGTAAAAATGTAATTTCACACATCCCAAACCGTAGGCCACCTCAGGACTTGCTGTGTAAAATATGTGTACCACTTTGTAGGGATGAAGACGGTCACGAGGCACACCCTTGCGCCCCTACAAAAGGCCACACCCCTGAGCGCATCTTCATTGTCCTTTTAGCAATAGCAGATTGAGGTGTGTTGCCTTTACTGCTGTAGTGACCAAAAGGAAACTAATCGGTATGGCTTCCATGGCTGCTGTTGGGTCATTAGCCTCTGCACCACCCCCAAACCTGCCACCACCACCACCTCACCAAGGGCCTGCAGAGAAATATAGGGGTGAGGATGTAGAGATCGAAGAAGAAGAGGAGGAAGAGACTGAAGTGGAGGAACTCCGCACTAGGAGCACTCAGCGGGAGTCATGGGTGTGGAGGTTGTTTTCCGTTTATGGGAATGTACCAAAAGCATGTGCGAACCTGGTGAAGTGTAACCAGTGCGAGGTGGTGTTGAGTCGCGGGAGATTTGGAGCGTACAGTTTTGGTACGACAACCATGAAGCGACAACTCACTTCGTTCCACACTGCGGCACATTCGCAAGGTGGTGCCATGTGAAGAGCGTAGTCGTTTGAGTTCCTCCACAGCATCCTCGGTATCCAATCCTCCCACCACAAGAGACACTCCTGTGGGGGAGCGCCTTCCTCCAGCTGCCTCACAAGCCATTTGCAATGCTGTTGACCCTTACCTTTCAAAGGTGACAGTTGTGTGCACGTATTGTGATGCAGTTCTCTGCAGGGGGGAGAGTTTTCAAAGTGCTTTTGAGGCTGCAGTCACCGAGCACCAGAAGATCTGCTCCTTACCTAAATAAAGGTCACCCTAAATTTTTCTCTGTTCAGTTGCCCTTTTTTATCCCCGTGGCTGGTGTCCCTTCCTTACCCTCCTTTCACCTGTGCTGTTAAGCAATGAACGTAAAAACAACAATAATTACAGAAAAGGCTCTTTTCAGAGCCGCCTTTCTCAGTATAACAATAGAATTATGAAGTGACGGCCGTAGAACCCTGCGGATTTCTGAAAAAGTTTGCGGACAGTCGTAGAGGAAAAAAGGGAGGGTGCAAGCGGAGCAAACGCAATAAAGTGTACATTAAGAGTAAGAGCCTTTCGGTGGTGTGTTGTGTGGGTCAAAAACAGTGGATTGGGGAAAACGGATTGTCAGATAGGTTAGTGTGATTGCAAAAGAGGTCGCAATGCATTTTGTACATTGCGAAGAAAAATCTGATTGCCAGCATATGTGAGGTGCACTCCATCTCTGCGGAAAATGAAAGTGCTGCGAAACAAAATGTTTTCATTGTGGAAAGAGGACATGCCAACATCTCTTAGAAATGCACAAACAGCCTTATTCACATTGCGTCTTGCTTTCTCCATTTGTGGACCAAACGCAGAAGAACGCAGCCATATTTGTCTTTGGGCAATACGGGAAAAAAGTATTTGACAATTTGGAAACATGTCCATGAGCTTCGCGAGTCCTTCCTTCATTGCAAATTGCAAAGAAATTCCAGATACATGACCTAAACTGTTTCCTCCACAATGAATGATCAGTATATCTGGAGGACGCTCTGTCAGTAAAGTAACACAAAGGGGTACCAAGTCCAGCCATCTCATGCCACGCACGCCATGCCAGTGCACTTCTGCATGTGGAAATCCGAGATTTGTAGATAAACTGCAGCTTTCTTCATGCACCTTCAATCAATGTATCCATGAGTCTTCCAAAATCCAGATAATCTGTTTTCGAGCATGGAAAGCCATGGCTGTGAGGTCTCCTGTGAGGGAGAAGACAGTCTTACTAAAATACGTCGGTCAGAACACACCTACTGAATTTATGGACCAATCCCTAGCGCCGCTTATTCTCATTTACATGCGGCTCTACCCTTGAATTCCCGGTGATGATATGTGCTGGCTGCTAATTACCACCATGTTTGGGGCGTGGCAAAGCACGCATGCTGTGAAGACAAGCTCCCGTGGAGCTCCGGTCCGTGATCCTCATGAGGACTGAATTATCGCTTTAGAAATGTCTACATAAAGACAAAAACTGCACGCAATCGGAGGGGAACCAGTTCCCAACACTCGCTCCTGATCTCGGAGTGAATCGGAGCGAGTAAGTCGGAAAACGCTGGACTCCAGGCCAAGCCCCGGTGACTCGCAAGATGGTGGTGCCCACCGAGGAATGAGAGCGGAGTGACGAATCCTGAAGAGAAGCGCTGCATCACTTCTCCCCCATCAAAGTACACGAAGCAGGTCGCTCACCCCCCGGCTGCAACCCGGCTAGCTCGGAAGCGCTGAGGGGCTGCAGAAACCAACGTCCGCGCAGCCGCGGCCAGCACCACCAGTGCCCGAGGAGGAACCCTGAGACGGAGTGCAACGACAGACGCCGGGCATTGGAGAATCAGGCAGTCCAGCCTGTTGAACAGAAGAGGTGCGCGGGGGAAAGGCATCGACAACGACCCCCCAGGCAGAAAAGGAGAACGCAACGATCATCAAGGCGTGGAGAGGGCACGCCGACCCCAGGGAGGCACAGCGTAAACGGAGAAGATAGTGCTGAGGCCCGCCCCACACCGCATATAACCAGGACGGGGGGCACCCCACACGATCACATACCTGGAGGGGTGTCCAACTTGACCCACGCACCCGGCACGGAGGTGCGGACCAGAGGAGTGACCCGAGCGGGCATTGGGCTTGCGCGAAGTGGGGAGATCCCCGCTTGAGGAGAGGAGAGCCAGCGCTGCTTCGACGACATTGACGGTGGCTCCAGTGGCGCCCCGCGGCGGCCATTGAACCCCGGTTGGCCTGCACCAAAGGTGACTGGGGACAAACTCTAGCACAATGCCCCGCACTGAGACAGAAAACAGGCTGGACTGTGACCAGCTCAACCCGCGGATGGGGCTCGGCCGAGTGGTGGGGAGCACAACCTCGGGTGGCCGGCAGCAAGCAGTGGAAGCATCCACTCGGGGCCATGGAAGGCGACAAGGTGATAACCGACAATTGATCTCCTGGGTACTCACCCACAGATGTAAACCCGTAAAGGGGCAAGGTCCATGAGGCAGGAATTTATAGAAGACAGGGATCAATTAAAAATACGAAAGGAAGAACCCAGAACTGAACCCCAACCACTAGTTCTGACCACCAGGAAAGTGAGAACGAACTGGGCACATCAGCCCAGTCCGCCAGACAACTACCAATAGAGGAAATTGGGCTAGTCGGCCACCCTCTGAGATTAAAAGACTGCAACTCAAGCAAAGTGCCACCTAAACTACGGCGCAATCTTTACATTAGTCCTGCTGTTGGTGACTGGGGACAGGAGTGAGATGTCTCCCCCCAAGAGTAAACTGAAACTGGTCACGATGGATTCCTTTACAACTGCCAGGCGCCAAAGACAGCCGCAGCAAGACAGGGATGCCGCAGAGGAACCGCCCCATCAAGAAGAGGATCTCAAACACACACAAGTCTTGTAAGCGATAGCCGCACGCCGTACATCTATTGAGGGTAAGATAGAAGAGGTAAAATCGGATATGCAGCTCATGCGCCAAGACGCCCAAAATTTAACTGAAAGAGTAAAGGTGACTGAAACTACCCTGCAAGAAAACGTGGAGAACACACAAGAACTGAGAACAAAAGTTCAGGATCTGGAACAGAAAGTAGCAAGACTAGAAGCGCGTTCCGAAGACGCTGAGGGGAGAGCCCGTCGGAATAACATCCGCATCCTAGGTGTGCCGGAGGACTTGAAAGGGCCGGATCCGATGGAATTTATTGAAACACTGCTGCAACAGGAGATAGGCCGAGGACAACTTTCCCAAGGGTTCTCGGTAGAGCGAGCCCACAGGTCCCTTCAGAAACGGCCCCCACCTGGATCGCACCCACGTCCAATTATAGCAAAAATACAGAATTTCCGAGACCGGGAAACAATCCTGCGATACTCGAGAGAAGGGGGAGAGATACGACGAAAAGACTCTACAATAGTCATGTACCCAGACTACACCCCCACGGTGCAAAGAGCAAGGAACTCTTTCATCCCTATAAAAGTGAGACTATGGAAGCTCAACCTAAAGTATATGTTACTATACCCGTCACGTCTCAAAATACTGTACAAAGGTAAAGCGATCTTCCTGGAAACCCTGGCCGCAGCAAATATGTGGCTTGAGCATAATAATCTTGCCGATGACAACGAAAAACCATTGAAAACCGACATGGGGTGATCGTGCACTCGCCAGCAAGAAAGGGGTAACTGGATCCCCCCACAACAATGAAGAGATGCAGACAATCAGTTGAAGCTTGAACCTTATCATGAAGAAAGCTAGATCGGACAGGGGCTCAATGGACCACACATGAGTTGTAAAAGAAAGCAACCCACCCCACTGGAAGCAGTACAGGCAATCTGCCTACACACCACCCGATCCGGAAGGCCAGGATTGGCCCAGAAGGCTCGGGATCCCCCGGGCGCTGCAAGTTGAAAGCAACTGCTAGCGGCAGTTCGAAGGTGTTTTGTTGTTTTTTCCTCATTAATAAAATGAGAGTTACATTAGTTGAACAGTCTCCATGGGTTATCGTGGCTAAAATGAGGGGGGATGAGCAGGGAGAGGGAGGACGGGAACTGAAGGATCTGGTGGAAGGAGAAGAGAGCGTGGATCGTTGCTCGGCTGAAAAACAGTAAACCCCTTTGAATTGTAATGGCCTTTAAAATAAAAATAATTACTTGGAATGTGAGAGGTTTAGGAACTTATTTACGCCGAAATAGAATCAAGTCCTACCTAAACAGAAAGATGGTGCAAATAGCACTATTACAAGAAACACACTGCACGTGAACACTGGGGAGGCAAGGAATGGAAACCACTTACTCCAAATACGCTAGGGGAGTATACACTTGGATTCACCCCCAGCTCCTGTTCCACTTAGAAAAATCTGATATAGACCCGGAAGGAAGATTCGTGATAATGTGGGGCCGGATGGAGCAGGAGGAGATTTGTATAGTGAACTCCTATCTTCCCAACAATAATATTCCGGCGCACCTGAATACAATGTACGTCAGAATTGCACCGTACAGACATGGCATCTTTTTTTGGGGCAGAGATTTTAATTGTGTGTATAACCCGGAACTGGACAGGTCCCAGCCCCACCCGAAAGGCACATCAGCAGCAACGAAAGCCCTGGCCCTGCTAACGGACAGGCTAGACCTTGCAGATACATGGCGGGAGCTGCACCTTGGTACTCGAGGATATTTGTATTTTTCGTCCCCACATGGTCTACATACGAGACTAGATTACGTTTTCATCAGTAAAGAACACTTATCCCAGATAGAGGAGGCACAGCACTTGGGGGGAATCATCTCAGATCACTCGCCACTCCTTGTGGAATGGAACCACGCTGGCCCCAGACCCCCAATTCCTATGCGGAGTATGCCGGTTGAGGCCCTGTGGGATTTAGCCTTTAAAGAGGAACTTCACGTCTTCATAGACGACTTCATAGAGGTGAACACGGGAAGTGTTGAGCATGTGAGTACAATGTGGGAAGCCCTAAAGGTAGTAACACGGGGGGAAATCATAATGAAAGCTGGGGGCATCAGGAAACAGCTGCGAGTGGAGCTGGATCAATGGGAATGTGAGGTTGAGAGGTTGGAGGCCGCCCCCGTAAACACCTACCAGAGGGAGGACAACCTCAAATAACTCTGAGGTAAATGCACACTAGCATGGGATAGACTGGCCAAGTACGATTACACTACCAAAACTAATAGAACACACTCAGAAGCGGATAAGCCAGGTAGACTGTTGGCCTGGTTGTGTAGGAGGGAGCACCCGCGGCACACAATCACCACAATACAGGACACAAAAGGCAACGACCTCCGAACACAACAGGGCATAAATGATGCCTTTAAATGCTTCTACGAGCATCTATATTCCCACGAAGACCAAGTTCCCCGAGAACAAATATTGGAAACCCTGGAGGAAATAAGGCTGCCCAGATTATCACTTGAACAGACTGAGGCCCTGGATGCAGACATCACGGCTGATGACATAACAGAGGCAATCAAATCGCTGGCCACCTGCAAGGCCCCTGGAAGCGATGGGTTGCCCACGGAGTTTTATAAAGCTTATGAGGCCTCTCTAACACCCTTATTACACGAGGTCTTTCAGGAAGCACATGAGAGAGGGATATTGCCAGAAAGCATGAGGGAGACCCTTCTGATCCCCATAGTTAACCTAACAAACCCATGGATAAATGTGATTCGCATCGCCCAATAGCCATGCTTAATTATGATGTAAAAATACTAACAACAATCCTGGCAAAAAGACTGGCTAAAATAATTGGGGAAATCGTGCACATGGACCAGTGTGGCTTTGTACCGAGCCGGAACACCGCCATGAATCTACGCAGACTACCACATGTCATAAACCAAACCGAAGCGAGCAGGGAAGCATACGCACTGTTATCCCTGGATGCCATTAAAGCGTTTGATTCCATCTTTTGGGAATGGCTAATAGAGGTCCTGGTGGGTTTCGGCTTTGGCCCCGGGTTAGATGGGTCAAGATACTCTATACAAAACCTAGAGCACGAGTGAAGACCGGTAAATACATATCTGAGGTGTGGGATATATTTAGGGGCACCAGGCAGGGATGTCCTTTATCCCCCATGCTTTACATACTGGGACTGGAGCCCATTGCCATTTATTTTCTGAAGCAATTCTTTGATGCCGGGATCCGCACAGGAGGGGTAGACCACATCATCTCACTTTATGCAGATGACGTATTGTTATACGTTAAGGACCGATGCAATAATGTGCCCACAATGCTGGATGTCCTCGCCAACTTTGCCAAGGTCTCAGGCATACAATTTAGCAGGGTGAAATCCTGTCTCTTCCCTTTGGTGGCCCTTAAGGATAGGGACATTGAAGAACTCCCAGCAGTGAGGGTACGGTGGGAGGTTACCTCATTCAAATACCTGGGAAGAAACATAATGCATACCCCTGAACTAATGCATGAACGGAACACGAGGGCGGTAATTCCCGCTCTACGAAAATCCATGGACTTCTGGGCGAAGCTTCCCCTATCCATGATGGGCAGAGCCTCAATAATTAATATGATTGTCCTCCCAAGATTTTTATACGGGTTTCAGAATGTACACTACTACATCAAAGCCCCTTTCTTTCGTCTATTGGAAAGGATAATCAGAGACGTTCTTTGGGGGAAGGGTAGACATAAGATAGCACTCACTGCCTTGGTCCTACCGTACAGCCAGGGGGGAATCCAACTACCAAACCTGGAGAAATATTACTTGGCAGGGCAACTAAGCTTTGTGACCAAGTGGTTAGCAGATGATGAAACATCAGAGACGCCCCTACTGCAGCCTACGATTTCCCCGATGCACCTGAGAGAACTCGTTTGGGCCCCCCAGAAGCTGCTGAAAGATGCCCCCTTCTTGGCCACCCTGGGAAGGAAAATTTGGAACAGATCGAAAGAGCTTCACCATGCTAAGCATCCTTACTCCCCGGACATGCCGTTGCTTGCAGGCCTGTGCGAAAATGACGTGGATCTGAAACACCTCAGAAATTGGGAAAAGAAAGGGGTATACACTTGGGGAGACCTATACGAAGACGGCACCTTTAAGGAGTTTGAGAGGCTACAAGAAGAGGCTGACATCCACACTGGACAGTTCCTATGGTACTAGAGAATACGCACTATAGCACGAAACAAATGGACAACCTAGCCTGAAGAACCAGACCCCAACCCCCTAATTACGTTACTGTACAACCTAGGAGAGGGTTGGAAGCCAATATCGTAGATCTACGGCCACCTAGTGACACCCCTAACCCACGCAGTGTTGAATTGAAAGGTAAAAGGGAAATCGATGTACGCCAGGAATTGACCGAAGGAGAATGGGAAAGGGCCTTAGCGTACCCAAAATCAGTTTCCAGAAACCGTAGATTCAGACAAATACAATTGAACCTGCTGTATCGAACATACTTAAACCCATCCAGGATAGCGAAGTTTAACACCCTACTACAACCCAACTGTATCTGGTGCAGAGCAGATAGAGCAGACTTGATCCACATGTTCTGGTCGTGTGCTAAAACACAGTCCCTTTGGTGCTCCATACAACAGACATGTGAAAAGGCAGGAATGACCAGATACAGGTGGACCCCAGATGAATGCCTCCTAGGAACGTATCCCAGACCGGCCAAACTCAAACACCTGGCCAAGCTGATGGACATCACGAGTATGGTGGCCAAGAGGACAATTGCAATGGCCTGGAAGAAACCTGCTGGACCACAGTATAAGATATGGTACAGGGAGCTAGAACAATGGGTATACACCGAAACAAAGGCATGGGAAGACAGTGTCACCAGATCCACAGATGCCTCGAGCATGACCCTGGAAGCATGGAAAGAACTGACAGGGTCACTATTTTATCCCAAAGATGGCAAGCCTCCATGAATACAGACAAATGTATGAAAAAACGGATCTGCAACCAAAGACACAGAACCGCCGGGACAGCCGACCACAACCACTGAGAGGCCTTGGTGGTCTGGGCCCTCTCCCCCCTCACCCGCTGGGCCATGCCCCCCCTACCTCCAACTGATACAGGACTATTAAGCTTGATGAGAAACTTGGAGACAGTTAAGGTTAAATAGTTAATGTATTAATCTTGTTATAAAATGCTCATTATCCTACAATCAAGGGCACAGGTTGTGCCATGCAAATGTAAAAATGATAAATGCCAATAAACAAATTTTAAAATAAACTACCACTATGTTCGCAGACATGTACAGGATCAGAGCGTGACGACGGTACATTAAAGTACTATTCCCCTTTTTCCCCTTTAAGGTAGGCTCTGAAAAGAGCCTTTTTGTTTTTATTTTTGGCCAGATACCGTACAGACATCTGGTATTTTATGTATTTTTTTGTATTTTTTGTCCTTGCTTTACTCTTGCAAACATTACAAAACCTTCTCTAAAGCAAGCCTTACGTTCCAAAAGAACATCGCATTTCCCAAAGAAGAGCAACACCATCTCCTTCAAAGTAATGAGCATTGCTTGCAGCAATGTTTTCGTGGCTGCAAAAAAACATACCAACTCGTAGCATGAATGCACGCAGCCACGATTGATACACCTCCCGATGCTTTGATCTGTACAGAAAACAGAAGTGTTGTTCCATTGTAGTCTCGGGGGTAAAGCAGAAAATATTACTTTCGTTGTTGGGAAGATGGTCATGAGTGCTTCAACCAACTGTGCCAAATCTGCCAACAAAGTACGTGAAGTCAGGTATCCCAAATGGCAAGCGCCGTAGTGAAAAATTACCACATGAGGAGTGGTCAACGCATGTCTCTACTAACTTGCAGAATTGCTGCAGCATTGACATCAGTGTCAGCGCTCCACACCACCTCCACTACTCGCACATCGAAATGGTGTGCCACATACTTACTCTCGGCATAGTGTTGTAAGCCTTGCACAAAAATGTCTCCAAGCATCAAAACCCTGACCCTCTCCACCTCTTCCATCTTCAATGTGCGCACCGTCTTTCCACACAAAAGAGTAAAGTGAAGATCTGATTGGCTGATGCATACAGTCGCCTTTCCATGCAGGATTTGCTGTAGAAACCCGTATGTGACACGCCGCACTAGCGGACAAGCGTTGCCTATGTGCGGCACATAACTCTTACCCAGTCCTTCCACCCTTTTTACAGCGGTACTAAAGCGAGTGCCTCATTGGACACAACTAAGCGGTCGCAAAATCATCCACCAATCACATAGAACATCGCTAATTTTAACTCCGTCATCAACATTGCGCACTTCAAAATGACTGTCGATGATTCTGAATGGAAGTCGCATACCATTGCAAAGCACCTACTTCACAAGCTACTGTGCAAGGATTGCGTATTTCTACGTACAGCTCCATACATGTGTACATGCATCAGTATAGAGTACAGGTATGTATATTTTAATCAGAGAACATGTGGAAGCCCTATGATTTAAATTATACAAAATAATGCTGCGAAATGTCCATAGTGAAGACATAACAATGCTCCCCCTTTAAAGTGCACGATTGCCGATTTGTCATGCACAAATCGCACGACTGCTTACTGTCTTCGGCATAACCTGTACATACGTTGCAAGCATGCCTATTTAGGACAGACCTCAATTTTGTATTTGACAATGTCAGAGTTCTGTACTCTGTACGGCCTACAGTAATGCTACTTGCAATGTGATCTATGAGAACAGTAAGCGCTCCCGATTGTAGTGCTGACATTTCCTTCTGAGGGTCTCCCAATTTTCCGTTATCGTACTTTTCATTAACAAGTACAAAATGTTTCCCCATCTAGTACTTTGCCATATGGCTTACAAACCTCTCTCTCATGTATAGTACACTTTGTAAAGAACAAGGCATTTCCATACCCTTAAAAGATTTAGTTATTTTGAAGGACTTACAAGTACCATATTGCAAGGACTATGCAAAGACTGCACAGAGTGAAGTTAAATGTGCACGTGCACTGGGTTGAAATATGAAAGTTCAATCCTCTGACGAAAGAAGCACAAGTAATGTCTGCACTATCATCACTGCTGCAAACACACAAAGTAATTGATTTTGTTTTTTCAATTCGCAGTGAAGACTACTCTCCTGAGAATCAACAGCATCTACACTGCAGACGACATATCCAAAGAAACCTGGTCATCTTGCACAAAAAAGTAAGTACAGTACAACCTTTATATTGTAACTACTCGTTAGTGAGGCTGCGTGGGTTATTTGTTTATTTTGGGCACCAAAGCAAGCATTGATATGTAAACCATTCTACCTACAAATGTCCATTTATTGAACAAAGAATAACAGGCAGAATGGCTGACAAATCCCTGTGTGTTTGGTACTGAAATAACATAGGTGATCCTTAGAAGGTTAGATTGTGAAAAGAAGTTGCTGTAGCAAGTTTTTGGCATTTCGGTTATTAATAATGGTTCTCATCACAAGTAGGCCACTTTGTACTCTCATCTGAAGCACATTGTAGTAGTATACAAACAGTAAAGTAGCCTTACCAAATGATTGTTAGAGTTCACTGTATGTTGAGACACCATGACAAAGAGCTTCCCCATCAGACTTATGCACACATGCACACTGCACACATACATTGGACAGCAGACCAAAGTATATTTTTTTTCTCAACAGACACCAAAGAATGCCTACCAAAAAGCAACTCCGTAGAAAGGAACGCAGAATTAGAGCAAAGACAAATAAAGGTGCCCAATGTAAGCATCCACCTGTTGTAGAGTGTGTAGAGAATCTTAGTACAAACCAGCTAATGCAGTTGGGTAACATAATAAAGGAAGTCACAACTACCGAAACTGTACCTCCTCCATCAAAAAGTGTCACAAAACACAGAAATGTTGTCAAAAAAATGGCTGCCAGTACAGCTAACAATGTTCCTAATAATCCTGATAGTGTAGGAAGAACCCATAGTAAAAAAAAGTATTTTTAGCAAAAATGTTTCGTCACTGAGTCCTTCCGAATCTACTAGGAAGAGGACCAAAATCATCCTCACCCCTTAAAACGTACCGTAGAAAGTTAATTCTACAAGCACTCGTGGACAGTGCAATCCTTCTCAAAAGGAAGTTGTTCATATTAGTGTTAAATAGGATGAAAGCACTAATAAAACTAAGTACCAAACTACAAAAGAAGCTCAGCAATAAACGGAATGTGAACAAAAATAATTTCTTGCATGTTTGTGGTGGTGAATGGAGTCCCACAACAACCACACAGCCATATATTAATGAAGAAGCATACAAACAAAATCAAACAAACACAATTGCCATCCATAGCAGTGGACGAGGGTATGAGAAAATCAATACTACCATCATGGAACAAGAAACACTGCTTACAAAACTATCTCCTGAAAACACAGAATTACCTCTCGATTCAGCAGAACCACACCGTCCAGTATACAAATGGCTGTGCACATCAATGTGTGCCATTCCAAACAAAGCTTTCAAATCTTTACGTCAGTTCCTTAATCAATATGTAAAAGGTAAAGACAAAAGTAAAATGAAAGTGCTGCAAAATATGGTTATTTGTGCAGTGCGGAAAGACACAGGACTAAAAGGACATTCAATAGCCTGCATTTCTGGGCCTATTTGCAAATTTACCTTCCATGATATCAAAAGAATATCAGTACATCTTTCCAATGTAAGAAATTTAGTGTATAAAATATACTATGCAAAAAGTCCAGCTTCAGAATTAGGCAATTTAAAAACCATTCTTCTGCATGGTACACCCAAATACTTACAGGAAGAAATGGACCGTATTCAGAAAAAATATTTTCGGAGTGAGAACCACGTAGAAAATGCAACAGTTTTAGAACATAGTAGCGACAAATCTGCACATAGCAACCTTCTACTACACACATACAGAAAGGAAATAGTAAAATTTAAAAGGTCATCGGCTGAAGTACCAAACCATGGGCCTCATTACAAGGTTGGCAGTAAGGCAAAAACGATGCTGGTATGGCAATACCGGCATCGTTTACCGCTCCGTTGTATTCCGACCCGCAAACCCGGTATTAGCGGCACCCTAAATAACGGTGCTGCTAATAGCGGCATAGGCGCGTACCCACGTCCCTTCGGGGAGCAAATACCGGCATGCCGGTAATAGGGGGAAATCCCAACCCATGCAGACATGCAAATACCGGCATCACGAAGCTGGTAATCACAGGCTGCACGATGCCGGCCATACAGGCATCGTGGACCACCCGCAAACAGCAATCAGGATACAAGGCAACTGCCACAGGTGCACACAATCCCCACAGGTGGAGTCAATGGAGACTGGGCCAGTATAAAATGAGCACACCCACACACCACACCCCTTCCAACACCAAAATGCTACCACTAGCTGTTGCAATAATGGCGCTGGAGGACATGCCCATATTGCTACAACTACAGCAACAACAGCAACAACAACAACAATTACAGCAGCAACAACAGGCAGCACAGAGGAGACACAGGAGGAGAAGGAGGGTGAGACAGGCCCAGCAATTACCTCCAGCGCAGGCAGCAGTGCCTCGTAGGCAACCACCAATCCCTCGCACCAGACCCAGCCCTTTCAACCTAACCCCTGAGCAGATCCACACCCTGTACCGGTTGGACCGTGACACCATCACCACCAGTGGACATGATACAAAACGACATTGCCAGCCTCATTGAAATACGCACTGCCATCCCCCCGCTACTAAAGGTGGTGTCTGTGCTATACTTCCTGGCCACAGGCACCTACCAACACACAGTGGGCCAGCTGCATGGCATTTCACAGCCACTATTTTCACGCATGTTGAACCAAGTGCTGGATGCCCTCCTGAAGCACGCAAGCAGCCACATATCCCTACCACGGACGGCCCAGGAGATAGCAGACACCAAAGTAGGCTTGCATGCACTGGCAGGCATGCCCAATAGTATCGGTGCACTCGACTGCACCCATGTGGAATTGGTAGTCCCTCATGCCATAGAGGCGGTGTACCGCAATCGCAAGCAATACCACTCCATCAATGTGCAAATTGTATGTGACTCCAGCAAGATCATCACACATTGCTGTGCCCGATTTCCTGGATCAACACATGATGCCATGGTACTGCGTAACTCCACGCTACACCATCACATGGAGCGACATGCTGGACCACGTGCCTGGCTGCTTGGTGAGTTGCACAACCGTCCCATGGCAGTGCTTCGGGACACTGATGTGTGGGGATGCATAACGGGGGGAATACTGCACCTGGGTAGGAAAGGGGGGAATACTGCACCTGGGTGGGAAAGGGGGGAATAATGCACCTGGGTGGGAAAGGGGGGGAATACTGCACCTGGGTGGGAAAGGGGGGGGAATACTGCACCTGGGTGGCAATAGCCGGTGATTGGAGAATGCATGCAGAGCTAAACACTCCTAACCTGAACCATTCAAACGGAACATGACACATCACTGGGCCACATATCACAAATAATGCATATTGATGTCAACAAGTAAGAGGCACAACCAGGCCACCATGGTGATGGCAAGCAATGTATGAATGAACAGGATGGCAATTGTGGCAATGTGGTCAGTGTGACCATGCATATTGGAGAATGAACAGTATTCATTGGGGGCTAAACATTGTTTCAATAGCACTGCACATCTGCCTCAGCATGCATGGTTACACCCTGCATCATCTATTGAACGCCATCCAGACTACCACACCTCATGACAGTATAGATTGCATCTAGGTAACATTTTTGCATGCGTACAGGGACATGTGCATGCCCACACCAAATAGCTGCCACCATGACTGTGCTCCCTGAAGGTGGCAGTTCAGAGTGACACACACACCTATTTGTATCTGCTTGCAGGTGATGGAGGATATCCCTTGAGGCCGTGGCTACTCACCCCTGTGCGGAACCCACAGAACAGCCATGAGGAGGAGTACAATCGTGTGCACACCTGTACCCGTGTTGTGATTGAGCAGACCTTTGGCCTGTTGAAGGCGCGGTTCTGCTGCCTCAGCAGGTCTGGTGGGGCACTCCTATATAGGCCTGAGAAGGTGGCAAAGATCACCATGGCCTGTGTCATGCTGCACAACATGTGCGTCCAGAGAAATGTGCCACTGCCACCTGACATTGCCATACATGGCCCGGGTGAGGATGATGAGGATGGAGACGGAGGTGAAGTAGCCCCCTTGCCAGTACGTGATGCACAGGATGGCCATGCTGTACGCCAAGCACTAATTCACGAATACTTCTGAAACACAGGGACTGTGAAAGACATGTGTCAGTCAGACACTGGGCCAATGTGGACATGCACACAGGGAATGTTGGGAGTTGGGCACTGAACACCATAGCACATTAAATGGCATCAAGTTCTTCCCCAGTGGAGGTGGATGCTTCCAGGGACTCCCCTTGGACAGGTGTGGGTGTGGCCTGCTTGCCTCCAGCGGAGGTGGTGGTGGTGGTTGCCCTCTTCTTAGGGTGTGAGGTGGATGCCCTCGCAGTTGTCTCCTGGGCTGCTTCTTCCTGGGGGGGTAGAAGAGATGCAGGGCATCAGTGATGGTGTGACATGGCAGAGGCATGAGATGGTGCTGTTCATTATTCATTTGATCATGCTTTCATGTCTTACAGGTGTGCCAAGCAGGGTATTCAGAGGGGGCATGTTAGCATTCAATGCATGGAAGGTGGCATGCCGTTGATTTTGGGTTTGTGTGATGTATCACATGGGCAAGCTCCAGGTGTGTTGGCTGTGTGTTGGTTATGGGAATTGGCACTCAGCATGCATTTCAGTGTGGCAGCGTTTGGCCCGCCATCTGTATTTGGATATGGTCATGTGGGTGTTGGGACATGCATTGCCTTGCCTAGACTCTCTACCACTTCACTTGTGCTACATCATGGTCTCTCCTACAGGGATCTGCAGGGTCAATCACCTACTTCCGCGGTTGATGCCGCACCCGTCTCCGTCTTGCATAATCCCTCGATGGACTCAGGACTGATGAATCTGCTGGCCGTCTCCTCCAAGGGCATCAATTTGGCAGTGGGGTGGGCAACCCGCCTGTGGCCATGGCCTCCCTCCGATTGCTGGCCATGATATTGCGTACCCTCAACCGGAGGTCATCCCACCACTTCCTGCAGTCCCTCACACTGCGCGGGGTGGTACCTACAGCTGATACCTTGCAGGCTACCTCCTGCCAGATTTGCCTCTTTTGTTGCTGCACCTCCCGCTTCTTGTCGTGGGATTGTATGGTGTCTGCATGTGCAGCAAGAGTATCCGCTAACATGGTGAGCTCTGCGTCTGAGTAACGCTGTTTACACAGCCGGTGGGTGGTCTTTCTGGTAGCCTTTGACATTCTCTATGGATTTCCACTGTGCCCTCCGAGTATCGACTGGTGGTTTGGGAGGATGGCAATGGATTGTGTTTTTAAAGATGGCCGCCGGCCCATTTCCCGTTCCTGCACGATGACATAATTTCCAGGTCCGTTTTTTGCGAACACAGTATTACCATGGTGGTATTACCGTGCTGGTATTTAGGGGTTGGTATGAGGCGGTACCGCTATCGGCAGGTCCCGCGATGCCGGTATAGGGGGGTTGGAGGTCCTTTAGCGGCATGGCGGTATTGCCATTACCGCATGGGGGAATGCGCGTGCTCGCACACTCGTAATCACCCGCTATTAGCGGGTTCATATGAGCATGGACCCGCTCATTCCGGCATGCCGGTAATGAACCTGCTTTTACCGGGCTACTCGTAATGAGGCCCCATGTGTGTGTGTGTTGCCGCAGAACGTTTTACAAAAGGAACACAAAAAATGTGGACATAGCATACATAATAGAAAAAAATGATGACTCTAAATAGTTTGAATTAGCTATGTACCTTTTAGCTGAAAACAAATATGAAGTAACTGAACGCCTAATATGTTGCAGTTACTGTACTGCAAAATTAGGCAACAACCACACTCCGTCACGTGCTATTACAAATAATTTGGAATTGTTTCCATTACCAAAAATCCTGCAATAGCTCAATTTGTATGAGAGCATTATAATTCAAACAGTTCACCCATTTCAAGCAATTATACGCCTTCATCCAAAAACAGCAAATTTACCTTCCTCTGAATTGGTGAAAGGCATTCATGGGAAAGTAGTTTACTTGCCATTAGATCTAAAGGAAAATGTACACACTCTAGGAGTGGAACGTTCAATAGAGCATTCTTTAATAGTCTTTGTAAATGACAAAGGACAAAAAAAAATTGGCAACAATTAGTGGTCTTACACAAAGTTAGACAAGCATTGCAATATCTAAAAGACAATAATGAGTACTACAAGGAAATAAACATTGATGAAAGCTTAAGGCAAACAACTGAAATAATTCAAGAGACATCAGAAACTGGACAATTTGAACTTCTGGATCCAACTACAGTATCCACTCTTTTGGACCATTACACAATTCATCCATTGCATTCCAATGAAAGCATAGATGATGCACTAGAAACTTACCAAATGTGACAAACCAAAGGGTCACCAATGAGTATTTGGGAAAAAAGTATAGAAGCATGTGCTTTTCCACTGCTATTTCCTACTGGCAAAGGGGGGAGATACGCTGATAGACCCACTCAGATTGGGGCATCAGAATACCGCTCATTACGAATGTATTCGCAAGATCCCAAATTTAGACAAAATGTGGAATACATATTCCACCTACTCTATGAAAGTGAATTAGCAACACTATGTTATGGAGTTGCACACATTCTTAAATCTGGAACGCACTTTCAAAATATGTCAGCTACGCAGTTAATACAAAAAGTACAAGAAAAAGATGAGGTTTTACAATCAAGTATAACAAATTTGTTTGCAAACATGCGTGATCCAAAGGAATACTGGTTCAGACGGCACAGAGATGTGCGTTGCATGATCAGAAACCTTGGACCACCAACTTGGTTTGTTACACTAAGTTGTGCAGAACATGCATGGGAAGATTTACATGAGTTCCTACGCATAGCAAACAGCAACAAAAACAACATAGATATATTAACACCTGAAGATCTTTGCTCTCTAGATCCAGGTAATGTCTCAAGATATTTCCATCATCGTTTCATTGCAATGCTACACTTTATTTGCAATAAAACTGTTCCTCCCCTTGGAGAAGTGCAACACTTCTTTTGGAGAAAAGAATATCAAGCGAGAGGAGCACCACACATTCACATGCTGTTATGGATCAAAGGTGCACCGAAATTTGGGCACAACAGTGATAGCACTGTTTTGCAGTTTATCCAAAAATATGTCACATGTGAAATCCCTTCACAACAGACACATAGTGAGCTGCATGGGCAGATTTTACAATTTCAAAGACACAAATGTGGCAAATATTGTCGCCGTATATACAAAAAAAAGATAAATACTACACCAAATGCCGCTTTGGTTTCCCTAGACCAGTTACAGAAACAGGTGACGTAAACAACTTCATGTCTTCAGTTCGACATAGTGTTAAAGGTAAATCACCTAAAAACATGTATTACATAAAAAGAAGTGAAGAATCAAAATATATCAATGGTTACAATGCAATCATTGCCCTATCATGGAATGCAAACATAGATGTGCAGTACATTGCAGACAATTCAACTGCTGTTGCACGATATGTTACAGCCTACTTAACAAAAGCAGAAAAAACAGAGCTTCAAGACCTCTGGGATGACCTAGCATCAGACAAAACATTATCACAAAAATTGTACAGCCTAGGCCTAAAAATGGTCTCTCATAGAGAATGTGGGGGCTATGAAGCAGCAGATCGTTTAACCGGCACTGCTATCTATGGACAATCAGACAACATAGTATGGCACAGTCTTGGTCCTGCAAAATCTAGAAAAAGAATGCTAAAATCATATAAGGGCATTAAAACAATTGCCAGAAATGATCCCAACAGCCAAGACATTCTAAAAACTATTTACTGACACATACTATCTGAACAGGAGTACCACTCTGGAAAGCATGTGTCTATACCACATAGCTCAAAACTTTGCATACAAAAATAATGTAAAACCTGATGAAAGCAAACGTAGATATAGAGTGACCGATTGTGAAGGGAGCTTAGTGAAACTTAACAAACAAAGCTTAATTAATCATGTGAAATTGTCATTAAAAACTCCTCAACAGAAATAACTATATTACATGTCTCTGTTACAACTTTTCAAACCATGGAGAAAAAAGGAAGACATATTAGATAATTATGAGTGCTATGAAGATGTTTTCAAAGCAAATGAAAGCACTATCACCGATGTGAACTTTACGCAGTACAAAACAATATTACACAATGAGCAGCAACAGGAAGAAGAAATTCAGGTCCAACTAGATAAAGACACTTCCGACAGTTGTCAACCTTCTGTAACAGGAAGTCAAGAATCATTAGGACAACCACTAATAGCAAATGAGGCTGAAGTAGCTATGGCAGAAGTAGAAAACACCATGTATCAGTATCAAGAAGATACAGAAGATTTAACTGTACAACAAGCAAAACTTAACAACGATCAGCGCACCATTTTTGAAGATGTAACAAAACAAATTGTACATGGTGTACAACACGAAAATAAAGAATGTACCTGCCAAAATCACAAACCTATACTGCTGTACGTCAGTGGTGAAGCTGGATCAGGGAAAACATTTTTAATCAAAATTATCAGCAAGTTCCTTCAACAATTACAATTGATAAACAACAAACTGTCAGCTGTTGTAACAGCTCCCACAGGTTTAGCTGCCTACAACATAGGCGGTGTGACTTTACACCTATTACTAGTGCTTCCAGTAGAGCATCAACATAAATTAGACTACTACAAACTTTCTGCAGAAGCTGCAATGGAATTACGTAGAGTATTGAAACAAATGAAAATGCTACTAATAGATGAAGTGAGCATGGTCTCCAACCTAATGTTGGCTTTGATTAATCTCAGATTGCAAGAAGTACTTAAAAGTAATAACGAAGAACTGTTTGCAGGGAAACACATTATCGTTTTCGGAGATCTTCTACAATTGACACCAGTGAAAGGTGAACCGATTTTTAAAACCTTAGGCCACAAACTCTGCCGGAAAACAGTTGGTAGCATAGGTAATGTTAACCTTTGGCAACATTTCCAATACAGAGAATTAACTGAGAACATACGGCAATCTGCAGATCTCACTTATGCAACATCTTAAAAAGTATTAGAGTTGGTGTATTATCGCAAGAAGCACAAGAGCTATTGAAAAACCGGCATATGCATGCACTTTATGGCGATAATGCATGTGCAACAGATGTTATGGAACAAATAGCGCACAAAAATGTCAATTGTATGGCCTTAATGCCAACTCTTGCAAGCTTTTTCTAATTCAATGAAACAATGTTAAAGAAAGAAATGCAAGCAATAATAGAAATTAGCGCCACAGACAAACTAGACGTACATGGTATGACAGTACCCATGTGTGAGCAAGTTACAACAAGACTAAATAGTTTAGAAAATTCAATCTCCAACACAGCTGGGTTGGAAAAAATATTGAAATTATCATTAAATTGTAGAGTAATGCTTAAACGTAACCTTGATGTAGAGCAAGGGCTAGTTAATGGAGCACTGGGCACAGTTGTTGGCTTTCAATCATACCCATGTGATAGCAACATTCAGTTTGTAAATATTCGCTTTGATAACGTTTTAGAAGTGAAAAGGATAGGGCACTCAATTGCTCGATTCCTTCTCTTCAAAGACATGTATGTACGTAGAGAGCAATTTTCTCTAACTCTTGCATATGCAGTTACCATTCATAAATCCCAAGGTATACCCTAGAGAAAGCATTGATAGATATAGGAAAGACAGTGTTTAAGGAAGGCATGAGCTACGTAGCATTATCACGCTTACGTACACTTGACGGTCTATTGCTAATAAACTTTGATTAAAGTAAAGTCAAAGCTGATATTCATTCCATTCTACAATACAATAGTTTGCGTTCACTGTACACCCATCATCTGAAACAATACCCTGTTCCAGATAAAGTGAAACGTGGTAAAAGAAAAGTAAATGAAACAGAAATACAACAGAATGCAACAGCAAATTCAGCAAAGAAAAGAAAAGAAGCTAAAGTTTCATCAATTGTCGCAAACATAGAAGAACCTATTAGGGAATGTAAACCAGGCACGTCGGCAAAGAAGCTACAGAAAAGAATGAAAAATGCACTCAGATACAGAACTTGCTGGCCCATTCAAATTTACAAATGAAAGTGGGTTAGGTTGCTATGTAAATGTAGCAATGAATATTATATTTCAATTGCCACCAATTGTTAACAATATTTACCTGCACAGCACAGACCAATTGTGTTTGCAAATGTTAGTGCTGCATAGAAATGCAACAAGCAATCTTGACAACACATACAGTGTTCATGGAGTAAGGCAACAATTGGGCGACTGTGCTGGAATGGTAAGATTCACTATGAACTCACAAGAAGATCCACAAGAATTTCTAATGTACATACTATTAGTATTGGAAAACAAAAGCATACCTGTAAATGAAATCTTCCAAATTTCGTATATGTGGAAACATACATGCACTCTCTGTAACAAAGTGATACAGGAAGAAATCCCAAATAAGAGATTTGTGTATGTTTCCATACCAAATAGTGAGAGCATTCCATTTCAGCAACTTGTACACAATGCAAACTATGGCAGATTATGTAGTATTTACAATTCAGACAATCGCTCTACCTTACTGATACAATCACATAGTGCCTACATAATACTTAAGCTTCTACGTTATAATGCAGATGGCACCAAAAACAACTGCAAACTGACTGGATTCACACACGGTCAAGTGTCAGTTGCAAAGAAAACCTTTACAACAGTAGGAATAATCTAGCATGCAGGAGCTACAACCAATGCAGGTCACTATACTGCATACATTAAAAAGAATTCTGGATGGTTTGAAAGTAATGATAGCACCATTACTCTAAAGCAGAGGTTGCCAGCTAACCTAACAAATGCATATTTAATGTTCTTGAAGCCAAAATTTATGAAATAATGTATACTTCAAAATTGTCCACAAATTATGTGAAAGAGTACAAGAATTAAGAGAAGAAGAGTTAGAATACGCCCACAAGTATCTAACTACCCAACAGGATGGAAGAATGACACAAACAAATGAATATCACAGATCGTTGCAAACAAATGCACAGGTAGAATACGCCTATAGGTATCTAAAAATACTATTGTTAAAAATCAGCAAGAAGGCAACAAAGAAAACATTCATGGGAAAGATAAAGGAAACAGGATATGACAACAACACAAATTAATGAGTATCACAAATCTGTAGGAACAAATGCACAGTTTGAATACGCCTACAGGTATCTAACTGTTGTTAAAAATGGGCAGGAAGGCAACAAACATAACATTGATCAGAAAGATGAATAAAACACTGAAAGGAAAAAATGAAGTAGTTAGTACCATATGAAATGAAGGTTTTTTTTAATCCGACAAGGATTTTATTTTCCAGACCCAAGGATTAGAAAAGCAAACACAGAAACTGAGCGCAATGCACAGTACACTGGTTTGTAAACTAAATATGAGGGTCAAAAACAAATGTTAACTGTATTTTATGCAATGTAGTAAATTTTATAAAAATGCAAACACTAACACACCTTTTTCTTTCATCACAGAAATGGAAAAAGTGATATTTCCGCCAAGTACGATAGCCATTTAAAAAAAAGTATGTGGAATCAGAACAAAGTAAGGAGTAAGTATATTGGAGGCATTTTCTACACATGGGAATCTACACGTCTAATATGGTACTAATATGCTGCAGTGCCTGTAGGCTGCCCTTCCATCTTTGGTGAGTAACCTACCACCTACGCCTTACAAAAAAGGTACAAGTAGTATAGTTCCTATCCACAACCATCACTGCATATGGAAACCATGGTCCTTGTAAATTAGCTGCTCATAAAATGTATTTTCGGACCATCGTCTACAGCCATGAAGTTAAGACACTAGGGCATCAACACAACTAGCACATTCCACCACACCCGAATTGACTTGTAACTCCACTGCTTATGGCTTCATTCTTGCGTGCATAGGCTTTAGCCATGCACCCAAGAGTGCAGGGTCTCCCCACAACCGCCTCGGTGATGTGTGGTAGTGGGGGTTATTCTATAGGTGTGTTATCCTTCAGCACCTCTGCCCAGAGGCTTCCCTCCTAGCTGTATGTCTGTAGATCGTACATGGGATGGGTGTGCAGTGTCTTCCAAGTCTAGTACTTACCACTTTCTTCTTGGTTGCATGGCCTTTGGCCATGCACCCAAGACTGCACGCACTCCCCACAACTTGCCAATCAAAACGCAACACTACGGGTGTATGCATGGGTGGCACATGCGGCGGTGGTTGTGGCCAGGGCCTACAGTCTTGGAAGTAAGGCCTTCGGCCTTCGGCCGACGGCCATGCATCCAAGACTCTAGGCCCTGGCCACAACCACCGTATCATGTGCCACCCATGGCGGCGTACTAATGAGTATAATAACTAATTGCTTATTTAAAGGAGGGAGCGCGCAGGGCTTGGTGCCCGAAATCTATGACATTGTTGGAAATTATAGACCCGCAAGAGGAATCGGACATATAAAATGAATCAAGAGTGCTCTGGCTTCAAGGATCTATCGTTTAGGGGTATGGGTCTCAGCCCTTGTTCGGATGCCTGGAACTTATCGGTGACATCATTGGGGGGGGTTATTTCCTGGATCAAGCAAGGGGGAGGGGGGAGGTGGGGTTAGGGGCAGTTCTGTCCTGTTGACACTTTCATTGTTGGTGTATGAAATGCCAATAAAAATCAAGTTGAAGAATAATAGCCATTGGAAAAAATAATGCATTCACGGCATGTTGTAAGTTTCAATGTTCCCTACCACGACACATGTCCTTACAAATGTAACAACTCCCCCGTGCACTGCACGGGCTGAAATACTGGCCTTACTGGACCCCTCATTTTCTGTGCGTACAAGGAGGCCATAGAACATACGTCATTAAGTAGGTATAAGTGTACTGTGCGTACAAGATGTCCATAGAAATTACATCATGATGACCGACCCCCAGAACAAATGCATTCATCACCCATATCTTAAGACTCTAGCCCCTGGCCACAACCACCGTAGCATGTGCCACCCATGGCGGCGTACTAATGAATATAATAATAGCCAGTGGAAAAAATAATGCATTCACGGCATGTTGTTAATTTCAATGTTGCCTACCAATGCGCGTGCGCTTTCAACAGTTACAAATTTCCTGTCCACTACATGGACTGAAATGTTACAAATTTCCTGCCCATTCATGGACTGAAGTGTTATCGTTATTACACCCCACATTTACTGTGCTTACAAGTTGTCCATAGAAATTAGATCATGACGACCGAAGAACAAATGCATTGATCACCCATGTCTTACTGTCTGAACCTTTCCCAATGCTCTGTGACACAGCAAAATAGTTTCATGAAAAAAGCATGTGTACGCTGGTTGTTGCTCCGCTTTCCACGGATCCAAGATGTCGGGCGCATCCAAACCATCTAACACAGAACACGTCTCGCAGCAGCCAATGGGCAGAGACGTTGCGTGTCCGCGGTCATGACGCCAACCCCTTGGCCAATCGGTATCTTGTTCGTCGACCGAACAGGGAAGTGTGACTGCGGAGCGAACATAGATATCACTAATTATATCAGACCAACTTTTTGTTAATTATAAAGAAACATACTGCACGGATGGTGACCAAATTTACAAAAGCACGCTTTCTGGACCAAGCCCCTGTACCTGCCACAGATTTCGTCAAAATCCATCCAGCGGTTTCACCTGTAGCAGTGCGCAAAGTTTTTCCCCCATTCAGTCCCCCATTCAGTCTATGGGAAAAAAGAAGTTTTGGGACCCCCCCTATAACTTTGCCCCCCCTGGCCCAAACATCTCCCAACTTTGCAAGACAATTCAGAGTGGCGCATATATTTTTTGCAAAGTTTGGTGAGGATCCGTCCAGGGAGAGCAAAGTTATAAGCCGCCCAAAAAGTGCTCTTCCTATGGAAATAGCAACTTAACCATAACTACATGGCCACTACTGTGGCCATGTCATATATATATATATATATATATTACACGGCCCGCGGTAGCGGGCGTGTAGTTATGGTTAAGCTGCTAAACTCATAGGAAGAGGACTTTTTCAGCGCCTTATAACTTCGCTCCCCATGGAGGAATCCTCACCAAACTTAGCAAAAACAGTATATGGCCGACGCTGAATATGTTCGCCAAGTTGGGTGAGGTTTCATGCGGAGGGAAGTTATAGGGGGGTTGGTAGGGAGAATTCTCAAGAATGTGCTAATTTCCCTTACCTTTTGAGACCACCAGCAACTTTGCTGTATTTCTAGGATTTTAATTTTTACCTGGAAACAGTGTGAGCCTTTTTTCCCACTCTTTCATGTACTTTGCTGTGTGTTTTATTTTTGTGTTCTGTGGATATGGAGTTTTTAGTCAAACTCCATAGGCATCATCTTTTTCTTGTGTGTCACACAGCACCTTCAGTGCAGTGGCACAAGGATGTCTTTCAGACTTCCCAAGGTTTAAATACATTCTCTGGGACTGACTACCGTCTCCCAGTGCATGTAAAGTGAAATTAACTTTGCTAGTCTTTTTAAATTCATAAGACCCAGCACACACTATCTTCCTATAGAGTGCTGGAGGGGTTGCCTTGCATCCCCTATGTCTAAACACTCATGTAACAGTCAAATGTTACCCTTTCCTCTTGAAATGGCTGGTGGCAGTGGTTTTAGAACAAACTACCATGATTTTTCCCGAGGTCCTCAGTAAAAACAGACTCCGGTCAACTTTTTTTACCATTTCTTGTAGGAAAGGTCCTTCTTGTTTTTAACTCTGCGTGCCAAACCAGGTTTGGTCCCTTTGTTCGATGACCTTTGGCGGGCTTCAGTGCTGAAGCCCTCCTCTGGCGCCTGAGTGCCTGGGGTAGACAGGATGTGAGGGAGGTGCCCGAAACTCCCTGTGCTTAGTCTCCTAGGAGACCTGAATGCACTCTGGCATGATTGGCTGGCTGACTGTCCGGCAAGGACAGCCACCCTGCTGGGTGAGTGGCAGCTAGACTGGGATGAATGGGAGAAAACTGTTTAAAAGCAGGTCTCAGGGACTTGGAAGGCAGAGTCGACCACTGGAACAAAAAAGAACCGAAGACGAGCTGAAGGAAGATGACTGCTGCAACTCCTGGACCGTTGGTTTGCCCGGTGAAGCCCTGCTGCAGTTCTGTATTGCCTGAAACTCCCTCGACAGAGAAGCCCCTTCAAGGACGACTTCTTCCCTTGAGCTGGTGGTGACAACCAACTCGCAAGCCACCTATACACCGTCTCCATACTGGTCGAATATTCTTCAGAGTGCTGTTGCAAACCGGATAGCCAGTGAGAAGGATACCAGTTTGTGGATTTTAAGCCACTCACACCTTAAAGCCGACGTTTAGCTAAGCTTGTGGCTTCTTCCCGGGGCAGTGCAGGAACCTCCCGACAGGCTCCTTATTTTCCCCTACCGACTGAAGCGCAGGAACACCGAGATCTGCAGGAACTGCCAGGAACAACTGCCTCAGCTACAGCTTTTCTTCATCCATAAAGTTCTGTGCAAACGCTGTGGGGAAATCATTTCTGCCGCGGTGAAAGTTTTTGAAACCTTCCCAACTTCGGAGTCTTGTTTGCTCATAAAATACTTCTAAGAACATTGGCAAAGACTTAACCGTTTACTACCAAAACTGTGCTATCCTATCCAAGACACTGAACCATTGACTTTGGCCCAGGCCTATTGAATTGAATTGCCTCTTGTAGTGAACTGAAACTATTTGCCCTGCCTCTGAAAGTTATTGTGTTTTGATATAACCTTTGTCTTTCGAAAACGTATTGGTTGTGTACTGTAGTGTATTATAGTGTGATATTGAGCTGCTTCTTACTAGTGGAATGTTTTCTAACTAAATGTGTAAATAAATGTATATTCTTTTACCACGAAACCTTAAGTATTAGCTTGAACTACTGTGATTTGCAAGTCTTTTGTGTAACATCTTGTACTGCTCACAACCCTCTTGAGATAAGTCGGGATCCTCAGCCACTGCTTCCACATAACTGTGTAGTACATGCTTGTACCAAAGGTGTGATTGTGTTACACCTTTAGTCTTAATTGTGTGTAGTGTTCCCAAAGGGTACTGCATGTAATTCTGCCTAACACTAGTGGCAAGTGGCGAAGATAAAGTATAGCTGTTACATTGAGAGTGCTGCTCTTATCTTTGTTCAAATAACCCTCACAAGGCTAACCACCACTAGAAAAGCAATTGGTTTATCATGCCTAATATGGAAAGCTACAGACAGGAGACCATAGTCATTTTAACAGTTGATCAACTGTGTAAGGCTAGGAACCTCACTGTTAAAGGCAAAAAGAATGAATTGATGGCAAAGTTGTTGGAATGTCAAAGTCAAAGAAATAGGTCTGCTGTACCTACCTCTGAAAATGTGGGAAATGATGATGAGGAGGATAATGTTTCAGAGTCTAACACAAATGTTATTGAAGAGTTAGATGAGGCAGAGGAGTCTCAAGATGTAGGCCTCACTTTACCTTTACCTGTTCGTAGGCCTCACTCTTTTGCCATGGGGGCCCTACCAGGTCCCATACTGAGTCCAGAGTTTGTCTATCCTGAGAAGATGAGACTTGAGTTAGAATTCAAAAGAATCCAAGCCCAAGCTGAAAGTAAACATCAAGAACTTAAACTAAGGGAAATTGAACTACAACATGCTCTTGAAATGAAGAAATTGGCCCTCATTACAACCTTGGCGTTAAGGGGTTAACGGTGCCGCAAAAGGTGGCGGCGCCATTAACCCCTTAACGCCTGATTACGAGGTCCCTTTGCGGGTTGGCGATTTTAACGCCTGCTTTTTGCAGGCGTTAAAATTCAACCCACAAAGGGACCTTGGTGCTAAGTACGGTGCCGCAATTTGCGGCACCATATTTGGCGCCTTCCCCATTTCCATTGAGCCCTATGGGGCAAAAATGGGAATGGGGAAGGGCAATGGCAGCATGGGGAATTACCGCCCCGCCAACCTCGGAATGGGGCGGTAATTCCCCATTCCGCCATGGAGGAGTCGGTAAGTTACCGGCATGGACCATGGTGCTATTAGCACCATGGTCCAACGCCAGGGTTGTAATGAGGGCCATTGTCTCTTGAGAATGGTTCTCTCCCAGAGTCTTCTAGGTCTTCCAGTCCAAAGAGGCCTCGCATGCCCAAATATGCAGTAAGTATCTATGAGGTTAAGCTTGATATTTTGGATTGTTTGGCAACTTTTGTATATAATTGTAACGCTCACCTGACTCCCACGGAGGCGCTGGTCTAGTCTGGGTTGCTGTGGCCTCTTCGAGCGTGATGCGCAGAACTCGGAACACCAACTGAACAGGACCCTTAAATCTTGCTTGTCTGGCCCGTAGGAATATCCTTCTGCAGATGAGAAAGGGGATTAACAGTCTGCAGAATAGTGTGCTTGCTCCTCCCTTCCCCCTTCGATCTTCTCTAACTTCCTCCGAAATCCCCGGTTGAAGCTCACCTTATGGTTTGAAAGGATGAACTCTCCATCCTGCTTCTGGTGCAGGGGCGCGTGTTTGTCCAGTTACTTCACTGGTTTTCAGAATGGCGCTGGCAAAATCCACTTGACTTTTCCGAGCGGAATGCCGTAAGTATGAAGATTACAAAAGTTCAAGTGTTGAGCCTCCTTTTATGTTGCCTTCCTAACCTGTGATCTGTCCTTTATTTCAGGTGCAGAATGAAGGCGGTGCATTGAGGGATTGACTTGTCGATGGTAAACTCAGGTGAGTTAGCGATGGGGGTGATCCCTCTTAATGTCTTTATAATCCTCCAGTAATGTCTTTTGTCCTTTCCCCATAGGGGCCGGGGTGCGGTACCTGCCAACGTAGCGGCGCCGACCCGAAATGAGGAATGATCCACCAACAGTAGACCGGTAAGTGTTATGACAGAAAATTAGGCTTTCCTCATATGTTCCTTCTGCTCACCTTTTGTCTCTTCTTCTCTCCCCTAGGCGCAGAGATGTGGCGACCGGTGCAGACAGTCGCGGTGGAGCCAGAAGAACTCCCGAGGACAGGTGAGTGAAGCGCGGCGCTGCAGCGAGCAACGCAGTGCTTTTAAATGAAAGTCTTTTCTCAGGAAAGCTGGCGTGAAGGTTCCGGATGCAGGTAAGAAGTTTGATAAAATTCTTGGTTTTCACCTTTCTCTTCTCTTCTTTCCTTACAGGTTTTCCAGGATCGAGGCGGGCGTGGTTGGAGACCAGATGCAGGAGCAGACACGGTGAGCGTTCAGCTGCTTGGATGCAGAACAACGCGAAGCATGAGCTACTGTTTGGGCGTGGCTTAAATAGCCCCCCCAAATTAGTTCCAGGTAAGTATCCTTCCCTGGCCACGCCCGAGTGGCAAAATAGTGCCAATGAAAAAATAGTCCCTTTCAGGTCTCAGGGAGGCCTGAATCTTGCAGCATGGTCTGCATCAGGTAAGTGCACGAAACACCTTCCTTTATGAGCCTGGCGCCTATGACGCCAGGACTGATGTCCAACATGAGCCTGGCGCCAATGGCGCCAGGACAGAGTCCAAAGAGCCCCTATAAGGGGCCGCTGGGCTTTTACCCGGGGGCATGATGCCTGCTCCCGGGGGTACTGGGCCTGGCCTGGTGCTCCGGGGGTAGGCATCATGACAATAATATGGGATTCAGGAAATTACAGGGAATCCAGCTGATTCCTTGGCTGTTGTCTAGGCTATCCCCAGTTGCATCTGATGTTGTAATGGAAATGGGAGAAGTAGACAGAATGGAGTATGAAAGTGTGAAACTAGCTTTGATAGCTATGTTTGGGAAAACTCCTTCCCAGTATTTTAAGAGGTTTAGAACCCACAAAAAGCATGATGGTACCCCTTGGGCCACCTGGGTGTGTGAATGTTTGAAAAACTTAGATGGTTGGGTTAAGGGTTACAGAATTAACACTTATGAAGGTGTGAGAAATCTGTTTATGTTGGAGTCTATCTATCAATCAATCCAACAACTTTATTCGGTCAAAAGGTCATCAAAGTACATCCTAAAAATACATTTCTTGTGCAAAATTACAACATAGCCATCAGAACAGGAAAAAAAAGAAAATGCCACCAGACAAAGCTTTTGACCCATGGTCAACAACCACCTCCCCCATGTCTCTTATGGCACCCATCGTGCCTTGGGCCCAATGGGATAAGATTTGGCCCTGACAGGGGTTAATAGCCAGTGGTGACACTCAAAGGAAACATGTGTTCAGAATCGAAAGTGGAGCTGACTGTAATCCCACTTTGTCTTGTCCGCCCATGACAGTTGCATTTTTCCATAACATCCCTAACCATATAAGCGTCCCTTAAAACCAATTTGACAGTGTTCGATTTGGCATGGCATGAAAAAAGCCTAGTGCATTCTAGCAGAGAGCCCCTGGACACAAACCCACAGTCCCCCACATTCCGCATCCAGTGAAGGCATTTATTCAAGAGGGCATCCCTTGGTTCTCTTGAAACAGGGGAAAGTTTAGGAACCCCATAAAGGAACACCGTATTGCTACTGCGTCCTTCACATAGATGATGCCTGGACAAGGACCTCCTGTGGCCGGGGGTTAATACATTGGCCGCCCGCCCCACTGAATGCACCCTGCTCTCGACCATCACAGCAGGGTTCCGCAGTGGTAGAAACTCACCCCCCACAGTTGGGCTCCCTGTGGTCTCCCTCAGAGGGAGTAACACTGGATGTTGGACCACCGCTGTGCGGCTCTTCATGGGTGGGGAAATCAAAACCGTGGTGACAGGGGGGGGGACAAGGAGAAGATGGTTTTAGCCCTTTGGAACCGACTAAGTTTGAGTCCCTGAGACCCATCCCCTAACAAGCCCCCACCTACCACCCCTCTAGCCCCCAACAGCCCCTTATTAAGGGTCAATAGCAGATTTTCAGTCACAGCCAATTCAGAACGCAAGTCTTGACAAAAACAAGTTGGCTGATACAGTGGAGGATAAAGCCTGCGGTTGATTATCTCCCTTTATGTGGGGTTTAGGAAACCAGAGGGGGCTACGGTGTATAAAAGAGCTAGCCCCCGAGGGAGCGGAGCATCCAGCATGGGCTCGCTCCAGGGGCTTAACGGGGAGCTAGCCAGTTTTTCTTCACCCACTCCCTCACAGCCTGGTTCCCCTGTGTCAGCAGCCATGGTCATCTAGGACGGGCTACTGGAAGTACCGGTGACTGGTGTAGGACTGAGGAATCAGAGTTTGGAGCAGAGGAGGGGAGGGCATGGACGGACACCAAAGATGGAGCTGAAGAAGTGCATCCACCAGACACATTCGCAATGCCCCTGGAAATCCTTTCGCAGCCAATGGCCAAGGTATCCAGGAAAGCAGCAGTCGCCACACTGTCAAAGCCCCCCCAGGGGTTAGCAGATCAGTCAACAAGTCAGCTTTGGGTAGAGATGCATCCAGGAGAAGACTGGCCAGTCCATGGACGAGAGGCGAGTTCTGATTAGTAGGGCGGAAAGCCCCAGAGGACAGAGGTGGAGTCGCCACCTGAGGGTTGTGGGTGCAGGATAGTACTAATACAGATTCCCCAGGGCCCCCCCCAGGGTTACACACAATGTCCATAGACGGTTGGGGTACGCCGACCCCTTTTATACCTCCATTCCCCTGCATGCCACTGCCCTGCATATCCTTCGTGGCTGCCGAGGTTTTAAATGACGGGCCCCCCCTTCCTTCTTCGCCCCATAATGGGTTTCCGAAGTGCCTGCAGGTCTATAGGTCCTTGTGAGTTCAAGAGGAGGGAAGATTTGGTGAGAAAGAGGGGGGGAGGAAGGGGAAGAGAGGGCTCTTCCTTCCATAACCTCAGCCGTTTCCATTGATGGGAGAAAAATCCCAAAAGTTCAAAACACGAAAATTGAAGCTCACCTCATGGGGGTTATTCTGAGGGCACTAACCTCTTACGCCTATTGGGAATCCATCCTTGTGGGGCGCGAACACCCCCGCCCTTTCACCCCCGCGGGCTTCCACCCTGGCGGGGTCCATCAGCAGCAATATCCAGGAGGAGGCGGGGCTTAGGGGACAGACAGCAAGGGCAGACTCCAGAACTCCCAAATCGTGGCAAAATCGTGGCAAACACCTGCGCCTTTTTTTTACCCCCGTGGGAGTCTATCTATGATGCCTGCTCTCCTGAGCTGAGAAAGCACTTAGCTGACTCTAAGGAAATTGATCCAAAGAAGTTATCAAGGGCTGCTGACTTGTGGGTTGCCAAAAGAGCTACTCACAAGGATTTTGGGGCAACTCAGAAGAAGGATGAGGGAAAGCAGCACAAGAAAGATAACAAAGAGAATTCCAATACCTCCACTCCAAAAGAGGGCCACAAACATATAATGGGTAAGCCACATGGGAAACCAAATCAGGCTAGTGTAACCCCTGGTGCTAAACCAGAGGTGGGTCAGGCCAAACCCCCATTCATAAATACATTTGGAAAATGTTATGCTTGTGGGTCAACTGACCATGTGAAAGTGGATGCCAGATGTAAGGGTAAACCTTCAGGGATCCACACTGTCTCCTTATCCTTCTCCCCACAGGAAGAAGTACAAATGGCAAGTGGAAACTTTCACCTACTGGCCGAGGAACCCATGGAAGTCTCAGCCAGTGTTTCTTTAGTGTCCCTGGGTCTGTGGACTTAGATGTCTACAATTCCATCCCAGACAATACTAAAGAGTATTACAAAGACAGTGTTCTTGTCAATGGTCAGGAGAACCCTGCTATCAGAGACACTGGGGCCAACATTACTGTAGTGGATGAATCTTTATTCAAGGTAGAGGATGTTGCTAAGGCACCCAAATACCTCACTAAGCTTGCTGGAGGCCCTGTCCAAATGCGTCCACAGTTACCAGCTCTCATCCAGTGCAATGACATGACTGTCAAGATACCTGTTAGTGTGCAGAGTGAAGTACCTGGGAGAGTCCTGTTGGGGAATAACTTAAAAACTCTTGGAGTTGTATCAAGCACCCCCAGGCCTCCCAGCAAAAGGGAAACAGGAGCAGACAAGGAAGGCCAGAGAGAGTACCCTAAGAGGCTCTCAATGGGAAAGTATAGAGGAAAGTATAACCCCCAGTCCACAGGACTTACTGACTGTAATTTCTAATAAAAAGGAGGATAAGGGGAAACCTAAAACCTCAACGAAAAAGCCAGCCAGCACTCCTGTGCTACCTACAAGGACATCCTGGAGAGGACTGTCCAAAGTCACACTTGTGACTCCTCCATCAACTGAGGCTGAGTGTGAGGAACAACCTGCATTGGGTAAATCAGCTGCTGAGGAATCCGAACTGGAAGAGGACCTTACTCCTGTTGGAGATCTGGATTCTGCAGACCATTTTGAGCTGCAGTCTTTACTGGAAGAAGGTGGACCCTGCAGGGCAGACTTCAGCAGAGGTCAAAGAGAGTATCTACTCTTGAAGGTCTTCGCCAACAGACAGCTTCCCAGCTGGAAAGGCAAGAGCCAGGGAAGCATAGGTTGTGCTGGGCAGATGGCCTATTCTACGGTGAACCTACTGAGTCTATTCCAGGGGACTACAGAAGACTTAGAGTTCCTCTGGAAAGCAGACAACAGTTCCTACAATGAGCCCATGAGATTACTTTGGCTGGTCACTTGAGTTTCCAGAAGACTAAAGAAAGGCTTTCTCTGTATTTCTACTGGCCTAAATTGGGGTCTGATGTAGATAAATTCTGTAGGAGCTGTCACACTTGTCAGACATCTGGCAAGAGAGGAGCCAAGAATGTGGCACCCTTGGTGCCTCTCCCAGTGGTGGGAGTCCCTTTTGAGAGGGTAGGAATCAACATTGTTGGTCCCTTAGACCCTCCAACTTCTTCAAGCAACAGGTTCATCCTGGTTGTAATAGACCATGCTACTAGGTACCCTGAAGCAATACCTATGAGGACTGTTACAGCTCAGGCTGTTGCCAAGGCCCTACTTGGTATTTTTAGCAGGATAGGTTTTCCTAAGGAAGTCATCTCTGACAGGGGATCCAATGTTATGTACCACTACATGCAGGCCATGTGGAAAAACTGTGGAGTGACTTACAAGTTCTAGACTGCCTACCATCCACAGACAAATGGATTGGTAGAGAGGTTTAATAGAACAATGACTAGCATGATAGGTGCTTTAGAGGAACCCCTTAGAAGAAACTGGGACCTTCTACTGCCATGCCTTCTATTTGCCTATAGAGAAGTCCCTCAGGAAGGAGTTGGATTTAGTCCCTTTGAGCTTCTCTATGGCCATCCAGTTAGAGGCCCCTTGGCCCTAATTAAGGAGGGGTTGGAGAGAGCTCCTTCCCCCAAGCCAGTGAGAGTAACTGACTATGTGATAGGTCTCTGCAGGAGAATGTCACACATGATGGCAGAAGCATCAGATAACTTAAAAGCAGGTCAGGCTCTGGTGAAGCATTGGCATGGCCAGAAGGCCAACATGGCTGATCTTACTAAAAACCAGCACATTTTAGTTATTGTACCTACAAGGCAAATGGCATTACAGAACAAATGGATGGAACCCTTCAAGGTTGTGGGAAAACTTGGAGAGGTCAACTATCTGGTGGATTTAGGCAATCCTAAGGAGGCTCCCAGAGTCTTTTACACCAACTGTCTAAAAGCTTATGTCTCAAGACCAGAAGTGGGAGCTTTGCTTCTAGCTTCAGCTCAAGAGGAGGAGGAGAGTGAACCTCTACCTGACCTACTCAGAGGACAGCCTTTAGATGAGAAGATAGGAGTCAATCTCTCTTCTAATCTGACACTGGAACAACAGGAGGAGTGCAAGTTTCTGTTAAATCAGTTTGCCTTCCTGTTTGCACTATCACCAGACTTGACCCCTTGGGGCCAGCATGATATTCTCACTGGTGACTGTTTAGCTGTTAAAAGCAGAGGTTTCAGGATGTCAGATTATGTAAGAACCCACATAAAGGAAGAGATCAACAAGATGCTTAATCTCGGAGTAATAGAGCCATCTACCAGTCCATGGTCTTGTCCAGTTCTACTAGTGCCAAAGGCAGGAGTGAAGGAGCTGAGATTCTGTATGGACTATAGAACTCTTAATGCAGTCACAAAGTCTGATGCCCATACTTTACCAAGTACAGATGAAATGGTGGACAAACTTGATTCAGCCAAGTATCTCAGTACATTTGACCTCACTTCGGGCTATTGGCAAATAGCACTGACAGACCATGCCAAGGAGAAAACTGCATTCTCCACCACGGCAGGCCTCTACCAGTTTAAGGTAATGCCTTTTGGACTAAATAATGTATCTGCAACATTCCAAAGGATGGTTAATCATGTTCTGAATGGGATGGAGGACTTCTGCATGGCATACTTGGATGACATTGCAGTGTTCAGCCCTACTTGGAAAGTACATTTTGACCACTTATGATATGTTGCACAGGCTCTTGAGCAGGCCCATCTGACCATAAAGGCAAGTAAATGTCAAATGGGTAAGAGTAAAGTGGTCTACCTTGGACATGAGGTAGGAGGAGGTGAAATCAGGCCATTGCCTTGTAAGGTACACGCTGTACTAAACTGGGCCACCCCTACTACTCAAACCCAAGTGAGAGCCTTCCTAGGCCTCACTGGTTAGTATAAGAACTTCATAGAGAACTATGGGACCATAGCTTCTCCCTTGAATGTGATCACCTCACCCAAATTTCCCAAAAAGGTCAGGTGGAATGAGGAGTGCACTCAAGCCTTTGAAGGCCTTAAGAAAGCCCTTTGTCAAGCTCCAGTCTTAAGAGCTCCTGACTACAACCAAACCTTCATTGTGCAAACAGATGCTTCCAATACAGGTATAGGTGCAGTTCGGAGTCAGCTGGATGAGAAAAGTAGGGAGCACCCCATTTGCCTCATCAGCAGGAAGCTGGAGGAACCTGAAACAAGGTGGGCAACCATTGAAAGAGAATGTTTTGCTATTGTGTGGTCATTGAAGAAGTTTAGGCCATACTTGTATGGATCTACTTTTGCGATTCAGTCTGACCACCAACCCTTAAGATGGTTGATGGAAATGAAAGGGGAAAACCCTAAACTACTGAGATGGTCAATCAGCCTGCAAGGGTTTGATTTTTCCATTGAACATAGGTCTGGGTGTCACCACCAAAATGCTGATGGTCTCTCCAGGATGTTTGACCGACTGGAGTAAGGAGATTCATCCAGGAGTGGATTAAATCCTCCTGTCCCCCTAGGCGGGACGAGTGTTAGGGAGAATTCTCAAGAATGTGCTAATTTCCCTTACCTTTTGAGACCCCCAACAACTTTGCTGGATTTCTAGGATTTTATTTTTTTACCTGGAAAGAGTGTGAGCTTTTTTTCCCACACTTTCATGTATTTTGATGTGTTTTACTTTTGTGTTCTGTGGATATGGAGTTTTTATACAAACTCCATAGGCATCATCTTTTTCTTGTGTGTCACACAGCACCTTCAGTGCAGTGGCACAAGGATGTCTTTCAGACTTCCCAAGGTTTAAATACCTTCTCTGGGACTGACTACCGTCTCCCAGTGCATGTAAAGTTAAATTAACTTTGCTAGTCTTTTTAAATTCATAAGACCCCGCACACACTATCTTCCTATAGAGTGCTGGAGGGGTTGGCTAGCATCCCCTATGTCTAAACACTCATGTAATAGTCAAATGTTACCCTTTCCTCTTGAAATGGCTGGTGGCAGTGGTTTTAGAACAAACTACCATGATTTTTCCCGACCACGAACACTGGTAGCTAAAAATCGAGGCCAGCCATGTTTTTCAATATGACGCCCAAGACCCCTCTGTAAAAACAGACTCCGGTCATCTTTTTTTGCTGTTTCTTTTAGGTCCTTCTTTTGTTTAACTCTGCACACCAAACCAGGTTTGGTCCCTTTGTTTGATGCCCTTTGGCGGGCATCAGTGCTGAAGTCCTCCTCTGGTGCCTGAGTGTCTGGGTGGACAGGATGTGAGGGAGGTGCCCGAAACTCCCTGTGCTTAGTCTCCTAGGAGACCTGAATGCACTCTGGCATGATTGGCTGGCAGAGTGTCCGGCAAGGACAGCCACCCTGCTGGGTGAGTGGCAGCTAGGCTGCGACGAATGGGAGAAAACTGTTTAAAAGCAGGTCTCTGGGACTTGTAAGGCAGAGTCGACCACTGGAACGGAAGAACTGAAGACGAGCTGAAGGAAGACAACTGCTGCAACTCCTGGACCATTGGTTTGCCCGGTGAAGCCCTGCTGCAGGTCTGAATTGCCTGAAACCCCCTCGACAGAGAAGCCCCTTAAAGGACGACTTCTTCCCTTGAGCTGGTGGGAACAACCAACTCGCAAGCCACCTGTACACCGTCTCCTACTGGTCGAATTTCAGAGTGCTGTTGAAAACCGGATAGCCAGTGAGAAGGATACCAGTTTGTGGACTTTAAGGCACTCACACCTTAAAATCGACGTTTAGCCAAGCTCGTGGCTTCTTCCCGGGGCAGTGCAGGAACCTCCCATCGTCCTCCTTCTTGTCCCCATGACTGAAAATCAGGAACAGCGAGATCTGCAGGAACTGCCAGGTACAACTGCCTCAGCTACATCTTTTCTTCATCCATAAGGTACTGTGCAAACGCGCTGGGGAAATCCTTTCTGCCGCAGTGAAAGTTTGTGAAACTTTCCCAACTTCAGAGTCTTGTTCGCTCCTAAACTGACATATAATTCTTTTTCTGGCAAACTACTTCTAAGAACATTGGCAAAGACTTAACCATTTACTACTAGAACTGTGCTATCCTATCCAAGACACCGAACCATTGACGTTGGGCAAGGCCTATTGAATTGAATTGCCTCTTGTAGTGAACTGAACCCTGCCTCTGAAAGTAACTGTGTTTTGATTCTTATAATAATGTTATTGAAGAGTTAGATAAGGCAGAGGAATTTCAAGATGTAGGCCTCACTTTACCTCTACCTGCTCTTAGGCTTCAATCTTTTGCCACAGGAGCTTTACCAGGTCCCATACTGAGTCCAGAGTTTGTCTATCCTGAGAAGATGAGACTTGAGTTAGAATTCCAAATAATCGCAGCCCAAACTGAAAGTAAACATCAAGAACTTAACCATTTACTACCATAACTGTGCTATCCTATCCAAGACACTGAACCATTGGGCCTCATTACGACCCTGGCGCTAATGGGTTAACGGCGCCGTAAAAGGCTGCGGCGCCGTTAACCCATTAGCGCCTAATTACGAGGTCCCTTTGCGGGACCCAACCTTAACGGCTGGTCTAGACCAGCCGTTAAAGTAGGGACCCGCAAAGGGACCTTCGCGGTAAGTATGGTACCGCAATTTGCAGTACTGTACTTAGCGCCTTCGCCATTCCCATTATGCCCTATGGGGCAAAAATGGGAATGGGGAAGGGCCATGGGGAAATGGGGGAATACCGCCCCGCCAACCTTGGAATGGGGCAGTATTTCCCCATTTCACCATGGCGGACACGTTACGATACCGGCACTAACCATGGTGCTAATAGCTCAATGGTTTAGCGCCGGTATCGTAATGAGGGCCATTGACTTTGGCCCAGGCCTATTGAATTGAATTGCCTCTTGTAGTGAACTGAACCTATTTGCCCTACCTCTGAAAGTAATTGTGTTTTGATTCTTATAAACTTTGTCTTTCTACCCCTTTTGAAAGTTACTGAAGTGCCATTTTGCTCCCACTTCAGGGGAGCCTAACTTGTTCAGAAACGTATTGGTTGTGTACTGTAGTGTATTATAGTGTGATATTGAGCTGCTTCTTACTAGTGGAATGCTTTCTAACTAAATGTGTAAATAAATGTATATTCTTTTACCAAGAAACCTTGAGTAAGTGTTTGCTTGAACTACTGTGATTACAAGTCTTTTGTGTAACGTCTTGTACTGCTCACATCCCTCTTGAGATACGTCTGGCTGCTCAGCCACTGCTACCACATAACTGTGTAGTACAGGTTTGTACCAAAGGTGAGGTTGTGCTTACACCTGTAGTCTTAATTGTGTGTAGTGTTCCTAAAGGGTATTGCATGTAATTCTGCGTAACAGGGGTCCCAATCATTGTTTTTCTCCCATAGACTGAATGGGTAAAAACTTTGGGCACGGCTACAGTCCGAACGGCTGGATGGATTTTCACCAAATTTGTGGCAGGAGTGGGGGCGTGGGCCAGAAAGCGTGCTTTTGTGTTCTTGATTGCAATCGAACCAGTATTTTCTTTGCAAAACACTGAAATGTAAGTCCCAAAAAACTAGTGATATCTGGGTCTGCTCTGCGGACCTATTTCCTTGTTCGCTCCACGGACTCTTGTCTCATTGGCCTTCAGTATGCCGTACTGTCAGCGAACAGTGGACGCGGCTGGTGGTTGGCTGGAGGGAAGCGTGCTGTGTGTCAAAAGTTTAGGGAAACACTGCCATGGTGTATCGGAGGACAGTGTTGTGGTCGACCTGCATGGCTCTGTTAGGATGTGGTGAGTGTGACCTAGGCCTAGATTGTTGGGTCAATGGCCAAAGGCCATGCACCCAACAGTCTGGGCCTTAATCACAGCTTCCACAATATAATACAGCAATGCAGATGTTACTGTGCATGCTTTTGGAGTTGGTGAGTAGCACACAATGGTTACGGAGAACATTGTGCACTTGGTGGAACAGCAGAAGTGAGCTGTGCACGCACCAGGCGAAGTACCTGGAAGTACCTCTTTGCCTCTTACGCTGCATCTACTGCATCTCTGCTGCATATCCTGTCTGACTTTAATACGTGTAAAATCTGCTGTAGTACGGCATAAACAATTGAAGCTCCACCCCTTCTGGGCGTCAAGAGGTCAAGAGCGTGTTCCGGCGTGCACCAGCGCGCACGCACCGGGCGAAGTACCTAGAAGTACCTCTTTGCCTCTTCCTCCGCATCTACTGGATCTCTGCTGGATATCCTGTCTGACTTTACTACGGTATTTTCTTCAGCAAGACTCTGAAACAACCATTTACTTGTGACTTCATTGCTACAGTGATTATATATATCTTTACATGTTTATTTCATTTTCTTTAGTGTAAAATCTGCCATAGTACGGCATAAACAATTGAAGCTCCGCCCCTTCTGGGCATCAAGAGGTTAAGCGCGTGTTCCAACGTGCACCAGCATGAGCGCACCAGGCAAAGTACCTGGAAGTACCTCTTTAGCAGTAGTGCAACAAAAGTGGGGCTATACATTGTTGGTGCATTACCACAAATTTTGGTGCCAATAACCATGGATAAAAGTCAATCTCCTAATCAGCCGCATGAGACGTCGGTGAAGGAGCCCCTGCAACCTTTCTGTTGGTGCTGCATTTGGATAATTAGAGGGGTCTGTTGATAGAGTTGAGATCCCAAGTCCCTTGTTAACGGATAGTGTCATATTGGAAAATGCACCCACAGCAGCAGAGGGCATAAAAGATGTACTGCCTGAAAATGATAGATCTGATGTGGCCATAATAGATATAGACTCAGGTGTCTCCCGATTTTCGGCACATGACGATTCGCAAAATTTATCGGGCTCTCCTAAATTGTTTGATGACAACAACAAGCCCACAGCTGAGTCAATGGACTCCTTTTATGCGCCCACCCCTCGGAGAACAATTGCTCCCTCATTAGATCTGACAGTACCGCCCCAGGTGGAGCCGGCCTCCAAAATAATAGAAATAGCTTTGAATGCTATGAATTTAACGATGCTGGGCCTCATTACGAGTAGCCCGGTAAAAACGGGTTCATTACCGGCTTGCCGGTAAGAGCGGGTCTGTGCTCGTATGAACCCGCTAATAGCGGGTGATTACGAGGGCGTGAGCACGTGCAAACCCCCATGCCGGTAATGGTAATACCAGCATGCCGCTAAAGGCCCTCCAACCCCCCGATAGCGGCATCACGGGACCCGCCGATACCGGCACCGCTTCAGACCAACCCCTAAATACCGGCCCGGTAATACCACCATGCTAATACCGGGTTCGCAAAACCGGACCCGGAAATTACGTCATCGCGCAGGAACGGGAAATGGGCCGGCGGCCATCTTTAAAAACACAATCCATTGCCATCCTCCTTAACCACCAGTCTTTTCGTGTCGTGCTGTGTTGGAAAACCCTGAGGATGTCCAAGGCCACCCGGAAGATGACCACCCCGCAGCGGAAGAAGCTTTTTTCAGACGCTGAGCTCAATATGCTTGCTGATACTCTGGCTGCACATGCAGCCATTATGAAAAGCAATGATATGAAGCGAGGAGCACAGATGAGGAGAAAGGAAATCTGGCAGGAGGTTGCCCAGAAGGTGTCGGCCGTGGGGACCACCCCATGCACCGTGCGTAACTGCCGCAAGAGGTGGGACGACCGCCGCTTGAGGGTGCAAAACATCCTATCGAGCAACAGGAGGGCGGCCATGGAGACAGGTGGGGGTCCACATTCACCTGCTAAGCTGATGCCCTGGGAGGAGACTGCCAGCACTTTTATTGATCCTGAGTCAATAGAGGGTTTCGGAGAGATGGAGATGGATGCGGCATCATCCACAGAAAGAGGTGAGTGACCCTGCACATCCCTGTAGGGGAAAACATGACTTAGCACTAGTGACGTGGATGTGAGACTAGGCAAGGCAATGCATGCCCCTACACCCACATCAACATATCCAAGTCAAGATTGCGGCCCAAACCCTGCCACACAGAAATGCATGCTGAGTGCCAATCCCATAACCTACACACGGGCAACATACCAGGACCGTGCCCATGTAACCCAACACACAAACCCCATATGATTGGCATGCCACCTGCCATGCAGTGAATGCTAACATGCCCCCTCTGAATACCCTGCGTGACACACCTGTAAGACATGAATGCATGATCAAATTAAGATTTTTTTTTTCTTTTCACAGATTTACATGGTTTTCCTTATTTTAAACCTTTAATCTGTTGTAGACAAAGTTTCAATTTTTTTGTCTACCACCTTTCTGTAGTTCATCCAACTTTGTTATTCATTCCGTTGTCTGTGTCACTCCGAAGTTCTTTCAATTTTTTAAGTATTAAGATCACCATTCTTACAAGCGCTAAGTTGATCTTCATTGTTTCTCCTTCTATAAGGATCTTCCACCAGTCTTACGCGCTCCTTGTGACATAGTTTCTAAGTAAATTGCCCAAACATTGCTCACGAGCTTCTCGTAGTCCTATGCAATGGAGTGTGAGATGTTTCAGGGTTTCTTTTTCTCCTTTGAGCTCACACACTCTACATATTGCGTCTCTGCTCATGACTTTCCTCCTTTGTAATATTTCTCCCGTTGGCAAGATGTTCAGTCTAAATCTTAGGAAGAGAGTTCGAAAGTACCAATTCGGGAATAAGGTCAAATAGCTCGGAATCTGGTTCAGTTTTCTCGGTTGTGCCCAGAAATCTTCATAGCCTTTGTATTTGCCGATGGTTTCCTGGGTTTCTATCCAGTCTGCCATGTACAGTTTTTTCTAGGTTTTGTTTGGGTTTATCCACAGATCATTTTCTGATTCATTTAGGTTCACCAAAATCTCTCGGCATGCTTCTTGCCATTCTGTTAGTGTTGCATCTGTTTTTTCTTTTATTGCTTTGTTCAGCACTTTGAAACCTCCGGTTGCATTTTCTTCCAAGCATTTTCGATAGAAGGTTAGCGTTTTCCATATCACTATGGTTTTAAGCAAAGTTAATGCCAACTCTCTCTTTATCAACTCTATTGGCACAGATTTGGGAAGTTGTAGCACTTTTCGCCAGAATTGGCCTTCTAGAGTTGACCATGTTTGGGTCGATATGGGTCTTGGTGATTCAACTCCATATGTCAGGGTGGGCACGAGTTTCATCCTATAAAAAGTTACCAATGGTGTTAGGGTAAATCTGCAGTATCTTTTCATTAGGATTTTCGCTTGAGACACGTAGCAGGTAATTCATAGAATTTCGCAGAAAAGTGTCGTAAGCGGCTGGCGCAGAGTGTCCGCGTGCGATTGTCTGCGCCAGGCACGTGCGCTAAAACCGATTTCCGCGCACAGCGTATTCATGGATTTTAGGCTCCCAAACCAGCCGTGGTGCAGAGTATCGCAGCGACCCTGCAGCAGCGCCAGTAACGCCCCCAAGAACGCCCTCGCGCAAGGAAAAGCCATCAAAATCGCTAAATCATCGCAAAGGGCTGCGCTAACCCTGGACCAGTCTACAGGGCTGCCAAACAAGGAACGCAAAGCGGGTAACGTGCATATCAGGGGTACGCGTGAAGTTATACACGCGATTAGCCAGGGTACGTGTATTACAGGGGTACACGGGAAGTTCTACACGCGATTGGCCAGGGTATGTGTATTACAGGGGTACGCGTGAAGTTTAACACGCGATTAGCCAGGGCACGTGTATCACAGGGGTACGCAGGAATTATCACACGCGATTTGGCTGGGTACGTGTATTACAGGGGTACACGGGAAGTTCTACACGCGATTTGGCTGGGTACGTGTATTACAGGGGTGCGCGGGAATTCTCACATGCGATTTGGCCAGGTACGTGTATTACAGGGGTGCGCGGGAATTATCACACGCGATTTGGCTTGGTACGTGTATTACAGGGGTGCGTGGGAAGTCCTACACGCGATTGGCCAGGGTACGTGTATTACAAGGGTACGTGGGAATTATCACACGCGATTTGGCTGGGTACGTGTATTACAGGGTTACACGGGAAGTTCTACACGCGATTCGGCTGGGTACGTGTATTACAGGGGTGCGCGGGAATTCTCAGATGCGATTTGGCCAGGTACGTGTATTACAGGGGTGTGCGGGAATTATCACGCGCAATTAGGCTGGGTGGGTCCTCACAGGTGTTCCCTTTACACCCTCCACGGCCCCTGCAGGCAGCCCACAAAACAGGGAACTACCCTGCACACCTGCTCATGTCCCCCTGCACCCCCACCCCCCAGCAGTGCAGGGGCAGCCTCCACCAGGCCCCCACCCATGTCTCCCAACACCCCCACCCCCCAGCAGTGCAGGGGCAGCCTCCACCAGGCCCCCACCCATGTCTCCCAACACCCCCACCCCCCAGCAGTGCAGGGGCAGCCTCCACCAGGCCCCCACCCATGTCCCCTATCACCCCCACCCCCCAGCAGTGCAGGGGCACCCTCCACCAGGCCCCCACCCATGTCTCCCAACACCCCCACCCCCCAGCAGTGCAGGGGCACCCTCCACCAGGCCCCCACCCATGTCTCCCAACACCCCCACCCCCCAGCAGTGCAGGGGCAGCCTCCACCAGGCCCCCACCCATGTCCCCTATCACCCCCACCCCCCAGCAGTGCAGGGGCACCCTCCACCAGGCCCCCACTCATGTCCCCTATCACCCCCACCCCCCAGCAGTGCAGGGGCAGCCTCCACCAGGCCCCCATCCATGTCCCCTATCACCCCCACCCCCCAGCCACCAGGGGCACCCTCCACCAGGCCCCCACCCATGTCCCCTATCACCCCCACCCCCCAGCAGTGCAGGGGCACCCTCCACCAGGCCCCCACCCATGTCTCCCAACACCCTCACCCCCCAGCAGTGCAGGGGCACCCTCCACCAGGCCCCCACCCATGTCCCCTATCACCCCAACCCCCAGCAGTGCAGGGGCAGCCTCCACCAGGCCCCCACCCATGTCCCCTATCACCCCCACCCCCCAGCAGTGCAGGGGCACCCTCCACCAGGCCCCCACTCATGTCCCCTATCACCCCCACCCCCCAGCAGTGCAGGGGCAGCCTCCACCAGGCCCCCACCCATGTCCCCTATCACCCCAACCCCCAGCAGTGCAGGGGCAGCCTCCACCAGGCCCCCACCCATGTCCCCTATCACCCCCACCCCCCAGCAGTGCAGGGGCACCCTCCACCAGGCCCCCACTCATGTCCCCTATCACCCCCACCCCCCAGCAGTGCAGGGGCAGCCTCCACCAGGCCCCCATCCATGTCCCCTATAACCCCCACCCCCCAGCAGTGCAGGGGCTCCCTCCACCAGGCCCCCACCCATGTCTCCCAAAACCCCCACCCCACAGCAGTGCAGGGGCACCCTCCACCAGGCCCCCACCCATGTCCCCTATCACCCCCACCCCCCAGCAGTGCAGGGGCAGCCTCCACCAGTCCCCCACCCATGTCCCCTATCACCCCCACCCCCCAGCAGTGCAGGGGCAGCCTCCACCAGGCCCCCACTCATGTCCCCTATCACCCCCACCCCCCAGCAGTGCAGGGGCAGCCTCCACCAGGCCCCCATCCATGTCCCCTATCACCCCCACCCCCCAGCCACCAGGGGCACCCTCCACCAGGCCCCCACCCATGTCCCCTATCACCCCCACCCCCCAGCAGTGCAGGGGCATCCTCCACCAGGCCCCCACCCATGTCTCCCAACACCCCCACCCCCCAGCAGTGCAGGGGCACCCTCCACCAGGCCCCCACCCATGTCCCCTATCACCCCCACCCCCCAGCAGTGCAGGGGCAGCCTCCACCAGGCCCCCACCCATGTCCCCTATCACCCCCACCCCCCAGCAGTGCAGGGGCACCCTCCACCAGGCCCCCACTCATGTCCCCTATCACCCCCACCCCCCAGCAGTGCAGGGGCAGCCTCCACCAGGCCCCCATCCATGTCCCCTATCACCCCCACCCCCCAGCCACCAGGGGCACCCTCCACCAGGCCCCCACCCATGTCCCCTATCACCCCAACCCCCAGCAGTGCAGGGGCAGCCTCCACCAGGCCCCCACCCATGTCCCCTATCACCCCCACCCCCCAGCAGTGCAGGGGCACCCTCCAGCAGGCCCCCACTCATGTCCCCTATCACCCCCACCCCCCAGCAGTGCAGGGGCAGCCTCCACCAGGCCCCCATCCATGTCCCCTATCACCCCCACCCCCCAGCCACCAGGGGCACCCTCCACCAGGCCCCCACCCATGTCCCCTATCACCCCCACCCCCCAGCAGTGCAGGGGCACCCTCCACCAGGCCCCCACCCATGTCTCCCAAAACCCCCACCCCACAGCAGTGCAGGGGCACCCTCCACCAGGCCCCCACCCATGTCCCCTATCACCCCCACCCCCCAGCAGTGCAGGGGCAGCCTCCACCAGTCCCCCACCCATGTCCCCTATCACCCCCACCCCCCAGCAGTGCAGGGGCAGCCTCCACCAGGCCCCCACTCATGTCCCCTATCACCCCACCCCCCAGCAGTGCAGGGGCAGCCTCCACCAGGCCCCCATCCATGTCCCCTATCACCCCCACCCCCCAGCCACCAGGGGCACCCTCTACCAGGCCCCCACCCATGTCCCCTATCACCCCCACCCCCCAGCAGTGCAGGGGCATCCTCCACCAGGCCCCCACCCATGTCTCCCAACACCCCCACCCCCCAGCAGTGCAGGGGCACCCTCCACCAGGCCCCCACCCATGTCCCCTATCACCCCCACCCCCCAGCAGTGCAGGGGCAGCCTCCACCAGGCCCCCACCCATGTCCCCTATCACCCCCACCCCCAACAGTGCAGGGGCACCCTCCACCAGGCCCCCACTCATGTCCCCTATCACCCCCACCCCCCAGCAGTGCAGGGGCAGCCTCCACCAGGCCCCCATCCATGTCCCCTATCACTCCCACCCCCCAGCCACCAGGGGCACCCTCCACCAGGCCCCCACCCATGTCCCCTATCACCCCCACCCCCCAGCAGTGCAGGGGCACCCTCCACCAGGCCCCCACCCATGTCTCCCAACACCCCCACCCCCCAGCAGTGCAGGGGCACCCTCCACCAGGCCCCCACCCATGTCCCCTATCACCCCCACCCCCCAGCAGTGCAGGGGCAGCCTCCACCAGGCCCCCACCCATGTCCCCTATCACCCCCACCCCCCAGCAGTGCAGGGGCACCCTCCACCAGGCCCCCACTCATGTCCCCTATCACCCCCACCCCCCAGCAGTGCAGGGGCAGCCTCCACCAGGCCCCCATCCATGTCCCCTATCACCCCCACCCCCCAGCCACCAGGGGCACCCTCCACCAGGCCCCCACCCATGTCCCCTATCACCCCCACCCCCCAGCAGTGCAGGGGCACCCTCCACCAGGCCCCCACCCATGTCTCCCAACACCCCCACCCCCCAGCAGTGCAGGGGCACCCTCCACCAGGCCCCCACCCATGTCCCCTATCACCCCCACCCCCCAGCAGTGCAGGGGCAGCCTCCACCAGGCCCCCATCCATGTCCCCTATCACCCCCACCGCCCCCCCCGCCACCAGGGGCACCCTCCACCAGGCCCCCATCCATGTCTCCCACCACCCCCACCCCCCAGCAGTGCAGGGGCACCCTCCACCAGGCCCCCACCCATGTCTCCCAACACCCCCACCCCCCAGCAGTGCAGGGGCAGCCTCCACCAGGCCCCCACCCATGTCCCCTATCACCCCCACCCCCCAGCAGTGCAGGGGCAGCCTCCACCAGGCCCCCACCCATGTCCCCTATCACCCCCACCCCCCAGCAGTGCAGGGGCACCCTCCACCAGGCCCCCACTCATGTCCCCTATCACCCCCACCCCCCAGCAGTGCAGGGGCAGCCTCCACCAGGCCCCCATCCATGTCCCCTATCACCCCCACCCCCCAGCCACCAGGGGCACCCTCCACCAGGCCCCCACCCATGTCCCCTATCACCCCCACCCCCCAGCAGTGCAGGGGCACCCTCCACCAGGCCCCCATCCATGTCTCCCAACACCCCCACCCCCCAGCAGTGCAGGGGCACCCTCCACCAGGCCCCCACCCATGTCCCCTATCACCCCCACCCCCCAGCAGTGCAGGGGCAGCCTCCACCAGGCCCCCACCCATGTCCCCTATCACCCCCACCCCCCAGCAGTGCAGGGGCACCCTCCACAAGGCCCCCACTCATGTCCCCTATCACCCCCACCCCCCAGCAGTGCAGGGGCAGCCTTCACCAGGCCCCCATCCATGTCCCCTATCACCCCCACCCCCCAGCCACCAGGGGCACCCTCCACCAGGCCCCCACCCATGTCCCCTATCACCCCCACCCCCCAGCAGTGCAGGGGCACCCTCCACCAGGCCCCCACCCATGTCCCCTATCACCCCCACCCCCCAGCAGTGCAGGGGCAGCCTCCACCAGGCCCCCATCCATGTCCCCTATCACCCCCACCCCCCCGCCACCAGGGGCACCCTCCACCAGGCCCCCATCCATGTCTCCCACCACCCCCACCCCCCAGCAGTGCAGGGGCACCCTCCACCAGGCCCCCACCCATGTCCCCTATCACCCCCACCCCCCAGCAGTGCAGGGGCACCCTCCACCAGGCCCCCACTCATGTCCCCTATCACCCCCACCCCCCAGCAGTGCAGGGGCACCCTCCACCAGGCCCCCACCCATGTCTCCCACCACCCCCACCCCCCAGCAGTGCAGGGGCACCCTCCACCAGGCCCCCACCCATGTCCCCTATCACCCCCACCCCCCAGCAGTGCAGGGGCAGCCTCCACCAGGCCCCCATCCATGTCCCCTATCACCCCCACCCCCCAGCCACCAGGGGCACCCTCCACCAGGCCCCCACCCGTGTCCCCTATCACCCCCACCCCCCAGCAGTGCAGGGGCAGCCTCCACCAGGCCCCCACCCATGTCTCCCACCACCCCCACCCCCCAGCAGTGCAGGGGCACCCTCCGCCAGGCCCCCACCCATGTCCCCTATCACCCCCACCCCCCAGCAGTGCAGGGGCACCCTCCACCAGGCCACCACTCATGTCCCCTATCACCCCCACCCCCCAGCAGTGCAGAGGCACCCTCCACCAGGCCCCCACCCATGTCTCCCACCACCCCCACCCCCCAGCAGTGCAGGGGCACCCTCCACCAGGCCCCCACTCATGTCCCCTATCACCCCCACCCCCCAGCAGTGCAGGGGCACCCTCCACCAGGCCCCCACCCATGTCTCCCAACACCCCCACCCCCCAGCCACCAGGGGCACCCTCCACCAGGCCCCCACCCATGTCCCCTATCACCCCCACCCCCCAGCAGTGCAGGGGCACCCTCCACCAGGCCCCCACTCATATCTCCCACCACCCCCACCCCCCAGCAGTGCAGGGGCAGCAGGCAGTCAGGCAGCAGCAGGTGGGAGCGTGCTCGGGGCTCTGGGGGGCAGTAATTCGGCCTTCCGGGCAGGAGCGTGGTATTCCGTGTGCGTACGCGTGGCCAGCTTGGTACGGAGTGATTTGGCACGTGAAAATCCTGCACGTCAGCGTGAAAACCGAGGAAAGGCCCTCAGCGCGTAAGCGCGTCTGTGACGTGACCCGCACGGGTGTTTCCCACACAGCACGTGATGACAGAGCACACGTGGAAAGACTGCACGTCAGAGTGTAATCGCGTGTGATTGGTGGAAATGGCCCTACACGCAGAAGTGACAAAGCGTGTGATTGGTGGAAATGGCCCTACACGCAGAAGTGACAAAGCGTGTGATTGGTGGAAATGGCCCTACACGCAGAAGTGACAAAGCATGTAATTGGTGGAAATGGCCCTAGCGCGTACACGCCGCGTAAGTGACGCTGGACGTGTGGGCCTGTATAAAAGGTACGTGTAGAACACGTTTTCCTTGTACGTGCTTTTCGTGGAGAGCGAGTGGGTGAATTCTGTACTTCTTGTCGTTTCACACGCGATTTACTTCACGGCGTTTCAAGTTCGTATTCCCTGTTACCTCTGACAGCTTTTTCTCTTTTTTCGCTTTTACTGGTTTACCTGGGCCTGTTCCCTCAAACAGTGTTCCCTTCTACTGTTGTCCTGTCTCCTCAGACAGCGTACAAATCTTCTTTTGGCGGGGGTGTTGCCAACCAAACGTGCTCCTTTTACACGCTCGTTTACCAGGCAGACGGTGAGTCACGCACGTATCTAACATCTGTGCCTGCCCCGTGTGTAGCCTACCCCTTCAGAGGTCATTCTAGGCTGCGTGTGACACGCATACGTTCATTCTTGTGTTACTGGGTGCCACAGCGTAGTGCAGGTTTTTCTTTCTGCACACGTGGTCTAGGAGGGGTTGCGTGCACGTCATCTCCCTTTTTTGGGGCTCCTGTGCGTAGCGTGACCCGTCATCTTTCCCCAGGGGTTACAATCAGCCTTGCAAGAGCACTAGGGTACAATTACCATCTGGTACCCAACCCCTTTGACCCCCAATTGCCCAGGACAATAGTTTACAGCCACTCCCATACGCACATTTACATCAGTGCCATGGCTGGGAGGCGAGGATTCCGTAAGGGTGGCAAAGGTGGAAGAGCCACAAGTGGTGGCCGTGGTGGATCCGGTAGGGGACGTGGTCGTTACTTGCAGGGTGAGCCTGTCCCCCCATGTGTGGAGGACCAGTCAAGGGCACCCATAATCCCCCCCCCCTCCCGTTGAGGCTGATGTGGCTGACACCATCCATGCTCAGCCCTTGTTGGACCAGCCCATTGTGGCACCAGATCTGGCTGACTCCATGGCTGACTTCCAGGTCAGCAGGCCTATGACACGTGCGCTGGTGCACGTTGATGTCACCATGCCACGTGGATCTGGGCCAGCAAGGTCATCTGCTGCACCAAGGAGGCAGGGCGGAGAGGCTGCAGGGGCAGCTGCGGCTCCATCCACCCCAGCCCTCACACACCCAGCCAGGACAGTGTCGGTCCTAGTCCATGCTGCTGACATTCCCCCTGACACCATCACACTAGAGCCAATGCCTGCACCAACTCCCATGCTGAGTGTGCAATCCCACACTCCTCATACAGAGTCCACCAGGGCTCCTGCCCCTAGTGTCCAGAGCGGCGCAGGACACTCAGGATCACCACCACCTTCCAAGCGGAAGAGGAAGAGTGCTCGTCCGGCACAGGCTGATGCCCCAGACACGGCTACACAGTCCGGCCCGTCCAGGAAGCCCAGCTTCACGGATGACGAACTGAATGCACTTGTCGAGTATGTGTCCGGACATGACAACGAGATGGTCATTGTTGCAGGATCCAAGACCACACCTGCACAACGCCAGGCACACTGGCAGACCGTTGCAGACATCGTAAGTGCCCTTGGAATCGTGAGGCGCACAGCCAATGATTGCTATAAGCGCTGGAATGACCTAAAGCGCAGGGCAAAGAGTAAGCTGGCCTCAAGTCATGCCGCAACTCTAGTGACTGGAGGTGGGTCTCCAGTAGTAGACATGGAACTCACTCCACATGAGTCAGTCGCTGGGACCTACGTCACAGAGGAACAGATCCAAGGCGTGGGAGATCTGGCTGATTACGAGGCATTGTCCGGTGAGTGCACATGCATGTGTGTGTCATCCATGTGCATGGTGTGTGTGTGAGGGCTTCTGTTTGTGTGCCAGGTGAGAGTGTGTGCGCCTGAGTCGTATGGGTCAGCCATGTGCTTCATGCAATACTTCCTGCGCAGCTGCATTTGGCCATAGCAGTATCCCTTCTGCCAACAGTAGACATCTAGCCCAACTGCACGCCAGTTGCCCTTGAAGTGTCACCTTGCCACAACATAGTTGCTAATTTTTCACTGTTCATTCAGTCAGATTGTTTGCATTCCCCCACTTTTACTAGGCATGTCGCTGTCCACTAGTCACATGTCTGACATGGCTCTGGTAAAGAGGAGTGACTTTGTTACCTGGATATCATTTGTACACACATGTCCCTGTGCAATTGGACCATTTCAGACTGGCAGCTCCAGGTGAAAAATCAGACCTGTTAGAATTAGAAAAGCGATTACATGCGGGAACTGGACTGAATGAATAGGTGCTGCCCTCCTCTCCATCTTCACTCAATAGCAATGGTACATGCCATCTGTGTGATGGCATGTGTGTTTCACCTGGCAATCACAGGCCAATGTGTGATGCCACTGCCAGGCAGCATGCAGAAAATGTGTTCATCTTCCATCTTGGTGTCATCAGTGTGTGCCATTTGCCTGCACTTCATACGCAGTGAGGGTGCATGCATGGGAGGGTTTTAGTCATGTGGGAGATGTGTCAATCAAGTACTGGTTCTCTTGCTTCTCAGCCCTCATTGTGTGCCATGGTGCTAATGCCTGTTTCCATTTCTTTGTTTTCATGTCTTTGCAGGGGAAGACGCACCTGATACTGCTGGGGTTGTGGAGATGATGCAGACCCAGGAGGGGTCCGAGGGCCGACCAACCACCAGTGAGGGACGTGGTGTGGTTGTGGGGGAGAACCCACAAGTGCTGCAGGTCGTGCTCTCAAGGGGTGTCTCTGGCTGCACCTCCCCCGAGCTGTACTCAGGTGTTGATTCGGATGAGACCTACGTGCCGTCGCAGGTGAGTGTTCCAGGGAGGGATTCTGTTCTGTCTCACCCACCTGCACCAGGGTCAGAACCCTCCATGGGGATGTCAGTGTTGGCAGCTACGCTTTTGGTGGTTACGGATGCAGGGTCACACTCCGCGACATCTGATCCTGTTCCTGGGCCAGCAGATCAGAGGGGGAATGCAGTCCTGCAGCCTCAGGCAGTGCCGGCACAGCAAGGCGCAGTTCGCCTTGCCCCAGACAGGTGTGGTGCCCGCCGACGTGGTGGCCGTACGCCACCTGGCAATACCGCATGGGAGCAATCCATTTACGGTATGGCAACCCAACAGGCTGCATCATCCGAGATGATGGCTCAGGCCATGGATAGGGTGGCCACTTCCATTGTCCCCCCAGAAAGGCTGATGGAGCGACTAGAGCAGGCAACCGACTCCATCTGCCAGTCACACAGGGAGGACATGTTGGGGTCCAACAGGGACAGGCGGGCGGCACTGGCGACTCTGCAGGAGGCCATCTCCATTGAGTCCCAGGGCCACAGGGAAGCCCTGAGGCAGGAGCTCCTTCACCTCAGGACGACTCTTGTTGAGCTTGAGGCTTCAACACACCAAAGGACAGAACAGCAGCTGGAGCGTCTCACCCGTACGCTCTCAGCTGAGATGCAGGCAACGAGGGCGGAGGTCCGGGCATCCCGTGAGTTGTTGCATGGGGACACCATCCTCCAGAACCAGACCTACCACACCTGCATGCTTGCAGCCATGGAGGAGCAGACTAGGGCCTTGCGTGGGCTGCCTCCCATAGTGCAACCACCTCCGGATGCAGCTGCACAGGGTGACAATAGCGACAGCAGTGATACTCCCACAACAGGGTAGCCGTGTGGGCCATGAGCCCATGGAGGTGTTTTATTTTCCCAGGATCCACGCAGGTGGGTTCTGGTGTGCATCCTGTCCTCGGACCTCCTGGGTGGCCTCCCCAAGCCCCCCGGGCCCATCAATGGCCATTTTTGATTGTTTCTTATTTTTATTTTTATTTATTTTATTCCCTATTTTTTTGGGACGATTTGTTGGCTTCCGTGGTTCCTGTGGGCATACGCTGCATTGTGGCTGGGCACATGCAGGCTTGTAATGTATTTGGTTCAGATGCTTGGGTTTGAGTCACACACACCCCTCCTGCTTCCCGTTTCCATGGGCTTGCAAAGGGTGTGCCCAAGTGACAGTGAATTACACAGTGACGTTGGACTCCCATGAGCTGTGTGGGCAGTCTGTAGTCAATACTGTGTATACATTCCTAGTGCATATTGCTGTTGTGTTGTACACTGCATGTTCCATTGATGTGTAACTCATCTTCTGTGTCTACCTCCCAATTTGCAGGTCCCTTCCTCATGTCTACACAAGGACCTCTAGTCTGGAGATGGGGTCCATGTTGGCAGCAGTGCACCTACAACTCTACATGGCGCCAACACTGCACAGTTGGTAGTGGTGGGAGTGCAGGCATTTCCAGGTGGTGAGACTACTAATATGTAACATTTGTGATGTCATGTTAATGGTAGTACGTGCTCAAGTATGTTGTTGGTCCGGCATTGCTGTGAGCATTTCAGGTGTTGCAGGTTTCTAATAGGGACACTGTACATAGTGACACTAGTGTCATGTTGTGGGGATTACTTTGTTTACCTGCAAATAGCATGACATGGCACGGTGTGTCGTGTGGCGGTGCTGGGGTTGGGTTGGCTGACATGGCACTGTCCTCTTGTTGCATTTTGCAAGTGGGTATTCATTTTAGCTGCTTGAATGTGTAACTTCACAAAACTGCATTGGTGGTGTCTGTGTGGGTAGGGATGCACACATTGTGACACTTCCAGGTGAACAATCTCAGGCTGATATGGTATTCACGGTTCATTCTCCAGACATTCAGGATCAGTGTCAGGTTGAGTCATCATTGATTGTCAGATGGAATGTGCCAGGGCAGTGTGCACTCCACAGGGGTGTGATTTCTATGTGAAGTAATTAGCCACTAGCTGTGTACGGGCTGCCTCCCCCCGTGCCCTTTCCCCTCCCATGCGCAGCGGCTGTGCATGTGGTTGGGGATGTGGGGCCACCACCATGTCCACGGCCAGGCCCTGGCGTGTTGCAACGTTGTGCAGGACACATGCTGCCACTATGATCCTGCACACTACTGGGGGAGCGTATAACAGCTGCCCGCCAGAACGGTCAAGGGAGCGAAAGCGTGACTTTAGCACTCCGAATGTGCGCTCCACTATGCCCCGGGTCGTAATGTGGGCTGTGTTATATCTTACCTCGGGTGGCGTGGTGGGGTTCCGAATTGGCGTCATCATGTGGGGGCTGAGAGGGTAGGCACTGTCCCCTGTGGAGGTGGTGATTGGTATCATTGGTGGGGTTGTGACCTTGCTCAGTATCCAACATGCATGCATGTGCAGTGGCATACATACTCACCAAGCAGCCATGTATCGCCATGCCGCCCAGCTTCTAGGTCCCGGCTTAGGGTGGACATTCGGTAAGTGAAGCTGTCGTGGGTGGACCCGGGATAGTTGGCATATACTGAGGTGATGATTCCCTTGGCATTACATGCTACCTGCACGTTGATGGAATGCCAGTGCTTGCGGTTCCTATAGATGTGCTCAGATGCCCTGGGGGGACGTAGAGCCACATGGGTGCAGTCGATGGCACCTAGCACTTTGGGGAATCGTGCCACACCGTAAAAATCCAGGGTGGCAGCATGCCTTTCTGCAGGTGTTCTGGGCAGGTATTTGTGCCTGCGGACTGATGGGCGTGCAGTGATGATGTTCAAGACCTGGTGTAGGGAGCGTGACTGGGTGACCTGTGACACCCCACCCACTATGGCACTTGTCCGCTGAAATGATCCAGTGGCTAAGAAGTGCAGTACATTGAGGACCTTCTCCAGGGGGCTGAGTGCTTGGGAGCACAGGGTGGGTGATGTGAGGTCATCCTCCCACTCACTCACCAGGTCCAGTATTATGTGTGGTGGAAACCTGTACCTCCCATACACCTGGTCATCAGGCATCCCGAAAAGGCTGGTTCTGGGTGTGAATATTCTGGCCCTGACTATCCTCCTCCTCCTCCTCCTTTGGTAGCCCACTGCCACTGCTGCTAGGAACGGTATGTTCATCCTGGCGTCTGAGCTTGTTATTGTTAAAGTGCGCAAATTAATGCTTTGCGCGTGTTCTAGGCGAGCGTGTGACCCGCGCACCCCTGGAATCCAGTTCCCAGTCCAATAGCGTGTGGAAATTCCCACGCACCACGGGATACAGGTGCGCTGACGTACTTGCGTGTGTAAGTGCCTGCGCACCCATGAAATACACGTACATAGGCCAATCGCGTGTACGCGCACTTTTGTCCAATTACACGCGATGACACTCTGACGTGCAGTATTTCCACGTGTGCTCCGTCATCACGTGCTGAGTGGGGAACACCCATGCGGGTCACGTCACAGACGCGCTTACGCGCTGAGGGACTCTGGTCCAATAGAATCGCGTATGCGTGCTGACGCGCTTACGCGCTAAGGGCCTTTCCTCGGATTTCACGCTGACGTGCAGGATTTTCACGTGCCAAATCACTCCGTATCAAGCTGGCCACGCGAAAACACACGGAAGACCACGCTCCTGCCCAGAAGGCCGAGTTACTGCCTCCCAGTGCCCCGAGCAGCCTCCCACGTGCCATCTGCTGCTGCCTGCCTGCTGCCACCGTGCCCTGCCATTTGGTGCCTGCACATCAGCCATCTGCAGGGGTCCAGTTGCTGTGTCCACCCCTGCTGGAACTGAAGACTCCCGACTGGGATAACATTGCTCCACAGCCCAGCCCCAGGACCCAGTTGCCCACCCACACCTGCCTCTTGGGTTGCCATGTCGGGCACTTCCACATCTGGCACCAGTGGCAACCCCAGGCCAGAGGGGCAGAGGGGCACCAGCTTCACTGCCACCGAAGTTGGTGTCCTGGTGGAGCATGTCCTGGGGCAGTATGATGCCCTCTTTGGATCGTCCCGCGCCAGCAAGGAAGGACGGGAGAGGATCTGGGCCGACTGTGTGGTTGCCATCAACGCGGAGGGGGTGGCAACCCGCAACGTCCTGAAGATCAAGAAGCGCTGGGAGGACTTGAGGTCCAGGACCCTTGTGAAGGCCCGGCGCCTCGTGGAGGGGGGCCCGGGCCGCATGAGTTCCATCCAGATGAGGGTCCTGGAACGCGTACGCCCAGCGCTCCACGCCCAGATCCTTGAGAGGGAGGCCCGTCTGGAGTTGAGCGGTAAGTGTCCAAGCATTACTGTGTGAGACAGGGCATGTTGCGGTGTGCTGGTTCTATGATACTTGCCTGTATGTGTGCCATAGGCCATGTATGCATGTATGTGTGCAGGGACATCATGGTAATGCATGTGCGACCAGTGATGTGTGACCCACATGGTTGTTGCATGTGTTCAAATGCCGCATGGGGTGCCCTATGCAGATTTTGAACATGAGAGCATGCCAGTCTCTGTACCTGGACATGGGTGGGGGTGAGGGATGGGTGCTGATGCCAGGTACATATATGGTAGCCATGTCTGTGTGCCTGACCTGCGTGTCTGTGACTTGTGCATGCCATGGATGCACGACACATGTGTGTGACAATGCACAGAATCAGTGAAGCTGCCAAATTACCCTTGTATCCGCTGTGTTTGGTGTGTTTGGGGCCAGATGGATGTGACTGAGGTGAAGTGTGTGCATGTGATAGCCATGAGCCATGATGCATGTGAGTTACATATCATTGAATGTTTCAAGAGTCCATTGGACATGCATGGAAATGTCCATGGCATGCACCATGCCTGTTACTGTGTGTGTTTTGCCTGGACTGACCCATGTGTTGTGGAGGGACATGATGGAAGTGTACTTTGACAGTGGTGCTCATCTGCTATTGCTTCCTGTCTAGGGGACCATTGTACAGTGCCCTGATGCTTGTGTTCTTTGTCTCCCTCTACGCAGCGGATAATGAAGAAGAGGGCGGAGACGGCGCTGTGGAGCAAGGCGGCGGGGATACCCCCACGGCTGCAGCGGAAGGGGTGGGTGAGCCCCCACAGGGGCCTGCTACGGTGGGAGACGGTGAGGAGCCATCCAGGTTGGTGGTTTGCACAGAGGAGGAGGAGGCCGCCACTGGGGCACACATGGGGCCTGGTGGGGGCATCCCTGCTGGTGCAAGTGGTGCAGTCCAGGGCCAGAGGCAGGAGGCAGCACAGGTCACCGTGGAGGGGCCTGTGCATGTCGCTGTCCCTGACCCTGTGAGTGCACCACCATGCACCAGCAGGGATGCCCCGTCCCAGGCCCGTCCGCAGGTAGAGGGGATGTCCATGTCACCTGACTCCCCTCCACCTGCGGACGTGGGAACCCCTGGCCGTGTGGAGAAGGTCCTGATTGGGGTCGCGATGCGCACGGCTGTGATTCGTGATGCCGTGCGTGCTTCCCAGGAGGAGCACGCACGTCATCACGAAGTGCACCGTGCCGACGTGGCCCAATTGGGATCGGCCATGTTCGGGGGTTTCCTGCTTGTGTTGGCCAATCTGGCGGCCCTCTCCTCCTCTGTGCAGGCTATACACCAGTCGTTCTCCTTGCCGTCTTCCGGCCCAGATGCCACCAGGGCCCCCTGTGGACCTGCCCCGACCAATGCAGCCAGCTCGGTGGGGATCCCATCCCTGCCACAGTTGGGAGTCGGAGGTCCAGCAGGGGTGGACAACACAGCAACTGCACCCCAGCAGATGGAAGATGTGACAGCATCATCGGGCAGGGCACGTGCACGACGGCGTCGGTGGTTTCCATCAGCCTGGATGCCGTCGTGCTGGCAGAGGCAGTGGCGTCGGAGGCAGCAGCAGGCTCGACGTGGGAGGCATCATGGCTCGGGGCCATCAAGATCAGAGGGGCAGGCATCGGCCGGAGGGCAGGGCAACCCTGGGATGGTGGTGTCTTCCGTGTGGGAGCAGTTGGTCCAGCGGATAGGTGCGGAGCGGCAGCGGGCGGAAGAGGAGCGGCTCACCATGGTCAGGGCGGAGTTCTCCATGCGTCGGGCGTTGAGGCGGGCTGAGTGCCTCGAGGAAGCTCGCAGGGAGTTTGAGCTGGACATGGGGTTATCCCTGCGAGACCTCGGGGCCAGGACAGAGTCCCGCCTCCAGGACATCGACATGGAGTTCGATGATGCCCTGGCCAGCAACATCACCGAGTGAGCCGCAGGACTTGCCCGCTGCCTTTGTATATAGTTATTTACTTAGTTAGTGTTAGGTTTCCTTTCTTTATTTTTATTTTTTTGGACCGCTCGGACAATGGCCACTTTTTTGTATATATTTTTTTCATTAGGTAGTAGTAGGTTTCATTTATGGTGTTGGGCTCATGGACCCTGGAATATTCGTGTATATAGTTTGCTTTTTGAAGAAACATTTTTTTTTATTAATTATTGTGTTCACCATGAGGAAATGGTTTTTCATTATTTTCCTTCCACATGATATTGCTTTGGACGACATTTGTTTTTGGATTACTTTGTTTTTTTTATTTTTACATTTGTTCTCGGACATGGACCATTTATTTAGTTATCCCCATTGTTGTATGTTTGATTTGTTTACTTATTTTTCATCTTTAATACATGTTTTTTTAACTTTCACTTGTGGTATTTTCTCATTGGTTTCATACATGTCATGATATGGGTTTTGACATTCACTTGCACCCATTGTGTATGTGTGTGTGACGGACATGTGTTCATTTACAGACTTGCCATTGGGGTTGTATCATGTAATTGCATTCACTATGTGGGTGGATGCAATCCTTGCCTGGGTGTTTGTGCTGGGTATGCTGCCCATTACTGCCATGATTGAGTATCGTCAGGACCTGGGGGCAGGGGTACATGTGTGGGTGCCTGGTGGAGGCTGCCCCTGCACTGCCGGGGGGTGGGGGTGGTGGGAGACATGAGTGGGGGCCTGGTGGAGGGTGCCCATGGTGGCAGGGGGGTGGGGGTGGTGGGAGACATGAGTGGGGGCCTGGTGGAGGCTGCCCCTGCACTGCTGGGGGGTGGGGGTGGTGGGAGACATGAGTGGGGGCCTGGTGGAGGGTGCCCCTGGTGGCGGGGGGGTGGGCGTGATAGGGGACATGAGTGGGGGCCTGGTGGAGGATGCCCCTGGTGGCGGGGGGGTGGGGGTGATAGGGGACATGAGTGGGGGCCTGGTGGAGGCTGCCCCTGCACTGCTGGGGGGTGGGGGTGGTGGGAGACATGAGTGGGGGCCTGGTGGAGGCTGTCCCTGCACTGCTGGGGGGTGGGGGTGGTGGGAGACATGAGTGGGGGCCTGGTGGAGGCTGCCCCTGCACTGCTGGGGGGTGGGGGTGGTGGGAGACATGAGTGGGGGCCTGGTGGAGGCTGCCCCTGCACTGCTGGGGGGGTGGGGGTGGTGGGAGACATGAGTGGGGGCCTGGTGGAGGCTGCCCCTGCACTGCTGGGGGGTGGGGGTGGTGGGAGACATGAGTGGGGGCCTGGTGGAGGGTGCCCCTGGTGGCGGGGGGGTGGGGGTGATAGGGGACATGAGTGGGGGCCTGGTGGGGGCTGCCCCTGCACTGCTGGGGGGTGGGGGTGGTGGGAGACATGGGTGGGGGCCTGGTGGAGGCTGCCCCTGCACTGCTGGGGGTGGGGGTGGTGGGAGACATGAGTGGGGGCCTGGTGGAGGGTGCCCATGGTGGCAGGGGGGTGGGGGTGGTGGGAGACATGAGTGGGGGCCTGGTGGAGGCTGCCCCTGCACTGCTGGGGGGTGGGGGTGGTGGGAGACATGAGTGGGGGCCTGGTGGAGGGTGCCCCTGGTGGCGGGGGGGTGGGGGTGATAGGGGACATGAGTGGGGGCCTGGTGGAGGATGCCCCTGGTGGCGGGGGGGTGGGGGTGATAGGGGACATGAGTGGGGGCCTGGTGGAGGATGCCCCTGCACTGCTGGGGGGTGGGGGTGGTGGGAGACATGAGTGGGGGCCTGGTGGAGGGTGCCCCTGGTGGCGGGGGGGTGGGGGTGATAGGGGACATGAGTGGGGGCCTGGTGGGGGCTGCCCCTGCACTGCTGGGGGGTGGGGGTGGTGGGAGACATGAGTGGGGGCCTGGTGGAGGGTGCCCCTGGTGGCAGGGGGGTGGGGGTGATAGGGGACATGAGTGGGGGCCTGGTGGGGGCTGCCCCTGCACTGCTGGGGGGTGGGGGTGGTGGGAGACATGGGTGGGGGCCTGGTGGAGGCTGCCCCTGCACTGCTGGGGGGTGGGGGTGGTGGGAGACATGAGTGGGGGCCTGGTGGAGGCTGCCCCTGCACTGCTGGGGGGTGGGGGTGGTGGGAGACATGAGTGGGGGCCTGGTGGAGGGTGCCCCTGGTGGCGGGGGGGTGGGGTGATAGGGGACATGAGTGGGGGCCTGGTGGGGGCTGCCCCTGCACTGCTGGGGGGTGGGGGTGGTGGGAGACATGGGTGGGGGCCTGGTGGAGGCTGCCCCTGCACTGCTGGGGGGTGGGGGTGGTGGGAGACATGAGTGGGGGCCTGGTGGAGGGTGCCCATGGTGGCAGGGGGGTGGGGGTGGTGGGAGACATGAGTGGGGGCCTGGTGGAGGCTGCCCCTGCACTGCTGGGGGGTGGGGGTGGTGGGAGACATGAGTGGGGGCCTGGTGGATGGTGCCCCTGGTGGCGGGGGGGTGGGGGTGATAGGGGACATGAGTGGGGGCCTGGTGGAGGATGCCCCTGGTGGCGGGGGGGTGGGGGTGATAGGGGACATGAGTGGGGGCCTGGTGGAGGATGCCCCTGCACTGCTGGGGGGTGGGGGTGGTGGGTGACATGGGTGGGGGCCTGCTGGCAGGTGCCCCACAGTGCTGGGGGGTGGGGGTGGTTGGTGACATGGGTGGGGGCCTGGTGGAGGGTGCCCCTGGTGGCTGGGGGGTGGGGGTGGTGGGTGACATGGGTGGGGGCCTGGTGGAGGCTGCCCCTGCACTGCTGGGGGGTGGGGATGGTGGGAGACATGAGTGGGGGCCTGGTGGAGGGTGCCCCTGGTGGCAGGGGGGTGGGGGTGATAGGGGACATGAGTGGGGGCCTGGTGGGGGCTGCCCCTGCACTGCTGGGGGGTGGGGGTGGTGGGAGACATGAGTGGGGGCCTGGTGGAGGGTGCCCCTGGTGCGGGGGGGTGGGGGTGATAGGGGACATGAGTGGGGGCCTGGTGGAGGATGCCCCTGGTGGCGGGGGGGTGGGGGTGATAGGGGACATGAGTGGGGGCCTGGTGGAGGATGCCCCTGCACTGCTGGGGGGGTGGGGGTGGTGGGAGACATGAGTGGGGGCCTGGTGGAGGGTGCCCCTGGTGGCAGGGGGGTGGGGGTGATAGGGGACATGAGTGGGGGCCTGGTGGGGGCTGCCCCTGCACTGCTGGGGGGTGGGGGTGGTGGGAGACATGAGTGGGGGCCTGGTGGAGGGTGCCCCTGGTGGCGGGGGGGTGGGGGTGATAGGGGACATGGTTGGGGGCCTGGTGGGGGCTGCCCCTGCACTGCTGGGGGGTGGGGGTGGTGGGAGACATGGGTGGGGGCCTGCTGGAGGCTGCCCCTGCACTGCTGGGGGGTGGGGGTGGTGGGAGACATGAGTGGGGGCCTGGTGGAGGGTGCCCATGGTGGCAGGGGGGTGGGGGTGGTGGGAGACATGAGTGGGGGCCTGGTGGAGGCTGCCCCTGCACTGCTGGGGGGTGGGGGTGGTGGGAGACATGAGTGGGGGCCTGTTGGAGGGTGCCCCTGGTGGCGGGGGGTGGGGGTGATAGGGGACATGAGTGGGGGCCTGGTGGAGGATGCCCCTGGTGGCGGGGGGGTGGGGGTGATAGGGGACATGAGTGGGGGCCTGGTGGAGGATGCCCCTGCACTGCTGGGGGGTGGGGGTGGTGGGAGACATGGGTGGGGGCCTGGTGGAGGCTGCCCCTGCACTGCTGGGGGGTGGGGGTGGTGGGAGACATGAGTGGGGGCCTGGTGGAGGCTGCCCCTGCACTGCTGGGGGGTGGGGGTGGTGGGAGACATGAGTGGGGGCCTGGTGGAGGGTGCCCCTGGTGGCGGGGGGGTGGGGGTGATAGGGGACATGAGTGGGGGCCTGGTGGAGGATGCCCCTGGTGGCGGGGGGGTGGGGGTGATAGGGGACATGAGTGGGGGCCTGGTGGAGGCTGCCCCTGCACTGCTGGGGGGTGGGGGTGGTGGGAGACATGAGTGGGGGCCTGGTGGAGGCTGCCCCTGCACTGCTGGGGGGTGGGGGTGGTGGGAGACATGAGTGGGGGCCTGGTGGAGGCTGCCCCTGCACTGCTGGGGGGTGGGGGTGGTGGGAGACATGAGTGGGGGCCTGGTGGAGGCTGCCCCTGCACTGCTGGGGGGTGGGGGTGGTGGGAGACATGAGTGGGGGCCTGGTGGAGGGTGCCCCTGGTGGCGGGGGGGTGGGGGTGATAGGGGACATGAGTGGGGGCCTGGTGGAGGATGCCCCTGGTGGCGGGGGGTGGGGGTGATAGGGGACATGAGTGGGGGCCTGGTGGAGGATGCCCCTGCACTGCTGGGGGGTGGGGGTGGTGGGTGACATGGGTGGGGGCCTGCTGGCAGGTGCCCCACAGTGCTGGGGGGTGGGGGTGGTTGGTGACATGGGTGGGGGCCTGGTGGAGGGTGCCCCTGGTGGCTGGGGGGTGGGGGTGGTGGGTGACATGGGTGGGGGCCTGGTGGAGGCTGCCCCTGCACTGCTGGGGGGTGGGGATGGTGGGAGACATGAGTGGGGGCCTGGTGGAGGGTGCCCCTGGTGGCAGGGGGGTGGGGGTGATAGGGGACATGAGTGGGGGCCTGGTGGGGGCTGCCCCTGCACTGCTGGGGGGTGGGGGTGGTGGGAGACATGAGTGGGGGCCTGGTGGAGGGTGCCCCTGGTGCGGGGGGGTGGGGGTGATATGGGACATGAGTGGGGGCCTGGTGGAGGATGCCCCTGGTGGCGGGGGGGTGGGGGTGATAGGGGACATGAGTGGGGGCCTGGTGGAGGATGCCCCTGCACTGCTGGGGGGTGGGGGTGGTGGGAGACATGAGTGGGGGCCTGGTGGAGGGTGCCCCTGGTGGCGGGGGGGTGGGGGTGATAGGGGACATGAGTGGGGGCCTGGTGGGGGCTGCCCCTGCACTGCTGGGGGTTGGGGGTGGTGGGAGACATGAGTGGGGGCCTGGTGGAGGGTGCCCCTGGTGGCGGGGGGGTGGGGGTGATAGGGGACATGAGTGGGGGCCTGGTGGGGGCTGCCCCTGCACTGCTGGGGGGTGGGGGTGGTGGGAGACATGGGTGGGGGCCTGCTGGAGGCTGCCCCTGCACTGCTGGGGGGTGGGGGTGGTGGGAGACATGAGTGGGGGCCTGGTGGAGGGTGCCCATGGTGGCAGGGGGGTGGGGGTGGTGGGAGACATGAGTGGGGGCCTGGTGGAGGCTGCCCCTGCACTGCTGGGGGGTGGGGGTGGTGGGAGACATGAGTGGGGGCCTGTTGGAGGGTGCCCCTGGTGGCAGGGGGTGGGGGTGATAGGGGACATGAGTGGGGGCCTGGTGGAGGATGCCCCTGGTGGCGGGGGGTGGGGGTGATAGGGGACATGAGTGGGGGCCTGGTGGAGGATGCCCCTGCACTGCTGGGGGGTGGGGGTGGTGGGAGACATGGGTGGGGGCCTGGTGGAGGCTGCCCCTGCACTGCTGGGGGGTGGGGGTGGTGGGAGACATGAGTGGGGGCCTGGTGGAGGCTGCCCCTGCACTGCTGGGGGGTGGGGGTGGTGGGAGACATGAGTGGGGGCCTGGTGGAGGGTGCCCCTGGTGGCGGGGGGGTGGGGGTGATAGGGGACATGAGTGGGGGCCTGGTGGAGGATGCCCCTGGTGGCGGGGGGGTGGGGGTGATAGGGGACATGAGTGGGGGCCTGGTGGAGGCTGCCCCTGCACTGCTGGGGGGTGGGGGTGGTGGGAGACATGAGTGGGGGCCTGGTGGAGGCTGCCCCTGCACTGCTGGGGGGTGGGGGTGGTGGGAGACATGAGTGGGGGCCTGGTGGAGGCTGCCCCTGCACTGCTGGGGGGTGGGGGTGGTGGGAGACATGAGTGGGGGCCTGGTGGAGGCTGCCCCTGCACTGCTGGGGGTGGTGGGAGACATGAGTGGGGGCCTGGTTGAGGGTGCCCCTGGTGGCGGGGGGGTGGGGGTGATAGGGGACATGAGTGGGGGCCTGGTGGGGGCTGCCCCTGCACTGCTGGGGGGTGGGGGTGGTGGGAGACATGGGTGGGGGCCTGGTGGAGGCTGCCCCTGCACTGCTGGGGGGTGGGGGTGGTGGGAGACATGAGTGGGGGCCTGGTGGAGGGTGCTCATGGTGGCAGGGGGGTGGGGGTGGTGGGAGACATGAGTGGGGGCCTGGTGGAGGCTGCCCCTGCACTGCTGGGGGGTGGGGGTGGTGGGAGACATGAGTGGGGGCCTGGTGGAGGGTGCCCCTGGTGGCGGGGGGGTGGGGGTGATAGGGGACATGAGTGGGGGCCTGGTGGAGGATGCCCCTGGTGGCGGGGGGGTGGGGGTGATAGGGGACATGAGTGGGGGCCTGGTGGAGGATGCCCCTGCACTGCTGGGGGGTGGGGGTGGTGGGTGACATGGGTGGGAGCCTGCTGGCAGGTGCCCCACAGTGCTGGGGGGTGGGGGTGGTGGGTGACATGGGTGGGGGCCTGGTGGAGGGTGCCCCTGGTGGCTGGGGGGTGGGGGTGGTGGGTGACATGGGTGGGGGCCTGGTGGAGGCTGCCCCTGCACTGCTGGGGGGTGGGGGTGGTGGGAGACATGAGTGGGGGCCTGGTGGAGGCTGCCCCTGGATGGTGGGGGGGGGGGTGGTGGGAGACATGAGTGGGGGCCTGGTGGAGGGTGCCCCTGGATGGTGGGGGGTGGGGGTGGTGGGGGACATGAGCAGGTGTGCAGGGTAGTCCCCTGTTTTGTGGGCTGCCTGCAGGGGCCGTCGAGGGTGTACAGGGAACACCTGTGAGGACCCACCCAGCCTAATCGCGTGTGTAACTTCCCACGCACCCCTGTAATACACGTACCAAGCCAAATCGCGTGTGATAATTCCCGCGCACCCCTGAAATACACGTACCCTGCTGAAATCGCGTGTTAAACTTCCCGCGCACCCCTGTAATACACGCGCCCAGGCTATTCGCGTGTGGAACTTCCCGCGCACCCCTGAAATACACGCGCCCAGGCTATTCGCGTGTGGAAATTCCCGCGCACCCCTGAAATACACGTACCCTGCTGAAATCGCGTGTTAAACTTCCCGCGCACCCCTGTAATACACGCGCCCAGGCTATTCGCGTGTGGAACTTCCCGCGCACCCCTAAAATACACGCGCCCAGGCTATTCGCGTGTGGAACTTCCCGCGCACCCCTGAAATACACGCGCCCAGGCTATTCGCGTGTGGAACTTCCCGCGCACCCCTGAAATACACGCGCCCAGGCTATTCGCGTGTGGAACTTCCCGCGCACCCCTGAAATACACGTACCCTGCTGTAATCGCGTGTGGGACTTCCCGCGCACCCCTGAAATACACGTACCCTGATGGAATCACGTGTGGAACTTCCCGCGCACCCCTGAAATACACCTACCCTGATGGAATCGCGTGTGGAACTTCACGCGCACCCCTGAAATCCACGTACCCGGCCAAATCGCGTGTGAGACTTCCCGCGCACCGCGGTATACACGCACACGTATTTTTTGTCAGCGTGTCCGTGTTTGTGGGTACCCCTTTGCACGTCATTTGTCCTGGAGGGCCACAGTATAGGACAGTCATCATGGCAGTATATGGGTGCTATTTGTTGGCGCACCTTTTGGCGCACATTTCTTACAGCCGCAGAGACGCTACCGCCTGCTTTCTTGTGGCGGTCGTGTTTGTGCCTGTGCGCTGGTTTGAGCGTGCGCTTTATTCCATGAATACGTGTTGTAGGCGAGCGTGTGGGCGTTCCGCGCACTTGTGCCCTGTACTTCCCCCGTGACGCCCACGTTTTTGCAAGTTGTTCCCCATTCCGAGTGTTACTCCCGTGTTCCGCCTACTTTTGTTGCGTGCGCCGCGCTATGTGCGAATTTCGCTGTGGCCTGTGCGATTTTTACTGTGACCTGGCGCACGCTGTTAGATGGCCTGTGCGCCAACGTGCGCGGCGCACTTTTTATCGCACATCCGCTGGTTTTCTCGCGCACGGACTTCCATGAATCGACGTGCGCTGCTTTTCGTGCGATTTTCGCACTTGCACTGCGATTTTCGCTATTCCACTGCGATTCGCACGTTTTTGCCCACTTGCGCCGCGCTAATTATTCCATGAATCGGCCTGTAAGTTGTTTGCTTTTCGTTTTAAACCTTCGATTCTTGTTTTTTCACTTTTGGTATTGTTTATGCAAACTCCCAGGTATGTCAGTGCCTCCACTTCCTGAATTTTTTTACCGTTCAGCAGCCAGACTGACTTACTCATTTTGTTTTTTCTCCCTCCTGGGTGCAGCTTCAGGATCCTTGATTTTCCTGGATTAATTACCATGCTGTTTGTGTCCACGTAATGTTGCAACGCCGTCAGCTGTCTTTGTAGGCCCATTGGGGTCTGGTCCATGATGACGATATCATCCGCATATAGTAGTCTCCCTATTGAGGTCCCTGCGATCTTTGGTGGAAAACAGCGTATAAGTTCGAAGGAGTCCTCGATATCCGATGTACACAGGTTATAAAGTTCTGGCGCAAGGGGACACCCTTGTTTTAAACCCGTTCTTATCGGAATTTGATCTGTCAGTGTTCCTAATAATGAACAGCACCATTGTATGCCTCTGCCATGTCACACCATCACTGATGCCCTGCATCTCTTCTAACCCCCAGGCACCGATGAGGAAGAAGGAACCCAGGAGACCACCACGAGGGCATCCACCTCACACCCTAACAAGAGGGCTACCACCACCACCACCACCTCTGCTGGAGGCAAGCAGGCCACAGCCACTGCCAGTGTGCCTGTGCGAGCTGGGACACAGCCAGCAACACCTGCTGCCAGTGTGCCTGACACACTACTGACCCAGCAGGCCACACCCACACCTGTCGAAGGGGAGTCCTTGGAAGCACCCGCCTCCACTGGGGAAGAACTTGATGCCAGTGTGGAGCCTGAGGGAGACACCGAGGTGACATGCCCGGCCGCCCCGAGCCCCGTGCCCACCCCACGCCCCAACACCTGCAGTCACCCACCTGCAGTGAAGCTGATCCCTGCCTCCGTGACTGTGACCTACCCACCTCTGATGAGTACAGTCCCGGAAATGCCATCCATGTGACTGCACAACCCACCACTCCAGCCCCCTCCAAAACCCTGGAGACACGATTGTCGACAGTGGAGGCCCGACAGGAGGCCATGTTAGACCTACTCCGCCAGTACATAGCGGACGGGGAGGAAACCAGGCAGGGTATTGCCACAGCAATTGCGGAGACCACAGCGGCCATCGCAGCCAACACAGCCGCTGTTAATGCATTGGCTCGGCTAATGAGGGACTGCCTGGGGGCGGTGACACAGGTGCTGCCTTCAATCCTGGTCCATATGCAGCGACCACAGCTTGCATGAGGTGTGGAACCTGCCAGCAACTCACCTACTACCTCCACACCAGCTTCATCTGAACCCACCAGCCCAGTGCGCCAGACACATAGGAGTGCAAGGCACACTGAAATGCCACCTCCGGACAGGAAGAAGTCCCGGAAGTAGTGTGGGCGGACAATGGGAGTGGAACACAAGGTTGGGGGTGAAGGGGTGCATCTTGTGGAGTCTATTGGGGGTATTGGTGTTGGTTGGGGGGTTTTGGAGTTTGTTAGGGGGGTCTGGGAGTTTGTTGGGAGGTCTGGGGGTTTGTTGGGGGGGTTAGGGAGGGGGGAGTGGGCACATTTATGCTGTTGTAAATAATACACATGTTGTGATAAGAAAAGTCCATGGCTGGACATTGTTATTTTCGTGTGCATCCATTTAATGTGTTACGGTGTTCAGTGCCCAACTCCCAAAATTCCCTGTGTGCATGTCCACATTGGCCCAGTGTCTGACTGACACATGTCTTTCATAGTCCCTGTGGGTCAGAAGTATTTGTGAATCTGTGCTTGGCGTACTGCATGGCCATCCCATGCATCATGTACTAGCAGGGGGGCTACTTCACCTCCGTCTCCATCCTCATCCGGGGCATGCATGTCAATGTCAGGTGGCAGTGGTGCATTTCTCTGGACGCACATGTTGTGCAGTATGACACAGGCCATGGTGATCTTTGCCACCTTCTCAGGCCTATATAGGAGTGCCCCACCAGACCTGCTTAGGCAGTGGAAACGCGCCTCCAACAGGCCAAAGGTCTGCTCTATCACAACACGGGTGCGGGTGTGCACACAAATGTACTCCTCTTCATGGCTGTTCTGTGGGTTCCGCACAGGGGTAAGTTGCCACGGCCTCAAGGGATATCCTCCGTCACCTGCAAGCAAATACAAATAGGTGTGTGTCACTCTGAGCTGGTACCTTCAGGAAGCACAGTCATGGCGGCAGCAATTTGGTGTGGACATGCACATGTCCCTGTACGTATGCAAAATTGTCACCTAGATGCATTCTAAACTGCTATGATGTGTGGTAGTCTGGATGGCGTTCAATAGATGATGCATGGTGTAATCATGCATGCTGAGGCGGATGTACTGTGGTAGTACGATAATGTTTAGCCTCCCATTCAAGCAGTTAGTTCTATGCATGGTCACACTAGCCACAATGGCCCAGTTGCCATCCTGTACAGTCATGCATTACTTGCCATCACCATGGTGGCCTGGTTGTGCCTCTTACTTGTTGTCATCGATATGCATTATTTGTTTAATTTGTGCCAGTGATGTGTCATGTTCCGTTTGTGAGGTTCAGGTCTGGAGTGTTTAGCTGTGCATGCATTCTCCAATCACTGACAATTGCCACCCAGGTGGGGTATGCATCCCCCACCCCTTTCCTAACCAGGTGGAGTATGCATCCCTACACATCAGTACCCCAGAGCACTGCCATGGCCCAGTTGTGCAACTCACCAAGCAGCCAGGCAGTTGGTCCAGCATGTAGCTCCATGTGACGGCGTAGGGTGGAGTTGCGCAGTACCATGGCATGATGTGTTGAGCCGGGATATCGGGCGCAGCAATGTGTGATGATCTTGCTGGAGTCACATGCCATCTGCACATTGATGGAGTGGTATTGCTTGCGATTGCGGTACACCGCCTCTATGGCATGGGGGACTACCAATTCAACATGGGTGCAGTCCAGGGCACCAACACAATTGGGCATGCCTGCCAGTGCATGGAAGCCTACTTTGGTGTCGGCTATCTCCTGGCCAGTCCGTGGAAGGGATATGTGGGTGCTTACATGCTTCAGGAGGGCATCCAGCACTTGGTTCAACATGCGTGAAAAAAGTGGTTGGGAAATGCCATGCAGCTGCCCCACTGTGTGTTGATAGGTGCCTGTGGCCAGGAAGTGGAGCACGGACACCACCTTTAGTAGGGGGGGGTGACAGTGCGTATTTCTATGAGGCTGCCTATGTCGTTGTGTATCATGTTCACTATGGTGGTGATGGTGTCCCGGTCCAACCGGTACAGGGTGTGGATATGCTCAGGCGTTAGGCTGAATGGGCTGGGTCTGGTGTGAGGGATTGGGGGCTGCCTACGAGGCACTGCTGGCAGCGCTGGTGGTATTTGCTGGGCCTGTGTCCCCCTCCTTCTCCTCCTGCGTCTACCCTGTGATGCCTGTTGTTGCTGCTGTAGTTGTTGTTGTAGTTGGTGTTGTTGCTGTAGTTGTCCTCCAGCGCCATGATTGCAATAGCTAGTAGTGACATTTTGGTGTTGGAAGGGGTGTGGTGTGTGGGTGTGCTCATTTTATACTGGCCCAGCCTCCATTGCCTCCACGATGCCTGTATGGCCAGCATCGTGCAGCCCGTGATTACCGGGTTCGCAATGCCGGTATTTGCATGTTACGCGTGGGTTGGGATGTCCTCCTATTATCGGCATGCTGGTTTTTGCTCCCCGAAGGGGCGCGTGTACGCGCCCATGCCGTTATTTAGGGTGACGCTAATACCGGGTTGCCAGGTCCGAATACACTGGAGCGGTCAACGATGCCGGTATTACCATACCGGCATCATTTTTACCTTACCGCCAACCTTGTAATGAGGCCCGCTGACTCTAAGTAAATTATATGAGTCTTTTGTCAAAAATTAATGCTACAATCAATTCAAATGGATAAAATGTTGACATGGCAGGAAAAAACAGGGCTGTGGATGTGTCGAAAGTCGAGAGAAGCCCGGGCTGAGCCACCTGTTAGTATTACATGTGTGTCCGTTGCATGTCAAACCATAACATGGGTAGAAAATTCGGCAAATGCAAATGATGACTTACCTTTATTGGGTTCTACCAAAATAGACTCAGTAATCTCAGTGCCTGTGAGTAATACTTTAGAAATGCCTGTCAACTACGGGGCGAGGCAAATGTGCATCCCCTTGTACCACATCTGAGCCCCGCTGCACCTAAAAACTCTTACACAATGTTTGCTAACCCTATGGGCAAAAAATAAAAAACTTGAGTTTCCACACAGACTAAGTTGTCAAAAAATCAAAGAGATCGGAAGAAAATGTCTTCAACAAATACAAAACAATTTTTTAAAGCAATTAAACTTCCAACGAAAAGCTCTGCTATTGCGTCTAGTGCGGTTGCAAAAAAATACCAATTGCTGGCACATGGAAGAGCTTCCCTACAATTGGCCACTGCATCTAAGGATTCTTTGTCTTTTGCCCCATTGGACGAGCTAGTTGAAGCTGCTACTGAATGTGGTGCAGAGGAGATTCCCTTGGGTGAAATTTTACAGCCAGGAAAGGTCATAGCTACTGAAAGTATTACTGGTCGTCCGCTCACTTTAGATCCTACTGATCTTCATCGGCGAGAGATCAGATGAGCGGTCGAAGCCTACATGGCCGGTCATCCTATACTCCCCATAGTAGAAAGACCATCCGTATCGGAAAACCTGTATGTGAATGCTGAGAAGGAAAGTATACAAAGCGATAGGCACAATTTACTGAGTAAAGATCCTGCGTCGGCAAACTCTGACGTGGTGATAGCAGGTGCTGATAAAGAAATTGTACATATTAATCGGCAAAGTAAAAGTACTGTTTCGCTGGCATCGGAAGGAGGGACATTGAGCTCTAATCTGTCCCTAGCGTAGGAGAAAAAAGCGCCATACTAACTGAATTTGCACCTGAAATAATCCAGCTTATTCATTCGGTGCTGATCAACAATAGGGAATCAAGTTTGTCAAGGAAGGGCCCTCGAAATGCAACAGAGGTATTAAAAATAAAAACTGACCAAAAATCAGCCCAACTCCCTAAACGGCCAGCTGCATATTATTTAAATCTGCAATGTAGACCAAACCCGTGTACTCAGTTTGACCTAAACCAGCGTTCTATTTTAGCCATATTTTCAGATATCCCTCACCTAGAAGATTTCATGTCAACTGACATTGCTTTAGTGGAATTTCCAAATGCTCCCAGGTTAAATTATGTCAGAATCTGGATGAATTCCCGAGTTATGCAAAATACAATCTGGTTGGCCAAAAATCAGCAATTTGCCCTGGGTTTTGAAATCTCAAATGAGGTAGCAGTGAAGAATAGTTTGGTTGATACAAAACCTGCTATGGTAAATAAAGGTCAAGACCTGTGGCCCTCTGTAAACAGAAAAGTAACTCAGGGCAGCCAAAATGGGTGTGTTTGCAGATTTCTTGAAGCTTCTTCTTAACGAGACGTAACTACTCCTGAGTTGGAGGTTTCTCTGCTTAGTTGGAATTCTAGAGGATTCAAGCATCTGCTAAACAGCAACGAAAAATCTCTGAATGGATTCAATATCTTACTTTTGCAAAAGACGTGGCTCACAGAAGTCCCATTATGGGATAATTATCATATTCACCTAAATGCTGCTAATAAACAATTCGAGGGAGACCAATATCTGGCCTACTTATCGCAGTAAAACAAGACTCTGGTTTGCAATCTGAGCAATGGGTGTCTCCTAATATCTATATGCAATTGGTAAAGGTATATATGAACTCTTTCAGGTGTGCAGTTGTTAATCTATATTGGAATCCAGTGGGAATATCTGACACATGCTTCTTTAAAGATCTGATTGAATTGTTTTTGTTGATTGCCTTAGACTCCTCAATAACTTTTATATTGCTTGGGGGTGATTTGAATCTTGATTGTATTGCTGAAAAATCAACAGTCAATAAAACCAGACTATTAAAATGGAATCATTTTATAAAATCACAAAATTTGCACAGACTAAATGGAGCTTTTAAGTCACACATTCCCCCTCGTCCGACATGGCGTAGATGTGCAAGTCACTCTACGATCGACTACATTTATGTGAACATGAATTTACTTTCTCTGATTTTGGATTTTCGTATTGTAAAATCAGTTATGAGTGACCATGACCAATTAACAACTAAATGGGTCATTTGCAGAATCAAACAAGTTGATAGACATCTTCATCGACAAGGATTCCTTGTGATTAACCCAGGGCTAAATAGGCTATGATGGTCGGAGGAATCACTAGAAGATTTTACCAAACTATTGTCAGAATTGAATACAAGAAACACAAGTGATAATATGCAAAGTGTTATGTATTGTGATATGATGCATCTCTTCCAACGTAAACCATTGAAGTCAGCCAGTTGCAAAACTCAAGCTACAAAACTGCATGTCTATAATCATGAGGTGAGGAGACAAATATCTGTTGAGAGCTCACAAGCGAGAAGCTCTTAAACAACCTATAGAGATTAGAGCAGCTCTATTAAAACGATTAAAGACAACGTACAGATATTGTCTCTGTGGTAATCGGGCCAAGCTTTATCAAGAAGATGGAGCTAAAATGTTGAGTTTGTTTCAAACAAAAAATACAGCAAAAATCTGGACACTATTAAATCAAGCTTCCCAAGGATCACAATACATAATTCAAGCAAATGGTGTATCTGAGCAGATTTGGATCGAACACTTCACTGGGTTATACTCACTCCCAGAAGGTAATGTGGGAGTGGACTCTTGTGAATTGAAGACTTACTTTCTCAAGTTTGATTTGACAGATATTGAATTCTACATTAAAAAGGCAAGCAATTCTAGAGCTTGTGGTCCGAATGGACTATCAAATCAAATATTGAAGAAGAATCCAGAAACCTGGGCCAAAATATTGTTTTGCATATTCTCTGCTATAAACAAAACACAAGTGTTACCTCCTACTTGGAGACACTCTATTGTTATTCCCATCTACAAAAAGGGTGATCGCCAACTTCCAATGGGCTACAGACCTATAGCTCTCTTGGATGCTCCGGGTAAAATATTTTCACAACTAATTTTAAGGGACCTTAATGATTGGACCCAAAGTTTCAAATTAAGAGACCCTTATCAATCTGGATTTGTTAGGTGTGTGGGCACAATCCCGAACATCATGACTCTGAACGTGATCAAATCTGACATGCTGACTAAAAATCAATTGCTCTATTTAGCATTGTTGCCTATAACTGTCCTCCTTCTCTGGTTACATTAATCATGTTGCTACATATCAGCACTACTATGCAAGTCAGAATGACCTTAGATGTATTACTAACAGTGCAAATTGCAACGTATCGGGGCCTTAAACAGGGTTGTATTCTGGCGTCAACTGTTTTCTACTTGTTCATATTAGACATGGGGAATACCTTCCACAATGTGGTAAGTGACCCTCCAAGATTAGGGCAAGCTAAAATGTGATATTTGTTGTATGCCAACGATCTTGTGTTACTATCCCAAACACTGGTAGGCCTTCAAAATATGCTAAAGGCACTAGATACCTATGTTGAACAAGACAATCTTGTAATTAATACAGACAAGACGCAAGTTATGATCTGCAGACCAAATGGTAGAACTAGGCTGAGGCTGAGGCCTTATCAGTGATACTTGAATAAGGTGGCATTGACAACTGTTTTGGAATATACGTATTTAGGCATTACAATGACTGAGCAATTAAATTGTGAGTCTAATAACATAAAACTTAAAAATAAATTTCAAACCCTAACTGCTCAAGCTAAAATATTAACAAGAAAATATGGCAAATTTTCATTAAAACAGACTGTATTATATTATCAACAAAAAGCGATTCCCATCTTACTGTATGGAGTGGAAGCAAATACTCCTAGAGATCAATGTTGGTGGGACAAAATTGATTCTCGTTTTTGGAAACAAATTTTATGTTTACCCCAATGTACTCCACTCCCACTAATTTTATTTGAAGTAGGGCTGATATCAATACATGCCAATGTTTTATGGAAAATGTCAGCGTTCTTAAGGGAGTGTTTGTTGAATAGTAATGCTCAGAATATATTGGAAGTTGTAGCCCAATACCTAGTAGCATCACAGCATATACTGCCGAAAACGTGGCTAAGGTTTATTTTGAATGCCTTGGCGGATTCATTTGTTGATCTGGATCTATTACTACACAACCCTGATCGTGCTAAGATTAAACTCTTTCAACACGACTGGATTGTGAATTGATCTAAATGTTTGCTTTACAGGGATTTTAACACGTTACTGTTTGGTCATAAATGAATGTGTGTCATGGCTGATTATTTGGCTAAGTGTCTATCGCCTAACATACGAACTCAGTATCTTCGATTCAGGTTAAATCTCTGCCCTACGCATGATGTGTTAGCCAGGAGGAAAATAATATTACCTGAACAAAATTTCTGTAGATTTTGCAAGAACAGACTTGTGAGAGAAACACTACAACACTGTATTGTTATATGTCCTGCGCTAAATGAAAAGAGAGAAAGATACTTCAAGGGGCTGATTCATGGAACAAACGTGCGCCGAAAATCCATGCGCAAGCAGGCGCAAGGGAGCGCAAGTGTGAGAAACGCAGCGCAAGCGCACGCGTGCGATTCAAGGAAGACGCTGCGCGTGTTTCCCGCTGTCCGTGCGCCCAATCCAGCCATGGCGCACGCAGGCATACACGGCGTGCGCTACGCGCACAGCAAAAGCGCACATAGCACCTCGCCCACAACCAAAGTGGGCGGAACAGTGGGCGTAACACGCGGAATGGGGAACAACGCGTGAAAAAGAAGGCGTAACTGGGGAAGTACTGCAGGGAACTACACGGAACGCCCACACGCACGCGAACAACCCGTATTCATGGATCCGAATACGGGAAACCCGCGCATGGCAAAAGACGCACACAGGCGTCAACGCGTCCGCCACACGAAGGCAGGTGGAAGCGTCCCCGCACACAGTACAAATGTGCGCGCAAACAACAAACACGTATATACAGCTACGATGAATGCCCCATTTGTCGCAGCACTGATCGTGGGACACCGCAGGAGGAGGAGAATAGCCAGGGCACGCATTTTCACACCACGGACAAGCCTTTTTGGGATGCCTGACGACCAGGTCTATGGCAGGTATAGGTTTCCACCCCATATCATCCTAGACCTGGTCAGGGAGTGGGAAGATGACCTTACATCCCCCACCCTTTGCTCCCAAGCATTGAGCCCCTTGGAGAAGGTGCTCAATGTCCTGCATTTTCTGGCCACTGGGTCATTTCAGCGGACTACTGCCATAGTGGGGGGGGGTCTCACAGGCCACGCAGTCACGCTGCCTACACCAGGTACTGGCAATCATGACAGCGCGCCCCTCAGTCCGCAGGCACATATACATGCCCAGAACACCCGCAGAAAGGCAGGCCGTTGTCCCGGATTTTTTCAGGGTGGCACACTTCCCCAAAGTGCTAGGTGCCATTGATTGCACCCATGTGGCCCTACGTCCACCTAGGGCCACTGAGCACATCTACCGAAACCGCAATTCTGGCATTCCATCAATGTACAGGTGGTATGCGATGCAAAGGGAATCATCACCTCTGTCTATGCAAACTACCCTGGCTCCACCCATGACAGTTTCATATACAGAATGTCCGCCCTGAGCCGGGCCCTGGAAGCTGGGCAGCATGGCGACACATGGCTCCTAGGTGAGTACCAATGCCCTTGCACATGCATGCAAGTCACACACAGACAAATACCCAAACCCTAATAATCTCAACTATTATCACCTCCCCAGGGGACAGTGCCTACCCTCGGAGCAACCACATGATGACGCCAATCCGGAACCCCACCACACCACCCCAGGTAAGATACAACGCCGCCCATATTGCAACCAGGGCCATAGTGGAGCGCACATTCGAAGTGCTCAAGTCACGTTTCCGCTCCCTTGACAGCTCTGGCGGGCAACTACTCTATGCACCACCAGTAGTGTGCAGGGTCATTGTGGCAGCATGTGTCCTGCACAATTTTGCAACACGGCATGGCATCCCGGTGGACATGGTGGTGCCCCCACATCCCCAACCACAGGCACAGGCGCTGCCCATGGGAGGGGACAGGGCACGTGGCGAGGAAGCCCGGACCCAGCTTGTGGCCACATTTTTCACCTAAACTCCCACCCTTGCGGAGTACACACAGGCCTGGCACATACCAGGTGACAATCGATGATGACAAAGAGACAGTCAACTGTCACAACCCTACCACCCTGAGATAGTTGCCATGGAAGTGCCACATCGTCTGCATCCCTAGCTACTTAAACACAAGCTATCCTGTGTGACCAAAAGGCACACATATGACATATGACATGATATGGCCTATACACAAGTATATCAAGGTGCGATGAGGCAGGGAGGGGGGAACAAGGGAAGACAGACAACAGTACTACTAGGCCAGGTGTCATTTATATTGTGCAAGTGCAGGGGTAGGGGGAAGGGAAAAGTGCAAGGGGAAGGGAAGGGGGGAAGTGCAGTACAGGGGAAGTAGACCAAAAAACAAATACATAGGTCAGCTGGTGGCAACTGCAAAGGTAAGTGCAGACAAGTGCTGGGAAGGGGGGGCTGTAGGTATAGAGAGACAGTACCGCAGTGCAGGGGTTGCCAGGGAGCCAGTGCAAGTGGAGAGTGGCTGGGCCAGGGACCGAGGTCGGTGAGAGTGGCCCAGTTGCAGATCCAGTGCAGTTCCAATGAAGAATTCCGCAAGGGAGAGGCAGAGAGAAAGCAGAAGCAAAGAGGAAGGTCTTGAGGTGCTTCCCGAACCGGAGATGGTTCCCCTCAATCAAGTTCAAGTGAGGCAGGAAGGCTGTTGCAGAGAGAGGGCCCTGCCGCGGAGAGAGATCTACCCCCAGCTAGTTGCTCTGAGAAGCGGATGACCCTGACATGCAAGGTGTGCATCACACACACCTGCAAAACAGGCCATGGCCATCACTGTTATGTCACTCAAACCCTCCCAAACCACAACATGACATGGCAAGCAATACCCATACACCAACACAGTAACAATAAGGTACACATTGCCATGTCCAAAATGTACAGTGGCATCAGACAATGATGCCTGACCTGGAATAAGATGAAATGACAGACCAACAACCTCCCACCCAAAATAAGTCATTTCCAAATGCATTACAAGAGTTGTAGACGTAACATAACAATGAATGCCTGTCTACATGCACATTGTGCATTGCAAAATCAACACTGCAGCTTCTGTGTGCTGTGTCCTACTCCTGCAACACACTGCTTAGCGCACAGCACAGTGAACAGCCATTGTGTGTGATGCACACCCTGAGCATCACATCTAAGCGACATCAAAAAGCAAATTAGGCATGTACAGGATCCATAATTGGTCACAGAACATGTGCTGCAGGGACACAGTGGCCACCAGAAGGCAAACAGTGTACACGTGGATATGCAAGGGTGGGAGTACATGTAGTGCATCAGAGTGCAAGTGTGTGGGTCTGCAAGGACATGCACTCAACATATGCATGTGCACTCAAGTGACCATCAGTGTTCTCTACACATCACATGTGAACATTCACCATGTGTACACCCCAGCATGTCAAACCACAACTATCCCCTCGCACCTGAAAGGTAAACACAACACATGAACAGGCATTGATCAGCAGAACACAACATTTACATAGGATACCACCATTACAATGTCAGAGTTCCCATCACACTGCAGGGCAAGGCAACTATCAACAACAACCCCCCCTCCCTCACAAATGACCATGACCCACTGAACAACTGCACCTGGGTCATGGAGCCTTCAACCCTCAATTCCACCTGGCCACAGGATCACCTTTACCCTTCGTCACCATCTCCCACCTTGTGTGTAAAAAGGTGCCTGCACCCTCAGAATCCACACTCATTTCCAAAATCACAAAATCCAAGGCATAAAACGAACCAGAACACCCTCCAGTAGATGACTTGACGTAGCAGTACCTCACAAAGGCCAAGTACTACCACAATGATGCAACAACCAAGGTAGCACAGTAAAACAATGTCACAACAGGATGTGAACCATGTGTGGTACATAACATAGGATGATGCACCATGAACGGATGTGTACTGTCACAGGTCCCGTGTACAGGCGCGGGAGTGTCACGAAACAACCACCCCCACCGTGTCCCGGGTGCCTGCAAGGTCAAACTCACACAGGCCCCTGAGACCCTGGTGGGGAAGGAGGTCCAGGGATATGCAGTCGGGACAGGTGTTGGCACACTGGATAACTGGAATGAGTGGCAGGAGAGGGGAGGAGGAATGACACATGAAAGTAGGGAATGCACGAAAATGTACTACCTGCATGAACACATACACAATCCAAACAAACTTGGACATCATTACCATGGCCTTCTGTAGTCCAGGCTTAGGAGTGGCATGAACCAACCACCCCATCTAGGGTTTTGGCGCCTGCAAGTTCGGGGCTTACACAGGCATCCGCAGCCACAGCGGGGAAAGAGGGTTAGGGAACGTTGCTTGGACAGGTACGGGAAGCAGGAACACCGGGTAGAGGGTACAGGGTTCAAAATTGCATAGGATTCCGGGTGATTAGGGGGGAAAAAAACATACCAAAATGAATCACACATACATCCATGCATTAGTGCACCCCCGAGCAAGCCTATGCAGAGCAGTTTGAAAGAAAAACAACAAGACACTTAGCTCTGGTTTTGAGTGCTGGCCTCCTGCCTGCACACTCTCAGGTCCTGTTACAGGAGCACTGCAATGCTGCAAAGAGAGCCACAGTCAACAACCTGTACGTGCCAATTACACAAAAACACACCACCAAACATGCCCCATAGCAACAAACTACTCTGCAAACAGACAATCTGGTGTAGATGCTTCGTACCCATATATAACATTACCCCTGTGACGGGTCATACACAGTCAATGCAGTAAGTCAGCCGCCGGTGGGTGCGTGGCAAATGAAACACCAAAGTGTCACAATTCACAAAACATGCAATGTTCCCTGGGTAAGCAGACAGACCCATATAGCAAGCCATGACTTCAGAGCAAGTTGCGTACCACCATGACCGAAACAAAGTTGGCAGTGCATTTATCATAAAGCACATGGAAATTAAATGCACTGCACCCGAGTATGTCCCTTGCTGTATGTCCCTATGAGCTGCCCCTTTCCATGTCTCGGAAGGCTACATGGTTAATGCAACTGCCTCAATGGACCTTGGTGTACCGGAGGGTATGTGCCCCTGCCCCTGCAGGTGTCCCAGACAACCTTACAATCAACAGCCATCAGTCCACCAACACATCTGAGCTGCATTGTGTGCTTCAACACCAATATTCGTCCAAGCTCACCCTCAGTGCTGTGACTAAGCCTGCATGTGCAACTCGCCTGGTGCAAGCTTTGCTGTGTTGTGGCCCCCCTGTGCTGCTCACCTTGCCTGGAGTTCCTTGGAACACGTCAGCAGTTCTAGGATGTAGGTCTGCAATCCCTGTGCCTCTGCTTGTGCACACATGTGCATGTGGGCACCAACAAACGTGTCCAGAATTCTGTCGTCCAATGGGCCATGTCTGCTGGCAAAGGTGCTCTGGAGGCTAATCCCCCTGCAGAAAGGGCATGAAACACATGATTAATACTTCAAAGTCATCTGTGTGTGTCTCTTCAGGCATCTCATTACTTGACCATGTCAGAGAGTCACATCATAAATCACACCATCAGTCCGTCTTTCACATCCAAAGTGTGGAACACCATCTACAGCATGAATTGCAACAAGCATGTGTACAGTAAAGATAAGAAACATACTACACAATGCATAGCAATTAATGTACACATTAATCATGAAACACCCCATCTAGCAAAAGCTGAACAGTGCACAATAACACCAAAATCATCCCCACTAGGGGTGTAAACACAAGTCACACAGGACCAGACATGCCACAGATATGACAGTCCAAAGCCCTTGTGTAAAAGTTTGTGACACCAAACCATCCTTGCGAGCCCATGGATAAGGGAGGCAGGAGTGGCATATGTGAGTCAAGGACCCCAAGCAGCAAACACATACACAAGACAAGCATGAAGGGCCCAGCTGGAACAGACAGTGGATGCCTTCAAAAGCCACAAAGCACCGCACCGTCACATGAAAGCACAATAGACAAGCAATTTTAAACTACATTAACTATTAACTAATTACACTAACTATGGAAAACCTACATTACCTAATTAAACTAACTATCAAACAGAAACTTAACTAACTAAACTAAAAGAAAAATCAAAAATGGCCACATACGACCCGGGGGGGAGGGGAGACACCCAGGAGGGGGGAGGTACAGGGTGCTGCTCAACATCCACATGCGATGATGCTGAGCCAAAAAAAAAACCTCCATGGGCTCAACGCCTGCACAGCCCGACCTATGTGGGAGATAGATGGTCGTCCGAGTCTGGCTCATCCTGTAAAGGAGGACGTGGCACAGTAGCCTGGCCACGCCTAGCCGCAGCTTGCCCCTCATCGGCAGCAAGTCTGCCGGACGGGTGAGCCTGGTTCTGTGTGGCGATGTGACGTAGGTCTGCATGCAGAACCTCACGTGATACACGTGCTTCCTCTTGCAAGGTAGCACGTGTAACACGGAGTTCCTCCTGCAAGGCTTGGCTGGACAACCGCTGCACCTCCCGGCAAGCCTGTAGCTCAGCCGAGATGGTACGCTAAAGCTGTGCAAACCTCTCCTCTGCCTGCTGCCTCTGGGACATCATAAGGACACCCAGAGTGGATCTGAGGGAAGCATACTCCTCCCTCAGGGCATCCATGTGCGCCTCTGCGTGAGCAGCAATTGCTTGACGCAGAGACGACATTTCAGCCTGGCGTGCCCTATCTGAGGCCGCCATGCCCAGCCTGAGCGAGCGGGCCGTGGACCGTGCCGCCTGCTGCTGGAGAAGCACCTGCCTAGCAGGGGGAGGCACAGATCAGGCCACACGCTCCATGCTCTCAGCAATGTTCTCCATTGCTGCCCCCTGCCGTTCTGAATTGGCAGTCATATCTTGCTCCCACTCAGTATACTGCGGTTGCGCGCGGCGACCGCGTTGCCGGGCTAGACCCCTGCGGGACCCAGGGACCGGGGGTCCTCGCTGTGTTGGCACCGCCCGCGGCTGCACGACTACATGCCCCCATCGACGTGATGTCCCAGGCACATCAGTGACTGGTGTGGAGGGTGACCCTGCGTCCCGATCCACCACGGGCGGAGGAACCAAGACTGTCTGATCCCTCAGTGCAGGTGTCGCAGACAGAGGAGTGTCCACATCAGAATAACTCACCCCTGACACATGGACTTGATGCTCATCCAACTCAACATGGACGTCAGAGTCGTCATCAAGGCTGGACTCATAGGCAGCCAGAGACAAGATGGACTGTAGCACTTGGGGGTTTTCGTGGCCAACAACCCCACGACCCCCACTAGTGCCGGGTTGATGTAGTGGTAACAACCCTGTGTCTGGCATGACAACACCATTCTCTGCCCCCATTGCGTCATCACCTGAAAAATAGAGAGAAAAAAGGTCACTACACATGTCAGAAGCACATAACACACACACACACCGACAGCAAACGCATCAGGCAGACATGTGACACACAACATATAACCTGGCATGCATGCTGGGTCAACTTCGAATTGCTTCTGTGATCAGACCTGTTGAAAGGTGGCAGTTTCCATGGAAGTGGGTCTATGCAGTGCTGAAAATCTGTACGCCACTCACTACCTACATGTACAAGGACTCCATGGTGTGTGCCAGGAAATGTGAAGGCAGTGCAATGTCAAATTCAGACATCACGTGCATTGTGCATTCAATGTGTACCATATCTAGAAGCCAAGCACCCCTCCACCCCAGTACCAAAGCAGGGATGCCTAGCATGGTATCAAACGGCTGACCATACACCTGTGTTTGACAGGCAGTGTTGACTGGCATCAACAGCTTAATGTGATTCAAGTGACAACACTGCAAATGATGCTGGGACAGTAAGCAGGACACATGATGAAAACTCTGGATTCCGCCCATGTGTGAAGAAGACACAACAACAGTTGGACAGAGTCATTGGCCATTGAACAGGCTGAGGCCTGTGGGCCACACAGATTGTCAGACCCTAAACATGTTTGCAACACAGGACTGAGCCACAGTTGACATGGGAAGGCTGATGAGATGGCAGGCAATGTATGTAACCCAGGACTTGTATTACAGTGATCATCCAGTCAAGGACACATAGGGGCATGCGTGCAATGCACATGGAGCATGAATGGGCACTCATGTCCCTGCGGGACATCTGACCTATGCACAGTACAAGTGAGATACCCTGCATCAAGTACTAAGGCTGTACCACACAGCATATGTTTGGCAGATTCTACGCTGGAAGTTAGCATCTACACAGGACGCATGAACAAGAAAGTACACATTGGCAAGATTGAAGAACACCAGTGCAAAGGTGGAACTGGGGTGCAGAGTGGCGGAGGAGGGGCAAGGGAGCATGCCTACATGGAGTCCCCGCATGCAGGCAGAGGAGACATGCATGACGGAAGCATTGCATTACTTACACATCAGAACCATGTACACGTCACATGTAGCGGCAATCATGCACAACACATCCCACAAGTGAAACACACACGTCCTCAACAAACAAGCATCAACACTCACTGGACTGGGCATCAAAGTCCAGCATCTCTCCCACTCTTCCAGGCCCACCGCCAGTCACCAGAGTCAAGTTGTAATTAGAGGCACGCTTAGCCTTAGTGCTGCGTTTGATGTCATTCCAACGCTTTTTGCACTCTAGCGCCGTGCGCACCTCATGGCCGAATGAACTGACATGTTCCGCAACATGCTTCCAGTGGGTGTCACGTTGGGCAGCCGTAGTCTGACTATTGGCACCCACTAGCATGTCACAGCTGTGGCCCCGCACGTAGTCCACGAGGAAGCCCAGTTCCTGCTTACAGAAAGGCTTCTTCCTCGACGTGCAGGAGGTTGTGGCTGTGTGTGGGGTCCCAGCCTGTGCTGCAGGTGCAACCTTCCTCCTCTTGGACTGTGGCGCAGACCCTGGCTGGCTAATGCCGCCTTGACCAGTATGGCCAGTGGGTTCGGTGGATTGAGCCAAGGGAGTGGCAGGTGGAGGGATGACCAAAGGCCTGACTTGTGTCAGTGGCAGCTGGGTGCCCACTAATGGACCCTGCGCAGCAACATCAGCTGTGGCAGGGTCATTGACCGCAACGGTCCTGGTTGGCAGACTCACAACCGGGGTGCTGTTGGGTGCATCTGCCCCTGCACTTGCCAACACCCGGCTGTTCGGGGCAGCAGATGACATGACTGCCCCAGGGACACGTGTCTTGGTCTGAGCAGCCCGGCCTGCCCCTATGGTTTCCCCCCTGGCCTGTTGGAGATCTACCAAGGGCTCTTCAAGTGCCAACGCAGCCTGCGCTGGCAGACCCTGAGCCTGGGTGGCGGTGTCCACAGCTGCACCTGCAGCTACCACTACCCTTCGGCCCGTGGCAGTCGATGGAACGGACTGCCGGGTCACACGGGCGCCAGTGCCAGATGCAGAAGCTGCATCCCCCGGAACCACAGGGGGTGGTGGCATGACTGCACCGACACATGGCACAACATTGTGCTCAAGTGGCGCACCCCTGCCTCTTCCCCCTCTGTGGCCGCCCTGGACACCCTGGAGTCCCCCTACTCCCTGGTCACCACGGCCACGTCCCCGACCATGCCCGCCACGAGGAGGACGCCCAGCTGAGGCGCCCCTCACCTTTGGTGGCCTCCCAACCATGGCACAGATGTAGTAGTGCCGGCACAGATGGAGTGGTGCCAATGGGAGGTGTACACCGCAATTGACCTGGGCAATTGGGGTGAAGGGGGTGGGAAGCAAGATGTTAACAGCCCCCCTGCACCTGCAAGGCTGTATGTGACCCCGGTGATGTAGTGACGGGTCACGCAACGCTCAGGCACCCCAAAACTGCAGTAAAACCTTGCACGCAACCCTGCAGCCTACGTGCGTGGATTCAACCTCCCGCAGTACGCGGTGGCACCCAGTAACACGAATAACGCGTACGCGTGGGACACGCAGGCTACTTTGACATCGATAATGGGTGCGATACACAGGGGCACTCGCAGTGGGAAAAAGAGCGTGTGCGACTCACCGTCTGACTAGCGCGATGCAGAAAAACACTCGTAGCCAATACCCCCGCCAAAAGAAGAGATACGTCCTTGTTAGCTGTGAAGTTGTGATGGCGCGCGAAACAACAGGAAGCAGCAACACACGTCGGTCTCCACGAAAGGCAAGTACAGCGAACTGCTGGGCCCGCTCACCTTTAACCCGTGCTGAGGGAAACGCATGCGCGCGTCACGTCACTTATGCGCATGGGCCCTTTCCTCGTATTACACGCGGACATGCAGTTTTTCACGCGCGCTGAAATGCCCATGCACGCCTGTGCGCGTCACGTCACAGGGGCGCTTGCGCTTGAGGGGCCTTCTGTCCAATTAAATTGCGTATGCGTGCAGATGCGCTTACGCGCTAAGGGCCTTTCCTCGAATTACACGCTGATGTGCCGAATTTTCACATGCCAAATCACTCCGTATCAAGCTGGCCACGCGTAAGCACACGGAAGACCACGCTCCTGCCCAGAAGGCCGAACTACTGCCCCCAGAGCCCCGAGCACGCTCCCACCTGCCATCTGCTGCTGCCTGACTGCCTGCTGCCCACGTGCCCTGCCATTTACTCCCTGCACATCAGCCAGGGGTGCTGTTGCTGTGACCACCCCTGCTGGGACCGAAGACTCCCGACTGGGATTCCATCGCTCCACAGCCCAGCCCCAGGACCCAGTTGCCCACTCACTCCTGCCTCTGGGGTTGTCATGTCGGGCACTGCAACATCTGGCACCAGTGACAACCCCGGCCGGAGAGGCAGAGGGGCACCAGCTTAAGTGCCAGGGAAGTTGGTGTCCCGGTGGAGCAAGTCCTGGGGCAATATGATGCCCTCTTCGGAAGTTCCTGCGCCGACAAGGAAGGACGGACTCGGATCTGGACTGACATCGTGACTGCCATCAACGCGGAGGGGGTGGCAGTCCGCGACTTCCAACATGTCAAGAAGCACTGGGAGGACTTCAGGTCCAGGACCCTGAACAAGGCCCGGCGCCTCTTGAAGGCAGCGGATGCCAAGGGGTGCCGGAGCCACTTGTCGGAAGATCAGATGAGGGTCCTGGAACGCATATCCCCAGCACTCCACGTCCAGGTCCTTGAGAGGCAGACCCGTCTGGAGTCGAGCGGTAAGTGTACATGCATCCTGATTGTGAGCTGTGCGTGTGGTGATGTTTCAGTAGTGTGCAGGTTGCACATCTGTTTGTATGGGGTCGAGTATGGGTGGGGGTGTACAGGGCCGTGGGGCTAACACATGCGAGGGCTGTAATGTGTGAGACATGGATGGTGCTTGTGTGTGTAGGCTTGCATGCCAAATGCAGTTGTGTGGGCACACATGTTTGGATGAATGTGTATGTAAGTAGACATGTCCGTGATGTCACGCATGTATGTTGTTTTCAGCTGCATGTATCAGCACTGTGTACATGTGCATTTGTGTGTATTTGACAAGGGTGCAACAGTGATGCACCATGGATGCATGTGACAGCGGGATGTGGAAGCCTGATTGGCAGATGTGACATGGATGCCCATCTGAACACCGCGACACTTGGCAGAGGTGTACACATGCATGCAAGTGTGGTGGTGTGTGTACATGTGTGGTGCACTTCCTGTGTTGCATGTGATGTCTGGCTCAGCTTTGCCTGCTCATGCTGTTGTATGTGTATGGATGGTGCTGGCAGTTGCGATATGGCTGTGGTATGGCTCATGTGTGCAAGTTGAAATGACATGTGTGTTGGGGATTGTGATGGCATGTCTGAGGTTTGCTAATGCCATTCATGTACAACTGTCATGTGTGTATGTGTCCATTGTACAGTACCCTGATGCCTGTGTTTTATTTCTCCCTGTCTGCAGCGTCAACTGATGAAGAGGGCGGAGAAGGTTCTGTGGAGCACAGTGGCAGGGATCCCACCGCCAGCCGGAGACGCAAGGCTGGGCTCCCCTCCCATGTTGTCATCTCGTCGGGGAGTGAGGAGTCCGGTGCCGCCTCCCAGGCCGCAGCTGCCGGGGGAGGTCCAAGAGGCGGAGGTTGGAGTTGGACTCCTCGGCAGCAGAAGGGGCAGCTGGGACCCCACAGGGCCCAACGGAGGAAGATGGCACGGAGTCATCCAGGTTAGTGGGGGGTTTGGTGGAGGAGGAGGCCGCGCAAGCAACAGAGACGGGGTCTGGAAGTGGGGATCCCACTGGTGCTAGTGGTGCAGTGCAGGACCACGGACAGGAGGCCGCACAGGCCGCCGCGGAGGTGCCTGTGTGCAATCCTGTCCCTGATCCTGTCCCTGCATCATCTTGCACCAGCAGGGATGCCTACGTCCAGACCCGTTTTCAGGCAGGGGATGAGCAAACGACAACTGGCCTTCCTCTGCCTGCGGACGTGGCTATCCGGGTCCGGGTTGAGCCTGTCCTGACTGGTGTGGCGTTGCGTCAACGGGCCATGCGAGGTGACCTGCAGTCTTTTCATGAGGAGACTGCACGTCATCTCGAATGGCTCGTTGACCACGTCAGCCTACTGGGACAGGTCACCCAGGCCGGATTCCTCCGTTTGATGGGGCTTGCTACGACCCCCCTCCTCAACTGAACCCCCTACGCGCCAGTCGTCCTCCGTGCCATCTTCCCACCCATCAGTCACCTGGGTGCCCTGTGGAGCTGCCTCTGACGGTGCGGCCAGGCTGGTGGAGGAGGCATCCCTGCCACAGTCGGGAGTCGGACATCCAGCAGGGGTGGCCACATCAACGACTGCACCCCAGCCGGCGGAGGATGTGCAGGCAGCAGGAGGCAGTGCACGGGCAGAGGCACAGCAGCAGCAGCAACGTGGTGGGAGCCATGAAGGCTCGGGGCCTTCAACATCGGAGGGGCAGGCATCGGCCGGAGGGCAGGAGGACCCAGGACAGAGAGTGTCTTCCGTGTGGCAGCGGTTGGGTGTTTTGCATTTGGAGGCTGACCATAGGGACCAGGGATCTAGATTGTGATGACATATTGGCTGGGGAACATGAGTTGGGGCCTGCTGGCAGGTGCCCCACAGTGCTGGGGGGTGGGGGTGGTGGGGAACATGAGTTGGACATGGGTGGGGGCCTGCTGGCAGGTGCCCCACAGTGCTGGGGGGTGGGGGTGGTGGGGGTGGTGGGGAACATGAGTTGGACATGGGTGGGGGCCTGCTGGCAGGTACCCCACAGTGCTGTGGGGTGGGGGTGGTGGGGAACATGAGTTGGACATGGGTGGGGGCCTGCTGGCAGGTGCCCCACAGTGCTGGGGGGTGGTGGGGAACATGAGTTGGACATGGGTGGGGGCCTGGCGGAGGGTGCCCCTGCACTGGTGGGGGGTGGGGGTGGTGGGAGACATGGGTGGGGGCCTGCTGGCAGGTGCCCCACAGTGCTGGGGGGTGGGGGTGGTGGGGAACATGAGTTGGACATGGGTGGGGGCCTGCTGGCAGGTGCCCCACAGTGCTGGGGGGTGGGGGTCGTGGGGAACATGAGTTGGACATGGGTGGGGGCCTGCTGGCAGGTGCCCCACAGTGCTGGGGGGTGGGGGTGGTGGGGACATGGGTGGGGGCCTGGTGGAGGGTGCCCCTGCACTGCTGGGGTGGGGGTGGTGGGGACATGAGTTGGACATGGGTGGGGCCTGATGGAGGGTACCCCTGCACTGCTGGGGTGGGGGTGGTGGGGACATGAGTTGGACATGGGTGGGGGCCTGGTGGAGGGTGCCCCTGCGCTGCTGGGGGGTGGGGGTGGTGGGAGACATGGGTGGGGGCCTGGTGGAGGGTGCCCCTGCACTGCTGGGGGGTGTGAGTGGTGGGGACATGAGTTGGACATGGGTGGGAGCCTGGTGGAGGCTGCCCCTGCACTGCTGGGGGGTGGGGGTGGTGGGAGACATGGGTGGGGGCCTGGTGGAGGGTGCCCCTGCACTGCTGGGGGGTGGGGGTGGTGGGAGACATGGGTGGGGGCCTGCTGGCAGGTGCCCCACAGTGCTGGGGGGTGGGGGTGGTGGGGAACATGAGTTGGACATGGGTGGGGGCCTGCTGGCAGGTGCCCCACAGTGCTGGGGGGTGGGGGTGGTGGGGAACATGAGTTGGACATGGGTGGGGGCTTGCTGGCAGGTGCCCCACAGTGCTGGGGGGTGTGGGTGGTGGGGAACATGAGTTGGACATGGGTGGGGGCCTGCTGGCAGGTGCCCCACAGTGCTGGGGGGTGTGGGTGGTGGGGAACATGAGTTGGACATGGGTGGGGGCCTGGTGGAGGGTGCCCCTGCACTGCTGGGGTGGGGGTGGTGGGGACATGAGTTGGACATGGGTGGGGGCCTGGTGGAGGGTGCCCCTGCACTGCTGGGGGGTGGGGGTGGTGGGAGACATGGGTGGGGGCCTGGTGGAGGGTGCCCCTGCACTGCTGGGGGGTGGGGGTGGTGAGGACATGAGTTGGACATGGGTGGGGGCCTGGTGGAGGGTGCCCCTGCACTGCTGGGGGGTGGGGGTGGTGGGAGACATGGGTGGGGGCCTGGTGGAGGGTGCCCCTGCACTGCTGGGGGGTGGGGGTGGGGGTGGTGAGGACATGAGTTGGACATGGGTGGGGGCCTGGTGGAGGCTGCCCCTGCACTGCTGGGGGGTGGTGGGAGACATGGGTGGGGGCCTGGTGGAGGGTGCCCCTGCACTGCTGGGGGGTGAGGGTGGTGGGGAACATGAGTTGGACATGGGTGGGGGCCTGCTGGCAGGTGCCCCACAGTGCTGGGGGCTGGGGGTGGTGGGGAACATGACTTGGACATGGGTGGGGGCCTGCTGGCAGGTGCCCCACAGTGCTGGGGGGTGGGGGTGGTGGGGAACATGAGTTGGACATGGGTGGGGGCCTGCTGGCAGGTGCCCCACAGTGCTGGGGGGTGTGGGTGGTGGGGAACATGAGTTGGACATGGGTGGGTGCCTGGTGGAGGCTGCCCCTGCACTGCTGGGGGGTGGGGGTGGTGGGAGACATGGGTGGGGGCCTGCTGGCAGGTGCCCCACAGTGCTGGGGGTGGTGGGGAACATGAGCTGGACATGAGTGGGGGCCTGCTGGTAGGTGCCCCACAGTGCTGGGGGGTGGTGGGGAACATGAGTTGGACATGGGTGGGGGCCTGCTGGCAGGTGCCCCACAGTGCTGGGGGGTGGGGGGGGGTGGGGAACATGAGTTGGACATGGGTGGGGGCCTGCTGGCAGGTGCCCCACAGTGCTGGGGGGTGGGGGTGGTGGGGACATGAGTTGGACATGGGTGGGGGCCTGGTGGAGGGTGCCCCTGCACTGCTGGGGTGGGGGTGGTGGGGACATGAGTTGGACATGGGTGGGGGCCTGGTGGAGGGTGCCCCTGCACTGCTGGGGGGTGGGGGTGGTGGGAGACATGGGTGGGGGCCTGGTGGCGGGTGCCCCTGCACTGCTGGGGGGTGGGGACATGAGTTGGACATGGGTGGGAGCCTGGTGGAGGCTGCCCCTGCACTGCTGGGGGGTGGGGGTGGTGGGAGACATGGGTGGGGGGCTGGTGGAGGGTGCCCCTGCAGTGCTGGGGGGTGGGGGTGGTGGGGAACATGAATTGGACATGGGTGGGGGCCTGCTGGCAGGTGCCCCACAGTGCTGGGGGGTGGGGGTGGTGGGGAACATGAGTTGGACATGGGTTGGGGCCTGCTGGCAGGTGCCCCACAGTGCTGGGGGGTGTGGGTGGTGGGGAACATGAGTTGGACATGGGTGGGGGCCTGGTGGAGGCTGCCCCTGCACTGCTGGGGGGTGGGGGTGGTGGGAGACATGGGTGGGGGCCTGCTGGCAGGTGCCCCACAGTGCTGGGGGGTGGTGGGGAACATGAGTTGGACATGGGTGGGGGCCTGCTGGCAGGTGCCCCACAGTGCTGTGGGGTGTGGATGGTGGGGACATGAGTTGGACATGGGTGGGGGCCTGGTGGAGGCTGCCCCTGCACTGCTGGGGGGTGGGGGTGGTGGGAGACATGGGTGGGGCCTGGTGAAGGGTGCCCCTGCACTGCTGGGGGTGGGGGTGATGGGGACATGAGTTGGACATGGGTGGGGGCCTGGTGAAGGGTGCCCCTGCACTGCTGGGGCGTGGGGGTGGTGGGAGACATGGGTGGGGGCCTGGTGGAGGGTGCCCCTGCACTGCTGGGGGGTGGGGGTGGTGGGAGACATGGGTGGGGGCCTGGTGGAGGGTGCCCCTGCACTGCTGGGGGGTGGGAGTGGTGGGAGACATGGGTGGGGGCCTGGTGGAGGGTGCTCCTGGTGGCTGGGGGTTCAGGGGGACATGCGTTGGTGGGCAGTAGTGCAAGTTGACATGTGGGTTGGCTGGGGGGCATGGCCATGGTGGATGGGGTGCCTGCAGGACATGTGCAGGGTAGGCCCCTGTGGTGTGAGCCACCTGCAGGGGCCGTGGAGGGTGTAGAGGGAACACCTGGGAGGACCCACACGTGCAATTCACGTGTGGTGCTCCCCGCGCACCCCTGTAATACACGTACCCTGATGGAATCGCGTGTGATACTTTCCGCGCACCCCTGATATGCACGTACCCTGCTGATATCGCGTGTGAAACTTCCCGCACACCCCGAAATACACGTAGCCAGGACATTCGCGTGTGGAACTTCCCGCGCACCCCTGATATACATGTACCCTGCTGACTTCGCGTGTGAAACTTCCCACGCACCCCAAGATACACGTAGCCAGGAGATTCGCGTGTGTAACTTCCCGCGCACCCCTGATATACATGTACCCTGCTGACTTTGCGTGTGAAACTTTCCACGCACCCCAAGATATACGTAGCCAGGAGATTCGCGTATGTAACTTCCCGCGCACCCCAAAATACACGTAGCCAGGAGATTCGCGTGTGGAACTTCCCGCGCACCCCGAAATACACGTAGCCAGGACATTCGAGTGTGGAACTTCCCGCGCACCCCTGGAATACACGTACCCTGCTGATATCGTGTGTGAAACTTCCCGCGCACCCCGAAATACATGTAGCCTGGACATTCGCGTGCGGAACTTCCCGCGCACCCCTGGAATACACGTACCCTGCTGATATCGCATGTGAAACTTCCCGCGCACCCCGAAATACACGTAGCCAGGACATTCGCGTGTGGAACTTCCCGCGCACCCCTTATATACAAGTACCCTGCTGAATTCACGTGTGAAAATTCCCGCGCACCCCTGATGTACACGTACCCTGATGGAATCGCGTGTGGAACGTCAAGCGCACCCCTGTAATACACGTACCCTGCTGAAATCGCGTGTGGAACTTCCCGCGCACCCCTGAAATACACGTACCCTGCTGAAATCGCGTGTGGAACTTCCCGCGCAGCCCTGAAATACACGTACCCTGATGGAATCGAGGTGTGAAACTTCCCGCGCACCCCTGAAATGCACGTACCCAGCTGAAATGACGTGAGGTACTTCCCGCGCATCCCAGTGAGACACGTAGCCCGCTTGCCGTGCTGGTACAGGGTTAGCGCAGCCCTTTGCGCTGGATTGGGGATTTTGATGGCTTTTCCCTGCGCGAGAGGCGTTCTTGGAGCCGTAACTGGCGCTGCTGCAGGGTCGCTGCGCCACTGTGCGCCACGGCTGGTTTTGGTAGCTGGAATCCATGAATACGCTGTGCGCGGAAATGGGTTTTGGCGCACGGATTAGCACGCGCACACTGTGCGCCATCCGCGTGCGCCACTTGTGCGCTGAATTCTATGAATTACCCCCCAAGTCTCTTATTACGTCTTATTGTTGCAGGGATCCAGATGAAATTTGGTATTGTATTTTTATAAATATGAAGCTAGCTGTTCGGATTGCAATAGTGCAATTTTTAGAATCACTGTTTCCTAGTACACAAAAATAATACATAGAAATCAGTTAAATTGTTTGTATATGGCATTTTATGTTATTTAATTTTTATTTGATTTGGATTTACCTTAAGATTTAAAGGAACATTGTGAAAGATAAGGAAACTCTATGGTATGTATGTGTTTAGATTATATGTGTATAATATGATGATGATGTGATTGAATTTATATTTGAAAAGTTGATTGTATCAGCTAGCCAAATAAAAGAAAGAAGTGAGCTGCTATGCCTTCATTAAAGCCTGTACAATATAATGCAGCAATGCAGCTGTTACTGTGCATGCATTTGGAGTTGGCGAGTAGCACAAAATGGTTGCCCAGGACATTTTACAATTGGTGAGACAGCAGAAGTGAGCTGCTATGCCTGCATTAACCTTATGGTATACATGACTGCCCCTGTTGCACAATAGGGAGCCACAAGTCACCATCTGCATTTGCTATCGGTAGGCGCTTATAAAACCGTTCCTTGACGAAGCCTTTTACCACATTCCGCCACGAAAGGAAGTCCTCAGAAAGTTGTACAATGCAAAATGTACACAGCCACTCACACACCAGTATGCACACTCAACACAATGTAAAATTGAGCAACATATGTACAGATGTGCCTGGGTGAAAGCATTTGCAGATGGGGCCTGCATTACGCATGAAATGAGAAGTAAAACATAGGTTGCACTAGGGTGTTCAGTGTGTGGTGAGGCCCAGCGGTCAGTGATGGTAGAGCAATGGCAGAAGGGGAAAACAATGGAGAACACATGAAACATGGAACCTACACAGCAATATGGTGTGTTGCGTGTGCTAAGCTTGTAGACCCGTCCATGCATGGGTGGCCACCTTGCACTGGGAAAAGACTGCTGTGGGCTGAAGTTGGTTTTACAATCCTGTCCTCGATGTGCGGTTTGTAATCATTGCATAAAATGTTGCTTTTAGGGTTGTGGAGATTGTGCAATTATTACACTGTGTAGCATATGCATGGACCTGATGGAGTGCCGACTCCTCCAGTGTGTCCTGTGGGAGAAGTGTTGAAGTAGTGGATGCTTAGAAGTAGCTAGGGGTGACCTGCATGTACCTGGCCACTTGTTCACCTGCATAAGTCTGTTATGTTGAGCTTGGTATGGTCAAGGGCAACACTGTTGGATATATGCCAAAAAGCCTGCAGCCCGTAGGGTAGTGTCCGAAGAGGCTAGGCTTGATCAATAGTACACCACCATAATGCCGCCATGCACTTTTAAGCATGCATGTCTCCGCTGGTGGCGACATTAAAAAAATGGTTGTGCAGGACCTTGTAGACGTGGTTGCACAGCACAAGTGGCCTGATATGCGTCCGGTACCATATGGTACCCATTATGCCACCACCTTGCACATTGGGGAGCCACATGGCGCTACTTGCACATTAGGGAGCCACATGGCGCTACTTGAGGTTGATATCAGTTGCCTTTTGCACCACCTGCCATATGTTACGTTTCTGGAATGTGGAATGTGGGAAATGTTCTGTTTCATGAGGCCACTATGTTGTGCTGGGTGTAGGTAAGGCCTACAGTATTGGGTACATGTCCAAGGGCTGTAGGCTGTTGGTTATGCACCCAAGAGCCTATCCCTTGATGACAGCCAGCATACCATACTGCAGCCAGGTACAGTTGCCCCTGTTTGTGTCCGAGGACAGTGGCCTTTGATTAATGGGTGTGGAGCGCATTTCACTCTTCGTGGAACAACCACAGTGAGGTGCTGTGCATTTGCAAGCACCTGCTGTATGTAATTGCACGTGTTGCACATTAGGCTGTAATTTGCCGACAGCTACAGGTCGGGTGGTGTTTTATAAACAGAAGCATGTGTGCCTTTATGTGCAGTGTTGGCATGTTCAGCATCGACCATGACAGCAATAAGGAGCAGGATTTGCACTTGGTGCAAGGAAATTGAATTATTCTGCCCCCCATTGGAAAGGCTGTTTTGTTTGCCACTCTGCATGCAGCATTGCATACAATCCTGTAGAACTGTAAGAGAAGCGTTGACATTCAGTACAAGTGTGAGGAGGAGATGGGAACGAAAGACATAAAAAACAATAAAATGTGTAAGGAAGCATTTACATAACAAAAACAGGACAACAAAAAAAACATTTCTTTTCTGAGACAGTACTACAAACCAAACTCCTTGTCCTGTTTTGCATTTACCCTCCCAACTCACCCACCTCGCTCCTTCCCTCCCTAACACAAAAAGTCAGCGGTTTACGCTGAACGTTATGCTTTCATGTGCCATATCCAGCCACTTTCTGGATGGGAGCCATGGCAAGGAAACTGTGGAGCGAAAGACACTGTTTATAAGGTTGGTGGGTCAGGTGTGTACTGAAAAAGGGTACCAGAGCGTTTCTTTGATCAAAGCAGTGCAGAAGGCTAAGGTGGAGGTGAGCAATGTAAGGAGCAGGCATGAGATTTATGTATTTCATTGGAGTTAGTAGCATGCAAGGTGTGGTGCGTGTGCCAAATATTTTTTGACAAGTTTGCAGTAAGGGGGTTAGTGCCGAAACCAAACAACAACTCTGCAGTGTACATGGTAGGTGGCAGGCATCCCACTGTAGTGCATGCATTTTGTGAATGATGTAATATGTGCAATTGTCTGCTACGGCATTTGTTATGCACCTACGCACACGTGTAGCAAACCACAATAAGGCAAATGAAGGCAAACAGAGGGGAGACAGGGACAATGAACCTACTAGGCTAGGTGTGACTTAGATCCCCGAAGTGCATGGGTGGAGGGAGAAGAAGGTATAGTACATGGGAAGAAGAAGAAATGACAAGCACAAATATGGGCCAATTGTGCCAAGTGTACGGATAAGTGCACACACAAGGTGGTGGATACACTGTTAGGCATACAGGAAACAGTTGTCAAGTGCAGGGTTTGCTAGAAAGCCAGTGTAGGGGTTCGCCTGGCGGGGGAGGTGACATGGGTTCGACATCACAGAGTCGTCAGGTAAGTAGTGCAGATTAAGTGTACATCATGCAGTTAGCTGGGGAGATGAGCAGAAACAGCAGACACAAAGAGAAAGAATTTGAGTTGCTTGCGGAACCAGCAATGGTTCCCCTCAAGTGTCAAGGAGGCAGGGAGCATGTTGCAGAGGGAGGCCCCAGGTGAAACAGCACATCTACCAACAATTATTTTTTTGTAGCAGCGCGTGACACTGAGGGAGATGAAAATGGATAAGGGAAGAGCTCGCGCATGCATAGGGAGTTAGATTAGAAGGTATTGTGGTCCCAGGGGCCAGAAGGCCTTCTGCATAATGCATGGTCTTCTCCGTTTACTGCTTGCAGCCACTGGGAGCTATTAGCGACATTTCAGTGCAGGACAGATACCATCCCAAGTCGCGCACTCCTTTTCTGGATGCGTTGCACAGGGCGGAGAGTGCAAGGGGACAACATTAAAAATAGCCTGCTGCAATAGTGCAGCATACCCAGAAGTACAGCTGTGCAGACAATATCTTTTGAAGCGTTGCTTTCCCTGGGTACCATGCAATTAATGCTGCTATTGATGCCATTTTTGTACACTTTATGTAGGAGTTGGGTTAGTGGGTAAAAATTTCGTACCATTGTGGGAAGGAAAGCAAGGAATTCCTGTGTGGATATTACACTGTATGCTATGGGTCAATGAGAACGTTGCAAGCACCTATCACTAACATGCCACTTCATGGTAGGGGATGGGAAAAGTGCACTTGTTTTTTGTTAAAAAGTGTAGGCTTTGTTAGGTCTCTACAAAAGAAAATCTGTTTGATTTCAAGGTGCTCTTTGCTATTTAGAAACAGTTACTGCATTTACCTACTGAGTACACTATTATCACTTTCTTTACTTGATTGTGTTTACTTATCGACATGTTGTTTGTTTTACCACGACCTATTAAAATAGTTCATTTGTATAGAAGTAGTACATGTGTCTTGATCTCATACATTGTTCACTAGGTTGCATGGAGTTCTAAAAATCCAAAGTGAATGTCATGAATGAGATTTGTGATGGCATCTTTGTCATGGGTGTTAGTCTTTGCAGTGCACACTGGTGGCGCGAGTTATGGTTGCTTAGCTTACAATAACTTGCAAATTTCGGGGGGGTAATGTTTTACCTGTAACCATAACGTCCCTGTAACAATGTTTGTGCATTGAATTGCATAGGTTTTTGCTAGTGCAACATAACCATGACGTTCCTTTAACAACGTTTTTGCCATAAAAAAAATAATATATATATATATATATATGGCACTCCTGGAGCAGCGGACCGTGGCAAATCCTTCGGTCCGCAAGAAATTACAATCTCAATGTCCACAAGAGTAGTGTTTTTATTTTGCAAATAGGTGAACAGGGAAGCACACAACACGATGCATTTCATGGTAAACAAACCGCTTGTTCACGTATGTATATATGTATATATATAGCCTCCTTACTGGTGTAGACACCAGACGTTGAGTAGCACTCCTTGACACAAGTGAATATAACCATCAAACGTTGTATTCCATAGTTTGGAAACTGTTGGATCCGCGGACGGTCGGGGTGGAGGAAAAAGTCTGGAAAATATATTTTGGGTCATTTGCTGGTGGAAAGTGGGGCTGGGAAGTGTGTGGGAGTAGACAAAAGAGGATATGGGGCTGTTTTGTAGGTTGAATAAGGGCGGGCAGGTAGTTTGCGGGCTGTGCACTGAACAGACAGCTTGGAAAAGAAATTTGTGGTTATTTGAGGTATGGAAGAGAATGTAGAAATGGTAGGGAAGTGGAATGAAGGCAATGTAGAGCTGTTTTATAGGTGAAGAAAGAGTTTGGAAATGCTGGCGGGCCCGCGGTCAATGTCGGTGTCCGCGGACACCATTTCGATTGCAGGGGGATGGGTGAGAGATCTATTGGTTGAGTCTGTCTGATACGTTGTTGTTATAGTTCATTGTGTTGTGAGTAGATGCCCCCCAGAATATGTGCACTGGGTAAAATAACCACAGTAGTAATATGTGTATTGTAATTATAGGTAATGGAGTAATAGGAGTATGGCCAGAATAACCATAGTAGGAATATATGTACATTAATTGTATATAGTGTAGTGGGAGTACAAAGTGTTTGTCATATGGAGGAATTATGTAATTTAATTGTATATGGTAGTTATGATTGTAGTACAATTGAGGATAGTGCTCACAGAATATGTAGTTCATTAAGATTCTTGTGACTACTTAGGGCCTCATTACACGGATGGCGGTGAACCATGGCGCTATTAGCACCATGGTTCATGCCGGTAAAATACCGGCACCGCCTTGGTGGAAAGGGGAATTACCGCCCTATTCCAAGGTTGGCGGGGCGGTAATTCCCCCTTCCACCATTGCCCTTCCCCATTCCCATTTTTGCTCCATAGGGCTCTATGGGAATGGGGAAGGCGCTAATTACGGTACCGCAAATTGCAGTACCGTAATTAGCTCCCTGGTCCCTTTGCGGGTTGGTTTTTACCGCCTGCAAAAAGCAGGTGTTAAATTCCCCAACCCGCAAAGCGACCTCGTAGTAAGGCGGTAAGGATTTACCGGTACCGGTAAAATACCGGTACCGGTAAACCCTTACCGCCATCCGTGTAATGAGGCCCTTAGTGTTTAGTAAGAGGTTGGTGTTTATGAGGTTTTCGGTAATGTTTTCGGAAGGTACAGAATTTTGTAAGTCACCTTCAGTTCCAAAGTATTTACGTGGGATGTGCTCTATTTCTTCAAGGAGGTCTTTGGATTTTCCGTGTAGGAGAATGTTATTTAAATGTTCCAGTTGTAGAGCAGGACTTTTTGCATAGTATAGTAGATACACAAGATTCCGCATAGTAGAATGGCGTGTCGCTAGCATTTTTATTAGGTGGAAAGGGCTTTTGCAAGCAGTTTCTGAAATGCAGGTTAATGAATGTCCTTGCATGTCCTTGTAAAATGTTCATTTTATGTTTGTCTTTTAGTTTGACATAGTGATTGAGGAATTGTCATAAAGATTTAAAGGATTGTTGGCGTACATTACACATTGAGCTGCATGTCCATTTGTACACTGGATGGTTTGTTTGGGTGAAAGGAGCATTTAGTTCCAAGCATGTTGGGGATTTTCATATCATACCCTCTACCACTATTGTCTATGGCAATTGTTTTTTCTTGTTCTTGTTTATAAGCTTCTTCATTGAAGTATGGTTCTGGGCTGCTTGTGTGCATCCATTCACCATCACAGAAGTTTGAAAACGTCTGCATATTGACACTGCGCATGTTTAGAAGTAATTGTTGTAATTTATTGATTAATTTAGTTAGTGGTTTCATTCTGTTTAAAATCAATATAAACAATTTTCTCTTTAGTAGAAAAGCGCTGTCAATTAGAGCCCGCAGGATTAGTCTTCAGCAGTAGTTTTTAAGGGAAGATTGTGACTTTTCAGATATTTTTATAAGAGCTCTACGGTGGACATTTTTTTGTAACATAATTTTTGTTGGATTGCTTTACCGTGACTATGTTAACTCTGGTAGACAGAGGATTGGGTTTGTTAGTAGGTGCACTTTTCTTTGTACATAACTTTATACTTTTTTGTTTTCGCAAGAGGGGCCGTGCTTTTTTAGTAATGGTTGGTTTTGTTTTGTTGAGTGAGGCTACTAACTCTTTTGTTTCATGGTTTTCTATAAAATGTTTCAGAGGTGGATGACTATGTGGTATACCTTAGTCTTATCTGCTCTATTCGTCTTTCTTTTCTACGGAATTTCTGTTTCGTAGGCATTTTGTTGTGTCTGTTGGGAAAAGAGAAAGGTTGTATTGGGAAGTTGTGCAATGTATATGCATTTATGGTGTGTGGGTGTGATTGTAGATATGAATAGAGTACTGTTTGATTGTGAAGTTGTATATTAGGTGTGGTTGGAAAGGTTGTGGGAATAGGAATCTACAGAGGTGTGATGGTGTTGAGTTAGTAACGCCGGAAGTGAGTGGTGGTGTGATGGAATCTCTATGGTGATTGTGCTGTATTGTGGAACATAGTAGGTGTTGCAATGGTGGTGTGTAGATTGAAATAAGAGGAGTGTGTATGGTGGAAGATAATGGACTAGGTTGAAAGAAATATTGGTTTGAGAAAAGTAGTCTGGGGTAATACATATATACTTTCTTGCTGTAAAAGCATACATATATTTGGTCCAATACTGTACTTACCTTGTCAGATGTGAAGGGTATTTGTTTTTTGGTTCTTGATTGAACTGATGTGCTTCTTTCCTGTACTTGTAAAATAAAGTTAGTAGTCATATTTGGTAATGGTGAAGTACTGTTAGGAAGGAAGGGTTATATGGTAATTGAAGGAGTGGTGGGGACAAAGTTAATTAAATTGGTGGACGGTTAGAAATTGTTGCTTTTAGGAGCATTTCCTTGAAATTTAAGAGATGTGTGTGTGCATTTGCAGAAGCTCTGTAACAATTTGTAAAAGCGAATAAAAGGTGATTGAAAATATTTTTAGTACACTTTAAATGGCAGTTGGTGTGCATAAGTTTAATGTGTTAGAAGTATATGAGTACTTGCCAACATGATGCATTATAATCTGTTGGTGTTTATGCAGTCATAGAGTTTTTGTTTGCATTATGGGACTTGTTGCACATTTACCATTATAAACGTTGCTGTGCAAGTCACAGAATGTAGAGAAAAAAGTAGGACTGCATAAGCAGCTGAAGATTGGAATGGGTTCTGTTAGGAACTCTACATGTACAGTTAATAAGCACCAATTGAAAATGGTTCACAAATCAATGTTTCCTGCTTTTGCATGTTTTATGCAATGTGACACACCACTGCTCGAAATGGAGATATGTATTTTTTAACTTTGTTAAAAAGGCTTCCAAAAAAATATTTAGAATAGATAGCATTACATATGTTTATTTGAAATACATGTCAGAGTTTGGGATTGTGAAGTTTAGTTGTGTTTTTTACTTTGCATTCTGGGACTTGTAGTTGCAACTTTATAATGGATGAAGTGAATTGTAACTGACAGAATGCGAAGGAAAAAAGAAAGACTTGCAAAGCACCTATACATTGGAATGGGCGCTATTTGGATGTTTGCATATGCTGCCAAGATATTAAACTGTGAGACACTAAGTGGCATTTCAAAATGGTGCACAGATCTATTTTATTTGGTTCAACAAAGGTAGCAGGCGCCCCTCTCTCGGAAGAACAAGGCATGATGATGGGAAATATCCATTTGCATATCAGTCTTTGTCCCACCCACATGGGCAAATGGATATTTCCCATCTGTGAAGGTACAGTGAGCAAAAAGCAGATGGCTGCGAACTCTCAATGTGGTTAACAACCACTGAACAGGTTATCATGCCTTGTTCTTCCGAGAGGGGCGCCTGCTACCTTTGTTGAATTATTTGAAGGAACTTGGGGTTGGTCACCCTAGGTTACCTGGGGGCAACCAGATGAGGACTCCCTGCTCACTGTGCTTAGAGAGGCTCAGCTTCACCTCACTGATGATGCCCAGCAAGGCTGAAACACGTGTATGGGGTTGCTGATGGTACTCTTGTTCAGAGAGGAATTGCCATAGCATTTCGGTGCTGGACTGCCCTTGTGGGCAGGACAAAGACTGATATGCAAATGGATATTTCCCATTTGTGAAGGTACAGTGAGCAAAAAGCAATGGCTGCAAACTCTCAATGTGGTTAATAACCACTGAACAGGTTATCATGCCTTGTTCTTTCGAGAGAGGGGCGCCTGCTACCTTTTTTCTATTTTATTTGGTGTTCCCCTGTTTTATGGAAAAGTGACACAGTGCTGCTGTACATGCACATATGCATTTTTCAACGTTCATGAAAAAGCTTCTAAAAAGAAACATTTTGTAATGCAGAGCATTTTAATTGGTTGCTGCTTCATGTGAGCAGGTGATGAATGCTGCACTGCATGGCATTTGCTAGAGTGGTTAAAAAGACAATATGCTTATTGCAAACCTTATTACAGGGTAAGTAGCAGGAACTCTGTATATATAAATATTTGGGAAAGAATTCAAGAAAACATATATAACAATATAAGCATACCTGTAATATATTTTCTTAGATGCAGATCTCAGTGAATATGGAAATAGAAATGTTGGCCAGTCGCACAATAGTTTCTGATGCAAATGTGTTTTATTAAGAGGAGATATGTACTCTAAGAGTTCAAGTATACATATGAAGTATTGATGAGCGATGACAGGGTTAGGTGTACAGGTTTTGGATGTGATTGGTGGATGAATGTGTAACTCCTTGAAAGCAGCCAATGAGGGAGTGTTAAGAACATGGAAGTGGAAAGGGTAGAAGGGGTTCCCTCTGCAAGCAGGTTTGCAGACACTACAGCAGTCAGCGGATGGCACATGCCAAATCCGGGCCTTTTGTGGATGCCTGCCATGGAAATGGGACTGTGGGGAGTAGCCAATCTGGTTTGATGGGGTGTGGTGTACAGGAACGGGTGGGGTAGTAGGAGTTTTGTTTCCAGGAGTTGTGAGAGCAGTGATAAAGGCTATGGCAATGCCTTTGAGAAGGCAGACTGTGTGGATTCTGGGGGACTCTTCAATACAGTCATTCAAAGTCTATGCTTAGAAATATTGCATTGGCAGAAGTGGAGGTTTCCTGACATGCAGTTTGTGGCTCAAACTGAGCAAGCTTGCTTTCATTTTGTGAGTATATGGTTCACTTCAAATATCCAGATATTGTGATTGTCCGTTGTGGAGGGGACAGTTTGGGGTTTGTGACTCCAGTGTCTTTGCAAGATGCACTGATGATTTTTTTTTAAATCCTAATGCAACTGTTTCCTGCTGTTCAGATGATTTTTTCGGAAATAAATCAGAGGCACACATGGAGATGTCCAACAATGTTTGGCAGTCCTCATATTGAACAATCAAGACAGATTGTAAATAAAGGTGTACCTGCTTTTTTGTATCTGCCATCTTGTTTTTCTCTCAATGCAAGAGATATTCGCGCCTTTAATCAAGGTTATGGGGAAATGAAACACAGTAACAAGCCCTTCATGCCACCTACACCATAGGCTGCATGACACGTGTTGTGGCACCGTAATCCAGAACTTGCACAGCCCACATAGATCACGGTCCACCCTTCCCCCAGGACCGATGAGAAGGGGCACTCTTTTTAATCACATTGTATTAAATACAGATTTGCACTAAGTTTTCCGTGCACTTGATAAATGGCATTTTGTTATTCCACAGAAACCCTCTTTGTCCTATTTAAGCACACTCCATGTTTAGTGGGACCACCACTAGGTCTACTCTCACCAAATCTTCTAAGACCTACACCACCACCTCCCTAGTCACACACTAACTATGGGCTAGAGAGGAACCACACCCCTGGGGCGCCATTTAGTAATCCTACTTCCTCATCCCCTTACAGACGTGACCGCGCCTGTTGACAAGATGACGACTGCATCCTAAAGAAGTGGATCCTTCCACCTCTTAATCTGAGCCACTAAGCTCCTCGGATTCGGTAAGCACCGGCATCCGCCCTACATAGTATTCATAACTTTTCTCTGCTAGATCTTTGCTGACCACGTACATCCTGACACGTTTTTTGTCTGTTTCACTCCTACAGACCACATAGGACCCTCCACTCATAAAGACACTCCAGTCCTGATGAAGGCCTACACCATTAGAGCTCACCTAGCTCCACGCCAAATGGCAGAAACACTGTTGTGTTGACATGTATTATATGTTGTTGTTCAACTCTTTATTGTGCCCACACTCTATGGGCCCCCACCTGTTTATGATTCCACTGAATTCTCTAAGCTTCCTTCCCAAGGAACCTATAGAGAATGAACAAACTGTACAAGTAGATGTCTCAAATATTGACTACTTGATCATTCGTACTTAGGTACTACACTTTGTATGTCTTCAAATGTGAATGTCCTATGTTTTTTGAAAAATACCAGTGTTTTACTACACCACTGTACTTCAAAATAAAACCCTTTTGTACAGAAGAACAGTTTCATGAGAATTATGTGACCACCCACACAAGGGGTCACCCACTCAGGGTGTAGCAGTGGTCTCTTCAGCAGAGACTGACCTGACCTTGCTCATTAGTTTTATGATATTATTGTACCAACCTGAGCAGAGCAAGGCAGTAACCAGGTACCCTTCAGAATACTAGTAGAGGTGGTGGGATGACTAGAGGGCACTGAGTGAAAGTTGGTAGTTAGAGGCGATCCAGAACCGAGTTTGCAACACAAAGCTTTCTGGATCCTCAGCTATAACCGCAAGTAGCCGACCTCTGAAAGCAGACTGCGTCACAGAAGCAGCAAGTGTTTTGGGGTGAAAGGGAGAGGGCAGGGGGGTTAAGGAGGCCGTTTGGGGATTGGGGGAGGTAAGGGGGCACTTGGTGATGGCCTGGGGGGCAGGGAAGCATTTATTTTGGTTATTTTGCTGATATTCGTGGCTATATACGACGCTATCAAGGACTACCGATACCCGCAGGTAAGAGTAGATCTGTATTTGCAGCTATATTTTTGGGGGTGTCTGTGTTTCATTTATTTTGAAAAGTTATTTGTACAGGTATTGTGATGTCAGGAGTGAAAATCCACTGGCCAAGGCCAAAGGCCATGGTCAGTGACCTGGTAGGTATTAGAGAGTCTTTTTTATTGTGGATGTGTGTTTTCATACTTTTGAGCATGTGAGACTTCAGAGATAAATACAAGAAAATAGTTTAACAAAATTAATATAAAAAGGAGCGAATTGTAGTCTAGTTTTAGATGCACCATATAATGTATTTTATGTTGTCTATTCTCACTTATAGTATTATATTGTGTGGGTGTGAAATGTTTGCCTATCTAGTTTATTGTTATGTATTTTTCTAGGCTTTCGTATTTTTCAGTTAATTTACATAAGTACCTGAGTAGTGTTGTACTGTATTGATTATTTAAGTTGGATTTTGGTATAAATATTGTGGTTTAAATTACTGCATACAAAATTACCAATGGTCCAAATCGCCATTGCCAAATTTATTTCCATATGCATCTTGACTAACCAAAGAAAAATAAGCTGTGATTACTAGATTGTCTATTCTAAAAATGTCCATTCTCCTACATGGAACTGCCAAAGAACTGCTTCAAGATATAGCGCACAAAAAAGTAAATACTTTGGAACTGAAGTTAATTAATAAAATTCAGTAACTTCAGAAAACATTACAGAAAACCACATAAACACAAACCTCCTACCAAAGAATCACATACCAAAAAGAAATAGTGAAATTTCAAAACACACCTGCTGAAATCCCAGACCAAGCATGTGTCTGTTGTCACAGAACTTTTTTATAAAAAGAGCACAAAAATACTAGATATGGCCTTCAAAATAGAGGACAAAAGGGAATCACAATGGTTCCAATTAGCTTTATATCTAGCAGCAGAAACTAAATACAAAATAACTGCCCCATCAATATTTTGCACGTACTGCAACACAAAGCTTTACAATAACCAAATTACATCACAGGCTATCACTAATAACTTAGAATTATTCCCACTTCCAAAAGCTCTCAAATAACTTAACTTATAGGAGAGCATTATAATCCAAATAATACACCCATTTCAAGCTATAATACGCCTTTGACCGAAATTGGACAAATTTCCTCCATCCGAGTTACTAAAGGGCATATGTGGCAAAGTAGTATATTTGCCATAGATCTGAAGGAAAATATAGAAACTCTTGGAGTACAAAGACCAATAGATCAATCTTTGATTTTACTAGTTAACAGTGTACCAACAAAGGACCAAGAAATTGGGCAAAAACTAGTCAACTTAAACAAAGTTAGTCAAGCCTTACAATATCTAAAACAAAACAAGGAATATTACAAAGATATAAACAAAGAGGAAGACTTAAGAGAAACCACTCACATAATTCAAGATTCATCAGCAACTTACGAATTTGAACATGTAGATCCTGTTACTGCAGCCAGCATTTTAGACTAGTATACAATTCACCCACTACTCTCCAAAGACACAATTGAAGATGCATTAGAAACATATCAAATGCATCAAGTCAAAGGATCCCCAATGAGCATATGGGAAAAAAGTGTAGAAGCACGTTCTTTTCCTCTACTCTTTTCTACAGGAATGGAAGATATGATGAAAGGGCCACACAAATTAGCGCATCATAATATCGCTCTTTACAAGTGTATTCTGAAGACCCCATATTTAGACAAAATGTAGCATACATTTTTCACCTCCTTTTTTAACGTGAACTAGCAACTCTATGTTATGGAGTTGCACACACAATAGAAACAGGCTCTAATTATTTAAACATGTCCGCTGCCCAACTGTTTCAAAGGATAAGACAAAGATGATGTTTTGCAGTCAAGGGTCACAAATCTCTTGGCAAACATGCGTGGTACAAAAGAATACTGGTTTTCGATGTTGCGTTGTTGTACGTTGTATGCTAAGGAACCTATGGCCACCCACATGATTTATTAATTTAAGTTGTGTAGATTATACATGGGATGACTTGCACGACTTCTTATGCAATGCAAACCAAAATAATGAGGGAATAAATATAAAATCAACAGGAGAACTCTGTTCTCTTGAACTTGTCAGTGTATCAAGATACTTTCACCATCACTTCATTACCATACTTCACTTTATCTGCAGTAAAAATACCCCTCCACTCAGAGAAGTGCAACGCTTCTTTTGGAGAAAAGAATATCAATCCAGGGGAGCACCACACATTCACATGCTTTTGTGGATCGAAGATGCTCCCATATTTGGTCATGACAGTGACGCCACTGTTTTACAGTTTATTGAAAAATATGTTACCTGTGACATACCTTAGGAAACCACTTATAATGACCTACGTACATAAATCTTATGCTTCCAAAAACATAAGTGTGTCAAATACTGCCAACTTAGAGATAAAAAAAAAGGTAAATACTATATCAAATGTCACTTTGGCTTCCCTAGACCTGTTTTCGAAAAAGGACAAGTAAATAGCTTGCTGTCTTCTGTTAGACACAGCATAAAAGGCAAATCCCCTAAAAATGCATTCAACATTAAAAAGGACAAAGCATCCAAGTACATTAATGATTACATTGGAATCATTGCCCTCTTGTGAAATGCAAACATATATGTACAATACATTGCAGACAATTCCACTGTATTTGCAAGATATGTCACAGCCTATCTCACCAAAGCTGAGAACGCAGACCTAAAAGACCTCTGAGATGACATATCATCTTATAAAACATTATCACAAACATTGTACAGCTTTGGTATACAAAGGCTGTCATGCAATGAAGCTGCAGATCATTAAACAGGTACAGCCGTATATTGCAAATCTGAACACATTGTCTGGCTAAACCTTGGTCCAGCTTCATCCCGGAAAAGAGTACTAAAATACTACCAAGAGACAGAAACAATAGACACAAATGATGCCAACAGCCAGGACATTTAAAAAAACAATTTTATTGGCACATACTACCCAAACAGAAGTACTGCTTTAGAAAACATGTGCTTGTACGGCATAGCCCAAAACTACTCCTACAAAAACAATTTCACACCAGGCGAGACAACTAGCAAATATTCAGTCTCTACTTGTGATGGAAGCTTAGTAAAATTTACCAATCCAGGTCTAATTAATCATATAAAGTTATCATTTAAATCTCCACAACATAGAGTACTGTATTAAATGGCCTATTAAATGGCCCTACTACAACTTTTTAAACCTTTGAGAAAAGAAGAAGAATTACTAGGTGTGTATGACTCATTTGAAACTGCATTCAAAGCAAACGAAAGCAGTATAACTAATATCAATTTCAAACATACAAAGAAATGTTGGACAATGAACGCAAATACGAGGAATGCATTGAAGCTCAACTAGATAAAGACACTCCTGAGGGCAGTCAACCTTCCCTTACAGGAAGCCAAGATACACTCAGAGAACCACTCATTCTAAATGAAGCAGAAATAGCCATGATGAGGTAGAAAATACCATGTATCAATATAAACAATCTTAAACAGACTTGTCATTGCTCAAATCACAGCTAAATGATGAGCAACTCACAATTTATCTAGATGTCACTAAAGAAATTGAACATGGTTTTTAAACATGAAACTTAATGTGTAGCTGTAAAAATGATAAAGCTATGTTCCTGTATGTAAGTGGTGAAGCTGGTTCTGGTAAAACATTCTTAATTAAAATAACCAGCTAATTTCTACAAAACTTAACAACCAACAACCTTTCAGCTGTTGTAACAGCCCCCACAGGTTTAGCTGCCTACAACCTAGGAGGTGTAACTTCACACCGACTTTCCAGTAGAACACCAAAATAAATTAGAATACTACACATTATCAGCAGATGCTGCTACTAGAGTACGCATAATTCTGAAACAAATGAAATTGCTCCAATTAGATGAGGTAAGAATGGTTTCCAACCTCATGTTGGCTTTAATTCACCTCAGAATTCAAGAAGTCCTAAAAAACCGACTACAAAGAACTGTTTTCAGAGACTTCCTACAGTTAACACCAGTAAAAGAGCCACCTATTTTGAAAACATTCGGACGCAAACAATGTCACAACGCACTCGCCAGCATTGGAAATGTAAATCTCTGGCAACATTGTCTGTACAGAGAACTAACTTGAAACGTGCATCAGTCTGCAGACTTCACCTATGCTACCATTTTAAAAAGCATTAGAACCGGTCTGCTTACAAAAAATGCAAAATTCATCTTAAATAATAGACTAGTCCATGAGATATATTGTCATGATTCATGGCCCTCAAGGGCCTCTCCATCCCTCCAAAGACCGGAGTCAGACTTGGCGCTTGTGGCACCAGACTCACTCACTCCCATAGGATAACATTGGGGATTGGACTTGTAGTGCATTGATGGGGACAGGATGGATGCCCCCACATATTTCGGTTCCCAGAACTGCATGTGCGGTCTAGTCTTTTGGGTGTGGTTCAGCCCAGAGACACCTGGGAAATCCAGAGACTATTTAAGGCACACCCATGCTGAGAAACATGCTTTGCGTTTTCTGCACCTGCAGTGTGACACTCACCGTGTTCGGATCGGTCTCCAGTAGGCCTGCATCTTTCTTCTGCGCTCAGCTCCTGAAAGAACAAGAACACTGTTAGGAACAGCCTTACCTTGCGGCGCTTCAGCCCATCATTCATCGCTCCTTCTGTTCTGCAGGCATCTTTGGCGGTGTCATTCCCATCCCGGCACCCCACTTCCTAAGGAAAAGGCAAAAGAACAGAAAAAAGGCATTAGTAAGCATTCTGCAAATCTTCGCTCATTTTTAAATACTGTACGAGCTTCAAACGCTTACCTGAATCCCAGCCGCTCTGGGGGAACTCTCTCTCCGGAACATCTCATCCATCTGCAAGAGGGAAAAAACACTCCAGGTTAGCGTGGAAACATCTAGAGGTGCTGCATACAGTGCTTACCCGCCGCATTTGTTCTTCATAACCGGCATCCACGCTGAAAACGTCGCGGCACCTAAAAGACACAGAAAAAGAACTCAGTTCAATGCAAAAAGGGGTGCATCGCGCATCGCACTCTCACTCACCTTCAGCGCTACTCATTTTAGCAGCACGCCGCCATCCCTGGACGCCGGCCATCATCTAAGGAAGGAAAGGAACGAACTTAGTGAACTGTTCAAAAGACTCATTATACTTACCTGTCGGACTCTTGCCAGTGAAGTAACTAGGCAGCAACGAGCCTGCATCAATCAACGCGCCCCTGCTCTGAAAGCAGGACGGAGAGCACACTATCAAGAAAACAAGGTGAGCTGTGGATCAAAGGGAAGGGTTGGACCCGGGGAAGAAGGGGTTCAAGCACACAGAGATAATAGGGAGTTAAACTCTACCAATCCTGTGTTTCAGGCCCAGTCTCCAGTTGAATAGCCTCAAGTGAAGGGTTGGAGGTCGTAAGAGGTCAGAACAGGGTAAGTGACGTCCCTGTGGATACCAGGTGAGCGTTATAGAACGCAAAGATTCACATCAAAATCCACCTGGGCGTCATGGAAACGTCAGAAACTGACCAGTTAGCCCACAAGTTGGGGCAGCTACGTTCCGAAGTACATGCAGCCAAGCCGGAGACCAACACCCTGAGGAGAGAGCTGATAGTAGCCAAAGAACGCACTGATGATATAAGCCGGCAACTTCTCCAGTCACACGCAGGGCTTGCACCATTGCCGGGAAGCATGCCCTCGATGCCAGCGCCATCAGCCAATCCCGTTTAGATAACCCGTCCTGGGGCAGTTCCCTTGGCCCCACCCGACGATTTACGGGGGGCCCAAGAGGTTTGCAACGTTCATGAACCAGTGCCGCCTGCACTTCCTTTGTAGGCCAGGGGCCTTTCCGAATGACCAATCACGGGTTGCTTTTGTGCTATCCTACCTGAGTGGTAGCGCCGCGGACTGGTCTGTACCCTTTGTGGCCCAAGACGATCCTTTGCTGCATGACTTCAGGGGCTTTCAGCAGGAGATGGAAAAGCTGTTCGCCCGTCATACTCATAGGCAGGCATTAGACAACGAACTTCTGTCCCTACGCCAAGGGAATCAAGACCTATTAACATACATAGCCACGTTCAATAGACTCGTAGTTGAAGCAGAATGGCCAGTGGAGAAGAGAACCACATTATTTCATCGGGGGTTGCGGGGGGAGCTCAAGGATGTTCTCGCACAAGTAGTGAACCCCCCGAAAGACTGCACAGAATTCATTGACCTTGTTGTTCAACTGGATCATAGGTTACAGGACCGAAGAGCAGATTGAACCAGACCGGACCCTCGCCCTATGTATGTGCGTTCAAAGGACAATACTGCCCGAACAACGGAAGGTTCAGGAGAACCAATGCAAATCGGGGAGGTCAGATCCCCCTTGACTAAAGCGGAAAGAGATAAAAGGAGACAGCATCAGTTATGTCTGTACTGTGGAAGGTCAGGTCATTTCCATAAAGACTGCCCTGTGAAGCCACCGAGGAGGACGGTAGGGGCCACGGACAAGGAAGATACCATCAAGGAATCAGAAAGCTCCACAGCCCGGCAAGTGTAGGGGTCCACTTGTCGAGTAAAGAAAGTGAACTACAGACCTCCCATTTTGCACTATCTGTGGTCTTGATCAATCACCAATAACCATCTCGGATGCACGCAGTAAGAGCATACATAGGCAGTGGAGCCCTTGGGAATTACATCGACCAGGATCTTGCGGCAAAGATGGGGCTTCCGTTACGCCCCATATCAACCACCGACACTGTTACCACTGTCGATGGCACGGAAATAGCTTCTGGTCCAGTATCCCAATGCACTGCAGCTTTAACCCTTCTGTGCCAGGATGGACACCAAGAATCTATCGTTTTCGACCTCATTAAGGCAGCACAGTTCCGGTTGATTTTGGGAATGCCATGGTTGGTAGCTCACAATCCTCGAATCGATTGGCGAGCAAAAGAATTGGCCTTTCCCGAGACTTGCGCCCACACATGTTATCGCCAAGAGAAACAACCAATAGACACCAGAACCCCCACGCTTGCGACTGTGGCAATCGGCACCCTACCAAGTGAATACCAGGACTTTCAAGATGTCTTTTAGAAAGAACAGGCTAATACCCTGCCTCCACATAGACCATACGATTGCCAAATCGAACTGATACCCGGCGCACAAATCCCTTGTGGGCGAATTTACGCACTCACGGAACCAGAAAACCAGCACCTGAAGGCCTATCTTGACCAATACCTGGCCAACGGGTTCATCCGTCCCTAGAAGTCTCCAGCAGCCAGTCCTCTATTCTTTGGACCAAAAAAGGAGGGGGACTTGAGAATGTGCATCGACGATCGCGCACTGAACCAGATTACCGTAAAAAATCGCTACCCCCTGCCACTGATCCCTGAATTGCTTGATCAAGTCAAAGAAGCCCAACTCTACACAAAACTAGACCTGAGGGGGGCATATCACCTTGTTCGCGTAAAACAGAGGGACGAATGGAAAACCGCTTTTCGCACCAAATACGGCTTGTATGAATATCAAGTAATGCCCTTTGGCTTTTGCAACATGCCTGCTGCATTTCAATACTTCATGAACGATGTCCTACGGGAATTGATTGATGTCTGTGCTCTAGTGTACATCGACGATGTCCTAGTATATTCTGCATCAAAGCAGGACCACTTTAAACACGTTTGATCCGTATTGGAGAGACTCTGTCAACACCAGCTCTACGCCAAGCTCGAAAAGTGCTCATTCCACATCTCCGAGGTGGAATTCCTGGGCTTTATTCTCAGCCCGGATGGAATCCAAATGGATGTACGCAAGGTAGATGCTATCCTGAACTGGCCATCCCCAAATTCATTCAAGGCGGTTCAAAGTATGCTGGGTTTTGCAAACTTCTACCGCCGGTTCATCCCAGGATTTTCGCAAATTGTGCATCCCATCACGTCATTACTAAGGAAAAGGAACAAAAAGTTCCAGTGGACAACAGAGGCCGAGAAGGCTTTCCAGGAACTCAAAGCAAGATTCACATCTACCCCAATCTTATGCCACCCTCGCCCTGATCTCCCATACCTGGTGGAAATGGATGCCTCAGGCATCGTATGGCTCCATGGGTTTCCTTCAGTTTTGGTCTCAGACCGAGGTACTCAATTCATATCTAACTTCTGGAGAAAATGCTGCTCTATGGCCCAGATCGACATCCGGATATCCACCAGTCACCATCCCCAAATGAATGGACAAACTGAGAGGACAAATCAGACGCTCGAGCAGTATCTGCGTTGCATGTTACACCAAGCTGAAGGAAGCTGGTTTGACCTATTATTATGGATAGCTGAATATGCTTATAATAATTCCCTACACATCAGCACTGTGCAGACACCTTTTTATACCATGTATGGCAGGCACCCACGCACTTCAGAGATGGACGTTCCTACAACCCTGGAAATGCCAGCAGTCAAAACCTTGCACACAACCATTTCTCAAACCTTTAAAAGGGCAGCGGAACACCTACTTCAAGCTAAGAAGTAGACACCAAAAAGAACTCAGTTCAATGCAAATACGAAAGGGGTGCATCGCGCATCGCGCTCTCACTCACCTTCAGCGCTACTCATCTCAGCAGCACGCCGCCATTCCCAGATGCTGGCCATCATCTAAGGAAGGAAAGGAACGAAGTTAGTGAACTGTTCAAAAGACTCATTATACTTACCTGTTGGACTCTTGCCAGTGAAGTAACTAGGCAGCACGTGGATACCAGGTGAGCGTTACATATATGGGCGAAACACATCTGCTCCTGATGTCCTAGAAAAATTAACTCAACAAATTCTAAAATGCATGTCCTTAATGCCAACCCTTGCAAGCTTTACAAGGAGACTATGTTAAAAAAAGAAATCCATCCATAATGCCTATAAGTTCCCCAGAAAAATGAGTGGACACTATAACACTCGCTATGTGTCAACAGTCAACAGCGCGACTAAGTACGTAACACAGATGAATTGGAGAAAAAATTAATTTTGTGCCTAAAGAGCAGAGTAATACTTAAACGTAACCTTGATGTAGAACAAGGTTTAGTTAATGGAGCAATTGGTACAGTTGTTGGCTTCCAAACACATCCACATGACGACAACATTCAGTTTGTCAACATCCACTTCGACAAACGTACAGATCGTAAAGAAATTGGCCACACAGTAGCACATTTCCTTCTTTTCAAAGACATGTACGTATGCAGAAAACAATTTTCTCTATCTCTTGCATATGCTGTCACTATCCACAAATCGCAATGTCTAATCCCGGATCACGTATTGATTGACATTGGCAGCACAGCCTTTAAGGAAGGTATGAGTTATGTAGCACTTTAACATCTGCAGACACTCAATATTCTATTCCTAGTTCACTTTTATACAACCACAGTCAACACTGACATTCCTTGCACCCTAGAATACAACAGGCTACATTCACTGTACACACCCCATCTAGATATTTACCATGTACCTCAAAAAAGAAAAACTTTAAAAAGAGAACTAATGCAGATAGAATCTACAACAGATCTCCCAACAATACTGCTAAAGAAACAACAACCAACTCCTTCTCCATCAAATCATACAACCACAAAACTGTCTTTTTTTTTAAAACAACTTTTTATTAAGGTCTCAGCAGTTAAATGGCACCCAATCAATACATCACATGGTCTTACATACAACAGTGTCTTCACCAGAAGTTCAATAATTTACAGTCTACATAGCTGTTTCGTTATCCGAGGGCAGGTCACATAGGTACGCCCTGAAGGGGCCCCAGATGTCCTTTGGTCGGCTCATACTCGGTTGGGTTAGCACAAATTGTTCCTCGCATTCATTTGCATAGGTTAATTCACGTAAAAAGGTATTCATGGTAGGGGAGTTCGGGCTTTTCCATGATTGCAGTATACATTTTTTGGCGATAGCACATGACACATTAAACAGCCTTCTGATTTTTTCGGAACATTTCCCAATATCCCGAACAAGTATTTTTGGGGGGACAAATACGGGGGGATTTGTGTAAATTCTGTCAGCGTAGCTGCAACCTTCTCCCAGAATCGAGCCACAACCGGTCACTTCCAATACATATGATAGGATCCCGCTTGTGGGGACTTACATTTGGGGCAGTCACCTGTATCACCCGGCGTGAATTTAGCAATTCTGGCTGGGATATAGTGCAGTCTGTTAAGGATTTTAAACTGTATTTGGCGTAATCCCGCATTGAGGGACACCCTTCTTGTAAGCATTCAGTACCTTACCCACTTCTCTTCAGGAATTAGCATTTTCATATCAGCTTCCCATTTCTCTTTCACTCGGTTGGTCGTAGGGGTGCGGGTCTGTATCGTCGTATACAACTTGGAGATTCCCAGCCCACCTTGTGTTGTAACCATTTGTATGCACAGGTGGGAGTGGGGTTCATCAGGGAAGGATGGCCAGTGTGCTTGAAATGCGGACCTCATCCGATAGTACTGTAATGTTCGGAGGGATCCTCCTCCCACACCCCTCAAGAATACTGCAAGGGTCACAAACTTCCCGTCTATGTACATATCTCCCACCTTCATCTCTGTATCGGGGTCCCAGGCTTCCTGGATGCTGATGTCAAATGAGGGGGGAATTTTTGGGTATTTCCATAACGGGGCCTCGGTGTTATAGGGGATCTCAATGTCCAGTTTCTTGTATATCTCACTGTGCAGCTAACAGGGTCAGATTCACATGAGTCCTTGTGTCTTGTATCAAAGATAACTGACCTAACGTCTGTGGGTGTAGTAGTATACTCTTCTATCCACATGTGGGGTGAATTGTCTGCCTCATCATACCAATGTTTTGCGAACTGCGCCTGTGCCGCCATGTAATAGAGCTCAAAATCTGGTGCTGCTATTCCCCCTTTTTCATATGGTTCTATAGCAGTTTTGGGAGTACAATCATTTTAAGAATGGCAATTCTACCGTGTAGTGAGATTGGGAGATGTCTCCAGGTCTGTAGTTTGGTATGGAGTGTTTGTAGCGCCTGGTCATGGTTGTCAGCATACAGGGTCTGTATATTACTTGAAACCAGGACTCCCAGGTATCTGATGTGTCGCTCCGACCACTTAAGGCCGCACATCCGAGCCGGGCGGTTTGTGGATGGGGTGAGCAGGAACATTTCTGATTTAGCATTGTTCACCGTGTACCCAGAGTACTCCTCGAATTCGTTAATGTCTGCCATAATAGAAACAATGTTTTTGTCCGGTTCGTAGACGTACAGCAAGGTATCGTCCGCATATAGGGATATTATTTGAGTGGCACCTTTCAGTGGTAATATGTCTCAGACAAACCGCAGCCGCCATAGGCTCTATTGTCAAAGCAAAGAGGATAGGGGAGAAGGGGCATCCCTGTCTGGTGCCACGTCCCAGCTCAAACAGCTCAGATATAGTTCTATTCGTGCACACCCTTGCACCTGGGGCTGTGTACAGCAGCCTGACATACTTGATATAGTTGGGGCCCACTCCGAACGCTTCCAGCACCAAAAAGAGGTACTCCCAGGAGACCGAGACAAACGCCTTCTCGGCGTCAAGGGACACCGCGACTGCTTGCTTGCTCAGGTTGATTTGCGACATTATGCCGAATAGCCTACGCAAATTTAGGGCAGTGGACCTATGGGGAATAAACCCGCTTTGATCTGCATGAACCAGCATAGGTGTTATAGGTAACATGCGATTCGCCAGCACCTTCGCGAAAATGTTGGCGTCTACATTTATCAGGGACAGGGGCCTATAGGATGACATGTCTTGTGGTGGGTGTCTGGGTTTGGCCAACACTGTAATGATGGCCTCACGCATTGTCGGGGGCAGCATTTGATTCCCCAGAGCCTCTCCCCACATCTCTAATGGCACAGGTATCAATTCTTCCCGGAATTCTTTATAGAATTCAGTACCAAACCCATCCGAGCCGGGTGCCTTGCCAGAGGTGAGCCCCTTTATCGCCTCAGCAAGCTCCTCGGCAGTGATAGCTTGTTTGAGTGCTAGTTTGCTTTCTTCTGGGATTATAGGGAGATCTAACATAGCAAGATATCTTTGATCCCATCGGGGGATTTTCCATCTCTATTCTTATACAAATTTTTGTAAAAGTGAACAAACTCATCATTTATTCCCTGTTCACTTGTTATTATCTTGTTTTGTGCCGTTTGGATCACTGTAATCGGGGTCATATGTTTTTCATGCTTAACCAAGTTGGCCAGCATTTTCCCTGCTTTATTTCCTTCTCCGTATCTGCGAGCCCTGGTAGGGGCTGCTGGATATTGTACTTCCCTTATTGCCAGACGGTTAAAATCCCTAAGTAACTTATGTATTGCAGCCAGGGTGTCTCCACCATGCGAGCGGCTGTAGATTTCTTCTAGTGCGGTCAACTCTTTCTCCACCCCTTCCAGCTCCCGGCGCACTTCCCTCAAAAGAACAGTGGTCTTAGATATTAGGGCCCACCTTGCCCAGACTTTGAAAGCCTCCCATACTGACGATATGTGTTCTACAGAACCAAAGTTGTCTGTGAAAAAGTTGGCAATTTCAATGTGTATGGTTTCAACAACATTCAGGTATTTTAGTATGTCTCTCGGCATTCTCCACCTCCTAGTTGGTCTGGGGGTATCTTTCAAAACGATCTCCAACATCACCGGGGAGTGGTCTGATAATGTACGAGGAAGGATTTTGCAATTCTGTAGGGTATGCGATATGTTTGTGGATATAAACCAGTAATCTATGCATGACTCACTATCATGGACTGAAGAATAGAACGTGTACCGTCTTCTGGCTGGGTGGAGCACTCTCCAGGCATCCACTAGAGACAGTTGCGGGATAATTTGCTTCAGAACCAGTGCCGCCTTGGTGGGTGCCCTGGTTACCTTAGTAGATCTATCCAGGGTCTGGTCTAATATCACATTAAAGTCCCTTCCCCATAGTACCGTGGTTGCATCATGTTTGGCAAGGATCTCGAGCATGTGTAGGTAAAAATCAGGATCGCCCAGATTGGGACCATAGGTGTTCAATAGGGTTATTTGTTTCCTTGCTATTTCCCCCCAAACCAGAACATATCTACCCATCGGGTCCGCCAAGTGGCCTTTGGCAACAAAGCTAAGAGAATGGTGTATGAGGGTGCAGACCACTCTGGACTGCGATGAATAGTTTGTGTAGTAGCGCATTTTGCCCCATTTTGCCAGTATTTTCTCGTTAACCGAGCCCTGTGCATGCGTTTCCTGTAACATCAAAATGTGAGGCCCGTGTCTGGTGACATAATTGCCAACCTTTCTGACTTTCATTGGATTGTTCAGGCCCCCGTACATTCCATGACATTAATCTTATCTTCAGCCCGTCACCCATTTTTTGCATTTTTACATTGAACCATAGAGTAATGACCATCAATGCTCAAGTGACTAACATTAGAGTAGCACCCGTGCCTGCGAGACCATGTTTTAATTAACCGACAACTTCCAACAGTGCATGCTCCCTCTCCAGACTCCTCCACATCCCAGGTCCCTAACATGCCCTGGCAGCAATAACATTCTGTAACTTCCCGATTTCCCCAACCCCACCCTCCACCCACATCATCCACCCCTACTTGACGATGTACCCTTAAACCTTTTAGGAACTTTCCTGTGGGTGCCACATTGTCGTCACGGGGCAACCAGAGCGGGCTCACGGCCCGTTTCGAAGGTTACTCAGAGCCCCCCAGCGGGATCAGAAATATGTTACACATCACTAAAGCAGCAACAGAGGATATGTGCGCAACCAGGTTCAGTCAGCAGGGCCCCGGTCTCCACCTCCCGGAGGTGATCTTCCGTTCTGGTCCGGCCCATGGCCTCTAGGTGGTAGGGGTATAGTTGCTTCCACATACACCTGAGCGGCGGCCGGGGTCTCAAAAAAGTGTGTTCTTCCTCCATACTGGATTCGCATTTTGGCTGGGAATATTAGCGCATATGGGACCTGTCGTGCCCTCAGTAGCCGCTTGACCGGCTCATATGATCGCCTGCCAGCCTGTACTCCCGCAGCAAAGTCCGGATAAACATGTATGCAGTTCTCCTCATATTGTAGTGTCCCAATTTCTCTAGCCTTTCTGAGAATTGTATCCCTGTCTCTGTAATTCAACAGCCTGGCAATGAAGGTGCGCGGCGGGGCTCCGGGTTTCGGCACGGGGGCTAGAGTGCGATGTGCTTGCTCAACCAGGAATTGGCTCGAAAAGGATTCTGTCCCAAAAAGAGTCTTAAGAAGGTTTTCAACTTGCTGTTCCATTGCGCCTTTCCCGAACTTTTCAGAAACCCCCACAATCCGAATATTGTTCCTTCGGGATCTGGATTCTAGGTCCTCGCATTTACTTTGCAACGCGTTCATGCCTGCCTTAAGCTGCGCTATATCGCGATCGTGTCGCGCAATGGTGTCTTCGTTTGTACCAATTCTGTCCTCTGCCTCTGTGATTCTGAGGCTCTCCTTGTCGACTCTGGTTTTCAGTGCTCCTATGGTGTTAACAATGTCATCTAGTTTTACATTTAGGGATAGGAAGCCATTCTGCACTATCGTGGTAAGGCGATCAACCCTGTCGCCGCTGTCCACGCCTGGTTCAGCCGTTGATGTTGTCGACAGGTCTGGCTCGTGGCCGACCACCTGGCTACTGGTAAATGAGTCCATCGGGCCTTTCTTTTTCCCGGTCGCCCCCTCTGCCGCCATGTCCCCCACTCCAGCCGGGTCACCAACACGGCCCGACAGGGACAATGGATCCTGTGGGACTACACCGCGGGGGCAGACCGCGTAGGATATTATTTGTCGAGTAGGCTTGTTCAGGCCGGGTGACCACAAAACTAGTGATTCACGGAGCCACCAATGTCTAGGCACCCGTGGGAACTTGTTAATTCACCCACTTACAAAGGGAGGACACAGTAAGTGCCTTTCTTCGTGGGAGGCACTTACTGTGTCCTCCCACGAAGAAAGGAGCTTCACCCCAGCCGCTGAATGCCGCACAACTCACCGTCTCAGCGGCACTGCGTCCCGCGCCATCCCTGCCGCCCGTTTGCAGGAAATATAGCACGTGTGGCGCGCCCCGGCTGTGGGCCAGAAAATGGAGTCGCCCTCTCTGCCACGGCCCAGGCCTGGGGGAAAGGATATCACACCGTCTGACGACGGCCCGCTTCCCAGCACCCGCTGCATCACGGCAGGGAGCACCAGCTCTCACCCAACAGGATCGCCTCAATAACTGCAAAGGCAGGGCCCACAAGCCGGCAACACTCGCCCGCACAGCCTCGTGTACGGGACCCAGGGGGAGACACCTCAGTCAATCAGCAGCGCCCAGGGGCCGGCTCCGCGACCGCGGCAAAGCAGCCCCATCTCTCTATGCTTCTCTGGCCAGAGCATCAGTGGCGCGGGGCGCTGACCAGCCGGACGTCCCACGCAGCCTTCTCCCGCTCAACCCACCAAAGCCGATATCTCTGTGAGTTTTGGTCCGCCGCTCTCAGAATTTCAGTCGGGTGTGGACCGGGTCAGGGTGCACCCTCTGCTTGACTTCGCTGTCCGCTGGTGGCTTCGAAACAGGATTCAAATATAATTCGGATTTCTGTCGGGCCTCTCGCTTCAGGCGGCCATCTTGGTCATGCGCAACAGCGCCCCACCATACAACCACAAAACTGTCTACTACAAACTCCACTGCACATCCACAGAAAGAGACAAATATCTCTTCTCCACAGAAAATGTGCACGCCCATCAAACGATGCAGAAACACAACTCTCTGGTCCATTTAAATGTAGCAACACAACTGGAATAAATTGCTATGCAAATGTAACAATCTATCTTCTCTTCCAATTGTCACCAATTGTTCACAACATTTACTTAAAAGGGCTCAGACCAGTTGTGTTTGCAAATGCTCATCCTTCATAGAAATGCCACAAATAATCCTTGACAGCACTTACACTGTCTCAGGTATAAGGCAGGAATTGGACTACTGTGCAGGAATGATAGAATTTACCATAAGCACACAAGAATATTCTCAAGAATGCCTAATGTACTCAGTACAAGTACTGGAAACCAATAACATTGCTGTAAAAAAAATCTTCCAGATTTCACAAGGGCACATCCTTAATGAACGATTTGTATATGTATCCATACATGATTGTGAATCTATTCCATTTCACCAGCTTCTGCCAAATGCAAATTATGGCATATTATGCAATTTTTGCAATTAAGACAATCTTGCCAGCATGTAAATAAAATCACATGGCCAATATGGCATACTAATGCTAATGCAATGAAGATGTTACCAAAAATAACCGTGAGCTTACTAGATACACACACGGCCAAGTATCTCTTGACAGGAAAACCCTCACAACAGTAGGCATAATATACCACACTGGTGCCACAACCACTTCAGGGCACTATACTTCATATGTCAAAAAACAAGTAGTTGGTTTGAATGTAACATTAGAATACGCTAACAGGTATCTAACTACATCCATAATACTACAATACTTTTTTTTTAAGGAAAAAATAGTTAGAATGCGCTTACAGGTATCTAACTACTTAAAAACTACTCTTCATTGCAATACACTTCAAATACACCATCACAATTCTTGTTATTACAAAACTTCTTCTAAAGTCCAATGCAGTTAGAACATGCCAACAGGTATCTAACAACTTTAAACATTCCCTTAATAACAACACACCTCAAACAAACATACTATCACACTTACAATGACATAATTGTAGTACGGTTATTTTTAATCCTCCAATGACCCAATGAATATTCAAGTCAATACAGCAACAGTGTACCATGCACTAATGTTGTACCATATATCACTATAATGGTTGTGGCCAGTGGCCACAACCCCACAATATAATTAAACCACATAACAAGAACATACAAAACATCTGCAAATAACAAAACTCGCCCTAAACCCCCAGCCATTGAATTGGTGTCCGTGGACACCGAAATTGACAGTGGACTCGGCAGCACCTGCAAACCCTATTTTAGCTTATAAAAACAGCTCCATATCATTTTCATTCCATTCCCTACCCTTTCTATGCCCTCTTTCAGCCATCAAACAATCTCAAATTTGTTTCCCAAGCTGCTCATTCACAGCGCTGTCTGCAGACGGCCGCACTGTCCGCAGAGCGGGGGGGCACCCGCGGCCATTTTATTACCTAGAAAAACAGCCCCATATAATCTCTATTCCACTCCCCCACCCTTTTAATTCCCTTTTACGTCCATCAAATAACCCCAAATATGTTTTCCAGATTTTTCCCCTACAATGCTAGGATCCGCGGATCGAACATTGCTACCGTTCCCAAAAAATATACACACCTCACGCTTTTCACCATCCAATTAGCGGGTGTGTCCAATGTTGGCAGACATAACGCCGCCCCATGATTGGTGCAGGAGGGTGTCCATGAACCGAATAGCAAAGTGGGTCAGTGGACCGGACCCCGATATCACTCATTTGTTATGAGCTCATTTTTGGCTTTTTTTAAAACAAACTACTGAACAGATTTAGACCAAATGTACAAAAGCACGCTTTTGGGACCAGACCACCGCTCCTGCCTCAAATGTGGTGAAAGTCTGTGCAGCGGATCAGGCTTTTGAAGTGAGCAAAAAATGTGTTCCATCGCGTTATGAGAAAAACCACACATTTTAGGACCCCCCCTATAACTCTCCCCCCTCCAACCCCAGATGAAACCTCACCAAACTTTGCAAAATCGAACCAAGGGAGCCATACACATTTTTTGCAAAGTTTGGTGAGGATTTGTCCAGGGGGCCAAATTTAAAAGCCACCCAAAAGGTGCTCTTCGCATGGGTTGAGCAACTTAAACATAACTATAGGGCCGCTCCCACAAGCCCTGTAATATATATACAAAAGGGAAATGCGTGGATATGTATGTGTGTCTGCTCAAAATCTTCAGCATACTTCCCAACATGCTACATACCTGAAATTCGGCATGTGGGTAGGTTCCATGGTGTAGACAATGTAAAAAGTACAAAATCTAAATTTCGTTTTATTGTTAAAAGTCCCATTGGTTGTTGAAGTGGAGCATGGGGTGGACACAGGTAATCTGGGGGCAATATTCATTTTGTATACTGCTAACTTACCACCTCTCAATGTCTGGCTTGATTATTGGCAGTAGCATCTCAAAGTTTATCTGCTTCATGTTATTCATCTCATGGCATATCCAGATTCCTAAGCACTTAATCTTAGAGGGACACCTGTATGGGACACCTGTATGCTGACAGAAGAACCCGCTAATATTATTAATGCCCCCTTTCAGAGAGGCAATATATTTCTCCATTGAAAGAAGCCCAATACTCGCCATTACCGAAAAAGGTGTATTTCTGGTTGAAATCGCGGAAGAAGAACCATCTTTCGATTGCCTACATTTTTAGAAAATGGCAAACCATTAGGCCAGTCCTTAATGTGGTTTCTGCACTTTTCTCAGTACATATATGTTAGTATTGTTTATTTGGTAAAAAACTATTAGCGTTAAGAGCCAGAAGTGATCCAGCGGCGCTTATTATTTTGGACTTGTTGGTCGCTTTCGACACGGCGGATCACACTATCTAGATGCAGCATCTTAAGATTCTAATGCAAATCAATGGAATGGCGCTAGCCTTATGGGTATCTTGTTTTTAAAGAAAGGAAGCAGAGGGCTTAGATGGGAAGTTTTCTTTCATCCATGAGCTGTCAATTTTGTGGTCTTCCACAAAGCTCCTCTCTGCCTCCTTTTTTTTAATGTCTATATTTGTCTTCTAGTGCAGATTATAAGAAAATTGGGTTTTGACTCACACCTGATGCTCAGATCCTGGTGGATTTCCAGCAGAGGCATGAAGGAGGCAGAATACTGAAGGAATTCCTAGGGGTGATACCATAATGGGTGCAAGATAACTGCCTGTGGCTAAATGATGATAAGACTGAAGTATTACTTCTTGGTGGCTTGGGTGAGGCTGTTCTTCCTTTCCTAAGGCCTGGAAGTCTTAACATATCTCCTACCCCCATGGTGGAAGTAAGAAACCTAGGTAATGAGGGACTAACACGCGTATTTTCTATATGTAGACATGTTCCCCTAATCCAATCCCACCCCTCAATAGGTTTTTACAGCTTGCCACGTACTATGACATCATAGATGACGCATCTAGCATAATATAAACAGAGTATAATTGAAAACACATTGTGATCCTGCATTAATAGATTTGATGAGTGTTTATTCGCCCTGCTTTACTTCTTTGAGATTAAAGCAGTATTTTACATTCTCCTTTGAGTCTTTCTGGTTATTTGGTCTGGGATATTTTATTGGTAATTCCATCTAGCACACAGAGGCTTCAAGGTGGTACAGCACACGGCCAAAAAAAGCTAATACTGGCAAGTGAAACCAGGACATGGCAAAAATGAAAGTATGGGTGTGGCTGCGCCCAGACTCTTTGCATCACAGGCCTGTTTAGAAACCTACGCAGCTAATGAACCCAGCTTGGCTGCGTGCTTTGCTCTGAACCCAGTTTCAAGAGACTTTTGTTGCAGCACTCAGGTCAAGAGCAGAGTCTTTGTTGCAGCACTCAGGTCAAGAGCAAAGTCATTGCTGGGTGGGGTTGGGTGAGGGGTTATAGCCCCAGGTCTTTTAGTTGTATCCACGGATAGAAACTCACAGGCTACAACCAAAAGGCTAGCTAGGCCCAATTCCCGACATTAGCACAGCCCCAGATCTTTTCCAGACCTAGCAAGACCCCTGGCCAAGAGGCGCATTTTCAGACTGTTAACAGACACGGAATATAATTTTCCCGCTGCATTGTCACTGTGCCCCCTTTTTCTCTTTGCCGCGTAGCGTGCATTACCGGTTCTTTATCCGGGATAATCCTGCACTCTCCAGCACTCATGATCCGCGGGACGGCGCCGTCTTCATTTCCTAAGTGAAGGCAACATGCACAGTTAATGCTTTTAATCCCCCCTCTTTCCTTTTTACAGTCACATTTAGTGCATACGCTAAATTGGGTTTTCTAGAGTTGGGGCCTGTTTTACAGAGCGTTTTTCGATGGGGCTTGACTATTGAAAAGGGGTTTTGCAAATCAGGCCGTGAAGTCTCCATGCAAATCCTCCTGTAGTATATGTTTGATTGACCCTGTTCCTTGGCGCCGAAATAACGTGTTATTGTCAACTGACCCAACTCAGTGGTACTCCTCTTATCATGTAATTAGTGAACATGATAGAATGTATTTAATTTGAACATAATAATATACAAAGGGCAAAAAACAGACTCTGAAAATAATGTACTCAATATTGAGGATTACCTATGTATAACGTTTGGAATTTTGCAAACAGGTCTGTTGACAGAATAAGAGCAGAAATGTTAAGTTTTAGAGAATAGTTTTGTTCTTAAAATAAGGTTTATAGCTGTATCTCCTCGAGGAAGGGGGATGGGGAACCAGAAGGGCGTTTGATACTGAGAAGCCTTCCCTGGTTGCTAGTGCATCCCTTGCTGCAAAATGATCCGCCCCCGCCCCTCTTTGTTCGCTTCCGGCTCCCTTGTAAGGACCCCTTGTAATCTGCTTGGCTCACCATGAACTTCCCCCCAAAGAGGTCAATTGCTTCCTGAAGGTGGGACCACGCTCGATGAATACCCCAATAATAATAATAATAATCATCATGAATAGATGTGTGTGTATTATTTTTTACATTTCGGAGTTTTACTTTGGATTTTGTATGATTTCCATTTGAATATTAGTATTTATTTTTCGGTCTCGTAATATGGGTTAATGGTCCGCAGGAAAGGCAGAGCCAGGCCAGCTTACCATTCTAGCATGCAGCTAAGGTTTGCCACCAGTCTCTGCACACAGGGTTAATTACACCTACTGATCTGTTCTGCTAGCTCACAGGCTAGGGCAAGATCACAGGCTAGGGCAAGCTCACAGGCTAGGGCAAGCTCACGGGCTAGGGCAAGCTCACGGGCTAAGGCTAGCTCACGGGCTAAGGCTAGCTCACAGGCTAGGGCTAGCTCACGGGCTAGGGCTAGCTCACGGGCTAGGTCAAGCTCACGGGCTAGGGCAAGCTCACGGGCTAGGGCTAGCTCTCAGACCACAGCAAGCTCACAGGCTAAGGCTAGCTCACAGGCTAGAGCAAGCTCACGGGCCAGGGCAAGCTCATGGGCTAGGGCTAGCTCACGGGCTAGGGCTAGCTCACGGGCTAGGGCTAGTTCACGGGCTAGGACTAGCTCACAGGCTAGGGCAATCTCATGGGCTAGGGCTAGCTCACAGGCTAGGGCTAGCTCACAGGCCACAGCAAGCTCATGGGCTAGGGCTAGCTCACAGGCAAGGACTAGCTCTAGGCTAGGACAAGCTCCAGGCTAAGGCTAGCGAACGAGCTAGGGCTAGCAAACGAGCTAGGGCTAGCTCACAGGCTAGGGTCTCACGGGCTAGGGCAAGCTCACAGGCAAGGGCAAGCTCACGGGCTAGGGCTAGCTCACGGGCTAGGGCAAGCTCACGGGCTAGGGCAAGCTCACGGGCTAGGGCTAGCAAACGAGCTAGGGCAAGCTCACAGGCTAGGGCAAGCTGACAGGCTAGGGCTAACGAACGGGCTAAGGCTAGCTCACAGGCTAGGGTAATCTCACAGGCTAGGGCTAGCTCACAGGCTAGCCCTAGTTCACAGGCTAGGGCTAGCTCACAGGCTAGGGCTAGCTCACAGGCTAGGTCAAGCTCACGGGCTGGGGCTCGCTCACGGGCTAGGGCAAGATCATGGGCTAGGGCAATCTCACGGGCTAGGGCTAGCTCACGGGCTAGGGCAAGCTCACGGGCTAGGGCTAGCTCACGGGTTAGGGCTAGCTCACACGCTAAGGCAAGCTCACGGGCTAGGGCAAGCTTACAGGCTAGGGCAAGCTCACAGGCTAGGGCTAGCTCACGGGTTAGGGCAAGCTCACAGGCTAGGGCAAGCTCACGGGCTAGGGCTAGCTCACGGGCTAGGGCTAGCTCACGGGTTAGGGATAGCTCATGGGCAAAGGCAAGCTCACGGGCTAGAGCTAGCTCACACGCTAGGGCAAGCTCACGGGCTAGGGCAAGCTTACAGGCTAGGGCTAGTTCACGGGCTAGGACTAGCTCACAGGCTAGAGCTAGCTCACAGGCTAGGGCAATCTCATGGGCTAGGGCTAGCTCTCAGGCTATGGCTAGCTCACAGGCCACAGCAAGCTCATGGGCTAGGGCTAGCTCACAGGCAAGGACTAGCTCTAGGCTAGGACACGCTCACAGGCTAAGGCTAGCGAATGAGCTAGGGCTAGCAAACGAGCTAGGGCTAGCTCACAGGCTAGGGTCTCACGGGCTAGGGCAAGCTCACAGGCAAGGGCAAGCTCACGGGCTAGGGCAAGCTCACGGGCTAGGGCTAGCAAACGAGCTAGGGCTAGCTCACAGGCTAGGGCAAGCTCACAGGCTAGAGCTTTGATTGCATTGTCACGGATTGTAATAGCGACGGCTCATGTTTACTAGATTTCTTTTAACCACGCTGTGATGAAGGGGGCTGTGTTATGCGCTCATGCATAGTATAGATCCACATACAGCGAGGCTGAAACGGTGGCGATAATAACAGCAAATTGGTGGAGGCCGGGAGGGGGGCGCCACAGGTTGCCTACAGGGTACACACATACCAATGCAGCCGGAGCATTATCCAAAAGAGCGGTTTAAAATGTATGGGAAATGATGACCCCCAAGGTACAAAGAAATCTCTGCAGCAGGCGCTTTATCGTCCTGAGCTATATTGCAAGCATTGGAACCTGCACTGTTTTTTTTCATTTGAAAATGGTCATTGTACTACTCTATTGACTACTCGTTAATATGGTATAGTTAACACACTTTTCGTATTTGTTAACTTGAGGAGCAGACTGCTTTGCTCAGAAGTAGCGAAGATGTGTTGTGTACATAGTGCTTTCTCCGAAGTACTACTTTGCAGAAAACATATTTTCATACAGCATCGCCCAACCAAAGTTTGTACTTAGTTATCGACCTCGGAAGGCAGAGTTGCCGTTGACGGGATTCGATCCTGCGACCTGCAGAACGCAGCAGCGAGCACTCAACCTACTGAGCTATCATACCGGCTATACAGAGCATTTAAATACAGAGAGCAGCCCCAGTACTGGATATTGAAAGCTACTTTGCATGTATTTCCGCCCTCACTTATTTTATTTAACTTGAAGGGCGCTCAAGCAAGATGCCGTGTGGCAAGGGTTCGATATCCCAGTCAGGCCGACTCTGCTCCTTAACCTCCCACCGTCGGTTAACTGAGCGTGTGGTTAACCATAGTGACTCTGATTATTATAGCGCTTAGAAACTGAAAGAATCTGGTACCAACCGCTAAATAAACCTCCACACGGTCCTTGCGTTCAGAGCTTTCACTGGCCATATACCCGTTATGAAAGTTACTTACTTTTCGTATACCGCGCCATGTATATAGTTTCGCACCAAACATATTGATTTGTGTTGTTTTACTGCCCCCTGTTTTTATCAAGGCACTTTGGACAAGGCTAATCTGTCTGTCATATATTTAGGACATGTCCCTATTTTAAAGCCTTTCAAGGTTTTTCTTGTTGTTTCACCAAATTCGTAAGTGTAGCAGAAGTGACGTCACACGCTCTTCGGCTCTCTGCTACCATCACATGTTCTGCCACTCTGTCTAAAGCACAAGTCGTGTATACAAAATGCAGTGAGCTTCAGGAAATTAAATAGAGGCAGATCGAAGCCAAGCAGAGATGGCACAGGAGTCGCAGCCGAGACGCCTGGTCACCACTTAATGGTGTGCTGCCATTGGTTACTCTGCCACAGAATGATTGCCATTATTAGGTATTGGGGCATATCCTGCAGCCTGAGCCAGGTAGGCCTGAGCAAAGCTCATTTCCAGAGGAAAAGGAAAAAAAGATGGCTGCCACCATAGGGAAAAGGAACGGGACCCGGTCCAGCAGGTAAGTGGGGAGGCAGTGAGGGGGCGCGGAAGTGTTTGGGTTTGTTTTGGGTGGGCGGGGAGGTGGAGAGCGTTGCCACCCCACATTCGCGGGGGAACAAAGATGGCAACACCCGGGGAAGGTAATCGGGTGGCTAAAACAGTGGGCGGTGAATGTGTATTCTCCCCTGATGTTCAGCTGAATGGCCGAGCGCCCTTTCCGGATGCACATTGAAATTATTCCTTACATTTGTTTCTGGAATTGTGATTTGCTGAACGGTAAACAGTCTGTGTTCTTGAGTTGCCATTGGTTGCTACTGCTGTCATTTTTGTGGAAGAAGTCCCTGATGTCCAAGCTTGAGGGAACCATGTTTTATTTGTTTTCTGTTTAGTTTTGGCTCTCAGGCGGCACATTTGCCCCATTTATAAGCCAACCCCACTGGGACAGGATTACAGAAAGAAGGGAGATTGGGGACACAGCCTTTGGATGCATCCAACCACAGAATTCCCATGCCATGCTCCTCACAATAGCCAATTCCACCCACTTCCTGTCCCTACCCGCCCACAACACCCCCTCCAGGATCTCTTTGAGATAGTTCTATTGCATGGTAACATCAAACTAATGCTTGTATGGGGCTTCCCTTGTAATTTCTAAGTGTTCCTCTGAAAGGTGATGGTTTAATTGCAGCTGTAAATGAGCTCATGTCATAATAAAAATGTCGTAATCAAGTATTCCTTGCCTACACACCAGCCAAAAATGTTCGCTTTAGCAACACTTCTTTCGCTTGATGTGTGTGCCTGTGTTTAAGTTCAGTACTGAAATGAGTGGTACGCCTTGTAATGGCGCCAGCTTTATTGCTGTGATTTACTCATAGGGTGAATTTGATTGGGTCATTTGGATGCACTTGACCAATGACCACCAAAACGTATTGGTTTGGCAAATGTAAGATCTGCTTACAGTGCCACGGAGGTGGAGCACAAAACCGTAGGCGCTGAGTACAGTGGGGCAACGTAGGCAACTGCCTTCTTAGTTCTTTAGCAATGGCGGTCGAACTTGCGGTTTTCACTTTGTACAGTTGTGCCAACAAGGGGGCGGAGGGCATGGGGTGAGAGGGGCGTGGAGAGAGCGTGTGAGGGATTGTCTAACCCTGCCTGCTCCCTTGAAAAAAATAAAGTGGTGAAGGGCTCCCTTTGGAAAAACCAGATTAATTAAGGACACCGGAGCAGCGCTGGTCATTGGGCCGTCTCTCGCCGGATCCGAGATCCGGCACTAGATGTGTAGCCGGATCTCGGGATCCGGCCAGAGTCAACCGCCCCAAACCCCTGCTCTGCGCTGGGGAGAAGGGGGGAAAAAAGTGCCGCGAGAAAACTGTAACTTCCTCTGGTGACCCCATGCAAGGGGTCACAAAACGAAGTTACAGTCCTCAGCCACGACCCCCATAGATGCCGATGCCTGGGGCAGGCTGGTCTGCTCCTGATGTCAGATGTCTGGGGGCAAGCACCGTGACAGTTACAAACTGAATCCATTTTCATAAAATAATTACCACAGTTGGATTCCAAAACTAACTGTCAGTGTAGTTTTTTTTGTGTGAATGCAACTTGCATGCACATCATGCTCTACAGTAAGAAGCATGACAGCAACACACTAGGATAGCCAAGAGCAGGTGCTGCTGTCACACATGTATAATACAGTAGACATATCCAGAGCACCAATGTAAAGCAGAGGAAAATGAAAAAGTGGTGGACGCAAGACTCCCAGGAAAATGGTATTTATTTTTTAGAATTTCATTTTCAGCAATATTTGGGGATGTTATTCTATTCTATTCTCTTCTATCATGCTTATAAAGCGCCAAAAGCCCTCAGGCATCTAGGCGCTATAACAGGCAACACGGGACAAGACAAAATACAAAAACGCAGACCAGGTATTGGTATTTATCCACGTTTATTTCTTGTTCACTAAAAAACCATAGCCACAAGTATTTTTCCATATTTATTCGAATGAAAGAAGGCACATTAGTGCTTACATGCCTTTAGTGGGTCATGCACAGAGTGGCCTCCTGTAGACCAATCCATCTGTATCTGCCATTGAAACAAGCTGCCGCCGGCTTGAAAAGGCAAATAGGACACACATAGGGCCTCATTACGAGTGTGCCGGTCCGGTATACATGTTGGAAAAAATGCCGGTAATACCGGCTGAAGCATTGTTACTCGACCGGCACACTCTGAGTTTGGGGCAGTGAACTACCGGCCGCCCTAATCAGCTCGGAATTCAGGCTCCTACTTTCAAAACATTGCTGCAATCACTGGCACTGGTAATACCAGTGCTGGTCATGGCAGCAAAGCCATTCCAATAGCGCAATGCCCGACACAAAAACACACAATGCTAGTCTAGGCCACTTGTTTGGCCATGTAGACCAGTTTGATAAGTTATTTAAGCATACGACTAGTAGTTTTGACCAGTGTTACTGGATAAATATTCTTTAAAAGGCACACTTTGTGTCACATTTTATCAAAAACCTTCCCCTTGGATAGTATTCAAACAGTCTGTCATAAAAGGAATGAATTGCCAATTGCCATTTGCAATTGCGGGCCACTTTTTGGTGCCAAGTCAATTTTATGGCCCAGTCCAACCCTGATGGGGACCTGCCAGACAATTTACTGCTGTTGCCGTCACCCGTAATATCCCGGTAACCCTGGGATACTGGGCACCGGTAATGGTAAGGCGGGTTACTGGTAACCCATAATAAACCCAACCCTTGCCTTGAAGCGCTTTGAAACACATTGTGTATAGGCGCTATATAAATAAACTATCATATCTTATCATATCATAGTGTTGGGAAACTGCAAATCAAGCAAGGCGCCATGCACGTCTTCACTGTGACACGCCTGCCTCTGCAATATGTTCTATTGTTTCATTGCAAACTCATGAGAGGCTCCAACAGATGAAGTAAATGGCCATTGGTTACCCACCAACAGCTATGCATTTGCCAAAGACATACACACACACATTCACTAAGATGCAGGGCTCACATGGAGCTCAGTTCCTGCACATGGAACCACATTCTGTGTTCATTTTTTATGTTTAAATGGCTGCTTACCAAGGCTGCTGATCTTAGCCTCGTCACAGTGCTTCAACACTGTTATGATTTTTATACGTAAACACCGATTGGTAAGAGCATAATGTGTGTCTATGTTTATCTGTAGTAATCAGAAAGAATGGGGAACTGGGAGCCCTAATCATAACATATTCCCTCCCTCTGGGCAGCATTCCATTCCACCATTGCCTCACCATCTCGTGTGTGCCATTACAGAAGGGGACCAGGAAGAGGGAAATCAGTCTTGGGCCTGCCACCCAAGGAGCAGTCCAGTCTGAACTGCTGGGGTCTGTGCCCTGTTAACATGTCCTCCGGTCCAGCTGTTTGGGCCAGACTGCTCACATTGGGCGCTGCATGCAATGGTAGGGGAAGCAGCCTAGAAACATGCCATGGGTTATGATTGACTCGACGTCTCCCAGCCATCATTCTTTGGTTCTAGTTTATCTTTATAAGTGAGAAAGTATATGCTCAGGCATGGGTCCAGTACTTTTGGATAAAGCTTCACCTCGCTGATTGGGTACAAGAAGGCCGAAACATGCCTGAGGTTGCAGGCGTGCCCCTGTAGAGGCGGCACAGTGTAGCCGTTGCTGACGGGCTTGTCACCATTGAGGCAGGCCCAAAACTGTTATGCAAATGATTGCTCCGCCTCCTGCATAGACACAGGTGGGCTACAATGATTATGATATGACATGTTGCCCAAAGGAATGCCAGTAGTTATGATTACATTTCATCCATCCATCTTTAGGTTTGGAAGAACGCCGAGTGTCATAGAAATTTGGCATAGTCATTACGCTAGACACATGCGCTTGCCTGTGACGACACTTCCTGTAGTGCTGCTCCTTGTTAGGTCACCTCCTATCATATCAGGTGACTCAAAGGTTGGGCCATGAGTGTTAGCCTCCCGCCCCCACCATGTTTGCACCACTGCCTGTAGAGGTGATTACATTTCATCCCTCCATCTTTAGGTTTGGACATTTGGCATAGTCATTGCGCTAGACACATGCGCTTGCCTGTGACGACACTTCCTGTAGTGCTGCTCCTTGTTAGGTCACCTCCTATCATATCAGGTGACTCAAAGGTTGGGCCATGAGTGTTAGCCTCCCGCCCCCACCATGTTTGCACCACTGCCTGTAGAGGTGATTACATTCTTGAGATTATAACTGTCATCCTAAATGAGATACAGCGCAGCGTCAACATTATTTTATGTATGTATTTATTTATTTTTGTTCATTTGTGTAGCGCACTCCAACCCTGAGGCATCAGGGCGCTGGAGAGAACCAGTTACATGTAGCCCGGAGGCAGGGTGGTAAACATAATGATTACTGGAGATTAAATGCTATTGGTGTTTAAAACAGGCACATGAACTGTGCTGTTGGTAATGCTCTGATTACTTGCCGGTAATCTTCATTACTCATAGTCCTACTCTTCCTCGTCACAGTACTTACTTCATGAGACACCTGCCTCCGACACAGGACCTTCTTCTATTTCTTTAAATCTCTATAACTCCTCCCCCACATCCATGTCACTCAGTTTCATATTACCAAGCCGGAGAATGGGACCTTCCCCGAGGGAGGGTAAGGAGGGTCGTCAGTACTGTGACGAGGAAGAGTAGGACTAGGAGTAATGAAGATTACCGGTAAGTAATCAGAGCATTACCTCCACGTCCACTCTTCCTCGTCCCAGTACTTACTTCATGAGGTATACCAAAGCAGCAACGGGGAAAAGGTCCCACTGAGACACAGAGCCAAAAACAGTGCAGCAAAACACACCTACAATAACTCTTAAATCACATCCCCACAGACAAAACTCCAACCACGAAGGAACCAACCCCCGAGTGGGAGAAACTCAACCCATAGCGGTTGATGAAAATGCCTAGACCAGCCAAGGCGGCAGCCATACAAATCTCTTGCAGAGAAAAACCCTCCTTGCATCGGCCCAGGAAGCCGCCAAACCCCTGGCAGACCGCCCCTGATTGTGCGCAGGCACAGGCAGGCCAGAAGCCACATAGGCCCTAGAGATCACAACCCGGAACCACCGGAAAATGGAAACTACAGATGCGTTATGCCCAGCCCCAGCCGGACCACAAGCAATCAGAAGACTATCAGATTGGTGGAAAAAGCAAACCAAGCCAAATACTCCAACGCGTCCCGTCGGACATCAATGTTAAGCCGAGCCACCTCCTCAGGCGTTCTTGGATCATGAAAGAAGTCAGGGAGAACCAGACCCTGAGAGGTGTGAAAACCGAGAGACAACTGAACGGAGAAACATCGGACCACACCCTGGCCCCACCGAGTCTGGCAGCACCCTCAGGAAAGGAGCGTGACATAAGAGAGCCCCAATCTCCCCAAGCCTACGGGCAGAAGTGAGGGCAATAAGAAAAGCAGATTTCAGTGTAAGATGTTTGATATCAATCTCGGAAATGGGCTCAAAAGGAGGCCCGTGAAGGAACCGTAATACAAGAGGGAGATCCCTAGAGGAAATTTATCAGCACAAGGACGGGAAGAAGAAAAACCCTGGATCAATTTCCCCACCAACACCTCCCCATCCAAGTGACCGTCAGAGTTCCCCAAAAGTAATTTCATGGAGGCCCACTGAGAGCAAAGCCTGGAAAAACTGCCAGGCCCCTGTCAAAACCCCTCCTGGAGGAACTGAAGGATAGCAGAGGCAAGAACGCAGGGGAGGGATCCCAGACCGCCCATACCAGTCTTGGAAATGGCCCCAGAGTCTGCCTAACACCTTCAGAGTGGAGGGTCTAAGAGCATCCATTTGGACCCAATTACAGGATCTGAGAACCCCTGAGATATCAACCTAGACTGAGCAATAGCCACACTGCCCATTGCATCTGGTGGAATTCCAACCGCAGATCCCCTTGAAGGGGACACGGCCACCTCGGAACCAGCCAAGGTTCCTAGGACCGAAGCTCCAACAGAGAGGGGAGCCAACTGCGGCGGGACCAGAACGGAGCTAACAACAACACAGTCACCCTGGACACTCTGATGCGCCAAACCACCCGGGACAGAAGGGGAATAGGCGGAAAGGCATAAAGGAAAACCCCAAGGCCACTGTACAGAGAGGGCGTCCATCCCCCAATCCCCTCAGCCTGAAACCTAGAGCAGAAGAGGGGAACTTCTGCTGAGGCCGGGGATGCAAACAGGTCTAGAACCAGGGACCCTAATCTGACACAGGTCACCGCAAAGACCTGGGCCAACAGGACCAGTTCCGCAGAGGAGTGAAAACCGGCGTCTGAGAAGATCCGCTTGAACATTGTCCACCCTTCTGATACGTGAGGCCACCAGAGACACCAGACGAGAGTCCTCCCAGGTGCCTATCAGCGCTGCCAGAGCATTCAAGGAGTGGCCGGAACCCCTTTTGCAGTTGACATATGCCAAGGCCGTCGTATTGTCCGATCGGACCAAAAACCGCCGACCGTCCAGCAACTCCTCGAAGTACACCAGAGCTTGGACAATGGCACAACTCTTGCCAATTGGATGATCGCTGGCTCTCCCCAGATCTCACAACCCTTGAGCTGAGAGGACCCCCAATGTAGACCCTTTCTGCTGGTGTTGGTAGTAGGAGAGGCCACAGGAGGAAGGACCAAGCACACCTCAGCCTGTAGACCTGAAACTCCCCGCCACCATAACAGGGACACTCGCAGCGCTGGGGACACTGAAAACAAAACTACGAAAGCTGAGATGTCGGGAGCCAGTGGGAGAGAGTATAAGACACCAGGAGACGTAACCGAAGACGGGCTCAAGGAACTGGAAAACATGCAAGACGCCACGTGCCCCGTAACTTCAGCAACAGGCGAGCCGAGACATACTGCCTTCTGAGAACCCAGCCCAGAACAGCCAGCAAGCGCCCCCCCTGCACAACATCCAGAGTACGCTCTCCCCAGATGTCCGGACAAGCAGTGCAGGGTCTTGAGACCCATAAGCAGGTGACACATCCTAGAAGGCATAGGGACCAGGAACACCCGCAAGTAGAAAACTTGACCCTGAACAGGGAGAGGAACGGGCAAGACGGTAACCCACAACAACCGTTCGGAGAGAACGGATCCCATGGACAACTACTTGGACCGTGAGCTGGGTACCAAAGTCCTACCCATGCAAACCTGGACAGGAGGAGACAGGAACGGCAACTGATACCCCCTCCAGAAGGAGCCCATTACCCAGGAAGCTGAACCCCACCGGTCCCATACACCTCCGAGAAGATAGAGACGAGGAGCCAGGGAAAACCGCCAGTCACTGCACTTGCACCAGAGGGAAATCACAGGACGTTGAAACAGGCCTGCGCCACAATATAACAGCATGCTTGTCATCCCACAAAAAGATCTGACCTATCAAAAGGAAGATACTGGACAGCCCAGAAGTCCAGCAGACTATGGCCCCCTCAGCTGACAGAGGAGCCACCAGGCTGGCGTCAAAAGGGCAGAGTACTGTCACAAAGCGGGGCAAAGCAATCCATCCCGGATAGCCGACATCAAAGGCAACCCCCTACCTGAGGTATGCCTATACTGGAAAACCCACTGAAGTGACTTCCCCCTTCACCGGCACCAGGGGCTCTGAGAACCCCTCTAAGCACAGACATGTGCCACCATGTGCCCTATCACTTCCCACAAGTCTGAGAGGAGGCGTGAAAGCAACACGTTGGCACCGGAGGACCTAGGCCCTAAAAGAAGAGACACTGGGAACCCCCTGCATGGCCGTTACTTCCATGATGCATTTTCCATAATCCCATGCCGGACAAGGGAAAAGCAAATCAACTCCTTCGACTTTCCCTCGCGCAGTTTAGAGGAAGAGGACAGGACAAGGAGTCTGCGTCCATAGCTAGCACAGACCCAAACACACCACTAACACACCACATGACTGAGAGGTGGCTTGAACCCTGTATCCAGTAGCTGGTAGCCCCATGCTCTAGATCGTTCCAATGCGTCGGTCTAGGAAGGTTGAAGGACCGAGTCAGCACCGCTGATACTCGAACCCGAAGTGTAGACTATGCCAGGCCGGTACCCTTCCGGCCGCTTGCAGACGTGTCCAAATCTGCGCCGTATTCACAGGCAGCACGCAAGGAATGCAGCCAACATCCGGTGCATCCTGGGCTGTGTGTGTCTGAGGAGCGGGTGGTATGTGACATGCCTGTGACAGTACAGAGCCCCCACACTTTCAAATACTCTGTCACAGACACCCCACGACAAGAAGCAGAGAGGCCTCACAACAAAAAGGGAAGGCTAGCCCATACTGCCAAGTGCTTGCCATCATTTCCAATAAAGATGTGTACACAGAGCACGAGGTAACGGCCTTTCGAAGGAGTCAAGATGGCCATACCAGCAAGAGAGGGTAAAAACATCAAGCACAGTCCTCCCCTCTCCTTACCTTCCCCCAGATAATGCAGCTAACATCCGGTGCATCCTGGGCCGTGTGTCTCTGAGGAGCGGGTGGTATGTGACATGCCTGCGACAGAACAGAGCCCCAGCACTTTCAAATACTCTGTCATAGTCACCCCACGACAAGAAGCAGAGAGGCCTCACAACAAAAGGGAAGGCTTAGCCCATACTGCCAAGTGCTTGCCATCATTTCCAATAAAGATGTGCACACAAGGCACGAGGAAAACGGCATGTTGAAGGAGTCAAGATGGCCATACCAGCAGGAGAGGGGAAAAATATCAAGCACAGTCCTCCCCTCTCCTTACCTTCCCCCAGATAATGCAGCTAACATCCAGTGCATCCTGGGCCGTGTGTCTGAGGAGCAGGTGGTATGTGACATGCCTGCGACAGAACAGAGCCCCCGCACTCCCAAAGACTCTCTGCCACTGTCACCCCACGACAAGAAGCAGAGAGGCCTCACAACAAAAGGGAAGGCTAGCCCATACTGCCAAGTCGAATCAAGACGGCCAAAACAGGAGGAGAGGGGAAAAACATCAAGCCCAGTCCTCCCCTCTCCTTACCTTCCCGGGGCCGTGCAGGACCCGGGACACAATGCTCACGCTGCGGTCCGGAGCCCAGCAAAGAACCGAGCGAGGCAATCCAGCTCAACTGTGACCCCAAGCCCCGCAGGGGGCCCAGGAGCAGCGCCGCACCTGAGGGAGCCGAGGGCCCCGCCACACAGCCCCCCCCCATGGGGCCAGCAATCGGTGCTCCCTGGTGCCCCGCACCGGGAAGAAAAAGTCCAACCTGCCGGAGGCAGGAAAAATTAAAACTGAGTGACATGGATGTGGGGGAGGAGTTATAGAGATTTAAAGAAATAGAAGAAGGTCCTGTGTCGGAGGCAGGTGCCTCATGAAGTAAGTACTGTGACGAGGAAGAGTGGACGTGGAGGTAATGCAGCGATCTTGGGCAGTTTTAGGACCCACAGCCAATACTGAATCCTTTGAGAGCTGAAGTGAGTCTTAGCAGCCCAGAAGGAAAAAACACTGTTTCTGGGATGTGATATGTTGAGAGCTGCCTGTAAAACCTGTGGCTTTTTTCCTAATTCCTTCCAAAATATGTGTCGTAAAATGCACAGTTTCCAGAAGAGGCATTAGCGGGCAGAATAGGGTTATGAGATGGCAGGAGCACCTTTGCTCCCTCCCTTCGCTCAGTAATGTAATGCAAAGTTGACTTATATACCGCCCATCTGTCAATAATGTTGGCAGCGCGCGCATTGCTCCGTGAGAAAGCAGGTCAGGGTGTGCATGTCGGACAACCTGTGGTGTTAATGGATGCAGGTCGGAAGAACCCGTTAGCTGTGTGCCGATATGAAAATCAACATGTTGTTTGTGATTGGTACGGACGGGGCATGTTAGCCGTATGGGCAGTCCCCGGATTGTGGAGTGCAAAAATTGACAGAATGGTTGTTGATAGAAGATGTATCGGGTCGGAGTTTATTGAGAGCACTAGACCTGGTTGTCACCTGAAGGAGTAGCCCAGGTTTCTGTTGCTCAGTTTCGGTCCCTTGCTCATATTCAGGGCCTGGGTAGGGACATTTCATACACAAAAGCTTTGAATCTCCACTCCCATGAGGGGTACTCGAGACGTGGGGGCAGGGCCGACCTTAGCAGTGCCTGGGGCGAGTCAACAAAATTTGGCACCTATGCCCCCTTCCCTGGCATTCCCCCACCCGGGTACAAGGGAGGAACATTTAGGGGCCGATTCATGGAACAAACGTGCGCCGAAAATCTACGCGCAAGCAGGCGCAAGCAGGCGCAAGCGGAAAAAAAGAGGCGCACGCGCACGCGTGCGATTCATGGAAGTCCCTGCGCGTGTCTTCCATGGGATGTGCGCCAAACCCGTGCATGGCGCACACGTCACTGCAACATCCCGAAAGACGTGCGCGACGCGCACAGTGAAAACGCACAACCTCTGCGCATACACTAGAAAGTGGGCGGAACACGGGGCGTAACGCGCGGAATGGGGAACAACTTGCGAAAACAAGGGCGTAACTGGGGATGTACTGCAGGGAAGCAGAGGGAACGCCCACACGCACCCGAACCACACGTATTCATGGAACCGAATAGGGCAAAGCCACGCACAGCGAAAGACACGCACAAGCCGATACACGTCCGCCACACGAAGGCAGGCGGTAGCGTCCCTGCGCATTACAAAAGTGGCAACATATAGCAATTGTGCGAGCGGGGGCACGTGTATTTCAGGGGTTCGTGTGAACTTTCTCACGCGATCGGGCCTGGGGGAGCGGGCTACGTGTATTTCAGGGGTCCGCGGGAAGTTACACACGCAATTCCATCAGGGTACGTGAATTACAGGTGTGCGTGATATCAACAGGGTACGTGTATTACAGGGGTGCGCTGGGAGCAGCACACTTGAATTGCACGTGTGGGTCCTCCCAGGTGTTCCCTCTACACCCTCCACGGCCCCTGCAGGTGGCTCACACCACAGGGGCCTACCCAGCACATGTCATGCAGGCACCCCACCCACCATGCCCATGCCCACCAGCCAACCCACATGTCAACTTGCACTACTCCCCCCCAACGCATGTCCCCCTGCACCCCCAGCCACCAGGGGCAGCCTCCACCAGGCCCCCACCCATGTCTCACACCACCCCCACCCCCCAGTCACCAGGGGCACCTGCCAGCAGGCCCCCACCCATGTCCAACTCATGTTCCCCCCCCAGCACTGTGGGGGGTGGGGGTGCTGGGAGACATGGGTGGGGGCCTGCTGGCAGGTGCCCCGCAATGCTGGGGGTGGGGGTGCAAGGGGACATGAGTTGGTGATCATTGGTGCAAGGAGACATGTGCCTTTGCTGGGGGGCATGCCCATGTTGGGTGGGCTGCCTGCGGGACATGACCAGGGATGCAGGGTAGTCCCCTGTGGTGTGGGCTGCCTGCAGGGGCCGTGGAGAGTGTACAGGGAACACCTGGGAGGACCCACACTGGCAAATCACATGTAGGACTCCCCGGCACCCCTGAAATACACGTACCCTGCTGAAATCGCGTGTAAAACTTCGTGCGCACCCCTGTAATACCCGCACGCAGCCCAATCGCGTGTGGAACTTCCCGCGCACCCCTGAAATACACGCGCCCAGGAAAATCGCGTGTGGAACTTCCCGCGCACCCCTGAAATACACGCGCCCAGGACAATCGCGTGTGGAACTTCTCACGCACCCCTGAAATACACGTAGCCCGCTCCCCCAGGCCCGATCGCGTGAGAAAGTTCACGCGAACCCCTGAAATACACGTAGCCCGCTCCCCCAGGCTTGATCGTGTGAGAAACTTCACGCGAACCCCTGAAATACACGTAGCCCGCTCCCCCAGGCCCGATCGCGTGAGAAACTTCACGCGAACCCCTGAAATACACGTAGCCCGCTCCCCCAGGCCCGATCGCGTGAGAAACTTCACGCGAACCCCTGAAATACACGTAGCCCGCTTGCCGTGCTGGTACAGGGTTAGCGCAGCCCTTTGCGCTGGATTGGGGATTTTGATGGCTTTTCCCTGCGCGGAAGGCGTTCTTGGGGGCGTAACTGGCGCTGCTGCAAGGTCGCTGCGCCACTGTGCGCCACGGCTGGTTTTGGTGGCTGGAATCCATGAATACGCTGTGCGCGGAAATGGGTTTTGGCGCACGCGGCTGGTGCAGGGATTCGCACGCGCACACTGTGCGCCAGCCACGTGCGCCACTTGTGCGCTGAATTCTATGAATTAGCCCCTTAGTTGAATCGTCTGGGTGCCGCCAGAGCTAAATAGAGCGCTGCCGCAAAACCAGCAGTGGCGCTCTATTTAATTAAGTGCTGAACTCCCAGCTCCCATGCAGGAGCAGGGAGTGAATCACTTCAATAGAGCGCGGCTGTTACAGCACGCACTCTATTGTAATTGTAAATTGTATTATAATTTGTTATTTATAACACGCTTAACACCCAGAGGTTTCTAAGCGCGGACCCAGGGATCTAACCTGTGTTGCTCCGTGTCGTCTTGCTTCCAAGGCGAGCACGTTGCCCCTGAGCTATCCTCGCGAGACCAGGGCTGGTCATTGGGCCGGCTCTCGGCGGATCCGAGATCCGGCACCAGATGTGTCAGCCGCCCAGGCCCATGAACCGCGTTGGAAAACATTAAAAAAAAGAAGGGAAAAAAGCACCCGCGACGGCAGCATTGCCTTGTACCGCGGACTTTGGCACTGGTGTGCAATGCACAATGCTTGCTACATGTACAAACGAAAGGAATCCGTTGTACATGTAGCGAGCATTGTGCATTACACACCAGTGTCAGAGCCGTGGTAAAAGGCAATGCGGGTGTTTACTTTTTTTGTTTTTGTTTTTAAAGTATTCCAGCATTGCTGGATTTCCACGACGAGCCCCTCTCCCTCTAGACCACGCCCCTCCGAGCCCCGCCCGCCTCCCGCACACCAGCCCTTGTGTTGTGGGATCCCCACCACATTTTTTCCATTTCCACCACTGTGCGAGACAATGTAAGATTGTAATATAAAGCACCCCGCTCTCCTGCTGGACCCACTAGGGCGCATTTCATTACAATAGGGCGCCTGCCGTGCCTTCACCCACCACGCCACCTGGGAGGGCCCTTGCTTGGCGGGCGGGCTAATATGGCACCCCGGGCGGTCGCCCCAGTGGCCCAGGCCTAAGCCAGGCCTGCGGGGGACATGGCAATTCTGAAAGCTGGCATTCTTAGGTGCACGGGGGGCTGTTCGGGAAAACATAGGTGTGGCAATAACGACCACTGCCGACCCCTAATTTAGGCCTAGAAGAGTTTTTTCTTTTCATCCACCAGGGCCTGAAAGGTCATTGTTTGCCTCCTGTTTTATGTTGTCAGTAACACAGCTGCCCATGCATGCCCTGCGGGGTCACTGAGGCCACGGGATTTTCAGCTCGCCCTAAAACGTTGCCATCTGCACGGCGCAGATAAGCGCAGGGTGGTTGCGCCGACGCTTCAGCGGTCGGCGTGTCAGCACCCTTTGTCCAATCTTGTGCCTTTCCGCTCCCGGAAGACGCAGGGGTTTCCTGTTGGGTCTGATCCAAAGGCCCCAGTGCTTTCATGGGGAGCCGAAAACGTAGAATGTTAAGATGAAGTCGTCAGGTTTGTGGGGAGCTGGGGAGGGGAGACCATGACTGTCTTCCGGTTGGCCTTGATTAGTAAACTGGCACGTGCATATGAAGGCGTGCCCCCTCCAGCCTCCCGACCTCGCTGCCCCTTGATCAGATGAGCCTCAAATTGCATCAGTGAGATTTCTGTCCCCCCCCCCCCAGAGCAGGACTACCCTGCAGAGAAATGTCAACGTTTCTCAACTGTCCCTTGCCTCTGAAACGTCGGTGAAGCTGGGGCAGAGTCAGTCCGTCGCAGCTGCCACAGGGAAAGTGAGGCCCTGGGGAAAAAACATTTCGTGAGGCCGCTTGAATCTTTTTTTGCAGTGGCCCAGCGACGCCACTTCCCTCCCTCATTTGTAAAAGGGGAGGGCAAAAAGGCGGCGTACGCGCTTGTACGCTGCCCTTGGGCACTGCGCTGTGCAAATTGCGTAAGCACCGCCTGCCATGTACGCATGGGCAGGCAGCGCTTGCAATGGATTCTTTTGGGGTCCACATGCTTTTTGACTCCATAGGAATCCCCAGCATTTGCGCCAGCATGAAAACCTATGGAGTATTTGCATGGCGGAGAGGAATGGAGTGGCAGAAGTGAAAATGAGCCATGATGGAAATGGAAGGCGTAAAAGCCTTAAGCAAGGTTTTTACTAATTTTGTTTCCGTTACGGCTCATAAGATAGCTCAGCGGGTTGGGCGCTTGCTACGATCTGCACGTGATCTTCAGGTCACAGGTTCAAATTCCGGCAAGGCCAACTCAGCCTTTCATCCTTCCGAGGTCTATAAATGAGTACCAATTTCAGTTGGGCGATATTGTATGTAAATATGTGCTCTGTAAAGCGCTGTGGGTTAAGGCGCTATATAAATAACACATCATTATTATTTACACCGCGCCTCTATGGAATCCGCCGGCTGTTTACCGGCTGCCAATACGAGGCGCATTCAGTAGCAATGCACTGGTGTTATCCCTGCATGAGAACCTAAACTAATCATGCGTACACAACTTCATAGAGAAAAGTCAAATATACATAATGATAAATCGCACAAACAAGGGGTGGGGTTACAGTCTCAACCAGAGTTTTAAGCTCACCATCCCTTTCACAGAATAGAAATTTCCACTACATATCAGTCTTTGCCCTGCCCAAGGAGAGTCCAGCACTGAAATGCCAGGCAATTCTCCTCTGAACAAGAGTACCAACAGCAACTTCAGACACATGTTTCCACCTGGTTGGTCCTCGTCAGTAGGGAGGAGCTGTGCCTCTCAAAGAACAGTGAGCAAGGGTTCCATGTCTGGATTACCCTAGTAAGTTAGTGTCAAAACCCAAAGCTACTTAATATGCACAAACAAGGGGGGTCCTGGGAGTGTGTCTCTACCAGCCAATATCCCGGGTTAGATCTCAACCAGAGTCTTTAGCTCACCACCCCTTTCACAGAAGAGACATTTACACTACATATCAGTCGTTGTCCTGCCTAAGGACAGTCCAGCAACGAAATGCAAGGCAATTCTCTTCTGACCGAGAGTACCAACAGCAACGCCAGACACGTGTTTCGGCCTGGCTGGGCCTCGTCAGTGAGCTGGAGCTGCGGCTCTCTAAGAACAGAACACCCTTTACTTATGTAGAACGATAAATCAACTTGTCAGAGCAAACCTGTCCCCTGTCAAGAGAGTGTGCAGTGTCACAGGAAACACTGGTGTTTGGTGCGGCCACGGTATCTGACTTAGCATGACATTCATTTTCTGACGCTTAATACATTTGCTTCCCTTACTGTGTCTCTAAAATAATGTGTGTCTTTCGATTGACGAAATGGAGATACAGGCGCAACGTCAGCAATGGAGTTGCTGTCCTACTTACCTCATCAAAAGCATACATTCAAAAGTTCTGTATGAGAAATGTTTTCAGAAAGCATCTTAAAACACTGTTGTTCAACTGACTCTCCCCCCCCCTGTCTGCCCCCTACTGACTTCTGTTTTTCTCTACCCGCAACTAGCGCCTAGATGCCTATGGGTGTGTGTGCTGCTATAAATGTATAAATAAATAAATATGTGACTATTAGTACACTAGTTGGCCTACCTGGTCCTTGATGACTGGGTGGATGTAGCGCCTGCGGTCGATTGCGCCTCCCTCCCGAGCGTACCTGCCCACTTAGGACGCATTTTTCAGTACTTATGTGCATGCTTCTTGTTGCATTTTATATATGGTTTAATTTTTGTCCTATGATTATTTTTGGGAATAAATATACCTGTGTTTCATGTGACACTGCACACTCTCCTGACAGGGGACTGGTAAGCGGAGACGCAAACTCTGCGCTGGTCCACCCCTACAGCCTAGAAGGGCACGAAAATGCCCCAGAGTGCAAAAGTGAGGCGTAAATGGCCTACGGCTCGATTTGACAGTTTACCTTTTCGCTCCACTGCATTTAAAAGGATCCCCTTTAAGTCTCCATGGCAATGCAAAAGATGATTTTTTTGTCCTCCCTCTGCCCCCCTCCCTTTCCTCGCTGCGCCTTGAAACACTTGTGTATAGGCGCGTTATAAATGCCATATCATATCATGACCGAAAACCCACGTGCCACCAAATGGATCCAGTAAAAACATGTTTACATGGTTGGCTGGAATGTTACTGAAGGTAAAAAGAAGCCCAGACTCTCCACCTGAGCGTGCGTCTCCATGAGCATGCCACTCTCAGGCGCCCAGCACCTCACTGCTGTCTATAGGCAGTCCAGGCACCCTCGCCAACTTCTTTAGAGGGGCACACATTGCTTTGCCACATAAGTGGCCATGTACGAGGCCCCCACCTTCACCAGGTGCAACCCAATGATTGCCTGCACCTCCTAATGCTTTCTTACACGGAGAGAGGATACACCTCATGTGAGCCAAATTCCAGTGCTTCGACATAGTTCCTAATGACCCAGTTTCTGGCATGGGTTGTTGTACGTCTCCTAAAGCGCTTTGAAGACATTTTAGTGGTGATTGTTGTCCATCCTTATGTACTGCGTCACCCATCCTCTTCCAAGCCGCTATGAAAACTTGAATCCTTCTTTCTCTAATCAGTACCCCTCCTTCCCTCCCTCCTCTTCCGCCTCCTATCCCTGGGGCCCCTCTTTCCCCGACCCTTCACCGCCCCTCATTGAACGTCTTTGCAATACCTGTTCTGAAGCTGGCTTTGCCAATGCTAGTTTAGTGCACTTCTTAAGGTGGTCACAGCTTTTTTGCACTTATATTTGGGATAGTTAAGATGACTAAGGCACAGAGAGAGAAGCTGATTTGCACAGGGTCACATACTTTCAGTAGTATGGGGAATACCGCTCTCCTGTTACCAAACCATTCACCTGCATCTGCCACAGTTTGACAGAAATATGCATTGTTACATGAAGCAAACCTACCAAGCTTCTCACCCAAATGTTTTTTGTGCTTTGGTCAGAAAGTATTTCTTGACATGACCTTGATTTATTAAAGTGGGGACCGGCTTCCAAAATGGCCGCCAGCAGGGGGAGGACGTGTTAATCATGGCTCTTCCCTCGTCCCAATCCAAAGGTGTACAAAACAGCGGTTCTTGCTCCCCCCACTTCTGAAAACGGAAGCAGTGGAAGTCCCCCCATTGTGGCAGTGGTGGCGAGTGTGGCTTTAGCATTGAGGAAGCAACTCGCGGTGGCACAGAAGGCAGCCGGGAGACCGGAGAAGGAGTAGGGCATGGTTGCTGCACCGAACGGCTGAGTCTGCCGAGTTGGCTGCACGGGACGTGGAGTGTCTCGTGTGCCCCGGCGGATCTCACAATGGCTGATGGCGGGCGCACGGCTGGGAGCAGAGCGAGTGCATGTGGAGGAAGAGACCCTTATGTTTAGTATCTGTGAGCAGGAGCGGGATCTGAGACATGACCACCGGCTGGTGAAGCGGGTGGTAGGCTGCATGACATTCTTGAACAGCCGGGACCCTATAGCATATTGTGGTGCGAGGTGTAGCTGCGTCGTCCCAGAGATATTTTGTACGGTAGCCCTGTGGGAGCATTAACCTTAGCATTTGTGGATTGGATCAGGGGAAACTCCTTCCCCTTATCCCTCCTGACTCATTATAGCATTCGGTGCCCAACAATAATGCAGAGGAAGGCTATAGGTAGATGGCGTGGAATCCTGCTGCGATATAGGAGGGCGCCAACCTGGGAATCCCATAACTCACAGACCGTAGGTGAGGAGGAATGGTGGGACCCCGGACTGCCATGGCATTACATTGAAAGAAGCGGAACTCAGGCAGTAGGCATGGTGAGCATTAACACCCCTAAAGATTAACAACTAAATGCCAAGTGACATTGCCGTATAGAGTGGAGATTGGCCCTGCTGGGAGATCTGTGAAAGGGGTAAGATAGTGCTAGAGCGTTGGCTCCAGCTATGAGAAGTTCTTGCTAGCTCAATGCGAGGACATTATCTAACATAGAGTTGCTGGCGCCATGTAGGTACATATGACGTGGACCAGACCCAATTGTGAGCAATAAGCCAACAGTGAATAGGTGGATCCCACTCCATGACCTCAGAGGGTCAGGGTGCACAGATCACAGGTGGATTTGAGCTGGGGCCATCTGGGCCATCTGTGTGCTGCAAAGTCCGTAAACTATTGGTCTGAGCAACGACTCCACCCAAGGTTTTGGAGAGCAAGACTGATACACCTTGGTACACGGACCATATTGGACGGTTTGTGCGAGATCATCAAGGGTTTAAGTCTAAGAGGGGCACATGTCGAAAGCCAAAGGAAGAGTACGGAATAAGGGTACCCCGGCACATTCCATATCGAACACTCATCCGCTGAGGGTACAATCACAAGGTGCTAGCAGATGGAGGTACAGGGAACTCCAGGTGTGGCTCATTCTCCACAACTGCCATCACCTGACGAGGAAACTCCAGAACATTGAGATACGATGGTGATTACCAAAGAAGAATTGATGCAATGTTTAGCAGATCATCAGCAGCACCTCAAGTAATCCCTTGAGGAATTTGTTCAGGAGAAGATCTTCTCTAAAACAGACATAAAAACTGCTGTACATTAAATAAAAGGCCAAATCTCGAAATTAAGGGAGCGAGTAGATACGAATGAGCGAGCATTGTGGGAGCTGGCCAAGGATTCTTGGAAAAATTATGAAGCAATAGAACGACTGGCACGGATGTCGCACAATTTAGAGTTTCAGTTCAAAGCTCTCGAGAACAGGTCAAGGCGCTCGAACATTTGTTTTTAGAATAGCGGACAAAGATCTCAAGCATTCGATACAACCCTTCTGTGCTGAATTGCTCCTGGAGATCCGCTCGGAATAGATTCATTTAGACAGGATCCACAGAGTGGGACTGATAGGAAAAGAGCTGAGGGCCCAACCAAGGGACGTATTGGTAGCCTTCACTTAGGGGCAGAAGGAAGACATTTTGAGGGCAGCACAAGTAGGCTCGTCTTTGACCATCAATGGCTCGGAAGTACAGCTCTTCCAAGACTTGACATATTATACTCTACTAGAAAGGAGGTTGATGGGACCAGTCACCAGAATTCTTAATCAGGAAAAGGTTCAAAATCGGTGAACTTTCCAGTTTGATGCAGGCAAATTAGAGTGACAACGTGCAAAGAAGGTCTTGATGTGGTGGCACATGAGAGCACTGAGCAGACCAGGACACAGGATGAAGGGAGCCGAACTACCCAGCAGAGGCGACTATGGGAATTGTCTACGGTGAAATGAGACAATAGAAAAGCACATGCCCCGAGCGGTTGGGAGAAGCCAAGGACACGCCGTGCACAGAGGGATGATGGTGGGGGGGGGGCAGGTATATTGGTGAGTGTGGGCTGGATGTTAAAAACTCAGACTTGCAGGGGGGCGCTAGGGTCGTTGTTTGGGGGTGGGGGAGGAGGGAGGTTGGTGTAGGGGGCCTGATTGGGATCTAAGGGAGAGGGTTAGTTTATTTCTCCGCAGTTGGCAGGATCCAGGTAGTTTACAGGTACACAGTCAAGGTTTCTCCCCATTGGTGTCTCTAGGACCCATGAACCTGCCTGGGCCATTGCAATGGGCAGGGGGGTTTGGGGCAGGAAAGGAAGGGCGAGCTTGTGGGCATGTGAAGAGAGGCGTGTAAGAGAGCAGGAGATACAATGGCCCAAACATGGGAATTTCATACTGTTAAAGGTAAAAGTCAAGCAAACAAGGGGGCTTCCCAATGGGTGTTAGTGATAAGGCGCCAAAGGAAGGGGAGGGAATTTCAACAAGCTGGTTTTTTCATGGGTTTTAAAATCACCTTCTACAATATTAGAGGGCTGAATTCACTGACAAAGCAAAGTAAGTTAGAGCACTTTTTGAGGCGTGAGAAACCAGACTTTCTTGTGCTCCAAGAAACTCACATATGCAGGAAAGACAGACTGTGATAATGGGGTATCCTCAGATGTTCCAGACTAATGTGAAGGACAGAAAAGCTGGGTTTTAATAGAGTTTAGAAACAATCCTGATATGGTGATTTTGGGCTCCACAGAGGATAAGCTAGGAAGATATCTATTTGTCAAGTTTCGTATTCAGACAGAGATATTTACCGCAGCAATGGTGTATGCACGTAATTCCGGACAGTATAGTTATTGGCAAACGCCCCTTGAATAAGGCACCAAGTCCCGATGGATTTACTGCCATTTTCTACAAGAAATATCAGAAAGTCCTCGTCCTCTATTTAATGTGATTATTTGATTCCTTTGAAAGAAATGGGCACATCACAGCTTCAACGAATAAGGCCAAATTGGTGATATTGCCAAAACCGGGCAAACATCTGATACGGTGCTGATCTTATCGTCCAATAGCGCTGATTAATATTGACGCTAAAATACATAGCAAGATTTTAGCTTTACGTTTAGAGGATAGACTTCACATTTTAATAGGACCTGATCAAGCAGGTTTCATTAGGCAACATCAAACATTTAACAATATCAGAAGGGTCTGTCATTTAATAGAAAAGATAGAGAGGCGTGAGATTCCAGCAGTTCTTCTTGATTTAGATGCCGAAAGGCATTTGACCGGGTGGAATGATAATTTCTTTTACGAGCAACGGTGAGAATGGGGTTCGGGGAATGCTACATCTGGAGGAAGCAAGCCAATTATCAAATCCCTACCCTGCATCGGTCCATTAATGGACAGCTTTCTGGCTCTATCCGATTGGAGAGGGGGACCAAACAGGGATCTCCCTTGCTTTATGCAATCTATCTGGAACCCCTTCTGCAGCATCTACAAGAAGCATCAGGAGTGAAAGGTATTACATTTGGGGGCTGGCTTTCTTTGGGGAAGTCTCGGGTTTAAAAATGAATACACATAAATCGGAGATATTAAATATTTCACTGTCATTGGAAAAGGAAAGGGAGATACGGTGGTGCACCAAATTCCAATGGGCGGAAGACAAAATCAAAAATCTAGGGATCCACATCACGAAGTCTATGGCAATGTTATAAGAGGCGAATTACACCCGGTTACTTAGCACACTGAACACTGACTTGCGACGATGGAATCAGTTTCATATTTCGTGGATCGGGCGTATTAAAATGGTGACCCTCCCACGTTTTCTTTACTATTTTCAAGCTCTGGCGGTGTCCCTTCCCGCAAACTTTTTTAAGTCACTCAATTGTTTATTATCTACATTTATATGGCATAATAAAAGACAGCGGGTGGCCCTGCAAACTCTAGCGGCCCTGAGGAATAGGGGAGGAATGGCCATTCCCGATTTATCCTGTGCTATTGGGCGGGCCAACTGCGGGTGCTGAAACAATGGTTGTTGTGGGATGATACTAAACTTTGGGTTCCCATGGATAGAGCAGTGGTGGGGGCTCCACTAGATGCTGTTTTATAGTTAGCTAAAGAGGATCGACCTCCTAGAATTAAGGCATCACGGGTCCCCCCACTTGTGAGGGAAGTGTGGGATGATGTGATAAAAAAAGGCATATATTTACACCACTATTTGGGAATCCCTAGTTTACACGAGGGAAGGATGTGTGAGCCTTTAGGAAATGGAGGGAGGCCGGATATTTAAGGTTAAAGGATATGATGGATGGTCAGGAAGTTAAAACCTTTGACCAATGTAAACAGTCTATTGGTCTTACAGAAGGAGACAGGCTTAGTTATTATCAATTGTGGCTTTGGTTTATAAACCCCCTTAAAAAACCAGCTGCAGGTATACAACTTGCTGCATTTGAAAAATATATAACAGCTCATTCAGGAGATTTACATCTTATCTCCGCATTTTATGCATTGATAACTGAAGGGAGTCCACTGGAGAGGTGGTCTGACATGGACAAGTGGGAACGTACCTTGGATGGACATATTCTAGAGGAGGAGTGGGGGGTTTTATGGGGTAACATTCCAAAGCTTACTCGATTCATCCAACTTGGGAAGATGTGGTTTAAAACCCTCACACAATGGCACTATACTCCAGAGAGGCTTAGATGTACGTACCCGGAGACATCCCAGGATTGCTGGTGGAGATATAAGGGGAAGCAGGATTGGCACCATATTTGGTGGTCTTGTTCAGCCTTGAAATCACTTTGGGATCAACCATGCTCCACAGCGCAGCTGGTGGTAGGGGCAGACATACTCATGGGGATTGAGGAATGTCTTCTGGGCCTTTGGACAACGGATGTAGCACCAAAAGGAAGGGCACGTTTTAAGGCATGCATGGTTTGACATTGGCGGCCTTATTGGTGATAGCCTGGGAACTGGAAGAAGGAGGCCACTCCTACCCACCATGAATGGCTACACTAAACGTAGCATATTTTGGTTATTAAATGGGTTACATTTACTATTCAGGGGGACAACCAACAATTCAGGAAAGTCTGGGAGCATTGATGCAATGTTTGAGGGATGATTATCGGATTCAAATGTGCCTGCAGTATATTCGAATTTTGGACATTGCTTAACGGCTTTCAAACAATCGATAACAACGGAAGACCTTTTTGTGTATCTTGTATGTTAAGGTGGAGCAGCTCTGGGATAGGGGGGATTAGAGATGGCAATAAAATAAAATAAAAAAACAAATAAACTGGGGACCGGATGTAACACATATTTTGGAGACCCATTCTCCAAGGAATCAACCCGCAATCTAAACTGTAGTCTACCGTTCTTTTAACTTTTTTGTGAAACAACCAGGGTTCATTAGTGAACATGCCAGTGCATAAGAGGTCATAGAAACATGTTACACAACCCAAAAACAGTACACTTTGAGAGCAGAAATGATCACGACAGAGAACGCATTTCTTCTAAATGAAACATGCAGTGAATTAAGCTTTGAGGAGGTGACAAATTGATGAAAAAATACACACTTCCACAAATTATTAGAAGCGATGAACAGCTACATTTGGAAAGAGGAGAAATGTGGTTTAAAAGTAAAACCTTTTACACAAGAGTCAATAACAACAAATGTACATAAAATGACAAACAATCATTAATAACATAACAATTTAAAAAAAAATTATTTTCATTATTTTCATAATAGGCACATGGTTTATTACAAACCCTTGCCAGGCACAAGATGAACAGTCTATCTATAGTTATAGTTCAGGTTAAAGTGAGAGATTTAGCAGTCTTTTCTCAAAGAGTTCTGTTTCGCAAGAATAATGTCCCATGTTCATTTTGAAATACATCGTGTAGTAGTTTTCCTAGGGCGAAGATACGTTTTACGTTTTCTGTTTCGCACAACGTGTGCCACCAGATATCGAAATCTGTTAAACGGGTGTTGTTTATGAATGCGTCCAAATATTTGGTTCTTGTCAGTTAGCTGATGGCATACAAGTACAAGATGTTTTAATGTTTCACTTTCTCCATGACATAGATGACACAAGTGATCATTTGTGTCAGTCTGTCTGCGCTGTGTTAATATTTCTTTTGTTTTGAAGAGATTTAACCTGAAGCGCATGTATGTTGCTCGATACACGGGACACGGAAACTTAATTAGGTAGCTCAGTATTTTGTTCATAGCTTTTGTCTTCTGAACGGATATGAGATTGTAGCTTAATTTTGACTCTTTCGTCTTCAGTTCTTATCCAGTCATACATCCAGATTTTCTTTTGCCGTGGTGATAAGCAGTTCTTCAGTATTTTTCACAGCATTTGGTCCTTGATTATCTGACAGGATCGCTATGGTTGAGTTGTTCACTCTTTAAGATGTTATGTTGGGTAGTGCCGCAATTGAGTAGACTTTTTCGGTAAAGCAATAAGGCATTCCATCGATGATTGCAGCTAGTGATCGTAGGCCCAGTTCATGTCTAACGAGTTGTACTGGTATGCTTTGAGGTAGGTTTAGGATTTGTTTCCAAAAGTGCCCTTCGATCGTAGGCCAGATTTCACGTGGCAGGCGTAGTGCGGTCTCCATGGCATAGGTCCATGCTGGGCAAACCTTCTGTTTGTAAAAGTTGAGTATGGGTATCATAGAAAATTTGCCAAATTTCTGATGTTTAATTTTGCCTTGTGTTGTCAAGACTTGAATTTTTGGTTTTACCACCGCATGTTAAGGAGTGTCGTTTTTACTTAAATTAATCATAACACCTAAGTATTTAGCTGTTGGTGCTTGGAATAATGGTTGATTTTCCAAGTACCTTCTTTGGTCTTCCCTATATGGGTTCCAATACAAGGATCGTAGTTTTCTCAGTATTGATTATGTGGTTATTTATGATTGTATTTAAGAGATTTAATTTCCTCTGTAGACCAATTTTGGTTTGGCCTAATAGGATTAATTACATACATCATTGATACAATGTCCTCAAAATGGTATGGATCATGATTGATTAATTCTATAATATTGACACTAAGACAGATTTAATTTATCTCAAATCAGTGCAATAGATTGGGAGCAGGAGAGGAGGAAATATTTCTCATCCGCTAACCAAATATGAAATTCTGCTGCCGCCAACACCACAGAATTTGGTGATATTATAATTTCCCAATATTGATTTGTGTTCATCTGTAGACAGCCTTTTTGTAACCATTGCAGTACGTTTTACCCAACTTAGGGTATTGAGACAAAAGATTATGAGAAATTTCAATTTACGGTTCGGTTGTCATACAAAATATTGTCCCATGCACCTATGTGAGAGAGCGTCGGAAGAAGGTTAAATCAAAGACGCATGATAAATCTCCTAAAATTGGAATCATTCAGCTTAATAATGTAGCTAAAAGGAATAAGACATTGAATACCCTGTTTGACAGATTCTGCATTATTCTTTTTAGATGAGTTTTAGAGCTTTTGCTTTGATTTGCTTAGCATAAATGCCATAATGAAAAGACTCAGTGAGGACCCAATCACTTTCAGAGTGAAACCTCTCATGATCTTTCCTAAATTCAAAAAGCACGGAATTAGTTGAACTATTTTGTTTGAATATGTTTGCAAATAGGCCCAAAAGCGAATTATCGTTACCAAATGCTGCTTTCATTTTTATATAAAGGCAGCTACGAGCTGCCTTCCAGAGTGTGAGGAGCGAGGTAAGTCCCCAGGTGCTACTTGCTAAAATGACTATAGAAAGGACCTCCTACATAAGCTTAAGTACTAACAAATTCAATGGGAGTGCCATTAATCTTCCATACTAAGTTGTTCTTTTTTCAGGTCAATTATCACAATCTTGGATTTATTTAGGTTGAGGTTTAGATTATTCTCTTCAGAGTAGTTATACAATGCATTCAAAGTGTGGTGGAGACCCAGCAGAGTTCTATCCAAGATCACTGTCTCGTCCGTGTACGCCGACCATGCAATCTGTTATTTGTCAATATGTGGAGGAAAATAATGACATTCCACAAGAGAATTATGCATAGACGGAACATATACATTGTATACTAAAGGGGCAAGGACACATTCCTGTTGAAGCCCATGATTGGTTACAACAGAGGAAGGTAAAATACCTTGTTGACTGACCCTAATAGTGACTTTGGTGTCTTGATAAATGTGTTTAATTATGCCGAGGAGGGGGGAATCAAGTCCGATTTAGCCAACTTATTCCATAATCTTGAACGGACCACACTGTCAAATGATCCTGCATAGACCATAAAACAGTGGTATGACCGTAGGTCCGAGGTAGCTATGATACATCGAATAAGGTATTGTAGGATCCAGATGTTATTTAAGGTACCAATGCCTTTACGGAAAACAGTCGTTGGTTTTTATAAAGTTGCTTCTCCAATTACCATGTATTTAACTTTTCCAATAAGATGTTAGAATAAATCTTGCTCATGGAATCAGTCATGAGCAAGATTTATCAACAAGGTTGTCAATAACCGATAATTAGATGGGTTCTGACACTGGCCCTTTTTATGGACAGGAATAAAAATGGATTTCTTCCAACTCTCTGGGATGCACACTTTAATAAAGAATTTGTGTAGCCCAAAAAGAAGGAGCTTTCTTAATCAATGAAAAGAGAGGAGCAAATCGCAGCCACAATCAGATCTATTATCGTTATTATATGGCTTGTAGTACAGGTTTCTAACATATTTAATCCAAGAAGCTTCAGATACAGGAATGATTTCCTGAGAGCCTGCCCAGACATATGTTTATGACAAAGGTACCAACATGTGTTACTATAATTAGCACATAGAGAACCACAAGCTACTAGCCACTGAGCATTACGCAAAGAAAGTTTATGCACTGTTACTCAATTTTCTTATTTTGTACGAAGGTTATTTATCATGAAGGCCATTTTTCTGTAGAATATAAGTAATTACTTTTAACCCATGTAATGTGAGATTTTATCTCTCTTTCATTTACAGCAATAGCTGCATCATTTAGCGTACTGGGGCCCAATTTGGAGGAAATAATACCTTTGTTGGAAGCAGCACCACAAGGCAAGAATTTGTGTAATTCCTCCCTCGTATTTACCCTAGAATCCAGCGCGAACGCCCCTGCTTAGCTAGTCTGGGCCAGTCCGGGCTGGGATGGCATTCAAGGCACTCCACATTGCGCCTCTACAACTATGGGACTGACTGAGGTCTTGGCTTTAATTGAAGCAGCAAGAAATCGCTGCTCTAAAACCCTCCCCCCTGCTACCACTACAGTAAGGCTTGCTTTCACGCCATCCAATGCCAGAAATGCTTCTACCCAAACTGAAACCCCCACTAATAGTACTCCTGCAATGCCTGACCCCCGACCTCTCCCATCATCCAGTGAAGTTGTTAGTAATACAGTTTTGCCACATGATACTTTACAAAATGTACCCCCGGTCACTGACATTATCCAAGCTAATGTCTGTATGTCCCCCCCACAATCCCTCACCTTATATACCAGTTCATACTTCAGTTACACCAGTGCACACTTCAACCTGCGTGCTTTTAAACACCAGATCTGTAGATAAGCACGCAATTGAAGTTGCACTATACATTGAGGAGAAAAACCTAGACATCTGTGCCATTACCGAAACCTGGGGCCACAGCGCTGCGGGTCCTACTCTTGACTTAGCTGTTCCTAATGGTTATAAAATGCTAAGGCATGATAGAGAAGAAGGTAGAGAAGGCGGGGTGGCAATAATATTTAAATCTACAGTCACCATCTGGGAATTCAAGGGAACAATTCTTAACGGTATCGAACCCCTCCATGGTCTAGTAAAAATTTTTATTGTCCCAACGGGTCGGCCATGTTTTTTTAAGCCTAAGTGGCTCGATTTTAGAAAACTTTCCTATGGACCTTACCCGAGTTTTCGTCCATTAAACGCACGCGAAAACAAGCACCAGGGAGCCGCCATTTTCTGATAATCCTATCTTTTCCCCGATCGCCCTGGCGGACCTTCTTTTGCGGCACTAAATCAATTCCCCCGCCCCTGAGCCTGACATTATCAAAACATACATATTCCCCGCCTCTCCCTGTGACGTTACTGTGCTGCGTAGGCAAACGCGCCCAGTCGTCTTCCACGCGACTCCACACAGAACCCGGAAACCAACACAGATCAACTCACAACACAGCGCGCCACAATTCGGAATATGAAACTGTACTTTACAATGAAACAGCAACACGGTACATTTGGTAAAGTACATATATTTGACATTAAATGTTTAGAGAATATTTAGCAATTGCCATATGAACTCCGGAAGCCATTTATTTTCTTTTATCTGTATCCGCAATAAATAACTGTCCCGTTTCATCTTGAGTCACGCGGTGTTCCTTTATGGTACACAGGGTGTTCATTTTCGTAAAAAGAATCACTTTGGAAGCGCGGTGAACCGCAAGGCTGTTCCATCAAATAGGCACTAGTCCAGCCTAAAGGTTGTTATGTTGCTTCTAGCCACTAGTACAGCGTAAGGGCATGTGGGCCCTTGGCGATCGTCCCATAATATGGTGATCATGCTCCAGTTGTTGACACGAAGCTGCAGGTGTCTGCTGAAGAATCCATCCGCCAGTGTCTCAAACAGATGGCAGTGGCAGAAAGGGATCAAATACCTGTTATGAAAACAAAAAAATGATAATTAGTCTTGCTAGCCGAACTTCATTAATATTACTCATTTTATTTATTACGGCCGATCAGAAACTATTTGCTTGCAAGGATAGTTCAATGGAGTATGTTTGTCTATAAAATCAATGCGAAAAGTAACGAGATAAATCGAGGCAAACACACAATGATAAACGACAGTTAGTCTACATGCGTGAGGAATGATATGATATATGATATGGCATTTGTAACGCGCCTATACTCGTGTTTCTAGGCGTGACGAGGCAGGTGGGGAACAAGGGCAGACAGACAACGTTCCTACTAGGTCAGGTGTCTTTCTGATCGCGCATGGGGAAGGGCTGTACATGGTTAGTTGAATACAAATTAAATAATAGGGCCAGCTGGTGGCAAGTGCAAGGTAAATGCCGGGAGAAGGGGCTGAAGGATACAGACAGAGTCCCGTAGTGCAGGTAGGCAGTGCAGGAAAAAGTGGCTGGGCCAAGGACCGAGATCGGTGAGACCAGTGGACCTGCATGCCCATGTGCCCACTACGAACACGTTTTACTTGCTTTTCCTAGCTCTTCATTCATTCATTTATTCATGCATCCGTTCATTAAATCTTCATTCCGGTATAAAAGCGTGTAAAGATTTACTTACATTATATTTGAAATTTCCATTGTGTCTCTTCGTAATGCAGTCTGTAAAATGGACCGTGCTCTTGACAACGATTTTTCGTATACTGAACTAAACTGAAACTCTAGTTTCTGAATTTTCTGCCTTATCGTCTCTTACGTTATTGCGCACTCCCTTCAAATGTAGTTCTTTCGGCATGGTCCCTGTCTCAAGGTCAAAAAACAATAGACCCTTATACTTCCAGTGCGACTTGTGGGCCTCATCTGGGCGCTGTCCTTCGCATTCTTTATTTGCAACATCACGTAGTATAGGCATCTATGAGAACTTGAAGTTTAGAATCCGTCTATGTAGTGCGCCTCAATGTGCAAATGGGAACTGGCTTCTCTCCCAAATGCCACGGCCCGCTTGGATGGCGCATTCTAAGTGCCCCAATTTTGTCGCCGTTGTCTGCGAGCTTTGCAGCCCAAATTGAGACATTTAATTATTGGCGGAAGGTCAGGGAAAGTATAAAGTACCACAGGAGTTGAGTTAAAAGTGAGATTTATTGTTTGTTTTATTATTTGCAATACACAATCCTCCCCTCCGTTAACAGTGCGCAGCATTTACATTTACATGAGATGAGACATGAGAAAAATATATACATACACATATGTGAGGTGAATAGAGAGAATTCAAAGATGACACCCAGCTTGTTCGCCACCCATGATGGTGAAGTTAGGGGTTAGGTTTACAGGTACACTGTACAATAACATTTATTTACAAAAAGACAATCGTATTGCAATTATTTAAAACGGGATTTGTACTTCACAATCAGCTGTGCATCGGGTGGGCATGGCACAGTCGCAATGTTTGGTGGCAATGGATCACTGCTCTGTACAGAAACGTCCAAAATTCCATATCTGTGCTTCTCTAACACAGCAACAATAAGGCCTTTCACAAAGTCGAACTGCATTTCATCATAGACTGGTTTGATCACCCATTGCTTACTTCGTTTTGAAAACACCTTAGTGTAGCGAGGCATCCTTACTTTACCCCTAGTCCTAGATTGTTCACGTCCGACATTGCTGTTATGGGCCAAGACCGCTAGTAGAGTGCGATGTTTCATGCCCCGAAAGCTAAAATGCAAGCGCTTTGGCCTGTACTTTAGGAACATATTGTGGAACACCTCCAAATCTCCTGTGTGACAGAATTCTGTCAGTCCTCTCAAATCTGTTGATAGAGTTTTGTCGAAAACAATCTTCTCAATGGCTTTGTGTGTCGGTGAAGATGGAATCAACCACTTCTTCTTCTGTGCCTCCTCTGGGGACAAAGGGCCATGTTCACATTGGTGGAAATGTTCATTTGCTGTCCAGCGGTGAACGTTGGTACAGTGGTGCATCAGTGACCGCCATTTTTCAAGTAGTATTTCCACTGACCCCTCACAAGTTTTTGAGCTCCACCAAAGATGGTTGGTGATAGAATGTGACCACTGCAAAATACTTTCAAAACCTTTTTTTTTTCCTGCAGCCGAGATTGTCTTATTGATAGATTTAGCAAGATGCCATACGTCAAATTGATGTTTAATATGTGGGAACTGCTCTCTCATTGTCTTGGCAATTGAAACGTGTCTATCCGTGGCTATGAGGTCGATGTGCATCCCCCTCGATTGTAGATGTTCCACTGATTTTATAAATCCTAGTTTCTCCATGGCCACTGAGGATGTACATTGTGTTACCTGCACGACCTCCGAACTCACAATTTTCTTACTATCCATGTCCTGAAAGTGGTAGGTGCAGTACTTGGCAGAAAATCCAGGGCTATCGCACTGTCCATCGCCGGCTAGCCTGAATCGTTTGCCTTCGAATGTACTTGCTAGAGACAATTGTTTAATTTTCCAAGCATCACTAATGGCCGGAAACAGATAATCACGTTGGTATGTGTAGTACAGCGCTTTAGAAATGAAATGGAGTCCCACAAACTGAAAGAAAGCCTCTAACTTTCTAAAACTGGAGCCACTAAAAAGTGATGCAGCTGCACACAGTAGATTGCCTGCTGGCATTTTCCCCAGCATTGGTTGTGCAGACCATGAGAACCTATGATTTAATCTACAGGCGGCATTTATTTTGACGTTACTGCCTTTTATTTGACGATGGCTTCAATCATTTGATCAATGGCTTCCCACATACATTCCCTCTAATGGAACGCACACATTTCAGCATACTTATAATTTCCATCAAACAACTGTCGAATACAATGTATTTGCTCTCTTTCATTAGACTGTCATCCTGCGTCAATGTTGTTTCGCCCTGTGACGTTGTGGAGATTTCAACACATTGGAAAGTAATATCGCTGCTATCAAGTTCTGATGCGTCTATGGATACTGCGGCTGGTTCATTCTCTCTCATTTCAACATCTGCTACTTCAACATTGATGGGAGAACACAACAATGTCGACATGTTTTTTGGTGGCAAATTTTTGGCGGGTGTAGATTGTGTAAATTGATCTGCAACTACTTCAGAGCTATCTTCAATACATTCAATAACATCTTCTTGTGGTGGTCCGGTCGCACTGTAGCTATGGTCCAATGCAACTTTGCTGTAGTCTCCAAACACAGTTAATTCATGTTCTGGTCATTGGACATGAACATCTCGAGCCTGAACACGCCTCGCCTCAATTAATAGTTCCTCCATAGTGTACATGCTCTGGCAAGCCACATCTCTCATTCGCTTCACTGTCTGTGTGTGTATAGTCCTGACGCCCACGGGTAACTGGAGGAGAGATTGGAAAAGGGATGTTCAGTTTAAACACAAGATGGAGTGTAGTAGAATTGACTGGAAAAAAACATAAAATAGTCCCCACCACAAAAAAATGTTTTAAGTTATTAACTGTTTGTAACTAACCTTTTTTTGGTTTTTTTTCTTTGCAACTTTTTTGACTCGACCTTCAACATCTGCACGCTGTAGCTCTGATTCGTTTCCGCATGTCCTCCCTTCCTCTTGCGCTGCAAGGACTATATTTTCTGTATCCGCATAGACAGCACGGAATGAGGCTCCATCGTCTCCCTGAAACATAGTACTTTCATTACTATGTATCAAAATATTGTTAGCATAAAACACACGTGAGGACGAACACACAGGTACATCTTAATAGCCAAATACGATTTAAACATTGTGTGCAACAATCAAAGGACAAGTATTCGACCAGTGATGATCTATTTCGATGGAACTGTCAGTATCCATACCTCTGGCTTTGCATGGACTGCCATGAATGGTTGTATTGGAGAGGAGGCATCCGCATCTCCCTGAAACACAGTACTTGCATTAGTATGCTTTTCAATATTGGAAACACAACACACACTTGGGGTCGACGGCACAGGTACATATAAAGAGATAACCGCAAATGATGCATTGTCCAAAAGAATGAAGGAAAATCCAAATATGATCACATTTCATCGACTTATTTCAACGATTCCTTTACATCTGCATCATCTAAATGAGATGTTGTGATTGTGGTGGAAGCTCCGTCGTCTCCCTGAAACACAGCACTTGGATTAGTATGGTTTTCAATATTGGAAACATAACACACACTTGTGGTCGAACGCACAGGTACATATAAGGAGATAACCGCGAAAGATGCATTGTCCAAAAGAATCAAGGAAAATCCAAATATGATCACATTTCATCGACTTATTTCAACGATTCCTTTACATCTGCATCATCTAAATGAGATGTTTTGATTGCTGTGGAAGCTCCGTTGTCTCCCTGAAACACAGCACTTGCGTTAATAGGGAAGAAAGTATAGCAAATGGAATCACATTATACGATCACGCATGATGGAGCTGTCATTATCCATACCTCGTGCTGCTGAAGAATATCTATGGATGTTGCAAATGTAGTGCGCACTTCCGAACGCTGTTGCGCCGATTCGTATACTTGAATGTCAGGCTCTGCATCAAGTGCAGGGGTTGACGCTCCATCAACTGCCTGAAACATAGTACTTGCATTAGTGAGGATTACAATTGTGAAAACATAATACACACCTGGGGTCGACAGCACAGGTACATATCAACGGCTAACCACGAATGAAACATTGTGTAGAACAATCAAACGACAAGAATTCCAGCTCTGATGATGACGCTCGATGGAGCTGTCAGTATACATACCTCCTGCTGGTGAGGAACATCTAGAAACGTTGTAGATGTGGCGGACGCTTCAGCATCTCCCTGAAAGACAGTACTTGCATTAGTATGGATAACACTAATTATAACTGAAAACAAACACCAGTGGAGGATAACTAAGGTGTATATTAATTGGAAAGCAGTAACCAAACATTCTGTAAAATAATTACACGATAGAATAAAACTATTACTTGACATGCATAAAACAAGTCTGTAGCGGATTAGCCTAGTAAGATTACCTGATACGCGCTAGAAGTGGTTGATAACTGCGACCACGTCAAGGATGTAGAATGTTCTTGATTCAGATTCAAGGGATAGTCAAGAAGTTGTAAAGGTCAATTAATGATTGATAATGAAATGCCAATATTAAAAATAGCCATGTAAGCCGACAGAATACTTGAAAAATGCTCAATACAGCACAGTTCCCTCTCCCCATATACATATACATTGCGTTTGTGGGTTATGAAATCGAAAAAGAATATATTGATAAATGTCATTATTCAAAAAAGTATACACTCATATCAATATCGAAATTATTACAAGGGATAGAACACCTACAATATCTATTAATCCATTCGGCTACACACTACCGCAAGGCCTAAAGCTAAATCCGGACACTTGACTCACCGGTGGCGGAATGTGGACCAATAGAGTGGGAATAGCGTTTTTGCGCAATTTCCGTGTCGTTCGCCGTTTATTCTTCTTTGTTACCCAAGAAGTTGTGTACATGTCCAAGGAAAAGTGCCGGCTGCAGATGCGGTATCGATCACCCCTCTTGTCCTCTAAGACTTGTTGGACTCTACTTTCCAGCTCATCCAGTGGATATCCGCAATGTCTGACCCATTCTCTTATTTGATCAACAGTTTTCGGGAATACATGCATTGTAGTTCCTTCAGATTTCGCATGGGTCTTCGAAGGGCAACCGCTAATCGAACAGGCAGGCATTGTTGATGAATCTGAAAAGTAAATATCGACATTATTATACCATCTTCAAGAGTAAAGATTTGATACAAAAGTAAATGAATCATACAATGATCAATGTAAGGTTTGTTTTGGTCGCAGGAACTATACCAGTTCATTATGTGCTGCTTAGTATTTGCATAAGTTGCAGAAATGTATAATTGATGTAACTGAAATCTGAACATGTGACTCGTCCCTTGGATGTTCTGTCTTGCACGAGAAGGAAACATGCTAACATTATTGACTGGACCCCCGAAGGATGCAATTCAATCACAATAGTCACAGATGAAAATAAATAGATCTATTGATAGCATAGCAATGGAAACTGAAGTCAATACCAATGAGACCAATGAAGATAGCACTATTTTGTACTCTACTGGAAAACAGATAGAAATTTAAAAATCTGCGAAATATAACCAGGATACATGGCCTTACCTTGACCAACAAACAGTTGGGTTCAGCAAGCAGAGCAGTATGTTGCGGGAGAATAGGTGGATGGCCACAGGTAGTGCACTGATGGGTATGCTCGAAGCGGTCGGTCACAGAGTTCACGGATAGCACGACGACAAGCAGATTAGCATAGATCTCAGTGGTTCCCAGGTAGCACGTTCAAGAGTTGACTTGCAAAGCACAAAGATGTTCTCATGAGACATATCGAGTGGTTTTTAAAGTATTAGAAACTGGGGTGTGTTTGTGAATGAATGACGTATGTATGTCGTGGTATTAGGTGGGCGGCCTACCTCAGGGGAGGCCTGCCTGGAGACACGGGGTCTGAGGAGGCCATGTGACCGATGGCCCCTTGGCGTGGGACACCTCTTGAAGTGTACATGCAGTTTGGCACCTTGGCCTTTCGCTCCCCGGACAGCCCCCCATGCCAGCGCTCATCCCCGGGTGTGAACCGCCTTTGATAGAGGGGGGTGGGATGGATGGCCCTGGGGCGTGCAGATAAGGCACAGGAAGACTGCTGAATGGAGACACACTTATGTGGATTGCAGGGGGGCGGCCTGCCTCAGGGGAGGCCTGCCTGGAGACACGGGGTCTGAGGAGGCCATGTGACCGATGGCCCCTTGGCGTGGGACACCTTTTGAAGTGTACATGCAGTTTGGCACCTTGGCCTTTCGCGCCCCGGACAGCCCCCCATGCCAGCGCTCATCCCCGGGTGTGAACCGCCTTTGATAGAGGGGGGTGGGATGGATGGCCCTGGGGCGTGCAGATAAGGCACAGGAAGACTGCTGAATGGAGACACACTTATGTGGATTGCAGGGGGGTGGCCTGCCTCAGGGGAGGCCTGCCTGGAGACACGTGGTCTGAGGAGGCCATGTGACCGATGGCCCCTTGGCGTGGGACACCTTTTTAAGTGTACATGCAGTTTGGCACCTTGGCCTTTCGCGCCCCGGACAGCCCTCCATGCCAGCGCGCATCCACCGGCGCGAACCGCCTTTATATCAATATACAGTATATCGCCTTTATATCAATGATAGTATATCGTTGCTTATCAATAACAAATGCCACATACCGGAGATTCTTGTGAGCACAGACCCACACTTCAACCGGTGTACTATAGTGGCCAAGACCCTAGGGCCTGTATAATCCAATGGTAATTGTTAGTATAGATATGTGTGACTTTTATAGAGACATAACCTACTGAAAGACTTTGAACAAGTGTTATTTAGTGCATGCATTATCGAGAATATGTTATGTTAGCTTAGATAGATAGTGACCACCCTGCACAGGTGTCTGACGTCCATCCTTGAATGGAGACACACTTGATTCATTTAAAAAATTGAGACAAACGTTGTTAAAATATATGTGGTTTTATTTTGTATCTTATTTTCATGACACAAAAATAGAAAACTTTAAAGATTATACAGGTCAGGTTGCAGCACAGCGAGAGAAAATCCCCTGTACTGACCGCTGTCACTCGGGAATGTTTCTCTAATGGCACGAACGGCACAGGCGGGTATCACTCTTCGAACGCGGTGTCCAAGCCTCCCGTGAAGCCACCATGTAAAGGAACGATAGGCCACCAGACTGTACCACCTGTGAAAAGGAATTAAACAAACTGTTTTTAAATGACCCAGATAAGTTTAATAAACGTTTGTTGTCAATGACAATTCTTGTAACTAATGGCATTTTACACGGACAAATGCTATCTAGACAATGCACACTATTGAATGACTTACATGCGTTACAATGATATGTAGATGTAATTTTGGATATAGTAGAAGAACATGAAATAGGAGTGGCATGACAAGCAGAGTATACTTACTCGTTACTCGGATTACGAGGACGAACAGTTGCTCGAAGTTCGTGCATAAGCACCATCAATATTCTCAACACGGCCCGTGTGAGGCAGGCTGCCCTGAAGTCTGGCAGCTCGGTGATGCATTGCGGTCGTGGCTCGCCTTCCGAAATGTAGGCCAGGCATCCCGAGTTTTCTCGGCAGCAGCAGTTCTCGTCCTCAGTTGGCATTAGCTCGCACCGATTGCATGTGCACCAGGTGGAGACGCCGTCCATTCGACTAGGCCCAGGCTCTTCATCTGTTGATTCGTCCTGCCAACTGCCATCCGAATCCCCATCGTTTTCGCGTGCTTCCCTTTCCAGTAGTTCCTCCTCGGTATACTCGGGCTCGTACATGTAGGGCATTATTGTAGCCATTGTGTGTTAAACAAACTAAAATAATTTATAGCGGTGGTACTGATATCTGTTCACACTGGCTACAAGCGGCGAAGGTAGCTGACCAGAGCACTGAAACGAGTCACAGAATACTCAAAGTAACACAGAGAGAGGAATGGAATCGAAAATCGGCTGCTGTGTGTTGTGAAACGGTCTGTTTATACTTACTGAGGAGAGAGGCGTCCTGCCATTTCCATGGCGACACGTCATTAGCTGAAGCGCAGCGAGAGACGTGCTTTGGCGTTGGGAAATGGGCGGTACGAGTCTGCTGATGACAGGCTCAGGGGCGGGGGAATTGATTTAGTGCCGCAAAAGCAGGTCCGCCAGGGCGATCGGGGAAAAGATAGGATTATCAGAAAATGGCGGCTCCCTGGTGCTTGTTTTCGCGTGCGTTTAATGGACGAAAACTCGGGTAAGGTCCATAGGAAAGTTTTCTAAAATCGAGCCACTTAGGCTTAAAAAAACATGGCCGACCCGTTGGGACAATAAAAATTTTTACTAGACCATGCCTTTAACATTGGGTTTTATGCTGAGTGCACCGCCAACCTCATCCTTATTTATAGACCGCCAGCACTGTAGGAGGATTTTTTTCTAGCACTATCAAATTGTTTGTTACCTCTTCTTAAACCTCACTCCAGTTACCTTGTCCTGGGAGATTTTAATCTCTGGTTAGGAGATAAGAATAACCTAGTTGCCAAAGGCCTGGAACTTACTATGAATAACCTGGGCTTTGAACAGCTCATTCATACTCCTATGCATATTCTAGGACAAACCCTGGATTGGATCTCCCCCTTGAATGTTAAAACTAACCATTTGTGTATTTTATCTTGTCCATGGTCCGACCATTCATTTATACACTTTTCCATTCAAGTGGATTTTCCCCAAAAATTCAACCTAAGAAGGTACATAACTCCCTTAGCAGAAATCTTAAACTAATTTCTCTTGACAGACTTGACCCTCTCTTGCAACCTTCAATTTTACTCACATCTCAGAAAGCTCCATCTTCAGCCATGGCCAAAGCTCTCCTATCTAACACAGAAGACATTACCGAAACATTGGCCCCATTAAAAAAATAGAAGAATGAATGAGGGTTTGAGAAATAAGCCATGGTATACACCAGAACCTAGAATACTCAAATCCGCCTAGATTGAAAATCATTATATCTGACTTGTCTCAAAGGAAAACTAAGCAGCCTATACCTCCTAAAGAGGCTGCTTCCTTTAACAGAGACTCCTCTATTAAACCACCTCTTGTAAAGGAGACCCCTGCTCTGCACTTATTATTAAAACTTGTCCACCGATGCTCCTGGCATCCATATGCAACTTTGTGAATGTCTCCATAATGGAAGGCAGTGTACCCACAATTCTAAAGCAAGCATGGGGTACCCCCATTATAAAAAAAACCTGGCCTATGCCCTGTGGACCCCCTTAATTACAGACTGATTACTAATACGCCGTTCCTCTTAAAGATTCTGGATAGAGTTGCATATGAACAACTCGCCAAACAGCTTAATGGATATCCTGTGCTCAACCCTTGCCAGTCAGCCTTTCGAGCTGGTTTTTGGACAGAAATCTCCCTTTTAGAACTCAAATCTAGATTGATGCAGCGGGTGGACAGGGGCCTTGTATCTATGCTTATGCTTCTGGATCTTTCTGCTGCCTTCGACCTAGTCGACCATACCATTCTGGTCGACTGGTTGAAGGCAGTAGCCAATTTCTCGCCCATGGCTACACAATAGGTTGCTTCATTCTTGAACAACTGTGTTAGCAGAGTTTTCTCAGGAGAGGCAGAGGCCCCCCGTCCCTATCGAATTTGGTGTACCCCAGGGTGCTTGTTTGTCCCCCTGTTTATATAACGTGTTCATGGACCCCTTTTTTGCTTTACTTGAGCAAGAGGGGATCAATTCTCATAACATTTAAATTGAATGTATTAATATTCCTCTCATTCCAAAAGATTCTGTATCCTTGTATGTTAATCCTGCTTACTCCATAAAGGAATTTAGATGTAAGAGCACCATGTATGTTTAGTCTGAGTTTCAAGATGAAATGATCACTAAGTTTGTTTAGCATGCATACAAAATCTACAACTATCTTCTTCGAGGGGCAAAGAATACATATGTAATATATCCTGCTATAAATTCCACCATTAATATGGGTGTATTTCGAATAGGTATTACCATATCTGTACGGACTAGAAACTCTAGTCCATGTCCCTCCACGAAAGATAACCATTTGTTTCCAGTAAAGACTTGTGGGGACATAGCACAAAGTAGAGGAACGCTATTGTAGTGGGGAAGTTATTTCAAGCTGCCCCCCCATGCATTCCACAGAATAAACAAAGTTATAAGGTGAGAAAGGACACATTTGAAACTGCACTTTGAAGTCTCCTGAAAATGCAGCTGTCATAAAGATTAATATAGTTGGCGCTACACAATTAGGAGCGAGATAGGGCCTAGCATGAAAGCATTAGCTTGCACAGGTAGTGTGCTTTAAAATAGAGTAGATTAGGTGACAGGAAGGCATGTACAGAAGTAAGGGACTCACTGCACAAGTAGATTAGAAGATTGCAGGTAGATAAAGGATGCTGCATACCCATAGGAAGGGATGACAGGCATGCATCAGGAAATCGGAACATAGTAATGTAAATTAGTCCTGCAATGATAAAACATGGCGAGCAGTACCATTTAGAACTGAACAAGCACAGTAGAGAATAAGGTCCTGTGGCTGTAATAGGGCCTCACAGCAAACACGCTATTGAAACAAAAATAGTTAATTCAGGAAAATCTGTAGTGTTGGACATGGCGGCCTAAAAGGAATGTTCAAGGCCAAGGCAACTTTAAAGGAGGGTTTCATAATGAAACAAGATATCAGTGTCTCTCGTAGTGGCCATTCAACCATTGAGGTGAAGTAGTTATATTAACATAGCTGATGGATTTCAAGTCCAGGGGATACACTGAAACACTTGTGTATAGGCGCGTTACAAATGCCATATCATATCATATATCATAAGGAGTTGCCTGCAAAATATCTTGGTAGCTGACAGATTAATGACTCTGTGTTTGGCTAGGCGTAACACAAACAAATGGATGCAGTGAAATCACAAATAGATGTTGCGAGGAAAATATTAAACATGGTCAAAGCAGCATGACTCATAACAATAGTAATTAATAATGTGTTGAGGCAGGATGGGGCGTTCATTGAGGCAAAACAAGGTAAGCCGGAATTTGGTAATTGAGCGAGGACAAACTCTTTGAAACTCAGAGACATCATGGCGGGTTGTTTTATTTAATTAAGAACTGAAAGTGACACGTGTGGTCTTCTCCCCCATCCGCATCCATAATTCTTTATACTCCCAGCAGTTCAAGGATAGTGTCACCTCATGTTAACCGATAAGCATATGTCCTCTTCACAGCAAAAGTAATTTAGAGCTTACCAGTAATATTCAAGAAAGATGATGTTGTACATTTTATGGGATGTTTTATGGGTGGGATCTTAGATAAGGGTTACCGAATCATTATTGTGGGATATATAGAATTATATATGTAGCTTAGCAGAGGGAACCAATTACCAGGAGCGATAGGTTTTCATAACTCAGTGATCATGATGACATCAGAATGACTATATAAACTGCTGTTTCCTGTTGAAATGTTAGATACAACTTGTTTGATAGCTTGCCTGTGGTCTTGTTTTGTCCCCCAGCCTTACATTGCTAATAAAGCCTGGTTGCCCTGCATTTTGCATACCACAATTCACTATGTGTTGTCTCTTTTATTGGCAACTACCAGATAGAGGGCTGCACTGGTTCTGTGCCCCTGTTTCAGTATCATTAGCAATATTTGCCTGAGTAGGATATTTATGCAGATGAGTAAAGTTACCCATGTCATTGCTTGTTCCTTCACTTTCATTGAGAGCTACTTCACAGTAGGAGTTAAAATCCCCCAGAATAATACAATGTATACTCGGGTAGTACCACTTCCATGCAGTGAGAATATTTGTGAAAATAACTGAATAATGGAAGATGTCATAAGACCCTCTGCAGGGTTGTTTACATTGATTATGTTACATTGAGCCAAGGATCATTATAATTCATGGATTGATAGAGAGCTGATTGAGATTGTGGGATGGGAGGCACAACAAAAGTAATCAGGTATTATGTGAGGTAAATGAGGAGTGATGACCTCCTTCTTATCTATTCAAGTTGTGGGTTAGTTCAACTTCAGGTGCAGCCGGGTAAACCTCGAGGCCACTCGGGATCCAAACACAGAGAACAAAAAACATACACCGGGTGTTGCCAGCCGGTAACCCTGTGCTGCACTCTACATGGGATGTAATCCCGGATACTTTTATGGCCAGTTGAGAACAGGGGCCTCCTCCCTGGAGACCGTAGTCTCAATTGGTCAATGTAACAGAAATATTTAGATATGCAAATTTCACAATTAGATTCCTTAGGTTATCAAATGATGCACATCTGTGCAGAAAATAAACCTGTCCTCCTGATTCGATGCAGTCCGGAGCCAACCAGACTGCAAAAAACAGGTCATACGGGTAAACAAAATATTCATTTATAGCAAAGCTCATGAACAACACACGGATTAAGTGTCAGCGTGCAAAACACAAAGTAATAAAAAATAGGCATTCATCAATATAGTTGAATACAGTGTCATATCCAAGCTGCTTTTCTGCTCTAATAAACCAAAAATTCAATTGAATTCATGCATTCAGGAAAATGACATACAAGTACTTCATCAAATTGATATATGTGTATTTTATACATATGAGCAGCAAAATTCCTTCTGCTCAATCACTCATCCTAAACACTCCTATATGTTCATGAGTGCCAACGCGTTTCGGATTTCAGCAAATCCATCTTCAGGGCAGGACGTGTTTAGTTTTGTGATATATTCAGGACAAACTCTTAAGGGGTCTTCCTAGAAAAATGAAGATAGACTAATTGGCTCTATGTCATTCATTGGTAAAATGGAAAAGTGGGTTCCTTTAAATAGGCACTAACCTTAACGTTGAAGCAAATAGAAGATAATCCCCTCAACCTGCATTGAAACACAGAAGGGACATGTCTCAGCTATCATTCACATAGGATTTAACTCATGTAGGTAAAAGAATGCTGGTAATATAGGCATCCCAACTCACCTGGTCAGAAGGCAAGCTCCTCGCCCCAGGTATTAGTAAGCTGCTGAGCGGTTATCCCAAGAGCGTGAGCTAAAAGAGTCAAAAGAGATATAGGGCACTTGAGGGGAGCCTTCAAAGTCACTTGTTAAATCTGAGAGAAACATGGATATGTTCTTAAGACTATCCATCTACAGTAAAATCCCCAAGTGCTGCGAGCGGGTCAGTACACACATATTATGTGCGTATATCAAAAATCTGGGGCTTTGCGTAATCTCACATGTAGGGGTAAGCAACCTAACCAAGCCTTATTGTCACGTTCGTACATAGGAATTTTGAAATGACCTCAAAGCGAGTGCATTAGGAGGGAGTCAAACAGATGTGCAAAGCAGGCAAACCTGCCGTGACATCTGAGGCACCATACCTTAGGGATTCGAAAGAACACAGGATTCGAGCCGCCCGTCAGCCAGACGCGCTGCTCGACACTGCGTGCTGAGTCCATGGTTGCCATGTTGGTGTGGGCACCTGTTTAGGATCTATGCAATCGCATAGAATCTGTGCTCGCCTAGTGGAGTTAACATAGATGTTATTATATAGACATCAACACAACGCCGGTGCCAATGTTCCGAGTAATGCAAGGTAACTAGATGTCACAGTTTGAACAGGTTGCCATGGGAACAATACGCACGCGCGTCGCAGACCCCTGTAGTCAACCTCTATACCAAGCAAAATGTTCATAAAATAAGGGCTGATCACTCGAATTTCAAAATTCTGAAAAAGAAGGACGTAAAGGGGCTGACCCTCCCTAATTATTAAAGTGGATAAATGATGTACAGACCCGCATAACATTGGGTGAGGACTGTGGGGGTTATGAATGGAGAGTGCGAAAGCGGGAGGCAGGGCACCACCGCAGTCAATGACCGCGTGATGCCCAACCTCTCGCCAGTGATTACGGGGCTCCCTGAGGCTGGATCCTGGGCTAAGGGAGAAAAGAATTCCCACGTCCCTGCCCCCCTAAGTGTGGCATGGTAAGTCAAAGTTCCAGATGGTAGATTCAACGCTCCTATATCTCAACTGACAAAGTTATCAATGCCATTCAATAGCTCTTGTGCAAGTACAATAAGTAGTAAATGCATGGAAGACTCTCAGCCTAATATCTCTGCATACTGGTTCACCTCTCCTAATTGTTGTGATATACTAGAGTCATACATCAGTTTCTGCATCAGAGTGTAGTATTCTAATAGGCAATACAATCAAGTGAAAGCACATGTTGTTACACAAAGCACATGAGGTCAAATTCGCAATTCATGCCTCTTGGGCACAAACAATCCAGTAAGTCAGCCCAAACAATCTCCCTCTGTAACAGCCATTTGTGTACATCTCCCACTCTTGAACCAACTTGCACATGTTCCAAAATAATACATTTTAACTGAGCAATAGAATGTCTCGCTTCAACAAAATGCAAAGACACTGGTGATCTAAGGTTTTTGGTCCAAATGTTCGACTTATGTTCAGTCCATCTCAGTTTTGCTTTCCTCGTTGTGATCCCCACGTAGTAGAAACCACAAGGACATTTGAGCGCATATACAACATTTGTCGAATCACATGTGCAAGAATGTTTTAGTATGATGGATTTGCCTGTATGTGGATATGAAATCGTGTTCCCCGGCATTATATTGCTACAATTCTGACAGTTAAAGCAAGGTTGTGTGCCTCTGTATCTCGTGGGTGTCTCTGCTCTAATCAGGCTGTTTCAACTGGCCATAAAAGTATCCTGGATTACATCCCATGTAGAGTGCATCACAGGGTTACCGGCTGGCAACACCCGGTGTATGTTTTTTGATAGAGAGCTGCACATAATACAGACGGATGAAATATCTCAGGCAGAAATTTTAATTTGGATTTAACTCAATAACCAAAACACCCACTGGTCTACCAGCTGGTTTTTTAGTGGCCAGTCTACCAATTATATCATAACTGTCCAGGTGTAGTCTGTGACATAAACATGTTTCCTGTTAAACAAATAGGTCATAAACGGTAGGAACACTGATACCCAGAAGATTATCAATAAAAGACTGATAACCTGCAGGTACAGAGCAATTACATGACAAATGTCAATGCTGACTATTTAAAAGAGCAGTAGGCTACCAAGTCCAGCCCTCTGCTGGCTCTATCTGTTTTCCCTGACAAGAGGTTTGGGGATTTAGGTGAACCCTCCTACCATGAGAATTCATTGTAATTTTGATGTTACTAAATTCATGTCTTTGATGAGCCAGAAAAGGATCTATCAAACTCTTACCACGGAGGACAACAGATATAATAACCCATTTTTAAGAAAGTCAAGTGAAAAGAACGAGATAAACCACAATGGCCTGCGATATAAAAAGATTCAATGACCAATTACTAGCACTATATAATTCTGGAAGTTCACCCAGTTCAAGATAAGATCCTTTCTACTAGTAATTTGTAGTTGTGTTATACAATGTATGAGCAGTAATACCGTCTCTCTGTTTAAAAAGGGTCTTTTATCAGTCATGAACAGTCCATAATTTTGATTATCCTAATCCCTTTTTGCTGTATATTTTGCGGCCCTCCCGAGTGAACCGATAAGGTCTTGGTGCAGCAGCTATTACCAGGTTCAATACCTAACTCTGTATCTTGATTGTCAATGCGACCTATACACAGATCTTCATATTGATTGACAGTAGCGACATTGTATGCCGGAAAGTGTGCTAAGATAAGTCACCAGTTGTGTCTAATAATACTATTGTATCATCATTAGCAGCAGAGGCTTTTGATTGTTGTAACCAAGTGTCCAATGTTCCTGCAGTGTTCTTATTCATAGTGCAGTTGTTTTTGCGTCTGAGATTTTTCTGTTCAGTTGTCGCTAATTCATAATTATGCGAAGTCCAGACACAGACAATATGAAGGGCAGATGTAACAGCCAAAGAGTTTGAGTGCTTTTTATGAGTGCCCTGTTTACTTGTATATTTGGTCTGTGCATTCACAGTTTTCTTCTTATTTTTCTTCTTACTAGTCTTACGTCTGGATCTTTTCCGGGTGCCATAAGGTGTCGAAGTAGCAACAGAAGGGTTGGCATTATATACAGAAGCAAGATTACTTGATACGTGCCTGCTTCCGCCAGCTCATGTTCAGTGACCTGACCCTCAGGATTCAAAGTATCAGGAAAAGATGTTTCATTGTGAAGCCGTATTTCATTGCAGTTGCCAGAGGATGAAAGATTTCGTGGATCATCATTGAGAAGTGGAGAAGCAGCGTTGGCGGCCAGGATAACATTGATAATTTGTTTAATCGCACTGGATTATTGTTTCTGTTCCATCGAAATGCCAGAACATAAGGTGCAAACAGACGTACGGATGATTAGAACAGAATTAGCTTGTGGTAAAAGTGTCAGACCTGCTGGTTGAACCAATCATCAAACGAATCGGAAAGCTCACCTGGAATCTTCTCAAGGTGCAGAGACTTTGACAAATTAAAGCCAATGATGTTAGATGTCCATATTTAAAATGAGGGGGCTGGAGAGAGAAAGGCCAATCGATTCACGCAGGAGACTATACGACATGTGCGTCAATTGGTGGTAAAAAAGTCGAGTTATCGATTTGGAGCTGAAGCAGAATCACAATCCTTTTTTAATATAATACATTTATTATTAAGTACATTTAAATTTACAAGAAACTTTGCACACTAGTTTCAAAAAATATTTTAACATTAACATATAAAATTTGTAGAAATCAGTTTCAGTGTAAGAAATGTAGAAGTATAAAAGAGATTCAAGCATAGAAGTAGTTAAGAACATATTTAAAACCCAAGTAAAACCATTTCAATTCCAAGCTGAGGTAAAACCATTTCAGTTCCAAGTTGACAAAAATGTCATTCCCAAGCATCCAATAAAAAAAATATCATTCCTATGCAGCGAGGGCGTTCTTCAAAAATGTCCCTCAACAAATCACCAATCACTAGGGCCCTTTTATCTGTCCCAAACTAAGCTCAGATCATATTCTCTCAGCTTCATTGACTTATAGAGCAGAAACAATATCTACATCTCTTATTAGTTGTAGAGGTCAAATCTCGAGGCTGAAAGAATTCCGTGATTTTTCCCCGGTCCGGCTTGGCATTCACAGCTCAAATAATGCCACCCAACTTTTCAGAGTTGAGTGGCTCGGCATTGGAGCTGGTTTGCAATTGTTTTCCAGACATTTTTGCCTCATTGGCAGTCGATAGGCCTTATTTCTCTTAGGTGGCATCAAAGTGAACCAAGCCCTGGACGCTGTAGGGGAGATAATAGCATTGTGCGAGTCAAAAGGCAAAAGCGAATGAAGATCTTTTGAATCTCTTTTTCTCGATGGTATCAGACCACAAATCAATGCAAAAGATCCAGTGACCCTCCAGCGCGGTATGAACCCCAGACACCACAATGCCATCCCATTCTATCTTACCCTGATACAACATCTGATTATACCACCTTAGCAACAGAACAGACCCTTCTAGACCACCCGTTCACTCATTCAATCCAAACCTACTCTAGGCCCCCTGTACCAGCTGCCACTTGAAAAGACGGAAATTTTATGTGTACTACGGTCTTAGCAGACTTATCAATTACGTAAGTGTTTTGTAACATTTGCCGTGTGAGCGGCCAGACAGTGGTTACAATGCTGATTGGAGGGAGTCACATAACATGATGGGAGTCATATAACAACGATGGTACAGTGAATGCTCAGGCTCGTTCCCTTGTTTTTGGAGATGGGGATAATACATGGAGAAGGCATACTGGGTGGCATTTATTTAAGTGGAGATGCCCAATTTGACTGCAGCTGGGTACCAGACCTGTGCCCTGATCATGGAATCTTGTGTTTTTCTCTTGAGAGTTTGCCCCTAATGGATGCTGGTGTGGTGACCATCAATAAAGGTCCTACATTGTAGGGCTGGCAGGATGGCAGGATAACTCAAGGCCAACACGCTTGTCTCAGAGGAAGACCATGCTGAGCGGCATGGATTAGATACCCAATGCAGGGCAGCATGGGTTCAAGACCCAGCAACGTGCAGCATGGAGTCGATACCCAACACTGAGCAACATGCGTTCAATACCCAACACTGAGCAGTATAGGTTTGATAACCAACACTGAGCAACATGCGTTCAATACCCAACACTGAGCAGCATAGGTTTGATAACCAACACTGAGCAGCAGCATGGTGTCGATACCCAACCCTGAGCAACATGTGTCCAATGCGGGAGGATAGCTCAGTGGCAACGTGCTCGTCTTGGAAGCAAGATGACACGGAGCAACACAGGTTCGATCCCTGGGTCCGCGCTTAGAAACCTCTGGGTATTAAGCACGTTATAAATAACCAATCATATCATATAACACTGAGCAGCATAGGTTTGATAACCAACACTGAGCAGCAGCATGGGTTTGATACCTAACTCCAAGCAGCATGGGTCCGATACCCAATGCTGAGCAGCATGGGTTCGATACTCAATGCCAAGCAGCATAGGTTCGATACCACTTCCTAAGCTTGGAATAACACCTAATCAAATGTTCTTGAGGAGTGCCAGTCCACAGTCCACCGAAGGCCCATATGATTCCCCTCCAGACAACCAGGAGCACAAAGTAGCCTGCCAGTCATCCATAGCAGCCCAACAAAAACTCATTGAAACCCACCAGGAGCCTGCCACTGCCAATCAGTAGCCCTTCCAAGCCCATATGCCTGCCACTGCCCCTAGCCAGCTCACACCACCCCATCAGGATCCCATTCCAGCCTGTCTCAATCCACTAGGAGCACCGTCCAGTCTATCAAGAGCACTCTCTAACCTCACAAATGGTCATCCCTGCCTTCCCCAATCATACAACCAAGCAGGGAATCCCTCCTCACAGACTCCACTCCAGACACAGGGAGGGCTCCGACCATCAATGGTCCATCTAGAGATTGAGACCGCTTGTTGATACGCCCAATATTCTTTGTAGACTTCTGGAAGAGGACGGGACCAACCACTATGATCGACCACTCGGTTTAGCTTAGATAGGCCTATTCTGCGAAGAGAATATCCCTGAGCAATCTCCACAATTTTGTTTGTATCGGAGGGCACAGGTCCTACCATCAATTAGTAACCTGAGAAATCTGCCCCTACCCTCCCTGTCCTGGGTATATTTATCTTTAGTCCAAACTCTGTTCTCATCTGTGGGGGGCTGGTTAACCTTTGAATTGGTGTAATGTAAACACCTGCCTAAATATGACTGGGCATTACTGTAAGTAGAATAACAGAGCCAAGGGGGCCCCTAATGAACCAGAAAACCATTTTTGGGGGCAGATTCTAAGGGGCCGATTCATGGAATAAACGTGCGCCGAAAATCCCAGCGCAAGCTGGCACTAGGTGGCGCAAGTGTGAGAAAGCAAGAGCACGCTACGCGCACAGCGAAAGTGCACATAGCGCGGCGCACACAACAAAAGTGGGCGGAACAGTGGGCGTAACACGTGGAATGGGGAATAACGCGTGAAAAAGAAGGCGTAATTGGGGGAAGTACTGCAGGGAACTATACGGAACACCCACACGCACGCGAACAACCCGTATTCATGGATTCGAATACGGGAAACCCGCGCATGGCAAAAGACGCGCACAGGCGTCAACGCGTCCGCCACACGAAGGCAGGCGGAAGCGTCCCCGCACACAGTATAAAAGTGCGCGCAAACAACAAACACGTATATACAGCTACGATGAATGCCCCATTTGTCGCAGCACTGATTGTGGGACACCGCAGGAGGTTGAGAATAGCCAGGGCCTGCATTTTTTCACCCCGGACAAGCCTTTTAGGGATGCCTGATGACCAGGTCTATGGCAGGTATAGGTTTCCACCTCGTATCATCCTAGACCTGGTCAGGGAGTGGGAAGATGACCTTACATCCCCCACCCTCTGCTCCCAAGCATTGAGCCCCTTGGAGAAGGTGCTCGATGTCCTGCATTTTTTGGCCACTTGGTCATTTCAGCGGACTACTGCCATAGTGGGGGGGGGTTCTCACAGGCTACGCAGTCACGCTGCCTACACCAGGTCTTGGCAATCTTGACAGCACGCCCCTCAGTCCGCAGGCACATATACATGCCCAGAACACCCGCAGAAAGGCAGGCTGTTGTCCAGGACTTTTACAGGGTGGCTCACTTCCCCAAAGTGCTTGGTGCCATAGATTGCACCCATGTGGCCCTACGTCCACCTAGGGCCACTGAGCACATCTACCGAAACCGCAAGCACTGGCATTCCATCAACGTGCAGGTGGTATGCGATCCAAAGGGAATCATCACCTCTGTCTATGCAAACTACCCTGTCTCCACCCATGACAGTTTCATATACAGAATGTCTGCCCTGAGCCGGGCCCTGGAAGCTGGTCAGCATGGTGACACATGGCTCCTAGGTGAGTACAAATGCACGTGCACATGCATGCATGTCACACACACACAAATACACAAACCCCAATAATCACAACCATCATCACCTCTCCAGGGGACATTGCCTACCCTCTGAGCAACCACATGATGATGCCAATCTGGAACCCCACCACACCACCCCAGGTAAAATACAACGCAGCCCATATTGCAACCAGGGCCATAGTGGAGCGCACATTCGGAGTGCAAGTCACGCTTCCGCTCCCTTGACCGCAGGATCATTGTGGCAGCATGTGTCCTGCACAATGTTGCACCATGGCAGGGCGTACCAGTGGAGATGGTGGTGCCCACACATCCCTAACCACAGGCACAGGCGCTGCCCATGGGAGGGGATAGGGCACATGGCGAGGAAGCCCGGACCCAGCTTGTGGCCACATTTTTCACCTAAACTCCCACCCCTGCGGAGTGCACACAGGCCTGGCACATACCAGGTGACAATCGATGATGACAAAGAGACAGTCAAATGTCACAACCTTACCACCCTGAGAATGTTGCCATGGAAGTGCCACATTGTGTGCATCCCTAGCTACTTAAACATAAGCAATCCTGTGTGACCAGACGGCACACATGCAAGGTGTGAATCACACAGACCTGCAAAGCAGGCCATGAATATCACTGGTATGTCACCCAAACCCTCCCAAACCACAACAGGACATGGCAAGCAATAGCTATACACCAACACAGTACCAATAAGGTATACATTGACATGTCAAAAATGTAAAGTGGCATAAGACAATTATGCCTGACATGGAATCAGATGAAATGACTGACCAACAACCTCCCACCCAAAAGAGGTCATACCCAAATGCATTCCAACAGTTGTAGTTGTAACATAACAATGAATGCCTGCCTACATGCACATTGTGCTTAGCAAAATCAACACTGCAGCTTCTGTGTGCCGTGTCCACCTCCTGCAACACACTGCTCAGTGCACAGCATAGTGAACAGCCATTGTGTGTGACGCACACCCTGAGCATCACATCTAGGCGACAAACCACATCAAAAAGCAAAATACGCATGTACAGGATCCACAATTGGTCAGAGATCATGTGCAGCAGGGACACAGTGGGCACCAGAAGGCAAACAGAGTGTACATGTGGACATGAAAGGGTGGTTGTGCACTCAATATATGCATGTGCAATCAAGTGACCATCAGTTTCCTCTACACATCACATGTGAACATTCACCATGTGTACACTCCAGCACGTCAAGCCACAACTATTCCCTCACACCTGAAAGGTAAACACAACACATGAACAGGCATTGATCAGCAGAATACATCATGTACATAGGATACCGTAATTACAATGTCAGGGTGCGCATCACACTGTAGGGCAAGGCAACTGTCAACAACAAAACACCCCCCACCTCACAAATCACCATGACCCACTGAACAACTGCACCTGGGTTATGTAGCCTTCATCCTTGAAGTTCACCTGGCCACACGATCAACCTTCCCCTTTGTCACCATCTCCCACCTTGTGTCCAAAAAGTGTCCAGTACCCTCAGAGGCCACCTTGACTAGCAAAAACACCAAATCAAGGAGAACCCAAAGCAGGCCAACACAGAAGCCAAGCAAAAAGCCTGCAGGCAGCTAAACAAACCAGAAGGGCTTCCAGTAGATGACTTGAAGTAGCAGTATGTCACAAAGGCCAAGCACTACTACAATGACGTAACAACCAAGGTAGCACAGTAAAACAATGTCACAACAGGATGTGTACCATGTGTGGTACATAACACAGATTAATGCACCACAAGGAGGAGGCACTAACCAACCATCCCCACCGTGGTCTGGGTGCCTGCAAGGTCAAACTCACACAGACCTCTGAGACCCTGGTGGGGAAGGAGGGTCAGGGATATGCAGTCGGGACAGGCATTGCTATACTGGATAACCGGAATGAGGGGCAGGAGAGGGGAGTAGGATTGACACGGGAAAGTAGGAAATGCACAAAAATGTACAACTCACATTAACACATACACAAGTACACCAAACTTGATCATCATGCACATAGTAACAAATTACTCAAATGGAAGACAAAGAGAAACTTATCTCTGGGGTGAGTGCTGGCCTCCTGCCTGTGCACTCTCAGGTCCGGTAACAGGAGCAGTTCAATGTTGCAAAGAGAGCCACAGTTACTAATCTGTGAGTGCCCATAACACACAAACACACCAACATATATGCCCCAAAGTAACTAACTACTCGACAAAAAAACAATCTTGTGTGGATGCTTCGTACCCATACGTAACATTACCCCTGTGATGGTTCATACACAGTCAATGCAGTAAGGTATGCGCTGGTGGGCGCGTGGCAAATGGAAGACCAATGTGTCACGAATCACACAACATGCAATGTTCCCTGGGTAAGCAGCCAGACGCATATAGCAAGGTATGACTTCAGAACAAGTCGTGTTCCACCATGACCCAAATAAAGTAGGTAGTGCATGTCTCAAATTCTGCATGGTAATGAAATGCACTGCACACAAGTCTGTCCCTTGCTGTCTGTCCCTGTGAGCTGCTTCTTTCCATGTCTTGGAACGCTACATGGCTAATACAAGTGCCTCAATGGACCATGGTGGACCAGAGGGTATGTGCCACTGGCCCTGCAGGTGCCCCCGACAACTTTCCCATCAACTAGCCATTAGTCCACCAACTCATCTCAGCTGTATTGTGCGCTTCAACACCAATATTTGTCCAAGCTCACCGTCAGTGCTGCTACTAGGCAGTGGCCTGGTGGAAGGTGTGCTGCGTTGTGGCCCCCCTGTGCTGCTCACCTTGCCTGGAGTCCCTTGAAACACGTCAGCTGTGTTCGGATTCATGAGCGCAATCCCTGTGCCTCTGCTTGCGCACACATGCGCATGTCGGCACCACCAAACGTGTCCAGCTTCCAGACGTCCAATGGCCCATGTCTGCAGGCAAAGGTGGTCTGGAGGCTCATCCCTCTGCAGAAAGGGCATGAAAGTCATGATTAATGCGTTAAAATCATCTGTGTGTGTCACTGCAGGCATTTCATGACTGGACCAGGTCTGAGACGTACATCACAAATCACAACATCAGTCCGTCTTTCACAGGCAAAATGTTGAACACGCTATCTATGGCATGAAATGCAACAAGCAGGTGTACATGTAAAGATAATAAACGTACTGCACAATGCATAGCAATGAATGGACACATCAATCATGAAACCCCCCATCTAGTGAATTAAGAACAGTGGTCAACAGTTTGAATATTTGCTACTACCACCAAGATCTGCACCTGCGGCGGCCCTATCATCCCCACTAGGGGTGTAAACACAAGTTTCACAGCAGCAGACATGCCACAGATATGACAGTCCAAAGCCCTTGTGTAATAGGCTGTTACACCGAACCATCCTTGCGAGCCCATGGATAAGGGAAGCAGGAGTGGCATATGTGAGTCAAGGACCCCAAGCTGCAAACACATATACGAGACAAGCTTGAAGGGCCCAGCTGGAACAGACAGTGGATGCTTTCAAAAGCCACAAAGCATCACACCATCACATGAAAGCACAATAGACAAGCAATTTTAAACTATATTAACTAATTACACTAACTATGAAAAACCTACATTACCTATTTAAACTAACTATCAAATTGAAACTAAACTAACTAAACTAAAAGAAAAATCAAAAATGGCCACATACGACCCGGGGGGGGGGCACCCAGGAGGAGGGAGGTACAGGGTGCTGCTCAACACCCACATGCAATGATGTTGAGGAAAAAAAAAACCTCCATGGGCTCAACGCCTGCACAGCCCGACCTATGTGGGAGATACATTGTCGTCCGAGTCTGGCTCTTCCTGGAAAAGAGGACGTGACACAGGAGCCTGACCACGCCTAGCTGCAGCTTACCCCTCGTCGGCAGCAAGTCTGCCGGACGAATAAGCCTGGTTCTGTGCGGCGATCACACGTAGGTCTGCATGCAGACCCTCCCTTGATACACGTGCTTCCTCTTGCAAGGTAGCACGTGTAACACAGAGTTCCTCCTGCAAGGCCTGGCTGGACAACTACTGTACCTCCCGGCAAGCATGTAGCTCAGCCGAGATGGTACGCTCAAGATGCGCAAACCTCTCCTCTGCCCGCTGCCTCTGGGACATCATAAAGACACCCAGAGTGGATCTGAGGGAAGCATACTCCTGCCTCAGGGCCTCCATGTGTGCCTCTGCGTGAGCAGCAATTGCTTTATGCAGAGACAACATTTCAGCCTGGCGTGTCCTGTCTGAGGCCACCATGCCCAGCCTGAGCGAGCGGGCCATGGACCGTGCCGCCTGCTGCTGGAGAAGCACCTGCTTAGCAGGGGGGAGCACGGATTGGGCCACACGCTCCATGCTCTCAGCAATGTTCTCCATTGCTGCCCCTGCCGTTCTGAATGGGCAGTCATGTCTTGCTCCCACTCAGTATACTGTGGTTGCGCACGGCGACCGCGTGTAACGCTCCCCTGATTCCCACAGAGGTGCAGGTCTGACTTCGAGTGCTGATGCTTCTTCAATGGTGAAGCGCAGGACTCTGTAGATGGACAGGAAGGGCCCGCTACTCTGGCTTCTCCGGCTCGCAGGAATATTCCCCTTAGGGTCAGGAAGGATGAGCTCTCCATCCAGGATACCCTTCCACGATTCCCTGTGAAGTCTCACCTTAGGGTCAGGAAGGATGAGCTCTCCATCCTGCTTCTGATGCAGGGGCGCGTTGAAACCCAGTTACTTCACTGGATTGAGGATTGATGGGAGTTCAGGTAAGCTTGACTATTCAGGTATAGCTCTGTAAAAGTTCTGTTGCAAGTTCAAAAGTCCAAGCTTAATAATAATGTTCATTGTCTTTTTGCAGCAAGCGCTAATGCTTATGTCTTTTTTCCCCTTAGGGGCCGGGGTTCGGAATGCCGGAGATATGGCGCCGACCCGAAGTGAAACGTGCAGTTCCAGTTCCAGTAAATGGCAGGTTAGTTCTGGATGAGCGCTCGGGAACTGTCTTTGCATACGCTCATTCAATGTCTTTGTCTTTTTTCCCCATAGGGGCCAGGGTCCGGAAAATGCCTGGAAGCGGCAAGACCCGAAATGAAATGGGAATGACCCAACAGGTAAGTCTTATTCCCTTCCTTCTCTCACCTCTTATTCTTGTCTTTTTCTCTAGGCTCTGGGAAGTGGCTGTGTATCCGGATGATCGCTGCTGAAGATGGAGGAACCCAGGAAAGGTGAGTGAAATGCAGCGCTGCAGCGATCGTAACGAAATGCTTTTAAAAATAATGTCTTCCCTTTCAGGATCGTAGGTGATGTCTCCGTGGAGCAGATTTAGCTGGTAAGGTCTCTTGTCTCCCTTTGCAGGTGACCCAGGATGCTGACAGGCGTGGCTGAAGTCCAGATGCAGGAGCTGAAACGGTGAGCGTCCAGCTGCGAGGAGCAGAACAACGCGAAGCGTGAGTTGCTGATCGGGTGTGGTTTAAATAGCTTTGGAAGAAGTTCCAAGTGTGTATCCTTCCTCCGATCAGGTATGTATCCTTCCCCGACCACACCCGGGTGGAAAGTAGTCCCACAGGTAAAGTAGTTCCATTCAGGCCTCAAGAGGGCCTGGATGTGGCAGCATGGTCTGCATCAGGTAAGTGCACATAAAAACACTTGAACACATGTCTAGCTTTATGAGCCTGGCGCCAAAGGCGCCAGGACAGAGGTCCAACATGAGCCTGGCGCCTAAGGCGCCAGGACTGCGTCCAAAGGGCCCCAGCTTGGGCCCGCTGGCACTCCCCTGGGGGAAATGATGCCTGCCTCTGGGGTTGCTGGGTTGGACCTGGCTCCTTGGAGGTAGGCATCATGACACCGCGTTGCTGGGCTTGACCCCTGCGGGACCCAAGGACCGGGTGTCCTCATTGTGTTGGCACCGCCCGCGGCTGCACGACTACATGCCCCCGTCGACGTGATGTCCCAGGCACATCAGTGACTGGTGTGGAGGGTGACCCTGTGTCCCGTTCCACCACAGCGGAGGTTCCAACACTGTCTGAGCCCTCAGTGCATGTGTTGCGGACAGAGGAGTGCCCACATCAGAATCACTCACCCCTGACATATGGACCTGATGCTCATCCAACTCAACATGGTTGTCAGAGTGTTCATCAGGGCTGGACTCATAGGCAGCCAGAGACAAGATGGACTGTAGCACATGGGGGTTTCGTGGCCTACCACCTCACGACACCCACTTGTGCTGGGTTCATATAGTGATAACAACCCTGTGCCTGGCATGGCAATACCATCCTCTGGCTCCATTGCGTCATCATCTGAAAATTAGAGAGAAAAAAGGTCACTACACATGTTAGAAGCACACAACACACACACACACACACCGACACCAAATACATCAAGCAGACATGTCACACACAAAATAGAACCTGGCATGCATGCTGGGCCAACTTGAAATTGCTTCTGTGATTAGGCATGTCGAAAGGTGTCAGTTTGCACTGAAGTGGGTCAATGCAGTGCAGCAAATATGTATGTTACTCACTATCTACATGTACAAGGACTTCATGATGTGTGTCAGAAAATGTGAAGGCAGTACAAGGTCAACTTCAGGCATCACGTGCAATGTGCATTCAATGCATGTCTACAAGCAAACCACCCCTCCCCTAAGTGCAAAAGCAGGGATGCCTAGCATCGTATCAAAAGGCTGACCATAGACCTGTGTATTGACAGACAGTGTTGACTAGCATCAACAGCATCATGTGAGTCAAGTGACAACACAGCAAATGATGATGGGACAGTAAGCAGGACACATGATGAAACCTCTGGAGTACACCCACGTGTGAAGAAGACACTACACCAGTTGGACAGAGTCATTGGCCATTAAACAGCTTGAGGCCTTGAGACTCACACAGATTGTCAGACCCTAAACGTGTGTGACGCAGTACTGAGCCACAGTTGACATGGGAAGTCTGATGAAATGCCAAGCAATGTAGGTTATCCAGGACTTGTATTACAGTGATCATTCAGTCAAGGACACATAGGGGCATGCGTGGAATGCACATGGAGCATGAATGGGCACTCATGTCCCTGCGGGGCATCTGACCTCTGCACAGTCCATGTGAGACACCCTGCATCAAGTACTAAGGATGTACCACACAGCATATGTCTGGCAGATTGGCCAATGGATGTTAGCATGTACACAGGATGCATGAACAGGGAAGTACCCAACAGCAATATTGTAGCAGACCAGTGCAAAGGTGTAATTGGGGTGCAGAGCGGGGTTGAGGGGCAAGGGAGCATGCCTACATGGAGTACCCGCTTGCAGGCAGAGGACACATGCACGTCAGTCATGCTTATGACATAGTCCCTGGGCTGAGAGGAAGGTCACCCCACGCTACATGCAGAAGGGCCAGTGAGCTGGAACATGGACCGGAGGGGCATACTGGCAACCAGCATGTGAGTAGGGTGCAATAGTGGTGATGTGGACAGTCCCCGTCTGCTCCACATGTCCACCATCCAGCAGAGCAGACATGCATCAGGGAAGCATTGCATTACTTGCACATCAGAACCATGTACACGTCACATGTAGTGGCAGTCATGCACAACACATCACACAAGTAAAACACACACGTCCTCGACAAACACGCATCAACACTCACTGGACTGGGCATCAAAGTCCGGCATCTCTCCCACTCCTTATACCGATTCAGATGGTATGAGTGACTCATGCGGAGTGAGGTCTTCCTCCTCCGGTGCAGGCCTACTGCCAGTCACCAGAGTCAGTTGTAATTTGAGGCACACATAGCCTTAGCGCTGAGTTTGAGGTCATTCCAATGCTTTTTGCACTCTTGCGCCGTGCGCACCTCATGGCCGAATGCACTCACATGTTCCGCAACTTGCTTCCAGTGGGTATCACGGTTGGCAGCCGTAGACTGACAATTAGCACCCACTAGCATGTCATGGCTGTGGTCCCGCACGTAGTCCACGAGGAAGTCCAGTTCCTGGTTGCAGAAAGGCTTATTCCTCGACGTGCAGGAGGTCGTGGCTGTGTGTGGGGTCCCAGCCTGTGCTGCAGGTGCAACCTTCCTCCTCATGGATTGTGGCGCAGACCCTGGCTGGCTGATGCCGCCCTGATCAGTATGGCCAGTAGGACCGGTGGATTGAGCCAAGGGAGTGGCAGGTGGAGGGACGACCAAAGGCCTGACTTGTGTCAGTGGCAGCTGGGTGCCCTTTAATGGACCCTGCGCAGCAACATCCCCTGTGGCAGGGTCATTGACCGCGACTGTCCTGGTTGGCAGACTCACAAGCGGGGTGTTGTTGGCTGCATCTGCCCCTGCACTTGCCAACACCCGGCTGTTTGGGGCAGCAGATGACATCACTGCCCCAGGGACAAGTGTCTTGGTCAGGGCAGCCCTGCGTGCCCCTACGGTTTCCCTCCTGGCCTGTTGGAAATCTTCCAAGGGCTCTTCAAATGCCAACGCAGCCTGCGCTGGCAGACCCTGAGCCTGGGTGGTGGTGTCCACAGCTGCACCTGCAGCTACCACTACCCTTGGGCCCGTGGCAGTCGATGAAACGGACTGCCGGGTCACACGGGCGCCAGTGCCAGATGCAGAAACTGCATCTCCCGGACCCACAGGGGGTGGTGGCATGACTGCACCGACACATGGCACAACATTGTGCTCAAGTGGCGCACCCCTGCCTCTTCCCCCTCTGCGGCCACCCTGGACACCCTGGAGTCCCCCTACTCCCTGGTCACCCCGGCCACGTCCCTGACCACGCCCGCCACGAGGAAGACACCCAGCTGAGGCGCCCCTCACCTTTGGTGGCCTCCCAACCATGGCACATATGGAGTAGTGCTGGCACAGATGGGGAAGTGCCAATGGGAGGTGTACACCACAATTGACCTGGGCAATTGGGGTAAAGGGTGTGGGATGCAAGATGTTAACAGCCCCCCTGCACCTACAAGGCTGTATGTGACCCCGGTGATGTAGTGACGGGTCACACAACCCTCAGGCACCCCAAAACTGCAGTAAAACTGTGCACGCAACCCTGCAGCCTACGTGTGTGGAATCAACCTCCCGCAGTACGCGGTGGCACCCAGTAACACGAAAAACGCATACGCATGGGACACGCAGGCTACTATGACCTCAAAAACGGGTGTGATACACAGGGGCACCCACAGTGGGAAAAATAGCGTGCGTGACTCACCGTTTGACCAGCGTGATAATGAAAAACACGCGTAGCCAATACCCCCGCCAAAAGAAGAGATGCGTCCTCGATCTGCTGTGAAGTTGTGATGGCGTGCGAAACAACACGAAGCAGCAACGCACGTTGGTCTCCACGAAAGGCACGTACAGTGAACTGCTGACCCCGCTCACCTTTAACCCGTGCTGAGGGAAACGCCCGTGTGCGCCACGTCACTTACGCGTAGGCCCTTTCCTCGGATTACACGCATTGACACGCGGACGTGCAGTTTTTTCACGCGTGCTGTACCACTATGCCCACGTCAAGAGGAAACTCCCGCGCGCGTAACGTCACAGACGCGCTTAGGCACTAAGGGCCTTTCCTCGAATTACACGCAGACGTGTAATTTTTTCACGTGCCAAATCACTCCGTATCAACTTGCCACGCAACAACACATGGAAGATCACGCTCCTGCCCAGAAGGCCGAATTACTGCCCCGCAGAGCCCCGAGCACGCTCCCACCTGCCATCTGCTGCTGCCTGCCTGCTGCCCACGTGCCCTGCTATTTGCTGCCTGCACATCAGCCATCTGCAGGGGTGCAGTTGCTGTGACCACCCCTGCTGGAACTGAAGACTCCCGACTGGGATACCATCGCTCCACAGCCCAGCCCCAGGACCCAGTTGCCCACCCACAGCTGCCTCTGGGGTTGCCATGTCTGGCACACCACCATCTGGCACCACTGGCAACCCCCAGCCAGAGAGGCAGAGGGCCACCAGCTTCAGTGCCAGGGAAGTTGGTGTCCTGGTGGAGCAAGTCCTGGGGCAGTATGATGCCCTCTTTGGAAGTTTGCACGCCGACAATGAAGGATGGACCAGGATCTGGATGGACATCGTGACTGCCATCAACGAGAAGGGGGTGGCAGTCCGCGACATCAAACATGTCAAGAAGCGCTAGGAGGACTTCAGGTCCAGGACCCTCGACAAGGCCCGGAACCTCTTGAAGGCAGCAGATGCCGAGGGGCGCCGGGGCCACCTGTCCGACCACCAAATGTGGCTCCACGTCCAGGTCCTTGAGAGGCAGACCCGTCTGGAGTCGAGCGGTAAGTGTACATGCATACTGATTGGACGCTGTGCGTGTTGTAGTGGGCCAGTAGTGTGCAGGTTACACATGTGTTTTTGTAGGGCCATGTATGGATGTGTATGTACAGGGGCGTGAGGCTGACACATGTGAGTCCTCTCATGTGTGAGACACATGGTTGGTGTATGTGTTGGTAAGCATGCAGGCCAAATGCAGGTGTGGGAGCACACAAGTTTTCATTACTGTGTATGTACGTTGGAATGGTTGTGGTGTCACACATGGATGGTGGTTCCAGCTGCATGTATTTGCACTGTGTGCATGTGTGTGTATTTCACAAGTGTGCAACTGTGATGCAACATGGATGCATGTGGCACTGACATGTAGAAGGCTGAATGCCAGATGTGACATGGATGGCGATCAAAACTGTGACAGTTGGTGGACATGTACACATGCATGTAAGTGTGTTGGTGTGTGTGCATGTGTTGTGCACTCCCCGTGTTTCATGTGACGTCAGGCTCACCTTCGGATGCTGATGCTGTTGTATGTGTATGGATGGTGCTGCCTGGTGCAATATTGCTGTGGAATTGCTCATGTGTGTGAGTAGAAATGACACTGCCACTCATGTACAACTGTCATGTGTGTATCAGTCTGTTGTACAGTGCCCTGATGCCTGTGTTCTATCTCTCCCTGTCTGCAGCGTCAACTGATGAAGAGGGCGGAGAGGGTGCTGTGGAGCAAAGCAGCAGGGATCGCACCACCAGCCGGAGACGCATGGCCCGGCTCCCCTCCCAGATTGTCATCTCATCGGGGATAGAGGAGACTGGTGCCGCATTCCAGGCAGCAGCAGGGTAGGTCCAAGAGGCGGAGGTCGGAGATGGACTCCTCGGCAGCAGAAGGGGCAGCTGAGACCCAACAGGGTCCGACAGAAGAAGATGGCATGGAGTCATCCAGGTTGGTGGGTGGTTTGGTGGAGGAGATGGCTGTGGAAGGGACACGCATGGGGTCTGGAGGTGGGGATTCCACTGGTGCTAGTGGTGCAGTGCAGGGGCAGGGACAGGAGGCAGCACAGGCCGCCGCGGAGGTGCCTGTGTGTAATCCTGTCCCTGATCCTGTGACTGCATCATCCGGCACCAGCAGGGATGCCTACCGTTTTCAGGGAGGGGATGAGCGCACAACAACTGGCCTTCCTCTCCCTGCGGACGTGGCTATCCGGAAACGGGTTGAGCCTGTCCTGGCTGGGATAGCGTTGCGTCAACGGGGCATGCGAGGTGACCTGCAGTGTTTTCGTGAAGACACTGCACGTCATCTCGGATGCCTCTTTGACCGCGTTGACCTACTGGGATGGGTCACCAGTGCTGGATTCCTCCGTGTGCTGGACTTTCTTGCGACCCCCTCCTCAACCGAACCCCCTACGCACCAGTCGTCCTCCATGCCATCTTCCCACCCATGTATCACCTGAGTACCCTGTGGAGCTGCCTCTGACCCAGCGGCCAGGCTGGTGGAGGACACATCCCTGCCACAGTCGGGAGTCGGACGTCCAGCAGGGGTGGCCACCACGACAACTGCACCCCAGCCGGAGGAGGACGTGCAGGCAGCAAGAGCCAGGGCACAGGCACAGCAGCAGCAGCAGCAACAAGGTGGAAGCGATGATGGCTCGGGGCCATCAACATCGGAGGGGCAGGCATCGGCCACAGGGCAGGAGGACCCAGGATTGGAAGTGACTTCCATGTGGCAGCGGTTGGGACAGGCCATAGGTGCGGAGCGGCAGCGGGCAGAAGAGGCATGGCTCACGATGGTCAGGGCGGAGAACTCCATGCGGAGGGCACTGAGGCAGGCCAAGTGCCCCGAGGCTATTCGCAGGGAGTTGGAGTCCAACATGGCATCATCCCTGCGAACCCTCGGGGCCATGGAAGAGGACCGCCTCCAGGACATTGAGCAGGTGTTCGATGATGCCCTGTCCCAGGACATCAAAAAGTGAGCCGTCGGAGTAGCCCGCTGCCATTGTAAATAGTTAGTTAGTGTTAGGTTTCATTTTTGTTTTCATTTTTTTTTGGGGCGCTTGGACAATACCCCACATTTTTGTATATAGTTCTTCATTAGTTAGTGTATTTTTGTAGGTTTCATTTGGACAGTTGGGCTCATGGACCCAGGATTTCATCCTTGTAAATAGTTGGAGTGTAGATTTGTCGGCATTTTCTTTTTTGATTTTTCCATGGAACAATGGATTTTACTTTTTCATTTCTGTTTGGATTTGCTTTGTTGGAGGGAGACTTTGGAGACATTTTTTATTTCATATATTTTGGATTCTGATTTCCTTTTTTTATCATTATGTGACATTCTGCATTGTTTTCCTTATGTCCATTGTTTGGTGTTTAAATTTCTTTCACCACATTTTTTGTTCAATACATTTTTTCCCGTACTTCAATGTGTGGTATTCTCTCATTGGTTTCATGCATGTCACGATGTGGGTTTTCACATTCACTGGCACCCATTGTGTGTGTGTGACGGACATGTGTTGATGTACATACATGCCATTTGGGTTGTTTCGTGTAATGGCCATTTCAATGTGGGGTGTATGTTATGCTTGGTTGGATATTTGGGCATGGGTGGCGTGCGGTGGGATTTGGGTGGCCGCAAGGGCCATGATTGTGGGTGATGTTGACGTGTTGGGGGGACATGAGTGGAGGCCTGCTGGCAGGTGCCCTTCACTGCTCTGGGGGGACATGAGTGGGGCCTGCTGGCAGGTGCCCTTCACTGCTGGGTGAGTGGTTGGGGGGACATAAGTGGGGGCCTGCTGGCAGGTGCCCTTCACTGCTTGGGACATGAGTGGGGGCCTGCTGGCAGGTGCCCTTCACTGCTGGATGGGTGAGTGGGTGGGGGGACATGAGTGGGGGCCTGCTAGCAGGTGCCCTTCACTCCTGGGTGGGTCCGGACATGAGTGGGTGCCTGCTGGCAGGTGCCCTTCACTGCTGGGTTGGTGGGTGGGGGCACATGAGTGGGGGCCTGCTGGCAGGTGCCCTTCACTGCTGGGTTGGTGGGTGGGTGGGAGGACAGGAGTGGGGGCTTGCTGGCAGGTGCCCTTCACTGCTGGGTGGGTGAGTGGGTGGGGGACATGAGTCAGTGCTCACTTGTGCGTGGTGACATGTGGGCTGGCTGGGGAGCGTCACCAGGGTGGATGGGCTGCCTGTGGGGCATGGCCAGGGGTGCAGTGTGTTCCCCTGTGTTGTGGTCTGCCTGCAGGCCCTGGGGAGGGGTGTAAAGGCACACCTGGGAGGACACACACTGCCAATTCGTTTGGGCACCCCAGAAATACACGTACCCCGCTTGCCCAAAGCCTATTGTGTGTGAAACTTCCTGCGAACCCCAGAAATACACGTGCCCCACTCACAAAGGGCCTACCGTAGTGTGAGACTCCCCACGAACCCCAGAAATACACCTGCCCCGCTCGCCCAAGGCCTATCGCATGTGAAACTCCCCGCGAACCCCAGAAATACACGTGCCCCCCTCACCCAAGGCCTATCACGTGTGAAACTTCCCACGAACCCCAGTAATACACGTACCCCGCTCGCACAGGGCCTACCGCATGTGAAACTCCCACGAACCCCAGTAATACACGTGCCCCGCTCGCACAGGGCCTACCGCGTGTGAAACTCCCCGCGAACCCCAGAAATACACGTGCCCCGCTCGCCCAAGGCCTATCGCGTGTGAAACTTCCTGCGAACCGCAGTAATACACGTACCCTGCTCGCCCAAGGCCAATCGCGTGTAAAACTCCCTGCGCACCCCTCGGAATACACGTTCCCCGCTCGCCCAAGGCCTATCGCGTGTGATACTTCCTGCGAACCCCAGTAATACACGTTCCACGCTCGCCCAAGGCCTATCGCATGTGATACTTCCTGCGAACCCCATTAATACACATACCCCGCTCACCCAAGGCCAATCGCATGTAAAACTCCCTGCGCACCCCTCGGAATACACGTGCCCCACTCGCCCAAGGTCTATCGCGTGTGATACTTCCCGTGAACCCCAGTAATACACGTACCCACTCGCACAGGTCCTACCGCATGTGAAACTCCCTGCGAACCCCAGTAATACACGTACCCCGCTCGCACAGGGCCACCGCGTGTGAAACTCCCCGCAAACCCCAGAAATACACATGCCCCGCTCGCCCAAGGCCTATCGCGTGTCAAACTTCCCGTGAATGAGTGGGGTACGTGTATTCCGAGGGGTGCGCGGGGAGTTTTCCATGCGTTTACGTGGTTGGGGGGCTGTATGCTGATCCACTGGCCTGTGCGCCATGTACTGGATTTGTGCGCTGTTCATGGTGCACGGGGCGGGGTTGGAGGCGTAACTGGCGCTGCTGCAGGGTTGCTGCGCCACTCTGCGCCACGGCTGCTTAGGGATGTTAAAATCCATGAATACGCTGTGCGCCGAAATGGGTTTTGGCGCATGCGGCTGGCGCAGACTGCCGCACACGCACACTGTGCGCCAGCCGCGTGCGCCACTTGTACGCTGAATTCTATGAATTACCCCCTAAAATGTGTCCGCGCAGCCTAAACAACTCATGCAGCTGAGGAGCCTTTAAAAGACATAAAGGAGCGAGCTCACCAACGCGGTCACGCTTTCCTACGTGGCAAGAAAGCGCATGCAAACTGTTTTACAATGCTCATTAAATATAATATGCTGATTCATGAGTCAGAAATTGTACTGAAATGTGAATATTGAATATGGTTCTAATCCCCAGGTTGGAATTGTTTTGAAAGAAATTTATGATTCTAATATAATAATAATTATCATTACTTAATCATTAGCATGACAACACTTCAATATGTTGCAAAAATTAAACCATTTTTTTTCTAACTTATATTTTTCAATTCATAGTGTTACAAAACAAATAACCTAACTCTGGATGTATGAAGCTGATTATGTGAACCTAAACATGGGTGATAGTGCCATCTACTGGGGAAGAACAATATTGTCCCTCGTATTTTATTCATCGACTTGAGGGCGAGGGAGGGTAGCAGGTCGGGTAGTGGATGGCACATTTCAACCAGGTGGGTTTAAACCGCAGCTTAACGTATAGCCCTGGGAACAACCAGACAGCCTCAATTGGTTCGGATGGAGGAGCAAAAAAAAACTTGAACATGATGGGTCAAAAGGGTGCATTTCGGAAATTGGAGAAAACGCCATATGTATTACAGTCAGGTTTGCAGGGCAACATATGAAATGTTGCAATACTTCAGATGCCAGGTCTGGCAAATTACACACAAGTATTTAAATGCATAAAGCCATGTGATTGTTTGTTTGTTTGTTGGTTTGTTTGTTTATTTGTAGGGCGCCCTAAAACCTTAGGTAGCTGGGCGCACATAATGACAGGAATACTTATAGCTTGTTACATTTTGCATTGATAAAGGTATATACAAGTGCATATATAGTTACAGTTTGCATAGATACAGGTATATATGTATATACAAGTGCATGGATAATTTGCAGTTAGTTACATAATTAATGACTGAGAGAAAAGAAGTGAGAGCGAGCATATGTGGCTATGAGTTTAATTTGTGCCCGGTAGAAACACTGGATAAGCATTAAACAAATATTTGTGCCACATCTCTCAAGCCTGATACAGTGTAAGAGGATTCAATTCAACACTACAGCCAAGTCAACGCCTAGTCTAGAATACTGAATGAAAACCCTTATTGATATATCTTTATGTCCAGTTCATGCGTTCTGGATGACTACCCCTATATAACACCCCTCTCTTGGAATCCTCCTGACCCCACTGAGCCAAGAAGTAGTTCTGTTTTGCAAGTTAAAAGGTTTAATTGATAGTTTAAACAATAGGTATATATATCACACTTTAGAATAAATTAATAATTGAATAGCACACTTAATCTGATATGATAAAGATTAACAACGGAGAATCTGGCACTAGCACACTTCTTGATAATCACTAAGGAGTTGACATGAAATGGATAAGATAGCAACAATACTTTTATGGTTTCAAATGGATGCAATGTGGAATGAAATGCAGTACAGAAAATAACTTGATAGGATTTCAGCAAAAGACAATGTAATCACTTTCTTGGACAATTCACCCCCCCTTTTATGCAATGCAGGGAAATGCAAGGAAGGCACACAATTCTCAGAAATGCAATTAAATGTGATTCAGTTAACCCCAGCAAGCTTAGACTACAGATCGGAGTTTTAAACACAGGCCCAAAATGCTTTTATATGTGCTGGCAATAAAGTGAAAAATATGCTAAAATGCTTTTAATTCCCTCTAGAGGTTCAGGGTGAGTGGTATCTAGTTAATATTAGCTCAGGCTCACTCTAGCAGTGATGCAGGGATAGTTTTTATGAGGCAAACGATTTTTTTCAGAGGAAAGCAAAAGCAGCTATCTTTTTGCAAGTGGAGAAATCTTCAAATCGCGGCAAAATGTCAAATCGCGGCTAAATTTGCGAATGCGCCGAGCGCGATTACAGAGGAACTACAAGGACTATCACTATCATTTTGGGGTCCTAAGACAGCCTAGGATCTCAGATTCCAGATGAAAGTTACTGCAAGTCTCTAAGACAAACGGTCGCGGAGATATGAGATATTCTGTGAAGGTCGTTTTTCAGATTTGAAATTTTAAAGTTCACAAAGACAAGTGCAGCTTGCAACTAGCAAATCACAGGTGACAGCTTTACAAATGACAGGTGACAGTTAGGAGGCAGTTCTACTTAGATTAAAATAGCTTGGATTATATTATTTTAACTAAGAGATTGGTTCTGCACAGTTTTCTAGGTACTCACACTATATTCTTGAGTTAAATGGGCCTCGCCACGGATCTGGTCAGGTTTTAGACTGGACTCTGGTCTCTGCACTTCACAGTGATCTGGGTCAGCTCTCTCTGGTTCTGCTAACAGGTCAGCTCTACTCTGCTGGTCTGGTCTGGGTCTCTGAAGGTTGATGGAGGTAAAGTATGGATTTTCCCGGCAGAGCTTCCAGCTGGAAATGGATTTGAAGGTCCCTATCTGTCCTGTCTCTCTGCTTTTATGTGTTTTTAAAATGGGTGTGTGTGAGCAGCATCACTAGCCAGCCCCTCTCCACTTATCATTGGCCAAGCTTTCATTTCTCCCCTGATTGGGGGAGCTAAGTTGTGTCAGAGTGATGTCATTTTACAGCCTGCAGAAAGTCCACTCCTCCTGTCAACTTGCACACAAATCTAGATTTGAACCAAATACATATTTCATAGCTACACAGTGGTTTGAAATTACATGCACCCATCACATATCACAGGAGGTATCCCCTGTTCCAACTCTGCTCTTCCTGGGGGCTTGCATTCAGAAATGGCAATATTTTGCACTTTTTAACTGGTTTGCAATACCGGACATTACCCCAAATTTACACACATGTGCGCAAGGAGTATGGACATTAGTTGATGAAGTGTCAGATTTTTCACATGCACACATTTTGAGTAATATCCTCTTTTCCGCTAAAACCCCCCTGAACATGCCAATGGTTCTAAAAACCTCTTAAAATGTGGGCAGAAAAATCACAAGAATTATGGTGTCATTTAAATAATTTTCACAAGTTCGTACTATGAGTTATTCATCTTTTTAGAGTTATGTTCTGGCCCCAAAGGGGTGTGGTTTTCTTCCAGCACAAGGTTGAATTTCTGGTTTTTCCAGTTCTGCCAAGCCAGCTTGCTCTCACAGGCAGTCTCCCTCCTTTGTCCTTCCAGGAGGAAGCTACATTTACGACATCTGCAATAAACCATCTGCCTGGGTCAGGACAGGGCTTTGTTCAGAGCTCCTGTATTCTGTGGGGGCTCCCCTTAATTCAATTATCAGAGAGATGGCATATCCTTAGTGTGGCCAGCAAAAGGCAGATAGGCCTGGGAACACAGCTGTGACTCAAGTTTCACTCCTGATGGGGGGTAGTTGCCAGGCAAAACTGGAATCTCTTTAAGCCAGTTTTTAGCTACATGTCATTTCTGTTCCCCAGTTTAAGTCAAGACAATTTTTTACATATGCAGCTAGAATGCTGATTCTAAGTTCAAAACTATGACATTTAAACAATTGCAACCTATGTGACACTCAAAGTAGGTCACTCATTTCTTTTAAACATTTAGATTTTTTAGTGTCTTTCAGTCCAAATTTACTTAAACTGCTGAAATCCACAGCTCAGCCAGTCTTGTTATAAACCTTCAAGTCACTTCAGAATATAACTTTACATTGGATCCACCTCTTAAAATGTCTTTCTTTGGCATGTTTTGGGTTCATTTATTCAGTTTTCTACAAAATCTGGTGGTTTTAAAACGCCGGCTTTTGGATAGTGGTGAGTACTGGTACTGCACCCCTTTTTGGGATTTAAGAAAATGAATTCCCAACAGTTATGGGTTTGCTTTTGGCAATCAGCATTGCCATTCCCAATGGTTTCAGACTACTGTGTGGGTAGTCCAATGGTGGTTTTAGGCAGTGTCCTTCTGTGCCCATAACATCGGCAAAAATGAGTGGCAGCCTATTCTTCATGCATTTCCCTGTGCATTTTCTGGGAAGCTCTGGCCATCATGATGTTTTCCATGTCAATACTGCACAGTTTTGAGGTAGGGCTCGGATGCATGGGTAAATACATCCCACAAGCCCCCCTCTTGCGATGGCCATTCTATTTCACGAATGGGACTCGCAAGACCTGGGATGTTTCCTCATCTTCTTCCAATAGATGGCACAGTTCAGCATCTTTTCCTCCATCCGGTACTGATCGATCGGTTCTCCTCGCCGGTCCAGATGGGAATATTGGGCGGTACTCTGGGCCCGTTGCGTCTCTGCTCCCGGTCTCCGGGTCGTCCTCCTTGTCCCGTCTCCAGGTTTTCTTTCTCCTAGGACGACAAAGGAAGAGCGGCAATACCTATTCATAGATGTTTTTTCCACCACTGTTGAGATAGTGGGGCAGCATATGCATTTCATCATAACGAAACATTACATTCTTATTTTGAAAAAAAAACAGTATAACTAAGAGACAGTTTCATGCAAATCACAATATTTTAGAGACTAGATGTGGTATGTTTTATGGTTGGAACTGAATTAGTCTGAGACAGTACCCGCTAGGATTCCAGAGGATTCCTCCAGTTGTTGCAGAGTGTGCCTGGGATGGCAACATTTCAACTGGTTTATGTGGACCCACTTGTCTTCCCCCGCTGCCAAAGGACCTTTGGGGATGTGGATTTTGTAGGCCACAGGGGAGATCTTGTCGATGATCTCAAAGGGTCCCTTCCATGTAGGCAAAAATTTCCGCTGTTTTGCCTGGTTTCTTTGGAAGTTGTATAGATAGACCCGGTCCCCCACCTGATATTCCTTCCTGGAAGTCTTCAGGTCATAGTGGGTCTTCATGCTATCAGCTGATCTTTCTAGATTCCGCTGAGTATAAGCAAAAGCATGTTGGAGGTGTTTCCTTAAATTCTCCACATACTCATGAGTTGTGGAGGCATTTATCAGTGTCTGCTCTTGGGTCCTGTAGAGCAAATGCTGCGGAAGCACCATCTTGCGCCCAGTCATCAACTCAAATGGTGACATTTTGGTTGCAGATGAAGGGGTAGATCTGATGGCCATTAGGACCAGAGGTAATCGGATATCCCAACTTGGCCCAGAATCTGCCACAAACTTCTTTAATATGCTCACAATTGTCCGGTTATATCTCTCTACTGCCCCAGAAGAAGCTGGTCTATAAGCAATATGCAACTTCCTTTTGACCCCCAGTATCTCACACATCTTTGTCATTACTTCACTGGTGAAGTGGCTACCCCTGTCTGACTCAATCCTTTGAGGTAGACCAAAACGGGAAAAGATGTGGTTAATCACCAGGGCAGCTGCCATTTCTGCCTTGCAATTTGGGGCTGGGAGACATTCCACCCACTTGGTAAACAAGCATGTCACAGTCAACATGTACTTATTCCCCCTAGCAGAGCGAATCACGGGGCCTACAAAGTCGATTTGTAAATCTGACCATGGCAGTGTCATCCCCCTCTTTTGGAGAGGCGCACGGTGCGTGAGGGATGATGGCTGAAATTGTGCACACACAAGACACCCCTTCAAATATTGGTCGAGGTCCTGCCCCATGTGTGGCCAGTATGCAACCTCTCTTAAGATTTCCAGTGTTGTGTGAAACCCCCTATGACCGGCGGTGGCCGCATCATGGGCGTGACTTAACATCAGGCTTCGGAATGAGGTAGGAACCACCCACTGATCGTGGCCAGCTTTGGATTTCCTTACCAGCAAACCGTCTTGGATTCGGAACATTTTTGGACATTTCATCAACACTCTTAGATCCTCTTTCCCAGTGTAATCGGTATCCGTCAGGGGAAAGTTCCCAGGGTCCTCAAGGTGTTGGTAAAATTTACCAATTATTGGATCCCCCTTCTGAGCTGTAATCAAATCAGCATCAGGGGTCTCCTTACTCCATTGTGCAATTGAAAGGTCGTTGTGAGCATTTGTCTGGGACCTAGTGATAGCAGTGACCTGGATTTCCCCCAACAGGGACTCAATCTCAATTAGATCCCCTTGGATGGCCCCGGTTTTGGCCAGCTGATCAGCTAAGTCATTTCCAGTTTTGTCTGGTCCCTCTACTTTGGAATGACCCTTGATCTTTTTCCAATAGATGGTCATCTCATTCGAGGTGACCAGATCATCAATGTTTTGGATCAACTTCCCATGTTTCAAGGGTTTGTTGTTAGCACATAACATGCCTCTGGTTTTCCAATTAACCAGGTGCTCCACGAACCCGTTCCGTACATAATCCGAATCTGTGATTATGACCAGTTCGTGGAGTTGATGCTGGACAGCAGTGAGGATGGCCTGATGCACCGCCATCAATTCTGCCACCTGACTACTTCGGGGACCAATTTTGTATCCAGCGGAGGGTTCTGGGGACTCATTCACCCATGCATTCCCTACGCCGGCCACCAGTTCTTTCTCCCCGTTGTTGTCAACATGGTAAGAGCATCCATCCACATAGACAGTGGGCATTCCCTCACACTTGTCTTCTTCAAAGACTTTGTGTGGGGAATTAAGGTATGCCTCCATGTTGTCCTTGATTTTTAGACTTTCGTCCTCGAGACAGTTTTCTCTGGCACAATCATGCAAGTCAGCCAGACCTTGCGCGAGGGGACTCTTCTTGTTTTGGCCATATCTGACCTCCACAGGAAAGCCTTGCATTGACAGAATCCAGGAAGTAATTCGGGAATTACTCACATTTCCGGCCCGGATTCTGTCACTTTGGAGATATTGCAGAGGCTGGTGTGGAGTCTCCACTATGATGTGTTCCCCCTGGATAAACGGGCGGTAATTCTTCAATGCCCACACCGTTGCCAGGAGTGCCTTCTCACAATCGTTGAATTTTTCCTCCACAGAGGATAAAGTTTTGCTCGCATAGGAGATTACTTTATTGACTTTGTCATGCTTTTGGTATAATACTGCCGTCAAGCACGTATTAGAGAACCCTGTCTCCAGGAAGAACTCTTTGTTTCTGACAGGGTAAGCTAGGCAAGGCGCTTGTGAGAGGCTTCTCTTGAGTTGTCTTACTGCCTCGGCTTGTTCTGGACCCCATTCCCACTTGACCCCCCCCTTCAGGAGATGAATCAGGGGTCTGGTGATCTCTGCGTAGCCCTCAATGAACTTTCTGCTGTAATTAGTCAGTCCAAGGAGGCTCCTTAGTTCCCGCAGAGTTGTGGGGTCTTTCAGTTTCTGAAGTGCTTCCACTTTCTTTTCCTGGGGACAGAGACCCTGAGGAGTAATCTCATGCCCCAAGAAATTAACACGGGTTCGACACCACTGTGCTTTCTGAAAGGAAAGTTTTGCTCCGGCGGCCCTCAACTGGGTCAGAACATAACGGATCTCCGCTATGTGTTCCTCCACAGATGAACTTTTGATGAGGACATCATCTACATAAGCCAGGTTACCCCTCGCACCCAGGTCGGGCATGGCCTTATGTAGGAAAATGTTGAACTCATTACCGGAGTTAAGGTATCCGAAGGGAGTCCGGGTCCATGTGTACTGCTGGCCCCCAAAGGTAAAAGCCAGTTTGTATTGGTCCTCCCTACTGACAGGCACAGTCCAGTATCCATTGGTCAGGTCTATTGCAGTGAATACCTGTGACCCCTGGATCTGGGCCAGCCCTTGGTCAATGTAGGGCAGTGGCCATCGGGAAGTATGGACCCGTTTGTTGAGCTCCCTGAGGTCGGCGCAGAGTCTCCACTGGCCGTTTGGCTTCAGCACCGGATTATTGAAGGTGCTGTGGACGGGACGGATTATTCCCCTGGACTCAAGGTTCTTAATTATTTCAGTAAGGGACTCCATTGATGCGAGAGGCAAGCGATATTGCTTCACAAACACAGGAGTCATGCCAGGGTCCGTGGGGATTGTTGTTGTGTGGATGTCGGTGCGGCCACAGTCATATGAGTCTACCGCAAAGAGATCTTGGAAATCCAAGAAAACTTGTTTCAACTTTTTCTTTTGTTCCAGAGTCACACAGGCATCAGCTAGGTTGACTCTCTCTTCCACCATCTGCCTGAAGCCTGGAAAGACTTCTGGTTTGGCTATTTCAGCGGCCTCCTCCAGCTGGGTGGAGAAGTCCCTGGTCAGAGTGCTGATTTGGACTGGAGGCTTCAGGTGGGAAAGGCAGCCCTCATGGACCTGGAAAATCACCTCATCCCTCCTGAAGTCACAAGTCACATCTTCCTTACCATAGGGGCAGGAAGTGTACACCAGGAAATTCCCCCCATGCCGGGTAAAAATCCTGTCTGGTGTTGTATTGTCCTCACTGTCACTGTCAAAACAGTCCTTGGGGATTGGTCCTAACAGTTCATTTACTAAGTCGATGGAAAAATGTTGGTCATCAACCGCCATTCCAATAATGGTGCCTGCGGCTAGAGTAATACTCTTTAAGTCGCTGTTATCCACCTCTATTGGAATGGTGTCATGTTCTATGTTGACTAATGGTGTTGGGTTTACCCCCAACCCTTGCTGTTGGAGAGAAGCATTTAGATGTATGTAAGCATCAGGGTTTTGCAAATATTGTCCTCTTTTAACTTTCACTTCCAGGGAGAATTGTCGGGTCCTTTCTGGGATGGTGACTTCCTCTTTGATCTGAATTTCAACTGCATAAGGTAGCAATTGAGCTGACCTAATTGCTTTTTCTGGATCATCAAAGCCCATGGGATTATCCGCTAATCGGGACCAAGCTTTGAAGTTTATTAGGTCCAAACTAATGGCAAAGCGATTGAGAATGTCACTGCCTAAGTAAAAGGCGGCAGGGACGTCTCGCACGACCCAACAATTGTGGACTATGCTCTTGTTGCCAATGGAGATTTTGAGCATACACCTGCTTGGCAGGAGATGTTTGGAATTAGGTGCTTCCAGGTCCATTTCCCATTTGTCTATCAGTTTGAAGGTGGGAATGGCTGGATCTTTTGGGAGTTGGCGGAACATGGCTTCGCTGATGAAGCTCTTACCGTTGTTCACACACACTCGAGCGAGAACAGAGTCCTTCCCATCATTTAACTGAACAGGGATGAACAACTGCTCTCCAATTTGCTGAATATCAGCCAGGCTCTGAGCTGATTTCACATCTTTCTGGACTATAGGAGTGGGAGTTTCTGATTGTGGATTAGTATAGAATTTCAGAGTGTTTCCTTCCAGCGTGGAGTACCACTTTAGACTGGAAGGAAGGTTGATTTTCAGAAATAGAGAGGACCCTCCATCACCAGTCTGTTGTCCTACTGCTATTACTGTCACGTCTGGAATTTGGCTATTCTGGAAGTGAAATTCTACTTGGTCAGATTTTTGTTCAACCATGTGGCAGGTGCTGTTTAAACTAACATGGTTGACACTCTGTTTTAATTTTATTGGTCGGCTAGTCTGGGTCCAGAGGACCTTGTTTACGCAATCTATTAGGGGTGACAACCTTCTCAGGAGGTCATTCCCTAGTAAACAAGGGGTGCCCTCTGGGGTCACAACTATGACCGGGTGTTTCAACTTGTGTCGCCCGATCTTAATGTCCAAGTCTGCAGTCCCCTCAACGGGAATTTCCTTCCCGTCAAAGTTCTGCAGTTGTCCAGGAAGAGAGGTGAGAGGAATTTGGTAATTCTCTCCCCTTCCTGCATTCAGTTCGTCAAAGGCCCTTCTGGACAGAAGGGTAGCTTGAGATCCCGTGTCCACCAGCGCTGAAATTGTACCCTGCCCCTGTACTTGTACCGGGGCATAATATCTTCCCTCCTTCTCCTCAAGGGGGCACAGATAATGTACATTTTTGGACAACTGGTGGGCTAATTTTCTGGTTTTGGACATTGCAAGAGAAGAAATTTGGGCAGAATTCTGTGGAGAGCCTTGGGAATCTGAAAGAAAAATTTGGCAACTGGAGATCAGAGCCATTGTGGGTTCCCCTGGCTCTGGTTCTGGGCCGCCCCCCCTTTTTGGAGGCAGTCACCAGGATGGGTTTGAACCAGGGGATTTTCTTGCTGTTGGTTCTGGGATGAGATGGTGGGCGGCGGTAGCTCAGTCTCCACCTCTCCCCAGTCTGGATTTGCATCCCTTGGGACCCATTTTTCTTTGGGAGGAGTTCCCCCCTCTCTGAAGGAGAAGATCCTTTTCCCAGGATCCTCTGAGGATCCCTCTCCCTCAAATTGGAAGATCTGTACCTCCTCCTCAAACTGAGTCTGTTTGGGTCTTTTGTTTCTCCTACCCCCCCTCTGCTCCTTAGGAGGCAGACTTTCAGGGGCAAGAGATTTTGTTTCCGGTTCCTGGGTTTCCAGGGGCTGTTTACAAGTGAGGAAGGAAGCTTCCTCCAAGGCTTTACACCCCCCTTCCCTTTGTGCCTCCTCCCTGGGAACCGGTGAGTTATCGGGGTGCTGCCCCCGTCATTGTTCTGGAGCACCAGGTCCAGAGTTGGGTGCGTTCTGCGCCGGCACGCCCATCTGAGGGTTCTGCTGAGCCCTCAGTATGTGACCCAGATCCCGTGCCATGTTTTGAACCTGGCGCTCTAACTGGGAAACCCGCTCAGGCTGATACGGGGCCCTGTTTTCTCCCCTGGGCTGATCCCGGGAAGGGTAGCTGTCCCTTCTCTGGTAATACCCCGGATTGGGAAGATTTGGGTACCCCTCCACCCTTGGCCTCCCCTCTCCCGGATTAGGTTGTCTGGGCTCAGGGAATTGGGGAAAGAAGGATGGATGATTTTGGGGTTGGAAATTGGGTGGATACCTGGGGAAAAAGTTCTGCCCAGGATTTGGAGAATTTCTGCCCTCCTGTGGGAAGTTGGGAGGGAAGTTCCCTGGGTTAGGTGCTTGGCTGGATCCCCCCCGTTGGGCTGGAGGAGTCCACACATAACCCAGGATGGGTCGATTTCCCTTGTAACGGGGACTTACATAATCAGGAGAGCGAGGGACCCCATTTGTGGGGCTGCCTCCCTGGCTCCCTGTCTGTGACTGGCCCGAGGACCTTCTGGGCCTAGCATTATTAGGTGCAGGTAGGTTTTTAGGCCCCCCCATCTCCAAATCCAAAACGGGGGTGACCTTTACCTCTGCCACCTTGGCAGCAGCAGGGGTGCTGTTGGCTTTGGGGTTTTTCTGGGCATTACTTTTGCTATCTACCGGTTTCTGCACCTCATAGATCCGGGTAGCCTGTTCAATGACCCAGTCTAAAGATCTTTTCTCATGAAAATCCCTCACGAGCTGGGTCATTATGTATTTGGGCAAGGCATGAAAAAATGTATTAATGAATTCTCTACTGTCTGTGCGCACCCTTCTGGTGGTCTGCGCAAAAGCACATTTCAGTTCTTGCACAAATTCTTGTGGGGCCTGATCCTCCCCACATTGCAAATTGTAGGCTGCCTTGCGAGCCTCTTGAGGATTTCTGTGAACAGAAAAATGTTTCAAGATGGCCGCCTTATAGGTGGACCATCTTAAATGATTTTGGTCCTCCAGCCCCGCAAAGAAACTGGAGTATTCTGGGGAGAAGGTCCACTTTACATATTGAATACAGCTTTGGCTGTCCTTCAAATGGAAAGTCTCCATCATTTGCTCAAACAACTCTAAGTGCTCCCAAACAGAATACTTAGCGTTCTTATGGTAAGGCGTGATGACGCTCCTGATCGCCTTAATCTGCTTTAAGGGGTCCTTAAGCAAGGCCCTTTTTGCCTTATTGGCCTTTTTGGTTCGGGTAACCCTTGTCCATTCCTCCTCTGACTCAGAGGCACTGCTCCCAGAGGTTCCTGTCTGCTCTTCCAGGTTTTCCCGGATTCTGCGAGCCTGGGAATGGCTGGCCGAATGTGGGGACCTGGTCTCCTGTGTCCTGCGCAGTTCAGAGGAGTCTTCAGATTCCTCCTTGCTGCCAGGATTTGATGGGTACCCCCCCCACTGACCTAACTGGGCAGAGGTTTTCAGGATGCCCTTAATGGGCCTACTCTCCTGGGGTTCCCCATTAAATTGCACTGTGCTGGGGTGCCCATACCCGGATGCCCGCCCCTCCATACCTGGGTGGTACTGGCCTATGAGCCCCATACTTTTGTCTGGATAGTAGTCTGCCATCCCTGTGGCCCGGTGCTCATGTGCGCCAGGGAATATGGGGGTGGCAGAGTCCAGTGACTGAGAGGTATGAGGGCCTCTGGTACTAGGGCTCCTGAGGTTATGCTCCGGAGCTTCCCTTTCCCAGCGAACCTCATCTCTATCCGCCCCTGCTCCCTGTTGCAATGCAAGAGCCTGCATTTGTGCCTTCAGTTCCTCAGTTAAGGCCTTACTAGACTCTATCAGTCTCTCCTGCATCGCTACCTGTTGCTGGAGCCTATCATTGTGCTGGCAGAGAGCCTCATTCTCTCTCTGTGTTTCCTGATTGGTCCTGGAGCACTGGGCCAGTCTTTGCTGCAGGAGGGTTACCTCCTGAGCTGTGTCCCTATTGGCCTGCTCCTTTCTTGCTAGAGCATCCTCCACCCTCCTGGTGTGCTCTAACAAGTTCTGGTGTTCTTTTTGGAGGTCACCCAGTCCCTGGTGGGCCAGGTGATTTTCTTCCATTTTTCTTTTTAAATGGCAGACTTCCTGGCCTAAGGCGTCTCTTTCCTGACTAAGAGCCTGCATTTGTGCCGCCAGGTCGTCCCTTTGCCTTTGGAAGGCACCAGCTTTCTGGCGTTCTTCCTCAAACTCTGCCTGGGTATCCAGGTCTTTCATAATCAGCTTGTTGCTCTCTACCTTCACTCTATCTAGATGACTTTGCAGGGTGGCTACCTGCTCCGTGCATGCCCTGTTAAAGTCTAATTGTTGCTCCAGCTTTTTCTGGCTCTGCAGTAAGGAGTCCAAACTGTCTTGGTGCTCCTTCTGCAGGGCCAGAAATCTAGTATCCTGGTCAGCCTTTTCCTGTTGCAGTATATCCATGTCCTCTTTTATTTTAATGATATACTGCTTACTATCATTTTCTGACTCCTGGCTCCTCTGCAGCCTCTGCTCAGAAGAGTCCAGATCAGATTGGGCCTTCTGTAATGCCAGCAGTTGCCTACTCACCAAATCTTGGCCTTCAGCACATTTGTCCTGCATGGCTCCCATATGTAAATATAAATATGCCGCTACCCTGGCAATCTTGTTGTGCTCATGCTTGGCCTTAGAGGACATATATAGTTCACTCAGGGCCACATGTAAGGGACCCTGGTCTCCATATATCTGACCCTGTTTCCGTGATTTGGGGTGTGATGGCCTGCAACCAGCCTGTTTGGTCCTGGTGAGTCCACTCACCTCTCACAAATAACTTATGTAAGAAGTGCTCTCTGGCTATTTTCATGTCTACTAAGGTCGTCATTCTAGAGATTGGTCTCTGTCCTGACTTACAGAAGTTTGTATTTTATTTTTGCAAAACAGACCTTTTTCTTAGAGCGTTCCTTTGAGAAGTGCTTTACAGCGTAACACAGCGTGTGCTCCGACCGGATATGTGTATCTGGTCAGCTGGCACGCTGTATTAATCTGCACAAGTGATAGATCTAATCCAAACGTCCGGCACGAGCCCCCAATTTGTAAGAGGATTCAATTCAACACTACAGCCAAGTCAACGCCTAGTCTAGAATACTGAATGAAAACCCTTATTGATATATCTTTATGTCCAGTTCATGCGTTCTGGATGACTACCCCTATATAACACCCCTCTCTTGGAATCCTCCTGACCCCACTGAGCCAAGAAGTAGTTCTGTTTTGCAAGTTAAAAGGTTTAATTGATAGTTTAAACAATAGGTATATATATCACACTTTAGAATAAATTAATAATTGAATAGCACACTTAATCTGATATGACAAAGGTTAACAACGGAGAATCTGGCACTAGCACACTTCTTGATAATCACTAAGGAGTTGACATGAAATGGATAAGATAGCAACAATACTTTTATGGTTTCAAATGGATGCAATGTGGAATGAAATGCAGTACATAAAATAACTTGATAGGATTTCAGCAAAAGACAATGTAATCACTTTCTTGGACAATTCACCCCCCCTTTTATGCAATGCAGGGAAATGCAAGGAAGGCACACAATTCTCAGAAATGCAATTAAATGTGATTCAGTTAACCCCAGCAAGCTTAGACTACAGATCGGAGTTTTAAACACAGGCCCAAAATGCTTTTATATGTGCTGGCAATAAAGTGAAAAATATGCTAAAATGCTTTTAATTCCCTCTAGAGGTTCAGGGTGAGTGGTATCTAGTTAATATTAGCTCAGACTCACTCTAGCAGTGATGCAGGGATAGTTTTTATGAGGCAAACGATTTTTTTCAGAGGAAAGCAAAAGCAGCTATCTTTTTGCAAGTGGAGAAATCTTCAAATCGCGGCAAAATGTCAAATCGCGGCTAAATTTGCGAATGCGCCGAGCGCGATTACAGAGGAACTACAAGGACTATCACTATCGTTTTGGGGTCCTAAGACAGCCTAGGATCTCAGATTCCAGATGAAAGTTACTGCAAGTCTCTAAGACAAACGGTCGCGGAGATATGAGCGATTTTGTGAAGGTCGTTTTTCAGATTTGAAATTTTAAAGTTCACAAAGACAAGTGCAGCTTGCAACTAGCAAATCACAGGTGACAGCTTTACAAATGACAGGTGACAGTTAGGAGGCAGTTCTACGTAGATTAAAATAGCTTGGATTATATTATTTTAACTAAGAGATTGGTTCTGCACAGTTTTCTAGGTACTCACACTATATTCTTGAGTTAAATGGGCCTCGCCACGGATCTGGTCAGGTTTTAGACTGGACTCTGGTCTCTGCACTTCACAGTGATCTGGGTCAGCTCTCTCTGGTTCTGCTAACAGGTCAGCTCTACTCTGCTGGTCTGGTCTGGGTCTCTGAAGGTTGATGGAGGTAAAGTATGGATTTTCCCGGCAGAGCTTCCAGCTGCAAATGGATTTGAAGGTCCCTATCTGTCCTGTCTCTCTGCTTTTATGTGTTTTTAAAATGGGTGTGTGTGAGCAGCATCACTAGCCAGCCCCTCTCCACTTATCATTGGCCAAGCTTTCATTTCTCCCCTGATTGGGGGAGCTAAGTTGTGTCAGAGTGATGTCATTTTACAGCCTGCAGAAAGTCCACTCCTCCTGTCAACTTGCACACAAATCTAGATTTGAACCAAATACATATTTCATAGCTACACAGTGGTTTGAAATTACATGCACCCATCACATATCACAGGAGGTATCCCCTGTTCCAACTCTGCTCTTCCTGGGGGCTTGCATTCAGAAATGGCAATATTTTGCACTTTTTAACTGGTTTGCAATACCGGACATTACCCCAAATTTACACACATGTGCGCAAGGAGTATGGACATTAGTTGATGAAGTGTCAGATTTTTCACATGCACACATTTTGAGTAATATCCTCTTTTCCGCTAAAACCCCCCTGAACATGCCACCGGTTCTAAAAACCTCTTAAAATGTGGGCAGAAAAATCACAAGAATTATGGTGTCATTTAAATAATTTTCACAAGTCCGTACTATGAGTTATTCATCTTTTTAGAGTTATGTTCTGGCCCCAAAGGGGTGTGGTTTTCTTCCAGCACAAGGTTGAATTTCTGGTTTTTCCAGTTCTGCCAAGCCAGCTTGCTCTCACAGGCAGTGCCCCTCCTTTGACCTTCCAGGAGGAAGCTACATTTACGACATCTGCAATAAACCATCTGCCTGGGTCAGGACAGGGCTTTGTTCAGAGCTCCTGTATTCTGTGGGGGCTCCCCTTAATTCAATTATCAGAGAGATGGCATATCCTTAGTGTGGCCAGCAAAAGGCAGATAGGCCTGGGAACACAGCTGTGACTCAGGTTTCACTCCTGATGGGGGGTAGTTGCCAGGCAAAATTGGAATCTCTTTAAGCCAGTTTTTAGCTACATGTCATTTCTGTTCCCCAGTTTAAGTCAAGACAATTTTTTACATATGCAGCTAGAATGCTGATTCTAAGTTCAAAACTATGACATTTAAACAATTGCAACCTATGTGACACTCAAAGTAGGTCACTCATTTCTTTTAAACATTTAGATTTTTTAGTGTCTTTCAGTCCAAATTTACTTAAACTGCTGAAATCCACAGCTCAGCCAGTCTTGTTATAAACCTTCAAGTCACTTCAGAATATAACTTTACATTGGATCCACCTCTTAAAATGTCTTTCTTTGGCATGTTTTGGGTTCATTTATTCAGTTTTCTACAAAATCTGGTGGTTTTAAAACGCCGGCTTTTGGATAGTGGTGAGTACTGGTACTGCACCCCTTTTTGGGATTTAAGAAAATGAATTCCCAACAGTTATGGGTTTGCTTTTGGCAATCAGCATTGCCATTCCCAATGGTTTCAGACTACTGTGTGGGTAGTCCAATGGTGGTTTTAGGCAGTGTCCTTCTGTGCCCATAACATCGGCAAAAATGAGTGGCAGCCTATTCTTCATGCATTTCCCTGTGCATTTTCTGGGAAGCTCTGGCCATCATGATGTTTTCCATGTCAATACTGCACAGTTTTGAGGTAGGGCTCGGATGCATGGGTAAATACATCCCACAACAGTGCGCCACCAGTGCACTGGGAAAAATGCCAATCCGTAGTCATAGGCAAGGAGAAACCACGCTAACTTTAAATATTCTGCCAATGTTAATGAAATGTTGTGGAACGAGGCATATTGCATGCACAATAATCAAACAGAATGTGAAACATAAAAACAGGTCTGGATGCACTACTCACGCCTGCCGTAGAATCAAGTGAGATCTCTACTCTGCATTTGCCCACACCTCCTCCACACTCACCCCTGTCTAAGACAGCGAGGCCAAGTGAACGAGTGGCCTTGAGCATGTGAGGAGCATGAACATTCAGGGCCTGATTCACAGAACGTTTTCCTATGGGATTGCACCATTTTAAAACACTTCCACGAATCAGGCCCTTAACCTGATCTGTCCCCTGGCCCATGTCAATTACGACACAGATTTGCCTCTGTTGGACAACCCACACAACCCATGAAGACTCCTATGCGTTATCCCTTTGCTAAATCAGAGTTGGCAGCTATCCCCATGTTGTTAGGATCGCAGTACTGTCTTGTCTTTGAAGACAAAATCCCTTTGCATGCTGGGGCTTGTAGTTATGCTTCCTTGAAGTTGTGAGTCTATTACTCTAAGTTCCAGCACGCAAAAGGGAGTTCCTTAAAAAGCCTGGATATGGGTGATTCTCATGACTTTTTTTTTCATTCATTTATTTTCAGCGAGCCAGCGGAATTATGGCTCCAACTCGTAATTCCGGGAGGACCGATTGAAGGATTTCGACCGCCCTAGGTGAGTGGTCAATTTCCTGCCACCCATTATGGCAGCACCATTTGTGCAGTGGTAGATTAGCCCAGGGGTACACATTTCAAGTTGCAAGCTAATAGCCAGCCATGAAAACTCACATGAATTCAACACATACACGCACCACAACATTGCTTACTTGCCAAGCGTCAATATCATTAGCCAATGGCTAGTGGAGAGTGAACATTTGCATACTTGCCAACATGACCCATTCCAATCTGTAGGTGCTCATCCAGTCCTGGTTCTTTCTCTTCATTCTAGGACTTGTAGTCTGAGTTTTATAATGGGAAAAGTGGAACTACAAGTCCAAGAATGAAAAGAAAACAAACAGGACTGGATAAGCACCTACAGATTGGAAGTGGTCATGTAGGGAAGTATGCATTTGCATCCTGCCTACAAGGAAGTCTGCAGATTTCCCGGGGGGCCTCTGCACCATGGGCCTTCTTTGTGTAGGTATGATGCATTTGTTTACACTGCCCCCTGGTGCATGCACAATGCTCATGTGAAAAAGAGACACAGAGCTGGAGAACAGCTGGTATAAACATGAAGCATGTGTCAAAAAGGTGCAGAAAAGGGAAAGTAATTCCATTGACGCTATTTTACCACCACATTGCCGCACCGCTGTACTATGAGTTTTCGCAATATGGTAACTGATGTACCTCTATCAAAAATCTGGAGCTAAATCAACTAACTTACCACCGAAAAAGGTGCTTGGGGTAAATCTGCTAACATTTCTCATGGGGGTCCCATTGACTCCATAAATTGGGACTAGCACCACCATAATACCACTTGGATCCCACGGGAAGTGCATCGGACTGAATGAAGGTAACAGTAATCGATTTTGGTGGTAAATCAGAATATCTACTGCCAGACTCATAAGGAGGCCCAGACTCCTGCTTCTTTCGTGAAATTGGAAGAGGGACAACACTGACATTCCTATCAAATGTGCAAGCATGGCCATGATATCATCTCACCAGGGCTTTCAGTAGGAGGTGGCCAGCAGCTGAGACCCGGTGCACCATTAGGCACTAGTGGGGAATTGCCATCTGGCAATGGTGATTTTTATTAATACATAAAATGATGCAGGGTATTTATTCTCCAAAGGATAATCTGCTAACCAGATCCACTTTTGTCGCCAACGACATGCCAACAGCATAGTGTACTTGTGCCCTGCTGCATCAGTAGCCTGAACCGCAGCACCTGCTCTGCTCGTGGCACAGCGCAGGTTTAAAGGTCACAAGATGCCCACTCGCTGCAGCAACAGAAAAGTTATGACCCCTGTACCAAAACTTTGAAGAACACGATTACCCTATGCTGGTGACAGGGTTATCTCTAAAGAGTTTAGGCATACTGCATGGCACTACGTATGACCAAATTGATGTTACACATGTGTCCGCTCCTGTGAGTCAGTGTCCGCTCCTGTGATTCTCTTTGTGAGGGCCGGTAACACACTCCCCCAGAGAGAGCCGCACAGCAGGCAGCTGTTCTGGGCCTAGGTCTCAAAGGAGCACACCCATTCAGATTGAGCAGCCTCACACCAGGGTATTGCATGTATAAAGGCCTTTGTTGTCAGTAAGGAGGGAAAGGCGTGGGAGTAGGATTAGCATGAGGGCTATGGTCACTGGAAGAAGCCTTCCACCATCTGTTTCACACTGTCTCCCTTTCCCTTTCCTGGTCCTCCACTTCCTCTAGAGCAAAACACTTTGGGTGTGACATCAACAGGGCAAAGTCTACTCAGGCCAGGAACAGGGAATGGTATGCTAAAGCATGCTAGCTTTAGACCAATCACCTGGGAACTTGTGCCTTTAAAAGAAGGGTACAACGACCTTCCATCGACGGTCATTATTTCGATGGGTTTTTTAACAAGTATTTTCTAATGAAAAAACACATTGAAATATTTAGGGGGGTTGGGAAAGTGTATATAAGAGGTGGGGGGGTCAGGAAAAGTTAGAAAACAATAGGGGTAGGGGTTTGTGGGGACCACCCCCAAAATAAAAATAAATCAATTTTGATGAGTAACCCATCGAAATTACGACAGTCAATGAAATGACATAGAACCAAAAGACGGGAGCTCTCATCCCTTCAGCAGATTCCTCTCAGATCCTTTAAGGCCACAGATTCATCTGATGATCCTACTGGACTTTCTTTGGGTCAATTGCACTGTCCGAAGTACTCAGCAGGAGATGAAGAAGGAGGTTTCCAAGACATAAGTAAGATCTGTCCCCTAACCAATCACTGGGCACATCAGGAGTGACAACTGCTCTGGACCATGACCAACCACTCTGCAACAAATTTCCTAAACTGGGAGATCAGACCCTGAATGGAAGCATCCTGTCCTCAACCAGCCGAACAATTCCTTGCATATCAACCAGCTCGACAATGCATCATGTCCTAGCGAAGTACATCGCCTGCTAGACCCGAAGCGACTGCTAGACGCTGGGACCTGTACCGATTCACTGGAGAGTCACTCTCTGACTCTAACCACTGGTTACAATGATGGCTCGGCCCAGCTAACCCTAGAATTGCCACCTCACCGTTCGCACATGAACGCACCCAGGATTACCACTCCGACGACCGTCGCCCGCCGATTTATACCGCTGGAGCGCCACTCATCAATCCCACCGAGAGGCTAAAGCGTGACTCAGCCTGGCCAAATGTGAAGCATTCCTGCATCTTTGAAGAGCCACTGCTCGACTGCACAGAGCACTCGTCCCTATTCAACACCCGCTTGCTGCCGGATCCTAAATGCCCGAACTGAGTCTGATCAGCTTGCATCAACCTTCGACCCCTGGGTCTGACTGCTTCAGCCCACCAAGTAATGAATCCAGGTACTATTGACTTTGAACTGCCCCCACGGTCCACTTGGACCCTAGAGACTGGTTAGGTCACAATCGCTGCTGTTTTCAACAACATATCCTTACCGACAACCCCTGGAACTACACTGAGTGTGCTACTTTCTTCAGTGTGTTACATCTTCGCTGGGGTGGGCTTTTGTATAGTAATCACTTATTTTTCTACATACAGATGATGTGTTTAATTAAGGTATATATATTTTTTATAGAACCTGCATTGGACATTCTCTTTATTTTGGACTGTGAAAATATGTTGTTTGGGTTACTACTGATTCACCTTCACACCCCTCTTAAGAGCATAGCTTTCCTTTGGCCCACCTTACAACTAAAGATGAAGGAGGTAAGGTTTGAGTGGGCCATTTTATCCCTACTCACCTTGTACTACTGCGGAGCAGGATCCAACTAGTCACACTGGTGGCAGAAGTGGGATTTGAAAACAGACTATGTCTACAGCTCACTCATGCAAAATAAAAGTGTGATATGATATTATATGGCATTTGTAACGTGCCTATACACAAGTGTTTCAACAGTGTGCAATTAACGTTAGTTTTTACTGCCAAGGTATATTTACAACCATGGAACGCAACATGAGCACAGTGCAGAGCTGGACAGCAAGAGTCTTGCACAACCTCTGTCGAGAGAGGGGTCTCCCTCATAGCAGTAAGGTTAAGAAAGGCAAACTGGGGGGATGGAGGGCTGCCTGGCGTTCAGCAGCAAGCCGGATCCCCCAGCCCTATTGCTCATGCTCCTGGGGGGCATGGAAAACAGTGAGCAGATCAACAGCGATAGCATTTCTCAGCATTCCTCCCACCAGGCAGGCACAGTGGTCTCCCAAAGGTCACAAGCCTCTCGCAAGTCAAACTGATCTGTGGGTTCCTGCACTTTGGCCAGGCCCTTAGGGCATCTTGCTGTGCTTGACCCCGACAGGCCCGAGCCAGGCTGACTTTTGCCAAGCGCAGAGCAACTGTCCAACTTTGGCAGATCTCTGTGAGCAGGCAGGGAAGCAGGCCCAGGGGGAAGCCCCTGGAAAGTTCAAGGTATACTCAGAGAACGGTCTCCTGTACACAGAGCCCAATACATTTGAGGCGGGTGCCAGCTGGAGGTTAGTGGTTCCCTCATGCCGCAGCTGGTTCATTTTGGTCTTGGCTCATGACATTCCATTGGCCAGTCATCTCAGAATGATGAAAACAACCGACAGGCTGTTGGACCATTTCTACTGGTCCCAGATCGGGGTCAAAGGTAAAAGCATTTGTCCGGTCCTGCCACACCAGTCAAGCATCCGACAAGGCTGGCGGTGCCTCCAAGGCCCCAAAATTCCGCTGCCCGTTGTCAGTGGCCTTTTGAGAGGATAGGTATGGACATTCTGGGTCCTTTGGATCCACAAACCGCCTCAGAAAAAAGGTATGTCTTGGTAGTGGTTGATCAGGCCACCCGGTACCCCAAGGCTGTCGCCCTGTGGTTGTGAAATCTCTCATCGGGATATTCATATGTGTAGAATTCCCTAAAGAAGAGCTAATGCCCTACATGCTCGAACTGAGCCTGAACAGCTCGCATCAACGTTCGACCCTTGGTCTGACTGTGTGTCATGCACCAGCCCTGGAGAATTGCTAGTCGTTGGAGATACTACTAAGATGGCGGCCTGTTCCCTTCTATCGGTCTAGTTTATTACAACATGGCCGACATATTCTATAACTAGCGGCCCATAGCAACGCTCTGCGCGTTGTATCGTTTCCGTTACGTGCCCAGCAAGTCGCTCTCAGCGTCTAGCTTTTCAAACTTTGCCTTGCGTTCAAGTTCTTTACTTACCTACCTATTCTTTCCCTACACTGGAGGTTTTTTCAGGTTTTCAGGTAAGGTGATTAGGGTCTTATCTTCTGTCCTTTCTTACACAACGCGCTCTACCCCGCGTTTTCCATGTAAGTATTTTTCCTGTCTTTTTCACTCAGCCGGCGCTTCAGCGTTAGTATTTTCGCTGTGAGCGTTTTCGACTGGTCTTACTTTCCTGTCCTTTTCCTTACCTCTTTCTTTCCTCCTTCCTTTCTTCTGTTGTTCCGTCGTAACGCCTCTTCGGTGTTCCGACGGACCGAGACCTCCCTCCAATCACAACTCAGCCGATACGACAGTTGAGCAAGGTGTGGACATTCATACTACGTGTCCGGAGCTCTGCGACTACAGGAATCAAGATATCCATGTAATAGCCGGACATCAGTATTCCACGGATACCTGAATACTGATCGGGGTTTTTTGCCAGGAGGCTTTTCCCCCATTCTTTAGGGCGTGCTCCTCGGGTATTCCCTTGGTCTGTTATCAGCCAGATCACGGAGGCTACCGAGGGAGCGCGTCCATACCTTCGACAAAAGAAGAAGGAGAAGAAACCCACCGAAGGAGATAAAGAGAAGAAGAAGAAGGCTGTAACAAAGACGGAAGAAGTACAGGAGAAGACAGGTGAGGAGGAGTTGGGGAAGGCTGAGACGATTCGTGACACTGTGTAAGCCCACCAAGAACTGAATGCAGGTACTGTTGACTTTGAACTGCCCCCATGGTCCACTTGGTTCAAGTTGTGAGCCTGGAAATGCATTGGAGGGACAGAACCTCCATGTCCTTGTCCTGTAGTCCTTTTACCATGTGTGATCTGTGTTATTTTCTGCACAGGAGTCCATGTGGGACTCCTGGCAGTGCAGCTCTTCCTCTTTTTGGTTTGGTGAACAGACCCCTGAGATAACCCTATGGCACACATGGGTGGGGCACAACCCTGTACCCCTAGTGAATGTTTTTGGGCACTTGTGTGTGGCCCACAGAGCAGGGTATGGGCTGGTGGCAGCTCTAAGCTGAATTTGACTGGTTCTCAGAGTATCCAGCATTTTGGGATACCCAGGCCCTGCCATTGGAATCAGTACATTCCTGATAGAAGACAAGATGGCTCTGTGGCCTCTTGCTTTCTATTGCCTGTTACCATGTTTCCCCAAAGTCCCGGGCAGCCCTGATTCTGTCCCTTCCCCTGACTGTTGGGTGTAAGGTCCATATACAGTATTGTGGGGAAGTCCAGGCCAGACTGGCTGGAGCCTTCCCATTGACTGTATGTTGTGGGTATACCCTTGGGGTGGCCCCTGGGTGAATGGAGTGTGTAACCAATACACATTTCCTGTTAAGGGTGTCTGGTTTCTGGTATGTGACACAAAGACTGAGAGAGCCCTGCCGGAAACTGGAATGAATGCCTTGTGGAGTGCTGAATGGCTGGGTACTTGACCCAATCCACATTCCTTGTGAGTGTCTGGATGGAGAAGAATGGCCTGAATGCACTGTGAGTCTGATTGGCTGCCTGCCTGCATGAATGCCCTCCTGAATGATTGGTTGCCTGAGTGTGACCCAGCAGAGTCAATGAGAGACCAAACAGTATATCTGGAGACCTCTCACTGATGAAAATTATTCAGAAGCTGAATTTGAAACTTGAAGCTGCTTATCCTTGAAGCCCGCTGGAAGAAGAAGAATTGCTGTTGCTTTCCTTCACCAATCTGAAAGCGGCTGTGTCTGTCAAGGACTGATCCAAAAGAGGACCTGGCTAGGAGATGTGTTCCTGAGATACGAGGGACCATCATGCACCGGCTTACCTTCACCAAGTATCCCTGGAAGTCAGTCCTCGAAAGGCTGCCGACCAGAGACCAGGACCACGGATGAATCTGAAGCAAAGCACCCGGACATTGAAGTCCATCTATGTCGACGGCCATCATCGTCGACTGGAGCTGCAACACTCCGTTGCCTAAGACATTTGAATCCAGGACTCCCTTGCTCATCACGGTCACTGCTTTGTCCCACCAGAGAAAGTCAAGGTTGCCGCCGAACCGAGGAGAATACACTGGTGGGTTTCCCACCACCCAAAGTTCACAAAGATGCTGATGAAGATCCGAAAGCCAGCCGTGGTAGAGTCCTGATCACCAACACCAAACACCGACGACCCGACGCCCTTGCTCGGTCTACGTTCTTCACGGACTCTTTGCAGAAACAAACGATCATCATTGAGGTGCACCGTACGCCTCACTTCGCAGAATGTCCCTGACCGATCATCGAAGAGCACCGTAAAGACCGAAGCTGCTACCTCGACCACATCGTTTCTTTAAGAGATCTCGATGATCCGTGGCTTCTGCCTTAAAGGGAGCTCACTCAAGTAGGATCCGTCAACGACCCAACCTCAAACTCTGCTAAACCATGTGCATTGGGCTAGTAAAACATTTGTAGAAGAGAATAAGACTCTGCTAAAGAATATAGGGACTGGGCTTGTCAATATACTTTATTTACAGGTCGCCCAGGTGGGGGGATCCTCACACAGAACTGTGCCTACGGGTAGGGGCCCAGTATTCTGCCAATTGTTTAATCCACTTGTTTCCCTCCCAAGTCTATGGTTGATACGTTTTTCTATTGATTTGTATGCCATTTGAAACTGTCAGTAGTTGGTGCATTTTAATGGAGTTAAAGAGTAATTTTTGCACCACATAGAAAATGTACATTCATCATTATAGTATCGCCTGTGCACAAAGTGTGTTATTGTGTGTATATACACTTGAACCTTATTTATATAAAGAACTGCGTTATCACTAACATAGTGTGTGGACATTCCTTTGTGTGGGCTTGGGGACAACACTGTACTTAAGAACCAACCTGCATCACCTCCTGAGAGCTTAAGCTTTGAATGCTCGTCCACATTTACCAAATAGAGAATCTTGGCTAGGGTGCCCTGTGCTTCTACTCTGCTATATAGAGGTCAGGAGTACAGATACCCCCCTCCAGTCTTTATATAAGTGGACCATGGGGGCAGTTCAAAGTCAACAGTAGATCAAGATCGCTCCTGTTTTCAAAAAGATATATTTTTTATGGTAGTACCTTACCGACCACCCTCTGGAACTACTCTGAGAGTGCTACTTTTTCCAGTGTGTTGCATCTTCTCGGTTCTTCCTTTGGGGTGGGCTTTTGTATAGTAATCTCTTTTCATTTTACGTGCATATGACATGTTTAATTAAAGTACACAACTAAATAAATAAAATAAAGTATATGTATTTTATAGAACCTTGATTGGACATTTCCTTTATTTTGGATTGTGATACTATATTGTTTGGGTCACTTTCGGTTCACCTCCACACCACTCTTAAGAGCATAGCCTTCCCTTGGCCCACATTATCACATAAAGTTGAAGGAGTTATATGACTTCACTGTCCCTGTTTTACCGTTATGATTGCGGTGGATTTTGGTTTGTAGAAGTGCGAGGGCTGAGTGGAACATTTTACCCTATGCCTCCTTGTCCTCCTGCTGAGCAGAAAACCAATTCATCACAGGCACTTCCTACATGTGCAGTCTGTTAGGCAGAATCATATGCAGTACCCTTTGGGAACACCACACACAATTAAGACTACAAGTGTAAGTACAAATGCACCTTTGGTACAAGCCCGTACTGCAGAGTAAAGTGGTAGCGATGGCTGAGCAGCCAGACTTATCTCAAGAGTAAAGTGAGCAGTACCAATAGTTACACAGAGGACAGCAATTACTATGATTCAGACAAACACTGACTCAGGGTTTCTGAGTAAAAGAATATACATTTATTTACACATTCATTTGTTAAGAGTTCACTAAATAAAGCAGCAGAAAAATCACACTCTTAATATACTGCACACCACCCAATCAATTCTGGACAAGTTAAGCTCAAAGGGAAGTGTGAACAAAATGGCACTCCAGTAATTTTAAAAGGGATGGAAAGACAAGGTTATACAAAATTAAGCAGCACCAACAAGTAAGTAGGCAGGGCAATCTAGAAAAGAGTTGCTACAATGAGGATTCAAATCAATAGCCCTGGGCCAATGTTAATGGTTCAGAGTCTTTGCAGAGGATCACACAGTTCAGAGTAGTTTGCGGTTAAGTCTTTGCCAAGAGTTTGAAACGAAGTTGCTCAGAAGAAAGGTTACATAAATGAGTAGAGAAGGACAAGCCCTCGGATTGGCGAAAGATTTAAAACACTTTCACTGCGGTCGGACGGAACGAACAACCGGGTTTGAACAGTACCTTTAGATGAAGTAGGATGCGGTAGCTGAGGCAGAAGTTCATGGCAGATCCTGCAGGCTCACGGTTCCTGAAGCGACTGGCAGACTGACACGAAGAAGGAAGACTGGAGGGTGCTGCACTGCCTAGGGAAGAAACCAGCAGCAGAGCAAAGCAACGAATAAAAGTTCATTAAAACCTAAACAGGGTCTGGTCCTCCTGGCTATCCGGTTCACTGCAGCTGTGCACAGCAAATTCGACCTGGGGAGGGAGACCTTGCTTGGTGTTTGGTGAACTGGTTGGTCCCACTAGCTGAAGGGAAGAAGATTCCTTGCAGATCTTCTCTGTCGTGGAAGTTTGGAGATTCGGACCCGCAGCAGGGCTTCACCGGGAGGTTCAGTCGTGGTAGTGGTCCTCTTCCTTCAGCTTCTCTTCGGTTCTCTCGATCCAGTGGCGACTCTGCCTTCCAAGTCCCAGAGACCTGCTTTTTATGCAGTTTTCCCCCATTCACACAGCCTGGCTGTCAATCACACAGCAGGGTGGCTGTCCTGGCAGGACAGTCACCTAGCCAATCAAACAAGAGTGTGACTTATGTTTTCAAGGGAACCCTGTGTAGGGGTCCTAAAACCCCTCCCTCACATCCTGTCTACCCAGACTCTCAGGTGCCTACGGAGGGCTTCTGTGCAGAAGCCCGGCAAAGGACGGCACACAAAGGAACCAAACATGGTTTGGCGCGCAAAGTAAAACACGAGAAAGACCTTTACAAAAAGAAATGGCGAATAAACCCAGCCAGAACCAAATAAAAGTAAATGGGGTTCAGCGGATGAAAGTTCAAGGCTACTAACTTAGCCTAAAACAGCACCAAGGCTATTTTCATAGACTGCGGTTGGTAGGAAACATATGGTAGATACCACTGCCACCAGACGAATCTTAAAGAAAGGGGAACAAAATAATGTTCCATGAGAGACAGACAAAATGGGATAACTATTAACCCTCTCCAGTACACTATGTAAGATAGGTTGTAATGGGTTTGTGAATTTAAAAAGACCAATAAAGTCAATGGCAACTTTACATGTTCTGGGAGACAGCAGTCAGTCCCAGAAAATGGAGTTTAAAGTGGGAAGTCTGCAAAAGACACCCTGTGTCACTGCACTAGAGGTGCTGTGTGACACACAGCAAAAAGATGATGGCTATGGAGTAGGTGAAGCTCCACAGTCTATGTACACAAACATGTTAAACACACAGCAAAACACATGTAAGAGTGGAAAAAAAGGCTCACACTCTTACCAGGTGAAAAAAATAAATCCTAGAAATACAGCAAAGCTACTGAGCGACTCAGTAGGTAAGGGAAATTAGCCATTCTGGAGAATTCTCCCTAACACAGTCCTACGACCAAGGGAGTTATCATGTGACCGGTCCTTACGTGCACAGGTAGCAATCTCTGTTTCAGGTGTCCTGTCCGAGAAGTATCCTTAAGAGGCAAGTTATCAGAGTGCTGGATGGACATTTCTGTGAGGCGGGAGTGCATGATTTCATCGAGTATATTATCTAGGGATTTGGCAGGAAATATGAACTGACATGAAACATAATTTAACGATTTAAAATAGTGACTAGTATTATATCATTTAAATTCTTTTCACTGCTCATTTATTTTGTGTAAGTACACCTGCAAGAGCCATCCCCGAAGGGATACATGAATACATCCATTGCTTAGACTGTTCATCCTTGCTGACTGAAGCTAATAAGAATGGGAATAAGCCAGCCCTGATACGCAATAAAAGCTGTCCACAAGACAGAATCCATATAACTTGCTTGTTTATGAAGTCAAACATATGCTAACATATCACAACCCCAATTTGACTTTGGGTTTCCAGAAAGCTAGCAACCTAATTTGTAACATACAGACTGTATTGATTCCTGGCCTGAGAGACTCAGTTGGTTCCTGCCTTCAGGGACATTGCAGTGTAATATTTACTCCATCTCTGCACCTGGAGACAAGCCTCATCATGAGTTGGCGCCTTAACCCTTAAATGCGGAGGTAATGCTATTACCGCTGCATTTAAGGGTTAGCCTAATCATGAGTGGGGCAGTAAGTGGGAGGTAACAATTTCCCCTTACTGCCCGGTTGCAGCCATTTTCCAGCATTAATAGCAGGCCCCAACTGCATTGGGTCCAATGGGGAATGTGAACTTACCGCTGTTTTGCTACTCGTCATCCGGCGATATTGCCACTGCCGGGATACCACCAGACTCCTGATGAGGCCCAAAGCATGGTAGCGTGACAGTGATGAATTCCTGCATTGGGGTACTTTCCGGGGGCTGCCATCGGTGCTGGGTCGCAGTTATAGGGTGACTGCGTATTGAGGTAGAAGGTGCATTTTTAAATACTATAGAGTGATACAATGAAGACCAATGAGCTATCCCTAGGCCATTGCCTTTATTACAGAGGGAACATGCACTACATGCATGGGCTTGCATTCAGAGAAATGAGAAGTGTGTGCTACAGCATGGGGCTGCAGGCCTCCTTCATCTGGGATGGAGGGCTTCTAGGCAGGGGAGCAACAGTCGGTACAGTATGTTGGTCTGCATCTTACATGGTAAAAAAAAAAGGATTAGCCTAAACAGACAGATCCATGGTTATGGGTTCCAAGAACCCCCTGGACACAGGAAACATCTTTGTACTTGCTCTAAATGGCCAATATATGGAAGGGGGGGGGGGCGAACAGTGTCCCAGCACCCAACTCTGGGAGGGGTACCCCTATGATACCAACACCGAAATTGGATTTTTTCCATGGGTGCGCTGCCTATGCTTATGGGTGCAGCATGTGTGTATTGGTGAGAAGTAGCAGAGCTGGGGGAGGGGGTTGTGATGAAGAGATGGGTGGGGGCTCACTGGGTGGGGGGGCAGAAGTGTCCAGGAAGGGTGCTTGGCAAAGGGATTTATTTATGAATATGAATGATTGACGTCCACCAGTCTGGCGGCACGCATGCGATTGTCATGGGGCACAGGGCATTCAATATGGGCATGTATTCATGTTATTCATGTTAACATTGATTGAATGTCCCCCAGCCCTGTAACAATTCCCTACATTAGATAAAGACTAAAGTCGCAACCAAGAAATGGAATTCACTAGCCTTAGCACTAAAATCAGAGCAATCATACTGGACCTTCCGGAAACAACTTAAGACATAGCTCTTCTCCCAGGTCCGCCCCCCCACCCATGGCTTATCAAATAACCTGACTGTTGGTGTCTATCCTGTAATCAACACTTTGATGCCTCTGGGTTCAGAATGCTTTACAAATGTACAATAAATAAATAAAATAAGTAGAACTAGTCTTATTTCTTAGCCGATGCACCCAAGAGGATTGTCTGTGTCTAGTAGAATTTAATAGTGACAGACCTGCCAATAGACCTGCCTCCTTCTTTTTCTTGGGGTGCACGGTGAGAAAGCACTGCTTCTTTCGTCCGTGGCTTGTTTGATGCACAGACGAACAGGTTATGCGCAAACATGAGCTTTAAGATTCAGTACTAACAGACACCTCATGGCTTTGTGAAAAATTCTAAAAATGTGCGTGTGTATAAGCCAGACCTATTATTTCAGTCAACGCCACCAAGCATGTTTGGACTTTTATTTTTTATTTTTTTTATTTGTAACAATTATTTTGCATTCAAATTTCCATTACAATTCTACTTCATCACAATGATCCACTCAACACAAACTCTTTGAAACAACTCTAAAACATTGCTGAAAAGAAACCAAAAACATTGTCTTATTCTTCAACCAATATCATCAATTGGAGTAGAGATATCATTGTTCAAATTGAACTCCAAGAAATCGCATACTGCACATGTGAATGGCACATTGATTCCAGAAAGTACCCAAAACCACCACTTATCAATGCCACCATAAACAGGTGCATATTTCCCAAGATAGGAAGATCTGGAATTCGTCAATTTTTGACATTCAATGATCAGATGTTTAGAGGATTCAATTGAGTTTTTACAAACCTACAATGGTTATCAACAGTATTTGCATCACGTCTAAACCATAAGATCTCTTTCGTTTTATACATATCCAACCAAAATCCTAAGAATAGATTGCAGTGTTTTCTTGATGGAAACTTTGCAAGGTATTTAGGTAAGTCGTCCAGACTATTAACTGCAAGTACCATGTCTATTGAGGTTTTCAACATGTTCATTTTTTCAAGATTTTGTATCCAATTATACTGTCTCAATTTGCTTTTGGTTATTGGTGGGGTTGACATTAGAGTTTCCCAATTTATGTCAGCATATTCCAATATCCTCTTTAATTTAGTAGCCCATATCAACAGAATGCCAGAATATTGATTAGGTGTCATTGGGGCTAAAATTTGATAGGCATGAGCCTGATCGTTTCGAGGACATCTTCCGTAGCACAGCCAAGGATTTCCATATGACTATATCGTACATTGACTCGATCCCAAGTTCAATTCTCATGGAGATCATTGAGGCACTTGTGGGTCATTTTAAAACACATCTCAAAATTGACCCTCGAGAGAAGACCATATTTGATGGCTTAGGTTCCAACCTGCCTCGGCACCAAATGTGATAGATGGAATCACTTTTTGAGTGTAAAAAGTTGTGACTGGTTTTATTGTAAATTTGCCATATTCAGCGTGCAACTTTGCACCTTGAAGTGAGAAGATAAACATTTGCTGTTTAAAATCTGCCGTCCAATCATGTTCTCTGATTGAGGTGTTAAACTGAATGCCTAAGTATCGCATAACTGGAACAAGCATGATTTGTGAATCAGCGAGTTTCCATCTGAATCTTTTGTCTTTTTCTTTGGTCATTCTGCCAATGACCATGATCTTTGTCTTGAGGACATTGATTTCCAGAACGTTTTTATTTAGATAGCTTTGCAAAGCCGATAAAAGTCTTTGAAGGCCGATCGGAGTTGAGTCCATGAGGACAATATCATCAGCGTAGATAGTCCAACTGATTGGATGGCCATTTAATTTCGGAGGGAAGCAGTGAACTTGTTGGAGTGCGTCAGAGACATCTGAAATAAAGAGTTTAAAGAGGAGTGCTGACAGGGGATACCCCTGTTTAACTCCCTTGTTTGTCATAATTTCATCTGTGAAATCACCGGCTTCATTTATTTGAACTCTGATGGAAGTCTTTTCATGGAGCACCATTATTGGTCAAACGCTTTCTTCATGTCAATGAACGCAAGAAACAGTTTTTTCTTTTGTTTAAGCGCTTCTAATTTTAATATGTTGAGTATTATCAAGTGCAGCTCGGTACCAACTTCTTCGGTAAATCCAGACTGGCGTATGTCAAAGCGACCTGATTCGATTGCCCACTTTAAGAGTTTTGTTGTAGAAAAGTTGCAAACATTTTCCCACTATGTCGAGAAGGGCGATGGAACAATGGTTTACCGGGTCGTCCCAATTACGCTTCTTAAATAGGGGAATTATTATGGCTGAGTTTCACGACTGTGGAAACTGCTTAATGGTTGCTATCAATCTAAACAGATCTTCAATGAAGCTTGCCCAATGCTCCTTATTTGTTTTTATCATCACGTTTGTGAGGCCGTCCTGACCTGCCGCTCGTGAATTTTTAAGGTGTTTAATTGCTGTTAATATGTCTTGTTTGGATTCAATTACATTCCAAGTTTCTACCATTGATGAGACTTGATAACTTTGTACACACTCACCAGTATTGAACACCTTAGCGAAATGTTTTTGCCAACTCTCTTTTGAGATTCTGTTATGAATCTTTGCTTTCTGATATACAGGCTTGTTGTTTATTATATTCCATATTTCTTTTGTCTGATGACACATGATCAGCTTTAATATTCGTTCGCCGTGCTCTTCAACTCTCATGATTGCGAAACTTTTCAGCCAATTATAATATTTCATCTTTCAATGTTTTATTAAAAGCTCCTTATTGAGATCTAACTTTTTCTTCAGTTTCCGTTCTTCTGTTGTGACACTAATGCACTAAATACATGTTTCTTTGTATATGTGCAAAAATGTTGGTGCATAGAATTGGTTTGAAACTGCGACAACAGTGAAGTATAATTTAACTTATCTTTTGGAGACACCAAATCTGAGTGCATATTGTCTCTCATAGTATTGATTTGTCGTGTATTCATTTTCAGTCTATTACCTCTTTTATTTATTGCCAGAGGCAGACTGAATTTCACTTCAGAGATTTGGAGTGACGTTGACCATGTTAATTCCAGCATGTTGTGATCGCTAAGTGAGGATTCTAAGCTCTTGAAACGTTCGATCTCTTCACACATTGTATTTGAAGCCCAGATGTAATCAATTATTTTCTTGCTGTGATTACGCTGCCAGGTATAATTCGATGGTATGTCACCTTTTGTTTGACCATTGAGCATCCGGCAGTTCCTTGCTAATAATGCTGATTGACATTGGTGTCCTCTACAGTCATTAATAGTGGAAACTTTAGTTTTTGAAACTATCAGATTTTTGAAATCATCGAACCATGAAAAGCTCAAGTCACAGAGAGGTCAATAAATGTTATCGTACAGTCGTCAATCAACTTTGTAATTGACTGTATGAATTGGGATGTTGAAATCATCGCTGTATTCCAGTATGTATTGAGTAATAACAAATGCTTAGATTTTACCTCATGACCATTTACACACTGGAGAACCGTTCCTTGAACGAAAAGATTTGACGTAAAGGATTGCACAATCGCCCAACCATTTGCATTGTTTATCATGGTTAACAAACCAGAGTGGGGTCGACCAAATAGATTTTTTCCTGTTGGATTTAGCAGCATGGAGTAGCCGTCTCTAGATGGAACCTCCCGCAACCACGTCTCCTGAAGACATATTGCAAGGTTATTGACCAAGGATGGTTGAAAGTTCTGGAACAAATGTATGAAGCCTCTCGTATTCCAGGAATTCAGCACATTCACAACATCTTTACTGGTTTGCGATAGTTAGGCTCTATGATTTTTTTGGTATTTCTCAGATTTTGTGGAAGCATTTTGAATGAGTGATTGTGAGTTTCTACCACTGCTGACGCCTTCCTTTATGTTAAATTGCTTCCTCAGGGCTTCACGTTTTTGTTCGTGCGTTGGCTGTTTGTCAGCCAGCACTTGCATCTCAACTGATCCCTTGTTTTCTTTTTTTTCCAATGTCAAATCAAAGCGATAAGACAGGAGCTCATCTTTGGCCAAGATCAGTGTATTTTCAACTGCTTGTGAATTTATGTGTAGATAGACCGTGTCGAGAGAGTCTTTGGTGATATATTTGACAATTGCTATGTCATCTGAGGTTATTGTTCTTAACGAAGGAAAGTTATGTAAGAGACACATTACATTTCTACGATTTAAGTTCACCCCATTTTCATCAGCGAAGATGTTTTCAAAACGTATCCTCCAATTTGTTGAGCCCTTATTCAGAGTATGATTTGACAACTCTGTTGATTTGGTAAGATTTTGTTTACGCCATTGTGCGGCTGTCATCTTTGGATTGAGCTTTGTCAAGTTCTCTCTCGTTATAAGGTCAACGTTCCCATCAGTTCTTTGTTTTTGACTTTTTGTTCTTTCAGAGGAATCACTTACAGCAAAGCGATTTCCTTCAGCACAGCTGACAATGTCCCTTACCATTTTCACATTGGGCATTTTCTTAACTTTGAGTAATTGCAACGACTTGTTATGTCATACCTTGTTCTTGAATGGGGGATGTCACATCTTCAGAATCAATTGAATAAGTAGATAGATCACATAAGTCAGTAGCACTTATAGCAGAACTATCGGAACCAGGATCCGAGTCTATCCTTCTCCTTTTGTTTGGATTTTTTTCAGCCGCCATAGTCAATTTATCAGCAGTATTGGAGGTCATCTCAACTAACAATGGTTTTTCAGAGCCACAAGACTGCTGTTTCCGTGAACTTCGAGTAAAAAGTCCTAACTTTTGAGGAGTAGAAAGGTTTCATACAAATGTTTTTTTTTTCAACCTATTGTTACTCACTTTGTGTTTATTCCTGGGATCTTTCCTTTTATTTAATGGTGTATGGTCCGTTTTCTCCACAGTTCTTTCCTGTTGTTTACACCCGAGGGTTTTTGCAGACCCCGAGAAGATCCTGAAAGTATTCAACTTTTTTTTCGAGGGGGGTGCCTCGGATTGACTGTTGCTTGCCACGAAGTTGATGGCCAGAGATTGTAATCCCTCGGAGCAGTCATTAGGTTTTGCTACGGCTTCCGTATCGAATATGATCGTGGACGGACATGCCAGTTTGGTGATTTGACAATTCGCTTCAATGCTATCTACTACAGCGATCCCATTTCCTTTAGTGTTTGCTAGTGTCGCCACCGAATTTTTCCTTGTGCTGGACTTTCCTAACGACACCTGTGGATCTTGTATCACTTTTAGACCGCAGTCCATTGACTACTTTCATGCTTTCTCCACATGCCGCATCCATTTCATGGATTCTAAGATAGCTTCCATTAGGTCTGCATTGTCAGCGTGATCTTTCATGGCTAGGTCACCTGGCCGATTTTGCCATTGGAATGAGATTTCAGCTTCACAATCTACTTTTAGAAGTAGGCGCGCATTGATTTGTTCAAGTGAGGATAGTTTACTTGTTAGATTTCGCAACTGCGTGCTTTGATCCTTCATCGTTTCAGACAATTTAACGAACGGTATCAGTGCTAGCGATGTTGCTGCCAATATATTGTTATGGATCTGAATCCCTGCCGCCTCTGATAAGTTCGCTTTGTTAACAATTTCTGACTTTAGGTCTTGAGTGAGAGCTTCATTTTGGTGAATTTGCTGACTTGTGTTTATGCTCTTCTTGTCGGTAACATTTGAGTCAGGTTGTTTCTGTGGATTGGGGCTTAAATCAATTGACCTCTTATGGCTATGGTTGACTGTAGCTGTTTTCTCAGAATTCTCCTGACATGAGGCTCCTTTTAAGTGCGGCGTACTAGTTCGAGATTTAGACAGTTCATGAGTTAATAACTGTGATTGATGACCTTGTTTCTTGCCATCGGAAGTTAATTTTACTTTGAACATGCTGGAGACTGGTGAGGCGCTAGAATAACTGTTAATCAGTTTCTCTTTCACAAGTTGATAGTCGGCAGTAAGGCGTTCGGTAAGTCGTGCTTCTCGACCTGCCAGATCCACCCCAAACCTCTTTTTAGCAGCACTGGTTAAGTGAAAGTTTTGTAACAGTGGTCTCACGAGAGGACATACCTGTGCGTTGGCAGCTGGAGCCTATATGGCTTTTATGAGAACATTTTCAACAACACTATTTTCATGCGCCGGCAGCATGAGTGGTTGTTCACTGTGCCCTAGTGCACGCTTTGCATCATCATCCTCTATTAAAATTGACATGGACTTGACTGGGGCTGCCCGTAGATCAACCGGTACAGCCCGAACAAGATTGTTCTCATATTCATTCTGTGATCCAACATTGGATAATCATTGAATATGATGCTCTTCAGGCGCTTGTTTATCTTGCAGTGATCCAATAGCTTCTGAATTGCACGGTCTCAGCTTCTCTATTGAATGCTAGCTGGATGTTATTTCGGTCATCAATCAGGATAGAGTTTGTTTCACATGTTATTAGCGATTGAACAAATATGAAATGTGTGTGCTCTGCTAATCCAATAGGTAATTGTAGCTCCAAAAGTTCGGTGTCGGTGACATTAAATGCCGATTGAAATGAAGCAGAATCATATTCTACAGCCGTAATTAAATCTTGCCCTCTGTACTTTTGGGCAGCTTTAAGTGTTAAGGAATCGAGGCCGTTTTTAGCAATAGAGATTTTGCTTCTGTGCCCACGACTGTGTCATAAGATGTCTTTGGACATGGGTCCGCCATTGCAACATCAGGCTCGGATTCCAAACACTGAACATTTCCCAACACTATCTCTGCTGAGCGGGGAACACACTCGCCTGTCAGCAACATAGATGCAGTCAAGGTTGATACTTTTGTTTCCGCTCTTACCAACTCCGCTCAACGGCTCCAAGCATCAGGGAAACTGCCAAGCCTGCATTCAGCGACAGTGATGGCAAAGGGGGCGGAAGAGTGCCAGCGGCGTCTGATGATACTGACACTGACATTGCGGACTCGATGGTACTTGACAGCTCTCCGCGACCGTGAACATGGAGAGCGTTTAGGCAAGTTTGCGGCCCCGAATCAGCCGCCATTCGGCTGGCGGACACCTGATGCCTCTGCAGACGAGGCGGACTGGGCAGAATGGAGACTCTAAACGGACTCCGCGCGGCGCTCCATGCCCGTGTTTCCTTTTTAAAGGCAGAGTTCTTAGCTTAAAGCTACAAAGTCCAGGAAAAAAAGCACCAAAACATGTAGCACGTAGCAGCAGATCCTCTGAGTTCTGGTGACTGGGCAGACTGGAGACTCTACACGGACTCCGCGCGGTGCTCCACGCCCACGTTTCCTTTTTAAAGGCAGAGTTCTTAGCTCAAAGCTACAAAGTCCAGGAAAAAATGCACCAAAACATGTAGTATGTAGCAGCAGCTCCTCTGAGTTCTGGTGACTGGGCAGACTGGAGACTCTACACGGACGCCGTGCGGTGTTTCGCGCCCGCATTTCCTTTTTAAAGGCAGAGTTCTTAGCCTAAAGCTACAAAGTCCTGGAAAAAAGCACCAAACCACACAGCAGCTCCTCTGAGTTCTGGTGACTGGGCAGACTGGAGACTCTACATGGACTTTCACAGCATACCTTCTGACAGGAAAAAAAGACTACAACTCCCATAATACAAAGACATGTTGATTACAAAGCGAGGGGTGGCACAATGTGTGCACACGTCATTGAGCCATTGTCCAACTACTACTATTATTTGCTATTCCAAGTAGAATTCACTAAAGAGGTGCAATCTAGGGCGTGCAGCTTCATTTGGTCATATCACCACACCTTTTAAAAATCTCCCAATAGGTGTAAATAATGCAATCATATGTTGTCTGTTTTATGTAGATAAAATGTTTTTTCATAAGAAGGAGATGGTTTTATGTACCACCCAAAGCGACAATTAGCAACGTGATGCATTATGGGAATTAAAAAAATGGGCCCTATTTGCATTCAGGCAGCATCCACAGTGTAAAAACAGAACGTTTAATGAGTGATCAAGCAAGGCCACTGCCTGTGCATGCTATACATACCTTTAGGTTATATAGTGTGACTTTGATCTATACTCATGTGTATAGTGTGGTTTTGATGTATATTGTGTTATATTGTGTGACCTTGATCTATACTGGGTTATATAGTATGGCTTTGATCTGTACTGGGTTATATAGTGTGGCTTTGATCTATACTCGGTTACATAAAATGGCTTTGATCTATCCTGGGTTATATAGTGTGGCTTTGGTCTATGCTGTGTTATATAGTATGGCTTTGCAGTCTACTGAGCTATATAGTGTGGCTTTGATCTATACTTGGTTATATAGTGTAGCTATGGTCTATATTGTGTTATATAGTGTAGCTATGGTGTGACTTTAATGTATACTGGGCTATACAGAGTGGCTTTGGGCGATACTGGGCTATAAAGTGTGGTTTTGAATTCTACTGGGCTGTATAGTTTGGCTTTGATCTATCCAGGGCTATATAGTGTGCCTTTGGCCTATACTGTGTTATATAGTATGGCTTTGCAGTCTACTGGGCTATATAGTGTGGCTTTGATCTATACTCGGTTATAGTGTGGCTTTGATGTATATTGTGTTATATAGTGTAGTTATGGTCTATATGGTGTTATATAGTATGGTTTTGATGTATACTGGCCTTTATAATGTGGCTTTGGTCTATACTGGGTAATATAGTGTGGCTTTGATGTATACTAGGGTATAGAGTATGGCTTTTGTCTATACTGTGGTATATATAATGGCTTGATGTATACTGGGCTATATAGTGTGGCTTTGGTCTGTACTGTTTTATATAGTATGGCTTTGATGTCTACTGGGCTATATAGTGTGGCTTTGATCTATACTCTGTTATATAGTGTGGCTTTGATGTATATTGTGTTATATAGTGTAGCTATGGTCTATATTGTGTTATATGGTATGCCTTTGATGCGGGGCTTTGGTTTATACTGTATTATATAGTATGGTTTTGAAGTCTACTGGGCTATATAGTATGGCTTTGATCTATACTCGGTTGTATAGTGTGACTTTTATGTATATTGTGTTATGTGAAATTATATGATATGATATGATATGGCATTTATAACGCGCCTATACACAAGTGTTTCAAGGTGCGAGGAGGCAAGGGAGGGAAAACAGTGGAAAGACAGACAACGATCCTATTAGGCCAGGTGTCATTCAGATCGTGCAAGTGCAAGAGTAGGGAGAAATGGAAAAGTGCCTGGGGGAAGGGAGAGGGGGAAGTGCAGTACATGGGATAGAAGAATAAATACGATAGGTAAAAGCGGCCTGATGTTGGCAAGTGCAAGGTAGAGCACACATAAGTGCTGGTAGGGGGACTGTAGGGATACAGAAAACCAGTTACTAAGTGCGGGGGTTGCCAGGGAGGCAGGGCAGAAGTGCAAAAGGCGGGACCTGGCCCCAAGATCAGAAAGGGTGGTCAGGTAACCAGATTCGGCCAGGAATTTCAGCAGGGGAGAGAGGCAGAGAAAGCAGAAGCAAAGAGGAAGGTTTTGAGGTGGTTCAGGAACCGGAGAAGGTTCTCCTCAAGTTTCAGGGAGGTAGGAAGGCTGTCCCAGAGGGAGACCCCTACCGAAGAGAGATATCGACCACCAACTCGTTGCTTGGAGAAGCGGCTGACCCTGAGGGAGTTGGAGGCAGTTGAGCGAAGAGCCCGAGAAGGAAGGTATTTAGGAAGAGAGAGTTGAAGGTAATGCGGCCCCAAGCCCCATAGGGCCTTGTGGATAATGCAGAGGGTTTTGAACTTAATCCTTGCAGCCACTGGGACCCAGTGCAGCGCTTTCAGTCCTGGAGAGATACGATCCCTGGGCTTGAGGCCAAGGATAAGTCTCACAGTCCTGTTTTGGATAAGGTGCAGAGGGTGGAGAGTAGAGGCAGGCGGGTTTAGATAGAGGCTGTTGCAATAGTCCAGCCTAGAGAGAACCAGGGCTCTGGAGATGGTGAGCTTCTGGGGGAAGGAGAGGAGAGGAAGAATACCTCTGAGGAGGTGCAGCTGGTAGTGTGACTTCTTAGAGATGTCGATGATGTGAGGAGAGAATGAGAGTGTGGAGTTGAAGATGACCCCAAGGTTTTTAGCCTTGCAGATGGGAGCAGGAAGAGGGCCAAGAGAAGCCGGCCAGAGAGCTGCAGGGAAGGAGGGAAAGGGTGTGCCGAGGAGTAGAATGTCACTCTTACTGGCATTAAGGCAGTGGTCATTGGTGGCACACCGCTCCTGGATAGCAGACAGACAGTCAGAGATGAAGGAAGGAGAGGAGGAGGCTGGGTATCATCCGCATAGCACTGAAAATTGGGGCAGAGAGCGGCGATGCGTTGGGCAAGGAGTGCCAGGTATTGGTGGAACAGCCAAAGAGAGAGGTTAGATCCCTGGGGGACACCACAGGTAGAGAAAAAGATATCGGAGAGGAAGGACCCAAGTTGGACCTGGGAGGGTCGGTCGGAGAGGAAAGAAGTCAGCCACGCCAGATGCTGTCCAGTGATACCCAGGTTATCATGGAGAAGGTTGAGCAGGATGGCGTGGTTGACAGTGTCAAAGGCAGAAGAGAGATCAAGCAAGATGAGGACACACGGGGTGTTGGAATGAAGGTTGGAGAGCAGGTCTTCACGGATGTTCAGGAGAGCAGTTTCCGTACTTCTGGCAGCCCTGAAGCCAGACTGATGGTCATGATGACAACCAACAGATTCGGTGTGGAGATTAAGAAGGGAGATGGCCAGTTTCTCCAGGAGCTTGCCCAGGAAGGGAGTGATGGAGATTGGGCGATAGTTAGTCGGGCAGGAGGGGTCGGCAGAGGGTTTCTTAAGAAGAGGGTGCACAAGAGAGTGCTTCAGGGGGGATGGGAAGACTCCAGTGGTGAAGGAGTGATTGCAGAAATCAGCCAGGGCAGGAGCCAGGGAGTCAGTCGGGTCCTTGATAGTTTTGGAGGAACAGGGGTCAACCTGTTTTGATGAGACTTTCAGAGATTGGACTTGTCGAGAAACCTTGTCTGCAGAGAAAAGGGGAAAGGCAGAGAGGGAGGGAGGGGGTGGCAGCAGAAGGGCCAGAGGAAGAGCAGGGGATAGAGGGAGGGAGGGGATAGGAGGAGAGTGAGGACAGGATGTCCTGAGTTTTTTTAATGAAGTGAGAATATAGTGTGGCTTTGGTCTATACTGTGTTATATAGTATGGCTTGGTGTTTACTAGACCATATATTCTGGCTTTGGTCTATACTGTTTTATATAGTATGGCTTTGAAGTCTACTGGGCCATATAGTGTGGCTTTGAGCTATACTTGGTTATGTAAATTGTGTTATATAGTGTGGCTTTGGTCTATATAGTATGGCGTTGAAGTCTGCTGGGCTACATAGTGTGGCTTTGATCTACACTTGGTTATATAGTGTGGCTTTGATGTATATTGAGGTGATATGCCCCGAGATGATGGGATGACCCTGTAGTTAACGCCTGCCATCCAGGTTAAGGGACCGAGCACAGTGTGTGACATAGACCCTACAGATTGAGGCGAGTGCCAGTACTCTATCATTAGCAGCTGCCCTAGGTTCCTGCTTCAAGATATGCAGGCATATAGCTCTGACCGGGGAAGAGGAGTAGGACTAGACCAGAACCTATTGGGTAAACCCATCAGCAATGAGTATGAGTACTTACAGTAGCAGCACTGGCCTGATTGGACAAACCCATCTTAGGTGTGTACTTAAAGAAGTAGTACTGGCATAATAGGACAAACCTTTTGGATGTATGTACTTTCAGTAGCAGTGGAGGACTGATTGGACAACCATCATGAATGTGTACTGTGGTGGAATGGAATGAGGAGTCTGACCAGACGGGCGCATGGTTTTGGCTAAAGAACTTCTCTATCCCTAGCTAGGGGTGTTTTGCCTAAGTCATCAAACTAAAACCCGGTTTTAGAAGGGCTTCTAGGTGGGTTTTTCTCCCAGTCCCAAGTTGGGGTATCAGCTGTTTAAGGGAGTGAATCTTGTGGGGGTTCTATTCAAGCTGGTCATTAAGTGCTTAAAGTCAGGAAAGTCAGTACCAATGATGGCTTGTTCAGGCAGCCCCGAAACTAACGCTGAGTTCATAATGACCTTTCTGCCACATACTTCCAAGGCAACCAATGTTCTCAGGTACACTTCCAAGTCACCAGACACACAGGTAATTTGTATAGTTGTACCTATGATGACATCTTTGATATATATTAAATCTGACCTAATGGCTGCCTGTCTGCTCCCAGAGTTTATTAGGGCAGAGACAGGTACCCAATTTACTTCTACCTTCTTGTGGGTTTTGAAGGGGGTTGAAACCCATCCCATACGTCTCCCGCAATCCAGTCAACTTCCATTATGTTACATGGGCAATGGCGAGTCAGGTGACCTTTCTCCCCGCAGGAGAAACAGGTTATGATCATACCAGGAATGGTTTTAGTGTCATCCGGTTTCTCCATTGGCTTTTCCCAGGAAGAAGGACATTTTCTTTCCCTCTTTCTCAAGTATGGGTTTGGTAAATTTATCAGGCTTTGCAATTAGGGGAACCTGGGTAGTGGGTCTTATATCCGTTTTATTCTCCTCTCCCTTATGTAAGACCCTCAGCTGCTTAGAGACCTCGGAGTGAGCCTGACCTGTTTCAATAACGAGATTAAGGCTTGACATGCTGAGTTGAAGTAATGCTTTCTGCAAGAATGTTGTAAACCTTTTCACTAGTTCTAACACCAATGGCTCCATCACCCCAGGCAAGGTCTTTCTACCTAACTATTGGAAGAGATTATTTTGGATGTGTGCCCCTAGCTCTAATGGTGTTTCGTTGGGGCCTAATTGAATTTGTCTGAACTTCCGTCGATGAAAAGCTTCTGTCTGGCTGACTCAGTGCAGAAGTCCCTGTTTTATTTTGCCAAACGAAGTAGTGCCTAAGGGATTTAGGATCTGGTAGGATGCCTGCAACTCTCCCTTTAAAAGGGGTGTGAGGTAGCAGCTTCTTACTTCTTCCATCCATTCAAACTGCTGTGCCAAACTCTCAAAGATAAGGAAAAGCTTTCTGAGGTTGTCCACCTTCCTGTAGGGTAGGAGTATCCCATGGGGTAGGACTGGGGGACATTGAGTGGCTCCTATTCTATCCAGCCCTTCATGGAATCATCACTCTGCCTGGATTTGGTGTTCTACCAGGCATTGCAATATTGGATTCATAGAGGCGACCTCCATGGGCTCCACTGTTTCAGGGCGTTTCCTTTCTATTCCCAGCAATTCTTCCTCTCTACTCGACCCAGTAGGTAAGGAGGAAGTTAAAGGGGTCACTTGGGATGGTTTTACGGGTGATCTTGGTAAGATAGATTTTATTCCCAGGTTCCCAATAGGGTTTTTTAAGTTTGACTTCTTCATTTATTGGTTTTCCTAATCTACGATCTTGCGGGTTTCCCATGTTATATATTAGTTGGGCAGGATCACACTCTGACACCATTTGTTGTGGCATGGAATGAGGAGTCCAGCCAAACAGAGGCATGGTTTTGGCTAAAGACTTGTTATTAAATAATAAAATAACCTATCTATCCTGAGCTAGATGTGTTTACCCTACCTCAAACAAACTAAAACTCGGCCCTGTCAGGATGTCCATGTAATCCAAATGAAATATTCCATCCAAGTCAACTCCTAACCTATCCCTGCCACTAAATCACAAAACTACTAAGTACGAGTCTCTTCACACCTCAGAATAATGATTCCCTTCTCCTGGTATGAGTCTCTCAAATTATGGGGGGTGAGGGTGGGTGTTTAAAGTTCAATACCAAACAAAATGTCTCTTGTCACTTCCAGAGACGCCAAAGGCCAGGAGAATGTCTTCCTTCCTCTATGTGACAGTTCACTCGTCTCAAGCTTTTCTTGAGGTTACTTTATCCTCAGCTTTCTCATTAATTTGCTCATTCCCTCCAAGGGCTGTTCCTACTTTCTGTTTCCACAGTGTTCTTCAACTTGTCCCCACTGGGACGAGGTAGAGGCTCCACGAGCCCTCTCGAATTCTTCAACTCATCCAGTTTGTGAAGCTGTCCCGGTAGTTGTCTCACAAAATGGTTCACTACGCTTTCAACTTCTGTTTGCACTCAATCACGGTTTCCCAGGCTCCCTCCCGGACTTTTAACTGTTTCCATTACCTGCTTCCTGAGGAACGGTTCAACAGTTCTGCTTGGGACCGTGCTTTGATATTTCTTCTCCTTCTTCTTCACTGGTGTTGGGCCAGCTTGACTTTGCTGCCCAATACTGCTATTCGCTCTGGATCGCGTTTCGGACTTAACCATCCACACACAACAGGTCAGACAGCCATCACAGTTCTGAATCCTTCCCATATGGTTGCCTCCACGGCTCCACTGAAGGCTTGTGTTGGCGGTCTCAACCCAGTTCTCAGACTGCACGGTCCACCAACCACAGTCGTACCACCCCAATCGCTTTTCTCTACTTCAACTGTGCCAGCTGACTGGCAAAACACTTTCCGGGTGCCCCAGAGCACTTCCTCTCCTCTCTAGGTCACTTCCTTTCTTGAGGTTCACAAAACCAATTTCAGCCTTGCGGGCTCCTAGTCAACTTCCCAACTTGACGACTTCTCCTTCCAGATGTTGCTCATTTCCGGATGTCGCTCTCACTCTCTTTGTCCTTTCTCCCGGTTTGGTTTAAATAACCAGGTTATCCCCAGCGCAGCATCAGCCTAATTGACAACAGCTGGTTCACTTTACTTACATTTTGTAACTCTCTAGGCCCAGCACACCCTACACTTAGTATCCCCTTCGTCTAGTTTCTCATGCAACATTTTTATGTTACCATCTCTACAAAAGAAAATTAATGGCTGGTGGCAGTGGTTCACTTTTTCCAACCATTGTGTGTTTCTACCACGGGCTGCAATTGCAGCTGCAGTAAGGCACCCATCGGTGGCCATTTTTCAAAAGGGCCCTGGTCTTCTTTTTTCACCATTTCTTGTCGGGAAAGTCCTTCTTGAGATTTACTCTGCACACCAAACTAGGTTTAGTCCCCTTGTTCATTTTGCCTTTGGCGGAATTCACTGATGAAGCCCGTCTCTGGCACCATAATGTCTGGCAGAGGCAGGAAGTGAGGGAGGTGCCCGGAACTCTCTGAGCTTAATCCTCTTGGTTAAAGGAATGCATCAAAAGGTGATTGGTTGGCTGGCTGTCCTTGAAGGACAGCCACCCTGCTGTGTGAGTGACAGCTAGGCTGCAAATGAATGGGAGAAAACTGCATAAAAGGTGAGGCTTTTTGCTTGGAATGCAGAGTCGACCACTGGACGAAGGAATCCTTCTGGACCGTTGGTTGGCTCAGTGAAGCCCTGCTGCATTGCCCTGCTGCCACCTCGACTAGAGAAGCTCTGCAACGGACGACATCTCCCCTTGGGTTGGTGGGAACAATCAACTCCAAAGCAAACTCGTCTGGACATCCTCTCGGAGATGGATGTACATCCATTGCAGCTGCAGGAACTGATTGCCAGGGAGAGGAACACCAGATCCACTGCATCATTTTTAAGTTGGATCCGATCTACAGGAAGATCCTCTGGACTCCCATGAAGCAACACTGCCCAAGCCTGAGCCACCTCAACAGAGTCCTGGACCCCAGATGCAAGGATAGTCCATAAAGGTATCCCAGAACCACGGTGGTGCTGTTTGCAAGAGCCGCGAGAAGCTGAAACCGGGAAGTGCCGCTGATCTGAAGTTTGCCCATTGCTGCCATCAACCTTCCATTCGTAGTGCAGGAGTCCATAGACGTCCTCCCTCTTGTCCCCATGACTGAGGCCCAGTAACTACAGGATCTGCAAATCCACACAGGAACAGAAGCCAGCTGCAAGCAGTTTTCTTCAAACCAAAGGTACTGTAAAACTAAGGGGTTGCTTACCTCTTGTTGTGTAGCCTTGCTAGCTCTCAGCTGAGACTTGTCTTGGTTGCTTTGCAGAGTTGCTTGCAGCTTTGCCCATCACAAGCCTCCCAGCTTGTGGCCCTACAGTGATTTCATTTTCTTCAAAGATTTCTAAAACCTTGTGCAAGCCTTTTACTTACCTACCAGAAGTGCTTCAGTTCACCTAGAATTTTACACAATTAACATTGGCTGTCCTGGTTCCCTGAAAGACTCTTCTCGCCTCTGACTTTGTGCTTCATCTATTCCCCAGGAAGGGGTTAATTTACTTTGCATTGGAGGGTTCAAAAAAGCACTTACCAGTTTAAGAATATGTGTTAATCCAGGGGGTGCCGGCAAGATGGCAGCCTGATTCTACAGCTCCCTGCGTAGCCCTGGGAAAACAGTGGAGTCACCCCGAGATTGTCCTTCAGACCCCAGCTGACCGCAAGATTCGGGTGTCCGAACCCGTGGGGCGCATACTGGTCTTTTGGTGAAGACTCTAGCCCCCTCCGGGCCTGAGATACGCCGTACTGCGAGGCCTCCCCTCCCTCCTGGGCGGTCAGCCTGCATTGACGGAGCGGTCCGCTCCAAGGCTTTTCGCAGGCTCGCGGAGGGAGGAGCTCGGTGTCCTGCTGGGACTGCTCTTGTGGCGCGGGCTGATTGGGGTCCCCTGCCGACCACACACTGCTCCGAATACGCTGAGGGGGGGGTCCTGTGCAGTCCTCCAGCTGGCGGGAGCGGCGCCTGTCCTTCGCGCTCTCCGCCCTGTGGAGACTTTGTGACACCGGTCCGGGCCGTCACGGGAGCGCGCCAGGGCCCTTCCAGGCAAAAGACAACGGGAGAGGTCCGGGAGGCAAAGGCCCCTCGGATTTGCCTCCAACCCAGGTGAGGCCCCCTCTTTGGGATCCGGGCCGGCGCGAAGGAGCATTCGGCACCCTGCCCCCTCACCCTTTTGGGACCTGAACAGCAAGGGGCTTGGGCCCACACCAATCAGCAGCACTTAACAGCACTGTAGTCCTCCAGCCGGGCCCTACTGCCACCTCGGGCCGACGCGGGAGCGCGCCCGGGGACCCCCACACTCCCCCCTTAGTCCCCCATAGTGCGGCGGGGTTCCGTGGAAGCGACATCCACCCACAGCCCCGCAAACAAGGTGGAGGAAAGTCGCAGAGGGCGCACGCCGAGCTGCGGCTGCACTGGCAGCAGAACGCGGCCCGCCAACATTATAAAGGTAGGAACCAGTGCCACAGGGAGAAATCCAGCACGAATAGCGACATTTTCTCTCACATTCTCATAATACGTGGGAGGATACAGTCCATCCAGGAGAGGGCCAGAAAACTGTCGACAACTTGAAACCCCATCTATTGACGTTGGTTGAGGAACACTGGTGGAACAGCCCAACAGCACCTGATATCACGAGGGGCCTATAACTTTACATACTTGGGCCTGCACTCTGCTATAATTCAAGCCTGCATGTGGGTGGAACACGCGGATTACAGGAGCAATTCTGACCCACAGAACCACAAACTGCCGCACCTCCAACACCCCTGGCCCGAAAATAAACCGTCCCTGTCTTACAGGATCACACATCTCCAGATAAACCTGTGATTAACCCTGAAGACTGGGGACATTTGTGCTTGGACTACGAGAGGTCCCAACGAGAGAGGGGATCATAGCTCCTCCACCACCACTGTTTGCTTTGGAGTGCTAGAAGACCACAAGACAACTTACCCTTGCAAATAAGCTGTAACTAAACGAGGGCCTGCCTCCCAAAAGCAATCAACATTGTCCTCGGCCCATAGCAGGGGTCCGACGCATGTGAAGGTGCATCATACGCGACTCGGACGGAGCTGTCCCCTAGCGGAGACCCACAAAAAAAAGTGTCAGGAGACCCACACGGAGTCTCAACGAGAAGTGAACCTGATGCCCGGGATTAAAGGGAAAACACCCCACGCAAGAACCAAAACACCAGCGAAAAACCAAACTTGCTTGATAGAAAGCTGCTGGAACACAACACAACAAAGTCCCCCTCAAGAACCTCCGGAACAGGGAGAATCAGCGACGCCTAACAATTCTGACATGGCTATAAATAAGGAAGAACTACTTGACTGCCTTAGGGGCATGGAATCCAGGATAACAAACACGCTCTAGAACCAACTAGAAAAAATGAAAGAAGAGCTGAAGACGTCCCTGAAAGAGGTACAACAAGAGATAGACGAACTTGGAGGCAGAGTGGACACACTCGAAAATGGACTCTCACATATGACAGAGGAAGCAAAGCAATACAATGGCCTGCTAGACCAAGTTGCCAGAGCTACAAATAACCTAGAGATCCAAACCGAAGATTTGGAAAATCACTCACGAACATCCAATATCTGGGTCAAGGGCCTCCCAGAAACGATCCAGGATAAAGACCTACGGGACACCATGCAACACTGCTTCAGCAGCATCCTGAACGACGCCGCCCCCCCAGAGAGATTTGAATTTGACAGAATCCACCGAGTGGACCCAAAAAGGAATGAACCAGGAATGAGACCTAGAGATGTTCTTATCGCCATGACCTCTTATAGCCTGAAAGAGGACATCTTGAGAGCCGCACGTACCCACAAAGAACTAAAAATCAATGGAGGGCGAATCCAACTGTACCAAGACCTAGCGTCGATTACCCTACATAAGAGGAAGCTTATGCAACCAATCACAAAAGCACTACAATCTGAACAAGTCGCGTACAGTTGAACATTTCCCTTTGGACTAGCCTTCCCCTGGAAAGGGAAACAAAGAAGGATCAGTACATGTGAGGAAGGCCCGGTGTTACTACAAATTGAGGAAGAACAAAGCCAAACCGGAACTAGCCCACAAAATAGCACACCCAGCAGCCAAAACAACCAATGGGAATGGTCATCAGAATGGAAAAGAAGACATAACAGAGAAAAGAAACTAGCAGCCCCTTCAAATATCACGAACAAAACACCCTGAAGAAGACACTAAATAAAGAAGCGACTGGAGGAGACACGGAGGAAGCACCTGACCACGGCAGGTGGGCCACTTCAAACTAACCCAAAACAAAGCACACTAGGAGACAGAAGCAACAAACATCTCCCGTACAAAAATGGCAGAGACACTGATCGTCTGGCTAAATGTACAAGGGCTGAACTCCCCCGGGAAACGACGAACGATTCTCAACAGGCTCGAGAAGTTGCCTGCAAAGGTAGCTATCCTGCAAGAGACCCACCTCCTGAAAACGGATGAAAAAAGAATGCATAACAAGGCATTCCCACAACAATACTTCGCCTCCAGCGGCTCGAAAACAAAAGGGGCCGCAATACTGTTGGCCAAGGGACTGAATTTCCGAAAACAACAGATAATTAGTGATACTGAAGAGAGATACCTAGGAATCAAGGGTACTATCAAAGGGAAGACCTACACGATCCTGGCGATATATGCCCCTAACGACAAGCAAGACCGATACATCACAGATCTCTTACTGAAAATAGGGAGTTGGTGCGAAGGCCAAACGATCATAGGAGGGGACTTCAACTGCATAATGGACCCTAGTCTCGATAAAACCCTGCCCCCTACAGTAGCCGACCAGAGAAACAGGCTGGCGTTGGGAAAGTTCCTCAGAGAGCTAGAAGTAATCGAGACCTGGCGCTTTTTCCAAGGAGACACGAGTGAATACACTCACTATTCTGCAGTACACAGAGGATACTCCAGAATAGACATGATCCTGGTCTCAGCAACTCTAATCCCCCAAGTGACTAAGGTGGAAATAGGAACACAATACATTTCGGACCACGCCCCAGTACTGGTTAGCCTGGAAATAGATGGAGGGGAAAACAAACAACGCCCGCCGTGGAGACTCAACGACCTGATCCTGCGCGACCTAGCGCTTAGGGCACACATGGAGGAAACTATAAACAACTATTTTGAAGAGAACGACAACGGCGAGGTTGACTGGAAAACAGTCTGGGATGTGGAGAAAGCTGTAATCCGAGGAGAATTCATGGCCCAGGCAGCGATATACTGTAGGGAACAGGCGATACTAACCCGGAGGATGGAACTAGCCCTAAAAGAGGCAGAGAAAAACCACAAGTCCCGACAAACGCAGAAATCCTGGAGAGAATTAAAGAAGGTTCGTGCCCAAATAGAAGGTCACACTGCGGATGCGGTAGCACAGACGTTGCTTAACACTAAGCAATCCTACTACGTCCACGGAGGCAAGGCAAATAAATTCCTGGCGGCCAAATTAAACAAACAGAAATCCCGTAACTAAATAGCCGCCCTAAGAAATGAAGAAGGGGACATGATCACAAAAGAGGAAGAGAAACTGGAAATAATGGTCCGGTTCCATGAAGAACTACTACAGGGAGCAAACCTAAATGCGACAGACCAAAAATCTTATCTACTGGCTACCCATTTACCCCAAATCTCAGACAAGGACACAGAAATCCTGGGGAGGCCATTCACAGCCCAAGAAATCAACGAAACTATCTCTTCATTACCAAGGAACAAGACCCCAGGCCCAGATGGCTTCGGAAATGCATACTACAAAACATTCCGAACACAACTACTAGGCCCCCTAACCCGACTTTTCAACACAATCAGAGAGACTGGATCGATCTCCCCAGATATGGCAAGATCATCAACAATCCTTGTGCTGAAACCAAATAAGGAACCCGCCAAATGTTCAAGGTACTGCCCGATAGCACTCCTAAACACAGATGCAAAGCTAAGATACTAGCGAATAGACTATCGCTGATCCTCCCAGATATCATCCACGAAGATCAAGCAGGATTTGTTAGGGGACGCCACACCCAAGATAACGTTAGAAGAGCCATAAATGTAATTGAATGGGGGAGACGTACAAATCAGAAATTTGCAATAGCGGCCCTAGACGCTTCACGCGCTTTCGAAAGCTTGGACTGGGAATACCTTCGGATGATCCTGGAGAAATTCGGATGCGGGACACAATTCAGCAGGATGATCCTGGCAAACTTTCAACGCCCATCTACATCATTCCGGAAAAACACCCGCGACTCAAAACAAGTGGAGATACGGAGGAGTACACGGCAGGGCTGCCCCCTATCCCCACTAATATTTGCAATGGCTATGGAGCCACTAGCAGCGCGGTACAGAGGAGACCCCGCTATAAAAGGAGTGCAAATCAAGGAGACCCTGCAGAAAATAGCATTATACGCTGACGATGTGATGCTCTATATGAGAGACACTAAGAACACACTACCGAGAGCCGTTGAAACACTGGAGGAATTTGCCACCATATCCGGATTCACAATCCGATGGATGGAACTAGCAACTAGCAAGATCCAACTACAATAAAATTAAAAGCATTAACCATTACGGAGGACGCAAATACAATAAACGGCATGAAGCAGAGATTCCCCCTGAGATGGGAGGAAAACACTCTAGAATACCTGGGAGTTCACCTGGCAAAGAAATTTGAGGACTTATATAAATCAAACTTCCTCCCTGTTTGGAAACAACTACAAGCGGACCTTCTGAGATGGGATAACCAGGAACTGTCGTGGTTTGCCAGAATAGCAGCGGTAAAGATGACCCTTCTCCCCCGCCTAATATATGTGACCAGTTCAATACTCGCGGAGATCCCGCCACAGATGATCAAAGAACTTCAAAACGCAGTATTTAGATTCATATGGGCAAAAAAGAGACCCAGAATACAGAGACGTATACTGACCCGTCCTCCGCTCCTGGGAGGCCTGGGAGTTCCAGACTTGGGCAGATACATCATGGCAGCGCACTTGGCCCCCATACTACAGTGGGCTAACCCAGCCGACACCAAAGGATGGAGAGCCATAGGGCAAGCATCCACACAGATCCCGATAACAGCGCTCCTAGCACTGAACCCCAAGGCCCGCGAAACAGAAGGAAAACTACTAGGAGCTACTAAAACAGCCCTGAATAACTGGGACAGAGCCATGCAAATGAAAAAGATCAAACGAGGGTTGGGCCCATTATCCCCAATAGCACATAACATCGATTTCACCCCAGGCTTGAAGAAGAATTTCTGGGTAGGGTGGAAAGGCGCAGACACCCTAACACTGCAGGACATGTACCAAAACGGAGACCCAATCCCTTTCTTAGAATGCAAAAGGAAATTCGATCTGGAGGAAAATGAAAGGTTCAGATACATTCAAATACGACACTGGATCTCCCACCCATCAGTGAAAAGAGCGGGTACAAGAACACTAACAGGCTTGAAGCTAACAATGCAAGAGGGGAAACCAGAGAGAGGGATATCTAGAATTTACAGGCTACTCGATGGAGCACAACCAACAGACAACTTAAAATATAAAGAGAATTGGGAAAAAGATATAGGAGAGCCGATAACGGAAAGAGAGTGGGACCAGATATGGACGAGAGCTCATAGATCCTCCAAATGTACAGCAATTAAAGAAGCTGCATATAAATTATGCTACAGATGGTACATGTCCCCCCACAGACTACACAAAATAAACTCAGAATATCCCCCAAACTCTTGGAGACAATGTGGAGGGAGAGGAGACCTATTCCACATGTGGTGGACTTGCCCCAAGGCGATTACCTACTGGAAGGAGATACTGGGACACATCAAAGACATTACTGGCAGAGAATTACCACTATCACCTAAAGTGATCCTGCTGGGAGCGGAGGCAGAGGGTATATATGCGGCATCAGGGCATATATCCACTCTAATAACACACTTACTATCGGCGGCACGAATGACATTGGCACAAAGGTGGAAAACGCTAGAGGGCCCAACGACACCATGGTGCTGGGTGGAAATATGGGGCAATGGAGAAGGTAACTGCCATAAGAACAGAGGGCCTCATTACACGGAAGGCGGAGGACCAAGGTGCTATTAGCACCTTGGTCCATGCCAGTAAAATACCGGCACCGCCTTGGTGGAAAGGGGAATTACTGCCCCATTCCAAGGTTGGTGGGGCGGTAATTCCCCCTTCCACCACTGCCCTTCCGCATTCCCATTTTTGCCCCATATGGCATAATGGGAATGGGGAAGGTGCTAATTACGGCACCGCAATTTTGCGGTGCCGTAATTAGCACCAAGATCCCTTAGCGGGTTGGTTTTTAACGCCTGCAAAAAGCAGGCGTTAAAGCACCAACCGGCTAAGGGACCTCGTAGTAAGGCGGTAATGGTTAACGGTCACCGTTACCATTAACGGTGACCGTTAACCATTACCGCCTTCCGTGTAATGAGTCCCAGAGACTTACCAGAGATACTTATCCATATGGTCTCCATTTAGAGACTTGGTCGGAGACAGGGAAGCCCATTTCTATAAACCACGCAACCTCAGAAATATATCAATCACCTAACAACCCAGAGCGAAGAAAGAGAGAAAGAATCAGCACGACGAGAAAAAAGAACAAGGCGAAAAGTAAAGGGGGGGAGGGAGTTAACTGTCTAAGTGATACACTGAAGAACCTATGTATAAAGGAAATGATCACTGCAGAGACTTTAGCCTACTACTACGAATATTTGTCAAAAAAAAAAAAAGGGGGGAATCCTATTTCTTCAAACCTCAGATTCCCAAAACGTTTATACCCCCTGACAGCCAGGAACACAAAAGAAGTGGAATCCTCATATGGGGACGGACTAACGGAAAGGTCAAAAGACTCTGGAACCTAGAGATAAAGGACCTGGGTGGGGGGTGAGGAAATAAAATTAAGAATGAACCGATAAAACTGAAAATGTAAGTTATGACGCAGACTCTTATCGTCAAAAGCTATACTCTTGAACATTTGTTGAAAGTAAAATAATAATTTATAGTTCAAAAATTGGAGGCAATTTACACAACATCGGATGACATTAACCCTGAATGAAATTTGTTTGCATTGTGTTAACAACGTGCAATGATTATATTTTGTAATTGACTATGCTTCTATCAAAAATAAAAATGGTTAAAAAAAAGAATATGTGTTAATCATTGTTTCCTGTTGACACTAAACCTCAGTATTGCTCTAAATGTACCTGTGATTTGTCAATGTCCACAGTGTCCTAGTTATTTAAGTCACCTCACGGTGAAGGGCGTGTCTGTGTGCCATCCCAAAAGGGTATCTACTGATTTATTGAAACTGAGAGTGTGTCGTTTTTGAAGTGTATTTTGGTGTTACATGTATTTGCTCCCTTCTAAAGAAGGCTTATTCAACTGACTGTTAAATTAATAAATAATTGTTTAATCAAGAAACCTTGAGTGCTAGTGTTTATACTCGTCACTGTGAATCTCTGTGTAATAACCCTATAGCTCACATAGCCCCTCTTGAGATAAGCCTGGCTGCTCAGTCACTTCACCAACCTGTGTAGTACATGCTTATACCAAAGGTTGGGTTAACTATTGCCAAGAGAACAAAGCTGGTGCAGTCTCCCACAGAGTACTGCATACAATCCTGCCTAACAGTACTAGTACTGAGATTAATGGGCAAAGCAACTATGATTTTGTACATTATGTGGCAATGCTGGCATATATTGTGGGCAGAGTCGTTCTAAAAATGCACTGAAAACTGCTCCTGTGTACTTATGTTGACCTGCCATCTATTGGATGTTTTCAAGTGTTACCTCACAGAACTGATTGTGAGTTGTAGGGCATTTTCCCCTATTTATATCAGACTGCTTACTGTAACGGACTTTGCAGTGGCTTCTAAGCCTGCTATTCTGCACCTCTTACCCTCTCTCTCAGTCATACTTTCCCTTACTTCTCTATCGCCTCGTCCCCCTTATTCCTTTGGGTGTGAAGAATTTCTTATAGAACTATAGAAGTATATTTTGACAAACAGATGATACGTGTGATGTTTTTGTTATGTTATACTGCTTCTCAATACCCATATATGGACGTATGCACTTTGGAATTCACAGTTCGGACTCCCCTAGTCCAACAGGCTGGCGTGCAGTCGCTAAACAACCACAAACATGTTGCTCCAAGTGCCCACCAAACACTACCTTCTGCAATAGTTGTAAGCAAATTCTCAGTTGCATGGCCATGTGATACTACAGTAGTTGTGCCAGACCCTACATTCTTGGCTGCATGGCCTATTTTTGACCTACACAAACATCCTCATACCATCTATATTCCACTCCCCTAACCTGATAACGCCTGCCTGTAGTCACCACATAAGCTGTCCGCCCAAACGCCTGGTCTATGCACTACTGTACACATATTATTGTAATGTTTTTTTTCAATAGCCAAATTCCACTTCTGTACACATACTATTATAGTACGTGCAGCCAATTAAAAAAGGAGCATGATGATGAAGGGTTGAGTAGAAGGACTGTGATGAAGTATGAATGTAAGTAAATTGGCCTTGTATTGCGCCCTTCTGCAATTTTTGGTGACATCACTGAAAAAAGAGTGTGGTGAAGGGTAAGGACTGTGATGAAGAAGAAAGACTATGATGAAGGTGAAGCACTGTGACAAAGCAGAATCACTGTGATGAGGACTAAGGAGAAGGACTGAGGACAGTGACAAAGGAGAATGCCAATTAGAATAAAGGAGACAGACTGTGATAAGTAGATGAACTGTGATGAATGACATGTGATGAATGTGTATTTGGTGAAGAGGGACTGTGATGAAGAATGAGCTGGGAGGAGGAGGGCCCAGAGGGATTGGGGTGACAGAGATGCAACGGGCACAGCATGGGTACCCCATTCACATGCCCATCTCCCCCAATTAGCAGCTCATACCAGTTACCGTTTGCTGACTGGGAAGAGGGGCGGGTACAGGGGGCACCCTGCACAAATATGATGCCTGTATTCTGCGCATTTTCTCTGCAATATCTCACTGCCACTCTTGTCTCTTGTATAGGGATGGGCCAGGTTAGCACAGATGGTATTGGCACATTCTCTCTCTCTCTCTCTCTTCCTAACATGCTCACCTGCCAACTCTTGCCTCTGCACCAACAAGCAATTAGAACAAAGCTACAGCCCTCGAATTTGGCCTACCTGCACGCATACTTACGCACTGCCACGTTCACCTCAACAGCCTTTAGAAAGCAGCTATACACCTCAAATTTGGCTTAGTTGCACACATAACGTCACTAACAAGCACCAGCGCCAACAGAATACAGATACCATTTCCATTGGTCTTACTGCACACATTCTGAAATGAAATGCAGGCTAAAGCCTTCAATGTTCCCTACATGTAATGTCACCCCATGTCCTCTTAGCTGCTCTGGCCGAGCCTTCAAGTGACCTTCATTTCATCATCAAAGTACCACTATTCCACAACACCCTTCCAAAACATTCAATTCAAGTAAGTGCATCCCTTTTGAGGTTGAAGTTCTGTGAAATAAACAACAACTCTGGGAGTATATGTTATAATATACACTTATGTGTCGCAGAGTCTTTGGGTCTGTGTCTACCTCAACTTACTACTGGATTGATTCCTGATTGCCTGAGTCCTCTTTCTACTTCCATTGCCCAGGACGCCCAGCCTGTACCTCTTCATAAGAGTTTTTCCACCGCGGAGCGGGCCGCGAAGACTTTGGGTCTTTGGGCTCTGCGGGACTCCAGCGGGACCCATGCGGTCTGCCATGCTGCTCTTTTAAAGCACAATCAAAGGTGAGCGATGCCACAAATTTTTCTTCTTTGACTCCAGTAATGAAGACACATGCGTACGTTTGTAAACCAAACATACTATCCCTTTGATTTTCTGCACCTACGCACATTTATTTTCACATACTGTGTGAGAAATCACAAATCGTCACACAGAACACTGTAACTCCCGATAACAGGCAACCTCTGCTGCCCCCTTGTGGTACCTCTCACGGCGCACTGAATCCGCTTACTGTGACAAACATCTAACGCCCTCCCGTTTAGCTTAGGTGGAGCCTGTGACCAACGAGCCGGAAACGAGTTAATCCCGGCGTACCTCTCTTGCGCCGCATACACAGCACTCTGCATTATATCCCTGGAATCTGCCTCGGTTGATGCAACGACTGTCTGCTTACGCCCACTTGAGCCCCTTCGTCTAGTCATCTCTATTGAAAGGGCTTTGTGAGAAACGTGTGCGAGAATATAAGGAACCAGCCCTCAGACTTTGCATCCCCTGCTATTACTGAACTATACTTTGTAGAACTATAGACATTGTTATCCATTCATCGTGCAATTGCTAGAAGCCACTAACGTGACCTGAAAGTACTTAAGAAACGGCGTGCGAGAGACTGATTTTGCCTGCCCTTCCCGCATAATGCCAATTGGCAACTTGGCATTTCATGCTCAACTCCTCAGACTAACTGATAACAAGCGCCCAGCCGGTGAGAGACTGCGGGGCAATTGTCCTTTGATCTCACCCACTCAGTACCCAAAACGCTAATCACTGGAAGCAACTAATTATAATTTCCACCGTCTGAGAGCCTGCAGAATTTTCTCCTTGATCCTGTGCGCTGCTGATTTACCTACTCAACAACCGGACCTACCAAAGACCATCTTAGTGTGTGAGAGCCTGCGGGGCATCCGCCCTTTGATCTCATACACCCTTGATATGCTCACCAAGCAACTCAAGATTTTGCCATAAAATCAACAGCTGGAAAACAGACAAGAATCTAATCACAAGACAACACCTGTATAACGTGCGAGAAACTGTGGGGCAGGAGCCCTTTGATCTCGTCACGCGAATTGCCACCAAGGGTCAATATATAGAGTCTATGTAACAAAGCCATATTCCATCAAGAGACTAGATACAGAGACTCCCCAACACACCCAGCTTCCAGCAGCTTTCGTCAGATTGTCATATACTGCCATGACTACTAAGACCCCAAAGACCATTCCGGGTCCCAAGACTAGGCTGCGCTGCAAATTAGGTTCTGCACCAATTGCGTCTACCTCGAACGAACTAAAACAGCTGACCCTAGAGCAAACTATATCCAAGAAGCAGAAACGAGCACTCCCTGCTCAATCTAATCTAGAAGAAAAAACTGAGCAAGAGCACCACCAACTAAGCCCTTTAAAACAAACCCAGGAAAGGAAGGATCCCAAAGGAGAGCCATCTAACCAGACAGAAATCGAACTTACTCAATGGGACACCGAACCATCATGCGCCCAAGATACAAATATGGACACTTTCAATGATACCAGAAATGCACATACAGACCAGCCCCAATTTAAACGGCCCCTGCACAAAACTCTTGTGCCAGAGACAAACATAGAAGCACCAGAACAACTTACTGTATTACCTGATAATACAATGCAGTCCAATTCCACTTCAACTGTCGAGGAGAATATAGACTCTGCTAAAGTGGAACAACCAATCTCATTAATGAAGCAAAAATCAGCGGAATGTCCCAACACATTTCCACTGTTATCCACTCCTTTGTGCACAATACTGCAAAACTCAGAACAGACAACCGCTAAAAAAGAACAAGCTTGACTAGCGAAATTAAAATGGCTGAAATTTCATAAGAATAACGCTCAAAGTAAAAATGTAGACATTGACCAATCAGCCAAAGCGACTGCCAAAGCGGACAGGCTCTCACTTGACATTACAGAAATTGAGTCAATAATGAACAGTGGTGGAAAACGGAAAGCAATATTGGGCAACATCTCATCTGGATGTCGAGAAGCCACATCCACGCCAACGATAATTCATAAACCCTACCCGATTACTGCAACAAATGGAAAGAAACAACAAGAGTCAATGTTACTGCTATCACAGCAACCTATTCAATCAACAAATCACCATAACCAGAGATTAACTCATGATTTGCACCTAAAGACTGACAAAAGAAGCTCTCAAACTCATTTTTCGTATGACTTTCAAGAATCTTATTACACACCACCAGCCGACCATGAAATCCGGAAATCAAGCGCAATAAACCAAAACGGAAAATGTGACAATCGCGACCTGCACACGGAGCACTCCATTCACGATCAAACAAATCAATGAACAATCCCAACAACTATGATCGATTTACAAAACATGCTAATAGCAGTTGTATCCCAATCAATGATTCCGTTTCTGAAACTACAGGAAGATTCTAAAGATGCGATTGGCGACCAGGCTACATTATTAGCTTTAATTCACACAAAGCAACTATACATAGAGAACTTCCTAACCACACTGGAAAAAAGATTGGACTGCGAAGCAGAACAATCACTGAGATGGCAACAGAGATTGTGCGAATTTTCCAGAGGCGACAGAGAAGAGAAAAATAGACTGACGACTAACGTTATGGCTTGGATGCAAGCGGCACAGCAGCCACAGATACCGACAGAGTCCAGTGCTAGAATAACACAAGACATACTTATCACGTCTGTATTGCCCACAGCATCACAAATGCCAGTCGGAGGTATCGATAACTTTTCAATTCTAGAACCTACCATGGCACCTTCAAAGTCAAACAAAGAAGTGCAACCAAGTGCATAAATCTTCAAAATGTTCACGGGGGGGGGGGTAAAGCGACAATCACGAAAATAGGAAAGCCACCAACAACCACAGGGAAAAAAAACCTGCAATCGCCAAACAGAACGGTTCAAGGGCGTTTCTACGCACAGTGAACCAGCCAGTGAAACATTCAATCACTCAACCTACACCCCTTATAGGACGTGTAAAAAACCCTACCGCCCTACTAAGAGAAATGAAACCTTCAAGACAGCCGACTTCAGTGCAAAACGTCAACAATGAGTACATCTCAACCAGCACAGAGGACCTAATAAATCTTACGACGTACACGGACCAGCATGATGAGGCTTGCACTGAGCAAACTCCTTTTTTTTACTCAAGCCTTATTATTGTGGATGAATATGTACCATCCACATATCAAAGTTTTGAACTAACATGCGAGGACATATCGGATGAATCAATGTTAGACAAGATATCATCATCCACCGAACAATCGATCGGCAATGATTCTCCAGACGTTGTATCATTGCCCAGAAGAACCAGAGGACCCCACAAGACCAGCTCTAGGAGCCCCAATGAAACCATGCATGTTTCAGACTATGTCATGACTCCCCGACAAACATCAAGAGAAGGACAAATAGAAGATCTGCGCAAAACTAATCAGATCAGCTGCCCAGAGTTCATTAATCCAATACCAGATCGATCCCAATACATATTGCAGATAGAAAATCAAACCACCAAAAACAAACGTTTGATATTGAATCGAACCAACATGCTTTTACTCTTAAAGACAATACCTGATCTCAAAACAATCTCATCTCGAGACATCAAATTTATAATCTTCCAGGACCACACTCAACTTGACAGAGTATCACTGGAATTATGGGATTGTGTGACAATGGAAAAAATCCTTGCACAAGCAGAAGTCCTAGATGTTCTGGGCTTCAGCTGCAACCAAACGTCATCTGAGACAACACCTAATATACCACGAAAGTGGAACAATTACACAAAGTCTTCATCTGCTAGAAACCAGGAGAGTGAAAGTTCAATTCATATAAGATATGATCCTTCCTATGGGCCTCCTGACCATCCTGAATCTCAAGAAATGATACCAGAAGATACTTCTTACGAAAGCAACGAGAACTATCCATTCCACCGTGATTACGCTGAGGACCTAGACACTACGCGAGATATATCCTCTGTATCATAACCACTAAAAATACAAGATTTCCATTGGTTATTATGCAGTTGAAATACAAGGGGAAACTCCCACCTATTCAAATACGCAGAACCGGAATTCGAATTAACATCTATAGTGTGCCTACAAGAAACTTTGCTTACGGACCTTCCAAGCTGAGATGGCTATATTTCTCTCTTGAATCCTGCAATAAAAGGTGCCTCCGGCATACCAGCATCTGGACTGTTGACATTAATTTAAATTCGACCACAATGGTCAATTGTCATGACCAACAACATAAATCCTTGGATACAAAATACCATCATTCGAATACAACCTTCTGGCCATAATAACCTTGACCGCCTCATATCCATCATGAACCTGTATTGGAAGCATTGTTAAATGATAGCAATTTCCTAGATGGTGTGTTTCTAACCATCGATCAAACACTCATAGAACATCAACATGTGGAATTCATTATATGCGGTGACTTAAATATACACCTATATAATAAACTAGGCCAACGGATGGAGTTCATCGATTTGTCAATGCGGGCAAGGAAATGGCACAAGGAAATTTCGATTCGTAATCTGAAACAAGTAGAACAACCGAAAGATGCCACAGGGATAACCATACCGACATGGTATGGTGCTAATACGACAGCAATAATAGATTATGTATATCTGTCAACAGATCTACTGGAATCAATTACAGAGATCAAAATCAATCTATCAACAAGAAGCGATCACCACCAACTAATAGTAACTGATTCCAGATCCACACAACCAAAAAAGATTGACTTCAGCATACCGACAGAAGTCGCTGGCAACAATCGCCAACTGCGAATAACTCAACAGCAAATAAGAGATCTCACAGACTGATTACATTTGACAACAATGCCAGATATTGACAAACTTAATTATGATACCTTTCTGATTCCCTTCCTAAAGCCGAGGAAGAACCAATCAAAACTATACAATCATTATTACGATACTGTAGTTGCGCAGAAAAAAATACAGATGCGTAAGGACATTCGCAACCTAAAACCCACAAATGGAATTTCAATTTCTGCACAGAAGAAAAAAATAAAACAAAAATACACAAACTGGAGGAAATCATACCAGGCAACACTGATACAAAACAATGCAGAAACCACGAGACAGACGGGATTCACTGCTGGCATTGGTACTAATATAAATCTCCTTATAATGAACTTGGTCAAATATGAAGCAATAGAAAAAAAAACACAGATCTATGCTGCTTTCTTGGACCTACATATGGCATTTGATTCCATACCAAGAACACGACTATGGGAAAAACTGTCAGCGTGGAATTGTCCAGTGGAGATACTCGAGCCAATAAAACTATTATATTCCGATACAACAATAGCTGTGAGACTTTCAAAGAATGGCACGACTACACCCATGATAAAAACAACGAAAGGACTAAAGCAGGGTTGTCCTCTCGCAGCCACCTTATATAATTTATACACAGCAGATTGCGAAGAACATCTTAATGACCCGGCTCTGAACCCTCCAAAACTGAACTCTGTCCCAATTCCAGCGTTATTCTACGCCGACGACATAATCCTATTAGACAAAACCCTCTCGGGTCTACAACGGAGCTTACATTTTATGGGAACCTACATGAAGTCCTACAACCTAAGAATCAATACGGCAAAGACTAAAATCATGCCATTAGTAAAACTTACATTCAAGAAACATCCAGCGCTAAAATTCTCTATTGATAACATCTGTCTAGAAGAAGTATCAACCTTCAAATATCTCTGCATTATACTAAATCAATCTAAAATAGAAAAACAGTGGTTCAATAACCTGGAAATGAAAACCCAGACACTAGCCAGACAAGGCTGTGTCCTACACAGGAAATATGGCAAATTTTCCTTTAAACCTGTCATAACATTCTACAGGCAGAAAGTAATCCCAGTAATTACATATGGCAGCGACGCAATGATCCACTCACAATCCAACAATTGGGCGAAACTAGAAGCTATATTCTGGAGAAAGATCTTAAGGCTCCCAGATTCTTATCCGATGGCTAGAATTCGCTATGAGGTGGCAACCCAATCCCTATCTTCGATAGTGATATGGAAACAGCTCGACCTACTAAGAAAACTTCTGACAAACGATGAAACACCAGCAACAGCAATTTTGAAATATAATCCAACTGCTCTTCATAATACATTTTTAAGAAAATGGAAAGATCATTTGCACCAACAATTAAAGGATGAAGAAATATCACTCGAAACCCTCATGAACAGACCACAACATGCAAAACGCAAATTAGCAAATAACGACTGGATCCGAACATGTCATGCCAAAACTCTATATTTAAGAAATCTTCAAAGTCAATTGGACATTCGAGCACTAAACGAAATACCGAAGTACATGGAACAGTTTCCTGATAACAATATCCGTACAGTGTACATGGCAATTCATTTAAATAACTTACCTACAAGAGACAAACTGGCAATGATACGACAAATCCAGAAAAGTGACAACTATTGTCGTTTCTGTAAAGATAGAGAAGTACCAGAAACAATTTATCATCTAGTAATGATTTGCCCAGAATTAACGACCAAGAGACTGAATTTTGGTAACTTTTTCAAAATATCGAGTCAACAGATGGACACGGGTATGCGTTGGTCTTTATTACTGAACGGACGCGAAAACAAACTCATTTTCACGATAGCTCAATACTTACAACATATCTTGGGATTGCAGCCTGGAGTTCAACAGAAAGCCAAGTGAAGATACTGACGACTGGCCTAATTGATGCCGAAAGTGTTAACAAGAGATCGGGCCTCATTCCGAGTATGGCGGTAAGGGATAGCGGCCACCGCTAACGAGAGCGGTGGCGGTAATCCCTTACCGCCATACTCCGAGTTCCCTTTGCGCCATGGAGGTTTTAACACCTGCTTTTAGCAGGTGTTGAAAACCATGGCGCTAAGGGACCTTGATGTTAATTACGCCACCGTAATTTACGGTGGCGTAATTAACGCCTTCCTCACTCCCATTATGCCCTATGGGGAAAGAATGGGAATGGGGAAGGGTAAATGGGGATTGGGGAATTACCGCCCCGCCAACCTTGGAATGGGGCGGTAATTCCGCCATCCACCAAGGCGCTGCCGTTCCGGGTACGGCGTCAACCAAGGCGTTAATAGCGCCATTGGTTAGCGCCATACTCGGAATGAGGCCCGATCTTCTTATTGTCTTTACATTCCTTATTTTTTTTTTCATTTTTTAAAAAAAATATTTTATCTACTCTCTCTAGCTCTCAATTGAACTGTTATATTTTATAGTTTTGTGTATCACTGAGTTTTTAAAAATGAAATGAAAAGTTTGTAACAAACTAAATCATTTTAATAAAAAAAAGAAATGAATAAATAAATAATATACACTTATTCTATAAGAATTGTCCCGGGACCTAGTATGACAGCAACAATTGTTTGTCGCCTCCCACCTTCTCTGTCACGCCTCGGCACCGTTCCACACTAAGACCCCGTGCTCTATACTTACCCCAGGTCCGACAGCGGAAAGGGACATTTGGCAAGACTATTGCGCTTCGCCGTTCCGTTCGGTATTCTGTGGCGCCATTCCTAATGAAGTGGAGAATGCCCTGGAGGCTGACGACTACCGCATCAGCCAGACGGTCTTTGAACTACGGTTCCCATGAAACCTAGGGAATCCGTAGTCCATGACATCACGATTGCCTCCCTCATTCTGCTCCACCTCCTCATTGATTTAAGCGGCTGTAACCCGGAGGACGCTGCTTCTGTTTGAAAGTTACTGCCGGCGTTGAAGTTCCGTCTTATCGCCTTTTTCCTGAAGCTTGTTGTATCATTGTATGTTCCTTCATACTACGCTCCGTGTATCGAACCCTTTTCTGAAACCAAGGACTGCCTGCCTGCTGATTCTGTTCACTTATTGCTCGCCCGTGTACCGACTTGAGGATTGCTGTAAGGACTGCCTGCCTGCTGATTCTGTTCACTTATTGCTCGCCCGTGTACCGACTTGAGGATTGTTGTAAGGATTGCCTACCTGGTTCCACCCTTTACGTGCACCTTGGGACGCCTTGCAGTTGTGCACCCACCAGGATCTAGTGCGTCCCTCGTTCCGCCCGGGAAAAGCTACCCAACTAACATTTCCCCGTTTATTATTTTACACTGTCGTTGTGTTCTGCATCCTGGAGTATAAGGAAACTTCGACTTCCTAGGGTAAGACCTTCAGTGCCCTTAATTTTGTTCTCCTTGTTATCTACACCTCTTAGGTTGTTTCCTACATCCTTGTCTAGAACTCTAGGGAGGACCAGGGCATTGTGGGTTCAGGACACAGGGACTGGGTTGTTCCAGTATTATTCTATCTTATCTCCACTTAGTGGTACTACTGTTATTCCAAGTGATTAATCGTGTGTTGTTTCTTGCAGCTGGGTCCGTGGCGGCGTGTTTCTCCCCGCTCTTTCGGGTGATCGGTCCCTCTGTCTGGTACAATAATCAGCAGTGGGTCATATCATCAGGAAGGTCGTTTTTTCCCTCATAGAGAGGAGGCTCGGGTGGAGGCTCCAACCCAAGCTCTTCAATCAAGGCACCGTCTCGCCGGTTTGGCCTCCTGTCTTGTCCACTCCCGTTCGGTGAGTAACAGAAACAGAAGCCATGGAAGAGACGGACCCCTTGGTTGCTCTGGTCCATTTGGTATCCGACTTACGGTCGGACATGACGGCAGCACATGATGCCTTGCACCACCGAATTGATGGTTTGCAACTCTTCCCCCCTCCGCATACACTGGGGATAGACACGTCTGGTGCCACTGCTTCTGGTTCCGGTGTCTCTTCGGCCTCCACGACGGGATTCATGGCAGCCCCTGTTCTCATGGCTACACAGTTTCCATTGGCCCCGCCGGAACGCTTCACTGGCGATCCAAAGCATTATCGGACATTCATTAATCAATGCAAACTGCACTTCCTTTGCCGCCCTGCAGCCTTTCCCAATCCGACCACGAAGGCGGCTTTTGTCCTCTCGCATCTAGGAGGGACGGCTGCAGCCTGGGCCAATCCGTTACTCGAGTCAAATAGCTTTGTCTTGTATGACTGTGATGCTCTCATCACTGCTATGAATAGGGTTTTCGATACCCGTTATAAATCCCAAGCTACAGACTTAGAGTTCCTGAACTTAGATCAGGGTACTTCTTCTCTGTTCACTTATCTTACCAGGTTCAATCAACTCGCAGCCAAGACTGACTGGCCCGAGGAGAAGAAGTCAGCAGTGTTCTATAAAGGGCTGTCTGAAGAGCTGAAGGACACCCTAGCCACAGTACCAGTAGTCCCTATCGTATTCGGTGAACTTCTGGACTTGGTATTACAGATTGACGCTAGAAAGACTGAACGGAAAGGAGAACGTAAGTCTACCACACCAATGCCCCCTCCCTTGGATTCTGTCAGTCTTCCTTCCTCTGTTCCGGAACCCATGCAGGTGGGGGCCGTCCGAGGTCCTTTAACACCTGCACAACGGGAGCACCGGCGATCACATAATTTATGTATGTATTGTGGATCGGCCGAACACTTGCTAAGCGATTGTCCAAAAAGACCCAACAAAAAGGCGGGAAACGCCAGAACCCGGCGATAGATGGAGTCCCTACGCCGGGGGTACACTCTTTGGACTCACAGGAGGTCGCTTTTGCCCCAGTCAATCTGCCAGTAGTCTTTACCATGACTCCTGGCGCTTCATTCACATCCCTCGCCATTATTGATTCCGGGGCCACCGGTAATTATATGGACTACGATTATGCTGTAAAAAACAACGTACCAGTTCTGCCCAAAACTCAACCCGAAACAGTACATGCAGTTGACGGTACGTCCTTGATTTCCGGTCTGGTTACCCAGAACACGTCCCTGCTCCGGATGCAGACGGAGGAAGGACATGTGGAGACCTTATCGTTTGATTTAATCAAAGCTCCTCAGTTTCGGGTCATTTTGGGAATCCCTTGGTTACGACACCATAACCCCGCTATCGACTGGGCAAACAGGGTGGTTCAGTTTCCTTCCCCCGTTTGCAATGAAAAATATTTTCAGAACACAAGTGTGTATCCAGAATCATCCTCTCAGGCGTTGGTAGCGTCCATGTCAGTCATCGGGGCCGTTTCTACCTCTATGCACATTCCTTCGGAATACCTCTCCTTTCGGGATGTGTTTGATAAAGGGGGGGCGGATCGTTTACCACCTCACAGACCGTATGACTGCCCTATCGATCTGGTGCCGGGATCTAAAATCCCGGTTGGGAGAGTATATTCTCTTACCATACCCGAGGACAAGGTACTGAAGGAATACATCGATAAATCTTTGGTTACAGGGTTTATTAGACCCTCTAAGTCTCCGGCAGCGTCTCCCCTCTTTTTTGTCCCTAAGAAAGAGGGAGACCTTCGTCCTTGTGTTGATTATAGAGCATTGAATGCTATTACAATAAAAAATCAGTACCCCCTTCCACTGATTTCGGTCCTTTTGGATCAACTTGGTTCTTCTGTCGTCTTCACCAAATTGGATCTCCGGGGCGCCTATAATCTCGTCAGAATGCGTGAAGGGGACGAGTGGAAAACGGCGTTTAAAACCCGGTATGGACTGTTCGAGTATCTAGTGATGCCCTTCGGACTCTGTAATGCTCCGGCCACTTTTCAGGCCTTTATGAATGACATCTTTCATGACTGTCTGGACCAGTTTGTTGTTGTTTACCTGGACGACATCCTAATATACTCATCCTCTAGCGAGCAACACACTGAACATGTACGCCTTGTATTACAACGACTTAGGGAAAACAATCTATTCGTCAAGGCGGAGAAGTGTGTATTCAGCTCCACTGAGGTCGAATTTCTCGGTTATGACCTAACCAATCAGGGCATCAGAATGAGCCGTTCCAAAGTTAAGGCGGTACTTGAATGGCCTGTCCCTGCCTCAATCAAAGCCTTGCAGTCCTTTCTAGGGTTTGCAAATTTCTACAGGCGTTTTATCCACTCGTTTTCATCCATCTCAGCTCCTCTCACTGCTCTGACAAGCTCTAAGAAAACATTTCGATGGAACGAGGAAGCACAAAACGCCTTTGAGGCTTTGAAAGCTGCGTTCTCCACCGCTCCAGTGTTACAACATCCCAATCCTCACTTACCCTTTCTAGTGGAGGCGGATGCTTCTGGTTCCGCCATTGGGGCGATACTGTCTCAGCGTTGTCCTGACTCAGGGGAGGTCCATCCAGTCGCGTATTATTCCAGAAAACTGACCCAATATGAACGCAACTACCCCATCACTGAAAGAGAACTCTTGGCCATTAAGGATGCCTTCTCGGAATGGAGGCACCATTTACTGGGTGCAGTCTTCTCTGACCATCGAAGTCTCCTGGCGTTTAAATCAATGAAATGCCTCACCGCTCGGCAGGCCCGCTGGCATCTTTTTTTTCCCAGTTCAACTTTACCATCACCTTCCGACCGGCCCGGCTCAACACATGTGCCGACGCATTGTCGCGTCTGGATCACAACCCGGGCAGTTCTGCATCAGACCGTTCTCTATTGTTACCTTGTAGAGTGGTTTGTGGCTGCACACCCCAGCCTTCACTTCGTTCCCTGGTCTCGGAATGGGTTTCCTCACATGCAGAGGAATGCTTGGCCCTCAATCTCGATGTTGTACAGGGATTGCCATACATTCAGGGTCGCTTATACTTGCCACCTGGTGAAGCACGTCTCCGCGCCCTGGAATGGTCTCCTGACTCATTGATAGCAGCCCACCCGGGTCAACAAAAAAACTCTGGACTCTTTGCGTCGTTGGGCATGGTGGCCCTCTATGTCCAGGGATGTGGTTGACTATCTGGCCGCTTGTTCTGTGTGCGCCCAATGCAAAATATCACGGTCCAAACCAGTGGGCTTATTGCAACCGCTTCCGGTGCCGCACAAGCCGTGGTATATGATCTCCATGGACTTCATAGTGGAATTACCTCCGGTGGACGGTTTTGATACGGTCTGGGTCGTCATTGACTATTTCACCAAAATGGCACTCTTTATTCCTTGTAAGGGTCTGCCTTCAGCACCAGCGTTGGCATCTTTGTTCCTCAAGAATATCTTCCGATTCTATGGCCTACCATCCATCATGGTGTCGGATCGCGGCCCACAGTTTACCTCGCGTTTTTGGAGAGCCTTAACTGCTTCTTTACACATTGACGATCGGTACAGCACTGCCTATCACCCCCAGACAGATGGGCAGACTGAGAGAGCCAACACTACTTTAGAACAGTTCCTCCGTTGTCTGTGCCTACGCTTTCAGTCTTCCTGGTTATCAATGTTGTTGCCCGCTGAATTTGCCTATAATAACTCTTTGCACTCGGCTTCTGGGGTGTCACCTTTCTACGCCATGTATGGGCAGCATCCGCGATCTTTGCCTTTGGACCCTTCTGTTCCCTTGGATAATCCGGCAGCCCAGGCGTGTCTTCGAGACATCAAGTCCATCCACACGGCAGTTCGTTTGCATCTCCTTGCTGCCCAGAATAGGGCCAAGAAATATGCTGACCGGCATCGGAGTCCTGCCCCGACATACAAGGTGGGCATGAAGGTCTGGTTGTCGACACGCAACCTGAAAATCCCTGGTAAACGCATGCTTTTGCCCAAATTTGTGGGTCCCTATTCTGTCACTGATATGATTAGTCCTGTGGCAGTACGGCTTTCTCTACCCGCCTCATGGAAAGTACATCCGGTTTTTCATGTAAGCCTCCTGAAGCCCTGTCCTCCTGCTACTCGCTTGCCACTCCGTCCTTCTCCCGTCCGGGTACTGAGCGAGGTTGAATACGAAGTGGCGGATATCTTGGACTTTCGGCTACGCAGGGGTCGCCCGTTCTACCTAGTTGACTGGAAGGGCTACGGTCCTGAAGACAGGTCTTGGGAACCGCTGCATAATATACATTGTCCTAAGCTCCTGCGCTCCTTCCATGCGCGCAGGGGGTTGGTGCCGCCTTTGGGGGTGGATGCTGTCACGCCTCGGCACCGTTCCACACTAAGACCCCGTGCTCTATACTTACCCCAGGTCCGACAGCGGAAAGGGACATCTGGCAAGACTATTGCGCTTCGCCGTTCCGTTCGGTATTCTGTGGCGCCATTCCTAATGAAGTGGAGAATGCCCTGGAGGCTGACGACTACCGCATCAGCCAGACGGTCTTTGAACTACGGTTCCCATGAAACCTAGGGAATCCGTAGTCCATGACATCACGATTGCCTCCCTCATTCTGCTCCACCTCCTCATTGATTTAAGCGGCTGTAACCCGGAGGACGCTGCTTCTGTTTGAAAGTTAATGCCGGCGTTGAAGTTCCGTCTTATCGCCTTATTCCTGAAGCTTGTTGTATCATTGTATGTCCTTCATACTACGCTCCGTGTATCGAACCCTTTTTTGAAACCAAGGACTGCCTGCCTGCTGATTCTGTTCACTTATTGCTCGCCCGTGTACCGACTTGAGGATTGTTGTAAGGATTGCCTACCTGGTTCCACCCTTTAAGTGCACCTTGGGACGCCTTGCAGTTGTGCACCCACCAGGATCTAGTGCGTCCCTCGTTCCGCCCGGGAAAAGCTACCCAACTAACATTTCCCCGTTTATTATTTTACACTGTCGTTGTGTTCTGCATCCTGGAGTATAAGGAAACTTCGACTTCCTAGGGTAAGACCTTCAGTGCCCTTAATTTTGTTCTCCTTGTTATCTACACCTCTTAGGTTGTTTCCTACATCCTTGTCTAGAACTCTCGGGAGGACCAGGGCATTGTGGGTTCAGGACACAGGGACTGGGTTGTTCCAGTATTATTCTATCTTATCTCCACTTAGTGGTACTACTGTTATTAATCGTGTGTTGTTTCTTGCAGCTGGGTCCGTGGCGGCGTGTTTCTCCCCGCTCTTTCGGGTGATCGGTCCCTCTGTCTGGTACAATAATCAGCAGTGGGTCATATCATCAGGAAGGTCGTTTTTTCCCTCATAGAGAGGAGGCTCGGGTGGAGGCTCCAACCCGAGCTCTTCAATCAAGGCACCGTCTCGCCGGTTTGGCCTCCTGTCTTGTCCACTCCCGTTCGGTGAGTAACATTCTCATGCTTGTTCTCCCCACCGCCCACCTCCAGCACTATCTGAAATGTTATCAGGCCTTTTATGATAGTCGCTTGTTTTGTTCCTTTCACCTCACCCTCATCTCTTGTAAATCTCCGGCTCTACCAGAAATGTTGTCAGGCCTAGTAAGGTAGTCGCCTGCCTGTGCTCATTTCCTTCCTATCTGTGTCTTCAACTCTTGCACTATCTGAGATGTCACCAGGCCAAGTACGATAGTTAATTTCGCATTCTTGTTGTTCATGGCCTGTAAGAATGTCATTGTATTTTCCATTGTTCCCTCCCTTTCCTTGAAGCGCTTTGAAACCATTTGTGCATAGGTGCTATATAAATAAACTATCCTATCATATCTCATTGTACGTTTAAAGTTGGATGATCCTTTTAACATGGGACAACCCACAGGAAACCTTGACAGGTTTACCTTTTATACATGTGCCCACAACATGCATATATTGGGCCTCATTACGACCCAGGCGGTAAGGGGTTTTACGGCGGCGTAAACAGCGCCGACCCTTACCGCCTGAGTACGAGGTCCCTTAGCGCCATGGCGGACTTAACACCTGCTTTTAGCAGGTGTTAAAATCCATGGCGCTAAGGGACCATGGAGTTAATTACGCCACCGTAATTTACGGTGGCGTAATTAACGCCTTCCCCACTCCCATTATGCCCTATGGGGCAAAATGGGAATGGGGAAGGGAAAATGGGAAAATGGGGATTTACCGCCCCGCCAAGGTTAGAATGGGGCGGTAAGTCCGCCTACCACCATGGCGTAAACGTAGTTTACGCCATGGTGGTAAAGTCACGGCCCAGGCGGTAACTTACCGCCTGGGTCGTAATGAGGCCCATTGGCAGATATCGTATTTACATTGGTTTCATAACATGCACTAGATAAACATGCACTGGCATACATAAACATGCCTTGACCAATGTGGTCGAACATTCTGTGGCATTTTAGCGCCAAGAAATTTGCTGAGAAATCGGGCAGCTTAATTTTGTTACTTTGCAAAATATGCTACATAACTCTGAATTCATCCAGATACAAAACATCACAACTTGCATGATTAAATTGCGGGGTCTGGCGCGATACAAACTGATACATATATAAATGAATAAATTGAAGCAAGTGCTGCAAGAAATTACTCATCAGAAAGTCGGCAATAAGAGGCAGCGCTTCTAGCCGAGCTTTAAAAGTATACATATATCAGTGTGTTTTTATTTCTGAGCCAGGCCATGTGGCGTGCAGCCCAAAAAGAGGTGCCAGCTCCACTACCGAGTTTTGCCTCTCAGATCCGTGAATACTGTGGCTCGCAGCAGCGTGCGCACTATTTGCAGGTAGGCAACGTGTATCCACTTTATCTCAGAGTATTACATCTCATGATAACAGACGGAAAAACATGCTGTTGGGCGCACCCTGCTGGCCGTCGCTCACGGCAGCCCTCCAGTTTGCCTTCTGCATGGCCCGAACAGGATGCAGGTCAGAAATGAACAAATAATACTAACCGCTGAAACATTATCCAGGCCGGAGCAACACTGCAGGCAGCTGGGCTTCATCTTAAAGCAAGCGTCAACGATTCATCCGCCTTTATGTGTTGCTGGGCTGCATCAATAACGCGCCTCCGGCAGTGACTCCATTAACAGCCAGCAGAAGTCCATCAAAAGTGAAATAAAGTGTCTAAAACATTTCCCAATCTGACTGAGGGTCAAAACAATTGCAAAAGTAATATTGCATGAACTTAATGGGATTACAGAAAACCTGCGAACAACAATCTCGGAACGGAAATGTTATGGAATTTGAACCGTGAAATCAAATGTGGCCTTTCATGGCCCTTAACATATCAGTCCTGCAGGCACACGCCTAGAGACTCGTCTAGGGGCAGAACCCCAGTGCCCCAAAACTCGTCCCCAGCCTGGGACCCCCCTCAGTTACTCCACTAATAACCATCTAGAGCTATTTCACCTCTTAGGAATCTCAAAGCAAGAACATGTGGGCAGACTATTTGCAAACAGCAACATGATGGCATTTAAAAGCTACTCACAGCAGTGAATGAGCAATCTACAAGCAACACATTGGGGTAGGGGGTCCCTTACGAATGTTAATGTTAAAGGTTTTTATATCGTGCACCAATGCCACTTGTGTGGTCTCCAGGCGCTGACCCGGATCTGTAATGCAAGGAGGGACAGTGGGTGGTTAGTACACCCGGGTCCCCCAGGATGGGAGGCCTGGGGCTGTAAACTGGGAGGTGGGAGGTTTGGGCAGGATCTGGAGGGCCGTGGCATACACACGGTAGGGGTGGGCAATTGGATCCCCAAGACAAAGGGGACCCAGACTGCGCGTCACCAGTGCAGGAAAACGAGATGACGGGGGCAGGTGACAACAGGTAGTCCCTGCCCCCTGTCACCTTGCTCCAACTTCAAAGATCCTCTCTTCCCATCCTGGCGGATGCGGAGCGGGGACCTTTGAAGTTCAAAGAGGGCCGCCTTGTCCCCAGGCTGGAGTTTGCCTATATTTGGCAGGGGCAAGGTAGCCCCTCTCATTCTTTTCCCTCACCTTTCTCAGTGACAGTAGCAGGACGGTTGCAAGCGATTCGGCGCGCGGAACACTTTGGGAAAAGATACGCTTTCGAGATTGGGAGAAGTCTTTGTATTCTTGCGGTTTCCTTATTCTGGCTTCATCGGAGCTCTGCTGTGCGTTAGCCACACCATCCCCACAGACATCAACGGTGCTTGGGAAACCAACAAGCAGTCAGAAGCCAACGGGCGGCCAGGGAACCTAAGAGAGGCAGCAGGGGGCATGAAACTGGTCCGCCAACGCATTCACGAGTAGAAGCAGAGAAGAGGAGACATTTTACCTGCAAATTCGTCAATGCACAGCAGGTTTTTTCACATGCTCCAAGGCGCGATATCAGGTCTGGAAAAGCCTTATACCGGCGACCTTTAACTCTACTCAGAGGCGCTTGGAAGGACGGACTCCCTCCCGGCCCCTCCGACACAGCTGCAAGCGTGACAGCTGCTCTGAGGATACCGCGGCGATGCGCAAAAACAGAAAGAAGGAGGAAGCCCGCGGCTGGAGCGGAAAGGGCTAAAAGCTACAATTTTTTAAGCAGGTCGACACAGAGCACCCTCGAAAGAGGTAAACTTGAACAGCGCGAGGAAAACTTTGATTACACAGTACTGAACTATTCCGCATTAGCACACTGCGGAAGTGTCAGGAATCGGCCCGGGAGCCGCTGGAGTCTAAATAGGCTAGCGCCGTCCCCGCCGTCTCAGAGAAAACAGGGTCAGGCTACATTGCATCAGCGGTCACGATCCACTCGGTTACCTCGTATTAAAGGCTTAATCCACGGCCATAAGAACTTGGTACAACCTCGGCCTTCAGGGTTCTTGCATTGGCGGTGACCATGGATATTAGGGCAGCGACGTCGACCCGCACCACGGCTGCCGCACGTTCAGGTCATGTGATCGCAACTTGATAAACTCTAGCCTGCAGTAAACTCGTTGCTTCTGATTTTGAATTTGGAGTCTGCTACGTGCCTTGCGAATATTCTTGTTTCCCTGTTCCTTGAACCCTTGTTTTCCTGTCTTGCCCTGCTACCTTGCACTCTGAGTACCTCTTGTCGATGCAATTCCCCTCGCCTTCTGCCTACCTGCTCCTGTCATCTTTCCAGCCTTCCCGCGGAACTAACCCCGTTCAGCCCCACTGCTAATTGTTGCCGAACCGGACCTCGCCCAGGATTTGTCTTTGTCTCACGTTTTTGTCTTCGGAACTTTTCTAAACTACCGACCTGGATTGCCTTATGGATTGCCACTGCCACTCAACTTGATCAACCTGGTTTATACTCACGTGTGGACTGCACAGGAATACCTCCTGCTTCTGGGGATCCACCTGACCAGTGCTCCTCATCAAGACTGCCGGTACACTACTCCTCTACATTCCCCGGTACGGACTAGAGACTGGCGTGGTACCATCAGGGGCGGAGGTAGGAGCGTCCTCGTTTCGTCAGGGATTGTACTGCCGACCCTTAGGCGTACGCGTGCCGGCGGGAATAGCCCTACACTCCTGTACCTTGGCGGTCTTACTGGAGCATTGGTTGCCCATGGAATTCTTGTTACCAGTCCCATGGTAAGAGTGTCTGTCCTATTTCATGTTTCTGTTTTTTGATGTCCCTTGTGTAAGCATTAAGGATTGTTTTTCTTGTATATTGTAACAGCTATTTCTGCTCCTTTTGACGTCGGCATAAAAAGCCTTACTGTTTTCAACTGGAATACGGTCACACACGAGGGAGTCTGCTGCCACGCGCGTTTGGGTCCATTCTTCCAAACAATTGATCCCAGGTGCTGGTTTATTTTATATCCAGACACAGGGTTATATTGTAGGGTAGAATTCTTCGTCTACACTACCAGGGCAACCTAAGAAGGCAATCCTGACATAATCAGAATCCTCATAAATCACCTTCATGGACCCAAACGATGCTCTGACCCAGATTATGCAAATGGTTACTGATTTACGGGCGGATATGACAGCAGCTCATACCGCTACCCAACAGCGCATCAATGAGATACAGGCAGGAATGGTTTCTACCGCCCCTCCTGTAGTTGACCCTATGGTCCCCTCAGGTTCAGGAATGGCTGGGTCTGGACAGGAATCAGGTCCTGTGTTTATGACAGCTCATTTCCCTCTAGCTCAACCAGAAAGGTTCACTGGAGACCCTCGTACTTATCGTACCTTCCTGAATCAGTGTCGTCTGCATTTTTTATGTAGACCTTCCTCGTTTCCTGATTCTAAAACCAAGGCGGCTTTTCTCTTGTCCCATCTTGGTGGGACTGCAGCATCATGGGCTAACCCTTTACTTGAACAGGGTAGTCCATTGTTGTTCGACTGTGATGCTTTGATTGCGGCAATGAGTCGGGTATTTGATACCCGGTACAAGACCCAAGCCACGGATATTGAACTTTTGAAGCTACATCAGGGCGATTCCCCGTTGTTGGCATATTTGGCCCGGTTTAATCAACTCGTGGCTGAAACCGGGTGGCCTGAGGACAAGAAGGCCTCTATGTTCTATCATGGACTATCCAACTCTCTGAAAGATACCTTGTCTACGGTACCTATTGTACCCACAACCTTTCCGGAACTCTTAGATATGGTTCTTCAGATCGACTCAAGGAGAGCCGAAAGGAAAGGAGAAAAAAGGGCTTCTACACCCTTGACTATGTTACCTCCAGCTCTCATTCAGGGGGGACCGGAACCAATGCAGATTGGGGCTATTCGGGGTCCTTTAACTCCTGAAGAAAGGGAGATCCGAAAGAAGAACAACCTTTGTTTCTATTGTGGTTCATCAGAACATCTGTTAAAAACCTGCACTAAGAAACCCAAGCGTCAGGGAAACGCCAAAGCCCGGCAGTAGAGGGAGTCACTCTGCCGAGCTCACCATTCCTTGACTCCATGACTAAGAGGCCTTTCCTTGTTCCTACCCGTTGCGCCCTTGCCTCGGACCAGGAATGGTTCATTGATGCGGTTTTGGATTCTGGAGCCACCGGTAATTATGTTGATGAGGCCTTCGCTAAGAAACTAGGCATCCCAGTAGTTACCAAGCCCCAACCAGAAATGGTTAATACTGTGGATGGTTCGATACTGCTTTCTGGCTTAGTTACAGAACAAACGGTGGATTTGGTGCTAACTACCTGCCAAGGTCATGAAGAGACGATTAGTTTCGATTTGATCGCAGCACCACAATATCGGCTAATCTTGGGTCTACCTTGGCTGAGACATCATAATCCGGTGGTAGATTGGAACTCCGGGGAACTGGAATTTGTGTCCGCCTATTGTGAGACCTCATGTTTTTCCTCGAATTCTGAGTCAAAGAATCCGTGTCGACCATTGTTGCATGGCGTTTCCACTATCGGAGCCATTGTTACTACACCATTACCCGAAGAATATGCTGCCTTTGGGGATGTATTTGATGCGAAATGAGCAGAAAACCTCCCTCCTCATAGGCCATATGATTGTCCTATTGATCTGATTCCTGGGGCTAAAATACCTGTCGGTCGTATTTACTCACTGACGCAAAAGGAGGAAGGTATTCTAAAGGAATATATCGATAAATCCCTAAAAAATGGATTTATCCGTCACTCACGTTCACCGGCTGCTTCTCCAATGTTTTTTGTACCCAAAAAGGAAAGGGATCTCAGGCCATGTATAGACTATCGTGCTGTTAACGCCATTACCATCAGAAATCAATATCCGTTTCCCCTAATATTTGTTCTTCTTGACCAACTCGGGTCTTCTAAGATCTTCACCAAACTAGACCTACGAGGGGCTTACAATTTAGTCGGAATAATGGTTGGGGACAAATGGAAAACGGCTTTTAAGACCAAATATGGTCTTTATGAGTATTGCTTAATGCCTTTTGGGTTGTGTAACGCCCCGGCTACATTTCAACATTTCGTTAACGACATATTCAGAGATATGAGTGATCGATTTCTTGTCCTGTATCTTGATGATATTCTCATATATTCAGACTCCTATGAAAACCATGTACAACATGTTCGTCAGGTTTTACAACGATTAAGGGAGCATTCCCTGTATGCTAAATGAGAAAAATGCATCTTTCAGGTGAAATCTGTGGAATTTCTTGGGTATGACATAACAGACCAGGGAATACAGATGAGTAGGAGCAAAGTAAAAGCAGTTTTGGATTGGCCGGTTCCAAAAGATCTAAAAACATTACAGTCGTTCTTGGGATTTGCCAATTTTTACCGGCACTTTGTCCGTTCATTCTCTGAAATCGTCGCCCCCTTGACGTCCTTGTCTAGCAACAAAAAGGTTTTTGCCTGGGATCAAAAGGCTCAAGACGCTTTTGAATCCCACAAGTTAGCTTTCACTACGGCCCCAGTACTCCAACATCCTAACCCACTTCAGCAATTTGTGGTCGAGGCGGATGCCTCCGATACGGCAGTAGGAGCCGTTCTATCACAGGCCTGTCTTGACTCTACGGCCCTACATCCTGTAGACTACCACTCCAAGAAACTCTCCGTTCATGAACAGAATTATACAATCACTGAGCATGAACTCTTGGCCGTAAAAGGCGCGTTCACCGTCTGGAGGCATCATTTGCTTGGTACCCAGCTTCCTGTCCAGGTATACACTGATCATCGCAATCTAGTTGCCATTCGCTCTGTGAAATGTACCACGGCCAGACTAGCTCGCTTGCATGAATTATTTTCTGCTTTCAATTTCACGATCACTTATCGGCCTGGTTCTTGTAACACCAAGGCAGACGCTCTATCACGTATTCCGGGAACCGACGCATCAAAACCGCTTCCTACTCCAGTATTACTCCCCAGTCAGGTGATTTGTGGTTGTACGGTCGATCCTACGTTAAGGGCTCTCCTGGAGAACTGGGTTAAGCAAAACCCACAGGTCATTAAGGATGAGAATATCAGGGTCATGAATATGCTACCCTATCTTCATGAAAAATTATATCTTCCCACCGACGCAACTCGTTCCATGGCATTGAATTGGTGCCATGATTCTAAGTTTTCTGCACACCCGGGGATTAGAAAAACCATGGAATTACTGGAGAGATGGGCATGGTGGCCTACCATGAGGTCCGACACTGTCCAGTACATCAAGACCTGCGCTGTTTGTGCTCAAGGCAAATCATCTCATGCAAAACCCATGGAGTTGTTGCATCCCTTGCCCGTCCCCAGGTTACCATGGACTATGATATCTATGGATTTCATTGTAGAGTTACCTCCAATCGATGGCCACAATACCATCTGGGTTGTTGTTGATTATTTTGACGAAGTCTGCCTTGTTTATACCCTGTTCGGGATTGCCTTCTGCCCCAGCCTTAGCTGAATTGTTCATTTCCCATGTGTTCCGACGTTTCGGTCTTCCTAGTATCATTGTCACGGATCGGGGGTCACAATTCACTTCACGTTTTTGGAGGGCTATCACAACGTCCTTGGGCATAGAATGCAGGTATTCCAGCGCCTATCACCCTCAGACTGACGGGCAAACAGAGAGAATCAACGCAACTCTAGAACAATACCTCCGTTGTCTTCTGCTCCATTATCAGGGTTCTTGGACATCTTGTTTGGCCATGGCTGAATTTGCGTATAATAATTCCTTGCATACTGCCACAGGGGTCACCCCGTTTTTTGCTCTTTATGGACATCAATCACGTACCTTGCCATTGCCTTTGTCTGCTGGATCCAGTAACCCGGCTGCTAATTCCTGTGTCCAGTCAGTTACGGTTCTGCATACCCAGTGAGACAACATCTGTTGGAGGCTCAAAGGCTTAGTAAACAGCATACGGATGTCCATCGTTCAGCATCTCCAGCTTACTCCCCAGGTATGCAGGTCTGGTTATCCACACGGAATTTGCGCTTACCTGGTCGCAGTTCCCTTATGCCTCGGTTCTCTGGCCCTTTCACGGTCTCTGAAGTAAATAAACCGGTGGCTGTCCCTTTACAGCTTCCCCCCACTTGGAAGATCCATCCTGTCTTCCACGTCTCCCTCCTGAAACCTGTTCAGGGGTTCACGGTTACTAGTCCCGAAACGTCCCCTGCCTGCTATTGGCTCAGACGAGTACGAGGTTCAGCAGATTATGGACACCAAGGTTCGTCGTGGTGTCCGCCTCTTCCTTATTGACTGGAAGGGTTATGGGCCGGAAGACCGGACTTGGGAGCCTTTGGAAAATATACACGCTCCGACCTGTTTGCAGGATTTTTAGGTTTCCCGTATAGGGAGGCATTCTTTGAGGTGGGGTACTGTCAGGAATCGGCCCGGGAGCCGCAGGAGTCTAACTAGGCTAGCGCCGTCCCCGCCGTCTCAGAGAAAACAGGGTCAGGCTACATTGCATCAGCGGTCACGATCCACTCGGTTACCTCGTATTAAAGGCTTAATCCATGGCCATAAGAACTTGGTACAACCTCGTCCTTCAGGGTTCTTGCATTGGCGGTTACCATGGAGATTAGGGCAGCAACGTCGACCCGCACCACGGCTGCCGCACGCTCAGGTCATGTGTTCGTGACTTGATAAACTCTAGCCTGCAGTAAACTCGTTGCTTCTGATTTTGAATTTGGAGTCTGCTACGTGCCTTGCGAATACTCTTGTTTCCCTGTTCCTTGAACCCTTGTTTTCCTGTCTTGCCCTGCTACCTTGCACTCTGAGTACCTCTTGTTGGTGCAATTCCCCTCGCCTTCTGCCTACCTGCTCCTGTCATCTTTCCAGCCTTCCCGCGGAACTAACCCCGTTCTGCCCCACTGCTAATTGTTGCCGAACCGGACCTCGCCCAGGATTTGCCTTTGTCTCACGTTTTTGCCTTCGGAACTTTTCTCAACTACCGACCTGGATTGCCTTATGGATTGCCACTGCCTCTCAACTTGATCAACCTGGTTTATACTCACGCGTGGACTGCACAGGAATACCTCCTGCTTCTGGGGATACACCTGACCAGTGCTCCTCATCAAGACTGCCGGTACACTACTCCTCTCCGTTCCCCGGTACGGACTAGAGACTGCCGTGGTACCATCAGGGGCGGAGGTAGGAGCGTCCTCGTTTCGTCTGGGATTGTACTGCCGACCCTTAGGCGTACGCGTGCCGGCGGGAATAGCCCTACACCCCTGTACCTTGGCGGTCTTACTGGAGCATTGGTTGCCCATGGAATTCTTGTTACCAGTCCCATGGTAAGAGTGTCTGTCCTATTTCATGTTTCTGTTTTTTGATGTCCCTTGTGTAAGCATTAAGGATTGTTTTTCTTGTATATTGTAACAGCTATTTCTGCTCCTTGTGACGTCGGCATAAAAAGCCTTACTGTTTTCAACTGGAATACGGTCGCACACGAGGGAGTCTGCTGCCACGCGCGTTTGGGTCCATTCTTCCAAACAATTGATCCCTGGTGCCGGTTTATTTTATATCCAGACACAGGGTTACATTGTAGGGTACAATTCTTCATCTACACTACGAGGGCAACCTAAGGAGGCAATCCTGTCTGGAAGGCAGCTCGGCAGAAAGTGAGCTCTTTACACTCCGGGGGGAGCTGAACGCGGCGAAAAAGAACAAGCCGAACTGGGGGGATAAAAAGTCTTTACATTAATCCCTGTATCAAGGCCAATCCACCACAGAGCAGGGCCTCTGTGGGGTTGACAGGCCATCTCCTTACCAAAACACGGCACCGGCAAGCATCTGAAGAGAACGCCTACAGTGCTCAACTCGGCTAGAAGCGAGAAGCAGGAAGACATGGAGCAATAATTGTAACTTAAAACTTGTGCCATAAAGAAGAAGAAAGGCGCCTTACATCATACTGTGGTGCTATACCCCTGGCAGCACTGGTCAGAAGCGAGCACGCAGGGGCACAGCACACTAAGTGGGCAACACAAGGACGGTCCACTGCATGCCGACACGCAGGGACCCAAAGAGGCAAGAGATGGCTGACGCCTTATCCCTGAAAGAAACACTACTACTTGAATGGGCCAAAGCAGCGGAAGCAGTCCATGGCATGGACGTGGTGCAGGAAAGAATGGCAGAGCTCGCATCCACCAGCCTCACCAAGGACAACGCAGACGCTCTGGAGGATGAGGACGACGGGGATGATGAGCCAGCAGAAAAGGAGCAGCCGGCCAGGAAGAAGCAGCGCCTTGATGTCCGCAGAATGCCTGCCTCTTCAGACACCCACCCAGGCACCAAAAGAAAAGCAAAATCAGATACTGTGAAAAGCAATGATTTGGGGCCAAAGCTAGAACAATTTTTAAAATGGCACAAGGGTGCGGGTGCTGGGTAAAAGAAGAGGCACAGGGATGACTCGAGCAGCCCAGCAGTGAGAGTGACAGCACAGACACAGAGTCTGAATCTGGGGGCAAGGATGACCAGGGCCACCTAAAGCATGGGTTGGGCCTAGCAATGATGTTGTGTCTCCCAGCCCACAAATTACTAAATATGGGAGGAGCATAGCCGGCAAAGGTGTGAAGAGAAGCCTAAAAAGACTATTGCATGGCACATAGAGCGCAGAATTAAGGGAAAGATTTGGAAGAAGCAATTCATTGATATTTTTTGCCTATTGGAATATGAAGAATTAGGTTTTGGCATTTCCAAGGGGGATAAGAAAGAGGAAGAAAAAGAGAGAGCAAAGAGACCCACCTTGGAAAAGAATATTCAGAATTGGGAGGCCTCTTTTCAAATCCTGTCAACGATCATCTTAGAAAAATTTCCAGAAGGGGGCACTGCACTGACTGCTTACCACCATAGAATCCTAGAGAGTCACATACTTTTGGGGGGGATTCATGGCTGAACTACGACAGGGAGTTCAGGAAGGAGATGCAGAGATTCCCTGACCTAGGCTGGGAAGAGGAAGACCCCAAACTGTATAGTTTCCATGTCTTAAAAGAAAACTCAGCTCAGAGTGCTCAGAATAATAAGGACCAAGAGCAGCAAATCAATAGAAGGGGTAGAAACAGGGAGCATAACCTTGTATTTTTATATCCAAGATAAGCGCACTGGGATACACAAGTGGATTGTGGGCAGGGGAAGATCCCAGTAAAGCCCTTAGAACCCACCCCAGCGGCGAACTAGTACAACACAAGCGCTGAAGGGGTCTCACAACACAAGTGGATCGGGAGCAGGGAATGTCCTAGTAAGGCTCTTTGAACCCACCCCGGCTGTGAATCAAGCAACCTAAAGCGCTGAGGGGGTCTCACAACACAAGTGGATCGGGAGCAGGGTAAAAACCTAGTAAGGCTCTTTGAACCCACCCCGGCTGAAAAATAAGCAACCTAAAGCGCAGAGGGGGTCTCATAGCACAAGTGGATCAGGCAAGACCCTAGTAAGGCTACTAGAACCCACCCCCGAAGAAATAACTCCCACAAACAGAGCGTGGGGCCTTCAAAAACTCAAGTGGATCATGTGAGTAAAAAATGCCAAATTCATCTCCAAAGATTACCCCAAGAGGCTAATATGCCTCCATCCATGGAAAACTACAAAACACATGACCAAAAAATCAAATGGCTCTAAGAAACCACCCCGAGGAGTATCAAGTGAAAGATTTCACAACGGGGGGTTGTTTTGTCAAGAAAAGCGGATCAAAAGCCATAACTTCAGTGAAAATCACCCTGTGAGCAAGAGACGGCGCAAGCACTAAACCTGGTCAGGTTGGACATCAATGAAAGGCGCATAAGCGCACACCTCCCCACCTCACATTGAAAGGACAAGAGAAAGCAGGCAGAACCTGCTCCAAAAGACAAGCAAATTATGAACAAGTCACAGCTCGCATGCTGTGTCCAAACAATTGTCACAAGCTTTCATATGAATGGCGGCAGGGATCAGCCTCGAGCGGGCCCTAATTGGGAGTAGGGCCCCCCGCTCACCTGATCCATCTGTCCCCAAAAATATATTATTGTTAACCTTCTTATGTGATGTTATGGCTGGTACTAAAATAAAGCTTGTGGCCAAAGTTTTTCCACCTCACATCCTGGTTCCAGTCTCCTCATTCCTGCAACTGTCATTACTCTCTTTCCTGTCATGTCATACCTGTCATCCATGACACCTGTCACCCGCATGCCACGCCCGCCCCCGCCCACACCCAAAAACACTTCAAGGCTTATAGGATTGAGCGGAAAAAGAGCAAGAGAAATGTGCTGTTGGCAGCTTCAGTTGGGGGGAGGGGGCTGGTTGTTGTGCAAGGTGATCATTTACAAACAGTGTTAGGAAAGTATTCTAGGAACTTAGAAGTATCCCTCTGCTCCTGCCAGACCACCTAAGCCTGCCATACTAATGATAAAGCTGTCAAAATGAGTATATATGGTCCTTGGTTGCAAATGTTTTACTGTTAGGGTGAGCAGTGTGACGGAATCAGCACACATTCCAGAATGTAATGCGCTCAGAAGGGGTGCATCCTTGAATCACTTCGCACAAACATATTCCTCAAATAAGCAAGCATGTGCGCATTCTTATTTTCCCAGAATGCACTTAGATTTTATGCAAAGAAAAGAGGAACATTGTTTATTTTGGTCACCCGCTCTTTCTCAAAAGAGATACATTCACGGAATGCCGGTGTTTTAATCACTAAATGAATTATTTCAATACTAAGTGAGTGATTTACTTACAGACAATGATTTATTCACAAACCGTGCCAGAGAAAGATTCATTTAAAAGATGCAGACTGGATGCGAGCAAAAGCATGCGAAACCAAACTGCGTGGCCCAAAATACATGTTTGCAGGGTCTCATAATGTATTGCTTTAGCTCATGTCAAGCACTCGTCATGCCACACCCTTGTTAGAGGCCCCCTCGATGTCTCATGTCACTTAAGGCTCTGCTAATAGGTGAGCTGGGCTTTCCGGCTCTGACCATCCCGGTTCCCCAAACTAGATCCACATGTCGTCTGTATGAAGGGAGATGGGCCCCTTAACCCCACCCCCCCATGGCCATTGAAGCCTTTCAAAAGGTAGTCCATAAAGAAGATATCCAGTGCCAATGGTTCAGGGGCCACATACTTGCCGGCATTGGCCCGTTTCAATCTGTAGGTGCTCATCCAGTCCTGGTTTTTTCTTTGCATTCTTGTACTTGTAGTCTGAGTTCTATAATGGCAAAAGTGGAACTACAAGTCCAAGAATGGCTAAACCCCTACATATTAGAATGGCTCATGTTGGCAAGAATGGGACCAATGTAAACATAAAGGGCCAGTGGGCAGCCTTGCCTGGTACTCCTTCCTGAGGGAAACGGGCTGGATACACAGCCTTTTCACACCAGCATGTGCCACCGGATTCATGTGGAAGAGGATGACCTCCGGCAGGAGGTCCGCAGCCAGCCCTTGATTTTCCCAGTATTGGTCTGCATGTTCTGCAGTCTCCAAACGTTGAGCCCGGAGAACTGCAAAGCATAAGCCCACATTGGCACGGAGGCACTGGTTACGATCACCCCCATTAGCCGATTCACTGGACTCTTGGCCGGATCACGGTGCATTAAGCATGTTGTACACTAGGCTTTCCTACCTTAAGTGTGACCATAATCACTTCCGCCCCAGATGTGGGGGCCAGAGCACTTCTGTCTCAACTCTACCTAAACACGAGGGGTTAAGCCTGTTCACCCATCCTTTTTAAAGAATTCATCTTGCAGGACATTAAGCCGGGATTGGACTGGGGCATAAAACTGGCTCGGCCACCAAAGAAATTGTTCCACAGTTGCAAATGCCAACTTGTTCATTTTCGTGCCCAACTGTTTCAGTATACACTTGTTGGTAAAATGTGTTCCAAATTGTGCATTTTAAGGACTATTTGCTCCGTTCTACTGCTCAGAACTACTAGCGGCACTATGTGGAAGCTCATCAAATTGGGCCACTTTGGCACAAAACAACTGGTCCACTTCGGCCAAAAATATGGCCCAGTTTAACATGCTGGCATTTCCCCTTTGCCCTATAGGGCCGTCTAGGTCTGATTACAGCAGAGGGACTCACCACCCTATATCTAATTGGCCATCACACCTATCCAAGTGTTAGTTCGTGTTGTCCCTTTTACACAATCCTCTACACCAGTACATTGATGGGGACGCTAACCCCTACCACCCAGTTTTTCATACTGGGAGTAGAATTCTACATACAATTCTGGTGTAAGAGTATCATGGGCTATCTTCTGTGCCTAAAGAGTTCTGACTGCACTATTTTAGTAGGCTAAGCAGTTATCACCCCGTCTTTACCATGTGGTATAATGCTCATTTGTGTCGCTAACCATATCTTGACTGCCTCTGTGGCCAACTAGTGAACCTCTTCACCCTTATGCTCCAATCTCCTCCTCGTACCTTCTTTACCACTCTCCACAAATCTCTTCCTAGCTTCATAACTCTGACTTCAGGACAACTTCCCCTCACCACCAGCAATGCCACAGCCCACGACTTCCTGTTGCAGACCATTTTACAGCAGAAATGTTAGAATTTCAGAAGTGTTTAAAAAAGAACAATAGGAGCTATCGGGCGACCCCCGCGTATTGAGAGGGAAGGGTGAACAACCAACCCCTCCCAAGCAGTAAAACGGGAAAAGGGATTGCAGAAAGCTGACCTGTGAAATAGTGACCCTGATCTTTTCTTCCTTCCTTGTCCCCAGTTTATATGATTCACATAGAGGTATTAACATCATTTAACCCATATCACCCGATGTGTCCAAAGCCAAACGAGAAACTGAGTGATCTGAGATTCCCTTTGGCAAATGGTACGCTCCAATGACTCTATGACCTTCTGTCGTCGTGACAACCACATACATGGGAAGCAATTGTGTGCTGATGCGTATAACGAGAATTCCCCCCTCTCCTGATAATCTTACCTCCAGAAGTCTGCTAATCCTATTGCCCTCACAAAAGTTTCCTACTATCCCCCATTGTTGCATATCGCAGGTTCCTTTTTTAATCTGTCCCATCCCCCGCCTATCAAAATCATTAAAATCCACTGTGATCAGCAAAAAATATCACTGTCTGGACTTTTGTGACCTGAAAAGGGGGGGTCTTTCTAGCAAGTACAGCCACGCCCTTGTCCCATGAGCAAAACCAGGATGATAGCACCAGTCCTAAAATAAGGGCGCTACCAGCCACGTTTACACCCAAAAAAATAGGCAAATACTCCCAAAAAGAAAATTAGGGATTAAAAATACTCCCAACAAAAAACAGGAAATGGGCATAGAAGAACATCGCCCTTGCTTTCACCTACACAGATCTGTGGATATGTTTAGACCAGCCGTGCACACAGTGCCCTGAAGAAGCTTCTTTTATCACTACCTGATCCAAAGAGGTGAAAATGTAGCTTTTTATGTGCACGCATACCTAGATGCAAAATCATATTTATTACAAAAACATTTCTGTTTTACAGTGAAAGCATATGTTAGTTGTTTTTTAAAAACTCCCTTTTTTTTGCTCCCTAAAAATTAATTTTACCCCTAAAAAATTACAGAGTAAACTACTCCCACTTGAATATCTTATCTGAAGTATGCCATGGACCTTCACATCTTCTGCAGCAAGCCAGCCTGTTCCTGTCATGCCAGAGTCATGGCCGCCTCTCTTTTACTTGCTTTGCGCTGCATGACGGGTTTTTCGAACCCCTTTCTTAGTTTCATTTGGCATTGCCTTAGGACCTTGTTTGCACTTTGTGCATGCTGGCTAACCGCGGGCAAAGCAAAGAAATCCAACCAGAAATCCAACACCAGATCCACGCCCACCCATACTACCCCCCAAGGCGCATCTGTCACGGCAACTTCTCCTAACACAATAAATGGAAATAGCCTTCAACTTTTAATTTCAAAGGTTGCAGCAGCAAGGGAAAGTGGTGTATGTAATTGGGCTGTGACCTACGCCACTTTTTGGGGTGTGGACGTGGGGTCTTGAGATTTGGGCGGGGCTAAAGTGTGCTACAGGCTTGATTTTAAAAGATTACATCTATTTTATATACATCTATTTTATTTTATTGGACATTTGTAGGGCGCCTGTGCACAAGGGTTTCCAGACGTCACAAGAGACCAATTGTGGGAGGGGAAACTAGGAAAGAAAGAAGAACAACAAAAAACGTTTATATTGGCCTTGTGACAATCCTACCGTGAAAGAATAACATTTAAAAAACATATCCCGTCTTTGAAGGTTAGAGAATGAAAACAGAAGCAGTTCCTAAATCTGTGTTTATTTACAGCTAAACCATTTACTTTTAGTTATTAGAACAAGATGTATCTTCTGACAGACCCTCTCCCTGTCTTAGAAAGCTGCCAAGTGTAGCAAGTTGCTAAGTGCATTCTTTGACTAAAAATACCCCAAATGTTTTTGTTAACCTTTAAAAAGGGGCTCAAGATCCATGAATCAGTCACGTTTTCCTTAACAGCATTAACATTAATTGAGTTCGACTACTTTACAGAAGGTCCGGCTTGCTAAATTTTGGAACATAGCTTTGTTTTCGCAAGTACAAGTTTGGAAACTGACCTTTCCACGCCCGAAACACAGCCATGGCCTTTCCTAGTGGCACGGCAAGCTGCAGACATGGGGTGCCTCAGGCACATAAGGTCTCATTCCAAGTTTGGCGGTGCAGTTAAAAAAGGGACAGTAATTCCATGACGGCCCTTTTCATGCCAGTAACCAAATTACTGCCACAATTAACGCACTGCCAAACTCAGAGTTTGGCGTTGAAATGGAGGATGATGCTTGAGGCAAATCCTCCACTTTAACGCTAAAAAACTGCGGATTTACGGTGCAGTAATTACGCTTGTGCTAAATCTAACCAAAATCGCAACGGAGTCAAATGGACTCCAAAAATGGGGTACTACACCAATCTATTACCACCTTTTGGAATCCCGTGGTAAACCCACGCGGACAAGTGATGGTAACGGTAATTGAGTAAAACCTTTTCATGCTGTTGAAGTGTTAGATTTACAGAGAGGAGGGAGTGGTAAAACGATGGACAGAGAGAGTGAGTGACGTAGTGTAATGTAGTGATATAAAGCGTGACGAATCCCAGGGTATCGTCTCTGCTTCCATTGGGGGAGCCTCTTCCCATAATGCCAGGGAGGTGAGGCTGCTACCTGATAGTCCCCCTGGTTGTGGTACTCAGTGGGGGGTCTCATGAGAGGGGAAGAAATCCCTGTAGGACCAGTGATGAGTATATCCCCTCCAATCACCTGACCCTAGACCCCTTTCCTACAACCTTAACAACAATCCTTTCCCTAACAGAGTCATTAGTTATTATCATCCTACTATTTCCCTAGAAAGTACTGGGACTATGAAGAGTACACCCAACCCAAGGGAAGTACTGAGATGAAGAAGAACTCCTCTGACTCTCAGGAGAACATGCAGATTAAAAGTACTGAGATGAGGAGGTGCAAAGCCATGAAGACTACTCCTAGGAACCATAATGAGCAGTCTAGTTGTTGCCAGCTGCTCATTGGTCAATGTAGAGTAGAAAAGGAAAAGAGTCTCAGGAAGTAGTGTCATGATTCCTACCCCTCATGTCTCCAGCCCTCCCAAAAGCCAGGCTAGAATCAGGCCACGTTCATCTACATGGCCCTTAAGGGCCTCTCCATCCCTCCAAAGACCCACTTGGAGTCAGACTTGGCGCTTGTGGCACCGGACACACACACCACCGTGGGATGGCAATGAGCATTGGACTTGTAGTGCGTAGGTGGGACAAAATGGATGCCCCCACTTGTTCCGGTTCCTAGAACTGCATATGCAGTCTAGCGTTTTTGGTGTGGTTCAGCCCAGAGTCACCTGGGAGACCCAGAGACTATTTAAGCCACGCCCACGCCGAGAAGCACGCTTTGCGTTTCTCTGCACATGCAACGTGACACTCACCGTGTTCAGCTCGGTCTCCAGCGGGCCTGCATCTTTCATCTGCGCTCAGCACCTGCAAGAACAAGAACACCATTAGGAATTGCCTTACCTTGCGGAGCATTCGCCCATCTTCCGTAGCTCCTTCAGTTCTGCAGGCTCCTTCGGCGTAGTCATTTTCTTCCCGGCACGCCGCTTCCTAAGAAAAAGGGGAAAGGACAGAAAGAAGACATCAGTAAGCATTCTGCAAACCTTCGCTTACTTTAAGACTGTACTAGATTAAAACGCTTACCTGAATCCAAGCCGTTCTGGGGAAACTTCATGTCCGGAGCTTCTCATCCATCTGCAAATGGGAAAAGAAACACCAGGTTAGCATGGGAAGGCATTCAGAACCGCCACAAATTGCGCTACTCACTGTGTTTCTTCTTCTTAACTGGTGCCCACGCTGGAAACATCGCGGCACCTAAAGACACAGAAAGAACAAACTCTGTTCAATACAAGTACGAAGAGGTCGCATCGCGCATTCCGCCCTCACTAACCTTCAGTGTTACTCACCTCAAGCAGCACGCCATCATTCCCGGACGCCGGCCATCACCTGGGGAAGGAAAGGAACGAGAATTAGAGAACTGTTCATAGAGACTCTTAATACTTACCCATCGGACTCTCGCCAGTGAAGTAACTAGGCAGCAACGAGCCTGCATCAATCAACGCGCCCATGTGCAGAAAGCAGGACGGAGAGAACCCTAAACAAGAAAACAAGGTGAGGTGTGGACCAAGGGTAAGGGTTGGACCCCGGGGAAGAAGGGGTTCGAGCACGCAGAGACAATAGTGTGTTAAACCCTACCAATCCTGAGTTACAGGCCCAGTCTCCGGTCGAGTAGACTCCAGGAAGGGTTCGAGGTCGTAGAGGTCAGAACAGGCTGAGTGACGTCCCCGTGGATAACAGGTGAGCTTTACAGTAGTTGTTTAGTCCTCCCTGGAGGAGCTGCAGGTACCAGCACGGTGCAGGAAGGTGGAAGGAAACAGATCAGGACACCAAGAGAGAGGGGAACTGGAAGGACCAGGGCCAGTTCAGAATGGAAGGACCAGAAGGTGAGCTGGCAGAGAGAAGCTCCCAGTGTCCCTGAAGCCTGAGAAGCACATGAAGGGAATGCTGCGCTGCCTTGAGACTGCAGTGTTCCTGGGTGGACCAGAGGCCACTGCAAGGCTCCCTACGCGTAGGATGAGCACTCAGGCGGGCTGGTGAGAAACTAAGAAGGTGCAGTCAGCATCTTCATAGTCACAGTACCTGGTAGATAAGTGGACCAGATCTGTCCCGCAACAAGAGAAGTTTAAGGGTCTGGGACCCACCAAACGAAAGCAACACCAGTTATCTTCCTTGTGGCGGTAATTGGGTGGAAGGGGCCCCAAATATCCTAAGGCAAAGAAGATGGATTTGGGACCCAACACTATGTGAGAACAACACAAGTCATCTTCCTTGTGGCAGTAGTTGGGAGGAAAGGGCCCCAAGTATCTGAAGGCAACAAAGAGGGGTCTGGAACCCACCACTAGGTGAAAACAACACAAGTCATCTTCCTCCTGGTGGTACTTGAGAGAAGAGGGCTCCAAGTACCGAACTTTGCCTTGAGTGGAACTTTGCTTTGTTGACCTCTTGAGGTAAAGGATTGCCATCTGGGAAGGCCTCATTAAGAGTTTGGAGGTATTTCAGAGGTAAATACTCTGAAATACCACCAAACGGATTTAGAGTTATCACCACTTGGTCCTGTGGATTTACCACAGGATTACAAGTGGTGGTAGGTGGTGTAAAGACGCATTTTTTGGAGTCCATAGGACTCCATTGGGGATTGTATGTGGAATTACCACCAATTCCGCCGATAGTTGGGAGGAAAAGTGGAGAATTCACCTCCAGCATCATACACGAGGTACATCCTCTGCTTTTCCTCCAGAAATCAGCGGAATTACCACTCATTATTCCACCAGTGGTAATGTCCGCTAAAACTTGTTATTTAGTGGTGTGGGAAAAATGAAGGTAACGAAATTACCTCCCCTTTTTTCCCACACCGCCAAACTCGTAATGAGGTCCTAAGAGTGAGGTTTATTGGTTTCAGAAATTCTGACAGGACCCTTAGTATTTACGTTGAGGTAGGGAAACCCCTCTTAGAGTTAGGGAGAGGTAGGGTTTTCTTTTCCTTTGAAATAAAAAATAAACCTTGATTTGTGAATCATGCGACCGGTGTGTCAGTCTTCAAAAGTGATGACTGACTGAGTACATGAGTGCACTCGAGTTCTAGAGATTCAGTGATAGAATATGGCTTTCACCCCCACTGTGGGGGTTGGATATGGTCTTTAACGGGCCGCCAGCCTGGGCCCAGGTGAGGGCCGTGGGCCATTAAAAGGACATGTCTGCCCCCCACAGTGGGGGTGAAATCCATTTGCACCCCAGGGTTTATCCAGAGTGCAAACGTTTTTTTTCCACCTCGGGAGATTGGTGTCGCTTGCACAGCCACTCTCCTGAGGCAAAGAAAAAGAAAAAAGATGCGGCTAGGAGACCGGAGGAGTGCCGGGACTAGAGCACAAAGCTCCAGTCCAGCAGGTAAGTGGGGAGGGAGGGAGTGGGAAAGGGGTAAGGATTGTTTGGTGAGGGGTGGGGGAGCAATAGGAAGAGGCTCACTCTTGCCTCCCCACATCAAAAATAAATAAATGGCACCACCAGGGGAAGGGACTCAGGTGGCTGGAACCAGCGGCAGAGAATGTACATTCTCGTCCACTGTTCCAGCCACCTGATTGGCAAATGACACTTCCCCAGGTGCAAATGACAGAGAGCGAGTGAACGATAGTGAAACACAAGGCACTTTTTTAATTGGTGTTTTTATTGAATGTTTTATTGATTGTTCAGAAAGCTAGAATAAAATATTCTTTAGATAATATCACTAATATAATAATGCATGTTCACAAAGCTAGAATAAAATATTCCTTAGATAATATCACTAATAGAATAATGCAAAAGTCACAAGTGGACACACTAGTATGCATAGGGATACAGTGTGGTTTGTGTGGGATTAAGCAATTTTAGGAAATCAGACATCAGCTTTCAACAACTGCACTAGCTGAGCATGGCTTCTTACAATTCAGTTCTCAACCCACTCACTCGAAAGGAAGGACTCTCGACTGGGTAGCTGCTCTCAGTTGTAATATTGCCTTCAAGGACTCCTTACCACTTGTATGGACTGATCACCATCTCCTTTCGCTAGACATCAATATCAATAACCTAGAGCCCTAAAAGCCCCCTAATGCACCATCTTGCCTAACCAGGAACAAGTGCAACATTACAGCTGAAGCTTTAATACCCCTGGTAGTCCCCACTCTTAACGCACTACCGGTCACAGTTGATCTGAACCTGTTGGTCAACACCTACAACGAGTCCATGTCTAAAGCTATCGACACCATTGCCCCATTGAAAATGCGTAAAGGGAAACCCAGAGCACATTTGAACTCTTGGTGCACCCCTGAACTCAAACTATTTAGACAAAAAAAAGAAAACTTGAAACACTGTGGAAAATGGTTCCCTCCTCAGAAAACAGAACCAACCTCACTAATATCACCGCTCTATACAAAAATGAGATAATACGCACCAAAAAAGAAACTTTCAACTGCAGGATAAACCAGGCGGATCTAGCACCAGAGAACTATTCAACATTCAAAAGGAACTAGAAAACCCTAATCCTGCTGTAGATACCTGTACGAAGGACAAACCCAGGTGCACTAGCATCCAGAATGCCCTCGCCAACAAAATCACAGGGCTCCAAACTAAAATAGAAATCAAACGACAACAATTTACCAATGGCATAACTACCAGTCCAACCACACCACCGCCTATTGATATTAATTCAGGCTTTACATTCAATAAGGTAACTATACCTGAAGTACAAAACATTATAGCCTCCTTAAAACCATCTAACTGTAAAGGGGACAGCTGCCCTGCTCAGATTATAAAAGATGCAGCTAGGGATCTATCCCCTTCATTTCCAAACTAATAAACTTGTCATTTACCAGCAACTCAGTCCCAAGCAATCTGAAACAATCATGGGTTCTCCCACTTCTAAAAAACAAACACTAGACCCGTCTATACCTACCAATTATAGACCTATCACCACTGTCCCGTTCCTACTGAAAATCCTAGATAGAGTTGCTTACCTACAAATTCAAGACTATCTACAGACAAACCAACTACTAGGAATCCGTCAATCGGGTTTTAGACCTCAACATGGAACAGAAACGGCCCTTGTTGACCTCAAAAGTCAGATCGATGAACTCAAAGATAAGGGTAGTGTTGCCATCCTTCTTCTTTAGACCTCTCAGCAGCCTTTGACTTGGTTGACCATAAAATCTTATGCAACCACCTGTCATCAGCAGCACACTTCTCCCACTCTGCTGTCACGTGGATCCAATCCTTCCTCGCAAATAGAACCATGCGTGTCTTTTCACCCATAGCGGCGGGTGACCCGATCCCCATCACATGTGGTGTCCCACAAGGCTCCTGTGTTTCGCCTACTTTGTATAATATATTTACAAAGCCACTATTCGACCAACTGGACCATCTGGGTGTCACCTACACTAACTATGCAGATGACACCCAGATACTCCTAACTCTATTAGGTATCTACAGCTCTGACGTCGGCCGGATTAACAAAGTCTTCACCATCACTCAGGCATGGATGGCCATACATGGCCTCTGCCTAAATGATGATAAGACTGAACTGCTCTTTGTCGGCTCTCCCAACAACCTCCTGAAACTCAGCCCCAACTACAACAGCATTATTATTGATGGAAATACTATACCCATTGCTAAAAGCGTAAAAACACTTGGTTTCTACCTAGATGCCAATACCAACCTCTCTAAACAAATCAACATGACTGCCTCAGTCACTGCCTACACAGGTAAACTGATCAGGGCCCGCAGACCTCTGCTGTCCTCTTAACAGCTGCCTCATATTAGCCAGGGCACTTATACAGTCCAAACTGGATTACTACAACGGCTTATATTTAGGCGCAAACAAATCCATAATCAACAAACTGCAGGTTCTCCAAAACAACGCACTCCGAGCTGCACTAAATATTCCCAGGAGAGAGCACATTTCTACTATTAGAAAATCTTGCAAATGGCTCTCCATACAACAAAAAATCAACCTAAAAACTATTTGTCTCACCTACAAAGCCCTGAACCACCAATCCCCTCCATACCTCACCAACAAATTCAGCATGAAATTATCTACCAGAATCACCAGATCCACTAACACACTATGCCTGGTGGTGCCCAGATACACCCTAAAAAGAGCCGGCAGAACCAGCTTCCCGGTTCTAGCCTCCCAACTCTGGAATACACTTCCACTGGACATCAAATCTATCTCCACCTTTCAATCATTCAGAAACCACGTCATTACCTGGTTACTGAATAAAAACTAACACTACCTCATGTCACTCCGGACACCATATACACATACCCTAGCATTCACTCTCTCCTACCTATGTGTTCGAAGGTATTATTTCTGTATTATACCTGTGTACATACTATATAAACTGTATAATTTCTATAATATAATCTGTACAATAACTGTATAATTGTAAATTGTATAATTCTGCACAAACTGTCTAAATGTACAAACTGTATCCTGTAACCATTACCTTAAGCACCCATTTACCCCTAGGTCAGGCGCGCTATATAAATAAACAAACAAACAATAACTATCTTTCAATGTGTTGCCTGTCATTGTCTGCACAGTCTCTCCGTGGTCTTGCCTCTCTCTAGTCACCCTATTTGGTTTCAGTGTCAATGTCGATGCACGCATCTCCATGCACCCTTTCTATGCTCACTGTGTCCCTTTGGAGCATTTACTGTATGCCATCTCTGTTCCATGTCTCTCGTTCTGCTTGGCTCTCTCTGCTACTCTCTGTTTACCCATGTTCTCTCTCTGTCTCCATCTCTCTTTCTATCTCTTTGTCTCTAAGTGAGACAGATGTTACCCTGCAACATCTGCTCTTCAAGTCACATTCTCTCACCCTATTGTTAAGGAGCCATGTCCTCCTATCTGTTATTTTAGTGCCATATATGTATTGCTTTCCGTGTGTTTTTTTATAAATACAAATTTGAAAACGTGCTTTCTGAATTTCACACGACCATTAGTCTGTCTACGGTTGATGTAAAAAAGCCACGTCTCCAGGCACTCTTTCTTAGCACACCATACTTCTTTGTGACTTTTTCTCCCTTTCTTCCCTGTGTAGATGCAGTAGTGCTTTCCCCCAGGGAGGTACTCAGATCAATACAGTAGCAGCAAAAACCAGGCTCCCCCAGGCAGGGGTTAATGGCAGCGTGTTTGGTCTGCGCCGTTCCTCTTAGCTCTCCTTCTGCCCAACTGCATGACCACTCTCTCTGGAGAGATCCGCAGTCAGGCCGCCGTTGTTGCGTCCTTGTCACCTCCCCCAGTCGGAAGTTTCTTTCTGTCAGTGGACTGGCAGAAGCCACGTGTTCTCTCCCCCAGGCAGGAGTTCTCTCTATTTGGCAGCAGCAGTGCACAGAAACAGGTGCAGCAGAGGACATCGGCCACGTCCCTTTGTTGTGGGGCGTCCTTATGGTCCCACGGCCGACCTGATCAGTGACGCGGGCACACAGCGTACAACTATGTTGCAATGATCACATGGCTGGATGGCTGCAGTGGTTACACAGTAGGCCGAAGGTTGACACGGTCACGTGGGCTTATGTTGGTGCATGGTCACCCACAGTGGTGGAAATGAAAAAATGTTGGGGGGATCCCACAACACAAGGGCCGGGGTGGGGGAGGATTTGGGGGGCGGTACCTAGACGGCGTGGTCTAGAGGGGCCGGGGCAAGTGGTGGACATCCAGCAATGCTGGAATACTTTAAACAAAAAAAATGTTTTGTTCATGGGCTTAGGCTGCTGAATCTGGCCGGATCCCGAGAGCCGGCTCCATATCTGATGCCAGATCTCAGATCACCCGAGACCCGGCCCAATGACCAGCACTGGTCACCCAGACTTATTATCTTGGCCGTGGTAACACGGCTGTGGCGGCATCCAGCTTGCGCCCTTGTTATCTCACCCAGGCAGGGGTTTTCTGTGGCTCCCGTCCGCCTTGGGCCAACTGCAGGCTCCCCCAGGCATGAGTGATTTGTGGTGATGTGCAAGGCGCATGATGAGCAGCGCTCCATGTTGCCCCATCTCCAGGGGCCCCAGGGGTCACCGAGTTGTACCCAACGCAGCGACGGCCGCGTCCTCTCTCACCCAAGGGGAGAGGGTCACACTTCTCTCCACTGGCCTGGGTCACCCAGGTTATCCATGCTGATCTGGGATCACTCAGATCGGTGGGGGGCTGCAGTACCGTGGTCCCACGGCGTCAACCTGCATACATAACAGAGACAGAGTTGCCACGCAGGGAGACTGACGCTTTGCTCTTTCCCCCATGTTGTTTACATTTTGAAGGTGCTGGGGGCGTGCCCAGCTACATCACCTGCTCCTGGCCACAATGACTATTTCTTGTTTTGTTTGTTTTTCTTTGTTGCCCCCACCCTCTATGGCGGGAAGCGAGCAGTGCAAGCTGGGGGGGGGCAGATAGCAGTGCGCGGGTCCGTAGATACCCTCGTCACCAGTGTTATGGGGTCAGCCTGTCCCATGGTGGTGGTTGTACACTAGAGTGCAGAGTGACCCGTCCGGGCCATGACGCATCCAGCAGCACCGGGCTGCAAAAGACCACACAGACACAGGGATTAGTGTTGCTGTAACTGCTGAGCGGGAAACGCCTCGGCCCATTTATGTATTTATTTATTTATTTATTTATTTATCTATCTATTTATTTATTTATTTATTCACATTTGTATAGCGCACTTACAGCCCAGAGGCATCTAGGCGCTGTTACATGAAAGTTTTAAATTAAGTGATTCACAGGTAACCGTAACGTCTCTTGGTTACAGGTACATTGGTATACGTAAATATGTGCAGTCAAAATTACAGCATTGAGCATTTGAGAGTATTCAGACAAAAAGCTTGGTTTTGAGAGGTTTGCGGAATGCATGGTGGGACTCAATGGTTCTTAAGTGCATGGGAAGGGCACATGCAACCATTCAACATGTGACTGAGCATGTACCTCATGGTGTCGTGCTGAGGTCACAGCTGATAGCACTCCTCTGTTCCTGTTTTTGTAGGATTTGTAGATCCTGCACAAATGTGCACTTCCTGCCCGCAAGGTATTATGTGGAGCCCGGAGAGTGTACCGGCAAGTAACCTAGACCGCTACTTAACTTCTTTTGACAATGGAACACCATCACAGTACATTTCAGAGTCTTTATACTTGTTCAGTATTTTCTTCTGTTCTGCCGAGAGCTGGAATTGGTTCATGGCCTATCTTGCTGTGTTGCACTGAAATTGTAGTTGTGCATTCTTGTTCTTCTAATGTCGCAGGCGCTGTTTCTAAAATGTCAGCTTGGATGGTTTCATCGTTCCTTTCTCTGATATCTAAGCTGCCCGCCTGTTGCTCATTTATTTTATTGTGCATTTGTAATGCGCTTATGCATCAAGTAAATTGTGTTTCAAATCGCCCACAGGGCAACGAGGAGGGAACATGGAAATCAAAGGCAAGTATAGCAATTAAAGAGAGACTAGGCCTACTAGGCCTTGTAAGCATTCAGAACGTGCAAGTCCAGAGAGAGAGCGAAGGGATGAGGGAGGGCGGGGGTTGGTTGAAAGTGCTAGGAGTACCACAGAGTGAAGTGCTAGGGAGTATGTTGCAGGAAGCTGTTAAGTGACTGGCAGTGAGCACTTGGTAAGAGTGGTCAACTGCCAATAAATAAGTGCAGGCCTGTGATAGCATAGGCAAGTGGGTGCCAAGGCAAGTGCTGGGAGTGGGCGGAGTCTGAAGGCGATTGGGGGTGGGAGGCCAGGACCCAGGTGGACACATAAGGGCCCTAGTCCCCAATGACTGTGGGGATTAGCAAAGGAGGGAGAAGGGGAAGGAGGAGGTGAAAAGGAAAGTCTTGAGGAGCTTCCAGAATTTGAGGAGGTCTGGCTCAAGATGTAGAGGAAGGGGTCGGGTGTTCCATAGGAGGGAGCCTCCTGAGGAAAGAGATAGGCCACCAGCTCGCTGTTTAGCGAAGCGCTTGACACGCAGAGAGTTGGTGCCGAAAGAAAGTAAAGATCTGGAGGGAGAGTATTAAGTAAGAGCCAGTTGAGCCAGATAGAGACAGTCATGGAGACAGCGCGTGAGGAAACTTTGGGCCTGTTCCTGAACTCACTCAATGGTCTGGATTGATTTTTCACACTTTCTTGGATATTCTTCCGACATACCACATCCTCGTGTCCTTGTAGTTGTCCAAACCCCTACCCCCCATGCCCACCCTCTTAATGGAGGGCCATATTTGAAAGTAATATCTTGGTTTTTGCACTGTAAACCACCTACTTTCTACTCTGCATTGTTTTTTATATCAGACTTTTGTTTTGTGCTGGACTCTTTGACTCACTGTAGCATGTCTGTGATGCTACCTGACTCACATTCCAACTCCTTAAGAACCCAAAGTGGTGCAAGTGCGGAGTATCCGCTGCAATTACGCGTCAATTGAAAATGGCTGACATTGATGACTAAGTTGGGAGTTAGTCGGTGTGCTCCAACAGCCTCCTGTCTTAAGGCTGCAGCTAACTGAAGACCCCCTTTTAGTAACCAATTGGCTCTTTCCACTTGGCCTTTGGTTTCGGGAAGATACTGTTCAGGTTGTTGTGGGATTGATGTTCTTGGCCTTAAGGAATTACCCTATTATTCTGGATGCCATTGGACCAATCCAGGCCTAGTTACTCCAACACTGCAGGTAGCCATTCCACAGGTTGCATCAATGCCTGCCTGCAATGGAGTTGCTTGTCACAGTTCATGCATGCGTGTCAGTATAGCGCCACAATTTCTATGTCAACATCCATTGCTGGCCTGGAGATCTCTGGCATGCTTTTACTGATAAGCTTGGTTCCAAGATGCCGGTCATGCACAGGTAAAATGATAAACAGCCTCTAGGCACTGCTTGGAACGATCTTGTTGTTCCTGAATAGAACTTCTCCTTGGAAAAATGTGGGGTACATTTACCAGCCCAGCAGAACTCCCCTACATCACCAAACTGCATTTTCAGCAGTTACAAGAAGAATGGCTGCACTGGCTCTGCTGAGCACTATTCCCTTGCATCAAAACTGCATTTTGCAGTCACAAAAATAATAGCTGCGCTGTCTTTGCTGGGCACATATGGGGCGAAATGAAACATAGAACACTTTGAGAATTGCTGCAAGTCATTTTCTTCATGTGCACCAAAAAGGAAGAATTCAAAAGCAGCCTAGTGCAGCGCTGCTATGCTGTCAGCTCAAAACTTCCCACTGAAAAAGAAAATATTCTGTGTTTAAAATGGTTTTGCACTGATGCCATTTCCATTATTTTCAACATTACACAGTTGGTTCCAGTGAGACACATTCTTGCTCATCTACATTCAGGCTGTACAACAGCAAAGCAGGGCAGTCCTCCCTGAAAGGCATTATGTGTCAAATGAAATCTGTGAACCAGCAGAGAAATTCACTTCCGGGCCATACAGCAAGTGTTTTACTTTTGCAACAATCTAACACAATCTAAACTCTTCACAGAAGGCGCTCTCTCTCTATCTCCTTTTGCTTGATGTCAGTTTCAAAGAACCCTTGTGTTGAACAGATTCCTGTGTATTAGAAATTGACCATGGCTAGGGAAATGTTCAGAATAAAGATGCGAGGAAACATTGCATTTGTAAAGGGACATCCAAGTAAAATGAACCCAGGTGTAAAATGTTGCTTTTGCCAAGCAAGAAAAGGCCTTTTTGAAAGTAAATGTTAAAATGATGCCCTGTGCTTGCACAGCAATGTCATTGAAGATGGGGATTTGCTCTATAATATACATGATAATATTCACAAAAAGACTTGGTTTTGTGAAAGAAAGTAAAAAAATAAATGTTTGTTTGAAAACAGCAGAATAAAGGGGCCTGGCCAGGAAATTGAAAGCCACTAAACCTTCCTGGGACAGGGATCTCCCCCACCCACTATGAATGGGCTAAGGTGGAGAATCTAGCAACCTCGTCAGACAGAGCAGCATTGCTTCAGCATGACACACTAGACTGCCCTGGCGCAGAGGTGTGAATTCCTGGTGACACCTCCCCTCTACTCAAACTGAAGGACTTCAACAGCGAATCTATGGCAACCCTGGGCTAAGCTGACCAGAGCCTGACATTTTGCTGGGGGTTGGAAAGACTGCCCATATTTGGAAAACAAAGGCAGCCCATTTGTTTCCAGATGATGTGCAGATCATGACATTTATTTCAGTAATCAAAAGACATATAATTGTGAAACTATGACCGTTTAAATGTCATGTTTGCGCCATTCAAATAAGACATTGTAGGTTTTCCTAGCATGTTAGGGATGCAAACGCCAGGAAAATGTCATTTCTGGGGAAAGCCTGCTTGGTACAGTTTGGAAAATTAATGAAAACATACCCTGTGATAATATGTATTTATGTAGGAAATGGTGGAATTTTAGGTGAAATGTTTTCCATGGAAATGGCGAAAGATTGCCAGAATGACTAAACAGCATCGCACTGTCTTGGGATTTGGATCAGCATGTGTCTCGTAAAATATGGAGTCTGCCTATCTAATTTTCCTGATGATGACATGTATAAAAAATATGTGTTTTGTTCCTTAACTTATTTTGGCAAAGTAACTTTGGTGAAACAAAAGGTACATCATAGAACACCCACCCCAAAACTGAGCCACTTCCTTCAGTCCAATCTCCTTACAGGGAGTAGGCGGCATTACAGCTTGACCTATCCGATTTAGAAGTATGGCTATTTTAGTTCGGCCCACATAGTAAAAATACTCCGATGTCATCCGGCCTATAAAGGTGGAGACATCCAAAGCTCATGACACACAGATTCCAGAAAAACAGACAGACATTCAAGAAAATCCAGCATTCATAAAGCAACATCCAGAGATCAGATATTCCACATTCACCCTGCAAGATTCCAGATTCCAGAAGCCAGGCCAGCGCTAGCTGACTCTATCCAGGCAGAACCACTGATCCAGAATTAAAACCCTACTAAATTCCAATAATTCAGGGAGAAAGGGGAAAAGGCTGTGGTACCCTATTTGGGAGTATCTTATGACCAGACCGTCTTTGCCCCGCTAACTGCATCCCCAGCTGACGCACCTCGCTGTCCCCAGTAACCAGATTAGGCCCAGCTGTCCCTTCCAGGAGAGCCCCGCCACTGCACAGAGACCAGATCTTGCCTCACTGGCCAGGAACCCGGTTCGCTGTCCATGCTACCCCATTCGAGTGCTGATTTTAAGTATTTCCCTTCCCCAGTAACCAAAAACTACATCCCTTGGTTTGTTACCTTGTCCTATGTCAAATCCCATAGAAATCCGATAACTGCCCAAGCAAAATCCTTAAAATTGTCAGAATCCTGTGTGCACCCTGTTCTTAGGAAAATCTTTAGCAATCTCCATGTGTTAGCACCATTCTTCCCAATCATTTCAGTCTGTTGTATAAGTCCTTAGCACTTTTTGGAATACATTAATTAAATTCCCATCTAAAGAGACAAAAGGTGTGAAGAGGTTACACTTGCAAAGTAAGCTGTGTCGCGGGCGGCGTTCCTCTTTTCTAGCCAACAAAATATAGTATCAGTAAAACTTGTCATTTTCCTTTTAAACTGATTTTCCCTGGGCAATTACTTTCATTTTAAAAAACAATGTTTTCCTTTCTCTGTAAGAATCCCATGCTGTCATGCATCCAGAGTCACCCTGTGGAATCAGAAAATACAATCTTAAGGCTTTTACTGTCACGACTCGCTCCCTTCGCTCCCGTTCCCACCACTTGGGGGCATGATTTGGGGTTTATTCCCTACTGGACTTTTCCTCCGAACATTATACTACAGTGCTGTGAAGAATTGGGAGCGCTAAATCCCTATTTTCCAAGCTACTTCCCTTCCGGATCCATTCCAGGTTTTTGGCAGCCAGCATGCTTCTTTAACCAAATGACTATGCTTCCCAGAATGCCTGGCCCACTGCTCCACCTCCACCCTTGCAGGACAAGGTTGGGTGGAGGATAGGTAACAGCTGTGGCTGCAGGTGCAGCAATCAGCACACCCGAGGCGTGTGCTCGTTAAGCAGCTTTAAAAGCCTCAGTCTTACTTCAGTCCAGCGCTGGTCATCGTTTGCAGTGTTCCTGTTGTGACTAGTCCCGTGTTCCTTGTTCCTTGCCTTTGCACCTAGTTCCTAGTTCCTGTTTTCTTGTTCCTCCGCCCTGAATCTCGGATTCATGCGCTAATTGATTTCTGCTCCCTTGATTCCCTTTTTGTCTTCCTCTGTTTGCAGGCAGCATTTCTCAGTGCTTTCCCCTTTTAGATGCAGCCCAGTTTGTCTGTGTTCTGTATTTCTTTGACGCTGTCCTTTGCTGCTGTAAATCCGTATGCCTTAGCCTTCCTCTTAGATTAGCTTCCTGTCTTTTCCTTGGAGGGGTAGGGAGAAGTTTGCATTGGTTATTTCGTTTTTCCCTGCTCCTGATCCTTACTTTCTATTGGGATCCATTCCATGTTTTCCATTGCACTTCTACATTTATTTCCCATTTGATTATTAGGTGTGGTGTGCGGTTGTAGCTAGCTCTTGTGTGAATGCTTATGTTTTCCTCACTAATTTGTAATCACTATTCCAACTTAGGTATTTAGTTTTCCTCCCTTTGCTGTTCTAGCCTTTCGGGGTCCCAGTTTCATCAACAGGATTCGTGGGCTAGCTGACATTCAAGAGGTTTATCTCGTCCTCGTGAGTACAGTTCTTTAGTTCCCTTATTTAATTACCATCAAGAGTGTTAGTACACAGATCCTGTCATTGCTTGCCCTCCACGTGGGTTTAGCGCTGTCAGTACCTGTAACAGCAATTGGGGGTAAGGTGCTTGCCGACTTTCCTCGCGGTCAGGTGCTTACCCCACATCCCTTTTCATATATTGGTTTTGATGTCACACTCTATTTGCACTCCTGGGTTCTAGCATACATGAGTCGTTGTTCCTGGGTGCACATTTCCCTTGCCATATTCGCTGCCTTTGTACTCGCCTGACTAATCCTGATAGAATGACCAGCCCAAAATTCCCATTGAATATGGCAAGTTTAAGAAAGAGAAAGAAAGGCAGCAAGGCCTCTAACAAGTTTGTACAAAAAGCTTCCCCTACGTTTACCTGTGACAATCAAATCACTAGTCCTGACTTAAATGAACTCCTTGTCACGAATGGGCATTTACGTGCAAAGTATTTTTCCCATAGGATGGCACATCCTACATTGCCTGATCCTAGTTCTATCTTTTGTTTTGATCCCGATTCTATGTCAGCGCACGCCTTAGCCGCAGAAAACAACACACTGTTAGACTTATTATACAAGAGTCCCTCTGTTGTTGAAACCCATGATTCCAGTTGTGCTTCACCTCAGATAGAACAGTTTCATGATACACACATAAAGAATGGAGGGGTTTCTTGCATAACCTCTGTTTTCTACCCTCAGTCTAAAGCATACTCCGTTGCACAGGTACATACTGTAGTCCCTAATGCCAAGAGGTCTAATGTCAATAGTTTGTTTAAGGGAAACACAGACCAAGTTGGTAAGAGAAACTATAAATCACAGAACCTGCAAGCAGTAGAGGACAATGTACAATCGGTGCACATCCAGATTGCTAGTGCAGGATCCAGCCCTGATGCCACTATGCCTCCCCCTGTGCCTACTGATAGTGATGTACAGTTAATGCAGGGCATGCTAAGAGCTAAGCTTGAGGAGTTAAGACAAGAATTCATTTCTTTACAAGAGGAGAATAAAACCTTACACTCTTTACTGAATACACCTCAGACTTTATCTGTTGATGTGGAGGAAGTGAACACTGTTCAGCCCCTGAGTGCAGAGACTTTGGTAAACCATGATATTTGTCGATATGTTAGATCTATTGGGAGTGAAGGTCTTTCGTCTAGCACAGCGCTTAATCTGGGCACAGTTTCTAACAATTGTTCTGCTGTTTGTCAGGGATTGCAGTTAGCTGAAGATTTACAAGCCACTCCTTTACCAAAAATTACCTGTGTAGCAGTTGGTCATAATTCTGAGCTAGCACACATACAAGCTTCTGATTTCCAAACACAATCCACAATGGTGGCATACACAGATTCAGTCACTACAGTAGGCTTAGGCCCTGCTCTTGATACAGCTGCTGAGACTGAAGTAGATGTTAAAGCTGAAGTGGAAAACGATGTTACCTCTGGGTTCACTCTTCCTTCTGCCAATTCTGATCAATACGAACAGTCAGAGACAGTACAGATTTCATGTTCTGATGGACTCATTCCACAGTATACAGAACCAAAAAACCGCCAGGCGGTCCCTGAACTGTTGATTGATAATCTGCCTCTTTCAGAAGCTAAAACAGAGGAATGGACAATTGACGAAATCCTGATTAACAGAGACTTTACTATGGTGATTCCACTGGTTGATTTTGACTTCTACAAAGAAAGAGACTCTGTGTCACCCACTAAAGAAAGGGACTGCAAGGGTACAGCTCAGTCTTTGGTTACTGGTATCAAGGAGTCTACTGCCCTAAAGGTGCCCTTCATTCCTGAGCCACCAATGTGTCTGTCAACTTCTGAGACTTCTGTCTGTCCTCCTACAACAATTGACTCTTCTATGATCCAATCCACAGCCCTGCAGTCATCTTTGGCACACGTGTCTTCAACCAATGAACCGCTGTCATGTCTGCCATTTACTCAAGAGCCAGTCCCAAAGACCTGGACATGTTTGTATCCAGCAACTGAGATTGCTTCAGCTTGCATGCCTTCAGCCTCAAGGTTTCCCCTGGCCTGCCTGTCTTCAGCTACAGTGACTCATCCTGCAGATCATCCTTCAGCTTTAGAGACTCCGGTAGTCCATCAAAAGTGCATGTCTTCAGTCCCGGAGTATACTGAGTATTTGCCTTCAGTTCATGAGACGCCTGTATCCTGCTTAGCCTCGCTGCCAATATCAGAGGTATACCTGTCTACACCATCAGATCCTGCTGTATTTTCTTCTGCTCCAGCGATTCCTCCTGAATCCCAACCATTTACTGTCGATGAACTGCTAGCTTGCCTTTCTTTTGCTTCAGGAGGAGCACCAGAATGCCTGCCTTTTCCACAAGACGATTCTCCCAACTGTTTCACTTTAGCATCAGAGCCTCCAAAAGATGCAGCATCAGAGTTTGAGACTTTTGCCAGCTCCCGCTTCAGAGTCACCAAACTGGACCAAGTGGTGAGTCAGAACCACTCACCTGGGTGTGCACAGGGGGTGGTGCAGACCGGCATATTACCTACAGGACTTGTGCAACAGAATTCCGCCAAGAAGCACCAGTCGGGTGCTAGTAGCCAAAGGAAGGGAATGACTGCTGCAGTTCAAAATGTGTCTGTTATTGCTCCTTCTGCGAGTCTGCCTGAAATACCAAGTACTGCATCTATCACTCCTATCAGTATGCCAAACGTCCCTGCGGTTGTATCCCACGTGCAACAAAGTGGCTACACGACTGTCACCAGGAGTACCAGCCTTGTACAACCCATTGGACTTCCAGATCGCCAAGGCGTAGAACATGTGCAGTCAAACCTTAGTCACTTTCAACCACAAGCCTTTTCCCAGATGGATGACAGAAGGAAATCTGAACCTCTACCTCAGCCGCCACCTTCTCTAATGGCTGAACATAAACCTTTCCTGAAGCCAGCAATTTCCTCACCTCCCGCATGTCCACTCTCGGCAGAAAGGCTAACAGAGCTTCTACCATTGTCTAAGGCATGTTGCACCAGCCTGCCTCCCTCCTCAAAGACTTATAAGGGTCCACTCCCAGTGACTGAGTTTCCTGGACCTTCCAACTCTGCTTCTGGTCCTGCAAGTCCTTCATGCCTTTCTTCGAACCATGAGTCTCTTCCTCACCAGAAGCCACCGTTTCCATCAGTACCACCTCCAAAGACAAAGCACTCCTAACATGGAAGTCCATCTGCCTTTGCCCACAGGCCACCATTTCCATCAGTGCCACCTCCAAAGAAAAAGCACTCCCATCATGAAAAGAAGATGTCTCGTGCGGGTGGCGGGCACCCGAAGACGGCCGTAGGAGGGGGTATACTGTCACGACTCGCTCCCTTCGCTCCCGTTCCCACCACTTGGGGGCATGATTTGGGGTTTATTCCCTACTGGACTTTTCCTCCGAACATTATGCTACAGTGCTGTGAAGAATTGGGAGCGCTAAATCCCTATTTTCCAAGCTACTTCCCTTCCGGATCCATTCCAGGTTTTTGGCAGCCAGCATGCTTCTTTAACCAAATGACTATGCTTCCCAGAATGCCTGGCCCACTGCTCCACCTCCACCCTTGCAGGACAAGGTTGGGTGGAGGATAGGTAACAGCTGTGGCTGCAGGTGCAGCAATCAGCACACCCGAGGCGTGTGCTCGTTAAGCAGCTTTAAAAGCCTCAGTCTTACTTCAGTCCAGCGCTGGTCATCGTTTGCAGTGTTCCTGTTGTGACTAGTCCCGTGTTCCTTGTTCCTTGCCTTTGCACCTAGTTCCTAGTTCCTGTTTTCTTGTTCCTCCGCCCTGAATCTCGGATTCATGCGCTAATTGATTTCTGCTCCCTTGATTCCCTTTTTGTCTTCCTCTGTTTGCAGGCAGCATTTCTCAGTGCTTTCCCCTTTTAGATGCAGCCCAGTTTGTCTGTGTTCTATATTTCTTTGACGCTGTCCTTTGCTGCTGTAAACCCGTATGCCTTAGCCTTCCTCTTAGATTAGCTTCCTGTCTTTTCCTTGGAGGGGTAGGGAGAAGTTTGCATTGGTTATTTCGTTTTTCCCTGCTCCTGATCCTTACTTTCTATTGGGATCCATTCCATGTTTTCCATTGCACTTCTACATTTATTTCCCATTTGATTATTAGGTGTGGTGTGCGGTTGTAGCTAGCTCTTGTGTGAATGCTTATGTTTTCCTCACTAATTTGTAATCACTATTCCAACTTAGGTATTTAGTTTTCCTCCCTTTGCTGTTCTAGCCTTTCGGGGTCCCAGTTTCATCAACAGGATTCGTGGGCTAGCTGACATTCAAGAGGTTTATCTCGTCCTCGTGAGTACAGTTCTTTAGTTCCCTTATTTAATTACCATCAAGAGTGTTAGTACACAGATCCTGTCATTGCTTGCCCTCCACGTGGGTTTAGCGCTGTCAGTACCTGTAACAGCAATTGGGGGTAAGGTGCTTGCCGACTTTCCTCGCGGTCAGGTGCTTACCCCACATCCCTTTTCATATATTGGTTTTGATGTCACACTCTATTTGCACTCCTGGGTTCTAGCATACATGAGTCGTTGTTCCTGGGTGCACATTTCCCTTGCCATATTCGCTGCCTTTGTACTCGCCTGACTAATCCTGATATTTACACCATGCAAAGAGAAATACACCAACACAGGCTTGTAAAAGATTCCCAGAATCTTTATTGCAATACTGTACAGTTTACAAAACAAAGTGCACAAATAGCTATTTGGCCGTCAGTACATCACAGAGACCACCAGCAGGGTTCAATGTGAGCAGTGAACAGGAATTGCTAGCTGGACATCAACGTATTTATACAGTTTCTTTATAACGATGTCCAGCCTCCTACAAGTTAATCATGCACTGGGCTAGGGTCGCGCCAGGTTCGTTCCTAATTTACATATCTCGTGCATGCGGTATACTTTTTAATACATTTGCTAACAAACACTATTATTCTCTGGGTTTAACTTTACATTCTTTACACATTGCTTTAATGCAGGTCAAACAGATGTTTCGCATGACATGTTCAAATAGCGTTATTGTTCTTATATACTTGTAGGTTAACATCGCCGATTCAAGTAATCCCCTGATCCCGAGGTCAACAAAGGACAAGGTCTACATGACCCTAACATGTAGCCTGCAGGCAGGTTGGACATTAACTCTCCTACAGAGGTTGAAGAGGTTAAAGCAAGAACAAGAGAACACAGGTCGGCCATTTTAGGCCACGGAGTGACTTTGCACGAATACCTAAAATGGAGGCTTGATTCACTTAAGGTCGCAACCTTGCAATATGGATTTCCTCGCAAAGCGACTGGGCATAGGCCAACATATACAATGAGGACGAAACAATATTATATCAGTTTTAACAAACCCTCCTTTTGGCCTATGCCAAGCGCTAAACTACCTTCAACCACTTTGCGACTAACTCCACATTTCAACTTCCATACACCCGAATCATTATCAGACATATCTATTGCCATTAGATCAGACACTAGAGTTTCTTTTAACACATACTCCTTGGAAACCTTATCTGGGGCGTATATTTTATGCCCTAATACACTTGCTGCTTGCGTGCAACACCCCCCTAATACTGAACATATACCAGGGAGACACTGTATACAACAACAAAGGAACAGAAAACTACCCAAGATAATCAACAGGGCCGAAAACAACTTCCATCCCCATGACATTAGGAGGTTCCAAACCCATGCACTAAGTTCCCAATTTCCCTCAGGAACATGTACATCCGAACTAAGAACATGTAGATTTTGAATCGCCCTAAAGATTGTTGGAGAGGAGTCTGGTACGTAAACGCAGCAAGCGGACCCCACTAATTTACATACTCCTCCACGCTCTGCCAGAATGACATTTAATGCCATCCGGTTCTGAAGAGCTACTAATCTTATCGCTTTCTGTTCTAACGTCATATTATAGAGTATGTCAGTGGTCCGGTTGATGGTTCTCTCCAGTACTCTCGCTAGTCCCCTGATATCTTCTGAATTCGTAATTTGCCCAAAAAATGGCACAAAGGATTTCATGATGTCACCTAGAGTTTGCGCTGGAGTATCCCCTTTCACACCTCGTCGTGGACGAGTCTTCGAAATTTCTGCAGTACTGGCTATAAATACCCCAGGTAATAGAATCCCTAAATAGCAGGTTCCTTGCCAATCCCTGGGCAACCATGGAAATGCCACATTATCGCAAACGAATTAGACAGGTTCACCTACGTACAGAGGTCTGTTCTCACTAGTCAAATTTGCAACATTGGCGCATTTTCTAAAATTACCCATTGACCGTGTTCCATTCCTCTGTATGCAGAAGGATACTGAATTGGGGCTATGGTTAACAGAATAAGATGGAGGCGTGGCATCCTTATTGCCTATTGCCTATCCTCCCTAGCTGTCCCGGGAGGATAGCTCAGCAGCAGCGTGCGCGTCTTGGAAGCAAGACGACACGAAGCAACAACAGGTTCGATCCCCGGGTCCGCGCTTAGAAACCTCTGGGTTTTAAGCGCGTTATAAATATGTAACTAAGACAAAAAAAAACACAATTACGCAACTAAGAAAAACAAACAATTCCTGTAACAGCGCCTCGATGCTTGCGGGCTGTGTGAGCGCTTTATAAATAATAAATAAATATAGGAGCCATTTTGAAAGAGATCAAAGACTGAAAAGGATGAGACAATCTATCAGAGGGCCTAACAGACGCAACGTTTGGCTTACTCCTATTTGCAAAAAGCGAGCATCCCAGGGGCTTCAAAACTATTCAAATATGTACCATCAAAGTTCCCTGAGATGCTGTCATTCCATCGGCCATAAAATAGTGCTCTAAGAGAAGCATAACTAGCAAGTGTCAAAGGTAAAGGATGAATATACCAACCTAGCCTATTATCCCCATGTTGCGGTAGATGTGAGCAGATCCAGCAGTTGGTTCTATTCAAAATTGCATGAATGGCATTCATTATTAACAAAAGATTATTATCCGTCTATGCGAAGAATCTCTAGGCGATAAGGTATGCAATTGCACGGAAGGAGTGGGGAAAACAGATACATTTTCAACAGGTAAAAAGTCCTCTAGCTGATATGCTTCCTCCAGATACCATAACCCAAAACCAATAGTTACTACAAACCCAGTTATTAGTACTAAAAGGCAACATTACATTTTCGGGGTCCCCTTACACGCTTGTTCATTGTCTCTGCTAGCCACATATGTATCTAAAAGTTCAGTGCGAGCGGTAGCGGGTGCAGGCATCGTCGTCTTCAATCGAAAAAACACCAATTGTTAGTTTGCTGGCGACTCCAGTCGCGCGTCTTCTTAATGTCTTTCCCACAACCCTTAGCCAACAGAATCCTTTCGTACAGTCGTGCCAAAAGGCAAGCCCTCAAATGATTTCCTCGATCGCACAGTTAAACCGTGCGGTACGTCTATCTTCTTGGACGTAAATTATATTTCACAATTTCTGGTGCCGAAGGATCGGATAACAGTATGTCGTCACTTCCCACTGGAGGTGGCGAGTGAACGGAAATGGGATCAGAAAATGATTGATCCGGAAGTACCACTGTTGGAGAGTGCAGAGACAAGATGGCCGTTTTGTCTGGCCTTACGAATTCTGGAATGGTCTCCGATACTCTCTTATCGGTTGTTGCTGTTTCGGACACGTTGGTTACAGCATTGGAAAGGGATTCTGTGTCTTCTGTATCGTATGGCACGGGCTGCGGGATCCGTTTAGTGTGTGTCACGTGGATCCAGTTCTTACGCCCTGCTACCCGCACAGCAGTCTGGGTGACTAGCAGGACCTGATAGGGACCCCTCCACCGAGGTGCAAGGCAAGACGGCCTCTCGAAAACTTTCGTGAGGATCCAGTCCCCCGGTCATAGACTGTGACCAGGACCCTCGTATCGTACAGGTAATGCCTCTCGCACCTGGTGATAAATTGAAAATAGATTTTTAGTCAACTGGTTACAGTAATCTGAAAGAAGCACATTCTCTATATCCTGCAACGAGCGACTTTTTGGCATACTCCAAATATTAGCAGGCCTCCCCATTACCACCTCAAAGGGAGAGAGCCCAGTCTTAGTTTGAGGAGTTGTTCTCATCGACAGCAACACGATCGGTAAGGCGTCTGGCCATTTTAACTTGGTGCCAGCACACCTCTTAGCGAGCTTGTTCTTTATAATGCCGTTATGCCTTTCCACTAATCCGGCACTTTGGGCATGTCTGGCCGAATGGAACCGTTTATCAATCTGCAATCCTTTGCATATTTGTAGGATTACGGCAGCGATAAAGTGTGGCTCATTATCCAACCAGATGATTCTCGGCAGCCCGAACCTAGGAAAGAACTCCTTTAACAGAGTTTTTGCCGTGGTTATGGCTGTTGCATCTCTAACAGGGAAGGCCTCAACCCACTTGCTAAATGCACAAATGACAACCAACACATATTTAAGATTGTTGCAACGTTCCATCTCAAAATCAAAGTGGATAACTTCTAACAGAAGGTGGAGCGAAACTTCCTCTAGGAGTCGAGGTACCTTTTCCTACATTGTGCTGCAAGCAGACCATGCACCCTTGGACAAAGTGCTCCGCAATTTTGAAAATGTTATCATTGGCCCATACACTGTGTAACATTTTAGTCAATTTACGCGCGCAGACATGGGTCGGACCATGAGCCATAATGACCATCATTGTAATATAGGCGTCAGGGAGTAACCATTTTCCTTCAACATTGTCCACCCAACACCCATCACCATCCAATCTCCCTGCACCTTCAACCCATTTCTTGGTCTCCTCTACAGCAGCATCTGCTTGAATGTCTTTTACAGAATCGATACTTTCACCAAAAGTACAAACATTTACAGTTTCTCTTACAGCATACATTTCTGAACTAAAATCAGTGGCAGTTTGCTTAGCTATCTGATCAGCGAAAGCATTCCCTTTTCCTATATCATCTGTAACCCTTTGATGTGCTGTACATTTTGCAATGGCTAACTGAACAGAGAGTGTGAGTGCTGAAAGTAATTGCACTATTAGAGTGCCATGCTGTATTTCCGTGCCATGTGAGGTCAAGAAACCTTGTTCTTTCCAAAGTCTACAGAAGTTGTGAACTACCCCAAAGGCATACTGACTGTCGGTATATATATTTACTGTAAACCCAGAAAGTTCAAAAGCTCGAGTTAAAGCTATAATTTCTGTGGCCTGCGCAGAATTATGCATAATTCTTTCGGTTTCCACAATCGTGCTTAAAGTAGTGACGGCATAAGCAGCCGTGGATGTACCATTCAGAAGTTTGAAACAAGAGCCATCACAAAATAGCTCTCCTTGTGGGCTATTCAAAGGCGTGTCTTTCAAATCGATTCTATCTTTAGTCTCTTGTTCTGTCGTATAAAGGCAATCGTGTGACGTTTCATCACCATCAACAGTATCTTGCGGGACAGGTAAAAGTTCAGCCGGATTTAATACACAACACCTCTGAATTTGAATGTGGGGAGCGAACAAGATCAATTCGTATCTTGTCAATCATGCAGAAGTGAGGTGTTGCGTTTGAGTCCTATTCAATAAAATATCTACAGAGTGAGGTACCATTAGGGTTAACGCATGACCCAGGACCATTCCCTCACTCTGTTTTACAGACGTAGCAGCAGCAGCGACAGCTCTAAAACATCTCGGCAAAGCGCATGCAACAGGATCAAGGGCGGATGAGAAATAGCCGCATGGCCTATTCTTCCCTCCATGTTCCTGCGTTAACACAGCCAAAGCACATCCATCACGTTCATGCACATACAACACGAAGGCCTTTTCATAATTTGGAGTTCCTAAAACCGGCGCCGAACACAGCGCGGTTTTGAGCAAGTCAAATGCTGTCTGGTGTTCCAAAGTCCATGGCAATGGCAAAGAAATGCCCTTCTTTGTCAAAGCCAGCATTGGTTTAATCGTTAACGAAAAGTTAGGGATCCACAATCTACAGTAAGAAGCCATACCTATCAGGGCTCTAACTTCCTTCTGCGTATTTGGGACAGACATGCCAGAAATAGTTTTTATTCGTTCAGGTGTCAACCGTCTTCCCTCCTTTGACAGGAGATAGCATAGACGACCTCCTGACAACAATATTGGAATTTTTTGAGTGAAGCTTTGTGGCCATGTTTTGCTAGATGACAAAGCAACAACACGGTGCCTTCTTTACAGGCACCCTCAGAATCAGCAGCCAAGAGGAGATCATCTACATACTGTAGTAACGTGCAAGTAGTAGGCAACTCGAGGGTATCGAGCTGCTCTTTTAATGCCCTACTATAAATACTTGGACTCTCAGTGTACCCTTGTGGTGCACGAGTGAATGTAAACGAGCGTCCACCTAGGGTAAACGTGAACAAATACCTACTATCCTTATGTATAGGAATACTGAAAAACACGTTTCGAGGTCAACAACGCTAAAGTGAGTGGCAGAAGCCGGAATCATAGTTAGTATCGTGGTAACATCAGGTACAATGGGAAATTGAGGAGCCACAATTTTGTTAATAGCACGCAAATCAATTATAAATCGAAAAGGAATCGCATTATCACCTTTTTTATATACTGGCAAAATCGGGCTATTACACACACTTCCTGTAATTTCCTCAATTACTCCACCATGTACAAAATCAGAAACTATACATTTCAAAGCATGTTCGCCTTCAACTGAGATCTTATATTGTGGGATGCGAGGCAATTTTACTCCATGTTTCAGAATAATTTGAACAGGTTCAATTTGAAGAATGCCCACATAATTATCATCAATTGCCTATAAGCATTCCGGAATGTTACTGAATTCTGGCGGTAAAGGTCGAGTCAAAAACTGAGAGGCGAGTGATTGCTGAGGTGAAATTGTTAACCGAACTCCGTCCGGGGAACAATGTATTACTGCATGCAATTCCGTCAACAAATTTAACCCCAGCAAATTCTCCCCACAGTTTGTGGTAAGTAGAAATGGACACTGCTCCGTGAAGGGACCCAGTGTTATCGGTACCGGCAAAGAGACCGGACAAACTACAGGTGTGCCTGAAAACCCTACGGAAACATTGGACTGCCCTGACAGGGGAATGTTTGGAACCCGTGAATGGTCAATGGAACACTTTTGTGCTCCCGTATCTACTAAAAATAGATGCTTCCTATTTCCCCACCGCCATCTCAACGTAGGGGCCTTTCTGATGAACGGGAATAGGCGTTGGTTCCAAATCCTGTTTCGGACAATCCTAACGGAACAGAATGTCATCAAAAGGAAGCTCTTCAGAGAGGTACGCGGCAGAAGGGTGATCAAAAATATTTCTATTGTCCACACTCGATACTTGTTTATCCTGTGAAGGAGGTTGCTGTGGAACTAGTGCAAACTGACCTCTGCCAGGGCACCCTGCACCTGGGCGACCTCTGGATCGTCTACCCATGTTCCCAAATGACCTTTGCTGCAAGGTCGGACATTGTGCACGCCAGTGACCTTCCTGTCGACAATAGGCACACTGGTTAATGGTAACCCGCGCCAGGGGCGTACTTCCCTGTGTAACGTACTGACCTCTAAATTGATTACCCCCTCTAGGGTTTATAACAATCTGTTGTAATAGGACTTTTGTTTTTAGATCACCCCTTTTTTTCTCAAGTTTTTCCTTTTCATTATTTACACGATTTTCATAGTACTGAGCCATGTGCAGTACTTCTGATTGAGACTTCGCCTGCCAAGCGCTTTCAGAGGACATAATCTGTAACTGGATGTCAGGCCGCAATCCACGTACAAATTTGTCGACAAACAGCCTTTTCCCTAACTCTGTGCCTAAGTCTTGTCCACTGAAATCTGAAAATACCAGTTCAAACCGATTGAAGAAATCGGTAGCACCCTCAGACTTTCCTTGGACACAGGCCGTAAGCTTGTCCCAAATGATTCTTTTTTCAGGAACTATAGTTTTTAATTTTACAATAATCCTATCAGGCAAAGTTAATATAACTTGAGGCGGTCGCTCGCCAGCTGGTCTTTCTCTGTCGAGCCTAACCATGTTATCCCATGTATCTCCTAACCCAGGTACATCATCTACAGTCCTAATCTGTTTCCAAAAATCAACTGGCAGGAGCACGGGAAATAATAAATCAATATCACTTAAGGTGAATACCGATGATTTTAAGACCGACTCTATTTCTTTATAGAACCCCGTCGGATTCTTTCTTATATCAGGAATAGTGAAGGCGAGCGTCCACCAGATAGCACGATCCTCCCCACAATGAGAGACAATAATGGACTCTCCCAGGATGGGAATAAGGCCAGGACAAAGTGCGGGTGAGCTTAAATGGGAGTTTATCAATCAGAATAGGGCATGCAAAGAACTCTGCAAACTCCGAGAGCGCTCTGTCTGACAATAGCAAAGACAGGCGTATATATTTACAAAAAGCGTCATAAGAACCTACATGCTATAGGGGGCACAAGTTCGCGGGGATTGGGTGGCGACGACTAACTATAGGTGCTGCTGCGATGTGGTTTGCCGTGGTTGGTGGACGTCACTGGTTACCCTCGTGGGTTGGGCTGGTCCGGGCAGGTCAGCTGGGCTCATCCGGGCGGTGTTGTTGTGCCAGCCGTGACCGGTGTCAGTGATAAACGTCTTTCCTGGCTTTCTGCCCTAAGGCCACGCACACCGCAGTCATTCATCATTGCAATATTTTCTTCCCCGGTAAATCTTCCAATAGGTTATTCTACAGGTTAATGCAACACAGGAGGAATGCACCTAGAGTGGGGTCTTTTGGTGATATATCAATACATGGTTACCATCGTCCTGTTGACCGGGTATCATAGGTCGCGAGGTTGGGTCTCAGGGCATGGGACGGGCTGTCCGGGATATTATGTCTCGTTAGAAGTTATTATGAATGTGTTCCTGTAGTGTTGCCATGATATTGGGTGTCCTAATTTTACAGGGGCCATTAACCTAAGGTGAGCCGGTGGGTCGTGGAGCCTAAGAAAGGGCGCCTTTGGATCTGTGTTTTAAGGTCGGGGTTTACTGCTGGGTTGTAAATAATTCAGGTGGCAGGCCGTGGCCTTGGGTGCTGCGGGGGACTGTGAATGTTTGAAGCGGCTCCAGCCGAATTGGAGGAGGTGGAGCAGAGCAGCACAGGCCTCTGCTTTTTCGTCTGGCAGGCTTCACTGGGAGGAACGGGGAATGCCTTGCATGTGCTCACAAAGGTATTTTCCTCATGTGTTGCAGATTTAAGTGGAAGAGACATAAACATTCACATAATATGCAATACTCATTGAGTCTTTTCAAAGCTTATGTTTTTGACATTGTTAGTGCCTTTCATATGGCCATTTCAAACACGTTACCTATACGCTAAGTATTTAACGACCACAACATTTTGTTACATTTCTATACATGTGCGATAAGTGAGGTAGTAGTAAGGTTGGTGGAGCGCGCAGGAACAATCCGCCAATAAGACTGACGGCAGTGACACATGGTGAGCTTGGACATACATATGGTGCATTTTCATGCACCCCTTACGTGAGCTCCCAATAGGGTTGCATTTGTCTTCCCTTGCCCTCGAGCAGCATTAGTTCAGTTATGGCATGGGACCTTGGGGTGCAGTCTTCTTGGTGAAACACAAAACATGAAAAACCCCCGGGCCACTTTTACTATTTGCGCATAGCTACGGGGATGTGGGTGCTTCATCCCAAATGTCATATAAGCACACATTCTGCCATCTTCATGGAGGTTACAGGTTTTTAATCAGGAACGTCGTGGAAAGAAAAGTTTCATCACAGGTGATTTGCTCATTAGTATTTGGGCACTCTGCTTGTGTCAGGGGACCATTGTACAGTTCTTTTCCACCCCGGCCCTGCTGGCCGGGTCATTCTAGAAACAGCGATACACTGCGGAAGGTGAAATGTTACAGTGTTGATATCTACCACTAGCTCATGTCCGTCTGTTCGTGGGAACGGGCTCTCAGCGGATCTGCCAGAGAGCTGCGGCCACAGGGATAAGTGAAGCTCTCCAAGGGTGGGGGCCGCGCTGCGGTGCACAGGGCTCAACCCATCTTTATTTCACAAAATGGTTTCCAGGGCCTAGCTAAATGAAGCATGCTTGGTCAATGTCTTCAGCCAGTGGCCCACCCACCACCTGGGCCCTGGTGGCAGGGGGAACCCCTGACGATCCATGGACTTCACCGGGGGAGAGGATGCAGGGGAGGGGGGTCTCTTGGACCAATCCTCCCATACAATAGATTGCTTTATAGTGTTCACTTCCTGTCTTGAGAACGGGACGTGAACAAACTGCGATACGTAATGTGCAGGAATGTCCACCGCAAGTATTCCTTGTGCAACATCGGCCGCAATCTCAACTTTCGGGACAAATGTCGGAGGGACCTCTCTCATAGGCAACTGAGAGGTAGGCAGCTCCAAACGCTTACTAAGCAACAGAGCCAAATCAAGCGCTAAGACAGTCGAAGAAGTATCAATCGAAAAGGCTCTCTTATAAACACTGAACAATTCTGCGGGACAACAAATCTTTCTTTTTACACACTCATTCTGCAGGTATTCTACCATAACCTGAATCACTTTCTTTTGCATTTCTAACATATACTGACCATACGTGTCATATACTTCATCTGGAGTTATCAACATATCCGAAATCCATCTTATCGCATCCTTTGTACAAATTCGTGTTTCCTCACCTATCAATTCATGGCGAGGAGAAAACCGTTTCTGTAAGAACATTGTACCTAAACTATCATCATCTACTTCTTCATTCTGTAACTCTTCCAACTCCTTCTTATACACAAAAATCCTCTTGACATGCTCATATACTTTCCCCGCAGTATCTCTACACAACGCTAAGGCGTTCAAATCCCGTAACCTTTGTGGGAGATCTACATCGTTTAATCTATTCCACATTATACTCAATTGAATTCCTAACCCTTCAATAAAAACATTTTGCTCCAGGAATACCTTTTAAATTTTCGAGTGTGGAAAAAACATCAGCTTGTTCACCCTTCTCCATACAATGTTTAGCCCAAGCAATCAATTCATTCTTTTTATCAGGGGACACAGTATTACGAGTCACAACCCTTGATCCCGCGCCCTGGTCTACTACAAGCGATGCAGAATCACTTGGAAGAGGAAAAGTAGGCACATTCTGAATGTCAACAGGTGTAGGCAAGGGGGCAGGCAAAGGAGCGGCGGCTGGAGGAGCAACAGGAAGAACAACAGGGAGGACCGGAGGAACTATAGGAGGAGGAATAACAACAGGAAGGGGCAAAGCACCAGGAGGAGGGACGTACGGAGGTGGTGCAGAGGCATCGGGCCTTCGTTCATTCAGAAGTTTGTTAATCAATTCATCGGACGTATGAAAATCTTTCAAAGGGTAGATTTTCTGAATGCCTAATTGAAATGCTCTGTCCGCATTCCTAACTGATTCCAATTGTTTATTTTGATCATATAACCGTGCCTTTTCGACACTCGTCATATGTCGACGCATATGCTTCTCTCTACTCTTTTGTTGCTGCAAAGCTTCTGTTTTCCAACTGTGCAATGCATCAAATGCTGCAGGTCTAGCCTTTTTCTTTACTAATACAGACTCTAAATATTCTATACAAGGGATTTCAAAGCTACCATTGGTTGGCCACCAAAGATTAGAATTATGTCTGGTCTGTCTGTGCCAAATGTCATTAAATGCTTTACTACCAAAGCCTTTCTTACAGTACATAGTACATGCCGACGACCCCTCCTGTGGTGCGGGACGGCTATCTTCCAAAGATTGTCTGTCGCTGCGGAATAATGCCCTGAAGCAGGCAGACAATGTCCCAGGCATATCAGAGTTCTGGTGTTACCTGGTCAAATAATTGTGCTCGCGAGTACAATGCGCCAAATTCAAATTGTCAGGGTTAAATTAAGAATCGGGTCACGATTCACCTGACCAAAGGACTGGGAGGCCCGATCAGGTTACTAAGAACAGTTCTAAGGACCCACGTGTCTGGTGATTTCGGCAAATTTACCCACCTTGATATATGGACCCTCGTCGAGACGTCGTCTCGGGCTACAGCTCACCGTTCAGGGATCGGATCGTGCTGTTTTGCCGAGAAATTCACTTCTCGTCCAGAGGGGCCGTTTTGTTCGCACCGTCCGATCGCGGTCCGATAGCCGAGCCAACCTTCAACGAGACGAAGTCAATCTTGAGGGTCCCTATTCGGGCCCCCTCTGTGGAATCAGAAAATACTATATTAAGGCTTTTACACCATGCAAAGAGAAATACACCAACACAGGCTTGTAAAAGATTCCCAGAATCTTTATTGCAATACTGTACAGTTTACAAAACAAAGTGCACAAATAGCTATTTGGCCGTCAGTACATCACAGAGACCACCAGCAGGGTTCAATGTGAGCAGTGAACAGGAATTGCTAGCTGGACATCAACGTATTTATATAGTTTCTTTATAACGATGTCCAGCCTCCTACAAGTTAATCATGTCCTGGGCTAGGGTCGCGCCAGGTTCATTCCTAATTTACATGTCTCGTGCGTGCGGTATACTTTTTTTAATACATTTGCTAACAAACACTATTATTCTCTGGGTTTAACTTTACATTCTTTACACATTGCTTTAATGCAGGTCAAACAGATGTTTCGCATAACTAGTTCAAATAGCGTTATTGTTCTTATATACTTGTAGGTTAACATCGCCGATTCAAGTAATCCCCTGATCCCGAGGTCAACAAAGGACAAGGTCTACATGACCCTAACATGTAGCCTGCAGGCAGGTTGGACATTAACTCTCCTACAGAGGTTGAAGAGGTTAAAGCAAGAACAAGAGAACACAGGTCGGCCATTTAAGGCCACGGGGTGACTTTGCACGAATAACTAAAATGGCAGCTTTGACCTAAAATGGAGGCTTGATTCAATTAAGGTCGCGACGGATTTCCTCGCAAAGTGACTGGGCCTATGCCAACATATACAATGAGGACGAAACAATATTATATCAGTTTTAACAACCCTTTCACTTTCATATTTTACCTGTGAGGTGCCTTTGTACTTTAGCATCAAAACTGTATTCTGATTTTGTTTGTTTAGTGCACATTCCAAGCCGTTTTGCTATTTTAAACCCGTGAAATGAATCAATTGCAATTTCTCCACGTGTAAGTTTGCTGCACTGTGTTTTTCCTACCAAAGTTGATTTTCTGAACGGTATGCCTATTGTTAGTACATTGCCTTGCAGTTTGCTAGTTTTCTTACTTCTTTGATACAGCCATACTCATTCTTGCCTTATTCATTCAAACGCACATGTAAAACAATTATTTTGTCATTCTGAGTGTTATTTCCCTCAATTTCAAGGCTTTTCAATCTGATTTTGCCTCCCATTCAGGGGGGGTTAAGTCGGATTTTCATTCTGCTTGTTGCCTACTATACCTGACTTTCTACCCACACAAAAGTTGGTTAACAGGGGTTTGAGGGAGTGTTGCAGGGGGAAATACTAACTGTGGTAATATCTGAAAATCATATTCGAAAAGCAATCTTGCTTTTATTCAATTGTGCATTACTGTGTCTGATGTCAGAAAGTTAAATTAAGTGTATTCTATCATTTTACAGTGTAATTATCACCACACTGGTGATTGCTGCCCTATATTAAATTTGTGTGATTTTCATTTGAATTTTGAAAATAAATATTGTATTATCACACACCAGCCTGGTTCATGGTCCATTGCGACCCAGGGTATTTGTAAGGGGGTGTGAGATGGGTTGGCTGCCTTCTCAAATAGAATCTTAATCAATAAACTTAAAAGCGTTTTAATTGTGTGCTGCATCCCTGGCCAGTAGAAAGAGTTCTGGTCTGGTGTGTGCCGCATCGTTGGAATCCTTAACACAAAGATGTAACCTGCTACCTTCTCGTATGGTACAAGTGCAAGCTGTGTTCTTGCAGTCAGCTATTAGATGCAAATTCTCACTTGTTACTTGCTCAAGCCCATTTGTTTCTAACTGAATTGCCGCTGATTTCACTGATTTTTATCAGAAAGCGAGATAATTTACCTCAAGCATGATGCTGGAGTTAAATTCCCTACTCCAGGGCCATACTCATAGTATGGCAGGGCCGGAAAAGTGGTGGTAATTCTGTTACTGGCAATTCTTTAACACACCGCCATACTTGTAAGGCACCCCAATGTGTTGTGTATGTAGAACCATGAGCAACTGGAATCTGCATCGTTGTGTTTTCTAGGTGGATAGTGAATTTGTTCCCTTATGGGAGACCTCAAGAATCTGGTTTATAAGGATGATTTGGCCATTGGGTAGGGTCTGCAAGTTAATTTGCTCGATGTGGAGTTATGACTGCTCCGACAAGGTGAGAGGAGTATGTTTAGCCATTTGTGAGGGTGACTGAAATTTGAAAAAGTGTTAGCGGTTCTGTTTTTTTGAGTGGTTTGGGAAATTAGTTTTGATGTGCTAGGATTTTTATCACTGGTCCTGCTAATGGAGAGGTATTGATTGATATTTCTTTTTGTTTATTCAGGCTTTGGGTGTCATTTGCAAAAAATATTGGTTGGTGTGTTTAATGTGCTGCACCTGCGAGGTAGTGTGCTGCACCTGCGAGATAGGCTGGCCCTGGTCCAGAGGTGTTTTGAGTAAGTATAATTTGAGTTTTTCTGCAGTTTGTTTTTGGCATGTGTCAGGTTGTCATTTGCAGGTGTTAATGTGATTTTGTTTTTGTTAGGTTTGTTCCTTGTTGAGTGTTGGACGGGTATGTACATTATTGTGTAATATTTTGTGGTGGGTTGGTGAGTGTCATGTCAAACTATGGGGACGATTGTATGGCATTGTGCTGTCATTTATTAATCTCTCATTGGATGGTTTTAGGTACCCCAGTGTATTAAAGAGCCAGGTTTACAACATTTTTCCAGGTGGTCTTCAGTTGTCTAGATTCCTATAGTGAGTGATGAATGAACAAATAGGGCCTCATTACGAGGTGGGCGGAATGGGTCTAACGGCCCCGGTAATGGTGCCGGTAAACCCATTCCGCCCTATTACGAGGTTCCCTTGCGGGACCCGCTCAGAACGTCTGGTCAGACCAGATGTCCTTTGCGGGTCCCGCAAGGGGACCATGGAGCTAATAATGGGCCGTTATTAACGGGCCCATTATTAGCTCCCTCCCCATTCCCATTGAGCCCTATGGGGGCTCAAATGGGAATGGAGATGGGTTTTTTGAATGAGGAATTACGGAGTCCTCCAAGGTTGGAATGACCCGGTAATTCCTCATTCAAGGAACCCAGACCAGGACCCGTGTTTGGAGGCAGCCATGGCGCTAATAGCATCATGGCTACCTCCAAACTCGTAATGAGGCCCAAAGACTTTTAGAGGTGAGGAGACCAGCCTCCTGTCCTGGATACCTAGGCGCTACATTCATAGCTACTGATTAGAGATGATTTCATCCTGGTAAAAGAGCGCTAAATTCTTGTGGGGCACTGTATTTCTGTTACAGACTGAGAACAGTTCTGCAAGTACTTTGAGAAATGTTTAGCCACTCAAACATACCATGCACCCACTGACACAGACAACTTGGGTTACGAACGCTTGCTTTGAGGGTAGAAAAAGTTATTTTTGTAGCGTTTGAATTTCATTAACATGTCGCTGCTAGTTCTGAGAATCCTTAGTGGTTGCCTATTCTCCATCAGGGATGATCTTAAAAGACACTCAAACTCAGTGGTTTGCTCCGCACTAATTCTACTCGATCTCACGGCAGCCTTGTACACCATTGACCAACAAACCATACTGGACGAACTCCATACTTTGGGCATCAGGGGCGTGTCTCTGAAGTGGATATCCTCCTTGCGCTCCAACAGATCCCAGAGGGCCCTTTCTCCACCTCCCGGATCTAGCATCTTGCCCCACAGACCTCTTCCCCCAACGTACCCCATGGCCACCCTCTCTAGGCCCACCGTCCTCCACCTCCAATACGGTAAAAAACCTTGGATGCACTATGGACTCTGACACTATCACATCACATCAAGTCGGTGACAAAAATCTGCTACCTACACATCCACATTCTCCGACACATCTTCCCCTACCTGACTTCCTACACAGAGTCGCTGCGATCGTTGCTATTGTACTGTGACTATGCTAATGCCCTATACATGGGGCCCCTGCATCACAACTTAGAAAACACCAATGGGCACAAAACACTGCAGCAAGGCTCCTTCTTCCCTTAGGCTCTAGAGAATACATCACACCTGCCTGTGTTCTTCTATGGCTGCCGATCAGGCGACAATCCACCGTCAAGGCAATGTGCATCACCCACTGAGTACTCCACAACACAGGACCAGAATTTCTGCACCACAAACACACACCCTACAGGCCCACCAGAAACCTGAGATCTGGCACAGCGCTCCTCTTTGCCATCCCTGTCGTAAAATCGACCATAATAGGGGGCTCTTTTTTCTCAGTCCAAGCTCCTACTATCTGGAATTCAAGCCCACTTACCGTCCGCCGCATAAAGGATAATGTTGGAAAGGAGGGATGATCGTCCCAAGCCCCCCCTGTGCTTTCAGATGAGACAGAGGCCTGGAAGTGTGCAGTAGGGACCGGGGAGTCGGAGGGGAAGGAGGATGGCGGCAAAGACCATAGCACGGGTAGGATGGGGGATGTTTCTTTTGGCCAGTGAACATGAGGAACCAAAGGCCATCTTACATAGTAGAAGCCATATTGGAATCGAGGCCTAACGTCATGCTGCAGCCAGGGCCGCAGCCGCAAGTCACACACATAGAAATAAAGCATATGCATACAGGGATAGGTTGTAGCTTGGGCACTGATGAGAGAGGCCATAACTGCAAAGATTCATAGGGGGTCATTCTGAGTGAGGCAGTAAGGGGTTAACGGCCCGGGTAATGGTGCTGGAACCGTCAACCCCTTACTGCCTCATTACGAGTCTGCTCGCGGGAACCCGCTGAGGACGCCTGGTTTTACCAGGCGCCCCTAGCGGGTCCCACGAGCAGACCAGGGTGCTAACAACGGGCCTGTTATTAACGGGCCCGTTGTTAGCACCCTCCCCATTCCCATTGAGCCCTATGGGGGCTCGAATGGGAATGGGGATGTTCAGGGTCTGGGTTCCCTGAATGGGGAATTGCCGGGCCCTCCAAGGTTGGAATGGCCCAGTAATTCCTCATTCAAGGAACCCGGACCCGGTATCCGGTAAGGGGGTAGCCATGATTACCCCCTATCTTGTAATGACCCCCATAGACCCTTCATTGTCTCATGTTGCCAACATTTCGTATCCCAGAGGAATAATGTGCCCTGCAAGGCCACAAGGGGGTTGAGAGCTCTCTGTGAAAAGCGAGAAGGAGGGCACAAGCCTCCTACCTTTCCTGTCCCAGCTCTAAGTAATAGCGCCCAAAAGGCCCAGATCCAAGACCCCAAGCATTCCAATGTTGGGGGGGTCTTCCAGGTATGCCAGAGCTTCTGGAAGTCGGCGGACCTAGAGAGCCCAACTCCCTGCCCCAGTATACACAGAGGACTCAATCAACGGCAAGTACAAACTGCGGTTTATTGCAAATAAAACCAACAAGGATCAATACAAGAACACAAATGGATTCCAGTATTCTAAATGTCTCCTGGCTCGCAGGCCTCCAGTTGTCCTCCAGTTGTACTCCAAAATTGCATCATTTCTCCATCATCCCTTGGGACCCTCTATTACGTATATGGTTACCTATAGAACTATTCTACTGGTTCGCGCATGTCAGGTGGCTGGCCTGTCACATCCCCAATTCACTATCCTTTACATTGTTGCAGAGTAGTGGGTTTACCATTGGTTCCTGCCCCGTACCGTCCACCACTGGAATGGTAATTGGTCTGCGCCGCTGCCCCCAGGCCTAGGACTCAAACGAGTTCTCAGCTCACTGTGCACCTTTGCAAGGTGATGTGAATGATTATGTGTCTGTATTGTAACTTGAGTACACCACCTTTGCCTATGAGAATATTCTGCATCTGTGACAACACTTGTTGCAGGTTGCATCTGATTTTGCTGGGACCAGCTCCCCTTCCCACCACGGGACCATCCATTGTCCTCTTCAGCTGTACCACGTGTTTATGGACCACGAATTTGAGCTCTGCAGCTACCATTTGTGAGGATTTATTCTGTTTCTCTGCAACTGGTCCCTTTGTCGTCTGGGGATTGGAATGTGTCTGCATATCTCTGACCTTGGCGGTGGCCTGTCTCACACGTCTTGCTTTCCGTGCAGTCTTTAGTCAGCTCTGCTCGTCTCATGCTCTGTGGCTTGAGGCCTGCTGTCATTTTCCTAAACCATATAATGTGGTTTCTACATTGTCCATGTTGTGCTACATTCCCTATGGGTTAGCTATACGTGGTTCGATCAGGTTCCATATATACTCCTGTATGTCCACATGACTATTGGCCTTAAGCATCAGCAAGCTTCCTCAGGGTCTCTTGTGACTTGCGGTTCTACGTTACTGCATTTGGCTGACAACAAAAATAAAAGCATTAACAGTATGTATCTGTCCTCTAGCTATAGAACTGTGCGCTCATGTTCTACATGTATACAACTGTGTGTTGATGTGGTGCAATGTGGACTGCACATGTGCTTCATGTCTAACGCTGCTATGTCGTGGTGTCACTAATGACGTCAGTAACATGGCTTCTTGGTGATTAGTCGAGGCTGTCGATAGAGGTGTCTCTGTCTAGCTCTTCTCCCACTCACAGGAAGACTGGCATTGTAGTTGTTCTGTATGGCTGGCTGAGAGGATATCTTTTTAAGTGTACTTGTCGATCATTGGCGCACTCAGGATTTGTCCAGCATAAGATGAATGGTGGCAAGCATTTCTAGCTCTTCGTCCTGACATGAACTTGGGGGTGCAGAGGGGTGGTCTCGGGTCTCCCTCTTCAGTGCCCTCTCTGGTCGACCTGTCAACCACATCTCTATAAGTCAGTCCTTTTGCTCTCAGCTGCCATATCTTTGTAATCCCTCTGGGGCGTCCCTAGTAATTCACATGATCGTCAAAAGTCCATTCCATATAACTGCACACTCCTTCTGGGTTGCACCACACCCATTTTCCCTCATGGTACTTCACATCAAACGGGCTGTCTAGCTTCATTGCCTCGTGTGGGAATAAGTGACAGTTCACTATACATTCCCTTAGCCTGTCTCTTTCTTCCACAATCAAGTCTCTTCCTCCTCCAATAGTTACTTCTGCTCTCTTTCGGCACTGGATTAGGCAAATCTTCTCCACGCACATTGTCACTCCTCCCAATATTATGGCTCCCAATAGCCATGACGGCATCCATGACCATATGTATGCTATCCAACTCTGATCCTTTTCAGTCCTCTTGGCTTCTTCCTCCATTTTGGAATGCATCTGAGACAGCTGGGTCATTGCTATTCTCAGGGTAACGTTGTCCTCATCATTGGCAGATATAAATGTGCAACAGGAACTCCCAATGTTGATGCAAACTCCTCCTTCCATTGCTGTGAGCAGATCCAGAACATATCTATTCTGGAGTGCCACCAACCTTAATGCTCAGAGCGCTTCCTTTATTGTGTTGAATCACTGTGTAGTTGATCGTCACCATCAGCTCCCAACAGGTAATCTGCAGCCATTTCGCATTCGTATCAGTCTGTACAGATGGGATAAATGATGCAAAGAACATCTGCGTTGGGCCAGTACTTCAGCAGTGCTGTTTCTGATGGTTCTGAGAAGCAAATGCCTCCTCTCTTTACTGTCTTCAGTTCTGCCAGATTTTCTCTCTTGGTTATCTGATCCTTTTCTACAGACCTCTTCTTCCTTCTGTTAGTGTTCATTTTTGGAAACTTGTCGAGCTTTGCGTCCTTTTGCAGCACGACTAAGGATGGCATATTCATGGGTACCATTGAGCAAACTCCTCCCCATTTGGCTGGCAGCTTCTTGAATACCTTTGATCCACACACCCAGTTGTGATCCACCAGGACTGCAGTGCTGATCTTCATCGCTGCATGCTTTTCTATGCTTCTGTATTCTGTGTTTTCTGCCACTTCCACTTCAGTCATTTTGGTAACACAGTGCAGGTGTCTTCAATGGTATTATTGGCATTGGTCCAGCTTAATTTTCCACCCATGTGAGCAGATTCGCACTTACTGTTACTCACCGGACGGGAAGTATACCAAATCGGTGGCCGGAAGACACAGGACTGAACTATTGATTGAAGAGCTAGGTCGGGGCCTCCAACCTAGCCTCCTCTCTGTGAGGGCACAAGACCTTTTTAACGATATGACCCTCTGCTGGGTAGGACCAGGCAGAGGGACTGATCACTCAAAAGGGCGGGGAGGACACGCCGCCAAGAACCCAGCTGTAAAGGAAAGACAAGAGGTGAGCAATTGGAAATTTAAGAAAGATCCCTTTCCCTCGATACTTCTTTTTAGTAGTACCTGAGCTATGCCCTCCCCTTGTTTCAAGGCAACCGGAACCACCTACAAGTAAGAGAGGAGAATGTAACCTATCCTGACTATAGAGGTCGATTAGCTAAGGAATATGGATAATCATACAACAGAAAACCCTTACCACTGATGTGCTGTTGAGTCTGTGTTGTCCCAAAGTGTTCATAAAAAGGAAGTGCAAAATAACAAATGGGTAGGTTAGTTAGGGAACTGAACCCGGGCGGAACGAGGCCGCACTAGAGTCAGGTAGGTGCACTATCCACAAAGCGTCCCTGTGCACTACTGAAGAATGTACAATGGAAGTCTGATTGCGGAGAGGATGGTAACAGCAACAATAAGGGACACAATTGGGTTGGAGTATTGCAGATGATATAGTTCAGCGGCAAGATACAATGAGTACAGGAGATATGCTTGTTAGCAAGTGGTGAAAAGAAGAGTCTTACCGATGCCGTGATCACAAGGTTCCAAAAAGCGGCAGGCAAAAGCAGTCCGTGAAGGAGGAAACAGGTCTGGTACACGGGTAAGTAGTTATCCACAAAGGGGCAGGCAAAAGCAGTCCGTGAAGGAGGAAACAGGTCTGGTACACGGGTAAGTAGTTATCCACAAAGCGGCAGGCAAAAGCAGTCCGTGAAGGAGGAAACAGGTCTGGTACACGGGTAGGTAGTTATCCACAAAGTGGCAGGCAAAAGCAGTCCGTGAAGGAGGAAACAGGTCTGGTACACGGGTAAGTAGTTTTTCCAAAATGCGGCAGGCAAGAGCAGTCCGTGAAGGAGGAAACAGGTCTGGTACACAGGTAAGTAAAGAAGGATTGAGGACGGAACTTCTAAATACCGGGATGCAACTTTAATCAGAAGCAGCGTTTCGCACGGTTCCGAGGTTTAAATCGGGAAGGAGAAGGCGGAACTGGACGAAACCGAGGTTCACGCATCATCGCCTCTCAGCTGACAGCGGGAGGCGGAAGGCTGGGAATCGTAGTCCAACTTGCCGCAGAGTGCTGTGGAGTGAGCCGAAGCCACTATTTTCCAGGGCAGTTGCCAGTGGGCGTAGAATGGGTTTGCAATATGACGCATACCCTTACGGAGGGCAATAACCTTCCTCCGGGCCTGCAGAGGCGTAACAGCATCCACCCCCAAAGGCGGCACCACCCCCCTACGGGCATGAAAGCGGCGAAGCAGGGCCGGGGCATGAATATTAGATAAAGGCTCCCAAGACCTATCCTCAGGGCCAAAACCCTTCCAGTCAACCAGGTAAAAAGGACGACCCCTCCGAAGTCGAAAATCCAGGATATCAGCCACTTCTAACTCATCATTGTCATCCACCCGCACCGGGGGTGGGCGGACCGGCAACCGCATGTTGGCCGGACAAGGCTTCAGCAAGCTGACATGAAACACTGGGTGCTGTTTCCAGGACGAGGGCAACGAAAGACGCACAGCAACTGGATTTAAGACCTTAGTGACAGGAAAGGGACCCACAAAGTTGGGTCGTTTACCAGGCATTCTCAGGTTGCGTGATGACAGCCAAACCTTCATACCCACACGGTAGTTGGGTGCAGGTGACCGATGCATGTCAGCAAATTTCTTAGCCTTTGCCTGAGCATGCAGCAGGTGTTGACGAACGACCCCATGAATGGACTTGAGGTCCCGAACACACGCATGAGCCGCTGGATTGTCAATGGGAAGGTCAGGATCCAGGGGCAAGGACCGCGGATGGTGTCCGTAAAGTGCAAAAAAGGGAGATACACCAGAAGCGGTATGCAGAGAATTATTATAAGCGAATTCAGCAGGTGGTAGCAACGCCAACCAAGAGGACTGGAAACGAAGTGTGAGGCAGCGTAGGTATTGCTCGAGAGTAGCGTTGAGCCGTTCAGTTTGCCCATCTGTTTGTGGATGGAAGGCAGAGCTGAACCTGTCATCAATGCCAAAAGATGCCGACAGAGCCCTCCAGAAACGTGACGTAAACTGCGGTCCGCGATCCGAAACCACAATAGAAGGCAGACCAAAGAAACGAAATACGTTCTTAAGGAACAATGAGGCCAATGTCGGAGCAGAGGGCAAACCCACACAAGGAATGAAGAGCGCCATCTTTGTGAAATAATCAATTACCACCCATATGGTATCAAAACCGTCCACCGGTGGCAGGTCCACAATGAAATCTATAAAGACCATGTACCATGGCTTGTGAGGAACCGGGAGTGACTGTAACAAACCCACAGGTTTATACCGGGAGACCTTACATTGAGCGCACACAGAACAGGAGGCCAAATAGTTAACCACATCTTGAGACAAAGACGGCCACCAGGCCCAACGACGGAGCAAGTCCAGAGTCTTCTTTTGGCCTGGATGAGCCGCTATCAAGGAGTCATGAGACAAAGCAAGGGCCTGGAGACGAGCTTTCCCCGGGGGCACAAACAGGCGGCCCTGAATATAGGGAAGTCCATGTACCACGTCAAGATTTAGGGCTACACATTCCTCTTTATGTGTATTCACCCAGTCCGAGATTAAAGAACGCAGCAAAGGGCGTGGAGTACATGCACATACTACCCTAGAAGGCAGCAGAAGAGGGCAATCGGGTTTGCTTTGCTCCGAGTGAGAGGGCAGGCGAGACAAGGCGTCTGCACAAACGTTGAGACGGGCTGGCCTATACGTGATGGTGAAATTGAACTGAGAAAAGAAAAGGTGCCAGCGGGCCTGCCGGGCAGTGAGACACTTCATTAATTTGAATGCCAATAGACTCCGATGGTCAGAGAAGACAGTAACCGGATGACGGGCCCCCAACAGGTGATGACGCCATTCAGAGAAAGCGTCCTTGACTGCCAGCAATTCTCTTTCCGTGATAGGATAGTTGCGTTCGTATGGTGTCAGTTTCCTCGAAAAGAACGCAACCGGATGAATCTCACCCGAGTCCTGACAGGGTTGCGACAGTATAGCCCCGATGGCCATCCCAGAAGCATCAGCTTCCACAAAAAAGGGTAGGAGCGGATCGGGATGTTGCAGCACTGGAGCCGAAGAAAAAGCCGCTTTTAAGGCCTCAAAGGCGGATTGCGCTTCTGGTGTCCATCGGTATGGCTGTTTTGAGCTAGTTAAAGCCGTCAAAGGAGCCGAGATGGTAGAAAATGAAAAGATAAAGCGCCTGTAAAAGTTTGAGAACCCCAGGAATGACTGTAGGGCTTTGGTTGTAGTAGGAACAGGCCATTCCAAAACGGCCTTAACCTTGGATTGGCTCATCCAGATGCCCCGATTGGTAAGGTCATAACCTAGAAACTCAACCTCCGATGAATTGAAGATACACTTCTCGGCTTTGACGAAGAGACGGTTCTCTCTCAGCCTTTGTAAGACGAATCTCACATGTTCGGTGTGTTCACTCTTGGATGAGGAGTAAATCAGTATATCGTCTAGGTAGACCACAACAAACCGGTCCAGACAATCGTGAAAGACATCGTTCATGAAGGCCTGAAAGGTGGCCAGAGCGTTACACAACCCGAAGGGCATCACCAGGTATTCAAATAACCCATACCGGGTCTTGAAGGCGGTTTTCCACTCGTCCCCCTCTCTTATGCGAACTAGGTTATAAGCACCCCGCAGGTCAAGTTTGGTAAAGATTATAGAAGAACCTAGCTGATCCAAGAGTACAGAGATCAAGGGAAGAGGGTACTGGTTCTTAACTGTGATTGCGTTTAATGCCCTGTAATCAATGCAAGGGCGAAGGTCGCCTTCTTTTTTTAGGAACAAAAAACAGAGGAGACGCTGCCGGTGATCTCGATGGTCTGATGAACCCTGTAGCCAATGCCTTATCAATGTACTCTTTTAGCACTTTGTCTTCTGGCAGTGTGAGCGAATAAACCCTGCCAGCAGGTATTTTAGCCCCCGGTACCAGGTCGATAGGACAATCATATGGCCTGTGTGGGGGCAACTGATCTGCTCCACCTTTATCGAAGACGTCCCGAAAAGAAGCGTATTCCACAGGGATGCAAGGTTCGATGGCATTGGTAATGGCACCTATCAAGGCCATTGAGGCCACCAGGGCTTGACAGGAAGTACCGGAAATGCTACTAGTCTGAAAACACCTTTCATTACAGACAGAGGAAGGAAATTGTACCACCTTCCTGGCCCAGTCGATGTCAGGATTGTGGTATTGTAACCACGGAATGCCCAAAATTACACGAAGCTGGGGGGCCTTAATTAGGTCAAATGTGAGTGTTTCAGTATGTCCATCGTCCGTCTGCATAAGGACGAGAGACGTACTTTGAGTAACCAGACCCGAGACCAGAGAAGAGCCGTCTACCGCATGCACGGCTTCAGGTTGTGGTTTAGAAACCACAGGAACGTTATTGCTCCTGGCATAGTCATAATCCATATAATTCCCAGTAGCACCGGAATCAATTATAGCCTGAGAAGAGAAAGAACAGTCAGTTGTAGTGGTAAATACCACTGGCAGACTAACAGGTATGGTATAAAGATAATACCCCCGGCGTAGGGACTCCTGCTATCGCCGGGTTCTGGCGTTTCCCGCCTTCTTAACGGGTCTTTTTGGACAATCCTTGAGTTGGTGTTCAGACGAACCACAGTACATACATAAATTGTTGGATCGTCGGTGTTCACGTTGTGCAGGAGACAACGGACCACGCACTGCCCCTATCTGCATAGGTTCAGAAGAAGCAGAGGAAGGAGGATTAACGGAATCAAGGGAAAGGGGTACTGGAGTCACATTTTTCCGTTCTCCTTTCCTTTCAGATCGTCTAGCGTCTATTTGTAACATCAAATCAAGCAGCTCCCCGAATGTGGTAGGAATTACTGGCACAGTAGCAAGGATGTCTTTTAACTCCTCAAACAATCCTTTGTAGAATACCGCAGATTTCTTCTCTTCTGGCCAATCCATCTCGGCTGCCAACTGATTGAACCTAGTGAGGTATGTAAACAAGTAAGACGTACCCTGACTTAAATTTAAGAATTCTAGGTCCGTGGCCTGTGACTTGTACCGGGTATCAAACACCCTATTCATGGCTGTTATAAGAGCGTCACAGTCATACAAAACATAGCTATTGGATTCAAGCAAGGGATTAGCCCAGGCTGCCGCCGTCCCTCCAAGGTGTGAAAGGACAAAGGCCGCCTTCGTGGTGGGATTGGGAAAGGCAGAAGGGCGACAAAGAAAATGCAATTTGCATTGGTTGATAAATGTCCGGTACTGCTTTGGGTCACCAGAAAAACGTTCCGGAGGGGCCAATGGGAATTGGGTGGCCATCAGAACAGGGCCAGAGGTGAACCCAGAGGCGGAGGCTGAATGGGCTCCAGAACATGAGGCAGTAGCACCGGACGGATCAATCCCCAGAGTCTGGGGTGCAGGAAAGGGCCTCATGTTGTCAATCCGCTGGTGTAAGGCATCATGTGCGGCAGTCATGTCTGCCCGTAGTTCGGATACCAAATGAACTAGAGTGGCCAACGGATCCGCTTCTTCCATGGCTTCTGATTTTGTTACTCACCGGACGGGAAGTATACCAAATCGGTGGCCGGAAGCCACAGGACTGAACTATTGATTGAAGAGCTAGGTCGGGGCCTCCAACCTAGCCTCCTCTCTGTGAGGGCACAAGACCTTTTTAACGATATGACCCTCTGCTGGGTAGGACCAGGCAGAGGGACTGATCGCTCAAAAGGGCGGGGAGGACACGCCGCCAAGAACCCAGCTGTAAAGGAAAAACAAGAGGTGAGCAATTGGAAATTTAAAAAAGATCCCTTTCCCTCGATACTTCTTTTTAGTAGTACCTGAGCTATGCCCTCCCCTTGTTTCAAGGCAACCGGAACCACCTACAAGTAAGAGAGGAGAATGTAACCTATCCTGACTATAGAGGTCGATTAGCTAAGGAATATGGATAATCATACAACAGAAAACCCTTACCACTGATGTGCTGTTGAGTCTGTGTTGTCCCAAAGCGTTCATAAAACGGAAGTGCAAAATAACAAATGGGTAGGTTAGTTAGGGAACTGAACCCGGGCGGAACGAGGGCCGCACTAGAGTCGGGTAGGTGCACTATCCGCAAAGCGTCCCTGTGCACTACTGAAGAATGTCCAATGGAAGTCTGATTGCGGAGAGGATGGTAACAGCAACAATAAGGGACACAATTGGGTTGGAGTATTGCAGATGATATAGTTCAGCGGCAAGATACAATGAGTACAGGAGATATGCTTGTTAGCAAGTGGTGAAAAGAAGAGTCTTACCGATGCCGTGATCACAAGGTTCCAAAAAGCGGCAGGCAAAAGCAGTCCGTGAAGGAGGAAACAGGTCTGGTACACGGGTAAGTAGTTATCCACAAAGCGGCAGGCAAAAGCAGTCCGTGAAGGAGGAAACAGGTCTGGTACACGGGTAAGTAGTTATCCACAAAGCGGCAGGCAAAAGCAGTCCGTGAAGGAGGAAACAGGTCTGGTACACGGGTAAGTAGTTTTTCCAATAAGCGGCAGGCAAGAGCAGTCCGTGAAGGAGGAAACAGGTCTGGTACACAGGTAAGTAAAGAAGGATTGAAGACGGAACTTCTAAATACCGGGATGCAACTTTAATCAGAAGCAGCGTTTCGCCCGGTTCCGAGGTTTAAATCGGGAAGGAGAAGGTGGAACTGGACGAAACCGAGGTTCACGCATCATCGCCTCTCAGCTGACAGCGGGAGGCGGAAGGCTGGGAATCGTAGTCCAACTTGCCGCAGAGTGCTGCGGAGTGAGCCGAAGCCACTATTTTCCAGGGCAGTTGCCAGTGGGCGTAGAATGGGTTTGCAATAGGACGCATACCCTTACGGAGGGCAATAACCTTCCTCCGGGCCTGCTGAGGCGTAACACTTACGTTCCATTCCTTCAGGCACTTATCATATTCTTCTTGTACTTTGTTCACTGGGGTTTGCGCTAGAGTCAGGGCTTTGCTTCTCACCACCACATCCTTCCATCCGTCTTTTGTGTAAACCTGACCATACAGGAGCATCTGTGGTCCGACAACGGTGAACTTGTCCTTCTGATTATGCCAGACTTGTCAGCAGCCTTTGATACTGTGGATCACAATATTCTATTAACATGTCTGAAAGAAGTAGGGGGGGCCCAGACAAGGCCCTCTTATGGTTCAAATCTTTCCTGACTGATTGTGATGAACAAGTAAATCACTGAAGGGTTTGACCAGACACCCTCCCAGTGTGTTGCAGGGTTCCCCAGGGCTCTGCCCTGTTGCCACTTTTTTCTAATCTTTATATGAAACCTTTAATGAAGATTTATAAGTAATTCAAGCTAAATTTCCATTCATATGCTGACAATACCCAAGTGTTTTTGAAAATGTGGAAATTCAATGAAGCAGCCTTGAGAGTATTCCAGTGCCTCGAGGAAGTCAGCCTGTGGAGGTCTCAGAATCAGTTGGAGCTAAATGCTAATTAAACGGAAGTAGTATTACTTAGACCTAAACATTTATTAGCCAATATCGCAAAATACTTCTGCCTTCTTGAAAATTTAACTAGGCCCCTGAGTTAAAAAATTTAGGATGCATCTGGCTAGCGTACTTGGGTAGTGAAACCAAGGTTGGAGTTAAAGTACAGTCTGTTTTCTATTCTCTTCATCTGTTGCGCCTTGCTCTGCCTTTCATAACCCAAAACAACCATGCTTTGATAGTAGGAGCATTAGTTAAATCTGACATGGACTATGATAATAGCCTGTTAGCAGGATGCCCCAAGAAACAAATGATGAAGAGCTCAGAACGCGGTAGTCAGGTTAATCCTCAAAGTACCTAAATCTGCCTCTATTTCCTCACTGGCTCCAGGCAAAGGAAAGAACCAAGTTCCAGATTCTGTGCTTCATTTGTAAATGCCTTCATGGCCTTGCACCACCATATCTAACTCAGAAGCTCAACTGGTACAAAGCAAGCTGAACGCTTAGGTCTGCTGACAAACTTCTGCTTCGGGTTTATCTTCTCGATATGTCTCCAGAGGTGACCGGCACTCTGCGGTTTATGGTCCCTGCCTCTGGAATTCACTTCCTTTGGAACTTCGAAACACAGCGGAACTGTTGCGATTTCATAACATTTTAAAACCTTTTTGTTATACGTAAAGGGCTAATCCAATCCTGTTATTGTTTTAAATACTTTGGGGAATGCCAGTCACTTGAATCCTAAGTTTGTTTATATCATCTGCTTCCAAATGCATTTAAGTCTGCCAGGTTCAGCGCCATACAAATGCTTAAAAAAACATATATATATATTATACTCATCGAACATTGAGTAGGTCATCGCAGAGGCCAATATACAGTAGCCATTGCATTCTTCTATAAGAGGAGGCAGAGTGCAGGTCTTGAAAAAGAAAGTGGGGGGCTCATTAACCTATGCAATGGAAGTGACATCACAGAAGGTGAACACATCAAAGGGCAATATGCACATTTCTCGCAATTGGCATTTTCTTGTTAAAGAAAGAGCATGGAACAAATGTGCATTTGCTGTTCAGATGTTTTAGCATTAACACCGGAGCATATTAAACCATTCATTCAATTAAAGGGAGCCCTCAAAACCACCCAAGAGGGAGGGTGTCCACCCTCTGACAAAAGTGGGCTACCGGCATCCACTTGCATGTACTCTTGACTTGTGCCATGATTGAAGGGCCAACAAGCCTCTAGCTGGTCCTGTAATATACTCTGTGTGCATGCGTGAATCCTTCAAAGTATTGTGGGGTGAGCTTGCCGAACATGAACTAGACGCTACTTCCTGTTAATCTATGTACCACTGACCCTGCACAATATATTTTCTCCCTACTCTTTCTGTTCCAACCACATTACCTTGCCTGAATGCGGTTGCCTCTCTTAAACAAGCAGCCCCTCCTGTATCCTAGCCTTCCCATTATCAACCTTCTCTTTCCTCAACCTCTCTCTTGTGCCCTAATGTAAGAGTGACAGTTGCACGAACTGTTAGGAAGAATTCCCATAAATGTGCTCATTTCCTTCACCTTAGAGACCCTCAGCAACTTTGCTGGATTTTGAGGACTCGATTCTTTCACCTGGAAAGAGTGTGAGCCTTTTTTTCCTACTCTTTCATGTATTTTGATGTGTGTTTTACTCTTGTGTTCTTTGATTCAGGAGTTTTAGATAACTCCATAGGCATCATCTTTTCATGTGTGTTACACAGCACCCTCTACACAGCACCCTCAGTGCAGTGACACAGGGATGTCTTTTTATACTTCTCAAAGGTTTAAATACCTTCTCTGGGATATACTACTGTTTCCCAGCGAATGTAAGGTTAAATTGACTTTTCTAGTATTTTTAAATAATTCCTAGACCCAGCACACACTATCTTCCTATAGAGTGCTGGAGGGGTTACCTAGTATCCCCTGTGTCTAGATACTCATGTAGCAGTCAAATGCTACCCTTTCCTATTGAAATTGCTGGAGGCAGTGGTTTTACAATGAACTACCACGATTTTTCCGCGAACACCAGTAGCTAAAAATCGCAGGAGCCATGTTTTCAAGATGGCGCCTTAAGCCCTTTGTTTAAACAGGACCCGGTCTTCTTTTTTCACTGTTTATTTTTGGAAAGGTCCTTCTAGAATTTGTCTCTGCGTGTCAAACCAGGTTTGGTCCCTTTGTTCATACGCCTTTGGCGGGTTTTAGGACTGAAGACCGCCTCTGGCACCTAAATGTCTGTGGTGGGCAGGAAGTGAGGGAGGTGCCCGAAACTCCCTGTGTTTAGTCTCCTAGCAGACCCAAATGCACTCTGGCGTGATTGGCTGGCTGACTGTCCGGCAAAGACAGCCACCCTTGCTGGGTGAGTGACAGCTAGGCTGGAATGAAAGGGAGAAAACTGTTTTAAAGGCGTGTCTCTTAGCTTGGAAGACAGAGTCGACCACTGGAACGAAAGAACCGAAGATGAGCTGGAAGAGGCCAGCTGCTGCAACTCCTGGACCTTTGGTTTGCCCTGTGAAGCCCTGCTGCAGGTCCGAATTGCCAAGTTCATCTCGACAGAGAAGCCCCTTCAAGGACGACTTCTTCCTTCGAGTTGGTGGGAAGAAATCAACTCATAAGCCACCTGGATACCATTCTCAGAGCTGGTTAGGTTTAACCGGGGAGAGTTACACCAACTTGTGTGCTTGAAGACAGCTACTCAAAACGAAGATCTTCCATTTGCCAGCTTTTTGACCAGTCCCCGTGCAGGGCAGGAGTCCCCCGGCATCCTCCCTCTTGTCCCCATGACTGAGGCTCAGGAACAGTGAGATCTGCAGGAACTGCCAGGAACCAACGCCATCAGCTGCATCTTTTCTTCATTCTTTCATGTGCCAACCCGATTGAGAGAACTTATCTCTCGTGGTGAAAGTTTGTGGAACTTTCCCAACTTGCAAGCCTAATCAGCTTGTGACCCAACATATGATTCTTTTCTTCGTACAAACTACTTCTGAGAACTTTGGCAAAGACTTTACCGTTTACAAGAACTGCTCTTTCCTATCCAAGACATTAGCCCATTGACTTTGGCCTAGGCCTATTGAACTGAATCAAGTCCTCTAGTGAACTAACACTATTTGCACTGCCTAAGAAAGTAATTGTGATCTATTCTATTAACTTGTGCCTTTGTACTCCTATTTAAAGTGACTGAAATGCCATTTTGCTCCTATTTCAGGGGAGCCTAATTTACTCAGAAAATTATTGTCTTTGTGCTGGAGTGTATTTGTGTATAATATTAAGTTGCCTCCTTCTAGTGAATGTTTTCTAAATGACTGTGTAATAAATTAATAAGTGTTTTACCAAGAAACCTTGAGTGTAAGTGTCTACTTGAACCACTGTGATTGTAAGACCTCTGTGTAACATCTTGTACTGCTCACATTCCCTCTTGAGATAAGCCTGGCTGCTCAGCTCGCTACCAAACACTGTGTGGTACAGATTTATGCCAAAGGTTGGTTTGGCTTACATCTGTAGTGCTAATTGTATGTAGTGGTCCCAGAGGGTACTGCATGCAATTCTGCCTAACACTGGTGGCAAGCCGTGAGGATAACGTATAGTTGTTACATTGAGAGTGCCGCTCTTACTTTTGTTCAAGTAACCTTTAAAAGGCTAAGCCCCACTAGAAAAGCAATTTTTTTATAATGCCAGATATCGATTATTTCAAACAGGAAGCCCTGATCATTCTTACAGTAGATCAACTGAAAGATATGTGTAAGGTTAGGTTTCTTTCTGTTAAAGGTAGAAAAAATGAATTGATTGAATAATTGTTGAAGACTGGGAGGTAGAGCTATAATCCCTACCCACCCAGCAAATGTGGATATTGTTGATGAGGATGATGATTCAGAGTCTAGCTCTAATGTTATTGAGGAGCCAGAAGAGTCAGAGGAGTCTCAGGATGTGAGCCCCACGGCACCTCTACATGCTCTAGGCCCCCCACCTATAACCACAGGGACCATACCAGGTCCAGTACTGAATCCAAAATGTGACTCCCTTGAAAAACTGAGACTTGAGTTAGAATTTAAAAGGCTCCAAGTGCAAACTGAAAGGAAACATCAGGAAATCAAACTCAGAGAAATGGAAATGCATCATCCTCTTGAAATGAGGAAAATGTCTCTTGAAAATGGTTCTCTCCCAGAGTCTTCTAGGTCTTCCAGTCCTAAGAGACCTTGCATGCCTAAGGAAGCTGTGAGTATGTATGAGGTGAAGCTTGATATTTTGGATTGGTTGGATGCTTTTGAATATAACTATGGGATTCAGGGTTTTTCAGAGAATCAGTTGATTCCTTGGCTTTTGTCTAGGCTCCCCCAGGTTGCAACTGACGCTGTAATGGAGGTAGGGGGACATTAAAGATTGGAGTATGAAAATGTGAAGCTAGCTTTGAAAGCTAGATTCGGGAAAACTCCTTCCCAGTACCTTAAGAGGTTTAGGATGATGGTACTCCTTGCTCTACCTGGGCGTGTGAATGTTTGAAGAACTCAGATGGTTGGGTAAAGGGTTACAGAGTTAACACTTTTGAAGGCATAAGAAATCTATTTTTGTTTGAATATATTTTTGATGCCTGCTCTCCTAAGCTGAGACAGCACTTGGCTGACTCTAAGGAAATTGATCCAAAGAAGTTACCAAAGGCTACTGACTTGTGGGTTGCCAACAGGGCTACCCACAAGGATTCTGGGGCAACTCAGAAGAAGGTTGATGGGAAGCAGCAAAAGAAAGATGGCAAAGAGAATTCTAATACTTCCAATCCAAAAGAGGCCCCAAGCAGAAAAAGGGTAAACCACAAGGGAAACCGAATCAGGCTAGTGAAACCTCTAGTGCCAAACCAGAGGAAGGTCGGCAGAAGCCCTCATTTGTCAAAACATTTGGAAAATGTTATGCTTGTGGCTCAACTGACCATGTAAAAGGGGATCCGTAGGTGCAAGGGTAAACCTTCAGGGGTCCACACTGCCTCCTTAGCCTTCTCCCCAGATGAAGAAGTACATATGACAAGTGGAAACTTTCAATTACTGGCTGAAGACCCCATTGGAGTCTCTGCCAGTGTTTCATTAGTGTCCCTGGGTCTGTGGGAACAGCAGAATTTAGATGTCTATAATTCAATTCCAGATAACACAAAATAATATTATCAGGACAGTGTAATTGTGAATGGTCAGGGGACCCCTGCCATTAGAGACACTGGGGCCAGCATTACAGTGGTGGATGAATCTTTTTTCAAACCTGTGGATGTTGCTAAGGCACCCAAAGGCCTCACTAAGCTTGCTGGAGGCCCTCTCCAAATGCTTCCTAGACTACCAGCTCTCATCCAGTGCAACAACATGACTGTCAAGATACCTGTTAGTGTACAAAGTGAGGTACCTGGGAGAGTCCTGTTGGGGAATGACTTAAAAATTCTTGGAGTTGTATCAAGCACCCCCAGGCTTCCCAGTAAAGGAAACAGGAGCAGACAAGGAAGGCCAGAGAGTGTACCATAACTGACTCTCCAGTGGATGTTACAGAGGAATCAATAACACCCAGTCCACAGGAATTACTAACTGCTATTTCTAAGAAGAATGGGAAAAAGGGGAAACCCAAGGTCTCAATGAAAAAGCCAGAAAGCACTCCTGTGCTACCAACAAGGACATCCCAGAGAGGACTGTCCAAAGTCACACCTGTGACTACTCTGCCAGCAGAGGCTGAGTGTGAGAAACAACCAGGAAAAGTTGAATCAGCTGCTGAAGATTTAGAGCTGGAAGAAGATCTTCCCCTGTTGGAGATCTGGATCCTAAAGACCCTCCTGAGCTGCAGTCTTTACTGGCAGAAGGTAGCCCCTGTAGGGAAGACTTCAGCAGAGGTCAAAGAGAGTGTCCTACTCTTGAAGGACTTCACCGACAGGCAGCTTCCAAGCTGGATGGGCAAGAGCCAAGGAAGCATAGTTGTACTGGGAAGATGGCCTCTTCTACAGTGAACCAACTGAGTCTATCCCAGGGGTTTACAAAGAATTGTAGTGCCTCTAGAGACAAGACAACAGTTCCTACAGTTAACCCATGAGATTCCTTTGGCTGGTCACTTGACCTTCAAGAAGACCAAGGAAAGGGTTTCTCTGTATTTCTACTGGCCTCAGTTGGGGTCTGATGTAGATATGTTCTGTAGGAGCTGTCGCACTTGTCAGACATCTGGTAAGAGTGGAGCCAAGAATGTGGCACCTTTGCTTCCCCTCCCAGTGGTGGGAGTCCCTTTTGAGAGGGTAGGAATCAACATTGTTGGTCCATTAGACCCTCCAACCTCTTCAGGCAATCGATTTATATTGGTTGTAGTAGACCATGCTCCTAGGTATCCTGAAGCTATACCTATGAGGACTGTTACAGCCCAGGCTGTTGCTAAGGCTCTACTTGGTAATTTTACCACTGTAGGTTTTCCTAAGGAAGTCATTTCTGACAGGGAATCCCATTTTATGTCCCACTACATGCAGGCCATGTCGGAAAACTGTGGAGTGACTTACAAGTTCTCAACTGCCTACCATCCCCAGATGAATGGGTTGGTAGAGAGGTTTAACAATACTATGAAGAGCATGATAGGTGCTTTAGAAGAACCCCTTAGAAGAAAGTGGGACCTTCTACTGCCATGCCTTCATTTTTACTTATAGAGAAGTCCCTCAGGAGGGAGTTGGATTTACTCCCTATGAGCTTCTCTATGGTCATCCAGTTAGAGGACCCTCGGCCCTAATTAAGGAGGGGTTGGAGAGTGCTCCTTCTCCCAAGCCAGTGAGAGTCACTGAGTATGTGTTAGGTCTCCGGAGGAGAATGACACACATGATGACAGAAGCATCTGATAACGTAAAAGAAGTTCAAGCTCTGGTGAAGCATTGGCATGACCAGAAGGCCAACATGGTTGAGTTTACTCAAGACCAGCACGTTTTAGTTATGGTACCTACAAGACAGAGGGCCATAAGGAGGACCCCAGCGTCTTTCACACCAACCGTCTAAAAGCCTCTGTCACCAGACCAGAAGTGGGAGCTTTGCTTCTAGCTTCTGCTCAGGAGGAAAAGGAGAGTGAACCTCTACCTGATCTCCTCAGGGGACAACCTTTAGATGAGAAAATAGGAGTTAATCTCTATTCTAATTTGACATTGGAACAACAGGAGGAGTGCAAATCTCTGTTAAATCTGCTTGCCTCCCTGTTTTCACTGTCACCAGGCTTGACCCCTTGGGGCCAGCATGATATTCTCACTGGTTTGCCTGTTAAAAGCAGAGGTTATAGAATGTCAGATCATGTAAGAACCCACATAAAGGAAGAGGTCAATAAGATGCTTGATCTTGGGCTAATAGAACCATCTACAAATCCATGGTCTAGTCCAGTTGTACTAGTGCCAAAGGCAGGATACAAGGAGTTGAGATTATGTGTGGACTATAGAGCTCTAAATGCAGTCACAAAGACTGATGCCCATCCTTTACCTAGGACAGATGAACTGGCGGACAAACTTGGGTCAGCCCAGTACCTCAGTACATTTGACCTATCCTCAGGCTATTGGCAAATAGCTCTGACAGACCATGCCAAGAAGAAAACTGCATGTTTTAACCTCCACAGGCCTCTACCAGTTTAAGGTAATTACTTTTGGATCAAAGAATGCACCTGCAACATTCCAAAGGATGGTCAATCAAGTTCTAAATGGGATAGAGGACTCCTGCATGGCATACTTGGATGACATTACAGTGTTCAGCCCTACTTGAAAAGAACATGTTGACCACTTAGGATATGTTTTGCAGGCTCTTGAGCAGGCCCATCTGACCATAAAGGCAAGTAAATGTCAAATTGGTCAGAGCAAAGTGGTCTACCTTGGACATGAGATTGGAGGAGGTGAAATAAGGCCATTGCCTAGCAAAGTACAAGCTGTACAAGAATGGGCCACCCCTACTACCCAAACCCAAGTAAGAGCCTTCTTATGTCTCACTGGTTATTATAGGAACTTCATAGAGAACTATGGGTCCATAGTCTCTCCCTTGAATGTGGTCTCCAGAACCAATTTCCTAAAAATGTCAGGTGGAATGAGAAGTGCACATAGGCATTTGAAGGACTTAAGAAAGCCCTTTGTCAAGCTCCAGTCTTAAGAGCTCCTGACTACAGCCAAACCTTCATTGTGCAAACAGATGCTTCCAATATCGGTATGGGTGCAGTTCTGAGTCAGCTGTATGAGAAAGGTAGGGAGCACCCCAGCTGCTTCATCAGCAGAAAGCTGAAGGAACCAGAGACAAGGTGGGCAGCCATCGAAAGAGAATGTTTTGCTATTGTGTGGTCACTGAAGAAGTTTAGGCCATACTTGTATTGATCTACTTTTGTGATTCAGACTGACCACCAACCCTTGAGATGGTTAAAGCAGATGAATGGGGAAAATCCTAAATTGTTAAGATGGTCAATCGGCCTACATGGGCTTGACTTTACCATTGAGCACAGATCAGGATGTAATCACCACAAAGCCGATGGTCTCTCCAGAATGTTTGATCGACTGGAGTAAGGAGATTCATCCAGGGGTGGATTAAATCCTCCTGTCCCTTAGTCTGGAGGGGACGAGTGTTAGGGAGAATCCTCATAAACTGTTTAAAAGGTGAGCATCTTGGCTTGGAAGACAGAGTCGACCACTGGAGCGAAAGAACCCGAAGACGAGCTGGAAGAGGATGGCTGCTGCAACTCCTGGACTGTTGGTTTGCCCGGTGACGCCCTGCTGCAGGTCCGAATTGACAAGTTCATCTCGACAGAGGAGCCCCTTCAAGGACGACTTCTTCCTTTGAGTTGGTGGGACCAAGCAACTCGTAAACCACCTGGATACCATTCTCGGAGCTAGTTAGGTTTAACCAGGGAGAGGGACACCAGCTAGTGTGCTTGAAGACAGCTACTCGAAATGAAGATCTTCCATTTGCCAGCTTTTTGACCAGTCCCTGTGCAAGGCAGGAGTCCCCCGACGTCCTCCCTCTTCTCCACATGACTGAGGCTCAGGAACAGTGAGATCTGCAGGAACTGTCAGGAACCAACGTCTTCAGCTGCATCTTTTCTTCATATTAATATACTGTGCCAACCCGATTGAGAGAACTTACCTCTCGCGGTGAAAGTTTGTGGAACTTTCCCAACTACTTTTGAGAACTTTGGAAAAGACTTTACAGTTTACAAGAACTGCTCTTTCCTATCCAAGACACTAGCCCATTGACTTTGGCTTAGGCCTATTGAACTGAATCGAGTCCTCTACTGAACTAAAACTATTTGCACTGCCTAAGAAATTATTTGTGATCTATTCTATTAACTTGTGCCTTTGTACTCCTATTTAAAGTGACGGAAATGCCATTTTGCTCCTATTTCAGGGGAGCCTAATTTACTCAGAAACGTATTGATTTTGTGCTGAAGTGTATTTGTGTAAAATATTACGTTGCCTCCTTCTAGTGAATGTTTTCTAAATGACTGTGTAATATATTAATAAGTGTTTTACCAAGAAACCTTGAGTGTAAGTGTCTACTTGAACCACTGTGATTGTAAGACCTCTGTGTAACATCTTGTACTGCTCACATTCCCTCTTGAGATAAGCCTGGCTGCTCAGCTTGCTACCAAAAACGGTGTGGTACAGACTTATACCAAAGGTTGGTTTGGCTTACACCTGTAGTTCTAATTGTATGTAGTGGTCTCAGGGGGTACTACATTCAATTCTGCCTAACAGGAACAGCATGTATTCTCACTAAGAGGGCCCAGAGAAGGGGTGATCGGAGCAAGCAACAGAGACGCAGCCACGTTTCCGGAAATAATGTTGAAGGAGAAAAAGGGCAAGGAATTAAAAGTGTAACATTCTATGTTTTGTAATAACATTCTATGCTATGTAACATCAGGTGGTAGGGTATTGGAATATGGAACACTTTGGGTGGAATAGTCATGCCATGCTTCTTCTACTGGAATATGCATCTTTAGAAAGGGACTGTTAGAGAATGAGACCCGACTTGATGGAAGCCAGTGGGATTCAGACCTGCTCTTAATAATAAAGAAAGACAAGAACTTACCTGTCCGCTGTATCTTTTCAGAAAGCTCTTGCGAAAGGGTGTACAAAATGAGGGTGTGTGAGGATGTACATTACCAGAGGAAACCAAATCTCCAGAGGTCTGCAGCATGGGCAGACATGCACAGCCTGCTTATCAATTTTCTTCTCAAGTTCTGAGGCCACTCTGCGCCACCCAATTTTATCTACATATTCTCTCCAGACGATTAGCATCTTCATCTGGATGTGCTTACCCTACCCAGGACTTTGCAGCCAACATTCTGCACCTTTGTAGACATATTAGCAGGTTGCCTACATGCTTCATGCTTCTCCCTTCTCCTGGGTTTGGGGTCTACTGTTCTGCCTCTCAATTACTTGCCAAATATACCACCTGTTGTGGCTTTTCAAAGAACTACAAAGAACCACGTTGAGCCAATTTCCATCCCCTTCTGTTTGCATGGAAAAAGGGGCCTCAACCAACCACGCGGCACCACAATGAGACAGAGGGAGGCATAGCCTGTTGCTATCGATCTGGTACAACTCTTCTTACAAAGAGATGATGGACTACTCTCCCTGCTCATAGGTTTTCTATCACCTTCTGTTTGCTTGGGAAAAGGCACTTCAGCCTGCCATGTGACACTGCAATTCGCTGGTGGAAAAGCAGCCTGTCGCTATCTATCTGACACAACTCTTCTCTTCTTCCTGAGGGAGTAGTTATTCCTCTCTATCCTCAGAGTACTAGATAACCAAACCTCTAGAATACTATGACTAGGAAGTTTGAATGCTGCCTCATATCATCAGAACAATTTCTGCCCTCGAGAACTTCACTGACGCCAGATTTTTCCGCTAACTACTGACTATCTTCATTATTTCAATTTAGACTCACAGTATTTCACTATATATTTTTGGGGATATCCTGGGAATAGAGAGTGAATTTGAGTCTTCCAGAATGGTGAGTGGGGAGGGACAGGGGGTAGGAGGCATTCTCTGGTGGAAAGCATATGACCTTAGAACATTGAGCTAAAGCATGTACTAAATTACTCGGCTCATGAGTTTCTCATGGAAATTCCTGCATGAACCTTCTAGAACATTCTGAATGGAAACCAGCAGGATGTTTGTTTGAGAATGTTCTACGGGGCATTAGGCATATTACAATACCCCCTTGTGTTTGATATATCACTTGCAGTAGCACTGCTTGACATTTTGCAGTGCTCTAAATAGAAAGTGCGATCATCGTACAATTTAATGATGCTCAGTGTATTGGCCTTACGAGGAAAAAGGCTGACCAATCCCAGCCCAAGCCAGATTCAGGTCTCGGACCAGCAGGTTAATAGATGAGAGAATCAATATGCTCTCCAGTCAGCTGTAGATTAGAAGATATTGAAATGATTTCTAGGAGGGGATTGCTGGTTATTTAAAGTCATGCATGAGTACAATAGGTACTAGGAATCCTACAAGAATCACTAGGGAATCACGTATGAGGCTTTTATATAGGGATTCTTACAAGAATGTCATAAAACTGCTGCACTGAAATCCTAGCATAGGTGGAATGCAATAAACCCACTAGCAACAAAAAACGAATCTAGGCTCCATCAATTGACTAAAAATCTTCTCACCCAGAATTGTACATAAGCATACTTTTAATAAGCGTATGGTGCGCTGTCTGGAACTACACCCAAGCAAGTTGTGCACCTACATCACATTGTGGTTTCTGTAATCTAGATTTCCCTAGTGCTCCAGGTTAGTCTGTCCCAAACCTCTTTAAATTGCTGCCAGATGTTCCTGAATCAAGCTTCCAGAATGATCACGAGGACTCTAAAGAGGGGTCATATGATGCTACCCTTTCCTATTGAAATGGCTGGAGGCAGTGGTTTTACAATGAACTACCATGATTTTTCCTGAGCGCGGACACCGGTAGCTAAAAATCGCAGGAGCCATGTTTTCAAGATGCCGCCTTAAGCCCTTTGTTTGAACAGGACCCGGTCTTCTTTTTTCACCGTGTTCACTTTCAGGCTTGCAAGATCACAGTGCTAACCTTTGGGCTGTACATTGGTTGGTTGCCCCATATTTGAAGGATCCGGATCCACATCCACCATCCGTGAGATCACATTATGAATACCTTTTAAAAGTGCCAATATTAATCATGCCTGGGCAGGCAGTAAGATGTTCTCCTGTCCCACTGCTAGACTCTGGAAGTCTTTGTTCAGCTTTCAGGAAAGCTAACTATCAGCTTTATTTAAGGAAATTGATCAAGGCCTTCATTGTGTGCACTGCTTCCAGGATAAGCCCCAAACAGCTACATTCTAAATTGTGTATCTTTCTGTTATGTCACAGCAGACAGGGATTCTGTATACCTTCACATCCGGGGAAGAGGTGCAGACCAATGAGGAGGTCGGAAATCGATGTAAATTAACTGACTCCATCCGTGTCCTCTCCTGGCCCAAGGCGCCTCTTCACCAGGCCCGCCTATGTTTTCCTTGCTTCAACAGAGACCCTTAAAACCACCAGTCGTCCAGCAAGATGCAACCTCCCCCGTTTGGCCCAAATCACCTTGCCACCTCCTGCCCCTATGCCCATCAGCGCTCCATCACCACCATGGTGGTCAGTCACCAACCAGCCAAAACTAAATCAGACTTTAGTCGCTGAACCAAAGAAGGCAGATGTAACCGACAAACCAGAGATACTATATCATGTAGAATCAGTGCTTAATTTGTAAGAAAAGAAGTGCCACGGCCCATGTATTTTCTAACATGTGTGTGACACTGCGGGCGGGCAGTTCCCCACCATTGCTGCCACCACCCACAGCTGCTCCCCACCGTGTTGACACATTTGGGGTTAAACTAGAGCTACGGCTCATTGGGGTGATGGATGTTCCAGCTATCATTACTTTCTAATCAATCTGAGTCTGAGAGGACAAATGCCGGGGGCCCAGACATAAGTGTATATGATTAAAAGAAAGGCACGTTGTGCCACAAATACAAAAAACAAATATTGTTGTAAAGGAATATTCTAAAACCTTTTAAACAGATAAGATATGCTGTACATAACAAACATAATCAAAAGGGCATGCGCAAAACAAGCTGCATATTTGTGGCTACTTTGTTTGCATCAGTAATCCCACACACAGTCAGTACGGGTATTATAGATAGATGTCGACATGTTTCGGCCTTATAATACTTTAGACACTATCCCTAGTGTTATGTACAACATATCTTATCTGTTTAAAAGGTTTTAGAATATTCCTTTACAACATTATTTGTTTTTTGTATTTGTGGCACAACGGCCCTTTCTTTTAATCATATACAATATCCAATAAATAGTTTTTTGATTTTTCTTCTGTGTATTGGGTTCTACATTTCTCATTCAAACCCATTCTAGAAAAAGACATCACCAACATAATGAGGAACATCAAACCCTCCAATTGCAAAGGTGATGCATGCCCAGCCACCATTATCAAAGACTGCGCTGAAGCGCTAGCTCCTTTCCTTACAGCCTTTGTAAACGCCTCCTTTGCTACTGGGAAAGTCCCTGCCTCCCTCAAGGAAGCCTGGGTCCGCCCTCTCTTAAAAAAAACAACTCTCGACCCCACATCCCCCAACAACTATAGACCTATCACCACTGTCCCTTTCCTCCTCCAAATACTGGACAAAGCAGCCTACCTGCAGGTGCAACACTTCATTGAAGAGAACAAACTCCTAGGACTCCGCCAATCAGGCTTCCGCCCTAGACACGGGACTGAAACCGCCCTACTTGACCTGAAAAACCAAATGGATGATGCCAGAGACATGGGCAAACCAGCACTTCTCTTACTTCTTGACCTATCCATGGCTTTCGACCTCGTGGATCATGACGTCCTATGCCACCACCTCTCCTCTACTGCCAAATTCTCCCCTGAAGCCACAGCATGGATCACTTCCTTCCTACAAGACAGAACCATGCAAGTATTCTCGGACTTCGCATCCGCATCACCAACCATCATTCTCTGCGGTGTGCCCCAAGGCTCCTGCCTTTCACCCACCCTCTACAACATCTTCAGACGACCACTTTTTCTCATCCTCGACGCCATGGGCATTTCATACACTAACTACGCCGACGACACACAGATCCTCCTCACCCTCACTGGCAACTATGACACTGATTTCATGACCCTCAACAACCTCTACAACACCATCCAAGCCTGGATGGCAGACAATGGACTATGCCTCAACTCAGACAAGACTGAACTCCTTTTGGTCGGCTCACCGACACGCTGAAAAATCTAGACTCCCAATTCAGTCATTTCACCATAGACTCCATCAAAATACCTGTCTCAGAATCAGTCAAAACCCTTGGAGTCTACTTGGATTCCAACCTATCCATGGATAAACAAGTCAACGCTATAGCCTCGGCAGCTGCATACCATGCCAAACTTATCAACGCAGTCAGGCCCTTTCTCTCCAGAGAGAACTGCACTAACATAGCCAGAGCCATCACTGGATCTAGGCTTGACTATTGTAATGTACTCTTTCTAGGCACCTCTAACAAAAACCTAGAGAGGCTACAAATCATTCAGAATAGTGCTCTCCGGGCAGCCCAAGGCATTGCCAAAAGAGAACACATCTCGGAGGATAGAAAACTAGCACACTGACTCCCAATAAAAGAGAGGATCATCTTCAAGACTCTGACACTGACCCAGAAGTGCATTCACTTTACTGCCCCTGACTACCTCTCCCAAAGGATCCATCCCGTCTCTTCTACGAGGCCAACCAGATCACCATATACTAACATGCTCTCTGTGCCATTAGTAAAAAACGTCAGAGCGGGCGGATCCAGCTTCCCATATCTCGCACCCACTCACTGGAACTCCCTACCCCCCACAATCCACTGAATGACTCTATGCCTGTAACTAAGCTCTTGCAAGTAACAGCGCCTCAATGCCCATGGGTTACTTGCGCGCTATATAAATATAAATAAATAAATAAATAAATAGCATAACAACAAACTGTATTTGTTTTAAGTTTGTATACACGTGTTTGGGCATTGGAAAGGGGGGTAATCAGAATTACCTTCAGTTTTTTTCGCTGTTATATTTAGTTCCCTTTAAGTTCTGATCTCCCGAAACCAAAAAAAGTGGGAATTTACCTGACTTAGGTTAGACAGCCACCACTTGCCAACTGTTGTCATCTGCAGGGAGATGGCAGAGGAGATCAGATGAAGCAATCTGATATTCCAAACATTCAGTGCTCTGGATACCTTCCTGCATGTGATGTCATTTGTCTTTTAACCCTCGCAGATGACCACTGTCGTAGTAGTAAAGCGCCAAGCCTGTCTATATAGTGGGAAAATTGTCACCCTACCCAGGTTGTCATCCAGATCATCGTCTGGTGGGTGAAACGGTAATGGGATCGAGGAGAGTTATGTTAATGTTAAAGGATATTTGTACCGCGCACTATCACCACCGGAGTGGTCCCGGGAAAAGGGAAGAGTGGAAAAAATCAGGGAAGCAAAAATATATAAGTGCTCATTACGAGTTGGGCGGTATTCCAGTGGTAAATCTGCTGGAATACCATCTAACGGAATTACCATTACTGCCACTTAGTCCGACGGATTTACTGCCTGTTTACAAGTGCTGGTGTCAGAGTTAATCTCAATTTTTTGAGAGTCCATTGGACTTCATAGGGCATTTTTGGTGGAATTACCGCTGTGGCAATTCTGACGATTTTGCCAATACTGCTGGAGGTAAATCCCCCAATCCAAGGTCATACTCGTAGTTCCATTACCACCAATTCTTTCCCACACCACCATACTCGTAATGAGCCTGAATAGACTTAACCCACAGTATTTCCCACTTTGTTCGACTAACAGGCTGGTCAAATTACATTTTGCTGCCATTGTTTTATATTTTGTATCACATAAAAAGACAGCGGGTGGGTTTGGATTTAGGTATATTGAAAGGGAAGTTGAGGGGGTAATTATGGGGTGCTGCGGATCGGTCTCCCACCGCATTGTGCAGTAAAAAATTGGTTTTAAAAAAAGCAGCAAAATGTGGTTCGACCAGCTTGTTAGTCGAACTAACTTCACACATCTTAACTCACAACATGTGGGGAAATTAAAACGTAACAGTGAGTGTTAGTGGTTGTTCGGATGCATGTATAGGGCCAGATGTTCTAAACATTTTGTGCAAAAGTGAGGAGATATATGCTAGAGCCAAAAAAAGGAGCAGGCCAATTCATGAAGGTCATCGGAACGAGCGCGCATCTTAGATGCACGCATTCTGATGCCCTTCTTCTCCCTTAGCGAATTTGCACAAATATGGGGGCGTTTCTGAGCATTTAAAAGTGCACCTCAAATTCAAAAAGAGGATACGCTTTTCAATGCCCAGAAATGAGAGTCACTACCTGCGCCTTTTGAACCAGGTGCAGGGGGAGATGCAAAAGACCCCATGATTTTTTGCTTAAGTGTGATAGTTGCGGTTTAGACTGCCGCTGTCACACTTGCATTTCTATTCCCCAAACAGGGATAGAAATGCTTATTTTTTACACAAGCATTTTACCGAGATAGGCCCTTTATCGGCCGTCTCAGTGAAATGTGCTCCAAGCCACCATGTGGTGGCTGGGAGCCTGTCTCGTGCTCCCAGCTCTAACGTATGCAATTGATATTATTATTATAATTGTATTTATTAAGCTAAATGAAAAAATGCGCTTAGATTGAGAACCCACCACGCTTGTCAAAGAGTCAATATAATCACAATTATGAGTAATGAATCTGCTGCGGGTGACAGTGAACAGGTGAGTCTCTGTGCCCATTATACACTGTCAGACCGTGCTGATTGACACGTGTTGAATCTGCCATCACAACTGAGGGCACTGTACCCTAGTACAAAATATATATGAAACACTCAGCCGACACATGTTTCAACCTTCACGATCTTCCTCTAGGCTGTACATGTTATTATCAAACATAAACATCCACATGAACCGATAATCCATCCATTGTTATGTCAAGCGATGCCCAATGGCGCAGGAGAGTACTTACTCACTAGGCCCTCGAACGGTCACAGACAGCCAAGTTCTCTAGAAAGGAAAGCTGGGAGGAAGTACAGGCACTCTTAACTGAGGTTGGATTTTAGTCGATGGAAGCAAGGCTTGGACCGAGTTGCCTGGACGTTCTTGAGGGCTGCCAGGAGCTATATGGGGATGGTAATGATAGTCTGGGTGGGTGGAGTTCGGCATAGCCTGAGGCTGGGCTCTTCTGTGAGTTAATCTGCATTTTCCAGGTGTGTCTACCCTTCTCAACCTGGGCGGTTATCTTGTCCTGTTGATGGGATGTGAAGGGGTGGTAATAGCCGGTATAGGCTAGCAAATACATGTACTATCTTGGCATAGGTTGGCAATAGTGGCAGATGGGCAATACAATACTTTTGCTAAAGCCACAAATGGCTGCTAAGGCTGGGGCAGAGTCAGTCGCATACTATTTGGTGTGTCATATACTCCATCTGGTCGTTCACTATCTCAGCGTAGCTCGAACCGCCTTTCTAATCCACTGGCCTTCTCAGAAACCAAAGCATTGCCCAATGGGCCAGTCAGCCTATGCATATTGGATCCTTGCCCAGCTAGATGTTTATCGGAGCCTGCCAATCTAGTGCCAAATCCAGTTCTCATGCCAGCATTCATTAATTCACTGACATGGTCAAACACCCAGTACTCCCCAAAGAACCTATAACACCGGCTAAAGGCAGTACTAGTCATCTCTGCCAAAGCTGTTATCGTCCTGCACTGTAGGGTACAGTCTTATTGTGTTTTGCTCAAACTATGGTCTGCTAAATTCCAAGACAACTGACAGCGTCTCGAAGCTATGACATGGGCATTTCGGCACTATAGAAATGTCCCATAACAGAAGGTGGCTATCCCCATTCCAGTGCCTATGTCTGTGGTTAAGTTCTGTTGTCTGCCAGTCTTAGGGACATTCCGCAGTTACCCTCACACTTTGTTTATACTTTATAAACTCTTGCACAAAAATATTGCGACATGTAGGATGGAAGCAAATGAACTAAAACGCTAATTCCACCACATCCTTGTTGATCGTGGCAAAACGTGAGAGTTGCCATCATGTGAGACGACCTAAGAAGCCGGTGTATGTGCCACATTGCAGGTTACCATAGCAAGGCAAACCGAACACTATTACCATTTCTACAAATTGATCCCTTTATAAAACGTGGGAGAACAGGAGCCCCCTACAAACTCCTGGAGTTTATTTTCTTGTTACACGCAAGTTGCAAAGTCACATCTAGACTGAATAAGAAAATAATGTCGACAGGGGGCTGTAATAACTTGTTCCCAATGTCAAGCTGCCCTTGCAAAGCTCCAGCGGCCGCCACCTGTCTGTATCCGATGAATAATAAGAGATGGGGCGGGGAAGAGGGAGATGGATCTGCTGCTGGCAACAGAACAAAAAATAGATGTTAGATGTTAAAGCCAGCGAAAGTAAACGAAAGGAGATATAGAAGAGCTTGGCAAAAGGGGAGAGAAAACGACAGGGACAGAAATTAATGAAAATCTACAATAAGAACAGAAAAACACAAATGCATCCAAACGCGATAAAGAAAAGGAAGAAAGGGCAAGAAAGGTAAAAAAAAAAAAAAAAAACAAGGGGAGAGAAAAAAAGAAAGAATGAAGAAAGAAACACACAGATAGAAAAAGGAGAAGGAAAAAGTGAGGAAAGATGCAAGGATGTTACAGGCAGAACTGTGCAAAAAAATAAATAATACAAGGTGAAAAAAACTGCAAGAAGAAAAATAGGTGGGAAACAAAGGAGGCCCAGTGTTTTGGAGTCGAGGGGCCTCTACCAATGCATTACAAGGAATATAATGCCCACACCATCGCATAAAAGCGCACTGAATGGTATTTCAGAGTCCCCTGAGCTTGTCAGACTTCCCTGGGTGGTCATACACGACTAGTGGTATTTCAATATCATTATAACGTAACGTTTAGTGTACTTTAGCCCATACTTAATCCACAGTTTGGCTAACACTACTATTTCAAATTTCAAAGGTGTTTTCTTAGTTCGGTTACGTTTAGCAACATACGCCACAGATTTCTTTCCCGCCATTTTTACAGTTTGAGTCAACTGTTACTTGTCAAAGAACGAAAATCATTTCTCCCCGCCACCCCCACTCCCCGAGGCACCGCTTGTTTGCTTGGCTAGCTCATAGTAAAGGATTATGGTCTGTATGAGTCAGGCCTCTAAATCCTACATGGAAAGGTGCACAATATGCATGTTGACCTGTTCCACATGCGTCAGCAGCGTTATGAAGGACCAGAGCTCGCAGCCAGCTGCCCGATGATGCCGTGAAAGCACCCACTCAGGGACGGTGGATGCCAAAGATCGGGGCGGGGGGCGGAAAAGATACTCGGATGCAGGTAAGTGTAAGAATTAGTTTTAATCAAAGCGGGCTCACCTCCGCTAAGCTGCGTCAACCGGTCATATTAGAACCCCGCATTCCAGTTCCACGAGCCACGCACAACAAGTCACACAGCTCGTGAAACTGGAACGCAGAGTTCCTTACATATCTTCCCCCTTATAACAAATAAATGAATACACAACAATGCTATACGAACCCCAAAAGTGGTCAATGGCAAGGGAGAGAACAACACCTAAATGTATCTAAAAATAAAAAAAATCTATACTAAGAAAAATTTAGATAAACCACAAAGGTAGAACAAAGGCAATATATAGTAGGAAATATAGAGATTGTCACTGAACAAAGTCCTTCATCCAGCTAGGTTTACGTGTGAGTCTCTTGTTGCCATCACAATCGTTGCCTGATTGGACACGCGAGTCACAATTGTTGCCTGATTGGACACACGAGTCACAATCGTTGCCTGATTGGACACGCGAGTCACAATTGTTGCCTGATTGGACACGCATAGTTGCAGGATCATCACTTTCCCTTTGTTCTCTTGTCACTCTCATTCTGCATCTTTTCACCCACTCCATCTCCAAAATTCCCAGCTTTAGCCAACCTGCCCTGCGACCAGACCTCTCCTCCCTCCATGATGACAACACTACCACACACTGAGGCAATTCTCTTGTGTCCCAGAAACTTACTGTCCACACACTTTTGTGTAGCCCTGGGATTTTTTACCCACGCCCAATCTCCAACATTCCACTCTCTACTCTTGGCACACTCCCTCCTGTCAAACGACTCCTGTACCAGGTTTGACTTCTGGCAATCAACCTCATAATGGCATCCCTGTCCACTGCTACTGTCCCTGCCAAACCTAACAAACCAGGACATAATTTAGTTCTAGGCTCTCTTCCCTTAAGTGAGACAAAAGGAGATACATTTGTAGTGGAGTGAGGGGTAGTCAGATAACTCCACATCATATGATCCAATATCTCCCTCTGAGATTGTCCATTGCTCATCACAAGCTGAATCCCTTCTTTGATATATCAATTTACTCTTTCCACCAACCCATTCGCTCTCAGGTGATATAGAGCTGTCCTGACATGTTTAACCTGCTCATACTCTCCAACATTTTCTTCCTGTTCCGGACACCTAGCATAGACATTGGCCTCTATATTCTCCACCAAAGATTTCTCCTTGAAGTCTCTGGCAAAATGCCCTTTCTTTTTGCACTTGAGGCAACTCACATTCCGTGCCGGGCAAAATGGATTAGACAAAACGTGTCTATTACTGCCACACTTAAAACACTTTATATTTCTTGTATAGTTGGGCTTCTTGTTATTACGAATCGCTGCCACTCTGACATCTCCTCAATACCTCTAGCCACCCCCACCGCTTTCTCAAGGGGTAGGTCCTTTGACAGCAGCTTTTCTTGCACTCTGTTATTGTTAGTGTAGCTCACCGATTGGTCATGAGTGAGTGACTCCGCCAAATGTCCAAATTCACCCAAATGACTGAGAATCTGAAGTGCAGCAATAAAGGTTTCTACAGGTTCTTGAAGTTCTTGGCTCCTTGAAAAAAACTTGTGTCTCTCGAAAGTGACATTTTTCCTTGGTTCAAAATGCAACTGTAACTTCCTGATTGCCACAGAAAACTGATCCTCCTCCCCTTGCTCTACCTCCTAGGGCTCTGCCAGACCGTCAAAGACACTGAGTCCTTACGTTCCCAAATTGTGCAGCAACACAGCTTCCTTCCTGGCCGGAGCAAATGTATCTCCCCCAATGGCAACTAGGTAGGTTTCGACAATTTCTTCCATCTGTCCCACCTGATGGGGGGAGTACCTGGTTCAGACAGGAAAGGTGGGGGGGGCATACTGGCAGCTGCCATGTTCACTACAAGGACCGAGACAAGAGCTAAAGTCTTTATCCTTTGTGCTAATTCAATTTCAATTTTGCACCCGCACTACTCTTTCCTAGGCGGTAAACTCACTGCTGTTACCTGTTCAACGTATGGGGAGGCAAATAAAAAGCTCCAGGCACTGTGTTGTAGGCTTATTTTCCTAAACAGCTTCAGGCACTGTGTTGTAGGCTTATTTTCCAATTGCGCTTGCCACTCTTTTACAGTATGTACGGCACTTGGGTTACATTCACTATAGTCTGGGCGAACTGCTGCCCTATTACAGTTGATACTGTAATTGGGAAGACAACTTCCAAATAAAAGGGCGGGGCAAGGCGAGGACACGTTGTCGCGTTGTCGTGTCACGTTGGCCGCAACAACGCTTGGGAAGAAGCGGAGCGGCCTGTATGGGGACAGCACACAGCTGTCCCAGGTCCAGTTTTAGACCTGCCCTGCGACCAGACCTCTCCTCCCTCCATGATGACAACACTACCACGCACTGAGGCAATTCTCTTAGGACCCAGAAATTTACTGTCCACACACTTTTGTGTAGCCCTGGGAATTTTTACCCACACCCAATCTCCAACATTCCACTCTTTACTCTTGGCACACTCCCTCCTGTCAAACGACTCCTTGTTCCTGGTTTGACTTCTGGCAATCAACCTCATAATGGCATCCCTGTCCACTGCCACTGTCCCTGCCAAACCTAACAAACCAGGACATAATTTAGTTCCAGGCTCTCTTCCCTTAAGTGAGACAAAAGGAGATACATTTGTAGTGGAGTGAGGGGCAAGAATTGGTTTTAATCAAAGCGGGCCCACCTCCGCTAAGCTCCGCCAACCATTCCTATTAGAACCCTGCATTCCAGTTCCACGAGCCACGCATAACAAGTCACACAGCTCGTGAAACTGGAATGCGGAGAGTTCCTTACAGGGGCGGCTCCCAATCCCACAGTGCAGCATGTGCCTTATCGTCTCCTTCACCGAAACACAACAACACCTGGGAACCCACAAGTAATATTTGCCAGAGAAGGCTTTGTTTTATGTGAATTGATAGCTCGGTCTGACTCACCAAGTAGGGGCTACATATCACCCCCTAATCCCCTCATAATGGCAGCCAACACTACACAACATGTACTTAACTACAATGCATAGGACATACCCTGAAACACTACAGTAGGTTAACAAAGCTGAAAAGAGGAGCGAGATCTACACATTAAGGCCTTCTTTCCAAGTTTGGCAGTATAGCAGTGATAATACCGAATGGATTTTGCTAGCGCCATTGTTAACAGCAGTGAAAATCGTGCAATTAAGTAATTGTCATGATTCCTGCCCCTCATGTCCCCATCCCTTCAAGATGTCAGGCTGGAGCCAGGCCACGATCACCTACATGGCCCTCAAGGGTCTCTCCATCCCTCCAAAGACCCACTTGAAGTCAGACTTGGCGCTTGTGGCACCAGACTCACTCACTCCCATAGGATAACATTGGGGATTGGACTTCTAGTGCTTTGATGGGGACAAGATGGATGCCCCCACATATTTCGGTTCCTAGAACTGCATGTGCAGTCTAGTCTTTTGGGTGTGGTTCAGCCAAGAGACACCTGGGATACCCAGAGACTATTTAAGCCACGCCCAGGCTGAGAAACATGCTTTGTGTTTTCTGCACCTGCAGCGTGACACTCACCGCGTTCGGATCGGTCTCCAGTAGGCATGCATCTTTCTACTGCGCTCAGCTCCTGCAAGAACAAGAACACTGTTAGGAACAGCCTTACCTTGCAGCGCTTCTGCCATCATTCATCGCTTCTTCTGTTCTGCGGGCATCTTCGGCAGTGTCATTCTCATCCCGGCACGCCGCTTTCTAAGGAAAAGGGAAAAGAACAGAAAAATGGCATTAGTAAGCATTCAGCAAATCTTCGCTTATTTTTAAAGACTGTACGAGCTTCAAACGCTTACCTGAATCCCAGCCGCTCTGGGGGAACTCTGTCTTCGGAACTTCTCATCCATCTGCAAGGGGGAAAAGACACTCCAGGTTAGCGTGGAAACATCTAGAGGCGCCGCATACCGCGCTTACTCCCGCATTGCGCTCTCACTCACCTTCAGCACTACTCATCTCAGCAGCAGGTCGCCATCCCTGGACGCCGGCCGTCATCTAAGGATGGAAAGGAACGAAGTTACAGAACTGTTCAAAAGACTCATTATACTTACCTGTCGGACTCTTGCCAGTGAAGTAACTAGGCAGCAACGAGCCCGCATCAATCAATGCACCCCTGTGCTGAAAGCAGGATGGAGAGCACACTTTCCAAGAAAACAAGGTGATCTGTGGATCAAAGGGAAGGGTTGGACCCCGGGGATGAAGGGGTTCAAGCACACAGAGACAATAGGGAGTTAAACTCTACCAATCCTGTATTTCAGGCCCAGTCTCCAGTCGAGTAGACTCCAGGGAAAGGTTTGAGGTCGTAAGAGATCAGAACAGGCTGAGTGACGTCCCCGTGGATACCAGGTAAGCATTACAGTAATGTCCAGAGGCTGGCCCAGCCCTGTCGGGGGCACTAGAGAGACAGTCCACATTGCGGGCTGCCCTTCTGGCCACCGCCCCTGGGGCCACAATACATCCCACCTCTTCCCGCCGGGAAGCGGAAGTAGGCGTCTCCAGCTCCGATGCATCTAGTCTCAGGTCCGAGGAGCGCTCATACGGCGGGGTTTGCGGTCACTCCTACTCTTTGTTCGCTGCAGGCCCGATGGTGCTGGTGGTATTGGGGTCTTTGGCTTGCAAATTGTCAGAAAAGGGCTACTTCTGTTTCGAATTGGCACTTCTTTTATTAAACGCACGGCAATAAGCACTATAACACAGACAATTACCACTTACAGTAGCTGCCTTAAGCACAGTAGAGGTATTAGAGGGTGGCTGAGTTTGAATATTCCCTCATGACAGGGCATTCAACACAGTGGCTTGGAACTTCTCTGCTATTCTGTGTCAACTGCTGTGGTATGGTTGAGTAATTGATGGAGCCAGTATGACGGGGCCAGCGGGCTAGACGATTGTTGCATTGATCTGTGCTTGATCCGCAGGTCACAGGTTCGGACCCCGGCAGGGCCTTCTACATGGGGTTCATGCAGAAGTACCAATTTTGATTGGGCAGTAAAAGTATTGCAAGAGAGGTGTCCGATGAAGGCTCTGTCCTCTAGCACCATAAATATAATTATGTAAGAATATATTACTCAGGATTTAGAATGCACCTAGACAAGAGGTTGCTAGCAAGGTGGGAGTACCGGGGGGCATTCTGGGGGGGTCAGGATGAGAATGCTTTACTATGTGACTTTGGTGAGGGCGTTGGGCACGGTCAGAATAACAGAACGACTAGTGAGATAGGTGGCCTGCCTTTCACCCCATTTTTCACGGCAGGGACGGACAGGAATTGCCCCCAATATCAGGTTGTAGGCTATGTTATTAGTACTAACAAAGTTGCATTAATGAAGTAGATCTGACAATTGAATACTCAAAAGAAAGCGCAACCAAAGAGGTTTGATTATAATTCATGGCGTGTGAGATGCGGGTACGTACACTGTAGTAGGGGTGTGTCCAGGCATAGTGGGGGCTTGACCTACCGGCAGCTCCGCAACAGAGGAGCTGGCACACAAGGGAGGTATTGGGGGTCCTTGAGTAAGAATAGGGAAGGGAAGGAGAATGGATATCGGCATGGTTGCCTTTAAGAACACCCCCGCCTCCCTGTCATTAGAGCTGGTCTGGTGGTAGGAACCAAAGGATAATCCAATTACAGACCCACTGGAGTGTCCTTCATCACCGACGGGTCCAACTGGAGATATTGTTCTGCATACTTAGGGTGTCAATAACAGACTTATGTCTACGTGTTGTCATAAGGAATGGAGATATCTGAGGACGTTGTCCAGGCGGGTCCCAGGAATATGGCCATGCATACGGCGGAAAGGCCCCAAACGTTTGGTAAGGTGTGGGACACTCCCACGAGGTACATGCCTGCGGTAAGACTGAATGATGGCATAAGTACACTGACAATTTAAAATTATGTTTTTTGTACAATTCAAGGGTCAAATGCGGCAGGCATGTATGTACATTGTTAGCGGGTTTTTGTGAGGGGCCACGCAGCATTCAATGGTACAAGAGACTAGGGAGTCCCAGCCCACTTGCAGGATATTAGGGCATTTTTCATTGCCAGTACATTTCTCCAAAGGCCAACTAAGAGAAAGCATTTACGGCAAAATGAGTGGAACACTACCTACAGGGTGGGCGACTAACCTCCACTAACTAGCCGACACTAGCCGACATAGGGCTCCTCTGACCAGCCGAAAGGTTGCAAACACAGCCCAAAAATGTAAACCCCTGGTTGAGAGAAGGACAGCCTTGGGGTTCAGTGCTGGTTGCAGCAATATGGGTTTAGGAACGGCACCCCGCATGGTGAAATACTAGCGGGGTCTGACAAACCCTGTTTTTCTCTTAAGAGCCTATATTCTAGCATGGTGCAACAAACCCCTTAAAATATCATTTGGATAGTGGCATGGTTATGATGATAACTGAACTGGCAGGGTCATGGCATCGTATAACTGTTCTCTCGACAAGAAAAGGGGGTTATGGGTAAGTGATGGGCTTATCAGTCGTGTACCAGAAAGTTGGCATGTTGCATTGAAATATGAAGAGTGAGTGATTTATACAAAGGTGATGTGTGCAACTGACCTGGCAGTCGCGATTCCAGGGGCTCCCATGGCAGGGAGTTGTGTGAAGACACCAATATGTCTTCCCCGTGGAGGGGTTCACAGCGCTAAGACTGGGCAGGTGGTGAGTAAGTGGACATAGGTATGATATGGGCATGCAGAGGAGAAACATAGGTATGGGGGCATTGGGGGCATCAGGGGAGCCACCCCCAAGTGTGACAGAGTTGGGGGGCGGTCCTAGCCGGAGAGGAGAACCTTGATACTGTGGTAGCGGCCACAAGCAGTTCAGGTATGGCCGCACCTGAGCGAAAGCCGGTTGATGGGCACTGACTCCCCTTAGGGACAGCCGAGACTCAGTCACCTGAAGTCAGTGGTCTAGAGAAAGACTGACTGGCCGTTCTGAAAAACTAGAAGCGGATGGCCGCTCTTTAGAATGACTGGCAGTCATGAAAAGAAAAGTACAGAGTCAAAGGCTACCCCTCTCTAAGGCGCACAGGAGGTACACACAAACTAAAGAAGGTTAGGTGAAATTATACACTAACCAGTAGATCAGATAGCTGGGCAAAAGGAAGCAGTACAGATACAACAAATTGTATAGACCGTTAGTTTTATACAGAGTCAAGGAGCAAACAGTACTGGAAAGCTCTGGAAACAACATGTCATTTTGTTTGATAATAAAGGCAATCAACTTAGCCCTATGGTTTAGTCTTCCATTCTTTGGGCAAATGTTTTGTTGGGGCCCAAGTATCCTCTTGCTGGTAATCGGGGTAGCTGCTAAGAGTGCCACAGCTGGTCCTTTACAAGTGGAAGCAAAGGTTAAGTCCTTTTGGCATTATACCTGCCGCATCCCGCCGCATGCCCGTAAGAATCAGACCCCAATACCGCACGTGGGAATAAGTGAAGAGGTCATCAGAAGCCGCCTTGAAGTAATTTCTGCCCACTCCCCGTGGGATGCCAAGCAGACTGGATGGCAGAGTGGCAGATCGTGGGAGTTTCGTTGTCCGAGGGGCTTCAGTGGATCACAGAGTGTGAGTATAGGCTCAGCTATATGGGAAATATAGGGGAAGTGAAAGTTCTGCTTAGTGTTGTGATTCTTTGTTTTGGTGTTTCTGTGTAAAGGTTATCCGTTGCTTAGGTGGTCAGTTTAAGCGGTCAGCTTAAACGGTCAGCTTAGTCTACGGATGAAAAAGATAAAAATATTATAAAAAGGTTACCTATATTCGAGGTGTTAGCTTGGTTTATGGACGAAAAACATTCAAAAATACAAAAAAGTATCCCTATGAGTTAGGCAGTTTAGCTTGGTTCATGGATGATTGTGTATGGTTACCTGTGATATGTATTAGCAGGAGATGCTAGTTTATATCACGGAAGGTGGTTTCTTAATTTATCTCTTTGAGATGTGTTCCTATATGCGGCGCTATAGAAGAAGGACCACAATTTTGGGATACCCTGTGAAGTAGGAAGAAGGGCCATGCGCTTTGTCATGTTTTGTTACTGTCTATGTTATTAAAAGTGGACATATATAGTGAAGTATTAGGGTATTTTTTTCTGGACAGTTGGTGTAGTCACCTGTGAGGTTGCCAAATAGGACTTGAGGTGCGCAGAAGGTGGTGGATTTCATTTGTTCAATGTTGCTTGAATCAATGAGAAGTGTTATGCCATTTGGGCAGAGCTCAAGGAGCACATGAATGGAGTCACCTGTTGGGCCTTAAGGGCTGAAAACACAGTGTGGGCGGTGCGCGGAGCACGCTCTTATTGAGTATTGTGAGCGAGAAAGGCTGTTGAAAAGTTTCTTTGGACTGTCATGGTTTTGAGAAATTTGATGAAACAGTGATGTTAATTATGAAAATTGCAAATTGACAAAGGTAAATTGAACGTGTCGAATTCCTGATTATAGGGTAAGTAAGTATTGGCGATTACAAAGTAAAGTGTTAAAATGAGGATACACCCATCCAACATTTATGCAAGTCCCTCCCGTGATATAAAAAATATGCAAGTACACCGTGGAATGGACACACGATACAGAGGCCAAGTTGGCGAAGCCATAGCCCAAAGACGGAAGATTTTTCAAATGTGTGCAGCAACATATGGCCATGTACTTACATGCAGATTATAAGGGGAAGAAATTAAGCAACCGGGTGGCTATGTTAGAGCTATGTAAAATGTTTCAGGACGAGGAAGGGGACTTGATCCAAAAGGAATGGATGCTGAGTCAACGTGATGTGGAAGGAGAACCGCCGTCGGCTCCACCAGCTGTTCCTCAAACCGCAGATGTAGAACCAGCAGCAGAAAGTCAGGGAATCTACCCCTTAAAGGAGTTGAAAGCAGCAGCAGGATACACCAATCCTATGTTGGCACCTCCAGCATATACCAGAGAAAGCCCGAGAGTGGCGCAAAGCAGGCGAATAAAAAAGAGCTGGTTAACAGTGACGAACATAAGGAGCGCAGCGACTAGCAAGCAAAACATAGAAAGGAAATTAGGGACAGGGAGGACATAGTGGGGATCATGAGGCGTTAGTTCCGACAAACAAATGGGTAGGTCGACAGATATTGCTTAAACTGGACGCAAAGATTACAAGCGTGATCAGGCATATGAGGTACGGAAGCTCCAAATTGTAAAGATGCAGAGGAAGAAGTTCAAGAATGGGCAGAGATAATGAAGGAAGTACAGAGAAGATAAAGGGAAGAGAAGAAGGAAAACAACAGAGAAGAGAACTAGAGCGAGCAGAAAAGAAAGAGAGGAAAGAGAGAAGAACAAGCCGAGACAGCTAGAGGAGACAGCGAGGAGGAAGGCTGAAGAAGAGAAGGAGAGGCAATTTCAAATAACGAGGGTGAAAAGGTTGGAATTCGAGCGACTCATTAAAGAGCACCGACACAGAGAAGAAGAGGAGGATAAGAGATGTGAGTGGGAAAGAGACAAGAGTAGGGAGAGACAATCTAAGAAAGCAATGGGCATTGAAACTGACGTGACATGTCTAAATGAAGATGATGGAAAGGGGTTATGAAGACGAATAAGGGAACATTATAGGAGCAGAAGATACAGCTCGGTTGCCCCGAGGATGAGTGGAAGTGCAACAGGATCCTCGTTGAGGGGGTAATGTAACTTTTCAGATAAAGCGAAGGGGAAAAAATTGGAGAAAACAATGTTAAGGAGGCTTAGCTTCAAGGACGAAAGAGAAGAGGACAGTGATGACAATATTGGGACCATGGGGACAGATGAAGATCAACAGGAAAGCAACGAGGACAAGGAGGAGAGGCCTTGCTGCCATCCCAGGGAAACAAGCTGAGTGGTGCAGCTGAGTGGTGCAGTTGAGTGGTGCAATCTTGGCAGTCGACACAAGAGTCTGTCTACACTTTCTATCCCTACATTGGTGTGAGTTGGAGGCTACAAAACGCCAGTACTAACACGATGTGAGCAGCAGAGTGGTGCAGCTGAGTGATACAGTCTTGGCAGTCTATGCAGTATGTGCAGCTGGAAGTTAGAAGTTGGAGAAACTCGTAAGCAACATAACTCGCGGTAGGTGTACTGGCGAGCAACTAAGGGAAGTTGTGACTGTGAGCGAATGGGGTCACGAAAGGTGTTGCCTATTGGTTGCAGGGTTGGTAGGCGAAATGAGCGAAAGATGCTTCTGGATAATAGTGGTTTGGCTAGAGAAAGCAGGCGGTCCTAATGACGTCAAAATGCCTGTTTACCGGCTTCCAAAGGAAAAAGTGTGAGGAGGCAATAATTAACAACCCTGAGCCACCCAGGCAGCCCCTTCCCTGCCTCCTCCCCTCATCATTCCTTCTGTGTCCAATGAACCGTAGGGTATGATTGTTACTTCTAGCAACCGTATTTACTCTCCAAACAAAACATCTAATACAAAAGAGTCAACTACATATGGGGATATAGAGACATTAAGAAGCCTGAAGCGGTGAAGGAATGAAAACTGAGAGAATTGATCAGTGGCTATTGGGGCACTAGAAGTGCCAAATAGGGAGCCTGCTCTCATGGGAATCAGGAGAGATGTGTTTATTTTAACACCAGATATTCCTGGTCAAGTGTGACTGCCCTCTAATAAAGATGAACACAAGGAGGGGAGAGAAATGGAGAGGGAGCAGAGATTTATATCCGCCTATTGACTTTGAGGAAGATAATGCATTTTTAAAGGAGGTCTTTACGTGGACAGATTCTCCAAAATATGCACGGATAAACTTGCAGGTGAATGCAGCAAGCCTAGAGCAGGGTGCGGTACTCGACCTGAACATCAGTAGCCTAGAACATGAACACTCCAAACTGGCTGCACGTATATCGCTGAGATTAAAAATATAATGAACGAGCAGAGAAGAATGAGGGATGTTACTAACAAGACCTGTTGTACCCTGATATCGCAAACTAGAAGTGTATAGGCGCAGACTTTGATTGGAATAAAAATGGTATCTGCTTGATTCAAGGACAAAGGGCGCTCGATTGCAGTCGAACCTAGTGTCACCCCACAAAAGATTATTATGGATAATAACCTTGAACTGGGAATTCTGATGGGATTAGTCAGGTCTTGGACTCCTCCCTCTCTCTATGTTTTTCAGTGACGCAATCCACAAGAGGATCATCTTACTCCTCAAATAGGATGATAAATGATTTCGACCAGCCTATACCGCCATTAGTGCACATACAGAACACTATAATGTCTGGCTTGGCGATAGCACTGAATCCTTTTACAAAATTGTATGAGGCAATCAAAGATCAGGTGACCATGCTGGCAATGATCCATACCAAATTAATATCTCTGGAGTCCTTTCCAGGAGCTGTCCAAGCACCATTGGATAAGGAGGCAGAACTATCTTCCCAATGGCAAGAGAAGGCTGTTTGACCTAGCAGTTGAGAGGAAGCAGAACGCTCGGTAGGAGAACATGGCCTAAAGGCCGGTATTCCAGATGAGGTGATAATGGACCCACTGGAGCTTCCCAAAAAGGGCCAAGCAAGTGAATAATGCTTCTAAGATCCTGCAGGCCAAGATTTCCAAATGGAATCATTTAAATACGTCTGTAGAGGGTGGCACTCTACAAATGGGAAGAGAAATGGAGAGCCAGGAGGAGACGAGAGCCACACCAGTGCTGCAAAGGTCTAAAGATTGCCTAGGGAATATGAAACCCTTTGAAATATTTGAGAAAGGTAAAAGAAAAGAACCATAAAAAAACCTGATGCAAATCAACAAAAGAAGTCAACAACTCCCCCCAAAAATCGAAATCTAATGGGCCTAGAGCGTTCATGTAGAATTTGACGACTCCTCCAGTTCACAAAAGAGACCACCAGAGACCCCCCCAAAATGGAAGAAAATGATTGTAATGGAAAATAAGGACAAAACATCATCCCATAATACTGAAGGGAGCAATGGAGCATCTGAGGAAGAGATGGATGTAGGAACTCTTTGTTGTTTGGATTTTATCGACCTACTGGACGAAATAAACTATGAAGTAAGGGAAGTAGATGATTCGCTCTATGTGGGTGAAGATGACACTCTGGTTGAACCTCCGCCTCCTGTGGATAGTTTAGAATGTGTGATAACGATGAATAGTTCCAGAAGTGAAAGCTCCAGGAAATTGAAACATGATGCTTTCCTTACTCTTGAAGAAAAAAGGCAACAACCGATGGGGAAAGTGATACTAAAGAGTACCTCAGCTAATACATTGAGATCCTTGAATGAGGTAAAAGCTAGAATATCCTGTAGTGTCAGAGTTTCTCACGAAGAGACTGATGGGAAATATCCATTTGCATATCAGTATTTGTCCCGCCCACAATTTTGTCCCGAAATGCTATGGCAATTCCTCTCTGAACAAGAGTACCTACAGCAACCCCATACACGTGTTTCAGCCTTGTTGGGCCTCATCAGTGAGGTGAAGCTGTGTCTCTCTGAGCACAGTGAGAAGGGAGTCCATGTCTGGTTGCCCCCAGGTAAGTCAGGGTGGCCAACCCCAAGTTCCTTGTAAATATTTCAAAAGAGGTAGCATGCTCTCCTCTCCAGAAAGAACATGGCATGATAACCTGTTCTGAGATGAGAGTTTGCAGCACATGCTTTTTTCTCACTGTACCTTTCACAGATGGGAAATATCCATTTGCATATCAGTCTTTGTCCCGCCCACATGGGTAGTCCAGCACCAAAATGCTATGTCAATTCCTCTCTGAACAAGAGTGCCTACAGCAACCCCATACACGTGTTTCAGCCTTGTTGGGCCTCATCAGTGAGGTGAAGCTGTGTCTCTCTGAGCACAGTGAGCAGGGAGTCCACGTCAGGTTGCCCCCATTAACTCAGGGTGTCCAACCCCAAGTTCCATGTAAATATATCAAAAAAGGTAGCATGCGCTCCTCTCCAGAAAGAACATGGCATGATAACCTGTTCTGAGATGAGAGTTTGCAGCACACACTTTTTGCTCACTGTACCTTTCACAGATGGGAAATATCCATTTGCATATCAGTCTTTGTCCCGCCCATATGGGCAGTCCAGCACCGAAATGCCATGGCAATTCCTCTCTAAACAAGAGTACCTACAGCAATCCCATACACGTGTTTCAGCCTTGTTGGGCCTCATCATTATATTTGGTAGTTCCATTCTCTTGGCGTAACGCAGAGTGTCTGCTCAGAACAACGGTTTGCATAGACTGAAAGTAAATGTTACAATGTCCAGTTTCAAAATATTCAATGACACCATCTGTTGTTAAAGCCGTGGCAATTCCTCCCTTTCATCCAAGGTCGAATTACAATTGAACCTTGTTTAGAGCATGTATGCCTGATAGCTTTCATTTATGTAAAGGAGCGCCACAAAAACAAAAACATACCGCACTATACGCGTTAGTGTGAATTCTCCACAAGCAACATCACATGAAGTGAAGAGTGCGGTCGACCAACATTGCATTTGAAATATGCACCAAAAATAAACAAATTGATTGCTGGCATCCACAAATGCCACATGATCATGAATACCTTTTTAACCATCAATAGTGCTATTGATTTAGTTATTTTTGGACAACACTTACACTGAAGGTAATGATATCATATGATGAAATTATATTGCATTTATAAAGAGCCTATGCACAAGTGTTTCAAGGCGTGACAAAGCAATGCAGAGTGAACAGAGGGAAGACAGAGACTGCGATCTTATTTGTGTTGTGAAGTAGACGATCCTTGCCCCCCCTCTCTTTCGTCAATCTCGACACATAACAAATGCAATAACCAAGGGGGAGGCGTAGCCAACCCCTGTGACATTCCGTTACACCACACCCCATCACAAATAGCACATACACTATAGTTTCTAGCCCAGTATTAGGAAACCATTTTGAACAAATGCAGCTCTCACATCCCCAGCGCCTCGCTCCGCCAGCCCACACCATCGCCTGCCCATTGCCACCTGTGCCTGAGCCCTGTTCTCACGGAGGAATTACCCATTGCCACCTGTGCGCGAGCCCTGTTCTCACGGAGGAATTTGCTCTGTAGAGAACGTGAGATGCTGACAAGTGATGAGCCCAAGTGCCCATTAATCTCCACTAAACTCCCCCAGCACTCACAGCCTCCACCCCGACATATCAGAGCCCACCAGCTCAGAACCCGCAGTTCCTATCATGCTGATATCCATCTGACCCTCCTGTTATGTTATGTTAATTACACTTATAAGGCGCCAAAGCCTGCAGGCATCCAGCCGCCGAAAGACAGAAGTAGGAGCAAACAGAGCTGGAATTATTCTATTAAAACAATATAGTTTCAACTGTTTACGAAAAGCAAGATGAAGAGAGTTCCAGGCTTGCGCGCCTCGGACACAGAAGGCCCTACCTAAGCCACAAGACCTTTTTATTCGGGGCAAAACTAACAGAGACCCAGCTGAGGAACGTAAGCTTCTTGTTGGTTGATAGACATTTATCTTTTCCTTCAAATAAGCTGGAGCGTTTCCAAAAATACACTTATGACACGTGGTAAGTATTTTAAATTGGATACGAGCTGCCACTGGAAGCCAGTGAAGTTTTCTTCTGGCCGCACTGGTGGGTTCTGAGCTTTTCATCTGGAAAACGATTCTAACAGCTGCATTTTGTATCTTCTGCAACTGTTGGATGTCAGCTTTATTAGCTCCCCCCAAAAGTGCGTTACAATAGTCTATGCGAGGCAGTATTACTGCTCTCACAAGTTTTATGCGATTTTCTACCGAAATCAACGGGGCTACTTGTTTCAAAACCATTGACCCACATCACAGCCCTAATCCTATGTAGTAATATATTCTCCAAAAAAGAAACACACGTCTGATGGCAGATCAAACCTTTTGGGTGTGCACCTGGGTACAGAGTTTGTGGTATCAAATAATTTCCAAAGGGTAGAGGTTAGAATGCCAATATATTAGCTCATGTCACCGAAGTACCCCTGTTCATGCAAGATTGTATGTCTGCCATTATATCAGTTTCTGTTGTTTAGTTCAGTTAGATAGATGCATTGCTCCCTTGCCCTGACCTTAGGGCAAGAGGGCCTCCTTCCATGTGCTACCAATGATGGGAGAAGAAGTGAATGGAGAGAGCACAGATACCATATGTACATTCCATAGTTCTTATGAGTAAACGACAAGGTTTGCCTGGAGGAAGCACTGGTATAGGTATCAGCGAAGCATCTACAAACGATACGAGAGACGGAGAGACCCATACAGTAGGTAGGTTGTGGAGGGAGAGAAGAGGAAGGGTGGTGGAGGGGGCATGGGGAATACATGGGAAGGACACAGGGAGAGGCCCATGACAAGCAAAACCCAATATATCACCAATGGCAACCACAGACATGTGTATTATCGATCGAGGACCATACACCAGATTAAATCAGCATCGTTAAATACTTCTCAATACTTTTTATAACATTGGAATTCGAGTGTAATAGCATTTGATTGTTGATGTACATGTACAAACATTGGGGAACATATACCAAGTATTAAATTGACCATATTAATAACACTGCTGCAAATCATTTATACCGGGAAGTCAACTGTTCAACAAGTTTAGCTTTAGGTGGACAGGGCTTGTTTGCAATGTTTTGTGGCATTGTATGTGTCCTGGAACAAAATCAGGATCGATTCCATGAGCATGCATGGCCAACACAGTCAAAGTTGGATCTTTCACAAAAGCGAATTGCCTTTCTGGGTATATTAGCTTGGCCACCCATTTTTTGCTTTGTTTTGCAAAGGCCAAGGTGTAACGAAGCATTCCAAAGTTTCTGTCCGTTCTCGATTGTTCTCTCCCTAAATTCTCGTTGTGCACTAATACAGCTAGTAATGTTCGGGCCTAAATATTGTCTATGCCGAAATGCAACCTTTTGGCCTGTACTTTAGGCACATATTGTGGAACACCTCCAAATCGCTGGTGTGACAGATTTCTGTGAGTCCATTTAGGCCTCTTGGAAGAGTTTTATTGTACACAATCTTAAGAGCTTTGTGTGGAGGTGAACATAGCACCAACCACTTCTTCTTGCATTCCTGCTCCTCCAATAAAGGTCCATGGGCACATTTGTGAAAATGTTGGTTTTCCGTCCATGAGTGAAGGTTTGAACAGTGGTGCATCAATGCGCGCCCTTTTTCATGTAGAATTTCCACAGACCCATCACAAATTTTGGAGCTCCACCAAAGATGGTTGCTCAAAGACTGAGACCACTGTAAAATGTTTTCCGAACCATTTTTTTACCAGCAACTGTAATTTTTTTATTGACTGATTTGGCAACGTGCCATACATCAATTGATGATGAATGTTTGGAAACTTCTCTCGCATGGCCTTGGCTATTGAAACATGTCTGTCAGTGGCTATGAGGTCTATTTGCATTCCCTCAAATGGAGATGTTAGAGGGATTTGATGAAACCATGTTTCTCATGGGCATTGAAGATGCACATTTGGACACCTGCACAATCTCCAAACTCACAATTATTTTACTTTCCATAACTTGAAAGTGGTATGTGCAGTAATTTGCTGAAAATCCGGGGCTGTCACACTGTCCATCACTAGCTAGCCAGAAAAGTTTGGTGGCGAATGTACTTTTGATTGACATCTGTTCAATTTTCCAGGCTTGACTAATAGCGTGGAATAAGACTTCCTTGGTATTTGTAGCACTGGGTTTTAGCAAGGAACTGAACTGCCACAAATTAACAGAAATTGTACATCTTGCTGAAAGTCGAGCCACTGAAAAGTAAAGCTGCCGAACATAGTAGATTTCCAGCTGGTACTTTTGCCCAGCATCGGTTGAGTGGACCATGTAAATGTATCATGCAGGTGGACACAGCTGGCTTGGATTTTCAGGTTAGTGCCTTGTAATACGTGAGACACATTCATCAATGGCTCCCCGCATATTTCCCCCCTCAATCTATGGACTCATTTCAGCATCAGTATAATCTCTACCAGGCTGCTGTCGAATACAATGTATTTTGGCTCCTTTATTAGCCATTCGTCCTGCATGAATGTGCTTTGTGACTCAACTGTGGTGGACAATTCACCCAAACTGGTCAAACTGTAGTCGAGATCGTTCCTCTGTCAATTGTGTTGAAGATTCAATCTCTGTTATTTCAGCTTGTGTTGTTTGCACATGAATCGGAGAAACCGTCAACAACAAATGTTTATTAGGTGGACCTTTTTTTGCGGGTGTATTTTGTGTCAAGTGGTCCTCTGGGAATTCAATGCATTTTCATTACATTCCGTTTCATCTTGTCGAGTTCTAACATTGTAGCAATGGTCCAAGAACACTTTGCTATCTTAGCCGGTCACATTCAATTCAGTTTCATGCCATTGGGCATAAGCATCACGAGTCTGCCGATTGACTTGACCACTCTGCTCCTCAAATAGTAGCTGCTCCATGGTGAAATCTGTTTGGCAAGTGACATCTTTGGTTTCATTTGTTGTCTGTGTATTTATACTTCTTTTACTTCTGGGCCTCTAGGAGATGTGTTGTAAAAACTTGTCCAATGTGTAGCACACATACAGCAAATAGCACTTTCAATCCAAAAACATGTTATGATGAAAACAACACCCCGAACGCTTCTAGAAAACTGAATTGTTATTTCCCCTCTTTTTCTTGATTTTCAGTGAAACCGTGGTCTTCTCTTTCGCAACCACACCAGCAAGCTGTAAAAAAACGTTTTTATATGGTTTAATTCAAGCACATTTCTTTTACACTACACGAAAATAAACATATTTAAATATCTACAAACAGACCCAACTTAATTGAATTAAAAGAATAACTACATAAAAAGTATCACAAATGCTATTAGATGTCCAATTGTATCCAATAGCATTTAATGTTCACCTCTGATCCACGTGCCTCCACTTCTAATTCCACACCTTGTGTAGATTCCTTCAATAGAATATTCATTAAAAAAAAGAAAAAGTCAATTGTATTGGAAATCAAAATCTTTCATCGCACACAGTGCTTACACACCTACCCTCGCAAACAGTGTACATCATTTATTCAAAATATACATTTCAAATTTCACCATGAAAGATGGCAAGTACACTTGATCAGAGATCACCGTGCAAAGCATACTGATTGCAATGTTACCCTCAACATTTTGCAATTTATTCTGCATTAGGGAGGAAGTGTGACGTTGGAACTGAACTCATAAAGGTTTGAAACAATGCACGTTTATATGCATGTTAATGTCTAACAATATCCTATGTCGGATTTCGTTTCTTTCATTCAAGGGAAATGTAAAGATGCACACCTCATACACTGGACTAGCTGCAAAGGACGATGCAATTGTAGTTGAAGTACCAGCATCCCTCTGTAACACAGTACTTGTTTTAGTACGGATGAAAACAGCAAAATTGAACTGTGGCAATGGGATGCAGACAATGGTACATATAAAGAGAAACCCATAAATGCCACCTAGGGCAAACAACACAGGATACGTAAATGTTTTCCTATTATTTGTAATTCAAAGCATAATACATTCTCGTAAATGAAAAGTGAAATAAAATTACTCGATATGCGCTTGACGTTGTTGATGACTCAGGAAAAAAAATGGATGCAGAATCTTGATCCTACATTTTCAGTGCATTGTCATAAAGTAGAACAAGGGAAAATTAGATCTGCATTAGATATGTGGGAAGATCCAACTGTCGAGAATATAAACTTCTGCATGTCTGTAGGGCTCACCATTGGTATACAGGACGTGTCGGTGGTTTCGTCACGTGTGAGGGTCTGTGCTTTCATCAGTATGCTATCCTAAAGAAATGGACATGTCAAGCAACCGATTACGAAAAATTATGTTTCTTTTGAAGGGCACTATGCCATTATTTTCTATGGTCATAATTACTTCATTTGAGGTTCCATAAACCAGGGACAGATGTATAGTAAAATGTGGTATACTGAAATTTTAATACAATCTGGTAAATGTGCAAACTTTAGTAAGGCACATTTACACCGAAAGCACCAATCCGTTCATGTAGTTACCTTTTCAGTACCCCACCGCCCCACCGCCTACAGCAACTTCATCACCCGGGACAGGTGGCATGTGCATCAATAGAGTTGGAATTGCATTTGGAAGCAATTCACTAGAAATTCTGCGTAAACGCTTTTTTGTGTACTCTGATTGGTCGTACATATTGTCTGTAAAATGCAGGCTGCAGATACGGAATCGATTGGCCCTCAAGTCCTTCAAGACATCCTGTGCTCTACTTTCAATTTCATCCACCGGAAAACCACAATATCGAACCCATCTTCTTATTAAATCAATATTCCTCAGGAATGTATGCAGGATTGTGCCTTGACTTTTGACATGGCTACTAGAAAGGCACTGGAAAACTGGAAACCATACATGTGAACAATGACCCAGTACGGAAGATACCTTTGAAGTGTACATGGTGTTTGGCACCTTGGTCGTTCCCACCCTGCCAGCACCCATGGGAGCGCAGGGCCGCAGGTGCAAACTGCCATTGATAGTGGAGGGGGATGGATGGGCAAGAGGCGTGTAGACGAGGCCCGGAATACTGCTGATGGGGGACACACTTGTATGGATTGCAGGGGAGGGGTCTGTGAGAGGGGAGCCTGGAGACACCCGGTCTGGGGGAGCCATGTGAACAATAGTCCCCGTGCGGAAGATATCTTTGAAGTGTACATGGTGTTTGGCACCATGGCCGTTGTCACCCTGCCAGCCCCCATGCGAGCGCAGGGCCACAGGTGCAAACTGCCATTGTTAGTGGAGGGGGGATGGATGGGTAAGAGGCATGCAGACGAGACCCGGAACACTGCTGATGGGAGACACACTTAGGTGGATTCAAGGGGAGGGGTCTGCAAGAGGGGAGCCTGAAGACACTGGGTCTGGGGAGGTCATGTGAAGAATGACCCCCGTGCAGAAGATACCTTTGAAGAGTACATGGTGTTTGGCACCTTGGCCGTTCACACCCTGCCAGTACTGTAGTTGGTTATAATGGAGGGGGGATGGATTGTTGCGGAGTAGGTGAGCATAAAAGGGCACCAACCATTCTTTCATGTCGCTCATAGACTTGCCACCAGCTGGCCGCACTTTTATTTATTGTCTCTTATTTATGTATTGTTTATTTTATGTGTGTCTTAAATATTTAATTGCTATCCTTTGTACTGCACTGCTACCTCCCCCTTTCCGCCAGCACTTTTCACTCCCCCACCCCTTCCTCTGCACTTGCATGATCTCAATGTCACCGGGCCTAGTAACATCGTTGTCTCTGTCTCCCCTCTGTTCCTGCTCCCTTTCCTCATCGCGCCTTGAAACTTTTAAGTATAGGCACGTTATAAATGCCATATCATATCATAGACAAGTGAGCATGCCCTTCATTCACTGACAAATTGCAACAAGTATTCATTATATCTCATTTGTATTTTATTTTGTTCCTGATGGTGATGGCACAAACATACTACAAATTGTTTACTATACTTCGGGTTGCAGCACATGTTTGAAAATCCCCTGTACTGTCTGCTGTCACTCCGGTATTTGGCCGAATGGCTCCAAGGACACAGGCGGATATTATTTGAACGCGGAATCCAAGCCTCCCATAAAGCCACCATAAAGCCACCAGCCTGTTCCACCGGTGGAAGGGAAACCTACATACCGTATTTAAATGAACCTGATAAGTGTACAAACCTTACTTGAAAATGCACCCTGTATCCTATGGCATAGTTGGCCGTACAAAGGTTACTTCATGGATCAATGAACTTGGGCTTTGAAGTGTGCACACATTACAAAAGTGAACACACATGCAATCCATAACGTTTTAGGCATAGAGAAATATTCTTTCTTAGTTGAACGTGAAAGACACATAAGATGAACACTCTTATTTGCCAAAAGCGCGAAAAATGTATTGAATTTGCAGACTACATTCATTAGGCAATATAGGAGACAAAAAACAAATGTTAGTGGACTCAGTGGTCAAAATGACATCACATCTAGAGTACACTTGCTCGTTGCTTGGATTACGAGGGCGAACTCTTCGTGCATAAGCACCATCATAATCCTCAACACGGATCTTGTGAGGCAGGCTGACTTGAAGTCATGCAGCTTGGTAATGCATAGCCGTGGTATATCTTTTTTCGATATGCAGGCCAAGCACCCAGAGTTTTCTTTGCAGCAGCAGTTCTCCTCCTGGGTTGGCATGACCTCGCACTGATTGCAGGTACACCAGGTGGAAACGTCTTCCATGCGACTAGGCTCAGGATCCAGTGATTCGTCTTTCCCAACTGTCATCCGATGTCCCATCGTTTCCACATCTTTCTCTATCAACTCATACCACCTCGTAATACTCCGGCTCGTACTGGTAGGGCTGTATTGTTGCCATTATACAACAAAATGTTTCAATCAAACGCAAGTAACAATTGAAATAGTAATGCTAGTATAAGTATCTGTTCGCAGGGGCTCTGTGTAATGAAGATAGCTCAACAGAGCAGAAACGAGTCACAGGCTACATAAAAAAAAGACAGTGAAATGATTGAAAAAGCAACTCTGATGTTGTCTGATGAGAAGCAGTCTGTTTATACATATTGAAGAAAGAGCCGTCCTGCCATTTCCATGGAGACATGTCATTAGCTGGCACACAGAGAAAGTTGACACGAGATGTGCATTCACGTTGTGAAATGGGCCGTACGCGTCTAGTTATGTGAGCCTCAGGGGCGTGTGATATTATTTAGTGCCGCTGAGGCACTTGAACTTTGGGCGATCGATTGATCCATGGATAAGATTAGCACATGATGGACGCACCAAGCTTGTTGATTTCGCATATGTAAAAGTGAGGCAAACTAAGGTAAGGTACATAGGAACCGTTTTTACGATTGGTCGCAGTTTCATTAAAACCCCATGCCCCAACGCTCGGGAGAATGACATTTTTGAGTGCACCATTCCTTTAACGGCCAGAAAACTAACATCATGGCAATTGACAACAGCAAAGGCAAGCAGAATCACAAGAAATATAAATGGATCATTGGTACTGAATCTCTAACTCTAGTCAACGAATACAAATATTTGGCCATAAACAACAACAACCGTACTGAAACACCATATAAATTAGAAACAAGACAGAAAATGCAATTATTGTCATCTCAAATGGTCCATGCAAAATGTGGAAAGTTTTCGTATATACCGTTATTGACATATTACAAGCAAAAGGTAATTCCAACAATCATCTATGGAGCACAATCTAAGATGCCACAGCACCATTCAAATCGGGAACTGATTGAAGGTCTGTTTTGGAAGCATGTGTTGCCTGTACCCAAGAGTCTTCCTATTTCACTAATTAGATACAAACTGGGCCTAACATCCTTAAGAGGCAAAGAGTGGTGGAACACCTTATTACTATTCAGAAAATCTTATGAAACTTCATTAATCCCTGATATTTCTAAATCGTTGCAAAAAGATGCTAATAGGCATCTAAACAAATGGAGAGATCATAACATGTTAATCATGAACATGGCCGACATTGAGGACTCGTTGCTCATAACCAATCCTGCCAGAGCAAAGAAAAAAATATATGATATAGACTGGATAAAAACTTTAGAAAAATGCAAATCATGTAAGGCATTCTAGAACTACCGCTTACTTATAAAGAAAAGAGAAAAAATCTCCAGATATTTCCAAAAGTATCCTGATAATGCATATTTAGCAAAACTTTTGAGAATGAGGTTCCATCTTTGGCCAACAAGATCCATCATGGCTCAACATAACAAAGATAAGACTTATAATATTGCATGCAGATTTGCAATGACAAATATAAAGCCGAAACGCTTGAACACTTATTGCTCGAATGTACTTCATTAATTGTCTATCGAAAAGAACATTATGAGAAATACTATATTGCATATCAGGGATATCGCTTAATGATGCGTGGTCAAAAAAATCAATGTTGAATATGTTTCTTTGAATATAGCTACAATTTCGATTTTTAAAGAGTCTAATTTTGTAGTATCTGACAATTCAGGATATCTTTTGCACAAATTCTTTTTTTCCACATGATATAGCAATTCACAGTTTTTAAACCATTTTGTTTCGACCAAAGATGTCATGTTTTTAAGGTTTGTAAGTAATTAAGTTGTAAATTCTGATTATTTCAGTGTGAAAGGTTGAACTGTTCAACCCAAACGCATTTTAATTAAAAATAAACATTTTCTTTTTAGAAAAATAGGAGAGAAAAATACTATGATCCTTGCTGTTATGAAATGTATGGAAGAGATTTTGCAATTATGATATGGAATGGGAATGGTATGAGCTATGGGGAAATAACGGTTTTAACAACAATTGCTTTTTATTTATTTTTTCTTTTATTTTATTGTGATTTCGGTCACCAAGCAAACTTATACAAAATATAACAAAGTTAATAGATACAATACACCAACATTTTAAAATTGCACAATTCGACACTTCAAAAACTGAGTATACAATGTATAAAACTTTTTAAAGGTGCACAGTTCAAGACATAAAGAGCTGAATCTGCATTTCTACAACATCTTTGAACATATCACATTTTTCACATTGTTCATGATAGAATTCAATAAAATATTTACAATCTTTATTAAAAAAAAGGTGTTCACAAGAGATATTATTTATTGTCAAAATAGTTAATGGATTCCCTAATAACAATTACAGATACACTGTTATCTATCACATTCACTTTGTTTTCCAGACAGAGATGAGGGAGCTAGGCATACATCATTGTAAGAACATCTTGGTGAGGCCTATTCATTAGTTAACTGCAGATACAATAAAAATGTAATCACTGCAATATTCAACGATACAGCGTTAGCATTGAACATCAAGCTCCAAAGATCAGGTGGGCTCAGAGTAAGAAATTGACCCAAATGTTTGAAAAAGTATTCCTTTTTCTGGCGGGTGAGGCTTTTGTAGCTGGTCAATAAATGTTCCAAGGTTTCTATTGTTGTTACAAGCTTACAAAATCTACATGATGTATCTATGGTTATGTGTTTCATCCATTTGGCATGAGTTTGTCTTGTAGGCCAAATATTAAAACGTAATCTCATAATATGGTCTCTATAGGGCTTGTCTTGAAATCTCACTAGATACATAGGTACACTCTCTGTCCGTTTCATTTTAAAATCACCAAGTTTAAATTCTTTATACTTACTACAGTCATCCCATTGAACTATCCATTCAAAGTCTCTGAGCTTTTTCTTGGTCTGATCAGGCCTCTTTAATAGTAAACTTCTATCAATATTAGCTTTTATTAACAGGTTTTCGCGTTCCATTTTCCAGCTTTTTAAGGGGGATTCTTGGTTTGATTTTATAACTACTGCCAAGACTGGAAGCAATGATCTTTCGGAAGGAGCAGTCAGGAGACATTTCCTATACAAAGCTAAGATCTGCCAGGTTACCATCAATTGAATAGGAAGCAAGCCAAGTTCAAATCTTATTATTTGTATTGGAAAGTCTTTTGGTAAGTTTAGTAGAGATTGAATGTTAGACTGGTATGTTATGAGCTATGGTATGAGGTATGTGGAAATAACGGTTTAACAGCAATTGTTTTATTTTTCTTGGATGAAATCTCGGAAATGTTCTATGAGCATTGTGATTTTGATTTGAAACCTTGTTGATGTTTTTTGTAAAGAATGTAACTCATGAAAGGATTGTTATAAACGAAACATAATGTATATTTTTTTTTAAAAGAGACAATTCCTGACTGAAACACATTGTGGGGAGAACTGGAAGACATGGGAAGAGAAGAGGGAGAACCGAGGGACAACTGGAGCATCCTAGGGACATACCACGTAGTGTGGATGAAATTACCCCTTATGCACAGAGGCACAGAGCCCTGCCAGGACGGAAACGGGCACAGATGACAAGGGCGTTTACAGCCACTAAAGACATGGGGAGACATGAGGGAGGAAGGAAACTGACACAGTTTTCATTACTACAGAAAGTTGGTGAACGACTGCAGTATATATCATGGCAACAGATGGATAAGGATAATTTAAGGTGCATGCTACCTTCATTGACTGCATGGGCTGGGGAATAGATTTACAAGATTGAAAGACTGACAGCAGGTACGACACTGGTAGTGGGCGACATGAAGAGCCTACTCTCAGTCATTCTTAGGGAGGTAGCGGAAGATGTTTGGGAAAGAGCAGGGTACCCCGGAGTGACAGCACAGAACACAGAGCACAATGGCACGTCATTCAATAACTGCTGAGCAGCCGTATGGCAAGCTCTAAGAGTACAGGTCCCGGACACATCTGACATTAGCGTGATTATGGCACGCAAAATGCGAGAGGACGAAGACCCACTCCAGTATGTTCATGACATTTAAGTATGCTAGAGTCTCGAGATGAGAGAGCCGTGGGATAAAACCATGGAGTTCTGTTATCACATATGCCAAGGGTTGCCAGAAAAGGTACAGAAACAACTGAAGAGGTTAGTGGGAATGAAGGCTAAGCCATAGTCAGAAATCCAACTAACTATAGCGCACTATTGCCGGTTAATGCAGGAAAATGCAAGAAAGAAGCGTGAGGAGAGAAAGCAGGAAGAAGCAAAGTTAGTGCAGAAAAAACTATCGAAGTACACAATGGAAGAGGCGATGTTGACAAGCGGAGAGGGAGTAGTTACACAGAATATACAAAATAGACTACAGCCAGTAGGGGTACTCTTCATGGGAAGGGGCAAAGCAAACCACTGGCCAAGGGGATGGGGAGGAGTAACCTGGGGATGAGGGTTTGGATATTCAATGCAACAGGTTACAGATGGATTTAAATCGGAGACGGACAAGTCCAATGGGGGGTCCAATACATTTCTGGCTGTCTGGGAGGATAGGCCACATAGCTTGAATGTGCAGAAGCAGAGGCAGAATACAACAGAATGGGGGAATGTCACATCAGCCTACATATCAGACAGAGCAAATTGATTATTATGCCCAAGATCACCCGCAAGCACAGGCATAAGCGCCACAATCGGTGAAAACACAAAACATGCAAGTGCAGCCATATCAGCCCATGGCACATGCACCACATTCACAGGAACACAAACAGCCACCCCAAGCAGCACAACAAGCACTGATGCAGCAGAATATTGTAGCAATGGCACACATTCCACAATGCTGACTCCTGCATGGAAACTGGGAGGGTTGACTGTAGGAGGGGGCAATCCTTTCACAGGGACAGGAATGTCATTAAATCCATAAAAGGACAGCCCACACACAAACCTGATGTGTTTGATCCTATCCATTATAGCCAACCCAAATGAGGAACCACGTATAGGGGTGACAATAGGTGACAAGCCTTTCTCCTTACTCGCATATATGGGAGGGACTTGATCCTGTATTAGATGGGGAAATACCCAATGTCAGGCTGTGCCATGAATGTGCAGGGATTCTCTGGGCCTACAGATTTGGTTCCTTTGACTGACGAACATCTGATTTCCATAAGAGAACACAACCTGACTATGCCATTGCTATATTCCCGACAGACACTGGTACCCATAAGGGGTAGGGACATGATGAGCCGACTCAACATGACCATTTCATTCACCGACCAGGGGACACTGTGCTCGACTCCAGGAATTCACTACAAGAATGTGAGGGAACTCATCCAGGGATATTGCGGACAGAAAGTACGGAGGGGTGCCAGCAACACTAAAGCTTTTCCAATATGGAATGGAAGTGCTAATAGCTTGGCTTCCAGGGATACAAGGCAGATTGCAGAAGGTACCCAATGAGTTCTTGTTCAGACCAGAGGTTCCCCTAGATGAGAAAGAAGGACAGGTGATACCGATGGAACTTAAAGTGAAGGACAAGGGAGTAGTGTTGCATGGGACTGACGACACGGGATGATCATGGAAAACAGTATTCTCAGCAGGAGAAGGGCACCGACTCACTGAATTGACAGTTCAGGAACTGTTTTGAGATGATCACTCAGATCATGAGACAGTGCTTTTCATGAGCATTACCCAATGGGTGAGCATACATAACAGGGAAGTACCACAGAGAATGGTTTTGCTGCAGAGGGCACCACCATCATTTCTTGAGGAAGGTATGGGGCAAGTACCCAGTGTTCTATGGACTAGCAGTTCATATGACATGGGCCTGTTGAAGGGAATAGGAACTGTCAAAAAAAAAAGCTAATGCCAGGGGCTAGTTTACCAGGGGTGAGACAATATCCCCTATCTAGAGAGGCAGGCAAAGGCATCCATGAGACAATTTCCACTTTAGTAAAGCAAGGCATTCAAGTCCCTTTGGAGTCACAGTATAACACTGCTGTATAGCCAGTGAAGAAGGTGACAGGGAGATCACAGTGTTTCATTCAAGAGCTACGTCTTTTGAAACAACTTTTTGTGGCAGAATTTCTGTTGATTCCCAAGCCAGCAACAATTTTATGTAGCGTTCCACTGAAAGCTACCCATTTCAGGGTAATAGATTTGAAGAATGCCTTCTTTTCTATGCCACTCCACGAAGAGTCACAGGACTTGTGGGGTGAAACTACAGCCCCAGAGTGACAATGATTGAGAGGCCATGCAAGGCCCCATTGCAATAACGGAGCTGGCTGATGTGGATACCTATTGGAATATGCAGGCCAGTCCAAAATACTTCTTTTCCAACATGAGGCCTCGTGAATGAACGAAAATGGGCCTTCCTCAGCTTTGGCAAAATGGAAAGGCACTCAGCTGAAGGAGAGTGTGTTTCAGAACTGTAATATTGCTGGTGTTTCCTGAATTGCTGATGGAGCGCTTTTTGCATTTTAAATGTGCGCTCCTGTTTACAGCTGATTTGCCTACAGCAGTACTGCGAGCAGAGCTCTTGCTGCTCTATCCGCTTTCTGGAGGGGGCGGAGCCCTAGTGGAACACATGATGCATCACGTGACCTACATCCTCCACAAATTGCCGGCCCAACCACCCTTGCGGCGTTAAGCCCTGGAGGCAGTAAAAGCTGGAGCTGCTGTTTTGCTGTTCGGCTGTGACTTGTGATTGTTCTACGGCCCTGTGAGTAACACAGATCTAGGTCCTATGCTCCACTATCAGACTAATATTAAACAGTATTTAGGGTAAGGGGGGAGAGTCGGACTCTGGCCGCTCCTCTAGCTGTCGGGCGTTCCTTACCCTATTGCTGGGAGCTTTTCAAGATCTACGCAACTCAATGGTTTCATTATTTACGTACTGACCCTTTATTCTGAACAATTAATTGACATACTTGTTGCTATATTCATTTCCGATTTGTTATCCCTATTTCTGAAGGAGATCCATATTTAATTGTATTCATTTATAGTGTTTTAAATTGTATTTGTTGTACTGTTTCATGTATTTTTGCTAACCTTTGTATTCAGTGCATTTTTAAAATTGTTTACTACTCTATGGTTCACAGATTTGATCTCTAGGAGCCCCTCTACTTTATCACCAATAGATTATTTCACTGTTAAACCCTATGGTTTTCTGCCTTTGTCCCTTCGTGTTCTCCACTGGTTTGAATGACACGTAAGGAATTTAGGAGTCAGGTAGCTATGGAGGCTTCTCTTGATTCTACTCTCCCCGTAGTGTTGCCTCTTTCTCCTTCCTCTATAGATTGTATTCCATCAGGAAAACCCATTCCTATTTCTTTGTGTAAACCACAACATACAACAGTAGACACTCTAGAGGATTCTGTTTCTAAAAAATGTATGGCTCATGCCCAAATTCATTCGCAAGATAGGACTGACTTACTTAATCTGATGGGTATTATCCCACGCACCCCAGCCAATAACAGTTGCATCTTTACTGGAAATCAAGTTATTTCCATAGATGCACAGGAAGATCGTTTGAGAGCCACTATAGCTTCAAACTTAGAGGAAGGGGGCAGCCTTCTTAGGGCAAAGATGCACACTGATCACCTGAATGTTAGTGTGGTGAACTCTGTGCACCCAACCCCTGTCCCACTCCAACCCAGGCTGCCGTTACCTAACCTGATGTTGGATGACTCTGTTGTGAATGTTAATGAATCTTCTGTTCTTTCTAAAGAGTCTGTGTGATAGGAACTTTGGTACTCCCGGTATTCATTTATCACCTGAGGCATTTTCCTCTGGTAAGGGGGTTAACCATACTTCCTCTATTCATGTTACTCTCTCTGCTACACCTGTTGGCATTGCCAACACATCCACAGTCAAACCCTTATTGTTTAAAACTCCACTCACAAGACGTTTGGTCAATTCCCCTAAAACAAAATCTTACACAGGTTCCCAGGGTAAACCTATCCAAGGGAAAAACAATTCTAATTTCTTTGGAAAAAGGACAGACACTAGTACCCTTATCAAACCTCTGCATTAAGTTTTAACAGTGGCCACCTTGGATCATACGCACTTGGCAGATGTAGTAAAGAAGTTGGACATTGAAGACCCCGGAAATAATGATATTGATGATAGCAGTATCATAGAGTGTTCAGATAAGGCAATAGCTGAGAGTCATTTGGATTCCAATCCATTAACATAAATATTGTAACTCAGAAAACCTGTGATGCCTTGTATGTGGGCTCTCCTACGGAACTCACTAATTTTATTGATGAGTATACTGGGAAGCAAAATTGGCTCCGAGAAAGGGGTTTACTTTCAGATTCACAAAAGGATCATGCTAGCCAGTCTGTTATGCACCACACCCTTAAAGAGGCAGATGACAGAATAAAATTAACTCAACCCACTTTATCTGTATTGAATATGGTTCTTAGTTCCTTTGTGAGTCTCTATGACAATACATGGTCAGAGGTTAGATCACACTCTCATTTACTCTCTGAAATCTATAACAGGCTGGACGGTCTGCATAGATTTGAAGAATTGGTTAAAATTATTAAGGAAGAGCATCCCTTGATAATAAAACAGTCTCCAGACTCTGTTCTCCCACCCACCCGACTACGGAAGTGCCTTCGGTCAAGATAGCCTTAAGTGTTCAAACGGATAGTCTCCCAGGGGACCCCATTAACAGGGCCTCAGGGACTCCCCTTCAAGGTATGGACAGGGGAATTTCTAATCAACTTCCTCTGACTTCCCCTACAAAGGCTGAGCCCATACAGGAGGGCCGTATCCCTGATGTAGAACTTGTTACTACCCCCACAAAAGTAACTACGAAACCCCTAGTAGAGAAAGCCCTAGAGGGGCTGATCCCTAAATCTTTAAGCCCAATTTCTAAGGGTTTATCTCCAGGACCTACCATTCAAGCAATGGCTGACTCACTTAAGGGAAACAATATTGTTCTGTTATTTGATCCTAAACCTGACCTTACTTTGGGAAAACCGGTTGACACTATCGACCTCACTAAGGTTTCGGTACAGTCAAGGGGTTTTGCTCATATAGCAAAAAAAAAGCATAACCAACAAATAAAGAAAACAAAAAATCAGAAGAATATGAAACAAACTCTTATACTAATCAATTCTTCAAAAATCTTTTTCTGGCAAGTGGCCCCACGCGTGTAACAAATCTGCCACTTCTAAGGGCATTAAGAATCCGGTGGAATTAGTAGTACCTGTGATCACTACTTTAACTGTAGCTACTGCTTCTGCTGGACAAACCTCATTACCGTCTATAATGGCTATACCTAGTCAGCCGGATCCTTTGGTACTTAGTCCTATACCAGGGGACAATATTCCTGGGGTGGAGGTTGGCTATAGTGGGCAGGCCGAGGAAACTCCTGTTACCTGTCTTCCAAAAATAGTTTCAACTCAACCGGAGCCTTTAAACAATATCGCTGTTACCTGCCTCCCAAAAATAGTTTCAACTCAACCGGAGCTTATAAACAATACCGCTCCAGTTATATTGGATGCCCAAATTGTATGTAAGAAGACAGCACCCGTTTCGGACGCAGTTCCCCTAGCTACTCTGGGCAATGCTTCATCTACATCAGTTCCTACCCACCCTGAGCCTACTATCACTCCGTTATCTGCGAATTTGGTCAACCTCAACATGGAAAACAATTATTTCAGGAGCTTCTTAATACTAATTCATCTACTGAGGGGTTCTTATTCCAACTACGCGCTTGGCCCAGGATGGGGCCCCTAATACCTTTCCTGCTCCTATAGTTAGCCTTCCATTTTGCCTCTCCGATGGTCACCTGACCAATACAGAGTCCACAATGGGGGCGAGTGTTATGGGATTCAGATCAGTGGAGGGCCTCTATGTTCCTAACTCTCTTAATTTAACTAATTCCAAGCCGCCAAATGGAGGTTTAATTAATGGTCATCAAAACACTTCTACCAGCCCCGAACTCTCTCAAAATGAGAATTCCTCTCATTTGTCTGAAAGATTTCCTTTGGGACCATATGCCTTTCAAAGCTGATTCTTTAAGTCTGTTTACTAAAAGTATAACTGACTCTTTACCGCATTCAGTGGAGATTAAAGATTCTCTAGATATGTTGCAGCTTACTAGCCTTTGGGGTCAGGATATGCCTATCTGTCTCAATCGTGGAAATATATTAACAAATGTCCATCAACTTCCCTCTCTTTCACTCATTTCCTGTTATGATATGGAGAGGATTCTTTTCCCCATTAAGGGACATGTAGATTCAAGCAATATTGTTCTGAAATCCAGTGGTTTTAGAACTAATTATGGCCCTAAGGGGTGGCCTTGCAGTTTGGTTTTGATGTAAACTTGCTACAAACTAATCATCCGCCTGGTAAATATGGAGGGTGTGAAGAGTATAGGGGAAACCTTACAATGGTGTACCATCCGGAAAGAGCTCCACAGTATCAGCGGAGGCAATTTACGCCCAGATTCAATGGAAACGCAAGAAGCTGGGCCCAGGTTACCTCAGGTCTGTGGAAATGATCTTTCTCCTAAGTGCCCTGTTACATCTACTCATGCTCCGGTCCCAAATAAATTAATTTTTCTCTCCTGGAATTCGAGGGGAAGCACTCATCTTTTCACCAACACTGATACAGTACGTATGATTAGGGCTTCACACTGTTTCTTCTTACAGGAAACCAGGTTGCTCCATCCACCCGTAGTTGATGGATTTGTTATCCATTTTCAAAGCGCTAAATCCAGTTCAGGAGGGAGGGCCTCTGGGGGCCTTCTTATTGGAACCAGAGCTTCTTTTGGCTTTAGGAGCAAGGTTATTGCGGATACGCCTTTTGGTATTTTGGCTTTGGAGGTCACTTCCCTTGATGGACTGGTTAATATTCTTCTGATTAATGTATATTGGCATAAGGGCATTGCTGTACTTGAGTCGTTTTTGGAAAGTCTTATGGATATGGTACTTACATGGAGATCTTCATATCCTAGGGGGAAGTTGATCCTGGCTGGTGATCTTAACTCTGACTGTTCCATTTCATCCGAGGCCAAATATGATGATCTGGCCTTGGTTTGGGAGGACGATAATCGGCGAGGACAGAAATTTGATTGGGGTAAACTCTGAAATCTAGCTCTGGACTCGGTTGGGCTAACCTGCCTCAACGGCATCTATGATGCTACTCTTCCACCATGCCCTACTTAGCATAGAGGTCTCTCAGCGTCTACTATAGACTACGTCTATGTAGACCATTCTTTGTCTTCTCTCTCACCTGAGGTTGAGGTTTCCTTTAACCCATGGAGTGACCATGGGTCTTTGGTGGTTACTTTTCCCTCTCCCTTTCCCATGAAGTTATTGCCCATTGGGGTACTTGCCATCTTAAAACAGTGCGACAAGGGACAGGGATACGTTGGTCACCCGCCAATATTAATCTCCTTACTGTAAATTGATCTCCTCGTTTAACCATACTTCTTTCTCGTGGAAATTGGTTGTATTTAACACTTTACATTTTGACAGCTTTCTCTGTGCTCTCCATAGTATCATCTCTGGCTCTCTTAGGAAGGGTTTCCCTAAAAAATCCCATTCTCATAGGTTTGATCAGGAGTTGGCCAATGAAAAGGCATATACTCAGAAACCTATCAGAGAGGTTCAAGTACTCGACATTGACTGGGATAATAAAAAAAACAAAATTAAAACTATCCGGCAAAAATATAAAAACTATTGCAAATCAGGAAAATCTAGATTGCTACAAAATGATGCGGACTCTATGCTTAGAGTACTTGTTAAGAGAGATCTTAGGGCTTTTTGGACCATTTTTTCTAGTCAAAATGATGTGATGGTGGCTGACCAGCTGAATGCCATTCCAGAGGATCAATGGGTCGAGCATTATACTGAACTCTATGGCACAGGGGGAGAGGGGCTAGAACCTTGTACAATGGGGCAGAATGATCCAAAAGATCCTTGGGTCCCCCTCATTGATTATGAGATAATACTTGGCCTTATTACCAGAGCTAAGAACTCAAGGGCCCCTGGGCCCAATGGCTTAACAAATGACACTTTCAAAGCGGAACCGGAAATTTGGGAAAAACTATTATGTTTGTTATTCCAAGATATTGTTGACTCTGGTAATGTTCCAACCAGTTGGCAGACAGCATACATTGTCCCCATCTTTAAGAGAGGCCAAATAACTTTGGTAAAAAATTATAGACCAATCTCTCTTATTGATGCGGACTGTAAGCTCTTTGCCTTTATGTTTCTCTCCCATCTGACTGTCTGGATTAAGGAAAATCATATTCTGCCGAAGCAACAAACAGGTTTCAGGGCTGGCCATTCTACCAATCTTAATGGTTTCATTCTAACTGCCCTCCAAAATTCAACCTGGGGAAAATATGGTGCTTCTCTGTATGTTGCCTCAATTGATCTGTCAAATGCTTTTGATTTGGTAATTAGGTCAAGACTTTGGGGAAAGCTGTCAAAGTGGGGGATCCCCCCAGTTCTTCTCTCCTTGATAATGGCAATGTATGAGAACTCAGAGCTCCATATCAGGATTGATCTTGAAGGAACACTTTCCAGAATTATTAGGACTCATATCATGGTTAGACAGGGCTGCTCATTAGCCCCATGCCTTTTTATCCTCTATCTTGCAGATGTTGAGGAATTTCTTGGAAATACGGGCATGGTGAATGCTTAATTGGGGGATCTTAGGCTCTCATGGTTGGCATATGCCGACGATTTTCTTCTTTTTGATCATACTAAATTTGGCCTACAGAGGCTTATTTGCAAATTCGAAGAATATGTCACCCTTAACGGGTTAAAAATCAACCCGTGTATAACTCGTACAATGGTCTTCTCAAGGGGGGGAGAGGGGAACAAAAAAATCTGGAAAATTGGCGGGGAAAACATAATCAGAGCACATAAAATTGTCTATTTGGGATTCCTTATTCTGGCTCAGCAATCGGCCATTGAATTAAGACGTTCCCTTAGACATAAAATGCTCCCGATTATTTCTCAATCGATTAAGCTTGATAAAAAGTATGGTATGTTTTCATTTAAGCCTATTGTCGATTTCTTCAAGGGTAAGGTGACCCCAAAATTAATTTATGGAATGGAACTGCATTATCTAGCCCTTCTGACCTTTTGGGATACCCTTGAGGGTATTTATTGGAGGAAAATTATGAAATTACCTAATTGTGTCCCAATAGTGGCTATAAAATATGAATTGGGCTTGGTCTCTCTACGAGTCAGAATTCTTTGGAGAGTCCTAACCCTTATTTCTGCTTTGCTCTCTCCTAAACTTGACACCCTGTATGGTGATGTGGGTAAAAACCTCTTTGCAAAGGGATCCTTAGATCTTAACCTATATCTTTCTAGTTTTTGTGAACTCTGTTAAAGAAATATATTAACACATGGACAGGAGCCCAATAGACAATGTAAAATGTTACAGGTAATCACATCTATTCTATTTAAAACACTATATTTCTCAGAATTATGCACGTAACTGGCTGCTGCTGCTGCTTCCCCCACTGAACTGCTGTGTATATAGAACTGTGACCTACAAACCTTTGGCTGAGGCCAACTAGGAGGACAGGCCTGATTTTCAATTCAAAATACAAAGAAATATAAAGAATTAGATCAGCATTGTGGAGGTAGCAGATAAGCTGGCCAACAGAAATGGCCTTTTATGGCCGACTTGACCCCAATAAATGGCATCTCAGAGCCTTAATGGATCTTCAAACAATGTGTAGAAACATTTGTTCATCAAGTCCAATATATATAGATGTCCTTTTAATATCTGTTCATCAAGAAAGTATTGCCATATGTAAATATTCTTTTAATATCTGTTCATCAAGAAAATCTCGCCAACATATGTTTCGACCTCTCATTAACTGGTGTTCATCGGGCTTGAAACATCACAAGTCAATTGCACAGATTGTATATAGAAAAGAATCAAAAGATTCATATAAACACCATTATCCGGCCAGCAATGTGTCACAATGTAGGAGAGCAATGAATTAATATTACATGAAAAAATAAGAAAGAAATCCTAATACTACGGCAGATAGACTATCACTGCACTGGCTCAGGGTAGAGGAGCGTATCAAGTTCAAGGCCCTCTGCTTGGTGCACAAGTGCCTTTACGGCTCTGCGCCGTTTTATTTGAAAAAGAGCCTAGTGCCCTATATACCGAAGAGAAGTCTACGCTCGGAGGGAAAATGTCTGCTGTCTATCCCCAACTTCAAGCTGAAATCTGGTTTGGGCAGATCATTCTTGGTGATGGCTCCCAAATTATGGAACAGCATGCCTGAAGCGCTTAGGTCAGAAGTAAACCACCTTACCTTCAGGAAGCACTTGAAGACACACCTTTTCAGATGAAGAGGCTGGGGAAAGCAACGCTTAGAAAACATCCCAAGAAATTTGCTATTTTTGTCAACCAATGTCGCCTTCACTTCCTATGCAGGCCCGGAATGTTCTCAAGCGATCAGTCCAAGGTAGCTTTTGTTTTATCGTATTTGGGTGGAAGTCCGGCCGACTAGTCCATTCCTTTAGTAAACCGGGACGATCCGGTGCTACGGGATTTCGCAGGATTCCAGAGGGAATTAGAAAAATTATTTGCTCGCCAAACTAGGGGACAAGCTTTAGACAACGATCTGTTGTCACTCCGACAAGGCAGTCAGGACCTGCTTACTTACATAGCCTCCTTCAACCGATTGGTCGCCAAGGCCAACTGGCCAGAGCAAAAGAGGACTACCCTGTTTTACCGGGGTTTGTTGGGAGAGCTAAAAAATGTATTAGCTCAGGTGGTGAACCCGCCCGACGGGTGTGCTGAGTACTTACACCTTGCAGTACAGTTAGACCATAGACTACAGGATAGGCGAGCCAATAGGGCACGGGCTGAGGGGAGAACAACCTACTTATGAACTAGGGAGAATCCGTCCCGTCAACCTGAGAACCAATCTGAGCCCATGCAACTCGGGGGAATTAGGGGGCCTCTTACCAGAACAGAGAGAGAGAAAAGAGGAGACAGCAGGAACTCTGTCTGTATTGTGGAAAGGCATGTCACCTTTTACGTGAATGTCCAGTAAAACCACCCCGGAAAACCGTGGGTGCTTTGGAAAGAGAAGAAACCAGCCCTGACTCGGAAAACTCCAACACCCGGCAAGCGTAGGGGTCCGTTTGCCGAGCAAGGAGAAGGAACCACAGACCTCTCATTTCGCCATGCTGGTAGTTCTAATTAAACCAACAACAGCCGTCTAATATGCACGCCCTAGAGGTCTTTATAGACAGCAGAGCTGTGGGTAATTACATAGATCAGAATCTGGCAGTGCGGATTGGCCTACCCATATGTCCAAAAGCCGCAACAGAGAGTATCACTATCGTCAATGGTTCACCAATGTCTTCCGGATTAGTAACCCACACCACCGACGTGGTAACACTCCTTTGCCAAAATGGCCAGAGAGAAGGCATCACCTTCGACTTAATAAGTGCACCACCGTTTCAACTGATTCTGGGAATTCCTTGGTTGGAGGCTCACAATCCACACATCGTCTGGCGCGCCAGGGAGTTGTCCTTCTCTAAGGAGTGCACCCAATCCTGCTATGCGGACAAACCAACTCTCCAGTAGAATCAGTCCAAGCGGTTCCGAGAAGTGGACCAACGTTGGGAATAATGGGCATATTACCCCCCGCTTATTCCGCCTATCAGGATGTGTTTCTGAAGGAAATGGCAGAAACGTTACCTCCGCATAGGGTATATGACCTTATACCGGACGCCCAAGTTCCTTGCAGTCGTATCTATGCGTAACGGAACAGGACAACCAGCACCTGAAAAAGTACCTTGACCAATATCTGGCAAACGGGTTCATCCGGCCATCTAAGTCTCCGGCTGCCTCACCCCTCTTCTTCGTCCCTAAGAAGGAGGGAGACCTTAGTGCATGTATCGATTATAGATCACTGAACCAAATAACGGTTAAGAACAGGTATCCCTTGCCACTGATCCCAGAACTATTAGACCAAGTAAAAAGTGCCCAAATATACACCAACGAGGACCTTAGGGGAGCCTATCACCTGGTACGCGCAAAGAGTAGCGATGAATGGAAAACGGTTTTCCGGACGAATTACGGCCTCTATGAGTATCAGGTGATGCCCTTTGGGCTCTGCAATGCTCCAGCGGCATTTCAAAGCTTTATGAACGATGTTTTGAAAGATCTACTGGACATTTGCGCGATCGTGTACATCGATGATATTCTGGTCTATTCCTCCACTGAACAAGAACACATCGGACATGTGCAAGCAGTCCTAGAAAGGCTACGGAAACACTGATTCTATGCCAAACTAGATAAATGCTCCTTCTACGTCAACGAAGTTGAGTTTTTAGGGTTTGTTCTCACCCCTCGTGGCATCCAGATGGACAATTGCAAGGTGGATGCGATACTCAACTGGCCCTCACCAACATCAGTAAAAGGAGTTCAACGCTTCCTAGGCTTTGCAAATTGTTACCGCCGTTTCATCCCCGGTTTTTCACTAATTGTGCATCCCATCACAACACTGTTGCGGAAAAACCAGCGCTTTGTTTGGACCAGTGAAGCAGGATCTTAAGCAGGTATTTACCTCAGCACCGATCTTACAGCATCCAACACCTGATCTTCCATACATAGTAGAAACCGATGCTTCCAATATTGCCATGGGGGCTGTTCTCTCGCAAAGAAATCCTGAAACCGGACATTTACATCCCGTTGCATTCTTGTCCAAGAATCTCTCCCCAGCAGAAAGAAACTACGCCATCACGGACAAGGAGATCTTGGCAATAAAAGCAGCTTTCAAGGAGTGGAGACACTACCTCCTAGAGGCCAGACACACAGTTACGGTAATCACAGACCACCGAAATTTACAATACCTACGCTCTGCTAAGTCCTAGTCATCACGCCAGTTATGATGGGCTTTGTTCTTTGCAGAATACGATTACATAATTACCTTCAGACCAGGAGTACGGAATGGTAAGGCGGACACACTGTCTCAAGTAGGAGAAGGAGATGACGCATACATTGCACCAGAACCAATCGCCATCATAGCACACAACAAGATTTTGGGCGTAGTATCCACGTCTCCATCAAATGAGTTGCGAAATCATATACGAGACCAGTTAAGTCCTAAGGATATTCCCTTTCAGATACACGCTTCACAGTCCAGTACTCCAGTGGATACCAGAAGAGGCAGTTAGCGGAGGATTGCAAGTGCCCCTGCAGAGCTAAGGTGAGCGTTACACAGTTATACTGCAAGTGTAATTCATAATCACCAAAGCATGCCAGTGCTAAGGAACATTGTGACCCATTAACTCTTCTTGAGATATTATCACACCAATCCAGTGTCCACCACCAACACTCAATAGGTTATTTTTGGAAAATTTGTCATTGAAATTATATAATCCCCTAAGTGGTATAACCTTACCCATTCCAAACACCCTCACCTAACCAAGATGTCTCCGTAGTCGGTGGTAGAGGCGTTAGAAATTAAACAGTAATTACTGTTGAAATGTCTTCCCGATAATACCTTACAAATGGTCCCTAGTTCACACCAATTCGTAAGTACAGCTCCGAGCTAAGGCAAAAGTGGAAAAGATCCTCAATCCTTTACACCATTAACCCAAGAACTTATATTAAGCTTAGTAATTGTTACCTCCAATTTCCTGGAGTGAATCACAGTTTACATCAATAATCATTTAGCATTTATTATAATTATATATAATTATATAATATTAATATAATTAGTTGACTTCCACACTGGATCCAAATTCTTAAGACCTAATCACAAAAACAATTTATTTTGTTTCAAAATCACTATTCACATGTTTATTTTCAAATTGCACAAATGCACATTATCTTTTGAATCAGTAGATAAAACCTTCCACCACATGTTATACCAATTTTATGATTGCCCAACTTTAATAATGCCTAGGTTTCTTACCTAATGGCTCTTTGCCTTTTACAATTTCCACAAAATTCCAACTTATTCACAGAGTTTTCTCGCGTGTTAATAGTTTGTTAATTCTTGAGCAATTGAATGTAAAAGTGGTGAGCGCCGTGGAGTTTAACCCCCTTCTTTAGTCTTAACTTTGTAGAAAAAGGCAAGAAACATGCATCTACAGATAAGCAGATGTTCAGGTCACATGTGACTGGGGAGAAATTAAACTCATGAGGGGCTTTGTTGGGAATATGAAACTAAGACCTTCCATAGGTATGCATTACTATTAATTAACATTGGGCCCCTTTTTTTAATAAAAAGGGAATTGTGTGTCCCAGTGACCTCATGCAGGAATCATAGTAAAGATCACAAAAGGCCTGTCAGTTCTATGTATCTTTTAATTTTCTGCGATGTACAGAATTTGAGTTAGGAAACAAACCATGATCCTGGCCTTCTCATATTACAGAGAAATTCAAAAGTTGGTGAACCGATAGAATGTGAACTTAATGTTTGAATTGTGACGTGACATATTTTTCACTATTTCGGATCAGGAGCAATTGGTGAAAAACAATAGCTCCTCCCAGATAGGGCGTGCCGAAGTAAAATGAGTATTTCCCGATTCACCATAAAATGTAGAACTCAAAAATATATACATTTATGCAGTTATCTGAAAAGAGAAGGTAACTGCTATGTAGTGAGACTTTTAGGCAAAAAAGCAAAATGTAAAAACATGTCATTTTGAAATGATGCATCGTCCTCCTCCCCCATTATCCATAATACAGACCTCTAAATTCCTTGCCCTATCAGTTGGCAGTGGGTGGATTAGTGGGAGGGGGAGAAAGAGAGATGTCCAATCGATAGCATGGGAATATCCATAGTATGTAGTGTCATCAGCATTATATAATATCAGTTTTCAATCTAAAGGTGAGAGAAAGAGAAAAAAGAGGAGAACAGACTGACAACAACAGAGAGTGGACAAAAGGAAGGCTGATACCGTGGACAGCAGGTAGACAGGAGACCCTGGGACACTTGCTGAGGACTTTTGCCTACCTATTCCTGAAAAAGGGTCTCAAATCTGTCTGGCCTCCTGAGCTAAGACCAGACATCTCCCATGTAAGTACATATATCCCAAAGCTATCAATTGTGTGGGGAGCTACCTGGCTTAATCCCTTTCCATTAGGGGGTGGTGGAGGGCAAAACTGTGTACAGCCCGACCATCTTTGACTAAATCTATCACTTAATGAATTCCCTCAGAAAAACACCATATCCATTTTAACCGGACGTGTGAGGGGAAGCTGTCTGTTTTAACCCATTCCTTTTCATTAGTGAACATTTTACATTAGTGGGAGGGGGGATAAAAGCATTATACCCTTAGCTTATTTAACTAAAAATATAATTTAATTAATTCCCAGCTACTGCAGGGTGATGTGTTTGTCAAAATTCAAAATTGACAAAGATGATCCCAGTGCACAGTAAATTACTTTCATCTGTAATTTAATTGGGTAACCCTGCTGCTCATTTGAATGTGCTAGTGTCCCTAAAACGAAAATCCCAACACCCTGCATTCCCTGTGAAAGCGAATTGTCCCAAACAAATTTTCCCATTCATTCCCAATTCCCCAAACTCTCTATTTCATTTGAATGTGTGTTCCCCAAATGATTATCCCATTGAATCCATTTCCCAGGCCTTGCATCAGAAATAAAAAGCCAAAACGAAATGCCCATGATATAATCACTCCTTGTACCTTGCCTTCAAACTAAGTGGTCATATTTAACTGATGCCAGGGTGTGGTGGTTGCTGGGGAGAAGAGCATTCTAATAAGCCAAGCCATTACCTGTGTGTACATTTCCTATCTGCTAATGTGTGTGTACAAATCCTATGTGTGTTTTCACTTAAAATTCAATTTATGTTTGTTGTGGTAACTGAAAGTCTATTAAGAAATACATGGCAGTCAAGCGATGCCAGTAATTTTCATTTGTGATGATTGTGTTGTGCCATGGAGTTGGTGGCTGTCCCTGTTATTGATTTTATTATTCATTGTAGTAACATTTAAATAAACACATGTGCTGGCTTGGTTCCTAGCTTATTGGTGGTACAGGGGGTATCTGATGAATGGTATTATATAGGTCAGAGGCCTCACTAAAGTTGAATCTGCTAAGTGCCTTGTTGTGCGCCACCTTGCATTGGGGGGGATCCCTGGGTTGAGAGTGACCATCCAATAAACCGTAACAAAATTGGGGGGTTGTCCAGTATTTGGTTGAAAATGTTCAATTGTGACATTTGCAGTAGCAGCAGACTATTCATTTGGGTGTAATTGCATTCCAGTGGATAGAAAGTTGTGTTTGCATTGTTAAGGTTCCACTTAGGTTTGTACTGTGTGTTCCAGGGAGTTTTATAGAGAAAACAGATTTGAATAGAAACATCTTGAGTTGACATTGTGAGAAGAAACTAAGCAGGAACGGATTGAGATTTTGCCCCTGGATAGAGAGTATATAAGGTTGCAGAACACATCTCAGAATGAGCACTGTAGAAATCAATATGGCCAGGAAGCACTTCCTATCCAAATTATTTAATAAAGGTGAATGAGTGGAGGAAGAACATGAAATGTTGCAAGTCAGAATGATACAGGAGGTTACTTCTGCAAATGTTGACGTGTGGCAGGATAATGGTCTGTTGCATCAAGCTCTAACAGACTTTTATATGACACAAACTACTAAAGGGGAGCAGATTAAAATGGCTCAGCGCTGAATATGTGTGCTTCCATTTGCTGATAGTAGAAGAACGGCATCAGAATAGTATAGTCTCTGTGCAAAGCCAGGCTGGGCTTTTGAATCAAGCCCAGCAAGAGCTGAAACAATTAGACACTAAAGTGTAACAGTTTAGAGATAAAGCAAGAAAGTCTCATTGAACAGCTAAAAGATGAGTTGAAAACACAGCAACGAGAAAATGCAGAGTGTGCAATGCAGTTCTCTGCACTGCAAGAGGGGCATAAAGAATGTGTTGAAAATCTGGGCACACTGCAACACAAGTTAAATGATCAAGTTACTAATAATACAGTCATGTTGGAGGACATGATCACATTCCAATCGCAAATAAACCAATTGAAAACCGAATATAGCCAATTAATTATCAAAGGGATTGACTCTCAAGGTGAGTTGGATCAGATGAACCAAAATCTGAGCACCTTGAAACAACAGAGAAATCAGTTGAGGGAAGAAAAGGACACATTAAACCAAGAGAATAGTGCCCTGTTTCAGGAAGTGCATCAGTTAAAACCAGATGCAGAGAAAATTAGTCAAATTCTCAGGAACTGACTGACATTAGGCAAGAAAAATTCACAATTAATGGAGCGGGTGATGCAAGCAGAAATTGACCTATTGCAAGCAGCCCAGTGCAGAAATTCCTAAGAGGAAAAGATTAGTCTCTTCAAAATGAAACGCTCAAAAAATGCACGCATGGTACAAGCCTCGCAAAATGAGAATGGGTCCATCTATGAAGAAATGAAGGGACTAAAAGATAGATTAAAGGCCCAAAGTAAAGTGCTAGAAACCACTCAAGCACTTGTGTCAGAATTAAAAACTCAGGTGTCTGCATCCCAACAAGAGATAGGGACCGAGGAAAACAGGTGTGAAAGGTTGGCAAATGAAATAGCCAAATACAAACATGCTTTCAGGCACCCTGATCAGTCAGGGTATGGAAAAGCGCCCTCCGATCACAGAGTGGTGACCTCTCTACCAGGGACCTCAAGCCAATTAACCACTTCATATGTCCAGAGTGCAGGTGACCTCATGTGTAGCACTTATCAATAACAGGGAAACATGAGACAGCTAGACTCACCCAGGCCTAGTCCAACTGAACCAGAAAGCCAATCCTTATCTGACATCGATGAAGATTCAGGGTTACCAAGCAGAAGGGAAGGTGGCCGGACCAGTGGGCTCTGGGAAATCAAAAATACCCTAGCGAGTACTTCTGACCAGGAAAACCCCTATGATCAAAATATCAGGGAGTTGGACTGGCGAAACATGTATCTACGAAGGGACCATGTGGTCCGCTTTGCAGAAAGAGAAGAGCGAGAGTTCAGGCCTCAAAAGAGTATTTTAAAAACTTCCACACATTCAGGGAGATGGGGGGAATTCCCCAGCATACCTGGAAGGAGGGGTGAGGAGGATGAATACTCCCCTGTGTGAAACAGGGATTACAAGGGAAATGACCCTGAGAATTCACAGCACCACGGGAGAGAAGAGTCCAGATTCTGTAATTCTGCAAGTTTTTCCCAGTCTCATAGAGGTAGGGAGCGCCTAGAGGACAGGGAATGGACCAACAACAGTAGCAGCTCTGAGTCAGAGGGTGAATGGCCTCAGGCGCAGCGGAAAAGGAAGTCTGCCAAACAGAAGAAAGGTCTTGTGAAAACGCAATTCTGCAGATAAAGGCATAAAGAGCTTCATGACTTCCTACCATAAAAATGCCAAATATTTGGTATGGAAGTATCTAGAGCTTTATGAGCAAATGATTACATCAGTAGGAATTAAAAACGATAGAAATTGCATGGAGTTTGTCAAGTGGACATTCTCCACTGATCACACCAGCTTCTTTGCAGGGCTGAAAGTCCAAGATCACCATAAATGGTCCACCTACAAGGGGTCCATTTTAAAACACTTCTCCATTTATAGAAACCCACAGGAGGAACGCAAGGTGGCATACAACCTGCAGTGTGGGGAAGACTAGGTGCCTAGAGAGTTCGTGCAGCAGTTGAAACAAGCATTTGCCCAGACTTCGAGGCAGGGGGTTTATCAATACATACTTCCATGCGCTCCCAAAATATATTATGACCCAATTAGTAAGGGATTTTCATGAGCGTAGTGCCCTGGATTGGGTGATTGAACAGGCCATCAGAATGTATGAGGTCCGAAAGCCCTCTGAAAATAAAAACAACCCTGAAGCCCCCAAACCATCTAACACACCTGCCGAGGCAAAGGTAGCAGAGGTGAAAAATATCCCTCCATTGGACTTGGAGACAGGGGGGCCTAAAGATACTCCTTCTGCCAACAAGCAGTAGGACAGGCAAATGAGACCCTCAGATTCAGCCCAATCGAGGGGGAGCCAGGCAGGATACCAGACAAATGACACTTCTGATCTTGCCACCAATGTAAGTCCAAAATACAAAGGTACAAGACGTATACTTGGATATATATGGACTCCCCCGGCACAAAGGGAGGGTCCAATCAGGTAAGTACCACCCCAGGAAACCTCCCTCCAAACTTCCCTCCGGAGGGAAGTAATACTCCACATCCTGACTTGAACTTCTTTCCCAGGTACCCCCGAACCCTAATTTCCAGAATAATCCACCTCTCTCTCCCTGCTTTCAGGACAATAGATTTCTGAACCTGGGAGGAAGGGAGACCTAGGATGGAAAGTTATCAGGGAAACTTCCAATACCCAAGCTACTCTGGGAGAAGGGAGAGTTACCCTTTCCGGGAGCAGCAAAGGTATGAATCAAGACCTCCCTACCAACCAGAAAAAGTGGCACAACTGGAGCGACAAGTCCAACAATTTACCCTGGACCTGGGCCGCATACTGAGGAACCCTCAACTGGACCATGCCGCCCAGAATAACCCAATATCTGGGTCAGAGTCCCAGGGTTTGAAGTGACGGTAAGAATATTCCTACAACCAAAAGATTCCTGAGTAGGAGGCTCGGGCGAAGGGAGGTGTGAAGCCCTACATAAAGCGTTCTTTCCCACCAGAACAAAAACCCTGGAAACCTCTCAGCCTGAATATGAATCTTCTACCCCCGAGAAGCTGGAACCTAAAGAACAGAGGGTAAGTAGGTGAAAGCAAAAGAAAAACCACTTTGTGGAGGAAGTCTGCATCTTCCCTTTTGAAGGAGATGGGAGGATTCCCATAAGAATATGTTCTCTTTCAGGGAGAGAGGTATCCCTCCCAAGGGCAAATGGGTCCCAAAAGACCTTGATTTTGACTGGGTAAGTATGGATACCAACACAGAGCAAGAAGTTCTTAAACCCAAACCATGTCACCCAGATGTCCCTGAAATCATAGAGGTATCCTCACTCTAAACAGGTTCTGGGAACTGTCTCCAGGAAAAGGGTAGCACAGAGAATCAGGGGAGAAAAAGGATCCCACAACTCCATGTTTGTCTGGGTGCCAAATCTTTTTTTACAGATTCCCGGACTCAGACACAGAAAACTGTCCAAGATCACACAGTGTCAGAGTTCAATATAAAAAAATGTTAACCGCCAAGCTGGCACATAATGCACATTTCCTTTGCCACCTTGAGAAGAGAGAAGGAAGATGTTATGCTCCTGTCAAGGTTCAAGGTCAGTGTGCATTATCAGCATTGGTGGATACTGGATCCCAAGCCGCCCTCCTGTCCAAAAAGGCCTTCGACCACCTGAACTCAGGAAGGGGGAAGAGTCACCAAATTCCACTCACACCTCTTACCAGACAACTCCAAAACTTTGATGGGAATTATATTTCCGTCAAACGGACTGCAGATCTGGAAATAAAAATTGGGCGACATAACGGTGAAACACCTGGTGATAGTTGTGACTCCAGAGGGCACACCTTGTCTATTGGGAAAGGACCTCCTTTGGAGGTTATTACCCCTGATTGACTGTGTGAACAAGGTCCTCTGGTCCCAGACTAACCAGCCAATCAAACTAAAACAAAGCACAAATGATGTGAGTTTGAATGGCACATGCCATGTGATTGAACAACGGTCTGACAAAATAGAATTCCACTTCAGGAATAATCAAGTCCCAGACATACCTGTCATCTCTGTAGGAGAACAAACTGGTGATGGGAACACGTCTCCATTCTTGAAAATCAATCCCCCTCTCAGTTTTAAGTGGCATTCCATACTGGGGGGAAATACTCAGAAATGTTATGCAAATCCAAAATCAGGAGAAAACCCAAATCCCATGACAAAAGATGATTAAAAACTGGCTCAAAGTCTGACCGACATGCAGATAAAGGGTGAACAGATGTTTCTCCCCATTTAGATAAATGAGGTGGAGGAGCCTGTTCCCACCAGTGTATGCCTGAATAACGGAAGAAGCTTAATCAGCGAAGTATTAATCAAGAAACTCCCAAAGATCCAACCATTCCCACATTTAAATTGAAGTAAGCCTGGAAATCTCAAATTCCAAACATCTCCTGCCTAGCAGGTGTATGCTACAAATTTCTTCTGGTGACAAAAGCATAGAACATAATTGTTGTGCCATGAGAGATGTCCACCTTTTATTTAGGCAGTGACATTCCCAATAGATTCAAAATTAATTTGGACCCAATTAATAATAAAGCCTGATCCCAACTGGGTGGCAAACCTATGGGCTTTGACAACACTAAAAAAGCATTCCGGTCAGCTCATGTGCTGCCTTATGGGGTTGAGGTTCAAGTGAGAGAAGAGGTACCCATCCCAGGACAGGTGTGACAATTTACAACTCCCCCAAAAATTAAGCGAGGACAGAACCTTAAAAATCACGATGCATACATAAATTTGAATTATCTACTGCAACAACAAGGTTTGTATTTACATCCAACAACCCGAGTTACCTAGAAAACGACACCATTCAAATATTGGTGGATAACAGCGACCCTCGTAGTATCACTTTGGGCGCAGACACCTTTATTGGAATGGCGGCCAACATTATTGTATTGATGTAGGTAATGAGATCATTGGACCAATCCCAAATGACTGCTTCAGAATTGATGACAGCATCCCTCCTGAAAAGGAGGGGCATTTCTTGGTGTCCTCTTTCTGCGCTTATGGTGTGGAAAAGGTGACCTGCGACATCAGGAAGAATGAGGTGGTATTCCGAGTCAACAGTGACTACCTCCCATCCTTGGAACCTCACGTCCAGGCCAACACCATAACAAGAGATCCCTCCACCCATCTGGAGGATACCACCGAAAATTGCAAAGCCTGAGGTCTTTCCAGGCTTTAAGCAGATGGTTGAATAACAGATCCATTTTGCTTATGCCTGTGAGACTGAGGAGCAAAGACAGAAGCTAAAATAGGTGTTTCTGGATATTCAGGAGATATTTTCAGTGGACTCATGTGACTGTGGATGCACAGATATGCACTCGACTACCATAAACACGGACATCGAGATGGCTCCAGTATTTGTGAAACAATACCGGTTCCCTCTCACTTCCATGGAGTCACACACAGAGATTATTAAAAACCTAGAATCGTGTGGGATAATTTGTCCAATCCACAGTACCTTTAACAACCCAGTACTGGGGTATTCAAACCCAATGGCCAATGGAGACTATGTGCAGACCTGAGGGAGCTGGACGAACGGGTCCACATGTGAAGATGGCCACTTCCCTACATTGATCAAAGGCTGGCCCAGATCCAAGGGTCAAAGGAGTACACCGCCATTGACCTGACCAACGGTTACTGCACATTACCTGTGAGTAGGAAAGACCGGTACAACCTTGCCTTTACCTTCGTGGGGCACCAATACACCGAACCCGCATTGGATACATAAACTCCAGCAATGAATACAACATCTTCCTATATTTTTTTTTCTTCTCTATAAGCCGAGTACGTTGAGCCCACCACCACTCCTTTCCATTTCTTCTTGATCATTCCCAGTCTCTCTTTTGTCAAATGGGTCTCTTGTAATAGCGCAATGTCTATCTTATGTCTTCGCAAGTATAACATAACCTTGTTTCTCTTCAAATAACTGTTTAGTCCCCTAACGTTCCACGTGATTATTTTAAGGTCCCCCATGGCTTGTCACATTTTCCACCCCCACCCCAACCGCGCAATCCACTGTTCATACCCGTTCTCGTCTGTGTAGGCTCGTATCCCAGTTCAAACTTCCCTTAACTGCACACACCCCAAACACCCCTCCCTTCCCCTCATCCCGCTCAACCACACCCAACTCCTCATGCCTTCCACCCCCCATTCCCAAAGTTATATACACAACAAACTCCCCACCTCCCTCCCCCCGCCCAACCCTTCCCCAACAACCCCCCCCAACTGTTGCCCAGCTCCATCCCTGGATCTCAGGCACCCCCACATCTAGCCCTGGCTGGTACGTTCAGAGCTCAGTAGGGTGAAGTTGCCCTAATGGCCACTTAACTATTAAGCTAAATAGGGGTGTGAGGACTAGCCCTGCCAGGCTCCTTAATAAAGCAACAGTCACAGTGCACATGATACCTTATCAATCCCTCTCTGGTCCCGTCTACGTTCAGGCCACCTCAATGACTATAATCAAGTCCCATAGCCTTAGGCCGCACCATCTTCTTGTGCTCACATCACTCCTTACTTATCTCGTCCGCCGTCTTCTTCCGTCTGGATATTAGGCTCCTGGGGGCAACCCTGCGTATCAAGCCAACCCATGGCGTCCTCCGGCGTGTCAAAAAATAAAGTTCTATTTCTATGAAAAACCTTCAGCTTTGCCGGATACAGTAGCATGTATTTCTGGCCCGCCTCCCTCAGTCTCCTTTTAACAGCCCCGAAGTTCATTCGGCTCCGCTGCACCATCAGGGTATAGTCCGGATAGGCTGTTATGTTTGCCTCCCCACGCCTGATTATTCCACCTTTGCGAAAGTGTTCCAGAATCCTCTCCCGATCCCGATAGTTAAGGATCTTGGCGATAACTGGCCTAGGCACATTGCCTGGCGGCGGCCTCCTCGTCAGAGCCCTGTGTGCTCAATCCACTGCAAATCCTTGCGACAGGACCCCTCTGATTATCTCCTGTAGCAACATGTTCTCTACAAACTCCGTGGGGTTGTGGCCCTCTGTTCCCTCCGGTATACCCACAATGCGGATGTTGTTCCTTCGGGCGCGTCCTTTCGCTTCCTCCACTCTACTCTCCAGGTTGCCCACTTACTGTACCAGGGCATGCAGTTCTGACTTGTGAGAGGCGCAGTCCGCTGTGTTCAAACTCCCTTCTTTTTCCAGACTCTCAGTGTGCTCCGACAAGTACCTTACGTCCTATCGGAGTAGATTTACCTCCTCCTGCACTTCGGCGACCTTAAGGTCCAGCACTGTTTTCAGTTCAGCCACAACAATTTCGAGCTTGGCCTTCAAATCCGCAATTGCGGCCAGAACCTCATGATTTGAGCCCGCGGCGGCCATGCCACCTGCAGGGGGCTTATCTTTGCTCCTGCCACTGTCCGGGCCTGGCAGTGTTCTGGCAAATTCGTCTAGCGTAGGTTGTTTCACTTTTTGTCTTGGAGGTTTGTTAGCCATGCTGTAGCAACCTTATGTAGTGGGTCCGTCCACCCTTTATACTCCACAAGTAGGGGGATGGGGGCGAACACCCCATTCCAACGTCCAAGGCCTCACCCAAACGTGGGGGCCTCTGAACCTTAAAAGCTTTGCCAGCCTCCTCCGTGGCAGGCTCAACAGGTCAGCAGTGACCAGCAAGTCCATTCACTCCCTTCTACCCTATTATCTGGGCTGTACCGGGGCACATATGCCGGGCAGCCCCTTTGTATTTATTTAGCGCACAATGTTTGCGCTCAGAGGTACTGCACTGCCACGCAGAATATCATCAAGGTTCCGCGGGGAGCGACCAGTTTGCCGCCATTCAGTGCGTGCAGTTGTGCTCTCCCAGGAGGGTTTCCTCAGGTCATGTCGGACTGGCCATTATTGTCATTCCTCTGCTGCTTGGGCACCACCGGGGCACTCACAATGGCCAACACATCTGTATCACTGGGCGCGCTTATGATTACACCTGAGGGTGCAACGCTGCAATGATTGTCCCCCACTGCCCTCAACACGTGGATAAGGGCCCCTCAGTTGCTTCCTGTTGTATGTCCACACAGGGGGGTACTGGCGCCTGTCTTGTATCAGCCCGTTTCTCCCTTGTGTGTGTCCACCAAGGTTGTCATCCTCAAGCGCACCCAATTGCGTGTTACAGGCCACCATGTACTCATTAACTTAACAGCTGGACAGTCGCATGTGCAGGCGCTATTCGTGGGACCCACCATCCATTTCCATACACCTCCCTCCCCTTTCAACGTTGGCGGCGTTCGTATACCATTGCATGCATTGCTCCGCTCCGTCTGGGCTTGCTGTGGGAAACAGCGCGATCTCTCCTGGTGGTGTCCTGCTCCCGAACTCAGTTTCCGGCTCGGGAGCCACGGGTCCTATGTCCGTGGAACCGGTGTCCCTCTGCTTCTCCCTGCTCCTCTGTACAGGGTCGCAGGGCCAGGCTCACTCACCGACGCTCATGCCACGAGATATACGGCTTCCCAGCAAGGGCTTCGCTGGTCCTCCTCTCGTCTGTCAGCTCCGTGTGCTCTTCTCCCTCCCCCTCCTGGGGGCACAGGCACACTTACCAGCCGCGGTCCGCCGCCCGTCTTCTTCGCGATTGCCGCACTTGGATACAATGTGTCCACCGCAGCACCACGTCGGAGCTCCGCCACACAGCGCCGCCTCATGCAAGCATCTTAGTATCGACCAGGTGCCCACGCCGTCCCAGCTGCGCCTCAAGAGCTCTCGTCCTCGTCAATTGCACCAGTCCCTTTGTTCTGTGCCGCCGGCCATTTTGGTTTTCTTCTCGGCCTGGATACTTCGAATACGTTCGCTCGCAACATAGTTTCCTCAGCACCTCCAGCCCTCAGATCGTTCCTATGCGTGCGCCCGCATTTAACATCTTCCTATATAACGCCATGCTCAATTTGGGCAAAAGGGGAAACCTGGCCTATGTAGATGATGTCTTAATCAAGAGCTCAACTATGGAGAAACATATAGCAGGAATACGCTATGTTCTGATCCAGTTGCAGAAAGCCGGGGCAACACTGTCCTTCCACAAGACACAATGGTTTAAGACCAGTGTGATCTTCTTAGGGAACGATTTCACCCCGATGGTCTCAGTCCCAGCCAAAAAAAGGTGGGAGCATTATTGAAATTAAAATACCCTACTACTCTGCAAGAATTAAAAAGCCTTCTTGGACTCACTAATTATAGTAGAAAATTAATTCAAGACTACGCAGAGGTCACTCAGCCTTTGGTACATTTATTAAAGTCCGGAGTAAAGTGGGAGTGGGGTCCAGAACAATCTGAGGCAGTAAACCAACTAAAAAGAAGCCTTTCCCAGGCTCCTTGTTTGGCTTACTCCATAAAGAACAAGGAGTTCTTCTTGCTTACCTGCTTAACAGCTGCATTGTATCAGAGGCACAACAAGGTCAACAAAGTCATCTAGTACACAAGCAAAACTTTGTCTGCTGTGGAGAAAATGTTCAACAATTGTGAAAAGGTACTCCCAACAACGGTGTGGGCATTGAAAAATGACTGCCTATTTATCCAGGTGGAGCACATAATTGTGGAGATTCCTCACCAACCCTTGCAACACCTATAAAGTGACTGAATCAAAGACCTGGGGGTGGGGGAATCCGGTGGGGTAAAAATACAGCCCTATAGAGACAGACATTGAGAGGCCATGCAAGGCCCCATTGTAATAACAAAGCTGGCTGGTGTGGATACCCACTGGAATATGCAGGCCAGCCCAAAACACTTCTTTTCCAACATGAGGCCTAGTGAATGAACGAAAATAGGCCTCCCTCAACTTTGTCAAAATGGAAAGGCACTCATCTGAAGGAGAGTGTGCCTCAGCACTGTAATATTGCTGTGTCCAATGGATTCCAAAAAGACATGTGGTGCTGCAGATGCTGACTTTGTGTAAACTGGGAAAAGGCACATTTTGACAGATTCAAAATGGCAGCAGTACACATGGGAAAATGTACATTGAAATGCTGGGCATTTGAAAAATAAAAAGGAGGAATTGTGCCTTACATTTAAAAAGGGAAGCCAAGTGAAATCTTTCATTTGACACTGAGAAAGACACGTACTTTCCACAAATAAACTGATATTTAAATGGAAAGGCCTTATTTGTTTCAAAATGGACACTAGTTTGCCATGTTAAATAATAGCCTATGTGTGGACAAGTCAAGAGGAACACTCTTGTCTTTTCAACCATCAGATTAAAGAAATATATTAACACGTGGACAGAAGTCCCATAGGCAATATAAAATGTTACATGTAAACACATCTTTTCAATTTAAAACGCTATCTTTTTCAGAATTTTGCATGTAACTGGCTGCTGCTGCTTCCCCCACTGAACTGCAGTGTATCTGGAACTGTGACCTCCAGACCTTTGGCTGAGGCCAACTAGGATGGCAGGTCTGGCTTTCAGTTTAAAATACAAAGAAATATAAAGAATTAGATCAGTATTGTGGAGGTTGCAGATAGGCCGGCCAACAGAAATGACCTTTTAGGCCGGCCTACAGAAATGACCTTTTAGGGCTGACTTGACCCCAATAAATGGCATCTCAGAGCCTTAATGCATCTTCAAACACTGTGTAGAAACAGACACCTACTGATAAGCAGATGTTCAGGTCACATGTGACTGGGGAGAAATTAAACTTATGAGGGACTTTGTTGGGAATATAAAACTACGACCTTCCATAGATTTGCATTGATATTGATTAACACTGGGCCCCCTTTTCTTGAAATAAACGAGAATTGTGCGTCACAGTGTGCTCATCGAGGACTCATATTAAAGATCACAAAAAGCCTGACAGTTCTATGTATCTCTTTTTCTGATGTATAGAATTTAAGTTAGAAAGAAAACCACGATCCTGACCTTCTCATAATCCAGAGCAAATCGAAAGTGAATTTATAGAGTGTGAACTTAATGTTTGAATTGTGAAGTGGCATATTTTTCACTATTTCGGCTCAGGAGCAAATCGCGAAAAAAATAGCTCCTCCCAGGAAGGGCGTGCCGAAGTTCAATTAGTATTTCGCGATTCTCTATAAAATGTAGAATTCTAAAATATATATGTTTATGTAGTTATCTGAAAAGAGACAGTAGCTGCCATGTAGTGAGATTTTTAGGAAAAAAAACAAAATGTAAAAACATGTCATTTTTTAATGATGCTTCTTCCTCCTCCACCATTATCCATAATACAGACCTCTAAACTCCTTGCCCTATCAGCTGGCAATGGGCGGATTAGTGGGAGGGGGAGAAAGAGATGTCTAATCCATAGCATGGGAATATTCATAATATTTAAGTGTCATCAGCATTATATAATATCAGTTTCAATCTAAAGGAGAGAGAAGGGGGAAAAAGAGGAGAGCAGACTGACAACAACAGAGAGCGGACAAATGGAAGGCTCACACCCAGGAGAGCAGATAGAGAGGAGACCCTGGGACACTTGCTGGGGACTTTTGAATAGAAGATGAGAACCATATCTGGGAGAGAGGCCTAAAAATCTCTCTGGAGGGACCTTGCTGTGAATATAGACCAGAGGTGTGAGCTGCCTACCTATTCCAGAAAGAGGGTCTAAAATTGGACTGGCCTCCTGAGCTAAGAACAGAGAATGGCCATGTATGTAGATATATCCCAAAGCTATCAATTGTGTGGGGAGCTACTGCCTTAATCCATTTCCTTTAGTGGGTGGGTGGGGCAAAACTGTGTAGTCCCTGGCCATATTTGATTAAAAAATATCACTTAATGAATTCCCTTAGAGAAAAGCACTGTATCCATTTTAACTGGAATTGTTAGGGGAAGCTGTCTGTTTTAACCCATTCCATTTCATTCGTGGCCATTTTTCCATTAGTGGGAGGGGGGATAAAAGCGTTATACCCTTAGCTTATTTAAATAAAAATATAATTGAATTAATTCCCATTTGGTCAGCTATGAAGGAGTGATGTGTTTGTCAACATTCGAATTTGACAAAGATTATCCCAGTGCACAGTAAATTATTCTATTCTTTAATGTAATTGGGTAACCCTGCTGCTCATTTGATTGTGCTAGTGTCCCCAAAATGCAAATCCCAACATCCTGCATTCCCTGTGAAACAAATTGTCCCAAACAAATGTTCCCATTCATTCCAAATTCCCCAAACCCTGCATTTCATTTGAATGTGTGTTCCGCAAACGATTTTCCCATTGAATTTATTTCCCAGAACTTGCATTTCAACAAAAAAGACAAAACAAAATTCCCATTATATTCTCACTCCCAGTACCATGCCTTCAAACTAAGGAGTCATATATAACAGATGCCTGGGGGTGGGGTTGCTCGGAGAGAAGAGCATTGTGATAACCCAAGCGTTTAAAATGTCCTTTCTGTTAATGTGAAAAGAAATCCTATGTGTGTTTTGACTTAAAATGCAACCTGTGTTTGTTGTGATAACTGAAGCTCTATTAAGAAACACGTGTCAGTCAATTGATGCCAGTAATTTGCATTAGTTATTATTGTGTTATGCCACGGAGTTGGTGGCTCTCCTTGTTATTGATGTATTATTCATTGTAGTAACATTTTAATAAACATATATATATTATTACTATACATCGACCTGGTACCTAGCTTATTGGTGGTACAGAGGGTATCTGCTGAATGGTATTATATAGTTTGGATGCCTCACTAAAGTTGAATCTGCTAAGTGCTTTGTAGTTCACCACCTTGCTTGCGGGGGACTCCCTGGGTTGAGAGTGACCGTCCAAAAAAACGTGACAGACTTGACTTCTTTCATATATAGAAACCGGAAGTGGAAACATACAAGATTACCACAGGAGTACCTTGAGTCACCCTCTATCTTTAATAGGGTCCTGCAAATGGACCTTGGCAACATACAGCTGCAGAGTACCGTCATTCAGTATGTAGACAACATTTTGATTTGTAGCATATCTGAAGAGTAGTGTCGAAATACTCAATAAACTTGCTGTCAGTATTAACAGAGAAAGGTTACAAGGTAGATAAGGCAAAACTACAATATTGCCAAGTGGAAGTGTTGTAATTCAGACGGTTGATATCACAGCAAGCCCAAAGATAACGCCAGAAAAGGCAGAGGCAATCTTCAGAATGCCTAAGCCGAAGACAGTGCGAGAGATGCAGCAATTCTAGGGCCTCTGTAATTACTGCAGAGCATGGGTATTTGACTACAGCTCATATATGAAGGCCCTATTAAGCAGTCTTCATGAGGGAAAGAGAGGCGACAGTAACCTGGCATGTACACATGAAATGACTGAAGCATTCAAATAGCCGAAGAAGGCAATATGCACAGATCTGGTGTTAGGTATTCCCAATTATCATGACGATTTCTACCTGTTCCCACTCTCCAACAGTAGTGATGACTGTGTTGTTCACGAACAAGACAACCTTAGGACACAAGCCAATGTCTTACTATAGTGGGCGTTTAGACCCAGTGATGAGAAGACTTTACCCTCCAGAAGAAGCTTTGGCAGCTGCTGAATTTGCAGTAGAAAAGTCAGTAAGTATAACAATGGGGTGCAGCGCCACGATTTATGTGGAACATGCCCTCTTTGCGATCCTGGAAAAGCTCAAAAGTACATTGAACACCCAGACAGAATCTGGACTCAAGGTAATTATCTCGATTCCAGCAATAAAAGTAGTAAGATGCAATATTGTAAACCAAGCAACATTTTTAGCTGAACCAGTGAAAGAGGGAGACTATGTGCACGATTAGACCATGTACATGGAACAATATGAAGACATTTCTGAAGTGGGGGAGAATGCCCTTTAGGGGGAGAGATGCTTTTCATTGATGGGTCATCAACTATAGAACATATGAAGGGAGAAAGGCATACTGGGACAGCACTGGTGAGACTGAGATCAGACGGGTCAGCCGAAGTAGTAACAAGCGCAAGATTTCCTTCACATTTTTCAGTGCAGAATTAGTGGCTTTCATAATGGCATTAGAAGGGTGCAAAGACAAGGAGGATACAGTATATTCTGATTCGGCCTATGTGATGTCTACAGTACATGCTGGACTGTCAAAATGGCAGAGGAGGGGCATCCGACATGCTGACGGCACAGTGGTGCAGCACACGCCCCTATTGGGCAGATTCATAGACGCTCTACAAATTCCATCAGCTAAAGCGGTCGTGAAGTGCCAAGCACACAGAAAGGGGGGGACTTAGTCTCCCATGGCAACGAAGCCACAGCTGCAGAAGCGAAGCTGGCAGCATATTTTTTATAAGTAAATGAGTTTGATACTCCATTGAACACACATATACACTTGCGCAAAATGATCTTGAAGGAAGGGTATCGTTCACTACCTGCCACGCAGATAATGGAGTTTCAGGGGAAGGCACCGGTAGAAAAAAAGGAATTATGGGTGAAGAGGGGTTGTTCAATATCCCCTACAGATGCATCAGGACAACTGGAGAGAACAGGCAAGCTAGTGATCCCAGTAGCATTGTTGCAGATTGAGCTCACACAATTGCTTCATCCCACTCATCTAGGTAGGGACGTACTTGCTGCACACATTGGGGAAGAGTGGTTCTGTCCACATATGGTGGAGCATATATCCACATGTATGGAAAATTGTACTGTCTGTAAAAAGTTTAATGCAGCCTTACTTTATATGTAGTGCGAGGAGCAATTGGGCCTTTTAACATCTCCATGTAGACTAAGTTGATATAATCCAAGTACCGCTACATGATAGTCGTTGAATTCCTATTTTTCCGGTGGATCGAAGCTGGTCCCTGTTGACACCCTGATGCCATCAGAGCTGCAAAATTCCTCATTAGAGCGGTATTCACACGATGGAGGGTGTACAAGTTTCTGCAGTCTGACTTTGGACCTCACTTTGTAAATGAGATCTTTGAGCATAGAACAGCTCTATTGGGGAACAGGCACAAGTTCTCCTGTGCTTATCACCTGCAAATGAATGGAATTTGTGAGTGCCACAATGGCCTGCTAAAAGATAAAATAGCCAAAAGTAAAGCCAGATTGAAAAGGGATGGCTTCATTGCCTGCCCCAAGCTTTGTTCGCATTGCGCAACGAGCCTGGATATGACCACTACTTAACTCCTCATGAGGTGGTGACAGGGTGACAAATGCAACTTCCCTTTGCTCCTCCCACTGGAGCACTGACAGATGCCCAAAGTTCTGCTGTTGACTTAGTAGATGAAATGCATAAGTACCTTGCTTTTATGATGACTAGTGCCTCTTTTATCTCTCGACAGCTGCAGACCCAGTGGGAGAGGTCAAAGAAGGTTGAAGAACGCAGCACACCAGAAACAAACTGTGAACATTTGAAACAACCATCCCTTTATCCAGGAGATGCTCTTTTCTTGCAAAATGTTGTCAGGACTTGGTTAAAGCCCAGGTTTGAGGGATCCTATCTTGTACAGCAGGCCCTGATCATGGTGTTAAATTGCGGGGGGAAAAAAGCCTGGAATTACATTGAAGAAATCAAGCCCTGCCGAAGTGAGACCTTCTCCCACCAGAACGAAGACAATTTGATGCAAGAAGAAGTCAAGACAAATGAGAAGCATCACAGCAAAGATTAACTTCGTCGAAGGCTAGAGTTAGAGAAGGACAAAATGCAGAATTAGATTAGGAACACTATCTTGTTTCACACTAGGTATTCGTCATGAAAGTAAAAGGACTGTTCAAATAAATGATTCCATACCTGCACACAACCTTTGAGGAGCATTTTAATAGATCTGTAATTGAACCTGAGACTGAAAATCCTGCATGGATTGTTTTTTCATGCTTTTCTTCTTTACATGGCACAGACCTACCCACGTCTAACCCACAGAGACCCCTCTGTCATAACCTTACTAAGCAATGTTAAAATCTGGTTAGTGTGGGAGCAGGTGTTTCACGCAGCAGTATCAGCACTACCAATATTTTAGACAAAGAGCTTAACCTAACACACTAAAATAATAATTACACATTCTTGAGACTTTTCAGGTGAAACTCACAGATTTTTGGAACAACACAGAGGGCTTCCAGTACTGCAAAAATTGAAAATGTAATTCGAAATGCTGTATTGATGTTTTGTGCCTTCTGTTGCATTGTGCCCTCCTTGCATTAAGAAGAATTTTATTTTGCATGTCCATGCGTTGACTCCTTCTAACGCCACACCTATCCATGCTTTTACGGAAGCTATATCTGGGCAGATGACCAATGCTGCCAAAGAAGTAAAAAGACTTAAATGTAGTGTAGATGTAGACTTTGACCAGTTAAATTTGTATCTAACTGATTCAGCCCATATCACTAACAACATATTGTACAAACACATGACCAAGGTGCAGAAAGAAACTACGAAGGAGACCTGTTATGTATGCTTTCTCATCCCCTATGGCATGAGCACATCCAGAACATTCGTAGCAACTGAAATTCCAAACGCCAGAGCACAATGCCTCATGCATCTTATGCTCTGCACCACCAGAGGCCGATTTCAAGATAGATGGGCCACATTAAGGTGGATGTCGCAGAAGACATTCCAGTATGAAGACAGATACATCAAGACTCAAGACATGATAGCTAACTACTGGAGCACTGACAAGACAATAGAGTACATTCCTGATGACCCACACAAGGGTCAAGCAAAGATAGTGACACAAAAGGAATACAATGCCCCAGTACAGGCCAAAAGGAAATAGTTGGAATGCCAGGAAGCTGTGAAAGACCACAGCTATTAATATATAGACAAATCTACACAGCAGAAGGGTGGGAAGAGGGAATGTTTGGGAGCAAAGCTCACACGCGCCTAGTAGTTCCAGTAGAAATATTACAAAAAGAGAACTGCATCAAGAAATGGGAATCAAGTTTTAAGTTTCTCACATGGGTGGAGAATGAAGCAGGTCCTATGCCAATTATACCAATCGAGAGTGCTTATTGTGTTTCCAGAAGGATGGTCCAGTGAAGGTTGGAGAGAATAAAAGTTGCAAGCAGATATCAAAGATACATGACATGAGGGTCAGTTCCACAGTGCTAATTTATCACTACTGGTCCTGTGGGTCAAAGGCATACATGCAATTGCCACCTAATTGGGGCGGGGGGTATGTTCACTCGTACAGCTGAACACACCAGCATTTGTAGTACCCCAGAAAGACATACAAGTAGATGGATTCCCTAAAATGGATGCTCATCAAAGGAAGAAGAGATCTGCAGAGCTGACAAGAGTGAAGAGAGGGAACTATACATCATCAAAAATGGAAAATGTACTGGACGCAAGACCACAAGAACATAGGCTGTTCAGCAGAACTGAGATGTTATTTCCGTCCATTGTTCCGGCGATCCAAGCAAATGTGAATACCAAATAGCTCCAGATTACATGATGGGAGCTGATGCAGATGATAAACTCAACCCTTAAAGGGTTCAATGCCATCAAAGAAGAATTGAGAACTGTCAGGCTGATGGTCTTACAGAAACAATACGTTCTAGACCTTCTTAGAGCTATGGAAGGAGGCGTTTGTGCCAAAATTGGGCCTCTTGCTGTTCATTTAGACCCACCCACAATGAAGAGAATGGGACCCTGACAGGTTATCACTCAGCTATCAGACCTGCACAGTAAAATGGAGGCAGAGATGAATGCTGTAGGAAAGGATGCCCACTGGTTGTCATGCATCTTTTCCTGGATACCATCATGGATGGCCAATGGACCGAAAGTACTAGTAGCAGCATTGATACTAGTGTTATTCGCCTTCTGTGTTATCAGAGTAGCGCTATTACAATGCAGGAAAACCACTGAAAACACTATATGACTGAAAGTATTATTGGACTTAGAGAAAAATGCAAAGTAACAAAGACACGTAATGCGCTCAAATCACAGCAGACGCAGTGTCCTCTGTTCCTGTCAGGAACAGTGTTCAAGTTTCCCTTCAACACATGCGACTATTGGGGAAAATGGGTATAGTGCATCCTTAGAGGAGATTGCAGTTATTTGAAGTGGAGTCTGGATGTCCATGAAAAGTACCATGGACACCTCGGAGGAATAACAAAGGTCTGGCTTCCGAAACTGTACGGGAATAGAGAGAGTCATCCAGGGAGTGTGAACGACTCATCGGCCAAAGTGGGGATTGAAGACAGAGGTTCAAGTGTGGACCACATGACTCCCACCCAACTCGCAGCCCGAAGGTAGAGAAATTACAGAAGTACATCACTTCTAGGCCCTTCATGAACATCGATGATGTATCGCAGATGTGAGAAACGTTACTCTCTCAGAAAACCATTCAAACCATACCCGACTGACAATATGGAGGAGATAGAGTTGTCTTCGATCGAACAAGTTGATTGACGTTATCCTCGGAAAATTGATGACATCAACAATGACATCACTACATAGTGCACGTTGACATGAAGCAAATAGGCATCCATGCATTAACTATACGAACACTCATTAGTTTAGTACTGCTAGACACGAAACAGATGCTTATGACACATGCAGATAGAGGACTGACACACATTTCCTTTGCTAAGCAGAAACAGCAAGATGCCAAGAATAAATATATCCTGCTTTCACATGCTTAAGCGGAACACAGAAAGCCATAAAAACAATGATGGAGGCCATAAGTGCACCAAAGGGATGAGGAAGGTGAGACAGACTTCGAACACATAGAGAAGCTGCCAGCCTTATTCAGCTAGAGACAAACAGATAGAGCTTCCAGCACAGACACAGTGCACATCCTAGCCAAGGATGAGCAGAGATGGAATGTTTTAGTTTACCAAAGCAACAAGACACCTGCAAGGAAAATAGCTTAAAATCCCCATAATTGCAAGCAGGAGGGCTCCATTTCGTGGTCCCTACACACGTGACGTGAAAGAACAGGACAATCCCTATTCACTCGAGGTAGATGGAGGAAAGCGGTTCCCATCGAACCAGGGGTGAAAAGATACAATTGCTACACAGGTTCAAAAATGGATGTACTCTCTCGGGGCTTAGGCGATCAGAGATGGCAACATGATGGGAACAGACAACACCTTCTAGAATGTTCCCATTGCCTTGAAAAGCTTCACTCCGCCTGGTACCTGTCCAAGGACCCAAGGCTGGGAAGCCACGTTCTGTGTTATCCTTAACTACCTTTCACGCTAAGGCATATTGTGTTGCAGAGGCCAATAGTTTCCCTGCTAACCTGCAACTTTGTATTTGTTACCTTTACAGGTGGTCCTCAGAGAAGCCACCAGATATGGCAATCCAAAAATCAAACTAACCCCTGTGTATTGTATACATAGTTTTCCTAAGCTGACCAATCCCTTTCCCAGGAGGTTTTGGGGGTTGCAACTTGCTCTTGTGACATCATGTATGGTTAAGACGTTGTGCCACACTTTGAGGATGAGAGCTCTGGAAACGACATGCTTTTCTAGTGTGATCTCTGTCATTTTTTTAAATAATAAATGCAGTAAACTTTGTCCTATGGTTGATTATTCTGCTCGTGCAGAGGGGGTTTTGTTGGGGCCCAAGTATCCTCTTGCTGGTAATCAGGGTAGCTGCTAAGAGTGCCTGTGTTCTCCTTTACACCATGCTAGTAATAAGTACAGCACAATCACAGTGTGGCTAATATGTAGGTTTAATGTGAAGTCGGGGGGCGTGACATCAGTATGGGCCTAAATGCATGTCCCGCTGAAGGCGTAGCGTTTTGTACGGCCGACCTAACGTTCCCTACGATAAATAATGGCACTTTCCTGGTCTACAAGGAAAGGCTATCCGGAACAAAAATATTTAAACCCTTTTCCTAAACTAGAGTCCCCGAATCTCCTGGTGAGTGCTGTATATTTCTTTTTAACTTACTTTAGTTTGCAAATTACTACTCAGTGCCACGGTGGTAACGCCTCTTTCTGTACCACCATATATTGGGAAATAACAAATGAAGAACATTTAAAGACTGCAGATTGGATAACAAAAGATGTTTGGTCTCTAAACCCCTTCCCCAATAGCCTCAGAGACTGCCCTATTCTGAACTGCCCCATTCGAGCTGCCCCATTGCTGACCAGGTTTTTCTTCTGAAAGCACTGTTTGATAATCTATGTTAACAGCCATGATTTTGTACATATTTTTTTAAATGATCTCTTATAAGATATGCCTCAGTCTCACCCAAACACCCCATGACACACACACATGACCAGTTGCAGTGGGGCAGATCCAGAGGAAAGAAATCCATAAGGTTGCTCGCAACATCGACAGTGTGCAAGGAAATGAATGGGTGTGGTCATAGGCACAACCGTCTATTGGCCGGTGTGGGGGTCATTCCCCAATAATAATTCATCTCGAGAGCCTCCACGGACAGGCTTGATTTCAAGCCGACCTCAGTCATCCAGTTTGTAGACCAGGCACTTCACTCCTGCACTATATAAATGTCAAAAACTGCCATTCATTTCCATTATGATGTTTTCATCGGTGCTTACTAACCATGAAATAAACAACCAAACGAATGACAAAGACCTGGCTCGACCATATGTCTAAATTAATTCGCTTAACAGCGACCACTGGATCATCATATCCCACCAGCGCCTAAACTGATCCACAAGTTTGTCATCCCCACAATCAATCATCAAATGCAACATACCATTGGCTCTTAATACAAGTAGCTGTGCATTGATTGACAATGTAAGCTGGACATTTTGGGGAGCAGCTGTGAACCACCAATTCAATCATGCCCCCTTTATTTAACCAGCAGGCTCTCTTCACAGAAAAGGTAGCGGAGCAGCCAATGCGAATAAACTTTTCAATTGTTAGACGCACTCTTGAATGAACAACTATGAAATTCCAGTACTTCTGTGGAACTAAATTGCTGCCAACTAGAATTGAACAGTTTGCCACTTACCCTTTCACTAATTGTTTTATACTTGGCAAAATTATAAAAAAAACTAGCTCACAGCCTACAAAAAGACACGCTCTTGTGAAAAGCACCTGTGAATAACAAGTCAAATATGGCATATGCAATGTATTTAAATTGCTCAGGGGGTGGCATTTTTGCAGACAATGCCTCTGACTAAAAGAGTTCAACCATTGAGAATTCTAGGCATTCGTTTTAACATGTTACATAACAAATACAGAACAGGTGACATGTATCAGGGTTGAATCATTCCATTTTAGGGTGCAGACACATTTACAAACCAATCGGCCTTGAACCTTGTTGTTTGTCATGTCACCCAAACCACTCTACGTCATTACCGGGCCATAGTACATGTTATGTGCCCTGTACTTATATGAGTTAGGAAAAGATGCACGATTTCGTTCTGACACTTGCAGGTTTGGGCGAATTACAAAGAAAAGCCACCAGAAGTGCATTTTGGGACTATTAGTATTCTTCATACAACTAAATGATAATCATGTTATCAAATGTAGGGATCACAGGATGAGTCAGTCCTAAGAGTCTAGAAGAGGACCTTTGGGGTAAAGGCAAGGCTCTGCAGCAGGTGCATTTACTTATCTGATCATATAGCACTAACATTCCCAATTGGCAGCCTCAGAGTGCATTAACCTGATGAACTACATTACAAGCCTGGTATTAGGGGTACTGTAATTGGGGGTAAGGCCTTGGGGTCATCCATCTCCTACAACTTCTAAGCAACAAAATGGGACTGTTTACACACTAAACACAGAGAGGGCAAGTCAGGCGTAAAAGCAAGGTAACCTATTACTTTTACACTCCAGGATATATTCCTGGCCGTCCAAGGCGTAGGAGGGGAACAAAGCGGAGTTTACATCTCTGCAGAACTTTCCTCCTCCGTCTTGGAAGGGCCCGCTGTTTTACAATGGATTCCTACCGATACGCCTCGCATTTGCACCGACTAAATAGCAGGCGGATTCCATAAGGGTCCACTATAAAGCGCTGCCTTCAAAGTGTCCTTTTACTTGTTTTACTCTCTGCAAATGTTGAACCGTGCTTGTAGGGGACCTAACAGCAAGGGCCCACGTTGGCAGGGGCCCACGTTGGCGGGCGCCGTCTTGCAATGTGCACCTACTATAACATGACTCCCAGAGAGTGCACAGATAATTCGCCGGCTGGATTCTGGTGCATGTGTCTACACACACCTGTAGAGTGGAACACCGCAGTTCTCACAGTCATTAGACCGCTTATCTCAGGAACCTGACACATAGATACTGTATAAAGGGTGGATGCCGAGCCAGCAGCTGCAGACTGTGCAGAGGCCCAACTGTCTCCGTGCAAAGGTTAGACCCGGAGAGATAACACTCAACGACACCTCTGTGCACTACAGACTGCATGGGCCATGTGACGGCAACGTGTCAGGAAAAGAGGAATGCCATGTTTATGATCTGTGTGTTTTATAGATAAGTGCAATCCAATGGCTTGCCGCCACACTTTGTGACCCGGCAACGTTACACACCTTGCGTCCCACACACCAGCCACCACTAAGGCATTAGTAACTCTGACACTTTACCTTCTGAACACACTTCTGTGTTTTGTGTCTTTTTTTTAATTAAGGAAGATAGCTCGGTGGATTACTGTGTCTACTGAAGAGATGGATGCTCACTGGTGCTGATCTCAGTATGACAGCACAGTGGGTTTATGCAGCTGCTGTAGATATCTGTGTGCCGCCTACAGGTATAACTGCCAGTAAAATAGCTCCGTTGTGTTACTGCAAAGATATGTGTATTCTCTGTCAGTCTTAGGTTGAAATCTCAGTAAAATAGCTCAGTGTTTTAATGTATCTAATGCGCAGAACTAAGAGGCCACAGAACTGAGAAGACTCAGGGCCTCATCACGAGTTGGGCGGTATTCCCGGCTGTAATACCGCCCAAATGTAATAGCATTAGCACCCCCCCCCCCGGTCCGGCAGTATTACCACTGGATCACGGGTTGGGCGTTAACTGTAAATCCCCATTCCCACTTGGGTCCTTTGGACCAAATAGAGAATCTTCAGCGCTAATACCGCGTGCTAATACAGCAGGCGGTAATACAGGGCCCTAAATGGGATTTTCATCTCCAGAAAAAAGCTGGAGCTAAAACAGCCCATTTAGCGCCCAGCTCGTGATAGGGCCCACCCTTAAAGGCGGCAGCAACACTGTTACCACCACATTTAAGGGCTACCGCCGAACTCATGATGAGGCCCCCAGACTTTAACCTTCTGAGGTCAATAATAGGAGGCACGCAACAACCAAATCTGCACGAATTAAAAGATCAATCATAATAACAATAATATTAACACATTAAATTGAACCAAGGAAGCAGGCTCTGAATGTCAACAATGACGTGGGGTATTTACCTGCGGGCAAAGGTGAGAGGACATGTGAAGAGAGAGAAGGCAAGAATGGGCAGACTGAGACAGGCAGTGGGCCTGGATGGGAGAGCACGCGATGGCAGGAAGAGACCTCAGGTGGTACTGATGTAGGTACCATTGGAGCGCACGGATGTGTGCCGCCATTGCGCGACTCCTGTCCTCCATTGCCTCCTTCAGGGCCATTAAAGCCTGAGGTCTCATTACAGGTAAGGTAGTAATTGAAATAACAGACACTACCTGTAACAATGCCCTTTTTAGTCCTCGTGATGAGTTATTAAAACCCATAAGACGATATACCTCTAGCATGTGACTAGTTGTATTGCCGCCCAAAAAATGGCAATGTTAACACCCACAATAGCACCTCCATTCCTCCAATGAAGCTTTACGTGGCATCAGAATGGGGACCAACTGAACCTCATAGCAGACTTGACTCAACAGTTACCACCAGTGGTAACAATAACTCTGGTGGTTTTTGTGTTATTACGTGGCTTGCTAGCCAGTGTTACTGGCAAGCTGTTGTTTATGAGCTTCTTACAGGTATGTGTATAATGTTGCTGATGTCGGAATGTTATTAGGTTATCAGCTGTTCATATTGTTCTAAATGTGATGTGCTTGTTTATCTTTCTCTGATGTTCCATTGTTGTCAGTTGCTGTTAAGGTTGCCCTGGTAGTGTTGTGCTGGCACTGCTCGGGGTCTTATTCTTAGATATAAGCTCAATAAAAGCTTACAAGGCATTCATGAGGCATCCATGAGTGTGGTGATCATTCCAACTTAGCATTTATCACCGGTAATGCTGCCAAGCTCATAAGTGTCCTGAGTAGCGGCCCGTGCGGGATGAGTCTTTAATACGTTTAAGGTGCCTTCATGCAAACATTTTCCATTCCATTCATGAGCCGCTAGTCCATCTCTGGTTTCAACTTTGATTCTGGAACTTGTAGTCCTGGATTTCACCATTATAAACCCAGGGCTACAAGTCCCAAAATACAAAGTTAAAACCTGGAATGGAGTAGCGTCTCCCGAATGAAATGGATAATTTTGGCATTTTATGAAAGGGTTGTTAACATTCACAACAGGGGGCAAGCAGTGCTCAATGAAATATAGATATCAAAGGCGTTATTCTCAGATAGTGCTGTCATTAGATCAGAGGAGAGCTTTAGACAGAGGAAAAAGCGGGTAGAGAAGAGCGTGAGGGAAATGGGCAGACGTGGGAATTGATGAGAGAGGGAAGGGTGGATGGCCCACACTCTCCTCAAACGGTAACTCAATTGAAGGTGCACTGGCTGAATTTTCTATGCTGGTCATCAATAACTAAGCAATATTTTATTTATTTTTATTTATTTATAAGGCGCCAGTCACAGGCCCAGAGGCATAGTGGTGCCAACAAAGACATACCAAATAAAAAAACAGAAAGGCAACTTCCCATCAAATCAAACGTCAGGTCCTGCATCAGAACAGAAGGTTCTTAAGTCCAGCTTTGAAAACTCCCAAGGATTGGCACAATCTCAAATCTGCGGGAAGAGCATTCCAGATTCTGGATGCCGCAAAGCGAAAGGAGCCCTGCGCTGCCATGTCAAGTTTAGCGCGGGAATTTTGAAGAAGACCCACATTGTTGGATCTCAGTGTTCTTCGGGTCGGTAGCCGGTAGATGTGGTTAGATAGATAAATCGGACTTAACCAAACAAACATTTATGAGTAATACACAGTAGGCGGAAAGGTATCCTACTGGCCATAGGGAGCCAGTGCAATGCTTTCCTCGCTACGGAGACATGGTCACTCCTTTTCAGTCGGACAACAGCTCTTACCACATTATTTTGAGTGATCTGGAGACACATCATGTCTCCTTTGCCTATTCCATGTAACAGGCTAGAGCCATAATCTAATTTAGCTCCAATGATTGCCTTGCAATTGTTGCTCGATTGTCAAGCGACAAATACGGCCTCCGTTGTACCAACAATTTCAAGTAGTAAGATGTAGAAGACACCAGGAAGCTAAAACAAGCTTTCATGCTAAGCTCTTGGTCAAGCACCATGCCCAAGGTCTTCACCTTCTGAAGGGTGGGAATAACATATCTGGCTATGCGGAATTCACTGAACTCCGGCCCTAGTTTCTTCAGAAGTGCTGCTGTGCCCACAATCATGATTTCGATCTTCCTGTCGTTCAAGGCCAACCCATTCTCCATCATCCAAGTCAGGATTATAGCATACACCCAGTTGATTGTCTCAGCAACCTCGGTATGGTTTCCGGACAAGGGAATTATGCACTGAATATCATCAGCGTACTTTGTAAAAAGTATCCCCTTGTCACTGAGTAGTTTAAAGAGTGGTGCTGTAAAGAGATTAAATAACGCAGGGAACAGACATGACCCCCTCGGGACTCCACATTCAATTACAAACTCCTCTGCTTTGTGGTCATCAATAAAAACTCGAGCAGTGCGTTGGGACAGAAAGGACTCGATTCAATTTGCTGAAGCTGTGGAGAAATGGGCAACATGTTTGAATATGGAAACTAGTATTGAGTGGTCCACTAGATCGAAGGCTGCAGAGAGATCAATAAGCTGCAACAGCACGTCCGGCCTCCTTATATAATTCCCAGCATATTCGCGTTAAGATCTAGCAGGATGGATTCTGTACTATGGGCCCTTGAAAAAACCTGACTGCCTTTAATTCAACATCTGGTAATTCTCAAAATCGATCTGTACCTGTGTATAGTGTTAAGGATTCTAAAGGGGCGTCACACACCAGACCAGGACTCTTGCTACTGGCCTAGGATGCAGCGCATAATTAAAACACTTTATTTACTAAGAATTCAGATTGAGATAGCACCCAACCTGTCTCACACCGCTTTTTACAGATACCCCAGGTCCCAATGGACCATGAACCAGGCCGGTGGGTGGTAATACAATATTTATTTATTTTAAAATTCAAATAAAATCACACCAATTTAATATTGGGCAGCAATCGCCAGTGGGTTGATAATGACATGGTAAATTGATGGAATGCACTTAGTTAGACCTTTTCATGTAAGATAAACACTACACAATTGAAAGAAAGCAAAATTAACTTTTGAATGGATTTTAAATGGTATCACAGTTAATTATTCCCCCTGCAACACTCCCTCAAACCCCTATTAATCAAACTTTGTGTGGATGCAGACGTATAGCAAGGAGTCAGGTACACTATGCAACAATCGGAATGAAAATCCGACTTAGCCCCACTGAATTGAAAACAGATTTAGCTCCCCTGAAAACTGAGCAAAAACAGCCCGAGAAATTACTAAATGTTTATTTTACATGCGCAGTTCAATGGAAAAGGCAAGAATGCGTATAACAGTATAGGAACACTAGCAAACTACAAGGCAAGGTCCTAACAATGGGCATACAGTTCAGAAAATCGACTTGGGAAGGAAAAATACAGTGCAGCCAAATCACACGTGGAGAATTGCATTTTCTTATTTTCACAGGTTTAAATGTCAAAACAGCTTGAAAAACGGGTTCAACAGACAAAATCAGAATGCAGTTTTTATGCTAAGGGACAGATACACATCACAGGAATAATAAGAAAGTGAAAGGATAACTCTAAATGAATGACTGAATGAGATTCTTAATGGGAAAAGAAATTTGGTTTTAAAAGTGAACGCAGTGGACAGGAAATCTCGGTTTGGAAAGGAAATTATACGTTTTACTGAAAGTATATTTTAGTGGCTAGAACTGAGGGATGCTGCCCGTGAAACAGGTTAAGCTGCAGTCTTAACCCACCCCCCAAGCCCCTCCACACGCAGTGTGTCTCTTTATGTGGGAATTAATTAGTTTATTGCAAATATGACTAAGGACTTATGCAATGGACTAAAAGGATAGGAAAGAATGGTGCTAACACATGGAGATCAAAAACAGGATGCACAGAGGATTCTGATAAATTTAGACAGTTACTAGTGTACTTTCAGGATTACTTATAGGGTGGAACAAAGGGCAAGGTATCAACATGGGATATGCTACGTGTTGCTATGGGATGGGCTGATACTTAGAAAAAGCACTTGAATATGGGATTCTGGACCACCAACCGGGTATCTGAACAGCGGGGCAAGGGTCTGGTTATGGCACAGTGGTGCATCAACTGGATAAAGCAGGAAGCAGGGCAAGCAGGTATCGCTGGATAACCCCAATGAGGATTCTGCCACCTTTCCCCTTTCTCCCTGAATTAGTGGGATGTTTTTGTGAGGTTTAATTCTGAAAGGTGGTTCTGCCTGGATAGGAGGGTCTGGCTCAGCTATCCCTTTCCTGGCAGTGGAATCTGGAATCTTGCAGGGTGAGTATGAAATGTCTGGATCTGGGGACATGCAGAAGCTGGAAGTCAGGAGAGTCAGTCCTTTGTCTCTCTGAGCCTCCACCTTTTTATAAGGCAGATGACATCATAGGATTTACTATGGGGGCAGACCTTTGGCCTGACGTGCCTCTAACAACTGGATTGGTCAAGGGTGGCAGTCACTGCCTTCCTGTCAGCCGGTCGGACTTCAGGGACATTATATCAGTTTTATGGTGTGTACTTACAATGCCCGTGGCCCTCCCACAGTTCTATTTGCCAAAATCAGTTATGACACAAAATGCAAATTTTTACAGTTGTGGTGCTTATGAAAATCACATAGGCAGATTCCATATTTTACACTGAACCTGTCGTTCCAACTCCCAAATTTCTACGATGTTATTAAGTCTTTCTAATAATCTTTCACAATTTCTACTGGGAACCGGTTCACCTAAAATTCCACAATTTTATATATGTGTATATATTATCATGGAGCATGTTTGCATTAATTTTCAAAGTTGTACCATGAATACTTTTCCCATGAATTACATGTTCTTGCCGTTTGCGTCCCCTTCATGCTAGGGAAAGCTACAATGGGCCTCATTCCGAGTATGGCGGTAAGGGATAGCGGCCACCGCTAACGAGAGCGGTGGCGGTAATCCCTTACCGCCATACTCCGAGTTCCCTTAGCGCCATGGTGCTTTTAACACCTGCTTTTAGCAGGCGTTAAATACCATGGCGCTAAGGGACCTTGATGTTAATTACGCCACCGTAATTTACGGTGGCGTAATTGACGCCTTCCCCACTCCCATTATGCCCTATGGGGCAAGAATGGGAATGGGGAAGGGTAAATGGGGATTGGGGAATTACCGCCCCGCCAACCTTGGAATGGGGCGGTAATTCCGCCAACCACCAAGGCGCTGCCGGTCCGGGTACGGCGTCAACCAAGGCGTTAATAGCGCCATTGGTTAGCGCCGTACTCGGAATGAGGCCCAATGTCTTATTTTAAAGGCACAAAAATTACATTTGAACTGTTAACATTTTGCATTACAGCGTTTTCCGGTTGCAGAAATAAAAGTCTTAAGGTTTATATATTAATAATAATGTCTTCCAAGTAAGGGCATTGTTCCCAACCCACAGCCAGCTGTCAGGCTCTAGCCAGCCTTAGTCCAGCCTTGCCATGGAGTTGCCTTTGAAGCTCTTTAGTTTGAGTTGTGGGGATGTGCTACCGGAAAGTCACACCTATGTGTCCTGGAAATCCCTTTTCCCAGTCTGGAGCACTGCCGCATAGTCTGACAAGGGTGCAAGATCTTCTACCCTTGCCTATTCATATGCCCCAGGGGCTGTGCACTTGGAGGGAGGCAGATCCTGTTCACAGGAAGCAAGATCCTTTGAATCCAGGTCCTGTAAAAAACCTGTTCTGCTGGCCCCACAGCAATTTTATTTATTTGTTTATTTTTCTTTCCTGAACCAGAAACCAAGCCTGTTGGAATTAAATATCCTATATATGTTTTAGAACAAATCCCCATCACATTTCTATGCAAGGACAGGGCCTTAATTCAACAAGTTATTTTTAAACAGACATTTTCTTGTTTGTAAAAAGCACCATTTTACGTGTGGTTCATTTTCTTTGGCTGCCACTTAACAATGCGGCCTTCCTCTCATCCATTTTCTGAACATTACCAAAGCCCCATTCATGTTTCTAATGCACAGGCATCTGTCCAAATAAAAGGTCCTTTGAAACGGACATGAGCTAGGAGAGAGAGATGGCTTTTTGTAAAGAGTATATCTGATATTTTGTTGCAAAAGTAAAGCGTTTTGCATACGGCTTGGAGTGAAGTTCTTTGTTATTTCACAGATCTTGCCTGACACAGCCTGTCCATCAATGAGAAATGCCCCCATTTGCTGTAGCACCACCTGAATATGGATGGACATAGCTGGGTATCACTGGAACCAAGTTGTGTACTGTTGAAAAGCTGAAAAAGAGCATCAGGCCACAGTTATTTTAAAAGGCAGAATATTGTCTTTTTTTTCAGTGAAAAAGTTTTGAGCTGGCAGCATAGCAATGTTGCCTTTTCTCTGGTGAACATGAAGAAATTACTGGCAGCAGTTCTCGGGGTGTTCTGTGTTTCATCTTGCCCCATGTGTGGCTGGTAAGACAGCACAGCCATTATTTTGGTGACTGCAAAACACAGTTTTAATGCAAGGCAATCATGCTCAACAGAGCCAGCACAGCCGTTCTGCTGGTGACTGCTGAGATGTGGTTTGGTGTTGTAGGGGAGTTCTGCTGGGCGGATAAATGTACCCCACAATAAGCAGCACGATCCAGAATTTTAAGCAAAAATTGCACATTTGAAATCGGCATATAGTTAGTCCGTGTTTTGGGGTCCAAGGAAGGTTTCTTTAATAAAGGTGAGATCCATGTCTGTTTAATGCAGCTTGGCACAAATCCCTCCATGAAGGACACATTCACAAATTTATTTATATGGGGAATCAGCTGAACAGCACAGTCTTTCACCACTCTTAAGGGACACACATCACGGAAAGTGGGCAGCAGTTGATTTACCAAGGCCAATATTTTGTTTTCCGTGACTGGTGCAAACTCAAAGGGGGGACGTTCAATTCACCCTCCTGAGGGGTATCCAGTTGGATAGTTTTACCATGTAGATCCCGTTTCGCTTTCATATCATCTTGGATCTTTTTTATTTTATGAATCATTGCCTCTTGGAGGGAGTGTCACAATTCTTTGACTTTATTGGCCACAAATACAACTGGGTCTGGGTTTTCCAATTCCCTCAAGATTTTAAACAATTCTTTAGAATTTGAATTGGCACATTTGGTCCTTTGATCAGAGGCTATTTTCTTGGCAGACGTAACAGCATCTTTATGAGCTTTAGCTGCCTGTTAGAACCAGATGCAAAGGGTAATACGGTCCAGGAAGCCCACACAGTAGCAGAAGAATTCTCCCTACTGTTGTAACTCTCTGCTGTTCAAGCTAAACAGACGGAGAGATCTAGCAGTAGGAAGAGGAGACACGCCCACTACTCACCGGCTGTGGAGAACAAATGACACAATGTCAGTGACTTTATACAGGTATGCTGCAAACCCCATCCCCCACTGGAACAAGACCCACTTGAAATGAGTACTGCAATGGTAACCGGTCAATCTAAAGCAGAGATGGAATGTCCCCAAGGTCCCAGCACTGGATTCCTAAGACAAGAACCGGATCGGTAAGAATCTAATCGGGACAGAAACAGACAACTGATATAATGAAGGGATTTTTTCTTACCAAACTCCAGTCTGTAGGCAGATGATAATTCCCAGTTGTTTGTGAGAAGTTCCATAGGATAGGAGGTGAATAGGATGATCCAGGAACCTACCCTGACGACACGAGGACGCCGTTCAAATACCCACCTATCCCAACAGAACGAGGACACCTAAAGCACCAACAGCAAGCGTCTCTAGTCTGGGTGTGTGAGCCCAAAGTCAGGAAGAAACAGGAGTTTTTTTTATTCAGGGATAGGTAATTGATGCAGTCCTTAAGCTTTCAAGGTCTGTTATTGTGCGAGCAAGGTCAAATTCGAGTGTGAGGCAAACAGGAGTCCGTGAAGTAAGCCGGGTTGGTCAACGTGCTGGCTGTATGTAATCTGAGCGTGAGGCAATCAGGAGTCTGTGAAGCAATCCGGGTCGGGCAACGTGCTCGCTGTATGTAATCTGAGCGTGAGGCAATCAGGAGTCCGTGAAGCAATCCGGGTCGGGCAAACGTGCTGGCTGTATGTAATCTGAGCGTGAGGCAATCAGAAGTCTGTGAAGCAATCCGGGTCGGCAACGTGGAGGCAGATAGAGTTGGAGTTCGGATATAGAAACAGGTAACAGTTGCAGGGAAGGGAAGCGGGAAAGCAAATACTGATAGGGAGAATTACGATATCTGATGGCAGGAGCGGGAAACAAGACAGAACAAGGAACAGGAAAAATAAACAGAGACTAGAAGCTTAACGTGGCGGGAGCCAAAAAACGGGACAGAAGCTTCGATCAGAAGTGCCTGTCAGCTGCTGAAGGCTGGGTTAAGTAATCCGACGTACGCATCTCTGAGCAACGTGGCCATCAGCTGTAGAATCGTTCCGGGTTGCCGCCGCAGCTGCGTAAGCGTAGTGGGTTGCCATGGTAACCTATACAGAGATAGGAACGGGAAGCGCCTTCTAAGTAGAGAATGTGTGTAATTCCCTACGGTTCTGTACCTTGCTGAACGTACACGTAGACGACACCTGGTAGGGACGTTCCTTCATGGATGGATGTCTTTACCCCGATTCCTAACACTGCTGCCAGATATTTGTTTCTATTGATTTCACAGCTCGCCATCTTCCAGCACTCAAAAGCCTTGCGCTTGTCTGCTCTAAGATGTTGAATTTAATCCGAGTAGCAACAGTTGGCTTCCCCTTTCAAAATATGGCGTGTCTATTTGTTTGCAGTTGGGGCAGTGTTTTTATCATATCTTCAAAAAAGTGGAGCTGATATTGCGCCCGATAGTCGACTTGTGTGTCTCGATGTCACCACCACTGTTACTGGTTTGGGTTTCCTGGACCGGGTGGGCAGGCAATGTTAAAGTGGATAAGCATATGGTCCGACCATGGGCCGGGCCTTACTTCTACCTTGTCCATGAGAACATTTAAGCTGGTGATCCAATCCAGGATTATCCCCTTGATATGTGTTGCAGTCTGTAGGTTGTGTTGAAAACCCATATTTGACTGTGTCCTTTCTGTGATGGTAGCCGCCTGATCTGACTCATCATGGAGTCATAAATTGAAGTCCCCTAATAATATTACCCTAGAAGAGGGTTTGATAAATGGGGTGAGTATGTCTCCCAGAACTTCTGGAAATTCAGGCATGGCAATGGGTGGACGATAAATAAGCACGACGTCAATGGTTGTGTTTGGATCAATTAGAAACTTGGCATGCAGCATTTCACATTGATTTTGTATTTCGAGGCATATTTTGTGAATCTGGAGGGATGATTTGTGAATCTCCTCCTCTGCCCATGGGTCGATCTACATGAATTATGGAGTACCCGACGGGGACCGCAAGTAATATAGCATTTCGTGCCGCCTCATGTAGCCAGGTCTCCGTGATGGCACACACATCTATTTGTTCCACCGTGATATAGTCTGCAATATCCATTGCGTGCTTTATCGGGGAGCGTGTGTTTACAAGTATGCACACCAGTGGTACCCCAATGCTTAAACTCATCAACCCCACTATGTTGGACCGGTACCTGTACTTGATCGTACATCCCCAAAGAGCAGCTGGGCATGTCACAGGCAGCGTCCAATGCATCCTCGCGTTCTGACGCGAAACAGTGGCCCTCATTACGACCCTGGCGGAGAACCATGGTGCAATTTGCACCATGGTCCATGGCGCTAAGCTGCCAACTCCGCCATGGTGGTTGGCGGACTTACCGCCCCATTCCGACCTTGGCGGGGCGGTAAGTCCCCAATCCCCATTTACCCTTCCCCATTCCCATTTTTGCCCCATAGGGTATAATGGGAGTGGGGAAGGCGTTAATTACGCCACCGTAAATTACGGTGGCGTAATTAACAACAAGTCCCGTAGCGCCATGGATTTTTCCGCCTGCAAAAAGCAGGCGTAAAAATCACCATGGCGCTACGGGAACTCGTACTCAGGCGGAAAGGGGCGCCATGGTTTACGCCGGCGTAAACCCCTTTCCGCCAGGGTCGTAATGAGGGCCAGTGAAAATTGGCCTTGCAAACGCACCAGAGCTGACACACCGTCGCTGAGTTTTCAAGGACTGGATGGCACTTCACAGAACAGTTTGGCAAAAAGCATGCACACAGCAATGTTATTTTACACTGGCCTACATGGATGCAAGGGGGCCAAGTAGGGTCCTTATAAGCCGGGCAAAAACCGGCCTTGCAGATGAGCTGGCGCTGACATGCCGCTGACAGGTTTTCAAGGACCGGATGGTGTTGGGAAACGTAATTCAGCAGAAAAGCTTTACTAGCAAGGTGCAATCGGCACACTAAAAACTAGGGGAAAGTGATCAGGACAAAGGCGCGGAATGCACGTGTCAGCCCGGAGGAGACACAGGGCCTCATTACATGGTAGGCAGTAACCATGGCGCTATTAGCGCCATGGTTGCCGCCAGTATTTTACCGTGTCCGCCTTTGGTGGATGGCGGAATTACCGCCCTACTCCAAAGTGAGTGGGGGCGGTAATTCCCCATTCACTAAGGCACTTACCCATTCCCATTTTGGCCCCCATAGGGCATAATGGGAATGGGGAAGGAGCTAATTACGGTACCGCAAATTGCGTACCGTAATTAGCACCGAGGTCCCTTTGCGGCACCCTACTTTAACGGCTGGTAAAACCAGCCGTTAAGGTCGGGTCCCGCAAAGGGAACTCGTAGTAAGGCAGTAAGGGTTTACCGGTACCGTTGCCCTTACCGGTACCGGTAAACCCTTACCGCCTAACGTGTAATGAGGCCCACAGTCTCTAGCCAAGGTAGATGGCAAGGCTGGGAAATTACCAAGCACAGTATGCAGTCCTTACTGCTTGGATTACAAATGACAAATAAGGCACTTCACAAAACAGTTTGGCAAAAAGCATGCACACATCAATGTTATTTTACAAAGCAGCATTCTCACCACACACAATATACCCCAAGCAGGGGGCATTACTGGGCCAGGTAATGACCCAGGCCAGTTAGAAGCCCAAGCGAGGGATTGAACGTTAGCCTGTTGCATTACCGGACCCAGTAAAGCAGAGTGTACAGATTTTCACCTAGATACGCAACAAGGAGACCAACCAGTACGTGGGTTTTCACTTCTACTTTACCATGTACTGTCTATTTTAGAACACATTAGGTTAGCGTAGAGCATACGATTTTCTAAACTTTTCCCCTCTTCATTTATGAACACGTTTACAGGTAATCTTATTTTCAGTATATTTCACACTCTAAAAAGGGTCACATATGCTCAAATGAAGATTAAAAATGTCCATAACACTGCTCAGCAGAAACAAATGGTATTGCAGACATTGAATGTCAAAATGGAGGGACCTCTAGATGCAGTATGAGGCACTGAACAGAAACGAGATCACAAAAGATACCCTGCACTTGCACAAGCTCAATGTCACTTGGCCTAGTAAGATAGTTTTTTCGTCCTCCCTCTCTTTCCCCTGCCTTGCCTCGTTGCGCCTTGAAACACTTGTGTATAGGCGCGTTACGAATGCAATTTCATATCATATCAATAAAGAAATCACAAAAATTGAGTTGCTGGAAAAGGAAACGCAGTGCCACCGATTAACAACGGATGTTACAGGCCGTGGCCAGGCAGTGCACATACATCAAAGCACAGACATATGTACACGAAAAGGAGAAATGCAGCATTAACAGGCATAATATTGCAACACTACAAAATCACAGTTGAAAACGCACTGGGTAAGTCATAGAATTTCACACAAAAGTGGCGCACGCGGCTGGCGCACAGTCTCCCCGTGCGATACACTGCGCCAGCCGCGTGCGATAAAATCCATTTCATCGCACAGCGTATTCATGGATTTTAGCCTCCAAAACCATCCGTGGCGTAGAGTGGCGCAGCGACCTTGCAGCAGCGCCAGTTACGCCCCCAAGAACGCCCTCGCGCAAGGAAAAGCCATCAAAATCCCCAATTCATCGCAAATGTCTGCGCTAACCCTGGACACGTTCACAGGGCTGCCAAACAGCAAACACCAAGCGGGGAACGTGTATTTCAGGGGTTCGCGGGAAGTTTAACACGCAATTGTCCTGTGTACGTGTATATCAGGGGTGCGCGTGAAGTAACACATGCGATTCCATCAGGGCACGTGTATTTCAGGGGTGCGCGGGAAGTTCCACACGCGTTTGTCCTGGGTAAGTGTATTTCAAGGGTGCGCGTGAAGTTTCACACGCAAATTCAGCAAGGTATGTGTCTTTCAGGGGTGCGCAGGAAGTTCCACACGCGATCGTCCTGGGTACGTGTATACCAGGGATAGGTGGGAAGTTTCACACGCGAATCCATCAGGGCACGTGTATTTCAGGGGTGCGCAGGAATTTCCACACGCGTTTGTCCTGGGTAAGTGTATTTCAAGGGTGCGCGTGAAGTTTCACACGCAAATTCAGCAGGGTATGTGTCTTTCAGGGGTGCGCAGGAAGTTCCACACGCGATCGTCCTGGGTACGTGTGTTCCAGGGATAGGTGGGAAGTTTCACACGCGAATCCAGCAGGGTACGTGTATTTCAGGGGTGCGCAGGAATTTCCACACGCGTTTGTCCTGGGTAAGTGTATTTCAAGGGTGCGCGTGAAGTTTCACACGCAAATTCAGCAGGGTATGTGTCTTTCAGGGGTGCGCAGGAAGTTTCACACGCGATCGTCCTGGGTACGTGTATACCAGGGGTGCGCGGGAAGTATCACACGCAAATCCAGCAGGGTACGTGTATTTCATGGGTGCGCGGGGAGTACTACACGTGAATTGGCCCTGTGGGTCCTCCCAGGTGTTCCCTCTACACCCTCCATGGCCCCTGCAGGCAGCCCACACCACAGGGGACTACCCTGCACCCCTGCTCATGTCCCGCAGGCAGCCCATCCACCATGGGCATTCCCCCCATCCCAGCCACATGTCACCTTGCACTACTGATCAACAACACATGTCTCCCTGCACCCCCACCCCCCAGCACTGTAGCGCACCCTCCACCAGGCCCCCATTCCTGTCTCCCTGCACTCCCACCCCCCTGCATCCAGGGGCACCCTCCACCAGGCCCCCACTCCTGTCTCCCTGCACCCCCATCCCCCAGCACTGTAGGGCACCCTCCACCAGGCCCCCACTCCTGTCTCCCTGCACCCCCACCCCCAAGCACTGTAGGGCACCCTCCAGCAGGCCCCCACTCCTGTCTCCCTGCACCCCCACCCCCCTCCATCCAGGGGCACCCTCCACCAGGCCCCCACTCCTGTCTCCCTGCACCCCCACACCCCAGCACTGTAGGGCACCCTCCACCAGGCCCCCACTCCTGTCTCCCTGCACCGCCACCCCCCAGCAGTGCAGGGGCACCCTCCACCAGGCTCCCACTCATGTCTCCCAGCACTCCCAGCAGTGCAGGGGCACCCTCCACCAGGCCCCCACTCATGTCTCCCAGCACCCCCACCGCCACGCAGTGCAGGGCACCCTCCACCATGCCCCCACTCATGTCTCCCAGCACCTCCACCCCCCAGCAGTGCAGGGGCACCCTCCACCAGGCCCCCACTCATGTCTCCCAGCACCCCCACCCCCCAGCAGTGCAGGGGCACCCTCCACCAGGCCCCCACTCCAGTCTCCCTGCACCCCCAACCCCCAGCACTGTAGGGCACACTCCACCAGGCCCCCACTCATGTCTCCCAGCACCCCCACCCCCAAGCACTGCAGGGCACCCTCCACCAGGCCCCCACTCCTGTCTCCCTGCACCCCCACCCCCCGGCACTGTAGGGCACCCTCCACCAGGCCCCCACTGCTGTCTCCCTGCACCCCCACCCCCCTGCATCCAGGGGCACCCTCCACCAGGCCCCCACTCCTGTCTCCCTGCACCCCCACCCCCCAGCACTGTAGGGCACCCTCCACCAGGCCCCCACTCCTGTCCCTGTGCACCCCCACCCCCCAGCACTGTAGGGCACCCTCCACCAGGCCCCCACTCCTGTCTCCCTGCACCCCCACCCCCTAGCACTTTAGGACACCCGCCACCAGGCCCCCACTCCTGTCTCCCTGCACCCCCACCCCCCAGCAGTGCAGAGGCAGCCTCCACCAGGCCCCTACTCCTGTCTCCCAGCACCCCCATCCCCCTGCAGTGCAGGGCACCCTCCACCATGCCCCCACTCATGTCTCCCAGCACCCCACCCCCCAGCACTGTGGGGTACCCTCCACCAGGCCCCCACTCATGTCTCCCTGCACCCCCACGCCCCAGCAGTGCAGGGGCACCCTCCACCAGGCCCCCACTCATGTCTCCCAGCACCCCCACCCCCCAGCACTGCAGGGCACCCTCCACCAGGCCCCTACTCCTGTCTCCCTCTACCCACTCCCCCCGCAGTGCAGGGCACCCTCCACCATGCCCCCACTCATGTCTCCCAGCACCCCCACCCCCCAGCAGTGCAGGGGCACCTTCCACCAGGCCCCCACTCATGTTGCCCAGCACCCCCACCGCCCAGCACTGTGGGGCACCTGCTAGCAGGCCCCCACTCATGCCCAACTCATGTCCCTCTGCACCCCCACCCCCCAGCATCCAGGGGCACCCTCCACCAGGCCCCCACTCCTGTCTCCCTGCACCCCCACCCCCCAGCACTGTAGGGCACCCTCCACCAGGCCCCCACTCCTGTCTCCCTGCACCCCACCCCCCTGCATCCAGGGGCACCCTCCACCAGGCTCCCACTCCTGTCTCCCTGCACCCCAACGCCCCAGCACTGTAGGGCACCCTCCACCAGGCCCTCACTCCTGTCTCCCTGCACCCCCACCCCCCAGCAGTGCAGGGGCACCCTCCACCAGGCCCCCACTCATGTCTCCCTGCACCCCCACCCCCCCGCAGTGCAGGGCACCCTCCACCATGCCCCCACTCCTGTCTCCCTGCACCCCCACCCCCCAGCACTGTAGGGCACCCTCCACCAGGCCCCCACTCCTGTATCCCTGCACCCCCAACCCCCAGCAGTGCAGGGGCACCCTCCACCAGGCCCCCACTCATGTCTCCCAGCACCCCCCACCCCCCAGCAGTGCAGGGGCACCCTCCACCAGGCCCCCACTCCTGTCTCCCTGCACCCCCACCCCCCAGCACTGTAGGGCACCCTCCACCAGGCCCCCACTCCTGTATCCCTGCACCCCCAACCCCCAGCAGTGCAGGGGCACCCTCCACCAGGCCCCCACTCATGTCTCGCAGCACCCCCACCCCCCTGCAGTGCAGGGCACCTTCCACCATGCCCCCACTCATGTCTCCCAGCACCCCCCCCCGCAGTGCAGGGCACCCTCCACCATGCCCCCACTCATGTCTCCCAGTACACCCACCCCCCCCGAAAAGCAGGGCACCCTCCACCATGCCCCCACTCATGTCCCTCTGCACCCCCACCCCCCAGCATCCAGGGGCACCCTCCACCAGGACCCCAGCCACCACGTCATCAGAATCTAGATCCCTGGCCCTTATGGGCTGCCTCGACATGCCAAACACCCACCCAAGTATTGCATCCACCCACTTAGAAATGCCAATTACATGATACAACCCCAATGGCAAGTATGTAAATGAACACATGTCCCTCACATGCACACAATGGGTGTCAGTGAATGTCAAAACACATATCATGACATGCATGAAACCAATGAGATGCTACTACACATTGAAGTTTGATGAAGAAAATGTATTAAAAGCAACATAAATGGAATCAAAAATAAACAAACGACAATGGGAATTAAATACAAAAAGCAGCATGTCCGTAAGATAATGTTAAACCACAAATCATAATCCAAAGAAAAGGTGTCAAAGTCACAGTTCAAAAAAGTAAATCCAAAGGAAAATCAAAACCGAAAAACCATTGCTTCATGGGTAAATTCAAAATAAAAAAATAAAATCCAACAATAAACTATATACAGCTTAACCAACCCAGGGTCCATGATCCCAACAGAAGAAATGAAACCTATCTACCTAATTAAAAAAATATATACAAAAATGTGGTCCATTGTCCAAAAGGTAAAAAAAAAAAAAGGAAACCTAACACTAACTACATAACTATTTACAAGGGCAGCGGGCTAGTCCGACGGCTCACTTCGGGATGCTGCGGGCCAGGGCCTCATCGAACTCCTGTTCAATGTCCCGGAGGCGGTCCTCCTCCATGGCCCCGAGGGTCTGCAGGGCCGACGATATGTTCTCCTCCAACTCCCTGCGGATTGCCTCGAGGCACTCGGCCTGCCTCAGGGCCCTCCGCATGGAGTTCTCCGCCCTGACCATCGTGAGCCGTGCCTCTTCTGCCTGCTGCCGCTCCGCATCTATGGCGTGGCCCAACCGCTGCCACACGGAAGACACTTCCCGTCCTCCTGCCCTCCGGCCGATGCCTGCCCCTCCGATGTCGAAGGCCCCGAGCCATCATGGCTCCCACCTCGTTGCTGCTGCTGCTGTGCCCGTGCCCTGGCTCCTGCTGCCTGCACATCCTCCACCGACCAGGGTGCAGTCGTTGATGTGGCCACCGCTGCTGGACGTCCAACTCCCGACTGTGGCAGGGATGTGTCCTCCACCAGCCTAGCCGCACCGTCAGAGGCAGCTCCACAGGGCACCCAGGTGACAAATGGGTGGAAAGATGGCACGGAGGATGACTGGCGCATAGGGTGTTCAGTTGAGGAGGGGGTCGGAACAAGCTCCAGCAAACGGAGAAATCCGGCCTGGGTGACCTGTCCCAGTAGGCCGACACGGTCAACGAGCCATTCGAGATGACGTGCAGTCTCCTCATGAAAAGACTGCAGGTCACCTCGCATGACCCGTTGACGCAACGCCCCACCAGTCAGGACAGGCTCAACCCGTACCTGGATAGCCACGTCTGCAGGCAGAGGAAGGCCAGTTGTCGTAAGCTCATCCCCTGCCTGAAAACGGGTCTGGACGTAGGCATCCCTGCTGGTGCAAGATGATGCAGTGACAGATCAGGGACAGGATTGCACACAGGCACCTCCGCGGCGGCCTGTGCTGCCTCCTGTCCCTGGTCATGCACTGCACCACTAGCACCAGTGGAATCCCCACCTCCAGACCCCGTCTCTGTCGCTTGCACGGCCTCCTCCTCCACCAAACCCCCCCACCAACCTGGATGACTATGTGCCATCTTCCCCCGTTGGGCCCTGTGGGGTCCCAGCTGCCCCTTCTGCTGCCGAGGAGTCCAACTCCGACCTCCGCCTCTTGGACCTCCCCCGGCAGCTGCGGCCTGGGACGCGGCACCGGACTCCTCACTCCCCGACGAGATGACAACCTGGAAGGGGAGCCGGGCCTTGCGTCACCGGCTGGCGGTGCGATTCCAGCCGCTGTGCTCCACAGCACCTTCTCCGCCCTCTTCATCAGTTGACGCTGCAGACAGGGAGAAATAAAACACAGGCATCAGGGCACTGTACAATGGACACATACACACATGACAGTTGTACATGAGTGGCATTGGCAAACCTCAGACATGGCATCACAATCGCCAACACACATGTCATTTCAACTCGCACACATGAGCCATACCCCAGCCATATCGCAACAGCCAGCACCATCCATACACATACAACTGCATGAGCAGGCAAAGGTGACCCAGACATCACATGCAACACAGGGAGTGCACTACACATGCACACACACCACCACACTTGCATGCATGTGTACACCTTTGCCAACTGTCGCAGTGTTCAGAATGGCATCCATGTCACATCTGCCAATCAGGCTTCCACATCCCGCTGTCACATGCATCTATGCTGCATCACTGTTGCACCCTTGTCAAATACACACACATGCACATGTACACACTGCTGATACATGCAGCTGAAACCAACATCCATGTGTGACATCACGAACATGCCTACTTACATGCACATTCATCCAAACATGTGTGCCCACACAACTGCATTTGGCATGCAAGCCTACACACACAAGCACCATCCATGTCTCACACATGAGAGCCCTCACATGTGTTAGCCTCACGGCCCTGTACTCCCCACCCCATACTTGGCCCCATAAAAACACATGTGCAACCTGCACACTACTGGCACATCACCACACGCACAGCTTACAATGATGATGATGTACACTTACCGCTCGACTCCAGACGGGTCTGCCGCTCAAGGACCTGGATGTGGAGCGCTGGGGATATGCGTTCCAGGACCCTCATCTGATCGTCCGACAAGTGGCCCCGGCGCCCCTTAGCATCCGCTGCCTTCAACAGGCGCCGGACCTTGTTGAGGGTGCTGGACCTGAAGTCCTCCCAGCGCTTCTTGACATGATGGAATAGTCGGACTGCCACCCACTCCGCGTTGATGGCAGTCACGATGTCCGTCCAGATCCGAGTCCGTCCTTCCTTGTCGGTGCGCAAACCTCCGAAGAGGGCATCATACTGCCCCAGGACTTGCTCCACCAGGACACCAACTTCGGTGGCAGTGAAGCTGGTGCCCCTCTGCCTCTCTGGCCGGGGGTTGCCAGTGGTGCCAGATGTTGCAGTACCCAACATGACAACCCCAGAGGCAGGAGTGGGTGGGCAACTGGGTCCTGGGGCTGGTCTGTGGAGCGATGGAATCCCAGTTGGGAGTCTTCGGTTCCAGCAAGGGTGGTCACAGCAACAGCACCCCTGGCTGATGTGCAGGCAGCAAATGGCAGGGCACGTGGGCAGTAGGCAATCAGGCAGCAGCAGATGGCAGGTGGGAGCGTGCTCGGGGCTCTGGGGGGCAGTAATTCGGCCTTTGGGGCAGGATCGTGGTCTTCCGTGTGCTTACGCGTGGCCAGCTTGATACGGAGTGATTTGGCACGTGAAAATCAAGCACGTCTTCGTGTAACTCGAGGAAAGGGCCTTAGCGCGTAAGCGCGTCAGCACACGTACGCGAATTCATTGGCCAAAAGGCCACCAGCGCGTATGCGCGTCTGTGACGTGTGCGCGGGCGTTTCACTGTACATGGGTGCATGTTACACGTCCAATGACTGCACGTCAGAGTGTCAGCTCGTGTAATTGGAGGATGGGGCCTTAGCGCGTACACGCGGAAGTGACGCTGGACGTGTGGGCTTGTTTAAAAGGTACGTGTAGAACGCCATTTCCTTGTACGTGCGAGTGGGTGATATCTGTACTTCTTGTCGGTTCACACGCGATTTACTTCACGGCGTTCCAAGTTCGTACTCCCAGTTACCTCTGACAGCTTTTTCTCTTTTTCCTGGGCCTGTTTCCTCAAACAGCGTTCACTTCTCCTGTTGTCCTGTCTCCTCAGACAGCGTACAATTCTTCTTTTGGCGGGGGTGTTTCCAACGTGCACACGCGCGTAATTTTCACACGATTTTTCCTGGCAGACAGTGAGTCGCGCACGTATTTAACATCTGTCCTTGCCCCGTGTGTTGCCTACCCCTTCAGAGGTCAGTCTAGGCTGCGTGTGACACGCATACATTCATTTTTGTGTTTCTGGGTGCCACAGCGTAGTGCAGGTTTATTTTTCCCTGCACGTGGTCTAGGAGGGGTTGAGTGCACATTATCTCCCTTTTTTGGGGTGCCTGTGCGTTGCGTGACCCATCATCTTCCCCCAGGAGTCACATACAGCCTTGCTAGGGTACGAATTCCATCTAGTAGCGTACCGTTTTGACCCCCAATTGCCCAGGACAATAGTTTACTGCAACTCCCATATGCACAACAACATCAGTGCCATGGTTGGGAGGCGAGCACGCGGTAAGGGTGGCAAAGGTGGCAGAGCCACAAGAGGTGGCCGTGGTGGATACGGTAGGGGACGTGGCCGGGACTTGCAGGGTGCCCCTGGCCCCCCATGTGTGGGTGACCAGTCAGGGACACCCATGCCCCCCCCGGTTGAGGGTAACGTGGCTGACACCATCCCTGCTCAGCCCTTGTTGGACCAGCCCATTGTGGCACCAGACCTGGCACAGGGTGACTCCATGGCTGACTTCCAGGTCAGCAGGTCTAGGCCATGTGTGGCAGTGCACGTTGGTGTCACCAGGCCACGTGGATCAGGGGCAGCTATGTCATCTGCTGCCCCGAGTAGGCAGGTTGGGGAGGCTGCAGGGGCAGCTGCGGCTCCATCCACCCCAGCTGTGAGTCTCCCAGCCAGGACAGTGTCGGTCCCAGTCCATCCTGCTGACGTTCCTCCTGACTACATCACACTTCAGCTAAATCCTGCACCAAGTCCCATGGTGAGTGTTCATTCCCACACTCCTAGTCCACAGTCCACCGGGGCTCCTGCCCCTAGTGTCCAGAGCGGCATAGGACACTCAGGATCCCCACCACCTTCCAAGCGGAAGAGGAAGAATGCTCGTCCAGTACAGGCTGATGCCCCAGACACGGCTACACAGTCCGGCCCACCAAGGAAGCCCAGCTTCAATCAGGCCGAACTTGATGCACTTGTTGAGTATGTGTCTGCACATGACAGCGAAATGGTGATTACTGCAGGATGCAAGACCACACCTGCACAATGTCAGGCACACTGGCAGACTATTGCAGACCTCATACGTGCCCTTGGATTTGTGAGGCGCACAGCTAATGATTGCTACAAGCGCTGGAATGACCTGAAGCGCAGGGCAAAGAAAAAGCTGGCCTCAAGTCATGTCGCAACTCTAGTGACTGGAGGTAGGTCTCCAGCAGAGGACATAGAACTCACTCCACATGAGTATGTTGCTGGGACCTACGTCACAGAGGAACAGATCCAAGGCTTGGGAGACCTGCCAGATTACGAGGCATTGTCCGGTGAGTGCACATGCATGTGTGTGTCATCCATGTGCATGGTGTGTGTGTTAGGGCTTCTGATTGAGTGCCAGGTGAGGGTGTGTGGCCTGAGTGGTTTGGGTCACCCATGTGCTTCATCCAATACATTCTGCGCACCAGGATTTGGGTATTGCAGTATCCCTTCTGGCAACAGTAGACATTCAGCCCAACCTCACGCCAGTTGCCCTTGAAGTGTCATCTTGCCACAACATAGTTGCGTATTATTCTGTGTTCATTCAGGCTGATTGTCTGCATTCCACCACTTTCACTAGACATTTCTCAGTCCTATTGTCACATGTGTGACATGGCTATGGTACATGCCATCTGTGTGATGGCATGTGTCATGTATGTGTATTGGACATGCTAATCACAGGCCAATGTGTGATGGCACTGCTAGCCAGCATACAGCAAATGTGTTGGTCTTCCATCTTGGTGTCATCAATGTGTGCCATTTGCCTCCCCTTCATACGCAGTGATGGTGCATGCATGGGAGGGTTATAGTCATGTGGGACTGTGTCAATGAAGTACTATTTCTGTTGCTTCTCAGCCCTAATTGTGTGCCATGGTGCTAATGTCTGTTCCCATTTCTTTTCTTTCATGTCTTTGCAGGGGATGACGCACTTGATACTGCTGGGGTTGTGGAGATGGTGCAGACCCAGGAGGGGTCTCAGGCCCGACCGGGCACCAGTGAGGGACGTGGTGTGGTAGTGGGTGAGAACCCACACTTGCTGCAGACCATCATCTCAAGGGGTGTCTCTGGGTGCACCTCCCCCAAGCTCTATTCAGGTGTCGATTCGGATGATGAGACCTATGTGCCGTCGCAGGTAAGTTTTTCTGGGAGGGATTCTGTACTGTCCAACCCACCTGCACCAGGGGTAGAACCCTCAATGGGGATGTCAGTGTTGGTAGGTCCGCCTTTGGTGGTTACGGATGCAGGGTCACACTCCGCAACATCTGATCCTGTTCCTGGGCCAGAAGATCAGAGGGGGAATGCAGTCCTGCAGCCTCAGGCAGTGCCGGCACAGCAAGGCACAGTTCGCCTTTCCCCAGACAGGTGTGGTGCTCGCCGACGCGGTGGCCGTACGCCACCTGGCAATACCGCATGGGAGCAATCCATATACGGTATGGCAAACCAACAGGCAGCATCATCTGAGATGATGGCTCAGGCCATAGATAGGGTGGCCACTTCCATTGTCCCCCAAGAAAGGCTGATTGAACAACTACAGCAGGAAACAGACTCCATTTGCCAGTCACACAGGGAGGACATGTTGGCGTCCAACAGGGACAGGCGGGCGGCACTGGAGACTCTGCAGGAAGCCATTTCTATTGAGTCCCAGGCCCACAGAGAAGCCCTGAGGGTGGAACTCCGTCAGCTCAGGATAACTCTTGTTGAGCTTGAGGCTTCAACTAACACAAGGACAGAACAGCAGCTGGAGCGGCTCACACGTACGCTCTCAGCTGAGATGCAGGCAACTAGGGAGGAGGTCCGGGCATCCCGTGAGTTGTTGCATGGGGACCTTCGCACGATTATCCTCCAGAACCAGACCTTCCACACCCGCATGCTTCCTGCCATGGAGGACCAGACTAGGGCTTTGCGTGGGCTGCCTCCCATAGTGCCACCACCTCCTGATGCAGCTGCAGAGGGTGAGGAGAGCGACAGCAGCAAATCTCTCACAATCGTGTAGCCGTGCAGGCCATGAGCCCATGGAGGTGTTTTTTTTTTTTGCACGATCCACACAGGTGGGTTTTGGTGTGCACCCTGTCCTCGGACCTCCTGGGTGGCCTCCCCCACCCCCCTGGCCCATTCATGGCCATTTTTGATTTTTGAATTTTGATTTTTGATTTTTTGGACAGTGTGTTGCCTTGTGTGGCTCCCGTGGGCATACGCTGTATTGTGCCTGCGCTCATGCAGGCTTGTCCTGAATTTGGGTCAGATGCTTGGGTTTGTGTGAAACACACCCCTCCTGCTTCCCGTTTCCATGGGCTTGCAAAGGGTGCGCCCAAGTGACATTGACTTACACGGTGACGTTGGACTCCCATTTGATGTGTGGGCAGTCTGTAGTCAATACTGTGTATACATTCCTAGTGCATATTGTTGTTGTATTGTACACTGCATGGTGTATTGATATGTGCCTCTGCATCCATCTCATCCTCCTAATTTGCAGGTCCATTTCTCATGTCTTCACAAGGCGGTCTACTTTGGAAATGGAGTCCATGTTGTAAGCAGTGCACCTACACTTTTGCGTGGCGTTAACACTGGACAGTTGGAAGTGTTCGAAGTGCTGGCATTATCAGGTAGTGAGGCTGCCAATTTTTTAAGTCCGTACTGTCATGTTTATGGTAGATTGGAGGTTGTGTAGGTGATTAGTATTATTGGTAAATATTTGGTAATGTGTGTTGTTGGTCCTGCATTACTGTGAGCATTTCATGTGTGGCCAGTTTCCATTAGGGACATTGTAGTTTGTGACACTTGTGTCATGTTGTGGGGATTAATTTGTTTGCTCTCACATAGCATGACATGCCATGGTGTGTTGTGTGGTGGTGCCGGGGAGGGGTTGGGTAACATGGCATTGTTCTCATGTTGTATTTTGCAAGTGGGTATTCATTTTGCTGCATAGAAGTGTGTCTTTTGATGACACCGCATTGGTGGTGTTTGTGTAGGTAGGGATGCACACATTGTGACACTTCCAGATGAACAATCTCAGGCTGCTATGGTTCTGACAGTTGACTGTCCCTTAATTCATCATAATTGTCAGATTGAGTCATCATTGATTGCCAGATGGTATGTGCCAGGGCTGTGTGCACTCCACATGGGTGTGATTTCTATGTGAAGTAATTAGCCACCAGCTGCGTATGGGCTGCCTCACCCGTGCCCTTTTCCCTCCCATGCGCAGCGGGCGTGCATGTGGTTGGGGATGTGGGGGCACCACCATGTCCACAGCCAGGCCCCGGCGTGTTGCAACATTGTGCAGGACACATGCTGCCACTATGATCCTGCACACTACTGGGGGAGCGTATAACAGCTGCCCGCCAGAACGGTCAAGGGAGCGAAAGCGTGACTTGAGCCCTCTGAATGTGCGCTCCACTATGCCCCGGGTTGCAATATGGGCTGTGTTGTATCGTACCTCGGGAGGCGTGATGGGGTTCCGAATTGGCGTCATCATGTGGGTGCTCAGAGGGTAGGCACTGTCCCCTGGGGAGGTGGTGATGGGGATCATTAGTGGGGTAGTGACATTACTCTGTATCTGTCATGCATGCGTGTGCTGTGGCATTTATACTCACCAAGCAGCCATGCATCGCCATGCCGCCCAGATTCCATGTCCCGGTTTAGGGTTGACATCCTGTAAATGAAGCTGTCGTGGGTGGACCCTGGATAGTTGGCATATACTGAGGTGATGATTCCCTTGGGATCACATACTACCTGGACGTTGATGGCATGCCAGTGCTTGCGGTTTCTATAGATGTGCTCAGATGCCCTGGGGGGGACGTAGAGCCACATGGGTGCAATCAATGGCACCTAGCACTTTGGGGAATTGTGCCACCCTGTAGAAATCCTGGCTGACAGCCTGCCTTTCTGCAGGTGTTCTGGGCAGGTATATGTGCCTGTGGACTGATGGGCGTGCAGTGATGATGGCCAACACCTGGTGAAGGCACCGTGACTGCGTGGCCTGTGACACCCCCCCCACTATGGCACTTGTCCGCTGAAATGATCCGGTAGCCAAGAAGTGCAGTACATTGAGGACCTTCTCCAGGGGGCTGAGTGCTTGGGAGCACAGGGTGGGTGATGTGAGGTCATCCTCCCACTCACTGACCAGGCAGAGTATTATGTGTGGTGGAAACCTGTACCTCCCATACACCTGGACATCAGGCATACCAAATAGGCTGGTTCTGGGTGTGAAGATTCTGGCCCTGACTATCCTTCTCCTCCTCCTGCGGTATCCCACGGCCACTGCTGGTAGGAACGGTATATTCATCCTGGCGTCTGAGCTTGTTTGTTGTTTGCGCACTCTTATGCTGCGCGGTACGTGCACCTGCTTCATGCTGGCGTACGTGTTTCCGGATTGGACCTTTTTTTTTGGCGCGTTGTAGGCGACCGTGTAAATCTTCCCGCCCACCCCAGGAATACACGTAACACGCTCTCCCAGGCCCAGTCGCGATTAAATATTCCCGCCCACCCCTGGAATACACGTACCCCACTCTCACAGGCCCAATCGCATGTGGAACTTCACGCGCACACCGAAATACACGTACCCTGCAAATTCGCGTGTGAAACTTCCCACGCACCCCGAAATACACGTACCCAGGACAATCGCGTGTGGAACTTCCCGTGAACCCCGTAATACATGTACCCTGCTGATATCGTGTGTGGAAGTTCACGCGGACCCATAATACACATACCCTGATTAAATCGCGTGTAAGACTACCCGTGCACCCCTCAAATACATGTACCCAGGCAAATCGCACTGCTGGGGGGTGGGTGGGGTGGGAGACATGAGTGGGGGCCTGGTGGAGGGTGCCCCACAGTGCTGGGGGTGGGGGTGCAGGGAGACAGGAGTGGGGGCCTGGTGGAGGGTGCCCTACAGTGCTGGGGGGTGGGGGTGCAGGGGGACATGAGTTGGACATGAGTGGGGGCCTGGTGGAGAGTGCCCCACAGTGCTGGGGGGTGGGGGTGCAGGGAGACAGGAGTGGGGGCCTGGTGGAGGGTGCCCTACAATGCTGGGGGGTGGGGGTGCAGGGAGACAGGAGTGGGGGCCTGGTGGAGGGTGCCCCTGGATGCAGGGGGGTAGGGGTGTAGAGGGAACAGCTGGGCGGACCCACATGGCCAATTCACGTGTGGAACTCCCAGGCACCCCCGAAATACACGTAGGCTGCTGGATTTGTGTGTGGAATTTCCCGCGCACCCGGAGTACACGTACCCTGCTGAAATTGCGTGTGGAACTTCATGCGCACACCGAAATACACGTACTCTGCAAATTCGCATGTGAAACTTCCCGCGCACCCCGAAATACATGTACCCTGCTGAAATCGCGTGTGGAACTTCCCGCGCACCCCGGAATACACGTGCCCAGGCCAATCGCGTGTGGTACTTCCCGCGCACCCCGTAATACACGCACACGCTATTTTTCACACAGCGGGTGTCCGTGTTTGTCGGTACCCCTTTGCACCTCATTTGTCCTAGAGGGCCACAGTATGGATCATTCAACATAGCTGTATATGGGTGCTTTTTGTTAGCGCACATTTTGGCGCACATTTATTTCAGGCGCAGGGACGCTACCGCCTGCTTTCTTGTGGCGTACTTGTTTGGCCCTGTGCGCGTCTTTGACCGTGCGCTGGTTTGCCCTATTCGATTCCATGAATACGAGTTGTAGGCGAGCGTGTGGGCGTTCCGAGCACTTGCCTCCTGTACTTCCCCCGTGACGCCCATATTTTCACGCGTTGTTCCCCATTCCGAGTGTTACGCCCACGTGTTCCGCCTACTTTTGAAATGTGCGCTGCGATATGTGCGATTTCACAGCGGCCGTGGCGCACGCCGTTGGATGACCTGTGCGCCGGCGTGCGCCGCGCACTTTTTCAGCGCACTTCCAATATTTTTCTCGCGCACAGACTTCCATGAATCAATGTGCGCTGGTTTCCCTGCGATTTGCGCACTTTTACTGTGAATCGCACGTTTTGGCACCTCTGCGCCAGAATTTTCGGCGCACATTAATTCCATGAATCGGCCTGTCAATCTGAACTCCAACACACGTGTGGAGTGGGGGAACGGCAGGGGAGAGACCAAGCCAGGCTGCAGACATGCCAGAGGATAGTCCAAAGGATAGATTGCCTGGAGCAGCTCCCGCGTGAAGCAGGGGGCTCCCATGGAGTTAGTGACCACGGCACCTGGCAGGATGAAAGCAGCAAGGCAGCACACTGGAGTACTCAGGGCCTGCCAGGGGGACAGGCGGCAGGCGGGTCAGAAAACAGAACACAGGCTGTTGCAGAGGCTCTCCAGAAGGTCTCCAGGGAAAAGGCCACACTGTAGACTGAGGGCTTAGGCTAAAATAGCCAAAGGGACACACCAAGCAGAAACGGCGGTGGGTGGGACAGTACTATTGGGTAACATTAAAGTCATTGAAAAATATTTACAATTAAGAAATTACACATTTTCTGTGTCCATAAAATTAAATAAATGCAGGTTCAAGAAGGTCTCTAACTGGCATCATGAAATCAGGCACTGGTGGGTCGTAGGCTTTGGAACTAGCTCCATTATAGGGATGTGGAGAGTGGAAAACCGAAAGGAACAATGTATAACTGTTACAAGTGAAAAGTCTAGTAAACAGGAACTGGATGGTGGGCTGGTCAATAAAGCTGGAGCACTGGAAAAATTCAACCCATTGAAATCAAAGCAGTCCAGTGAATGAGGACCCACAGAAAATAATGACTGTCCATAGGCATCAATGTAATTTAAAAGGACATTTTACATAAATGCTTTTCTTTCAACTCATTTCAGGTTTACAGTGCATATTTTCTCAGTCATTTCTGTTCTATGATACCTGTGGCAGGCTTTATCTACCTACAAGTCACACGGTGCAATTGAGTGGCTGCCCAAAAATCCAGCTCACAAGGGCCCGGGGGCTCACAGACCACTGCCTTGGTCACCATTTCTAATTTCCTGCCTCTACTTGGGGGATAAGGTAGTAATGCAAGTTTCAAAACCTCGATAAGAAACCCCATGATGGGAGAGAGACCCATTCAAGGGTTCTAATTTTATTTGTGATGGGAGTGTGAAAGAGAGAGCCTTGCTGACTTTTGAACATTTGAGCACAACACAGAGCCATGGAGTACCTCAGTGGGGTGCTTCATACTACTCTGGTGTGAGCCACATGCTCTTTTCAATCAGGTGCACATGCTTTACTCAATGATATGCCTGTGCTCTCATCAATAACATATTGTTTATCTCTGACACCGGGTGGATAGCACTTGAGTTAATTGCTCGTTTTTAACCCTTTTGAAATGTGCATACTGCGACAGGTCCGACTCAGCACTTCACCTTCCGAGGTCATTCATTTGAGTACTCTTGAAATACCTGCTATTAAAGCGTTTAGATGCAGGAGTCTGGATTCAAGACTAAAGTATGTCTCTAAGGAAAAGCCCTGGGGTGCATATGGCAGAGTGACCTGGGCTGTGATGGCCAAGTCTTAGCAAAAGTTCAGCCAGCATCTTATAACATTCGGCTGTTACGACAAGCCCTTCCACATGTTCCTGAGACTGCCCGTGCCCTGGTGGTGGGAGCCCCAGTTAATTCGAAATTGGATTACTGCAATGGACTCCATGCTGGAGCCCCTGCCAAACAGATTCACTGCTTGCCAAGGGCACACAACGCAGCAGTTATATCACTGTTTGGAGCACCTAAACACATCGACCTCAGGCCTCCGCCGCTCTCTTCATTGGTTAGCAGTGGAGGACTGTGTAAAGTTCAAGGTTGGTTGTTTGGTGTTCAAATGTATTAATGGTCTGGTAGCAGGCTACCTGAGGGATAAGTTGAATCTATACCATCGAACTCAGGCCCTAAAGTAGGGAGACAAACTTCTACTCATTATCCACAGGCCAAAATGTGTCTTCAGGGGAGATTGTAGATTCTCGGCCTTCGGTCCCAGATTGGGGAACAGACTAGACACCCTTTGAACCTAAGGAAAATGAATTCGCTCTTAACATTCCGAGCAGGTTTAAAAACGTATCTTTTAGAAAAAGGTATTCTTTGTTTTGAACTCTGGACCACTACCAGCATGGGATTGACTATTACAATATGTTTTGATGAAACATTTCATCCGCGCCAGGATTCGATTCGGTTTGTTGTGTGCGTTTATAAATATCTCAATCAATCAATGAATCAATCACTGTGCGTGGAACATTATATAAAAGCACATAAGGGCAGATTGTCATAAGGCGGCACAAGTACAAAAAGTACAGAGGATGTACAGGGACGTCATTTCACCAAAATGCCAGGGGTAGCGGAAGTGACATCACCCGACCCTTGACCCTCTGATGACATCACAGGAAGTGATGTCATTAGACCCCGCCCCAAAGTGATATAGCGGGTAGCGATGGTACACAACATTTCACCCGTTGAAAAAACAGGAAGTGGCATCACATAGCATTGTATACTATGAAAAATATAGTTATGATATCACTATATGATGTACATTCATACAAGAATGGATCGCCATATGTATCATTAAGTTCAGTGTTTATTGGCCCGTATTACCAAATGACTGTGTATGCAAGCAGACGTCCATGACCAAATGATAAGCGTAAGTGCTATATAATAACACATCATTACGCGCTTTATATAGAAAAAATATACACCCAATATCACCCAACCTGTGTTGGTACTCATTTATCGACCTCAGAAGGATGAACGGCTTAGGCTTAGTGAGGCGTTTAAGAACAGACTAAATCAGTGACTCACCCCCTGAAGTGTACCTGAAATAAACATTTAATGAGGCCAGCAATTACTGTATAGAATTCCAGAAAGACACATTATTTGGTATACCTATTCTTTCTTATTTAGGGTCAGTGCTGAAAGTGTTAGAAGAAAAATAAGAACAAGTGCCTCAAGTCTTTTTTTTTAAGGTGCCTGAACAAGAAAGCCAGCCACCCCAGAAGTAAAGAGCCACAGCCCAGGAGCTTGCATAACTTAAAAAAAAAAAAAAAAAAAAAAAAAATTTTTTTTTTTTTTTTTAGTAGAGGTCGCAAGGGACACCACAGAGGTCGCAAGGGACACCACAGAGGTCGCAGTTGCGACCCCTGGCGACCCCCAATGTAGCATTTTACATTTCCAGAAATGCAGCAGTGACCTTATTCACAAAGGTTAACTCCACATGGGCACAGTGCAGCAAAAGATTCACTAGCCAACTCCCTTGTATACATTAGTGGCGGGAGTGCACTCATGGCACTAATGTATGATAGTCTCCAGCATCCACTCACTGGGAGAGAATTTCATGGTGAAGTGACAGGCCCATATAGGCCCGACACTTAAATATATACAAATATTAAAAGCATTTCTAGCCCTGTCAAAGGGATAGAAATGCAAGTGTGCCATTTTCACGTCATTCTAAATTAAAGAAAAATGCATTAGGGGTTCAAAATGACCTGTCATGGGTTGCACATTTCCCTGCGTGTGATCTGTACGGTGTAGGGGAATGGGCCTCATTTCTGCACATTTCCAAGTGCTTCCTATTGTGAAATGCGCAAAATAACCCTTGAATTGTTCAAATGCTCTTTGAGAATGTGCTGCATCTTTTTTTGGCACAAATGATTGGATACGGAAGCGCCTACCAACATTTGTGCAAACATATTTGTGAGAATTTGTCCCATAATTATTACTATTTGACAGAATGGCACAGAATTCTTTGCCTAACACTCTATGGGCCCAAATCATGGAAATGTGTGCAGAATCCTGCAAAGGCTGCCTGCCGGGAAGGACCCTGCGCGAGCCTGCTCAGTGAATGAAAAATACGCACCCCGCTTATTCATGGATTTTACAGCACAAAGTAACCGTAATCGCAAGTCGCGGCCGGAACGCCCACGACCAGCCCACACGCAAAGCAGAAACAGCTAGAACACCTACCTTTGCGCGCTCCCCCGGGTGCGTATACACGCACCCTTCAAATAGTGCATGGGGTCCCACACAAAGAAAAGCCTGCATCTCGGGAACCCTGTGCAGGGTCCCCCGTAACTGTAGCCGGCACCCCAACATCATGTGTATAAAAAAAAAATCATAACTCAGTAATTACTCTGGAAATCTGCATGTGAACCCCCGCAAACCATTCCTGCACCCCGCTAAACTGCGTGCGCGCACCCCTAAGTTAGATTGGAACCCCAGTTGAGTACACACACCTCTATATCTGACATGCAACCCCACCTCGGCGCCGCAAATCCTATGCCGGTAGCCCTGTTTGCTCTGACTGCAGGCCAAGCCCTGCCAAGTCCCGTTGGGCCTCCAGTGAGTTGATTTTGTAATTTAAAAAAATAATTGTTTTGTTCGCGCTCCGAGCGCGTTGTACTGGCCCCTGCCCCCTGCCCCTGCAGCCACTTCCTGGTCCTCCTCTCCCTTCCCGCCTCCCTGCCCGCCCACCCCCTCTGATTGGTGCCATGATAGTCCCTCTAGGACTACTCGACGGCTGCTCTCCCCGCTCGCTTCTTTGAACAGCAGAGCGGGTGCGAGCAGTCGCCGGTAGCCCTGTGTGCCCTGACTGCAAGCCAAGCCCTGCCAGGTCCGGTTGGGCCTCCAGTGAGTTGATTTTGTAATTTAAAAAATAATTGTTTTGTTCGCGCTCCAAGCGCACTGTACTGGCCCCTGCCCCCTCCCCCTGCAGCCACTTCCTGGTACTCCTCTCCCTTCCAGCCTTCCTGCCCGCCCACACCCCCTCCCCTTCCTCACCTCCTTCTGCCTTAAAACTGACCCTCCTGGGCAGCCCCCTGCCCGGCAGCCCCCTTGGCTAAGGGCCCCTTAGGCAAAGGGCGGCTCTTTCGGTTGCGGCTACCTTTTTGTCTGCAGGTGTCCGCAGGGGACGCAAGTTATCATCTTGTTAGCTCCACCTGCTCTCCCAGCCCACCCCTCCTACACCCGTGTCACCTAATTACGCATTGTGCCAATACTTACTGTTGTTTCTGCACTGTGGTTACACTAGGCCTTGTCCTCCACTCTCAGGATTCTCAAACTTAGGTGGCCTCTCCACCGGATACCTAATACGCAATACGCATTACTGTTGTTTCTACACTGTGGTTACACTAGGCCCCTTTCCTCCCCTCTCAGGAATCTCAAACTTAAGTGGCTTATCCGTGGTTCCTTATTGAGCACTGTGAGATCTTTAACCCTGATAGTCTGTCCTACTGCACTACTGGTTTGCCGCTCGCTATCTTGTCTGCTTACTCTCGTCTACCTCCCCCCCCTCTACTCCCTCCTATTCTATGGTGCTCTCTATCACGCCTATCTTCTCTAACTGCTCCTCCATTGACTATCCTGCTCTCCTCACTAAATCTGGTAGGAAAAAGTTTAAAAAGGACATCCTGGTCTCCAACCCAGGCCTCCTTATCGCTGACACCTACACCAGTGCCTCCTCCAAGGAAACTCACCGATATCCTCTTTTTCGTGCCTTCACCTGACCTATGGACCCCTCATATGGTCTCTGTGCTCTCTCCTTTCTCCTCCTCTCCCATTAATGGTGGCACCCGTTGGGATGTCCTCTTGGCCTCCTTCCACTCCTCTAAGGCCATCATTAATGTCTACTCTAATAGGACTGTCTTGGTCCAAGGCCCTCAGGCCAACCTTCACCTCTTTGACAGACGCTTCCCGCGCATCATCAACTTCCTTTCCTCTCCTGCTGTCCCCTCTCCTCTGTCCTCAGCTACCTTGCATTCCCCCTCCCTCCCTGCCCCCCCTCGTGCTCCTTCTTCACCTCCGCAGGGCGTACCTCTGACCTGTACCCCTCCCCGGAAGTCCTTCAAGGATGGCAACCTTCTCCACATTGCCACTCTAAACTCTCGCTCTGCTGTCAAACATTCCTCTGATATCTGTCGCCTTCTAGAGGAACTGGACCTTGATGTGTTCGGTCTCACTGAGACATGGTTCATGTCCAGCTCTGTCACCAGATTTGACACACTCATACCTGACGGCTACAAGATCCTCTCCGTGGGCAGGCCCAACCGTGTTGGTGGGGGTGTTTCCCTTATCTTCCCTGAGTGGATTCCTGCCACTGTCACTCCTATGCAGACCTACTCCTCCTTTGAATGCCTTGTCTGCCGACTCTCTCTCTCTCTCCTAGCCATTCCCTTACTGTGGCTACTATCTATCGGCCACCCGGGCAAATTTCCTCCTTCCTCTCCGAGTGGGCGGACCTCTCCTCCTCACTCCTGTCCTCAACCACTCAACTCCTCTTTCTTGGGGACTTCAACATCCACCTGGATGCCTCCTGTCCCCCCTCTGGACACTTTCGCGACCTCTGCGACTCTCTCTCACTCTCTATTCTCCCGTCTGGGCCGACTCATTCTGCAGGGCACACTCTTGATGCCCTGATCTCTTCTGACCTTCCCCTCTCTGTCCCTCTCTCCACTCCTCTCTCCTGGAGTGATCACTTTCTCCTATCCTCCGACCTCACCCTCCCTACCCCTCAGGCAAAGCCACCTTCATCACTGCCACCCTCCTTCTCGGTCATCCAACCCATGAAGCGCGTGTCAGTTGAGGCTTTCGCCGCCACCTTCTCATCTCCCCTCCCCCTTCGGCTGACTCCCACCCTGACACAGCCCTCTCCACTCTCCACTCTGCTATATCTGATACTCTTGATATCCTTGCCCCAGTCATGAGAATCCGCCTGAAGCCCAAAGCCAAATGTAACTCCTGGTATGACTCGGATCTCGTCACCCTAAAACGCAAGTGTAGGGTGGCAGAGAGGAAATGGTGTGCTTCATATTCATCCTCTGACAAACTGGCCTGCCGACTGCTCCAAAGGCAATACCGGCTTTCTGTTCTCATCAAGAAGAGAGCCCTTATCCAAGCCTGCATCTCTGTGGCATCTAACAACTTGGCTGAACACTTTAAAATCTGCAAGGAACTGGCCAACCCTGCTGCAGTCTCTACCTCTTCTGTCCCCTCCCAGACCCTCTGCATGGCAGTGGCTTCTCACTTCAGTTAAAAAACTCAGGACATTCTGTCCTCACTCTCCTATCACCTCCCTCCCTCTATTCCCTGCTCTTCCTCTGGCCCTTCTGCAGCCACCCCTCCTTCCTCCTTCTCTGCCTTTCCCCTTTTCTCTGCTGACAGGGTTTCCAGACAAGTCCAATATATGAAAGTCTCGTCAAAACAGGTTCACCCCTGTTCCTCCAAAACTATAAAGGACCACATTGACTCCCTGGCTCCTGCCCTGGCTGACTTCTGCAATCACTCCTTCACCTCTGGAGTCTTCCCATCCCCCCTTAAGCACTCCCTTGTGCACCCTCTTCTTAAGAAACCCTGTTCAGACCCCTCCTGCCCGGCTATCAGGCAATCTCCATAACTCCCTTCCTGGGCAAGCTCCTGGAGAAATTGGCCATCTCCCAGCTTAATCTCCATGCTGAATCTGTTGGTAGTCTTCATGGCCATCAGTCTGGCTTCAGAGCTGCCAGAAGCACGGAAACTGCTCTCCTGAACATCCGTGAAGACCTGCTCTCCAACCTTGACTCTAACACTCCGTGTGTTCTCATTTTGCTCAATCTCACTTCTGCCTTTGATACTGTCAACCATGCCACCCTGCTCAACCGTCTCCGTGATAACCTGGGTATCAATGGTCAGGCCCTGGCGTGGCTGACCTCTTTCATCTCCAATCGACCCTCCCAGGTCCAACTGGATCCTTCCTCTCTGACATCTTTTTCTCTACCTGTGGTGTCCCTCAGGGATCTAACCTCTCTCCCTGACTGTTCAACTAATATCTGGCACTCCTTGCCCACCGCATCGCCGCTCTCTGCCCCAACTTTCAGTGCTATGGAGATGATACCCAGCTCATTTTCAGGCTACCATCTGCCTCCTCTTCTCCTTCCCTCATCTCTGACTGTCTGGCTGCTATCCAGGAATGGTGTGCCGCCAATGATCTCTGCCTTAATGGCAGTAAGACCAAGATTCTACTCATCGGCAAACCCACTCCCTCCTTCCCTGCAGCTCTCTGGCCGGCCTCTCTTGGCCCCCTTCCTGCTCCTACCTGCAAGGCAAAAAACCTCAGGGTCATTTTCGACTCCACACTCTCCTTCTCTCCTCACATATTTGACGTCTCTAAGAAGTCACACTACCAACTGCACCTCCTCAGGGGCATTCTTCCTTTCCTCTCCTTCCCCCAGAAGCTCACTGTCTCCAGAGCCCTGGTTCTCTCTAAGCTGGACTACTGTAACAGCCTCTGTCTAAATCTTCCTGCCTCTACTCTCCGCCCTCTGCAACTCATCCAGAACAGGACTGCAAGACTTGTCCTTGGCCTGAAGCCCAGGGACCGTATCTCTCCAGGACTGAAATCTCTGCACTGGCTCCCAGTGGCTGCGAGGATTAAGTTCAAAACCCTCTGCATTGTCCACAAGGCCTTCTGGGGCCAAAATACCTTCAACTCTCTCTTCCTAAATATCTTCCTTCTCGAGCTCTACGCTCAAACGCCTCCAACTCCCTCAGGGTTATCCGCTTCTTCAAGCAACAAGTTGGGGGTAGATCCCTCTTCGAGGCAGGGGCCTCCCTCTGGTATAGCTTTCCTGCCTCCCTGAAACTTGAGGAGAACCATCTCCGGTTCCGGAAGCACCTCAAAACCTTCCTCTTTGCTTCTGCTTTCTCTCCCCAGCTAAATTCCTGACTGGAACTGCACTGAATCTGCAACTGGGCCACTCTCACCGATCTCGGTCCCTGGCCCAGCCACTCTTCCCTTGCACTGCCTCCCTTGGCAACCCCTGCACTGCAGGACTGTTTCTGTATCCCTACAGCCCCCCTTCCCAGCACTTGTCTGCACTTACCCTGCACTTGCCACTAGCTGGCCCTTATTATTTATCCTGTTATTCTACTACCCCTGTACTGCACTTTCCCCTCTCCCTTTCCCCTTGCACTTTCCGTTCCCCTCTGCCCATGCACTTGCGTGATCTGAATGACACCTGGCCTAGTAAGATTGTTGTCTGTCTTCCCTTTGTCCCCCCTCCCTGCCTCGTCGCGCCTTGAAACCCTTGTGTATAGGCGCGTTACAGATGCCATATCATATCATATGCCTTTGTGTGGCGGATAGTATGAATTTCCCAGCCAGAGGTTGCACGATCGAATCCATGAATACGTCTTGTGCCGCGCAATTGTGGGCGTGTGAGGGATTGCCTGCAGGCCGTCCCTCGGAACACCCATTTTTGAGCAAGTTCTTCCCCATTTTTGGTATTCTACACCCTTTCCCAGCCCTCTGCGCAAGCCACGACCACACTCTGCATGGAGTCTCACAAAATGCCCTCGACGGCTCACAGAGATGTGACAAGCCTGTACGACGAACTCCATGCAAGTCCAGGAAAAGTACAGCGCATTCAATTCCATTAATCGACAAACAGGGATTTGCGTGCAGAATGGTGCCACGTACCCTATTTTCCATGCAAATAATTCCATGAATCAGGCCCTATACATCTCACTCCACTCTGCACATCGGATGGTACACCTGCCGAAAGTCACCACAGTGAAGGTAGACAATGAAGATGCATGGGGTGACGGTGCTGGCACCAGTGCCTCCACCTCTGCTGCAGCCCCATCACATAATCATCTGTACTCCACATTCACGTCCCGACAAATGGACCAATGGCTAAGATGACGATGATGGCATCACTCCGAAGATCTCAGTTGACGCAGGCATAAGAGGTGTCATGGTAGAAGATTCAAGCAGGGCAAGTGGAGAAAGGCCATGCAATCTCTGCCCCACGCGCCAGCCAATCAGTGCTTGCTGTTTCCCACCCTTCTTACCTATCCCGCCCACACTTTTGACCTCCAACAGTAACATGGTAACCTCATCCACATCACCCTTGAACCAGCCCACACAACATCCTCTACAAGCAACTTCTCATTAATGCGCACACAGCAATCTCACATGAAGCCGACATGACTGATATCATTACCACCCTCTACATGCATGCGCTCTTCATCACTAAAACCCGGCCAACACCCACCTGTCCTCAAATTCTGAATTTCCTCATCCACAATGGCTACAGCATTCAACACATAGGCAGACCTCACAAGACCAGTGGAGGATTTGCCATCATGTGCAATTCATCCTGGCCTGTGCCCAGACTTGAAGTAGCCACAATCCACTTCCTTAAAGCACGCTCCTGCCATGTCCCCACTTTATTTCCACAGGCGACACCCCATCTCCTCCACCCTCATCAACAAATCACATTATTCCAATTTATTCGTCATCAACAACTTCAACAACCTGGTCACCACTCGGTTCCTCACACATGCTGTTCAACAAGATGGCCGCCAGATAAGTACTGCTGTTCCAGTGCCTGCGAAGACAAGGCAAGAAATCCACTCAAAATCTGTTTGTTTTAAAACTGCACCATCCAGCCTAAATTAATTTCTTCTCTCTTTTGTGTATGCGTTATAAGTCATTTGTTATTTACTTCTCATATATAGTCTGTGCTTTCCAAGTACAATTGATTGAGCTGTTTTCTTTCTAGCGTCACCCATTTTGTGGCGTTGTATCTATGTCCTTGTGTCTTGGGGGCTGCTGGTAACACGTGCACGCCTGTTTCAAACTAGCTGCGTCTTCCCTTCGGGGTTTTGGACTGCCCTTAAGGGGATTACTGCAGGGTCCTGGTCCTGGGAAGTGGGAGCGATCCAGTGATCTATTGAGCTGCACAGCTCTGCAGGCCATTTGGGCTGGGGGTTCAGTCTAGCTTTGAAAGCTGTCGGGAAGGGGTATACATATACCCAACTATATTTATACCCCACACCTCTCACACCACTCCACTTGGGAGTATAAAGGCAACAGTTGCATAAATGATGGACACTTCCTTCTCTGGGCTACACTTTCATAGTGCACAATTCCAAAGGCGATGATGGGTACTTTGTCATGAATCAGCTGATTAAGGAAAACATTTGCGATATCCCTTTAAAGCAGGGTTGTAAACTCCTGATGCTGACTGTGGTCCCTCTAAAGATCTGCTTAATTATAAAACCTTTTGCCTATGAGTTGGAGAAAAGTATTGCAGTCTTTTAAGCAGCGCTTCTCCCACATTAATCTGGCACAGAACCAGGACTTTGTAGGCGCATTTCCTGCTGCATATTTGTACGTCATGATGCGATGATACTTGGTGGACAGGCAGATTTCCTGAAATTGGGCGTGGCCAACAGCAGTAATATTCAAAAGCAGCTAAGTTCCTATTGTCAACAGGACATTAACATTCCGAGACAGGTAAGTACCCTCTTAAGGGATAGTATCAAATGGAGGACTCTACTCAAGGGCTTTATAACACACCCCAACTCCCTAGAGGAGATGCCTTCTGAAGATTTTCTAGACCAATTTCATTAGGTGACATCAGCATCCGCATGCATGGCTGTTTACCAGTACATGTTTTTAAAACCTGAGAGCATTGCCCTAGTGCCTACGTATCTCCACTACAGTATTCACCGCCATCCATAAAATGGTTTATGTATCGTCATACAAATGGCCTTACAAGGAGGCAGCAAGCATAAGGTAGGCACATATTATTTGGACAACTACGCTGTAATTGACAGGCAACTCACCCCTTTTGAGTTTAACGAATGCCTATATCATGGATATCCCCAGTGCTATACTCTGGACATGATTTACATCCCCGAACCAAAGCAACTCGTGGACATCTGTACCTTAGAATTATGATAAAATATATTTATCTTGAAGGCCTGGTTATGATGATGCGTACTTTGTGCTATCTTGACTTGGTGTCCATGTTGCATGAGCATGGTGAAAAACATCCCTTTCCACAGCCAATGGAGCCACGAAACACCTTCTACAGCACTCTCACCTACACCACTGTAATGTTGTGCTCCGGGGCACCGGAGCAGGACACAAGATCCCAGGATCACCTGGGTGCACTGCGGTCACTCACCTGGGTGCACTGCGGTCACGCAGTGGATGACGGCAGAGGGGGGCGCCCCGACAGCAGGAGCACCCGCTGCTTACAGCACACTGGGGGGCACCCAGCACTAACGCCCAGGCACTGTGTTCACACGGCAGTACAAGCACAATAATGACAACAGGAGCCAGAAGTTGCTGCTAACTAGGTCTCCACTGCAGTGCCGCACGTGCCTGCAGTGGCCCCTTTTATTAACCTGATGACACGGTGATAAGTTTAAACTGACCACGCCCCTCTTAAAGGGCCACTACATTACAACCTTTAAAGTAAACCACAAAGCAGCTGCTACTGAAAAGATGCATTTCTGTGTCTTCACAAGCCTTTATCCTTTTGTGAACAAAACAAAGAGATGCAACATTTACAAGAATTTCAAAGACGTGGATCAGTACCGCGGTCGAGAAACATACTGGGCGTTTCCACTGAGAGAGGTTTACTGTCCAGTTTTAGCATTGCAGACGGATGTGGAATGACCTATTCCACTGTGTCGTAACTGTAGCCAGAGTAAGGAAACAAGTCGGTTTAGATATTCCCATAAGAAGGCTCTCAATAGTCCGTGGTTTACAATAGAGTGGCAGGTGGCACTGAAAAGAAGATACTGCTTAGATAAGATAGACTAAGTCCGGCTTTTGGGGGAACTCTCTTTATTTTGGAACTAATGTCAGTGGGTAAGATAGCTCAGCGGGTTGAGCGCTCGCTGCTGCGATCTGAGCGTGAGCTGCAGGCTCGCTGCTGTGATCTGAGCGCGATCTGCAGGTTGCAGTTTCGAATCCCGGCAAGGCCAACTCAGCCTTTCATCCTTCCGAGGTCGATAAATGAGTACCAATTTTGGTTGGGTGATATTGTATGTAAGTATGTGCTCTGTAAAGCGCTTTGGATTAAGGCGCTATATAAATAACACATCATTATTATCATCATTATATCAAGCCACATCTGGGTGAGTAATCAGTTCTCCGGGAACCACGCATGGTGTGTCGATGACGCAACAAAGGAACTAACATATTCAGCAATCATAGGTAAAGCTCAAAAGGTACTCCCCGCGCCCACAGCAAATCAATATTCTCTGAAAAAATAAGAATGAAAATAGTAGGAAAAGAAAGGCAGTTAGGGATTTCCATGCTTCAAAACATACCAAAGAGCATTTCTTTTAAGGCAAATAAAAAACTGTTAGAGACCCCAAACACAGAAATCGCTGGAAAAGAAAAGCCTGGTAGTGGCTGCCGATGCACGAGTTTCTCCTTGACATGGTAACTAAGCCCCCCCCGGGAGAGCTCTACAAGCAACATTTGAGTCAGGAAAAACACCCAAATGGACCATGAAACAACTGAACATCCCGAGGAACTAACGCTAACCATGATCACCAATGTGGAACAACCCTGGGCCCAAGATCAACACCGAACTGTCTGGCGTGATCAAAGCACGGCAAAGGGGATTACTGAATTCCACCATGTAATTAACAACGATTGGAATTGAAAGTATTGCCGATATAAGTGAGAGATGTATGCTCCGTAGATACGAAGTATGGGACTACACAGATCTGTGCCAGGGGTCTGACTTATGACACAATCAAGACAGCCAGGAAGCAATGACAACACTCAGGCTTCTAAGACTGATGGAGAGACTGCTATAGAGGGATATAATGCATAGAAGGATAGATTGCTTGATAGCCCAGAATGCTTTGCAAAGGCCAGGAGTGGGAGGGGGGTCTTGAAATCACTATCCCAGGAGAGTGATGAATCCAAGCCCTTGATGTTGTGTGCATACTTATCCCAAACGTGGAATCTTCACACACCCAACACAAATCCTTTCTGAGGTACCATTTGTCCCAGATGACATTTTCTTCGAAAAACTGAGTGACAACAATTGCTGGAGATGCAATCAGCCTGATGCTGACTTACTACATATGTCGGTAGACGCAAGATGATGGAGCGAGATCCAGGACCAAATGCCACTGGTAACTGACCTTGAACCAATCACTCAGCAAGGAGGATCTAATACTGAATGATCCTCACAAGACTCAAGGCATGATCACTCAACGTCAAAGTGTCCTGCTCAAAAAGGGATTACTGGTGGCCAACAAAGTTTCTCTCTGCTAATGGACAGAGAAACACTCTTCTCAGATAGTCAGAGGGACATGTCAGAACTAGCAACATTGGAAAATATTGCCCACAAACCAGACCATTGAGAAAACAATGTTCAGGGGCTCCATAACTCTTTCCCAGAGTTAAATGTCTGTTGCATCTCTAAGAAACAAACTCAGAATGCAATCCCTTATGTAAATGACAGGCTGTGTAACAATTTGAATAAAGCAAGTAAAAACAAGAGGTTGGGGTTTTAGACTGTTGACACCTTCGGTTTACAGAAGTGATGGTTAAAACTACAAATGCCTTGAATAGGTTTGTACTGTTAACGATGGTAACTCTAATATAGAACAACAATTTTGAAAAGATATAAATTGCCTCATGAGGCTTTATTGCAGAAGTTAGCACCAGAGCAAAAATTAACATGGTGCAGAAAGAACATTATTTCAATGCATTTGTGCATCAAGGCAATACTTTCACTTCTACTAATACTGATGTATATTCGCACAAGCACAACTATAGTCGGGCCAATACTGGACGCCAACTCAAGAAGATCAACGATTTGTTCAAGCCATAGTGACGCATCTTCAATTTGCGAGATGGGCTCATGAGATTCAGCAGGCATTTTTGCACTTTTGCATTGTAGACTGGTCAATTGCAGTCATCAGAATGGAGCTGTGGCTAACTATTTGCACTGTATCTGCGTTGTTTGCACCCATATTTGTTGTTTGTACCTTATCTGTGCTGTTTTTGCACATAGCTGTTTTTTCACATTCAATTGCATTGCGGTTTATCTGTATGTGGGTGATTTTCTCAAATAGGATGAATGAAAGATTGTGAGAGTATGCACCTGTTTTTTCACGCCGCCCCACCGCCGTGGCAGACATGGCTTTTAATGGCCTGCCAGCCCGAGCCCTGTAGGTCAGAGTGAAGCTAGAACCTCAGCTCAGGCTGCAGGCCCTTGAATGCCATGTCTGCCCCAGTGGCGGGGCGTAAAAGCTATTCCCCAGGGTGCGGATAGTTTTAAAAAAAAGTGTGTTCCGACTTTAGATGTGTTCAGCACAAGCACATCTCCCATCGGGATAAAAAACAAAGCAAAAGAAATGGATGCCCCCATAAAAATAGAAAAGGGACTACCTTTTTGGATGACGGCGGCCATGTAAAACATGTTAAAAAATGTCCGCCGTCACCCGGAATGGGACCAAGTCGCTTTTCTATTTTCATGGCGGTGGCCATTTTTGTTTACATTTTTCATTCCAGCAGCCACAGGCGGTGAAGGCAGAATCGCGCCCAGGAAAGGCATATTCTGATTGGTCAGACCACCATTCCCTGGTACATTTTACGAATCAGAGTATGGTGGTCACATTTGGTTTTTATTAATGTACTGTTCGTTGGTTTTATTAATTCAAAAAATAAATACGTATTGTTTTGCAAATTAATGAAGGAACTGTAATTTTGACATTGTAGTGAACTCAATTAATTGTGGCATCGGAGATTCCCCCTTTTTTTTGCTATTTCAGGATTTCCACGTATTCCTGTGCCTCAGGTTTTTGTGTGCTATATTTGCACTATGGCAGAGCAAACATTGCACAAGTGCAACATTTGTGTTAATATGTACCCATGTAATAATGTTAATAATTGGTGATATGTTGTAGATGTAGGATTCCTTTGTTTGTTATTTGTCCACGTGGGTGTGCTGGTTTTCACACACTTTTGTGGTTGTTGGCTTATTTCTTCTATAGCAATATACATCAAAGTGATTTACAATAATGAAATAGTACATGAAAAAGAAACTATGGAAAAATATCAGAGTGCAAAAATAAAACCCAGAACAAGAGCAGAAAGAGACCAAACAGAATGAAAATGACATGCTGATCTATTTGGCAAATTGTGCAGTGCAGGACAAAAAGAGCCATGAGCGAGAGGCAAAGTTTACAATGTTCTAAAATAGTAAAGTCAATGCGAGCTAGAATACAGAGATGACGTATGGTAAGTTGGTACCAAAATGAGTCAACAGTCCACTCAAAATGCCTTTCCAAACAAGCAGATGCTACTTCCCCAACTTGGTCCCAGACAACAGCTCATTTACACCAGGTCTGCCACTGCCCACGCTATACTTGTGGTGGCCTGAACAAATGACACGACACTGTTTAGGCTTGGCAGGGTGTTTATTGAGACACCGCTTGTAGAGGGCAAACTGGGGTATAACAAGTCCAGGGCAGGGCTCGTGCAGGTATTCACGTTTATGGCTTTCCAGTTCATGCAGTTACTTCACTGCAAGCTGTGTGTGTTGACTTTCACACACTGCAGCAGCCAGAGCACCCAGGAGGCTGTCCTCAGCCTTGGAATTACGCTCTGGCTGACTGGGGCCTTTGTGGGCAGGCCCAATCAATGTCTGTCCTCAGGCAGGAGGAGTGCCAGGGCTGACTGTCTCCTGCAGCCTCAGCGCGGGTTCCGTGTGCCTTCTGTCTTGCACCCGCTTTGCGCTCTTGCGATCATGCGTGACGGAGTCCCCACAAAGCCTGCAGTCCCCACACTTCCATAGTCTGTGGTACTGATACCACTCCACCCACGACGGAAGTCTACTCCATGCAGTAATTCAAAACATGGCAGAGCGACCACAACAGCAACCGCAGCAACGTGAAGTCAATGCAGGACCAAAACAAACCAATTGGACTCCACACCATCACCGACTCGTGCAGCATAGCCCCACAGCATAGCTCAGGCAACACAATTACATGCACATCTTGCATACGCAGCTCTGAGCGAGTCTTGGTTTCACACACACATACTCAGGATTTGTGGCAGTCATGGCATGCCTGAGATGCCGGGAGGAGAATGGGAAGAGGGCTGGGTGGTGCATTTCTCCTTCGAGGATTCTCCTTGATTAATGTGCTGGTCAGGAGCCTGGGCCTTCAGAGCATCACTGATCCTTTGAGTAGGTGGGTGGTCTGTAGGCATTGGGAGAGGCCTCTGGAGCGAGAGAGGAAGCAAGGCCATTGGAGGAGGACAGGGCAGAGGGAAGTAGGGAAGTAGGGAGGCAGCGGTGGGGGAGCCTCATGTGCACGCTCCAACTGAGGCATTGGAGTGCAGGCAAGCATTCAATGCCAGTGGCAAACTTTTCAACCATCACATTTTTTAATTATGGAGCAGGCAGGCATGTCGGTCATGTGGGAGGAGGGATGCCTGAAGCAAGCACCCCTGAGAACATGTTTCCTGCGCAACTGCAGCAACACATCAACACCTACTATCTCCTCCAAACATACCAGTCTGGGTTCATACCCAGATGAAGCACAGAGATGGCAACTATACAGGTGGTGGACGATGCCCTCAACATCCTTGATGATGGCCACCTCTGCCTTCTAGTTCTACTCAACCTGTAGGCTGCTGTCAACACAGTATACCACCAGGCGATCACAGACACCCTACATCAGCGCATGGGGATCAACAACTTTGTCCTACTCTGGTTGAAGTCCTATCGCGTTAACCAACAGCAGTTTGCCCAGATGGACTGCTCTAGACCGCCAATGCTACCCGTCAACTGTGGAGTCCTTCAGGGTTCCATCCTCTCCCCACTGATCTTTAATCTATACAGGGAGCCACAGGGAGCCCGCCTCGCTACACACAACATCCATATCCACCAATACGCTGACAACAGCTAGTTATACCTCAAGATCGACTCCATCAAGAACATCAACATGCTCAAAAGCTGCCTCCCGCTGATCCAGTCTTGGGTGTCCAGTGCATATTTGAAGCTCAGCCCCTCCAAGACCGAATTCCTACTTCTCACCAATAGCGCCAAAAACTCAGACATACAGACCTGGCTATCAACCATGAACCAGGAGGGTTTCACACCTGAGCTCACCTCCTGAGCCAAGTCCCTCGAGTTCGACATCGACAAACACCTCTCCTTCAAGACAAACATAGCTAAGAAAGCTCAGACAGCTTGGTATCAGCTCTTCCTCTTGCCGAAAGTCAAGCACTTCCTGCCTCTGGACAGCTTTAGATCCACTGTTCAAACACTGGTCTTATTGCACCTGTATTGGGGCAATGCCCTTCTCGAAGGACTCCCGCCCTCCTCCCTTGTGCCCCTGAGAAGTATCCTACACACAAACGCACGCCTCATCAGGGGTCTGTGCAGATACAACCACATCACCCCAGCCATCATCGACCTTCACTGGCTCCCGCAGCATGCAAGAATCACCTTCAAATCTTGCTGCATCATTTATAAGGCAGTCGCCCTCAAGTCAACCAGCTACCTCGCAGAGAAACCCAGCATCTCAACAGAAGCCAGGACACGTGCAGACTTGAAATTTGTCAATACAAAAAGGAGAATACAAGAAAACAAACCTTCTCTGCCTACACCCCAAGACTATGGAACCTCCTCTCTATCAGCATCAGACTCGCCCCCACACTACTACAATTCAAGAATTAACTCAAGACCCACCTCTTCAAGAATTCTCTTCTCCTCGACAGCTAGGTCATCACATCGGCCCCTGCGCCACCTGAATGTTAGACGCCGTCCGCCCCTTATTCGTCGCCACCCTGTACAGCTATATCCTGCCTGTGTGCCCCTCTGTATCCTACCCCCGCTGTATATCTATTCTGTTGTTACCTCTGAAAAGCGTTCTGTTATGCATTATGCATCTGTACTGTTGTATGTCTCTGCAAAGCGCTCCGTTATGTATCTGTATTGTTGTATACTGCTGTAAAGTGCTCTGTTGCTACTCGAAGCTAGATCTGCGCTCAATAAATAGGCTAATAATAATAATAAAGTAATATTTGAGGACATTTGGGGACATGTTTGGTTTGAATACTCACTGGTTGAGGGGCAAAGAGGATGAAGTTATCTCCAACCAGCAGGGAAAGGTGCAATGTCAAGAGGGGGCGGGGACTGTTAAAAAGGAGCATCAGGTGCAGGACCAGCCTGCTGAACTGCCAGAGCATAAGTTGGACCTACCTGAGGGGGATGAGGTGTGGCTGGTACAGGAAGCGGTAGCGATGAGGGACCCTTTTCCTGCCATGCCAAGAGTGGGGAATCCTGGAGGAGACCAAGACATTGGGGACCCCACAGACATCCATCCCACAGGGTCTTGGGACTATTTTGCCCTGCTGCCAGTGAAGACCTTTAGGGGCGAGAAGCCTGAGTTCTACTGCACAGTGAAGGACTTTAGAAAGTGGGTCAATTGAAGGCATTAAGCAAGCAGTGTATGGGCCCATGCCGTGGCGACTACAGCGATGAGGAACAACTTACGCCGGCAGCACAGGGGGTTCAACAGGCGCACGCACCCAGGGATATGGCCATGCCACCACCACCACCCTCGCAGGCAGACCATATCCAAAACCCAGCACCTGTCCAGCCTACTGAATCAGCCTTAGTGTTACTGCCAACTGTGGTCAGCGGTAGGCCACTGAGATGAATCCAGTGGAGTCATCACTGGTTCCCCACCGGTGATCTCCTCCCACGTGGTCAGGGGACGGCAGCCGCTACCTGATCCTGACCCTGGGGGTGGTTATATGAGGGAGGATCACATGGGAGGGGACAACTGCCGGGACGTAGTGACTCCATCGGAAGAGATGCAGTATTTTCCACTTTCTCCTGAAGAAGACCCAATGATACCTACATTTTTATTTTTTTTTTTTATTTTATTGTATATGGTTTACAAGAAACCTTTACAAAAAAAAAAGTGTATCTTTAAAAGGTAGAAAACATTCATTACATTTAAATTTCAAATTATACAAACAAGCGTTAAAACATAGATCCAATTTCCAGTTAAAATTTCCAGAGAATGAGGGACAAATTTAAATTTAAATTTGAAAAGTACAGTGCAGAGTACCCTGCAGCAGTAAAGGATATACCGACAGTAAAATTTAAAATTCTAAAAAAGAAAATAAACCTACAGAGAATAAGAGAAATTTCATAGAATCAAGCATAGTCATAACAGGCATAATCATTATCATAATCATAACAGCGGGGCGTATAAATCTAAAGCTTTGATAAATCCAGCCACAGCAAGTCCATCCTTAATGTTTGTAATAGTGAGACACTGAGACCAGATCAAATCTGCCACCCCCATTTGCCCCATTGCATTAAAACGACCTAGATATTTGTCCCTTAGAGCTGTCAAAGCAGTGCAGTCTAAAAAAAAGATGCCGAGCAGTTTCAATCACCCCCATAGTTTTGCAGAAGCGGCAGCTAAGATCTAAATCGGAGAACTCCTTCCTTTTATGTAAGACTTCCCGAGCGGGGAGGAGATTCCATCTGAGTTTAATGAGAAGGGAGCGATAATATCTGTTGGGGAATTGGTTCAAAATAAAAGACAACAGGCCTCTTTTCTTATGATCAAATTGTAAATCTCTCAAAGAGGGGTACAAATGTAATTTTTCAATAGTATTACTCCAGTCGTGACAAAAAGAGACGCTCCTTGACCATATTCGGATTCTTTAGTAGGGTGTCCCTATCGGAGGAAATATCCAACAGGGTCTTGTCACAGAGATCACTAAAAGCATTGAGATATAAATTCTTGACTAAATGTCCCTGAGAAGAAATCATGTGGCCCACATCAGCATATAGAGTGTCAGGTTTTGGTGAAAGCAAGGCTGAGAAAAGTGAGAGAATCCTCCAGAGAATCCTGGCTCGAAATGAAACTAACCCTAATTCATACCTGATAGCTACTATTGGAATGGAATTTGGCAGTTTTAAGATTTTCCTCCAATAGATACCCTCGAGAGAGTCCCAGAAAGTCAAAAGTGCCGTGAAGTGGAATTCCATTCCATACAAAAGTTTTGGAGTAAACTTACCCTTAAAAAAGTCTACTACAGGCTTAAGGGAGAACATACCATATTTATTGTCTAGTTTGAGGGATTGGGAGATGAGAGGGAGCAGTTTGTTTCTGAGGAATCGTCTAAGTTCGATCGCCGAGGGTCTAGCCAAAATCAAATAACCAAGATAGACGATTTTACGTGCTCTAATTATATTTTCGCCACCTATTTTCCATACTTTGTTATTCCCCATTTTCCCTTTAGAAAAGACCATAGTACGGGTTTTGCTCGGGTTAATCTTAAGGCCATTAAGACTACCGTATTCTTCAAATTTGCATATGAGCCTCTGCAGGCCCACTTTAGTTTTATCAAAAAGAAGAAAGTCGTCGGCATAAGCCAACCATGAGAGCCTCAGATCCCCTAGTTTAGCACTCACCATGCCTGCATTTCTCAGGAAGTCATCAGCATCAGCCATATAAAGGATAAAGAGACAGGGAGCTAACGAGCAACCTTGTCTCACCCCAATACGTGTCCTAATCCTTCTGGAGAGGGTTCCTGCCAAGTCGAGCCTGATGTGAACCCCTGAATTTTCATACATAGCCATGATAAGAGATAAAAGCCCTGCCGGAATGCCCCATTTGGTTAGTTTTTCCCATAGTCTTGACCTGATAACCAGGTCAAAAGCGTTTGACAGGTCAATAGATGCAACATAGAGAGGACCATCAAATTTACCCCAGGAAGAGGTCTGTAGGGCGCTGAGAATAAGACCATTGAGATTAGTTGAGTGGCCTGCCCTAAAGCCTGTTTGTTGTTTGGGGAGAATATTATTTTCCCTGATCCAAACATTAAGGTACAAGAGCAACAGAGGCAAAAAGCTTACAATCCGCATCAATAAGCGAGATAGGTCTATAATTTTTGACCTCGTTACGCAGGCCTCTTTTGAAGATTGGAACAATGTGAGCTGTTTGCCAACTAGTGGGTACCTTCCTGGAATTGACGACATCTTCAAAAAGAAGAGAGAGGAGGTTAGCCCAGAGAGCTGGCTCAGCTTTGAATGTGTTGTTAGTAAGGCCGTTAGGCCCAGGAGCCCTAGATTTCTTGGCTTTGGAGATGAGTCCTAGTATTGTCTCGGAGTCAGTCGGAGGCTTCCATAAGTCCTTAGAGCGGTCGTTCCCCAGTAGACAGGAAACTGATCTCTCACCCCCAATGTCAAAGAGTTTAGTGTAGTGCTCAACCCATTGAACCTCAGGGATGGGATTGAGCTGGTCGGTGACCGCCGCATTATCTAAGCTAGATACAGTGACCCAAAATGCCCTCAGGTCTCATTTTATAAGCACTGCAAGCATATGATGTGCATCATTTTGTAGCATAGAAGCTTTTCTGGACTTACAATAGTTTTTATATTTTTGGCGGATGGTTTTAATTTTTATGATTTTATCGGCCCATTCCATATCTAGGGATTGTACATCTCTAATGAGTTTCTTAGTGAGACTCTTTACATTAGCCAATTCTTGGTCAAATCTATGAAGGTGAGATATTTTGAAAACACCTTTCCTAAGCTGACCGTGAATACTGCGCTGTAGAGCCATGAGAAAGATACCTACATTTCTAATGGCATACTATCAATTTAATCAAAATCCCATTTATATCACAAACATTCACTGTGCAAATAGTGTGTGTGTATATAAATATTACCTACTGCTTCAACCCAGCTGCCCAATACAGCATTTAATGAGTTTGATACCTACTCTACTATTATCCCCTAACTGCACCTGCCTGTATATTTACACTCCACCATTCGCTTACTAGCTTCTAGATACCATTACATTGTACCTGGTCATCTCCTTTACCTTCGGCTTGCAATACCTCCGAATGGCATATTCCTACCCTGTAGCTCTCACGCTTGCGCTCCTTGATCTAACTCTCCTCACCATGAAAACTACGCATCTGCCCTACATCACCCCCACCATGGGTCTCCTTCCCCTGGACACTTGCAGCCATCTCACCCCTGAAGAATGGATCTGCTGCTTCGCCCCTCCCGACCCACACCATTTGTCCCATGCTCACTCACCTTGCGAAATACCAGATTAGGGTCCCGCTTTAAGCAACCCCCTCCAAACACACACCAGAAACCACACTGGCCCTCAGTTCCCATCACTATTACCACACCGAAGATTAGCAATCACAGCCTCGCTGCTCCACCAGATATCAAAGGAGCCCTAAACAATGCCCGCTGCCTAGTAGCTCACTCCACTGACATTGCTGACTTCATTATCGCAAACCAACTGGATTTTCTGGCTATCTCTGAAACTTGGCTCCACCAAGCCTCAGGACCAGCAGTAACATTAGCCCTCCCAGACAACTATGCCATCATTAGAGCAGACAGAACTTCAGGGAAAGGAGATGGCATAGCATTCATCGCCAAAACCCACCTAGGCCTCAGAGAATTTACCAGTACCCACATCCCATCTACAGAACTGCTCTCAGTCAAGCACCATTCTCCTGCACCTCATATATCGTCAACCTGGCCCCATCTCTTCATTTGAGGAAGACATTTCAACCCTTCTCACCCAAAACACCAAGCTAGGATCTCCGATCGTTCTTCTGGGAGACATGAACCCAGGTTTCCACGACACCAAAGACTCTAACGCTACTGCACTAGACAACACCATATCACAAATCGGCTTTAAATCTCGCATTCTCAAACCCACACATGATAAAGGCAGAACCCTGGACTGGTTGGTCGACGTCAATTGTACTACTACCATCCTTAATAACGAACCTTGTGCATGGTCCGACCACCATTGCATCACCTTTTCCATTTAGGGAAAAGCCCCCCCCCTTGACTCCAATACTACCACAGTAGCTCCCACCCTAGCAAGGAATAAGCGTAACAAATTTGTGTGAAGATTTGTCTGCTGCAAGACAATACAAAAAGATGGATTGGATTATGCATAATCTTTTTATAACCGCTCACGGGCAAGGATTATTTGTATGTATTTATTGGGGGAAAAGTGCTCTGCCAAGAAGCACTGTACAAAGGCCCTTACATTGACTGTAGCAGTCCCATTTTTGGGGGCTCTAAATAGTTGTTATACAGCAGGTAATACATTTATTAGATGGTGGTGGGAATGAGATGGAAATAGTCAATGTGGACAGGTCAATACAGAAATAATCTGCTGTGATGAGTCCCTCATGGACCACGGCAAGTGACTGGCATGGACTTCACTGCAAATCTACCTCGATGACATACATAACAGAACTGACAAAGGACTTGTACTCCTTGACCTCTCCAGCCTTGAACACCATCGCCCATACCATTTTAGTCAACGTACTGTCCCACAGGATATAACTCTAAGGCACTGCCCTCGACTGGTTCACCGTCATCCTTACCAACAGCACACACTTTGTCTCTATGCCCCCTTTTCGATCTGACGACACCCCGGTCAAGTACAGCAGCCTGCAAGGCTCCTCCATTTTTACACTCCTCTTCACCTTAATGTTGAATCCCTTCTACAGACCTTAGCAAACACAACATTCATTTCCACCATTAAGGAGATGATACACAAATATGCTTCCAAGTCTCCCCACCTCACAACTCCACATTCACAAAAACGGTCTCTCCATCATCACCAACTGGATGGACACCCACTTCTTCAAGCTCAACCTTTCAAAAATAGAATGTCTCTTCATCTGCCACTCCACCCCCATGACACAAACCCAAACTCACCCCATGGATGAAAGGACTCGCCACAGGTAACCTGCCCATATCCCTCTCCACACCTGTCAAATCACTCAGCTTCACCAACAACCCCCATCTTTCCTTCACACACCATGTAGCTACTGTCACACAAAAATGCAATCTATAAGTACACCTCCTATGAAAGATCAGTCCTTCTAATGACTGCAGTACAAGCACTGGCGCACTCCTCACTGAACTCCCAGCATTGCAAGCCATACAAAACAGCAGCTAGACTCACCCTCCATCTACCAGAAATGCAAACATCACCTCAGCTCTCGCCCAGCGCGACTGGCTTCCTGTACTCCAAAGGATTGCCTTCAAAGGACTCTGCATTATTTTTAAAGCCATCCAGCACAAAACCCCATCTTACCCTCACGCAAACTCAAACCCATCACCCACACAAACACCAGAGAAGCAAGCCACTATTTCCTACGCATTCCACTCTGCAAATGAACATGCACACAAAAGCAAGCATTTACCCACTAGGCAGCCAGGGCACGGAACAATCTAGCTCTTCACATCCGCACTGCACCCTCCATCACCACTTTCAAAAGGAGCCTCATAACATACCCATTTCCCCACACAACTCCTCCATCTCCCCATCTACCACTTGCCTATCCTAATATTTCTATCCTATCATGAAAACATTTTTAACTTCTGTTTCACCTCTCACCTTTTTAACATTTAAAACTTGTAAGCGCTACAAGATCCTCTGGGTAAGATATGATATGATATATGATATATGATTTGGCATTTATAACGCGCCTATACACAAGTATTTTAAGGCGTGACGCAGCAAGGGAGGGGGAACAAAGGGAAGACAGACAACGATCCTACTAGGCCAGGTGACATTCAGATCATGCAAGTGCATGGGAGGGGGGAGGAGGGAAGTGCAGTACATGGGATAAGAGTAATAAACACTAAATAACTTACGGCCAGCTGGTGGCAAGTGCAAGAGTAAGTGCAGACATCAGGTGGCAAGGGCTGGTGGTGGAACTGTAGGGATACAGAAAAGTCCCTAAGTGTGGGGGTTGCCAGGAAGGCAGTGCAGGAGTGCAACTGGCGGGGGAGGGCCTGGGGCCGAGATCAGGGGGTGGCCAGGTAACCAGTGCAGTTTCAGTATCAGCCAGGAAGGCAGCAGGGGAGAGCAGAAGAAAAAGTAGAAGCAGGCAGATTCAGAAAGAGGCTGTTGCAATAGTCCAGCCTAGAGAGAAACAGAGCTCTGGAGACAGTAAGCTTCTGGGGAAGGAGAGGAAAGGAAGAATACCTCAGAGGAGGTGCAGCTGATAGTGTGACTTCTTAGAGATGTCAGAGATGTGAGCAGAGAAGGAGAGTGTGGAGTCGAAATTGACCCCAAAGTTTTTAGCTTCACAGGTGGGAGGAGGAGGAGGGCCAAGGGAGGCCGGCCATAGAGTGACAGGAAAGGAGGGAGCGGGTGTTCCAATGAGGAGAATCTCAGTCTTATTGGCATTAAGGCAGAGATCATTGGCGGCACACCACTACTGGATGGTGGACAGGCAGTCAGAGATGAGACAGGGAGAAGAGGTGGCTGAAGGTAGCCTGAAAATGAATGAGTGTCGTCCCCATAGAACTGGAAGTTGGGGCAGAGCGCAGCAATGCGGTGGGCAAGAAGTTCCAGGTATCGGTTGAACAGCCAGGGAGAGAGGTTAGACCATTGGGGAACACCACAGGTAGAGATAGAGATGGAGGAGAGGAAGGAGCCAAGTTGAACCTGGGAGGGTCAATCAGAGAGGAAACAGCGGGATAGGGACAGGGTAGGGACAGCGCTAAACAAAAATTCTAATGAAATACACATTTCACAGAGCATGACCACAATCTGGGCGGTCGCAGGTCATTTCACCAAGAAGACTAATGTTATCACACTTAAAGCTCTCACATCAGCGGGGCAAATATTTTACTTACATGATCTGGCAGCTAAAAATATTCAATATTTCATTTGCTTGCCATCTCTAAAGGCCTCCATGCGGAGGGCCACATATAAAAGAGCCCCTCTCGTACTAGGCATTTAGGGAGCGTGGCCTGGTTGGGAGCCGGACGAGTGTGTGGCTTGTATGCCAAATCTCTGCAGGTATGTGGGGTGAGGGTGGTGGGGGGCAGAGAAATGGGCTGTGGGGGGAACCCCGGGAGAGGGCCGGTTACAAAATGGCCGTCCTTTCAGATGCAAGCTTTTTGGTCTTGAATCTGCAAAGTTGGTCTATTGTAACCACCATTCGGACATAGATCCGTTTTCAGTTCTTTCTGGAATGCTGGTCATGTCTGCGTAAAGCCTTAGCTATTGATTTAGCCGTGTCCACCACTTATCATGGAGCAGTTTTAACGCTATTTCTGAACTAAAGAGGAAGAGAACACCTGGTCTGTTTTTCTAGCATGCAGAATTCGTCTATAATAATGCCCTCCACTCGACAGACTTCCCAGAACCCCCTTTCTGTCTAATAGGTTCCTTCTTACATTCATTCTCTTAATTTCGTGCATTCCTGTTTGCGCTGTTGTTGCTTTTTTAGGCTTGGTTGGACGGGCAAGGCCCTAACCCTGTGTTCCTCAACATATAACAGGGCCTTCCATTGAGACTGCAACTGTGAGGTATTTAAAATGTTGAAATATAAGCTGTGGTTTGTGAGAAGGTACTTAAGGCAACATTCTAGACAATGGCCAATTCAAATTGGAATAGCTTTCACCAAACATATCAATGCACTGTAAAGCTTTGGGACCGCGGGCGGGAGGCAACCAGTCATTTTGGTGAGGCTATAATCAATTGGATACATGTCATACATCCCTCTTGCAAAATCAAGTTAGACAAAATATGAATAAATGTGGTACATCAAAACAAGCATAAGTGGCGACAAGCCTAACACAAAAATGGTCTCTGAAGAGTAGCTGTCGTTGCTTAAGTGAAAAAGCGCTAGCTACAGGCAAAAACATGTACACAATCTATTTATTGGACATCTGTGAGCTCATTTCATCAGACAAACCGGTGTTTTAGATTATCCCAAAATGGGTTTTTAACCAGATGGCAAGCTCCAAAATGCACTAACGGCAAGACAGACGTGTGTGGAGGTTCCAGCCAGTCTCTACTCTGTTTCCTGGGGAAATGTCGACGATGGCGTCATGAAACACATTAAAGAGTATTCAAACAAATAGTTGTACAAATGTTGGCTCCATTAGGAGAATTGCGCAGTAAGAAGGGTTAGAAGTTCTTGGTTGTGCCCATATTAGATCTCCAAACTATATTCAAACTCTTTAAGTTTCACTTCTTTTCAAGAGTGATTCAACTTGCATTTAAGGTGCACAGAAATTATGGTATTTGAACGTTTCCTGCTGAACTGGGACCAGTATAACGAGTGTAACTAGTTCTTCCAGTTTAGAGCACCCCGTTTTTCGCAGAGACAGACCACAGTGTTGAGGGATCCGCCGCACACTGACCTTTCTTTACCCTCTTGCAACACCCTGAATGCAAAGCCGTGATTTGGATCCTAGCAAATGGATGCATAAACTTGCAGCCACTCACATTGTCAACACAAAAGTGAACAGTGCGTTTGCTGAGCTTTAAATGTTAATCTACTAGGCATCAACACAACACACCAACTAGTTAAAGTCAATAACACTTCCTTCTTACACAAGGTAAAGACCATTTCTTACATGTCGCCCCTCAAGTGTGCAATACCTGCCATCAGAAACAACACCCAGGCAACTTCTTCTGTAAACTGCTGTGGTAGCATTACTGGAAAAGCCAGTACAGTCCTAAAACCGGAACTACAGCATGTGCCAAGACACTGGCAAAATGGCAGGCATGGCGCTACATAAAATCACATTACAACACGTAATCAGGGGGAACAGTGCTTTGGGCGGATAACTCAACTTCTATTCAGCGCTCATTACAAGTCCAGTGGCATTCCCGGATGAGCTCATGCGCACATGGCAGGAACAGGAAGCTGTCCCTGCTTCCTGGTTCCTGTCTGCGCCTGTGGTGAGGCGTGGGGGGCCTGCAGTCCTACCGATGAGGTAGCAGTCGAAGAGGCGGCAGTGTGCCAAGTCCTGGGTGGGGAAACGTGTGTGCGTAGAATGATTTGGATGTATGTATGAGTGCATGCATGCAAAGGGATGTGGAAATGCATGTATGTATGCATGCATGCAGCGGGGTGTCCAAGTGCACGCATATGAATGTATGTGATTGAATTCGTAACTGAGTGACTGAGTGATGAAGGTGTGAGTAGCAATCAGAGAATCAGCACGAGGCAGACATCATATGTTTAGCAACACTGATGTGAACACGTTGGGCCCCAACTCACAGAAAGACTGCTTGACTCCAGCAGCAGTTTAATAGGCCATTTCAGTGTTTACACCATGCCACAACAATGCCATCCGCATGGGTTAACATGTGCCCCCTATGTCCTGTTATACGGCCCTAGTCTCTCTAAACTCACCTTCCAGGCAGGCCTATGGATTTAATTCTGGAACAAGGCAAACAATCTGCTTTGAACCCTCTCCCATTGGTGGGCAATGGGAAGAACTGGGCCTTGCAACGATTCCATTCGCCAGAGAGATTTTCAGATGGATACCTCTTTTATTATATAATCAGGGTGATCAGTGGTCAAGGGAGATATTGCCCGTGACATACAGAAGGGAAATAGGGCAATAGTTGTTAGGATCGTCCCGATTGTCCCTCTTAAATATCGGGACAATGATGGCACGTGTCCTTGAATCAGGGATGGCTAGGTAACGCTCTATCCGCCAAACACTACACGTAGAAATTGGCCCACAACCTCGGTTCCTGTTTGAGCATAACGTTTGTGAGCCCGTCAAGGGCTGGGGAGCGAGAAGTGCTCGCCCTCTTAATTAATTCCACTATGTCATCAACGTTTTGCAGAACCGTCCAGGCACCTGAAGTTCCACTACCGTCTACTTGCACTAATCCAACTGAAGCAGAATAGAGGCGTTTACCTGGAGGACATCCTGGGTGTGTGGGTAGACTTAATTAGCCCCCAGACTTCCCCTGTATTTTTTTTGCTGATCTTCCTCAACATATCCTCAGCATTTTGGTGTAATATTGAGGATTTTTATCTCCGAAGCCAATATTTGTAAACATTTTTCAACTTAAAGGTTTCAGATGCTAATAACTCTGGGCTTAGCAATTTAGCCCTCCTGATGGCTCTTTTTAACTCCCTTCTTTTCCCAACCACCTTGTCGTTATATATGTGGTGGTGTTTCATTGAGGTAGTTAAACGAGCATGCTTTTTGGCCATGAAACAGTGCAAAATCAGACAGTAGTCCAACTGGGCTGAGAATGGACTCCCTTCGGTGGGTTTGCTCCTGTTACAAATTAAGTCACCAGGCTCTTGACATTCTTTTTGGGCATTCTAAGTCTACACCCTCTATTAACTACTTCCACGTTCAAGTCTGTCCATACCCCCACTGCCTTTGACTCATCCGACCACTGCAGTTTCAAAACATTATGATCACTTGCCACCACCTCAATGTCTTTCACCTTTTGGAACAGGTTGCGGGAAACAAACATGTAATCAATTGTAGCCACTTGGCTACCCCTAGACCATGTGGGCTTACACAGAATGTCCCAAGCGAAACATTCGTTGAGGAGGTCCAATAGCCTAGACCACGCCAGCCCACATTTTTCCGACTGCAACAAGTTTACTCTGTCAACCCGGTTAATGAGACCCGGGCTATTCAGACAAGTGTTATTTAAGTCCCCCACAAATGATGAGTGAGCCCCCGACCTCATCGACATGTGCTTCATCAATGACATTGGCGGCACTTTCAATAAACTCAACAGCCATTTCGACCGGGTTCCAGTACAGATTTATAATAGACAAAACTTTCCTTCCCTCCCTCGAAGTAAGGGAGCCGCAGTTTTTTTAGAGTAGGACCACCTTCTGCATTAATGTGTTAGGATTTTCATCATTTCTTAATTCCAGGCCAATTCCGTTTCTCACTTTTAATAATAGGCCTGAGGTCAGTCTCCCTTTTGGGGCACACAATGCAGGATTTAACACCACAAGGAAGCCTTCCAAATTGGGTTTACAATGAAGCCAAGTCTCTTGGAGCCAGATAAAGTCAACGTTGCCTAAATTGACAGCACCCTTTTTGAACAAATGAGAAAATCCCCTTGTATGGCATGAGGCCATGGCCAGGAGCTTGGGGAATCCCTCCTCAGTCAACTACTGCAGCCTTGGTCTCATTAGAGCCCCAGGTAGGCAAGACCACTGATCTTTAGATGGTGTGGCCACAGGAGTCTTCTTAGGTAGCTCCACCTTTCGTGCAGTTTTAGGACCTCCATTTGTCAAGATCGTCATTCTCAAGGCCTGCTTCAAGTGGTGAGCAGGTTAATTTGTAAGTAACAAACCCTTTAAGCAGTGAGGACCCCAAGAGTGGCCCCTCTGCCTCTAGCATGGTTGTCATCCAAGACTTCCGATGTTGTCACTTCAGGGCCGGTGTGCTGTTTAGGCAGTGGAAGAGGATTAGCACACATGACCTCCTGGTTTTCAAAGCAGGTTTCCGTCAATAGGGTCAATTCAAAACCTATCCGGCGGAAACTCCTGCTAACTTCTAGCAAGTTATGTTTGACTACAGGTGGTGGAATGTGCAGGAAGACTGCGTCCATGCATATCTGACAAGTCCTCTGAGAAAATTAGGCGGAGGTTCGGGATACAGTGGAAGAGCGCCAGGACGTTTCTTCTATTTAAGATTAAATTCTTGTCCTGGTCTATCAATCTTTCCAGGCATAGGCAGCGTAACTCGTCTTTTGGTTTATATTTCATTTGCCCTCTTCCGCCCTGGTTGTCACTAGCGGACGTCGGTTTGTGCCCCACCTTCCATGACAGCTTGTTTTCCTCAAACAACCATTTCACTGCTGGCCTCTTCTGGGCCTGAATGAGGAGTTCGTCAGATTTTGGGGCTTTGTTGAAGGCGCCATCAGCCTTACCCATAAATGTGACTTGCGTACGTTCATTTCCAGACAGAGCTCTCGAAGTACCAAAGACCAGAGGAAGGCCACTTCAGGGTTCAGAAGACATGTTAGCTACGCCAGATTTCTGGTTTGCACAAAATCTGGCATCTGCTTCCAGGGTTTGAAACCTCACCTCTTGAACTTCAGTGGGCTCAGGTTGCATGGGCAACTGAGGCTGCACACTATACACCCCATCCATTGAGTTGTTGCATTCGACTACCAGCTCAGATCCCGTTGAGTAGACCAACCAATTTAGGTTCCGGCTCTGGGCTGCTTCTTCCTCAACTATTCAAACCTCCATCAATTCCGGCTTCAGTTCCTCAGTCTCCCTTGGGGAGACCCCCATGGCCTCGTTGTTTGATTTTCTCAAACTTTTTCCCCACTCACTCCAATTTTGTGGGTGGATTCGAGAGGTTTCTGAAGAATATTGTTGAATCATTTGATCTTGTCGGTGGGATGATGTTTCGGTTCTTTGACTTCCTTACTTGTCCAGCCCTGCCCATCTTACTTCTGCAAATTCGGCCAAATATCGGGCAAGATCTTGGAATTACATTTGTCACCTCCACCTCTTCTGCTTCTATCTCAAGTATATTAGCCTTGTGTGCTTCTGTTGTTGGGACTCGGCTAGCTAACTGGGAACCTGCAACGGGTTTGTCCTCCACAATCCGCAAAGCAACAGCCACGCACATCCCTTCACTGGCGTCACAGGCCACTCTGTCAAGCTTACCAGTTTCAATTCCTGCAACATCACATATTGGGATGTGATTGTCAACACACTGAAGGATATTTGACACAATGCTTTCAAGGGAAGCTACCCCGTCACAGTCTGGGAAGGGTATACCCTTCCACCTTTTGTAACTCCAACCGTTTCTTTTATGGCTGAGGAGCCGTGGTAATGTATCCCTCTATGAAGAGGACCGTGGTCTGCAGCATGGCAAACAATGTTGCTTGGTCCTTGGTTTTGTCATTAATTGAATCATAAAGTTTTAGAAATGGGCCCAATGAAATAGTTAACATTGACATGCCACTGCAAAGGTCTGGCATGGTAGGGCATTTTTCCATGGTGGGGCCGTTCTTGCAACGATTCCCCCTCATCTCCTCCTGAATTGAGAATGAAGACTCTGAGGACTCCACTGAAAGGGAAGAGTTAGCTGAGGCAAACACAAGATCATCCACCGCTTCACCCAGATTGTCCACATTCCTGGTAGGGCGTATGTCTTTCCCTAATTCTCCTAAAGTTTTTCAGATAGTTTCTGCACCGCCTCTATGTGTGATCTTTCCGCTAGTGGTTTAGAGCCTGCACTCCTATCCAGTCGGTTGGTTTGACTTGACCGATTTGCTAAGGCCGATGAGCGACCAGCATCAACCAGTTCGAACATCTTCTCAATTCTGGCGATGTCTCACCTCAGTGAGCATTCCATTGCCTTGTTGCTGGCCTTAACCTCTGCAAACGCAATTTGGCCAGAGTACTAGTCTGTTGCTCCCAAACCCCCTCCAGGTGATTCGATCCATCAATTAATGTTTTTATGAGCAAGGTTCTTAGCCATGTCTGGTGGGGCCCTCTGTACACCCATTTGTTTTGAGTACGACAGGGTGTTGTGACTGGGACCTGTGCCAAAACTCAGACACCCCATCCAGTATTTCTGAATCAGTAACTTCTCTGGGGGCGGTATACCGCGCCTGCTGTGCACTAGATTTTTTAAGGAAGACTGATGTTATCAATCCACTGCTCTGGATTGCACCCCCAGTCTTAATTTGAGTATGATTGGAGGTGGGACCCACCACCTGAGCAGGGTTTGATAGAGCCGTTTTGATGCTTCCACCGTTGCCACCAGGGTATTAGGTTTACCCAGACCATGTTTGATTTGGGTGGTCGCAACTTCTAGAATGTTTGCTGGTTCTAACGATTCTTGTACGTTACAGGCAGTTATTTTGTAGAGGCATCTCTGTTGTGGAATTAGTTCTGACTATTGGGTTAGAGTCTAGAAGCATTAGTGGGTTCAATGTTCGTTGCCGATTTTCATGGATCAACACCTTTGTTACAGTTGTCATAGGAGCCAGTGAGGTAAGACCTTCTTGCCCATTAACAGGTGATACGCAGCCCCCAAGGCCCAGGTCCCCGGCCTTCTGTACCCCAACCTAATGCAGCAACTTTCAGTGCAGCAAGCGGTGAGCCCAGTGAACCCCCATCCTTAGAAAGCCCACTTTTCACCCCCACCCCAGTAGTTACTGCTATTGGGTCTTCAAAATTAGGTTTTGAGTTTGAATTTAAGACGGCAGAGGACTCCCTGCACTGTCCCATCTTACCGGAAGGCAGGTGCACCCAAGCATCCAAGCCCTCCACTCATTTGGTTAGGGGCTGTGGATTTGGAAGTGTTCGCCATTGCGCAAGAGGGCTGCACTAATCAACCAGCCATTTTGAACCCCTCATGCAAACACACTTCCAAGTTTATAGAGGAATACCACAGTAGGCAGGGACCCCCCGCCCACTAGAAGTAAAGGGAGAGACCCATAACCATCCTAACCTAACCATCTCTAACCCTAAGACAGGGAGCAGGAACACACCTCCACGGCCCATGTCCACATACCGCTAGACTTCTATAGAAGATAATTACCACACTGCAACCTACCTGCCGACAAGGATGCCAAACAATATCAAAGCGCACAGGATGGTCATAGATGCCGTCCCCAGAAACCAAAGCAAAGAGGTACGAAGAAAAACCCTGTTAACCCAATACTAAAACCTCATTTTTTTCGCAAACTCTTCTGCAGAAACTCAGACAACCAAATCCCTGCACAGCTGTTAGGGATAATTCTTAAGAATGTGCTCATTGCCCTTACCTTTTGAGACCCCCAGCAACTTTACTGGATTTCTATGATTAGATTCTTTACCTGGGAAGAGTTTGAGCCTTTTTTCCCCACTCTTCCATGTATTTTGATGTGTGTTTTACTTTTGTGTTCTTTGGTTATGGAGTTTTAAAACAACTCCATAGGCATAATCGTTTTCTGTGTGTCACACAGCACCTTCAGTTCAGTGGCACAGGGATGTCTTTCAGACTTCCCAAGGTTTAAATACCTTCTCTGGGACTGACTACTGTCTCCCAGAGCATGTAAAGTTAAATTGATTTTACTAGTCTCTTTAAATTTACAGACCCAGCACACACTATCTTCCTATAGAGTGCTGGAGGTGTTGCCTAGCATCCCCTGAGTCAAAACAGTCATGTAACAGTCAAATGTTACCCTTTCCTACTTGAAATGGCTGGTGGCAGTGGTTTAGATCAAACTACAATGATTTTCCCAACCGCGAACAACGGTAGCTAAAAATCGGGTCAGCCATGTTTTTCAAAAGGCACTCAACACCTTAAACCGACGTTTTGCCAAGCTTGTGGCCTCTTCCCTGGGCAGTGCAGGAACCTCCCGACGTCGTCCTTCTTGCCCCACGACTGAAGCTCAGGAACAGCGAGATCTGCTCGAACTGCCAGGAACCACTACCTCAGCTACAGCTCTTCTTCACTTTAAAGGTACTGTGCAAACGCAATCCGGAAAACTTTTCGCCCATGGTGATACTTTCCCGACTTTGAAGGCTTGTCCTTCCCTAAACCAACATCTAACTTTTCGTCTGACCAAATTCTTCTAAGATCCGTGGCAAAGGCTTAACCGTTTACTACCAGAACTGTGCTACCCTATACAAAGACTCTGAACCATTGACTTTGGCCCAGGCCTATGAATTGAATTGCTGGTTGTAGTTAACGGAAACCCTTTGCCCTGCCTATGAAAGTATTTGTGCTTCATTTCTTATAACCTTGTCTTTTTACCCCTTTTTAAAGTAACTGAAGTGCCATTTTGCTCTCGCTTCAGGGGACTTGTTCATAAACTGATTGGTTGTGTATTTGTAGTATATTAGTATATGATATTGAGCTGCCCTTGCTAGTGTAATGTTTTCCAAATGACTGTGTAAATAAATGTATATTCTTTTACCAAGAAACCTTGAGTAAGTGTTTGTTTGAATCACTCTATTTGTTGGTCCTTTGTGTAACCTGTTCTACTGCTCACTTTACCCTTGAGTTAAGTCTGGCTGCTCAGCCACTGCTACCACATTACTGTGTAGTACAGGCATGTACCAAATGTGAAATTGTACTAACACGTAGTCTTAATTGTATGTAGTGTCCCCCAAGGGCACTGCATGTGATTCTGCCTAACAACAGCAAACCGCACATACTTCGCAACACACTGCAATAACATACAAACAACACATAACCATTACCACAACAGCACATGGGAATCACTCAGACTCGAAAATTGCACCCAATCTCAGCGAACGGTGGAAATCGAACTGAAACTGCCAACAGAACATCTTATCTCACTTTCCTATTCCCACTGCACCCTACTAACATAGACCATAGCCTCCCTGTTTCACAACATCCTTTTTTAGATCCGCCAGAGCGCCAGGGGACCACGCCGGGGGTGATATTTCGCGTTACAAGTAACCTTTAACATTAACAGAAAAGAGCTCATCCCATAAGACACTGCCGTTTCATTAGCGCCAAATGCACCCACACATCCGCACTCAAATCCAAGCTGTTATGCACCATCCTGTGACCACTGCATGGTTGGTAGTAGTCAAGACATTTAAACCTGTAATCGTGATTGAGAATCCACTTGTATTTAATTTGGCATTTGGGTTTACATTTGCACTTTCGTTTTGTTGCTTTTCTATGGATCTCAGTAGATCCAAGGGCAAAATATTTGTGCCAAGCGCCTTTAACGTGGATTGAATAGGTGACTTCATCGGACACGTTAAGGCAACCGGCTCGCCAGTCCCAAAGAAGTGGGTTCCCTGCAACCCTTTATCCTTATCGGTTGCCGGCACGCCGACAGCAGGAACTACCTTCGTCGGCCACATTGACATAACATGTAGGATCAGTGCTCACAGTACTCACAGAGGGAAGCAGTTTAGGAAAAACAGTGTCCAACACTGGGAGCCAGGATCCGGTGCCACGCTTTCCCCTTCTGCTCCGCAGACCCAGGCTGCGACACGCCACGATAACAGAGGAAGCCAAGCCTGATTCCACAAATCCCATCAGGTCAAATTAAGCAACACACACCGAGAGGCCAGTGGAGCACCGTCTGACTGCCGGATGACTGGTGAGTGACTGGACTCGCCACTGGACTCCACACCGGTTCTCCTTGCCTCTTTCTTGGGTTAAGAAAACTCTGAAAGTGGTACACAATTTTGGCAACAGTCTTTCTCCAGCAGCAGAAACACTGTGCTGCGAGCTAAGAGTGGGCTTTAAGGCGAGTGACTGGACTCATCACCGGACTCTGCACATCTTTCTGGGGTTAAGTAAACCCTTAAAGTGGTACACACCTTTGGCAACAATCTTTCCCCAAGCAGCAAAACCCCTTTTATTGGTTCTGTCTCCCTCTCTACGCTAAGTCGCTGCTACACATTCGGCCAGGGGCAAAACAAACCTTCTTACCTCTGTGGGCCCCACTTGGGGTGGATCCTGTAAACATTCAAGCATACCTCATTCACCACGCTACCAGGCCCCCCCAATGATACGCGGGACACGCGAGCTGCATAGTACGTCTTACTTTATTCCTGCATACATTCTAACTGCCCGTTCTTGCCTGGCTTGATGTTTCATGTGTGCCCGTTTGTCGGACTCTATGCAGTGTCTGACCACCGGCAGTTCCGGATCCCGTTCTGACAGGGTGATGATTTCCGTCCATCCCACCGGGAGTGGTTGCAGGTGGTGGACCACATAGTTGATGTATGCGTCTGCTAGGGAAGGCTGCGCACCTGCTGGGCCTGTGGTGTGGCAGGATAGGTATACTGCCGGATTGTCCTCCTTGCCGGGGCGTGTTTGATGACAAACATGTAGTCTTGTAGGCATAGTCCCCACTTTGCTACTCTAGGAGGCATCCCCGCCTTGGGGTCCCCGTAGATGGTCAGTAGGTCCTGATGATCTGGTATTATTGTGAACTCCTTGCCATATAGAAATAAGTGGAAATATTTGCAGGCCCACACCACCGCCAGGCTTTCTTTCTCCACCTTGGAGTATGCTTCTTCAGTGGGTGTGAGTCTCCTGCTGACATAGGCCACTACAAAGATACTAGATGGCTCCGTCGTGTCCCTTTGGGTGAGAATAGCTACTAGCCCTAAAGGGCTGGCGTCAACGACTTCGGTGTCCCTCCTGGCGTCAAAGTACGCCATGTCTTCTGCCCTGGTAATCGCATTGCGAATGGTTTTGAACACTCTCTGGCAGTCTTCCGACCACTCGAACGGTTGGACTTTTCGAGTGAGTAGGCGTAGCGGGTTGCTCACGGTGGCATAATCTTTCAGATACCTAGAGCAGTAACTGGCCAGGCCAAGGAAGGAACGTAGTTCTGTCGTGTTCTTGGGGCTCTGTGCCGTGTTGAGGGCCGCCACTTTTTCCGGGTCAGGGCACATCCCTTTGTCAGAGAAGATGTGTCCAAAGATTCTTAAAGAACCTTTGCCGAACTCACATTTATCTTTATTTAGCGTGAGACCCGCTGCCTCCAGCGCAGCGCACAGACGGTGTAATGCCATGTCGTGTTCTTCTTGCCAAACACAAGGGGCCTCATTACGAGTCAGGCGTTAAGGGGTTAACGGCGCCGTAAACGGGGCCGACCCTTAACGCCTGATTACAAGGTCCCTTAGCGCCATGGTGATTTTAACGCCTGCTTTTTGCAGGCGTTAAAATCCATGGCGCTAAGGGACCATGGTGCTAATTACGCCACCGTAATTTACGGTGGCGTAATTAGCGCCTTCCCCACTCCCATTATGCCCTATGGGGCAAAAATGGGAAGGGTAAAATGGGAAATGGGGATTTAACGCCCCACTCACCTTGGAATGGGGCGGTAAATCCGCCATTCACCCTGGTGTAAACGCAGTTTACACCATGGTGGTAAGGGTATGACCCAGGCGGTAACTTACCGCCTGGGTCGTAACGAGGCCCAAGGACATCATCTGAGTAATTCAGACAGTTTGGGACATGCCGGATGACTCAGTGAATTTCTTCCTGGAATATTTCCGTGGCGGATGATATGCCGAAACTAAGTCTCTTGTACTGGAAGAACCCTAGGTGGGTTACACATGTGATGCATCTGGATTCAGGACTTATTTCTATTTGGTGGTATCCTTTGGTGAAATCTAATTTGGAGAATACCTTAGCTCCATGAAGGAGGTGAATCATGTTGGTTATTTTCGTGGCTTGATGTCTCTCTCTTTCGATCACCACATTTGTTCTTCTCATGTCCACGCATAGGCGTATCGACCCGTCAGGTGATTTTTTTGGGACGGGGACTATTGGTGATACCCATGGTGTTGGGCCTGTGACGGGTTCAATGACTTGTGATTTGATTAGCTTGTCCAGTTCTTCCTGAACTTGTCTCTCTATGTTCACGGGTATTCCCCCAATAGTGCTGGGCTACTGGTGGGACTTTGGGGATGATGTGCAACTGGACTCTCCTATTTTTCGGTTTTCCTAGGCCTTTGAAGAGTTTTGGGAATGTTTCCTCTATGGCCTCTGGTCTGGCGAAGTATTTATGTGCCATTATCTGATATAGGATATGCACCAGGCCCATGTCGACCGCCGCCTTGAAGCTCAAAATGCATCCACTGTTGGCTTCTGTCTTCAGTATGTGCAGCAGGATTTTTGCGATGTGAGTCTTATGTGCCCACCAGGCCGTGATGGTGCCTTTGCATGGCAGTGGCGTGATTGCGCCGTAGGGATATATGTCCACTGTGGCCTTGCGTGTTCTTGGTGGTCAAGTTAGGGAGTTGAATGCCTGTTCACTGATGATGTTGACAGTGGCTCCTGTGTCTATGAGGAATTCTAGAGGCCTGTCATTTACTTGTAGTGTGCAGACAGGGCTGTGTTTGGTGGCAGTGTCATTGTAGAGGGCCCAGACATACCCTTTTTTCCTCTGCTCCTCTTCCGACGATGGTTTTTCACTGCTGGATGGAGAACACATTTCGATATATCGCACAAATCGTCGTCTCTGGCTGCGTCGCGACCAGTCAGTTGGTCGCCTTTCCTCCCGGGTGTAGGTGACTGTTTCTTTTCTCCTCGTTGTTGGTTTCTGAAGTCATTCTCTGGTTTTAGGTCTGGTGGGCTTTGTTGGGAGCTCCTTCTGCGCTCCTGGAACCCTCGCCTGCCTGACGTGGGCATAGGTGCATTTTTGCATACGGCCCTGAAGTGGTCCATCCCTCCACACACGGAGCATTGTTGATCCACCGCAGGGCACTCCCCCACGTGTGGGTATTCGTACCTGCACCTGTATCGTGCTGCCTGCGGGGGCTTTCCTCCTGAGGGCGTGGTGGCGAATAGCCGGTTGATCGACTCCATGGTCAACGACGTTGTATGGTAATCTTACCCAGACTGTCGATCTGCGATTCTATGGCTGCTTCCATTCTGGGTAGGGCTAGTATTTCTTCCAATGACCTTTGCTTCTGGAGTAGCTGCTTCCTAAATGGTTGGGATATGCTGACAGCTATTACTTGCGATCTCAGCGCCTCCTCGTTAGAGTACCAATGAAATTCGCAATATTTGAGTTTAATGCGAAGTCGCATCACAAAGTTATCAAGGGACTCCCCTCTTTCCTGCCTCGTGGTGTGGAATGCGTGCCGCTCATAGTCGATATTGGTATGTGGGGCAAAGTACTCCAATAGCTTGAGGTGTAGTTCATCATAAGTTGCTCTGTTTAGGTTGAGCAGTTCTCCTGCAATGTCCCTGACTGCGGGCTCTACAGCCATTGACAGCGTGTTTTTTAGTCTTGCGTCATCCGTGAGGCCGATGGCCCCCCACATACAATTTGAAATCTCTGAGCCAAATGGCCCATCTAGGGCCTAGGTTGATGGTGTCTCGCAGATCAAATTGGTTTGGCATGTGCATAACTTGTGCCGATCCACTCGTAGCTGGTGGCTGGGTGGTGGCGTCATTCGCTGCTCCATCGGTTCTGGATGAGGAAGCCAATGATGCTACTAGGTCTGACATAGTGCTGTCGTATGGCTGTGTTCTGGATATATGTATGGGGCTTTCGGGGGGGGGGGGGTCCCGGGTGGTGTCTGTAGTGACACTGTGGTTGCTGTGGATGTCTGCCCTCTCAGGGGGCTGCTTACCATGGTATGAAGTGTCCTGAGCAGTATCTCCAGCAGTTTCCGGTGGTTCTTTTATTTATTTATTTATTTATTTCTCTTCTGTCCTGGCTTTGGGAAGGGCGTATCCCTTTGTTCCCTGGTCTCTTACCTTTCAGGTAGCTGTTTCTTCGCTTGCCCTCCAGGCACCTCTCCAGTGTGTGCGCTTTTGGAGGCTCTGCTGTCTCTCCTGCACGAGCCTGAGCTCGTGCTTCGTAATGCTGTACTTTCAGCCTCTCCCCCGGTTCTCTGGGTGCTTGACACATGGGCCTGTGAGGCGGTCTCCTCGCCCGCTCTGCTGCTACACGGGCTGATGCACTAGGCCGTGTGTGGCTGGGAGCAAGGACCGCCGTTGCGGTAGTAGCCTTGACTGGAGCTGCTTCGGCAGTCCTGCACTTTGCGCTGTGTCTGCACACGTCCGCCTGGCCGCCCACTTGTGGCTGTTAGGCAGAATCCTGTGCAGTTCCCTTAGGGAGAACTACAGAAGATTAAGACTACTGGTATGAGCAACAAATCCCCTTTGGTATCAGTCTGTACCACAAAGATTTAGTTGGTAGCTGTGGCTAAGCAGTCAGACTTATCTCAAGAGGGAGATGAGCAGTATTCAGGGTTTACACCATAGGACTACACTACAATGGTAAAAGGAAACACTGACCAAAGCTTTGTATTAAAAAGAATATATATATTTATTTTACACACTCCTAGTTAAAAACACAAATCACAGTTATTAAAGCAAGTTAAAATCAGTCAAGACAAGTATACAGAACTCCCCGGTTAAATTGTAGACAAGTTTGAGCAAGAGTGAAAACTGAGCAAAACGGCACAGTGATAACCAAACACAAAAGGCACTCTATCAACTTCTCACAAACGAGGGAAAGAACAAGTTATACAGGAATATACTCTTAGGCACCCTAGCAACACTTCCCAATAAGATTATGAACCAGTTTAAGCAAGGCAGTACTTAAGCATGTATAATACTGAGGTGAAAACTGAGCAAAACGGCCCTTCACAAGTTTTAAAAGTGGGAAGGAAAAGGTGGTTATAAGAGTTAGGTGCACCATCACATTTCTAGGTGAGAAGCAATCTAGAGAGGGCAGTTATAACAGATTCAGCCAGAGTCAATAGGCCTGTGCCAGAGTCAGTGATACAGCGCAAAGAGCCCTGGAGCAAAATGTTCTTGTAGCTGCAGTCAAGTCTTTGTTAAACGATTCGAAAGGTTGGTTGCAGAAGGTGAAAGACAATGTTAGATGATAGGGGCAGCCAACCCAGCAGGTAGGTAAAGGGTTTAAAACACCTTTAGCATTACCAAACGAAAAGGGAGGCCCTACTGAACAAAGTACCTTAAAATGTAGAACAGGCTCCTGCGGTGGCGGTTGTTCCTGGCAGTTCCTGCAGTTCTGGAGATCCAGCAGAGGAACAGAGACTCTCGTCGTGGAGGAAGGTTCGAGTTACTGCACTGCCCTGGGATGAAACCAGCCGCGGTGCTGCCAAATGAAATAAAAGGTACACTCCTTTAAATCGCGGTCCGGGTGGACGGGTGCCTGGCTATCCGGTCTCCGAGTGCAGGGCACTGGCTATTCTACCAAGTCAGGTCCTGGAAGGCGATTGGCAAACTGGTTGAACCCACCAGTTCAACGGAAGAAGGCTCTTGCAGATGAAGATCTTCTCTCTCGCCGTGTGGAGAAAAGTGGTGAGACGCTGCAGCAGGGCTTCACTGGTGGTTCAGTTGGTGCAGATGTCTTTGGCTTCTCTCCTCTTCAGCTTCTTAGTTTCAGTGGCGACGTCTTGCTCTTCCAGTCCTCAGGACCCTGCTCTTATGCAAAAAAAGATCACCATTCATACAGCCTAGCTGTCACTCACACAGTGGAGTGGTTATCCTGGCGGGAGACCCTCTAGCCTATCAGGGCAGAGTGCGACATGGGTTGCTGAGGCAACCCTGTCCAGGGGTCCTACTCCCCCTCCCACACAATGGGGCCACTCCAGACTCAGTGGCGCCGAAAGGAGGGCTTCTTGGCAGAAGCCCGCCAAAAGGACAAACAAAGGATCCCTGACCTGGGTTAGGATCTTAGAGAAAGACACTAGAAAGAATTTATATAAAAGCTCTGGCAAATAAAACCTACCAGAGTAAAGTTAATATAAAAATAAACCAGCGGTATGTTAGAGGCTGTCAGTAAATGTGGTAGCCTCGAACAATGACAAAATCCCATAGGGAAATATTCATGGTCGAATATTTTTGGTAGTAACCACTGCCACCAGCCAGAAACCTTTGAGAGAGGAACTGTACGGTACCCTCTCGAAAATGAACATAAGGGAAAAACTATTAACCCTTGCCAGTACCTCCATAGTAAGATGGTTTGTACTGGTTTTGTTCATAAAGAGTGACTAGTAAAGTCAATTGGGACTTTACATGCCCTGGGAGACAGTAGTCAGTCCCAGGGTATGGAGTCTATATTTAGGGGTCGCTACGACACCCCTGTATCACTGCACAGAGGGTGCTGTGTAACACCTGTGGATAAAGATGGTTCCTATGAGGGTGAGATAAACCCCATAGACATTAAACACAAAAATAGCCTAGAACACACATAGCAACTATTCCTAAGAGTGGGAAAAAGAGTCTCACTCTTAGCATAAGAAAAAACCAAACCCTTCAAATCCAGCAAAGCTGCTGGGGGACTCTATAGGTAAGGGAAATTAGCCATAGAATGAGACTTCTCCCTAACACTGGCCCCCCTTCTACCCCCCCCAGACTAAGGGACAGGAGAATCTAATCCTCTCCTGGATGTGTCTCTTATCTCTAGTCGGTTATAAACATACAAGAGAGACATCAGCATTTTGGTGGTGACATCCTGACCTGTGCGCAATGGTAAAATCAAACTCTTGGAGGCAGATTGACCATTTTAGCAGTTTTGGGTTTTCCCCTTTCATTTGCATCAACCATCTCAAGGGCTGTTGGTATGTTTGAATACTGAAAGTAGATCCATACAAGTATGGTCTAAACTTCTTCAAAGACCACACAATCGCAAAACATTCTCTCTCAATAATTGCCCACCTTGTTTCAGGTTCCTTCAGTTTCCTACTGATGAAGCAAATGGGCTGCTCCCTACCTTTCTCATCCAGTTGACTGAGAACTGCACCTATACCTATATTGGAAGCATCTGTTTGCACAATGAAGGGTTGGTGGTAGTCAGGAGCTCTGAGAACTGGAGCTTGACAAAGGGCTTTCTTCAGACTTTCAAAGGCCTGATTGCACTCTTCATTCCATTTGACCTTTTTAGGGAATTTTGGAGAGGAGATTACATTCAGAGGAGAAGCTATAGATCCATAGTTATCAATGAAATTCATGTAATACCCAGTGAGGCCTAGGAAGGCTCTCACCTGGGTTTGAGTAGAAGGGGTTGTCCAATTTTGCACAGCTTCAATCTTGCTGAGCAAAGGCCTTATTTCACCTCCTCTTACCTGATGCCCAAGGTAGACCACTTTACTCTGACCAATTTGACATTTACTTGCCTTTATGGTCAAATGGGCCTGTTCAAGAGCCTGCAAAACATATCCTAGGTGGTCAACATGTTCTTTCCAAGTAGGGCTGAACACTGCAATGTCATCCAAGTATGCCATGCAGAAGTCCTCCATCCCATTCAGAACCTGATTAACCATCCTTTGGAATGTAGCAGGTGTATTCTTTAGTCCAAAAGGCATAACCTTAAAGTGGTATAAGCCAACTGGGGTGGAGAATGCAGTTTTCTCCTTGGCATGGTCAGTCAGGGCTATTTGCCAATAGCCTGACGTGAGATCAAATGTGCTGAGGAACTTGGCTGAACCAAGTCTATCCATCAGCTCATCTGTCCTTGGCAATGGATGGGCATCAGTCTTAGTGACTGCATTTAGGGCTCTATAGTCGACACAGAATCTCAACTCCTTGGATCCTGCTTTTGGTACTAACACAACAGGGCTAGACCATGGACTAGTAGAGGGCTATATTACCCTGAGATCAAGCATCTTGTTGACCTCTCCTTTGATGTGGGTTCTTACATTTGCTGACATCCTGTAACCCCTGCTTTTGACAAGTAAACAGTCACCAGTATTGAAATCATGCTGGCCCCAACGGGTCAAGCCTGGTGCTAGAGAAAACAGAGGGGCAAATTGATTTAACAAAACTTTGCACTCCTCCTGTTGTTCAGGTGTCAGATAACTACTTCTACTTTCTCATCTAAAGGTATGCCTCTGAGGAGGTCAGGTAGAGGTTCACTCTCCTCCTCCTCTTGAGCTGAAGCTATAAGCAAAGCTCCCAGTTCTGGTCTCGAGACATAAGCTTTTAGACGGTTGCTGTGAAAGACTCTAGGAGCCTTAGGATTGCCTAAATCCACCAGATAGTTCACCTCTCCAAGTTTTCCCACAATCTTGAAGGGTCCCATCCATTTGTCCTGCAAGGCCCTCTGCCTTGTTGGAACCATAACAAGAAGTAGCTGGTTTTGAGCGAACTCAACCATGTTGGCCTTCTGGTCACGCCAATGCTTAACCAGAGCCTGACCTGCTTTCAAGTTATCACTTGATTCAGCCATCATGTGTGACATTCTCCTCCTATCACATAGTCAGTGACTCTGACTGGTGTGGGGGAAGGAGCACTCTCCAACCCCTCCTTGATCAGGGTCAATGGACCTCTGACCGGATGGCCATAGAGAAGTTTGAAGGGACTGTAACCCACTCCCTCATGAGGGACTTCTCTATATGCAAAGAGAAGGCATGGCAGTAGAAGATCTCACTTTTTCTTAAGGGGGTTCTCTAAAGCTCCTATCATTCTTTTCATGGTGCTGTTAAACCTTTCTACCAACCCATTTGTCTGGGGGTGGTATGCGGTTGAGAACTTGGAGGTAACTCCACAGTTTTTCCACATGGCCTTCATGTAGTGGGACGTAATATTTTGACCCCCTGTCGGATATTACCTCCTTAGGAAACCCAACCCTGGTAAAAATACCAAGGAGGGCCTTAGCTACAGCCTGAGCTGTAACAGTTCTCATACGAATTGCTGCATGGTACCTACTAGCATGGTCTACTACAAGTATGAACCTGTTGCCCGAAGAAGTTGGAGGGTCAAGAGGACCGACAATGTTGATTCCCACCCTCTCAATGGTACTCCCACCACAGGGAGAGGCACTAAAGGTGCCACGTTCTTGGAGCCATCTTACCAGAAGTTTGGCAGGTGTGGCAACTCTTGCAATACTTATCTACTTCAGCCCCCATTTTAGGCCAATAGAAGTAGAGAGAGAGCCTCTCCTTGGTCGTCTTGAAACTTAAGTGACCAGCCAAAGGTATCTCATGGGCTAGTTGCAAGAAATGGAGTCTGTTCTCTTGGGGCACTACAAGTCTTTTGTAGTCTCCAGGGATTGACTCTGTCGGTTCACTATAGAAGAGGCCATCTTCCCAGTGTAACCTATACTTCCCAGGTTCTTGCCCTTCAAGCTGAGAAGCTGCCTGGTGGCGAAGACCTTCCAGAGTTGGACATTCTCTTTGTCCCCTACTGAAATCTGCCCTGTTGGGGCCGCCTTATGCCAGTAAAGACTGCAGCTCAGGATTGTCCACAGGGTCCAGATCTCCAATAAGCTCCTGGCCTTCTACTAGATCTGAGTCCTCGGGCTCTAGTTCAACCACACAGAGTTGTACCTCACTCTCAGCCTCAGCTGAAGGAGGATTCACAGGTGTGATGTTGGGCAACCTAGGAGATTTCCTGGTTGGAAGCACTGGATTGCTTTCTGCGGTTTTCTTCTTAGAAGTCTTGGATTTCCCCCTTGCTTCTGGTGTTTTTGAAATAGGAGTTAGTAACTCCAGTGGAGTAGGAGTGATCACTTTGTCCATCATCTCCTCAGGAGAGCCCCTCAAGGTCCTCTCCCTTGCAGGTCTGGTGAGCTCCTGCAATCTTTTGCTGGGAGGTCTGGGAGTACTTGACACTACTCCCAGCTCCTTAAGGTCATTCCCTAAAAGAACCCTTCCATGCACTTCAGATTGCACACTAACAAGTATCCCCACAGTAATTTCATTGCACCGGATGAGAGCTGGTAATTGGGAAAGCATCTGCACAGGCCCTCCAGCTAACTTGGTGAGGCGTTTGGATGTCCTAGCAAAATCCTTCACCTTGAAAAAAGATTCATCCACCACAGTTATGCTGGCCCCAGTGTCTCTAATGGCAGGGGTCTGCTGACCATTTACTAGGACACTGTCTTTATAATACTCTTTAGTATTAGGAGGGATAGAATTATACACATCTAAATTCTGTTGTTCCCACCACCCTAGGGATACTAAAGATACACTAGCTGAGACTCTGATGAGGTCTTCAGCTAGTAGTTGAAAGTTTCCACTGGCCATATGTACTTCCTCCTCTGGAGCGAAGGCTAAGGAGACAGTGTGGCCCCCTGAAGGTTTACCCTTACATCTGGGATCCCCTTTCACATGATCAGTAGAGCCACAAACATAACATTTCCCAAATGTCTTTATGAATGGGGGCTTGTTCTGACCTCCTTCTGGTCTGGGACCAGAAGGTACACCACCCTGATTAGGTTTCCCTTGTGGCTTACCCTTATAATTATGTTTGGGGGCCTCTTTGGAATTGGAATTATTTGAATTCTCTTTGTTGTCTTTCTTAGGCTGCTTTCCCTCATCATTTTTCTGAGTGACCCCTGAATCCTTGTGAGTAGCCCTGTTGGCAACCCACAAATCAGCAGACTTAGCTAGTTTCTTAGAATCTAGTTCTTTTGAATCAGCCAAGTGCTGTCTGAGCTCAGGAGAGCAGGCATCATAGATAGACTCCAACATTACAAGATTTCTCATTCCTTCATAAGTCTTCACCCTGTAACCCTAAATCCATCCCTCTATGTTCTTCAAGCATTCATGCACCCACGTAGCCCAAGGGCTAATATGCTTTTTGAGGGTCCCAAACCTCTTAAGGTACTGGGAAGGAGTATTCCCAAATCTAGATATTAAAGCTAGCTTCAAACATTCATAATCCATCCTATCCACCTCCCCCAACTCCATTACCACATCAGATGCAACAGGCGGGAGCCTAGAGTATAACCAGGGGATCAACTGATTCCCTGTGATATCCTGGAGCCCATGATTGTATTCAAACATAGCTAACCAATCTAATACATCCAACTTGGGTTCATACATACCCACAATCTCTTTAGGCATCTGGGCTCTTTTTGGACTGGAAGATCTAGAGGATTCGGGGAGAGAAGCATTTTCCAAAGACAATTTCTTCATCTCTAGCTCATGATTGAGTCCAATTCTTTGAGCCTTAGTTCCTGGTGTCTCTGTTCAGTTTGGGCACTAATTCTTTTGAATTCTAGCTCAAGTCTCATTTTTTCTAGGGTGATAAATTCAGGACTTAATGTGGGACCTGGCAATGGTCCAGTAGCCACAGGTTGAGGCCTTTGAACAGGCAGTTGGCCAGAGCGGGTGACATTGTTATCCTCCTCTTCCTCATCTGCTTCAACAATAAAATCATCAACATTATCATCCTCAATGTTTGCTACATTTGCTGGAAAAGTAGACACTACAGCCCCACTATCCAGACTTTGTTTTTCTAACAGTCTATCAATCATTTCTGATTTCTTGCCTTTGACAGGAAGACCTTTCTGTCTACACAGATCCCTTAGATAATTGGCAGTATTAGTAAGGAGTGTGTCCTGACTGTAACTTTCCATACTTTGACTTTGTTTAGAATGAACTTTTTTGTGATTGTTAGCCTTGTGGTTAATTGAACCAAGGTACTAGCAGCACTCTAAAATGTAAATCCAATACTTTTATCCTCACCGCTGTACACCAGTGTTAGGCAGAATCCTGTGCAGTTCCCTTAGGGAGCACTACAGGAGATTAAGACTACAGGTATGAGCAATAAATCCCCTTTGGTATCAGTCTGTACCACAAAGATTTAGTTGGTAGTTGTGGCTAAGCAGTCAGACTTAGCTCAAAAGGGAGATGAGCAGTATTCAGGGTTTACACCATAGGACTACAATACAATGGTACAAGGAAGCACTGATCAAAGCTTTGTATTAAAATGAATATATATATTTATTTTACACACTCCTAGTTAAACACATGAATCACAGTTATTAAAGCAAGTTAAAATCAGTCAAGAAAAGTATACACAACTCCCTGGTTAAATTGTAGACAAGTTTCAGCAAGAGTGAAAACTGAGCAAAACGGCACAGTAACAACCAAACACAAATGGCACTCTATCAATTTCTCACAAGGGAGGGAAAGAACAAGTTATACAGGAATATACTCTTAGGCACCCTAGCAACACTTCCCAATAAGATTGTGAACCAGTTTAGGCAAGCCAGTACTTTAGCATGTATAATACTGAGGTAAAAACCGAGCAAAATTGCCCTTCACAAGTTTTAAAAGTGGGAAGGTAAAGGTGGTTATAAGAGTTAGGTGCACCAACATATTTCTAGGCGAGAAGCAATCTAGAGAGGGCAGTTATAATAGATTCAGCCAGAGTCAATAGGCCTGTGCCAGAGTCAGTGGTACAGGGCAAAGAGCCCAGGAGCAAAATGTTCTTGTAGCTGCAGTCAAGTCTTTGTTAAACGATTCAAACGGTTGGTTGGAGAAGGTGAAAGACAATGTTAGATGATGGAGGCGGCCAACCCAGCAGGTAGGTAAAGGATTTAAAACACCTTTAGCACTACCAAACGAAAAGGGAGGCCTGGCGGAACAAAGTACCTTAAAATGTAGAAGAGGCTCCTGCGGTGGCGGTTGTTCCTGGCAGTTCCTGCAGTTCGGGAGATCCAGCAGAGGAAGAAAGACTCTCGTCGTGGAGGAAGGTTCGAGTTACTGCACTGCCCAGGGATTAAACCAGCCACGGTGCTGCCAAATGAAATAAAACGTATGTTCCTTTAAATCGCGGTCCGGGTGGACGGGTTGGTGGCTGGCTATCCGGTATCCCAGTATAGGGCACTGGCGATTCGAGCAAGGCAGGTCCTGGAAAGCGATTGGCAAACTGGTTGGCCCCACCTGTTGAAGGGAAGAAGGCTCTTGCAGATGAAGACCTTCTCTCGTTGTGTGGAGAAAAGTGGTAAGACGCTGCAGCAGGGCTTCACCGTTGATTCAGTTGGTGCAGATGTCTTTGGCTTCTCTCCTCTTTGGTTTCAAAGTTCCAGTCGCAACGTAATGCTCTTCCAGTCCTCAGGACCCTGCTTTTATGCAAAAAGATCCCGATTCATACAGCCTAGCTGTCACTCACACAGTGGAGTGGTCATCCTGGCGGGAGACCCTCTAGCCTATCAGGCCAGAGGGCGACATGGGTTGCTGAGGCAACCCTGTCCAGGGGTCCTACTCCCCCTCCCACACAATGGGTCCACTCCAGACTCAGTGGGGCCGAAAGGAAGGCTTCTTGGCAGAAGCCCGCCAAAAGGACGAACAGAGGATTCCGACCTGGGTTAGGATCTTAGAGAAAGACACGAGAAAGAATTTATATAAAAGTTCTGGCAAATGAAACCTCCCGGAGTAAAGTTAATATAAACATAAACCGGCTGTATGTTAGAGGCTGTCAGTAAATGTGGTAGCATTGGACAATGGGAAAATCCCATAGGGAAATATTTGCAGTTGAATATTTTTGGTAGTAACCACTGCCACCAGCCAGAAACTTTTGAGAGAGGGACTGTACGGTATCCTTTCGAAAATTACCATAAGGGAAAACTATTAACCCTTGCCAGTACCTCCATAGTAAGATGGTGTGTACTGGTTTTGTTTATAAAGAGTGACTAGTAAAGTCAATGGGGACTTTACATGCCCTGGGAGACAGTAGTCAGTCCCAGGGTATGGAGTCTATGTTTGGTGGTTGCTACGACACCCCTGTGTCACTGCACGGAGGGTGCTGTGTAACACCTGTGGATAAAGATGGTTCCTATGAGGGTGAGATAAACCCCATATACATTAAACACAAAAAATAGCCTATAACACACATAGCAACTATGCCTAAGAGTGGGAAAAAGAGTTGTGATGGGTCCCTCCGTCGGATGCCGACCACCGGACGTGCACCGACGTGCTAGCACAGCTCGAATAGCAGACCTCAGTACGGTGCCGGATCCGTTTCTGTTACGCTCACCTGGTCTCTGCGGAGGCATTGGGGCACGGTTGCAGCCCTCCCGGGGGTGAGGTTGCTCGGATCTGACTTCTCCCTCTGCGCTTATGTGTTGACTGGTGGCCCTAGGACGGATGTTCTAACCTTGTCTTTCTTCTTCTTCACAAGGTCAGAGTTCGTGGATGCGGAGTGCAGTGCTGCGGCGTCGGGATCAAGATCACTGGATATCAGGAGATGAGTCTGCAGATGAAGCGATGAAGCACCGGTTTCCTGGAGGTGAGTATGCAGGAGGACGCCTGGTTTCAAAGGTAAGTAAACTGGTCCAAGCGGCGCTGAGCATCACGTTGCATGCGAGTGCACAGTAACGTGAAGCACCGGCCTTATGGATGGAGCAGCTTATATAGCTGAGCTTCTGAAGCCACGCCCACCAGGTTCAGCCTGCCTACCACACCCTGCCACACCCGATGAGTCAGCACATGAAGACCAGGCCTAGGGAGGCACACCCAATGAGTCAGCACATGAGGCTGTTCTCTGGAATAAAGGCTTTCAGCTCCTGGAAAGTTCTTGTAAAATAAAAGCACTCCTGCACTGAAATAAAGTGTTCCTGCTCACATCTCTATATGAGCCTGGCGCCAAAGGCGCCAGGACTGAGTCCAGCCAGGGCCCCTGTGTTTATAGGTCCCAAATGGACATAAGTGAGTCAAGTGACCCATTGCCCCCATCACTAGATGGTGGGGTTTTTGTGTTCCTGGGCTCGTCGCCATTGTAAACATTCGAGCATACCTCATACACAATGCCGCCAGGCCCCCCCCAATGATATGCGGGACACGCAAGCTGCATAGTATGTCTTATTTTATTCCTGCGTACATTCTAACTGCCTGAAATTCCCCATGCCCCCTCCCTAACCCTAACTTCACTTCCCTCGCCTTGAGGCCACAATAACGACCCTCCCACATAACGATGTGGGACGCTCTTAACTTGAGCGTTACAGTACATCCTGACAGACCCTAATACATTAGCTCCTCCAGGACCCATTTGTGAGACAATTATGGCTACAACTCTGCACATGGGATTGCTACATGCTGAAATCCGATTACAATAATGAGTTGACCACCGCCCTGTTTGAGGGACGAAAATGCTAATGGTGGCGTAGAAGTCACACTGCTACTGCCCTATGCGGAATAATGTACATAAGGATGTAATGACAAGGATGCCAAAGTCTCATCACATGTGATGTATCTGCTTTGTCAGGATGTTTCTTAATTGTGTTGGTTTTTACAAGGCTCTTACTTGCTGCCTAGGCTAGTGCCCAGAAAACTCTACAAGTTAGTATTCCTCCTTCTGTTGGGCAGGGCCTCAGTCATTTCTTTCTTTGCCTTTTCCTTGGACAGACGTTCTGCTTTTCCTTCCTTGGCTACGTTGTCCCTTATTCTCTCTTTGGGGTATGCTTCTGCTATCTTACAACTCAGGTTATCTCCTCCTCCCGCTTCCCTGGTGTTCTCTCTTGCTTTTCTTTTGAGCGTTGTTTGTTCTCTCTCTGGAATGCTCTTTCAGTTTACTTACATTCTCCCTTCTCCCACATCTCTTCCTCAATTGTTTTCTCTTCTGAGGCTCCTTGGTTCCTTTCCCCCGCTTCTGCTTAAGCGGTGTACCTCTCCCTCCTCACTGTGGTGCAATGCTCTCTTACTTCTGATCGCTCCCCCTCTGGTCTTTATGTCCTTCCACGACACGTTTCTGTTCACTATTTCCTTGTCTTACTCCTCACTGGTGTTCTGGTTGTTCCACTTTCCCAGTCTCCCTTGCCCAGCCCACCTTCCTTCTTTCCAGTTATCAGCCACTCCAGCCTCATATCTCCAACTTCCAACGTTATGTCTTCGTCCAACGTGCTCAGTCTTCTCCACATGTTCCTTTTCCAAAGTAGGTCTTCCATACTTCTACCCCATTTCTGGCTCTGTGCTACCCCTCCTCCATACTCACTTTCTTCACCAACCCAACTCCTGCTTCCAGCTTTCCAGGGCCGCACTTTGCTCACTCTTGCTTTACCCTCATTCTCAGGTTGCGCTACGTCCACGCTTCGGAACCTTTAAGAGCTGAGGAACATGACCCTTTGCGGCAAAGCATGCGCAGGCCAAGGGCGCAGTGTTGTGCGGAGCAGGAACACAGGAGACGCTGCCGTTTGATACATAACATGTTGCTCTTTGTCCATGCAACGGATACTTTAAGAGCTGAGGATCGGACCCTCTGCGGCATAGCCCACGCAGACCAAGGGCGCAGTGTTGTGTGACACAGGTGTTTGGCGACAAAGCGGTGCAGTGCAGAGTTCAAGTATGCTGTGCAGCCGTCGACCATCAGTGTTCGAAAGGTAAGAAAAGTGATGGAAGTGGAAGCAGCCATTACTAAACTACCCAGCCTTTGCGCGTACTTCCACCTATTTATTTGTGTATTTATATTGCGCTGAAAGCTCATGGGCATCATTGCGCAAACATGTAGACGCAAACGAAAACATATAGAAACAATACAAATTCCTACTTAGTTAATATGATCCCTATATTCAGACACATTTTCACCTAAACAGGTTTGTTTTCAGTGCTTTCCTTAATGTGCTGTAGTTCTTCTCTGGTCTAAGCGCCTCCATGCCCCCGGGCTGTGTGAGCACTTTACAAAAATGCAAATAAATAAATAAACTGTACTGGTAGGATATTTCACTTTTGGGCTGCTTTCACAGCGAAAGCCCAACTCAGACCATTGGACTTTTTTGTTGGGGGCAGTTAATCAGGTCCTGGGCCTCAGATCTTAGGTAACATCTTGGTACGTAGAGTGAGATCTTTTCCTTAAGGTATGCTGGAGCCTGTCCGAAAAAAAGCATATGTGTATCATCGTCATGTACCCAAACTGAATCCTGTCTTCTACTGTCAGCCAATGTAGAGCTTTCCTGTCCTCTGTTATGTGGTCCCTCCTAGCTTTTTCCTTTATTATTCTCACTGCACTATTTTGCAGGATTTGGCATCTGGTTGTGCATCCTTTACTGCGCCGATTAGGAGTGCATTGACATAGTCGAGCCTAGATACAATTATGGCCTTGGCTATGGTAGCACAGTTACCCTCCCTCAAGTATGGTCTAATGGACTGGAGTAGCCTGAGATAATATTGGCAGTTTTTGGTAAGGTGTGTAACCTGTGCATCAGCACCCATCAATGCTTCTAGGTATAATCCTAGCCTCTTCACCTTCACGACTACAGTAATCGAGGAGTCTTTGATATTAATGGTCCAACACTCTTCACTAAGCTTCGCTCGGGCTTGCAGGGAACTGAATATCATAAGCTCCGTTTTCCTTCCGTTAAGGCACATTCCGTTTTTCTCCATCCAAGTTTCAATGATGTTATAAAAGGACGCAACCTTGGTACAAACTTTGGCTTAACATCCGCACAGCTCTATCACCAGCTGGGTGTCATCTGCATAGTTCGTAAAATAGACTCTGATGTTATCGAGAACCATGCAGCGACACCTCAGGTAAAGATTGAACAGCATTGGTGATAAGCTTGCGCCCTGGGGAACGCCACTGTAAATGGGCGTTTCACTCGAGAATGCGTCACCCCAATGGATTTTGGATTTTCTATCTAATAAAAATGAGGCTACCCGTCTGGTTGTTTCAGGGGAGCAGTTACCTACATTTTCCAGGGCCCATTGTAGTTGTTGGTGGTCTAGGAGGTCAAACGCAGCGCTTAGGTCTAACAACATTAGCAAGCCGGACTTACCCTAGTCCATGATACTTAACATCTGGGTTTATAAGTCAAGCTTTGCTGTCTCAGTACTATGTGCTGCCCTGAAACCCGTTTGCTGTCTGTGTAGGATATCTTTAGCTTCTACAATTATTTGAAGTTGTGCCGTGGCTGCCTTGTCTAATACTTTTAACAGGAAGTTGCAATTAGTTATTGGCCGGAGGTTGCCTGGATCTTTCTGGTCTAGGCCAGGTTTTTTTGCGTGATGGTTACTCTATTTATAGTTTCAGGTATCTTCCCGTCTCTAAAGGACGCGTACACCATCTTAGTAAGCTAAGGGGCAAACATCTTATTGTCTAGTATCATCTTTGGCGAGAGCAAATTCTCTGCACACGAGGTGGGTGTCATGGAGGCTAATAACACTTCCATTTCCTCTGCTGTAATAGAAATGAATTTGAAACATTACTGGTTGTTTCGTGAAAGGACTCGCCTCAGTGGAGTAACATTACTGAAAATGTTGGGGGGGATATGACATCTGAAGAAAAGGTGCCCCAGCCAAATGAATGGGGACAACATGGTGTGGCATGAAAGTTGGGGGGGGACAAACACCCCTGTCCCCCCTAAAATTATGCCCATGGCTGGCCTACTCTGACATATTTGTTTCTGGGCACCGGCTTGTACTGTTCTTATTGTCTCTCTTGCTTTTTGTATTTTGTTAGAAAAAGCTTCCTGTACCTTTGCACAGTCCTCGGGTTGGAATGGAAGGTTTGGGTCAACGCTTTGTGTTTTTCAACCAATTTCAATATGTCAAACAACTTTCTTGTAGAATTGGTAGCTACTGAGATTTGGTAATTATAGAATTGTTTCTTTGCTTTTACAATGCTGTTTATTTTAGCATCTATCTGTGTCTTTCCATTTACTCCAGTTACCTTTTGTGTTTTTTTTTTAACCAACTGCTTTCTTTCCTCCTCTTTTCTTTTTTCGACAGACTCAGTTCAGGGTTAAACCATTTTTTATGGCCATTGTTTGCCCTGACTGTTTTGCCCTTGATAGGTGCTACCCGATCTATTTGTTTCTGGACCTGTGCATTATAGGTGTGAACTAGATTTCCACATGTATCACATGTATCACCCTCAGTGATGTCTGAGAGGATTTCCTTCATGCATTGCTCTAAGTGCACAAGGGTGATGTTCTTGAAGTTTCTACTCGGGGACCTTTTTTGCTCATTGTTTCTCTTTGGCAGTGGTTCAGGTGTTACTAAGGTGAAGTATACATTGGAGTGGTCGGACCATATGCATGGTGTGGTCCCTTCCATTCTAGTTTCAAGATTATGAGTAATGACCCAGTCTAATAGGTTACCTTGCGGTGTTGTGGACTCTGAGTTTATCACCTTATATTCGATGTTATTCAGTCCTTATTCAAGGTGCAATGCTTCTTTATCCTTAGGGTTCCCTCTCCATCTGTTAATGTCTCCCAGCAGCAACGTGGCTGTGTTTGGGCCCTTCAGATTGTTAAGCTGATGATTTCTTCGTTGAAGTCTGACAGCAGCGAGGGTGGTCTGTAGACCACTATCACGTTAATACAATTGTTGTTGGATGGTGTATGTTTTAAATGCAGAACTTCGCAGTCCTGGCATTGTGTTGTGGAGGTGAAAATATGAAAGGCGTTTCTGACTGTTATTGCCACGCCCCCCCACTTGTCTGTGTTCCCTGTTTTTATAGAAAATTGTGTAGCCCTCTGGCACCGCTTTTTCTACTGTGGGCCAGGTTGGGTCTTGAAGCCATGTATCTGATATGCACAGCATATCTATTTCATCTTCAACGATAGGATCGTGGATACATTGAGCATGTTTGTTCATAGATCTTGTGTTAAGCAAGCAGATTTTTATCTCATGGTTGTTGTTTTTTGTCCTAATTGCCCTTTCTATGGTTGTATTAACAGGTTTTCTGTTTCTCTTGGTTTTCTTCTTTTCTGTCTATGTTAATAGCATTGACTGACCTCTGTTCTCCCATATGGGTTGCCGTTATTGGGGCATCCCGGATCTGTGCTCTTTTTTTTCCTCCATGGCTTTCTGGACGTACTGTTGGATAATCGCTATTCTCTGCTGGTTTTGAATTTCCAGCTGTCCGGCTACAATGCTCATGTACCACATCCTTACCTTGGAGTGAGCAGTGCCCTGTCCGGTTTGGAGTAGGTCTGTGGTCTCTCCCGTCGATGACGGTGAGAACTGGCTTGGCTTCTGTAGCACTGGCGCTGAAGTGCCTGACGTTTCTTGAACACGCGTGCTGGGGCCCATAGTAACTGTAGTTCCCTTGCAGATATTAGCTGTCAAAGTTTGCAAAATAGCCTAAATGCGAGTGCTTTTTCTCGCTGCAGTGCTATGTGTACCAGTAACGCGGACAATATAATTGGAATGCAGTTACAAATATTTCGCTTGTCACAGTAGAAGAGTAGCCTACTTGCTGCAATGCGCTGGCGATCTGCCTACGGCTCTAACAATATCCAGCAGTAATCAATACTGTTCAGCAATGCACGCATGTTACAATCCCAATCCCTATTTACCTTAATCAATAGTTGCAGGAGTTCAGAGGGTTTAAACTAGGAAGCTGGCAGGACCGGCGAAGACTGGCTTGGCTTCTGAAGCGCCTGACCTAACCATCTGACATAACATACTCTGTCTCTGCACAATCCTAGGCTCCCCCCATCTAGTGTTTAGCTGTACTTTGCTAGATCAACTTTATTGTGGTTACTGTTTACTGTGCCTCTCCAGGCTCTCTCCCACTATCTAGGTCCCACCAACTGTTGTTACTGTTGCACTATTATCTGTGTCCCACTAGGCTGTCTCCCACTCTCTAGGTCCTACCCACTGTTGTTACTGTTGGACTGGCTTCTGTATCACACTAGGCTCGCTCCCACTCTCTAGGTTCCCACCCACTGTGGTTCCTGTTGTACTGTTATCTGTGTCCCACTAGGCTCTCTCTCACTCTCTTGGTCTCATCCACTGTGGTTACTGTTGTACTGTTGTGTCTCACCTGTCCGCTCTTCCTTGTGTTCCCTACTGTGTGACCCTAACCCCCCCTGCACATCCTGTGCTATGCAACATATGGCTGTGCATCTCTAATTCTCTCCTTCGCTCCCTCCTCCTACTACTTTCCTCTTTCGTTTCTCCCATCTTCTGTAACTGCTACTCTATCTCCTATCCTATCCCTCTCACTAAATCTGGATGGAAGAATTTCAAAAGGGACATCCTGGTCTCCAGCTCAGGCCTCCCTATCGCTGATACCTGCATCAGTGCTTCCCCCAGGCAGACTCTCAGCGACATCCTCTTTGTCATTCCCTCACCAAACCTATGTAACACTCATATGTTCTCGGCTCTCTCTCCTACCTCTTCCTCTCCTATTAATGGTGGCACTCGGGTGGAGGTCCTTTTGGCTTCCTTCCATTCCTCCAAGACCATCATTTATGTCTACCTGAATGGCTTGTCTTGGTCCAGGGCCCTCAGCGAAATCTCTTTTTTGATAGGGGTCTCCCGTGCCTTATCAACTTCCTTCTCCCCCTACTCCTACTAACTAGCACCTCTCTGGCTCCACTGCCACCTCCTTGTTCCGCCACCTCTCTGGCACCTTCTTCTTCCTCTCTGGCTATCATGCCACCTCTTGCTACCACCTCTGCCCTCTCTAGGGCCTCACTACCACTGCCGCTGGGTATACCTCAAGCCGGTACCCCACCCCGGAAGTCTTTCTAATGTGGCAACCTGCTCCATATCGCTACTCTCAACTCTCCCTCTGCTGTCAAACACTCCTCTGACACCTTAATGTCCTCGCTCTCACTGAGACATGGTTCATGGCCAGATCTGTCACAAGTTTTGACACTCTCCTCCCTGATGGCTACAAGATCCTCTGTGATGTGGGTCCCTGCTTCTGTCATTCCTACGCAGGCCTACACCTCCTTTGAATGCCTGTTCTGCAGGCTCGCTATCTCTCCTGGTCGCTCTCTTTCTGTAGCCACCACCTATAGGGCTCTTTGCCAGGTTGCCCTCTTCCCCTAAGAGTGGGCTGACCTCTCCTCTTCTCTCCTTGCCTCTCTACTTCTCATCCTTGGAGAACTCATCCACATGGATGTTTCTAATATCTCCTCTGGGCCCCTCCGCAACCTGTGCAACACTCTCTAGCCATTTTACCCACTGGTCCAACACACTCTGCCAGACACACCTTTGATGTTCTGATCTCCTCAGACACCCCCCTCTCTAACCCTCTCACCACTCCTCTCTCCTGGACTGACCACTTTCAGCTTTCCTTTCACCTGAAACTGTCTGTCCCCCAGGCAAAGCCTACCCCAGCACTACCACCTACCTTCACAATCATTCCGCCCATGAAGCGTGTGTCAGTGGATGCTTTTGCCTCTACGTTCTCTGCTCCTCCTACTCCTCCGGCTGACTCAACCCCTGACACAGCCCTCTCTAACCTATATCTTCCTATCTCCAAAACTCTTGACGTCCTTGCCCCTGTAATGAGAATCCATCTGAAGCCTTCGTCCAAGTGCAACTCTTGGTATGTCTCCGACCTCGCAACCCAGAAACACAAGTGTAGATTGGATGAGAGGAAGTAGAGGGCATCGGGCGCATCCTCTGACAAACTGGCCTGCCGCCTGCTCCAAAGGTAATACACTCTCTGTCCACATTGAAGCCTGCATCCCTGCGGCCTCTAGCAACACAGCCAAACTCTTTCAAATCTGCAAGGAGCTGACCAATCCTTCTACAGTATTCACCTCTGCTGTTCCTTCCCAGGCCCTCTGTACGGCTCTGGCTTCTCACTTCAATACTAAAACTCAGGACATCCTCTCTTCACTCTCCTCTTCCTCTTGCGGTCCCCCTCTGGCAGCCTCTCCCTCTCTTCCTCTTTTCTTCTCGTTCTCTCTGGCAACACCTGGCAAGGTTTCTAGATTATTCTGGACTGTCTATCCCCGATCCAGGACTGGTGCGTCTCCAAAGACCTCGGCCTTAATGCCAGTAAGACTGAGGTCCTTCTCATTGGGACCCCTGCTCCTGCTTTCCCTCTTTCACTCTGACCGCCCCTTGGGGCCTCTCCCTTCGCCTCCCTGTGAGGTAAAAAAACCTTGTTGTCATCTTCGATTCCACCCTCTCCTTCTCTCTGCACATCACGGACCTTGCCAAGGAGGCCCACTACCAGCTGCACCTCCTCAGAGGTATTCTTCCTTTTCTTACTTTCCCCCAGAAGCTCACTGTCTCTCAAGCCCTGGTTCTCTCTAAGCTGGACTACTGCAACAGCCTCTTTCTCATTCTTCCTTCCTCTACTCTCTGCCCTCTTCAAATAATTCAGAACAGAACTGCAAGACTTATTCTTGGCCTCAGGCCCAGGGACAGTATCTCTCCAGCCCTGAAATCTCTCCACTGGCTCCTGGTGGCTGCAAGGATCAAGTTCAAGACCCTCTGCATCACCCACAAGGCTTTCTGGGTTCGAGGCGCACACTACATCCAACTCTCTCTTCCAAAATACCTTCCTTCTCGAGCGCTTCGCTCAGCTACCTCCAACTCTCTGACGTTCAGAAGGGTCTCCAGGCAGAGAGTGGGGCTAGATCTATTTCCTCTGCAGGTGCCTCCCTCTGGAATGGCGTCCCTGTCCCTCCCAAACTTGAGCAGGACCACCTGAGGTTCCGGAAGTAGCTCATGACTTTCCTTTTCTCCTCTGCTTTCTCCCTTTCCCTGCCGGCGGTACCGACTGGTTGCTTGGCTACCCTCAGAATCTCACTGGGTTCCCGACTCCTCCAAGATCAGTCTCCCCTGCACTGCCTCCGGGTCTATTGTGCACTTGGGACTGTAACTGTAACCTCTACAGTCCCCTGCCTCCTTGCACTTACCCAGAGCAACGCTGTTCTGCCTGCACTTCCTCATTCCCTCTCCCTGACACTTCCCTGTCTCTCTTCCCCCTGCACTTGGTGCTGTCGCACGACACGATCTGAATGACACAAGGTCTAGAAAGATCGTTTGTCTAGTCCTCCTTCTGTCTTCCCTCCCTTGTCTTGTCGCGCCTAGAAACACTTATGGCCAGGCGCGTTATAAATGACTTATCATATCAGTATCCTCCCTCTGCCAGCCCCCCTCTCTCTCCTGCAGATTTTTCTCTTCTGTCCTCTCCAGGTGCCCACTGTTCTCTCTGGAAATAGGTTCTCATCATCTTCAACTACCTCCTTGACGCTTCCTCTTTTTAGGGATGGTCCCAGGATCTGATTGGCCTCCAGGGTAGCAGCCCAAGGAGGTTGGTCCACAAGTCATCCCGACACTGTGACCTTGGGTGGGCCCTGAGCTCTGCTGAAAATACCCCCTTTGTTTCTGCAACAGGCTGCAGTGCTTGCCGGCCCCAGTACCACTGCGAGTCCATCACTCCATCCTGTTACCCAATACCAGTGTCTCTTCCTACCTGAGCAGACAGGCCAGTGGGTTCCCTTGCAGGACACCTAAACCGTAGAAACCTCCCAATTCCTTCACTTCATACTGCTGCCAGCAGCCCTATCACTCCTGCAAAATTGCTTGGCCCTGCTTCCTCCACTGGTGGTCTTCCTGGATCTGACAGCAGGGTCCACACTTTGACTTCTAATTTGCTTTTTAACAGGCAGCGCTTAAAGCCCAGGGTGGCCAACAATGAACTCCCTCAACTATCCCACTTCCTCCCTCGAAGCCCAGAGCCTTCCATGTACAGGTATGGAGCCTTTGAGTGATACCAACCCCCACCGGATTGTTTTTCTTTTCCCTGGCAACAATCCACCACTGACCTCAATGTTCTCATCACAGCGGACTCCCTCATCAAAGCTGTGATGGTCACATAGGTGAATAATGCACCTTCTATACATTATGTCGTAAAAGGGTAGTATTTTTTCAAACCAGTCTTCTGAGAGTTAATGACTTGATTGGAGCTATAAGCATGGTACTGGTGTAATAGTAGTTACCCCGTCTGCCTTCCGCTGCTCGGTTTATAAGCACCATGTGTGTCCTCTACTGAAGTCCTGTTAAAAATAAGCATTGACAAAGCATACAGTTTGGGCTTGTATATAAGTATTAGGCAAGTGCCTTTCCCATGCTTACAGAAAAAGCCCAAACTGTGGGCATTACCAATGCTTGTTTTCTTTTTGTCTGTAATCTTCTCTTTAACCAGACTCTACTGTCCCACTTTTATGGCGCATGTCTGTTGAAAGTGGCTTCATTCAATGTGCATTCTGTGAGAGCTCCTTTCCGGCGTTTGATCCCTACATGCTCTCTCTAGAATGATTGGGGACAGACCCTCCTCTGTAGTGTGCAATACCCTGACTCAGGTCAATAAGAACAGGCCATCCAGGTGGCGAGAGGCTTCCTCTAGCTGTGCGCCAGAGCATTTGAGAGGCCAAATCTGATAAGGGAAGGGTGCCTATGTTTTCCCGAGCACCCCAGCAGGGGGGAGTTATTCGGCTTTGAGGAGTCCTTTGTATCCGCACACCAGTGCCAGTCCAGAGGCCTCCAGAGATACCGGCACTTGTGCAGAGGGCTCAGCTAACTACCGGGATAGGCACCAAGATGATTCACAGCTCTACCATCAGACAGTTGTCCAAGGGACCTGTTGTCTTTTTCACTGGGACTAGGCCTGATGGGGGCCCTGTATGCCCGAGTGCTACCGGGCTCAAGTCTGAGGGCACAAAGCCTCACAGAGCCCGCTCCAAGATCTATAAGAGCACAAGGCTCTCTAGCATGAGGCCAAAGTAAGCCTCCTTTTCAAAGGTCCACACCAGAGTCGGTGTTCCTGTGCGTTCCTTAATCTTTTGTCAGAGTGAGCTCCCACAAATGGCACCTAGGAGTGAAGGGTCTATTCCATGCTCATCGGAGGCAGAAACTCCATCCTCAGGGGAATGGTCTCCCTCAGAGATAGCCCCAGAATGTCATGAGCACTGCTCCCGAGAAGCCAAGTCAAGCCCAGCATCCCCGGAAGCAGGCTCACGACCCTCGTCCCCGGCTCCAGCAAACCCCTATTGGGGCTCTTTGGACCATGTCCTGGCGCCTCTGGCGCCAGGCTCATAATTCTTGCAAAGGTGCTTGGGTGGACCTACCTGTAGCAGACCATGCTGCATACTCACCTTTGCAAATGCTGGCAGGATGAAGTCCCCAGCCTTCTGCTGGGAGGAACTATTCCCTGAACTGGGACTACTTTCTTACCTGGGTGGGTTGGTGCCACTCCTTAGCTCTGGAACACAGGAACTCTTTTACCTGGGCGAGGCTGAGGAAGAAGACACCCAATCACTCCAACACTATTTAAACCACACCCGATTGGGAAAACGTGCTTCGCGTTATTGTGCATCTGCAGCAGGACGCTCACCGAGTCAGCTCCAGCATTCCAGTGACATCTCCAGCTTCAGCTCAGCAACCTGTGGAAGAAAGACACGAGAACACTGGCGTAACAGGGGCCCCCGCAGCCCCCGCGGTGCGGGGGGGCCCGTGGTGTGGGGGGCCCCACCAGCACATGGCTGGGAGGGGGGCCCCACCAGCACATGGCTGGGAGGGGGGCCCCACCAGCACATGGCTGGGAGGGGGCCCCAGTAAAAAAAAAAAAAAAAAAAAATATATTTTTTTCTAAAAAAAAAAAAAAAGTTTCTTTTGAAATTCACTCTGCATTCATAAAGAACATTTCTGTAACAGAAATAATTTCTTTATGAAGGCAGAGTGACTACAAAAAGAAACTTTCTTTTTGAAGTCTGAGGGCCCCCGTACCCCATGACATGGAAGACCCTAGGCTGGAGGCCTCCATGTCATGGGGTGGGGGAGGAGCCCTATGCCTTCAAAAAGAAATTGTTTGTTTTTGAAGCCACTCAGCCATCATAAAGAAATTATTTCGATTATGGTTCGGTCCTTAACTGAAATAATTTTTTAATGAAGTTATAGTGACTTAAAAAAGAAACAATGGGGCTCATTCTGACCATGCCGGTCCGGAAACAACGGTGCTGGTAAGCTTACAGGCACTGTTGTTTCCGGACCGGCATATTTCAGGTCTGCCTGGTGGGGCTGCCGTGCCCGACAGGTCTGACCCTGCCAGGCACAGCAGCCACGGTAGGCAGACCTGTCACGGAAGCACCGGCACCGTTAACAATGGTGCAGGTGCTTCTGTGTCCCCATTCCCGTGGAGTCTGCGGTTTAACGAAATTACCAGCACCTGATTTCCCAGCCGCCGGACTTGAAATAGCACGGTGGCACCGGGAAGTCAGGCCATAGTAATTTTTTATGGGTCCGGCGGCAACCCGACGGTAGCACCGGCACGGTTACCGCTGGACCCGTAATGAGCACCAATTTCTTTTTTAAGTAATAGGGCCCCCCTCAACTCCATGAGGTGTGCGTGTATTAGTCTATGGTGAAAGGGTGCACTCTCAAATGTATAGCTTGCTGCCTGTGTGTGTATGGTGAAAGGGTGCACACTTAAATGTATGGGTGGCTGTGTGGGTGTGCCTGCATGGTGAAAGGGTGTACACTTAAATGTATAGGTGGCTACCTGTGTGAGTGTATGGTGAAAGGGTGCACACTTAAATGTGTGGATGACTGGGTGTGTATAAGGTGAATGGTGTGTGTGCTTGTGTACAGGGGCACAAGAAAACCTTCATTTCGGGGGGGCTAACTCTTCAAATGTTGGGAGAGGCGCTAACTTCACATGCGGTGGGGAGGGGGAAACTTATTTGTGTGGGCGCATCCAAATTATTTACGCATTTTAATGAGACTATTCTAGTGCAGATTCAATGTTACAAGCAGTTAACTCTCTCTTATAAGTCTCCTGTTCCCTCTCTACCCTTCCAATCACTCCCCTGGCATGCAAGTACTAAACCCACATCACGATTTCAATTGCCTAAACAATGTGGCATTTGAATGCAGCTATTAACAGTGAAATGCTTTACGTTGGTAATTGCTGGGTTCTTGTTAACAGCAAAAACCAGGTGCCGTTTAAAATCTGTGTCCTGTTCGGTCTGGCAACTGCTCTAAAGGTTAGCCAAGTTGAGTCAATATAGCCCAAAATGTCAGGGGGGGTAGTGCTGAAGCCCAGTTAACTCAATGGTGTTGCGCTACTACTTGTGTTTAATGCCTTGCTTACTCCTAGCCCTATTCTTCCTCGTCCCAGTACTTATATACGAGGCAGTACGTGTGTTTGAGGCACTCTGCCTCATACAAAAGTACTGGGAAGAGGTAGAGGTACATGGAGGTAATGCCTGATTTAGCTACCTGTAATCTTCATCAGTCCTAGTCCCACTGTTCCTCATCCCAGTACTTACCTATGAGGCAAGGAGCCTCATACGTAAGCTCTGGGACAAGGAAGAGGGACGCAGAGGTAATTCTGGGCCAAGGAGCTGATTGTGGAGGTTGGGGTAGTGGGTGGCAGTGAGAGTGGATGTGTGGGGGGGCAGGATTGTGTGATAAATCATAATGGTTGTCCATGTCCAGGCTAAGCAGGCATGATATGTGGTATTAGTGGCTAGAGAGGCATTTTGATGCAGCCAGTCTAGTAATTCCTCAGTTTGGTATGACTTTCTTTTAACTGGACATTTCTGGTAAAGTAGTCCTGCTAACTTTAATTACCTGGCTAGATTGGCATTTGGGTGCTGCCAGTCTAGCCATTTCTTACTGCGGCATTGTATATTTTTCTGGGCATCTGTGATAAAATGATATGATGTAATTCAAGTCATTTATAACGCGCCTGTACACAAGTGTACACAAGGGAGGGATGATAGAGGGAGAACAAGACAAACGATCTCACTAGGCCTTGTGTCATTGCGAGAACGAGAAGTGCAAGGGAAAAGGGAGCAGGGAAGTGCAAGTGAGAGGGGAGGGGAAAACAGGGCAGCAATGCTCTCAGTAAGTGCAGCCAGGGCAGAGCAGCTATTGGTTGTGCAAGGAGAACAATGGACTGCAGGGTTACAGTTACAGCCCCTAAGTGCATGGTAGGCCCGGAGGCAGTGCAAGGGTGACCAATCAAGACAGAGCCTGAACTCAGAGAGACTCTGAGGGTAGCCAAGCAGCCAGTCAGTACAGCAGACAGGTAGGTCAGCAGGGGGGGAGAGAGAGCGAAAGCAGCAGAGAACAGGAAAGCTTTTAGCTGCTTCCGAAACTTCAGGTTGTCCGCCTCAAGTTTGAGAGGGGCAGGGAGGCCATTCCAGTTGGAGGCACCAGCAGAAGAGAGAGGTCTACCCCCACTCTCTGCCTGGAGAAATGTCTAAGCCTTAGAGAGTTGGAGGTAGCTGAGTGAAGGGTTAGAGAAAGAAGGTATTTTGGAAGAGAGCATTGGATTTAGTGTGGGCACTGGCCCCAGAAAGCCTTGTGGGCAATGCAAAGGTTCTTGAACTTGATCCTTGTAGCCAGTGGAGAGATTTCAGGGCTGGAGAAATACAATCCCAGGGCTTGAGGCCAAGGCTAAGTCTTGCAGTCCTGTTCTGGATTATTTGCAGATGACGGAGACTAGAGGAAGACAGATTGAGAAAGTGGCTGTTGCAGTAGTCCAGCCTAGAGACAGTGAGCTTCTGGTGGAGAGTGAGAAAGGGAAGAGTCCCTTTGAGGAGGAGCAGCTGGTAGTGGGACTTCTTGGTGATGTCCGAGATGTTAGGAGAGAAAGAGAGTGTGGCGTTGAAGATGACACCAAGGTTTTTTGCCTCGCAGGAAGGCAAAGGAAGAGGGCCCAAGGTGGTCTGCTATAGTGAGAGAGGAAACGCAGTGGCAAGGGTCCCAATGAGAAGGATCTCTGTCTTACTGGCATTAAGGCAGAGATCATTGGAGGCGCACCAATCCTGAATCGTGGATAGACAGTCAGGAATGAGCAAGAGAGGAGAGGAGGATGAGGGGAGCCTGAAGGAAAGCTGTGTCATCCGCACAACACTGAAAGTTAGAGGATAAGGTAGAGATCAGGGAGGCCAAAGTGGCCAAGTAGAGGTTGAAAAACCAGCGTGAGAGGATAGAGCCCTGGGGAATGCCACAGGTAGAGAGAGGTGGCGGAGAGAATGGGACCACGATCGACCTGGGAGCGGAGTGGCGGTCCAAGTGAAAGTAGGTCAGTCACTCTAGGGTCTGATCTGTGATGCCCAGGTTCTCACAGAGTCGATTGATCAGGATGGCGATGTTGACCCTGTCGAAAGCAGAGGAAAGATGAAGGATGAGAATAGAAGGAATGCTGGAATCAAGGTTAGAGAGCAGCACAGGTGTTAAGGAGAGCAGTTTCCATGCCTCTGGCAGCTCTGAAGCCAGACTGATGGGCATGGAGACAACCAACAGATTCAGTGTGGAGAGTAAGCTGGGAGATAGCAAGCTTTTCCAAGAGTTTGCTCAGGAAAGGTGGAGATTGAGCGATAGGTTTCCGGGCAGGTAGGATCAGCAGACTGCTTCTTGAGCAGTGGGTGCACAAGGGAGTGCTCAAAGGGAGAGGGGAACATTGCAGTGGCGAAAGAGTGATTACAGAAATCAGCCAAGGCTGGAGCGAGGGTGTCAATATGGGCTTTGATGGTTCTGGAGGAGCAGCGGAGCACCTGTTTGGACGACACTTTCATAGATCGGACTTGTCTAGAAACCTCGTCAGGTGTTGTCAGAGAGAAAGAGGAAAAAGGAGGAGGAGAGAAGAGATGGCCAAAATGGGCTGAGAGAGGAAGAGGACATAGAGGACAGGATGTCCTGAGATTTAGCAGAGAAATGAGAGGCCAGAGCTGTACAGAGGGCATGGGAGGGAACAGAAGAGGTATAGACCACAACAGGATTGACCAGTTCCTTGCAGATTTTAAAGAGTTTGGCCGTGTTGTTCGAGGCCATGGAGACACATGCTTTATTGTGTGCTCTCTTCTTGATGAGTGTTATTGCTTTGACTGGCATTTTGCTGAAAACAGTCTAGGTATGTCTAAATGTGGCCTGGCATTCTGTACTATAATGTTATTACGTGTTTACACTGGTCTACATTGTGCAGCCAGTTGGAAGCATTAATGTTCCTGTGCACTGTTGGTGACTTGCATGTATTGGATTGTGTTACCCTACAAAACAATTGCAAACACTCTGGCTTTATAGCCAATTTATCTCAGAAAGTGTGCTGTATATTGCATTAAAACACATATTTATATCTTTTTCCTAGTGCAGTGTGCGGCATACCCCTTCAGCAGCACGTTCATGCGTATTGTGCAAGCGTGACAGTCTAGGCCGGCCCAGAGTGTGGCGCAACCTGTGATTTGTTGCCGAGTCTGGGGGCCCCCTCAGCATGGCTCGCAGGGGGGCCCCCACATTTTGTGTTACGCCACTGCACGAGAACTATACTTACCATCCAGGAATCCAGACACCGGCAGAACCTGCAAGCAAAAGAAACATAAGGTTAGCAAGTTGCAACACGTTCGCAGACGCGCTCGCTTACCTGATCCATCTGTGCTTTCACGGATTCTTCGCGGCCTTCTCTTCAGCAGCCTAACGGCACCTGTAAAGACAAAGAACATTGTTAAGTAGGAATCGGGTGAAGGCGGCCGCATTTACTTTTCTTACCTGCTTTTGTGCACGTATTACGATCTCTTCAACCGCAGCAGCCCGGCACCTGAAAACAAGAAAAGACATTATTTAAGTGCCATTAAAGACTGCAAGAAAGCCTAACACTTACGTGTTTCCCCACGTGCATCCACGACTGGGAAAACGCCCGCAAGGTCCCGACACCTGCAAATAAGAAAAGGACATTGTTAGAGGTGCTATAATAAGGTCACAGATCATTATACTCACGTACTTCGCACGTGCAACGGCAACGGACGAACAACGCCCGCAACATCTCAAGACCTGAAAACAGAAAACAAGGGACATTATTGAGGTGTCATTGAAATTCCCATACCTACGTACAACCGCACGTGTCGCGCTCTCAGTGACCACGCCCTCAGCATCCAGGCACCTGAAAAAGACAATGCAAAGACTTCATTAAAGGTGCCCATCTCTTCAAGACTATAAACTCTTTATACCTACTGGCATCCGCTCGTGCAGTAACGGCGGCATCACCTTTTGGCATCTCAGCACCTGTGCCACTTCTAAGGCCACAAAAGACTTTAAGGACCTCCAGTGACGTAACTGGAACCCACGCACCCCTGCATAAGTCGCAGGATGGAGAGCCTAGCATTTATACGCCTAAGGTGAGAGCTCACCAGGACATTGGACTTTCGGAGAGTTGGCTATTAGTGAGGAGGAAGTCCTGCCAAACGGTCATTAACCCTTTTTTCTTCCGCCTGCAGAAACCTTACCCTGCAAGCCAGACGGTCAATAAGAGGAAGCCCAGACCAGAGAGTCATCCGAGCTCTACGCTTCTCAATTGAAGAGACTATAACAGTTCAGCCGGGACCAGCGCCTCCGTGGGAATCAGGTGAGCATTACAGAACGCAAAGCCCTCCAATAACCTCCTACCCAGGCGCTATGGAAACTTCCGACACTGATCAACTGGCCCAGTTACTAGGGGAATTAAGAGCTGAGTACATGCTGCCCGCCAGGAAACGAATGCCCTGAGGAGGGAATTGATTATGTCCAAAGAACGAACTGATGACCTCGCCAGACAGTTATTACAAACACAAGCGGGGCAAACCCCTCTACCTAATTCAGGAGGGACATATACCCCGGCGGCTTCAGCCAATCCTGTTCAAATCAATCTGCCCGGAAATGTGCCTTTGGCTCCGCCCGAACGCTTCTCTGGTGACCCTAAGAGGTTTGCGGTGTTCATAAATCAGTGCCGATTGCACTTTCTTTGTAGACTAGCTGCTTTTCCGACTGATCAGACTAAAGTAGCCTTTGTGCTTTCGTATCTTAGCGGCAGCGCCGCTGATTGGTCGATCCCTCTGGTTACACAGGATGACCCGATTCTTCGCAATTTCCAGGCCTTCCAGGCCAATATGGAAAGACTTTTCGCAAGACATTCCCAGGGGCAGGCCCTGGACAACAAACTCCTTTCCCTACGGCAGGGCAATCAGGATCTTCTGGCTTATATTGCGTCATTTAACAGACTAATCGTAGAAACCAGATGGCCCGAGGACAAGAGGATCACGCTTTTCCACAGGGGTTTGCGTGGCGAACTCAAAGACGTCCTAGCCCAGGTCGTGAATCCCCCTCAAGATTGTTCAGAGTACATTGATTTAATGGTCCAATTGGATCACAGACTGCAAAACAGAAAGGCAGACCGCTCCAGGTTCGAAGCTCGAGTATTCTCTAAGCCACTAACTCACACCAAAGGATTTGAAGCCGTAGAACCTATGCAACTAGGGGTCGTAAAGGGTCCCCTAACCCAGAAAGAACGCGTCAGGAGACGACAATTGCAGCTATGTCTCTATTGTGGAAATTCAGGACATTTCCTCCGAGATTGCCCGGTGAAACCTCCGAAGAAGACAGTGGGAGCTTCTGATAAGAATTCCGAAAAGCCCGAGCCGGGAAACGACCTCGCCCGACAAGAGTAGAGGTCCGCTTGCCGAGCGTAAAAACCAGTTCTTTGACCTCGCACTTCATAATGTCAATGGTCCTCATAAATCCAGAACGACCGGATCGTTTGCATGCCATTAAAGCATACATTGATAGCGGAGCGATTGGAAATTATGTAGACCGCGAGATGGCTTCCAGGATGAACCTACCCCTTTGTCCTAAGGTAATTAAAGACGTCATTACCACAGTGGATGGTACGGAAATAGCCTCCGGACCGGTAACCCATACCACCACAGAAGTGACGTTATTAGGCCAAGATGGACATCGGGAGGTAATCGTGTTCGATGTGATCAAGGCCCCTCAGTTCCAAATAATTCTGGGGATCCCTTGGTTGGAGAAACACAATCCTCAAATTGATTGGCGCGCAAAGACGATACAGTTCCCAGAGTGTGCACCTACTTGTTATCTTCGACCCAGTATTGGCCTAGCGGTAGCAACATCCGAAGGACCGCAATTGCCTCCAGAGTATCAAGAATTCCAAGATGTCTTTCAGAAGGAACAGGCTAATACCCTGCCTCCCCACAGATCTTACGACTGTCAAATAGACCTGATACCCGGAGCCACTCCCCCTTGTAGTAGAATTTACGCCCTTACCGAGCCTGAAAATCTTCATTTGCGACAATATCTGGACCAGTACCTGGCCAATGGATTTATCCGCCCATCAAAGTCTCCTGCATCCTCGGCTCTGTTCTTCGTACCTAAAAAAGAAGGTGACCTTAGAACATGTATTGATTATCGTGCCCTGAACCAGATAACGGTAAAGAACAGATACCCCCTACCTCTGATCCCGGAACTCCTTGACCAAGTTAAGAACGCCTGCATTTATACAAAGCTAGATCTCCGGGGAGCCTACCACTTGGTACGGATTAAAGAAGGCGACGAATGGAAGACGGCATTTCGCACCAAGTATGGACTATTTGAATACCAAGTGATGCCCTTCGGACTATGCAATGCACCAGCCGCTTTTCAGTATTTTATGAATGATGTCCTCAGAGAACTCATAGATGTTTGCGTAGTCGTCTACATAGATGACATCCTTGTGTACTCATCTTCAGAAGCAGATCATCGGAAACATGTTAGAGCCGTCCTTGAAAAACTCCGCCAACATAAGCTTTTTGCTAAGCTCGAAAAATGTGTTTTTCACGTCACGGAGGTCGAATTTCTAGGCTTTATTCTGACACCCAAAGGAGTCCACATGGACTCGAGAAAGGTGGACGCTATCATCAAGTGGCCATCACCTACTTCCGTGAAAGGTGTCCAAAGCATGTTAGGTTTCGCCAACTTTTACCGCAGGTTTATTCCAGAGTTTTCACGAGTGGTGCAGCCCATCTCCGCCCTCTTAAGAAAAAAACAAACGTTTCGAGTGGTCAACAGAAGCAGAACAGGCCTTTCAAGAGCTAAAAGCCAAGTTCACCTCAGCACCCATACTGAAACACCCACGCCCAGATCTCCCTTACATCGTTGAGACCGATGCCTCCAGCTTAGCAATGGGGGCGGTTCTATCACAGAGAGATCCGGAAACTAACCAATTGCACCCCGTGGCATTCTGGTCGCGCAAGTTCTCGGCACCTGAAATTAACTACACCATCACAGATAAAGAGCTTTTAGCAATTAAGTCCACTTTCAAGGCCTGGCGGCACTATCTCCTTGGAGCCAAACACACTGTCACAGTAATCACCGATCATCGAAACCTACAATACCTGAAAACCGCCAAAGCTCAGTCCTCCAGACAGCTTCGCTGGGCACTTTTCTTTGCCGAATTTGACTTTGTAATTACTTATCGCCCCGGCAACAAAAATGGCAAAGCGGATGCCCTTTCCCGGATTGGAATGGGAGATAATATTGTCAATCCTGAACCTGTGCCAATAATTCCAGAACAGAGAATCCTGGGCCTGATTTCTTCACAATCCATCGAAGATATCGAAGCAAAAGTTAAACAACTTGTGACCCCTTCGGACTTACAAAACTGGCAACTGAAGGGAAAGGACTTCATCATAAAAAAAGACCTGCCTTATTCTCAGGGACGACTATTCCTGCCACATGCCGATTTACAAAAACAAGTAATCTCTTGCTACCATGATTCCTTGATGGAGGGCCACCCAGGCATTGCCAAAACCTTGGAAAAAGTCAAGAGACACTTCTGGTGGCCGTCATGGAGAAAAGACATAAAGGAGTTTGTGATGTCCTGTGGTGTGTGTGCCCAAAACAAAGGTCAGAAGGAAAGACCAGCGGGTCTCCTGCATCCGCTAGACATCCCGCCACATCCCTGGCATACCCTCTCCATGGACTTCATCACTGATTTACCCTCCTGTTCCGGATACAACACTATTCTAGTAATTGTAGATTTGTTTTCTAAAATGGCCCACTTCGTTCCACTAAAGGGCTTACCTTCAGCATCGGTTCTAGCACGGGAATTCCTTGAAAACATTGTAAGATTGCACGGCTTCCCTTCGGTTTTGATCTCAGATAGGGGGAGCCAGTTTATCTCTCACTTTTGGCGAAGTTGCTGTCGTTTAGCTCAAATCGATGTGAGACTTTCAACCAGCCATCATCCCCATACCGACGGACAAACTGCGAGGACAAACCAAACTCTGGAACAATATTTACGTTGTATGCTACAGCAGTCGGAAAGTAATTGGAAAGATATCCTTTGGATAGCCGAATATGCTTACAACAACTCGATCCATTCAGGAACCGGAAAAAGTCCCTTTTACATTTTATATGGGATTCATCCTCGAACCTCCAATCTCGACCCGCCCCAAGATCTTGGAACGCCTGCCGTGGATCAACTTCACAATGCTATCACTCAAGCTTTCAAAGAAGCGACAATCCACCTACAACAAGCTAAAGAACGGTACAAAAGGGGAGCAGACCAACACCGAAGAGACGCCCCTCAATACCAGGTTGGAGATCAAGTTTGGTTATCGACCAAACATTTATCACTTAAAGGACCTCACACCTTCAACCCAAAATATCTGGGACCATATCCAATTACAGCCATAATAAACCCAGTGGCTGTCAAATCGGGTTTGCCATCCCACATGAAAATACATCCGGTGTTTCACGTATCTCTACTAAAACCTATGCAACCTGGAACCAGACTGAATAAACCTCCAGAGCCTATTCAAGTAAATGGAGAACCTGAATTTGAGGTTAAAAACATCCTGGACTCCAAGAACATCAAGTCAAAATTATACTATCTGATCGACTGGAAGGGTTACGGACCTCAAGAACGATCATGGGAACCCTCTGACCACGTCCATGCTCCTCGTCTAGTCAGAAAATTCCACCGAACTTTTCCCAATAGGCCAAAACCTCCGCGGAAGACAAGTTTGGGAGGGGCCTTGAGGGGGGGTGCTGTCATGAGCACTGCTCCCGAGAAGCCAAGTCAAGCCCAGCATCCCCGGAAGCAGGCTCACGACCCTCGTCCCCGGCTCCAGCAAACCCCTATTGGGGCCCTTTGGACCATGTCCTGGTGCCTCTGGCGCCAGGCTCATAAGGAACCTCAGTCCCGGCGCCAGGGGCGCCGGGCTCATAATTCTTGCAAAGGTGCTTGGGTGGACCTACCTGTAGCAGACCATGCTGCATACTCACCGATGCAAATGCTGGCAGGATGAAGTCCCCAGCCTTCTGCTGGGAGGAACTATTCCCTGAACTGGGACTACTTTCTTACCTGGGTGGGGCTGGTGCCACTCCTTAGCTCTGGAACACAGGAACTCTTTTACCTGGGCAAGGCTGAGGAAGAAGACACCCAATCACTCCAACACTATTTAAACCACACCCGATTGGGAAAACGTGCTTCGCGTTATTCTGCATCTGCAGCAGGACGCTCACCGAATCAGCTCCAGCATTCCAGTGACATCTCCAGCTTCAGCAACCTGTGGAAGAAAGACACGAGAACTATACTTACCATCCAGGAATCCAGATACCGGCAGAACCTGCAAGCAAAAGAAACATAAGGTTAGCAAGTTGCAACACGTTTGCAGCCGCGCTTGCTTACCTGATCCATCTGTGCTTTCACGGATTCTTCGCGGCCTTCTCTTTAGCAGCCTAACGGCACCTGTAAAGACAAAGAACATTGTTAAGTAGGAATCGGGTGAAGGCGGCCGCATTTACTTTTCTTACCTGCTTTTGTGCGCGTATTACGATCTCTTCATCCGCAGCAGCCCGGCACCTAAAAACAAGAAAAGACATTATTTAAGTGCCATTAAAGACTGCAAGAAAGCCTAACACTTACGTGTTTCCCCACGTGCATCCGCGACTGGGAAAACGCCCGCAAGGTCCCGACACCTGCAAATAAGAAAAGAACATTGTTAGAGGTGCTATAATAAGGTCACAGATCATTATACTCACGTACTTCGCACGTGCAACGGCAACGGACGAACAACGCCCGCAACATCTCAAGACCTGAAAACAGAAAACAAGGGACATTATTGAGGCGTCATTGAAATTCCCATACCTACGTACAACCGCACGTGTCGCGCTCTCAGTGACCACGCCCTCAGCATCCAGGCACCTGAAAAAGACAATGCAAAGACTTCATTAAAGGTGCCCATCTCTTCAAGACTATAAACTCTTTATACCTACTGGCATCCGCTCATGCAGTAACGGCGGCATCACCTTTTGGCATCTCAGCACCTGTGCCACTTCTAAGGCCACAAAAGACTTTAAGGACCTCCAGTGACGTAACTGGAACCCACGCACCCCTGCATAAGTCGCAGGATGGAGAGCCCAGCATTTATACGCCTAAGGTGAGAGCTCACCAGGACATTGGACTTTCGGAGAGTTGGCGATTAGTGAGGAAGAAGTCCCGCCAAACGGTCATTAACCCTTTTTTCTTCCGCCTGCAGAAACCTTACCCTGCAAGCCAGACGGTCAATAAGAGAAAGCCCAGTCCAGAGAGTCATCCGAGCTCTACGCTTCTCAATTGAAGAGACTATAACAGTTCAGCCGGGACCAGCGCCTCCGTGGGAATCAGGTGAGCGTTACACAGAATCCACAGGCAGAACAGAGCAGCGGGCCCACACCGCAACTAGGCAAGACCTTCACCCAGACCGAGCGGTCAACCTTGTTGGTACCATGGTGCCTCTCATACCCCTCTATTTCAATTTAATTTCGCTACTCAGAGGCATGGGATCTCGAACTAAGCAAATAACATGGATGTCGGTGTTGGCTAAATGGACCCAGACTCTAGCTCCTCGTCCAACGCTGCAACAGACTGCAACAGCTTGTTAGGCACACTTCTTAGGGAGGTTCATGGTGTTGATGAAGTTCCATCAGATGATCAACATTTTGAAGAAACTGATCTATGAGGGGATACCTCAGAATCCACAGCCCCCGGCAGCAACAGTCATACGTTAAGCTCTCTTGCCTGCAATTCCTACCCAATTACCTCAACATGCAACAGCAGCTCATCTTCAAGAACCTAAGCCTCCACCGCAGGTTCCACTGCTTTTTACAGGCTGCTCTACACCATCCAGAGCCTCCAGCTCTGCTGGACCCAGTGCTCTCTTAAGGTCTTTCTCTGGCTGGAAACTGGCGCCTCCTGGTGACAGCTTCTTGATACTCAGCACAGCTACCACCAAGGACACCTGAAGAAAAAGAAAGGGGTCTTCCATCTTCTGTCAGGCCATTTCATAAACAAATGGAGGTTTCTGGGTGTCTCACTCCCTCATCAAAAACAGAAGGGGGGTGGGTTCCTGGGACGAGATTTTGGGCCTCAGATCGTCCAGCCACTCAGGAATCCCTCTACAGAAAGGTATTCACCGTGGCCGGTAAGATTTGGCAAACACCCCATTTTTGCAGGTCAGTGAGCAAGAAGCTAGACATATGGTTCAGGCAGCTGGGGGGGGGGGGAGATTACCCGCTTGTCCTATCACTCTCAGGCTCACTCGTTGTTATAGTTGCCACTTCTCCATATGCCACCTCTGGGTCGGCGGTCTCCTCATGTGCGTCCAGATCAACAATTCCCTCGAAAGAGACCATGGGTCCTGTAGGCCTACGGCTGTAAAGTGTATGGCAATGCCAGCTTTCACCTGCAGAAAGCTAATTGGATGCTCTTCTGTGCACAGAAAATCAAAAACAGTGGTGGAAGAATGCAGACTTTCTACCAGCCACCTTCAAAGCAGGTCTAGCTGAGGCAAAGGTTGCTGCTTAGGACCTCCTACAATCAGAAGTAGCTCATATAGACACAGCAAGCAAATACATTTACATTGACACCGATATGAGGTTGTTCACATAGATGTGTGCAACCAAGTTCACATTGGCTGTTCAAGAATGCATTTGAGATCTGCCCTTTGAGGGTGCAGATCTTTTCAATTAGTCCACAGACAAGCTTACGCAGAAAAAGCTAGCTCGCAGGTGGAGAATTCACTAGCTATTTTATCCATGTTACAACTGAAGCCCTTCAGCTAGTCTCCATCCAGAGGCAAGAGCAAGATCTGAATATTCTGAAGTTTCATGAAATACTCGCCAGGCAGCCAGATAGGCCACCGAGCACGCACAGGTGGAAACACGAGTAGACCATCCCTTAGGGGTTTTATTCACTCCCCTCTTCAACACCAGCATCTGAAGCAAAGCAGCAATGAGATTGGTGCACCAGTCTACAAATCCCAGAGGGGCAGGCTTACTCTGCATTCAGAGCATTGGAGTCGGCTTCTCAAAGACCTGTGTACTTCCTGCGGTCTCCAAAGTATTCCAACGTGAAAAAGTCAGAGTTGGCACTGTCACATGGCCGAGGGAAGATGCACTACTGACACCAGAATAAAGGGTGGCTGTAACAAAGGCTCTTGGGAAACAGTCCTTGAAAGCGGGATTATATAGGAGGGGTGGCAAATTGAAAATAAAAAAACAGTTTCAGACAGGAAGTTTTCCTGCTTAGTGAATTCTAGAGCTCAGTTCTTAGCCTTTCTTCTGGGGACCACAAGGCCTCTCTGCCTCTCTTGGGATTATGGGGCTTACACCTTTTGTCAAGTGTCCCAGAAGGCCACCCCTTCACGTAATTCCCACCTCTGCAGCCAACGGGCTTCTCTCACCACTACCTCTGTTACACATCCCCTCCCCTGGGGATGAAAGTCACTCTTTTTTCTCTCTCTCGTTCTCCAGTGTAGCATTCCCTCTTCTGAGCTCACGGGGGTCTCCTCTCCCTCACTGGAGTATACTTCTACTTTGGGGTACAAGGGGCTCTCCCCTTCTGTTACAGATCCCCTCGTCTGGGATCAAAGACACACTCTCTCTCTCTTACTACGTTTCACCTTACCTTTCGTTGGGTCAGGAGTCTTTCTAATCTCAAGGGGCTCTCCTTCCACCCTCTCTGGCGCACACTTCTCTTCTGTGCTCACCTGGCTCGCCTCTACCTAAACTAAAGCGCACCACTCTTCTGGGGTTAAAGGAGTTCTTCACCCCCTCAGAGGAGACTATCCCTCTTCAGGGGCTCAAAGGGGTTTTCTCCCCATCACTGGTCCAAGCCTTCCAACCCCATTCTCTGGAGCACACTCCTCTTCTGGGCCGAAGTGGTGCCCCTTCTATGGTGCTTTCCAGCTTTCTCAACAAACTCTCCTCAGCTCAGAGACACTGTGTGTGGCTCTTAGGCTCAGTTTTAAAACCTTCACCATCCTCCCATTGGTTGAGGCAAACGTTGGGCTGGGAGTCTTTAAAAGGCTTGCCGCCATTTTGGATTTCTTTCAGATTGTTTCCCATACCGGAGCTGACATTTGCCTCCTGGCTCTCCCCCTGTACACACATTTGTCTTGTGGGTTTCTGGTGTTGGAAGGCCATCACAAAGGACAGGAAAGTCTCTAGTAAGTTCCCACATGTGAAAAATAGTTTTTCCTTTAGGGAGGGGCAAGGAAGTATTTCTCTCCATAATTGTGCTGCAGCTGCAGTGGGGGGAGAAAACAGTGGAGGGAGGAGGGTGTTGGGATGAGTCAGGTTTTTACCTTAGAGGATACGCACCTGTTGACCAAGGGCGTCTTTCTGTATGTGTTTCTGTTTCTCCATAGTATATCTTTTTCTGATTCCTTGAAAGACATTCTGGAATCTGCTCCAAGTTTTGGATTTATAAACTGGATGCATCTTGAGAGATGCAGGCCCGAATACCTTGTTTCTTTGGGACCCAGTAGTTTGTAATCAGTTGCTCTCTTAGCAGATTTCGGAATAATTCAGGGCTGGTCTCGTCGGTCATAATCAGGCAGACTGGGCAGCTAGATGAGAAGTTGGCAGTGTGACTGTCACAACACTCACCCAAACTTTGACCTCCATAGTCTTCAGATGTGACACGTTGAAGGATCAAATATTGCCGAACCCAGAAAGAACATTTGAGTGCTTCATCATTTTATGAGCAGAGAGAGCACATCTGTGTGGAGGTACCAGCATCTGCTGTAACGTTTGGCTACTTGATGGTCCCTCAGACCAGACTCCAGATGCAGACTCTCCAATTGTACCTAGCGGCATCATGGGATCGGGAGGGAGGAATTCAGTCTGACAGAATCACTATCCACTAGTGTGATGAATTTCCATTTGTCAAGGGTGTAGGAGACCTGGCTTTTTTTTTTTTAAATTAATTTAACAAAATGATGTGGGTAATTCAGTCTCGGAAAATGGAAATCTGCTGATCAGATTCCACTTTCATAGTCTGCGTGACAAAAGCATAGTGTGTCCCTGTCCCCTAATGCATCATTATCCTGATCTACAGCGCTTGCTCTACCAGTGGCACAGAGCAGGTTCAGAGGTCACCAGTGCTCTCTTACCAGCAAAATCTCTGCAGCACAAGGGCTGCATTTAAGATATGCACCACTATTTCAAAATATGATTATAAGTAGCCCATGCTGGAAACAATGACACCTCTAAATATATGCCATGCCTGAGTTAGGTTATGGCACATGGCTCTGCTGAAATTCATTTCAGACACATCATATTGATATCACACATGTTAGCCCTGTAGGCCCAGTTCAGCTGTGGAAGGGCTATGTGTATTCTCCCCAAACAGGCTGGACATTGTCCTACTGGTAGGAATGTAGCCTTGTGGGATTGCCTCTCTTTGTTCCTTTGAAAAGGCAGGTTATACCCTTTCCCATGGAGAGCGACTCAACAGGAAGCTGGCCTGGGAACAGGAATCAAAAGGCACACCCATTCACAAAAGGCCTCACACCAGGCTTGGGCTCACACCAGGGTGCTGTATATCTAAAGGGCTTTGATCCTATTGGGAAGGGGTGGTTTTAGCGTAGACAGGGTGAGCTCTCTACAGTCGAGAGAGGTTTCCAACATCTTGTTCCGCTCTGCCTCTTCTTCTCCTTCCTGTCCCCACCACTTCCTCTAAAACAAAGCACTTTGGATGTGATGTCATAAGGGCAAAGTCCACTTCTTTCAAAAACAGGGATTGGGCCCCTAAACACAGGCTAGCTTTAGTCCATTCACCTGTGGGCATTTACCTTTAAAAGAGCAAGCCTCACAACACTTCCTTGAATCATTGTTTGGACTTCAACCTTTTAAAACTATTTAATTCGACCTTATTGGGAAAAGTGTATACCTCCAAAGTCCTCCGCCAGTGAGCATAAAGACTGAGTGCCCAAGGCAGACGCAAGCTCTGACCCCCTACCAATCCCCAGGGTCCATTGTGGATGACCCGATTGTGGGACAGGACCAGCCTCTCTTCCAGACACAACCGTACCCATGACCTTACCATGTTGTAGGACTCCTGCAGTTGTGGACCAATCTCCCAGTCTTGGGAGAATGAGAACAAAGACCAAAACGTCTCCTTGAACCCCTGGATTAAGATCACAGCAACCAGAGATGCAAGAAAGCCAGGAAACCTTTGTTCTGAATGCCGGGCCAAAATCCGAGCCGTGTTTTGAGCTTGTTCGGCACCTTCAAAACCACTCTACCTCCACGAACCGCTGTCTCGTGTGTTAGAACCTGTTAGCCTCTGCATCGGGCTAGCTGAACGCGTCAGTGCCTCGGTTCAAACAACATGCTCATTGTTGCAAATGGCTGTCCATCAAGCCCAGATCATCGAATGCTGCACCGACCTTCTCAAACCGAACTGCGAATCTAGTCTAAGGTTTCACTGCAGTCAAACCAACTATCGAAAACAACCGTGGTGGCCCTTCCAATTTGCACTGCTCCAACATTGCGTTCGAAACGCAGCGATCTCCTGTTCAAACCCAGCTCAACACTCTTCCCCATCTATAACGACGGGACTGATGCTCCCGAATTGTTGAACTGCACCTTCAAACCAGTTCACCTTCGCACTGCACCAGCTGAGAGCATTGTTGTCCCGGCTTGAACCTGAAGCTCATTGGTGCACCGCCATCATCGAACCGCTATGCCGTTATGTTCACTGCAGATCTTCAGCAATTGAAAAGACCCTGGAGGAGCATTTGGACCATGTTCTACGAACACCGGACTCAAGCAGTTTTTTACATTTTTTTATTATGGTATTTGAGCGTGGTCCTAGCTTCTAGAAGCAACGGAGCGCTTTACAGATGTATCTACACCAATGCAGATACATAACGCAGTACTTTACAGCGGTGTCCAACATTACAGATGCATGACAGAGCGCTTTTAAGTGGTAACAACAGAACAGATATATAGCAGGGGTAGGATACAGAGGGGTGACAGAACAAGGGGTAAGGCTGTACCGGGTGGCGGGAAGGAGAGGGGCGAGCAGCGTCTTGCAAGTTTGGTGGCTCGAGAGGCTATGTGATGGCCTAGGTGTGGAGAAGGAGAGACTCCTGCAATAGGTGGGCATTGAGTTCTTTTCTGAATTGTAGGAGCGCGGGGGCGAGTCTGATGCCGACGGGGAGGAGGTTCCATAGTCTTGGGGCATAGGCAGAGAAGGCTTGTTTTCTGGCCCTTTCCTTTTTGCAGCAGCAGATTTCAAGTCTGCATGTGTCCAGGCTTCTGGTGGTGCACTGTCCACCAGAGATGCAGTTTCTCTGCGAGGTAGCTGGTTGACTTGAGGGCGACTGCCTTATAGATGATGCAGCAAGACTTGGTGATTCGTGCATGCAGTGGGAGCCAGTGAAGCTCGATGAGAGCCAGGGTGATGTGGTTGTTTGTTTGACTCTGACTGCCTATCCAGTCACCAGCTGCTTCACCGACGAACAGACACTGGTGGTCCTCCCAATCTGGGCCTCTTCATACCCCAACGAACCTCAGCTCGACCCCGGTTCTACACCTGCTCCACATCTGGAACAACCCTGTCGACAGTCAAACCCGATTCAAACTGCTGCAACTGCACCATTAAGCCTGGTTCAACAGTGTTGAACCACCAATGGCCCTAAGACGGTACTACTGGCTCTTAGCTGCTCCTTTGGCCTAGCTTTGGGCCATAAAGGCTTGTTAAGTCATTAATCCTTTTTTGCATCCAAGAAATGTATCCTTTCATTAATGAACATTGTGGTTTTTTACTTGCCTTGTACCCTCAGTAATCAGACTGCTGCATCATGCTATCGTTGCTTATTCTCATTTCCTCTCAGGTGGGTTTTGTGTAGTGTTTTTCTATTTAGTTATTTTGCAGATGGTGCGTTTTATTAAAGTAAATCTATTTTTATAGAAACTCAATTGAACAATTTTGAACTATTATTCTTTGCTGTTTGGGTCGCTACTGAATCACATTCAAACCTGTAAGGAAGGCAAGGTATCAAACAGTAAGACAGACACAAGTGATCATAGTTCAAGGGTGTTTATTAAACTTTTGGGTTTGGAAAAACATCTATGTGATCAAATAATAACGCAGTCCTAGTCTAGTCTGTCAAAATAAAAAGGCCTATACTAATAAACCTGTTGCCAATCCTTACTTCTAAATACAAATAGTGTGGGAAACAATGTTATGCAAAAGAAAAGTGTTCAAGAAATTCTATCTAAGGATATTCAAGCCGTTGGCTTCCCTTTCCCATGTTTTCAGAACGGGACAAGGCAGCACACTCAAGCTTAGCTCACTGTCTGGCCTCTCTAACACGGTGATGCAGTTAAAAACCTCCACATCAGGGCCTTCTGAGCCAAAGTCTCTTTGCCATTCAAAGTCTCTTATTTCAGAGGGCCTGATGCAACACAACAAACATTTAAGTTCCTTTCTTCTTTAGGATTACACATATACAACTTCTCGGGTGATTGACTGTTAACTCCGGGTCCCCATCTGCCGGGCTCAGACTCACTTTAAAACAAATCCTTCGATTGTTCTCCCTCCCCCAGGCTGGGACCAAATGTATCTACTTTTCTAAACTTTCCTTGTTCAAAAAAATCAAAGACTTTCGTATGTGCACTGGAGTTTGCTCGACCCATCGCAGGACCACTTTGATTCACAATTACTTGTTCTCTTCTGGATATAACCTTTCTCTCACTTGTTCTTTTGCCACTTCACAGCTAGATACCTTACAGAGACCTTCAATTGAGCACCCACGCGGTGCCGGACCACTCTGTCAACGGTATTGAATCTTGCTTTGAAAGTTCAATCACTCATCAGCAGTTCAACTTTACTTGCATCTCTTATAGCACTTGTTTTAACAATGTTCATTCCAGCACTCACCATACAATGTTGCTGCTTGCAACCTTGGCTTGAACACAGACCGGTCTTGTATCGGTCTCCCCAACTCACCGGCTGTGTTGTTTTCATTGATGCTGCCTTGATCTTGGAGCCAAGAGCGGTACCACAATGGCGGGCGCTTATCCCCACCTTTATTATTGATGCAGGCGGGCCCTAGTTACCTCCGACACACATTGCAGGATTCTTCATGCTGGCTGACTGGCCTTTCTCTTCTTGAGGTTTCTGGAAAGTAACGGTTCCTTGTCAAAAAGGTCAAGGGAGCTTCCCTTCTTGCGACCCCTTCCGTTTTGCTGTCTTTCTTCTCTCGTTAAACTGCCGTCTCGAAACTGCTGTTTCTTCGTGTGCTTTGCCTCGCTCAGAGTGTGCTCTCATGCTGTACCTTTTATCCGTGTGGGGAAGTTTAATGGAAGTCAGGTGTGTGTCGTAGTCAGTAATTGCCGGACCTCGACTGACCATTGTATTGTGACACGTCAGGTATACTGCTCGGTTGTTAGTCTGTTTTCTTTCACTGCGAGTTGTCCGTGTGAAAGTGTTTGTGTTGTAAAAAGGAGGTAGAGTTCCTAAATCCCGGAAGGATTGGTTAAAGGTGTTATATGGGGATAGCGTGTCTCACCAACTGGCATCCCACTTCCACAAGACCCCTCACCCAGGTGATCCTCCCCCACCGATCCACACCCAGGAACTGGATCCAAAAGTGATGACTGTGTCCTGGCCACCTAGATGACCGGGGACTAGAGGGCGAGACACCTTCTGGTTTCTCACACACCCCTCTGAAGAGCACAGCCTTAACTCGGCTCACGTTACCACAAAAGGTGAAGGAGGTATATCTCTTAACTGGGCATGTCTTTCCTTTATGATTGTGTTGGCTCTTGGTTTATAGCCGTGTGAAGGCTGAGTGGGCATTTTAGTCCCTACTCATCCTTGTAGTTCTGCAGGGCAGAATCCAATTTGTCACACCTACTAATTGAGAGAAGATCTGCTGTGGTAGAAAGACATGCACAGCTTTGTATGTCGTGAGCTCCTCTCTCCAGCTCACCACTCGCTAGTAGTGACAACAGACTCGTCCCTTGAGGGCTGGTGTGGCACACTAGGGAAACATTCAGTCCACAGCTGGTCAGGCCTAGACCGACCCAGACACACATTTCTTGGAACTCAAGGACATTCAGTTGCCTCAGGTCATTCCTGCAGTATCCACTCAAATCTTATTGACAGCATGACTTCAATGTTTTATATCAACAAGTATGGGATGTCCAAATCACCTCACCTATGCATGCTAGCAGTGGAGATATGGGAGTGAGCCGTGTCAAAAGGCTAATCACTCAGACCAGTTCATGTTACTGGGCAATTTAGCATGGATGGGGGAAGGATGTGAGCGAACAATTATGATTGGGTGGAATGGAAGAAAGGGTGGAATGGTGAAATGGGTGGAATGGAAGAAAGGGTGGAATGGGTGAAGTGGGTGGAATGGAAGAAAGGGTGGAATGGGTGAAGTGGGTGGAATGGAAGAAAGGGTGGAATGTGTGTAGTGGGTGGAATAGAGTCCTCGGTTAGAACAGTGAACATTAGCCTGTGCCAGACCCTGACAGGATTGTGAACGCTAGCCCGAGTCGCTTGTAGACAGAAATGCAAATGTTGGCATGTCCCACACTTGGGTGGAGCTGTGAACAGTAGCCTTCTCATCTGGATAGAAATATGAATGTTAATGTTAACATGACCCACACATGTATCACTATGTACCCTGCCTTCCTGTTCCCCATGCTGCTGCTATACATCTGTATCCCCCCCGCCCCCCTGTCGCTGTAAGGCCAGCCCCCTGTCTCTGTGTCCGTTCTGTTCCCTGCCATCCTGTTCACTTGCATGGTCTCGGGCGCTCCAAAGATAACCATCATATCACATCACTACGCTTACTCTCCACTATACACCATCATTCAACTAGAATACAGCTATACCCCTGATTAATTCGGCTTAGCTGTTCACATACGAATACGACCCCATGAACACCTCAGCACCCTAATAAAATACAACTAGCCGAGCACATTCTGGCCTAGTTGGTCACATATGCATCCTTCAGGCCTAACGCAGCCAGAAGCCCAGTCTGGATGTCCACCCACCACACATCCAACTGATATCTACAGCACCACGCCTAATACTAGGATGCAGCTACCACCCGGCATTTACATCGGCTGCACACATATCTGGTACACCCACGCACCCTATGACACGGTCTCTCTCTACTGACCAGAACTACGGTTCTCGTGGGCGTTCCACCTACCAGAACTTTGAGGTCATACCAATGATATATAGAGTGCTATATAAATGCCAAATAACATAACATACCATTGGGATGTGCATCCAGATAGTCTCCAGAAGGTCTTCGGCCTCTAGGGTTTATCAGATGTTGACCAGTTTGCAAGAGCCAGCAACACGTGTCGATAGGGCATGCATTTGAAATATCTTGGCATTAGCTGAAGTGTCATGTCTGCCCTCTGACACCTCATTTAGAGGTTGATCAGCAAATTCTGTTTACCAACAGAATACACAATAATCCTGGTGGCCACGTAATAGCCCTACACAGTGTGGTTTTTGGACCTAGCACACCCGGCAACTCAGGGACTGCTTCACCTAGAGATGTTCGGTTAGACCCTATTCCAGCTATGCCCTAGCACTAGCAGCGTAGTTAATGAAAGGCTAACCACAAGACCACTTGGACTGTCAGGTGAGCATCTAACACAGAATTCTAGGAATGATTCTGTCCATGGACAATATAAGAGCAAGTGGGACTGTTTCCGCTTCTTGGCAGAAGAGAAGAAAGTATACCCACTGGCGTACTCTTGGAGGGGCATATGTAATTCCGTGATATTTTGAAGGAAGGGAAGTTATGACTAACGGGGGTGTATTTCAATGAAGCATATAATTGTGTATTACCAGGTGTTTTGTATGAATTTATTGGAGAGCCTGTGTGATGTAATTAAACCAAGATGGCAACATCTACAATTTATGGCTCAGCGTTTGATATATAACTCCTTTCAGAGTGATCCTATCAAATATTTGTTCAGCATAAAAAGTGATTAAAGAAGGTCCGTGTGATATCTTTTATTGTTCCAAAAGTTCTGTTTTCAGTTTGTTTTTCATGATTTCTAAAAAGAAATGTTCTTTTATTTTGTTACAGGTACTGGTAATTGGCAAGACAATTTTAAAATTATTTAAGAGCAGTTACAACGTGAAATTTGATTCTATCTTCCAGTCAAATCCATTTTTTCTAAATGTCGATACCTCCAGATATCGAAAGTCATTTAAAAGTAGACATTCCACCATCAGCCAAAAAAAGAAAACGTATAATGGACTTTTCTTTGTGGAGCTTATGTCAACAAAGAACAAAATCTTCCCATGTTAATCCCAAATGTTCGGAAAAGGTTTTAGAGTGTATTAAGAAGAGAGCCAAGTGGAACAATAACAAGTACTTGAACAAAAGTCTATGATTAGGCAACTTAACACCTGAAGAACTGAAAAATGAAAAAGCATTATGGCATTCATAATGCTACAAGCAATGTAATTATAAGGCAAACATGGATGAAAGCAAAAGATTATTTGGAGAGCAGTTAAGTGAGCCAAAGTCATCTATCTCCAGCCATGAAGAAGCAGAAGAAGTAAAAAGAAGCTGCACTATAAGATCAAAAATACTTATGCATGACAGAAATAAATGCCTCTCTTGCAAAACAGAAGGAAATCTGTTTGAAGAGAGCAGTAGAACTGTCTATGAATGACACATTGAAGATTCGTCTTAGCGATTATATGGATCCTGGAGAACCTCTCGCAAGGTAAATTGCATATCACAAGCTATGTTGGAACACACATGTAGTGAATGTCTTAAAACGCAAGCCTACACAAAGTGGAAAGATGTTGCCAAATTCACTGTTTTATGAAGCAACAAATGTTGAGTTTGTATCTTCAATCAGTTTTCTCCTTGAAGACAACATAACAACAATGGGGGTAATTGAAAAGGTTTACAGGAAAATTGCAGCTAACAATGGTTTAGAAGGACAGATGCAAACAAGAAAAAAAAACAAAAGTTTCATAGAAGAGCTTGAATGTATTGGCACTATTTTTAGTAATGCCAAAAGGGTAAATGAACCACAAAGCCCTTCCAGGACAAGGCTACAGTGTTGAGAGACACAGGTGAGCAGGAGACACTACCCACCGATACATAGCATGCTTTGCTACAGCCAGGCATCCGTGACTATAAGAACCGAGGAACTGACTCTCTGCGGCAAAGCCCTCGCAGGACAAGGCCGCGGAGTTAAGCGACGCAGGTGCACAGGAAACGCTGCCTGATGATACACAGCACTCTTTGCTATGTCCACGCATCCGTACCTAGAAAAACCGAGGCATGGGTCTCTGCAGCAAAGCCCTTGCAGGACAAGGCCACAGTGATGAGCGACGCAGGCGTTTGGTGGCAAAGGGAATGCGGCATAGACAGTGAGTGCGGACGAGTCTCACCCTCCTGACTGTGGCCGCCAGGTAAGAAGTTGCAGGGAGAGTTTAGCTTGCTTCACTCCACGTAACCCCCTGACCTGGTGCCCCTTCTCATTCTTGCATTCTTTCCTCCCCTGACCTTTCCTTGCCCCCACCTCCTGCTCACTACGCTCCCTCGCAATCCTTGAACACGTGTGCTCACTCGCACCCTAGGCTGCACATGCTCCCTCTCATCTCGTCCACTTGCGTTCCCTTGCAATCCTAGACTGTGTTCGTTCTCCCGCGACCTGAGGCTGCTTGCGTTCCATCGCAATCCTAGATTGCGTGTGCTCCCTCACTTCCTAGGCCATGTGCGTACCCTCTCAATCCTAGATTGCAGGCACTCCTTTGCTTCCCGGGTCGTGTGCATTCCCTCACAATCCTAGATTGTGTGCACTTCCTCGCAGCTCTAGGATGTTCTTCTCTACTCCGCTGCACACCCTCTGCAGCCCCTGCTGGCCTCTCCATCCCTCTTCCTAGCCCCCTGTTGGGAAGGAGCTAGCGCCTTTCTGCACACCAAGCGCTTTAGAATTAGGCAATACTTCTTTTGACTCTTTCTAGGCACTACAAGGAACAATAGGGAAGGAGGGCACTGGGAAAGCTTTTTCATGCAAACATAATCACACACACAGACATGGGCAGGCACTAAACGGAGGATACTCGAGTGAACACATGTGCGAATACTCTTGCAAGTGATAACAATAAGGGTGGACATGTATGTATGCATGTATGTATGTATGTATGTATGTATGTATGTATGTATGTATGTATGTATGACAGTGGGCCTCATTACGAGTTTGGAGGCAGCCATGGTGCTATTAGCACCATGGCTGCCTCCACACCGTGTCCGGGTAGTCAGAATGGGGACTTACCGGGTCATTCCAACCTTGGAGGACCCGGTAAATCCCCATTCTGAAAACCATTCTCCATTCCCATTCGAGCCCCCCATAGGGCTCAATGGAAATGGGGAAGGAGCTAATAACGGGCCCGCAAATAGCGGGCCCGTTATTAGCTCCCTGGTCCCTTAGCGGGTCCCGCTAAGGGCGGCTGGTAAAACCAGCCGGCCCTAGTGGGACCCGCTAAGGGACCTCGGAATGCAGCAGTAGGGGGTTAACGGCACCGGCATCCTTACCGGTGCCGTTAACCCCCTACCGCCTTACTCGTAATGAGGCCCATTTTGATATGAATGGATAAAGTACAAGGTCAATAGATTGAATAGGATTTTTGGTGATGTGGTATGGTATAGATTGCATAGGAGTTCAGGTGATGTGTCAAGGAGTAGATTGTATAGGAGGTGGGTTATGTATTGAAATTGTTGCATATTTCTGTCTTTCTACTTTTTATAATGGAAAATGGGACCCTCAGCGTATAAAGACTGGGAAGTAATGGATCCTCAGCCATAATAGGTGGGAAGGTAGTACCACGCATTATTATCTTTTATGACGATAAAAGCAATGGGATCCTCAGCTTATTAAAAAAGCTGGGAAGGTGGTATTACAAGGATATATGGAAAAAAAGTAGTGGCTCGGTATAAGGAATGAGTCTGGATTTTAGTCATTTATTTTTGTGTATATTCTCTTGCTGTCTTTTGTGATAAGTCGCTGTGTGTGTGTGTGTGTGAAATCAAAGTGGAAAAGACTAAAAATGGGGTGCGGGAAAAAGTAGGTTTGATCTGTATTTTTGTGTAACACACAGCAGCGTGCGCGGCATAGCATTACAGTGTAAGTGAAGCAATAGGGACGCGCGCAACATTATAGGGGAAGAAACTCTAATAAAACACATGCATAGGGTCTAGCTCCTGTATTGTGACAGGATCGATAAATATCACAGACAATAGATAGTGGAAACAAAGGGGGGATGGCCTGTTATTGGCCAGAGGCGGGCTCCCATAACAGAAATGTGCTAGAAAAAATGCCCATCTTTTTAGCAGCAAAATATAAATGGAAGAAAGTCCCAAAAGGAAAAGAGATTTTAGATCAATGGCAATTATTCGAGGATATGGAAGATCAGGAAGGTGAAAAAGAGATCCAATGTAAGGGGGTGTACCCAGTAACGGCTAAACCTCCAGTAGGGTATACAAACCCAGTCTTTAAGCCTCCAGTGCTAGAGAGAGTGTCAATAAGAGGGTTATCGGGATTAGCAAATAGGGGTGGGGGCTCAAGAGCTTTTGCACCTCCACCTCCATAAAACCCATCCACAAGCTCTGACATGCCCATAGCATCAGTGTACCCAGAGGGTCCACAAGTAGATCTAGACGAGTTAAGAGCTTTGAGGGAAAGGTTAGTCAGGTTACAAGAACCTGAAGAGTATCAGCAGAAATAAGGGTATCAGTGCAGAAATTAGGGGATTGGAAGTCAGGAGATGTTTTGTTTAGATTCAAACTCTGTGGTAATAAGAAATGTTTGTGCTGAAAAAGATGATGGGAGAGGGTATGGACAGTTCTGGGACAAGAAGTAGAACAATCAAGGGAAAATGAATGGGAAGATCAAGGTGGTAGAAATATGAAGAGGCAGGGCAAGAAGGAGATCAAGGAGAAGAGGCGGCGAGAAACCCGTCCCTGCCACAGGAGGAACTGAGGAGGGATAGACCAAGAAATAGACCAGAGCTAATGGTGGTAGAACAAAATCAGAAGAATACTAAAGGGGTAGAAAACAAAATAGACCTGCAGATGCCTCTTATACATAAAGGAGTAGGGATAATGCAGTATGTGCCATGGCCTCAAATGGACAAACATAATTTGATTAAAGCTCCCCCCCAGCTTACAGCCGGCGGCAGTAAATCGAATTATGAATTTGAAAAACGAACAGCGGGGTACCTTTAGCACTAGGGGACCTTAAGAGTCTATTGGTCGCAATAGTTGGGGACCAGGCTGGGGATATATGGGCATGGGCTAGGTACCCTGGGGAATGTTTTGCAGATAATAAACATGATGGAGCAGCCTTTAAAGAAGTAAGGACAAGAGGGGCTTGTCAAAAGAGGCCCAGAAGGCACTAAATAAAATTATGGGAATTGAAGCCAAAGGGTGGCAGAGATACAAAGTATAATACTCCAGCATTGTAAAACCACCAAGGAGCGGGGCAGGGAGACAGCCCAGAAGCGGCAAACAGATGAGGCAAAACGAGTGGAAAAGAAACTAAATAAGCACCAGTGACAGCACCGGCTCAGGGGGAAAGGACAGGAGACACTCAACAGATTGTGAATGCCACAATTGCGGCTCTATGGGGCAAAGGAGGACGGACAATGGGGTGGGGAGGACAGTACTACAACCCACAGTGGCAGTATGAAGGAGCAGCAAGGGAAGAGGAGGATTTTGAGGAGCAGGAGACTTGGGGGGGGGGGGGGGATAGAGCCCCAGGGAGGAGGATTGGGAACATCACAGTGCTGGTATTGCGGGAGATGGGGGCATTTCACAAGGGAATGCAGGAACATGCCTGGGATGGGATTTAATTATGGGCCATCACCTCCATGGCAGGGATTCCAAGGGCCTCAAGGAATGGGACAAAATCAGTTCCTCTATGGGGCTGACAGGCAGTGGCAACGTGGGCAACAACCACAACAGGCTGAGGTTTCCCAGAGCATCTTTGAGGAGTGGCTTAATGTAGGCATTTTTGAAGGCTCATGGCACGGTTCCAGTTGCTCGTGAATGGTTGAAGAGGTTGAGGTAATATTCTGCTGGTGTTCACTGGGAGAGGATGATATTGTAGACGTCTTGTGGGCAGGGGTCTGCTGGAGAACCCACTCTCTTGCTTTTGTTCATCAGGCTGTTGAATTTTTCTGCCGGGATCAGCGGGAGGTGGTTTAGTCTAGTGAGTGGTTCTGCTGTTGGCTGTGGTTAGTGGTGCTTTTTGGCTTGCTTTTTATTATTTGCTGGATGGTAGTGATTTTGTTTTTGAAGTGCTCCGCAAGGTTGTTGCATAGTATTTGCATGGAGGTTGGTGCGCTGTTGCACATGGATGGGTTTCTTATCTCGTTTATGATGTTGAACATTTCTTTCTGGGTGTTGCTTGATTTTGTGATCCATTCATTGTAGTATGTCTTTTTTTTGGAGTATTTTATGTTTGTTGTAGTTTTTCCTCCATTTCTTGTTCTATGTTTTGTTCAGTGCTTTGAGATAAGGCATGCCATCTTGCCATTCTTTTCTTTAGTAAGGGGGTGAAAGGTTTTCTATGCCGGCTGAGTCAAGGATGGTGATTGATGGTTTTGTGGCTTCCATTCTCGCATTTAGGCCCACCCTGTTAATAGCTCTCCAGTTTCTTTTCAGAATGCAAGTGATTTTAGTGAGTTTGTCAGGTATCCTTGATGGCGAATGGATCACCAAGGGACCAAGAGGATTTGCATTGGAGGTGCAGTTGGGACCCGACTTTTGTTGCCGAAGATTGCATTTAGTGTGTGGTCTGCTGTGTGTGGCGCCCCTTTCACCGGTTGTTGTATATGCATTGTTGCGGTGTCTAGTCAAAGGATCGAATATAAAGGGTCGACATGTCAAAGGATCGACACCAAAGGGTCGACAGGTCAAAGGATCACATTTTTTTTTAAATTATATATATTTTTTTAGGTTTTCGTTTAGGGAAAAAAGGTGTTTTTTAGCCCCCTCCCCCCCCCAAAAAAAAAAAATGTGAAAAAAAATAAAAAATTCGATCCTTTCACCTGTCGACCCTTTGGTGTCGATCCTTTGACCTGTTGACCTTTTAGATTCGATCCTTTGACTGGCAACCCATTGTTGCTAGTTAATAAGTTAGTGCTTTGGGTGAGTTAATGTTCTCTTCTTCAAACAAATGTTGAAGTCTTCAAGTATGACCAGTTGATCATGTTTCATGGCCATATTGTGGATAGTGTCCACAAAGGTGTCTACGAAGGTCGAGTCGTTGGTCGGTGGCCTGTAGACGACAAGAAATGTTAGGTTGGCTTGGGGTTCTAAGGTTAAGTGAAGGACGAGTGATTCGCAGTTTGGGATGTTTAATGGTGGGGCTGTTTTTATTTGCAGCTGGTCCTTGTATGCTACAGAGAGACCCCCTCCTCCTTTTCCTTCTCTGTTGCGTTGCTTGAATTTGTGGTTTTTGTATAGGCAGTTGTGCACTTTTATCTTGTAGTTTTGAGTTATCTAGGTTTCTGTTAGGAATATGATATCTATTCCTCCATCACATAGTAGGTCGCACATTTCTGGTATGTGCTTGAAAATTGATCGGACGTTGACTTGGTTGCAGTACATCATTCTGTTTCTTGAGGTCTGTTACATCCTTGGCTGTGTATTTTGGTGGTTGTGTTGCTGTTGGTAATTTTTTTCACCGGTTTGCTTATTCAGGATTGTTGTTTCTTCGTTGAGTAGTTCTGCCAGATTTTGTATCGAATTGGTGTCTTCTTCATGGTCGTCTTCCTGACGACGTTGATGATAGCATTTGTCATGTCAATTCTTTTATTATTTTTTTTACTTTGCTTTATTGGCATGAAGAGAGAACAGATAAACAACACAGTGCACAGGACAGATAATACATGAATGGCATTACATATGTTTGAGGATGACAGGTATGGGATAGGCCATTGGTTTTACAATTCAGTGCGTTTCCGGGATAAACAAGCTTACTTCATCTGGAGGGGGAGATGATAGAAGTTCAATATCCTCTTTGCTATTCAGATAGCTACAAAACTCAGTTCATACATTCTTGGGGTGAGAGGTCAATGGAAGGGTGTTAATGTAGTCCTCCTCACACATTTGAGTCCAGGTGAGGGCCTTTAGCCACATCTCGAATGATGGGGGGAGCGGTGCTTCCAACACTGCAATATGCATTTTTTGGCCACCATAGTAGCGACATTTAAAAATTTAGACATCTTCCTTGCCTCTGGCTCGTCCCATACTCCGAACAGGACAGCCAGAGGTGCAGGAGAGATATGGGTCGTTATTATCTCAGACAGGGCTTCCATAATGGCTTTCCAGTATGGGCCTAGTGCTTCACAAGCCCAGAACATATGGATGTGGTCTGCATCTGTGAATTTACATCTAGGGCATGTATGAGCCTGGCCATGTGCAAACCTTCCCACCCTGTGTGGCATGTATTATAGGTGATTCAGGAGCTTATATTGCATACATCTATATCTGGCATTTAGGGAGGTCTTGCGTGTGTGCATGCACATCTTTCTCCACAATGCATCAGAGAGGGGGAAGCCCAGTTCGCCACTCCACATGTCTCGCGCCGGCTGCGGTGCATCATCAGGGTTAGCCATCAGCATTTTGTACAACAAGGATGTTATGCCCCTGGCCCCCGCCGATTTGGTTATGTATTGGATTTCGGGCGAGTCTGGGGGTTCGTCGGGATAGGAGGGCCACCAGGTGCAAATTGCTGCCCTTAACCTGATATACTGCAGCAGTTCCAGCGCCGAGCCAGAGTGCCCGGGTCGCCATGTCTGCGGAGTAATGAACTTCCCTTCGGGTTATAGGTCGGACAGTGCTCGGTAGCCCAAGTCATACCAGTGTCTCATTAGGAGTTTATCGTGAGTAGGGCTGAGGCCAAGGAACTGCCAGATGGGCAGCCATTTGTAATATGGGTTGTGGCCAGGGTGTGCTTGTAGTAATCGTTTCCATGCTATGGTTGTTGCTGCTACGGGGTCAGCAGGGGCATCAGTATGGAATGTATGATAGAGGATGAGGTAGAGGGTGTTGACTTCTTCACTTGCTAGTTTCTCGAGTTTCACATGTGGGGGAGGATCCGTGAATGTATACCAGTGTGAGGCGTGTTGAGCTTGTGCGGCGGTCCAATATTTGGCGACGTCTGGGGCAGTGAAGCCACCCTTCTCGTATGGAAGAGTCATATGCTGCCACTTATTACGAACCGCGCCAGAATGCCACAGAAATTGGGCGCATGCAGTGTGTAGGTCCTTGAAGTATCGTCTCCCGGGCCAGATTGGCACATTGACAAAGATGTAGAGCAGCTTAGGGACAATTATTTTGATTATGGACAGTCTGCCCGATAAGGAAAGCGGGAGGTTGCGCCACTTCAACAACCGGGCCACCACGAGCTGCGCCGCAGACGCGTAGTTGTTGGCTAATAGTGAAGGTTTAGTGAGGGATACCTGAACCCCGAGATATCTGATACCCCCAGGTGACCAGCGGAGGGGAAATTCGCATTCTGGTTGGGAGGTTGCCACCGTGAGCGGGAACATTTCAGATTTAGTGTAATTTATGGTGAAGCCCAAAAATTTGCCAATTTTTGTTATGTTACGTATGATAGGGTCTAAATGAGCAGCCGGGTCTCTGATATAGAGAAGTACATCATCAGCATACAATGAGATTATCTCTGGGGTGTCTCGCAGGCGTATACCCTTTCGGATGTGTTTGTCTCTAACACTGTCAGCCATGGGTTCGATAGCAAGCGCAGAGTATTGGGGAGAACGGACAACCTTGGCGAGTGCCTCTGTGGAGCGTGATGGGGGACGAAACCTTGGAATTGATAAGGACTCTGGCTACAGGGTTTGTAAATAGTAGCTTGATATATGATATCATTCGTGGGCCGATTCCCATTTTGTGGAGTACCGTCCACATATATTGCCACAACACCATGTCGAATGCCTTCTGGGCATCGAGGGTGACCGCTACTGCATTGGCGTTGGGGTCGATTCTGGACATGACGTTGAACAGTCGGCGGATGTTGAGGTTCTGTGGATCTACCGGGAACGAAACCACTTTGATCAGGGTGAACTAGGCGGGTCATTATGGGGAGGAATCTGCTTGCAATGATCTTAGCAAAGATTTTCTTGTCGGTGTTGATTAGAGACAGGGTTCTGTAGGCCCCGCATTCGTCGAGTGGCTTGCCCGGTTTGGGGAGCACGGTTATGACGGCCTCGTGCATAGACTGGGGCAGAATAGCCAGCCCGAGTGATTCATTCCAGACTTCGAGGAGTCTGGGTGCAAGGATGGCTACATGCTCCTGATAAAACTCTGAAGTGAGACCGTCTGGGCCGGGTGCATTGCCCTTCGGGCAGCTCGATATAGCTTTGGTTATCTCGTCAAGGGTTAATAGATCATCCAGCTGATCTCTGGTAGTGCAGGGATTTGGTCAAGCAGGAGGTCCGTATCTTGTGGGCTGTGTTCTTGTTGGGGGCCATATAGGGTTGTATAGAACTTAGTGAATGTTTCGAGGATGTGTTGGTCAGACCAGCACAGGGAACCGCATGCGTCCTTGATGCAGTCTATACGTGTTCTGCCACCTTCCGCTCGGACCAGTCTGGACAACGTCCTCCCTGGTCTGTCCCCTTTACCATATTTCCGGGCTGTCATAGGACGGGCATGGTATTGTATCTCACTCCGGGCGTGGGCGTCGAACGTTTGCAGTTCCAATCTAATTTGTGCCAGTATGGTCGGGGAAGGGGCAGAGGTGTATTGCTTTTCAAGTTCTTTTACTCCACCTCCGACTGCTGTAAGCTGTTGTTAATGCCTTTGAGGACCCCAGCCTCCCTGGAGATACACATCCCCCTGATGAAGACCTTGAATGCCTCCCACCGGACCCCATCGGATGTATCCTGTCTGTTATTGCATTCAAAGAAGGTGTTGATATCGGCCAGGATTTCAGCTCTGAAAAGTATACCTTGGAGGGCCTCCGATTTGAATCGCCAGGCTGAACGGGAAGGCTGTTCATATCCCAATGTGATTCGCAGCGTGGCCAGGGAGTGGTCCAAAAGTGTGCGCGGCAATATCTGTGTATCTGCGGCCTTGCCCACCATTCCACTAGATATGAGGAACAGGTCTATCCTAGATAGACTATCATGTACTGTCATGTCATGTTTTTGTGATGAATGGCGCGCTGATGTTTTCTTCTGGTTTGATTCAGCGCATTTCCCATCTTCCCCCTAGGTTTCCGGGTAATGTGCTTATGGCTCTCGAGGGTAGATGGTTGTTCGAGTGGGTGGCAGTTGACAGGTAGGGTGTTAAGTAGAGTGATTTTGGTCTTGCTCTTGCAAGTGGACCAGTTTCCGTCAAGCATCTAGGTGTGTTATCCCTTGGCATGAGTCTATTCCTGGATGTGGTGTTCTGAGCTTGTACCACTTAGTTTGTTCTGTTTTGTGTGTTGCTTGTGCATCAATCTTTCCTGGTGCAGGGCATTTTGTGGTGTGATCTGTTCTGAGGGTGGCTATATCTCAGTGGGGAGGACTATCACAGGGTCAGGCTTTTCCTGGAGCTGGGGTTACTCCAGGGTTCAGGGTGTTCTAGCGACTGTGGGTTAGCCCTGGCAGTTAGTGTTGAACCCTGCCAGTCAGGGATAAACCCTCACTGACCAAGATTCACTGTGACTAATCCTGGTGGTTGGTAACTAAGTTTGGCTGTCCAGGATTAAATTCACGTGGTTAGTGTTATTGGGTTTACAATAATGAAAGACTCCCTGTGGTGATGTGGGGTGGTCTGTGGTTAGGTTTTCCTTGAGGGTTCCTGTGAAGCTGTCTCTCCTTGTGGGGTGCTGGAGTTTTTGTTGTGGTAATTGTATCGTGTTGTATTGCGCCTCCTGTGGTGAACTGTTATATCTTCCCTTTTGGGGTCATGAGTAGCTGTCTATCCTTGAGGTCACCACAGTTTTGTAGTTGTATTGAGTTCACAGTTACAAATGCCTCCCTGTGATGGCCTTTGGTTTGGTCTTCACTTATGTGGATCTGTGGTTGTGTTGTACTGGGCTAACAGCTGCGAGAGCATCCCTGTAGTGGCCAGAGGTCTGAATTTCCCTTGTGTGGTCCTGTAGAGTTATCTCCCTTTGTGGGCTATTGTATTTGTATTATGTTCAACAGTGGCGAAAGCCGCACTGGGGTGTCCTCTGGTTAATTCTTCCCTTGTGGGTTACCATACCTTTTAGTTGTCTCTGGTTCACAGAGGTGGTGACCTTCCTGTGGTGACCTGTGGTTTTGCAGTTGTGGTTGTATCAGGTTCAAAGTTGCAATAGCCTCCCTGCAGTGACCTGTGTTTGATTTTCCTTTGTGGGGTTCTGTGTAGTTTTTCTCCTTCGTTGGGCTCCAGTATTTGTATAGCACTGGCAAAAGTTTCCCTGTGGTGTCTTCTGGTTAGTTCTGTGTAATTGTCTGTGCTTGTGGGGTTCTGTAGTTTTTAGTTGTATATGGTTCACAGAAACAGCCGTCCGACTGTGGTTTTGTATTTGTTGTATATCGGGTTCTCAGTTGCAAAGAGCTCCCTCTGGTGATTTGTGGTGGTCTTTCCTTGAGGCACAATCCTGAGTCCAAATGGAAACCTGCTGCTTTTATCCGGCAGCCTTTGGGGCATATAAAAGTTCAGATGCCATGGTTTTGTCATCTGCTACCGCTTCTGTAGAAAGGCATCTTCAGGGTCTAAGCAGAAGATATCGTCTGCTCAAACATCCATGCCAAATTTGGCATTTCAACATTGTGCTGGTGACTTTGGCGAACATACCCTTTGAGCCTACATCATTGCTAGATATCAAGCTGATCATGTGGACGACCATGCTCCTGGTGGCTCTAACCTCAGTCAGGAGAATAAGCAGCACATTCAGCCTCAAATGGCGTCAAAACCGTACAGTCTTTCACAGGGATAAGTTATTGCTGCTTACATAACCTAGGTTCTCACCTAAAATTGTTCCACACCAACCAAGAAATGATTTTACCAACCTTTTCCCGAATCAGCAATCTGAGGCAGACAAGACTTTGCATCGTCTAGATGTCAGATGGGCACTAAAATTCTATCTCGCTACAATCAAGGATATAAGGAAGTCTTGTGCACCCTTTGTCACTTCAAGGGCACCTCTTCTGAAGGTCAAGCATCCCTCACCAGATTAGAGTCTAAAGCAAAACAAAATCTCATGCCCAAGCGTGAGATCAAAAGACATTGTAGTGACCTTTTAAAGGACGGTTTATAGTCTTTTCATAGAACGCATTCCATAGAAAATGGAATGAAGCAAAACGTATGCAAAGAAAAATGTTCCAATGAATAAATAAAGTGTAAAGTGTTTATATAATGAAACCCTTTTCGAGGAAAGGGTTTCGATGCATAAAGTTTGCATTTCTTGCATGGAAAGTCGATGGAATATGTAAAACGCTTTAACGTTATATGGAGCTGTCCAGTGCTTAAATCTGAACAGCTCCGTATAAGATGTGTAGTGTGCACTTTTATTTTATTGGTGGGGATCCAATAAAATAAAGGTCCCCAGTCCAAAAAAATAACATCAAAGTGCACACTACACCAGTCAGAGGGAGCTGTTCAGTGCTGAAATCTATAATGTAGTTCAGCACTGGAATGCTCCTCTAGCGTGTGTTGTTTATTGGGGGTGGGGTGGTCCCTCTAAATCCCCCCCAACTCCCAGGGGTCCCCTTTCCCTAACCTCCCACCCCAACCTCAATTTACAAAAATGAACCCTTTTCTCAACCCATGGAATTTCCAACCCAAACATACACTTGTTTAAATGTATGTTTGAGTTGGAACTTCATCGAAATTCATTTGAAGTCCATTGAAATGTATTCAATGAATATGCTTTTTGATGGAAAAGCATTTCAGTGAATGAATTTCGATGGGTAATAATTCGGTAGAAATTAATTTGATGGAAAGACTGCATACTTTTATAGCACACTATCAGCAAAGCTCCTACATGGGCATCATCCTCTGCATTTTGCAAACACTGCCTGGACATCAGCTCTAGGACAAGTGCTGACTTCAGGCAAGCAGCTCCGAGTAACCTTTTCTTAATGTGGTCAGTGAGGATCCCTTACTCCAGCAAAACAGTGCTTTGGAATCACCCATACAGTATGGAGGAATGGGGAACGGACCCATTATACCTTCTCCTTCCCAGGACTAGTGCAATTGGCAACATTGTGTATAATGCATACAAAGAGGGATTGAGTTGGAGCACTGAAGGGTGGAGCTAGCAGAGCATGGACATGCCCACGGACATGTGCTTGAAAATTAAAAGGGAAGAGCATGTTTTTTTACAGTCCAAAAGGCTCTGATTGAGTCCACTGTCTGGGACGCACATACAATATAGAGAAAATGGAGCTCTGGACTAGGAATACAGTAGTCACTAAGGAGTAACTTACTTTTCTTAACACCATCCTGTCAAATATGTAACCCAGTTACAAGAAGAAACATAACTCATTGGTCCTTTTTAGGATTATCCAAATATATATGTTAGACATATATTGCAAAGAAAAGTTCTTTAAAAAAAAAAGTTTTGGCAAAACCTCACAAGGTGTATTTGTACATTTACAAACACACTTGCACTTCTCACTATTCAGGTAGCTCGGAAAAGACTCCTTGGGGTTTTAATGTCACTGTAAACAAGTGTACTGAAGGAACTACTCTGACAAATTGCCCCCTACCATGGCCTGCACATTTCAGTCTTTATAATCATGAAAAAACATCCCAAGTACTCGCTAATGCTCTTGTTTTATGTGGCACCAAAGCTTCTTGCCAATAAAAACAAATAGCTTTTAAGCCATTGAGAAACATCTCCAGAGAACCTCCGCCAACAGGCAAACGGCTCACGAACATCAAGTACAGTGAGGTACCAAATTTCTTTTTAAAAAGCTATGTTGCCCACCGATATCAATCAACCTCCTGCAAAATTAGCCTAAAATCCTGCTGGTCTGCAAGGATAAAAAAGATCACAGGGCTCAAAGAGCCTGTGACCTATTGTGACAGAAGATCAACTCCCCATTTCAGCTGCCATTTAGGAACCTATTCCGGCAATACAAAGTGTAGTGCTACAGAACATAAGCAAAAAGCATCTGCACCTCTAATATTTCCTGCCAGTTAAACCAAGACCAGTACTATAAAGCATTCAGAGATGTAATTGGTTCAATGTTACAATCCTATCATTGGTACAAACTCAAAGTGCTCTTTAAGGTACTCCTCTTCTGTTTGGCTATATTACGCCATTGGATTGCCTATTGCCAACCATGTAGCGACAGGGGTACATGCTGCTTCCCAGCCCCATTGCTTCCACCACTGCCACAATACTGCGATAGATAAACCTTCTCTTCCGTATACATTCCAAAGTAAACCGCACACACCTCACAATCACAGCAGCTAAAAAGTAAACTTCACATTTTTACCTCTGTCAGGATAGCTATTGGTGACGGTAGACACAGGTGTACAAACCCGGACCAGGGTGATATGTAAAGGAAACTAAATCTAGTCTCTCTCCCAACAGAGTTTCTTCAAGAAAGGCGAAAAATATACTGTCCAAATCTCTTTTTATGGCTGCTGGTCTTGCCCTTGGTGCTGCAGGCTTGCACTCCTGAACACTCTCCGACTGCAGGCACTACCCTCTTTGCTAGGATACCACAATGCAAAAGGTTCATCTCCACGATTTGAGCTGGTGCAGGATCTTGGTCCAGCCCTGTTGGACTGAGGTAATGTGGTTATCTACTTGACTCTCAGTGTAGCTGAACCATCTCATGCTTCCTACTATCCATATGAACTACCCTGGACCACCCTTATTCGGGGGATCCTCCCTACAAGTACTGACTCCAGGTTCTGCCCGTCATCTCTCTCCATCTCTAGTCGGCTGGTCGCTGGTATTTCCTGCCTGCTCTCCAATGGTACCCCGCCACTCTTTTCAGTGACTTGTAGATTGTATTTCTGTCCCCTGCTCTCCTAAAATTCTCTCTTCCAACTAACTCCCTACAACTTTCTGCACCTCTAAACATCTCGACTAGGGTCTCCAAATTCCTGCCTCTAATGTCTTCCCCAACAGCCTGCACTACCCGTTTGGCCTGACTGGGCTTTATAGGGTGAATACTCTTCCATAGGGTGGGACTTGGATTCATGTCTTGCACCTGTGATGTGAAGTATGTGGCCTATTTGGAGATTAGGCTATGTGCTTAGAGTCGTGTGGCCCATGTGGGGAAGGCCCTGAGGTTATATCAATGCTTGCTGCCATTTTGAATCTGGATGTGTTTGTGTGACTAATTGGATTATGTCTTGGAGGGGTAAAATGGCCCACTCAGCCCCTCACAACTCTACAAACCAAAACACAATGCAATAAAGATAGAAAAGGGACAATCAAGAGATATACCTCCTTTGCCTTTTGAGGTAACCTTGGCCAAGGGAAGGCTATACTCTCGAGGGGGTGTGAAGGTGAACCAGTAGTGACCAAAGCAATACAGCATCACAGTCCAAAATAACAGGAATGTCCAGTCAAGGTTCTATAAAACTATAATCACTTTAATAAAACACACCATCTGCACATAGAACGAAGAGAGATGACTATACAAAACCCATCCCAAAGAAAGAACAGAAGAGATGGGACTGACTGAAGGAAGTTGCACTCTGAGTGCAGTACAAGGATGGTAAGGTACTACCATATAAAGGATGTTGGGTTGAAATAAGAAGCCATCAGGACTTAACCAGTCTCTAGGGTCCCAGAAGGCATATGAGGGCAGTTGAGTGTCAAAGTAACTAGATTCAGTTCTTGGTCGGCTGACTTATCAGTCCCGGGTTTGAACGTTGATGCAAGCTGATCAGGCTCAGTCGGGCACGTAGGATCGTTGAGGCCTTGGCAGCAAGCTGGCGCCAAGTAGGTTTGAATACGGGTGTTCTGTGCGGTCGAAACAATGGCGGTTCAATGATGCAGGTTGGGGCAATCCTAAGAACGCTTCACAGTTGTCCAGGCCGAGTTTGGCTTTAGCCGCTATGAGAGGGGCGGACACATATGATACGATAGGTTATTCATAACACGGTTAATACCCAGAGATTTTCTAAGCGCGGACCCAGGATTGAACCTGTGTTGTTCTGTGTCGTCTTGCTTTCAATGCGAGCACGTTGTCCCTGAGCTATCCTCCCGAGACACATGTGCAATATCAATTGGGATTCGGTGGCCATGATCATAAGTATCACCATGCACCATACCTAAACTCAGGCATAGCTTATTCTTAGAGAGTTTCCAGACAGGTTCGATCTATGAAAGTCTCGTCAAAACAGGTTCACCCCTGTTCCTTCAAAACGATCAAGGACCACATTCACACCCTGGCTACTGCTCTGGCTGACGTCTGCAACCACTCATTCACCACTGGAGTCTTCTCCTCCCCCTTGAAGCACTCCCTTGTGCACCCTCTTCTTAAGAAACCCTCTGCCAACCCTTCCTGCCTGGCTAACTATCGCCCAATCTCCATCACTCCTTTCCTGGGCAAACTCCTGGAAAAGCTGGCCACCTCCCAGCTTAATCTTCACACTGATTCTGTTGGCTGTCTCCATGACCATGAGTCTGGCTTCAGAGCTGCCAGAAGCACGGAAACTGCTCTTCTGAACATCCGTGAAGACCTGCTCTCCAACCTCGATTCCATCACCCCCTGTGTCCTCATCTTACTTGATCTCTCTTCTGCCTTCGACATGGTCAACCATGCCATACTGCTCAACCGTCTCCGTGATAACCTGGGTATCACCGATCAGGCACTGGCTTGGCTAACTTCTTTCCTCTCGGAACGACCCTCCCAGGTCCAACTTGGGTCCTTCCTCTCCTCTATCTCCATCTCTACCTGTGGTGTTCCCCAGGGGTCTAACCTCGCTACCTGGCTGTTCAACCAATACCTGGCACTTCTTGCCCACCACATTTCCACTCTCTGCCCCAACTTCCAGTGCTATGCGGATGACACGCAACTCATCTTCAGGCTCCCTTCTGCCACCTCTTCTCCTTCTCTCATCTCGGACTGACTGTCTCCTATCCAGGAGTGGTGTACCACCAATATCATCTGCCTTAATGCCAGTAAGACCGAGATTCTCCTCATCGGCACACCTGCTCCTTCATTTTCTGTCACTCACTGGCCGGCCTCTCTTGGCCCTCTTCCTGCTCCCACCTCAGGGTCATAATCGACTTCACACTTTCCTTCTCTCCTCACATCTCTGAAGCCACACTACCAGCTGCACCTCCTCAGAGGTATTCTTCCTTTCCTCTCCTTCCCCAAGAAGCTCACTGTCTCCAGAGCTCTGGTTCTCTCTAGGTTGGACTACTGCAACAGCCTCTTTCTAAATCTGCCTGCGTCCACTCTCCGTCCTCTGCAACTCATCCAAAACAGGACTGTGACCCTTGTCCGTGGGATTGTATCTCTCCAGGACTGAAATCTCTGCACTGGCTCCCAGTGGCTGTGAGGATTAAGTTCAAAACCCTCTGAACTGTCCACAAGGCCTTCTGGTGCCTTAGGCCTCACTACCTTCAACTCTCTCTTCCAAAATATCTTCCTTTTAGATCTCTTCGCTCATCCGCCTCCAAGTCCCTCAGGGTCAGTCTCTTCTCCAGGCTACGAGTTGGTGTTAGATCTCTTTCTTCTGCTGGGGCCTCCCTCTGGAACAGCCTCCATGCCTCTCTGAAACTTGAGGTGAACCATCTCCGGTTCCGGAAGCACCTCAAGACCTTCCTCTTTGCTTCTGCCTTCTCTCCTCCTCTCCCCTGCTGATCTCCTGGCTGAAACTGCACTGGTTACCTGGCTACCCGCTGATCTCGGGCCAGGGTCCCCTCCCTGCCAGTTGGACACCTGCACTGTCCCCTGGCAACCCTTGCACTCAGGGAACAAAACCGTATGTTGCCACACGGTGGCCCTATGATGCACACCTAAGGGGGCAAACAGTCACAGGGATTTTAATATGGTCTATTGTGGGGGGTCACACACAGTGGGGGAACTCAAAACTCGACCAATGAATTCCACAGTATTGTTTTATCTCGATCGAGAAGCATGCAATGTATATTTGATTAAAGGCTGAGTTTGTCAGCTATCACTCATTACAGTTATAAACCAACAAGAAATAATTCAAATACTAGAATTCAATATTGGATTTCATTGAGGCGTAACCTCATTTATCATATCAAAACAAAATCAAAAGGACAATGATATTGCAAACCATCATCCTGTTCTCTAATACAGGTACAGTAGTATATTTCAACTCAATATAACAGATATTGTGAATAACAAATCAAATCCACCATTTACAGTCCTGTGCTTACAACACTTTCTGTATCCCTGCAGCCACCTACCAGCACTTGCAACCAGCTGGCCGCACCCTTGATTTATTGTCTTCATTTATTGTCTTGTTTATTTTACTGTTATGTACTGCACTGCCCCCTGCCCTTTTCCCCAGCACTTTTCCCCTTCCACCCTCCCCTGCACTTGAGCAATCTCAATTTCACCTGGCCTAGTAAAATCGTTGTCTTTGTCTTCCCTCTGTGCCCCCTCCCTTGCCTCGTCGCGCCTTGAAACACGTTATAAATGATATTTCATATCCACCATCATGGGGTTCTCATGATCATCCCAGTTTGGATACAGGAGTCACATCTAACATGTCGCCCCTGTGTTGCAATGACTTTGCTGTCCCGTGGCAGTCGAGTGGGCACCTTGTGAGCTTTGAACTTGCTCTACCCCCATGAGCAGAGCGGGTGCTATGGATCAGCCTACTGATGCAGCAGGTCACAAGTGCACTGTGCTTTTGCCATGGGGTTGCGACAAAGGGGTTTTGGTTAGTAGATTACCCCTTTGGAGAAGGATATCACCTGCATAATTTTATGTACTCCTAAAAACCAAAAACGCCAGGGCTTCGCACCCTTGCCAGATGGCAAATCCTCACAGTTTGAACGACTACCTTCTGGAAAACTGCCCCGGGCCGTCTTAAGAGAATGGGATCATTCTGTATTGGGCTGCGTTTCTCTGCAGGGCTGGAAATCCGTTGGCATTGTCAGTTGTATGTTGATTTATTTATTTGTAATGCACCAAATGGTTCATGAGCATAGGGGCACATAAAAACACAATAACATAATCAATGAAGACAGGACAAACATACAACCAAGAACAATTTTCAAAGATGGGCAACCAAAATCAAAGGGGCAGAGACAAAAAGGTGTGTTTTTAACAGAAGCTCAAACTGATGCAACGGTCTAGTACCTTTTAGGTCAGGAGGTCATTTAGAGCTGGGGCAGAGTAATCAAAGGTCATATGGCCTACCTGCTGTAAGCCGACGCAAGGCACAAGCAACAGACAGGAATTGTTTGACCATAGCATCCTGCGTTCTGGTAGTCAGCATACACTGTCCTTCAGATACTTTGGGCTAGCACCATAGAAGCACTTATGGATCATAACCAGAGTCCTAAAAGGAGTATGCGATCTAACCTGGAGCCAATGGACCGGTCTACGTGCCTCCGAGACATGGTCATTACGAGACAGACCCTTTACGACTTGGACAGCTCCATTCTGTATGGTCTGCAGTTTAGTTAGGTTTTCTTGACTAGCTGCCTGCAACAAGGTAAAGCCGTAACCCAGTTTTGCTGCAATAATAGCCTGGGTAATCAAGGCACGGCTCTGCTTAGATAATAAAGCGCTTATCTGTCCGAGCAGTCGAAGGTAGCATAAGCAACTGGAAACAATGCAGCAGACATAGGGTTTCATAGTGAAATGTGCATCAAATGCAAATGTGCATGCTGTTCTTCATGCACCCGACCTCGGATCAACGACACCTGAAACGCTGAGCACCAGTCTCCTGAGAAGCCATTCACCACCACATTCATTCACCCACCAGAGCCCTGCCGAATAAGAGTGCTTTTCGTTCATTGCACATTCTTCTCAGAGCCCGTTTGATTCTAAGCAACGTGTCCCTTATTACGTCAATCACTGCTGCCTGCAGACGGTTGCTGGCCCTTCTGAAAAAGTCGTGCCAATAAGGCCCTGTCTGCGCAATGGCCACCTGGCCACACCACTATACGTCTGGCATCTCATGTCCGGTAGCCTTTGCATTCGCCCAACTACGCTACCATCTCTGAAAGTAAGCAGCTTGTTCACACACCCTACGAAACTGCGGCTCCATGCATACTTATGCTGCTACGGCCTCAGACCATATTGTACTAATCATCCGAGTACACGACATAAACACTTTCTTACACAAGACACTGCCATACCGTGCTATGCACCTAGTATTTCACTGCATACTAATTGTGCCGCATCTAGCCCATGGTATCCCACCTAGCACTTCGGTGCACTTTGTATTATGCCATCTCTTGCCTGTTGTACTACAAATGCCCTTTTTGTGCTATTACTGAATGATGCACCAGACCCTCTTTGTGCCACTATAGAATATTGCATCTTGCCCACTGTGTTACTATTGATGGCTGCATCTTGCCCACTGTGTTACTATTGATGGCTGCATCTTGCCCACTGCGTTACTATTGATGGCTGCATCTTGCCCACTGTGTTACTGTTGATGGCTGCATCTTGCCCACTGCGTTACTATTGATGGCTGCATCTTGCCCACTGTGTTACTGTTGATGGCTGCATCTTGCCCACTGTGTTACTATTGATGCCTGCATCTTGCCCACTGCGTTACTATTGATGGCTGCATCTTGCCCACTGTGTTACTATTGATGGCTGCATCTTGCCCACTGCGTTACTATTGATGGCTGCATCTTGCCCACTGCGTTACTATTGATGGCTGCATCTTGCCCACTGCGTTACTATTGATGGCTGCATCTTGCCCACTGTGTTACTGTTGATGGCTGCATCTTGCCCACTGTGTTACTATTGATGGCTGCATCTTGCCCACTGCGTTACTATTGATGGCTGCATCTTGCCCACTGTGTTACTGTTGATGGCTGCATCTTGCCCACTGCGTTACTATTGATGGCTGCATCTTGCCCACTGTGTTACTGTTGATGGCTGCATCTTGCCCACTGTTACTATTGATGGCTGCATCTTGCCCACTGTGTTACTGTTGATGGCTGCATCTTGCCCACTGCGTTACTATTGATGGCTGCATCTTGCCCACTGTGTTACTGTTGATGGCTGCATCTTGCCCACTGCGTTACTATTGATGGCTGCATCTTGCCCACTGCGTTACTATTGATGGCTGCATCTTGCCCACTGTGTTACTGTTGATGGCTGCATCTTGCCCACTGTGTTACTGTTGATGGCTGCATCTTGCCCACTGTTACTATTGATGGCTGCATCTTGCCCACTGTTACTATTGATGGCTGCATCTTGCCCACTGTGTTACTGTTGATGGCTGCATCTTGCCCACTGCGTTACTATTGATGGCTGCATCTTGCCCACTGTGTTACTGTTGATGGCTGCATCTTGCCCACTGTGTTACTGTTGATGGCTGCATCTTGCACACTCTGTGATACTATTGATTGCTAAATCCTGCCCACCTCGTAATAATCTTGACCCATACTGACTGTGCACTAGCCAGTTCACTTCTAACCATACTAAACATAAGAGCACGTTTCTGAGCCATATTTCTGCCCCATGCAATCCACTCATGCCTTACAATTCTACCTTGCTTACTGCCCTTACATATTATGGCCTATAAAATGTACGTGCAATTACCTACCAACCTACCCTGACTCCCATGCCCCACCCTACACAAATAGTATCTCCTTAACATGTCCCTTTCATTACCATCATCTAACATACCACCATCACTATTCTTACTGGCCTGTCACCAAGTAACATCCAGCAGGCCCATCCCACTAACATGCAACTCTCATCTCCTCACACTTGCACAATGGATCAATCTCTTTACCACAAGACCTACTCCTAATCAACCTTGCCCAACCAAGATGAGGAACTTAAGACTAGGCTCAAGGCTACAGCCAAGACTTCTAGCATCCAACCATAAGCAGAATACCACTAACAATGCTATTTGCTCTTCTATTAGAACCAAAGTACTGAATGCCTCTATCAGACCCAATAACAATGCACCTACGCCAAATGACTCCACATATTACACAGATACTAAGTCACAGAACCTTAACCCTGTGATAAAGTTTGCTCTCATAAATGCTAGATCCATTTCAGCCCATGCTTTAGATATAGCGGATATCATAACCTCTAACGACCTGGATTTTCTGGCCATAACGGAGACCAGGCTCCATGCCGCCTCGGGGCCAGCCCTTGCTCTTGCCATTCCAGATGGATACTCGCTAAATTGACTTGACAGAGAGGGAACAAAAAGGTGTAGAATTTATTGCCAAAATCTCACTAAACATAAGACTTATACCTAACCTAACACTCCCCTCAGGGGAACTTCCATTGATCAATCTGCCTATCTCAGCTTCTCGCACGCTCACCATTCACCTCATATATAGACCACCTGGGTCTACTTCCACCTTTAACGAAGACATCACTGTTCTTCTCTCCAATAACACCAAACCCAGCTCTCAGATCTTATTAGGTGACTTTAATCTAGGCTTCCAGGACCCTAAAGATGACAAAGCATCTACCCTTGCCAACTCCATCTCTAAATTGGGCTTCACACATCGCATCAACCTTCCCACACACAATAAAGGAACAACTTTAGCTTGGCCTGGCTGACCTAAACCGTGACACTAATACCCTCTCCAACACGCCTTGTGCATGGATTGGCCACCACCTTATCACATTCACCATCACAAAAGACAACCTGCTTGACCAGCAAACGCCCATTGCTCCACCAACATGCACGAGAAACAATCTAAACATAACAGTGGAGAAAGTACTCCCCTTACTACAGCTGATCATTGACTTCACGTCCACCAACTCTGACCCCACGGCTTTAGTAGACCTATATAACCATACCTTGCTCAATGCTATCAACACCATAGCACCACTCAAAATGCACAAAACCAAACCCTGTGCGCATCTAAACTCATGGTTCACCCCGGAGCTAAAAACCTTATGTAAGGACAAGAGAAACGCAGAATCATCCTGGGAAAACTCACCTTCATAAACACTGTTTGGGGTCCACAACTGGCTGAAATAGCATTAACCAGAAACTTCTTTATTCTGGAAAACACCTTTTATCAACAGATCTCTGGAACAGCTATGGGTGCAACATTTGCACCCAGCCTAGCGAATCTGTATGTGGAACACTTTGAAAAAGAATTTATATACGCAAACACAAACCCTTATCACGAAAAAATAAGGGTTTGGAAAAGATAGATCGACGATGTCCTGATGATATATCAAGGGACGGAAGAAGAACTAAAAGCATTCCATCAGTGGTTGAACAATTGTAATGATCATCTAAAGTTCACCATTGAAGCTCACAGAACAGAAACACACTTCCTGGATCTTCAGATCTTTAGTCAAGGAAATGATTTACAAGCACGAGTACACAAAAAAGATACCGACAGAAATTCGCTCTTACAATACAACAGCTATCACCCGAGAGCCATGAGAGACAACCTCCCGTTTGGACAATTCTTAAGGTACCGACGAACATGTACAAGACTAGAAGATTTCAAAGTACAATCAGGAGCCCTGAAAAAACAACTGAAGAAAAGAGGCTATCCAAAAAGAATTATTAACGATACATGCAAACGGGCAAGAAATATACCTAGGGAAATTACGCTCCAACAACACAAAAAGGACGAAAAAAAAGAACAAATAACGGCAGTAATAAGTTACTCTCCACTGTTCAATTCGATTAAAAGAGAAATAAAAAAACTTTGGCCTATCCTCAATACGGGCTCCAGCACCATGGCCTTACCAACTTTTGCCATCAAAAGACGTAGAAACCTAAGGGATGCTCTAGTACACACTCTGAAAGAACCAAACAAAGAAGAAGCAGAGAACACAATCTGGGGAACTAGTAAACCATTGGGACATACGCCATGTGGAGGTTGTTCCATGTGTGAAAAAACCTCTAGGAGCAAATCCATTGACATTGGGTGGAAAACACCATGGCAACAACGAAGTCTCACCAATTGCAATTCAAAAGGAGTAGTCTACCTCATCACGTGCCCATGTACCCTCCGGTATGTGGGTATGACAACACGAGAAGTGAAAAAAAGACTTATTGAACATAAATCATGTATTCGAACAAAGAAACTGACAGCCCCTCTGGTGAACCACTTCATTGAAAAAGGACATACACAGGAGGACTTTACTTGGACCATTCTCGAGAAACTAATTCCACCAAGACGAGGTGGAGACTTCGGCAAAATCCTGCTGAAGCGAGAACAACTTTGGATCTTCAGACTTAACACAGTAAGAAATGGCCTAAATGAAGAAATCCAGTGGAACGACCTGGCACTTATGAAATGAACCCAGAAACAAAAAACAACAGGATCCAACACCATATATATAGTCCCTTTATGGACATGATTTGCCAAAACCTTCTGAACAAAGATAATGTATATATTTTACACATGTGGAACCTCTTCCGCCGTCATGTGGTGTATATGCCTTTAAAAATCAGACTATCACAACAATATTATGAAATTAATCTTCAAAAACATCCGAGCCTACTTAGCCCAAAAATCACCACCGACTAAAGAAAAAGGCGTATACATGTGTAAAAAAAAGTTGAATTGAATCACTACCATCAATGTTCTATGATGACTGCGACTTTGTATGTGATGCACAATAGATTATATGTAATAATCTCCTTTACCAGTGAAAACATTATAGATAGAGTCATGTGCACAAGAGGAACAGGAGATCAAATAACATTTAACACCCTTAAGTGCTAGCTACTAAATACACCAGCCTGTAACGGATTCAACTAACGTTACAACCCTATTCCTGAAATAGAAATTATGCCACTCCAAAATGGCCGACAGAAAAACATCTTATTGACAGCGACAACGGACTCCTGAAAAAGGGCCGCTGCCGCCAGGCAACCGATTGCAAACACCAAGCGCGATCTACGGCATTTCACGGCCAGACACAAGCATCCGCCGGCTGAAGCAACACAGTGAGTCTCCGTTCCCTTTCATTGTGTGACACCAGATATGCTCCACTCTTGAGCAGAGACATGTCCCAGGCGTCCTCTAAAGGATGGAACACTGCGATAGCACTAAGCGCCTACAAACCACGAGCAGCAATGTTCCCCCAGGCGTTTTTTTGTAATAGATAAGGTACGGTGATCGAGCCTAGCGCCTAAGAAAACTGCACGCTCACAACCATCAAGCATGGGCGTTCACATAAGAGACGAGGCATTGTGACTGAATAACACGTCCATGCCAAGTCGCACCACTGAGCCCCTTCCCCTCACCCAATGAGAACTGCAAAACAGTGGGATGGTCCTCGCCCATCTCTCTCGTAATCGGATAAGCAGTGAACGACCGATAGTGAGCTACGACCTATGTTGGTCCTCCCATTAGGGTCGCACCCTTTACTCGCACCGCATGGAACTGCACCCCTCCCGAACGTAAACAGTAGCACACAATGGGGGCCGTATATACGAAGGGAACTCATATAGAATATACACCGTAGTCGTTACGAGCCTTTCTAAATAATGTGAAGAAGGGATCACCGGGCACACATTAGTATATCGTCCTCTATGCACCAATTAGGAGCGGTACCAACACGGCATGCCAGCAGTCTAAAAGTCACTTTCCCACTTTTACTGTGTTACAGGTTCTTGCGCAAGTCCCTACAAAAAAGCTGCACAGTTGAACAACTTCGACATACCTGGCAGAAAGTGCCTTAAAGGTAAATAAACTTGCATTATTACTAAAACGAGTCTTATATAGCCAAGTAGCCAATAAACTGTTCGAATATCGCAAAACTCTTATACATGATTTAATGTTTTAAATAACTAAAGCAATCACTCTTGATTAAAACTATAGGAAATTAACTACAGTGACCACAAGAAAAGAAAAAAACCAACTCTTGGTCTTTTTTTCTCTCTTCTTCTCTTAGGCAGATGGGATGTGTGGCCCAAGTGCCACTTCCCCACCCTTGATCTCATAGGGACAAGTTCAAATTATAGTCCTGAAGAAGATGATAAGCAGCAATCATCGAAACCGGTCGACGAAATTTTAATCTAGGATATCCCAGAAGCAAACCAGGGATACCGTGCGAACAACACCATACGACAATATACTATGGATGAAGTTCCGCATTTTTAATTCTCAACAGCACACACTTCATATGATGGTCAATAAAATTCTAAAAATAGTTCCTCTTTGAAATGTGCCTCCAAGTTTTCACTCTCTTTTAACGGACCCCGCTGGTCCCAAATGGGTAACAGTGTTCCCATCCAAATTCATCCCACGCCTAAGGACGGAAAGTCCCCACACACCATGAGGAACCGTCTATAACAATATCTCTCTGAGGTCACCCATTAACTGGAACAAAAACAAGAATCAGCAGCCACACTGAAAATTGTGGACCCCAAACAGTGTTTATGTGTGTTAAAAATAGTGTCTGAAGTAACACTTTGGGTGAAACTTGAAAGTATAATCACACGTTTCCCTGATTGTGATCTAGTAAAACTCACCTTCAGCCACTAACAAGAACACATTTATAATAGCATCCAATAACTATAAAGAAGCTATTCTCCAAACAACAAAAAAAACACCTATAATGAACGAATTAGCAAAGCTAAATCTAGTATGAAAGAGCTCTTTAACATTCTAAGAGAGCTCGAATCCCCCTCTCCTTTACCAGATACCTGTATTAAAGACACCACATGCTGTACTAATATTAAGAAGGCACTACTCGACAAAATATCGATGCAACAAACTAAAATAGTCTCCTCCCCGACACAGCTCGACCGCTACCAACAAGTAAACAGCCCAACAGCCCAAATGTGCAACTTTTCACCACTCTCCATTAAAGAGTTGGAGGACATAATCTCAAAATTGAAACCGTCAAGATGCCAGGGAGAAATGTTCCCGGCACCCATCATCAAGGATGCAGTGAAGCACCTTGCACCCTTTATCACAACTCTGATTAACGCCTCATTTGAATCAAGTACAGTTCCTACTAATTTGAAAGATGCCTGGGTTCAGACCCTCCTAAAAAAAAAAGAAACATGTTAGACCAAATATCCCCACTAACTACAGGCCTACTACAACAGTGCCATTTATTTTTAAAAAATCCTGGACAGAGCAGCATACCTGCAGATCCAGAACCCTCTAGAAAATCACAAACTCCTGGGCCTCAGGCAATCAGGTTTCTGACCAAAACACGGTACAGAAACTGCCCTGATTGACCTCACGACTCAAATGGACACCTTAAAAGACAATGGCAAACTCACCCTCCTACTACTATTAGACCTCTCGGCTGCATTTGGCTTGGTTAACCACAAAGTCCTATGCAACCATCTATCATCAGCAGTCGACTTCTCCGACAAAGCATACGCCTGGATTCATTCCTTTCTAAATAACAGATCCATGAGGGTCTTTGCACCCTCAGCCTCTGCCTATCCAGCCCAGTCACTTGTGGTGTCCCTCAGGGCCCCTGTGTTTCACCAACACTATATAATGTGGTTACAAAACACCCATTCGACGACCTTGACCATTTGGGTGTCATCTACACTAACTATGCAGATGACATCCAAATACTCATCCCTATCACTGGGGACTACATCAAAGACGCTAAAATCCTAAATGACATCTACCACATCATACACGCTTGGATGGCTAATCATGGACTATGTCTCAACGACAAACAGAGTTGCTCCTATTAGGCTCCCAATCCATACTCAACAAACTTGACGGACAATACTCTCATCAATGACGGCAATAACAATGGTATCCAAGGATGTAAAAACACTAGGTATTTACCTAGACTCCTCACTTACCATGACCAGACAAATCAACGCAATAGCCTTCTCCACTGCCTACACCTGCAAGCTAATAAATGCATGCAGACCAGTTTGCTCCACATCCAACTGCACCTCCATAGCCAGAGCCTTAATTCTCTCCAAAATTGACTATTGTAATGCACTCTACCTAGACACGAGTCAACACAACCTTAACAAGCTGCAAGTAATCCAAAACAGATCAGCATTAAACCTCCCAAGGTCTCAACATATCTCGGATATAAGGCGGAACACCCAGTGGCTCTCTGTCAACAAAAGGATATAGTAACGTGGTGCCTTGCTATCTGGCTGACAACTTCACCCGAAACACTAAAGCACATCCCACGAGATCTGCCAAAGCTCACTGCTTAAAGATCCCCAGGTTTAAACTCCAGAAAGCAGGAAGCAGTAGCTTCCCAGTGTTAGCCGCTAAACTGTGGAACAACACCCTACCACCTACCTTAAGAACAGAACCCTCCTTCCATCTATTCAGAAAAAAACGCTAAAACATGGCTTCTCTCGCAAGAAGCCTAAGAACCACATGACTATACTTACTAATTGTAACTCTGCCGCCCTTATCTGTAATAATCTGACTATAACAAATGTATAATATGTATCTAAGTATTCTGTCTTGTATCATTTATACTTGCAAGTATTGTGCCAATGTAACTGCAATCCATGCGTCTTGTAGCATATGTACCTGTAAGAAATGCGGCCAGATGCCCCAGAGCTCGGTGCGCTATAAAAATAAATAAGGTATACCCCAAAGTTTTAACTTTATCGGATACCCCAATGCAAGTACCTGCTACCTCAAATTTATTTTAGTCAGTGCCAAGTTTTTGCAGACATGAAGAAGTTCCCACTGGAAGCCACTCTGTTTTGCGTTGTTTAATACCAAAGAACTATGCACCATCCAACCTGGGACGAACGTGTACGTTTGATTAATCAGAGCAACATCTGCAATATAGTCACCTGAAATAGGCAGGACGACTTGCATCATCAGCATAGATTGTTGACATGATGCCTTTTCATCCAAAAGATTGAATAAGGGTTTTGTGAAGAGATTGTATAAGGGTGGGCAAGAGCCCTGAGGCGCCCCACATTTAATTTCCAGCCGGACAGCAGTGTCCTCATTGCTGAATAACCAAGCTAACCGACCTGACAGAAAAGAACAAATCCAGGCCGTTGACTCAGGAGAGACATTGACACCTTTCAGGAGCCTCTCAACCAGCAAGTCGTCATCTACAAGATCAAAGGTGGCAGAAGAGTCCAGGAGAAGGAGAACAAGAACTCCTCATTTAACCATTATTGGAAGTAAACTGGATTTCAGGTCTCTCAGTGCGGTCTCGGTACCATGTGCAGATCTGAATCCAGACTTCCTTGTACCCAACAAGCCAAATTTTAGAGAGGTTTCCGTACTCTATTCAAGATCTTAAGCAGGAATGGCACATTAGTAATAAGCCGGTAATTTGTGGGTATTGATGTATTAATGATTATTTAAGCAACAGCGTTATCCAAGCCTCTTTGATCGTGCACTGACCAATACCTGAGCTGAAGGAAGAGTTAATAAACTTGGTCAGCAATGGGATGAGTGCAGGAGCACAGTCTTCAACTATTGCAGCTGGACAATAGTCAGCTTACATGCAGTAGGTTTGAGAATGGCTAATATCTCAGGTACTTCCTCCTCTGTTACTGGGGAAAAATTAAAGGATCACTATAAACATTGCAGGACGATGGAATAGCAGGGGGACATGAAAGAGCAGACTTCTTAGACTCAATATCAGTTCGCAACTTGATGATTTTACCCATAAGGTCATCTTTAATGCTATTACACCAGTGTGCTTATGCATTAATACAACCGTCGTCATATCTGCATTCTCAAGCTGTCTCAGGATTTTAAATAATTCTGCTGAATCAGAACGAGCTTCCTGAATCCTAGACTCAAAGAAGTTCTGTTTTGCTAAAACGATAGCGTCTTTATATGCCTTGGCCGATGACAAGCAGGATTCCCCATTACTTGCAGTAGGTGATATTTGCCAAAGCCCACATGCTTTTACACTCGTTTTGTTAAGGGCGTTAAGATGTTCAGTAAACCACTGGTTCTTAGGCGTGAGATCGAAGCAGAAAATAATGATCAGCAGGCTGATGAGGTGTACACCGCTTAGCTAACTCATGAGGTGCAGTAGAGATAAGTGGTATCATAAAGAGCTTACTATTATGATAATTTACACATAGTGGCATGTTTTTGGACCGTTAAAGTCCTTTTGTTAGTATTCTTTGCAAACAGTGAAAAGGAGGCAAATGAGTGGTCAGACCATGGTCAAGACATAATGATTGGAATAGAAATATGAACATTATGGGCTCCTATTCAATCTACTGTGTTTCCCTGCCTATGAGTAGAACCAAGGGGGGCAATTGTAAACCCACAAGTGGCAAGGGATTGAACAAGTATTGTAGCAAATGTATCAGAAGGATCGCGGAGCCAATAATTGAAGTCACTAACCACTAAGGCACTGGAGGTAGATTTCAGTAGTGTAAGGAGGGTTGTTGTAATTTGTGACTCAAAGGGTGGCATTGTGTTCTGTTGACGAGCTAAAGTTAGGAGTTTGTAAGTAGTGCTGGGGTCTGATGACATTTTTAGGTGCAATAATTCAGACCCATCTTGACATTCTATTGCAGTCTCATGGACGGTTAGAGATCTTGGAAGATGACTAACGGAGTATTCACTGTGTGTACTGGGTAACAAACACCAGCCAAAACCGAATCTCTTTCCATAGCTGTACAAGGGACGCACAAATGATTTCTGATCAGGAAAAAGTGTATAAGTTACACGTTTGTGGCCGCTTTTCCATCGTAGTCAATTTGTGGAGAAATGTCTGTTCTGGCAAGTTTAGTGATGCAGACAGAGAATGCTATTTGCAGCTAAGCACAGCTGCCACTGAGGAGTATAGCAGTGAACGGTATCCTTTTGACTGTGCCCTTAAGAGCAGCTGAAGGATTTGTCTTAATATACTTAATAAATACAGCTTACCCGAGCCAGCTAAGCGGCATTGCAGCAGTTAATGTGGTGACCACGAGGATAGAGAGAACTGTGCTGCTCACTGAAGAGCAACTGTCCTATTCATTGAAGTATGGCTAACAGAAGACTCTGGATATGGTCGAGTACAATTTAAGAAGAAACGATATTGAGTAAAGTCGAGATTCAGGAGGAACAAGATATACAGGGCTTCTATCCTTTGTGTAGAAAAGAAAATTGTGTTGAAGTAGTGAAGCATTTGAATGATGGACGTCCTTGCAAAATCGGCTCAGGCACAAATGACTCTTCTTTTCCAGCCTTACCAATAAAGCTATTCAGTAGGTCAGCACTGCAGATTTACAGTCATGAACTCAACACATGGGCTATGAAGAAGTGGCAGTAGACTCTATTCACAGTAGTCAGCTTGAGGGGGAAAGCCTGCTGATTATAGGAAGCTCTAAATTGAAGTGTTATTCATTAGTGGAGGATGGTAGTAAGCAGGCAACTGAATATGAACTGTTTTTGAGAGACCAGGAGCATCTTCATTAACTGGATTTACCTTGCTAAACTCTGACTGTGTCAAAATAGGGAAAGGTTTCTCAAACAATCCCATTTTTATCCACTCTAGATACGGATGGTAATTCATTAATTAGTCCTATAATACCAGACCATTCAACTTTAGGGGCGCTTCATCTGGTTTTTAAAGTCATTAGTAAAATTATTTGAGCAATTGGCCTGAGAGGTGGGTCAACCAGGCAAGGTCTTAATTCCGTAAATTCGATATGCAATCAATTGCTGGCTGCAAAAAATTGAAATGCGGAAGCTGGATGCATTGAGGTCCAATCTATGGCTGATGAATCATCTAAATGTGTCGATTTCTGTCATTGACTAAGGGCGTGGCCCTCTGAATTTAGATCAGAATGTATCATGTATGGGCAGGCCATACATTAATGTCCGCGGGGATACAGGAATTATATCGCTCTTGGGAATAATATTTTTGATAATGAAAAAGATTTACTGGGTTTAGGTAAAAAGAAAAGTGGTGAAGTGATATGATTAAAATTAAAAAAAAAAAGAGGAAAAAGAGATATAAGAACACACAGAAAAGGAAAGATACCCCAGTGGAGGTACGAATTGCAGTAAAGGAGGCTTTTACCTTAATTGAAGACAAAGATTGTCATTTTGTAATACTGGACAATCTATTACGGTCAACTCTGGAAAAAAATAAAGTTCAAGCAGTAAACAAGAGGTGCTACAAACTCGATGGATCAGCACACAATTCTGAGACATCCATTAATATAGTGGTTGTGGTCCAAAAAAAGCAATAAGCCCTGGTTATACAGACAAGCCCAGGTTAAGCAGACAATGAATTAGGAGATACTAAATATACAGGTACTGCTTCTGCCTTGTGTCTTTATAGACACAAAGCGGGAGCAGAATCTTAGCATGGGGTCTGTTTGCAGATTGTCAAATAGGACTGAGAGAAACTCATTTATTTTTTTTTTATTTTTTTTTATTGTAACAATTAGTTATTTACACAACTTTAATTACAAAATTAGAGACAACCTCTTCATCTTATTACTATTTCATCTATCCACAATCATATGAGTTCATCAATCCATTATGGTTCTTTTTTTTTTTTTGCAGTTCTCTCAAGTGAAAGGCCTGTTTTTAACATTAGTCTTCCTCCAAAATGTTATCAAGAAAATCTATCAGGGCACAAATTAATCTAGCATTGTTTCCAGCTACCAGCGAATACCACAGATGTTCAGTTAGTTGAAAGGTTGATGTTACATGTTGGAGGAAGAATGAGCGCTGGGTCGCTACCTGGTCACATTCAGAGACTAGATGTTTGAGTGATTCTACTTCAATTTTGCAGAACCTACATTTATTATCAGCTATTTCTTTGTAGTGTCTCAGATACATCATCTCTTTGGTTTTATATATGTTAAGCCGAAATCTTAGGAACATGTTGCGATGATGTCTTGATGGAAATTTTGTTAGGTATTTAGGTAACTTATCTAGGCTGTTGCAAGTCATGCCTAGATTAAGTGATGATGGCAACGCCTCACGCAATTCTCCATTTTTTATCCAATACCAAGATCTCAGTTTTTTTTTGGCAATCTGTGGGGTATTGCAGACAGTATCCCAGGAAATATCGATGACTGCCAATGACTTTCTGATTTTCATAGCCCAGATATGAAGCATTCCTGCATAATGTGTGGTGTCCATTTCTTTTAGGATTTCATATACTGGAGCTACTGTATTTAAGTTCATTTTGCGTAACAAGGCAATGGACTTCCATAGAATCATGCCGTCTAATGGATCAAGGCCAAGTTCGTGTCTTATTGCCACAATGGGAACAAAAATTGGAAGAGCCAAGACTCCTCTCCAGAATTGGCCTTCTAACACTGCCCAGATACGGTTATCAATATTGAGTCCAGCCTCTGCCCCGTAAGTCAAGGCAGGAATAACTTTTTGACGATAGAAGGTCATGACCGGAATCAGGGTGAATTTGCCAAATTCATTGTGTAAGCGTTTACCCTGAAGAGTAAAAGCTGTCATGCGATGCTTCAGGTCTAAGATCCAGGCTTGTTCTCTGATTGAATTATTTATTTGTATCCCTAGATATCGTATGGTTTGCACAGATTCAATCTTTTCTCCTGATGCGAACCAGCTAAAATTCTCGGCTGATCTTTTATGTGTTGACCCAAAAGACATTATCTTCGATTTTCCGGCATTCATTTCAAGACCATTGGCTTGTAAATACAAAACGAACGCTTGGAGAAGCCGTTGTAGTCCAATTTCCATTTGATCGAATAATACGATATCATCGGCATATATTGCATAGCTGGTTGGTTGGTTGTTTACTTTCGGTGGAAAGCAGCGAACGTTCACAAAAGCCTCCGGCAAGTCAGCAATATATAACTTAAACAATAACGCTGCCAAAGGGCAGCCCTGCTTCACTCCCTGGGAGGTTGGAATCTCTTTCGTCACGGAGCCTTTGTTATCAGTACGTACTTTTATTGAGGTTCCTGTATGCAGCGCCATGAGTGGATGAAGGATGTTCGCGGGGCATGACCATGATGTTAATTTCTTCCATAAAATTGTGCGATTAATTTGGTCAAAAGCCTGCCGCATATCTATGAAAGCTACAAAAATGTTCCTCTTGTTTTTCATTATGTCAAGCTTGAGTATATTTACTATGAGAAGGTTAATTTCTGTTCCAACATCTTTTGTAAAGCCTGTTTGTCGCTTATCCATTAGATTGTTAGAGAAGGCCCATTTGGTGACTTTTTATTGTAAACATGTTGCAAAGATTTTGCCAATAATATCCAAGAGGGCAATAGGGCGATAGTTGGCAAGATTATCTCTATTGCCCTTCTTGAATATGGGCACAATAATCGCAGTCCTCCATGAGCTCGGAATCAACTTAGCTACTGAAATTACTCCAAACAGATCCACAATGAAGTTGGCCCAAGGTTCCTTTTTCTCTTTTAAGAGAACGTTTGTTAACCCATCAGGGCCTGCTGCACGGGAGTTCTTCAGTTGTGTTATGATAGCGATGATTTTGGCTCTAGATTCACAAACATCCCATGGGGCCGATGAAAGCTCGGGCTCCAAGGAGCCTTGAGCTGAAGTATTTTCAAAGACCTTCTTAAAATGCTGTTCCCAGGTTAACATAGATATTCCATTAGTTAAACTTAATTCTTGAGTACAATTGTTATTTAGAATCTTCCAAATATCTCTTGAATTTCGTTGGATAATTAGGCCTAGCATTGTTCAGCCCGTTCTTGATCTCTAATTATTTGGAAAGATTTTAACCAGTTTCGATATTTCATTTTGCAGTTTTTGATTTCCTTCATTTCTTCAGGAATATATTTACATTTCTTTTTGATTTGTCTGATGTTTTTATGCATTTGTTTCTTTTGCTGATTTACCTGGGCACTGTATACATATTTTTTCTGAATTTGGAAAGGATTGTATGTTCTTTTTTTTACGGTGCCAAATTGGATTAGCAGAGGTGCGTAATTTACTCTGTCAGAAATGGTTGTTATATCATCATTGAGGCCATCTCTCAACTGACAGATATGATGATCTTTAATTCGCAGCCTGTTCAATCCCTCATTCACCTCCAAAGGACAGCTATACTGTGGTGATATTAGACATCGTTCTAGTAAACAGAGTAACTCCAGTATGCTGTGATCACTTAAAGATGTTTTCATTATGGACAGTCTTTCTACTTTTGACCAGAAAGAAACAGAAATCCAAAAATAATCTAATGTTTTTAGACTTTTATCTCTATGCCAAGTAGAGCTTGGGGGAATATCTCCTTGGATGTGACCATTGACCATCTCACAGTTTCTTGATTTCATGGCTTCCAACCATTTGTCTCCTCTAGTTGATACTACAGTAGATGAGGTCCTTTTTTTAGATGATTTTTCAAACCATGAGAAGTTGAAATCGCCACATATTATAATTATAGTCTCCGAACTTGATGTTAGACATGAATCGATAATTGCCATCACTGATTTAATGAAACTTGCCGAAGAAATCATAGCTGGATTCCAATATAAGTTAATGATCAATAATTGTGGTGAACGATTGTTCTTCCTTGGGCTTAGCTGCAGTAGTATTCCAAGTACGAAAAGATTTGGCATAAATGTTTGTCTTATCTCCCAGCCATATACATTATTGACCATTGTAATTAGACCAGAAAAGGGTCTCCCAAGTTGATTCTTTCCTGCTTTATTTAGAACGATGGTGTAACCATCTTTTGACGGAGGCTCACGAAGCCACGTCTCTTGAAGGCAGATGATAAAATTGTTTGCTAAAGCCGTGGGAAAGTCATTAAATAGATGGAGAAATCCTCTGGTATTCCAAGAGATGATCCCACAATTCTCTGTGCCTATATTTACTGATTGTTATGCTTGTTGGTTTTTCTGTGATGCAATTTGTCTTGTGTGATCATCAGAGTTCTCCCAAGTGGATTTTGTTCCAATTCCACGCTCTCGCGAAGATAGGAGACTTCTTAATTCTTCACGTCGATGATCAATTCTTGATTTTACAGCATCACTTTTTGCAGAGTTATGTATGCTCCGCTCCGATTGTATTTCAAATCCATATGATAATAGTTCATCTCGTGCAGCTAAAAGAGTTTTTTCTACTGCAAATGATCTTATATGTAAGAAGACCTTATTGACGGATTTCTCTGAGATATATTCAACAATTAAGATATCTTCAGTAGTGATGGTACGAAGTGAAGGGATGTTATGGAGTAATTTCATCACGTTTCTTCTGTTTAAGTTGACATCTTTGTCGTCAGAAAACACATTTTCCACTCTGATTTTCCAGGTTTGCTGTTTTGAACCAAGTTGACGTCTATCGCTTGCTTTCGTTTTTATTGGAGTGTGCTTATTCCGCTGAGCAGCAGTCATTTTAGGATTGAAGTTTTGAGGCGATTCAGCGCCATTCTTTAAGCTTGAAATCTGCCTTGCATTAACCCGATTGAATTCCAAAGAATTCCTATGAGATACTAAGGGACACGTGGTGACTTGTTTACGCCCTTTTGCTACTTCGCCTAATTGTTCTCCACGATGGGGTTCTTTCGGGCCATTAGGCTTTCTTTGACTTACTGACTCACCAGGCACGATCGAAGAAGAGCTGGTAGAATCTAGCGAGTATGTCGAAAGATCACATAGGTCCACTGATTCCTCATCTGGTACTGTTTGTTCAGGGTCTGAGTCTAGACGGGCCCGCTTATTTGGATTTTGCTTTTGCTTTAAGGGGGGCTTGGCATCATTACGCTGGCTCAGAGACTCTTTTGAGTGCGCAGTAGTGGCATTAACTAAAGGACCCTCATTTATTGGGCGTTCAAAGAGCGCAAGCTTTTGGGGAATCACTATGTTTCTGACGAATTGTTTAACATTAGTGGAGCGTTTTTTGGGTAGATTGTTCGCTACCTTTTTTGGAGCCGATCGAACTTTTTTTGCAGACAGCATTGGTACCTTTATTTTACCAACTGAAAAGTTTTTAGCTGAGCCTTTAAATATGTCAAACGAATTTGTGCTTATAGAGGCCGATGGTAAGGTTAGATTTTCAACTGCACTAATAACCTCTGGCATCTGTTGGAATTCAGTGCGCACTGTATCGGAGTTGATCAAATCTAGAGTTTCTACGACACTGGTAAAATTGAGTATCTTGTATTTGTTCTGTTGTTGCTATTAAGCTATCAACAAGCATCTCGCTAGTACTTGTGATTGGACAGGGCGACATGACTGTAGGGTTTATCTGCGTTTTTTGTGTTTGTACCAAATCTCCTTGACATCTTGCATTTTCCACACAGATTTTAGGGGATCCATCATGGAAAGTATTCATTGGAGGATGTGCCAAAGCTGGTACAAAATTAGCACTTTTCGATGAAAGGTAAATTTGGTTTGTAGTGACTGAACCACTAAGGTGCCCATGAATTTGTTCTGCATTTACCTGGGTATTATGCCTTACCCATTTCATACATTCAAGTGTCGCAGCCATTAAAGTGGAATTATCTACATGGGTGCTTGACAAGAGATCTCCAAGGCGATATTGCCATTGCGAGGACGTCTCCGCCTCTCTGTCCATTCTTTGCAACAGTGCATTATTCAGATGTTCCATCGTGTCCATTTTAGAAATAAGCTGGTTAATTTGCGTGCCCTGATCTTTTATGGCGTCGTTTAAACTCTCGTAGAGTTTTACGAAAGGAACGAGAGCCAAAGAGGTAACGGCTAATACATTATTATGAATTTGGATGCCAGCTGCAACTGACAGGTTCGATTTATTCATTTGTCCCTGTGCAGAAGTTGCAGATAAAGAATTTGTTTCGTGTATTAGTTTAGTTGGAATCCCTCATTGCTGTAGAGACTCATCTTCCACATCTTCTTCGTTCATACGATTTTGGCTCTCATAAACAGAGGCAAGTGCAACATTGTTATCACTAAAAGTAGGACAGTCAGTTACTGAGCTGCGGTGGGAGGAATTGAGCTCAGAAAATCCAAATTTGGATTGACAGAATATGTTGTTTGAAATACATCCGCTCGGGGCAGTGTTAACAGGATTAATATTTGGCTTCTCGCCAAAGCTCTGTATCAGCTTTTCTTTGATAGAGTTGTAATCAGCCGTTAGCCTCTCAGTTAACCGAGCCTCGTGCTCTGCCAGATCAAGACCTTTGGGTGATGTACCTAGAGCTGTTTTTAATTGTTTTCCTGTATTTGTCAAATTAGGTTGAGGCGCTGCAGCAATTACCGATTGATATAGCGTTCCCGACCCGTGTGCACCTCCACCGCTGTTTACAGCTGTACTTAGGCGAGGGCGTGACAGATTCGGATTTATTAAACTATCTTTACAGCTTTCCACATCAGTTTTAGAGAGACCTGACGAGCCTTGTAATGGCATTGTCAAGTGACAATGGGCGCCCTGGTGCTTAACTGGTACCCTCGCCATAGGTGACAACGCTCCTTCACTTGTTTGTATTCCACCCGGTAAGATGTTTTTAGCTGCTTGCACATTCAGTAAGTTTGGTGGTGGCAAAAATATAAAGTTTGTCTCATTTGAGATGTTCACGGGCACTTGAATTAGCATGAGCTCAGAGTCTGTTACATCAAAAGGAGACTGAAACGATGAGGTATTTACCTCAATCGTGTTTACCGGCACTGACAGGACCTTTGTCATCATATTAGTAGCGAGGGCCAAGGACCGGATTAGTAAGGTTTCACAGTTACTACATTTTTCAACTAAAGGTGTTTTTTCTAAAACATCCGATCTTTCGTAGGCGTAAGCATATTTGCAGTATGCAGCACAATGTGAGATCTCTTCCAGTTGCATCATTAGACAAGTCGCACAAGGAGATGCAATTGTTAGTTGCCAGGCTACATCTGGAATCGGTTTGAGCCGGCAACGAGTAAGGAGATTTTCATTAATGATGATGTTTTTTGTTAATGTAAGCAAAGAACTGACAATATATATCGGCGGTTTGTGACACAAAGTTTCAGAACGTGTCGTTTGGGGCAACAATGGCATATTTCGTATAGCAGTTCTTACCTCGTTTTCTTCACCCACCACAGAGGTGTGTCGCTCCAGGGTACTCGACAATGACTGTAGGGGAGAGTATGACCGCTCAGAGTCGAGCCTAGTTTTCTGCTTTTGACGTGTTTGCGGGCTCATCATGCAAGTTGATCTCGACGGACAGCACTGACTGGGACAGGGGTAGGCTGAGAATCTCCTTGGTACTCTGCGGTATAGGTTGTACACACAATGATATTACTGTTGCTGCAGCTCCTCTAAGGAGATTATTACGATGGAAATATATTTGAAGCCACCATCCGCCAAACAGCCGCACAACAGCTGCTGGGCTTTACTCCTTCGGGCCTAACGCCGCTCGGGTGGCCCACGGCTGCTAAAGAGGTCTCGGCGAGGTCACGTGATCCGTCACGTGCTTTCCGAAGACTCCGCCTCCTCCAGGAAGTAGAGTAGAACGCTGAATAGCCAGCAGGAGCTTCTCAGGGCTCGCAGTGCTGGCAAGAACAAGCAAGGTTCCCAGTAATGGATTCCGAAATATAGCAGCACAGTTCGGCACACTCATTTATAACTAGCACACTTGCCATTTTTGAAGAAATTTTCGGAACCAATTCGGCTCCCTTAAAACACATTTTGGGTGTTTTTCAGTCAAAACCAATGCTACGGTTAATTAGATATAAATCAGGTTGCAATGTATTGATATGGAAAGCTTAAGTTAAAACTATTTTTCAACGTAGTCGAGAACTAAAATGTTGACAACCTCAGTATTAAGGGTTTTGATGTCCCCATCATAAGAGACGTGAAGTTACGTTCAAGGGAACCCCTTAAATAGGAGGTTAGAGATTTGAGTAAGGACAACCACGTAGTGAGGTGTAATGCCTTGTATGGTCATAGTATTGTGGCTAAAATGAGTTCCAACTACAGCACTGGTGGTTTATCGAATGACTTAGGATGGAAATAATTGCCTGAAGCTTTGTCTAAACAAGCTAATAAGAATTCCTGAGAAGTGTTGGAATAGTTAGCACATACTCTTGTGGAATTCTAGGGGTTACAATACATTTTGGAAAAGTTACAATGTAACTAATTGGGTATGCTCCCATGACATAGTATATCAAGAGACTAAGCTTATTCATCCTCTTTGAATTTATGGGTATAACACCTATTGTAAATTGGCAAAGAAAGGGCCCCTGGGAAGACAATATGGAGGCCTGATCTCGGGGGCAAAAACAATATGGAGCCGAGTGTTTTGTGTTTGCCTGGACACCTTGCCTGGACACTTTACTGGATTTCTGCTGTGGAGTCCGTCTACCATTTTCATCACCTGGAGCAGCGGCTTCCTAGCTGCCTGCATTGCAAATCACACAAAAGCTGCACTCCACGCGAGGCGAGTAGAGTGTTTTGTCTTTCCTGCTTACAGCCTGTGACCAGAGGCGTCTTTCATCCTACATTGGTGCCTCTCCAAACACATACGGTAAGCTTGAACTTACGCTCTCATGTTACACACTTCTGAGAGAGCGAGACCAAAATGAAGCGCAAAGCATCGCAGACGCTCGCTGTCTGGGCTGCGAAGCGCGCTGAGGGAGCAGCGACTGTTTTGCATACAATGGGGACACATAGTGCAGCGGCCACATCAGCCAAGTTATTGCTACTCCCATGCTCTGCCAATTTAGCGCGCGGTGAGTCTGGGTCATTAACAAATGCAACATTGGAGAAACAACATAATGATAAACAAATCAATCCTAGTCTACATCTACTTAATGAGCTGTCACAACTAACCTACCCGCTCGTCTCAGCAGCTGAACAGACTAGAAAAGCTGCATCTTCCATATCTTCGCCTGAATCTTGTCCACGTAAGACTTTCCTGTGGGGCTCCATGTCAAAGATTTACCCCTGACTCGTCGAGTGACACTTATAATAACTTGTACACTTGTGCAACAACATGCACGTAGGGAAAACCTTTTTGTTACTCTCCCTGTTCAGCCACACACGAGAGCTGCTACAGACTCTAGTACACAGTGGTTGGCAGAACTGGTTAGCGTTGTGCCCTGCTTGGGATCTAAGCTAACTGAAAATGTATCATCGGCCCTCCTGGGGGTTATAGATCCACTTTCGCTGATTAAGAAAAATCATGACATGGCCACAAATGGGAATTACTACCAACTCAGTAGTCAAGGAAAGTAACATTGATGACGAGGTAATCAGCGTAGCCTTGCACCCATCAGTCCACCCTGACACTCCCTTTAACATGACACAGGATGTTGTTACAAAACCATGTTCTCTGCTGGCAATATTGCCCTGACAAAGTGGTGTTCCTTAATGAGATACATCCAACTACTATCCTGCATGATTTGAACTTATTGAACAATATGAACGACCCATTTCCAATCCCCTTTTGTAAATTTAGGTCACATCATGATGGAACTTTTTCTGCTTCCCCAAATTTATCTGCGACACTACTGAACCACTCATGCGATATGCCAAGTACAAGCAGTCTTAACTCTGCTGCCATGTTCGATGCATTGGAGAACCTCCTCATGACGAAGAAATACTGACCCATAATAAACAGCACGCCCTCAATTATGCTACCCTATCAACAACTGTAATGTCTCTGGAAACTTTGCACCAGGTACATGCAAGAAAGCTAACAGAAATAGGGACTAATGTTACACAGCAGAAGTCCCTACATCAACTGATGGGGCACTCATCAGTACCTCAGGATATACCAGTTGTCATCACAGCTCCCTCCGCTGACTAACCTGCTCCATGTGCTTCCGCTGCCGTCATTCACGGAAAAAAAGGAGTCATCTGCCAGGCTAGAAAACACGGGAATTCATAACCAAAAACGATCCCCCACTGCATCGATGGACACTGCTGTGGAAGCTGCGTTAGGTGGGGTGTTCTCGGTCTTTCGCGGTACAGGCATACAGAATAACAGTTCCACGCACAAACAGCCAGCAATTACTAGCTTGGCTCCCACTAGCATTGAACAACGCCGTGATAACCTGGAAGGAATAAGTTACTTACCTGTAACTGTTGTTCTCCAGCATGGGTCTGGCATGGATTCACATGCTCATGAACATTCCCCGTCGTCAGGCTGGGAATCCTCGGTAAAGAAAAAATCAGTATCAGTTTCGTTTCTGATCTGTCTTTCGTAGTAGTAACCTTTCACTGATCTCTGCGTCATACTGACCACAGCCAATGACTGCCATCTCCCTAAGCCATCTTCAGATTTGGTAGCACGTGAAGTGGCAGTATGACCAAGTGAAGAGCCGCAGAGGGGTAGGCGGGAGGGTTCGCATGTGAATCCATGCCAGACCTATGCTGGAGAACAACAGTTACAGGTAAGTAACTTGTTCCTTCTCCAGCATGGGGTCTGGCATGGATTCACATGCTCATGAATATAAGAATACATAGCACTACACACATGCACAACCACGGGAGGTGGCAAAGGCTCAACATTAAGCAATACAACAACTCAACATTAAGCTTCTCTTACCTCCTCACCAGGCTCACCTTAAGCGAACTGGTTGCGCAGCACTGCGTGGCCGACCCTGGACTCCTCCCCTGGAATCCCGATCGACGCAGTAGAATCTCGTGAAGGTGTGCGTCGACCTCCACGTAGCAGCCCTGCAGATGTCCAGCAGGGGCACACCAGATAGGAACGCCGTAGTAGCAGCGATCGATCTGGTCGAATGGGCTCTCGGACGGCCTGGCAGCGGTCGGTTAGCCAACCGGTGGCAGTGCATGATGCAGCCGGAGAGCCATCTGGAAATAGAAGACTTCGAGAGAGCCTTCCCTTGATTCACAGGTCCAAAGTTCACAAACAGCTGTGATGTCCTCCGAAAACTCTTCGTGCGGTCCACGTAGAACTTCAGCGCTCTAGCCACATCCAGCGAGTGCAAAGTCCTCTCGGCCGGCGACGAAGGAGACGGGAAGAAAACAGGTAACACCAGGGGCTCGTTAAGATGGAAGTCCGACGGCACCTTGGGCATAAAGGATGGGTGCATCCTAAGCACCACCCTCGAGGCATGGAAAGTCAAGTACGGTGCTTTGCAGGATAGGGCCTGGATCTCTCCCACTCGTCGTGCGGAGGTAATGGCCACCAGGAATGCAGTCTTCCACGACACAAACTTCATCGGTGTGGAGTGCATCGGCTCGAATGGGGGCCCCATGAGCCTAGTCAGCACCACGTTAAGTTCCCAAGTTGGGGCCGGGGCCTTCACCGGCGGGAACGACCGGAACAGTCCTTTCATAAACTCTTTCACCAGTCGATGGGACCACAGGGACGTCTGTCCTGTGGTTCTGGTATATCTGGAGATCGCCGCCAGATGAATCTTAATGGAGGCATGGGCTAGACCAGCCTTCGCCAGCGATAGCAGGTACGGCAGCACTTGAGGGGCCGTAATCCGTATGGGGTTGATCTTCTGTGCTCGGCACCAGATAGAGAACCTCTTCCACTTGTGACCGTGGCATTTGAGAGTCGAGGACGCCCTGGCCTTTGCAAGAACCTCTCTGCAGTCGGCCCGTATATCGTACCCTCCAAACTCTAAGAGCTGCAGGAGCCAAGCCTGCAGGTTCAGTGACGCCGGGTCGTGGTGGAAGATGGCGCCTCCTTCTCTGGAGAGAAGATCCGCGTCCGCCGACAGCTTGATGGATGGGGACGTTGACAAGTCCAGAAGGTCCGGGAACCAGATCTGCCTCGGCCACGCCGGTGCGACGAGGATCATCCTGCACTGGGACCTCTTGAGCTGGTTGATGAGTCGAAGCAGCAACGGCAACGGAGGGGACGCATACAGGTATAGGCCGTCCGAAGGGAACGAGAACGCATCGTCCATGCTTCTCGGCTGGGGAAACCTGCTGGCGAACCTCTGGCCCTTCGAGTTCGTCGCTGTTGCGAACAGGTCGATTTGGGGTTTGCCCCATCGTCGGAAGAGGTGATCCACCTGATCCTGGCGCAGCTCCCACTCGTGACATGCGCGCAGCTCCCTGCTGAGCGAGTCGGCGATGGTGTTTCTTTCTCCTGCCAGGTGGAAGGGAACCAGGACCATCCCCTGGGCGACCGCCCAGTGCCACAGATCCTGTGCCTCCTTGGATAGGGCTGGGGATCTGGTACCTCCCTGCTTCCGTATGTAAAAAATTGTCGTGGTGTTGTCCGTGAAGATCCGCACCACTTTGCCCTTGAGCGACGGGAGGAACGATTTGAGAGCCCAGAACACGGCTCGGAGTTCCAGGATGTTGATGTGCAGGAGCTTCTCCTCCGGGAGCCAGAGGCCTCTTGCGTGGAGATCTCCGGTGTGGGTGCCCCAACCGTCCAGGGAAGCGTCCGTCGTCACAGTCTCCTGGTACGCCGGCGTCTGAAAGTCCTTGCCCGCCGTGAGGTGCGCTCGAACGCCCCACCACTGATTCGCCCGCCGGAACACCTCGTTGAGGGGGACCCTGTCTTCGAAGGTGCGCGTCGCCTGCATCGAACGGGCGTCGAGAAATTCTTGAAGAGGGCGCATCCGTAGTCTGCATAGGCGCACCAGGTAGATGCAAGAGGACATCATCCCCGGGAAGGACTTGATGGACCTCACCCTGGTCACTTCCGTGGCTAGCAGGCGCTGCACTTTGCCCAGAATGGTCTTCGTCCGTTCTTCCGACTGTGCCGCCAGGCGCCTCACTGTATAGAGCTTCGCTCCCAGAAACAGGGCCACCTGCGACGGCACCAGGTGGGACTTTGGGTAATTTATGGCGAATCCCAGGTCTGTGAGTAGCTGGACGGTCCTCGCAGTGTATTCGACGGCGAGTGCCCTCGTCCTTGAGCGGATGAGCCAGTCGTCCAGGTAGGGGTAGACGTGAATCCCCTGCAGGCGCAGCCGCGCCGCCACAGGGGCTAGGCACTTGGTAAAGACCCTGGGGGCCGACTTCAATCCGAACGGCAGTGCTCTGAATTGGTAGTGGCGTCCCTGGACGACGAACCTGCCCAGCACGTGCTGGAGGGTGACCATCCTGAACTTTTGTGACCTGATGTATTTGTTCAAACGACGAAGGTCCAGGATGGGGCGCCAGCCGCCCGTCTTCTTCCTGACGAGGAAGTACCTTGAGTACACCCCGGAGCCTCTTCGGGGCGGGCTCGATGGCGCCTTTCCTGAGCATCGCCCCTACTTCCAACAGCAGTTGCGGGACGTGATTTTCCTTCCTGGCCACAGGTGGAACGTGAGGGCACTTCTTCAGGAATTCCATAGAGTGTCCTCTTGCCAGGGTATCCAACACCCAACGATCGGTGGAGATGGACTTCCACACGCCGACGAACTTCGTCAGCTGGCCTCCCACCGGGGTGCTTCGGTGGGGGCCCGAGGCCACGGCCGGTTCAGTCCTGCTTGGAGGTGGTGGCCTTGCCGCACTGGCCACCTTGCCGACGGCAGTGAGGCGCTCCCTGCTTGCCGCGACCCCTGTAGGCCTCCTGAGACGAGGAGCGTGCCGCCTGGCGGTAGGACGCGCCACCGCTGGATCCCTTGGAGGCCCCATGTCTGCCTCCAGAGCTCCGAAAGGGCCGTCGTTGCTGAAGTGCTCCTAGGGCGCGGGCCATCTCTGTGTCCCTCTTTATGGCTTGGAGGGATTCTTCTACCGCCTTCCCGAACAAGTTGCTGCCGTCGAACGGCATGTCCAACACCCTGGTCTGGACGTCCTGACGGAAGTCGGTCGCCCGGAGCCAATCCCGTCGTCGTAGGCAAACTCTGTTGCCCAGCTGGCGGAACCCGGTATCGGTAATATCGGTTGCCACCGTTATGGCGTGGTCCGACGCCACCTCGCCTTCTTGAAGTATTTCCAGGGCCTCGGACCTCTTGTCGTCCGGTAGGAAGTCCAATATGGGGGCCAGCTTAAACCAGAGCTCCCTGTCGTAACGGGCCACGATCGCCAGGGCGTTGGCCGCTTTGATCGTCGTCGCTGCCGACGAAATGACCCATCGCCCCATGGCGTCCAACTTCTTTCCCTCGCCGTCCGGAGGGGAATTCGACGTTGAGGCTCCTGACCCCGCCGTTTTCTTCTTCGCCGCCGCCGAGACGACCGAGCCTGGCGTTGGCTGGGCCCTGAGGCACAGGAGAGCGGTCTCGGGGACCCGGTACTTCTTCTCGTACCGGTCCCGTTTGGCTGGTGCCATGGAGGGGTTCTTGAGTACCGACAGGCCCTTCTCCCAGATGTCATCGATTAGAGGCACCGCAATGACAGTCTTCCTCTTGGCCTCCCGGCACTGATAGAGGAAACCTTCCTTTTTCTGCTCCTCCGGGCAGAGCTGGAACAATTCGGACGCCCTGGCGATCATGGCATGGAATGAGCCAATCTCGTCGGGCGGAGATGCCCGTGCGACGGGAGACCAGTTCCGTCATCGTCGCCCTCAGAACCCGTCGTCGAGCCCACCGCACCGTCATCTCCCGACTCGTGGGAGGATGAGGAGGGAACTGCAGGCCTTACGGGGGCGAGCGGAGGAGAGGGTTGGGTCCTCCGTTGTTTGTTCTGAGGACTTCCCGACGGACCAGGTTACGGGTCCTCCGGCCTGGGCCGTGGTAATCTCGTCCTTATCTCAGAGCATAAGGACTGGATCGCAAACAAAATGGCCGCCGAGCTATCCTGAGGCCTAGGTTCCGGCTGCGCCGGAAGGGAAGGCTGCTCTTCCTCGCCATCGTCGTCTTCCTCGGTTATCTCCCGAGGATCTTCCTTGCGGGACCGAACCTTCTCGAATTGTACTTCGAGATTCCTCGCGACCTCGGTCAGTTCCCCCTCCGAGGCTGACTCCGAGCTCGAGGAGGCTACCGTGCCCCCCCCCCCCCCTTTTTCCATCATGGGGGCCATGACGATGGGCTGAAAAGAGGATTCCCTCCTTGGCGGCAGGGAAACTCTAGTCCCGGAGGCAGTCTCCGCTGGCGGGGTCTCTGCCGGCTTGGCCAGAGTCGCCGCGATCGCCTCGATAGAGGCCTTTGCCTGCTGGGTAGGGGCCTTCACCACCTTAGGTGCGTCCTGGGCCTTCTCCTTAGGGGGAGGGGCGACGCCTCGCTCCCCCTCTCCCGAGATCGGACGGAGCTTCTCCCGAAGCTTACCCGGGGTCTCGGACTTCCTCTTCCCCGAACCGCTGGCTCGTGGTTGACGGTGCCGGGGAAGGTGCGCCCTGCCTGGCGACCGAAGAGCCCGACCTTTCGGCGCTCCCGGAGCCAGCGGACTCGCAGCGCTTGGCCTGGTGTTGGGCCCCCGTCGCCGGGGCGCCCGTACAGGACTTAGAAGCCCGCTCGGACCCTTTCTTCTTCTCACCCGTTGAGCCCTTCTCCAACCAGCTGGCGAGACGGGATCGACGGTCCCTCATGGTCCGCTCCGACAAGTTCTTGCAGAACTGGCAGTCCTTCTCTACATGAGTCTTGTCCCCATGAAGACAGTAGAGGCATCGCGAATGTTCGTCCTCCTTAAACACATTCTGCAGCCCGCATCCAGGGCAGCTGCGAAACAGCTTGGGTCCGGGTGACAAACTCGCGTCCTGGGCCATCTCGAAGTAGGCCGCGAATTGTCTGGAATCCTCCAAGAGGTTGATTCAACGAAATCTTCACCCTTGAGGGGCGTAGAAAAATCCTGCAACGGGTACCCGTTAACGGGAGTAGAAACGGTGGAGCTTGAGGCTCGATTAACCGAAAAAATGTGAAAATTCACCTGAAAAAGCGCGAAACACGCAGCAAAAGCTCGAGAGCTAAGCACGGGGTCTCCCAACACTTGAATGTGCGGTAAAAATCTGAAGATGGCTGCCAGAGGCGGGGCTTAGGGAGATGGCAGTCATTGGCTGTGGTCAGTATGACGCAGAGATCAGTGATTGGTTACTACTACGAAAGACAGATCAGAAACGAAACTGATACTGATTTTTACCGAGGATTCCCAGCCTGACGACGGGGAATATTCATGAGCATGTGAATCCATGCCAGACCCCATGCTGGAGAAGAAGTGCCCCCATAAAACTCGGCAGTGGCCAATGGGGAAGTCTTCCGCTTAATTCACGATGATTTGGTGCCTAATAACGCTGCGATATACAATGGAAAAACAATCTCCAATTGTGCAATTGAAACATCCTTTACCATTATGAATATATATATATAGCACCCAGATGCACTTTGGGGAGGAAGGATCCCAGGTATCTACCCAGGCTGCAACATCTGCACCCCAGGCTAAACCTTTTCTTTCTTCTGCTAATGGGGACATGGGTAAGAAGAAAAGGAGTGCTCGGAAAAGGCAATAAAAGCATGCACCGGCAGATGGGGTAAGCCGGCCCAACAATGTTCCAGTATACAATCTGTAGCACCTGTTCAGCATACCCGAGACATCTACAGTGATAATTTATGGCATGCCTATCAGTTCAAAGGATGGCCTCACTCAACCTGCAGAGTTGACTGCTGTGGCAATTGTTGATGCAGCGAAGCAAATGTTTGTTCTAACAAGCCCCATTGCCCAAGCCAGGCGGGTGCTTTGGGCCTCCCCCTTGTCCTCAACATGTGCATGCTAAAAAGGCACTGCATATAAAAAGCCTTTTTCGGAAAGAACCTCACGATTATCTAAATCGGTCACAGGTCATGGAGCTATTTCAGTCTATCATCCCAATGTGAATTATTCACCCTGAAGACATTCAAATTGTATATCAATGTGAAGATCGCCAAGATGTAACCTCTTTGGTATATTTATTTTCTGATGGGATTGTTGACTATACTATAGAGTACTCCCAGCTCTTTTTCCGTGCCGGATATGAATCCTCTTCGTTATTCTGCAAAAGAGTACCAGATCTGAGAGTGCACGATGGTAGAGGAATGGTCTCTATTGATGACCATCAGTCCACTTCAACGGCTCATGGAGTTCCTACTGTAACAAAGTTTCTGACGTGGCACCTAGAGGCCTGGGGGGGAGGGGTTGCCCATGGTCGTGTGAATGACGCAGACCACTGGGAATGGCTAGCCGGTCTGATACAGCAGCGGTATCAGCAATGTCCCTAATAATATTTTTCTTGCTTTAAGCTGGAATACTAGAGGTCATACCCATTTGTACGATCAGGATGGTCTGTTTGATCAGGTTGATGGGTTTCATACAATAGCACTGCAGGAGACTTGGATGGTCGATATATTAGTTATGGATGGTTGGAATATTATTCAAAAACCAGCCTCTAAGGGGAAAAAGGGAAGACCAAAGGGCAGTCTACTAATTGGTGTAAAAAAACCATACTTGTTTACCGAAGTTCATTGCCTGTCTTTGAAGACTTTGGTTGGTAAGATAACTCTCAGACGCTGCTGAGCAGAAAGAAATTCTCATCATCACAATATATGATCCTCTGTACTCTGCAGCCCATGTGGCAGTCCTTAAAGAGTGAGGAATGGCTTGAAGTTGCTAAAATCACACCTCCATACGCATGTGTGGTGACTAACTCGTATACCGAGCCACGATAACCAAGATGAGATGTTACACGAACTACCTTTGTCAGGTCTGGTTGAAGGAACCAAGCTTAATCATACATGTCCCGGTGGAATTGATTGGGCAACCCGGTTATATTCTCGAGGGTTCACTATGATGAATGGAGCACAACCATCTGACTCACCCCACCCCCACAGTTCACAAGGCCTACTGCTACCAGATCCATTATCATTGACAATGTTTTTGCTGCAAATAATTCATACTTGATAACAGATCTGGCCATAATCCAATGTCATGAGAGTGATAATTTGCCCATCGTGCTGAGCCTTAATATAGAACATAAATTTGATAACCAAATCGCGGGGACAGTCTCTTATAACAATGCCATAACTAGCATAAATCGTCCTCCACTAAACTTGAAGCAATAGCACATTCTGTATTTGGCCAATTCAGTACTTCTAACCCCTCCAATCGACGTGATACAGATGTGCACAAAGGCCTTCATTCATTGGCCTAATATGAGGAGTGTGTTCGAGCCACGAATCAAGCAATTTTCCCCAAAGAAGTGAGTAACAATAGACAGGCCTCTGGATTGGGGGACAAACCATAAGCATTGCTATGACAAACTGATTAGTGATAAAAGAAAAGCCATGCACAGAGAGCTGCGTAGCTTAGCCATACACAAGTTTAACCACAATGAATGTGCCCTTGACCGAAGAACAATAAGGGCAAATTATACTAAGTGGCTTGACAACAACCTCTGATATGGGAAAGCGAAAAATGGAAGAACCTATTTTGGAGTGTTTAAACCAATGACTCCAGAAAATTCTGGCAGATTATCAATAAACAGAATAAGCATAGCCCTTCCACAATCAATGGTGTTCTTGAGGCTAGTTGGATTGCTTAGATCAATGACATGCTTGGCGGCACCAACTTGGACCAATCGATCATTCCAGTACAGTCTGGAATGTGGCAATTTAGGAAAAGCAAACATGAAGTGTCCATGCTGATTAGCCAGAGTAAATCTTCACAGGCTACGGGCCCAGACGGGCTGTGCAATCTTTTGATAAAAACTGACATTGAACTGTGGACCAATGTCCTACACTAACTATTTTCTTGTATTGCTACTACCCAATCACAACCGCAGTTATGGCGAGACAGTATTTTGGCCCCAGTATTAAAGAAGGGCCCACTCACTGATCCACATAACTCACTCCTGGCTAGGTTGGATAGTCCCCTATAAAATATTTGTAAAAACACTGCTTGAGGAACTGACAAGTTGGCTGAGACGACTGCAATGATAACATGGAACCAAACAAGGTTTAGTAAGAGATGCTCCACCTCAGTCAATGTATTAGCTCTCACTTCTATAATTCAACAGGCTTGGCAGATTCAGAGACACCCAATATATGTGGCATTTGTTGATTACAGTGCCACTTTTGACACAGTCGACCGTGGAAGACTATCAGGAAAGTTGTCTATTTGGGGGATCCCCACAGGTCTACGGAAAATTATGAAGTTGCACAAGGAGCCTCGAGTTAAAGTGCTCAAACAGGGTTGTACGTTGGCTGCACTGTTATTTAACTTTTATCTTTCTGGTATGGGGTGAGCACTAACTAATTCCAGATGTTTACCACCTCGCTTGGCTAATCAAGAAGTACAGTGGTTCGGCTATGCCGATGATATGGTTATCCTCGACCTTACACCCTGTGGCTTACAACTTGAACTAGAATCCAATTTTTTTATTGCCTAGCACACACCTAGATTAAAGATTTTTACAGAATTTGTAGAAAATTTGCGGGGTGCCAGGGAGAATAACAACCTTGACACTGGGTTGTTTTAACCTATGTAAAACCAACAGAATGTCCACAAACTTGTGGAACTCTCCCGTCCCCTGCACACCCTTTAAACTGTAGAGACAGTCAAGATTTTTACACAATGGTAATGATAAGTTTCTTTAAGAATAGAGAGATTTGTGAGAAAAACCAATTTTCGACACTGTTAGTGTAAAACAGAGTGATGGAGACCATCAATTTTAATTTAGTTTTAAATTATCTGTTATAGATATGAATTTCAATTCATTCATCATCCGGTCTTAATGAACATGATAACATAAACGTATTCATTTTGAAGTCACATTCAATAATATAATTCGTGGGTATACAATGTGTTTATCACACTTTCTACAAAATTAACTTTTGACATGTAATATCCATAGGAAATGATAATAAATGTTTTCTCGACGCGTTTCGGGGTGTCCCCTTCTTCAGGATTTGTTAGCCCTCTTCATTACCGTTAATCTTTGGTTCGCCTACAATATATGATACAGTAATCAGATTTTAAGTTCTCACTGATAACTGTCATTTAACTCTTGAGAGAAAACTTTTTACAATAATCACCTGGATCTCCAATGTGGAATATCCTGACTGGATTTATTATTAACAGTAATGTCAACCCAATAGTTGTTGACTATCTCAGTTGCTATACAACCTGTAGATGTGATAGAAAAACAGTAGAAAAGGCTCAGTTAAAAAAAGAGATCTGAATTCGTGAAGGAAATTCGAGTCATGTCTGAGAGTAAAAATATTACCTTTCGGTATTTTTGTAAAAAGCTACTTCTTCATTGGAACAAGTCGCTGTAGTACGCAGAGAGTGTCCTCAGGGATGGAGATAATGCAGCAATGGGAGATTCCTTCGCTCGTGTCTGTAAAAACACGTACATGTGCTATGTGAGTAAATTGCAATGTACTGCCCATATGGATAAATAATGGGGCGGGATCATTTTATAGAGTGTACTCAGTGAAGGCCTCTAGGCTAAAGCTATGGAGTTTTAGAGCTGCTGGTAAAAACTACTTGATTTGATTCCCTTACCTCCTTCCTGAGAAGATGCTCCGATGACCGGTGCTGAAGCTCGAACCGTTCCTCACGGTTCTCACTGAAGATGGCCGCTATTTACATTGTGATGTCATTACGTTGGAGCGTGCTGACGTCATGATGTTTAGGACGTCAACGTGTGATGGGGAAACGTCACACGGGCGTATTTGGAAAGAACTATGCGAGTTTACAATTGTCTATTGGTGCATTCCAATACTAATTCAAGGGGTTTAGGTCAAATTAAATTGACATAAAGAATCGGGAGATGAGTATAGGGAGTGCCTCATGTTACTTGTGGTAAATTCACTTGATTGTGCATATCGTGATAGGTGTGAAGAAATCATACCTGCCTGATTTATGGGTAGGGGAGTCTTCACCAGGGAGAAAAGCTGTTTGAGTATTGGACATCCGTGTGTTTACCATTTCAAGAGAAGCATGCTCAGATTCTATGGTTTGTATCTTAATACATTCATCATAAGTAAATCATCATAAAATGTAACAAATAATGTTTTGTACACATTAAGTTTTTGATTAGGTCAAAAGAAACGGTATTGGGTTACCCTGCTGGGGGTCCATTCCTGTTCTAAAGAAATGAGGCTAAACTGTACTCCTCGTTCATCCCATTGGGAGCTAGGATGTTTAATCTCTCTATCCAGAAGATTTCCCTCTGGTTCATACGTCTGGCATGGTTGCCACCTCCTGGTGCCCTATTCACAATTTCCAAAATCACAACCTTAAGTTGGGAAATATTGTTTTTTTAAGGCAAAATTTCTTGCTACTGGTGAGTTGATACTGTTGGTTCTTATATTGCTTTTATGCTCATTCCAGCGCTCCTTAGCTTTCCTTTGTGTCTGTCCAACATAGTAAATGCCACATGGGCAACTTAAACCATAAATGACTGATTTTGTGTCACAGGTTGCAAAATCTTTTGGTGGGATTTTTTGGCCATTTGATGGGTGTCTTACATAGCTTCCCTTCATTATGTTTTTACAATTGCAACAACTGAGGCACGCATATGTGCCCGTTCTTCTCTTGGTGAGGGTTCTTTGATTGTCAACTCTCGGTCTTTCAGCTTTTACTAGGCTGTCCCTGAAGTTCCGGCCCCTCTTGTAGGCAATGATAGGTGATTCAGGAAATAGTCTCTTCAGTTGTGAATCCAGATTGATTATTCTCCACACAAGTTGGAAAGGAAAGATCTCGCATACCAAGAAATAGATCTAAAGAGATCCCATTACTCTACGCTCTGAGATATTCAGCACAGAGTCACCACATAACAAGGATGATCAAAAAGAACTGGAGAATAATCAATCCGGATTGTGTCGATGACCCTCAAATGGTTATTACGATTACTGCTATATGCGTCACCCAAAATGCTCTCTGGAATTTGGCCTAATGCCTCTAAGCAAACGTATCATGTTGTCGCGTCTAATCTCCTACTGGAAGCTCGCCCATGCTGCTAGTAATAGTCTCATGGGCTTGCTGTATGAGGTGTTGCATACAAAACTGGCTTACGTGAAATCATCATTGGGAGCCCTCATACGTTTGTCTGAATTATGGTTTGGGAACCTCAGAATGGACCCACTTGAAATGAATCTTGGCAAATATAAAACATGCTAGGAGTATATTTTTAGATGTACTTATACGAGACCAGATGATAGTTGACTTGGCCTCGAAAACAACTGCAGAGTGCTTTTTTCCATATATACTGTAGAGACAGTTAATTACAAACTATATCCAGAACTCTATCGTAAATCATCTGGTATGGGTCTATCTACATATCAAATTGAATGCTGTGAAAAAACCTGAGACCGCTGGTATAAAGTTGAAAGGAACCTTAGACTCTGCCGGTTTTGTGGCAAACCGGTTATATAATCTGTGCAACACCTGCTTTTAGATTGTGGTGCAATGGTGGCTCTCTGGCAGAAAGCAATCATAGCCCCTGGCCTTCAGATGATAGTAAACCCCAATGAGCTCTGGGACTTATTTATGTCTGGGAATCACAAGGGATGTATGATCTATTGTTCTAGGTTATGGAATGAAATTTGTGAGATAATAGTAGTAATCAAAGCATGAATGAATTGTGCAATGAGATATATGGATGCTAGTGAATGTACTTGTATATATGATGAGCTGTATTAAAAAGTTATTAATTTAACATAATAAAAACATATTAAAAGTAAAAGGAGTAATTCATGAAAGATCAGATGGGCAAGATGGGCAATATAAAAATCAATTTAACATCTGGGTAATGAGTTTGTTAGTAAATGTCAGGTCCTGAACATCAGTTTTCCACAGGAGCTGCTGAACCCCAGGGGAGTCTGCAGCCCATCTTATTACCAGCTGCTTGAGATTGATCTGCCTCCTCGAAACATCTAGAGGAGGGTAGTCTCTGGCTCTTCACAGGTCTCTTGTAACAGGTGTTTAGTTCTAGTAGTAAACTATCTATTGATAGTAAATGTTCACTGCATAACAATACTCAACTTGTATGGCACATCCATATATGTGTGTAAATATGCTATCTAATTCCTATTCAATTAATGTTATGTACAATTTACATGTAATACATTGTTCTTCATATTCTCTACATGTGTAAACCTGCTAGTCTTAAACACTGATATCTATGGTGCTCAAAGTGTGTTACATTCACAAGTCCTACCTCCGGTATGTGGGTATGTGACACTTCATAAATGTCCCAACACTAGCCTTTTTAATGCACATCAACAAAATAGGTGCATGTGCTGTGGATCTGCGGTCTCAATGCTGCTATCTGAAGAATCCCTTAAGCATGCACGTGCAATGTAATTTGCGCTTAAGTAAAGGAAAGCCAGAGCAGCACAACATCGACGAGTGACTCCTCAACTGTACCGCCCTGTGATAACTTGACTGAGTAATTACTACTCCTTTCACACCTGTAACGTATTGTCCAGCTGCTTATGAACAGTATGCATGTATCAATCTCTCCTGCATGCCAACTCACAGCCAACTACAATTAAGCAGTGCTCCCACCAGGTTTACATGGAATATAGTGTCCCATGAAGACTTTTACTACTCTCTAATCAAACCATCACCATAGTAAATTTGTATAGTTGTTTACTTTGAAGACATGCCGTTTACTGAAGACACAAAAAACAGGACCTGCCAGTTTCAAAGTACGATGGAAGGCAGTTTAGAAAAACACTCATCCTCGACCCACGCACACACACACTTCCCTTCTACCCCACCCCTCCAATCCACGCTACAAACATGCCCACCCAACATATATATGATATGAGATCGAGTATTAAGCGTGTTATATATTACCTGAGCAGACCCGGGGATCGAACCTGTGTTGCTCCGTGTCGTCTTACTTCCAAGGCGAGCACGTTGCCACTGAGCTATACGCACCCTTTATTCACCCATGGCTTCTGTCTTCTGGGCCGGCAGCACCTGTGGCCCCTTGTGTGCACTCCTGTGCTGCACGAGCGTGATGAGATTTAGAAAGTCCACTCTTTTTCCAAACTTTATTTCTTATTTTCAACAAGAAAGAAATATATCAAGTACAAAGCAAATGTTACTAGGCCAACAGGCTATCATCCAGGTAACAACATAAACCTGAATCAAAGAAAACAATAACCTCGAAATGCATATTAACCGCAACACATTTAAAAACGTAGCCATGAGCGGTGGCCTGACATTCCCAAACATAACAGACAACACAAAACAAGAGAACATAACTCCACAAGCACCCCCCCCCCGAAAACGTATCCATTAGACGTGATGCAAACCCATTCTATTACACAATTCCGATCAAGATGGTTTACCCATAAAAATCCTTTAAATTCCCCCATTGTTCATCATAACGTGCTTCTTTGCATTGCTTATAAAACATAATCTTCTCATATTTAGATAGAACTTGCACATCTAAAATCCAATCCTCTACTGTTGGTTTCTTTCTCGTCTTCCAGACCTTTAATATCTGTTTAGTAGCTACTAACAGAACTTTGGCAATCCAACACGATATTACCCAATCATATTTGCAACCATTCCTTGGTAATTGCAAAATGATTGCTAATGGATTCTGTGGATAGGTGATGCCGTCAATCCAGAAGTGTCACTCTTTCACAACTCCACAACATATGAAGCAAACTACCCCTCTCTTTCCCACAACCCCAACAACTGTCACCATCTACCATTCCTAAAGCATACATACGGGCCGGGGTCCAATAGGTTCTACTCAATATTCTCTGATGAGTGTAACGCAGTTGTAAATCCGCTTTAGCTTTAACCGAAACTCTCCAGACCCTTTCCCATTCATCTTGTGTCAGTTCTCTACCCAGCGTTAAACGTTTAATTAAACGTTCTATTATTAATCCTGGTCTACAGATTAATAATAGAACGTTAAATTGGAGAAGTTGGGTTAGTAGAGGTATTTTAAAGGTTAGTGATGTTTGGAGCAATGAAGGGGTGGTTTCCTTTGAGGGACTAGTGGAGAAATGTGGACTGCATAATAGAGTTACGAAGGTACAATTAATTGGTGGATTTAATATCTGACAGGAGTCGGATGATGGATGCATCACTCCCACGGGAACCTGAAGTCCTCAAAATATTGGCCTGTGGATCATAAAAGGTGTCAAATATTTTGAAAATTATGCAAACAGATGTACAGTGGTTGAACTCATGGGAAAAATGGAGGTTGTCATGGACGGATGAGCTGGGTAGAAAGTCCACTCTAAGCGGTCTCAGAGCTATCTTTCTAAAATCGACCTTTTTTCCCCCCAATCAGGGAATCGGAACCAGTACTTGTTGCATTGCTTTTGTCCTGCAACCATGTGGAAGTTTGCAGTGAAATCAGCTTTGTTACCCCAGTTCCTAAAAACTTACTGCCACTTTGAATCTAGTAACTCCTGCAACGGGTACATAAAAAGTCTGCTATGAGTCAGTGGATTTGTTCTTCAGACGGTCTTCTCCTCTGAAGTTATGTTATCCATGAATGCTCCCAGGAAAGCAACGTCGCTCGACAGAATTCTGCATCACTTCTTGTAGTTTATGGAGAAGCCTATGTGGACAATGCATGTGTGCTCTGTATCTCACTGGGCATGCTCCTTTGTTGGTGCTCAAATCAGCCAGTCATCTAAGAGCAAATGTGAAGGCCTTTGCTTCACAGGAGGGAAGGTACTAGCTCTAAGCACCTGGAGAATACCCTAGTGGCTGACTTTAGGGTTTAGACCAAACAGGAGCGCCTTGAATTGGTACCTCTTGTGTTTTGGATGAATCGTGGATGTAGAAAAACCCATCTTCTTAGCCAAGCATGTCACAAAACCACAGCTGTGAAGTGACCATTTGAAATCACTGGGATCTGAGGAATTGCTGAGGAATAGGTTGTCCAAATTTGGCCACCAGCCCCCTGACCTTTTCCAAACTATGAAGTAGCAGGAACCAATTCTTGATTTTCTTGTGCTCAGAGATCCCAACCCCAAACTAATGCGACTGTGTTCAGCAAGATCGCCTCTACCTCCTTTTGGAGCACAACTAACAATGTTCTTTTCTGTGGGTCAGGTCAGGCTGGGGTGGTTTGTGTCTGCAGAAACTCCAGAGTGTGGCCAATTGCCACTATGGAGAGTACTCGTTGGTTGATATTAACTTCCTCCAATGATCTAGATAGGCTTACAGATATCCTCTTTCCAACATCACGGGCGATGAACTGCAGAGTTAATGAGTCAAGGCTTCTTGGCGGACTGTCCTGTGAGCTGTGAAGTGCCCTTCTACCTGCTGCTGCCCGGTAGATCTCGGATTGCACCTTGCAGTAGCCTCTCATTGCATATGAATGATCAACAGAACTCAACAAGATCTTTAATCAACTTCTGGAGTAAAAGGGCCGGTAGTGTGTGCTGCAGAGTGCCCAAAAACCATCTGGTATCCATTCATTCTGTTTGTTAGTAATTACGTAGACATCACCCAATAACATCGCACACCATTACTGTGAATTCGTTTTCATCAAATATTTACCGGATTTCAGTGAAAATATAGATGTGGGGGTTAAGATTGCACAGGGCTCTCTGCCCGCCTTTGTACTGGCTGAAATAAGTTTTAAAAAAATTTGATGAAAACAAATTTGCAGATGTTCTCCTGGCTCACCCTCTGCGGGCATAAGAGGATCAAACTCGCCGGATGAGCTTGAGTGCCTAGACTATCTGGGTGCACATTATACTGCTAATCAGAGTCTGTATGCAGATCTATGGAGGGGCAGGTGTACTCTTGCACCTGCATATCTCCCTTCCCTATGGGGGGTGGGTTGCAGGGTCCCATGGCTTCAGCGTATGTCTGCTGCATTGGATGGCTTTGCGGAGCTGCAAATCTCAGAAGGATTACTGGAATCCTCTGCAATTCTGTCACCTAGGTATTCAGGATGTCCATCAACAGATAGTGAGCCTCCGCAAGCGGAGCTGGCTTTGGTACAACTCAGAGAACACGCATTGCGATCCCTTGAAGTCAATCTTGTGCTCTTGAATGTCTTCCAGTGAGACGTACAATGGCCCTGAGATGGTGGGCTTGGGATATATGGTTGTAGTGTTGTGTCTTGTTTGGGATCTTTTTGGGAACACATGCTCAGATTTGCCCTTAGACAAAGTAGTCCATGTGATAATCTAGGCTGTCGACGTGGAAGGCGTAAAGTTTGCCCCGCACCATAGGGAGTTCCCAATGAGTGAAATGCTCAAAAACACCACAAATACGAAAGGTCTTATCTTGAGTTGGTGACTGAAATGATCATTGATGTTAAAGCTGTAAGAATTCATTTGAAAATGTAGTGAGATCATGCAAGAAGACTTCTAACTCAAACTCACAGTAAAGAATCTAAAAATGGTCTCCAAGGGTAAGACTAAAAGGGATGGGTGATTACTGGCAGTGTTGCAAATGATCCCAAAGGATTCTGATGGGTGCCTAAAGTGAATGCAGTTTCCTTGTTATGTACAGTTTAAACTGCTTTTATAACATAACAAGGATTCCCAGCCTGACAACATGGATTTTCATCAGCATGTGAATCAATGAAAGATCCAATGCTGGAGAAGATGCATTCCATTTCTGCATGCCAAAAATGGCCACATCATTGTTGCGATCCAGCTGATTTCTACGATCAGCCCAACAATAAAAGAGGGGGTACAAGTCCCACTTGAGTTGTGTAAGGAGGAAGGAGTGTGGGATCTGAGGAGTTTAGTCCTAAGGACCTAAAGGAGGGTATCTACGCCCAAAGCAAAAATGAAGGCCAGCCCCCCCTTAAGTCTCTGGAAATGTCCTAGTTCAAGTCCCCTCTTAACCAGGCCCCTGAGAGAGACCTGGGAAATCCAGAAAGGGAACCCCTACCAGTAGACTGTGATATAACTGAACCCCACTTAAGGGGGATGAATTTCAGTCTGACATAGCTTTAGAAAAGCTTGCAAATCAGATTTGTCAGCCGCTTTTTACTTGGGTGCTCATAAGGTGCTTTGCAAACACCCATCATCAGCGGACCATTTCTCAGCGGAAGCAACGGCATGGATCACATCCTTCTTAAACAGCAGATTGATGAGTTTTCTCCTCATCTGCAGCTGCTGAGCCTATTCACATAACTTGGAGTCCCACACGGTTTGTGTGTATCGCCCACTTTGCATAATGTGTTCACCAAACCATTGTTTGATGACTTAAACCATCTGGGTGTCACCTATACTAACTATGTAGATGACACCCAGATCCTCATACCCCTGACAGGCGATTACGAGAAGGATTTAACCCTGATTAACAAAATCTATCATTATTCAGACCTGGATGGCTACACATGGTCTGTGTCTGAATGACGAGAAGACTGAGCTGCTACTCTTAGCCACTCCCCCAGTCAGAAGAAATTGAGCAACCAATACGTCTCCTTCAACATGGATGGCAATGACATCAATGTAGCTAAAGAGGTAGAAACTCTGGGAATCTAGTTATGCACTTCCTTGAGCTTGCGTAAACAAGTTAGTTGGCGACATCCTACACCTGCAAGCTAATCCACGCCTGCAAACCCTTTCTCTCCACAGAAAGTTGCATAACGCTGGCCAGAGCACTAATTCTTTCAAAAATTGACTACTGTAATGCACTTTACTTAGGGGCCAATAATACATTACTAATAAACTCCAGATTCTCCAAAATAATCTGCTTCGGTCTGCCTTAGGCATCTCTAAAAGAAAAAAAAACATATCTGCATTCAGACGTAACTAGTTTGCGGTCATGGACAGAATACATCTTAAGACAGCCTCCCTGACCCATAAATGCCACAACAATTCAGCCCCCCAATATCTCACCGAAAAATTCACTAAAAATAACTCCTCACGTCCAACAAGGACTACCAACTCTGGCTCGCTTCTAAAGACCTCCCTCCTAATTAGCACCCTCTACCAGGACTCTGCCAACATCACCTTTTCCACTCTTGTATATATGTATATTATCTCTTTACTGTATTTTCACTGTGCTTAACCTGTACTATACGCACTGTATTATATTCTGTAACTTTTTGCACTGTAACTAAGAAACTGCATATTCTGGTAGCGCCCAGATCCCTTTGGGTGAGGAGCGCTTTATAAACAAATTCAATGACAATGAAAAGACTACACAGTAAAGTGCTGGAGGAATTGATCACCACATTGACCAATTGACCAATTATCTTTCCCCTTTTAATCAGTGACCTTCAGGCCGACTATCTGTTTTCAAACCTGGATGTTCTGGGGTTCGAAATTGCTGGGAGCTATTTGACTCCTGCTTCTACCCTAAGAGCCTTGTTAGCTTAAAACCAACAGTTACCAGTGGCTTCCTTTGGCTCCCAAGGCCAAATGGTACCTTACAAATATGCACATATGACATTAACTTTGAGGTTTTGAGAATGTAATTAAAGAAGGCGTAGAACGCACCCAGGACACATTTAAATATAATGGATGGGCACAAAAGTGTGCATATCATGTAGAAGTTAAGATTTGCGGTTGCTGTATACTCGCTCCTGGTTCCCCAGTGGTAGATCCTGCCTACTGAGTAATGCCTGCCACTGAGGAGTGGGTTTTAGTCCCTGCTCATCCAATCTTAATTTCTAACCTTGAACTCCATTTGCAGAGATAAAACTTGCAATCTTTGCGAGAATGGGCTACAAGTCAAATTCTATTCTATCCCCTATTCTCTCCAGTTGTTATCCTCAGACTTCCCAACAAATGTCAAAGGATAAACATGATGTTAAAGAAATCGCTGTGGATGAAATACCATAGGGGCAATAAAAGACATGCTGGTACCGCAGAAGGTTACACATTCTTTGCTTCCATACCTAAAAAGAGCTGTAAGACGATACTGGAGGATAGAAGCTAAGTTTGCGAGGCCCATCACCATCAAGGTACAAGCTCCCCGAAATTTCTACTCCTGTAGTGGAGGGGCCAACCTAACCTGTCCAGACATACAGCTGGAGGAATCCTTGGATAGTATGTACATGTGGCCTTGTGAAGATCTGGAACAGGAAGCCACCTACTAGCAGGAGCACCACCATAGGAGAGAACTGGGACAAAGGATAACCAGCATTGTAGACGTTAGTCAAGGTCCTGAGGAGCGAACATAAAATCCAATGAGGGTCTGAACCTTTTCAGGGGGCATGGGGAGAAACTGTTCTGAGGTTGCACAAGATCACAATTGGATGGGGAGCTTCTCCAAAGAAGAGTAGTAACACACCGTGAACAGGTAAACTGGAGTGTCCCAAAAATCCCACATCCCACCTCCCAACCCCGATCCATCTCCTCCCTCTCCCCATGCCATATCCATAGCCGGTCCCCCACCCTGCCTCTTCCCTTATGCCAATCAAGTCCGTGCCTCCTTCAGTCCGTAATGACTCCACTCCTTCTCCTAAACAGAGTCTACTCGAGGTAGAAAATAATCTGTGGCCTTGAAAAGAGGAGCCTGTATCTCTGCAATGATTTCTAGTCAAAGTGGCTGAGGGAGGGTAATGGGGATTAAAGACTAATTCCATAAACAGTATGCCCCCTGCTAAAACATATGTTTAAAGAAATCGGCACAATTGGCAGTTGTAGTTTGAAAGGGACAAATCAGCAGAGATTTTCTCCTCTCCAGTCCTAAATTAGCAGGAAGTGGTTTTCAGTATAAAGGCACAGCACGCACTAATAGTTTCCAATGGTAGAATCGCGAGAACAATGCATATCATCTTCTTGCCGCAGACCTTTCTGGCTTCTACAGAAAAAAAAAAGAACTTGTCTGCCAGTCAACTGGATAGAGAAACAGTATAGTTTGTTGTGGCTTTAATAGCAAAGCGGATTAAACAATGCATGAAAAGACAGGCACACAAGTCTTCTATGTAATATATCACAAAATTCAGGCTACAATAAAAACTTGAAACAAACTATCTTTAGAAAGATAAAGATGTCTTTATTGTTTCTAGAAAATATTTTGCGATGCAAATTATACAAGATAGATATCGCCCAACATTGTGCTGCATTATACAGTACAGGTGTCATTGTATAAAAGGTTTGCAGCTAGAAGATTTAATAACATGACCAAGTCTCTGCCCCTATGCACGTTCCAGGATACATCATTGAAGGCTGTTCATAGCTCTATGAAAGAATCTGATCCCATCAGAATGCAGAGGGGCCTATCAGAAGGCGGGAGTAGTGGCTACCACCTAGGCAATGTTTTGTCTATATTCCTGAGGGGGTCCATGCTTAATGTGTCTTGCGGTAGGTTGGGTAATCAAACGTCTAATTTGAGCAACAACCATTTTACCTCAAGTAAGTTTCTCCAAATAGAAAACAAAAAATTACATTAAAACAAAAACAATCATAGCTTTCAAGACTTAACTATAAAAGACAACAGTTTTTCTTTCCTCCTGGGATGATGTGAACAATGACGTTACACATAATCGTTTCACGTAGATTTGGTTCAAAAGCTTATTATAATATTAACTTCAACCTCCTGGTTAAGTCTAAAATAAGTTATGGCTGATGTCCAAATAGTACTGCCAAAGTACCATCCGAAAATTAAGGCAAATCAATTCATTACATTAGTCAGAGACAGTACATTTAAAAAGTTAGTTCCGTCATTCAATGCTCCCGAGTTTCCATAATTCTTGTATTACATTCCATGAAAGTAAGAATTGCTTCTAGAGTTCACATATTTGGTGCAAGCCAGTTAAGGAATTTCATGGCAACTTCAAAACCTAGGAAACATGCCTGAAAATAAAAATAATATTCAAATATAAGAAAGATACATTACAATGGAAAACTGAGGCAGCACGATAATCCCCATTCAAAAAGCATGTCCAACACAGTCATCCCAAGGGCATAACACAACATTCCTCCCACCCCCACACTTTCGCTTCAACCTACATTATTTGTAAGTTTTGGCTCATAGGTATCACTTTAACTAGTGGAGCAAAAATTATCAGTATGGATTGTGGGTGATTGCTCGTGTATGAATGCACAACTAGTCGATTGTTATTTGAGATAGTGTACGCTTTGTCCCATTTAGTTGAGGAATTACATTTAAATCGGGGTATCTGCGGTTGGACTTTACATATTTTGACTAAAGGTTAACAATACTCACAAAGGCAATCAGACAGGTCAGGAGAAGTGAGTATACATAAAAGGTGACAGAATATTATAGCCCGACAGTGCCCATGAAAGGTTTTCAGGAAATCATACATTACATCCATCTGAGCCTAAAGTATGTATAAACGCACCACTTCAGGTGGACATCTGCCACAGGCATGGCTCTCCGTCCACGCACTTTAAAAATGCAGCTAAGACTATGACAAATTCTGTCTAACTGGTCACATTAGCGCATCGCACTGAAACACCAGGCTCAACACCTCTGCCATTAGAATACAGCGACAACCTATGACAAATTTCATTCTAGCTGGGTACATATCGAGTCCCCTACACTAGAGCTCTGTAGTGACCTCCCTCAGCACCCGTCCACATGCCTAGCCTCTCGGGTTGCTTATTGGAGCCCAGCCAGCCCTACTAGATCTTTATTTTGGCCAAATGCACACACACATCTTAAGCTTCCTCTTAGAACCTTCCCAAACCCGGACTTTGGTGCCAAGAGCATTCCTATCACGAAGCACTTTGAGGCCATACAAATGGGTAAAGGCGCTGTATAAATGACTCCTACAATACAATACATGGTTTCTAAATGACACTGAAACCTAAAATGTGTATTTGGGAAAGCATACCATTGATTTAAGTGCCCCAATCCAGAACACATCCCTCTTCGCAATCCCATCAGATTTCAGCATTCACTTTGGCAAATGCTGACTTTTCCATTAAGTTGGCCAATCCTAATGTTAAGACCCCCTGCATTCAAAGGGATGTCCAGTCTACATGGTATAAGGACACCCCTAAATATTAACATCTAGGGCACGTGCTGGGATGCACATACAGCACCCCAATTGGGGGAAAAGGTTTATACTATACAAGTTGTATTAGTCCACGGTGTGGCTCGTTTAAACACAGTATTGTTGCAATTAGCGTGCGTTCTGTGTAGTTAGGAGATTCAGTGTATATGTTACTTTGTATTTTTTAATACATTTTACGTTGCATCATGTAGCAACAATCAACAATAACAAACTATAACAAGCAACAATGTAATCGCAATGTCATTTTATGGGATACAACTTTGTAGCGCATAGAACTGAGCTGTGAGGAGCCTAGTGTTCGTAAGCGATAGAACAAAGTGTTTGCTCTAAACACAAGGTGCATGTTTTTCGGTAGAGAGGACAGTTGTAGGGGTATGCAGTAAACTTGTGAAGTGGACAAAAGGAGGCCTATGATGACTTAGGCTAAATTACTTGCATTACTTACCGTAATAGCATTTCTGATGATTGTATCTGCTTAGATTCACATGCTGTGCATATGGTCCAACATCCAGTGGTAACCGTGGAGTATTTCATCTTGTCTTTCGTGGATCAAAAGGGGATGTCGGCATAGGCGTGTCTGTAACACTATCCCTAACGTGACCTATAGTGTATCCAAAATCCCTCACGCGCCGAGGTCCCTCCGATTGGATTTTTTCTGCCATGAGGGAGCCCAAGGCTAACGTGAGTGAGTACATAAAAGAGAGAAACTAGTAAGATGTCTATGTTCTTTCCACTCAAGCGGGGAGGAAGGGTGGGCGCATGCGAGTCTAAGCAGATACAATCATCAGAAATGCTATTACGGTAAGTAATGCATGTCTTCTGATGCTTGTTAATCTGCTTAGAATCTATGCTGTGCATAGACTAGCGAGCAGTAGCCGGAGGTGGGATGTGAGAAGGAACAGTAGTGAAAAGATGCCTTAGTACTGCTTGTCCCACCTGAGAATCAGACCTAGAATGAATGAGTGTCTAGGCAATAGTGTTTTGTAAAGGTGTGTAGAGAACTCCAGGTTGACACTTTGCAAATGGCCTCTAGGGGATCATTTGCAATGAATCCTATGGAAGCCCCAGTGCCTCGAGTAGAATGTGCTCTAGGCTTGAGGGGCATCTCTCTCTTTGCAAGAGTGTAGCAAAGTGCAATGCATTTGACTATCCACCTTGAGATAGCCGATTTAGAGACGGTTCCATGTAATAATGTCACCACAAAAATCTCGCCATGCAAAAATATTGCCGAAAAATTGCCGTTTTTTGTGGTGACATTATTGCATGGAACATGCGGGGGGGGGCGATATTTATTTACGGCGACCATATATATGGCGATATTACCTGATACCCTTAGAGACATGACCCCCTTCTCTGCCAGCTGCTACTGAAACAAATAATGGGTTTGTTTTCCTCAGTGGTTTTGTTCTTTCCAGGTAAAACATGACTGCCCTGCGCACATCTAACGTGTGTAGGTTCCTTTCGGCCATGTTAGTGGGGTTCTGGAAGAAAGTGTGCAGTTCTATTGATTGGTTCATGTGGAACTTAGAAATAAATTAAGGCGCAAACCGAGGGTGAGTGCGCATAACCACCTTATCAATGTGAACAGTAACAAAAGGGTATAGTACTGAAAGGGCCTGTAGTTCACTAACCCTTTTAATATAAGTGATAGCCACTAGGAAGGCTGTCTTAAAGGTAAGGTATTTTAGACTTGCCTTGTGCATAGGCTCAAAGGGGGACCCCATGAGTCTAGTGAGAACCACATTTAAGTCCCATCCGGGAGCGGGGTTTGAAATGGGGGGGGGGGATGAATCCTCTTAACCCCTAAGCAAAACAAAGGACTGTTTCAGGGGTATCGAACTGTGTGTTGCCCAAACTCGTAGTCACACTAAAGAAACACAGTTCTTTCGACTGGGACGGATTTGAAAGAGTCAGTTGCTCTCACTGCGCTTGCAAATCGTCTCTGGTGCACTGTGTAGTGCTAAAAAACACATGCTAGACCATCTTGGTCGGTGCATGTGTTGGCTGCCGTGCAGATGAAGGGTATATCTAGTTTTAATTGGTCTTCTCTGTATTGGCAGGTGCAGGTTTGTAGCTACAGAACGACTAGACCTAGTGCACAGCACCAGCTGCACAGGTCCAACTCGTTCCGATAAAGGACCCCCAGACCACATACCTAGGGGTCCCTTTCATCTTTTAGGTGAACAATCTCCAGAGAGAAACCCATTGAAGAAAGCTCTTTCTTGTTTTTAAACCTGCACCTGCCAATACAGAGAAGACCAATTAAAACTAGATATACCCTTCATCTGCACGGCAGCCAACACATGCACCGACCAAGATGGTCTAGCATGTGTTTTTTAGCACTACACAGTGCACCAGAGACGATTTGCAAGCGCAGTGAGAGAAACTGTCTCTTTGAAATCCGTTCCAGTCGAAAGAACTGTGTTCCTCTTAACCCCTTCCATGAAAGCCTGGATAACCAGTATTTTGCACGACAACACCTTTTGCTGTGACATAGTGTAGGCTGAGAGAGCTGCTAGGTGAACCTTTAGGGAATAAAAAACCAAGCCTGAATCCAGTAAGTGGGTCAGGTACAATACAATGCGAGTAGGAGAGCAGTCAATGGGATTGACGCCCTTGGCAGATAAAGCGTTTCCATTTACTGAAATAGCAGTATTGGGTGTTGGGTTTTCTCGCTTCCCTGAGTATGTCCATACATCTCTGAAGGAGTTGAAGCTGTCCGAACTTGGACCTCATGAGCCAGGCTGGTAAGTTCAGAGTTTGTGGGCAAGGGTGCAGTGTCTCTCCCCTGTCCTGAGACATTTTGTACGGGCAGGGCAGTTTCATCGGAGGGGAGAGGGACATTTCTATCAGATGAGAGAACCAGGGTTGGCGGGCCCACATGGCGGCCACCAATATCATGGTGACTAGCTCCTGGTGCATCTTGTGCACGATCTTGTTGAGTAAGGGAGTCAGGGGGAGAAGGGACAAGTGTAAACAAATTTCCCTGACCATACTATCCAGAGCCTGTTCCCCTTGGAGCGGTTCTGTGGGTACCTGGAGGCGTAATCTTGGCATTGAGCATTCTCCAGAGTTGCGAACAAGTCGATCTCTGGGAAACCCCATTCTGGGAAAACGTTGGAGACTGTCTTAGTGTAGTCGCTATTCGTACTCTACAGGCAGTGGGAAATCTCTGCTGAGCATGTCTGCCAGAAGATTGAGTTCCCCTGGAGCGTGTTGGGACAACAGGAACATCATGTGTTTGAGAGCCCATATCCAAATGTTTTGGGACAGCTGGGATAGCCCTGGAGAGTGTGTGTCCCCTTGTTTTTTCAGGTAGTACACGGCTGTGATGCTGTCTGTCAAGATCAGGACTGTCTTCCTCTGTAACTGTGTCTGAAAGGCTTTCAGTGATTTGAATACCGCTAACAGCTCCAACAGATTTATGTTGTTGGACGCTACTTGTGGTGACCACACGCAGTGATCCATCTGCGGAAGCAGATCAGCCCCCCACCCAGTGAGTAATGTGTCGGTCGGTGGGGGTGGTGAAGGTCTTCCCCCTTCAAGATGTTTTCCCTCATCCACCACTTCAGAGAGAGAACGAGGGCTGGCGAGACAACTACCAGATCTTCCCATTGTCCGCTGGCCTGACATCACCGGCTGTTGAGCCACTCTGGCATGGGACGCATTTGCATATGTGCGTGAGAAACTAAGTAAATGCAGGACGCAATCATCCCTAACAGTTGCATGGCCTTGCGTACCGTCACTTCCTGACTGGCTACATATTGAGGGATCTGAAAAAGCATATTTTGAACCCTCTCGTTGGAGGGGAAGACGAGGCCGTCTTTTGTCGAATTAGAGCCCATAGAAACTTTTTGACTTGGGTCTAGGTTGGATTTCTTCTCGTTGATAGAGAATCCCAGACTGAATAAGAGGTCTATTGTCTTCTGAGTGTTCAACAGTCATGTTTCGTAGGACTTCCCTTTTGTGAGCCAGTCATCGAGGTAAGGGTAAATTGGGACGGATAGTCTGAGCAGGTGTTCTGCTGCTACTGCAAGTACCTTTGTTAACTCCCTCGGTGCTGAGGCAATGCCAGAGGGGAGTACTTTAAACTAATAGTGCTTGTCCTCCAACATGAACCTTAGGTATTTTCAGTGCGCTGGCAACATTGAAATATGAAAGTATGCATCTTTCATGTCCAGTGTTGCCATGTAATCCTGTTTCAACAGCAGGATTACTTCCTGTAAAGTGACCACACGGAACCTTTGAGGTTTGACAAACTTGTTCGCTGGGCGAAAGTCGAGCACAGGGCGCATGGTGAGATCCTTTTTGGGTACAAGGAGGTACACTGAATAAATACCCTTGTTTACCTCTACAATAGGGATGGCTTCCATGGCATCCTTTCCTAGAAGGGTCTGCACCTCTTGCAGTAGGATTTGCAGGTGGTCGGGCGTCTTGATCTTGGCGGTCTGTAATAGGGTGGTCGGGCAAATTTTATACGGTACCCATGGGCGACCATCTTCAGTACCCACAGGTCTGTTATCGCATGGGAGGGGATATGGAAATAGGTTATACGCCCCCCGACCGCAGATGCATGGGACGGGACCTGGATCTGCAGGTCATTTCTGTCCAGAGGCCGGGAGCCTCTGGGTTTGGAACCTAGACCTCTACCTTTTCCACACCGCTGACCTCTGGGTGGATAAGTGGCAGAGGTGTTAGACCCTTATCCCAAATTCCAGTTGTTTCCTGCATTTTACTGGGTCTGGGAAAAACGAGGCTGCCCACAAAAGGACCAGCGGGAGCCACTTGCTTCCTGAGGAGAGGGTTTCTGGGTAATCTATTGAAGGGACTCTAGTGTCTCATGCTCTTTCTTGGCTGTTTCAAGAACTTCGTCCACTGCCTTACCAAACAGGTTGGTTTCCTCAACTGGTTTGTTAATTAGTGATATTTTGGTCTCTGGCTTGAAACCAGAGTGCCTTAGCAATGCATGTCTCTTGAGCAAGCTACCTTGTGCCAGGGTTCTCCCTGCCATCTCGGCAGCGTCCAGAGTGTTCTTGACCACATTCTGGTTCACCTGCTTGCCTTCGGAAACCATGGCGAGCAACTTGGTCCTTGCAGGTTCTGGTACTTCCTGGAGGCCTTCTTGTAGAAGGTTCCACTGGACGTCCACATAGCTGGCCAATAGCGTGGTGTTATTGGCTATATGGGTGGCAGCTGTTATTCTGTTTCCCAGTGCATAAAGTCTCTTTGATTCCTTATCGGGTGGTACCTCTCCTGTAGACAGGGGAACACCAGCCTGTTTTCTAGTGGTGGTAACCACTAAGGAATCCAGAATGGCTTGACCCTTGATATGGGCAGGGTCGGTCGGAGAAGGCAGAAACAGTTTCTCCACTCTAGGGTTACCGCCCTGTCTGGGCCGGTGTCAACAAAGAAGGTGTCAACCTCCTCTTGATTGAGTTCAACAAGGGGATGGCCTGGCTGGCTGGAGGTTTTTCTTCGAGTATATCCTCCACAAAATCAGTCAGAATCTGGTAAGGGCTCTTGAGTAGCAATCTGAAAAATGGTCAGCCGCCTTCTTCAAGATGGCGTTGAACGCCATCTGATCGTCCACTGGGGAGGCTTGCTGTGCCGGAGTGGAGAGGGAGGGAAAGGGTAGAATCTAATCACAGGACATCGGGGTCCTGGGTGGGAGTAGGGGGCATCCAGGGCTGAGCATCAACCTGACGGCTGTCCTCCCAATTGTCCATAAAACCCGTCTGATCATCCACATTGTAGTTTTCCAGAAAGGTGCCATCTTCATCCTGTTCATAAGTGTCCATAGCATCCTCATCTGTGAGGACACAAGTCAACTCTTCATGTGGATCCTCCTCCTCCAATGTCCTTCGAAACTTAAATACAGGGGTTGAAGGAAAGTCTGTCCATACAGCCCTTAAATTTCTCCCTGGTCCATGAGGATGAACCAGAGGGGTCCAGGGGAGGAAAGGGATCATCTTTTTCCACACCGCGTCGAGATTATTCCCCTAATGTGCCTGACAAAGGCACAGGACTCTGAACGTAGTCCTGGCGGGGTTCTGGGCGCTGTGGCGTATCTTTCAACGCATCTCTCGGCTGTTCTTTGTGTTTTGCCGCCTCCTTAGACCGCTCCTTCAGTCGAACTGCCGAAGTAATCCTAGCGATGCTGTCTGCAATGGTAGGAGAATCCAGGCGTTCTACCGGCTGAACCGGAGGCTGAGCAGAGGATTTTGCTGCCACCGGGACAACCGGAGGCTGAGCAGAAGATTGACGCCACCGGATGAACCAGGGCCTGAGCGCTGGATTTAGCCACAACCCGGCCCTTAAGCTGCATCTGTGCGTCCTCCTGGAGCGCTCCAATGTCCGTGTGCCTTTTAGTGTTAGCGCCCTTGACTTTGGATTGCCCAGTCGCAGGCCACAACTGCGGTGGGGGGGGGGGGGACGGTGAGTCTGCCGATTAGAGGGTCCCGTCAAAGATTTCGACAGTTCCATTGGGGCTTTGGTAAGCTTCGACACAGTCGCCGAAGCAGAACCTTGGGTTGTGTGTTTGGTGTTATGATCGTGTACCCCTGTCGCTGGGTGTTTTCCCTGTATCGTGACTCGTGTCAGGCCTGGTGGGGCCGGGAATGGGTGTCGTGGACCGAGAGTTGTCCGCAGTTAGGTAAATGGTTTCTGACACAAGAGGCCTGGTCATTGCTAAGTTCCCCCATCACTTTCAGCGGATGCAACAGCGGGGGAAGAACATTCGGCCTGCGACATGCTGCAGGACGCCCACTGCTTTAAGCAGCGCTCCTTAAGTGTTTTATGGCACAGGAGTCTACAGGCCACGCAACTCGCTTCTTTGTGGTCAAGGGGCAGACAATTGTTGCACCAATCGTGCTCGCCCTTCAAAGGATATTTGGCCCTGCACAAGGGACAAAACCTAAATGGCGTCTTTTCCATAGCGAAAGACAATTGGAGTGATGACGAAACCCAGGGAGCAGAGAGGATGAAAGAAGAAAGGCATACTTGTAAAGGATATGTCCACCCCGACCTCACTCTCCCTACTATATTGGGACCGGCCGGAAGTTTGGACCACGTGGACAGCAGTGCAGCATGGATCAACAGGCGTCGAAAGTCCACAGCAGTCTTCAGCGTTTTTTCACAGGATTCAACAGTCGAAGTGACTTAATGGGAATAACGACAAAATCAATAATAATGACAATAACACTATGAATGTAAGAGCTCTGCATTAGGGCGACCAGTAATCTGGGAGGAAAAAAAAAACTATCTGAGGGACCTCGGGTACACTACACGTCACGTTAGGGATAGTGTCACGCCTATGTCCCCTTTCTATCATCGAACGACAAGATGCAATACTCTTCGGTTACCACTGGATGCCGGACCATATGCACAGCATGCGATTCTAAGGGGATAAACAAGCATCAGAAATGTAGTTAAAGTATCGTGGTATCAAGACGTTCTGCTGTCTTTACATATAGTCTTCTCGAAGATTGCAGGCTATATTTTAATTACAGCCTTAGGCTGCAGTTTTTCTGGTTTGCAGGGGTTGAATTTCCTTCCCTCACCGAGTGTTTGGATGACCGAGGTAAGGAGAGGGGACGAAAGCACAACAGATCGGGCAGATGATGAAAGCCAGCCAAAAGGTTCCTGGAGGTGAGGACAGATTGAACTGCCATTAGGTTTTATTTTTATGGATGTGTAGATGCGAGGGACAAACTTCCTGGGAACACAAAGTCTTGTTATTAAATGGCCAGCAAGTCCGGTTAGGATTACGAGGGTCTGATTGAGGTTAATCAAATACATGAAATAGAGGCTCGAGGGCAGAGTTTGACCAGAAAGATGAGCAAGATACGTGCTATGGAGGCCATATTATTTAAGATGGAAGTTACATGAGGTGTTGGGAAGGAATGCTGAAGGAGCAGTTGGGACGTCAGCTTGCCTGGGGTAATGAAGAAGCTATTGTGCAATTAAAGGTATGCCACTGTCTTCTCCCCTCCCTCTGATGGGATCTTATTAGGCACACCACAAACAGGGTTAAAATGTCTCTGACAAATAGGGCAGGTCAACTGTTGAAAATGGTTTGATATAACAGACCAATTATATTTCAGGATGGCATGACTGGCTACGTAATGAGACAACGTGAACAGGGGATTTTGTTCAGTAAATGTATCCAATGGGGTTAGAGAATATAGTGGATGATAAGGTTCACTGTTATCAGGTTTAGCCAATGGGGATTGTGGGATGATGTAACAGTATTGTGCAATTATGTAAATTATTTGATTTTGTGTATAAAAGCTGTAACTTGTACACGGGGTGGAGTTGTTAGTTTTCAGCTTTACAAAGCAGACTACCCCTCTCCCCCCCACGTACCCCCTTCCTGTTTGCATGTAATACATTTGCTTTTCCGGCAACATGCATTCACTCTCTTGTTGAGGATTTTTCATTTGGTAACTCACAACGCGATCTCCAGGCCCTCTGATACGTGGGGGTTTCCTTGATGCACACTCAGTTGCAGAGCCTACCGACAATGACCAGTCCTCTTGCACACCAAGGGGCTTTCACAGATACTGTATTTGAATGCCTGCTTTTCCCTGGGGCATAGTGCCACAGGCCCAGATGTGCAGGCTATTGGAAGGGACGCCGCTTTGAAGAGTTTCGGAGAACGCATATTAGAGGAGTCCATTTTGCAGGAAACCCAAGGGGGAACAGAGACAGGTGATTATTTGGGGTTATAGGGATGTGTGAGGTTTAATGGAGTCAGAAAGGTAGTTGACATTGAATAGGAGAGAGAAAAGAGTGCAGAGGAAATTAATGGAACTGTAAGTTGTTATATGTTGAAAATCCTTTATTATGTTGGTCATTTTCTTTTCTGATTGGTAGTCAAGTAGTGAAGAGGGATATCCTGCTAGACTAGGAAAGACGGTGTTGTAGTCGGAACTGCTGTAGTTGCGGTCCCTATGAAAAGGGGCATTTGTAGGGATACACTCCTTTGTTTCAAGTGAAGGAGATATGATAAACCATGGTATAAGTTATTGTGCTTTCTATGCCGTATTTGTCTTATATGTAGAAGTATGTAGTGTGGTCCAGAGATGGCCCAGAGTAAGGTGATTGAGGTGTGAGTGAAGACGAAATGAGTTATCGCGGTGTAAAAAGGTGTGGTTAAAAGGGGTCATAGTATTTATTGGAGTGCAGCAGGATTGGCCTCTGAAATAATTATTTTTTTGGAAAAGAACAAGGTAGGAATTAGAAAGTAGTATGCAACCTCTGTTGGGACATATGTGTCAGTTGCCCCCATGGAATAAGGACAAAAATCCTGAAGTACCACACAGAGTGTGCTCAAGTAGGATGTTCAAATCTTGGCCCGAAGAGGGCACATATGACAGGGGTATTTTGGAGAACATGTACACCTACTTGTGGGCGGATCACAAGGGGAAGACATTGGACAACAGGCAGAGCATCCCCGAGTTGTGGAAAATGTTAGAGGATGTAGGAAAGGCCCATGAGGATAAGATCGAGTCAGTAAGGCAGACACATGTACACCCAGAAACTCCCACTGCCAAGCCACCATATGGTCTTCCAGCCCGTTGTCCAGTAGACTATGTAAAAACCGACAGCGGCTCTGACTGTTAGAACAAGGGAGTGATTAAGGATGGAGATAGAGAAACAAGCGCGTAGGGGTAAGAGCTACACAGGGAGACAGGGAAGAGCAGAATACAGAGACAAGTGGAGATCGGACAGATTCTTTTTAGATTGATTGTACGGTTATTAGAGATGTCAAGGTGGACCAAGCCGAGGAAGGTTTTGGTTTAGATGGATACCTGAAGTTTCGGCACATGGAATGGCGAGCCGCAAATGTGTAGGCTATATTTCAGTGAATACTGAAAGTGAAGCAGAAGGAGAATGGGTAACAGATGAGGAATAGGGGGAAGCACCGCGAGATGTGAGGGAGATTGCGCCATGGGGACTGCGGCTTAGGACGCATCACAGAGGTCACAGCGGTAAAAAGGGAACAGGGTAGGCTCAGACAACAATCAAGCGAAGGGTCTAGGAAGAGCACATTATGTACCATGGCCACATATGGATGGAAATAATTTAATGAAAAAGCTTTCCTTTCTCACTGCAGGAGCAGGGAAGTGGATTTATGCATGAGGTGGACAAACCAAGCGGAAGTGGGAGAACAGAGAGATGCTGGAACATGGAGACAACAGACTTCACAAGCTTGTTCTGAGAGGGTTGCGTTCCCCCAAACTCTGAAGTGCAGAGGCTGTGCAGTGGAAGGCGTGCAGGAGAGATGTTTTTCCCCCATGTGAGCCTGATTGCTGTGGTTGCCATACAGCGAACGTGCTGGAGACAGAAGGGCTACATAAACATGTGGCCGATCCAGAGACAGCTTTACAGAGGAAGGGTGTGCGTCCCTAAGAACCCGGAAGCAGTCTATGTTGTGGCAGAAGTTGCGGAAGCAGTGCAACCCGCAGAGCCAGTGTTCAAGAAGCTGGTGAGTGAAGTACGGCGTCGGAATAACCTACGCAAGCATTGCTGCAACAGTATCCAGTTCCCTATTCATTCGCGTATGGTTTAACATGAGTAGAAGTCGTTCGTTGAAGCTGAAATACCTGAACAATGGAAATATAGCACTTGCGTGTAATACGAAAGTCCTTTTACTCTCGTAGAGTGCAAACGCTGCTTAAATCCATTGTTCAACATTTAAAGGACTGTTACTAGCTGAAGGAGTGGGTGCGTGTCACTAATTAAGAGTGTCCGTTGCGAAGACAATTACTGAATACTGTTACGCTCACCTGGCGTCCACGGGGGTGTTGGGGCATGGTTGGAGCCCTCCCTCGAACTTGCTCCTCGAAATCACCTTCCCCTTCTGAGAATGGTTGGACCTGCGGCTATGGAGCTGGGTGTTGCCCCTGCGTGAAGAGGAGAGGCAATGAGTATGGAGTGGAGGTATCGTAACTTCCCCCAGCCATTTCGTGCCAGAATACGGTGGGCAAGCACTTTCCCATAGACGCTCGCCTGTAATTGACGAACAGCTATCCGTCCTGCTTTCCTTAGCAGGGGCGTGTTGAATGGACCAAGTTACTTCACTGGTCCGTGAGGGTGTTGATCCAGAACAGCTGCGACCAATCCACGTATGAGGTAAGTCTTTAGTATGATTATAGTTTGATTAGAGTGTTTGTATTCCGTCTCAAAAGTAATTCTTGCAATGTCTTGTTCCCATTTCCATAGGTACGGGAGGAGAATCTGGATCGAAGAGGATCCGGGAGACCCTAGAGGCTGATGGAGTTCCAACAATGACAGGTAAGATGGTCTTTATAAGGGATCTTTAGTCTCTTGTATTATGCGGCCATACGAATGCATACAAGTACTAACCTGTTTGTTATAGTTTCCTCGTAGGTGTCTGCCAACTACGCAGAATGGTGTCCTGTTCCTCGATGAAGATTGCAGGAGGAAGTCTCCGACCGTGATGGAATGGAGGCAAGAAGAAGAGTCCGGCACAGGCTGCAACAAGTTGCAGGTGAGAGGCGCGCTCCGCAGTGTAGTGACTGGAGCGTTCAGCGGTGTAGCGACTGGCAACTGGTAAGATATGCGCTCAGCGATGTTGAGGCTGGTAAAACGCAGGATGCGCGTCCGGAGATGGAGCGACTGTCAGCAGGTAAGTGCGCTGCGCTCGGCGATGTTGTAGCTGAAGTGAAGATGCTCGCAGAGATGGGCAGAAGACTGCAGGTAAGAAGCGTTCTCAGGAGAGTCTTCAGGATGAGGCTGAGAAAATTCAGAGAGGCACCGGTGAGTACATTGAGAGCGTTACGCTGCTTGGAAGCAGAATAACGCAAAGCTAGGGCACGTGGATGGGCTGGCCTTATACAGGCTGGTTCAGGCCCTCCCATTAGCTCTGCCTACCAACTCCACCTTGCCCTTCTTTGGGCCTGTAGCACATGCCTTCCAGTTCTGATCCATGGCCACACCCAGCCCAGCTGCACACGTCCTGGGCCTAGAGTGTGCAGAGCACACTTGAAGACGAGTCTGGCACCAGAGGCGCCAGGACTGGGTCCAATGAGACCCCGGGGGTGAGGAAGGACTGGCCCCACGACTAGTGGCCATGACAAATACCTAACCTTGATAATACAATTGTTCAAACCTTTAACTTGTGAAAACTATATCAAGGAGTGGTTGCATATGCCTAATTGTGATTCCCAAAGGAGGACTGAACTTTATCCTTCACTTTCACAGGGGATTACAATTCAATACCAATCTTTAAACTTTCCATTAAGACCTGGTTGTGTGTGCCGAATTTTGATTCCTAAAGAAAGACTGAATTTTTGACTCAAACGAGGCATACCTTTCATATCATTGAAGTCAAAGTGTATATACTATTGAAGAGAACAAGAATTGCCCAAGCCAAGAGTCTACCCATATTAACAGTGAAACCAGCCTTTCTTAGAGTTAGAGTTAAAGAGCAATCTTAATGTTACTGTGTAGTTAATAACAGTTACAATGGCCTAAAATACAAGTGTGCAAGCATTACCTGAAGCTAGGAGAGTGGCGCCAAGGCTTCTGGGTAATTACATATGCCGATAACTGACAGACAGGTGAAGGTAAAGTTGGGGGAAGGGAAACTGGCCGCTTGTAAAGACTAATTTTGAAGTTGACACAACCTGTAGTGCCAGAGACTATGGAAAACGGAGAGAAGGGAGTCTTTAAAGCAAACCCAGGTTGTTATTGTGGCAGACAGACAAGCGATGCAAAGAGGCTGCCCCTTTTGAAGAGAGATATTCAGAGTAAGAGTGCCTTGCCTACTTGGAGGTGTTGAAGTACTTTAAAATGTTTCTTGTCCAAGTCTGTCTAGAGGTACACATCACTGAAGCTGTGGTAGTAGTCCAAAGTATTGAAGCTGTGGTGGTATACCTGGTTGTCAGTAGATGCAACATTGTAGCAGTCTAAACAAAGTGGAGTACTGTGAGACAAAGCTGACTGTTTTGATAGTGAATCAAGTAGAAGTGAAGCTGTTGAAGTGGAAGCAGCAGCACTGGGAAGTCATCCTGACAAATATAGCATTGTGAATTCCAAAACTGTAATCAAGAAAATACTATTGACCCAGAACGGTGTATCACTGGCAAATTGTGGATATTGCATTTCTTTTGAACTGTGACCCGTCTTCTTGAAGAGGGGACAACTCACTGTGGCTGGGATTACCATTGGTGCCATTTGTCTGTTAACTGGATACTCCTTTCAACCCCCGTGGGGGTAAACAGCGGTTCAGTCCGGCTTGGGGTATTTGGCCTCTCAGGCCTTCTGGACTTTATATTGCTCTACCCCTCCACCCCCAGGCGGGGTATATTGTGGCTCAGCCTGGCTTTGGCTAGTCATTCTCTATATTACTTGCACAACCTCGTGTGGTCTCATGGTGCCTCACCCCCTCCTACCTCTCCTTTCTCTCAGCCGCGTGCCTGGTTCTCTGTGGCAGTGGTCGACAAGGGAGGAGGCTTTGCAGTCTGCTGTGGAACAGCAAAGACACAGTCTTCCTGCTTGGGTCTTCCATTTCAGTTCCTACCGACAGTACTTCAGTGTTGAGCAGCTGCATACCGATAGCCGCTCGGGCGCCTGCTATTTTGGTGGTCCATATTGGCTTCGGCTGCCCACCTCCCTGGATTTAGCAACATTCCATGGGGTTAGAGTTTCCACCGCCCACCGTGCTAGCTGCGTTGTCTTACCTCCAGGTTCATTACCATCCTCCAGGTTCATTACCATCTCCTGCATTCCAGCTCAGGCTTCCGGTTTGCGCCCACAGGCTGGCTCTCTACCTAGCCGTATGATTCCCCAGTTGATTTATGTTCCTGCCAGGACCAAGAGAGGAGATCCCATTGTATCCGTGCTTCGGTTACGGAGGTTGAAAGAGTGAGGGTCAGAAATCAAACCAGTTACTTTCAAGGGCCCTGCACATTATTACATTGTTCAATCCCCATATAGCAAGCAAATACTTGGGACTCTGTTTTCAATCGGGGTGTGAAAATCTTTAACTGGGGATTCCTTGTCTCAAAGGAGGGGTGGGTCAGCCCCAGTAAGATGCTGCTTGCCCTGTCCACTAGGGGGTATTAAGCATTTAAATGGATTTCTAGAATCTGGCCTGGTGGACAGTTTTTAGGAGGCCACCCTATAGTTATGATGAACAGTGAGGTCTGAGAGATTAGTCAAAACCCAATCAAGGTAGGTGGATGAGCAGTCAAGGCTTAGTCTCAGGAAAGTATGAGTGGGGTCAGGGTCCTGCAATGAGTCCACACAATATAATACACAATAAGTCAATTTAGATAGTCAGTTATAAAAATACAATCATCTATTTAGGCCTTTAGAAAACACTGAAAAAGAAGGTACTATCATCACACAACACGATCATACAAATATATAAACAACATTTGATCATACAATCACCAGTACGTTCACATCATCAAAAATCCTAACTAAGCAATGAAGGTAAGTAAAAGATACAGCAATATGATGGAAATCAGACAAGTTCAATATCATAACTTTAGAAGTTCAAACCCTAAGATGAATGGGGCCTTGTGCCCAAATGTCACAGGCCTACATCACGTGGCACGGCCATTTTAGGGCACGAGCCACGTTTAGTAGCCATACACGGTTAACTTGAATGTGCACCTCAAAAATAATGCAAAAACGGTACAAATGTAACTGCTGACACCTGCTTGTTTTTAGGCAAAAATAAAAGTAACTGCAGTCTGTCTACGCTCTCTACTGTTTCACCAGAAGGAGTTGGACTGCATAAAATCCTCACACCGGCGCAATGTGCAAGCAGTGTGTTGGGTGTGTTGCAGTACCTGCACAAACTGCTTGGCAGCGTTCTATTCAGTGAACGTGATTTTGCTTTTCTGGCTGCAGTCAGTCTACGCTCTCTACCGTTTCACCAGAAAGTGTGACTCTGCATAAAATCCTCACACCAGTGCAAAGTGCGCGCAGTGTGCGAACAGTGTGTTGGGAGTGGCGGGATCTTACACAGACTTTTACTGAGCACTGCTGCTCCTGTGAACCAGTGAGTGGTTCTCTCCTCTCAAAATGAAGTCCGATTCCATGTACGATTTACGGAGCAGGGGAGTAGGACTAAGTATGGCCTCCGCTCCCATCTCGGATGAGGAAATGTTACTAGCATTAATTTTATCTTTGCCGCCATCTCAGCCACACAGAGGCTTGTTGGTCAAGTCTGCCTCATCGTTGAAAGGGAAAAAAAAAACTCTTGAAAAAGAAGAGTGACTGTTGCCCCTAACTCTAACTTTGCCTCAAGTTCCAGTTACCCCTTTTCTGGGGAAAGGTGGGACACAACATTACATTTCCCCTTCCTTCCGGCCATTTCACATGTGTCATCAATATCACACTTACCTCAGTCTCTAGTGCCCCCAAATATGAGGTGAGGGGGTATGCAGCTGCATACTTTGCAAAATATGGTAACCACTTTACCTGCGACTATGTTAACTAAATCGAGAGGTTCAGTAGAAGGGGCACAATGTCACTATATGAAGTGAGTCAATGGCAGACACGCCTACAGAGATGTCACCTCAATTCTTCCCTACACAACACAAGTCAGGAGGGCTCAGGAACTGACTTTTTTGCATCCTCACCGGCACCTTCTCCATCAGTATTACCGCCACAGGTTATCTCAGCTGTGATGCGCAAAATGGAAGCTGGGTCCTGGGAGAACAAGCAAGGCCTGTTTAATGAAATGAATCCGAAACTATGTATTCTAGTCTCTCTCTAAGAGGGAATACAAAGAGACTAAATCGAACACTGTTCTCCTGGAGTCCCTCCTGTTCAAATTTGACCATGTGAACATATATGCAGCAGCAAGGAACTTCGCAGAATCTCAAAGATACATCAACAGCTGCTCAACAATTGACAGCAAGGGACTTTGAAGGACCTGCCATTAAACTGGACCAGCAGCAAACCGAGGGGAAAGTGTCAGGCAGTGAGGTTTTGGGCTCTTTGTCTCAGGAGGTTGCCCCTCCTCCACCCTGTAATGATCTTAATGGTCCGTCTACGCATTTCCAAAAAGGTTTACATAACCCTGACCCGCAGCAAATGACATAGAAGTCCTGGACCGAAGTGCCAAACAGGTACATTTTTCAAAAATTCTAGATGTTATTATATAGGAAGATCATACAGATACATAAATCGAAGAAGTTCTAGGTATGGGCCCAACAACTACTGCAGGAGTTTTAAAGAAGCCCAGGGTCTTTATAGGATTGCAAGCTGCTGCAATGAAGAAAACAAAAAACCTGTTGAGTAAATCACATAAAAATCAAGGCACAAGAAGTTTCTTCAAATCCTTACTTTCAAGGTCAGCAGTGAAGGGAGCGCTCTCTCAGATTGACCTGGTGGGAGTTAAAGGTCCCATAAGTGCAGCCTTCAATCGATGCCCTGTGTATGACAGCTGGAAACGGGGGGAAGGATGGACACCGGTAAAGGTTTGGTACCAGCAGAGGTTATAGGTCTGCCTATTATACCATCTTCATCCAGTCAGGCACCATTGGCGACATGGCCGATTAACACTCCACTCCGGACATTGCCATCACTTGTAAACCTCGGCTGGGTCCTGCCCTCAGTGATTGTCCCTGATGTTCCTACCGAGCCACGCCAACCTCATCTTTTTACTCAGTCATCAAGATCTTTTCAAGACCATGGCCCGTGGGACCAACGGCCTTACAGGAACAAACTCTTCAAAGTGAATCTCTGGCAGTGCCATTGAAAGTGTTATTCCGGAAACCTGCGGTTCAGTGTTGAATCATTTCTATCCTCCTGTCACTCTTACAGGGATTATCTGCATTGGCAGCACTTGAGATGTTGAAAGAGTGTTCTTTCCGGATCGGGCAAGATTGGATTGTGCAGTGATCATTCTGAAATCCAAATTAGTTATGGATACTATGATAAAGGAGCAGGACAGTCTGCGTTGTTTGGGGTATGATTTGCTGCCTTATGTTACTAATGTGGATCAAGAGAGAGTGCAGAAGTGAGGACAAGGTTGGGGTGAAATTTATTTGCCTCAGATTGGGCAGAGTTCCGTCGACTTCCATGTCATTGCCTCAAAAAAAAAAAAGACATTATTGGCCTCAGAGGAAAGCTGGGACTGGTCATGGCTATTTCCGCAGACTATGCCTTAAACTATTGGCCACTTAGTAGCGACTTCGAGCCAAAAGAGGCACAGTGTTATCCTGCTCATACCTCTATTTCGATACTCTCGTTTACCCACAAGATCATACTGAATTATTTACAAACTGTATATTATCTGCTTTGTTTAGGAATCATTCTCTTTTGTTGCTACACGAAACGTGGCTTAAAGTACAGCTTTTGATGGATATGAGGTGGTGCACCAACCGGCTTGTCGGGGGATCACAGGCCGCCCCTATGGGGACCTCTTAACTATGATTAAACTCTCCTCTTATATTAGAATTGTCTCTCGGTATGACCGGAGATTCAGAGTTCTGGCAACCCAAATTAGATTTCTTGGTTCTTTGCATGTGGACCATTCGTGTTTAATATATACTGGCATGCGGGCATGGCGACATTGGCCGCAGTTATAGATTCTATCTTACTCTGTGTAGCACAATGGTATAACATCGCTCCCTGGGTCATGTGGTGGTGGCGGGTAATCTTAACTCGAACTGTATTTCACTGGGGAAAGAGACTCCAATGTCTACTGCAAAAAAAGATCAGAAAACGCTAAATGGCAAGTTATGGGAGGAGTGTTTCACCAGTATGGCACTATAAAGGCCGATGGTCCGGCATCCGCGACATGGTGAAATGGGAAGAGTGCCTCCATCATTGATTATATCTTTGTGGATAAGTGGATGCTGGACAATTGTTCCCTTTATGAAGTTACCAAAATGACATGCAATGATCATTCCATCTTTACTGCTGCTTTTGACCCACCAACATTTGGAACATCCAATACCCCCTCGTTTGTGGGCAGGGGGTGCGTTTGGCCACGCTTAATACCCAGGGCAATCGTCTTAAATGGTCAACAAATATGCTTGCCAGAGTGAATCAATCACTTGTGGGTGGGATTGGGGGAAAACTACACAGGAAATACAATCGGACCTCAAGGTAGATACTTTTGAACGTTTAATTTTCAGTGTTTATTTATTTTGCCATTTGTTAAGGGCACTTAGCCCAGGGGCATCTATGCGCTGGTTACAGGAGCATGTTGGTTAGATGATTACTTATATTGCTTATGGTTACAGTTATATGGGATACATTACTCACCGTAATCGTATTTCTGATGCTTGTATCTGCTTAGATTCACATGCTGTGCATAGGCCGACATCTAGTGGAAGCTGCGGAGTATTACAGTTTGTTTTTCGAAACTCGAAAATGGGCGTCGACACAGGCGTGCCAGTAATACTATCCCTAGTGTGACGTCCACTGTACCCAAGATCCCTCACGCGTCTGGGATCCTCAGATTGTATTTTTTCTGACATGAGGAAGCATGAGGAGTAGCGCGAGTACAGATAATCCAAGCAGATAGACAGAAAGGTAAGACTACAAGCAATCATGCGCCTTCTCTCGGAGGGAAGGAAGGGTGGGTCGCATGTGAATCTAAGCAGATACAAGCATCAGAAATACGATTACGGTGAGTAATGTATCCCTTCTGAGGCTTGTGGAATCTGCTTAGATCACATGCTGTGCATAGATTAGCGAGCAGTACCCGAAGAAGGAGGTGGGATGTGAGAAGGGTCATGAGCAAACAGGTGTCTTAGAACCGCTTGTCCCACTTGTGTATCTGTCTTGGAATGAGTGTCAATGCAGTAATGCTGAGTAAAAGTGTGAATAGAGCTCCAAGTAGCTGCTTTGCAAATGGTGTCGAGGGGAACATTTGCAATGAAAGCCAGAGTGGCCCCAATGCCTCTAGTAGAATGGGCCCTTGGCGTAAAAGGCAGAGTTTTTTCAGAAAGAGAGTAACACAGCTGTATACAGTTGATAATCCACTTCGAGATCGCGCCTTTAGAGACGCGATCCCCCTCTCTGCCTGTAGCTACGGAGACAAACAGTTGATCTGTTTTCCTTAGCGGTCTGGTTTTATTTACATAGTAGAGGACCGCCCTACGCACATCAAGGGTGTGTAGTTTCACCTCAGCTGAGCTTTGCGGGTTCTGGAAGAAAGCCGGAAGCTCGATGGACTGGTTTACATGGAATTTAGATATAAATTTAGGTGAGAACCTAGGGTGTGTGCGTAAAACCAGTTTGTCTTTGTGGATAGTAAAGAAAGGATCCTGCACTGACAGAGCCTGAATTTCACTGACCCTTCTTATAGAGGTAATGGCTACTAAGAAGGCCGTTTTATAAGTCAGGTGTTTGAGACTACTTTTATGCATGGGTTCGAAAGGGGAGCCCATGAGCTTAGCTAGCACCACATTGAGGTCCCATCCTGGCGGTGGGTTCGAAATAGGAGGGTGAAGTCTCTTTACTCCTTCCATGAAGGCTTTAACTACTGGTACTTTCCACCACGATACTTTGTTATGGGATGTGGTGTAAGCCGAGAGGGCTGCCAGGTGTACTTTCAGAGAGTTAAAAACCAAACCTGCGTCCAGCAGGTGGAGCATGTATGTTACAACGTTGGAAGGAGTGCAATCAACTGGGTTGATTTGTTTATTCTGGCACCAAATAACGAATCTCTTCCACTTGTCAAAGTAACAGTGCCTTGTGTTTGGTTTCCTGGATTCTTTTAGGATGTCCATACACCTCTGTGGTAAATTGAGATGCCCAAACTCTATGACCTCAGGAGCCATGCTGCCAGGTTCATTGAGTTGGGTTCCTGGTGCACTGTTTGACCTTGTTGCTGGGACAGTAGGTTGTACCAGGCTGGGAGTTTGATGGGCTCGCACACCGCCATCCTGCGTAGGTGTGGAAACCATGGTTGTCTCGCCCACATGGGAGCAACTAGGATGAGCGTCATCGATTCCTTGTTCATCTTGTACACCACCTTCCTGATGAGAGGAGTTGGTGGAAAAGCGTACGCAAACATCCCTGACCAGTTCATCCACAGGGCGTTCCCTTGGGAGTCTGGCTGGGGGAACCTGGATGCAAATCCTGGGCATTGTTTGTTTTCGCTTGTGGCGAATAGGTCTATAGTGGGGACACCCCACTGAGAGAAGAGATCTTCTACGATATCTCTGTGAAGGACCCATTCGTGCTCTTCTGGGAGGGAGTCTCTGCTTAGGGCATCCGCTAGGGAATTGAGCTCCCCTGGAACATGTTGTGATGACAGGAAGATGTTCCGTCTGAGTGCCCATATCCAGATTTTCTGGGCAAGCTTGGACAGATTTGGCGAACGAGTCCCTCCTTGTTTGTTCAGATAGAACATGGCTGTCGTGCTGTCCGTCCGGATCTGCACCGACAAGTTTAGCAGATGGGGCTCGAACGCCCGAAGCGCTCGGAATACTGCCAGAAGCTCTAGCAGGTTGATGTGGTTCTTGGCTACTGAGTGAGACCAGAGACCCTGAGCTGTGTGGTGGAGATGGTGAGCTCCCCACCCAGTCAGGCATGCATCTGTAGTCACCACTGCCTGTACTTCGGGATCGTAAAAGGGTTTTCCCCTTGCGAGATTCTCTCTTGTCCACCAGTGTAAGCTCTGTACGAGTGTTGGCGAAACGACCACTAGATCGTCCCACTGACCACTTGCCTGAGACCACTGTTTCGCCAACCATTCCTGCATGGGACGCATGCGCAGACGCGCGTGGGGGACCAGGTAAATGCATGACGCCATCATGCCCAGTAACCGCATTGCTTTGCGTACCGTTATTTGTTGACCTGACTGATAATGTGGAATTTGCAGTAGTATATTCCGAATTCTCTCTTCCGAAGGGAAGGTCAACCCTTTTTGAGTATCTAGGATTGCTCCTAGGAACTGTTTTGAGGTGCTTGGCACCAGACTTGACTTCTTCTCGTTGATAGAGAAGCCTAATTCGTGGAGGAGGTCGATAGTCCTCTGAATGTTTGACCTGCAAATTCCTGGGGTTTCCCCCGTTATGAGCCAGTCGTCCAGATAAGGGTACACTGGGATTGCCTCCCTGCGTAGGTGTGCAGCTGCCACCGCCAGTACCTTGGTGAATACCCTTGGTGCTGAAGCTATCCCGAAGGGCAGTACCTTGAATTGGTAGTGGCGACTGTCCACTTTGAAGCGCAAGTATTTTCTGTGCGCTGTGAGCATGGAAATATGAAAATAAGCATCTTTCATATCCAAGGTTGCCATGTAATCCCCCTTTTTTAGGAGGGGGATTACCTCTTGTAGCGTGGTCATACAGAATTTTTGGGGCTTGACATACTTGTTGGCAGGCCGTAAGTCCAATACTGGGCGCATTGTCAAATCTTTCTTTGGCACAAGGAAGTAAGTTGAATAGATACCCTTGTTTACCTGGTGTCCTGGGACGAGTTCTATCGCGTCCTTTTCTAGCAGAATGGCGATCTCCTCGAGAAGGATCTTCTGATGTTCTAAGGAGTGTATTCTTTGTCGTGGAGGGTGGTTCCGGGGACGCTGCAGTAATTCTATACAATATCCTGTGGACACTGTTGACAGCACCCATCTGTCTGAGGTGATCCCTTCCCAAGCCTGGGTGAAGTTGGAAATGCGTCCCCCTACTGGGGTTGCGTGAGAAGGGACCCTGAACTGAGCGTCACTGCTTTGGTGGAGGCGTGCCACCTCCCTTGTTGGGGCTGCCTCTGCCTCTTCCACGACCTCTCTTGTTACCCCTGCCGTAACTTTGGGTAGACTGCTGGTTGTTGTTCCATTGTGTACCCTGTCCTTGGGCATAGTTGCCTCTTTGTGAATTTTGGCCGCCTGGGCGACGAAAATTACTGTTCCCCCTCTGGTTAGGGGGTTTGTTGGTAAGCTGGCCAAGGGATTTGAGAGTCTCGTACTCGTCCTTGGCATTTTTAAGTGCGTCTTCGACCGCTTTCCCAAACAATAGATCGGGTTCCACCGGCTTGTCTATTAATGAAGCCTGGGTTTCTGTTCTGAACCCCGACTGCCGTAACCACGCATGTCTTTTGATAACAGTACCTTCTGCTATCAATCTTCCTGCGTTGTCCGCGGCGTCGGAAGTTGCTTTTAATATGCAACCAGACACGGCTCTCCCTTCTGCCGAGATCCGAGCCAACTGGCCCTTTAACGGTTCAGGAGCAGAGGCTATGAGCGCCGCGACCTCTTCCCATTGATGGCAGTTGTAACTAGCCAACAGGGTGGTGGAGTTTGCAATCCTTGCTTGGTAGGCGGACGTTGAGGCTACCTTCCTGCCAAACCCGTACAGTCTTTTGCTCTCCTTGTCGGGAGGAGCTTCTGACGACGATAAGGGTGTCCCAGCCCTCTTCCGAGTGTTGGTAACCACTAGGGAGTCTGGTTTAAGATGTCCTCTTATATAAAGAGGGTCAGACTGGGCTGCCCGAAAAAGTTTTTCGACTCTGGGGTTGACGGCTCTGGTGAGGTTAGGATTCACCAGGGATGGATCTATTCTACGTTGGATGGATTTAAGGATAGGGATGGTCTGAGCGACCGGCCTCCTCTCTCCCACCAACTCTTCTGCGAAGTCCCTTTCCTCTTGTACACCGTGGGTGTCGATGTGAAAATGTTCTGCTGCGCGAGCGAGAACTTCATTAAGGAGGGGCTGGTTATCAACTGGCGAGTCGGTAACTGGGGCTTCGCTCTCTACCGGGGAATCTACTCTGTAAATTTCCTGTTCATCTTCTACCTCCTCCAGGTCCTCATCATCCGCAAAGTATTCAGTCCCGGTTTGTTCCTCCATAATTGTAAACTCCTGGTCCCCTTCAGGGAAAGGCTGTCCTTGGTATCTGGGGTGTGGAGTAGAGTATGGAGTAGAGAAAGGCTGCACCTCGAAGGGTTCAGGTCTTTCGAACCGGGCCTTTTTACTTAGGGGGATAGGATCAGAGGAGCCTGAGGGTGTGGCCCCTTGAGGGTCATACGAAAGGAAATGTTCTGGGTTTTTGTCATAAAAATCAGCTAAGGAAGACATCCTTGACATGACCCTGTCTATGTCTTCACTGGACCATTCTTTGGAACAGGGTATGACTTTAGTAGGCAACTTAGAGGACTTATCAAGGGTACCTTTGCTGGATGTTGATGTCCCAGTAGATTTATGTTTGTCTGTCTGCTTAGGGTGGAAGGATGGTCTTACAGGAGTGGAAGGCTGTGCTTTCCGCTGTTTCGCCCCCTCCCCGTGCGTGGAAAAATGTTTTCCCTGCCCCTTGGAGGCCCCAGAGACTTTCGACGCCTGGCGTCGAGGGTCTGGAGAGGTATCTTGTTTCGAGCGTGGGGCCTCGCTGGTGTTAACTGCGGCCTCGGTCTCCTGGAGCGCGGCCTGGGGGTGGAAGTCGTCTTCGTCTTCCGATGATCGAACTTCCGTTAATCTAGGGAGCGAGGCACTCTTGGCAAGAGTGGATGATTGCCTTGCGTCATGAGGCGATCTCGATCGAGAGCGCCCAGAGGACACCGAGTCGGACCGTTCTATTTGTGCCTCTTTCCGAGAAGTCGACGTTGTCGAGGTTCGGTTGGACTTAGTGTGCTTAGTGTGTGTAGGGTGTGTAGCGCTTGCGTCGCCGGGGGTCTTCCCCATAGCCGCCCTGCCGGACAACCTTCCGAGGTCGGGGACCTGCGCTCGGCAGTCTTTCGACGCCGTAATGCCCTCGCCGTCCGAAAGCACGGCGTCGCTGCCATCGCTGAAGGCGGCCTCCGCTGCCATGGCCGCCTGCCTGGCGTGGTGGGCCCAACGCTTTGTCGAACGGTCCTTAAGTGTCTTAGGCTTAAACCTACTACACGCTCTGCAGTTCGCTTCGGGGTGGTCCCTCGGCAAGCAGAGATTGCACGTGGCGTGCCTGTCGACCCAAGGGTATTTGCGGTTGCACTTGGGGCAGAATTGGAAAGGGGTACCCTCCATACGCACCTTGAGGCAGCGGGCTGGTAAGTGTAGGAAATATATAAGGTGTACCTATATACCAAAAGTGAAGAGTATGTACCACCCCACACTCTCCCTACTTGCAGGGCCGAGGCCAGCGGCCTACTAGGCCCGGGCCGAGGCCAGCGGCCTTCCGAGGCCCAGATCCGTCGTGCAGCAGCCGACGGTCGATGTCTTCTCCAGCCGTCGTCGAGTGTCGAGGGTCGACGTTGGGGTGGGGAAGGATGTCAGTAAATAATTTTAAACTTCTATAATTAGCAAAAGTATGGCTAAGGCCAGGGGACTCCGCAAGATGCTTCCGACCAGTATGGCGGAAAAAAACAATCTGAGGATCCCAGACGCGTGAGGGATCTTGGGTACAGTGGACGTCACACTAGGGATAGTATTACTGGCACGCCTGTGTCGACGCCCATTTTCGAGTTTCGAAAAACAAACTAATACTCCGCAGCTTCCACTAGATGTCGGCCTATGCACAGCATGTGATCTAAGCAGATTCCACAAGCCTCAGAAATGTATTTACATTAAAGATCTTTGGGTACATTGGTTATGTGGTTTACGCATAGTTTCTCATGTTGCTTAAGGTTACAGAGATTTTTCAGTGGAAATCTTAGTCAACATTGGTCATACATTGGTCATGCAGGGGTACAGGATAACATGCAGGTGATCAAGTTCATTAGTGTTATACAATTGTCACTAGGTCCCTAAGTTGAAGAGCCAGGTTTTTAGTTCTTTCCGTCAGCTCTCAATGCTAATGGTAGGGCGTTCCAATTTTTAGCTGCAATCACTGGGAAGCTCCTGCCACTGGCATTTTGCCACTTAAAGCAGGGGATGTCCAGACAGGAGTAAGCAGCTCTGGTGGGCCTGATGGATTGTGTTCTGGTGATTTGGTTCAACCGGTAAGTGGGGGCGCTCTTTGACAGGCATTTGTGCATGAGGGAGAGGATTTTAAATGTTATGCGCTCCAAGTGTTTAACCTCTTTGGAGGTGGAAATGGTGTTACAGTCAATGATAAAGGCTTTGTAGTTGTTGGATAGGTTGTTGATTTGAGAGTAGTTTCCAATGAGTAGTATCTCAGTTTTGTCGTCATTTAGGCAGAGTTCATTAAGAGCCATCCAGGCCTGAAAGGTGAGGTAGATTTTGTTTATTATGTTGTAGTCATGGAGGTGGTTGCCATGATCGAATCCAACATTCCCAGAAAGTGTCAAGCAGCGTCGAGGCCGTCATCCAATGTACATGTGTACAATAAGGAGCAGGTCTTCAAACAAAGAAAATTGAGAGCTGGAAGGAGGCATATTAATAAAGATCCCTTCATCTCCTCCCAAGATAAAACTACTCAAATTAAATAACTTGAGCAAGGCTATAAAAACTGGTTGCAAGTGTCCAAAATGCAAAAGCTCCAGTTAGATGGTGAACAAATGTTAGAAGCATTGGTGGATAAAAATTGCAGAACCTTTTGTTAATTAATCAGTGCGCCTGGTTACGTCAAATTGGATAGATTGGTTTACATATTCGCAGAGAAGGACTGGATTGACAATTTATAGGCATTATATGCCCTACCCCCGATAAGAAGGAAAGTTGACTAGGGTAGAGAGATGTCAAATGATGTACCTTTGGTTTTTGATCTTTCACAGGAGAGACTTGTGAAAACTAATTGGTGACATTAGTGGGAATGTATAAAGTGTATGTGTTTTATATGTAATTTTCTTTTGCATATACAAAGCCGTTGGCTAAGAGTATATTACTAATACATGAAAGGAAATGGTGCCATTAGTAACTCGAGGGCTCCAGGCCCAAATGGACTAATGAATAAACTTTTCAAGGCAAATCCGACAGTATAGGCAAACATTCGGTCTATCCGGTTTGGATTATCAAGAGGGGAAAATATCTTCCCTCCTGGGAAAGGGCACATATTTTCCCCCCCATCTATAAAAAGGAGGATAGGTCCCAGCCAATGAATTACCACCCAATTGCCATTCTGGATGCAGATTCTAAAATGTTTCATGTTTGTTACTGGAACATCTGGAGTCTTGGGCCACTAGCCAGAACCTAATACTGTATTTAGAAAGGGGATGGGTAACCAACTAAATGGTATTGTTGCAAATGCATCCAGTGGCGGGCTTGGGCAAAGGGCGGGACTCAGGTTTTCTTTGCTTCAATTGATTTGGTGGCAGCTTTTGACGCAGTTGATAGCTCACTGCTGTGGTCAAAACTTAAGAAATGTGATATCCCCTCAGGGCTGCTCAGTCTGCTGGTAGCACTTCATACTAACTCAACGATTCAAGTAACATTAAACCAGGAGGGTCATCTGTCACAAGATAAATCGTATAGAGGAGTCAGGCAGTGGTGTATATTGGCCTCCTTTCTTTAGACACTTTATATGGCAGATTTGGAACTGTCCTTACAATCTAGGGCGTTAGCAACTGCAAAAATTGCAAATATCATGTGGATGTGGACAGGATACGCTGATTTCATTGTATTTGATAATACTCCCATTGGCCTCCAAAGACATTTGAATGGATTTCTAGCCCAAGGAAAACTCTAGAATCATCAATGCGGCCAAGACAAAGATTATGCATTTGACAAATTGTAGAAAACAGACTGCTTTAAATGGCATGTGGAGTCGAATCCTGTGGAGGGGATTGATTCTCTCGTATATCTAGGCTTCAAGATTTTCTCTAAACCTCTGTCGACTTTAGTTAGATCATGGCTGCTCTCGAAAACAAAGCTATTAAATCAGCTACAGAGGGTAGATTCAAAAAGTGGAAATTTTTCCTTACTGCCATCCAAACGCGTCTATGAAGGAAAAGTGGTACCAAAAGTACTTTACGGGATAGAGATCTGTGATCCGACTGTATTGTCCCATACCTTGAAGCCTTGATGTGGAGAAGAATCCTTTGCCTTACCCCTTCGACACTGCAGGCAACTATTCAGTATTAATTGGGTGCAACTTCCCTTAAGGTGCGAGCACTGTGGAAATATCTATCTCTTTATAGGAAAATGCTGGCACTGATATCCAATTTCACTGTGGTGCTAATTTGCACAAGCTTGTGAAGAGGGGGGCACCCGTGTGATGGTGTCAAGAAGAGCATCGCCCACCAACTTTTGAAGGAATTGGGTTGTAATGAGGGTGAATTGGTGGGTAATCCTGATAGAGTAAAGAAAGATCTATATGTTTTAGATTGGGCTAATACGTGGCTAATACGTGGATGAATTCCATGCTTATCCATCCTCAGGTCATTTGTATTTATTTTGTTTATATAGCGCTTTACTCCAAAGCGCTGAACATTTTAACAACTTGATACATAAAACATAACAGTAGAAGCAAATTATGAATCAGTCCAACAAAACAGTAAGAAGAGCAATTAAACTAAAGGGAATAGGGAGAGTAGTGCAGTAGGATTGAGAGGGAGGGGTGAGGAGAAGGAGGAGGGAACGGAAGGGGAAAGGGTGAGACTGGGGTGGTGGGGGGGAGAAGGAGATGATCAAGGGGGAAAAAAGATAAAGGAAGGAGGGGAAGCAAGAAGGGAGAAGGGGTTTCAAGGCGGGGAATGGAGAAGGAGAGATTTAAGGGAAGTGCAGAATGAGGATAAAGTAGGAATAGAGCGGATTGAGAGAGATAAGGAGTTCCAGTGCAGGGGGGCTAGGAGCTGGAAGGAGCCGAAACGGGAGGGGGCACAAGGGGATGGAGGAACTGTGAGAAGGAAGAGGTCAGCAGAACGAAGGGAGCGGGAGGGAGTGTAGAAAGAGAGGAGGCGAGATAAGGGGGAGCAAGACCATGAAGAGATTTAAAGACTAAGCAGCGAAAATGAAATTTAAGTTGGGAGTGAAAAGGAAGCCAGCCAAGGGAGGAAAGGGAAGCAGAGATGGAGTCCCAGGAGGTAAGGAGACAGAGGGTACGGACGGTAGAATGGTAGATTGATTTGAGGGGGGGCGAGATGAGAAGTAGGTAGTCCAAAGAGTAAGGAGGAGCAGTAGAAGATGCAAGAGAAGATAAGGGAGGAGATTAAAAGTTTAGTAGCATGGAAAGTGAGAGAGGGGTGGATTTTGCGAATATTGAAGAGGTGGTAGCGATAGGCACGAGAAGAGGGAGATATGGTGGGAAAAAGAGAGAGGAGTCGAAGATAGGAAGATAAGTAGGAGGAAAGTGAATGAAAGGTGGAGGAGAGTGAGGGGGAAGAGAGTTGGAGGGGAAGAATAGGACTTCAGTTTTGTGAGTGTTGAGGGAGAGAAAGCGGGAAGACATCCAGTTCTTTATAGCAGTAAGACGGGAAGAGAGTTTCAGGTGGAGGTCGGTAGAGAAGGAAGAGAAGGAAGGAAGAGAAGGAAGGAAGAGCTGAGTATCGTCAGCATAGAAATGGTGGGAAATGCTGAATGAGGAGATAGCAGGGGCAAGGAGGGAGGTGTAGAGTGAGAAAAGGAAAGGGCCAAGCACCAAACCTTGGGGTACGTTGTAGTCCAGAGGCTGGGTTGGAGAGGACCGACCTCCTCAGGAATCAGTAAAAGAGCGGGAGGAGAGGTATGAAGATAGCCAGTTAAGAACAGAGCCTTTGAATCCAAAGGAAGAAAGTGTTGAGAAGAAGGGGGTGATCGACAGTGTCTAAGGCAGCAGAGACGTCAAGAAGAATAAGGACAGAGGATTGCTTATAGTGTCGAGCGGAGAGGAGGGAGTTAAGGATGTAGGTGAGGGCAGTTTCAGGAGAGTGTTTAGGACGGAAGCCAGATTGAGAGGGGGGTAGGAGAGAGAGACTGGTGGCAAAGGATGAGAGCTGAGAGTAGGCGAGGCGCTCGAGAAGCTTAGAGAGGAATGGGAGACGAGAGATAGGACGGAAGTTAGATGTGAGAAGGGGGTCAGCAGAAGGTTTCTTCAAAATCGGGATGATAGTGGCGTGCTTGAAAGCAGAGGGGAAGGTAGCTGAGGAAAGGCAGGTGCTGAAGAAGGAAATTAAGTAGGGAATAAGAAGACGGTAGATCTTAGGGATAAGGAGGGAGGGGAGAGGGTCAGTTGGAGCCGACGTGGGATGGGCTTTGGAGAGGAGGGTAGAGACGTCAGAAGGGGAGACAGGTGAGAAGTCGGACATGCAGGATGAGGGGGGTAGGGGAGTGAAGGAGAAGGGGTGGAATAAGAGCAGCAGTTAATTTTTTGCCGAAGGGCAAGAATCTTGGAGGAGAAGAAGTTAGCAAAGTCAGAGGGAGAAAGGGTAGAAGCGGTAGAGGAATCAGGGGTAAGAGGGAAGAGAAGTCGAGAGAGAGTTTGGAAAATGCGACGAGGGTGGGAGGCGTGGGAGTGGAGAAGATTAGAGTAGGAGGAACATTTAGCCGAGGCAAGACAAGAGTCGTACAGAGAGTGCTAAGAGAAATTTGAGGTTTGGTTGGAAAGCGAAGGGGATTTGAGCCAGAGTCTCTCAAGAAGTCGGTGGAGACGCCGCATAAAGAGAAGTTGAGGAGAGAGCCATGGCTGAGAGGGTTTCTGGGTTGGCCGGAAGAAGGAAAGGGGGTAAAGTAGATCAAGAGAGGAAGAGATAGAAGAAGAGAGAGTGGATAGTGCATCATTGGCTGACAATGAAAAGAAATCTTAGCGAGAGGGGAGATAAGAAGAGCAAGTGTCAAGAAAGAGGGATCAAAGTTGCGAAGGTCACGCCGTGAAAAGATGGAAGGAGAGGACATCATAGAGGAAGGATGAGGAAGGGGACTAAGGGAGAAGGAGAGTAAAGCATGATCGGAGAGATAGAAGTGTAGAGACAGGGGAAGAGGGGTAGGAAGAGTTGAAGATGAGGTCTAGAGTGGAGCCAGAGGAATGAGTAGGAGAAGAAGGAAGAGGAGAAAGGAGGTAGGAGTCAAGAATGGAGAAAAGGGGTGAGGAATGAGGGGGAGAAGGGAGGTGAAGATTAAAGTCGCTGAGTAAAGTTGGAGAGGGGGAGGGAGAGATGAGCGAAAGGAGGTGATCGAGGTCATCATAGAAGGAAGAAAGAGGGCCAGGGGGGTCGATAGATTATTAGAAAGGAGATGGGGTGAGGAGAGGATAAAGATTTGTAAAGAAATTCGAATGAAGGGAAAGAAGGAAGAGATGGTGAGGAGGTACAGGAAAGGTATTTAGGGTGGAAGAGGAGGCCAATACCTCCGCCACGGCCAGTAGCGCGAGAGATATGAGAGAAGGAGGATGAGGAGGTGGTTAGGGAAGCGGGGACAGTAGTGTTGTGAGGAGGGATCCAGGTTTCAGTTAGACATAGGAAATGAAGGTTGAGACGAAAGAACATGTATAAAACGGCTGCGGTCTTATTGCAGATGGATCTGGCGTTCCAGAGAGAAATGTTCATGAGGCTGGACGGATGAGCAGTGGGGGGGTGGGGCGGGTGTGGGGTAAAGAAGAATTGGACGGTGAGAGAGGGTAGGTGTAGGACAGGAAGAGTGGGGGAGGGGATTGAAGAGGGGAATGGGCATGAGGAGGAGGGAAAAGGAGAGTAGGAGAGAAAGGGGAATGTGGGGTGAGGGAAAGAGGGGGGAAGGGAAGTGAGGACGGTGATAAAGAGTTTTGGCAGAACACATAACAGAGGGGATGAGAGTGGTATGGTGAAGGAATAAAGTGGCAAAGGGGAGGTGGGTGAAGAGGAGAAGGAAGGAGGAGAGGGAAGGTGTAATGAGGAGAAGTCAAAACGGAGGGGGATGAAAAACTAGGAGTAGTGCAGGGAGGAGTAGCAGAGGAGAAGTTAGGTAGTTAGGTTTATAGGATGGCAAGATTAAGGGACTATGTAGGCAAGAGGAGGCCTCTGGGCTGAAAGGGTACGTGCCACAGGAGGCAGGTCAGGGACTGGAGCTGGGGGTGGAAGGCCTTGGAGGTGGGAGGTGGCCAGGGACAGGTGATGGGATCAGATGAGACGAGGAGCTGAGATGATCCACCGATGTTGAGCCTTAGGATGGTGAAAGCAGGGACCAACATAGGCAACACAGTCCAGGAGATGATGGGGAGTAAGATGGGTGGAAGTGGTCAGTAGTTGGGAGTGGCTTTAGAGTCTAGACAAACCTGGACCTGGTATAGCCCTGGCTGAGACCGCTGTGGTAAGGTGGGGGGGAGGGGCTTAGTTACTGATTAACTAGGCGGCAGGTGGTAAGCAAGGAGGCCGGGCCGGGATGTTAATAGGAGCAGGCAACAAGGACCTAGAAGAGCCCAGGATGGAGAATTGGTGTGCACAGGTGCAGTCAGACCAGTCGGCAACAAGAAGACAAGGTTGGGCAGGGTAGAATCAGGAGCAGTTAGTAGATCCTAACTGAGTCCTCGCTGATGTGGGAGCGGGAGGAGGCTCAACAGCAGAGGCAGTTTGGTAGGTAGCAGGCAGAGAGTCAGGCCGTGTAAAATCAGAATGAAGAATGAGAATTGGTAGAGCCCACGCTGGAAAGGAAGTGGGAAGAGGCTCAACTGTGCGGCAGGTGGCAGGCAAGGAGCCGGGTAGGGCAAGAGCAGGAGCAGTCTGCGTGTGCCTGCTTGAATCAGCTCTGATGTAGGAGCGGATGGGGGTTCGGCAGCAGAGTCAAGGAGCTAGGCGGGCAGGATTTGGAGCCGTGATGTGGTCTTGGATGACCCAGCTTTGATGAGGAAGCGGAGGAGGCCCAGCAACAGGGTCTATGCAGCAGGAGGTAAGCAAGTGTGGTCCTGGCTGGACCCACGTTGAAGAGGAAGCAGGAGGAGGCCCAGCAGCAGGGTCTGTCCGGCAGGTGGTTGGCAAGTCAGCAGTTTGCCAACTGGTTGCAAGTGCCAAGTGGTTGGCAGGTAGTTGGCAAGGTCCTCCTCAACGCAGCTGAGCCCACGTTGATAGGAAAGCGGGAGGAGGCCCAGCAGCAGTGTCAGTACGGTGGGTGGTAGGCACGGAGCTGGACAGGGTTCGAAGAGGAGCCTTGGGCGTGAACCTGGTTGAACCCGCGCCGATGAGGAAGCGGGAGGAGTTCCAGCAGCTGTCGCGACCCAGGACCAGGATGGTGAAATGGGTCGATGGACGTCTCAGTCCGTCGAGGAGGCTAGGAAGCTTCACCATAGACCAGAGAGCCCGCCTCAGCAGCCAGACGGAAAGAGGCAGCACTGGGGGCAGAGTAGGGAACAGCTGAAGGAGGTCCGCTGACGTGCCTGTGGGCAGCAGCCCAGCTGAGGAGTCAAGACAGGAGCCGGGCACAAGAAGCAGCGGCTTCTGCCGTTGCAAGTTGGAGGTCCTGCGCCGCAGAGGAGGGCCAGAAGACTCAGCAGTCCGGAAAGCACATGCAGGCAGCCGAGCTTAAAGAGGCCGCACCGGGGGGCCAAGCTGGGAGTAGCCAGGCAGACACAGAAGACAGTCCGGAGAGCCCGCGCAGGCAGCCGAGCGGGAGAAGGCCGCACTGAGGGGCCAAACTGGGAACAGCCGGCGTGGGGTCCCCAATGGCGCGGACGTGGGCAGAGGCTCTGTCGCAAGGCAGCCAAGGAGTCCAGACTGGACCAGGGTGTAGGATGCAGTGGCACCCGCTGTTGCCAGATGTAAGCCCCAAGCAGTAGAGGCGGGCAGGAAGACGATGAAGTCCGGAGAGCCAGTGCAGGCAACTGAGCTGGAAGAGGCCGCACTGGGGGGGTCGAGCTGCAAACTGCCGATGGGTGGCCCGTAGTGGTGTGGGTGCAGGCAGTGGACCAGCCGCTGAGCCCAGTTGGGGTAGGTAAGCTAGAAGCAACGGCTCCCGCCGTAGCACGCAGGACACAGAGGACGGGCAGACACAAAGGACCGGAATACTCTTGCCGACAATGGAGCGGGAAGAGGCCTCACCGAGGGCCTGAGCCAGGACCAGATAAAGGGAGGTCCGATTCCGGATGAAATCTGTCGGAGAGGCCCCAAGGATCAAGAAGCAGAACAGAGACAGGTAAGATGAAAAATTGCTGTTTTTACTGAATTATTTTATAATTGATTCAGCCTGAAGTGAGGAGCGGTTCAGGCAGCCAAGCTTCTGCGCCCCCTGTTGGTAATTAAAATTTAATTACCAGCAGGTAATTTAATTTAAATCATTTAAAATAAGATTATAAAAAATTGGGAATTTTGGCTCCATATTTAACAATATTTGCCAGCAGAGCCACGCCGTATACTTTTATGAGATTTCAATTGAATCTACTCTGCACAAAGGAGATTCTTCTGAGGCATGGTCAGGTTGATTCTGAAGCTGTATATTGTAGATTCTGCAGCCAGTCCAAAGAAACTAGTGGGCATATACGGTTAAGAGTGTGTAGCTCTGGAAACAAAAACAGTAAGAGCATTTTTTAAGTTTACGGTTCAGTTTTTCAAAAGTAATCAATTATGGAATTGTTTGTGAAGCTCAACCATTGTGAATGCAGAGTGTATATTGTTTGAATCACTTCTGCAATGTAATGAACATTAGTTTGCTTTTGCTGTTTTTAACTACATGTGTTTGTAAGGAAGGCGATGGGAATAGTTTCTTACCTGTAACTCCATTTCTCCAGCATTGGTATCTTTCATGGATTCACATGCTTAGAATATTCCCCGTCGTCAGACTGGGACCCCTCGGTACACATATATAGCCTTTTCCTATAGGAAAACTTTCGACACTTTTGTGTCCTATCTACGTCCTTTTAGGACCCGCCTACGCATGCTCTGTAGGCCGTCCCAGTATAAGAGGCCCGTCCCCGCGGTTCCCCTTCAGATTTCGGCCCCTCCAAAGTAGGAAGGTTTAAATTTATCAATCAAATACGTTACATTCCGGGAAGCTCAGACGAGCCAGTCATCCAGGTATGGGTACAAGTGGTGGCCTTGGGTCCTGAGGAGGGCTGCCACCGCATTCATCAACCTGGCAAATACCCCAAGGCTGAATTGAGGCCTAAGGGTAGCACCTTGTATTGGAAATGGCAGCCCATGATCCTAAACCGTAGAAAGAACTGATGTGGCTGCCAAATAGGGATGTGGAGATATGAGTCCTTCAGATCCAGAGAGCACATCCAGTCTCCCCTGTTCAGTGTCTCCGCAAGAGTGCTGGCGTACCCACCTTGAATTTTTGTAGAAGTGGGAGGTTGAGGGTGGAAAGGTCCAACACAACTCTCAGGCCAGCCTGTTTCTTTTTCTGTATGGCAAAAACCCTGAAATAGAAGCACACACCTCTATGGAGGCTGGGACTTCTTCCACTGCCTGGCTCTTGAAAAGCGAGTGGGCCTCCGCCAACTGAGTTGCTATTCCAATCTGTTGGAGTGGTGGGGAAGAGGGAGGAGAGTAAGGGACAGACCGGCAGTTCCCCGTGGATTCTACCGAGAGGATCCAGGGGTCCGAAAAACTTTGGTGTCAAAATTGCACGTGGCAGGCGAGTCAGCCCCCCACTGGAGACACGTGACCCAAAGGGGCGTGTCATGCCTTCTTTTCCTCTGAGGCTGTTGTGGAGGAGGGGGATTGGAAAAAGCCCTTGGTTTTGTTGTCTCCTCCGGTGCTGACTCGGGGAACGGTCAGGTTGTCTGGACCACATTTCTTGGAAGCCGCGGAACCCTCCAGACGCCTGCCCCTTGTCGGAGTGTTGCTGTGACTGGGTGTACGCCTTTGGCGTGGCCTTCGTAACAATAATGACTTGGCGGTCTGCTAGCTGTTCTTTTTATCTATCCAATTCTTCATCCATGGTGGAGTGGAAGAGATCACTACCCTCGAATGGAAGTTCCAATATGCGTTCCTGGACGTCGGGGTTAAACTTAGTAGCCCTGAGCCAGGCCGTCCTTCTCATGTCCGTGGCAATGCAGATGGCCCGGCCAGAGGTAGTGATACGGGCCACCGTGGACTCCATGATGTCCTGCGCTACCAGCCTGGCTTCTCCTAATCCTGCCTTGAAAAGAGCTTGGCTGTGTGTTGGAAGTTCCGGGAGGAAGTATGCAATTTCCCGCCAGAGCCTTTGGTTAACAGCTGCCAGCATGGCATCAGTGCTGGCTTGACGCAGGTGCAAGGAGGCGTTGGAGTACAGCTTTTTCCTGTACACCTCCAAGATCTTCTCCCCCTTGCCTAGCAGTGTCGATGATGAGGAAGCCGAGGACGACTGAGCCTTGGAGTAGAGTGACGCTGCAACAATCATTGAAGAGTGCCGTTGAGGGTGAGCAGAAAGCAAGAGTGTATCCCCCTCTATCTGCCTGTACTTGGCGTTGAGGTGCCGATTGACAGGCTGGGCCAAGTGCGGCTTGAGCCACCCCTTTTTGGCCAGGGCAACGATGTCCTTCGCCATCGTGATCCCCATCTTGGTAGGGGATTTTAGGGTGAGGACTTCTGCCAAGACCCCCTCCTCTGGCTACTCGACCTCGGGCTGAGGCAGGCCCAAATACTCTGCCAGCGCTGCCAGGTGTTCGTGGAAAGCCTTGGCTGAAGATGGCGTGTCGGGGTCGTCCTCCTCGTCTGTGTCCACCTGATTGCTGGCGAGCCGCCATTGAGGGGGCGCTGGAGGTCTCGCTTACCCATGGCGCAGATGTCTTGATGTGGGCCCAGACCACGCGGCGCCAGCTCTGCTGATAGAGGACCGGCGGACGCGCTGGGCCCACACACACGGATGCCAAACCGCTGGATGAGGGGGACCGGAGCCCGAAGGCGCCCTGGGCAAGCATAACCCTGAGCCCTTGCCAGCAGTGGATGAGTCAATTGAGCAGGGCACATATGTAACTGTGTGATGGACCGGAGACCTTTGGGCAGTAAAAGCAGGCAAACTGTGTGGGCACAATCAACACAAAATACGCTGCATACTGGGCTGAACATGAGCGGTGACCAACAACAGCCCACGGTGAGAGCACCCTGTGAGGTGGTCGAGACACCCCGGGAGGCACGGGTGCAAATCGGATCGCAGGAGGAAAAATAACCTGAATTCTGGCGGAGCAGTGAGACAGAGCCAAGGGGTGAGTGTGTTGCCAAGACACACACTACTGAACTGACACGAAGTGATCATTGAGTGGTAACAGTGACCTCAAGACACAACGGGGAAAAAGGGGAAAGACAAGACCAAGAGGCTCCCACACAGAGCAGAATGGACCAATGTACCATTCCTCCAGCTTAGGCTCCCGACCTCCACTCGGCTACCCTGGAGGAAGAGCAGCCCGACCATGCAATCTCCTTGAGGGACGTCATGGCCGCTATAGCCGACTCCCGCACATCAATGGAGCAATAAATAGACGGGATAAGTCTGGATGTCTCCCTCCTCAGACATGATCTCCAAAAACTAACGGCACGCACAGGTGAAGCCGAACAGCGTATTACGAACACTCAGAAAGGAGTACGGGACATGCAACACCAACTGAGAAGCGTCACATCGAAACTTAAAGTGCTGGAAAACAGAATTGAAGATGGGGGAAGGACGCTCGAGACGTAATGTGCGCATACTTAGCATACCCGAGAAAGCTGAAGGTGCCTGTATGGAGCTCTTCCTTGAACAGTGGCTGGGCTCTTTCTCCAAGTTTTTTTCTATAGAGCGTGCACACAGAATGCCCACAGGTAGACCGGCACCGGGGGCACCGCCACACACAGTGATTGCAAAATTCCTAAATTACAGGGACCGAGATGCTCTATTACAACACGCACGGACCAATGGCCCGATCACCTTTAATGGCTCAAAAATTGCTTTCTTCCCCGATTACACGAGAGAGGTGCAGAAAGCGAGGCAGTCCTTCCACCAACTCAAAAAACACCTGCAATCACTGGGGGTCAAATATGGACTTCTTTTCCCGGCATAATTTAAGATCTACTATGAAGGTACAACAATCCAGTTTAATGATCCTAAAGAAGCATGGCGCTGCGCAGAACAGCACATAGAGGGAGACTGGTCAACTGCTCATGGCAACAGGGAAAGAAACAACAGACCACCTCCCGACCAACAACGTGCACCCCCGACAGCCACCGGAACAAGGCCTACCGGAAGACAGTGACGGATGACCCTTGCCACCATTGCTGGTAACGCCTCATAACACACCAGTGAGCACATACTGAATTGCCCAACCATATGCCACACAACGTAACACCTAACACAAGGTAACACACCTTTCCAAGTTGCGGTCGCGGGGAAGATCCGCAACCTCATGTCGAAGCACCCCCCCCATAGAAACACCACAGAACAGTACTAGTGGTGCCAATCCCAGTTCGCGTAACGTTAGGGGATACCACCTGTACCTAAATTAAGTTCACTGCATGTAAGGTTTCCAGTTGACACCATAGGTTCTCATGTTCGGGCAACCAATGCTTCTAGTTGGGAGGAGTGGGGGGGGGGGGCGGGGGAGGAGGAGTTGAGGGTTTGTTAAGTTTAGTTACAGACGGGATCAGGCAAGCACATAGCACACTATGGCCAAGTAAGATGGTTATAACTCATGGGCATAAGCTCGGCCGGCGCATAACGCCGTCAACAGCAGCACACGCCTCTACCACCATAGGCAAACATGGCATCACATAGCACTACCACTAACACTCTCAGAACACTTAGGCTTATGACATGGAATGTCAACGGCCTGGGCAACGCAGTCAAGCGCCGATTGGTATGGAAATTTCTAAACAGACAAGGATCAGATGAGAATGCATTACTTACCGTAAAAGCATTTCTGATGGTTGTATCTGCTTAGATTCACATGCTGTGCATAGGTCCGACATCCAGTGGTCACTGCGGAGCATTGCATTTTGTTTTTCGTAGTCGAAAAGGGGACGTCGACAAGGCGTGTCTGAAACACTATCCCTATAGTGACGTGCGTTGTACCCACAATCCCTCACGTGTCGAGGTCCCTCTTTTTGTATTTTTCTGCCCTGAGGGAGCCTTCTAGACGTGAGTGAGTACAGAAAAGAGAGAGAGAGAGATATATATAAAGGAAGTCTATGTTCCTTCCATCCGAGCGGGGAGGAAGGGCGGGCGCATGTGAATCTAAGCAGATACAACCATCAGAAATGCTTTTACGGTAAGTAATGCATTCTCTTCTGATGTTTGTTAATCTGCTTAGAATCACATGCTGTGCATAGACTAGCGAGCAGTACCCGGAGTTGGCGGTGGGTTATGAGCAGGAACAGTAGAGAAAAGGTGTCGTAATACTGCCTGTCCCACCTGGGAGTCAGATCTAGAGTGTGTATCTAGACAGTAGCGTTTTGTAAAGGTGTGCACAGAACTCCAGGTAGCCGCTTTGCAGATGGACTCAAGGGGAACATTTGCAATGAATGCTATGGATGCCCCCGTGCCTCGAGTAGAGTGTGCTCTTGGCCTAAAGGGCAGTTCTCTCTTAGCAAGAGTATAGCAGAGAGTGATGCATTGAACAATCCATCTAGAATCAGTGGATTTTGAAACTGCATCTCCTTCTCTTCCTGCTGCCACCGAGACGAAGAACTGATTAGTCTTCCTCAGTGGTCTGGTTCTTTCCATGTAGAACATGACCGCTCTGCGTACATCTAGTGTGTGCAGAGTCCTTTCTCCCAAATTGGAAGGATTTTGAAAGAACGTTGGTAGTTCTATAGATTGGTTTACGTGGAATTTAGAAATAAATTTCGGAGCAAACCTATGGTGAGTGCGTAGAACCACTTTATCTTTGTGAACTGTAACGAAGGGGTCTAGAATAGAAAGAGCCTGAAGTTCACTTACTCTCCTGATGGAGGTGATAGCTATTAAAAAAGCAGTCTTAAGCGTGAGGTGTTTAAGAGATGCTTTGTGCATGGGTTCGAATGGAGAGCCCATGAGTTTGGTAAGTACCACATTAAGGTCCCATCCGGGAGCTGGGTCAGCTATCGGGGGGTGTATTCTCTTTACTCCCTCCATGAAGGCCTTTATAACAGGGATCTTCCACCACGACACTTTGAGTTGGGAAGTGGTGTATGCAGAAAGTGCCGCTAGGTGGACTTTAATGGAGTTAAACACTAGACCTGAATCCAATAGGTGGGTCAGGTATAGGACCACATGTGTGGGAGAGCAGTCAATAGGGTTGATGCTTTTACTCCTGCACCAGATGACAAATCTTTTCCACTTGCTAGAATAGCAGTGGCGAGTGTTCGGTTTTCGGGCTTCCCTGAGGATGTCCATGCATCTTTGCGGGAGTTGTAGATGTCCGAACTCTATGATCTCAGGAGCCAAGCTGCTAAGTTCATGTTCTGGGGGCATGGATGCAGAGTCCTGCCTTTGTCCTGAGACAGCATGTTGTACGGGCAGGGGAGTTTTACTGGGGGGGATAGAGACATCTCCATCAAGTGAGCGAACCATGGTTGTCGTGCCCACATTGGGGCCACTAGTATCATGGTTACTTGTTCCTGGTGCATCTTGTGCACCACTCTGTTGAGAAGGGGAGTCGGGGGAAAAGCGTAAACAAATTTCCCTGACCATTGCATCGACAGACCGTTCCCCTTGGATTGGTTCTGGGGGTACCTGGAGGCGTAACTTAGGCATTGTGAGTTTTCCAGGGTTGCGAACAGGTCTATTTCTGGGAATCCCCATTGTGTGAAGACGTCGAAGACGATGTCTTCGTGCAGGCGCCATTCGTACTCTATGGGCAGGGGGAAATTTCTGCTGAGACTGTCTGCTAGCAGATTGAGTTCCCCGGGTACATGTAGTGATAGTAGGAACATGTCCTGTTTGAGAGCCCACTTCCATATATTCTGGGCCAGCTTGGACAGGCCTGGAGAGTGGGTGCCCCCTTGCTTGTTGATGTAGTACATGGCTGTGGTGCTGTCTGTAAGGACCATTACTGTTTTGCCTTGTAGGTGTTCCTGGAAGGCTCTTAGCGCCTTGAACACAGCTAGTAGCTCCAGTAGATTTATGTGTTTGGATGCTACGTTCGGAGTCCACACTCCGTGAGCAGTCTGATGGGATAGGTGCGGCCCCCATCCTGTGAGGGATGCGTCTGTGGTTAGAGTGGCTTCCGCCGCGGGTGTGGCAAAGGGTTTCCCTTTTTCCATGTTTTCCTTTGTCCACCACCGTAGCGAGAGAACTAAGGCCTGCGAGACCACCACTAGATCCTCCCATAGTCCGCTGGCCTGACACCACTGGCTGTTGAGCCACTCTTGCATTGGGCGCATGCGCAGGCGCGCGTGAGGTACTAAATAAATACACGACGCCATCATTCCTAGCAAGCGCATTGCTTTGCGTACCGTCACCTCTCGACCGGTTACATATTGAGGGATTTGAAACAGCATGTTTTGGACCCTCTCTTTGGAGGGGAAGACGAGGCCGTCCTTTGTTTGAATTAGAGCCCCTAGGAATTGCTTGATTTGACTGGGGTCTAAACTGGACTTCTTTTCGTTGATGGAGAAGCCCAACTGGAACAAAAGGTCTACTGTCTTTTGGGTATTGGAGAAGCATGTTTCGTAAGAAACCCCTGTTATGAGCCAGTCGTCGAGGTAAGGGTAAACTGGGATGGACAACCTGCGCAGGTGGGCCGCTGCCACTGCCAGCACCTTCGTGAATACCCTTGGTGCTGATGCTATGCCGAAGGGTAGCACTTTGAACTGGTAGTGTTTGCCCTCTATCATGAACCTGAGGTATTTTCTGTGCGCTGGCAACATTAAAATATGAAAGTATGCATCTTTCATGTCCAATGTTGTCATGTAATCTCCCTGAGAAAGCAGTGGGATTACTTCCTGTAAGGTTACCATACGAAACTTTTGGGGTTTGATAAACTTGTTCGCTGGGCGCAGATCTAATACAGGGCGCATGGTTAGATCCTTTTTGGGTACAAGGAAGTACACTGAATAAATACCTTCCGTTACCTGAGATAGAGGCACGACCTCTATGGCTCCTTTTTCCAGCAGTTGTTGTACTTCTTGGAGAAGGATGGCAAGATGTTCCGGTGTCATGCGACGTCCCCTCGGGGGTCTGTAGGATGGGGAACTGTTGAATTCGATACAGTATCCGTGGGCTACGGTGGAAAGTACCCAACGGTCTGACGTTATCTCCTCCCATGCAGGAAGAAAGGATGTTATCCGGCCCCCGACCGGTGTTGCATGGGAGGGGACGCGAATCTTCGCGTCACTTGGAGTTGTTGGGGGCTTGGGAGCCTCTGGGGGTGGATCCCCGACCTCTCCCTTTACCCCGGCGTTGGCCTCTTTGGCTGTACTGCCCACTATTGGTCTGGTAATTGGTGGCAGGGTATTGTTGATGCTGACTTTGTTGTTGTTGTTGGCGTTGGCCACGAAAAAAGCGTTTGTTGCCATAGCCGCGTCTGGCAGTGGGCTTAGAGATTTGGTCAAGAGTCTTGATAGTATCGAGCTCTTTTTTAGCCATCTCTAGAGCTTCATCCACCGCTTTCCCAAAGAGGTTAGAGTCTTCCACAGGTTTATTTATTAAAGACGCCTGTGTCTCCCGTTTAAACCCTGAGTTGCGCAGCCATACATGGCGTTTTAGGAGTATTCCCTGCACCAGGGAACGTCCCGCTGTTTCTGCCGCGTCCAGAGAGTTCTTTACAATGCTCTGGTTCACCTGGGTTCCTTCGCCAATAGTTGAAAGTAGGCGTGTACGTAAAGGCTCCGGTGCTTCCTCGGCGTCCTTGCGCAGTTTGGCCCACTGCGCGTCTGCATAGCTAGCAAGCAAAGAATTGTTGTTCGCAATTCTTGCTGAGAAGGCAGCCGAGGAAGTTACTCTTTTTGCAAGGGCATATAGCCTTTTGCCCTCCTTGTCAGGGGGTGCCTCACTGGTGGAAAGTGGTACCCCTGCCCTCTTTCTAGTATTAGATACTACTAGGGAATCCGGAATGGAATGTCCCCTAATGTAGAGCGGGTCTGAGGGAGAAGGAGTGAAAAGTTTTTCAATTCTCGGATTGACCCCTCTGATCAATGCGGGAGTGGCCAGCGAAGGGATGATTCTTCTCTTCACTGAAGCTAGGAGGGAAATGGTCTGGCTGACCGGGGGTTTCTCTTTAATTACTTTTTCCACAAAGTCTAATTCTGGAGAGAGCTCCCCAGTTTTCAGTTCGAAATGTGCTGCTGCTCTGCGCAACAGTGCATTGAAAGTGGGCTGATCGTCAATTGGAGACGTGTTCCTAACCGGTGAATTGTCAGGAGGATTTAGGTTTAGGACATCAGTGTCGGAATATACTGATGGGGATTGCCAGGGGTGCGAAGGTCCTTCTTCAGTGTCTTCTCGGAAGCCTTCTTCTATAATGTCTGGCCTGTCTACCAGACATTCCTCCTGGTTCTGTCCTTCTTCATCGTCCATGAAAACATCCTCCTCCTCCAAGTATTCTTCCTCCCCAGTGAGGTCGTATACGTTATGGAAGTCTGAGGCTGTGTCCACCTGGGGATCGACTAGCCTCGGATTTTTGGCCCTGGGGTCCTCTTGAGGCCCTTCTCTAGTCCTCTTGGGAGTTTGAGAGGTCTGGGTATTCATAAACCTTTCCATCCTCTCCATACAGAGGTGGAGTCTTTCCATGGTTTCATGGGGTACCCCAGAGCGGTCTGGCGGGGGAAAAATAGAGTCATCTAGCTGGAAATGGCTCGACCTCTCCCAAAGCGTCGAGGAAAGTGTCCCGTCGCCCTCCGAAAAACCTTCAGGTGTGCTGGGTGACCCCCCGACTGAAGGGGGTAGTCCATGCCTTTCTTCTGGCTTTTTCGGCGTGTCTTTCGACTTATGCGTAGCGCTCGACGTGTTCTTCGGCGTACGCTTCTGGGCGTCGGCTACAGCGATCCTCGCCAAGCTTTCGGCGACTCGTTTGTCGGCGACTCGTTTGTCGGCGGAAGCTTGCGTTTTCGACGCTATGGGTGTCGAACGCTCTACGGCGGTATGCGCCTTCTGTTGATGCGCGCCGGCCGATGGTTTGGGGGCGCGCCCTTATTTGCCGAAAGCCCAGTCGCTGGTCGCGGCTGCGGTTGCGAGAGGGGCTTCGAACCCGAACGGTCCGAGGAGGCCGCCGGTGGAACCTGCGTCTCCTTGGGCGCCGAAGCTCTTTTCGTCTTAGACGAAGAAGAGCCATGGGTTGTGTGCTTATGTGAGTCTTTGTGTGCGTCAGTGTCGCCGGGGTGTTCATCCCCATAAGCAGGGCGTGAGCCGAGCCCGTCGGGGCCGGGGACAGACGACGAAGCGCGCAAGCGCTCCTTAGAGGGGGTTTCGACTTCCGTAGCGGAGGTCGTGTTATCGCGTTCCTCGTCACTGTCGGTGGTAGCAGCGGCGGGTGAACCTTCGGCCTTCGACATCACGTAGGCCGCCCACCTTTTAACCCTACGGTCTTTTAGAGTTTTAGGCTTAAGAAGCCGACAAGCCGCGCAACCTTCCTCCTTGTGATCGAGGGGCAAGCAGCGGTTACACCGTGAATGCTTGTCCTTCCAAGTGAATTTGCCTTTGCAAAGCGGGCAAAACCTAAAGGGTGTCCTCTCCATAGCTGAGGCAATAAATCGCGATAAGCACCCCAAGGGAAAGGAAGGGGAAAGGGAAAGGCATTCTCAGAAAAGACCCAGAGATGTCCCACGACCCCACTCTCCCTACTGTATATGGCCTGCGAGGCCAGGCCACGTGTTCGGCAGCGCCGAAGGATTTCCTCCGCTCGACCCTCCGTCGAAGATTTTGCTCGGCGGAGAACAGCTTAAAACTGCGTCGAGGGAGGGATTATTAATATTATGTGAAAAAAACGACCAAAGGTCGAGGAGTAGCAATGTCTCTCGAGGAGCTCCGCGTGAAGGCGACCAGAAGCTGGGCGGAAAAAAACAATCTGAGGGACCTCGACGCGTGAGGGATTGTGGGTACAACGCACGTCACTATAGGGATAGTGTTTCAGACACGCCTTGTCGACGTCCCCTTTTCGACTACGAAAAACAAAATGCAATACTCCGCAGTGACCACTGGATGTCGGACCTATGCACAGCATGTGATTCTAAGCAGATTAACAAACATCAGAAATAGTGTTTCTGTCTGAGACCCATCTTGTGGGCACAGAATGTACCCTATTCAAACGTACAAACTACAAGCTGGTACTCCACTCAGGCTTCACGATGTGCTCAATGGGCATCATGATCCTGGCACACAAAAACCTTCCCTTCCACCTCAACACAGTGACCCACGACACCGGCGGCAGATATGTATATGTGAAAGGCACGTAATGGGATCTCTCTATTGCATTATTAGCCACTTATGCACCGCTAACCCTATTAGGGCTACTACTCACGGATATTGCCCCGCTGATCACAAACGACACTTCTAACCTCATGGTACTGGGAGGAGACTTCAACGACGCCATGAATGTAACCCTGGACAGATCACATTTACGTAATAGAAACGCCAGCGTTCCTACTAGGCTTGCTACATTCACCAACGCACTTGGCCTATGCGATGTATGGAGAGAACTCCACCCGGATACTAGAGAATACTCTTTCCACTCGGGGGCACATGCTTCGCTCTCCAGGCTAGACTATTTCTTTACCCCAGCAACTGATCTGCACAGGGCACAAGAAATAAACATGCTCCCCAGGGGTATTTCTGACCACTCCCCGCTAGAGCTAAAACTCAACATCCAGGCCGCTTCCAACGCCGAGCTGGCGTCTGAATAATTACTACCTGGGCGACCCCTAGCTAGTGGATAGACTCCAAGAGGCTACCAACACATATTTCGAGCTAAATACACAGACTGCATCGAACCCTGAGACACTGTGGGAGGCCTACAAGACAGTACTAAGGGGTAAACTAATATCTTAGATAACTGCAAAAAAGAAAAAGCACCTGATTAAGACACTTGAAGCGGAACAACAAGTGAAGCAGGTAGAGGAAAGGCATATAAGCGAGGATACACCGGACACAAATCGTATGCTGCTTCGAGCCCAGAAGAGGCTTCAAAATATAGCAATGGACAATGCAAGACAAGCACATACCGCAATGCGAGCAAGAATCTATGAAACAGGTGATAAAGCTGGCAAGATGCTGGCATGGCTGGAACGGAAGGAGCAGGGACGCAGCCATGTCCGGCGGCTAGAAACAGGAGGGCCAAATACACGAGTGACAGACCAGGACATAACCCAAGGCTTTGCGGAATACTATGCTGAGCTCTATAGGGAACCCATGACTCAGATGGACATCACGATTATGGAGGAAATCGACATTCCCACCTTAAACGAGGCGCAACAGGAGCTACTGGAGAGGGATATCACAGAGGATGAGGTCCTAAGTGCCATATCCGGTCTCCAAACCGGCAAGTCCCCAGGGCCCAATGGCTTCCCGGTTGAGCTATGGCGGAAGGTAGGAACCAATGTGATTCCCCACCCCCTATCTACTGCAGATGTACCATCATGCGCGAGAAGAACAAGTTACTCTCTTACCTGGTAACGTTCTTTCGATGGGATGGTCCGACGATGTATTCCATATCTATGACAGTAATCACCACAACTGTGCTGCTTCGGAAAATATCTCGCCGTCTGCGTCCTGCGTCGATGAAGTCGATACGCCGACCTCGAGGACCTCCTCCGACGGCCGACGTCACTGGATGTTATAAGTAGGACGCCCGTAGCCTCAGTTGTAGTTTTTTCCCAGAACGTGTGGCACCAGTCTTCTGACAGTCTGACCACACAAAGCCTTGCGGAAACGTAAGCTGCAATCGCATAAGAAATTCTGTAGCGGGCAAGGCAGGGAGGGAGCGATATGGAATACGTCGTCGGACCATCCCATCGAAAGAATGTTACTAGGTAAGAGTAACTTGTTCTTCGAGGGGATTGGGTCCTCCGACGTATTTCATATCTCTGACAGACTCCCAAAGCAGTAACAACGTAAGGAGGTGGGAAAAAGAATTTAGAAGATAGAATGCCCAATCAAATTGCAGAGTAAAGGACCGTCTTGCCAAAGGCCAGATCCTGCCCACGGATACAATCGAGGGAGTAGTGACGTACAAAAGTATGGACCAGGGCCCAGGTGGCTGCATCACAGATGTTACGAATAGGAACACCCCTCTGTAGGGCAGTAGAGGCAGCCATACCCCTGGTAGAATGGGCCCGCAAGCCTATCGGAGGGTTCTTACCCGCCAAGCGGTAACATTCAGAAACTGCCAGGATAATCCATCAAGACAAAGTCTGCTTAGTAACATCTTGTCCCAAACGCCTTCCAGCGTAACCAATAAAGAGTTGATTGTCCACTCTGACCCGGGACATGCGTGAAATATAAAAGCTTAAAGCTCTCCTAGGATCCAGCCTATGGAGCCTCTCCTCTTCCTTACCAGGATGCGGAGGAGGATAAAACGCCGGAAGAATAACCTTCTGGCTTAAATGAAATTCCGACACCACCTTCGGAAGAAAGGAAGGACGAACTCTAAGGACAACCCTGTCCTTGTGAAACACAGTGAAGGGTGGCTTAACTGAAAGTGCCTGTAACTCACTCACTCTGCGAGCGGAAGTGACCGCAACTAAAAACAGGTTTAAGAAACAGTCTCAAAGGGCAGGAATGTAAAGGCTCAAACGGAGCACCCATTAGAAACTTGAGAACAAGGTTCAAATCCCAACCGGGCACCTGGAAAGGTGATGGAGGGAACACATTAGTGAGCCCTTTTAGAAACTGAGAAATTAAAGGAATTTTAAAAAAGAACACTTAAGATGAGCGCTTAAATATGGACAGCGCCGCCAGGTAACCTTTAACGGTACCCACTTGCAGGCCCTTGTGGGCCAAAGAAAGCAAAAAAGACAACCACAGGAATGTCACATGAAAAAGGATCCACATTCTTAACCCTGCCCCAGTCGCAGAAATTTCTCCAACGGCAACGGTACAGAGACTTAGTTGCCGGCCGTCTGGCCGAAGCAACACCTCCATCACGTCTTCAGGGAGGTCCCAATCCTTATACCTCAACCTTTCAGAGCCAAGCATGAAGGATGAGGGATCTGACCTCTGGATGGAGAACCTGACCCCCCTCCTGTGAGAGCAGATCGTCTCGGTAGGGAAGACGACGTGGAGGGCAGATGGACAAGTCGAGAAGGTCCGGGTATCACGTCCTCCTGGCCCATGCCGGAGCAATGAGGATCATCCGGGAACCGAACCTCCGCGGGAATGACCACTCCACCACAAACGCATCTCCCAAGGCTCCTCTTGGAGGAAATTCCCGCGAGCAGAACCTTTCGCACTTCCGGTTGACACTGGAGGCGAAGAGATCCACTTGAGGGGTCCCCCAAAGGGCGAAGATCTCCAGGAGAATCTCCTGATCCAACTCCCACTCGTGAGAGATCGCGCTCTGCCTACTCAGAGCGTCCGCCGTCTCGTTTTCTTCTCCGGCCAGATGAACTGCCGAGATCGAAATTTCCTGCTGGATTGCCCAGAATCAGAGCTGCATCGCCTCCCTGCACAGAGGAAGTGACCCTGCATGGCCCCCTTTTTGTTGAGGTAGTGCATGGCCACTGTGTAATCCGATAGAATCAGGACATTCTTTCCTCGCACAGTCGGCAGAAAAGCCTTCAGGGCAAGCCTGACAGCCCTCAGCTCCAACAGATTGATATGGAGTCTGGACTCCGACGGAGACCAACGACCGCTGACTGTCAACTCGTTGGCATGAGCTCCCCATCCTGTGAGGAAGGCGTCCGTCACGATCGTCACCTCCGGCCAGGGAAGCCAAAATAGAGCCCCCTTCATCAGATTGCCTTCGACGGCCCACCACAGAAGGTCCTGGGCGACCGAGTGCAGCACCTGGACTGGGTCCGACATCCTGCGGGAGGACTGAGACCACTGGAGCTTGAGTGCCCATTGCAAAGATGTCATCCGCAACCTGGCCTCTGGCACCAGAAGAATGCAGGAAGCCATGAGGCCGAGCAATCTCAAGAACTCGAACGCAGGGAGACTCTAGGCATGTTGGAATTTTTTGAACCATCTGCTGAATGTGATGAGCCCTCACCTCGGGAGGAAAACACTGCCCCAGGGACGTGTCGAGCACTGCTCCGATGTACTGGAGCCTCTGAGTTGGCGTAAGTGGGACTTCAAGTAGAGGGAGAAGCCCAGCTTGTGGAGGGAGTGGCAGGTGACGGCCAGATGATCCAGGACTTGCTCGGGAGAGCGCGCCCTGATCAACCAATCGTCCAGGTAGGGGTAGACGTGAATCCCCCCTTTCCTGAGATGCACTGCCACCAATACCATGAGCTTGGTGAAGACCCTCGGGGCGGAGGTCAATCCGAATGGCAGGACCCGAAACTGAAAGTGCGAGTCACCAACCGCGAACCTCCGGTACTTCTTGTGCTTTGGATGAATCGGCACATGAAAATAAGAGTCCTTGAGGTCTAGAGACACCAACCAGTCCTGAAGTTGAAGGGCCTGGACGACTTGAGAAAGAGTAACCATCTTGAACTTGTCCTTCCTGAGGAGTTTGGCCCCTTTGACTAGCAGCTCCTTTCACTTTACCAAAGGATGAGTAATAACGAAAGGAACCTCCCCTCCATTGCTGTCCCCTAGGACGACTTCGCTGCAGCTTTTGAGGTCTGCAACCTCTCAAGGCTCTCGTCAGTCTTGCTGCCAAAGAGATGGACACCATCAAAGGGCATGTTGAGGAGCCGGGCTTGCACATCAGGAGCAAACCCCGACTTCCGCAACCACGCAAACCTGCGTATTACAGTGCTCGCCGCCATGGACCGGCTGACGCAATCTGCCATGTCCAAACCCGACTGAACGGCCTCACACATGGCATCCTTGCCATCCTGGACCATAGTAAGAAAACCATCCCGTTCGTCCCCTTCGGGAACATGTTCAGCCGCTAAGGAAACAGTTCCACAGAGTGTGCGTGAAACGTGACAAGGCACATACGGTGTTGGCAGCCTGAAGAGCCATACCCCCTGAAGAAAACATCAAAATGCCTGTCGTCCCTATCAGGAGGGTAGGATACGACGCCTGCTTTGCTGGGGCCGTAGCCGCCTGCATCACCAAACTGTCCGGAGTGGGGTGCTTGGTCAAGTAGCAGGGGTCGCTACTGGCTGGGCAGTATTTTCACAGCAAAGACTTGCCCACTGCCGGGAGACTCTCCGGAGCAGTCCAAGCCGCCGCCACCACCCTCCTCTGTAGAGCCATATGGAACGGCAGTACCGGGTCAGTTGGTGGACCTTGGTCGAGGATATCCGTGAGGTCATCCTGAAGAAAATCCCCTGGGGGAGCAGACCACCCCAAGTACTCGGTGACCCTTGACATAAGGCGCCGATACGAGGATTCGGCATGGGTGCCTGGCTCAGGCCTACAAAACTCCACCTCCGGAGAGGTGTCCAGACCACTGGCGTCGTGCAGTGACTGACGCAGGTCCTCAATCTGACTATGTCCCGAGAGAATCTCATCTGGCACCGTATCAGGAACCATGCCATCATCAGAGCCCTCATCCACCTCCGAAATGTAATCAAGATGGTGGAAAGTGGGCACTGAATGGGGAACAAAGCCATGCTTGGCCTTGGCCAGAGCCTTTCTAGGGTGTTCCACCGTACCGCGGGGTACCTCAGTTGAAACAGCCTCGAAAGGCATCGAGTGAATCAGCGTCAACGCCGAAGGCCATGCCAACAGCATCGACACAGGCCTCGAGAGCAGGGCCCCGAGCGTGTCCGACAGCCTGGGCGCCGATGGCGTCGACGACTTCCTCGGAGGCAGAGCCTCGAGAGAGTCCCTCGACGACCTCGGCGCCATAGGCGTCGACATCTTCTTCGAAGACATCACAGGTACACACAGTCTCGAGTGCGTCGAGGACTGGGACCTGGAACGGGCATGACTAGAACGATTCCCCTTGTCCGAGCGGGACCGTTCCTACGAATCGTGCCAACCACCCAAAGGCGTACAAGCGGTGTCTCTAGTACGGTCATGCCCGACCCCACTCGGGAGGCGCGGACGGACCGGTGCCCTGCGATTCAAGAATCGCCAGCATTTTCTTACCGAAGTAAGCCCATTCCTCCAGAGTCGCATGCTTGGTGGGAGTCCTCGGACGAGGAAGGCGACCGATGACAGCGCTTCCGGGAGTGCCTCGAAGAGGCAGGAGTGGCGGGACCCACTCCGGGACCGAGACCCCCCTAGACTTACGACGACGATGCAGAGAGTCGCCCCTCGAATCGTCCGTCGAAAGCCCAGTGGACCTCGACTTGGACACCTTACCGACCGACAGTTTCTTCTTGAGCTCCCGCAAGGCTTTGGACGTAAGCGACTGGCAGTCGACACAATCATCCGTGTCGTGGGCCTCCCCGAGGCACCAAAGGCAGGCGTTGTGCGAGTCCGTCACCGCATTTCTTGAAGCCCTGACGCGGGGTTGGAAGAAGAGGAAGACATCTCGAAAACTTTTTACAAATGAACAGGTTCGAAGAACCAAAAGAACAATCTCCAAAGAGTCGAGGTGCGCCGAGATCTCCGAAGCGAACACGTTCGCGGAAAAAACGAAACTGAGGCTACGGGTGTCGTGCGTCCTACTTATATCATCCAGTGACGTCGGCCGTCGGAGGAGGTCCTCTAGGGCGGAGTATCGACATCATCGACGTAGGACGCAGAAAGATTTTCCGAAGCAGCACAGCTGTGGTGATTACTGTCATAGATATGGAATACGTCGGAGGACCCAATCCCCTCGAAAAGGGCATTCTTCCACCAGATCCGCGAGAAGCAACAATAACAGCGATACCCAAACCAGACGAACCCCCTGAAAGCTGCAGTTCATACAGGCCTTTTTCACTCATCAATAGCGAAACTAAAATACTGTCAAAACTACTAGCACATCATCTACAGCAGGTTATCCCCTCCCTGATCCACCCGGACTAATGCGGCTTCATGCCACAGAGATCAACACGCATCAACCTTCACAGACTATACTCAGCCCTGGAAAGAGCCAGCAGCATACAAGGCCCGCTAGCCCTACTAGCAATTGACTTTTGAAAAAAGGCCTAAAATTCAGTGAGATGGGAGACTATCTGGAACATAATGAGCCGCATGGGCTCCGGCAACAAGTTCATGAGTTGGGTGCGTCGGTTATATAAATCCCCATTGGCCAGCACCAGGGTTAACGGCTGGTGATCGGACCCTTTTAGTCTGGGGAGAGGCAGGGCTGCCCATTATCGGCCTTGATCTTCGCAATCGCAATTGAACCACTGGCAATCCTCCTGCGAAACACATCAACCTGGGAAGGCTTCCGCTGTTCTCAAACCTGGGAAGATGGAGGAGTATCGCTCTATGCTGATGACCTGCTCATCTACCTAAAAGACCCAAGCAATTCCTGCTCCAGAGTGACGCACATGTTAGAGCGATAGGGGGCATTCAGCGGCCTACGTGTGAACTGGACCAAATCCATCCTATTCCCCATAGCGGCCAGCCCTTACCAGATCGAAATGGAACAGTTCAAATACCTGGGGATACGCATCATGAAGCACCTCACTGAATACACATCCTTGAATCTCTGCCCCCTTGTAACAAGATTTGCAGAAGATACCCACCACTGGATCTCTTTGCCACCGATGCGGACGGGTAGAGCCGCCCTGTTCAAAATGATTGCTCTCCCCAAATTCTTGTACATCCTGCAAAACGCTCCATTATAAATTTCATATCAAGAATTCCACAAACTCAACTGCATCCTTCGGAAACTGCTATTGGGAGGAGGACACCCGCGGATTGCTCTCTCCACTCTCCAGAGGTCCATCTGGGAGGGGGGGGGGTAAATCGGGCTGCCCAGACTGCAGTCATACTACTGGACCAGCCAGATGGCGGTGGTGAATGATATGCTCCATGGGGATGGGAGCCTTCCACACATCAAAGGGATCAACTCCAACAGCACAACACCACCATTAGAGCACCTGTACGGTGGCCTGAGTCACACACCAAAATCTGACATGGCAACGCATATTATGAGAATCTGGAAAGAAGCACACTGATTGCTAGGGTGGGACAGGAAACTGACACTGGCCCAACCCCTATGGAACAACTGTTGCCTTCCCGAAATACAAATATTGCCTAGATGGCCCGAATGGGTCCAACGAGGAATCACCAGCATTGAAGATGTGATACGTGAGGGTAACTTGGTACCATTCGAGACATTACACTCAGAGTTTTCCCTCCCAGCTACAGAAAGGTACCACTACATGCAACTGAAACATGCTTGGAATGCCCACCGACAGAACACACAAGACATGCCAGAAAGCTCTCCGCTAGAGCGAAACATAGTACTGGACCGGGTGGAACGAAAGGACATCTCCACCATGTACAACGTGATAACATCCTTTGCAACACCAGAACTAACCAGTCTGAAAACCAAGTGGGAAAGAGATGTGGGACCGCTTCAACCAGAAGATTGGGTTTAGGCCCTAATGTACCCGTGTGAGGCAACCATCTCCTCAAGGCTCAGACTGGTTCAATTGAAGATCCTACATTGCATCTACTATCCGAGAGTCTCTCTTTTCCACTGGGGTAAGACGTTGTACGCACGATGCCTACGCTGCAAGCGTGAGGAAGGTACCTTCTTCCATATCTTATGGGAATGTAGTAACATTCAGCAGCTCTGGCGGAAATGTTGTGATAAACTGTCCAGCGTTATAGGCAAGACGATACAAAGGTGCCCAAAACACCTTCTCCTAGGGATTTCCAGTGAAACCGACCTATCCTGCTATGAGAAACTGCTTTGGTCAACCGCAATGGCGGTACTCAGGCGGAACATCGCGCAACTGTGGGGTTCGGAACGCACACCTAGCTATGACCAGTGGGTCACGGATGTGGACATTTGCGCTGTAATGGAGCATCGAGTATGCACGGCGAGGGACTCCCCGCAAAAAGCGAATAAAATATGGAGTCGGTGGGAGGCGGCCAGCTAAGTGCCAGATGCGGCGCCGCAGATACCGAGTCTGAGAGAGGCCCCGAGACACCGGGCGGACCGAGCCCGATATGAACAAACTATGTCATGAGTTTTTCCTTTGCCAAAGATTGACGGTCCGTTGGACTGTGGTCTCTGATGTGGAGTTCTTTGATGTTTGTTTTTTGTTTGCTTCTCTCTCTCTTCCTTTATCTCCTCCTGGATATGTTGATTTCACAAATGCTCCCTTCTTCCCCCGCCCTGTAATGCAGAGAGATGAATGCAATGTCATTTTTATGTTTCAAAACCAATAAAAACTTTGATCAAAAAATGTATTGCTCAAACCTCTCCCTAGTCCATAGAGAAAGAGGCAGAAGGGTCTGGAGGATGGAAAGGCTGGCCAGGAGGGGGAGACTTTCTTAATAAGGCCTTGGACGAGAAGCTGAGGATCTTCGAATACTCCTCTCAATGAGAGGGGTGCCCTTGTGCTTCGTGGCTGCTGAAATTATAGCTGCAAGGCTTTCACAGATTTTTGGCGGTTGTATTGAACGTCTTGACGTTCCTGAAGGCGCGTCGGTGACTCCACTGAGGCCTTGTGTGCCTTTGGATGGTGTGTCTTAGTGTGAACGCCTGTTCCAGAGGCATGTCCAGTCGCATGCCGCAAAGGTTTGGAAGGCGCTGTTGAAATCTTCGGCAGCCCTGTGGGTGTTGTGCGCTTCTTCGTCGACTCGGAAGAGACCATAGGGGTTGTGTGCTTGTGTACACGTGATGCGTGGGTGCCCTTGTCGCCAAGGTGCGATTACCCCATAACAGTGCCTGTGGCCAGTCTGTCGGGCCGGGCATTTGGGAGCCTGAGGGCTCCGCTGAGAAGTCAATGGCTTCCAATTCTGAGCAATGGCTGCTGACGGATTCCCAGTCGCCCGAAGCGACAACGACAAGGGGGAAAAGGCTTTCGGCCTGCATAGCGTAAGCCACCGACCGTTTAGTCCGCTTCTCTTTCAACGTTTTCGGCCGAAAGAGCTTACAGGCCTTGCATGAGCGCTCGTCATGGTCGCGAGGAAGACATTGCATTGGCAATGGGTGTCCTTCCAAGGAAACTTGCCATTACACGACAGGCAGAATTTAAATGGAGTCCTCTCTATAGCGGCAGCCAGACCAATAAGAGATGGAGAGGGGTAAAGGAAATACATTCTCAGAGAGGAATAAACATCAGGGCCCCACTCTGCCTACTGTAAGGTCCTGGCCGAAGGGCAGAGGCCACGCGGTCAACAGTCATTGAGCAGGTGAACAGTCGCCAAGCAGTTGTAGATGCGTTGGTGGCAGGAAACCCACAAAGCAGTCATCGACCAGGTCTGTCGGGAGACTAGATGACCGCAGGTCATGGGGGCAACTTAGCAATATAAAACTCTTGCGAGCTCTGCATAGGCGACCAACTAGGTGTCGGGGTGCAAGGAAGACAGGGTTTGAGGTCTTGTGCGAGTGGGACTATGCGCATACTTAATTGTGTACAGACATTTGCAGGGGGCTTGGGAGGAAATGAAAATACACACAACTTTCCTTAACCACCTTTTACAGAGATATGTAGCTGGCAGCTCACAAGATGGAGGATTGGGTTGTAACCCAGGACAAGATGGTGCTTTCTCTCAGTAACATTCTACTATGGAATGTTGAGATCAGGGTGGAGGTGAACAACTTTTCTCAACTGCCTTTCATCTGAATTGTCCTGTGAGGTAGTCAGGTTTTTGTTCAGGCTCCGTTGACACCTACAGCTGAGAAGAAATTTGGATCAGACTTTTGAAGATTTTGGAACTGCAGCAACTATATAATTTACTGGTGGGAGCGCAGCGATCTGAATGCTGTTCATTTTGACTCTTTATTTGATTATTCTTATGGGGCAGCATAGGATGCAGCACTGACATTAGTATGTTATTTGAAATCACTAAGTACTTTATGTGGCCAGGAATTTGTGGTATTAATTGTTTTATCGAAGCCTGTGAACTTCATTTCTTAGGAATTTAAAAGAATAATCTGTTGCAATATTCTCGCTGGCCACTAGATGGCGTAGAGCAGATAAGTCTTGCGCTGCAAATTCAATTGTAAATTAAACTACAACAAAGTTACCGCTTTGCTTCAAACATAAAGCCAGTATATAGGTAATATAAATGATATTTTGACAACGCGCACACCTCTTCTGAGGGCCGTTGTAAGTAGCCCCTTGCGCAATTTATTTCTGTGAAGGAAGCTGACTTTTAGAACAACATTAAAGTACTGGTCTGTTTAAGAAGCTAGGCGGGACACCGCAGAGTTTTAACTCCTCGTTTATTTATAAAACTTTTTTTTAGATTTTGAGCATTTCGCTTTCAGTTAGATCCAGACGGCCATTTTAATTAGCATTAGGGGAGTGGTATTTCAATCCTTACTAGTGTAGTTTTCAAAGGATTAAAGGAATGGTTCGCACAACATTTTTTATTTCAAAATAGATGGGCAATATAAAAAAAAACTATTGCAATTTTTTTTTCTCGAAGTCCCTATGTAAAATTTTGAGCAATTCAAGCTCAAAGATAGCACATGGGAGCATCCATTTTGTGAAATGGATGCCCGCCGCTGTGCTCGCTTTGGCTTTTGCGGCACTAATGAAGGAAAAGCCAGCCAGCTGTAGTAAACAAAAGCTACCACTGGGTGGCTTTTCCTTCATTGGTGCTGTACGCGGAGGACGGGGAGCGGAGACTACAGGCAGAAAAGCTGCAGCTGCATCTCGGTAAGTGCTATTTATTTTTTTTAAAATAAGCACTAGTTGCGTTTTTTTTCTAAGTTTTTCCAAGCTGGAGGAGCCCGGAAAACTTAGAAATAAAACTGCAGCTTTTGAAGCGACCGCAAACATAAATACAACATTATTGTGTTTGAAAACGCTGTGGTTTTTCTTTCCAAGTTTGGCTGGCTTTCCAAGTTTGGCTGGCTTTTCCTTCATTAGTGCCGCAAAAGCAAAAGCCAGCACATGCGGGCAGCCATTTCACAAAATGGATGCGCCCATGTGCTTGCTTTTTCAATTTTTGAGCTTTCCTTTTTCAATTTTTGAGCTTGAATTGCTCAAAACTTTACATAGGGACTTCGAAAAAAAAAAATGCCAATCGTTTTTTTTTAAATATTGCCTATCTATTTTTTAAATAACATTTTTTGGGCGAACCATTCCTTTAAGAGAAAAAGAATACCAAATAAAGGAACTAAACAACAAACAATTTAAAAAACACAGAACATTATTTGAATGACTGATGAACAAAGCTTTCAAACAAAAGTAAAAAGTTAGTCAGTGGCAAGGTGAGAAAAATACTTCAGTTCAAAATAAAGACTTGCCACAGAAATATTCTGCTTTGAATTGAAGAATAAGAAGAAAAGGATTTAAAGCATTTTAAGCGCACCTTGAATTATATTATGAAAACAATCCTCTAAGCCTTTGCAGAGGATATACAGGTAATTGGGAAGGAATGAAGGGAGGGAGAATTGGTGTTGGAATAGGGTTTTGGGTATGGAATAACATTTGCCCAGCCGTGAAGCAAGAAGAGCACCTGTGTCTTTTTTTTAATCCATTCTCCTTTACTCCCAGGCTGACCTGAGTCTTGCTGGAAATGAATACAGCAGTAGGACACAGCAGTCAGCAAGGAATTGTGGGGTTCAGCAACTTCCACAGAAGAAATAAAAAGAAGAGACATGACAATAGATTGGCGGGAAAAAACTATCTGAAGGAACTCAACGTGTGAGAGATTTTGGGTACACTACATGTCACATTAGGTAGTGCTACAGTCACGCCTAGGTCGATGTCCCCTTTCGATCTTCGAAAGGAAGATGCAATCCTTGCGATTTCCACTAGATGTCGGACTATAGGCATAGCATGCGACTCTAAGCAGAATCACAAGCATCAGAAATCGAGATATCCTCGGTTTATAGGATATATATATCTATAATGATATATTATAACCCAGGACCCTTAGGTATCTGAACTCATCACACCAGCTTATTCTCTGTTCTGTCACAAGTGCTAACTTCATCCTCTACAATTCAATTGTATTCCACACATGCTCTAGTGCCCAAAAAGGAAAACCCCAAATTCACGGCAATCCCTGTTCTCTCAGTCCTTGCTCTCGCCTTCACAACCTAGTTCAAATATGCCTGCATCACCAGTCAGGCCAGGAAATCTTTCTAAAAGCTTTTGGAAAGGGAGCTGTGCTCTCACTGCACTTGCCCCTTGTAATAGGAGCATCGACCTGTGAAAATGTGCTAATGGATGTGCAACAATGATCACAGGAATTATGCAACCAAAACTTGGGAATCTACTCAAGAAGATTTAATATTGGCCAATAATCCGAATCAACTCCAGCTCAAAAAGCACACTAATGTACCATCATTTCCCAGTACTCATGATAGGTGTATTACTAAATGCAAACACCATCTAGAATACTATACTACTTCAAACATGTCCTTGTATTCTAGTGAGACAGAACAACTATTACAGTGCTCCATGAAACCAAATGAGTCAAAAGGAGATGCTTTCAGGAGATTTTGCTCTTTGAGTTGCATTCAACTACCAGTGACCAAACTAGCACTTTTAACATAGGCTCTGTTCTGAACACAGCGAAGGTAGAGCACTTTCATACCAAAGCAAGTGTTCACAGTAACTAGAAACAAAGAATACGCTATCAGCAGATCCAATATATATTATAGCAACCCATCTGATTATGTAAATAGAAGGAAAAGAAGCATATTTTGTCATTAGGATACACACACAACATACTGAAATTTGTAAATGTTTTTAAGGTTGTAATTGAAGATACAAAGGTTGACAGCTCTCAAAAAGTGTCATCAAGAACGTGCTACGTGTACACACGTTTTATAGAGCATGTTAATCATAGGCAGATGACTAGTCATCACAGACTGATGGGAATAAGCTTATGAAAGTGTCCAAGAATAGCCTCCATAAAGAACTCCAGTCTCGAAACATGCGTCAGCCAGGGTTATGGATAAGCTAGGCTTAAGAACACATTGGGACTTAACCACTCCACTATAGGATTTAACAAAGCTAACATGAAATGGTGCATTATATGTTTTTGAATGTGAATGAACCTTTGTTTTCGCACTAATTTCTTTCACAAAAAATTAGCTTGAAAAAACAAAAATTTTTCCAAACACTAAAATCTATGCCTAAATAAATGTAGACTCGGACAGCACATGAATAAAAGGAACAACACACAGTTAATCTCACACACAACATTTTGGCACAGGCAACGCTTTATATTGCCCAAACCTTTTCCTTCGGCATTGATAAAGTGTGTGCGTTTGCCCTCAAAAGAACATCTTTGATGTTCAAAGTTACTGCATCAATTTTCAGTGCACCCCAAAAGTGAACAGCCGTTCCTCTTAAAATTCTGGGTAGATCACAGACTACATGGCAACAAAAACAAATAATGTTATTATAACCAATGATAATTTTACTCACAGCATTAGCCGGGAAAGCCCGAAGCATTACAGCGTTGAAGCCTTTATACAGCGATGAAATGCCTTCTTCACGTACAAGTTCCCGTAAAACATCCTTAAAGCCATTGGGGTACTTTCCTGCAGGTGCTGTGGGAAAACATAACATGTAAGATTGCCTGTTCACTCAATTCGGTCATTTCAAACGCATTGTCATAGAACATTGTCACTGCAGCAGGATTTGATACATTTTTCATAATTAATAGAAAAAACTGTACATTTACTTAATTACTTATTTATAACTGTAGATCAAGCGTTTTGTCTCTTGCAGAGAGTCACAGGCTTCAAATAATGTGATGAATCTGGACTATTTGTCTCTTCACGGGCAAAGGTGGCACCCTCTTTGAGGCTAGGGAGGTGGGCATGCTAAGCAAGACCCTCCCTAAGGATCTGGGCTCCCATTCCCACAAGGAACTCCCTATGGGGAAAAGACAGTCCACCTATATGGGAAATGAAAATCCTGCTGTTACTGTTGTATTACCTTCCATGAACAGTGGCATCGTTGCCATCTAGCCGACTGGTAATGCTGGATTTCCCTTTCCCTCAAAGACCAAAGAGGAAAAACACACCCCTTTGAGACACAGCAGCAAACTTAAAATGACGAGGAACCCTGAAGGAGGAGGGAATCCTACGCAGAGACGAGCCTCTGATGGAGAACCCTGTGGAGTGGCGGAGCCACGCCATTCCACAGAGTGAGCTGTGGAGTGGAGTGGAGCTGAGCGAGCAGAGGAAGATGCCGGCAGTAACCGCTACAGAAACTGGGAGGGAAGAGCTCTACCGGCTGATAGCATGACCACAAGACAGCCGTGGTGGGCCTTCAGCCCTCTAACAAATGCAGAGACCAGAGCAATACAGAGGAACAAATCTTCCGATCTACATCAAGATGAAGAAGCTGGATCAACAATCGATCGTACTAACCAGAGTTATGGACATCTGGGTTAAGGAGGAGGTTCGTGGAAAGGCGAGATACAGAGGGACAATCATAGACCCTACAAAGAATTCAAAAAAGGCCCTTGAACTATTCTTGAGGCACAAAGGGTCTTCTGTGCCATCTATGACACTGGCTGGATCTTAGTGTCTTTCCATATTCTACAGAAATGGGTGGCCTCTCAGAATCTGTCTACAGGGCTGATTCTGAAAATCCATCTTAATCTTCATTATGAAACTTAAAGGACAACGAATAGGGGAAGCTCAATGTGCACCTTAAATTGTCTTCTCTTAGCCATGCCGTTAGCAGTCTACATTCTTTTTGTTTAATCAAGGTTAGGGCTGATAAATCCTGAAAAATGTCAGGTTTGAAGCATCCAGAGTCTAGGTCACCCTTCACTTTGACTATCAAGATGTCAGTTGTTCCCCTAAAATAATGGCATTTTGCCAACATTTATAGAGGACTCTTGGGCGGGCCTTTGCCCTAGTGAAATCTACTAAAGGAGATTTGCTTGCCTCCCAAGACGTGAAATAATGCGTTCACAAGCCTCTTCAATGTTTTTTTCCAAATCAAATATATTGTCACCCCCTTTTTCCATTACGCCCAGCATCCAAAAGTCTGTTCTACAGGTAGTCTACCTTCAATGATCGTTCTTCTCTTTCCTTCGAATTGTTAATTCGTGCATATTTCAATTCAAGTAAATAAGCCGCAATTGGTTGTTTTCCATTTTATCCTCAATATTATCGATGCACATTTTCAGCATTGCCATAGAGGATGGCAGATCTCCTGCGAGCGATTTATTTCCACCAAAAGCATCACGATATCGGATTTTGTCACAATTTCTTCCATGGACAATTTCTGCTAAAGGGATACCACATCCCACTCCATTTCCTCGGAAACCTTTGAAAGGCAGATTGAGACCCTTCAGACAGCATCCAGTATCTTATCACTGCAGCAGTCAGATTCTTATCCTGTACACTCAAATGTTCCATTTATTTGTGCCTTAGATATCACTTGAGGTCTTAGGCACTCTGACTTAAAACTGTTTTGCATGTAAACCCGATTGCCACACTACATGGCTATATCAAGACTCTACTTCCTTCGCAATGGCTTGCTTCCAAGTTTCTGCTATGCCACCACCTACAAAATCAATAAATGCAAAGCATTACAAGGACCCCCCCTCCCAATTTTCTTGTCCCTTAGGTTTGTACCTCATTATTCAGAGAATACTGGGTACCCACTCCGACGAACGTACCATATTTGCTCCATATTGCTTCTGGGTGCTCCAAACTCTCCTCTCCTATTCCGTGAAAGCAGCCTCCGTGCGCAAGTGAGAGCAGCTCCCCTCAGCTATGAGTGGGTCCGTTGGCACCCCCGATATCATTTCAATTGCTGGCCCCGCTCTCACATACCCGCAGGGTCCTTTCTTCAGCATGCCAATGACCCACCACTCCTTAACTGTGGTCACTATGTGGCAGGCCGGCACAGTCACTCCAGCTCAGAGTGTTCAGTCGGGGAACTGCCACTCCTTATGGCTCCTTTCTAGGGTCAGGCCTCCTGGCCGTGCCCAGTTTCTATATCAGGTTGCTCTCTGGGTCCTGCTTTCTCCAATATCACCTACTTCTCTGCCAGTCTCTGGAACATCTAGAGGCCCCTGCTCATATGATACGGTATGTAAACACAAACATGTACAACGAGGCAGCCAGAAAAGGTAGCTATGACTACATTTCCCATCATAAACCGGTCCCCCGGATAAGATATGAAAAGAAAAATAAACATTCAAGAACAAGTGAGCCATCATCCTCACCCTGGAGAAATACAAAATGTAATTAATCTTTCGTTGTGTCAATTTTCTAAAAGCACAGGATTTTTTAATGTTCGATTGTATGATAAGAGGGGAAACAGCCGGGAAGTCCTCTTTCTGTGACTGATACGTCTGAAAGACATCAGGGCGATGGCACACGGGTGCAGACAGACGCCTAAGATGCAGTCGAGCAGGGATGCAGTGCTCAGAACGCTGGAAACGATACGGCCGCCAGTTCACATTTTTGCATATCAATCCGGATAACAATGTTGGAAAGTGGTATTGCGCAATTGAATACCTGCGAAAAGGCATTATTAAAAACAAGCTCGGGTTAACTGATAGCACGAGGCCAGTAAACATTTTGAAACCGGCATCAATGACATATTTTGAAAATAGACTAATAAGCAGCGAAGTTCTCCGCTGAGAAGCGAGCAATATGCTGCATAGCACGTGACAGTCTCCACTCATTCATTTTTCTCATTTTTGCATTTGTATGTATGTTTGCCTCCATTTCAGGATGCCAATCTTGCTAATTCCATAAAAAACGGGCGACACTGTTAGAATCCGCGTGAGAGTCAGTTCGCAAATGCATCCCAATAACATCAACAGATGCTGGTAGAGTTGGCTCAGGCTGCCCAATTCAACCAGTGAATAAATGTACCCATGCATTTTTAGTCGGAGAATGTGCTAAACTAGATACTCTGTTTGCAGGTGCCATCATTGGCAGCACCACGCACACAAATTAAGTTTGATGTTTGCAAACTCCAGACGAACTGTGAACGCGGTAGAATTGACTATGCCCCGCGATTGAACGAACTTCAATAAATGTAAGAGAGTAAAAGAGTGATGTTAAAAAGGACAGTTGTAGGGAACGAATATAAAGGTGGAACCTTTTCTACTCTATCCTACAGGTAATCGTTTAAGAAGGCGATTGGAGTACCTTGCACAGCAGAAATATCAGTACATGTATCTGCACGGCAGAGTAATTTAAGAAGGCAATTCAGCTATTTACCAGACATTGGTGGATGAAATAGTGAGTATTCTACCCTGTGCATCCATGACTAAGTAAATACCATCAAGGCTAGGGTGCATGAATTGGAAACCATTGGGTATATATTCTTAACCCAATGGATTCCGTTTGTTTCAGACTTTGGCTCAACCATCTGTGAATTGGCAGAGTTTGGAAGGGACTATGCCCATTACATATGTACTTCCGCCTAGAATTATATATTGGGGTAAGCACAAGGATGTAACCAATATTAAAGTTACCTACACACAAACGGTTTTATAAATAAAATAGGTTGACCAGAATATAAATTGAAGGTAATAGGTTTTACTATTATGTGTTTTTATAGATGTCTCTCAAGCCACTCACTTCTGAAGCAAGGCACATCTGGCACAGAGCTTCTGTCCTGACTAAGGTTGAACCAATTCAAGGGCTATTGTTGTAATGCCTGATATCAACCGAAACACGAGTCGACGTTTTATATAGCATTCAAGGCCTATACAGATACACACCTGTATTCAAGAAAGGGTGTTAGAATTGTGTGTTAGTTGTTTCTGATAGATGGGTATAGAAATGATAATACAATGTATTGATTTAGATAGAGAGATCAAATGTATGAAGGTATGAATGCGTATGAGCTGTGGAGTAAATGATTGTGAGATGATCTATGTGTATTATGATTTGTATAATGAAATTCAATTATTTCTGTGAAGATTTAACAAAAATGTCTTCTGGTCAGGCTCCATCGATTGGTCCATATTTTCATTTGATACTATGCTGATATCCGCCATCTGCAAGACCCTAGTGTTCCTAAATCGAGCCATTGCTCCTGCCGCCTCCAGTGACGGGGTGAAATGCCTCACCATCTTAATCTGTTAACAATATTTAGATAGGGTGGAGGGTCTCTTGCTTGCAAAGATCGGGATAAACTTCAGAAGCCGTTCATCAGGTCACTGTACTGCCTGCGCACCGTGGTGGTCTGAGTTTATATTTCATTTTCAATCATTATTTGTTGGAAAACCACAAGCTCCAACGACAAGGCCAAACTCACTCTGTTCCCTCCAGAAGAGGGAACGTTTGCTGAACTTTAATCCAGGGGTGGCCCATAAACTAGTTTTCAGATTGTGTTAAGGTAAAGATCTGAGGCATGGCTGTAAACATGCTTTATTGGCAATTTATGTTTGGCAGAAGCTTCCATCGCTCTCATTGTCGGGGGCCCCACTGACAGTCGTACCCAGTACTGGAGTTGAAGTCTTATTATCCGAATGGCCCATTTGGCTACAATTTGTTTTGGTTTGAATAATGACTGGTATTGGAGTTTGTTTGGTAAGATTTAGAATGGTACAAATTGATATTGATTTGACCAGCATGCACATCCCATGGGGGAGTGGAATGGTACTCAGAACCACTCTCATGCTTTTTGACATCGTTCCAATATGGCACCCGCCATCAGTAATGCTCGGGTAGCATTCCAAAACATACAGGTGCGATTTAGTCCCATGCCTTTATATAGCGGGGCTGTGGTGGTTGAATACCCGCCCAACTTAAACGCAGAAAATACTGAGTTTTGATAATTTTGTTTCAAATCTTGTGCCAGGTCACCATCAGTTACACAATTTGCTTTAAAACCTCTGTGCATGACCTGACTGGGGGTTTCTTCCACTACAAGCACACACAGAGAAGAACAAGTTACTTACCAAACTGGTAACTTTCTTTCGATGGGATGTTCCTCCGACGTATTGCACATCGATGACAGTTGTGTCCAACAGGTGTGCACTTTGGAAACTTTTCAGCAGAGGGTGCCCTGCGTCAATGGCGTCGAGCCGATGTCCTTCGAGGGCCTCTGTCGAGGGTCAACGTCACCGAATGTTATATATAAGACGCACAGCGCCCATTGCCTCAGTTTAGTTTTTTACCCCAGAACGTGCGACACCAGTCTCCTGCCAGTATAACTGCCTACAGCCTTGCGGAAATGTAAGCTGTAATCACAAGGGAACTTCTGCAGAGGGGCAGGCTGGGAGGGCGATGTGGAATACGTCGGAGGAAAATCCCATCGAAAGAACGTTACCAGTTTGGTAAGTAACTTGTTCTTCGAAGGGATTGTGTCCTCCGACGTATTTCACATCCATGACAGACTCCCAAAGCAGTACCACACTATGGAGGAGGGAAAGAATTTAGAATGTGAAATTTAGAGTACCCAATCAAATGGCTGAATAGAGCACTGCCTTACAAAAGGCCAAATCCTGCCCATGGATGGAGTCCAGGGAATAGTGTTTAACAAAAGTATGGACAGAGGCCCCTGTGGCTGCCTCACAAATATTGCAAATAGGAACACTCCTTTGTATAGCAGTTGAGGCAGCCACACCCCTAGTAGAGTGAGCCTGTAAGCCTACCGCAGGGTCCTTCCCCGCCAAACGGTAGTATTCAGTGACAGTCAAAACAATCCAACTGGAAACAGCCTGACACAAGTGGTGTCCAGCATAACCTACAAAGAGCTGATCGTCCACTCTGACCCGTGACATCCGTGAAAGAAAAAAGCTCAAAGCTCTCCTAGGATCCAACCCATGGAGCCTTTCCTCTTCCTTACCAGGATGCGGAGGAGGATAAAAAGCCGGAAGAACCACCTTCTGGCTTAAATGAAATTCAGACAACCTTCGGAAGAAAAGAAGGTTGCACCCGCAGGACAACCCTATCCTTATGGAAAACAGTAAAGGGTGGCTTGGCAGAAAGTGCCTGCAATTCACTAAATCTGCGTGCGTAAGTAACCACAACTAAAAACACAGTTTTAAAAGACAAAAGTCTCAGCGGACAAAAGTGTAAGGGCTCAAACGGAGCTCCCATCAGGAACTTTAAAACCAAATTCAAATCCCAACCCGGCACCTGGAAAGGGGACGCTGGAAACACAGTCAGTTCTTTCAGAAACTGTAACATCAAAGGAATCTTAAAATAAGAACACTCCTCAGACAAACGCTTAAATATAGACAGCACTGACAGGTAACCCTTAATGGTACCCACTTGAAGGCCCCTGTGGGCTAAAGAAAGCAAAAAAGACAACACCATAGGTGTCATGATCTCTGCTTCCAAAAGGTCAGGGTTTTCCCAACTCCCTTGGAAGCAGATCCATAACCCAGGTTCCGAGTGCCAACCAGTCCCAATTGGGACCTTTTGGACCCAGTCCTGGCGCCAGTGGCACCAGGCTCATAAATATGCCCAGTCCCAGCGCTGGAAGCGCCGGGCTCATAATGCTTGGGTGGACTTACCTTCAGCAGACCATGCTGCTTACTTGCCTGCCAGTTGAGCCTCTGATCCTCTTCTGTTTGGAACTACTTTTCCTGTTGGGTGGGGCTGGAGCCACTCCCTAGATTCAGAACACTGGAACTCTTTTCTTACTTAGGCGTGGCTGTGGAAGGAGACACCTAAGCACTACAGGAGGCTATTTAAACCACACCTGGTGGATGAATCTTGCTTTGCGTTATTCTGCAACCTCTGCAGCAGAACGCTCATCGTGTCTTCTGCATCCGGTCGTGGGCGTAAGGAAAAAGGCTTACCATCCTGAATCCAGTCTTCAGCAACACCTATAAAGACAAGAAAGAACAGGTTAGCATTCCGGCATCTGAAAGGCAAAGGCTTACCATCCTGAATCCAGTCTTCAGCAACACCTATAAAGACAAGAAAGAACAGGTTAGCATTCCGGCATCTGAAAGGCAAAGGCTTACCTACTCTTCGTGCGCTCCGGAGGTCTTCACACTGCATTCCGGCATCTGAAAGACAAAAGTTTACCAACTCTTCGCACGCTCCGGAGGCCTTCGGCGCTGCATCCCGCATCTGAAAGACAAAACAAGGTGCGTTTAAAGACATTGGGGAACTTTAATACTCACGTGCCATTACTCCTTTCCACATCTAATCCAGTGGGTATTCCGGCACCCTGCAGCCGCTCCGAACTCGTACCTGCAAAATAAAAAGACAGTTAGAGCGCATAGCGAAGCAGGCAACAAGCGCTTACTTACGTGCTTCCAGGCGCTTCTATTCATCACACGGGCTCCATCTTCAACTCACTTCAGCCCGTCATCCGCCATCGCCGGAACCCTGCAAAACAAGAGACATCATTACTAAAGACTTTAAAGACATTTGAATGACTCGAAACTTACCGTTCGTGCAGTAAACGACGGACAGCAGTCCTCTGAAGTCAAGAGGCCTGCGCTACCTATCCAGTGAAGAAACTGGTTACAGCACCCTGCCCCGAGGCAGATGGAGAGCTCGGCATTCACTTACCTAAGACATCTTACTCTACACGTCAGGCATACAGTGCACAGAGGTCCAGCCCAAAGAGCCAACCGGGTGCTACACATCACCTTTGAAGATACGGTAGTCGCCCAGTCAAGACCGGCGCCTCTGCGAGAATCAGGTGAGCGTTACAATAGGAATGGAACACTGGAAAGGATCCACATTCTGACCTCTGCACCAGTCGCATAACTTCCGCCAACGGTAGAGGGATTTTGTTGCGGGCCGCCTGGTACAGAAGTGAGAAGGACCACTCCACTAAGAACGCGCCCCCTAAGGCTCCTCTTGGAGGAAATTCCTGCAAGCAGAATCTCTCGCACTTCCGGTTGACACTGGTGGCGAAGAGATCCACTGTTGGGGTTCCCCAAAGGACGAAGATCTCCAAAAGAACTGTGTGAGCCAACTCCCACTCATGAGAGACAGTGCTCTGCCTGCTCAGAGCGTCCGCTGCCATGTTTTCGTCTCCGGCCAGATGAACTGTCGAGATCGAGATTTCCTCTTGGATGGCCCAGAACCAGAGCTGAATCGCCTCCCTGCACAACGGGAGTGACCCTGCCCCCCCCCACCCTTTTTTGTTGAGGTAATGCATGGCCACTGTGTTGTCCATCATAATCGGGACAGCCTTCCCCCGCACAGACGGCAGAAAAGCCTTCAGGGCCAGCCTAATGGCTCTCAGCTCTAACAGATTGATGTGGAGTCCGGACTCTGACTGAGACCAACGGACGCTGGCTGTCAACTCGTTGGCATGAGCGCCCCATCCTGTGAGGGAGGCATCCGTCACGATCATCACCTCTGGCCATGGTTGCCAAAACGGTGACCCCTTCATCAGATTTCCTTTGTCGGCCCACCATAGAAGATCCTGGCGAACGAGATCGGAATCTGAACGGGATCCGGCATCCTGCCGGAAAACTGAGACCACTGCATCTTGAGAGCCCACGGCAGGGGTCTCACCCGCAGCCTGGCCACTGGTACCAGAAAAATGCAGGATGCCATGAGGCCCGAGCAACCATAAGAATTCGAAAGCCGGGAGACTCTGGGCACGTTGAAACTAGTCCACCATCTGCAGAATGTGATGAGCCCTCACCAGGGAAGGCGAACACTGCCCCAGGGACGTGTCGAGCACTTCTCCGATGTATTGGAGCCACTGGGAAGGTGTCAAAATGCGGCAACTTTAAATTTATGGAGAAGCCCAACTGGTGAAGGGAATGGCAGGGGACTGATAGATTATCCAGGGCTTGCTCGGGAGAACGTGCCCTGATCAACCAATCATCCAGGTAGAGGTAGAAGTGAATTCCCACCTCTCCTGAGGTACGCTGCCACCACCAGCTTGGTGAAGAGCCTCGGGGCAGCGGTCAATCCGAATGGCAGGACCCGAAACTGAAAGTGCGAGTCGCCAGCCGCTAACCTCAGGTACTTCCTGTGCCTGGGATGAATTGGCACATGAAAGTAAGCATCCTTGTGGTCCAGAGACACCAACCAATCTTGAAGTTGAAGGGCCTGGTGGACTTGAGAAAGAGGAACCATCTTGAACTTGTCCTTCCTGAGAAGCTTGTTCAACCAACGCAAGTCCATAATGGGTCTCAATCCCCCGTCTTTCTTTGGGATCAAAAAAATAAGGGGAATACCATCACTTGTTCCTCTCTGCTACAGGCACCAGTTATATGGCGCCTTTCTCAAGCAGGGATAGGATTTCCTGCGCAAGGAGTGGATCCGGAAGCTTCAAAGAGAGATTCCCCAGTGGATTTTTGTGAGGCCGCTGAAGGAAGGGAAGGCAGTAGCCGTGGGCTATAATATCCAGAACCCACACATGTGAAGTAATGGCATGCCATTCTCCAAGATGCTGCGCAAGTCTGCCCCCAACCGGCGAACCATGGGACATTGCCTCATGACTAAGCTGAGGCATCGAGAACAACGACATCGAGACCGTCAATGGCTTTGACGCCGGAATCTGCGCCGAGGGTGTCGACACTGAAACCGCTACAGGCGTAGGCTGAGTCCGAGACTGACCCGCCGCTGAACGAGTCGACTCGGATACCTCCACAGGCTGCACCGGTCTCGCTGGGGATGAGGACCGAGACCTGGATGCACATCTCTTGCGACTGCTCTTATCCGCACGGGACCTCGAGGGCTGCCGATGCGAGACGTGGCACGAGCCCGAAGACGTGCGAGCCGCGGATCGAGAGCGTTCTCTGCCGGCTTTCATGAGACGGCGCGACAGGAACCGTGATTTTCGACTGGAAAATCCCCATCATTTGCCCCTTAAACACTGCCTACTCCTCCGGCGTCGAGGACTTCGTGGGACAGGCGACCTTACGCACAGCACCATCCTCCGAAGAGGACGGGGAAGGCAACCGGTGCCTGCCGCGAAGACTAGGAATGGCGGGTCCTAGAACCTCAAGCTTCCTCCGAACACAGAGTCACCCCTCGAGTCATCGGTGGAAACCCTAGACTTCGATCCGGTTTTATGGGACTTTTCTGATGGCTTACCTGCACAAAGCTTCCCCCTTCCTTTCACACAAGGCCATGGCTGTTAGAGACTAGCATTTGGAGCAATCGTCTGTGTCATGCGACTCACACAGACACCATAAGCAAATATGGTGTGGGTCGGTCAAGGACATCTTGGACTTGCAGTCTCGGAAAGTCTTGAACCCGGACCTTGGAGGGGTCGAAGAAATAGACATAAGAGATTCGAAGAATCAAGGAGGCACGCAGAGATTTACGAAGCTAACACGTTTGCTGTCGGAAAAAACAGAACTCCGGCAACGGGCGCTGTGCGTCCTATATATAACAGCCGGTGACGTCGACCCTAGAGGGACATCAGCTGAACGCCATTGACGCCCTCTGCTGAAAAGTTTCTAAAGTGAACAGCTGTGGGACACGTCGGAGGACACAATCCCTTCGAGTATGCAAATGTAGGAATTCAGGCTCCAGTGGATTTTATCCACTTCTTTCATTAGGAATGTCCTAATTCAAGTTGTCAGCATTATGGTAAACGGACAAGGTGTCTAGACAGGGTCTCCCTCTCTCTCCCTACCTCCCTCTCTCTCCCTCCCTATACCCCCTCCCCCTCCCACCCTCCCTCTCCCTCCTACAACCTCACCCTCTCCCTCCCGCCCTCCCCCTCTCTCCCCCCAATTCTAAATTGGTCTATCAGAAGAAACCAGATGGACACCACGTGCAGATACTGCTTAGAAATATGTTTATTGATATTCAAGGTTCTAAAGAAGACGTATGACAGAATGTATACACTGCATGTTGAAACTAGCTTGGTGGAACGGCCTGTGATTATATATGTTGAATCTTATTCTATTGTGAAAAGTGACCTCTGCTAGTAGAATGCATTTAGCTATGAATGGTTTTACAATCATGAAATGCTATTACGGTAAGTATCTGCTTAGATTCACATGCTGTGTTATAGTTCGACATCTAGTGGTAACTGCAGAGTATTGCATCTTGTCTTTCGAGGATCGAAAGCGAACGTCGACATGGGCGTGCCTGTAACACTATCCCAAACGTGACGTGTAGTGTACCCAAAATCCCTCACACGTCTAGATCCCTCCGATTGTATTTGTTCTGCCATGAGTTAGCCTTATGACTATCGTGCGTACAGAAAAGAGAGAAGTAGTAAGATGTCCGTGGTCCTTCCATCCAAGCTGGGATGCAGGGGGGGGGGGCGCATGTGAATCGAAGCAGATACAATCATCAGAAATGCTATAACGCTAAGTAATGCAGGTCTTCTGATGCTTGTTCATCTGCTTAGAATCACATGCTGTGCATAGAATAGCGCGCAGTACCCAGAGTTGGAGGTGGGATGCGAGAAGGAACAGTATCGAAAAGATGTCCAAGTAATGCTTGTCCCACCGAGAATCAGACCTAGAGTGAGTATCTAGGCAATAGTGTTTTGAAAAGATGTGTACAGAACTTCATTTTGCCGCTTTGCAAATGGACTTGAGAGGAACATTTGTAATGAATGCTATGGAAGTCCCAGTGCCCAGAGTAGATTTTGCTCTAGGCTTGAAGGGCAGATCTCTCTTGGCAAGAGTGCAGCAGAGTGTGATGCAATTGACAATCCACCTTGAGATGGCTTGTAAGAAATTTCCCTGACCAGGTTATCCAGAGACCGCTCCCCCTTGTATCGGTTCTAAGGGCGCCTGGAGCCGTAATCTGGGCATTGTGAATTAAGGAAGGATTACCGTTTGTGGGAACCAGATTATATTTACCATCGGAAGAGTTATGTATGGAAGCTTTCAAGGATTGTCATGATTGTCCGTTGGCTGGGCATCCTGGAGTTAAGAAAGAACAAGTTACTTACCTGTAACTGTTGTTCTCCAGCATGGGTCTGGCATGGATTCACATGCTCATGAATATTCCTCGTCGTCAGGCCGGGAATCCTCAGTAAAGAAGGAACAAGTTACTTACCTGTAACTGTTGTTCTCCAGCATGGGTCTGGCATGGATTCACATGCTCATGAATATTCCCCGTCGTCAGGCTGGGAATCCTCGGTAAAGAAAAAACCAGTATCAGTTTCGTTTCTGATCTGTCTTTCGTAGTAATAACCAATCACTGGTCTCTGCGTCATACTGACCACAGCCAATGACTGCCCTCTACCTAAGCACCGCCTCTGGCAGCCATCTTCAGATTTGGAAGCACGTGAAGTGGCAGTATGACCAAGTGAAGAGCCGCAGAGGGGTAGGCGGGAGGGTTCGCATGTGAATCCATGCCAGACCCATGCTGGAGAACAACAGTTACAGGTAAGTAACTTGTTCCTTCTCCAGCATGGGGTCTGGCATGGATTCACATGCACATGAATAAAGAATACATAGCAGTACACACATGCACAACCACGGGAGGTGGCAACGGCTCAACATTAAGCAGTACATCAAACTCAACATTAAGCATCTTACCTCCTCACCAGGCTCACCTCAGGCGAACAGGTTGCGCAGCACTGCTTGGCCGACCCTGGACTCCTCCCTGGAATCCCGATCGACGCAGTAGAATTTCGTGAAGGTGTGCGTCGACCTCCACGTAGCAGCCCTGCATATGTCCAGCAGGGGCACACCAGAAAGGAACGCCGTGGTAGCTGCGATCGCTCTGGTGGAATGGGCTCTCGGACGGCCAGGCAGCGGTCGGTTTGCCAACCGATGACAGTACATGATACAGCCGGAGAGCCATCTGGAAATGGAAGCCTTCGAGAGAGCCTTCCCCTGATTGACAGGTCCAAAGTTCACAAAGAGTTGTGACGTCTTCCGAAAACACTTCGTGCGGTCCACGTAGAACTTCAGCGCTCTAGCCACATCCAGCGAGTGCAAAGTCCTCTCAGCCGGCGACGAAGGCGACGGGAAGAACACAGGCAACACCAAGGGTTCGTTGAGATGGAAGTCCGACAGTACCTTGGGCATGAAGGAGGGGTGCGTCCTGAGCACTACCCTCGTGTCGTGAAAAGTCAAGTACGGGGCCTTGCATGAAAGGGCCTGGATCTCTCCCACCCGTCGTGCGGAGGTGATGGCCACACGAAACGCTGTTTTCCACGTCAGAAACTTCAACGGGGCCGAGTGCAGAGGCTCGAACGGAGGTCCCATGAGCTTGGTCAGCACCACGTTGAGCTCCCACGCCGGGGCCGGAGCCTTCACCGGCGGGAACGATCTGAACAGTCCCTTCATGAACTCTTTCACCAGACGATGAGACCACAAGGACGTCCGGCACGTGGTTCTGGTGTATCGGGAGATCGCAGCAAGATGAATCTTGATGGACGCGTGTGCCAGTCCAGCTTTGGCCAGCGTCAGCAGGTACGGCAGTACCTGGGGAGCCGTAATCCGTAGAGGGTTAATCTTCTGTGCGTGGCACCAGACAGAGAACCTCTTCCATTTGTGTCCGTAGCATTTAAGAGTCGAGGACGCCCTGGCCTTTGCAAGAACCTCTCTGCAGTCGGCCGGTATGTCGTATCCTCCAAACTCTAGTGCTGCAGGAGCCAGGCCTGCAAGTTCAGCGATTTCGGGTCGTGGTGGAGGATGGCGCCTCCTTCCCTGGAGAGTAGATCCGCGTCCACCGGCAGCTTGATTGGCGGGGACGCTGACAAGTCCAGAAGGTCCGGGAACCATATCTGCCTCGGCCACGCAGGTGCGACGAGGATCATCCTGCACCGTGACCTCTTGAGCTGGTTGACGAGCCGGATTAGCAGTGGCAAAGGAGGGAACGCGTAGATGAACAGGCCCTCCCAGGGGAACGAGAAAGCATCGCCCATGCTCCTCGCCTGGGGAAACCTGCTGGCGAACCTCCGGCACTTGGAGTTCGTCGCCGTCGCGAACAGGTCGATCTGGGGTGTGCCCCACCGTCGGAAGAGGCGATCCACTAGATCCTGCCGTAGTTCCCACTCGTGGCACGAGCGCAGCTCCCTGCTGAGTGAGTCGGCGATGGTGTTTTTTATCCCTGCCAGATGAAACGGCACCAGAAACATCCTTTGGGCGACGGCCCAATGCCACAGGTCCTGCGCCTCCTTGGACAGCGCTGGGGACCTGGTTCCGCCCTGTTTCCTGATGTAAAACATGGTGGTGGTGTTGTCGGTGAAGATCCTCACCACCTTGCCCTTGAGGGACGGAAGGAAGGACCTGAGGGCCCAGAACACTGCACGGAGCTCCAGGACGTTGATATGGAGGGACTTCTCCGTCGGGAGCCAAAGGCCTCTCGCGTGCAGATTTTTGGTGTGCGCTCCCCACCCTTCCAGGGAGGCATCGGTGGTCACTGTCTCCTGGTGGTCTGGGGTCTGGAAGTCCATGCCCGCCGTCAGATGCGTGCGGTTGCCCCACCACCGGACCGCTCGGCGGAAACTCTCGTCGAGTGTGATCCTCTCCTCGAAGCTGCCCGTCGTTTGGATCCAGCGCGCGTCCAGGAACTCCTGCAACGGGCGCATCCGGAGCCTGCACATGGGAATGAGGTAGATGCAGGAAGACATCATTCCGAGGAGGGACTTGATGGACCTCACCTTGGCCGCGTCGGAAACCAACATCCGCTGTACCTTGCCCAGGATGGACCTGGTCCTTTCCTCCGACGGGGAGGCCAGAAGAGACACTGTGTCGAGCTTCGCTCCCAGAAACAGTGCGTTTTGCGCGGGTACCAGGTGAGACTTGGCGTAGTTCACGGAGAATCCCAGGTCCGTGAGAAGTTGGACGGTCCTTGCCGTGTGATCCACGGCGAGCTCCCTCGTCTTGGCTCGGATGAGCCAGTCGTCCAGGTAGGGGTAGACGTGGATCCCCTCGCGGCGCAGCTGCGCCGCCACCGGTGCAAGGCACTTGGTGAATACCCTGGGTGCCGACCGTAGTCCGAAGGGGAGGGCTTTGAACTGGTAGTGACGCCCTTGGACCACAAACCTGAGGAATTTTCGGTGCCCCTTTAGGATGGGAATATGGAAGTAGGCATCCTCCAAATCCAACGACGACAGGAAGTCTCCTTCCTCCAGCTGACCCAGGACGTGCTGGAGGGTGACCATCCGGAACTTTTGCGCCTTGATGAACTTGTTCAGACGTCGCAGGTCCAGGATGGGGCGCCATCCCCCCGTCTTCTTCTTCACGAGGAAGTATCTCGAGTAAACTCCGGAGCCCCGAAGCCTCTTTGGGACGAGTTCGATGGCGCCCTTCTTGAGCATCGCCTTTACCTCCAGGAGAAGTTGAGGGACGTGAAGTTCTTTCCTGGCCACGGGGGGGACGCGCGGACACCTTCTTTGAAACTCGAGCGCGTGGCCCCGGGCCAAGGCGTCCAGCACACAACGGTCGGTGGAGATGGACTCCCACACGCTGACGAAGCTCGCCAGCCGGCCTCCCACCGGGGTGCTTCGGTGGGGGCCCGACCCCACGGTCGGTTCAATCCTGGTTCGACGAAGCTTTGCCGACTTGACCTCCTTGGCGACGACGGCGGGGTCCGCCAGACTTGCCTCGTCCTCTGTAGGCCTCCTGAGCCGACGAGCGGGCCGCTTGACGGTAGGTGGAGAAACCGCCGCCGGAACTTTTGGAGGCGCCCTTGCCTCCGCTGCTCCGAAAGGGCGTCCGTCGTTGTTGCAGAACTCCCAGGGCCCGGGCCGTCTCGGTGTCCGCTTTAATGGCCTGAAGGGAATCGTCCACTGTTTTCCCAAACAGGTTGTTCCCATCGAAGGGCATGTCCAGGACTCTGGTCTGAACGTCTTGACGGAAGTCCGTAGCCTTGAGCCATCCACGCCGCCTAAGGCAAACGCCGTTGCCCAACTGGCGGAACCCAGTGTCGGCGATGTCCGTCGCAACGGTAATGGCGTGGTCCGAAGCCACCTCACCTTCCTGCAGGATCTCCAGGGCCTCTGCCCTCTTGTCGTCCGGCAAGAAGTCCAGCAGGGGAGCCAGTTTGTACCAGAGCTCCCTGTCGTAGCGGGCCACGATAGCCAAGGCGTTGGCCGCTTTAATCGTCGTCGCCGCAGGCGAGATGACTCTGCGTCCCATAGCGTCCAATTTCTTTCCCTCGCCGTCCGGTGGGGAAGTCGATGTGGAGGCCGCACCCCCCCCCCGCTTTTTTCCTGGCCGCCGCGGAGACGACGGAGTCCGGGGTAGGCTGCGCCCGGAGGCACAGGGGGGCCGTGTCCGGGACCCGGTACTTCTTCTCGTACCGGTCTCTTCTAGCTGGCGTCGTGGAAGGGTTCTTGAGGAGGGTGAGGCCCTCATCCCAAATGTCGTCCAATAGAGGCACTGAGAGGACCGTCTTCCTCTTGGCCTCGCGCCGCTGATAAAGGAAACCTTCCTTCTTCTCCTCAGGGCAGAGTTGGAAAAGCTCGGATGCCCTGGTGATCATGGAGTGGAACGATCCAATCTCGTCGGGCGGAGAAGCCCTGGTGGGAGGCGACGACGGTACATCCTCGTCGTATACCTCGTCGTCCGTACCCGTCGCTGCCGTGTCAGTCCCCGTATCATCCCCTCGGGTGGACGGGGAGGAGGGCTGGAAGGGGCGCGACGGCTGAAAAGGAGGCGGAGGGTGGATCCTTCTTTTCTTGGTAGGGGGAACACCAGAAGGTCCCGGTTCTGGGTCCCCCGACGGGAGAGGTTCCGTCGGCAACGGTAGTCTCGTCCTTATCTGAGCATAAGGACTGTATAGCCAACAAAATGGCCGCCGAGTTGTCTCGCGGCGCTGGCAGAGGGGAATCCGACGGGCGATCAGGGGCCCCGTCGGTACCCTCGACGATGTCGTCGTCACCTGCGTCGGGATCCATCCCGACGGGCCGGTCTTCTTCCACGCCGAGGCCGTGGCTTAAGACTTCGACCAGCTCCTCCTCCGAGGTTGAGGCCGAATCTACGACGACGCCCTGCCCCCCCTTTTTCTTCCCCACGGGGGTCCTATCGATGGGCACAAAAGAGGACTCCCTCCGAGGTGGCAGGGAGACTCTGAGCCCCGAGGTCGCCACCACTGGTGTAGCCTCCACAGGCTGAGCCAGGGCCGCCGCGACAGTTTCGATAGAGGGCTTGGCCGGATGGATTAAGGCCTTCACCACCCTAGGTGCGCTCACCGCCTTATCCTTGAGGGGGGGACACTGCCTCGCTCCCCCTCCTTCGAGCTCGACCGGAGCCTCTCCAGGAGCTTCGCCGGGTGCTCGGCCTTCCTCTTACCCGACCCAGAGCGTTGGCTCGTGGTTGATGGTGCCGGGGAGGGTGCGCCCTGCCTGGCGCCCGTAGAGCCCGACCGTTCGGCGCTCCCGGTGCCAGCGGACTCGCGGTGCTTGGCCTTATGTTGGACCCCCGTCGCCGGGGCGTCCTCAAAGGTCTTAGAAGACCGCTCGGCTTTCTTCCTCTTCTTCTCGCCGGACGGGCTCTTCCCTTCCAGCCAGTTGGCGAGCCGTTGATGGCGGTCCTTCATGGTCCGCTCCGACATGTTGCCGCAACACGCACAGTCCTTCTCCACGTGCGTCTTGTCCTCATGTAGGCAGTAAAGACAAAAAGAGTGTTCGTCCTCCTTGAAGACGTTCTGCAGCTGGCATCCAGGGCAGACCCTGAACAGCTTTCCGGGCGTCGAGCTCCCCTTCTCCTGGGCCATGACCGGGCCTGAGAAACTTCTGGAGTCCTCCAAAAGCGTAGCTCGACGAAATCTTCACCCTTGAGGGGCGCAGACGAATCCGACACGGGTCCCCGTTGATCGGATGGAGAATCGGTGGAGCTTGAGGCTCTTTTGACCGAAAAAACGAAGTTTTTGAGAAAAAACGTGAAAAAAATAGCACTAACGCTCGAGAGCAATAGCACGAGGATCCCAACACATGAACGTGCGGTAAAAATCTGAAGATGGCTGCCAGAGGCGGTGCTTAGGTAGAGGGCAGTCATTGGCTGTGGTCAGTATGACGCAGAGACCAGTGATTGGTTATTACTACGAAAGACAGATCAGAAACGAAACTGATACTGGTTTTTTCTTTACAGAGGATTCCCAGCCTGACGACGGGGAATATTCATGAGCATGTGAATCCATGCCAGACCCCATGCTGGAGAAAAAAAAAAAATCAGTATCAGTTTCGTTTCTGATCCGTCTTTCTCAGTAGAAACCAATCACTGGTCTCTGGGTCATACTGCCCCCAGCCAATGACTGCCCTCTCCCTAAGCCCCGCCTCTGGCAGCCATCCTCAGATTTGGTAGCATGTGAAGTGGCAGTATGACCAAGTGAAGAGCCGCAGAGGGGTAGGAGGGAGGGTTCGCATGTGAATCCATGCCAGACCCATGCTCGAGAACAACAGTTACAGGTAAGTAACTTGTTCCTTCTCCAACATGGGGTCTGGCATGGATGTACATGCTCATGAATATAAGAATACATAGCAGTACACATGCACAACAACGGGAGGTTGCAAAGATTCAACATTAAGCATTACATCAAACTCAACATTAAGCATTTCTTACCTCCTCACCAGGCTCACCCTAGGCAAACAGGTTGCGCAGCTCTGCTTGGCCGACCCTGGACTCCTCCCTGGAATCCCAGTCGATGCAGTAGAATCTCGTGAAGGTGTGTGTCGACCTCCACGTAGCAGCCCTGCAGATGTCCAGCATGGGCACACCAGACAAGAACGCCATGGTAGCAGCGATAGCTCTGGTCGAATAGGCTCTCGGATGGCCGGGCAACGGTCAATTTGCCAACCGATGACAGTGCATGATGCAGCCGGAGAGCCATATGGAAATGAAGCCTTCAAGAGAGCCTTCCCTTTGTTCACAGGTCCAAAGTTCACAAACAGCTGTGATGTCCTCTGAAAACTCTTTGTTCGGTCCACGTAGAACTTCAGCGCTCAAGCTACACCCAGCGAGTGCAAAGTCCTCTCGGCCGGCGACGAAGGCGACGGGGAAAAAAACTGGTAACACCAAGGGTTCGTTGAGATGTAAGTCCGACGGCACCTTGGGCATGAAGGAGGGGTGCGTCCTCAGCACTACCCTCGTATCGTGAAAGGTCAGGTATGGAGGCTTGCAGGATTGCGCCTGGATATCTCCCACGCGTCGTGCGGAGGTGATGGCCACCAGGAATGCTGTTTTCCACGACAAACTTCAATGGGGCCGAATGCAACGGCTCGAATGGCGGACCCATGAGCCTGGTCAGCACCACGTTGATCTCCCACGCTCGGGCTGGTGCCTTCACCGGCGGGAATTATCGAAACAGTCCTTTCATAAATTCCTTAACTAGGCGATGAGACCACAGGGATGACCGCCCTGTAGTCCTGGTGTATCAGGAAATTGCTGCTAGGTGTATCTTGATTGAAGCGTGAGATAGTCCAGCTTTGGCGAGCGACAGTAGGTACGGCAATACTTGAGGGACCGTAATCCACAGAGGGTTAATCTTCTGTGCCCGGCACCAGATAGAGAACCTCTTCTAATTATGTCCGTAGCACTTGAGAGTTGAGGACGCCCTGGCCTTCGCAAGAACCTCTCTGCAGTCGGCCGGGATATCGTACCCTCCAAACTCTAGTGCTGCAGGAGCCAGGCCTGCAAGCTCAGCGACTATGGGTCGTGATGAAGAATGGCGCCTCCTTCTCTGGAGAGAAGATCTGCGTCCGCCGACAGCTTGACTGGTGGGGACGCCGACAAGTCCAGAAGGTCAGGGAACTAGATCTGTCTCAGCCACGCCGGTGCGACGAGGATCATCCTGCACCGGGACTTCTCGAGCTGGTTGACGAGTCGGAGCAGCAACGGAGGGAACGCATATAGGAACAGGCCGTCCCAGGGGAAAGAGAAAGCATCGCCCATGCTCCTCGGTTGGGAAACCTGCTGGCGAACCTCTGGCACTTGGAGTTCGACGCTGTCACGAACAGGTCGATCTGGGGTTTGTCCCATCGCTGAAAGAGTTGGTCCACTTGGTCCTGGCGTAGTTCCCACTCGTGGCACGAGCGCAGCTCTCTGCTGAGTGAGTTGGCGATGGTGTTTTTTATCCCTGCCAGATGAAACGGCACCAGAAACATCCCTTGAGCAACGGCCCAATGCAACAGATCCTGGGCTTCCTTGGATAGGGCTGGGGACCTGGTTCCGCCCTGCTTCCGGATGTAAAACATTGTGGTGGTGTTGTCGGTGAGGATCCTCACAACCTTGCCCTTGAGGGACGGGAAAAAGGACCTGAGGGCCCAGAACACTGCCCGGAGCTCCAGGATGTTTATGTGGAGCAGCTTCTCCTCCGGGAGCCAAAGGCCTCTCGCTTGAAGATCTCCGGTGTGCGCTCCCCACCCCTCCAGGGAGGCATCCGTCGTCAGTCACCTGGTGGGCGGGGGTCTGAAAATCTGTTCCTGCCGCCAGAGGAGTGCGGGTGCCCCACCACCGGATCGCTCGACGGAAGGTCTCGTTGAGAGGGATCCTGTCTTCGAAGCTGCCCGTTGCTTGTATCCAGCAGGCGTCGAGGAACTCCTGTAGAGGGCGCATCCGAAGCCTGCACAGGCGCACGAGATATATGCAAGAGGACATCATCCAGAGGAGGGACTTGATGGACCTCACCCTGGCCACGTCCGTGGCCAGCAGACGCTGCACCTTGCCCAGGATGGCCTTTGTCCTTTCCTCAGACGGTGAGGCCAGACGCGCCACTGTGTCGAGCTTGGCTCCCAGAAACAGTGAAACTTGTGAGGGGACCAGGTAGGACTTGGGGAAGTTGATGTAGAACCCCAGGTCCGTGAGTAGCTGGACGGTCTTCGCTGTGTGTTCCACGGCGAGCTCCCTTGTCCTTGCGCGGATGAGCAAATCGTCCAGGTAGGGGTAGACGTGGATCCCCTGTAGGCGCAGCCACTGGAGCGAGGCACTTGGTAAAAACCCTGGGTGCCGATTTCAGTCCGAACGGGAGGGCCTTGAACTGGTAGTGCGCCCTTGGACCACGAACCTGAGGAACTTTCGGTGTCCTTTTAAAATGGGGATGTGAAAGTATGCATCCTCCAAATCCAACGATGACAGGAAATCGCCCTCCTCCAGCTGTCCCAGCTCGTGCTGGAGGGTGACCATCCAGAACTTCTGTGCCTTGATGTACTTGTTCAGTCGCCGCAGGTCCAGGATGGGGCGCCATCCTCCTGTCTTCTTTTTCACAAGGAAGTACCTTGAGTATACTCCGGAGCCTCGGAGCCTCTTCGGGACAAGCTCGATGGCACCTTTTTTGAGCATCGCCCTTACCTCCAATAGCAATTGAGGGACGTGATTTTCCTTCCTGGCCACGGGTGGAATGCAGGGGCACTTTAGAAATTCGAGGGCATGCCCCTGGGCCAGGGTGTCCAGCACCCAACATTGCTGGACGCCCAACGGTCGGTGGAGATGGACTCACACGCTGACGAACTTCGCCAGCCGACCTCCCACCGGGGTGCTTCGGTGGGGGCCCGACACCACGGTCGGTTCAATCTTGCTTGGAGGACGCCTTGCCGCCTTGGCCTCCCTGGCGACGACGGCGGGGTCCACCCGACTTGCCTCGTCCTCTTATAGGCTTCCTGCAATAAAGAGCGGGCCGCTTGGCGGTACGTAGAGGAGCCACCGCCGAATCCCTTGGAGGCACCCTGCTTGCCTCTGGTGCGCCGAAAGGACGGCCTTCGTTGCCAGAGAACACCTAGGGCCTTAGCTGTCTCTGTGTCCACCTTGATGGCTTGGAGGGACTCATCCACTGTTTTCCCCAAACAGATTGTTCCCGTCGAACGGCATGTCCAAAACCTTGGCTTGTACGTCCTGGCGGAAATCCGTCGCCTTGAGCCACCCTCGTCGTCTAAGGCAAACGCCGTTGCCTACCTGGCGGAAACCGGTGTCGGCAATGTCTGTTGCCACCGTAAAGGCGTGGTCCGACGCCTCGGCCCTCTTGTCATCCGGTAGGAAGTCCAACCGGGGGGGCGATCCTGTACCATAACTCCCTGTCGTAGCGGGCCACGATCGCGAGGGCGTTGGCAGCCTTAATCGTTGCTGCCGCCGCTGAGATAACTCATCGTCCAGCCTCTTTCCTTCGCCGCCCGGAGGGGAAGTTGAGGTTGAGGCCTGCCCCCCCACCCCGCTTTCTTCTTTGCCGCCGCTGAGACGACCGAGTCAGGGGTCGGTTGTGCCCTAAGGCACAAAGGGGCCGCGTCGGGGGACCCGGTACTTCTCGTACCGATCCCTCTTGGCAGGCGGCGTAGACGGGTTCTTGAGGAGGGTGAGACCCTTGTCCCAGATGTCATCCAGCAGAGGCACGGCGAGAGCTGTTTTCCTCTTGGCCTCGCGCCGTTGGTAAAGGAATCCTTCCTCCTTCTCTTCGGGCAGAGCTGAAAAAGCTTGGATGCCCTGGCGATCATCGCATGGAAAGATCCGATCTCGTCGGGCGGGGAGGCCCGGGCTGGGGGCGATGGGAGCTCTGTCCCGTCGTCACCGCCATCGTCGCCGGTACCCGTCGTGGTCGTGTCCGTTCCCGTGTCATCCCCAGGGACGGGGGACGTGGGCAAAGGTTGAGTAGGCTGCGAGGGCTGAAAAGGCGGGGCTGGATGGATCAGTCTTCTCTTGTTTGGGGGGCTTCCCGCCGGGCCTGGTTCCGGTTCCTCCGTCGGTGGTAAGGGCAATCTCGTCCTTATCTCCGAACATAAGGACTGTATTGCTAACAATATGGCCGCCAAGTTGTCCTGCGGCTCCGGAAGCGACGGGTGACTAGGACCCTTGCCGGTGCCGCCGTCGCTCTCGTTGTCACCTTCGTCGGGATCCCTCCCGTGCGAACAGGCCTCTTCGACGCCCTCGTGGAGGCCCTCTAGGACTTCTAGCAGCTCCTCCTCAGATGCTGTGTGTGTCCACAATGGCCACCGCCCCCCCTCTTTTTCCGCCGGGGTCTTCACAGGGGTCTTTTCGATGGGTCCGAAAGAGGCTTCCCTCCGCGGAGGCAGGGAGACACTGGGCCCCGAGGTCGCCTCCACTGGTGTAGCCCCCACAGGCTGCGCCAGGGCCGCCGCGACTTCCTCGATAGAGGCGTTGGCCGGGTGAATCAAGGCCTTTACCACCTTATGTGGGCCTGTGGCCTTCACCTTGGGGGGAGGGTCACCGCCTCGCTCCACCTCGGCCGGATCCTTTAAGCTTGACCGGGGCCTCTCCAGAAGCTTCGCCGGGTTCTCGGCCTTCCTCTTCCCTGAGCCAGAGCGTTGGCTCGTGGTTGATGGCGCAGTAGAAGGTGCGCCCTGCCTGGCAACCGAGGAGCCCGACCGTTCAGCGCTCCCGGTGCCCGCGGTGCTTTGCCTTCTGTTGGGCCCCCGTCGCCGGGGCGCCCTCACAGGACAAAAGACCGCTCGGACATCTTTTTCTTCTTCTCGCCTGACGAGCTCTGCCCTTCCTGCCAGTTGGAGAGACGAAGGTGTCGGTCCCTGATGGTCCGTTCCGACATGTTCCTGCAAAACGCAGTGTCCTTCTCCACGTGCGTTTTGTCCTCATGAAGGCAGTAGAGACATTTCAAGTGCTCGTCCTCGAACACATTCTGCATCTGGCATCCAGGCAAACCCTGAACAGCTTTGCGGGCGTCTAGCTTCCTTTCTCCTGGGCCATGTTCGGGTAGGCCGCAGAAACTCCTGGACTCCTGCAAGAAGCGTAACTCAACGAACTCTTCACCCTTGAGGGGCGTAGAAAAATATGACACGGATCCCGTTAATCGGATGTAGAGACGGTGGAGCTTGAGGCTCTTATTTGACCAAAAATGAGAAATTCTCTTTGAAAAAAGCACGAAAACGCAGCAAAAGCTCAGAGCTAAACACGAGGACTCCCAACACTTGAGCGTGCGGTAAAAATCTGCGGATGACTGCCAGAGGTGGGGCTTAGGGAGAGGGCAGTCATTGGCTGGGGGCAGTATGACCCAGAGACCAGTGATTGGTTACTACTGAGAAAGACAGATCAGAAACGAAACTGATACTGATTTTTTTCTTTACCGAGGATTCCCGGCCCGACGAAGGGGAATATTCATGAGCATGTGAATCCATGCCAGACCCCATGCTGGAGAAGACAGAGAATTTTGGTGGGAGAAGATGCGGGATGATGCTGAGAATTATGTAAGAACCTGTTAAGTCTGTATTCGTTCTAAGTCGGAACTTCATAAGGCAGCAGGATTGTTGGTGTCTCTTCCGATTCCACCTCGCCCTTGGCATACTGTATCAATGGATTATATAGTGGATTTGCCGCCTGACAAGGGTTGTTCTACTATTCTTGTGGTGGTGGATGTTTTTACTAAGGCAGGGCATTTTATTCACATCAAGGGGGCAGCTACAGCTACTTCTTCAGCTCAGGCGTTTCTGCAAAATGTAGTCAAATTACATGGTTTGTCTTGCCAAGGTATTTCGGATCGAGGTTCTCAATTTGTGTCAAAGTTTTGGCATGCATTTTGCAAGGAATTAAAGATCGACATAAACTTAACTACCATTTATCATCCCAAGGGTAATGGTCAAACTGAGAGGGTCAATCAAGAGTTGGAGCAGTACATACAGTGTTATCTGGGTGCGGATCAAGGGTGGCTGGAGTTGCTTTGGTTAGCGGAAGACCTCACCCTCTAGGTCTACATTTTTTTGTAAATCAGGGGTTGCATCCCCGTTTCTTAAGGAGTTGTGTTGGAGGAGGTAGATGTGATAATGTGGATAGTAGATAGGAGGCTACGGTACAAAATTTAAGGCGGGCAGTTCAAGCTTTGGAGAAGAGTAAGTTCATTTATAAGAGGTTCGCATAAAGGAAACAGCGGAAAGGGCCAGATTATAAGGTTGGAGATCGAGTGTGGTTGTCTACTAAAAATTTGGCTTTGATGGGGAGGAGCAAGTTTAGTCCACGTTTCATTGGGCCATTTGAGGTTGAGCAGGTTTTTTCTCCTGTCTCTGAGAAATTGAAATTGCCACCCAGGTTAAAGATTCACCCAACTTTTCATGTAAATCTATTAAAGATCTGTAGAAATGACACCAGAACTCATGAGGCCCCAGGTCCTGTGTTTTCGGAGGATGAGAATGAATATGAGGTTCCGGCTATATTGGATTCGAGAGTGGTTCGGGGTCAACTTCAGTACTTGGTGGATTGGAAGGGTTATGGACCCGAGGACAGATCTTGGGAGAAGGAAATGTTCATGCCCCAAGATTGATCAGAAGGTTTCACAGATTACATCCTGAAAAAGTTGGCCCTGGGACAGGGCATTATGGAGGGGGTACTGACACGATCCTAGGTTACAGTGTAAGGTTTTCACATAAGGGCATTCATTTAAAAGGGCCATTTAGGTATCCATTTGCCGGTACACGTTTCAAACACTTTAGATGGAGGAGGTACAGGTGGGGCGAGTTCTAGGTGGTAGTGGTATGCATGGGCTATGGTGTGAAACAAAGAAACGTTTCCTTAATTAAGATTGCAGGAGACCCTAGTATCCCCAAAGCAAGATAGAGTCTCTATTCACCAGCAGTGATTGAAGGAGACTGGCAGTGAGGCAGATTGGAATTCCACAGAATTCTAAACTGCCTTTCATTCAAGAGTTCAAGAAAGCAGGTCGCAGTGTTTTAGTGCAGTCAAGTCAAGTTAGAAGCAAGTTCAAACCTAGAAACTATTTTTAGTAGAAGAAACAGTCTGGAATAGTAGTAGCAGTCAACCCAAGAAGAGAATCCGGATGAAGAGAGGCGTGTACAGATGAAGAAAGTTAAGTGCCAGAGAATTTCTTGTTTAAAGTAGTTACTTTTCTGTATTGTTCTACAATAGACAACGTGCAGCGTATTTAAGAGAGACACGTTTGAGAAAAAGCTATACTAGCAGCAGTTAAATGCAAGTCTTTGAAGTCCGCAGAAGCTGGGAGCATTCCAGCCGTTTCGGTATGCGCGTGTGATTCAGGAGGTGCATGTTTTTTTCATCTCGCTCTTGCTAATCAACTCTAGGGTGTGCGGTTCTTGGTCGGGGTACGGCGCTGGTTTAATAATCTCTTAAAGTTTGTTGTAACCAATATTTGTATTTGTATTTTATTGATTTATAAAGCACCGTACGCCAAAGCACTGTACAAAGAACAACATGATACATAAAACATGAACGATAAACTGTTGAAGCATAACAATATGAATCAATCAAACAACAAAACAATGGAAAGGGAGATGGGACAGGTTGGGGGTGGAGTGAAGGAGGAGGAGGGCAAGAGGGGGAAAGGGAGGGAGTAAGAGGGGGGTAGAGGAGGGGAGGGGAGAGAGTCAGGGAAAGAGAGAAGAAGGGGGAAGTAGAAGCGGGGCAGGGGATTCAAGGAGGAGGATGGAGAAGGAAAGATTTCAGGGAAGTGCGGAATGAAGGGAAGGAGGGGGAAGATGGCAAGAGGAAGAGAGTTCCAGTGTAAAGGAGCTAAGAGCTGGAAGGAGCGAAAACGGGAGGAGGCACAGGGAGGAGGAGGTAAAGTGAGAAGGAAATGGTCAGCAGATCAGAGGGAACGGGAGGGCGAGTAGAAGGAGAGAAGGGAGGAGAGAAAGGGGAGGCAAGACCATGCAGAGATTTGAAGACAAGACAGAGAAATTGAAATGTAAATTGGGAGTGAAAAGGAAGCCAGCCAAGGTAGGAGAGAGAGGAAGAGATGGAATCACGGGAGGTAAGGAGACAAAGGGTGCGTACAACAGAGTGGTAGATAGATTTAAGAGGGGCAAGGCGAGAATTAGGGAGTCCAAAGAGTAAGGAAGAGCAGTAGAAGAGGCGGGAGAAGATAAGGGAGGAGATTAAAAGTTTAGTAGCGTGGAAAGTGAGAGAAAGGCGGATTTTGCGAATATTGAAGAGGTGGAAGCGGCAGGAGCGAGAAGTGAGGGAGATGTGTTGGGAGAAGGAGAGAGAGGAGTCGAAGAGAACGCCTAGGTTGCAGGCCTGAGAAGAGATAGGGAGATTGGAGGGAGGGAAGTGAATGAAAGGGGGAGGAGAGGGAGTGGGAAGAGAGTTAGAGGGAAAAAATAAGACTTCTGTTTTGTCAGTGTTAAGAGAGAGAAATCGGGAAGACATCCAGTTCTTGATGGCAGTAAGGCAGGAAGAGAGCTGTAGGTGGAGGTCAGTTGAGAAGGAGGAGAAGGAGAGGAAGAGTTGAGTGTCGTCGGTATAGAAGTGGTGAGTGATGCCAAACGAGGAGATAACAGGGGCAATGAGGGAGGTGTATAGAGAGAAGAGAAAAGGGCCTAGAACAGAGCCTTGGGGTACGCATTAATCAAGAGGATAGTTAGGAGAGGACCGGCCACCCCCGGAGACTGTAAAGGAGTGGGAGGAGAGGTACGAGAATAACCAGTTGAGCACGGAGCCTTTGAAGCCAAAGGAGGAGAGAGTGTGAAGTAGGAGGGGGTGATCAACAGTGTCAAAGGCTGCAGAGAGATCAAGGAGAATAAGGATAGAGGATTGTTTAGCAAGGCGGGCAGTAAGAAGGGAGTTCAGAATAGAGGTGAGAGCAGTTTCAGTGGAGTGTTTAGGACAAAAGCCTGATTGGGAGGGTGGTAGGATAGAGAAATTAGTGGTGAAGGATGAAAGTTGAGAGTATGCAAGGCGTTCGAGAAGCTTGGAGAGGAAAGGAAGAAGAGAGATAGGTCTGAAATTCGAGGTGAGGCATGGGTCAGCAGAAGGTTTCTTTAGTATGGGGATGACCGTGGCATGTTCAAAGGCAGAGGGAAATGTAATAAAGGCAGAGGGAAAGGTTTAAAGGCAGAGGGAAAGGTAATATAAATGTCATTAGTAGGTTAACAATTTTTAATTCATTCTTCGTCTTTTCGCGTTGCTCCGTCTCGGGTAGGTTAGAGCAAGGGACCTACCGGCATGCACGCGTACTGTCACGTCGTTATTTTTTCATTTCGGTTTCCTATGCAAAGAGCTGATTGCACTACGATTCAGCATTACAACTCAAAGCTCACCCGTTCGAGCAAAAGTGTAAAAGATTGAACTAGAAATCAGGAAGGAAAAAGTGACTCAACCATGAGGAGGCATTCGTCATCGGTTGTAGGAACGAACTACGTCAGAAGAAGGAGAAAAGTAGCTTGCTTTACCGAAGTTAAACACTTCTTAAACTAAAGAAAAACGTGTACATTTCAAGATCTCAGTACTGTAAGTGTAAACAGAGTGGAAAGTTCCACTCCAGAACATTTTAATAATTGAGCTACAAGTTTGAAAGTTAATAGTTTCCAAAGCTGATTAGATTTTAGCCAAGAACTCGCATGACTAATGACTTGAAGAGAACCAGAGAGAAGAGCAAGAGAGGTAGCTTAAGTTTTCAGCAGCGGTCATCAAACCCAAAAATCTCAAACAGACCTGAGGTTCCAGTTAAAGTAAAAGGAAGCCTATAGACACATCACGCATAGGCTGCAGGTATCAGAGGGTCCACGATGGGCAAGATGATAATGTAATAATGGTTGGAGACAAGAGAAATGTAATTGCTTTTGTTGTAATTGATTTTAGGTCCTCAAAGCATCACCTTGTAAATCAAAAAACAAGTCACAGCATACCAGTCCAAGTGAGATGCAGGAGCAGTGGGTGCAGTGAAGATCTACGTTTGTTATTTTATCCCAATTCCCCTTTCCCTCTGGGTTTTCCAGCTTGGTAGTTATTTGAGCTAAGGGACTATTGGGCAGGCAGACTTGGAGGGTCTGGCGGGCCAGCATCACTCCTGCAGGAAGTTCCTAACTGGACCGGACAGTTCTCTGAGTTGCGAACAAGTCGATCTCTGGGAAGCCACATTCTGCAAAAATATTGGAGACGAGGTTTTCGTGTAGTCGTCATTCGTACTCTAAGGGCAATGGGAAGTCTCTGCTGAGCACGTCTGCCAGAAGATGGAGTTCCCCTGGAACGCGTTGAGACAATATAAACATCTTGTGTTTGAGAGCCCATTTCCACGACAGTTTGGACAGCCTTGGAGAGTGAGTGCCCGCTTGCTTGTTCAGGTAGTACATTGTTGTGGTGCTGTCTGAGGAGCAGTACTGTCTTTCCCGGCAACTGTGCCTGAAAGGCCGTCAGGGCTATGAATACTGCCAACAACTCCAGCAGGTTTATATATGTTTGGATGCTACTGCTGGGGACCAAACGCTGTACGTCTGTTGAAGGAGGTGAGCCCTCACGCCGTGAGAGATGCGTCTGTTATGAGAGTGGATTCTACTGCGGGGTGGAGAAGGTTTTCCCCTTCAAGAGGTTTTCCCTCGACCACTACTGAAGAGAGAGAACAAGGGCTATTGAGACAACCACTAGATCGTCCCATTGTCCGCTGGCCTGACACCACTGGCTGTTGAGCGAGCCTTGCATGGGGCGCATGCGCAAACGTGCGTGAGGAACCAAGTAAATGCAGGATGCCATCATCCCCAACAGTCGCATGGCCTTTCTTCTCATTTATGGAGAATCCGAGGTTGAATAAGAGGTCTATCGTCTTTTTGAGTGTTCGATAGGTATGTTCCGTACGAGTCCCCCGTTATGAGCCAGTCGTCGAGATAAGGATAAACTGGGATGGATTGCCTGCACAGGTATGTTGCTGCAACTGCCAGTACCTTTGTAAATACCCTTGGGGCTCAGGCAATGCTGAAGGGAAGGACCTTGAACTAATAGTGTTTGTCCTCTATCAGGACCCATAGGTATTTCCTGTGTGCCGGCAATATTGAAATATGAAAGTATGCATCTTTCATGTTCAATGTTTCCATGTAATCCTCCAGCGTTAGAGGAATTACCTCAAGCAATGTTACCATTCGAAACTTTTGTGGTTTGACAAATTTGTTCGCTGGGTGCAAGTCTAGTACAGGGCGCATGGTGAGATACTTTTTGGGTACAAGTAAGTACACTGAATAAATACCCTTGTTTACCTGTAAAACGGGGATGACTTCGATTGCGCCCTTTTCCTGCAGGATCTCGACCTCTTGCAGCAGGATCTTAAGGTGTTCCGGTGTTAGGCACCTGGATCTTGGAGGTCTGTATCGAGGTGGTCGGCTGAACTCTATGCAATAACTGTGGGCGACGGTCTTGAGCACTGACTGGTCTGTGGTTATTCCTTCCCATGCGTGCAGGAATGATGTTATACGTCCTCCCGACCAAGGTGGCATGGGAGGGGACCCAGACTTGAGAGTCATTTCTGACCAGAGGCCGGGGAGCATCTGGGGGTGGCATTGCAACCCCTTCCCTTCCCAGAGCGTTGTCCTCTGAGTGGATAAGGGTTTGTGGAGGCAAGAGCCCTATCCTGAGGACCAAATGTTCCCTGAGCCATACTGGTTGTGGGGGGAACAGGAGTAGGCTTGCCCACGAAAGGAGCAGCAAGAACCTCCCCCCTCTGTTGAAAGGGTCTTTCAGTGATCTGATTCAAAGTTTTTAAAGTTGCATGTTCCTTTTTGGCCGTTTGCAGTGCCTCATCAACGGCCTTGCCAAGTAAGTTAGAGTCTTCCACAGGTTTGTTGATCAACAACGCCTGTGTCTCTGGTTTGAAACCAGAGTTCTTCAACCAGGCGTGGCGTTTTAAAAGGATACCCTGGGCCAAGGTTCTCCTTCCCATCTCCGCAGCATCCAAAGTGCAAGCAGACGAGAACGCACTGGTTCAGGGACTGTTACGCTCACCTGACTCCCACGGAGGCGCTGACCTGGTTCGCGCTGCTGTGACCTCTTCTAAGGTGATGCGCAGGGTTCGGAAGACGGACTGGACCGGGCCCCCAAATCTGGCTTGTCTGGCTCGCAGAAGTATCCTTCTGTGGGCGAAAATAGGGGATTAACTGTCTGCGGGGTAATGCAATCGGCCTCCCACTTTCCCCTCTCACCCTCCTCGAAACCCTTCTGTGATTTCTCGTAGCGTCTCACCTTAGGGTCTGGAAGGACGAGCTCTCCATCCTGCTTCTGATGCAGGGGCGCATTGGTATCCAGTTACTTCACTGGATTTTCGGATTGGTGAGAACCAAACTTGCTTGGCTTCCAGGTAAGTTTTTTGATAAGAGGTTCCCCTTGTGTCCATGCATTAATGTACTAATGCTAGTGTCTTTTTCCCCATAGGGGCCGGGGTACGGAATGCCGGGGAACAGGCACCGACCCGAGATGAGAGGTGAAATTCATGTAGAAATCAGGTAAGTCTTTAATGAGCGTTTTTTGGTAATGTCTTTTCATTCGCTCATTAACGCCGATGTCTTTTTTTCCCCTTAGGGGCCAGGGTCCGGAAATGCCAGGATGCGGCGCGGACCCGAAATGAAGAGGGAATGAATCAACAGGTAAGTCTTAACATGGAGATTTAGCTTTCCTTATTCCCTTCTCTCTCTCACCTTTTGTTCTGGTCTTTTTCTCCCTGGGCGCTGGGGCATGACTGCGAATCCGGATGATCGCTGCTGAACATGGAGGCGCCCTGTAAAGGTGAGTGGAATGCGGCGCTGCAGCGATCGACGCGATGAGCTTTTAAATTAAAGTCTTCCTTTTCAGGATTGTCGGCGAGATGTCTCCTGGATGTGGCTTTAGCAGGTAAGGACTTTTCCTTCTTCTGTTCTCTTCTTCTCTTCCTTTGCAGGTGATCCAGGATGCTGGCAGGCGTGGCAGAAGTCAGGATGCAGGAGCAGACACGGTGAGCGTCCAGCTGCTAGATGCAGAACAACGCGAAGCACGTGTGGCTGTTCGGGTGGGGTTTAAATAGCCTTGGAAGAAGTTCCAGGTATGTATCCTTCCTCCAATCAGGTATGTATCCTTCCCCGACCACGCCCGGATGGTAAATTAATCCCACAGGTAAAGTAGATCCTTTCAGGCCTCAAGGAGGCCGGGATCCTGCAGCATGGTCTGCATCAGGTAAGTGCACCCAAGCACTCCCATAATGAGCCTGGCGCCTATGGCGCCAGGACACTGTCCAAAGGGCCCCTATATGGGGTTGCTGGGTCCTTCCTTGGGGACTGGATGTCCGCTTTCGGGACGCAGGGCTTGAACCGGCTCCCCGGGAGTGGGCATCATGACAGGGACCTCTTGTAGGCCCTCCTGCAGCAGGTTCCATTGGACATCCGAATAGCTGGCTAGCAGTGTGGCGTTGTTGGCTATGCAGGTAGAATATGCTGCTGCAGTAGTAGTGACTTTTCCCAAGAGCATGCAACTTTTTACATTCGTTGTCCGGCAGAGTCTCGCCTGTCGACAAGTGGACCCCTGCTCTTTTTCTTGTAGTCATAACTACAAGAGAATCTGGGATGGCATGACCCCTAATATATAGAGGGTGAGGGGCGAAACAATTTTTTCCACTCAAGGGTTCACAGCCCTAGTCTAAGAGGGCGTTAACAAGAAAGGGGCGATGCGCCTTTTGATGGAATTGAGTGAAGGGACAGCCTGGCTGGCAGGAGGCTTCTCCTTTAATAGGTCTTCCACGAAGTCTGAAGCTAACACCACCTCTTAAGTGGCTATTTGGAAGTGTTTTGCTGCCTTCTTCAGAATGGCGTTAGGCCATCTGGCCATCGACAGGTGAAGCCTGATGCAGAGGAGGTGAGGCGGGAGGGTCCATACATATGGTATCAGGGTCCGGGGTATGGGGTATGGGTGGTTGACAGCCAGGGTGGGTCATCCCCCTGCTGGTCATTCCCCCAATCTTGGGTCTGATCAGTTGTATCCATAAAAGGATCATCCTCCTGCAAGTAAGGATCAAGGGGCTCTTCTTGATCTGTAAGGTCAAAAACCTCCTCATGAAGAGGGCAAGATGTCCTCTGAAATTTGGTCACTGCAGGATAAAGGCCCTAGGTCTGGTAGGAGTGAACCTCTCAGAAAAGTCCACAAATCTATTTAACCGGTCCATACACCCTTCAAATCATTCTCTGGCACATGGAGAAGAGCCAGATGGGTCTAGAGGGGGAAAGGACTCCTCCTGGGGATCCCCTAGTTTAGAAGGCCGAGATTTATAAAGGAGGGTCTTAGATAAGGACTGGGGGCTTTCTGAGTAATCCTCCCGCCCTTCCAGGCATTCAGACGCGTCATTAGACTTGTCTTTTGGTTTACTGGCCGACGAAACGATCTTAGTGAAGTTGATGTTCGCCGTTACCGGGAGGGGTTTAGGCTGTTTAGACGGTTGTGCTATAGATTTTGACGCAACCGGAGCATTAAGCATCAGAACGCTCTTAGGAGGCGTCTCAATGGCCTTGTGGGTTTTGGTGCTGGCGCCCTTACTCGTAGAATGCCCAGACACATGCCGCTTACGCGGTTGTGGGGAAGGCTGGCGATCACGTGAATCGGCGGGTATCATCAAGGAACTCGATTTACCTGTTGGCGCTTTGGTCCGCTTCGACGGATCTGCCGAGGCGGTACCGGGGGTTATGTGTTTAGTCTTATGGGAATCGTGTGCGTCCCTGTCGCCGGGGTGTACCTTCCCCCCATAGCAGGACTATCACTGTGCCTGGTGGGGCAGGGGACGGGCGAGCGCTCCGATGTGAGGTCAATGGCAGCCGGATCAGAGCCTTGGCCTTCGCTTAGTTCCTCATCACTCCCGGCAGCTGCTGCAGCGGGGAGCTACCCTTGGCCTGCAACATGGCATAGGCCGCCCACTGCTTCACTCGACGCTCCTTGATTATCTTAGGACGCTGGAGTTGGCAGTATTTACAGGACGCCTCATTGTGTTTGAGGGGAAGATGCTTATTGCACCGCCGGTGCTTCACTGGTGCTGGTCTTTCCAGGGGTATTTACCCTTACAGGAAGGGCAAAATTTAAATGATGTCCTGTCCATAGCGCAGGTGTGTGAAAGCAACGACAAGACCAAAAGGGCAAAGAGAGGGGAGAACGAAAAACTTTCTTGAAAAGAATAGGAGAGCCCCCAGGCCCCACTCTCCCTACTGTATAGGCTATTCTTTGATGTCTTCGTCAGCGGTATCGAAATGGGGGACAAATTATCAATAAACTACCAAAGGTCGGGAAATATAACAACTTTGCAATAAGTAGGAGCTCCACATAAGGCAACCAGCTAGCTAGCTGGGCGGAAAAAAACAATCAGAGGGACCACGACGCTTAAGGGATTTAGGGTACACTACATGTCACGTTAGGGATAGTGTTACAGGCACGCCCATGTCAACATGGTTTTGGCATAGATAATGCTTTAAAATATTGTTTGTTTGGAGGATCTTTTTGGTTTTTTGATAACTTGCTTGGATTCGGTACTTTATTAGCTGTAGCTTTGGATTTCGAGAAAATTGTGTATGCTGTTTTTTAGTCGTTGTTTTTATTAATGCTGAGTGGACTTGATGGATTTGACTGAGTCAACAGTCACACAGCTAGAATTTAGTTCTAATTGAGGTAACACTATTTCAGGCATATTCGCTGATTTGGAGTGTTTAGGTTTTTCAAGCACTTCATAGATTGGTCCAGGAATGGAGGGTACAGCGCAGAAAATATCTGTATTTTCCACCGCTATTAACATGGTTTGAGATGATTTTGTTACCAAGTTCTTCCGTTCATTATCATGATTTTTATATCACATATATTTCCTATTTTGTAATAACACAGACGTCTCCTTCTGCCAAAGCAATATTTGCTCCATTTGTGTATTTTGCACTGATATTTTGCCTTCTAATGATTCAAATAATTTTGTCATTGTTTGTAGTGCTAAATTCATTGTAGTAAACGTTACTTCCAGCACTTTTGTTATTGGGTCAAATTGATCATTCTTAGCTACCTCCCCCGTCTTCTTTGGGTTACGGGGTGTTGGTGCCGTATAAGAGTCAATTGAGCTAATAGAGGAGTTTGAGGTATCTGGGAACATCACTGGAGACCTAGACAGGTTATGTTGTGAACCCTCATTTAAATGGCTAACAATAGGTGCATCTATGTCAGTGGCCACTTGCTCTTCTACGATTTGTGGCACTAGCAGCACTACTGGTGATACCTCATGAGACGCACCGGGCTCACCTACGTTATTCAACATTACACTGTCCGATGGTGAAGGATGCACAACTGCAGCTAGTTCTTCCAGTGATGTAGCTACCGGATTACTTGTTACCGTAAGACTTGAAACATTCGCCCTTGTTGATATTGGGAGGGGCGCAGTAGCTACCGAAGGCTTACACATCGCCGTTGCCGCGTTTGACTGTACCTTCTGTGCTATTGGACTCTTTACAGTATTTACGAATGTCCGCCATAACCTCCATCTTGGAAATGGGCTTCTTTGTCTTCGGCGTAAATCTTTTGTTTGGCGTAGAGCTCGTTGCCTTAAACAAGGGTCTTTGGCTAATACGAGCTAAGGAGCATGAATTTAATAAATTATTCTTTACAATTTTTGTAGGGGGCATACCTGTTTTGAGTGTCGGAAGTACGCGTTGCATTTCACTCACAACTCCTAATCTTTTCAATTACCACGAGTCAAAATAGTTGCATTAGAATAGAACAAGAAATAAATAAATACATTTTTTATAGAAAATAAAATTAAAAAAAATAAAAGAAGGGTAAATAAAACGCAAAGTCTTGGGCTTCAGCAGCCCAAGACAGCCACAGACAGCTTTATACAACAGCGCTTTGACAAAAGCGTGCGCGCATAAAGCGCGGGAAAACCTTGCTAAATGGGTTCTGGGCAATGTGGGCGGAGTTGTGGGCGGGGGTAGCCACACTTTGAAAATATTTCCAAAATCACTGCAAAGTCACTGCAAAACAAATAGCCAAAGTTAGATAATCAAAATCACTGACTTTCTCAACGTTGACTTGGCTTCTCAGGCTGTTAGTCCATACCAATAATCCTCTGATTCGGCAGCAAAGACAGCAGAAGTTCAGGAAGCGCAGCGTCTCCAGCCACAGACAGCTTTATACAACAGCGCTTTGACAAAAGCGTGCGCGCATAAAGCGCGGGAAAACCTTGCTAAATGGGTTCTGGGCAATGTGGGCGGAGTTGTGGGCGGGGGTAGCCACACTTTGAAAATATTTCCAAAATCACTGCAAAGTCACTGCAAAACAAATAGCCAAAGTTAGATAATCAAAATCACTGACTTTCTCAACGTTGACTTGGCTTCTCAGGCTGTTAGTCCATACCAATAATCCTCTGTGATTCGGCAGCAAAGACAGCAGAAGTTCAGGAAGCGCAGCGTCTCCAGCCACAGACAGCCCTTATACAACAGCGCTTTCACAAAAGCGAGCGCGCATAAAGCGCGGGAGAACCTTGCTAAATGGGTTGTGGGCAATGTGGGCGGAGTTGTGGGCGGGGATAGCCACACTTTGAAAATATTTCCAAAATCACTGCAAAGTCACAATAATCCTCCGTGATTCGGCAGCAAAGACAGCAGAAGTTCAGGAAGCGCAGCGTCTCCAGCCACAGACAGCCCTTATACAACAGTGCTTTCACATGGGTCACCATTCTTGTGTGTTGCTATCTGGCTACTGATGCTTCAGTTAAATATCTAGTTGAGAGCTCAGTGCTCACTGACTGCTCAGTCAATGGTACTGTAACGGGGCACTCGCGATAACCTTTGTGCAGAGTAAGGCTTCAAAGCATGGACTACAATTGACTGCCCCCCCCCCCAAATACTAATGCTTCTTAAAGCGTCTAGGTGGTGGCAACATTGAAGAAGTGGCTGTGGTAGAAGGGATCCACCCATGTTTCACAATGTATGTTTTTTTGCAAAATGAGAAGGGACATAATGATTGCCCATGGTCCCCTTTACCCTTTGGTCTATCCTCGGAGGCGGGTCTTTTCTTGCTGCTGAAATCTTCTGCCGCAATCTCCTCATGGTTGCAGAGGCCATGCTAATAGTCTCCTCTCCAGATGACAACCTCCTCACTCAAAGAGAAGGAGTCCAAATGTGGTCTAATGGCAAAAGTTGTATCAGCATTCATATATGGAGCATTCCCCCGGTCGGTCATCCAAATGCAGGAAGTAAATGCATCCGTCATGTCGTTCTTTAAGGGAAATATTCTTATAGGGCATTGCCAACCATCCATGAAAGAGTAAGTTGCTTACCTGTAACTCCTGTTCTCCAGCATTGGTATCTTTCATAGATTCACAAGCTGTGAATACTCCCCAGCGTCAAGCTGGGAATCTTCGGTTACCTTTTGGATAGAACTTTAAAAAAACGTTTTATTCTGTATGCCATTACCCTTGTTATGGGTGTGTAAGGCCCACCAAATTGGACACAGAGTATTAACCACCTCCTCTCCAGCCCTTCCTAAATTTCTGACAGTCATGCTGGTCCTTGTTTTGGCACATGAGGGCCTTTATCTGGCCAGGGCGGATAGCGGGTGCATGTGAATCTATGAAAGATACCAATGCTGAAGAACAGGTAAGCAACTTCTCCAGCATTGGATCTTTCATAGATTCACATGCTCTGAATAGATTACATAGCAGTATTGCATAAGGCGGGTGTAGGCAGGTAAAGGGAACGCCTACCTTATTGGAGCAGTGCTGCAGAACCGCTCTCACCATCTGAACATCTGCTGCATGCTGTTCATCCAAGCAGTAGTGCCTGGTAAATGTGTGGGGTACTCTCCAGGTTGCCGCCTGGCAAATGTTAATGAGCAGTAACCCTGCCCATCGGGCTGCCGAGGTGCCCGGGGCGTGCCTTTGAACGATCTGCCTGTTTCGTGTGGTGTGGCAGAACAAAAGAGCCGAAGTGATCCATGTGGACAAACCTTGTTTGGATATAGCTCTACACCCTTATTGGCAGGGCCGAAGGCTATGAAGAGTTGTGTGGACGCCCTGAATGACTTGGTTCTGTCTAAGTAGTACTTAACCTTTTAACTGCCATGGGCCCCCTCCCCCCCAGTGCCAAGGCCTTTTTTGGTGATTTTGGTATTTCAAATGCCTTCTAATGTTTTCTGTTTCATTAACCCCTTAAGTGCCAAGGACAAGGTATCTTGTCCTTGGCAACAGGGAGGTAATCCCAAGGACGAGATACCTCACCCTTGGCACTTAAGGGGTTAATGGCTCTTTTTAGATCTAAAGAGTGTAATGCCACATCTGCGGGCGCAGTGGCTTCTGGAAAAACCAGAGGCAGCAATAAGTTTGCATTTTTGTGTTGAATGAATATTGAAGCCTTGGACGCTTGTCTGCCTGGTTTTGATCCGCCAAAGGTGATGGACAAGGTGTCAGAATTGCGTAAATCATTGGTTCTACCCAGGTAGAATTTCAATGCTCTCCTGATGTCAAGACAGTAAAGCACTTTCTCTGCCTCCTCTGAGGGATTAGGGAAGAAAGTGGGAAGTAAGATTTCCTCGTTGAGGTGGAATGATGAGACCGCCTTTGGGAGAAATGAAGGAGTGCGCAGCACCACCTTGTCTCTATGGAATTTAGTGTATGGCTCTGTAGCCACTAGAGCCTGAATTTTGCTCATTCTGCGTGCCAAGGTGAGGCCCCACCGGGAGCGCTGTCAGGATTGTGACTAATCTGATGTCTACAGCCGCCATGGGCTTCAAAGGTTTATGTGCAATGTCGCTGAGGACCAAGTTGAGGTCCTCGACTGGGTGTGGATGCCTGACAGGCGGGTACAGCCTTGTTAACCCTACCAGATGTCTTTTCACCACTAGGTTGGAAGCAGAGAAAGAAATCCTATGCGAGTACCTGTAGGATCCTATGGCTGCCAGGTAGGACCAGCATGCGTCTACCTGGACCCCTGACCTAGCTATGTGTGAAGAGTATGATAACACCTAGTCTAGAGTGCCTGCTAGGGGATCCACTCCTGACTCTCTGGCCCAGAAGCAGAATCTGGTCCATCTGCTCTTGTATTGTCTGCGTGAAGCATGGCTACTGGCGCCTATTATGATTTCTAGATTGTCTTGAGACAGACTGAGGTCTTGTAGAGTTACCTGCTCAGGGACAACGCTGCTAGGGCAAACCTCTCTGGGGAGAGGTGAACCACCGTTCCCCCTGCTGTTCTCAGAGTGGGTCCGTCCCTAGAGAGGGGAATCAGAGTCTGGTCTGACATCTGCAGGAGGTCAGAGAACCAGGGCCTGGCCAGCCACTGCAGCGCTATTGGGATCAGTCGCAGTTGACTAGCTTCTCCGATTTTGCGAATGACCCTGTGAAGCACAGGGGTTGGAGGGAATGCATAAGCCCAATTTTCGTCCCACTGGATCCGCAATGCAGCCCCCATAGAGCCTTGTCTCCACACCCCCAGGACGCAAACTGTTGACATGTTCGGTTGTGCTCTGTCGCAAACAGGTCTATGTGCGAGTGCCCTCACTTGTTGAAAATGCCCGGAAGAACATTTGTGTTCAACTGCCACTCGTAATTGTTGGAGTCTGTCCGCCTCAAGGTTCGATTCTCCCGGGGGGTGGACTGCTGAGATCCATATGCTTTAGGCAATGGTCCACTCCCATATGATGGCAAGCTTGCAGAGAGGGAGACCTAGTGCCCCCGTTTGTTGAGGTAAAACATGCAAGTGGAGTTGTCTTGTCAATGTAGATCGAACTGCCTTTGACCATTTGGAGGAACTTCTTGAGCGCGAACCAGATGGCCATCATTTACAACCAGTTGATATGATTCTGCTGCTCCTCCTTTGACCTGTTTCATGCGGCTGCCAAAAGTGGATCCCCACCCTTGGAGAAAGGAATCTGTGCAATTGTATATTCCGGCCTAGGCTGTCTGAAGGGAATGCCTTCCAAGAGTTTGATGTCCTGCATCCACCATCCAGGATCCTGGTACAGGTGTGTGTGTGCCGGTATGATAAGCACTGCATGAGGCTGAAAAATGAGGCTGAAAAATGCAGCTGCAGCCTCCTCATTTTGAGCCTGGTGTAAGGAACCGCCAGAAGACATGCAACCATTATCCCAAACAAGTGCTGATACCACCAGGCTGTGGTTACTGCTCTGCTGAGGAAGTACCCCGCTGCCGCTACTTTTTCCCTTGTGGGGAAAATCATCTGCCTCTGTGTCCCACAGGAGACCTAAGAACACTAGAGTTTGTGTAGGCTGAAGTTGTGAATTCTGGAAGTTGATTGAGAACCCCAGGTCGTATAATGTGCTCATGAGCTTGCAAGTTGTGCTCCGGACCCGTTCTGGTGCCTCCGCTCTGACTAGTCAGTCGTCTAAGTATGGATATACATGGTGGCCCTCTGACCTGAGCTGCGCCGCCACCACGTACATGAGCCTCGTGAAGACCCTTGGTGCTGAGTTGAGGCCAAATGGCTGCACCTTGTATTGAAAATGCAGTCCCATGATCCGAAAACTGAGGAACGATCGATGAGCCTGCCATATTAGGACCTGTAAGTATGCATCCTTCAGATCCAGAAGGCACATCCAATACCAACCCCCCTCCTCCCCCACATCCACACAGAATCTCCTCTATCAGTGTTGGCGTAACAATCTTGAACTTCTGCAAGGGCAGGTACATCTATAAGAAGGATAGATCTAGAATCACTGCCTAGTTCTTCTTTTGAATAGCAAAGATGAGGCTGGGGATTCAGAGGGGAACTGGAAGAACCCTTTATGGAATGATTTCTGTTGCTTCTGCCGATGCCGACTGAGATCTATCTGGCTGCCTGGATCTGCGGTCCTGAAAACCACGGAAGCCACCAACTGTTCGACCTATCTGCTCGAGCCTGCCCCTGTCCATAGTTTTTGGCTGCTGGCTTCGTAAGAATAGCCAGTGACTTGGCTGTCGGGAAGCTGCTCTTTTTAATCCAGCTCCTCATCTGTGGTGGAGTGAAACAGGTCACCCCCTTCAAATGGGGGATCAAGGATTCTTTCTTGGACATCGGGATTGAACCTGGTTGTTCCAAGCAGGGCTGTCCGCCTCATGTCCGTTACTACAAAGATATGATATGGCATTGATAACGCACCTAAACACAAGTATTGCAAGGCGCAACGAGGCAAGGGAGGGGGAAAAAGAGGGAAGACCGAGACAACGATCCTACTAGGCCAGGTGACATTGAGATTGCGCAAGTACAGGGGAGGGGAGGGGGAACGGGTAAAGTGCGGGGGGAGGGGTAAAGTGTGGGGGGAAGGGGAGGAGGCAGTGCAGTACATAGGATAACAGTAAAATAGATAAAGAAAATAAGTAAAAGGGCGGTCAGATGGTGGTAAGTGCAAGGGTAAGTGCAGACACCAGTGCAGAGATTTCAGTCCTGGAGAGATACGATCCCTGGGCTTGAGGCCAAGGACAAGTCTCGCAGTCCTGTTTTGGATGAGTTGCAGAGGGCAGAGTAGAGGCAGGCAGATTTAGAAAAAGGCTGGTGCAGTAGTCTAGCCTAGAGAGAACCAAAGCTCTGGAGACTGAGTTTCTGGGCGAAGGAGAGGAAAGGAAGAATACCTCTGAGGAGGTGCAGCTGGTAGTGTGACTTCTTAGAGATGTCAGAGATGTGAGGAGAGAAGTAAAGTGTGGGGTCGGAGATTACCCTAAGGTTTTTAGCCTCACAGATGGGAGCAGGAAGAGTGCCAAGAGAGGCTGGCCAGAGAGTGACAGGAAAGGAGGGAGCAGGTGTGCCGATGAGGAGAATCTCGGTCTTACTGGCATTATGGTAGAGATCATTGGTGGCGCACCACTCCTGGATGGCGGACAGATGGCTAGAGATGAGAGAAGGAGAAGAGATGGCAGGAGGGAGCCTGAAAATGAGTGGAGTGTCATTCGCATAGCACTGAAAGTTGGGGCAGAGTGGCAACGCAGTGGGAAAAAACTGCCAGGTATTGTTTGAACAGCCACGGAGAGAGGTTAGACCCCTGGGGAACACCACAGATAGAGATAGAGGAGAGGAAGGACCCAAGTTGGACCTGGGAGGGTCAATCAGAGAGGAAGGAGGTCAGCCAAGCCAGGGCCTGATCGGTGATACCCAGTTTATCACAGAGATGGTTGAGCAGGATGGCATGGTTGACCGTGTCAAAGGCAGAAGAGAGATCAAGTGATGAGGACACAGGGGGTGTTGGAATCAAGGTTAGAGAGCAGGTCTTCACGGATGTTCAGGAGAGCAGTTTCTGTGCTTCTGGAAGCTCTGAAGCCAGACTGATGGTCATAGAGACAACCAACAGATTCAGTGTGACGATTAAGCTGGGAAATGGCCAGTTTATCCAGGAGCTTGCCAAGAAAAGGAGTGATGGAGATAGGACGATAGTTAGCCGGGCAGGAAGGGTCGGCAGAGGGTTTCTTAAAAAGAGGGTGCACAAGGGAGTGCTTCAGAGGGGAGGGGGGAAGACTCCAGTGGCGAAGGAGAGGTTGCCGAAATCAGCCAGAGCAGGAGCCAGGGTCGGGCCGTGCAGAGGGCCTGGGAGGGGACAGGAGAGGTAGAGACTGCAGCAGGATTGGCCAGCTCCTTGCAGATTTTAAAGATTTCGGCAGAGTTGTTAGATGCCGCGGAGACGCAGATTTGGATGTGGACTCTTTTCTTGGTGCAGACAGAAAGCCGCTATTGCCTTTGGAATAGGCGGCAGGCCAGTCTGTCGGAGGATGTACAGGAAGCACGCCTTTTCCGCACTTGCGCTTAAGGGTGACATGGTCCGAGTCCTACCAAGAGTTGCACTTGGCTTTGGGTTTCAAGCGGATCCTCATGACCGGGGCAAGAACATCGAGCGTATCAGATATAGCACAGTGGACATGGAAAGGGCTGCGTCAGGGTGTGTCAGCCAAGGAGGGAGGGAAGAAAGCCTCAACTGACACACGCTTCATGGGTAGGTGGCAGTGCTGGAGTTGGCTTGGCCTGAGGGGTAGAGAGGGAGGAAAGGAGAAAGTGATCACTCCAGGAAAGAGGAGTGATGAGAGGGATCAAAAGGGGATATATGAGAGAGAGAGAGAGAGAGAGGGAGAGAGGGAGAGAGAGAGAGAGAGAGAGAGAGAAACGAACCTGCAGACGAGGCATTCAAAAATTCAAAAGAGGAGTAGGCCCACGTAGGAATGACGGAAGCAGGAATCCATTCAGGGAAGATCAGGGCTATAACCCCTCTGGAGCGGTTGGATCTGGGCAAGGAGTGGATCTTGTAGCCATCAGGGAGGAGAGTGTCAAAGCTTGTGACAGAGCTGGCCGTGAACCATGCCTCAGTGAGGCCGAGGACATCGAGGTCAAGTTCCTCCAGGAGATGGCACATGTTAGGAGTGTTTGACAGCTGAGCGAGAGTTTAGAGTGACAATATGGAGAAGCTTGCCGTCCTCCAAAGACTTCCGGAGAGAGGTACAATTCAGAGGTACGCCCTACGGAGGTGTGGAAGCAGCCCGAGGGGGTGGGGGGCGTAGGAGGAAGGAGGCGAGGGCAACACAGCCAAGGAGGAGACAGCAGGGGGAGGCGAGGAAGCTGTGGAGGAAAGAGGGGACAGCAGGAGAATAAAGGAAATTGATTAGGCGCGGGAAAAGTCTATCAAAGTGGAGAAGGTTGGCTTGAAGACCTTGGACCAGGACGGTACCATTAAGTTTACATTAATGATGACATTAGAGGAGTAAGGAGGCCAAAAGGGACTCCCACCGGGTGCCACCATTAATAGGAGAGGAAGAGAAGGGAGAGAGCACAAAGACCATATGCAGAGTCCATAGGTCTGGCGAGAGAACAACAAAGAGGATGTCGGTGAAAGTTTTCCTGGAGGTGGCACTGGTATAGATGTCAGTGATTGGGAGGCCTGGGTTGGAGACCAGGATGTCCTTTTTAAACTTCTTCCTACCCGATTTAGTGAGGAGAGCAGGATAGTCGATACAGAAGCAGTTAGAAAAGATAGGAGAGACAGAAAGCACCATAGAGCAGGTGGGGAGAGAAGAGGAGGGGGTTGGGAAGGGGCAGGGGAGATCATTAGGGAAGGGCACAGGGCAGGGTGCAAGCAGACGTGGCGAGAGAGACGAGACAAGGTGACAATTGTACAAGACGACAGGCACTTCAAACTATTTTCACAATGCAATTTTAAAACAGGAGAAAAACACACCTAGGTTTGAGAGTCCTGAATAGTGGGGAAAAGGCCTAGGTTTCAGAATGCAATTTTAAAACAGGAGAAAAACACGCCCAAGTTTGAGAGTCTTCTATATCGACAGGTCAGCAGGGTAGAGTGAAGTTATATCCAGAACCAGGGCCTCTCCTACCTTCCTTAGTCGCTGCTGGTTGACGGCTGGCCACTGGCGCCCCCTGCGGACACCTGCAGACACTAGCTGGCCCCGCCTCTGTTGGACCCGCCCTATTCCTATGGGCCCTTAGCTGCAAGGGATGCCGGGCAGGTGGCTGCCCTGGGAGGTCAATTTAGACCACAGAAACACCAATCACAGGAGGTGGGATGGCTGGGAGGCGGGACATGGATGGAAGCCGAGAGTATGGAAGGGGTAAAAATACAGCAACGCTGCACATATGGCCTGGGGGGCTCAGATAGTAAAATAGTCACCAGATTCTGGAAGGACCACGAGGGTCAGTGACGCAACACACACACTCCTAGCAAGCACGAGAAAAGAGCTGCACACAACACGACCTAGCGACCAGGACAGGAAACAAACAAACACCAATCACGGGAGGAGGGAGGACTGGGAGGCAGGAGGAAGGAGGGGAATGGAAGCCGAGAGTATGGAAGGGGTAAAAATACAGCAACGCTGCACACATGGTCTGGGCGGCTCAGATGGTAAAATAGTCACAAAGGTCAGTGGCACAACTGTAACGCTCACCTGGCTTCCACGGAGGCGCTGACCTGGTCTGGATTGCTGTGACCTCTTCAAGAGTGATGCGCAGGATTCGAAACACCGACTGAACTGGACCCCCAAATCTGGCTTGTCTGGCCCGTAGAAAAATCTTTCTGTAGGTGGAGAAAGGGGATTAACTGACTGCAGAGTATTGCGATTGCTTCCCACCTCCCCTTTGCTCTTCTCTGACCACCTCCGAAATCCCCAATCAAGGCTAACCTTAATGTTTGAATGGATGAGCTCTCCATCCTGCTTCTGGTGCAGGGGCGCGTATTTGACCAGTTACTTCACTGGTTTCGGAAGGCGAAATGCCGTAAGTATGCAGTTTCAAAAGTTCCAGAGTAGAGTCTTCTCTTTGTTTGCTTTTCTTAACCTGCGATCTGTCCTTATTTTCAGGTGCAGAGTGGAAGTGATGCTTCGAGGGATATTGCCGGAGATAAACTCAGGTGAGTTTGTGATAAAATGATCCCTTTAAATGTCTTTGAATCCCTCTAGTAATGTCTTTCTTTTTTCCCCTTAGGGGCTGGGGTGCGGTACCAGGCCAAGAAGTGGCGCCGACCCGAAATGAGGAGTGGTTCCGTCAAATATGGCCAGGTAAGTCTTGTGACGGAAAATCAGGCTTTCCTCATGTGTTCCTCCTGCTCACCTTTTGTCTCTTCTTCTCCCCTGCAGGTGCAGAGATGTGGCGGAATGCCCAGAAGGTCGCGGTGGATAGTGAAGAGCCCACGAGGCAGGCGAGTGATGCGCGGCGCTGCTACAAGTAGCGCGATGCTTTTAAAGAATGTCTATCTTCAGGATCGCTGGCGTGATGATTCCGGAGACAGGTAGGAAATTAGATTAAGTTCTTGGTTTTCACCTTTTCTCTTCCCTTCCTTCCTTTCAGGTATCCCAAGATCGAGGCGGGCGTGGCTTGAGGCAAGATGCAGGAGCAGGCACAGTGAGCGTTCAGCTGCTAGAGGCAGAGCAACGCGAAGCACGTGTGGCAGTCCGGGCGTGGTTTAAATAGCCTTGGAAGTTGTTCCAGGTAAGTATTCTTCCACGGTCCCACCCAAGTAAAATAGTTCCTTTGATAAAATAGTCCCTCCTAAGCCTCATTTGGCTTGAGGCTTCATGCAGCATGGTCTGCGTCAGGAAAGTGCACCAAACACCCTCTTTTATGAGCCTGGCGCCTATGGCGCCAGGACTGATGTCCAACATGAGCCTGGCGCCAAAGGCGCCAAGACAAAGTCCAAAGAGCCCCTATTAGGGGCCGCTGGGCTTTTACCCGAGGGCATGATGCCTGCTCCCGGGGGTGCTGGGCCTGTCCTGGTGCTCCGGGGGTAGGCATCATGACAACAACACACACTCACTCACTCACCTAGCCAGCAGGAGAAAAGATGGCTCTACCTGCCGTATCGATGTGTGCGATTGTGGTTTTCGTCAGGTCTTGTGCCACTATCTTGGCCTCAGCCAAGCCGGCCTTGAATGAGGCTTGTTTGTGGGTGGGCAGGAAGTCAGTGATTTCCCGCCATTGCCTTTGATGCGCCGCAGCCAATATGGTGTTGGCATTGGCTTGCTTGAGGTGAAGTCCTGCGTTATTAGAGTACACCTTTTTGCCATATACCTCTAGGACCTTCTCCTACTTGCCCAACAATGCTGATGTGGATGTGTTTATTGGACTGTGTCCGGAGACCTTGCCCTGACTAGCCAGTCATCCAGATGTGGGTAGATGTGGTGACCCTGTGCCCAGAGTAGGGCTGCCACTGCGTTCAGTCTTGCCTGGGAGCCGAATTCAGGACAAAGGGTAGAACCTTGTATTGGAAATGAAAACCCATAATCCTGAACCTCATGATGGGGTTGCCAGATCGGGACGTTTAGGTAGGCATACTTCAAAACCAGGGAGCACATCCAGTCTCCCACACACAATGTCTCCGCTATAAGCACTGGGGTAACCATCTTGAACTTTTGGAGAGGAAGGAAAACGATCAAGGTGGAAAGGTCCAATACAATTCTCAAGCCCACCCGGTTCTTTCGGGGTATTGCGAAAATCTGTGAATAGAAGCACAGGCCTCGGATGGCTGGGACTCCCTCCACTGCCTAACTCTCTACGAGCGAGTGAATTTCCACCAACAGAGTTACTGCACCAATCTGTGGGATTAGAGGGGAGGAGAGAGGAGCAGTAGGGATAGGTAGCCGGAAGCCCGTAGATACTACTGAGAGGATCCATGGGTCCGTGAACCTTGTCGGCCAGTGGTGAGCATGAAGGGCAAGCCTGTCCCCCACCTGAGACTCGCTGGTTCTCAGGAGGGAGACTCAAAAAAGCCCTTGTGCGCCACCTTGTGCTGTTTGCGCCTGTGCTGGCACAGGGGGTATGTCCGGATGTCTGGACTGTCTCTCTTTGAAGCCCCTGAAGCCTCCGAAGGACCGACCCATGTCTGAGCGCTGGTTTGCCTGGCTATATGCCTTGGGGGTGGGCTTGGTGAGGATCGATAAGAAGAATAGTTCACAGACTGCATAGTCCTTATCATTCTGGACATCAGGGTTGAACTTAAGTCACCTTGAGCCAGGCTGTCCTGCTGATGTCGGTATTAATGCAGATGGCGTAACCTGATGTATCAATGTGAGCCACCGTGGACTCATGTCCTGTGCCACTATTTTGGCTTCTGCCAGCCCAGCCTTGAAGCAAGCCTGGCTCTGTACAGGGAGTTCAGGTAGAAAGTCGGCGATCTCTCACCAGAGCCACTGGTTGACCGCCGCCAGCATGGCATCCGCATTGGACTGGTGCAGATGGAGAGTAGTGTTGGATTAGATCTTTCCGAACGCCTCCAGGATCTTCTCCTCCTTACCCAGGAATGCAGAGGCTGATGTAGCTGAGGACAATTGCGGCTTAGAGTAGAGTGATGCTGACGCAATCACTGAAGTGTGGTTGGGGTGTGCCGACAGTAAGAGGGGGGGGGGGGGGTCCCCTTCCATTTGCCTAAATTTGGTGCTGAGATGCGGGTTGGTAGGCTGAGTAGAATGAGGCTTGAGACATTCTTTTTTGGCAAGCGCCACAATGTCCTTTTGCATTGGGATTCCCGTTCTAGCTGTGGGGCGTAGGGAGAACGTCTGCCAAAATCCCCCGCCTCTGGTTGCTCCACCTGTAGCTGTGGGATCCCAAAATATTCAGCCAGTCCAGCCAGCCGTTCATGAAAGGCTTCGACTGATGGAATGTCGGGGTCCTCCTCCTCAACATCTGTGTCGACCATTGCGTCTTGCTGGTCCGGTGCAGCCAGAGGAGTGCTGGGCACAGGAAGCTGTAGCATACTGATGATCAGCGCCGGAGGGGCGACGTGTATCTGCCCAGCGAGGTAGAAGGGTACGCGGTGGGCCAAGTGCCCAGCGTTGAACAGTCGCACCTGGAGACTCGGTCCCCTAACTGGTGCCCAAACGGGGATGAAGTCAGGCGAGACGCCATTTTGTTTTGCTGCATGCCACATGCCTGCGTCATGGTACTCACTGCGCTGGGTCCGGCTTCCTCCAGTACACGGAGGTTGCAGCCTACCCTGCACCTCAAGACAGGCCTGGTAGGCGGAGTGCCCTCAGCTGTAGTGCTGCGTAAAGGCGCCCCCTCAGATATCAGAGGGTGTTAGGGCGTAACCCCTTGGGTTGAGGCCCAGTAACAGAACCTTGCAGTCCCCTCAGCGGAGTCACCGGCAGGATCTCGTGACCCCTCGGCCGGTAGCTGAAGCAGCCTCGGTACTCGTGCTGGTAATAGGACCACCTAGGTCCCTCCCGCTCGTGCGCTTCCTGGGGAAGGAGTCGCCTTTGCGGGGTGCGAAGGAGAACAGTGCACCTAACTTGGGCCTGGCGTTCTGCTTCACGAAATCCTTTAGGTCCTCTGGAGGCGGCCTACCGAAGAGCTCTCTCCACCTGGCCAATCTGTTCTTGAGTGCACGCAGTGTCAGCGCATCGCACGCGGTACAACATTGCCAGCCGTGGTCGGGACCAAGGCGGCAGAGGGCGTGGGGGTCAGATGTCGGGAAGGGACCCTCGCAAGCTGGACACCTGCTGAAGCCTGCCGTCGTCATGCGCCGTGGAGGAGGGTGGTGCCAGAGGACAGATTGGTACCTGATTGAAAAAGAAGTATTTCTCCAGGGAAGAGCATGTGGAATTACTAGGCCGGAGGCCTAACCCAGGAGCGCTGGTGAAAGTGGTCCGTTCCCATCCACGCAGAAAAGAGGACTGGGGAGTGGCGCCGGTGGGCGGAGTCAGAGGAGCGCATGCTCCCAGTGGCGCTCCTCCACGCGCATCTAAATTTAAAGGGGATGATGATTTTTCTGGTGAAAAAGGCCCTGTCTCCCATCCCTAGCGAGGAACGCACATACGCACATACAGTATTGAGGAAAGGGGACAGGACATAGGGGTAAATGGTATACTTGCCTTCTTGGTTTTCCTTCTCACATACTCCTGTATGTGGTCTGGTGGAGACCTGGCAAACAGCTCCCTCCACCACGCCAGCTGATTAATTAGGGACCAGGGAATAAGTGCGTTCCACGTCGAGCATCATGCCCATCCGTTGTCTTCATCAAGGTAGAGGGCATGCAGATCAGAAGTGGGAAACGAACTGTCGCAAGACTAGCACCTACTGAAGGCCGCCGCGGGTGACAATTGTGGGGGACAGGTAGGACACCCATGGACGGTGTCCTGCAAAAATTAAAGGATAGGTAAATCTATAAAATGTTAATGAAAGAGGAAAAAACGGGTGAAATTACAGCCCACAAGGACTCAACCACAAGCGCTGCTGAAGTTGGTCCACTCCCGTCGACGCGGAAAAGAGGACGGGGATCTGGTGCCAGTGGGCAGGGGTCAAGGGAGCGCCTGCTCCGATGGCCACACCAAACTAAATTTAAAGGAAGAGACATTTTTTTCTGGTGAAAAAGGCTCTGTTTCATTCCTAGTGAGCAACGCCCATAACGGATGGAGGAAAGGGGATGGGACATAGGAGTATTTGGGGTGATGCAGATTTTGTCCTCCCAACTTATTTCTACTTGGGACTAGTTTGCGGCTATGAACTATTGCAGGGGCTGCATGTGAAGCCTGCAGTTGGGTGTGAGTGGAATGCACAACGACATGCACTGGCACACTGAGGCATAATGTTTGGGTTTGAACGCTGGAATCAGCAAGGTTAATGTGTTTATCCACTGAATTGAGTAACACGCCATCTGCTCCTCTGGGGAAAAGTGTGCCCCCAGAAATACCAAGTTCTTGGATGGCTGAAGAGAAGATTTTTTTTTGTAGTTTGAGAATCCTAAGCTAAGCAGTGTCCCTCCTGTTTCCGACATGGCGTGTTGGGCCTTGGATAATGTTGGCGCCCTCACAAGCCAGTCGTCTAAGTACGGATAGACACACTGACCTTTTCTGCAAAGGCTTACCGCAATGGGCGCTAGGCATTTAGTAAAGGTTCACAGGGCTGACTTTAGGCCGAACGGCAGTACCCGGAACTGGTAGTGGGTGTTGCAGACTAAGAATCTTAGATACTTCCTGCGTTTGGCGTGGATTTGGATGTAGGACTACGCATCTTGTAGGTCTAGGAATCCTAGGAAGTCATGTTGTTGAATGGCCTTGATTACTTATTGTACCTTTACCATTTGTCTTTTGGTTAATTTGTTGAGACTGGTCAGGTCCAGTATTGGACGCCTCTTGCCGTCTGGCTTTTTATTTTTTTAAACTACAAAGTTCTGCGAGTACACTCCTCACCCTGTGTCTTGTCACCTTTACTATTGCCTTTATCCGTAGCATGTGTTTGACTTCTTGAAGGACCTTTAGATGTCCTTGTGTGCGTGGAATGGGTGGTATGTTGGGGGCTGTTTTGTGAATTCCAGCAGGTGGCCATAGATAATTGCTTGCAGGACCCACCTGTCTGTAGTTATGTGGTGCCACTGACGAACGTACATTGGAAATATTTCCCCCCCACTTGGCCTGCATCGGGGGCATAGTCACGGCAACTGTTTCCTCGTCTTCCCGTTTGAGGGTGTGTTATTTGCTTGCTTCTTTGCACTTGGCGAAAATACTTTGATTTCTTGTAGCCATGGAATTACTTTTTGTATCCTTGCGAGTAATATGTATGTACCCCTTCAGTAAGATACACTACCTCTATATGAGGAGGTGGAGTTGTTCCCTCCTGAGGCTCCTTTAAAGGGCCGAAAAGTCATTCTACTTTGCAGGCTGGTGAGTGATCGGCTGTATCAGTATCAGCTTTTATCACCTTCAGTGCATCATCTATCTTTGGGCCAAACAGATTGTCTCCCTCAAAGGGCATGTCTATTACCTTTTGCTGCACCTCAGGCCTAAAATCCATACACCGCACTAGCCCTGCCTTGTCATCAATACTCCATTTCTGATTTCTTTAAAGCTGGTTTTGATTAGATCTACCGCTATATCAATGTTGTGGTTGTCCACTTCTTCCCCCGCACGTCATTTTGCCATTGCCTATTTCTTTTTATCTTCTGGTAGGTGTTCCAGCAATGAAGCAACTCTGTGCCACATTTCACAGTCGTAGCGTGACATAGCCAGTGAGTTAACCACTTTCACTGTTCTTGCCCAGATAGTTACAACTTTTTCCCCCAGAGGCATCTGATTTTCGGCCTTCATTCTCTGGCGGCACGGTGCATTTTTGTGCAAGTGGGCTTTCCTACTTGCTGCCGCTGACACCACGGATTCAGGCATAAGCTGGGAAGTGAGGCATTTAGATGTGGAGTCTGGTGCTTTAAACTTCTTTTCCCTGCCTTTAACTGCAGGTTCTGTGAACGGGTGCTTTAGGGTGCGTAACCCTATTTCACACATGTGGTCCAATACTGGGTTGGACACCACAGACTTCCCTTTCTTACTCCTGTGGTCAAATAGGAAGCATTCTTTATTCTCCTCTGTTGGGATTAGGCTAAATTCCTGGCAGGCCTAAGAGATGGTGGCATGAAACGCTCCTAGGTCGTCCGGCGATAAAGGGTTGGGCATTTCTTCCTATGGATCGTCTGCTGGGGTGTCTGTATCCCAATCAGTGTTAGTGGGGGACAGCGTCGTGGTGGAGTCGCGTCTTGTGAGTGGTCTGTTTCTGTATCGCCCAACTCTTGTTCTTGGTCCATGATGGCGGGCAAGAGTTGAGGTACAATTGCTGGCCTTGGTAGCAGTATGGATCTGGGAGGCATATGTTATGCCCGGTCTACCTGCTTACACTTAGCATTTTGATGTTGGCGCCCCCCCACCTGACCTGTGCGTTGACCTTAACTCCGTAGGTGAAGTTGGACGGGAGGGTAATCTGGACCTAGTTGTTGACACCTGTCTGGATAGCGACCGTGACGTAAGCTTGGACTGTGGTCTTGACCCTGCAGATGGCCAGATTAGGGACCAGAGTGGTCGACGTTCTTCAGTAGGTTGACATGCATACTACTGCTCTGGCTGGGCAGGCGGCAGTCTAGTCTGCAATTGTGATAGCACCGCTTTTAAGGATAAGAGGACAGCTGGGTGCCGCTGATGTGGTCTGGGAACGTGGGTGGCTACACACTGACTCCTCTCAGTCTGAAAATTGAAGGGGGCCCGCCTGCTGGGCCTCGAAATCTGAATTAATCTCATGCTGCAAGATGTCTTCTGGCATTACGTCAGAGTAGACGATTGGTGAAACGGTTTAGGTAAATACTTGTACTTGTGCACCCTGTACCCGATAAGCCCCTGTGTTAGGGACAGCCTTCTGCCTGCTTGGCTGCGCTTTGTGCATTGGTTGGGGTCGTGCCCGGCGATTTGGTCCGGGTTGGTAATTCTTCTCCCCGCTGTTGTAGGGTTTTGTCCCCCAACTGTCTGGCTGACTACATGTCCACAGACGGTGGCATCGCAGGACTCCTCCCTTGCAATGGACGACGTGTGTGAGGTTTTTGCTCCAGTCAACAAGGTTGTTTGCTTGGATCTTGCTAGTTGACAGCTGACTGTTGGAGGCGGGGGTTGGTTTCATGTTCTCCCTTGGCTTAGTCAAGCTTGTGGCTGATGCATGTGCCGTCGACAAGCTTGCAGACAAGGGGTTCCTAGTCGACGGTCTCTCTGCCAAAGGGATTTTGGTCATCCAGCAGGTCGTAGACGGGCTCTTGGTAGAGGTGGTCCGTGTCATCGCGAGTGCGATCAACGGTCACTTTGCTGCAGGTGTTTTGGTTGACGAGCATGCGGTCGATGGGTCTGTGGACGAGGAGTGGGTTGCCGTGCTTGTGGGCGCTGTTCACGCGGTTGATGAGCGGGAGGTCGACAAGGGAATGGTGCATTTACCAGACGACGAAGGCCTTGACACCTCCTGCACCGGTTGTTTAAGGTTCATGGCCATGATGACGTTTATGTTTTAGGAAACCTTTCCTCTGATTTGGCCCTTTTTGAAGGGGATCTCTTCCCCTTAGGCACAGCCATACTTTTAGTGGATTGATTCTGAAGGTGGGTAAGGACCAACACTAGGCGCTGGTACCGGTCTTTGAGGGGTTTGGTGCTAAATACTTTACATATTTAAACAATCCTCAGCTGAGTGATTGGGATAAAGGCAATAAATCCACTCACCGTGCCTGTCGACTGCAAAGACGTTTTTGGGGCTGCAGGACTTGACAACCTTTTTGCCTTCTCCTTATCCATTTCTTGAGATGACTTCCGTCCTGAGATGACGTCTTCCCTTGAGATTACTTCTTTTCATGTTGCGTATTCCTTTTCCTTTCATGGAAGTAGGCGTTTCTTGAAATAAAAAGGATTTCGCTTGAGGAGAAAGAACTCTAGGACTCCTTCCAGCGGGACATGCTGTTAAAATCTGACTAAGGGCTGGAGAGGAAGGAGGACCTGGCTACTCGATGTCCCATTTGCTTAGTCTTATTGTAATCCATCCTTTTGGGACCCATGCACTTTCTTCCCCTCACTCTGGCCATCCTCTATGGGCTCTCCCCAGTCTCCTTCATCTGAAGCCAGAAACCTTGGAGTCATCTTCGACTCCTCCCTCTCCTTCCTCCCACACATTCAGGACATTGCCAAGAAGTCCCACTTTCAACTCTTCCTTCTCAAAGGAATTCTCCCTTTTCTCACTTTCCTCCAGAAGCTCAATGTTTCAAGAGCTCTGGTTCTCTCTAGCCTTGACTACTGCAATAGGCTTCTCTGGAATCTACCCTCTTCTTCACTACGACCCCTCCAGCTAATCCAGAATAGGGCAGCAAGACGTATCCTTAGCCTCAAGCCCAAGGACCACATCTCTCCTGCCCTAAAAACTCGTCACTGGATCCGGTTGCTGCAAGGCTCAAATTCAAATCCCTTTGCATCATCCATAAGGCCGTCTCTAGCCGGGGACCACGATATCTGCAACTTGCTGTTAATAAATACTCTCTCTAGACCTCTGGTACCAACTCTGTGTCAATTGTTTCGCTAAACAGAGGGCTGGAGGCTGATCTCTTTCCTCAGCTGGCTCCCTCTTCTGGAACAGCCTCCCCCTTCCTCTTGAGCTGGATCTCTTCAAATTCCAGAAACTCCTCAAGACTTTCCTTTTCACCTCCTCCTTCCCTACTTCCCTCCTCTGCTAATCTCAAAGTTGCTGAGATTGGTGACCAGGGCCCTTATGCGTCTTCTGGGCCCTGGTCTCCTACACCCAAATCGCCTTTCAGCCTCCGACCCGCCCACAGAACTTGCCTTCGCAACCATTGGCCTACGCCACTCTAGGCCTGCACTTACCTATTTATTGCTGCTGAACGCTCCCTAGCACTTCCTTCATTGGGCACTTACATCTGCTGCTCACTCACAAGCATGGACACTCCAGCACTCAGCCCACACTCCCTCTTCCCCTCTCCTTTCTCTGCACTTGCACGCTCTCAATGCTCACAAGGCCTAGTAAGTCTGTCTTTATCCTCCAGTGTATTGTTTCAATCCCACGTTTCCTCCCTGCTGCCTTGTGGGCGCTTTAAAACACAATTTACTTGCTGTATAAGAGCCTAACAAATGCACAATAAGGAACAAGTTACTTACCTGTAACTGTTATTCTCCAGCATGGGTCTGGCATGGATTCACATGCTCATGAATATTCCCCGTCCGGCTGGGAATCCTCGGTAAAGAAAAAACAGTATCAATTTCGTTTCTGATCTGTCTTTCTTAGTAGTAACCAATCACTGATCTCTGGGTCATACTGCCCCCAGCCAATGACTACCCTCTCCCTAAGCCCCGCCTCTGGCAGCCATCCTCGGATTTGGTAGCACCCCAAGTGGCAGTATGACCAAGTGAAGAGCCGCAGAGGGGTAGGTGGGAGGGTTCGCATGTGAATCCATGCCAGACCCATGCTGGAGAACAACAGTTACAGGTAAGTAACTTGTTCCTTCTCCAGCATGGGGTCTGGCATGGATTCACATGCTCATGAATAAAAGAATACATAGCAGTACACACATGCACAACCACGGGAGGTGGCAAAGGCTCAACATTAAGCATTACATCCAAAACTCAACATTAAGCAATTCTTACCTCCTCACCAGGCTCACCTTAGGCGAAAAGGTTGCACAGCACTGCTTGGCCGACCCTGGACTCCTCCCTGGAGTCCCGATCGACGCAGTAGAATCTTGTGAAGGTGTGCGTCAACCTCCACGTAGCAGCCCTGCAGATGTCCAGCAGGGGCACACCAGACAGGAACGCTGTGGTAGCAGCAATCGCTCTGGTCGAATGGGCTCTCGCACGGCAGAATGGAAGTCTTCGAGAGAGCCTTCCCCGATTCACAGACTTAAAGTTCACAAACAGTTGTGACGTCTTACGAAAACTCTTCGTGCGGTCCACGTAGAACTTCAGCGCTCTAGCTACATCCAGCGAGTGCAAAGTCCTCTCGGCCGGCGTCGAAGGCGACGGGAAGAAAACTGGCAACACCAAGGGCTCGTTGAGGTGGAAGTCCGACAGCACCTTGGGCATAAAGGAGGGGTGCGTCCTCAGCACCACCCTTGTGTCATGAAAAGTCAATTATGGAGGCTTGCAAGATAGGGCCTGGATATCTCCCACTCGTCGTGCGGAGGTGATGGCCACGAGAAACGCTGTCTTCCATGACAGGAACTTCAAAGGCGCCGAATGCATAGGCTCGAAAGGGGGCCCCCCCCATGAGCCTGGTCAGCACCACATTAAGCTCCCAGGGCGGGGCAGGAGCCTTCACCGGCGGGAATGATCGGAATAGTCCCTTCATGAATTCCTTCACCAGGCGATGAGACCACAAGGACGCCCGTCCCGTAGTCCTGGTATATCGGGAGATGGCAGCCAGATGTATTTTGATGGAGGCGTGAGCCAGTCCCGCTTTGGCCAGCGACAGTAGGTACGGCAGTACTTGAGGGGCCGTAATCCGCAGAGGGTTAATCTTCTGTGCACGGCACCAGACAGAGAACCTCTTCCATTTATGACCGTAACACTTGAGAGTTAAGGACGCCCTGGCTTTTGCAAGAACCTCTCTGCAATCAGCCGGTATATCGTACCCTCCAAACTCTAGTGCTGCAGGAGCCAGGCCTGCAAGTTCAGCGACTGTGGTTCGTGATGGAGAATGGCGCCTCCTTCTCTGGAGAGAAGATCCGCATCCGCCGGCAGCTTGACTGGTGGGGACGTTGACAAGTCCAGAAGGTCCGGGAACCAGATCTGCCTCGGCCACGCCGGTGCGACGAGGATCATCCTGCACCTGGACTTCTTGAGCTGGTTGATAAGGCGGAGCGGCAACGGAGGGAACGCGTATAGAAACAGGCCGTCCCAGGGGAACGAGAAAGCATCGCCCATGCTCCTCGGCTGTGGGAACCTGCTGGCGAACCTCTGGCACTTGGAGTTCGTCGCCGTCGCGAACAGGTCGATCTGGGGTTTGCCCCATCGTTGGAAGAGCCGATCCACTTGATCCTGTCGCAGTTCCCACTCGTGGCAATGAGCGCAGCTCCCTGCTGAGTGAGTCGGCAATGGTGTTTTTTATTCCTGCCAAGTGGAAGGGAATCAGAAACAACATCCCCTGGGCGATGGCCCAGTGCCACAGATCCTGGGCCTCCTTGGATAGGGCTGGGGATCTGGTGCCCCCTTGCTTCCGTATGTAGAACATCATGGTGGTGTTGTCGGTGAAGATCCTCACCACTTTGTCCTTGAGGGACGGAAGGAATGACTTGAGAGCCCAGAACACTGCTCGGAGCTCCAGAATGTTGATATGGAGAGACCTCTCCTCCGGGAGCCAAAGGCCTCTTGCGTGGAGATCTCCGGTGTGGGGCCCCCAATCCTCCAGAGAGGCGTCCGTCGTCCCGGTCTCCTGAAACGCCGGGGTTTGAAAGTCCGTGCCTGTAGTGAGGTGAGCACGGGTGCCCCACCATAGGATCACCAGACGGAACTCCTCGTCGAGAGGGATCCTGTCCTCGAAGCAGCCCGTCGCCTGAAACCAGCAGGCGTCGAGGAACTCCTGTAGCGGACGCATCCGAAGTCTGCAAAGGGGTACAAGGTAGATGCATGAGGACATCATCCCGAGAAGGGACTTGATGGACCACAGCCTGGCCACGTCCGTGGCTAACAGGCGCCGCACCTTGCCCAGGATGGTCTTGGTCCTCTCCTCTGAAGGGGAGGCCAATTGCCCCACTGTATCGAGCTTCGCTCCCAGAAAGAGTGCTACTTGCGATGGAACCAGGTGGGATTTGGGGTAGTTGATGGCGAACCCCAGCTCCGTGAGTAACCGGACGGTCCTCACCGTATGTTCGACAGCGAGTTCCCTTGTCGTTGCCCGGATAAGCCAGTCGTCCAGGTAGGGGTAGACGTGGAATCCCTGCAGGCGCAGCCGCGCCGCCACTGGTGCCAGGCACTTGGTGAAAACCCTGGGTGCCGACTTTAATCCGAACGGTAGGGCTCTGAATTGGTAGTGGCGTCCCTGAACCACGAACCAGAGGAACTTCCTGTGCCTTTTTAGAATGGGGATGTGGAAGTAAGCATCCTCCAGGTCCAATGACGATAGGAAGTCGCCTTCCTCCCGCTGTCCCAGGACGTGCTGAAGGGTGACCATCCTGAATTTCTGCGCCTTGATGCATTTGTTTAACCGACGCAGGTCCAGGATGGGGCGCCAACTGCCTGTCTTCTTTCTGACGAGGAAGTACCTCGAGTACACTCCGGAGCCCCGGAGTCTTCTGGGGACGAGCTCGATGGCACCTTTCTTGAGCATCGCCTTTACCTCCAACAGCAGTTGAGGGACGTGATTCTCCTTCCTGGCCACGGGAGGAATGCGAGGGCACTTCTTTTGGATTCCAGCGAGTGCCCGTTGGCCAGGGTGTCCAACACCCAACGGTCAGTGGAGATGGACTCCATCACGCTGACGAACCTCGTCAGCCGGCCTCCCACCGGGGTGCTTGGGTGGGGGCCCGACAACACAGCCGGGTCAGTCTTGCTTGGAGGCAGCCTTGCCGCCGTCGGCGGGATCCCCCTTGCTTGCCGCGACCTCTGTAGGCCTCCTGGGAAGAGGAGCGGGCCGCCTGGCGGTAGGTGGAGGAGCCACCGCTGGATCCTTTGGAGGCACCCCGTCTGCCTCCGGAGCTCCAAAAGGGCCGTCGCTGTTGAAGCACCCCAAGGGCCCGGGCCGTCTCCGTGTCCGTGTCCGTCTTGATGGCCTGTAGAGACTCGTCCACCGCCTTACCAAAAAGTTTGTTGCCGTCGAACGGCATGTCGAACACTCTGGTCTGGACGTCCTGGCGAAAGTCTGTCGCCTTGAGCTATCCTTGTCGTCGGAGGCAAACTCAGTTAACCAGTTGGCGAAATCCGGTATCGGCAATGTCCGTTGCCACCGTTATGGCGTGATCCGACGCCACCTCGCCTTCCTGCAGAATTTCTAGGGCCTCCACCCTCTTGTCGTCAGGTAGGAAGTCTAGCAAGGGAGCTAGCTTGAACCAGAGCTCCCTGTCGTAGCAGGCCACGATCGCTAAGGCATTGGCCGCCTTAATCGTCGTCGCCGCCGACGAGATGACTCGTCCCATGGAGTCCAACTTCTTGCCCTCGCTGTCCGGCGGGGAAGTGGAAGTTGAAGCCGCCGCACCCGCTGCCTTCTTCTTAGCTGCTGCCGAGACGACAGAGTCCGGCGTGGGCTGGGCCCTGAGGCACAAGGGGGCGGCATCGGAGACTCGGTACTTCCTTCTCGTACCTGTCCTTCTTGGCGGGTGTCGTGGAAGGGTCCTTGAGGACAGCAAGCCCCTCGTCCCAGATGTCGTCGAGCAAAGGCACCGTGAGGACCGTCTTCCTCTTGGCCTCTCGTCGTTGGTACAGAAACCCCTCCTTTTTCTGTTCTTCAGGGCATAGCTGGAAGAGCTTGGATTCCCTCGTTATCATGGTGTGGAAAGAGCCAATTTCGTCGGCTGGAGAAGCCCGCGGGGGGGGTGATGACGGGATGTCCGCTGTGTCATCGCCGCCGTCATCATCCGTCCCCGTCGCTGTATCCGTCGCCGTATCTTCTCAAGGGTCTGGCGAGGGGGATGAGAGGGTCCACAGGTCTCGCAGGCACGAAGGGCGGAGCGGGGTGGACTCTCCTCCGCTTGTTCGGAGGGCTTCCCGACGGGCCTGGTTCTGGATCCTCCGTCGGGGTCCGTGGTACTCTCGTCCTTATCTCGGTACATAAGAATTGGATTGCCAACAAAATGGCCGCCAAGCTATCCTGGGGCTCGGGTAATGGCTGCGACGGACGGGATGGCCGCTCCACTGGGCCCTCTTCGTCGTCATCGTCGCTATCTTCGATCACGTCAGCATGGACCGCCCCCTGGGATCGAACCTTCTCGAACCTCTCGTTGAGGCCTATGAACCTCTCGTTGAGGCCTATGGACCTTTCGTTGAGGCCCTTCTCGGTTTCCACCAGCTCCTCCTCAGAGGCTGATTCCGAGTCTGTAATGGCCACCGCCCGCCCCCCCCTCTTTTTCCACCGGGGAATTCACGGGGGTCTTAACGATGGGCTGGAAAGAGGATTCTCCGTTTCCACTGGCATAGTCTCAGCCGGCTTCGCCAGGGTCGCAGCGACCACTTCGATAGAGGCCTTTGCCGGCTGGATCAAAGCCCTCACCACCTTAGGTGCGTCCTGGGCCTTCGCCCGGGGGGGGGGGGGTGAGGAGGGTCAGCGGCTCGCTCCCCCTTCGAGATCGACCGGGTCCGCTCCAGGGGCTTACCCGGGTTCTCAGACTTCCTCTTCCCCGAACCAGCACGCTGGTTTGTGGTCGAACGTGTCAGGGAAGTAGTGCCCTGCCTGGCAGCCGAAGAGCCCGACCTTTCGGCGTTCCCGGTGCCCGCGGTGATTCGCCTTCTGTTGGGCCCCCGTCGCCGGGGCGCCCTCACAGGACTTAGAAGCCCGCTCAGACTTTTTCTTCGCCTTCTCACCTGCTGTGCCCTTCTCCAGTGAGGCGGTGAGGCGGGAACGACGATCTTGTTTGGTCCGTTGCGAAAGGTTCTTGCAGAACGCACAGTCCTTCTCCACGTGCCTCTTGTCCTCATGAAGGCAGTCGAGACTTTGCGAATGCTCGTCCTCCTTGAAAACGTTTTGCAATCCGCATCCAGGGCAGCACCTGAACAGCTTGGATCCGGGCGTCGAACTTCCCTTGTCCTGGGCCATGTCTGTTGAGGTAGGCCGCAGATCTTCTGGAATCCTCAAAGAAGTGTAAACTCGACGAAAACTTCACCCTTGAGGGGCATAGAAGAATTCCAAAACGGGTCCCCGTTGTCAGAAGTAGAAACAGTGGAGCTTGAGGCTCGATTAAACCGGAAAAATGATAAAATCTCCTGAAAAAGCGTGAAAACGCAGCAAAAAACTCGAGAGCTAAACCACGAGGACTCCCAACACTTGAGTGTGCGGTAAAAATCTGAGGATGGCTGCCAGAGGCGGGGCTTAGGGAGAGGGCAGTCATTGGCTGGGGGCAGTATGACCCAGAGATCAGTGATTGGTTGCTACTAAGAAAGACAGATCAGAAATAAAACATACTGATTTTTTCTTTACCGAGGATTCCCAGCCTGACGACGGGGAATATTCATGAGCATGTGAATCCATGCCAGACCCCATGCTGGAGAAATAAAATTAATACATTTGTATTACGGCTCACATTTATCCTATATAACTAATGCACCAGGTTAAAGCATTCATGAGAGAAAAATTTGAAATAAGTATCAGCTCTAAAAGATCTATAAAAAGATCCGAGATCCAAGAAGCTGATAAATGCAGAAATATTGTTCCCATGGATAAATGTGGCTGAGAACCATTTGACGGCACGAGATTTGCTATTCACTGCGATTGTCATGGTACAAACTCCCAAACCTCTGGAGCTTATGGGCCTACCCCAGTCACTGGCACCCTTAGGGGCTTATCAAGCCCCAAAAGTGTGTCCTAGGATTTCTCCGTTGGCACCAGGCTCATAACATGTGCTAATTGCGATGGGACTACATTCACAGCCTAATAGGGCTGAGCCTGTCTGTATACCCTGGATGTGGCTGAGTGACTACTTTACCTAAGATTGCAGGGTGTGACTGAGGGACTATTTTACCTGGAACTACTTACAAGGCTATTTGAGCCACACCCTAAAGGCAGAACACGCTTTGTGTTATTCTGCACTCCTGCAGCGTAACGCTCACCGTGTCTGCTCAGTACTCGAACTTCTACAGCAACACCCGTCCTGAGAGCCCGATCCAGCGGCACCCGAGAGAAAGAAAAGAAGAGAACAGGAGTTAGTACAGCAACAAAGGACTTACCTGCAGTATTCCATCCAATCGTCCGCGCCTTCAGCTGCTCTCCGGGCCGCCGCACCTGCAGAGAAGGTATCTGCATGGACACCCAATACTCACCCGGGGTCTGCATTCCCATCGCTGTCCTGGAGCCGCGCCTGCAGAAAAGGAAAAGAAACTGCAGGTTAGTCGCGCACAGAAAAGAAACTGCTGTACAGACATTCAGCGCCACTGAGCCGCGCAAATACTCACCTGCAGGAATTCTGCTCAGCATCAAAAAGTCTAATCTTCAAGAAAAGAGAAACACAGGTTAAAACTTGGACAATAAGGACATTAAGCACCTAAACCAAGCATCCATTGGCATACAGACTTACCTGCTTAATCCAGCTATTCAAAAACTCTGCAACAGCCCCGCAGGATCAGTGAAGGAACTTGGTCCTGGGAAAGACTCTGCTTACCGCGCCCCTGCTAGAGATTGCAGGACAGAGAGCCTACCAATAAGAATGTCAAGGCAAACGCCTCCGGGGGTGTTATCGAGGGAGAAGACGCAGGCAGGCATCACTCAAGCTGTGAAACGCCAGTGCAGACATCATTCGTGCAGCTACGTGCTACGCCCCCGTGGAGACCAGGTGAGCGCGACAGTGATCGCAGAACCCTACAAAAAAAATTCTAGCTTAGGCTAGGCTTTCAATGTACTAATGGGATAGGGAAGGAATATTGCCCAATAATAAAAAAACCTTTTTTGATTGTTTAACATCATGCATGTTTTAGACTTTATCAAAATTGTTACATTGGATGTTAGGACCCTGTATACCTCAATAGCTCACAATGTGGCTTTGATAAGTATTGATTTGACATACAGGGATGCCTCAGCTTAGTATTACACATGTACAAATGATCAAAGAATTTCTAGAATTCTTCCTCAGTAACAAGGTATTTCTCTTTAATTAACTTTACTACCAAGGTTCTTGTCAGTGGCACATTAAATGATCGGATACAGTTAGCCTTCAAAACGAACCGAGCGGGTTGAAACACATGTTGGCTGTCTTTATGAATTATGCGCTTATTTTCAAAATTAATTACTCACATTAATATGTCCTTTGTGCTTTAATTTTTCTCTCATGAATTTTTGACCCCGACACTTTAGGTGTATAGGATAAATGTAGTGTGACACAATCTTCCGGTGGATCAGGGCAATTTCCCACCTTTTCCTACCAACAAGCAGCAAGGTCTCCTAATCAGATACATACGATCAGGTGCAGTTTGAGTGTTGTTTCTTTCTTGGCCAGTTCTTGTTCTTTGTTATTTATATCACAAACACATTCAGCAAATTCGAGGCTTGACGATGGGGGGAGGTTGGAGGGGGGCATTAGTTCTTTCAAGTCTTTTAATCTATGCATATACCCTATGATGGGGAATTCAAAATTCCCAGATTTCATAGGCATGTTTTACAAACCAAAGTCTCGAAGCAATACTCATGGATGTCTGGGCCTTTTCTGCATTAGTTTCCAGGGATTCCTCCAATTCCTCATACAATCGTAAAACAGGTTCTACAGCAAATACTATTCTCATAGCACCAGCCTAGTCCTCGTCTATGCACAAGATAATGCTGTGCAGATGGGTTGTTCTATTTAAACAATACATTACTAAACTTAGCAGCCCAGCACTGGAGGTCTTAAAATACGGAAACGCATTTGAACTTTCAACAGGACAGTATAGTCATTATTAAATAGGTCAAGCATTCATCCACAAGAACATTTTAAGACTTTAAACGAAAGTGATTTTGCATATGAAAAATGAGGGCCATCATACTTGTCAGGATTAGTTATTACTAAATATTTTCACACTGTAGTCTCGAAAAAGCCCATCTCAAAAATTCCCCTTTCACTATTGCAGTGATTACGTTTTCCTTAGAAAGTTTGAAAACATATCTACGCTATTAAGAACAACTCACCACCTCACTTAAGATCAGCTAACGGGGTAACCCTTAAACAGCTTAAATGGGATAGATAGAACAAGTTACTTACCTGTAACTGTTCTCCAGCATGAGTCTGGCATGGATTCACATGCTCGTGAATATTCCCCGTCAGGCTGGGAATCCTTGGTAAAGAAAAAAATCAGTTTAATTTCCGAACGGTCTTTCTCCTAATACCCAATCACTGAGCTCTGGGTTATACTGCCCCCAGCCAATGACTGCCCTCTACCTAAACCCCTCCCCTGGCAGCCATCTTCAGATTTGGTAGCACGTAAAGTAGCAGTAGGACCAAGAGAAGAGCCATGGAGGGGTAGACAGGAGGGTTCACATGTGAATCCATGCCAGACCCATGCTGGAGACCAACAGTTACAGGTAAGTAACCTGTTCCTTCTCCAGCATCGGGTCAGGCATGGATTCACATGCTCATGAATAAAGAATACATAGCAGGACACACATGCACAACCACAGGAGGGGGCAAAGGCTCAACATAAGCATATCTTACCTCCTCACCAAGCTCACCTTCAAGCGAAAAGGTTGCGCAGCCCTGCTTGGCCAACTCTGGACTACTACCTGGAATCCCTGTCGAGGCAGTAGAATCTCGTGAAGGTGTACGTCGTCCTACACGTAGCAACCCTGCAGATATCCAGCAGGGGTACACCAGACAGGAACACCGTAGTTACAGAGATCGCTCTGGTCTAAAGGCCTCTCGGACGGCCAGGCTACGGTCGGTTTGCCAACCGGTGACAATGGGTGATGCAGCCGGAGAGCCACCTGGAAATGGAAGCCTTGGAGAGGGCCTTCCCATGGTTCACAGGGTCAAAGTTCACAAAGTTCTGACTTCTTCCGGAAACTCTTTGTGCGGTCCACATATAACCAGCGCTCTAGCCACATCCAGCAAGTGCAAAGTCCTCTCGGCTGGCGATGAAGGCGTCGGAATAAACACATGCAACACAAGGGCTCGTTTAGATGAAAGTCTGACGGCACCTTGGGCATGAAGGAGTGGTGCGTCCGCAGCACTACCCTTGTGTCGTGAAAAAGTCAAATAAGGTGGTTTACAGGACAGGGCCTGAATCTCACCCACTTGATGTGCAGATGTGATGCCACGAGGAATGCCGTCTTCCACGACATTTCAGTGGAACTCTCTGCATAGGTTAGAATGGAGGGCCCATGAGCCTAGTTAGTGCCACATTGAGTTCCCACGCCGGGGCTTGAGCCTTCACCGGCGGGAACGAACAAATCAGTCCCTTAACAAACTCCTTAACCAAACGGTAAGACCATAACAACGACCGTCCCGGAGATCTGGTGTAGCGGGAGATAGCTGCCAGATGAACTTTGATGGCAGCATGGGCCAGTCCTGCTTTGGCCAATGACAGCAAATACGGTAGCACCCGCAGAGCCGTGACTCGCAGAGGGTCGATCTTCTGTTTACGGCACCAAACGGCAAACCTCTTCCATTTATGTCTGTAGCATTTAAGAGTAGACGAGGCTCTGGCCTTGGCAAGCACCTCCTTGCATTCCGCGGGATGGTCTTAACCCTCAAGCTCTAATGCTGCAGGAGCCAGTCCTTCAGGTTCAGCGATCCTGGGTCGTGGTGCAGAATTGCGCCTCCTTCTCTGGCTAGAAGATCACCGGAAGTTTGACTGGAGGGGACGCTGACATGTCAAGAAGGTCCGGGTACCAGATCGGCCTTGGCCATGCGGTGCGACGGGGATCATCCGGCACCGGGACCGTGAGTTGATTAACTAGTCGAAGACGCAACGGCAATGGAGGGAATGCATACAGAAACAGACCGTCGCATGGGGATGAGAATGCGTCCCCCATACTCCCCGGCTGTGGAAACCTGCTGGCGAACCTCCGACACTTTGTGTTCATCGCTGTCGCAAATAGATCGATCTGGGGATTGCCCCCTCTGTGGAACAGGTGATCCACTTGGTCCTGCCGAAGCTCCCACTCATGACAAGAGCTCAGCTACCTGCTGAGCGAAACGGCGACTGTGTTCTTCACTCCTGCCAGATGAAACAGGATGAGAAACATCCCCTGGGTGACGGCCCAGTGCACAGGTCTTGCGCTTCTGTGGAGAGCGCCAGGGGTGCCCCCCTGCTTCCTGATGTAAAACATTGTGGTGGTATTGTCTGTGAAGACCCTCACCACCTTGCCCTTGAGGGACAAAAGGAATGACTTGAGGGCCCAGAACACTACCCGCAGCTCTAGGACATTGATGTGGAGAGCCCTCTCCTCCGGTAGCCACAAGCGTGGAGATGTCCGGTGTAGGCTCCACAGCCCTCCAGGGAAGCGTCTGTTGTGACCGTCTCCTAGTATGGGGGGGGCTCTGTTGAAGAGCAGCTCCTCCACCTCATCGCTTGATGGAACTCCTCATCGAGAACAATCTTGTCTGCGAAGCTTCCGGACACCTAGATCCACCGAGCGTCCAGGAATTCCTGAAAGGGTTGCATGCAGAGTCGGATCAGGTAAATGCACAACCACATCATGCCGAGCAGCAACTTGATGGTCCACACTGTGGCTGTCTTCAGTGCCAACAGCCGTTTCACCTTGCCCAGTATGGCTACTATCCTCTCTTCTGAGAGGGCTGCCAGGCAGGAGATCGTGTTGAGCCTGGGCCACAGGAATAGTGTGTTCTGCGATGGTATCAAGCAGGGTTTTGGATAGTTGACCGAGAACCCCAGATCTGTCAGCAGCCGGACTGTCCTCTCTATGTGTTAACGGCTACTTACCTGGACTTGGCGAGGGTGAGACAGTCGTTGAGGTACGGGTGTACACATATCCCTTGTTAACGCAGATGGGCAATCACTGTCGCCAGGTACTTCGTGAACACCCTGTGCGCTGGCTTATGCCTGAAGGGAAGCTCTTTGAACTGGTAGTGCCTTATCTGTACCACGAAACGCAGGAACGTCCGATGCTTCTCATGAATGGGGACATGGAAGTATAGGTCTTCCAGATCCAGCAATGACAAGAAGTCTCCTTCCTCCAGTTGGACGAGCACGTGCTGCAATGTGACCATCCTGAATTTTTGAGACTCAAGTTATTTGTTGAGGCGCTGCAGGTCTAGGACGGGCCTTCAGGCCCCGGCCTTCTTTACCAAGAAGTATCTGCAGTAGACTCCGGAGCCCCGGAGACTCTTTGGAACCAGCTCCATCGCCCCCTTTTTTTTAACATGGTCCGTACTTGCTGCAGGAGCTGAAGGATGTGCAGCTCCTGGGGGGTGGGGGGGACGAGGCACAGGGGGGCGCATTTGCGGCAGTTGATGAGATGGCGTAAGGCACCGTTTTCTTTGCCAGCGGTGGACCTGGTGCCACCAGTGCTGGAGATTCCGTCGGCATCCTCTTCTGGATTTCCAACACCAGGGTGTGGAGAGTTGAAGGGATGTTCAGCGACATGTCCCTGGGTGTTGTCGGGGGAAGGGGGTGGCAGCTCCCACGTCATCGGCATTCCTGCCGGCGTCCCGCTCAGCATTTCCACTGTCATCCTCAGCGTTCACGCCCTAGTCGTTCCCCACGTTCACCTGGACCATGTGAATGGACACCAGGTCCACCTCAGAAGCACGGTTGAGGCCTTCAACCCCTCCACTTTATGCATCCTGAGGGGTCATTCTCGGGCTTAGGGATGACATCCTCTTCTCTAGCGCTTTCTCCACCGGTTTGCCAAGGCCTCCCGCCTCTTGGGTAGGGCCACTCTAGGCGCCGCCGGGGTCGCCTTCGAGAGGGCGGCCGCCACCAGCTCGATCATTGAGGATGACTTTGTCTGGAGCACCCGGGCCTTCAGTGGCAGCTCCAATACATGTCCCTGTGCCTTGGTCTTCTCTGGCTTCTCCTGCAACTTTCCCGGGATTAGCCGATTTCCTCTTAGAGGAGGAGATGGAGCGATGACTGGTAGAGGGAGGCAGAAGGCAAAGATGAACGCGCTGTGCCCGTCGTGGGACCTGCTTGCGCGGCGACCCCAACAGAAACTGACTTGCGTTGCTTGGCCTGGTCTTTGGCCCGCATGGATGGAGCGCTCTCAAAGGACTTAGAAGCCCGCTCCTCAGATCAGCTGGTACTGGGTGAGGCATGCCCCTACTTGACACACAGGGTAGAGGCCTTGGCGTTGAGCCATGCTGCCAACCTTCTGTGACAATCCTTGACGGTGAACCCAAGGCAGATTTCACAATCCGCTTCCTGTGGTCCGGATGAAGACAGTAGGGAGCGTCTGTCCTCCACAAACACGTTCCTCAATCGCAGCTGGAGCAGAGTTTGAAGAGGAAGCCTCCCTCCTCCTCAGACATGGTCCAGCGTGCGGTGTAGGCCTGATGGCCTTCTGGAATCTTCAGTGAAACTACTGACAATTCTTGCCCTTGAGGGACGTTTAAAGACACCGACAAACGCATCCCTGCTTGCCAGTCAAAGGAACAAAAGAGCACACAGGGTCTATTTGACAAAAATTCAAAGCACAAAAATGCATAAAAGCTCTGAGCAAAACACGCGGACTCCCAACACATGAACGTGCACTATAAATCTGAAGATGGCTGCCAGAGGAGGGGGCTTAGGTAGAGGGTAGTCACTGGCTGGGGGCAGTATGACCCAGAGCTCAGTGATTGGTTTATAGTAGAAAGACAGTTTGTAAGTGAAAGTTACTGTTTTTTCTTAACGGCCCGACAGGGAATATTCATGATCATGTGAATCCATGCCAGTGATTGTATCCACACAACTGGCTGATTCCTTGCCCATCCCTCAATGAAGCACTTGGTACATGAACACAAAAAGAGGCATTGCCCTATATTTATTTCAGTTTCCGAACTACTATTATAGATCTTTGTTTTTCAAATTCTGTCTGCTTTTGACCAAGGAAATCCTGCTAAGGAATGTTAAAGGATATTTGTATCGCGCACTATCACCACCGGAGGGGTCCCCTGGCGCTCTGGTTGCTCTGAAAAGGGAAGGGGGCGAGTTAGTGGGAGTAAGCGGGAAAAGTGAAAGAGCAGTGATGTGCCGTTGGCAGCCTCAACCCGGTTAGCGAGCCTATGTGTGGTTTATTTGTTGTTGCAGTGTAGTGAGGTTTGTGTGGATTGTTGTGTTAAAGGTTTTTGGTTGTGTTTGGTTAGAGTTTGAGAGGTGTATGCAGAGGGGTGAAATTGTTAGTGGAATGGTTAATTGGCATTGCTGCCTAGGAGCGAAGTTCTAGACTTCCATATTCCCTCCAGGTGGGGCGTGCAAGCATATCCGCGCCTCCATCCAGATCCGCCCACCACCCACAGTCCCTTCCACACATGACACCCACCCACATTCATAACTGTGTCCAAGTTCAGCCCCCACTCACCTCCGTCAAACCCGTCAGTATGCGGAGCAAGCAAGCGTTTGAGTCCATCCAAAACTGGCCCCGATAGCATTCTCAATCCAGTCTATACGCAGCATCGGTCAACCAAAGCTACTCCATCCAGATGTGGCAGTGGTAGGCACTCGGTCTTATCCAGCTACTCACGCAGGCTATCGTTCATAGCCCCTTGAAGCACGGTGCATGCCAATATTCGCAGCTACGTCCAGGCGCTGCACCTGTCATCATTCACATCTTTGTCCAGGCCCGGTGCAGGCTTATGTCTACAACTCAGGTGTGGCAACTGCTAACATTCACACAACTCTATCCAAGCATGGCACCTGGTAGCGTTCACCGAGTGGGTGAGGTTGTTGGATGGAGTTGGGCAGGGATGCCAATTTCTGTCCTTATGGGGTGTAGCTTGTGTCCTATACGACCTAGCGTTGTCTCTCTTGTCATGGTCGGAGTTTCCCTTAGTCGGTTCAGGGTGTTGTCAGTATCATCCTGAGTTCTGTCATCTTGTTCTTTGAGTTTCCTGTTTGATTGTTTCATTCTTTCAATTTGAATCTGCAGTGTTGGTGAAGGGAAAGATCACGGTGGACGATGCAGTATGCAGATTCTGTAAAAACAATGACGTGGTGGAAACTGTTAAACACCTTGTATTGCAATGCAGCGCTTTGAATGTACAAAGGGCAGCTTATTTGGACCAAATGCTGCATACAATACAATGGCAAGATGTAGAAAACTCATGAAGCCGGCTTTTGTGTAGTGAGAATATTAAGGAGGCGCTTGCTATAGCAGCTTTTAAACATTGTTTAAACGTGACGATTGCATTTTTTTAACTATTGAATTAATGTTTTTTAAAGTGTGGAGTACTTGCCATTATCTCTTAATTGGTTGTTATTGATAAGTTGTTGTCTTCTTCGTAACGGAATGTGCTGTTTTTATGGCTCTTAGGTGGACAGGTGTGACGGGTAACCATCTCTTAATGTATATGTATTTTCAGCCTGCACACTATTTTTGATGAAATTCATTGAATATTCTAAACATTTTTTTTTTGTAAAGGTTTTTTGTAAACCATATACAAAAAAACAACAAGAAAACAGTATGGCTGATTTAAGTTTAAAACTAAACATGATTGCCCGGTCATCCCCACTTCCAGAAGATATTAGAGTTCCATATTCTATTCTACGTTACGGACGTTTAGTGCAAAATTCAGCAATTGAGGAGAGAAATGTACTTTTCTGTAATCCTAGTTATTCATCTTGGATATTTTCATTGTTATCATGAACAATCCTCCTTCCCACTATGACAGCAGGATGTGCGGTTAAGAAAAGATCGCTCTCCATAAATTAACATAGGCTAATTATCACTGCAGTGCATTTGAAGTCCCAGATTTCTTGTAAAGGGGCAGTCTCTTGCATGAATGTGCCACATACAACATAAGCATTCATTTTAAATCAAAAACCGTGAGCCTCACCTGCAGAAGTAGTACTAGAAATTGTAAGCTACTTCTGTATGATCTATATAAGCCTTGATGGTCAGAGCCTGGGCACCAAGGTCCCTAACCTGCACTTCTACCACAGCTCTCAGACTTGGGGTTTTCTTCCTGCATGATGCTTTGACCCTGTGACCTTGTGACACGTTACCACTTCATTTTTTGAGGGCCTTTGCTGCCGCAAAGCAGCAAGGCACTTTCAGCTCTTCTGGAATTAATTACTGTTGACTTTCATGCACTTAAGCTGCTCTTGTCTATGGCCCTTTTCAAACTTACCTCAAAACTGATGTCAGATGCACCAGACAGTGAAAGCCACCTCCCCCTCCTCTGCATTTGTAAAGCCCACACCTTCTGCCTAGGGCATGTGACGAATTGCGGGATCCAGTCACTTCTACTCAGGGTGGAGCCTTTCCTTGTGTGGCTAGGGAGGTGAGCGCTCTATGCAAAATTACACCTAGGGGTGGTGGCAAGCAGGACCTCATAGAGAGAGATCATCCCCCCTGGGGACAAGGACTCCCATTCCGATGAACTCCCATTCACCCTCACTCAGAAGCCTGATAAGACACAACCAGTTGACAGAAAACCAGAATCCTCCGACATCTGCTACTGTAATATCGTTGCAGAAGATACTCTGTAAGAGGATTCAATTCAACACTACAGCTAAGTCAATGCCTAGTCTGGGATACTGTATGGAAACTCTTATTGATATATCTTTATGCCCAGTTCATAAGTTCTGGATGACTACCCCTATATAACACCCCTCTCTTGGAATCCCCCTGACCCCACTGAGCCAAGAAGTAGTTCTGTTTTGCAAGTTGAAAGGTTTATTTGATAATTTAAACAATATATATATATATCACACTTTATAATAAATTAATAATTGAATATCACACTTAATCTGAGCAGTAATCAATAATGGATAGTCCGGCACTAGCACACTTCTTTATAATCAATGATGAGTGGTTATAGGATGGATACGATAGCAACAATACTTTGATGGTTTCAAATGGATGCAATGTGGAATGAAATGCAGTACAGAAAATAACTTGATAGGATTTCAGCAAAAGACAAAGTAATCACTTTTCTTTGAAAATTCACTCCCCCCTTAATGCAATGTAAGGAGATGAATAGAATGGGACTCAGTTCTTAGGAATGCAATCAAATAGAGTTCAGTTCAATTCCCCCCCAGCAGCTCATACAACAGATAGGAGTTTTGAAACACAGACCCAAGTGCTTTGAATATGGTGACAATGCAGTGAGAAATATGCTGAAAATGCTTTTAATTCCCTTCAGGAGGTTCAGGGTAAGTGGTATCTAGTTAATATTAGTCCAGGGTCACTATAGCAATGATTCAGGGATGGTTCTTAAGAGGCAAACGAAATTTAGTAGTTCAGGCAAAAGCAGCTATCTTTTTGCAAGTAAAGAAATCGGGCCAAATCGCAAATCGCGGCAAAATTCGCGGGTGCGAGAATCGTGATTACGGAGAAAGTATAAGGAGTAGGAAGTCTAGGCTCGTTGAAAAGCTGAGATTCTAAGCTTTCAGAGGAAAGTTAAACCAAGTTCCTAGCCCAAACAGTTCCAGAGATACGGGCGATTAAATAAAGGTAGTTTTTCGGATTTGAAATTTTAAAAGTTCAAAGCGACAGGTTACAGCTTGCAGCTAGAAAATGACAGGTGACAGCTCTCTGGTTCTGCTAACTGCGGTCTGGGTCAGCTCTGCTCTGCTGGTCTAGCCTCTCTGGATTCTGGATACTGCTCTGCTTTCTAGGTACTGCTACAAGTTCTGGGGATTGATGGATTTGAAGTCTGGATCTCTGGATGTGGTATGGTCCGGCAGCATGCTCCGCAGCAAATGGAATTGAATGTCCTCTCTAGCTTCCAGTGGCTCTTTTTTATGTCTTTTGAAAGTGGGTGGAGAGGCTAGCTTTCTAGGCCCTACCCCTCTCCACTTGTCATTGGCCACTTCCTCCTCTTCCCCTTGATTGGGGGAATGAAATGAAGTGTCATCATGATGAGGTCTGTTTATGATACAGAGAACCCACCCCTGTCAACTTTACACACAATCTATATCTGATCCAAATACATACTTCCCCGATAGACAGTTGTTTGGCATTGCATACACACATCATGCATTTACTGATGGTAGCCCCTGTTCCAATTCTGTCGTTTCTAGGAGCTTGGGTTCAAAAATGGCAACATATTTCACTTTTTGGTCGGGTTACCAATATTGGATTTGTCCCCGCATTTACACAAATGTTCGCAAAGCATGTGGGCATTAGGTGGTGGAGTGTCAGATTTCTAACATACATACATTTAGAGTAATATCCTCTTTTCCGCTAAAAACCCCGCTGAACATACCACCGGGTCCTAACACGTCTTCAAATGTGCACAGAAAAATCACAAGAATAATGATATCACTTATAAAATTTTCACAAGTCCGCTCCATGAATGATCCATCTTTTTAGATTTATGTTCTGGCCCCAAAGGGGTGTGGTTTCCCCCAGCATAAGGTTGAATTTCTGGTTTTTCCAGTTCTGCCAAGCCAGCTTGCTCTCACAGGCAGTGCTCCTCCCCTTTCCTTCCAGGAGGAAGCCACTTTTACGACCCCCCCCAATAAAACATTTGCCCGAGTCAGGACAGGGCTTTGTTCAATTTCCTGCAGAGCCCAGGTAATTCAATCAGAGAAGTGTCATATCCCTTTTGGTGGGAACAGCAAAAGGCAGCTAGGCCTGGGAACACAGCTGTTGTGCAAGTCTCAACTCCTGTCGGGGGTAGCTGGTGGGCAAAATTCCCTCTCTTTTTAAGCCAGGCCTCAGCTAAATGTCTCTTTGGCTGCCAGTTTTCCTGTCCAAATCAAACTTCCAATTTTTACGCATGCAGCTAGAATGCTGATTCTAAGTTTAAAACTATGACATTTAAACAATTGCAACCTATGTGACACTCAAAAGTAGGTCACTCATTTCTTTTAAACATTTAGATTTTTAGTGTCTTTCAGTCCAAATTTACTTAAACTGCTGAAATCCACAGCTCAGCCAGTTTTGTTATAAACCTTCAAGTCACTTCAGAATATAACTTTACATTGTATCCACCTCTCAGTAAGTCTTTCTTTGGCCTGCTTTGGGTTCATTTATTCAGTTTTACACAAATGTCTGGTGTTGTTTTAAAACGCTGACTTTCCGATAGTGGTGAGTACTGGTAATGCACCCATTTTTGGGATTTAAGAAAATGAATTCCCCACAGTTCTAGGTTGCTTTTGGCAATCAGCATTGCCATTCCCAATGGTTTCAGGCTACTGTGTGGCTAGTCCAATGGTGGTTTTAGGCAGTGCCCTTCTGTGCCCATAACATCGGCAAAAATGGGTGGCAGCCTATTCTTCATGCATTTCCCTGGGCATTTTCTGGGAAGCTCTGGCCATCATGATGTTTTCAATGCCAGTACTGCACAGTTTTTGTGGTAGGGCTCGGATGCATGGGTAAAAACATCCCACAAGCCCCCCTCTTGCGATGACCATTCTGTTTCACTGATGGAACTCGCAAGATCTGGGATGTTTCCTCATCTTCTTCCAATAGATGGCACAGTTCAGCATCTTTTTCTCCATCCGGTCGGATCGATCGGTTCTCCTCGCCGGTCCTGATGGGAGGGTTGGGCGGTACCCCGGGCCCCTTGCGTCTCTGCTCCCGGTCTCCGGATCGTCCTCCCTGGCCAGTCTCAAGGTTTTCTTTCTCCTAGGACGACAAAGGAAGAGCGGCAATACCTATTCATGGACATTTCTCCCCCACCATTGATATGGTGGGGTGGCATATATGTTTTAGAACTCAACAGATATGAACATGCACATTTCTTTTTGCATTCAAAAATGAAAACACCCACATTGAGAAACTCAGAATTTGATAGGCGATATGTAGGATATTTTAAGTTAGAACTGAATTAATCTGAGACAGTACCCTCTAGGATTCCAGAGGATTCCTCCAGTTGTTGCAGAGTGTGCCTGGGATGGCAACACTTCAACTGGTTAATGTGGACCCACTTTTCTTCCCCCTCTGCCAAACCGCCTTTGGGGATGCGGATCTTGTAGGCCACAGGGGAGATCTTGTCTATAATCTCAAACGGTCCCTTCCATGTAGGCAAAAATTTTCGCTGTTTGGCCTGGTTCCTTTGGAAATTGTATTAATAGACCCGGTCCCCCACCTGATATTCCTTCCTGGAAGTTTTCAGGTCATAGTGGGTCTTCATACTCTCAGCTGATCTTTCAAGATTCCGCTGAGCATAGGCAAAAGCATGTTGAAGGTGTTTCCTTAAATTCTCCACATACTCATGAGTTGTGGAGGCATTTATCAGTGTCTGCTCTTGGGTCCTGTAGAGCAAATGCTGAGGAAGCACCATCTTGCGCCCAGTCATCAACTCGAATGGTGACATTTTGGTTGCAGATGAAGGGGTAGATCTGATGGCCATTAGGACCATAGGTAATCGGATATCCCAACTTGGCCCAGAATCTGCCACAAACTTCTTTAATATGCTCACAATGGTTCGGTTATATCTCTCTACTGCCCCAGAAGAAGCTGGCCGGTAAGCAATATGTAACTTTCTCTTGACCCCCAGTATCTCCCACATCTTTGTCATCACTTCACTGGTGAAGTGGCTACCTCTGTCTGACTCAATCCTTTGAGGTAGACCAAAACGGGAAAAGATGTGGTTAATCATCAGGGCAGCTGCTGTTTCTGCCTTGCAGTTTGGGGCTGGGAGACATTCCACCCACTTGGTAAACAAGCATGTAACGGTCAACATGTACTTGTTTCCTCTAGACGAGCGAATCACAGGGCCTACAAAGTCGATTTGCAAATCTGACCATGGCAGCGTCATCCCCCTCTTTTGGAGGGGTGCACGGTGTGTGAGGGATGATGGCTGAAATTGTGCACACACAAGACAACCCTTCAAATATTGGTTGAGGTCCTGGCCCATGTGTGGCCAGTAGGCAACCTCTTAAGATCTCAAGTGTTGTATGAAACCCCCTATGACCGGGGGTAGCCGCATCATGGGCGTGACTTAACATAAGGCTTCGGAAGGAGGTAGGAACCACCCACTGATCATGGCCAGCTTGGGATTTCCTTACCAACAAACCGTCTTGGATCCGGAACATTTTTGGACATTTCATCAACACTCTTAGGTCCTCTTTCCCAATGTAATCGGTATCCGTCAGGGGAAAGTTCTCAGGGTCCTCAATGTGTTGGTAAAATTTACCAATTATTGGATCCCCCTTCTGAGCGGTAATGAAATCAGCATCAGGGGTCTCCTTACTCCATTGGGCAGTTGAAAGATCATTGTGAGCATTTGTCTGGGACCTAGTGATAGCAGTGACCTGGATTTCCCCCAACAGGGACTCTATTTCTATTAGATCCCCTTGGATGGCTCCGGTTTTGGCCAGCTGATCAGCTAAGTCATTCCCAGTTTTGTCTAGTCCCTCTACTTTGGAATGACCCTTGATCTTTTTCCAATAGATGGTCATCCCATTCAAGGTGACCAGCTCATCAATGTTTTGGATTAACTTCCCATGTTTCAAGGGTTTGTTATTAGCACATAACATGCCTCTGGTTTTCCAATTAACCAGGTGCTCCACGAACCCATTCCGTACATAATCCGAATCTGTGATTATGACCAGTTCGTGGAGTTGATGCTGGACAGCAATGAGGATGGCCTGATGCACAGCCATCAATTCTGCCACCTGACTACTTTGGGGACCAATTTTGTATCCAGCGGAGGGTTCTGGGAACTCCTTCACCCATGCATTCCCTACGCCGGCCACCAGTTCTTTCTACCCGTTGTTGTCAACATGGTAAGAGCATCCATCCACATAGACAGTGGGCATTCCCTCTTCCCTCACACTTGTCCTCTTCAAAGACTTTGTGTGGGGAATTAAGGTATGTCTCCATGTTGTCCTTGATTTTTAGACTTTCGTCCTCGAGACAGTTTTCTCTGGCACAATCATGCAAGTCAGCCAGACCTTGCGCGAGGGGACTCTTCTTGTTTTGACCATATCGGACCTCCACAGGAAAGCCTTGCATTGACAGAATCCAGGAAGTAATTCGGGAATTACTTACATTTCCGGCCCGGATTCTGTCACTTTGGAGATATTGCAGAGGCTGGTGTGGAGTCTCCACTATGATGTGTTCCCCCTGGATAAACGGGCGGTAATTCTTCAATGCCCACACCGCTGCCAGGAGTGCCTTCTCACAATCGTTGAATTTTTCCTCCACAGAGGATAAAGTTTTGCTCGCATAGGAGATTACTTTATTGAACTTGTCATGCTTTTGGTATAATACTGCCGTCAAGCACGTATTAGAGAACCCCGTCTCCAGGAAGAACTCCTGTTTCTGACAGGGTAAGCTAGGCAGGGCGCTTGTGAAAGGCTTCTTTTGAGTTGTCTTACTGCCTCGGCTTGTTTTGGACCCCATTCCCACTTGACCCCCCCCTTCAGGAGATGAATCAGGGGTCTGGTGATCTCTGCATAGCCCTCAATGAACTTTCTGCTGTAATTAGTCAGTCCAAGGAGGCTCCTTAGTTCCCGCAGAGTTGTGGGGTCTTTCAGTTTCTGAAGTGCTTCCACTTTCTTTTCCTGGGGACAGAGACCCTGAGGAGTAATCTCATGCCCCAAGAAATTAACACGGGTTCTACACCAATGTGCTTTCTGAAAGGAAAGTTTTGCTCCGGCAGCCCTCAACTGAGTCAGAACATAACGGATCTCCGCTATGTGTTCCTCCACAGATGAACTTTTGATGAGGACATCTACATAAGCCAGTTTACCCCTTGCACCCAGGTCGGGCATGGCCTTGTGTAGGAAAATGTTGAATTCATTGCCGGAGTTGAGGTATCCGAAGGGTGTCCGGGACCATGTGTACTGCTGGCCCCCAAAGGTAAAAGCCAGCTTGTATTGGTCCTCCCTACTGACAGGCACAGTCCAGTATCCATTGGTCAGGTCTATTGCAGTGAATACCTGTGACCCCTGGATCTGGGCCAGCCCTTGGTCAATGTAGGGCAGAGGCCATCGGGAAGTATGGACCCGTTTGTTGAGCTCCCTGAGGTCGGCGCAGAGTCTCCACTGACCGTTTGGCTTCAATATTCCCAGCACCGGATTATTGAAGGTGCTGTGGACTGGACGGATTATTCCCCGGGACTCAAGGTTCTTAGTTATTTCAGTAAGGGACTCCATTGATGCGAGAGGCAAGCGATATTGCTTCACAAACACTGGAGTCATTCCAGGGTCCGTGGGAATTGTTGTTGTGTGGATGTCGGTGCGACCACAGTCATATGAGTCTACCGCAAAGAGATCTTGGAAATCCAAGAAAACTTGTTTCAACTTTTGCTTTTGTTCCAGAGTCACACAGGCATCAGCTAGGTTGACTCTCTCTTCCACCATCTGCCTGAAGCCTGGAAAGACTTCTGGTTTGGCTATCTCAGCGGCCTCCTCCAGCTGGGTGGAGAAGTCCCTGGTCAGAGTGCTGATTTGGACTGGAGGCCTCAGGTGGGAAAGGCAACCCTCATGGACCTGGAAAATCACCTCATCCCTCCTGAAGTCACAAGTCACATCTTCCTTACCATAGGGGCAGGAAGTGTACACCAGGAAGTTCCCCCCATGCCGGGTAAAAATCCTGTCTGGTGTTGTATTGTCATCACTGTCACTGTCAAAACTGCCCTTGGGGATTGGTCCTAACAGTTCATTTCCTAAATCGATGGAAAAATGTCGGTCATCAACCGCCATTCCAATAATGGTGCCTGCGGCTAGAGTAATACTCTTTAAGTCGCTTCCCATCATTTAACTGAACAGGGATGAAACTCTGCTCTCCAATTTGCTGAATATCAGCCAGGCTCTGAGCTGATTTCACATCTTTCTGGACTATAGGAGTGGGAGTTTCTGATTGTGGATTAGTACAGAATTTCAGGGTGTTTCCTTCCAGTGTGGAATACCACTTTAAACTGGAAGGAAGGTTGATTTTCAGAAATAGAGAGGACCCCCCCATCACCAGTCTGTTGTCCTACTACTATTACTGTCACGTCTGGAATTTGGTTGTTCTGGAAGTGAAATTCTACTTGGTCAGATTTTGTTCAACCATGTGGCAGGTGCCGTTTAAACTAACATGGTTGACACTCTGTTTTAATTTTATTGGTCGGCTAGTCTGGGTCCAGAGGACCTTGTTTACACAATCTATTAGGGGTGACAACCTTCTCAGGAGGTCATTCCCTAGTAAACAAGGGGTGCCCTCTGGAGTCACTACTATGACCGGGTGTTTCACCTTGTGTCGCCCAATTTTAATGTCCAAGTCTGCAGTCCCCTCAACGGGAATTTCCTTCCCGTCAAAGTTCTGCAGTTGTCCAGGAAGAGAGGTGAGAGGAATTCGGTAATTCTCCCCCCTTCCTGCGTTTAGTTCCTCAAAGGCCCTTTTGGACAGAAGGGTAGCTTGGGATCCAGTGTCCACCAGTGCCAAATTTGTACCCTGCCCCTGTACTTGTACCGGGGCATAGTATCTTCCCTCCTTCCCCTCAAGGGGGCACAGATAATGCACATTTTTAGACAACTGGTGGGCTAAATTTCTGGTTTTGGACATTGCTAGCGAAGAGATTTGGGCAGAATTCTGTGGAGAGCCTTGTGAATCTGAAAGAAAAAGTTGGCAACTGGAGATCAGAGCCATTGTGGGTTCCCCTGGTTCCGGTTCTGGGCCGCCCCCCCGTCCTTGGAGGCAGTCACCGGGATGGGTTTGAACCAGGGGATTTCGGTATTGTGGGTTCTGGGATGAGATGATGGGCGGCGGTAGCTCAGTCGCCATATCTCCCCAGTCTGAATTGACATCCCTTGGGACCCATTTTTCCTTGGGAGCAGTTCCCCCATCTCTGAAGGAGAAGATCCTTTTCCCAGGATCTTCTGAGGATCCCTCTCCCTCAAATTGGAAGACCTGAACCTCCTCCACAAAGTGGGTCCGTTTGGGTCCTTTGTTTAACCTACCTCCTCTCTGCTCCTTGGTGGCAGACTTTCAGGGGTAGGAGATTTTGTTTCCGGTTCCTGGTTTTCCAGGGGCTGTTTACAAGTTGGGAAGGAAGCTTCCTCCAAGGTTTTACACCCCCCTTCCCCTTGTGTCTCCTCCCTGGGAGCCGGTGTGTTATCGGGGTGCTGCCCCCGTCATTGTTCTGGAGCACCAGGTCCAGAGTTTGGGGCATTCTGCGGTGGCACACTCATCTGAGGGTTCTGTGGAGCCCTCAGTATGTGACCCAGATCCCGTGCCATATTTTGGACCTGGCGCTCTAACTGGGAAACCCGCTCAGGCTGATACGGGGCTCTATTTTCTCCCCTGGGCTGATCCCGGGAAGGGTAGCTATCCCTTCTCTGGTAGTACCCCTGGTTGGGAAGATTTTGGTACCCCTCCACCCTTGGCCTCCCCTCTCCCGGATTAGGTTGTCTGGGCTCAGGGAATTGGGGAAAGAAGGATGGATGATTTTGGGGCTGGAAATTGGGTGGATACATGGGGAAAAAGTTCTGCCCAGGATTTGGAGAATTTCTGCCCTCCTGTGGGAAGTTGGGAGGGAAGTTCCCTGGGTTAGGTGCTTGGCAGGATCCCCCCCTTGGGCTGGAGGAGTCCACACATAACCCAGGATTGGTCGGTTTCCCTTATAGCGGGGACTTACATAGTCAGGGGAGCGGGGGATCCCATTTGTGGGACTACCTCCTCGACTCCCTGTCTGTGACTGGCCCGAGGGCCTTCTGGGCAGTGAATTATTAGGTGCAGGTAGGTTTTTAGGCCCCCCCATCTCCAAATCCAAAACGGGGGTGACCTTTACCTCTGCCACCTTGGCAGCAGCAGGGGTGCTGTTGGTTTTGGGATTTTTCTGGGTATTGCTTTTATTTTCTATGGGCTTCTGCACCTCATAGATCCGGGTAGCCTGTTCAATGACCCAGTCTAAAGATCTTTTCTCATGAAAATCTCTCACGAGCTGGGTCATTATATACTTGGGCAAGGCATGGAAAAATGTATTGACAAATTCTCTGCTGTCTGTGCGTACCCTTCTGGTGGTCTGCGCAAAGGCACGTTTCAGTTCTTGCACAAATTATTGTGGGGCCTGATCCTCCCCACATTGCAAATTGTAGGCTGCCTTGCGAGCCTCTTGAGGATTTCTGTGAACAGAAAAATGTTTCAAGATGGCCGCCTTATAGGTGGACCATCTTAAATGATTTTGGTCCTCCAGCCCCGCAAAGAAACTGGAGTATTCTGGTGAGAAGGTCCACTTTACATATTGAATACAGCTTTGGCTGTCCTTCAAATGGAAAGTCTCCATCATTTGCTCGTAGAGCTCCAAGTGTTCCCAAACAGAGTACTTGGCGTTCTTATGATAAGGCGTGATGACACTCCTGATTGCCTTAATCTGTTTCAATGGGTCCTTAAGCAAGGCCCTTTTTGCCTTATTGGCCTTTTTGGTTCGGGTAACCCTGGTCCATTCATCCTCTGACTCAGAGGCACTGCTCCCAGAGGTTCCCGTCTGATCTTCCAGGTTTTCCCGGATTCTGCGAGCCTGGGAGTGGCTGGCAGAATGTGGGGACCTGGTCTCCTGTGTCCTGTACCGCTCAGAGGAATCTTCAGATCCCTCCTCGCTGCCAGGATTTGATGGGTACCCCCCCCCACTGACCTAACTGGGCAGAGGTTTTCAGGATGCCCTTAATGGGCCTACTCTCCTGGGGTTCCCCACTAAATGGCACTGTGCTTGGGTGCCCATACCCAGATGCCCGCCCATCCATTCCTGGGAGGTACTGGCCTATGAGCCCCATGCTTCTGGCTGGATAGTAATCTGCCATCCCTGTGGCCCGGTGCTCATGTGCGCCAGGGGACATGGGGGTGGCAGAGTCCAGGGACTGAGAGAGATAAAGGCCTCTGGTACTAGGGCTCCTGAGGTTATGCTCAGGAGTTTCCCTTTCCCAGCTAACCTGTTCTCTATCCGCCCCTGCTCCCTGTTGCAATGCAAGAGCCTGCGCCTTCAGTTCCTCAGTTAAGGCCTTTCTAGACTATCAGTCTCTCCTGCATCGCTACCTGTTGTTGGAGCCTATCATTGTGCTGGCAGAGAGCCTCATTCTCTCTCTGCGTTTCCTGATTGGACCTGGAGCACTGGGCCAGTCTTTGCTGCAGGAGGGTTACCTCCCGAGTCCCCTCCCTACTGGCCTGCTCCTGTCTTGCCAGAGCCTCCTCCATCCTCCTGGTGTGCTCTAGCAAGTCCTGGTGTTCTTTTTGGAGGTCACCCAGTCCCTGGTGCGCCAGGTGATTTTCTTCCATTTTTCTTCTTAAGTGGCAGACTTCCTGGCCTAAGGTGTCCCTTTCCTGACCAAGAGCTTGAATTTGTGACGCCAGGTCGTCCCTTTGCCTTTGGAAGGCACCAGCTTTCTGGCGCTCCTGTTCAAACTCTGCCTGGGTATCCAGGTCTTTCAGGATCAGTTTATTGCTCTCCTCTTTCTCTCTATCTAGTTGGATTTGCAGGGGGGCTACCTGCTCTGTGCATGCCCTGTTGAAATTGATCTGTTGCTCCAGCTTTTTCTGGCTCTGCAGTAGGGAGTCCAAACTGTCTTGGCGTTCCTTCTGCAAAGCCAGAATTCTGGTATCCTGGTCAGCCTTTTCCTGTTGCAGGATATCCATATCCTTCTTTATTTTAATGATGTGCCGTCTACTCTCATTTTCGGACTCCTGGCTTCTGTGCAGCCTCTGCTCAGAAGAGTCCAGATCAGATTGGGCCTTCTGTAATGCCAGCAGTTGCCTACTCGCCAGATCTTGGCCTTCAGCACATTTGTCCTGCATGGCTCCCATATGTAAATATAAATATGCCGCTACCCTGGCAATCTTGTGGTGCTCATCCTTGGCCTTAGGGGCCATATATAGTTCACTCAGAGCCACATGTTGGGGACCCTGATCTCCCCATATATCTGACCCTGTTTCAGTGATCTGGGGTGCGATTGCCTGCAACCAGACCGTCTGGTCCTGATGAGTCCACTCACCTCTCACAAATAGCTTATGTAAGAAGTGCTCTCTGGCTATTTTCATATCTACCAAGGTCGTCATTCTGGAATTTGAGTTCCTTCCTGACTTACAGAAGTTTGCATTTTATTTTTGCAAAACAGACCTTTTCCTTAGAGCGTTCCTTTGAGGAGTGCTTTACAGCGTAACACAGCGTGGTGATCCGACCGGATATGTGTATCTGGTCAGCTGGCACGCTGTATTAATCTGCACAAGTGATAGATCTAACCCAAACGTCCGGCTCGAGCCCCCAATTTGTAAGAGGATTCAATTCAACACTACAGCTAAGTCAATGCCTAGTCTGGGATACTGAATGGAAACCCTTATTGATATATCTTTATGCCCAGTTCATAAGTTCTGGATGACTACCCCTATATAACACCCCTCTCTTGGAATCCCCCTGACCCCACTGAGCCAAGAAGTAGTTCTGTTTTGCAAGTTAAAAGGTTTATTTGATAATTTAAACAATATATATATATATATATATATATCACACTTTATAATAAATTAATAATTGAATATCACACTTAATCTGAGCAGTAATCAATAATGAATAGTCCGGCACTAGCACACTTCTTTATAATCAATGATGAGTGGTTATAGGATGGATACGATAGCAACAATACTTTGATGGTTTCAAATGGATGCAATGTGGAATGAAATGCAGTACAGAAAATAACTTGATAGGATTTCAGCAAAAGACAATGTAATCACTTTTCTTTGAAAATTCACTCCCCCCTTAATGCAATGTAAGGAGATGAATAGAATGGGACCCAGTTCTTAGGAATGCAATCAAATAGAGTTCAGTTCAATTCCCCCCCAGCAGCTTATACAACAGATAGGAGTTTTGAAACACAGACCCAAGTGCTTTGAATATGGTGACAATGCAGTGAGAAATATGCTGAAAATGCTTTTAATTCCCTTCAGGAGGTTCAGGGTAAGTGGTATCTAGTTAATATTAGTCCAGGCTCACTATAGCAATGATTTAGGGATGGTTCTTAAGAGGCAAACGAAATTTAGTAGTTCAGGCAAAAGCAGCTATCTTTTTGCAAGTAAAGAAATCGGGCCAAATCGCGGCAAAATTTGCGGGTGCGAGAATCGTGATTACGGAGAAAGTATAAGGAGTAGGAAGTCTAGGCTCGTTGAAAAGCTGAGATTCTAAGCTTTAAACCAAGTTCCTAGCCCAAACGGTTCCAGAGATACGGGCGATTAAATAAAGGTAGTTTTTTGGATTTGAAATTTTAAAAGTTCAAAGCGACAGGTTACAGCTTGCAGCTAGAAAATGACAGGTGACAGCTCTCTGGTTCTGCTAACTGCGGTCTGGGTCAGCTCTGCTCTGCTGGTCTAGCCTCTCTGGATTCTGGATACTGCTCTGCTTTCTAGGTACTGCTACAGGTTCTGGAGATTGATGGATTTGAAGTCTGGATCTCTGGATGTGGTATGGTCCGGCAGCATGCTCCGCAGCAAATGGAATTGAATGTCCTCTCTAGCTTCCAGTGGCTCTTTTTATGTCTTTTGAAAGTGGGTGGAGAGGCTAGCTTTCTAGGCCCTACCCCTCTCCACTTGTCATTGGCCACTTCCTCCTCTTCCCCTTGATTGGGGGAATGAAATGAAGTGTCATCATGATGAGGTCTGTTTATGATACACAGAACCCACCCCTGTCAACTTTACACACAATCTATATCTGATCCAAATACATACTTCCCCGATAGACAGTTGTTTGGCATTGCATACACACATCATGCATTTACTGATGGTAGCCCCTGTTCCAATTCTGTCGTTTCTAGGAGCTTGGGTTCAAAAATGGCAACATATTTCACTTTTTGGTCGGGTTACCAATATTGGATTTGTCCCCGCATTTACACAAATGTTCGCAAAGCATGTGGGCATTAGGTGGAGGAGGGTCAGATTTTTAACATACATACATTTAGAGTAATATCCTCTTTTCCGCTAAAAACCCTGCTGAACATACCACCGGGTCCTAACACGTCTTCAAATGTGCACAGAAAAATCACAAGAATAATGATATCACTTATAAAATTTTCACAAGTCCGCTCCATGAATGATCCATATTTTTAGATTTATGTTCTGGCCCCAAAGGGGTGTGGTTTCCCCCAGCATAAGGTTGAATTTCTGGTTTTTCCAGTTCTGCCAAGCCAGCTTGCTCTCACAGGCAGTGCTCCTCCCCTTTCCTTCCAGGAGGAAGCCACTTTTACGACCCCCCCCCCCCCCAATAAAACATTTGCCCGAGTCAGGACAGGGCTTTGTTCAATTTCCTGCAGAGCCCAGGTAATTCAATCAGAGAAGTGTCATATCCCTTTTGGTGGGAACAGCAAAAGGCAGCTAGGCCTGGGAACACAGCTGTTGTGCAAGTCTCAACCCCTGTCGGGGGTAGCTGGTGGGCAAAATTCCCTCTCTTTTTAAGCCAGGCCTCAGCTAAATGTCTATTTGGCTGCCAGTTTTCCTGTCCAAATCAAACTTCCAATTTTTACGCATGCAGCTAGAATGCTGATTCTAAGTTTAAAACTATGACATTTAAACAATTGCAACCTATGTGACACTCAAAAGTAGGTCGCTCATTTCTTTTAAACATTTAGATTTTTAGTGTCTTTCAGTCCAAATTTACTTAATCCACAGCTCAGCCAGTTTTGTTATAAACCTTCAAGTCACTTCAGAATATAACTTTACATTGTATCCACCTCTCAGTAAGTCTTTCTTTGGCCTGCTTTGGGTTCATTTCTTCAGTTTTACACAAATGTCTGGTGTTGTTTTAAAACGCCGGCTTTCTGATAGTGGCGAGTACTGGTAATGCACCCATTTTTGGGATTTAAGAAAATGAATTCCCCACAGTTCTAGGTTGCTTTTGGCAATCAGCATTGCCATTCCCAATGGTTTCAGGCTACTGTGTGGGTAGTCCAATGGTGGTTTTAGGCAGTGCCCTTCTGTGCCCATAACATCGGCAAAAATGGGTGGCAGCCTATTCTTCATGCATTTCCCTGGGCATTTTCTGGGAAGCTCTGGCCATCATGATGTTTTCAATGCCAGTACTGCACAGTTTTTGTGGTAGGGCTCGGATGCATGGGTAAAAACATCCCACAACTCACTTGCCTAATACTGGGACGAGTGAAAATAAAGGAGTGATAAAAAAATAAGTACCCAGTAGGTACTGGGATGAAGAAACCAAAAGGAGTTATAACAAGTATAACTCAGACACAAAGAAAGGACTCTCATGGGAAACTGGGGAAGACTCGGAGCATCATAAAAATGGGAAGTGTAACAGAACGAGGGAGACCGGGGAGTTTTCAATCAGCTGGACAGGGAAAGCTGGTTAACCGGAGAGAACACCACTTTCCAGACAGGCGAGCAGCAGTCAGGAGGAAGTGCCCGAGTTGTACTAGTCACGTGGCAGACCCGGTGAAGTTTGACAGTCGGATACAGTCCGAGGAGGGATGCTCAAGGAAGGCTGAAGAGAAGCTGTGGCTGGTAATTGCTCGAATCACAGCAGGTAACCGTGGGAGCCTACCTACCTGACAGAGGTCCCACGAGGGAACCACAGGAGAGAAGTGGTGGCTGGGAAGGAAAAGGAGTGGAAACCCTTTCCAATGCTGAACCCAACCAAACCGAGAGGACACCGAAGCGTGTCAAAAGATAGCCATCCCGGCGAACGACCGAATGACTCTGAAGGCAAGTGCCGACCCACTGATGCAGTCCTAGTGCATTGCAGGTAAAGGGGAGAGCGGGAGACCTGAAGAACAAGGCACAGATAACGAGTGGTAGAATCATATGCAACATAGTAGGAAAACGAATAGAACAAGTCCGCCTACTTGTACCAATGATTAGAAAAATCATAAAAGGATTGAGAATGGTCGCTGGGTACATTGCACAGATCCCAGTGATTAGATAAGAACACAGCAGATTGTAATAAGCAGTACAAGAGAAGGTGAAGAACTGGTTGAAGCTGCTGTCAGAAAAGATGAATGCAATTACAATTGAGAGGAACAGAGTAAAAGAACATTCAGGTGCCAAAGCGCCTAGAGAGGAACTGGAGAAGGCGATGAGAAATAAACAAATGGGGCATGGAGAAGTACCCTAAAAGAACAAAAATAATTGGTGCAAGAAAAAGCTAAAAGCTATTTGAAGATCCTGTACTGATATGATATGGCATTTATAACGCGCCTATAGACAAGTGTTTCAAGGCGCGACGAGGCAAGGGAGGGGAAACAAAGGGAAGACAGAAACAACAATCCTACTAGGCCAGGTGACTGAGATCACGCAAGTGCAGTGGAAGGGGAAACAGTGCGAAGGGAAAGGGGAGGGGGCAGTGCAGTACATAGGATAACGGTAAAATAAATAAAGACAATGAATAAAAGTGCAGCCATCAGGTGTCAGGTGCTAGTAGGGGCACTGTAGGGATACAGAAACAGTCCCAGAGTGCAAGGGTTGCCAGGGGGCAGTGCAGGTGTGCATCTGGTGGGGGTTGGGGGAGGGTGGAGACCTGGGCCCGAGATCAGAGGGTAGCCAGGTAACCAGTGCAGTTTTAGATTCAGCCAGGAGATCAGCAGGGGAGAGGAGGAGAGAAAGCAGAAGAAAAGAGGAAGGTCTTGAGGTGCTTCCAGAACCGGAGATGGGTCTCCTCAAGCTTCATAGGGGAGAGAGGCTGTTCCAGAGGGAGGCCCCAGCAGAAGAAAGATCTACCACAAACTCGCTGCTTGGAGAAGCGACTGACCCTGAGGGAGTTGGAGGCGGATGAGTGAAGAGCTTGAGAAGGAAGATATTTAGGAAGAGGGAGTTGAAGGTATTGATACCCCAGGCCCCAGAAGGCCTTCTGGACAATACAGAGGGTTTTGAACGTAATCCTTGCCACCACTGGGAGCCAATGCAGAGATTTCAGTCCTGTAGAGATAAGATCCCTGGGCTTGAGGCCAAGGACAAGTCTCGCAGTCCTGTTTTGGATGAGTTGCAGAGGGCGGTGAGTAGAGGCAGGAAGATTTAGAAAGAGGCTGTTGAAGTAGTCCAGCCTAGAGAGAACCAGAGCTCTGGAGATGGTGAGCTTCTGGGGGGAGGAGAGGAAGGGAAGAATACCTCTGGTAGTGTGGCTTCTTAGATGTGAGGAAAGTAGGAAAATGTGGAGTCGAAGATGACCCAGCGGTTTTTAGCCTCACCGGTGGGAGCAGGAAGAGGGCCAAGAGAGGCCGGCCAGAGAGTGACAGGAAAGTAGGGTGCAGGTGTGCTGCTTAAGAGATCTCAGTCTTACTGGCGTTAAGGCAGAGATCATTGGCGGCACACCACTACTGGAAGGCAGACAGACAGTCCGAGATGAGAGAAGGAGAAGAGGGGGCAAAAGGGAGCCTGAAAATGAGTTGAGTGTTTTCCGCATAGCACTGAAAGTTGGGGTAGAGAGTGGCAATGCGGTGGGCAAGAAGTGCCAGGTATTGGTTGAATAGCCAGGGAGCGAGGTTAGACCACTGGGGAACACCACAGGTAGAGATAGAGGAGAGGAAGGACCCAAGTTGGACCTGGGAGGGTCAATCAGAGAGGAAGGAGGTCAGCCAAGCCAGGGCCGGATCGGTGATGGAGACGGTTGAGCAGGATGGCATGGTTGACTGTATCAAAGGCAGAAGAGAGATCAAGTAACATGAGGACACAGGGTGTGTTGGAATAGAGGTTGGAGAGCAGGTACCAAGAAGTACTTACTGGAAAATAGTCCCAGGAGAAGGAAGTCATTCTCCTGGTCTTTAGTTTGTATTTGTATTTTATTTATTTATAGAGCACACCAGGCCTGAGGGCATCCGGGCACCAGAGTAACAGAATTACAGTTAAATTACAATTTAGAATTACAATCAGTTACAGATATTAACATATATACAAAATGCAGTTACGGGGTAAGTAGAGGGTCATAGCCTATGTACAGGAGGTGATGTGAGTGGCTAGCGCGTGGGGGGGTGGTAAGTGAGTAGGTGAAGGGTCTTTGGCGGTTAGCCAGGCTTTGGCCAAATTTTTGAAGCTGTGGAAGGAGGGTTCAGATCTTAACGAGTTGGGGAGCGAGTTCCATAGTTTGGTCACCATTACCGGGAAGCTGGCTCAGCCAGATCTTTGTAGGTTGAAGCGTGGTATAGAGAGGCAGTTAGTCTGTGCAATTCTACGAGGTCTGTTGGTGTTGTGGAGGGCGAATCACTTGGCTAGGTAGGAGGGTGCCTGGTTAGATAAGCATTTGTGAGTGAGAGCAAGAGTTTTTAGTGAAATTCGTGGAGGGGCGGAAAGCCAGCAAAGGAGGCGTCTAGTGTCTGAGATATGTTGGTTCCTAGGGATGTTGAGAGCTGCTCTGATAGCATTGTTTTGGATTATTTATAACTTGTTTAGGTTCTAACTGTTGGTACCCAAATAGAGGGCGTTACAATAATCAATTTTTGACAGCACGAGGGCCCTGGCAAGTGTGATACAGTTGGCTGGTGATAAGAAAGGTCGGCTAGCTGTAATGAGTTTGCAGGTGTAAGATAGTAGGGTCAGTGAAGTTATTAGGGTAAGTGGTAGGGTCAGTGAAGATTAGTTTTGGATGGAAGACTGACTTTTACTTTGGATTTCAGAACGGAGGACAAGCACCCTAGTTTAGTTGTGTTAAGTAGGTGAAACCCTTAGATCAGCCATATTCTTATTATCTATAATATCCACCTCTTGAAATGGCAAATCCTGGCCTGCCTCCTCCTTCTGACCTACGACAGGCAACGTGAAGCATTCTGCATACTGAAACTGCCTCCATAGAAATCAACAATATACCAACATTTCAAAATAAAATGGGGCTAATCAACATTATTCCAGGATACTGTGAGCGCAGAGATATTCTAACAATGTTGTTGATGCAATGTAGCGTTGCAACCTTATTGCTTTCCATTTTCATTAAATGTTTACAAGACATTAGCTATGCATGAATCCAAACTTACCAGTCTGAAAGCGGGATTTGAGCACATCAGGAGGAATCGCTACTGCCCAATTAAAAATTCCTGCCATTCCTCCAGCAAAAAGAATACTGGGAACACTTAGGTCACTCACACTGTCAGATTGAGAAACGTAAAATACAGAATTAGTTTTTTACAGAATAAAAACACATTTTAAACACTCTAATTTTGGGTGCCTATAGGTCTCACCTAGCGACTGGACTATCAGGCAACATTATAATTTATATATATTTGACGAACAGGGATGGCAATCTATCAGAAATTACTTCCAATAACACATTGACAGACGGCGGGGGCATTCCTCTGAGGAGTGCCTGTACAATAGCACAAAGATGAGAACAAGCAATGATACAATTTATGATGATGGAAACAAAGTGAGACTTAAAACAGGTACAAGAAAAGCTGACTTGGTGTGGGGTGGGCAAGTGCTTCTAACTAAAGAAAACTGGACAAATAAACAAAATTACATGATCAAACAATACTTGAGGGATTGGTGAGGTCAGGTAGGGAAGAGGGCAAAAGGAGCTCCCTCTCTGGTAAAGTAAGTGACATTTTAGCTAACCTTTGAAGTATCCACATTCGGGATGGCTTCCACTGGAATGGAAACAAGTCCCAATAAAGTGGGCAAGAAGGGAAAAAGCGAGAAGAGAGGAGCATCAAACAGTGAGGTTGAGTGCAGTGGGTGGGGTGGGGGGGCAAAATCAAGTACAGAGATGTAGTCAGGACAGTGCTAAAGATTTTCAGTCTAGAAGGAACTTGAACAGGGCATTGTACATAGAAAGACAACGGTCATGGTGTCAGTAGGTAGAAGTGGGGAGGATCTGGGTCGGATGTAGATTTGGGGGGGAGGTGAGAGAGAGAGAGATTTGCTGAACACAAGGGCAGATAGTAGTTTTGATAGAGTGATAAGTAAGAAACAGATGTTCTTAACAATCATTGAAAAGGTTAACAAGCAGAAGAGGTGGTGCTTAAGTGTTCAATTGTTGCAGTCGGATGTCACCTTCAAAGAGTAGCCCCAGAGTTTTCCGCCTTGGCCAAGGGAACAAGGACAGGCAGAAAGGATAAGGGGGAGTTGCGGGGATTAAAAGCTGGTACAAAGAGGAGTTTATGAATGGCAGTAATACAGATCAACAGTACATTGCCATGTGAATATGGTTATTCTGATAAATTAAAGATTTACATACTAAAGCTTTAACTTGCTTCCTATTGCAACACTTCATGCAGCTCCTCATAATTAAACAGCTCCACAGGCAATCAGAAAAGCAGCTGCACAGGTCTAAAAAGGATTACGGGGTTAAAGTTCCAAAGACATCTTTTTACCACACACTGAACTTTGTAAATACAAAGACTAGGATGATATGATATGGCATTTACAACGCGCCTATACACAAGTGTTTCAAGGCGCGACGAAACAAAGGGTGAGGGGAAACAAAGGGACGCCAGACAATGATCCTACTAGGCCCGTTGTCATTCAGATCTTGCAAGTGCATGGGGGGGTGAGGGGAGGGGGGGAGTGCGAGGAGGAGAAAGGGGAAAAGTGCGAGGGGGGGGAGAGGGGATAGTGCAATACAAGGGGTAGTAGAATAATAAGATAATAAAAACAGCCAGATGGTGGCAAGTGCAAGGTAAGTGCAGACATAAGTGCTGGTAGAGGGGCTGTAGGGAGACAGAAACAGTCCCTAGGTGCAGGGTTGCCAGGGAAGGCAGTGCAGGTGTGCAACTGGCGGTGCCTGCACCCGGATCAGACAGGGTGGGCAGGTAGTTTTGACCAATGCAGATTCAACCAAGAATTCAATAGAGGAGAGAGGGAGAGAAAGCAGAATCAAAGAGGAAGGTTTTGAGGTGCTTACGGAACCGGAGATGGTTCTCCTCAAGTTTCAGGGAGGCAGGAAGGCTGTTCCAGAGGGAGGCCCTTGCCGAAGAGAGAGATCTACCACCAACTCGTTGCTTAGAGAAGCGATAGACACTGAGGGAGTTGGAGGCAGATAAACGAAGAGCTCGAGAAGGAAGATATTTGGGAGTAAAGAACTGCAAGACAATCAGGTTAGTCTGGGATTACTGAAGACCTCAATCCTCCTTCAAATGGATATAAACTAGAACTAAACATTTACTCTCTCAGTCTACTTACCTTTTTCCTTCTGGGGTCAAAATATTTTTTAGCCATTCATAGGTCATGAAGTACATTCCACTGGCTGGCACATCTAATATAGAAAAGAAACAACCAGTGAAATAAATGGTGTGGCCTCAAACCAAGCATTACAAATAAGTCATGATTGCATACTTTATTTTGGAAATTAATTCAATTCCACAGAAAATCAATATCGAACATAACAAAAAAACATTAAAGTGAAATTCTAGAAACTGGTTAGCCAACATATATCACTGCACACTTAAAATAATGTACAGAAAAACCCAAACATGGTTTCCATGACCACCAATCGATATACCCAAACAAAAGAGCAATTGTTAGAACCTCATGGGTCCTTGTATGGGATACAGCAGGACCAAAATTACATTTTAGTTTTTCCTCCCATCTCTAACACTGGTCTCAACGATCATCTAGGCCACCCACACACATTACATTCGATTTTGCCACAATCGGTTTTAAATCCACCTCTTTCATATAGTCCAAGTAGTTACTGACAAGAATTTGTAAGGCTTTGCACGTCTTAGCTATTAAGATAATGACTGCATACGTTAAAGTGCACAAGTTCCTCATCCTATTTTAGGTGCGTCGAGTGTCGGTTTTTTTTAGCTTTAAAGAGTGAATTGACATACAGATTGACAGGTAGTGGGGCTAAAACGCAACCCTGTTTTACGTACAGAGAAATTATAAGTTACTTAGTCCCCCTTTCCTCCATACTGCATGGGCATCCCTTCCAAGGGACAGGAGATGGAACCTTTTTCACCTTCCCCTTTAAATATAGAGGCGCGCGGCCCTGGGAGCATGTGCTGCCCTGACTCCACCCTCTGGCGCCACACCTCAGTCCCCATAGATGCGTCGACAATAGCTAATATTGCTTAATGACACCAGTTTTATTAGGGGGGATGGTGGGACATATGGAGGAAAGGGGCCTAGTACGTTAGTCACTACGGTGAGTAACTTATAATTACACTTACGTCCCGTCCCCTTTCCTCCATACTGCATGTGCGATTAAAACTGAATGAAGCCCCAGGGTGGAGCGGAGACCCTCCTTAAGCAAATAGGTTCCTGAGAACCGACTGTCCGAAAGCCGCATCAGATCTAGGGCCGGCATCCAAACAGTAATGCTTGCAGAAAGTCGAGGGATTGGCCCAGATGATGCCCTGGAGACGGCCAAGAAAGAGCATGAGACTCAAGTCCTTGCAACAAGTAACTCAAAAACCTTCTCCCCAAAGGGGAGGTCATTCTCGTAGGTCCTTTCGAAAGCAGTCCCATGCAAGTCAGAACAACTACAGCACGGGAAGCCCCGCCTACTACCCACCTAGGGGTCAGCGACGCGGCAAAGGTAGAGGCCCCAATCCCACAGGAGCCACAGCCTCTGGTCAGAAATGACCAATAGATCCAGGTCCCCTCCCATGTCACCCCGGGCGGGGGGGCGTTTAACATCTTTCCTCACGGCATGGGAGGGGATAACTTCAGACCATTGGGTTATAAAGACGGTAGCCCACGGGTACTGCATGGAATTCGCCCGACCACCACAGTTCAGACCGCCACGCTCAGGGCGCCTCTCACTGGACCATCTGCAGATCCTGAATCAAGAGGTGGAAGCGTTGCTGGTAAAGGAAGCTATAGAAGCCGTCCCTATTCTTCAGGTAAACAAGGGTATTTATTTAGTGTACGTCCTTGTACCCAAAAAGGACCTCACCATGTGCCCTGTTCTAGACATGCACCCAGCGAACATATAAAACCTCTAAAGTTTCGTATGGTAACGCTACAAGAGGTGATCACACTCTTGAAACATGGGGTACCACATGGCAACATTGGACATGAAAGGGATAGTGTTACCGACACGCATATGCAGACGTCCCCTTTCGGTCCCCGAAAGACAAGATGCAATACTCTGCGGTTACCACTGGATGTAGACCATATGCACAGCATGTGATTCTAAGCAGATTAACAAGCATCAGAAAGTGTAATTCTTTTAATTATGAGAAAGTAATACAAAAATATTGCTACCATTATTGTCACTACACAACACACTTAATATGCAAAAGGCTATTGGGGGCGTGGCTACAGAACCATGCAATAAGACATGCTTTCGATAAAGCTCCTGCTGATCCTACATGCCACAGACAAAACTTGTGCAAAGAATTTCGTGATGGAATGAGAAACCGAAGGAGCAACTGTATGAAGGTTTGCGGCACATAAGCAACATGGAATTGTAAGGATCAGCGCTCAGATGCAAGAGTAACGTGTGGCAAGAACTTTTTTGAAGCTCGCCGGAAGAAAAACCAAAATCGCGGCCTGCTCGGAACAATAGATGGGATGTAAATGTATGAGGCTGAAACAAAACCACCGCCCGTGGATGCTAGGACTATCGATTGCAGCAGAAGAGGTTGTCAACAATGGGTAGCAGATGGTAAACAGCCAGCGCTGCGTGAAGAGGATTGCCGGAGTCGCATGTGTGGGTCCCTTTGTTGAATATGACCGCTGGTAATAAAATGCAGGACGGAGCTACAATGAGCCTTTGAAGCTGGGAAGGCTCACCGATGAGAGCCTGTTACTGCTGCAACCCAGTAGACTTAGAGCCTCAGACGGAAGGCATGAGAGCGTCAAAGATTAAAACATTGGAGCCGATACATAGCAACACAGACACAGAAGGTATCGGCAGCGGTAACCGAAAGGGGCCCGCTCAGGGGAGGAGAGCGGCGTAAAGCTAAATTGAACGGAAACACACTGACACAGACGCTCCCAAGAGGTAACATTGCTGAAGTAGGGTGAAACACTTAAGTAGTGGAAACACGGCCCAGCAGGGTGAAAGTGACACGACTTCAGATGCTGGCTTGACGTGGGCAGCTTTAGAGTGCACACAGCTGATGAAGATGTCATGAAGCGAATTACAGCTAGTGCGTCAAGGCGCAATGGAAGAACAACTTGCTTTACACTATAGGTACTGTCTATGGCCAGATGGAGAACATGGGTGATGATAGAGTAGCATAAGGATAAAGGCGGCTGTCGGGGTACTGCAGCAGTGAGGAGCAGAATATTCTAAAGTAAACGTGATCAACGAAACTAAAGAAAAAACAGGGGACATTACTGCTGGGTGCTCTGGGGCACGGACGGGGTTCTCTGCGACATAAGGACACCTTGAACGGAAGCAGGGGCCAATGGTATGCTGCGGGCAACAAAAGATTGTGCATAATGCACCATAGATGGGCGCAACGGAGCAGAGCGACGTGAGGTGCTTCAAGAGGCCTGACAATAACCAGCTCCGAACGAACGATGTATGCATGAGTGCGAAGCATGAGGCAGTGAAAGGCGTGCAGCCAGTGGCGGCGGGTGGGGAGCCGTACTGCACAACAAGGGTATAGATCTTGGCCCTTAACAGCCGCACTTCGGACCAGTACATAACGCAAAAACGGGAGCATAGCTGTCGAGAGCACGGTAGCAGATGCTATGCTTTCCAACAAGAGAGGATGCTGGGAAGATCCAAGTGTGGCAGGTGTATGAACACAAGTAAGTGGTAGATGGATGTGAGACCCATACATCAGAAGCTGCATAGATACTGGGAGTAACACGGCCAGAAGAGAACTAGGGACACCAAATCGAAGAGCAGCTGGAGCAGGATCCGCACCCTTTGAGATACCAGGAGTTGCATGATAGCTGAACCTACGTGGTGCACCAAACAAATACGAAGCAAGAGCAGACAAAATGGTGCATCAATATCTGATACACTACGAAGGCTGCCGGTTGCAGACGAAGGAGACAAACACGAGACCCAGCTGCAAGTGGATGATCTTGTGAGAATACGCTAAGGCCTCTAACGTGGGCAAAACTAAAGCCAAACAGCCAACCATCGATGACTTTGCCAAAGCATCCCCAAATGAGGAGGTTGTGAGACCTAAGAAGCAAGATATGCAAAGCGAGGCATGGAATGACTAACAGATATTGGATGCCATTGCAGAACTGAAGACTTCTGGGCCTGCAAAATGGACTCAGCTATTGCAGAACTAAAGATCTCGCTGGAGCATAAAATTGATGCAGTCAGTGTAGATGTCAATCTGCTATGACAAGATGTCAGGAAACTGGCAGAGGGCACGGGTGCGCTGGAAAAGGACGTGGAGGCTAATACAAGCACCAGCACCGCGAACGCCAAGGAAGTCACGGTGCTACAACAACATGTGCGCAATCTGGAAAATGGGGTGGAAGAGGCAGAAGGGCGGGCACGAAGAAATATACGCATTGTGGGGTTTCCAGAAGGAGTAGAAGGGGCAGACCTGACGAAAAAATGTTGAGAATACGCTGCTTCAGGAAATAGACGGAGGCACACTCGCCCAAGGATTCACAGTGGAAAGGGCACATAGGGCCCAGACCAGAAGGCCGCTGCCAGGAGCTCCTCCCCGGCCACTTATTGCCAAAATTCTGAACTATAAAGACAGGGAAAGATACTGGAGCACTTCCACAAAGGAGGGACCATCAGTAGAGGCTCCGCAACCATCACGGCGTACCCAGACTACACCTTCATGTTGCAAAGACAACGGCTGAACTACGTATCTGTCAAAAGGAGGCTACATGACGCAGGCGGAACTCAAGTATATGTTACTGTACCCTGCAAAATTGAAAGTGGTGTACAACAACAAGACGCACTTATTCGAGACCCCAGAGGACGCAATAGCATATGATATGATATTTTATTTGTATCACGCTCGTACACAAGTGTGTCAGAGCGCAACTAGGCAAGGGAGGGGAGCAGGGGAGAACACAACACAACAACAAAGATCTTACTAGGCCCAGTGACATTAAGAATGCGCAAGTGCACAGGAAAGCTAAAGGGAAAAAGTGCATGGAAGGGGGAGAGTGGAAAGTGCAAAGCAGAGGAGAGCAGTGTTAGGGAGAATTCTCTGTTTAGGCTGAATTTCCTAACCTAGTGAGTCCCCAGCAGCTTTGCTGGATTTTTGGGGTTTATTTTTTTCTCCTGCCAAGAGTGAGACTCTTTTACCCTCACTCTTGGACATGATTTGAGTGTGTTTCTTTGAATCTAGATGTCTCTAATGGGCTATGGGGTCTTTTACTTCATAGGGTTTCATGTGTTTTTGTGATGTGTGTTACACAGCACCCTCCGTGCAGTAACACAGGGGTGTCATAGTGACCCCCCAGTATAGACTCCATACCCTGGGACTGACTACTGTCTCCCAGGGCATGTAAAGTCACCATTGACTTTACTAGTCTTAAATTCGGAACAGAACCAGTACAAACCATCATATTGTGGACGTACTGGCTGGGGCAATTCGATTGCCCCAGGGTCTGTTAGTCGAGGGGGCACGTCTCCGTCCCCCTGATCGAGTTTTGGCTGGTGGCAGGGGATACTACTTTTTATATTCAACCGCGAATATTTTCCTATGTGATTTCCCATTGTTTTAGGCTACTATCTTTATTTAATTATTTAAGGTAGCCTCGAACATACCGCCGGTTTATTTAATTAATATTAATTCTCCGGTTGGTATTTTTTGCCAAAACTTGATTCTAAAATGGCGTTTGTGTTCTCTTCTGTGCCTCCAACCCAAGTCGAGCCCTTTGTTCCACTTTTTGGCGGGCTTCTCCACAGAAGCCCTCCAAAGTGGTGCCACTATGTCTGGGGTACTTAAGCGGGGTGGAGGGGAATTTAGGCACCCTGAACTGAGTTGCCGAGGCAACTCAAGTCGCACTCCGTCCTGATTGGCCTAAGTGGTGAGCCGGCCAGCTCACCACTTAGCATGTTTGAGTGACAGCTAGGCTGAGTGAATGGGGGTTTGCTGCATAAAAGCAGGGCTTTGGGGACTGGAACTTCAGAAGTCGCCACAGGACCTAAGAATCCGACGAGGGAGCAGCTGAGCCGACCTGCCACGACACCACGACCGGTGGAGCCTTGCTGGACCGTCTCACCACTTTTCCCAACGACAGAGGAGATCTCCCACCGGAGAGTCTTCTTCCTTTAACTGGTGGGGATAACCAGTTTCACCGTCTTTTCGCTTTCCCGACGTATCTCGTGGCCGCCTTGCCCGTGCTAAGCACTCCGGCAACCGGGATACCATGTTTTACCACGACCGCGAGATAAAGGTACCACCTTTTACCGGAAAACTCAGCGGCTGGTTTCTGCCCTGGTAGTGCAACGACCTGCATCTTTCCTCCACGTCGAGATCTTCTCTTCCCCTGGACGCCGCCGCAACTTGCAACCACTACCAGGAACAACTGCCACCGCTGGAGGATCCTTCCCACTTAAGGTACCGTGTCCTGCCCGGCTTCCCTTGCAACCGACTGTACGGGGTAGATTTAGCCCCCGGCTTTCGAACCTGGGTTTGCCTGGGACACCCTGGCTAAACTTTTCTAAAAGCCTCTCTAAACTCTTTTCTGAACCATCTGCAAGACTTTCTAAGCCTAGTGTAACTGTGATCTTGGGCGCATTTGTGCTCTGCTCTCTCTAAGAGTGGGCCCAGCCGTTGGACTTTGGCTCACCAGTGACTTTTTGCTCTCTGCCTTGCTAATAGTGTTCCGGAATCATAGAGTGGTGTAATCCTGCATATTCTGTCTTTTTCCCTCCCTTTTTCACAACATTGTAGAGTGCAATCTAGTTAAGCGCTCACCTCTGTATGAAAATAAGTGGTGTCTTACTGTGATTTTCTAATAAGGGAAAAAGGGGTGTATATATCATAATAGTAACTGTGTTTAGAATATTTTACAATAAGAGTGCTGGAGTGTTTCAACTGTGTGTTTATAAATAAATAATTATATACTTTGATACCAAAGCTCTGGTCAGTGTTTGCTTGTATTATTGTATCTGAGTGCCTATTGAGTATACTTGGCATACTGCCTAACTCTTCTTGAGGGAAGTCTGACTGCTCAGCCACAGCTACTAGGTAAATCTGGGTGGTGCAGACTGCTACCAAGTGGGTTTACTGCCAACACCTGTAGTCTTAAATCTTTTGCAGTGTTCCCTAAGGGAACTGCACAGGTTTCTGCCTAACAAGCAGATAAATAATAAATAAAAATAAATAGAAAATGGAGGCAATAAACAGTGGTAGTGCAGCCAGCAAGTGGCAAGTGCTGCGTTTAAGGATACAGACTGGGTTAGTCTGATAAGTGCAGAAAAAGAAGAACAATGGGGGGAGGCTGTATGGGTACAGATACAGTCCCCAGTGAAAGAAGTGGCCAGGAGGCAGTGCAGGAGGGTGGCAGGGTGAGCAGGTAACTGGGCCCAGGGGACAGAGGGTGGCCAGGTGCACAGTGCCAAGAGAGAGCAGATCAGCAGGGGAGAGGGGGAGCGAAGGCAGAAGCAAAGAGGAAGGTTTTGAGGTTCTTCCGGAGATGGTTCTCCTCAAGTTTTAAATTGGAAGGGAGGCTGTTCCAGAGGGGGGACACAGCCGAAGATAGAGATCTACCCCCAGCTCGATTCTTTGAAAAACGACTGACCTGGAGGGAGTTTGAGGTAGAGAAGCGAATAGCTCGAGAGCCTGGCTAAACACACTGAATTGCTCAGCAGAGACTGTTGACCAGATGGAGAGAGGACTGGATAAGTAAATGTGCCGGGTTTGTGGGCCACAGAGACACTGTGGGTCGAGCAAGGGGGGTTGTGGTCCGCAGCTAAGACATTGACATGGTGCTGCAGCATAATCCTCTGGGCTTATGTCAGTATAGAGAATGTAGATACAGTACACTATATGTATTTGTCTAGGGCCTCCAAGTGGGAATATGAACAAGATGAATCTAGCGTGGGTACATTGTTTTGAGGCAGTTATGCGGGAGTTACGGAGGAAGTGCGGTCTTACACATAGATGCCTCTCCACCGAGGCCCCACCCTACCCATCAGAAAGAATCACCATAAACTCATCTAACAGACCCATTAGATCCCACCTGACCAATCAGATCTACGTCCCAGCCTTTAAAAGAACTAAAGCGGGAAGGTCCAGTTTCCAACACCTGGCTCCCAAAAATTGGAACGCCATCCCCACCACACTCAGGAACGAAAGATCCTACACCGCCTTCCGCAAAATGCTGAAAACCACGCTGTTCCGCTAGTATCAGAACTAACTAACATGTATAGATACACTGATCATCTGTAACCTTAATGACAGCTCAGCATGCCTGCTCTGTATTTTACTGTCCTCTAAAACCTGCTACTGTACTATACCGCAAACATTTTATGATATGGCTGCCTGACTGACAAGTGAACAAGCTGTAACAGCGCCACGATGCCCCTGGGCAGATGTGCGCTTTATAAATGCAAATAAATTACCCCCGTAGTTAGTTTATGTGGGACTCCTGTAGACGGGTTCCCCCCTGCGGCGTTCCAAGTACTGGTGTGACCGGGCTAAGACTAGATGCAGGGTAGCCTGAGATCCAGAGATGGAGATGGACAGCAGTTGGGGATGTTTAGGATGGTCGGGAGGGGAAGGGTGTTGGGGACGTTATAGGGATGGAGCAGGAGCTGGAAGGGGTGGGGGAGGCAGTGGGAGGGGAGGAGTCTGCAATCACAAGCCAGTTCTAAAACGGAGGAGAGCAGGAGCTGAGACGGGAGGGGGGGGGGGGCAGGGAACGGCTGACATGGGAGACTTGAAGATAGCGACCTGGAATGTGAGAGGGCTAAACAGCTATATAAAACGGAATAAGGTCATGATATACCTGAAGAGACAGAAAATTGACATCGCACTGTTACAAGAAACCCACCTGACCAGAAATAAAACGGAAGTGGTAAAAAGGACCACGACAGGTGCAACATATTCCATGTATGCCAGAGGGGTCATCACGTGGATAGCACCACATGTCCTGTTCAAACTGTTACAAGAGGCAGACATAGAGGGCAGAATGGTATTTCTAAAAGGGATGGTGGGGAATAAGGAGGTGAACATTATCCACATATATGCCCAGAATAACGATACAACATATTTCAGAAACCTGTATGCGAAGATCAGTCCATATATAAAAGAAGCAGTTATACTTGGGGGTGGGCTGGTGATTTTAATTGTACATTGGCCCCCAAGCTTGATCGATCGGATAAGAAAGTTACCAAGCCCACCCCGGTGGCGAAAGCCCTGGGGGCACTTTTAAAAATGATTTCCGTTTGGTAAATGTGTGGAGGACGCTACATCCACAACACAGTATTCACACTACTCAACCCCACACAATTTACACACCCGGTTAGACTACATATTTGCAGCCAGTGCATTGACAGGAAGTACGATAGGTGCAGAGTACAAGGCAGCACACACGCCATCACCACACGCCGCTGATTGTAACATGGCAGATCTCGCCATCCCAGGTTGAGAATGCAGACATGGAAACTCAGAGCCGAAGCATTGGGGGACACAGTGTTTAGTGAGGACTTGAGGAGGGTAATTAAGGAAAACTTTGAACATAATACGGGGAGCGTGAGGTCAGCAGGCAGGCTGTGGGAAGCATTCAAGGTGGTGGTGAGGGGGGAAGCAATTTTGAAATCCAAAGGATTACAGGGCGGTATTGTACGGGAACTGCAAGACACGGAAAAGGAGAGAGGCTAAAATGCAGAAGGGCGCGGGCTCCTTGGGGGAGACTGAGGCCATACTTTAGCTACAGGAGAAATGTAGAGGCCATTCGGAGAGGTTGAGCAACTTGAATGATAGGAAATGTATAGAAAGGTAACATGCGGATGGCGACAAACCGGGCAGGTTGCTAGCCTGGTTGTGTAAGAATAAAGCCCCCAAACAAGCAATCAGGGAACATCAGAGGGAGGATGGGTTGATGGAGGACACTCAAGAAGGGGTGAATTCATGCTTTTATAAATATTATCAGAAGTTATACGCAAATAATATAGGGGCGGAGGAAATTGACATATTGGATACACTGGTGGAGATTAATTTGCCTAAGCTCGGGGAAGTAGATGAGGAGAAGCTAGAAGCCCCACTCACGCAAGAGGAACTAGAGCGCGTGATCCAGACACTACCCACCAAAAAGGCCCTGGGAGCAGACGGTCTCCTGAGCGAGTTCTATAAAAACATATAAGGTGGATTTACTTCCACCGATGTTGGCCATGCTAAATGAGGCGTTTGACAAGGGCAGGCTGCCAGAGACCCTCAGGGAAGCGATCATCATTCCGCTCCTCAAGCCAGATAAACCGAGCACAGACTGCGGATATTACAGACTTGCATCGATGCTCAACCAGGATAGCAAGTTAGTGACTGCACTGATGGCGAACAGATTGAGGCCAATGATAAATAAACGTATACATCCTGATCAAACGGGGTACATCCCGCACAGGTGTATCTCTGACAATCTCAGGAGGCTTCATCATGTCATAGATCGGACAGAGGGGAGCTCCCAGGAAGTAGCGATAGTCTCGCTAGATGCAGTAAAAGCCTTTGACTAAGTCAAATGGCTGTGGCTGATGGTGGTATTGAAGGAATATGGGATGGGACCACAGTACCTGAAGTGGGCTCAGCTGCTGTACAGTGAGCTAGTGGCTCGAGTCCGAACAGGACTGATCACCTCGGAACGATGGACCCTGGGCAGAGGCACCAGGCAGGGGTGCCCTTGGTCTCGGATTCTCTTTATTTTGGCCCTGGAACCCTTGGTGATATATTTGAGGCAAAAATATGGTGAGGTTGGAATCGGCACGAAAGGGGGACAGCATTGGATATCATTATACTCAGATGACATGTTGCTATACTTGAAATATCCTGAAGAAAACCTACAATACATTTTAGAGGTAATGGAACGGTACGCGATACTCTCTGGCATAACAATTAACCCTAAAAAGTCTACTATATTCCCCCTAGGCAGATATGTGGGTATACCGTGACATGAGCTACAAGAGCTACAGATAGGATGGACCACTGACACTTTCAGGTACCTGGGGTGGATATATACCACAAAGTGGAGGATGAATATAAACAACACGGAGAAGGTGGTGGTGAAAATGGAGCGTAGCATGGTACTATGATGGGCAGAGCGGCATTACTGAAGATGATAGTACTACCCAGGCTGCTGCACTATTTTGCGAATGTCCCGTACATGATACCTAAACGGTCCTTCACCAGAGTACAGAGTATATGCAGGGGGGTTCATTTAGCACAATTCCAGGAATAGAATAGCATTGTGGAAATTGCAAAACCCATACGAGCAGGGAGGGATTAGACTGCCGAATTTTGAGGTGTGCTACCTGGCTGGCCAGCCTCAATACGTGGTAAAATGGTTATCCGAGGACCCCACACCAGAGTCTAAACTGTTGAGGGCGGAGTGTGCGCCATATTTCTTGAATGAATGGATGTGGTTGGCAGAACCCCAGAAGGGAAGAGGGTCAGCACTACTAGACCTGGGGAGGATGATGTGGCGTAGAGCCTGCCAAGTGATGGGGAGCCCGCTTACATGCTCCCCACAGATACCACTAGTGGCACTAAAGGGGGTGGATGAGCAATTGAGGGCCATTAGAGAACACTGGGAACCAGTAGGAGTAACAACCAGAGGAGATGTATGGCAAGAAGGGGAGCAAATAGAATTCAATACACAGAGAGGACACAGGTCTACATGGTGGACGATATTACTTATGCTATGCTGGTAAAAATGGTAAAGAAGACGTGGTCAGCGGAGGAGCTGAACCGGCAACCGGATGCCACCATAGAAATGTTTCAAGCCGTGGCTGATGGAGGCCATGAGGTCTCCCGAATCTATGAGCTAATGATGTCTAAAGTGGGGATGAAGGTGGTCCAAATGAGGCGGGACTGGGAGGAAGATGGAGGGGAAATGATAGGAGACAGGCTATGGGTCAGAACGCAAGGGTACCATAAAGTATCAAGAAATGTGAGACTACAGCAGATTCAGTTATATGTTACCCATAGGGCATATATGACACCTAAGAAGAATGCCAAGTTTGAGAACGCCAGAACACAGACATGCTCGAAATGTGGGGAGGTTGATGCAGGGATGGTACACATGTTTTGGGCATGCCACGAAATAACAAGATATTGGAAAGAGGCGGCACACCTCTTAGCAGATAAAGGGATAAACTTGGTTGTGGACGCTCTGTGGGCATGCATGGTGGGTAGGTTCCCAAGACCGCGCAAACTCAAACATGTGAACAAACTCAAAGACCTGGCGTATGTTCTAGCTAAGCGCAGGATAGCGATGAGCTGGTAGGCAAGCAATAGACCGAATACAGGGGCCAGGTGGCGGGATCTCCTGAAATGGGCAGATGCTGAAACAGTGGTGTGGAGGGAAGCGGTGGTCAAAGGGTGGGGGGGGGGGCGACCACACTTACAGCCTGGCTACATTTGGTCGCCCCATTGTCGGGGTCTGTGCAAGATGAACCACAAAGAGGTCAGCTCCTCTGAAAGTGTAGGAAGTACATAAGTTATGAAGGGAAGGCTGTAGAAATGCGAGGCTTCAAGGGGAGAGAAGGAAGTTGGGGAAGAGGGAATGTTGGGGAACTATTTTTGTGCACCGTGTTTTGGTGCATGTACTTTGATTCAAATGGAAAGAATAAAACGTGTTTAAAATATACAAAAGGTTATTACTGAATATGCAGCCATAACTGTCACTGCTTTTATGTCTACTCAAGACCAATCAACCCTCTCAGAAGAATAATAGCCACTTCAAAAATAACAGTCAGGGGGGCGTGGCCAACAGCGAGATGAGGAAGACTTAGGTCTTCGTCGCTCCCGCCACAGTAATCCTGTCAAAACCGCCTGTTGCCGCCAACTGCGGGGTGTAAAAATAGCCCCTACTCACAGCGGACATCAGCGTGCCCATCTGGACCGCTGGACGGAAGAAATCGGCTGCCGAGTGCGAAGCAGAGCCGGGGCGAGGTTGGGTGCGGGGCCGATTGGTGTGCTCCCAAGACGGCCACCTAGGTGCAGCGACGGTGTGGAGCGGCGTTGTCTCGACCCTTGCTGGGTCCCCTTTGAATCCTGCACAGAGGAGCGTTTTGTCATGATCTCTGCTTCCAAAAGGTCAGGGTTTTCCCAACTCCCTTGGAAGCAGATCCATAACCCAGGTTCCGAGTGCCAACCAGTCCCAATTGGGACCTTTTGGACCCAGTCCTGGCGCCAGTGGCACCAGGCTCATAAATATGCCCAGTCCCAGCGCTGGAAGCGCCGGGCTCATAATGCTTGGGTGGACTTACCTGCAGCAGACCATGCTGCTTACTTGCCTGCCAGTTGAGCCTCTGATCCTCTTCTGTTTGGAACTACTTTTCCTGTTGGGTGGGGCTGGAGCCACTCCCTAGATTCAGAACACTGGAACTCTTCTGGAAGGCAGGAACTCTTTTCTTACCAGGAACTCTTTTCTTACTTAGGCGTGGCTGTGGAAGGAGACATCTAAGCACTACAGGAGGCTATTTAAACCACACCCGGTGGATCAATCTTGCTTTGCGTTATTCTGCACCCTCTGCAGCAGAACGCTCATCGTGTCTTCTGCATCCGGTCCTGGGCCTAAGGAAAAAGGCTTACCATCCTGAATCCAGTCTTCAGCAACACCTATAAAGACAAGAAAGAACAGGTTAGCATTCCGGCATCTGAAAGGCAAAGGCTTACCTACTCTTCGTGCGCTCCGGAGGTCTTCACACTGCATTCCGGCATCTGAAAGACAAAAGCTTACCAACTCTTCGCACGCTCCGGAGGCCGTCGGCGCTGCATCCCGCATCTGAAAGACAAAACAAGGTGCGTTTAAAGACATTGGGGAACTTTAATACTCACGTGCCATTACTCCTTTCCACATCTAACCCAGTGGGTATCCCGGCACCCTGCAGCCGCTCCGAACTTGTACCTGCAAAATAAAAAGACAGTTAGAGCGCATCGTGAAGCTGGCAACAAGCGCTTACTTACGTGCTTCCAGGCGCTTCTATTCATCACACGGGCTCCATCTTCAACTCACTTCAGCCCGTCATCCGCCATCGCCGGAACCCTGCAAAACAAGAGACATCATTATTAAAGACTTTAAAGACATTTGAGTTACTCGAAACTTACCGTTCGTGCAGTAAACGACGGACAGCAGTCCTCTGAAGTCAAGAGGCCTGCGCTACCTATCCAGTGAAGAAACTGGTTACAGAACCCTGCCCCGAGGCAGATGGAGAGCTCGGCATTCACTTACCTAAGGTGAGTGCGTTAACCTGTGGGGGTCTACAGGAGAGGAGAAGAGGAAAGAGATAGGGACACCCCAATAACCCCAGTTCATTAACCCCCTATTTTCTATCTGCAGACATCTTACTCTGCACGTCAGGCATACAGGGCACAGAGGTCCAGCCCAAAGAGCCAACCGGGTGCTGCACATCACCTTTGAAGATACGGTAGTCGCCCAGTCAAGACCGGCGCCTCTGCGAGAATCAGGTGAGCGCAAAGCCTACCGCAAAACTCTCGCCCAGGCGCTATGGAAACCTCGGATACTGACAACCTAGCCCGGTTACTTGGGGAACTAAGGGCAGAAGTGCATGCAGCTCGTCAGGAAACGAACGCTCTAAGAAGGGAACTAATTATTTCCAAGGAGAGAACAGATGATCTTGCTAGACAATTGCTACAGTCACAAGCCGGACAGACCCCGCTACCCGCATCAGGGGCAAATCTTCCTTCAACATCCTCTATGAATCCAGTGCAGATCAACCTACCTGGGAATGTACCTCTGGCTCCGCCCGAACGATTTTCTGGTGACCCAAAGAGGTTTGCGGTATTTATCAATCAGTGCCGGTTGCACTTCTTATGCCGGCCAGCAGCCTTTCCAACTGATCAAGCTAAAGTAGCTTTTGTACTTTCGTACCTTAGTGGCAATGCGGCAGACTGGTCGATCCCTCTAGTTAATCAAGATGATCCGGTTCTCCATGATTTTCAAGCCTTTCAGCTTAGTATGGAAAAGCTGTTCGCAAGACATGCACAGGGGCAGGCCTTGGACAATGAGCTTCTTTCGTTGCGACAGGGTAATCAAGACCTTTTGGCTTATATTGCATCTTTCAATAGACTAATAGTGGAAACTCAATGGCCTGAGGACAAAAGGATTACGCTGTTTTATAGAGGTCTACGTGGAGAGCTCAAAGACGTTTTAGCCCAAGTAGTGAATCCCCCACAAGACTGTTCGGATTATATAGACTTGGTCGTTCAAATAGATCACAGACTGCAGAACAGGAAGGCCGATCGTTCCAAGTTTGATGCTCGAGTATTTTCCAAACCGCCAACTCCTTCCAAAGGAGTAGACTCCGGGGAACCCATGCAAATAGGGGTCTGAAAGGTCCTCTAACACAAAGGGAGCGGGAAAGGAGAAAACAGTTGAAATTATGCCTATATTGCGGAAACTCAGGGCCCTTTCTTCGAGACTGTCCGGTGAAACCTGCCAAGAAGGCAGTAGGCGCTGCAGTTACCACAGTAACAAACTCTGAGCAGGGAAACGACCTCGCCCGACAAGAATAGAGGTCCTCTTGCCGAGCGTGAAAACCAGTTCCGTGACCTCGCATTTCGTGATACCTATGGTCCTCATTAGCCCTGATAATCCGGATCGATTACATGCAATTGAAGCTTACGTCGACAGCGGTGCCATCGGCAATTATGTGGATCATGAAATGGTTTTGAGGATGAATCTAACTCTTTGTCCCAAGGCTGTAAAGGACGTCATTACTACGGTGGATGGTACGGAGATAGCCTCCGGGCCAGTAACGCATACCACTCAAGAGGTGACGCTAGTAAGTCAAGATGGACACCATGAGAAGATCGTGTTCGATGTGATCAAGGCCCCTCAGTTCCAGATTATTCTAGGAATACCTTGGTTAGAGAAACACAATCCTCTGATCGATTGGCGAGCAAGAACGGTCCAGTTTCCAGAATGTGTCTCTACTTGTCACCCTCCACCTGGTGTTGCACTGGCAGCAATTTCTTCAGAGACTCCCCAGTTACCTCCCGAATACCTAGAATACCAAGATGTTTTCCGGAAGGAGCAGGCTAACTCTCTACCTCCTCATAGGTCTTATGACTGCCAGATAGACCTGATACCTGGATCTACTCCTCCTTGTAGTAGAATTTATGCCCTCACCGAGCCTGAGAACCTTCACCTTCGACAATACCTGGATCAATACCTGGCAAATGGGTTTATTCGTCCTTCCAAGTCCCCTGCCTCTTCAGCTTTGTTCTTCGTTCCAAAAAAGGAAGGAGACCTTAGAACTTGTATCGATTATCGCTCCCTGAACCAGATCACCGTTAAGAATAGATATCCGTTACCTTTGATCCCTGAACTCCTGGACCAAGTCAGAAAAGCATGCATATATACAAAGCTGGATCTTAGAGGAGCTTACCACTTGGTACGAGTAAAAGAGGGCGATGAATGGAAGACGGCCTTCCGCACCAAGTATGGGCTATTTGAATATCAGGTCATGCCCTTCGGACTTTGCAATGCCCCGGCCGCCTTTCAATATTTTATGAACGATGTCCTCAGAGAGCTCATAGATGTGTGTGTTGTTGTTTACATCGACGACATTCTCGTTTATTCTTCATCGGAATCTGAACATCGGAAACACGTGAAAATGGTCCTCGAAAGATTGCGTCAACACAAACTTTTCGCTAAGTTGGAAAAATGTGTTTTCAACGTGACTGAAGTTGAATTCTTGGGATTCATATCATCACCTGGCGGAGTGCGTATGGATTCAAAGAAGGTCGATGCAGTTCTCAAATGGCCATCACCATCCTCCGTAAAAGGTGTGCAAAGCATGTTAGGCTTCGCTAACTTTTACCGCAGGTTTATCCCCGAGTTCTCTCGAATAGTCCAGCCCATCACTGCCTTGTTAAAGAAAAACAAACGTTTTGAATGGTCTACCGAGGCGGAACAAGCTTTCCAGGATTTAAAGACTAAATTTATCTCTGCACCAATCTTAAAACACCCTCGCCCCGAACTCCCCTACATCGTGGAAACTGATGCTTCAAGCCTTGCCATGGGGGCAGTTCTATCACAAAAGGACCCGGTAACCAATCAGTTGCATCCCGTGGCATTTTGGTCCCGCAAATTCTCGCCTCCTGAAGTCAATTACACGATTACTGACAAGGAACTTCTGGCTATCAAGTCTGCCTTTAAGGCTTGGCGGCATTATCTGCTGGGGGCCCGACACACCGTTACTGTGATTACGGATCACCGAAACCTGCAATATTTGAAAACCGCAAAAGCCCAATCCTCTAGACAACTCCGTTGGGCATTATTCTTTGCCGAGTTTGACTTCATAATTACCTATCGACCTGGTACAAAGAACGGTAAAGCCGATGCCCTTTCTCGGATGGGAGTGGAAGAACACTTGATCAACCCTAAACCTGTACCAATCATTCCCGAACAAAGAATTCTGGGTGTAATCGCCACAGAATCCATAGAGGAAGTTAAGGATAAAGCCAGGCAACTTGTAACTCCAGCAGACATACAGAATTGGCATCTGCAGGGAAAGGACTTTGCAGTAAAGGACAACTTATTGTATTTCCAAGAACGATTATACCTACCCAGCACAGATTTACAGAAAAAAGTAATCTCTTGTTATCACGACTCTTTAATGGAAGGTCATCCCGGTATAGCCAAGACCTCAGAAAAGATCAAGCGCTACTTCTGGTGGCCGTCTTGGAAAAAAGATATCAGAGACTTTATAATGTCCTGTGGAGTATGCGCCCAAAACAAGAGTCAAAAGGAAAGACCAGCAGGCCTCTTACGCCCTATTGACATCCCACCTCGCCCTTGGCATACGCTTTCTATGGACTTCATCACCGATCTACCTCCATGCTCCGGATACAATACGATTCTAGTAATCGTGGACTTATTCTCCAAGATGGCGCATTTCATTCCGCTCAAAGGCTTGCCAACAGCAGCAACTCTGGCCCGAGAATTTCTCGAAAACATCGTCCGACTGCACGGTTTTCCTTCGGTTCTAATTTCGGATCGAGGTAGTCAATTTATTTCTCATTTTTGGCGAAGTTGCTGTCGGTCGGCTCAAATTGATGTGAGACTATCGACCAGTCACCACCCTCAGACCGACGGACAAACCGAGAGGACCAATCAAACTCTGGAACAGTATTTACGCTGCATGCTGCAACAAACTGAAAAAACTTGGAAAGATATCCTTTGGATAGCCGAGTATGCCTACAATAACTCTGTCCATTCGGGAACTGGGAAAACCCCGTTTTTTCTTTTGTACGGCAGTCACCCTCGAACCTCGGAGTTGGATCCCCTCCAAGATCTTGAAACACCAGCAGTAGACTACCTGCATTCTACAATCACCCAAGCCTTTAAGGAAGCTGTTTCTCACCTTCAAAGGGCTAAAGAACAATACAAGAAAGGAGCAGATCAACATCGGAAGGAAGCCCCTCACTATCAAGTAGGGGATCAAGTCTGGTTATCCACCAAATATCTATCTCTAAAAGGGCCACGCACATTCAACCCAAGATACCTTGGTCCCTATTCCATCACTACCATAGTAAACCCAGTAGCGGTCAAGTTGGACTTGCCCCCGCACATGAAGATACATCCGGTCTTCCACGTCTCTCTATTAAAACCCGTGCAACCTCAAACCCGACTAACCAAATCTCCAAAACCTATCCTAGTTGATGGAGAACTCGAGTTTGAAGTCAAAAGCATTCTGGACTCCAAGATCTCCAAATCTAAACTATTCTACCTAATTGACTGGAAAGGCTACGGACCCCAAGAGAGATCCTGGGAACCTGCTGAATATGTCCACGCTCCTCGCCTAATCAAAAGATTTCACTGAACATTTCCTGACAAGCCAAAACCCCCGGAGAAGCCCGGTTTGGGAGGGGCCTTGAGGGGGGGTACTGTCATGATCTCTGCTTCCAAAAGGTCAGGGTTTTCCCAACTCCCTTGGAAGCAGATCCATAACCCAGGTTCCGAGTGCCAACCAGTCCCAATTGGGACCTTTTGGACCCAGTCCTGGCGCCAGTGGCACCAGGCTCATAAATATGCCCAGTCCCAGCGCTGGAAGCGCCGGGCTCATAATGCTTGGGTGGACTTACCTGCAGCAGACCATGCTGCTTACTTGCCTGCCAGTTGAGCCTCTGATCCTCTTCTGTTTGGAACTACTTTTCCTGTTGGGTGGGGCTGGAGCCACTCCCTAGATTCAGAACACTGGAACTCTTCTGGAAGGCAGGAACTCTTTTCTTACCAGGAACTCTTTTCTTACTTAGGCGTGGCTGTGGAAGGAGACACCTAAGCACTACAGGAGGCTATTTAAACCACACCCAGTCAATGAATCTTGCTTTGCGTTATTCTGCACCCTCTGCAGCAGAACGCTCATCGTGTCTTCTGCATCCGGTCCTGGGCCTAAGGAAAAAGGCTTACCATCCTGAATCCAGTCTTCAGCAACACCTATAAAGACAAGAAAGAACAGGTTAGCATTCCGGCATCTGAAAGGCAAAGGCTTACCTACTCTTCGTGCGCTCCGGAGGTCTTCACACTGCATTCCGGCATCTGAAAGACAAAAGCTTACCAACTCTTCGCACGCTCCGGAGGCCGTCGGCGCTGCATCCTGCATCTGAAAGACAAAACAAGGTGTGTTTAAAGACATTGGGGAACTTTAATACTCACGTGCCATTACTCCTTTCCACATCTAACCCAGTGGGTATCCCGGCACCCTGCAGCCGCTCCGAACTTGTACCTGCAAAATAAAAAGACAGTTAGAGCGCATCGTGAAGCTGGCAACAAGCGCTTACTTACGTGCTTCCAGGCGCTTCTATTCATCACACGGGCTCCATCTTCAACTCACTTCAGCCCGTCATCCGCCATCGCCGGAACCCTGCAAAACAAGAGACATCATTATTAAAGACTTTAAAGACATTTGAGTTACTCGAAACTTACCGTTCGTGCAGTAAACGACGGACAGCAGTCCTCTGAAGTCAAGAGGCCTGCGCTACCTATCCAGTGAAGAAACTGGTTACAGAACCCTGCCCCGAGGCAGATGGAGAGCTCGGCATTCACTTACCTAAGGTGAGTGCGTTAACCTGTGGGGGTCTACAGGAGAGGAGAAGAGGAAAGAGATAGGGACACCCCAATAACCCCAGTTCATTAACCCCGTATTTTCTATCTGCAGACATCTTACTCTGCACGTCAGGCATACAGGGCACAGAGGTCCAGCCCAAAGAGCCAACCGGGTGCTGCACATCACCTTTGAAGATACGGTAGTCGCCCAGTCAAGACTGGCGCCTCTGCGAGAATCAGGTGAGCGTTACACGTTTCTTCTCCCCGAAGGCTGCTCCAACCGGCCGCTGGCCTGCGACCCAGAGCGAAGGAGTGAGCGAGAACAGTCGTGTGACTCGGGGCGGCCGTCGCCTTGCAAGCGGGTTCCCAGCCCGGCCCCCTGGGGCTATGTGCTGGCCTTGATCGGCGCGGGAGAGACTGAGGTGAGGCCCCGCCGGGACACGGCGGCCCTCGGCGGGGGGGCTTCACCACCACCACCACTGGCGGAGCCGGAACTGGGCGGCTCCCCGGTCCGGGCTTGAGGCGCCATCCGGAGAGGGCGCCCTTCCGGGGTCCGAGGCACCGTCACGGCACAGAGGGAGTCGGAAGCCGGCGACGCCCTGCAATAGCTGAAACAACAGTGCAGATCCACCAAGGAGTTCCCACACAGCTCCAAATCCTCCCATTTTTCGAGGAGACACTGACCTGCCTTGTGCCCCATGAACTGCCTGGCCCGGGGCGCCCTGCAACCCATGCTCCGTGCCAAAAACTGGTATACACAGCACTTACCCCCTTGTGAGGAGCATGAGGGGGCTACAATACTCTCACCACTTGCTCCGCAGCCGGCGCTCGGACAATTGCGACCACAGCAAGTATCCAAAGAGGGGGTCTCTATAGCCTTCTAACACGCAAAGAAGGGACTGCGGGACGGTGAATCGCCGGGTGGGCCCCGGTGGCGCCGAGGGAGGGACAGTGGGCATATGTCCAGGCCCCAGCGGAAACACGGCTCGCTGTACACAACACGGCAAATAGCCTTAAAGCTTCAGAATTTCAAGCCGCCCCTGCGGACCACCGCAACCTAAATTTGCAGTGATGTGTAATGCCACTGTATAACCGGCGGACTCTGCCCCCCGACCACACCACCTCTTGTCCGGTTGCGGCACACGTACGCGATGAAGCCCTAATTGCACGCGCTGGGCGGTGCACCCAATTGCGCCTCGGTCCAGATTACGCCTAAGTGCCCAGCTACAGCGGGCATAACCCACGGGCAACACACTGTTCCCTTTGGACAAATCCGGCACTTCTAAGATTGAAGGAGGCAGGAGGAGGGCCCGGCACTCTACTAGTAATAAAAAGGGCAGTTTTCCCGGTCTACCAACACGCGGCTGGGTGGTGGGATCGACCCAGCCAGCACCCTCTGAGATCCCAACAGGAATACAGCTATAAAATCACGGCTGCCAGGCCAGGCGGTGACCATGGGCAAAGAAAAGACGAGGAAGTCCACTATGCAGAACAGGATTGAGCAACACACTGTCCCTTCGTCACAACTTGCGGATCCTCCACCGCAACACTTACGACGACACAGACACTGAACACACGCTTTCTCTCAAGGACGTTATGGCTGCCATTGCGGATTCCCGCTCATCCATGGAGCAAAAGATAGACCGAATAAGCCTGGACATCTCCCTCCTCAGACATGATCTGCAGAAACTGTCGGCATGCACTGGGGAAGCAGAGCAGCGCATTTCAACTACGGAAGACGGCCTCCGCAATGTGCAAAACCAACTCCACGGAGGAAGGTCCATGCGGAACAACGTCCGCATTCTTGGTATCCCCGAGAAAGAAGAGGGACCCTGCATGGAACTCTTTCTTGAACAATTACTAATAGACCTATTCGAACTGCAGTCCTTCTCGAAATTCTTCTCTATTGAGAGGGCACACCGTATACCTACAGGCAGGCCAATGCCCGGCGCTCCTCCACGCACTGTAATAGCGAGGTCCCTGAACTACCGGGATCGGGATGCTCTGTTACAGCTTGCCAGAACCAAAGGCACGATCACCTTCAATGGGTCCAGACTGGCCTTCTTTCCGGACAACACGAAGGAGGTACAGAAGGCGAGGCAATCCTTTGGGAAGCTTAAAAGGCAATTGCAGTCAAATACGGGCTGCTTTTCCCCGCCCAATTGAAAATTTACCATAAAGGGACAACAGTCCACTTGGATAATCCCAGTGAGGCATGGCGCTGGGCGGAGCAGCACATCGAGGGGGACTGGTCCACACCCCGAGGCAACAGAAATGGAAACCCCAGGTCACCATCGGACCAACGCCGCAGGCCGAACCAACCACCGCCGCTGGCGGACCCACCAATGAATGGGGGAGACGAACTCCCGCCTTGACTCTTGTCCGGGGCTCAGCCTCCTGGCTGGCGTGCAACCCTCTTATGGATGATACCACAGCTGGGCCTTGCGGGGCCACCAAAGGCAGCTCATATACTTAAAATGCGGTAAGCGGAAAGTTGCTACTCTTCCATCGGGGCTTTTAAGGGGGAAGAAAATACAACAAACCCCCTACCCTCCCTCAAGTTTTTCTAGTTGAACTTTAACAGGGGTTGTTTACGCTGACGCTCTACCTCTTTTGATTGTCAGCAATGTTTGGGCGACAGGTACTTCGTGTTGGGGAGGAGTGTAGGGTGGGCGTGGGAGGGGTTTATTGGGAAGAATTCAATTTTTACCCCAGGATCAGCCTTCCCCGGTATTTATCAGGGGATGGTTTGGTTCCTGGCCAGTTGGGACCACACCACACACAAGCAGCACTTCAACCGCCAATCCTTGTCTATCTTGCACCAACTTTGGGGGGGAAACATTTGGATTAGTCTCGATCTACTCCCCACCTGGACTGGGGCAGGAACTTCTCGATGACCTGACCAGCCTTATGGGCAAACATCAGCCTGATAAGTGGTTCCTAGGTGGGGACTTTAACTATGTCATGTGTAACACCTTAGACCGCTTCCACCTTAGACAACGCAATCCGCACCTTCCCACGAAGCTGTCCAACTTTGTGTCTGCCCTGGGTCTCTGTGATGTGTGGCGGGAACTGCACCTCGGGACCCGGGGCTACTCGTTTCACTCCGGGGCATACACCTCCCTTTCCAGGCTTGATTACCTATTCGTACCCCACACGGATCTCTTTAGAATGCTTTCGGCGGACCTGCTCCCCGGGGAATCTCGGACCACTCGCCCCTGCTGGTGGAGTCACGACTGCAGGGATTGAACCCCCCTAGAACGTGGCGGCTGAATACCTATTATCTGGGCCTCCCGGAACTAGTTGAGCGCCTCACGGAAGTCTCGACTGAATACTTTGAGATTACTGACACCGGCGATAATGACCCGATAGTGTTGCTGCGGGGGGAAATAATCTCCTGGACGGCGAATAGGAGGAGGGAGAGGCTCGGGAAGATAACTGAGGCGGAAACAGAGGTAACTTGCCGAGAGAATGAACACACCCTTAATCCTACCCCACAGACCCACACGTCCCTTAAACGCGCCACTGAATACCTCCGAAACCTTATGTTAGATAACGCCAAATAGGCCCACCGGGAAACCAAAGCTAGGGTATATGAGCTGGGGGATAAAGCAGGGACGATGCTGGCGTGGCCGGAGAAGAGAGATGAGGGACAGCGCTGTGTTCGGGAGATCATCACCCCGCAGGGTGAGACATGCCGGTCAGACACTGAGATAGCTGAGGCCTTTGCCCAATTCTATGCCACACTATACCAAGCCCCAACTCTACCCCTGGATCCGACCCTCCTGGACGGTGTGGTAATCAATTCAACAAAGGGAGATGCTGGACTCCGAGCTTTCGGAGTCTGAAATATTAGAAGCCCTTGGACAACTGCAGCCGGGGAAAACCCTGGGCCCGAATGGGTTCCCGGTTGAAACCTGGCAGAAACTAGGGGGTAATAACACAGCATCTCCCCTGCATCAGATGTTGTTGGCCGCCCGGGAAAAGGGTTCCCTTCCAGATCTGTGCAAAGCAACCATAGTGGTTATCCCCAAACCTGACAAGCCCCAGGAGCAATATGCCTCTTATAGGCCTATCTCGCTTATTAATGGCGAAGCCAAGGTCCTGGCCAAACTCTTAGCCAACCGGCTCCAAATGGTAACGGACACGCTAATACAACCGGATCAGTGTGGCTTTATGCCCCACAAATCCACCCGAATTAATTTGCATCGACTTCACCTGGCGCTCGAGCGGGCCCCTATCCTCGAAGACCCGCTCGCCCTGTTGGCAATAGACTTCGAAAAGGCATTTGATTCAATCCGGTGGGACAGCCTCTGGGAAATCATGACCTGTATGGGGTTCGGAGAGAGCTTTCTAGGTTGGGTTAAACTGTTATATACTAACATCCAAGCAGAAGTTAAGGTGAATGGGTGGACCTCCCGATCCTCCCCCCCCTGGGCAGAGGCACGCGACAGGGGTACCCCCTCTCCCCCCTCCTCTTCGCCCTTGCGATTGAACCGCTAGCACTGTGGCTTCGCCAAAGATGGGCGTGGACAGGATTCAGATGGCCCGAGGGACACGAGGACCGTGTCTCTCTCTCTATGCTGATGACCTCTTGCTATACCTGGCTGAACCGGCTCGGAGCTGCCCCAGAGTAACCCAGATGCTCATCACCTACGGGGAATTTAGCGGGCTAAGAATTAACTGGAGGAAATCGGTACTTTTCCCAGTGAAAGGGGGTGAGCGGGTCGACTCCGTACCGGTTTGATAGACAGGTCTTTAAATACCTGGGGATATGGATAACATCTGATCTAACCAAATATGTAATGCACAACCTCCAACCGATTGTAGACGGGTTCGCTAGGGACGTTCATCACTGGAAGCTTCTCCCTCTGACCCTCATGGGGCGTGCCGCTCTCTTCAAAATGATGTCACTTCCAAGATTCTTATATGTCCTGCAAAACCCCCCACTCACGATCCCCACCTCTGAATTCACCCGCACTGAAACCCTCCTTAGGGAACTCATATGGGGGGGGAGAGGGGGGAATCAGTCACGCGTGGCACTAAGCACTCTGCAGAGGTCGGTCTGGGAGGGAGGGATTGGTGTGCCCCGCCTCCAAACCTACTACTGGGCCTCACAACTAGCGGTAGTCAATGATCTGCTTCATGGGGATAGAGCACTACCTCACATCCGGGCTGACGTGGAACCTATGCAGGGCACAGACCAGTTGCAGATACCCTACCAGTCCCCAAGCAGACCTCCCCTGCCCACAATCGAGGCTCACGTCACCACCATCTGGAGACAGGCACACGTGTTCGATGGGTGGGGAAATAAAATTACTGCAGTGCAACCCCTATGGCGAAACAGTAATCTCCAGGAAATTGGGAAACTTGAACCATGGCCGCGATGGGTGAGGGCGGGAATCCTAAAGGTTGGAGATATCCTCAGACGGGAAATTGACCTCGTTTGAGGACATGCAGTGCAAATTCCAATTGCCCACAACGGAACAATATTTTATGCGGCTGACCCATGCCCTGCGGACCCATATACCTTTAGAAGGCACGGTCCCTGACTATACACCTATAGAACGCAATATGATCCCCGTGCACATCCCCAATAAATGCACATCCATTCTCTACAACGCCTTCACATCCTTCGCTACCCCCGAGTTATCGAGACTAAAAACCGGGAGGGAAAGAGATGTGGGTGAGATAGACCCAGAGGATTGGATCCAGGTCCTAATGCATCCGCGAGAGGTGGCCATCTCCTCTAGGCTCAGACTTGTACAACTCAAAATCCTCCATAGAGTATACTACCCTCGAACAGCACTATATGGTTGGAAGAGGGCAACAAATCCGAATTGTCTCCGCTGTGGGGAGGAGGAAGGCACCTTCTACCATATCCTGTGGTCATGCCCCCGGATCCGCACCTACTGGAATGCATGTTGCATGGAACTGTCCAGGGCACTCACCTGCTCCATTGAGCTTGATCCGAGAGTTCTAATTCTGGGCGTACCTGACACATCTGACTAACAAATGGGAAAAACTGTTATTGAACACTGCGGCAGCCCTGATGAAGCGCAACATTGCGCAAAAATGGGGAGTGTCCAACCCCCCCCCCCCCCCCCCGACACTTGAACAATGGATACTTGACATGGATTCATGTGCCATGATGGAGCATCGGGTTTATGGCGCACGGCGCATCCAAGATATGGGGTAAATGGGAAGAGACTGGACCTTGACAACCTGACTCAATGGTGATTACAGCGGGAGTGGATGGTTAGGAGAACTGAGGGAGAGCGGGCCATGGTGGCTTGTGTTACTGAAAACACTATGTGAACTTGCAATTGAAGGTGCTGGCTTGGAGTGCTTCTAAATGTTTAATTTTGTGTACTTTACCTTGTGGGTGTTCTGTTACCACCCCCTTGTCTTGTGGTTGTTTGGTTTATGTCATAAAATACAATAAAATGTTTTATCAACAAAAAAAGAAAAAATAACAGTCTACGTCAATAGATCTCACTGGACCTCTCCTCTGTCTAAATGTGATATTATGGGTAAAACAGGTTCTCATACTCACTACTATCCTTAGAAGGTAGAGAGGAGAGCTGGAGGCTGGATGTCTGGTCTGCACAATCCAAGAAAATCACAAAAAATATCGAATTGGAATCCAATCCAATTAGAACAATCATCATGGTCTCTTAGCAAAAGCAGCCAAAATAGCCAAAAAAGATTCAGTGTCAATTGAAATTGGCCTTTGTGCCAGCAACAGTCAATTGAGAATAAGAACTTCCGTAGGTAGTGAGCGGATTGCCTTAGGGCTACTACCCATACAGCTCAGTCAAAAATAGTTGGTCTGCTCTAAAAGCAAAGACTTTCTGAGACTCAAAAAAGCCAAGCAATGCCATCTTAGAGGCTTCAACATAGAGCAAATTGGGAGAGTTTTCTCCCCTCCAAAGGGTTTGCATGGAGAGTGTGATTCCAGTCTGCTTCTGGGTGGTCCTCTAGAGGCTGGTCTGCCTCGTCTGCTTCACTAAGCGCTCTTCTCTTGCCACTCCCGAAGATCGCATTTTCAGTTTTACAGGGTTGTTATACCAAGGAAGTCACCTCCCCTGATTAGCAAGACGCTGACTCCTCCCCCGTCAGTGGAAACTCACTGAATTATAAGCGCTTATTAAGAGCATGATGCTGGTTTAGGTCTAGGCTTCAAACTAAAGTTTTGACAGCAAGTAGCTTAGTTGCTAAATAACCTATAGCCTACATTCACCCATCCTCTCCCATATCCATGGCCTTGCCTGGAAACATTGCAGTTCCTTAACTATTACTATTTTATGGGAAAAATCTGAAATATTTACTATAACAAAACGGGAGAATTGGAACACTTCCCAGATAGTTTGAAGTGCATCCCAGAAACACTGTTTTGAAAAGTGCTTGTGTGTTCCATAACAAGAGATAAGACGGGTGCACTGCCCAGACATCCAAATTAAACTGTTATGATGTGCCTCTGTGTGTGCGTAGGGTCTCTATATAAGGAAGGGAGATGTGTTGTTACGTGCTTGTCAGTGTATGCGGAAGCTTGTAATGTCGTGCAGAAGGTTATGTTGTGGATGAGAGAATGTGAATGTTTGGGTGAGGGTTCCAAGCCCAGGCAGTTAGAGACCCCCTTCCTGGGTGATGGGTGCCAGTGTCCTGTTCTATGTATCTTATCTAGGACTGTAACCTAATAACTTGTAATAAACATGAGGCAACCTACAAGAACTCTAAGAAGGTCACTACAATACATTGGCGACAAAGTGGTCAACAGAAGAACCTATGCGTGAGAGAAGAAGTTGAAGCTGATGAATCTGCTGCGGGGGGGTGGGGGGGTGCAGAGAAAGAAGGAAAAGAACACACTGCCGACACCAAGTAAGACCCATCACCCAGGGTTGATACGAGGGAGGACTTTAGGCCCTGCAGTCCAAGAGAGTGAAGGACAGGGGGAAGCACACCCCAAAAGAGATTCAGGGTGATAAACCCCTTAAGTGTCAAGGACAAGACAGCTCATCCTTGACACTTGAGGGGTTTTAAGGACAATTAAGGGGGTTTTGGCACCTTGTTTTGAGCGATCCCTGGAAAACCAGGGAATGCTCAAAACCATAATCCAACCCCTGGTGCCCCCTCACTGCCAGGGGGCTCGATTACCTTCAATTTAACGTCAGCATGCTTTAAGTGAAAGTAATTTTCACTGCGGCAGCCATTTCGGGCAAAGTGTTATATTTGGTGGGGAAAAAACACTATGTTCACTTTGTCTGGGGTTCTGGTTATAAATTCTGGGCCGCTTCACGCATGTCAGACCTCTGTGCATTCCCATGGGTGTTTCCCATGGGAATTCCCATTCTCTTTTTGGAAATGCATGGGGTTCCCCGTTTTCCTTGCTGGCTACGACACCCTAGGGCCAAATCTGTAGGTTGCCCACATGAACAAAATGTGCTGTGCCGAAAGGCTTGGGATTACCAGTGGGTTACCGTTTTCCATTTGCACCCCGGTAGGTGCACCCACACATGTGAGGTACCGTTTCGTCAGGACATCTGTGGGAATGCAGGAAGGTAGGACATCTGTTGTTGGCGACGTGTTTCGGTGAGTGGACAGAAGGAAATGTCTCTGAAATTGTCTGGAAATAAAGACAATTCCCAGACATTTCGCTCTGGCCACCCACAGAAACACACCGCCAACAACACATGGCCTACCTTCCCGCGTTCCCACACGTGTCCTACTGAAAACGGTACCTCACATGTGTGGGTGCACCTACTGGGGCGCAAAAGGAAAAAGGCTACACCACTTGTAACCCCCAAAGGGTTTGAGTTGACAACCTACAGATTTGGGCCTAGGGTGTCGAAGCCAGCAAGGAAAACGGAGAACCCATGCATTTATGCATTTCCCAAAAGAGGACACCCATGGGAATCCAGAGGTCTGACTTGCGCAAACCGCCCCAGAATTTATATCACTGAGAACCCCTGGCAAAGTCCAAATTTGGGGGGGGGAAAAAAAAACACAATTTGTGCACATTTTACTCTGGTCACCCACCGAAACACGCAGCCAACAACACATGGCCTACTGTCCTGCGAAGCCAAAAACACGGGTAACCCCAACTCTTTTCGCACAGCAGGATTACAGGACTTTGACTCATGTGCACATCATACAGATTTGGGCCTAGGGTGTCCAAGCCACCAAGGAAAACTGGGAACACCATGCATTTCTCAAAAGAGGACACCCGTGGGAATGCACAGAGGTCTGACTTGCGCGAAGTGGCCCAGAATTTATTACCCACAATCCCCAGGTATGGCTAATCAATTCTGGACCGATTTTCTCAAGTCACACCTCTGCAGATTCCCATGGGTGTCCTCTTTTCGGAAATACATGGGGTTCCCCGTTTTCCTTGGTGGATCGGACACCCTAGGCCCATTTCTGTATGGTGCGTCCTTCCACGAAATTCATCAATTTTGTATTCGCTCTCCCCTCTTGCTTCTCCACTCTTTTTGACTGCTTACTCTCTGTTCTCTCCTCCCCTCTCCCTTTTCCTACCTTACTTTCTTCTATGCACTTACTCTATCAGAATTGTCCCTGGACCTACTATGATAGCAACCTCGTCTGTCCCACCCCTATCCCCTTACTGTTCCCCCCCCCCCCCTCCAGCACTATCTGAAATGTTGTCAGGCCTAGTACGATAGTGGCTTGTTTTGTTCCTCCCCTCCCTTTTTGCACCCCTCTTCCTCACCTTTTGTTTTCCTCCGGCTCTACCAGAAATGTCAGGCCTAGTACAGTAGTCGCCCGTCTGTTTCCATTTCCTTCCCACTCTCCCCCTCCCTTCCTTATCTATGTTTTAGCACTTGCACTATCTAAAATGTCATCAGGCCGAATATGATAGTTAATTTCATATCCTTACTGTTCATGGCCTGTAAGAATGTCGTCGTATTTTCCCTTGTTCCCTTCCTTGCCTTTATGCGCTTTGAAACACATTGTGTATAGGCGCTATATAAATAAACTATCATATCATATTATGAGTAAGGCTAGATATAACAAGTTTTGAGGATTTGCAGCTTCAGGTTGTGTTAAGGCAACAAAGACTTTTAGAAATGCAGCTTTATGTTGCTGTAATGAAACAAGGACTTTTAGAGTTTTAAACCTTGAAAAAAGTCTCTCTAATTTTGCACAGACATTAATGTATTGTAAAAGTCAGAGTGGGGCGAGTGTGTCATGCCGGGCCAGTCAGAGTGGTGTGTTTGAGTCAAGTCATAAAGATTCCCACCGAGGTAGGCAGGAAGGTCACGCCTTCTGCAATTGTTTTAGGAGCTGGTGAGTGTGAGTATTCACAGAGATAAATGGGGTGGGTCGTGCCTTTCCCCAGTGCAGTCAGAGTGGTGTGTGAGCGAGTCATGCCAAGTGAGTCATGCCAGGTTAGTCAGAGTGTTAATTCACTGTTCATAATTGATAATTCTGCACATTGCCGGAATATATGTTAATGCAATTTCATTATGTACATGCCTGCCTGCTGACTACATGGTTTGGTATTGTTCTCAACCCTAGAATTCAGGCTAAATTACATGTCAGAGGGACATGTAATTAATGTTTTTTTGGTCTGATCTAGACAAGGCTAGTGTTAGGAAAGACTTCTCCTTTTTTCAACTTTCTTTCCATTGATATCAATGGAACCCTCAGCTATTTTGCTAAGCCCCTTAAGCCCTTACCTGACATTGGAAAGATGTAAAGTCTTCTCGCGTCACTTCCCTTGCTCAACTCCTTTATTTTAGGGCACTAGTGAGTCCTTATGGTGTGCAGTGTTTAATGTAGCACAATCACCTTGCAGGGGTACTTTTCTAACATTGTGTTTAGGACCAGATGGTGACAGCAAATCGTGTTCTACTTCTGTTTCCAGTGCACGCTCATGCACCTTTTTTGTTGGATAATGCCATTATGAGTATTACATACTCAAAATGGGAGTGCTATGCAGGTTAAGCCCTGTCATTTGGCCTTTTTTCTACCCTTTAAGATCCAGAAGCTACCATATATATTGTGAACTTAGTTTGGATTCCCAGGAAAAGCATTGGCGTGCGTGCGGGTGGAGACAAGGTTATTGGAAAATGAAATGTAGGAAAAAAGCCATTTGCAGGTCAAAAAACATACACATGCTACAGTGAGGTTGGGGGATGGGGGAAGAGGGGCTAGAAGACACCAAGAGATGGAGGGGGGTCTAGGGACTGAGTTTGCAACACAAAGTTTTTCTGTAGCCTCTGCTATATCTGCGAATATCAGACATTTCAAAGCAAACAGCGGCACAGAAAGAGTGTGTGTTGGGGGAATGGGAGAGGGTAGAGAGGCGAGGAGGCCATCTTGGGTTTGGGGGGAGCTAGCACAGATGAGGGGGGCACTTGGCGAGGGCAAAGGGTGGGCAATAAATCTTTTCCCGCCCAGTGTTTCCGATATTCTCAGCTATAAAAACTACATATAACCACGGCCATCTGTAGTCCATATATAAAATGGTATCTGACGTACTGTAGCCGCGGCTATAGAAAAAAAGGTTTTTTTTAAAAACTGTTATTTTTACAGTGAAGTCATAGATTAAAAATCACTGGCCATGACCGGTGACACAATAGGCATAAGAGACTCCCATCCATGCAGTAACCAGGACTGACCCTGATTAGCTTCAAAGCAAGGTAGTGGCGAGCACCCTCAGGCCATGTTGCTGAATACATGAGCTCAAGTTACAAGACGACAGAGCAACATGGCCTAAGGGTGCAGGTCCCTTCCTTGCTTTGAAGCTAAGCAGGGTCAGTCACAGTTACTGCATGGATGTGGGAGACAGGCCACAGTTCCAGATGCCGTGTATCTTCTTGGCTTTAAATATCTCATAATACACTAAGAAAACACACGGCATATGATTATAATTTTTTTAAACTGTGCTTCTGTCAGTCCTTGAAAGTATTGTACTTGGACCTTTTTTTGCCTTTTGCTAAATGAATTGCATTCTGGTATTTGTATTCTCCCAGTAAAGATGAGGGGTATGGCAAAATTGTAAATTTTTTGCAAAACATAGTTATGTAAGGATTTACTATGTTAGGAGTACTTTTCAAGTTAATTTATAAAGCAGAGTATTGCTGAAAGCCAGACATCAGGATGAGGAGGGAAAATGAACGGGAAAGTAAGTCATGAGTATTTGCCCAAGATATGGCAAGAGAATTTGCAATCCTGGACACTGGTGCAGTTATTCTTCCCAATTGTGGCTAGTTTTCAGGGCACAAATAAAGGACACATGTGGGTGTACAGCATAACCATTTTTTTCAGAGGGCGGGCGCAACCACTTGGTTGTTCTGAGGTTGTCAAGCTTGCTCAAATAACTTGGGTTGTCATGTTCCCAGTGCAAACGTGTACCCACAAGACCACAAGCACTTGTTTCGTATTGGGATTTTCTTTCTCCATGGAATATATCACGACAGATTGATAAGTTTGAAAGGTGAGCATCTCTAGGACCCCACTCCGCTGGGGGAACCGTTTGGACTGTTGAATGTACAGGTCTGCCCCTTCGGTGTGTTCCCAACTGTGTGATCCAGCCACCTCTGCGCATCCTGCGTTACGCTTGGCATCGCTACTCTCTTTCGCTCCCACCTGATACTTCCTCCTTGTACCCTCTATGGTGCTTTCCATCTCTCACATCTTCTCCAACTGCTACTCTATCTCCTATCCTATCCCTCTCACTAAGTCGAGAAGAAAGACGTTCAAAAGGGAAATCCTGGCCTCCAACCCAGGCCTCTCCATCGCCGATACCTACATCAGTGCTTTCTGCAGACAGACTCTTACCAACATCCTCTTTGTTGTTCCCTCTTCAGACCTATTGACCCCTCATATTATCTATGTTCTCTCTCCTTTTTCCTCCTCTCCCATTAATGATGGCACTCCGTGGAAGGTCCTTTTGGCACCCTTCCACACCTCCAAGACCATCATAAATGTCTATCTGAATGGCACTGTCTTGGTCCAGGGCCCGCAGCCCAATCTCCTTGTCGATAGGCGTCTCATAAGTCTTATCAACTTCCTTCTCCTACCAGTACCTCTCTGGCTCCTCTACCACCTCTTCCTTGGGCCCCCTCCCTCTCCTCTGGTTACTTTGCCACTTCCCTCTACCACCTCTGCCCACTCTCAGGACCCTCTACCACTTCTGCAGGGCGTAACTCATGCCTGTACCACTCCAGGGAAATCTTTCAGATATGGCTATCTGCTCCACATTGCTACTCTCAACTCTCTTTCTGCTGTCAAACACTCCTCTGACATCTACCACTTCCTCGAAGAAATTGTCCTGATGTCCTCGCTCTCACAGAGACATGGTTCACAGCCAGCTATGTCACAAGTTTTGACACTCTCCTCCATGATGGCTACAAGATCCGAACCCAGAGCCAACCGTCCCGGAGGTGGAGTAGCTCTGATCTTTCCTGAGTGGGTCCCTGCTTCTGTCATTCCTACGCAGGCCTACTCCTCCTTTGAATACCCGGTCTGCAGACTCTTTCTCCCTCTCCTGGCCGCTGTCCGACTGGCCACCATCTGACGGCCACCTGGCCAGGTCACGCTCTTCCTCTCAGAGTGGGCTTACCTCTACTCTTCTCTCCTTGCCTCTACCTCCCAACTTCTCCGTATCAGAGAACTCAATATCCACCTGGTTGCTTCTAGTCCTTCCCGCAACCTCTGCACACTTTCTCTCAGCCCTACAGATAAGGGGTGCAACGCCCACTTTTACTCCCAAAAAATACAAATTGGAGTAAAAATACTCCACACAAAAAATAGGAAACAGACACGAAGGACCTTGTGCTCCTGCTTACACCGACACAGCTCCATGGATATGTTTGGACCAGTAGTGCACATACTACCACAGGAATACTTACCGTAATAGCATTTCTGATGATTTTATCTGCTTAGATTCACATGCTGTGCATATGGTCCGACATCCAGTGGTAACTGTGTATTGCATCTTGTCTTTCGAGGATCGAAAGGGGGCGTCGGCATAGGCGTGTTGGTAACAAAATCCCTAACGTGACGTGTAGTGTACCCAAAAACACTCACGCGCCGAGGTCCCTCCGATTGTATTTTTTCTGCTATGAGGGAGCACAAGGCTAACGTGAGTGAGTACATAAAAGAGAAAGTAGTAAGAAGTCTATGTTCCTTCCACCCGAGCGGGGAGGAAGGGTGGGCACATGTGAATCTAGGCATATACAATCATCAGAAATGCTATTACTGTGAGTAATGCATGTCTTCTGATGCTTGTTAATCTGCTTAGAATCACATGCTGTGCATAGACTAGCAAGCAGTACCTGCAGTTGGAGGTGGGTTGTGAGAAGGAACAGTTGTGAAAAGATGTCTTGGTACTGCTTGTCTCACCTGAGAATCAGACCTAGAGTGTCTAGCCAATAGTGTTTTGTAAAGGTGTGTACAGAACTCCAGGTTGCCGCTTTGCAAATGGACTCTAGGGGAACATTTGCAATTAATGCTATGGAAGCCCCAGTGCCTCCAGTAGAATTTGCTCTAAGCTTGAAGGGCAGTTCTGTCTTAGCAAGAGTAACAAAGTGTGATGCATTTGACTATCCATCTTGAAATAGCTGACTTAGAGACATGATCCCCTTCTCTGCCAGCTGCCACTAAATCTAAACATTGGTTTGTTTTCCTCAGTGGTTTTGTTCTTCCAGGTAAAACAGGACTGCCCTGCGCACATCTAACACGTGTAGATTCCTTTCGGCCATGTTACTGGGGTTTTGGAAGAAAAGAACAAGTTACTTACCAACTGTAACGTTCTTTCGATTGGATATTCCTCCCACGTATTCCTCATCTTAGATATATCCTTACCTTTAGGTTTCGCCTCTGAAAATGTTTTCTCTCTCCAGCAGATGGCGCTCCACTCGAGGCCGTGGCGTCAATGTCCCTCGGCGGCATCCGCCAAACACCGTCATCCCCTGTATAAGAGCCTCGAGCGCGCCCGTTGGCTTCAGTTCTGTTTTTTCGTATATTATAGTCCATGGATTTTGATTACTTAATGGCATGCCTCTTTTGACCCAAGCCTTAAAAGAGTTGAGTGTAATTTACGTAAACTGTACTGTGGGGTTAGGTTGGGAGGGTCGATGAGGAATACGTCGGAGGAACATCCAATCGAAAGAACGTTACATTTGGTAAATAACTTGTTCTTCGAATGGATTGTGTCCAACGTATTCCTCATCTTAGATAGAATCCCAAAGCAGTTTTGTATTGAAGGTGGGAGTACAGTATCTTTTTTAATCGTGTATAGAATGGAGTACAGATTTAGCAAACAGACGACCTTGAGAAGAAATAGAGTCCAGTGCATAATGTTTTATAAAGGTGTGCATGGATGACCATGTGGCTGCTGCACAAATATCTTGTACAGGGACACCCCTCTTTAGTGCTGTTGAAGTTGCGATGCCCCTGGTTGAATGAGCTCTCAGTCCATCAGGTGGTTCTTTTCCAGCCAATCTAACATTCTGTAATGGCTAAAATTATCCATCTGGATAATGTTCGTTTAGTTACCGGAAGGCCCAGTTTGTGTCCAGTGTATCCCATGAAAAGTTGATCACACCGACACATTTTTGCCAATCTTGTGATGTAAAAACTAAGAGCTCTCCTGGGATCTAGTCTATGAAGCCACTCCTCTTCCTAGCTTGCATGAGGAGGAGGGTAAAAGGTAGATAAAGTTATTTTCTGTGACAGATGAAAATCCAAAACAATTTTTGGCAAAAAAGACGGTTTAACCCCAAAAGATGGTGTGAGGAGGACCGCTCGAAAGCGCCTGCAACTCACTTACCCTGTGGGTATTGTTTTCAAAGTAAGGAGCCTTAGTGGACAAGAATGTAAAGGCTCAAATGGAACACGTGAGAAATTTTAGAACCAAGTTTAGATCCCACACTGGAACCTGGAAAGGTATTGGGGGAAAAACATTATTTAAACCTTTTAGGAATTGAATTATCAAAGGTATTTTAAAGTAAGATTCTTCTTCAGAAGAGCGCTTAAAGATGGATAGTGCTGCTAAATATCCCTTTATTAGTCCCAACCTGGAGCCCCAGATTGGCTAAATGTAACAGAAAAGATAAAATTGTGGGGATATTACATTGAAATGGGTCCACATTCTTTCTCTGCACCAGTTACTGAACTTGTTCCAACGGCACCGATACAGAGATTTGGTTGCTGGCCTTCTGGCCGAAAGCAAAAGCTCCATCACGTCATCCGGAAGATCCCAATCCTTGTATCTCAGCCTTTCAGAAGCCATGCGTGAAGGTTGAGTGTGTTGACCTCCGGATGGAGAACATGACCTTCCTGTCGCGAGAGAAGATCCTCTCTTCTTGGAAGACTATTGGGGGGCAGATGGACATGTCCAGAAGGTCTGGGTACCCCGTTCTCCTGGCCCAATCAGGATCATGGTTTTCCCGAACTTTCTCTACCTCCTGATTACTTGAGGGATCACAAGGATTGGAGAAAAAGCATACAGAAGTGTAAACTCTCATTCCACCACAAACGCGTCTCCTAGAGCTCCTCTCGGGGGAAATTCCCTTGAACAGTACAGTTTGCACTTCCGGTTTGCCCTGGTCGCGAACAGATCCACTTGAGGGGTTCCCCAAAAGGCGAAGATCTTTTGAATTACTTCCTGAGCCATCTCCCACTCGTGAGAGACTGTGCTCTGCCTGCTCAGAGCGTCCGCTGTTGTGTTTTGCTCTCCGGCTAGATGAATTGCCGATAGAGAGATCCCTTCTTGTATTGCCCAGAAACAGAGTTGAATCGCCTCTCTGCACAGCGGTAGTGACCCCACTCCTCCTGTCTTGTTGAGGTAGTACATGGCCACTGTGTGTCCGTAATTATCAGAACATTCTTTCCCCGTACAGAGGGCAGGAAGGTCTTCAGCGCTAGTCTGATGCCCTCAATGCCAAAAGATTGATGTGTAGTTTGGACTCCGATGGAGACCAGTGTCCGCTGATTGTCAGATTGTTGATATGGGCTCCCCACCATGTGGGTGAGGCGCCCGTCACTACTGTTATCTCCGGCCATGGCTGCCAAAAAGATTCTCCTCTGAGGATATGATGTCTGCAAGGCCACCATTGTAGGTCCTGTGCTACGTGGGCTGGGACCTGCAGCAGATCTGACATTTCCCCTGAGAATTAGGACCATTGAGTTTTGAAAGCCCATTGAAGAGATCTCATTCTCAATTTGGCTTGTGGCACCAGAAAAATGCAGGATGCCATCAGACCGAGCAACCTGAGAAAATTGAAGGCCGGAAGATGCTGGGCATTCTGGAATTTTGTTACCATCTGCAGAATGTGGTGAGCTCTCTCTTCGGGAGGCGAGGCTTTGCCCGAGCAGGTATCCAGGACTGGTCCTATAAACTGGAGTCTCTGTGATGGTATCATAATTGACTTTTTTTTAAATTCTGAGAAAAACCTAGTTTGTGAAGGAAGTGACAAGTCTTGGACAGATGATTCAGGGCTTGCTCTGGAGAACATGCTCTGATCATCCAATCGTCCAGATTGGGGTAGACATGGATCCCCCCCCCCTCTCCTGAGCCTCGCTGTCACCACCGCGATCAACTTGGTGAAAACTCTTGGGGCGGAGGTTAACCCGAATGGCAGAACTCTAAACTGATAGTGAGAATTTCCAATCGCAAACCTCGGGTACTTTCTGTGCTTGAGATGGATTGGCACATGAAAGTAAGCATCCTGAAGGTCTAATGATACCAACCAATCCTGGATTTGGAGAGCCTGAAAGATCTGAGAAAGTGTGACCATCTTGAATTTGTCCTTCCTTAGGAACTTGTTTAAGTTTCTCAAATCCAAGATGGGTCTCAATCCTCCGTCCTTCTTTGGAATAAGAAAGTATGGGGAATAACAACCCTTGTTCCTCTGCGCTACAGGTACATGTTCTATTGCACCTTTCTGTAGCAGGGATTAAACTTCCTGCAACAGGAGCGGATCCGGATGTTTGGCAGAGTTGTATTCCGGGGGGTGATTCTGAGGTTTCTTTAGAAAAGGAAGGCAGTAACCTTGGGATACTGTTTCGAGTGCCCAAGCATCTGAAGTAATGCCCCGCCATTCTTCTAGATGCTGTGAGATCCTGCCTCCCACCGGGGTCTTGTGGGTCAAAACCTCAGAGTGGTTTTGTGGCAGCAGCGGTTGAAGGTACAGATGCTGTTGCTGGGGCTGATCTAGCACCTTTTCCTCGCCCCGAGGACATTTTATTTGACCTCTCTGATTGGCCTGCCCTCTTCCAATTGAGTAATAGCGAAAAGGACGACCCCTCCAGGAAGATGAGCCTGTGTAGGGGCGTTGCTGAGGTTGTCTTATGGCGGCACAGAGATTTTGCCGCCGCTTTGGAGGTCTGTAGCTTCTCCAAACTTTCATCTGCCTTGCTACCGAACAACCTCGAGCCATCAAATGGCATATTAAGAAGCCTGGATTGCACATCAGGAGCAAACCCAGACTTTCTTAGCCACGCAAATCTACGTAGCAATGTGCTAGTCGCCATGGACTTGCTGATACTGTCAGCTGTGTCCAACCCTGATTGAAGGCATTCTCCCGAAGCCTCCTTTCCATCCCTTATAATAGCTAGAAAGCCATCACGTTCTTCACCTTCCGGGATGTGTTAAGCTGCCGCTGACATGCAGTCCCACAGGGAATATGTGAACCTTGCCAAGGTACAAGTTACATTAGTAGACTTCAAAGCCATACTGCCAGATGTGAAGATTTTCCTAGACCATGCATCCACCTTTTTATCGTCCCTATCTGGAGGGATTATAGGGTATGCCGCATTCTTTGTGGACGTGGCAGACTGTACTACCAAACTTTCCGGAGTTGGGTGTTTGCGGAGGTATTCCGGATCAGATGTTCAAGGTCTATATTTTGCCACAAACTTTCTATTTACTGCCCCTATGGCTTCAGGGCGTTCCCATGCAGAACTAACCCTTCTTTGTAAGGCAATATGAAAATGGTAGAATGGGGTCTTGTTGGGGTGTTCCAGATAATATATCTGTTATGTCATCATCTTGACAGACTGGTGAACTCCTAGCCCACCCCATAAATTCTGTAACTGTACTCATAAGTTTTCTATAACTCATATCAACCTGTTCTGATGGGTCTGGTTTGTCAAATTCATACTCTGGAGAAGTATCCAGGCCACTTGCTGTTTGTAAACATTCTTGCAGATCTTGAATTCTTGATTGAGGGTTAATTAACTCCTCTCGGACAGATCTTGTGCCAAATTTAACACCAGCAGTTTACTTCCTCCTCTTCTGAAGAATCTCCCTCATAGATGGATGACATGGTTTGGAAAAAATCATGTCGACTCTCAGGTTGAAAAACCTTTTCAGGCATTACAGGTCTTTCCCTTATTAAAGCTTTGGGCGTTGACGAAAGCGTCAATGGCGCCAAAGTTTTAATCACCTCCTTCGACGTCGAAGGAACTTTCGACGACCTCGATGTAATCATCGAGGGAGCTGTGGAAACCGTCTAAGGAGCTTTCGTGGTTTTCGAGCGCGAACTCGACGTAGCTTCCTTCGAGGGAGTTGTCGACTCGAGGGCCTTCGAAGTCTTCGACGACGTCGATGTCGACTTCGATGGCGTATGACTCTCTCAACATCTTTTTCTCGGCTTTCCTTGTTTTGGACCTTCCTCTGTCATTTTTCTTGTGAGCAGGAGCATGGTCTTCAGCTATTTTTGAGGGTGTCTGGGCCGCGTTCTCAAAAATGTTTAGCATGGAAACTTGAAAAGCTTCCCATTTTCTCAGAGAGTCATGTTTCGATGGACATGTAATAACGTCTTCCGAAGATGTCGAAGAGGATGAGGGAGATCGATGTCATCTCTTCTTAGCCTTTTTAGAAGACGAAGAAGACTTCCTCGATCTACTCCTCGAATTATGTTTTTTATGATATGACTTCGAAGACTCATCAGAGTCTCTCTTTTTTTAAAGTGGACTTCGATAAACCCTCCCCCATCGCCAGTTTACCTCTATGCTCTTTTAGGGCTTTGTGGGTCATCGACTGGCACAAACCACAGTCTTCCGTACGGTGGTCGGGACTGAGGCACCATAGACAATTCTTATGTGGATCCGTCAGGGACATCTTTCCACATTTTAGGCATTTTTTTAAAGCCTGTCTTCGGTGTGGAAGGGTTCAAAGACGACAACAGATTTTTTTCACACAAAATACTGAAGCGCCGTTTAACTCGATCCGAAGCGAAGCTAACGGAAAAACGGAACTGAAGCCAAAGGGCGCGCTCGAGGCTCTTATACAGGGGATGACTATGTTCAACGGATGCCGCCGAGGGACAGACGCCACGGCCTGGAGTGGAGCGCCCTCTGCTGGAGAGAATTATTTTTCCGAGGCGAAACCTAAAGGTAAGGATATATCTAAGAGGAGGAATATGTGGGAGGACACAATCCATTCAAATGGGCAGTTCAATTGATTAGTTTAAGTGGAAATTGGAAATACATTTTGGCGCAAATCGAGGGTGAGTGGGCAGAACCACCTTATAGCTGTAAACAGTAACGAAAGGGTCCAGTACTGAAGGGGCCTGTAGTTCACTAACCCTTCTAATAGAAGTGATGGCCACTAGGAAGGCTGTGGTAAGGTCTTTTAGACTTGCCTTGTGCATAGGCTCAAAGGGGGACCCCATGAGTCTAGTCAGAACCACATTTAAGTCCCATCCGGGATCTGGGTTTGAAATGGGGGATTAATCCTTTTTACCCCTTCCATGAAAGCCTCCACAACTGGTATTTTCCACCACACCTTTTGCCGTTACGTAGTGTAGGTTGAGAGAGCAGCTAGGTGAACATTTAGGGAATTAAAAACCAGGCCTGAATCCAATAAGTGGGTCAGGTACAATACAATGCGAGTAGGAGAGCAGTCAGTGGAATTGACGCCCTTGGCATTACACCAGATAACGAAGCGTTTGCATTTACTGGAATAGCAGTATCAGGTGTGGGGTTTTCTTTCTTCCCCGAGTATGTCTATACATCTCTGAGGTAGTTGAAGGTGGCCGAACTCTATGACCTCAGGAGCAAGGCCGCTAAATTCAGAATTTGCGGGCATGGGTGCAGTTTCTCTCCCCTGTCCTGAGACAACATGTTGTGTGGGCAAGGCAGTTTCATCGGAGTGGAGAGGGACATCTCCATCAGGAGAGAACCAGGGTTGGAGGGCCCACATGGGGGCCACCAATATCATGGTCACTGGTTCTTGGTGCATCTTATGCAGAATCTTGTTGAGTAAGGGAGTCGGGGGGTGGGTGGGGGCCAAGCCTAAACAAATTTACCTGACCATGTTATCCAGCGCCTGTTCCCCTAGGAGCAGTTCTGCGGGTACCTGGAGGCGTCATCTTTTCATTGAGCGTTCTCCAGAGTTGCGAACAAGTCGATCTCTGGGAAACCCCATTCTGCGAAAACATTGGAGTCTTGTCTTCATGTAGTCGCCATTCGTACTGTACGGGCAATGGGAAATCTCTGCTAAGCACGTCTGCCAGAAGATTTGAGTTCCCCTGGAACGTGTTGAGACAACAGGAACATCCTGTGTTTCAGAGCCCATATCCAAATGTTTTGGGACAGCTTGGATAGTCCTGGAGAGTGTGTGCCCCCTTGTGTGTTCAGGAAGTACATGGCTGTGGTGCTGTCCGTCAAGATCATGTTTTGCCCTGTAACTGTGTATGCAAGGCTTTCAGTGCTTTGAATGCCACTAATAGCTCCAAAAGATTTATGTGGTTGGATGCTACTTGTTGGGACCACACGCTGTGCACTGTCTGCTGAAGCAGATGCGCTCCCCACCCCGTGAGTGATGCGTCGGTCGTGAGAGTGGCTTCTACTGCGGGGGTGGTGAAGGTCTTCCCATTCAAGAGGTTTTTCCTCGACCACCATTGCAGAGAGAACGAGGGCTGGCGAGACAACTACCAGATCTTCCCATTGTCCACTGGCCTGACACCACTGGCTGTTGAGCCACTCTTGCATGGGAGGCATGCGCAGACGCGCGTGAGGAACTAAGTCATTGCAGGACGCCATCATCCCATGGCTTTGCTGTTAGGGAGAATTCTCTGTTGAGGCTAATTTTTTGCAAACCTACTGAGTCCCCAGTAGCTTTGCTGGATTTTTGGGGATTCTTTTTTTCTCCTGCTAAGAGTGAGACTCTTTTACTCCGATTCTTAGACATGATTTGAGGTGTTCGTTTGACTTTGAATGTGTTTTATGGGCTATGGAGTCTTTTACTCCATAGGGCTTGATGTGTTTTTGGTATGTGTGTTACACAGCACCCTCCGTGCAGTAGCCCTGGGGTGTCATAGTGAACCCCAAACATAGACTCCATACCCTGGGACTGACTACTGTCTCCCAGGACATGTAAAGTCACCATTGGCTTTTCTAGTCCTAAATTGTGAACAGAACCAGTACAAACCATCATATTGTGGACGTACTGGTAGGGGCAATTCGATTGCCCCTGGGTCTGTTCGAGGGGGCACTGTCCAGTCCCCCCTGATCGAGTTTTGGCTGGTGGCAGTGGATACTACTTTTTATATTCGACCGCAAATATATTCCTATGGGATTTTCCCATTGTTCGAGGCTACCACTTTTTAGCATAGCCTCAAACATACTGCCGGTTTATTAAATTAATATTAATTCACTGGTTGGGATTTTTTGCCAGAACTCGGTGCCAAAATGGCGTCTATGTTCGCTTTTGTAACTCTAACCCAAGTCGAGCCCTTTGTTCCACTTTTTGCCGGGCTTCTGCACAGAAGCCCTCCAAAGTGGTGGCACTCTGTCTGGGTCTACAGGATGTGTGGGAGGGGGGTTTAGGCACCCTGGACTGAGTTGCCTCGGCAACTCAAGTTGCACTCTTGTGTGATTGGCCCAGTGGTGAGCCGCCCGGCTCACCACTTAGCATGTTTGAGTGACAGCTAGGACTGATGAATGGGGGTTTTCTGCATAAAAGCAGGGCTTTGGGGACTGGAACTTCAGAAGTCGCCAAAGGACCAAAAAATCCGAAGAGGCAGAAGCTGAGCCGACCTGCAACGACGACACCACCGGTGGAGCCCTGCTGAACCGCCCCACCACTTCCCGACGACAGAGAAGATCTTCATCCCAGAGAGTCTTCTTCCTTTGAAATGGTGGGGATAACCAGTTCGCCCTCTTTTTCGCCTTCCTGGATCGTCTTGTGGTCGAATCACCCGTGCCAAGCACCCCGGCGGCAGGATAGCCACGCTTCACCACTACCGCGAATAAAAGGGTAGTACCTTTTAACCGGGAAACCTAGCGGCTGGTTTCTTCCCTGGCAGTGCAACGACCTCCAGCTTTCCTCCACGTCGAGATCCTCTCTTCCCCTGGACGAAGCACCGACTTGCACCCGCTGCCAGGAACAACTGCCCCCACTGGAGCTTTCTCACCATTTCAGGTACTGTGTTCCGCCTGGTCTCCCTTGCAACAGACTGTTCAAGGTGTTCCGTAAATCCTTGACTCTCTATCCTGGGGTGACCTGGGACCTGCTAACTAACTTTTTCCGAACTGATCCAACTCCTTTTGAACCATCTGCAAAGACTTTTAAAGTACAATTCAACTGTGTGATCTTGGACACATTCCGTCCTGCTCTCTCCAAGAGTGGGCCTGGCCTACAAACTTTCTTGCTCTACAGTAGACTGCCTTTCTTGCTTTTCTGTGGTTCTTTTAAAAAAGTGTTGGTATTGTGTGCTTTCTAATTCTGCCTTTTTCCCTCCCTTTTTAACTAACTTATTGGAGTGCCATCTTAGGTTAAGCGCTCACCTCTGTCTGCAAATAAGTGGTGTTTTAACTAAGACTTGTTCAATAAGTAATCAGGGATGTATATATATTGATAGTGACTGTGTTTTGACTTGCTTGCCATATTAGTGTTAGTGTATTTTTACAAGTGTGTTTTTAAATAAATAATTATATACTTTTATACCAAAGCTCTGGTCAGTGTTTGCTTGTTCTACTGTATTTTGGTACCTAATGTGTATACTCTATATACTGCCTAACTCTTCTTGAGAGAAGTCTGACTGCTCAGCCACAGCTACCAGGTAAATCTGGGTGGTGCAGACTGCTACCAATTGGGTTTACTGCCAACATCTGTAGTCTTAAGCCTTTTGCAGTGGTCCCTAAGGGAACTGCACAGGTTTCTGCCCAACACTTGCGTACTGTCACTTCCCGACTGGCTACATATTGAGGGATCTGAAACAGCATGTTTTGAACCCTCTCGCTGGAGGGGAAGACAAGGTCGTCTTTCGTCCGAATTAGAGCCCCTAGAAACTGTTTGACTTGACTGGGGTCAAGGCTGGATTTCTTCTCGTTGATGGAGAATCCCAGACTGAATAAGAGGTCTATTGTCTTCTGAGTGTTCAATAGGCATGTTTCATAAGACTCCCCTGTTATGAGCCAGTCGTCAAGGTAGGGGTAAACCGGGACGGATAGTCTGCGCAGGTGTGCTGCCGCTACTGCCAGTACCTTTGTAAACACCCTTGGGCCCCAGGCAATGTGGAAGGTGAGCACTTTGAACTGATAGTGCTGGTCCTCTATCATGAACCTTAGGTATTTTTTGTGCGCTGGCAACATTGAAATATGAAAGTATGCATCTTTCATGTCCAGTGTTGACATGTAATCCCTGTTTCAACAGCGGGATTACTTCCTGTAAAGTGACCATGTGAAACTTTTGAGGTTTGACAAACTTGTTCGCTGGGCAAGTCTAGCACAAAGCGCATGGTGAGATCCTTTTTGGGAACAACGAAGTACACTGAATAAATACCCTTGTTTACCTGTAGAATAGGGACGGCTTCTATGGTGTCCTTTCCTAGAAAGGTCAGACCTCTTGCAGTAGGATTTGAAAGTGGTCCGGCGTCACGCGTCTTGATATTGTTGGTCTGTATTGGGGTGGTTGGTCAAATTCTATACAGTACCCGAGGGGGACCGTCTTTAGTACCCACTGGTCTGTTATCCCCTCCTGTGCGATAAGGAAAGAGGTTATACTCCACCCGACCAGGGTTGCATGGGAGGGGACCTGGATCTGCAGGTCATTTCTGACCAGAGGCCGGGGCGCCTCTGCGGTTGGAACCTCGTCCTTTACCTTTCCCACGCCGCTTTCCTTTGGGTGGATAAGAGGCAGTGGTGTTAGACCCTTGTCCCGCATTCCAGTTGTTTCCTGCATTATACTGGGTCCGGGGAAAACGAGATTGCCTGCGAAAGGACCGGTGGGAGCTGCTTCCTCTCTGTGGAGAGGGTTTCTGGGTAATCGGTTGAAGGGACTCGAGTGTCTCATGCTCTTTCTTGGCTGTTTCCAGAGCATCGTCCACTGCCTTACCAAACGGGTTTGTTTCCTCAACGGGTTTGTTAATTACTGATGCCATGCATGTCTGTTGAGCAAGGTATCTTGTGCCAGGGTTCTCCCTGCCGTCTCGGCAGCGTCCAGAGTTCTTGAGCACATTCTGGTTCACCTGCTTGCCTTCGGAAACGATGGCATGCAACTTGGTCCTTGCAGGTTCTGGCACTTCCTAGAGGACGTCTTGTAGAAAGTTCCACTGGACGTCGGCATAGCTGGCCAATAGCGTGGTGTTATTGGCTATACGGGTGGCAGCCGTTGTTATTCTCTTCCCCAGTGCATAAAGTCTCTTGGATTCCTTATCGGGTGGTGCCTCTCCTGTCGACAGGGGAACACCAGCCCGTTTTCTAGTGGTGGTAACCACTAAGGAATCCGGAATGGCATGACCCTTGATATAGGAGGGTCGGTCGGAGAAGGCCGAAACAGTTTCTCCACTTTAGGATTTACCGCCCTGGGCCGGTGTCAAAGGTGCCAACCTCCTCTTGATTGAGTTCAACAAGGGGATGGCCTGGCTGGCCAGAGGTTTTTCTTGGAGTATATTCTCCACAAATCAGAATCTGATAAGGCCTCTTGAGTGGCGATCTGAAAATGGTCAGCCACCTTCTTCAAGATGGCATTGTACGCCATCTTATCGTCCACTAGTGAGGCTTGCCGAGCCGGAGTGGAAGGGAAATCCAAGCACAGGACATCAGGGTCCTGGGTGGGAGTCGGGGACGTCCAGGGCTGAGCATGAACCTGACGGCTGTCCCCCCAATTATCCATAAGACCTGTCTGATCATCCACATTGTAGTTTTCCAGAAAGGTGCTCTCTTCATCCTGATCATAAGAGTCCATAACATCTTCATCTGTGAGGACAAAAGTGAACTCTTCATGTGAAGCCTCCTCCTCCAAGGTCCTTCGAAACATAGATACAGGGGTAGAAGGAAAGTCTTCGAGGTCTCTTGGGAGCAACGGCCTCAGAATAGGAGACACATTTTTGTAATCCGTCCATTCATCCCTCAAATTTCTCCCTGATCCATGATGATGAACCAAGGGGGTCCAGGGGAGAAAAGGGTTCATCTTCTTCCCTGTGGCGTAGAGTTTTATCCACTAATGTGCCTGACAAAGGCACAGGACTCAACGTGGTCCTGGCAGGATTCTGGGCACTGTGGTGTATCTTTCGACACGTCTCTCGGCCATTCTTTGTGTTTCGCTGCCTTCTTCGGCCGCATCTTCAGTCCAACTGCCGAATTAATCCTAGCGATGCTGTCGGCAATGGTAGGAGAATCCGGGCGGTCTACCGTCTGAACCGGAGGCTGATCGGAAGATTGACGCCACCGGAAGAACCGAGGAGTGAACCAGGGGCTGAGCAGGGGATTTTGTCGCCACCCGGCCCTTAAGCGGCATCTGCACTTCCTCCTGGAACGCTTCGATGTCGGGTTGTCTTTTGGTGTTAGGGCCCTTGACTTTGGATTGCCCAGTCACAGGCCGCGACTGCGGTAGCGGGGAAGGCTACCGATCATAGGATCCTGTCAAAGATTTTTATGGTTCCGTTGCCGCTTTGGTACGCTTCGACACAGTCGCCGAAGCAGAACCTTGGGTTGTGTGTTTGGTTATATGATCGTGTGCGCCCTTGTCGGCGGGTGTTTTCCCCGCAGCGTGACTCGCGTCGGGCCTGGTGGGGTCAGGGACGGGCGTCGTGGACTGAGAGCAGTCCGTAGTTGGGTCAATGGCTTCCGCCACAGAGTCCTGGTCATCGCTAGTTCCCCCATCACTTTCGGCGGTTGCAACAGCGGGGGGGTGGAGAGGAGAGTAAATTCGGCCTGCGACATGCCGTATGGCCACCCACGCTTTAAGCAGCGCTCCTTAAGCTTTTTAGGGGCGCAGGAGTCTACAGGCTGCGCAACTCGCTTCTTTGTGGTCGAGGGGCAGACAATTGTTGCACTGAGCGTACTCGTCCTTCCAAAGATATTTGACTCTGCACCAGGCACAAAACCTAAATGGCGTCTTTTCCACAGCAAAAGACAATTGGAGCGATGCGAAACCCAGGGAGCAGAGAGGGTGAAAGAGGAAAGGCATACTTGTAAAGGATATGTCCACCCCAACCCCACTCTCCCTACTGTGTAGGCTGGCCGGAAGGCCCGGCCACGTGGACGGCAGCGCCGCCGGGATCAACAGGCTTCGAAATCCACAGCAGTCTTCGGCATTGTTTCACAAGATTCAACAGTCGAATGTCATGGTGCATGCTCCCAAAATCCAGAAACTGGTGAGCCCATCCCCGACTTTGGCTTCCTTGGGGACTTCCCAGGCCTCAACTAGGCTCACCTCGGCTCAGTCCTGGCGCCGCTGGCGCCAGGCTCACGGTAGGTGTTAAATGCATGGTCCATATACTTGACTCTGAAAGGCTGAGCCATTCAGTACAGGGTGTGGCTTGGGACTACTTTACCTGAGAGGCAGGATACGGTTAGGAGGACTATTTTCCTGGGACTACTTGCAAGGCTATATAAACCGCACCCTGCAAACTGAACACGCTTCGCGTTATTCTGCACTCCTGCAGCGTAACGTTCACTGTGTCAGTTCAGCTCTTGCTTCCCTTCTGCCACGGCCGTCCAGAGTCTTCTGTCCATCGGCACCTGTGAAAAGAGAAGAACAGGAGTTAGAAACGCATTGAAGGCCTTACCTGCAGAACTTCCGGATCTCGCCTTCTGCTTACCCACGGACCGCCGCATCTATAGAAGAGCAGAACTGAAGGTCCCCTCTCGGGTAGCTACTCACCTAATCGGCTGCCTCCAGGAAATCCATTGAGCAGTTCATCATTTTCAGCATTACGCCGCAACTCGACACCGTCAAGCGGCGCATCCATCTTCTTCCTGGAGCTGCACCGCACCTGCCGAAGAGAAAAGACAAGCAGGTTAGTCGCACACAGCAAGGAAAACTAAACAAGCGAACAATTAGCACACCCCGCACAGCGCTATTCTTACCAGCTGGAATCCTGCTCATCATTGTCAGGAGAATCATCCGTCACCAAAAGTCGCTTAAAGCCGCACCTGAAACACAAGAGCGAACATTAGATAACTCGAGCAAAAAGACTTAAGGCAGCTATTTCAATGAGTTATTGGAATAGAGACTTACCTGCCTACTCCAGCCCTTCCACTTCAGCAATCTCCATCGGATCAGTGAAGTAACTAGATCCTGGAAAGACTGTGTAACCGCGCCCGTGCCAGAGTGTGCAGGACGGAGAGCTCGCCCATTAAAAAACCAAGGTGAGCCAGAGGAGAGAAGGAAAATCGGAAGGAGGGAAAAGCCAAAACCAGCTCCATTCAATTGGCTAATATCTTGTTTCGACTTGCCAACGAACATCTCCTGAGGCAAGGACGAAGGGAAGACGCGAGCAAGCACCCCAGAGCAACACCAGTGCAGACATCATCCTCGGGCACGAGCGCGCCTCCGTGGAGACCAGGGGAGCGTGACATCCAAGTGATTTAATGGGAATAACGACAAAGTAGATAATAATGACAATAACGCTATCTCTATGTAAGAGTTCCGCAGTTGGGTGACCAGTAATCTGGGCTGGAAAAAACTATCTGAGGGACCTCGGCGCGTGAGGGATTTTGGGTACATTACACGTCATGTTAGGGATACTGTTACAGACACGCCCATGCCGACGTCCCCTTTCGATCCTCGAAAGACTAGATGCAATACTCCGGGGTTACCACTGGATGTCAGACCATATGCAAGATAGCAATGCTGGATAACAGGAATCACAGGTAAATAACTATTCCTTCTCCAGCATTGGATCTTTCATAGATTCACATGCTGTTTGAATAGATTACAAAGCAGTATCACAGAACCATAACGGGTGGCAGTAAGCTCCTTGAAGAAATACTTAGCACAGGAGACACTCACCTTAAGCAAACAGTTTAGGCAGTAACGATTGGCTGACTCTGGACTCATCGACACAGTAAACCCTTGTGAAGGCATGTACCGATCTCCAGGTTGTGGCCCTGCAGACGTCCAGCAATGGGGCCCCAGGAGAGAAGGCTGCCATGGTGGAAACAGTCCTTGCAGAGTGAGCCCTGGGCATGCACAGGAGAGGTCTGCTGGTCAGCTGATGACAGAAGTAGATGCAGGAGGAAAACCAACCGACTATCGATGGTTTGGCAGTGCATTTCCCGCTCCTGATTGACCACTGAACGGGAGTTAAAGCTTAGCGTACCAACTTCAATCAGAAGCACCACAGTGAAGCCAAGCAGGATTTAAATATGCATTCAAGAGCACGATCATGTTGTTTTGTGTCATTACCAAGGTGATAGTTAACACTGAATATCCTAGTGTTCTATCGTCCGCGTCCCTGGTGCTGTATGAGGCGGCAAGGAAACCGTGAGGGACGCAGACGAAAAACAAATGTTTACCAAGCGTTTGGTGTGTTAGAGGGCTTGTTGGAGAGGGTACAGTCCTACGCATCGTGATAGCGTCTCCCGCTTTGGTATTAAGTAGCAGATGTAACGCGACCGGTCTGCCAGCTTCTGCTTATATTTATTTTTAGTCACAAGAGACATCTTTCCCGGCAGCGAACATATCTCAGAGGCTTCCATCCCACATCCAACGTCTGAAAACAAAGACCCATGCGTTTTTACACTTAGATTCAAGGTATTTTGTCATCCCTTAACTGCTTCCCATCTATTTAGTCATCATCCTCCTTCAACCATAAGGAGAGGGTCTATTTTGCCCCACATGTGTCCCTTTTTCTATTGCAACATCCCCTTCTTGATGAAATTACAGGAATGACAATGCATTACTTGCCGTAAAAGCATTTCTGATGGTTGCATCTGCTTAGATTCACATGCTGTGCATAGGTCCGACATTCAGTGGTCACTGCGGAGTATTGCATTTTGTTTTTCGTAGTCGAAAAGGGGACGTCGACAAGGCGTGTCTGTAACACTATCCCTATAGTGACGTGCGGTGTACCCACAATCGCTCACGTGTCGAGGTCCCTCCGTTTGTATTTTTTCTGCCCTGAGGGAGCCTTCTAGACGTGAGTGAGTACAGAAAAGAGAGAGAGATGTAAAAGGATGTCTATGTTCCTTCCATCCGAGCAGGGAGGACGGGTGGGCGCATGTGAATCTAAGCAGATACAACCATCAGAAATGCTTTTACGGTAAGTATTGCATTGTCTTCTGATGTTTGTTAATCTGCTTAGAATTACATGGTGTGCATAGACTAGCGAGCAGTACCCGGAGTTGGAGGTGGGTTGTAAGAAGGAACAGTAGAGAAAAGGTGTCTTAATACTGCTTGTCCCACCTGGGAATCAGCTCTAGAGTGGGCATCTAGACAGTAATGTTTTGTAAAGGTGTGTACAGAACTCCAGGTTGCCGCTTTGTACATGGACTCAAGGGGAACATTTGCAATGAATGCTATGGAGGCCCCAGTGCCACGAGTAGAGTGTGCTCTTGGCTTGAAGGGTAGTTCTCTCTTAGCAAGAGTATAACAGAGAGTGATGCATTGAACAATCCATCTAGATATAGTGGACTTTGATACTGCATCTACTTCTCTTCCTGCTGCCACCGAGACAAAGAACCGATTAGTCTTTCTCAGTGGTCTAGTTCTTTCCATATAAAACATGACAGCTCTGCGCACATCAAGTGTATGCAGGCTTTTTTCTCCTAGATTTGAAGGGTTTTGAAAGAACGTTGGTAGTTCTATTGACTGGTTGACATGGAATTTCGAGATGAATTTCGGTGCAAACCTCGGGTGTGTGCGTAGAACCACCTTATCTCTGTGAACCGTTACAAAGGGGTCTAGAACAGAAAGAGCCTGTAGTTCACTTACTCTCCTAATGGAGGTGATAGCTATTAGAAAAGCAGTCTTAAGAGTGAGGTCTTTAAGAGTTGCCTTGTGCATGGGTTCAAAGGGTGAATCCATGAGCCTGGTGAGTACCACATTTAGGTCCCAGCCGGGAGCTGGGTTTGCTATTGGAGAGTGTATTCTTTTTACCCCCTCCATGAAGGCTTTAATCACTGGGACTTTCCACCATGACACTTTGAGTTGGGAAGTGGTGTATGCAGAAAGCGCCGCTAGGTGGTTTTTAATAGAATTGAATACTAGACCTGAGTCCAGCAAATGGGTCAGGTACAGGACAATTTGTGTGGGAGAGCAGTCAACGGGGTTGATGTTTCTTCCTCTACACCAGATGACAAATCTCTTCCATTTGCTAGAATAACAGTGACGAGTGTTAGGTTTTCTAGCTTCCCTGAGGATGTCCATGCACCTTTGTGGAAGTTGTAAATGTCCAAATTCTATGACCTCAGGAGCCAGGCTGCTAAGTTCATGGTTTGAGAGCATGGATGCAGTGTCCTGCCCTTGTCCAGTGATAGCATGTTGTACGGGAAGGGCAGTTTCGCTGGTGGAGACAGGCATCTCCATCAGATGAGCGAACCATGGTTGCCGGGCCCACATGGGGGCCACTAGTATCATGGTGGCTTGTTCCTGGTGCATCTTGTGCACAATCCTGTTGCGAAGGGGAGTCGGGGGGGGGGGGGGGGGTGGGGGTTCGGGGAAGCGTAAACAAATTTCCCTGACCATGGAATCGATAACCAGTTCCCCTTGGACTGGTTCCGAGGGTACCTGGAGGCGTAATCTTGGCATTGTGAGTTCTCCAGAGTTGCGAACAGGTCTATTTCTGGGAAACCCCACTGTGTGAAGACGTCGAAGACGATGTCTTCGTGTAACCGCCATTCGTACTCTGCGGGCAGGGGGAAATCTCTGCTGAGTTTGTCTGCTAGCAGATTGAGTTCCCCTGGTACATGTTGTGACAGTAGGAACATGTTGTGTCTGAGAGCCCACTTCCAGATGTTTTGGGACAGCTTGGACAGTCCTGGAGAGTCGGCTCCCCCTTGTTTGTTGAGGTAGGTCATGGCTGTGGTGCTGTCCGTGAGGACCATCACCGTCTTTCCTTGTAGGTGTTCCTGGAAGGCTTTCAGTGCCTTGAACACCGCCAGTAACTCCAGTAGATGTATGTGCTTTGATGCTACGCTCGGAGTCCACACTCCGTGAGCAGTCTGATGGGATAGGTGAGCCCCCCATCCTGTGAGGGATGCGTCTGTGGTTAGAGTGGCTTCCACTGCGAGTGTGGCAAAAGGTTTCCCTATTAACAGGTTTTCCTTTGTCCACCACCGTAGCGAGAGAACTAAGGCCTGCGAGACCACCACTAGATCGTCCCATTGTCCGCTGGCCTGACACCACTGGCTGTTGAGCCACTCTTGCATTGGGGGCATGCGCAGGCGCGCGCGAGGTGCCAAATAAATACATGACGCCATCATTCCTAGCAAGCGCATTGCTTTGCGTACCGTCACCTCTCGACCTGCCACATATTGGGGGATCTGAAACAGCATGTTTTGGACCCTCTCGTTGGAGGGGAAGACGAGGTCGTCCTTTGTTCGAATTAGAGCCCCTAGGAATTGTTTGATCTGGCTGGGGTCTAAGCTGGACTTCTTCTCGTTGATGTAGAAGCCCAGTTGGAACAAAAGGTCTACAGTCTTTTGGGTATTGGAGAAGCATGTTTCGTAAGAATCCCCTGTTATGAGCCAATCGTCGAGGTAATGGTATACTGGGATGGACAACCTGCGCAGATGGGCCGCTGCCACTGCCAGTTCTTTCGTGAATACCATTGGTGCTGATGCTATGCCGAAGGGTAGCACTCTGAACTAGTAGTGTTTGTTCTCTATCATGAACCAGAGTTATTTTCTGTGCGCTGGCGACATTAAAATATGAAAGTATGCATCTTTCATGTCCAGTGTTGTCATGTAATCCCCTTGTGATAGCAATGGGATTACTTCCTGTAAGGTTACCATGCGAAACCTTTGGGGCTTGACAAATTTGTTCGCTGGGCGCAGATCTAATACAGGGCGCATGGTTAGGTCCTTTTTGGGTACAAGGAAGTACACTGAATAAATACCTTCCGTTACCCGAGATAGAGGCACGACCTCTATAGCTCCTTTTTCCAGTAGCTGTTCCACTTCCTGTAGAAGGATGGCGAGGTGTTCTGGTGTCATGCGTCGTCCTCGTGGGGGTTTGTATGTTGGGGAACTGTTGAACTCTATACAGTAGCCGCGGGCTATGGTTGATAGTACCCAACGGTCTGATGTTATTCCCTCCCATGCTGGAAGAAACGATGTTAGCCGGCCCCCGACCGGCGATGCATGGGAGGTGACCCGAATCTTCGGGTCATTTGCTGTTATTGGCCTGGGAGGCTCTAGGGGTAGAGCCCAGACCTCTCCCGTTGCCACGGCGTTGGCCTCTCTGATTGTACTGGCCACTATTACCCTGGTTAGAGGACCAGTTGTTGGCAGAGTATTGTTGTTGTTGATTTTGCTGCTGGCGTTGGCCACGAAAAAAACGCTTATTGCCACAGCCACGTTTGTTAGGGGGCCTAAAAATCTGGTCAAGGGTCTTGATTGTGTCAAACTCCTTTTTAGCATTTTCTAGAGCCTCATCAACTGCTTTACCAAAGAGATTGGTATCCTCTATATGTTTGTTGATCAGGGAAGCCTGTATTTTAGGTTTAAACCCTGAATTGCGCAGCCAGACATAGCGTTTGAGGAGTATCCCTTGGACTAGGGAACGCCCAGCAGTCTCTGCAGCATCTAAAGTGTTTTTAACGATGCTGATTGTGATTGTGGCCAGAAGGCGTGTACGCAGGGGTTCTGGTGCCTCTTCAGCGTTGCTACATAGCTTGCTCCACTGTGCGTCTGCGTAGCTTGCTAGTAAGGAGTTGTTATTAGCGATCCTTGCTGAGAAAGCGGCGGAAGCGGAGATTCTTTTCCCCAGGGCATACAGCTTTTTCCCCTCCTTGTCTGGTGGTGCCTCGCTGGTGGACAGTGGCACCCCTGCTCTCTTCCTTGTATTTGTTACAACAAGGGATTCTGGTACGGAGTGGCCCCTGACGTACAAAGGGTCAGAAGGAGATGGACTGAAGAGGTTTTCTATTCGAGGGTTGACTCCTCTGACCAACGCAGGAGTGGATAGAGAAGGGGTGATTCTTCTTTTTACTGAGGCAAGGAGTGGAATGGTTTGACTAACAGGGGGTTTCTCCTTAATTACTTTTTCCACAAAGTCAATGTCAGGAGAGGTCTCCCATGTGTCCAATTCGAAATGCGCTGCTGCTTTGCGCAACAGTGCATTAAACGTAGGCTGATCATCTATAGGAGATGTGTTCCCAATAGGCGAGTCTTTGGGAGGAGATAGGGTTATGGCATCAGGGTCAGAGTACGCTGATGGGGACTGCCAGGGGTGTGAGGTAACTACATCTAGTTCTTCTCCGAAGCCCCCTGCACCTGGATCTTCTTGAAAACCCTCCTCCTCTAGGTTTCGTTCTTCCTCTACACCCAAAAAATCATCCTCTTCCTGAAAATGTTGTTCCTCTTCAGTGAGGTCATACACATCAAATTCCTCATGTGAAGGATTAAACAGCCTAGGAAATTTGACCCTGGGGTCCTTCTCTTGGCCTTTTGGGTGTTGGTAGGTTTTGGTTTTCCATAAACCTTTCCATTTTCTCCATACAGAAATGGAGTCTCTCCAGAGTTTCGGGGGGGGGGGGGGGGATTAGTGTTTTCTGCCTGGAAACGCTTTGACCTCTCCCACAACCTCGAGGAAAGGTTTCCGTCGCGTCTGAAAAGCCTTCCGGCAGGCCAGGAGTCCCTCTAGATGAAGGGGGCAGTTCCTGGCTCCCCTTCGGCTTTTTCGGCGTGTCTTTAGCCCTTTGCGCGGTATTGGAAGTGTCTTTTGTCGTCCGCTTATGGGTATCGGCCGAAACAATCCTCGCTAGGCTCTCGACAAGTGAATTGTCTGTGGAGGTTTCTAGTCTCGACGTTACGGGCGTTGCGCGTTGTACTGCGACGGGCGTGCTTACACGGAGCGTTACGTCGGATGGTTTGGGTGTAGCGCCTTTATCTGTAGAAAGCCCAGTCGCTGGTCGCGGCTGCGTTTGCGAGTGGGGCTTTAGACTCGTACGGTCTGAGGTAGACGCCGGGGTGCCCTGCGTCTCCTTCGGCGCTGATGGATTCTTCGTCTTCGACGAACAAGAGCTGTGGGTTGTGTGCTTATGGGAGTGAGTCTTTTGTGCGTCCTTGTCGCCGGGGTGTTCATCCCCATAAGCAGGGCGTGAGCCGAGCCCGTCGGGGCCGGGGACGGACGTCGAGGAGCGTGAGCGCTCCCTCGAGAGGTTTAAGACTTCCGCAACAGAGGTCGTGTTATCACCTTCCTCGTCACTTTCCGCAACGGTGGCGGCGGGTGAGGAATCGGGACTTCGACATGGCGTAGACCGCCCACCTCTTGACTCTACGTTCTTTTAGAGTTTTGGGTTTTAGAAGCTGACAAGCCGCGCAGCCGTCTTCTTTATGATCGAGGGGCAATCAACGATTACAGCGTTTATGCTTGTCCTTCCAGGTGTACTTGCCCTTGCAGCGCGGGCAAAACCTAAAGGGTGTCCTCTCCATAGCTGAGGCAATAATTTGTGGTGATAACAACCCCGAGGGAAAGGGAGGGGAAAAGGAAAGGCATTCTCAAAGAGAAACAAGATAGTTCCACCCCCACTCTCCCTACTGTATGTTGGCTGGCGAGGCCAGGCCACGTGTTCGGCAGAGCCGATGGATCTCCTCCGTCTCGTCTCCTCCGTCGAAGGTCTTGTTGGGCGGAGAAACAGCTTCGCAGCTACGTCGAGTGGAGGGATCTATGTGTTAATTTAATAAGTCAGGACCAAGGTCCAGGAAATATGTTTTGCAATGTCTCTCGAGGAGCTCCGCGTAAAGGCGACCAAAAGCTGGGCGGAAAAAAACAATCTGAGGGACCCTCGACGCGTGAGGGTTTGTGGGTACACCGCACGTCACTATAGGGATAGTGTTACAGACACGCCTTGTCGACGTCCCCTTTTCGACTACAAAAACAAAATGCAATACTCCGCAGTGACCACTGGATGTCGGACCTATGCACAGCATGTGATTCCAAGCAGATTAACAAACATCAGAAATCCAGATACACTTTATGGGGATGCGCCATATGTTGCTCCCAATATGAATGTATTCAAACTATAAGCTTTTGCGGCAACATTCGGCTAATATATTTGTTGGTTCCCAGTATCTGCAGCACAGTAAGCCTATGTGGATAACTGTCATCTACTTCTGCTTGCCAGTACGATTTCTCTGTTATGACAGGTCTCCCTGCTTGTCCCAACCTAAATAGCCAACATGGCTGGTTCTTTTAATTTATAGGGCTTTGCAATCAATGCAGCCTTCAGAACCTGTTCCTGTGGTCTTTCTTCCGTCACAGCGGCAGCACTCTGTCTCGAGTGTTAATACTTGGTAATCTATACCAGGCCGTTTCTTCAGCCTTGTCAACTGCATAGTATGTTGGTGAACAGTAAGTGAGCTATGTCCTTTATTTTTAGGGTCTATGATCCAGTCCTGATGAAGATAGTTTTCACTAATATCTCTGCTGAAACGTAAAACAAGTGTGAACATCTTGCATTTCTGGTTTTATAAATTAACAGACCCCACAAAGACACATTTGTGATTGGTTTTCACTTACGTCACTACCTCACTGGTTTAGCACACAATTAAGTTCCCCGTTTTTTATTCCCTACACTTTTTGTAGGTCATAACACTTTCTCGTGAACTAATCTTCATACTTTGAACTTCATTGAACTACGCGACATATTTAATGTGTATGTTGTTTTTTCCGGTTCAGTACATCTCAAACTAATACTAAATTAGTCTCACCTCTCTTACTTCTAATTGACACATTGTTGTCATACTTCATCTTCCCCTTACCCATGCTACACAGGTGATAATTTAGCAAATTCATTAGTGCCAGTTCAAATTTCTTTTTTTATTTGGAAACAGATTAGTTACATTCCAGTGGAAGCATTTATTTAGTTTTCTAGTTTCCTTTACCCTAGCTTTCACTGTGAAAGGGGTATGCCCTTGAGTTCTATGTTATTACTTATTTCTCATAATTGAAAGATGTACTTTGTACGAGAGTGTGAAAAGCATTCATTGAGTGTTCGTTATGGAGTGATTTGGTCAGAAGTATTTGAACATGCGCATTAAGTGTGGGGCATCTATTTAAATGTATTGTGTATTGATGTGTTATACATGGTACATGTCTTAATACACATACAAAGGTTTACTGGGTGGTGTGAACAGTGGACCATCACTAAAATACATGAGACATCGGTAAACCCCTCCTTGGCAGATAAAAGATTACCTGCCTACTGCAGAGGTTGTCGCCTTCTCTCTTTACTGATACACAGTGAGGGGTATACGCTTTCCCCGTCCCCTACTCCTACCACAGCCTCAGCTGGGGGTGGGGAGGTCTTGGACACTGTCCTAGGGGTGGAGGCAAGGTTCTGAAGGTAGGGGTGATCAGATGGGCAAGGTAGTGTGTGCTGCAGCCCAGACACCAAGGACTGCAGCACTGTTAGAATGTTCAATAAGATGTCTCTAGTAGAGTCCCCGAGGAGGGGCAGGGGAGATCTGTCCTGATGGTGGGCCAGTTGGAATTGTAGGAGGCAGCCCCACAGATGCTGGCACAGAGTTAGGGGGGAGGCATGGTAGACTGAGGTCCAGTCTGCAGTCTCAAACTCCACAATGTCAGTTTCTCCCTCAGAGGAAACCCCTACTGGCTCCTTTGGGTCTGTATCCTGGAGAACATGCTCTGGAGGGATCACTAAAAGCTTGGCAAAGCTGGGGATGACACCTAAGGCCAGTGTCAACGGGTGAAAAGGCCTGAGTAGAGCAGCCAGTGCCGACGACGATTGCAGGGCACCCACTGTAGACAAAGGGGGTGATAGTTGCCGAGGCCTGCTCCGGATGGTATGAAATCTTGCAAGCCGATGACAGGGTAGACAACTTCGCCTTGCGCACATTTGGTATGGGCAAAGACTGTCAATGAGGTGGTGCTCACAGACTTGCCGAGGTCCACCGTTGCAGATCTTTCACATTTTGACGGGGACGAGCCCGACTCGTTGACGGGATGGTGGATGAAGACCTGCTAGCTTGACTTGATGATCTGCCTTGGGCAGTTAACAGAGGTGTAGACTATAAAGAAGGCCTGACCAGTTTGCTCCAATCGAAAAGGAATTATTCTTGCTGTAGCAACCATCATCGCTGATGCTTAAGTCGACATCACTTTGGCAGAGGGTGACTGGACATTCGAGATGCATACTCGTGTGATATAGATCTCTTGGAAGAAGAAGCATGCTGTACTGATCTCTCTGTCTGTGAGAAGAGTGACTCAGGACTGGCTCAGTCAGAGGCCCCTGTGCCATCAAGCAAAGCCACTAACCTACAGTGGTGGTCCTGGAGAGTTTTGTTAGAAAATGACTGACAGATTGAGCAGTCCTGGATGTCGTGTGCCGGATACAGGCAGCAGAGGCAGTCTTTTTAAGTCTTCCATGTAGACATTGAGGCCCGAGGTGGCACAGGTCTTGAAAAGACTGCCTTTGGCGTCTATCATGGACGGTTGAAGGACAGACACAAAGACGAGAATCGGCTAAAACAGGACAAAGGCCATGGGAAGCGGAGCAACCCCAGACAACACTGGAGTAAAGCATTCAGAAAAGTGGCTTGAAAACAAAAAAAGTTGCAGAAATGTAAACAAAAATGTACATTTCTGAGGACTCCCAACACAACGTGTGGCAAAATATCTGAAGATGGCCTCCAGGGACGGTGTGAAGGGTGCTTTTTTCCATTGGCTGTGGGCAATAGGACGCAAAAATGACTAGTAGTGCAGTAAGTGACTGCCGTTTTAATTCAAAAAAATAAACTGCTCTGTATTACCGAGGATTCCAAGACTCATGACCTGGAGTTTTCATACAGCATGTGAATCTATGAAAGGTCCAATGTGGGAGAGCACAAGTCAAACACGTCACAAATTGCAGATGAGATCGTAACGTCTAGAAATTTGAATACAGAGACAGGTCCATGGAGCCTAAGATCAGTGCGATCCAGGATAAGGTGTTGTAAGTGCAATAGTGCACACCATTTAGCTAATGCCAAGGAATGTCCAGACTGGAAAGGGTTCTGTTCAGATTGCAGAGGAGAAAAATACATTTGGCAAGATGCAGTAAAAATGTCAATAGGGCGTCAATGGTCGGAGAGTTGGAAGGCCATATAAAAGGGATTAATGTTGCATCGTGGACTGAACTACTGTGTTGGACATCAAGAAGGAAGAAGCCATTTGCTCACTTTTTGGTCAATGGGCGACAATGGGCCTCATTACGAGTCTGCCGGTCCGGAAACAACGGTGGCGGTTAATCCTCCGCCACCATTGTTTCCGGACCGGCAGATTATGAGTTCTGCAGGCGGGTGGTGTCACTCCCGCTAGGTCTGGCCTGGCAGGTGTAACGCCACCCGCCTGCAGGCGGAAATGGAAACACTGGCTCAGTCATAGACAGAACTGGCGTTACCATGGTCCCCATTCTCATCGAATCCTATGGGACTATGGGAATGGGGAACAACACAGTTACCGCCTCCAGAATTACCGGCACCCAGGGTTGTAATACCCCAGTGTTACCAGGTGGTCCGGAGGCGGTAACTGTTTATGGGTCCGGCGGCTACCTGCCGGTTATTCCAGCATGGTTACCGCCAAACTCGCAATGAGGCCCAATGTCCTAGTTGGCTCGTGCTCTGATTATACGATCAAATAAATGTTGGAAAATACATGTTGGTTAAGTAGTGGTACAATCCACAAACATTTGCACAAATACCGATGGAGCGCACAATACTGACATTGTAGGCCAATTGTCAGTGGAACTGGAATTAAGCGTGAGGGATGATAATAAGTATGTATATGTAAGGTGGAAATGTACTTGGTTGGCCACAGCAAGGATATAGGCTCAATATTATGTTTATGTTTATTATTTGATAATGCGCTCCAAACCCAGGGGTAGCCGGGCACAGCAGGTACAAGATTACTTAAACTTAGGTTACATACATAGGATACAAACAGCTGATGCAATACATGTCATGTTACCATATTTACAGTACATATATACAAAAGTACAAGATAAGGGTACCTCACAACCCACAGAGGGCAGTGAGATGGTCTGTAGTCCAAGTTTCAGATGTATCAAGGCAGTTGTATGCAGTGATCCAGGGCCTAGTTCCCAACAACACAGAAAAACATTAAAGAATGGTATTAAGAACATAAAATATGAGGCGGGGGGGTCCATATGAATAAGACACTTTAAATAATATTTTGGCAATATTTTTGCAAAGGGATTGGGAAACCTAAAAGGATTTTGCCATGAAATACGACTGAAGGGAAACCAATGCCAATTGCTTCGAAAATTAAAAGGAATTCCCATCACACTCCGAGAGGAAGTGACGATTGGTCTCCAGCGCATGTTGAGAGGGGGTGTAATTGAAGTAGATACCACGAAATGGGTATCTCAATAGTGGTTGCCAGAACGCCAAATGGATCAGTGAGAATCTCTGTAAATCTACGGAACAAAACAAGTGGCAGAAGAACAGTTTCCACTTCCAAACATTTCGGAGTTGCTGCATGCTCTGGGTGGGGTAAAAGCTCCCTAAAGTTGACCTGACATCTATTTGTCACAAGGTTAAGGTGCATGAAAATGTCGCACCACAGGAAGACAAAACTGCATTAAGGCGCATGCATAAGTGAATGGCTAAGATGACATATGCAGAAAAGATACGTTATCAAAGATTTTCGAAAACTGGAATAATCATACATTTTTCATGGATGCAGAGAGAGCATTCCACGATCGAGGGCCTGCCACTAAATCTACTGTCTCCATAAGATTTGAATTTAGGTATACTAAGCAACAGCTTATCAGCGGGGTGGATTTCCATGGGGTGGGGGGGACGGGTTGCTTTCTTGGGGCCTCGTTCGAGGGCCTACGACGAATTGCAGTAATTCGCCCCTTCTGCCTAGAGGGGTGTCCCCCCCCACCTCTGTGAGGCTGGGGTGGCGAGGCCGCTCGGCTATAGTCTCCCTAGGAGTAGAGGCAAGTGGGACCCCACCAGGAAAGACTTCCATCCCCACCTTTTGGGACAAGGACTCCTGTTCCAATGGGGAACACCCTAAATAATCCTATTCATCATACTTCGGAGAACATCTATGGTGGAATCATGAATGAGGAAGAAACCAATTTCTGCTATTGTAACTCAAACCACAGATCTCTTTTTTAATCAGAGGTTCCACCTAGACCCACAAGAAGCCCCAGCGACATTGCCCCTAAAGATTCCAGGTAGCAGGGGGAACAGGAGACTCGGGAGAGGGGTAAATGGCAACAATTATGGGACTAATACTTGTTCTGTCAAAACAAGGAAGATGTGATACATGAATAACAAGAGGTGAATGATAATCTTTATGGGATTAATCCTGATCATATCATTCAAACTAAAGAGAACAAGGAGAAAGTGTGGTAATATAACCAAGAGGAGTGGGTGAAAATCCTCATGGGTCTGATCCGACTCGTCCCAATAGGAATAAAGAGACTAATATTTAAACTCAGAGGTGAATAGAAATCATTATAAGAACAATCTTAATCATCTCCATCAAGATGAAGAACTCTCTTATGTACCAACATAACAGACCAGATTACTAAGTATGGCTTTGCTGCGGAACGCTAATCTTTTGTTTCGTGATTTTATTTATACTCGCTCATGAGCTTATTTTCCTTTTATGCACCGGGTCATAACCCGAGCTGCAACGTGTGACTGGGTGCTAGTTACCTGCACTTACGCTACTTTGTAGTGATGATATTTTATACTTTTGATATTTTTATTGCTCTCCACTTTTAAACTCATTTCTCCTTGTATGCCAGCTAATGGCAGAGGGTGCCTGGCTCAGGTGTACAGGTCTTTCTTTGCTTTCTAACAACATGCATGTTACTTGGGGAAGCCTTGTCCTCACTGGTTAGTCGCAGTGGGAGCGGATTGGCTCTGGCAATACTTCTTCTTGGCTTATGTGTCGATCTGGTAGCCAGCGCAGTGTAAGAGTCCCATCACGCCAAAGTTTAGCCAGTCTGGGCCCGTCCGGGACAAGGACAGGCCCGGCTGGCCTAGACATTTGATATATAACTCAAAGGAAGCCTTGCTGGACTTATTGCCTCCAGGCACAAGGTTGCCAAATCTCTTTTCTATGACAGCATCAGCCAACGCCATCAATGTACACGCAGAGGATCGTTTATTGTATGCTTTTTTTAGTCAAATCATGTTGACTGGTTGCGCATGACATATTGGTCCATGAGCTTCTGGTTGAAGGCTCGTTGAATGTAGGATTCATGACAGACGTGGCCGACGGAAACATCTGCCCCAGCTCTCACTCATGTCCTACCTGAACTTTACAGCATTATTCGTCTCAACCGTGTCTCCGTCCATCTTGGTGGGGGGGAAAGGGGGAAGGAGGACGGGAGGGATGGGGGGGGGGAATATCCGGTCATTTTTAGAACAGCTTTGCAATTTTTAGCTATCCCACTGGACCATAAACTGAAAATGGAAGCATTGTTAGGTCAGCATCAACTGCCTGGCATTTATTGATGGTATATCGACTGCATGGCCCCTTTGTAGCATGTTTTAATCCTTTCCTGGTGCAATTTGTGATCCTGGTGGTACTAGGAGATTTTAACATGATGCTTAATATCCCTTTAACCCCAATTTTAGCCCAGTTCTGTGAGGCAATGTTATTTCAGCTAAACGGGTGATCCGGTCTGATCACAGCCTTATAGCTTTCAAGGTATGGGGGTCTGTAGTACCAAAGCGGCCCTGGCATGGTCCTTGAGGCGTAATTGGCACTGTAGGTCCCCAGGGACTGCTGCCCTTCATTTTGGACAAATTTAAGAGTCCTGCTAATATTAATCTGACTCATCTTTCGCATACTTTCAGCGAGGTAGCTGATCAGGTAGCTCTTCTCAAACATGTACAGGCAACAGGTGCCTTTCTGAGCCTTGGTTCACAGACCAATTGAAAGCTTCTCGCATGCTTGTAAGACAGGCTGAGCGCAAATGGCGCTGTTCATATAGTTTGGTAGAGGAGGTCACATTTCGACAGATCACTAAAAGCTACCATCAAGATATTCAGACTGCCAAAAAAAAAATATGTTTACCCATAAAGTTGAACGTGCTCTGAATCAGTCAAAGGAGCACTGTTTGTGGTGAAATCCTTCTCTTCTACCACACATTTCTCGCCAGGGGTCCTACCTACTCAGGCACTATGTGACTCCCTTTCAGACTTTTTTGCCGCTCAAGTGGAAGATATTCAGAGTTATTTCTACGATTAATCTGCGGAAGGTTGACCCCTCCCACCCTTGATGGCCTCTGAGGCCACCACTAAGGTGTCGGTCAAATTTTCTGTCTATTCGGTAGTTCGCACAGGCAGTCACTTCACTTAAAACATGCTTCTCCTTATGACCCGATTTCTTGGTGATGCTTAAAGCAATCATACCAGGTATGCTGCCATTAGTCACTGAAGCTGTGAACTTTACATGTCAGTCAGGGTGCATTCCAGCTGAATTGAAGCAAGCAACGGTTATCCCCCTCCTGAAGAAACCATCACTGGACGCATCAGTGTTGGCTAATTTCTGCCCTTCTCACTTCTTCCGTTTTTTATGAAACTGCTCGAATCTCTAATCTCCTGTCCTCGTTTCTGGAAACTTCTTTTCTTTGACTCCTTTCAGTCTGGATTCCGCCAAGGGTGAGACACAGTGTCCTGGTGTCCACGGTCGATGATCGGACCATGTTGGTGGACCAGGGTGGAGTCAGGGCCCTGATTTTGTTAGATCTGTCAGTGGCCTTCGACACGATCGATCACTCAATCTTGTTGTCCCAGCTAACAGCGGCAGGCCTCTCTGGGTGCATCTTGGCGTGGTTTAACTCTTTCCGAACTGAAAGGAGCCATCACAGTTACTCATCTCTTTTATCTTTCTCACAGCTCTGCCTTGTCCCCCTATGATCTTTAATATCTGTGTTAGCTGCTGGTTCGCTTCATCCGTTCTCCTGGGTTCCGCTGCTACTCCTACGCCACCCAGGTTCTGGTTTGATTAGATCTGGACCGGGCTGGGGTGTCGTTGGGGGTTGTGTGAGAGTTTGTCAGCGGTGGGAGAGGGGATGTGTGCACACTGGCTTAAGCTAAACAAGGACAAAGATGTCCTGGTGGTGTGTCCTTCCTCTTGTTCTGCTCTCTGGATGTCTTTGTTTTACCCCTCCACCCACGCTTGGTGATCTTCCTATTCCTGTGAGGGTTGTCGAATTTGGAAGTGTTCCTATCATCGTCGCTGTCTATGACCATGCAGGTGAGTGAGGTGTGTAAAGTGGGGCACTTTCTACTTTGAGTTGATCGTGGCCTCACTTATCACCAGTTATCATTCCATTCATCGTTTACAGCTGCTGGAAAATCTTGCAAGCCCGGGTGGCCACCATCTTCCCATATGGAGCCCATATTAGCCTATTCTCCGGGCCTTGCTCTGGCTTTTGGTAGCCCTGAGAATTAAGGGTATGTCTCTGTGTCTGGTCCACCGGTCCTTCTATGGTCAGGGGGCCGAATACCTTAAAGAGAAATTTCAACAAAAACCCTCCTTTTTTAATATTGGGCAAGGCCGTGACTTTGGAATCCTCGCGCCAAGATGCCTTTTGGTGAACATGTGTGTAACAAATAATATAACATGGTGTAAACCAGTATGTAGGCCAAGTCCCTGGGTGTTACGCTCACCTGGTATCCACGGGGACGCCACCCAGCCCTGGTTGGATGATTTGCACTCTCAAACCCTCTCCCGGTCCCTTGGTAAGGCCTTGGTAAGGCCTGGTTAACGATGGGTAGGAGAGCTGGATTCAATACCAGATTGTCTTTATGTTTTCCCACCTCCCTTGGCCTCAACTCCTTCCTCCCGCTTGGCCCTCTCCTCACCTTGATATTGTAAAAGGTGGATTCTCCGTCCTGCTCCTCGTGGCAGGGACGCGTAGATGTGGGGGGCGAGCAGCGACCAAGTTACTTCACTGGTGCAAGCCCCCCTGTGGGAATCCAGGTCTGCTGCGACTCCGTAGGTTTGCTGCTTTACAGTCTTTATATGCAGTTGTTATGCTCCTCTTAGTTCGAATAATGTCTTGCTTCTTTCCTTTTAGGTATGGAATGGTATTTTGGTGTTGTCATGCAGTTTGAAGATGAGCATGGGCCGGTAGGCGAAGGCGCGGTGTGCGCGATGCTGTCCGGTGAGTAATGCGTGATGCGCAGCGCTGTTTAGCCTTTTATATTGCTAACCTGTGTCTTTTCTCTCCTTGCAGGTTGCGATGTTCCTCGCCGAGCGCCGTAATGTTCCAGCTATGATACTGACCAGGAGATGACTATCCAGGTAAGAATTGTGTGGCTTTCTTCATTCGGGAGGAAACGCAAGTAAACGCTTACTAATGCGGTCTTTCTTTCTCCTCCTTCCAGGTTATGGTATTCCAAGATGCATGCGGTGCCGGATGATGGATTTCGTACCTTCAGGCGAGTGGAAATGAAGTCGGCGATGGATTGAAGACAGGATACTGCTCCAGGTAAGTTTCGTAGTGTTCTTTCTGTCTCTGCAGGTCCTTGGTTTCAGGTAAACTGGCATCAAAGAACTGGATACGGTGAGCGTTACGCTGCCCACAGCAGAACAACAAAGCATGTTCTGCTGTTTGGGTGCGGTTTAAATAGGCACATGTAAAGTAGTCCAGGTAAAATAATCCCAGGCCTGCCACACCCAAAGTAGTCCAGGTAAAGTAGTCCCAGGCCTGCCACACCCAAAAGACTAGACAGCATAGCTCAGTTACTTGTAACTGAGCTATGTGTGTGCCTCCATGTTGGCTGAACTCCTCCCCCCCCTCAAGTTACATAGTCCAGGGCTGACTCCAAGAGAATCTTGGATGAGGTTTTAATGCCTTTGACCTGGCCCCAACTGGAAGGCTGACTTGCCAGAGAGGGCCAGGGGCAAGGGTCATAACACTGGGCTCCCCACTCTTGCATCCTGGGTGGGTGGTCTGGGCTGAGGGCAGTTCTGATGGCCCACCAAAAAGCTTGGCAACTTGACTCCTTCCTACCTAGCCACCTCCAAGTATTAGTGGGCTGGATTTAGTCAGCCACTTTTTGCAGTGGTACTTGATGCGTTACCCAGTCCATGCTCTTTTTCTTGCTGCCATTCTTAATCTTCGAAGAAGCACATTTCCTGACATGCTGTAGACGTTTCCTGCTGCGTTGTTGGCCGAGGGTTCAAGTCCCTGGGAATCGGATCCTGAAACCTGTCCTGTAATTACCGGGGTTGTTTCGCCTTACTGGATCCATTTGCTGAAACAACTTACTTCTGGATCCTGCGGTGGGTGACTATTCAAGATAGTCACAGGAGTCCCTTTGACCCAGGGCTACGATTTTTTGGACGCAAATCTCTACCGCGTTTCCCACTGACTAACATTGGCAGTCTTCCCGCTTTCCTTCAACTGCACCTGGAGCATCTGCTTCTTCAATAGACCTCGGATCACTAAATTAGGGTCTCTTGTCCTCCTGGGGTTTGTTTGACACAGAATCTGGACCTGTGGGGTAAGACAGACTTGCCTTTATTTTCCTTGTACAAGCTGATTGCCTACGGACTGTCCCATTGACTTCTATGGAACTTTCCATTCACCTTAGGTCTCTCCTAAAGTGACTTTGGGTGTACTTAGCTGCCCCTGTACCCACAAGGAGATCAGTGAATTCTAGAGCAAATACTATATTTTCATTATTTACCAAGGATTTGTATTATATTTTTAAAGTTCAGCTCTTCACGTCTGTTAAAGTGAATCCTGACACACACACTTTGGTGAATGTGTAATTATTTTTCCTGGGAGTGAAATGCACTGGCAATGGTTTCTAAAATGCATCTCGATTTTGTGGAGACCTGTGGCTGCGTTTTTAAATATGTTCCCCAGCCTAGCACAGCGGTATTCAAACTGTGGGTCGCAACCCCCTAGGGGTCCGCGGGTGCATCCCTGGGGGGCCCTGAGAGCTCAGCATGAATAAAAAAAGAAAACTTTTTTTTTTTTTTTTTAAGATTTGAAGAAATGGGCAGGGGTGGCTCACATGGTCGGGCTGAAGTATGAAACTGTCTCAGGCAACAATGAAAATGTGGCCCACAGTTGTAAATGGATATTCATTCCTTTAGTCACAGACTGGGCCTCATTACACCTATAGCTGTATGGTAACAACGGTGCCGGTAAGCTACTGGCACCGTTGCTACTGTACCGCCATAGTAAGAGTTGTGCTTGCGGGTGCCTGACAGCCCACAGGTCTGACCTGGCAGGCAGTGCGGCACCCGCGAGCACAGTTTGTCGGATGCATCGGCACCGTTATTAACGTTGCCGGTGCATCCGAGCTCCCCATTCCCATTGAGCCCTATGGGGCTGGAATGGGGATCTTCCTGTACCGGCACCCACGAAAGGGCAATTATGTCAACCTAACTCGGCATGACCTGGTAATTGCCCATTCGCGGGTGCCGGACCCGGATGCAACTCCAGCAGCAGCCGTGCCGGTTTTACCAGCACAGCTACCGCCAGAGTTGTAATGAAGCCCACTGTTTCAATAGTACCCAAGGGGGTGCTTTGTGTTAAAATGTAAGTAAATTGTGATATATTCAGCAACAACGGTCAACATTACTAACTGCATAGTTAAGTAACTCATCAAACTGGTCCACATTGGCCAAAATGGTGGCCCATTTTGACTGGCCCACACTAGCATTTTACATTTTTGGTACAGGCATTGCCCTATAGGCCTGTCCGAGCCTGGCGGCTCATTCATAATGGCGAGGGGGCGCCCACCCAGTGGCCCCTCACCCATTATGGAGGAGCTAAGGAGCCAGCCCAGTGAAACAGTGAGCACTCCCTCAGCTGCTTTATCCAGCTAATGGAGTGCTCCTGGGCTGGCTGAACTGTCAAAGGGAAACACTGTTTTCCTTTGACAGTTCAGTTTAGTTCCCCAGCCGCACATGCTCACTGAGCCATGCAAGTGCTGGGGCGTTTTGCTTCGCCAGCATTGCATAGCTCATTGGAAATGCTGGCTGGGGCACTGCATGTCTATGTCTGAGGGGGAGCTCCTGCGCCTCCTTGCACATACGGACAGAGCAGCTGGAGCAGGCCGTTTCAGCACCCACACGCAGGCCAATGCAGAAGGTACGTTTATGTACATTGTTTTTATTTAAACTTGTGTATGGATGCGTGTATGCTTGTGTTATGAGTGAGTGTATGGCGATGGATGCTCATGTGAATGATAGAGTGATTTACTGTATGAATGTGCAGCGCCTTGCATACACACAATCGTGTTGATTGTGTTAGGACCAGTGGGGCCCAGGGGACAGGGATGGTATCTTTTTACTGGACATCTATCATTCAAAACCCTCTGCATTGTCCACAAGGCTTTCTGGGGCCTGGGTCCAAAATACCTTCAGCTATCCCTCTGCAAATACCTCCCCTCTCGAGATCTTCACTCCTCTACCTCCAACTCCCTCAGGGTCAGTCGTTTATCAAAGAAACGAGCTGGGGGTAGATCTCCGTCTTCGGCCTCCCTCTGGAACAGCGCCTTGCCACTCTAAAACTTGAGGAGAACCATCTTTCTTCCTGCACTTATCAGACCTACCCTGTCTGCTGCCTTAAACGTAGCACTTGCAAATTGCTGGCTGCACTACCACTGTTTGTTGCCTTTATTATTTATTTATTGTTATTTATCTGTTTCTCCTCTGCGCGTTATCAATGTCACTGGGCCTAGTAAGATCGCCGTTTTCTTCTCCTCTGTTCCCCTCCCTTGCCTTGTCGCGCTCTGAAACACTTGTGTACGAGCGCGATAGAAATAAAATATAAATATCAATATCAATGCCTGCCCCCTGGACTCCCAGCACCAATTGCAAACTGTTTGGCTATTTACCCATTTGTTGTTAAAAGTATGCTCTACAATGCCACATTTTAACCCATTATTTAAAAAAAATTCACAGGGGGGGAAACCCCCCCGAACCCCCCCTTATTGGTTCGAGCTCCCTCACTATGCTCGGTCGCTATTGCATTTTTGGCGGAAATAGTTATAACCCTCACTTAAAAAAAAAATATCACCAGCCGCCACTGACCCTCAGACTGTGTTGGGAACGGGATGGGGGAACCCAGGGACTATGGTGGGAGCACAATGGGCGGGAACCATGGGATAGTGGTGGGAGCAGAGTGGAGAGATCCCAGGGTGTGTGATGGGGTGGGGAGAGACCAGCGACTGGGTAGGAGTGGGATGAGGGAGCCCAGCGATTGTGATGGGAGCAGGTGACGGCGCGCAATATATACTGTCCATTTGGCATTTCTGGAGGGTCCCGACCTGCCCAAATTTTGCTCAAGGGGGCCCCGGCCAAAAAAGTTTGAAGACCACTGGCCTAGCACAACCAGAGATTATGATGTGTGCATTTGTATTATTTAAATACTATGCCCTAGAGGGCCACAATTATTGTGGATTTAGTATTGGTCTTATGGACTTGATGAATTATTTTATGTGTGGTAAAACGTCTGGTTTCCTTTTCTGGCCACCACTTATCTAGATGTGTTGTGTGCTTACCATCAAGTATAGGGCCTACAATATGGCAAGAGGGGTGTGCCTTTAGGACACTGTACTATGCGTGGAGCAGGCACTAGGGGTTTTAACATGGTTTACAGTGTGTAGTTTTTTTTCTAGCCCCCTCCCACATCACCATAGGTTGTGTGCCCTTCTGTGATAGCGGACCCGTATTGCAGGGTAGGGAGGGGATAATCCTCAAAGAAAGTTATGTTTTCATAACATACTGTGTATTTAAATAATGTGTATTAAGTGCCCATGTGCGTATTCAAACTAATAGAGCTCTTTATCTGGTACATAACAAAAGTATATATTTTTCAGTACATCAGTGTGGTGTAGGTGTCTATGGATAAGTGAGTGGACTATTTGTATATTTAGTTCAACTTACTACCCCTTCCTGAGAGTCAAGCCATGCCGCTCTTTAATAAACTTGATTTCCCTTTTTGGATTGTTGTTAGCCCTACTCCCCCTCCATACCCAGTTAGGCGTCTTTCTTTTTACACCCGCAACAGGGAGCTATACCAAAACTGACTTAGCACATACCATGGTCATTTATTCAAAATGAACCAGCAACAACCGAGACACATCCATCCACAGGACCTTAAAAGAATTTTGGGCACAGAGCGTGCAGCACCTTTCCCTGCTTGGCCAAGGTTGGGCAGGCCGGGACAGGAATGTGTGTGGTTCCTTATGCTTCAAAGGCATTGACAAATGAAACAGGAATGCCTCCATACTTGGTCATTTATAAATCGGCCTAAACACATTTAGTTAGTCTATACAATTGTTCTGAACATCTTTCAACAGATATCCTTTTTTTCCTTAAGCTAAATCAGTAGGTTTGCAATAGTTTTGTATGGTGATATACTGTATTGTAACACAATATGCTGGTGTTGATTTACAATAGTTTTATGAACGTGTTGCCAAACAATGTAACATTTAGAAAACACATTTCAGTTTAAGGAGTAAGACATCTATACTTCAAAGATTTCACACTGTACCTCTCATAAGAGTGAGCACTGTTCCTTTGTACACTCCTCGAATTCCAGCTTCTCTGTAGATTTGTTTAGCACAGTCCATGGGACCAGCATATTTGATTTCACCTGAGGCAGCTTGAATCTGTGGAAGACAAGGTTTATGTTATTTTGAGCCCATCGTACAGAAGGTCTAGTTAAGTATCTAATACCTACATGAAAAAATGGATGCAGCATTTACATGAGAAAAGTGAAAGCTGGGCAAAGGGGAACACTGGACCAAAGATCAAATAAGAAATAAATGGAAAAGCATGAAAGCTACAATGTTACCATCTATCCCTTTCTATCCCACCACAACCCATATGCCAAGACAATCAATCAATGACCCAACCACAAAATGCCCAGACATACCCCAATCGCCATGCACAAAACAGATCAGTCCATAAGAAACTTTACCTAGACCAGTGGTATTAAACATTTCTTATGCTGAATCCATCTTGATTCAAAATATTGTTGCCAAACGCCCCAGGTGTCACATCTGCCTATATTTTCTATTAAAAGAAGTAACTGCATTCACTTTTGGAAGAACCTCACATCCCACCTGGACATCCATAAGGACCCTGTGGGTGAGCAGCCCCACAGTTTAAAGACCACTGATCGAGAGTATCCCCTGGTGCCACTTCTGACCACCGCCACTGAATGAAGACATACTCTTGTTCACGTACCTTATACAACTTAATTTTCAACTTCAGCAATCCTTTAACTGAAGCTTACATCAATAACTACTTTGCCCAGGTAAGGGTTCAGATTTTTCCTAACCTACGGAAACATTCAGTCCAAAGGCAAACTTCTATGTATTTAACATAAGCCCACTGGTTGGACTGAGGCAATATAATAATACATTTCTCACGAATAATTTTTCTTTATTGGCGTCTTGAACACAATTTGAATGTGACATACCCAACAGGGAGATCATGTCTAGTTTCTGGATGTACTACCTCAGCACAGGAGCCCAACAGCCACAAAATACCAACCACCAAGGGGGGATTCCGGGCCTCCTGTGTGGAAAACTTGAAGCAGCAGCCAAGGAGGCCATGGTTTAACAGCCGAAGAGACAATGTATGCAGTAAACGTCCACTCCAAAGGAACAGTCCTGGATCCCCAGATCACAGATGACACAAAGAACACACCAATTCACGGCGAAGGTTCAAATGTTTTCATTGAATTTATTGGCAGGGTTCTAGGGCCATAACTCACTCTCTCCTCTACATTTAGCATTTTCATCTCTAACCCAGGAATCATTAGTCCCCAAGTTAGTAGAGCCTCTGTTGACCACAATACTTTTGAGTCTCTAGCATGAGGTAAAGAGTAACCTAAAGATAAATGCCTTCTCCAAGATCTCTCTGGGACATTCAAAATAAGCCCTACACTGTCAAATTGGTTAGTACTAAAGGAGGTTAGGGAATGTGCCTGTGAGACACTCTGCCCGATGTGGTGGGCTACCTTTCATGCCCCAATGTTCCTCTACCTGTCTCTGAATGGAAGGCTCACCTCTCTACTAATGCGTCCAACTACCCCCACCTGCTCTCTTCCCCACTAAGTCTTCCACCTCTGTCCCTCTGATGTCTCACTCCTACTAGTCTCCATCCCTTTGATTTTATAACTGATTCCTCCACACTACTACACTCCACCACAGTACTACTACAGCAACAACTACTGCTACTCCTTCTCTCTACTCCATCACCCTTCTTGCAGACACACAAGCACTCCCCACTCACTTACCTGGCACGCACACTCACCACACAGTAAAACTCACCAACCAATACTTCACCTTTTTCTTCAATTCACTTTCACACTGCACTCAATAGTCTTTCCTCCTGCTGGCATCTTGATCTGCCTCTTCCTCCTCTGACCCCTCCTCTGATCCCTACTTATCCCATTGGTTTACTGGCCCCTGCCTTCCCTTCCTAGGAGGTGTTACAAAAGAAGGTACAAGTAGCTTGTTAAGCCCTGTCCCTTTATCCTCCACATGGGGATGCTGTGTTACTTACATTAAACATTAGTAAACTCTGTCTCGGGAGGATAGCTCAAGAGTAACATGCTCACCTTGGAAGCAAGACAACATGGAGCAACACAAGTTCGATCGCCGGGTACGCTCTTAGAAACCTCTGGGTATTAAGCATGTTATAAGTAACCTATCATATCATATATCTGTCCCAAGGATAGTGCTTTGATTAATGAAGCTTAGTACTACGACCTAATTACATAGTGTAACATTCTCCCACCCCCACTGTAAGCCATTGTTTAAGTGTGGCTATAAAATCTGAATTCCAAATGGTGGTGTGTCCCATTTCGGAAACCAAAATTAATCTATATACAATGCACAGATAGGAAGTCGGATGAAACACCAAGATAATCATGTATTACATTCATATGATACTGCAAACCTACTTGTAATAGGCACTTTATTCGCTCCCCTGGAGCCATGATAGCAGTTGTGAAAATACCAGACAGCATGCCAGCAGCAAAAAGTTGCGGGTATCTATAAGGAGACACAAAACACAAAACTCCTGTTCAACAAACTAAACTTGCCACAGAAAAAGATTTTAGTCAAACTATGTAGATTTATTATTCTTCGGGTCTTTGGAATATTTTTCCAGACTAAAATGTTAAGAATTGAACATCACTTGATTGACCAATTCTATGTCAAGACAGGAGGCGAGCATTATGCTTTACTTTCTTTATTGCTGCCAGTTCAGCACTTCAAAACAACAAGCATTTAAACTGGTATTTTCTGTTTTGAACAGTGAGAAAAAGGTTCAATGCAAAGTTTAAAAGTTCTAAAAGTCAAGCACCCTCTTTCAGGTACTACTAATCCCATGAACCCCCTAGCCTCTGGTAGTTACGAGGCTCCTCTGCTCCACCGATCAGGTGCTTGCCCGGAGTAGAAGATCCTCAAGCCAGAGGTCCCTTCCTCTTTCTTTTTGCTGCCTAACATGAGATAAGTGACTTCTAGTTTATTTCTTGTATGAAGTACTAGACAGTTATTTCAGAAGATCGTTAGCTATAATATTGCTGAATGTTTAGCTCCGCTGCGTGCGTATTAAGGAACGAGTAAAATAGAATGGTTATTGAACAGCTGGAGCTGCACGCCATACGCTTCTTTCATTTGCTTTGATTGCGCACTTGTCAGTGTATACCTAGGTTTCTTCATATTTCAAGCCAGTGTTGTCTGGGCCGTGGAGGCGGGCCAGAGCCACGAGCGAACGCGCTGGTTTGAGGTGAGCGTCCTGCTCCATGCATTTTCCCACACAAGCCGCCAAAGGTTCCTATTGCTTGCGCTAGTTTATATTAACTATGAGAAGACGCGCAGCAAGGAAGAAAGTGATTTAGTAAAAGTCAGATTACGAAAAAAAAACAATTAACAAACGCTATATAAACAACAGAGCGTTTATTCCACTGCTTCTCTCAGAAGGCCCAGAGCAGCGTGGTTGTGTTACTGCTCTCTTAAGAGCCAATTTACTATTGACAGTACGAACTTAGGCTTTGACAACCGTTACAATGGCTCAATATGGGAAAGATTCCCAGTCCACAACACCAAAATGGAGTGAGGAAGAATGGGAGGAAGTGCCCATGCAACAGGAGACAGTTGTCACTCTGCTTTAAAAAGGTGTTGTGGGGGCTCGGGGGTCCTTGTCACAGGCAGTCTCTCATGGGGTGCAACCCATAGCCCAGAGACTGGATATGCTGGAGACATGGATGGCAGAGAGAGAGAGCAAATGACCTCCAGGAAAAGACGGGCTCTCAGCCCAGGAGAAGGTACGTCAGCTAGACACCCCCAAAAAGGGGTTGAGCTGAAGGGGTGTAATGTTCGGAAGAGGAAAGACTCTTTGACCCCTCTTTCCCCCCTTAGCGAGGAAAAGGATGAATATAGACCCCCAAAGAGAAGAAGACCCTACCAGACTAAAAAAGGCATTCTTGGCGAAAACAGCGGATCGCTATACCAGACCCGCTACCGCAGGGGTGGATAATTCAGGGGACGTGGGCTATTCGCCCGATGACGAAGGGGGAGAAGAGGACTCCTCCTCCAGCGAACACGTAGTAGAGAACACTGTCCCAGAGGAAGAGGACGATAAGGGGGACATGTTCGACCCCGAAGCCATTAGACACCCCAAACCTTCAGAGTGGGTGCCTTCACCTAGGGTCACGCTTTATTAGACAGAGGTGCGCTCCTGAATGAGGGCAGAGTGCCTGCGCCCTGAGTTGCCAAGCAAGTTGGCAGAAACCCTGGACCTCGATCCGAAAATTGACCAAGTCAGCAAGAGACATCCGGAAAGGGGTGGACAGAGCATGGAGAGGGTGCCAGGATAAGGTTCTGGACCTAGCCGCCCCTTTGGCAAAAATAATGGACTTGGCTGAAAAAGTCAAAATACCAGGACGCCGGTAGATGCCCAAGCCCTAGGTACCTGGGCACAGCGAGCGGTGTGCCTCCTTGGCAATGCCAACTGCGCCCTCTCCTCAGAGAGGAGGAGAGGGGTGTTGCTGAAGATAGACTGAATGCCCAGCAACCCAGCATCCTACGAAGCGGGTGAAGGCACTAATGGACTTCTGTTTGGAGAGGCATTTGCTAAAGAAATGTCCCAATTTGTTGGGACCTACTCCGCATTGGAGAAGGCACAAAGCTCTATCAGAAAGATATTTCTTGGACCGGACATCGGGGTTTGTCGTCCGGTCGCTACAATTTCCAATGCAGACCCTAAGGGCCGTGAACCCAGTATTGGGAAGGAAGGCAGCAGGACACCTTCTTCCCAGTGAGATCAAGATTCCTGAGAGGGCATAAAGGAAGAGGTGCCTACCGGCAGCCAAGTGCCATGGGCGGTGAGTATAGCATGCAAACAGGTAGGGGGGAGAATCCTCCGCTTCTTGAGCGCATGGCGCACTTTATCCAGCTATGCTGGAGTACTCCAAGCAGTAGCAGACCTTCAGTCACGTCCAAGCAGTAGCAGAACTTCAGTCAGAGTTCATAGGCGACCCCATACAGAGAAGAGAACCTCACCAGATTCATATGCCGCTAGAGAAAGCGTCACGTTTGCAGAGCGAGCTGCTAAAGCTGGTAGACAAGAATGCGATAGAACGCGACTCACAAGGGGGTGCAGGAATTATGAGGAACATGTTCCTGGTGCACAGGGGGGAGAAAATAAGACCAGTTATAAATCTGAGGAGTTTAAACCAATGGCTCACATACAATCATTTCAAGATGGAGGTCATTAACCTGCTCAGGGAACTCTTACATCTGGGAGATTGGCTAGCACGGCTAGACCTCAAGGACACATATCTCACGATACCGATGGCGACAACGTACTGCAGATCTCTGCACTTCTGATAAACAGAGATTTGGGGCTTCTTGTGTCTCCCGTTCGGCCTAGCATCCACACCTTGGGCTTTTACCAAACTAATGAGACCCGTAGCCGCGGCCATAAGAGTAAGGGGAATTCGGATTATAATTTATTTAGACGATATTCTCGTGCTGGGACCAGACAAAGTTACACTCACCAGTAATGTGCAATGAGTTTTGAACCTACTTAGTTCGCTACCATTTCTAATGAACTTAGACAAATCTCCACTTGAACCAGTTCAGAGGATAGAGTTCTTGGGGTTCACGATAGATACCCCAAAAGCGACTCTGGAACTCCCAGTGCAGAAAGTGAGAGTGATCAAGAAAGAACTCAGAGCAGTGATAGCAAAGAAGATTATTTCGCTTTGGAGTCTGGCCAGCATAGTGGGACTGCTTGAAGCCTCAAACCAGGCGATTTTTCCTGGACCGCTCCATTACCGAGAGCTCCAGAGGCTCAAGATCAGACATCTGCTAAGAGGGGTAGGTTATCACCAGTTACTGACCCTAGACCATGAAGCACTTACAGAACTGCATTGGTGCCTGCAAAATATGGAGGCCTGGAACAGTTGCACGATATTCAGCGACGTGCCAGAAATGGTAATAGAGTCAGATGCAAACAGAGCATACTGGGGAGCCAGATGCAATCGAGCAGAGACGGGAGGGAAATGGACAGAAGAAGAATTGAAGTTAAACAAACTGTCTCGAACTGCTAGCAAGTTCTTTCGCGGTACAAGCTTTCACCAATGACAAAGTCAGGTGTTGCGTCTTGCTCAAGGTGGACACCATCTCAGCGGTGCGCTACATAAACAGGCTAGGAGGGACCAGATCTAGGATGCTAGCAGAGCTGGGGAAGGATTTATGGCACTATTGCCTCCAGTATCAGATCGCAGTAACAGCAGATTACCTTCCAGGGGCGCAGAACAGCATGGCAGACTGAAATTCACGATATCTTGTAGACTCCAGCGATTGGAAGCTACATCCTCAGGTGTTCAAGCGGTTACGGGAAACCTGGGGCCCCCTAGACACAGATCTATTTGCATCCAGACTGAACGCTCAGACACACAGATACTTCAGCTGGAGGATAGACCCAGGAGCAGCGGGTACAGGTGCGTTCCTAAACCTGTGGACGGGGGCAGTACAGTTGGCATTCCCGCCGTTCATCATGATCACGAGGGTCTTAGCGAAAGTCCGCAGAGAAGAAGCAGAGCCCGTGGTAATAGTCACATTTTTTAAGTCCCAGGCACGGTTTCCAGTAGCGATGGAACTTTCTTTGGATTTTCCCGAGGATTTCTGCATCGCCTCGACCTTCTGCTCGCCAGACCTGCCAGCGTCACCCAGTGATAGAAGCAGACATGCTACACTTGATCGCCTGCAGGGTTCAGGAAGAGATGGGAGTTGCCAGGCCTTTTGCAACTCGCTGCTGACTGTATCAGACTCCTGGGAACCTTCCACCATTAGGAGCTACGGTGCCGCATGGGACCAGTACTCCCAATGGTGCGCAGAACAAAGTTTGGATCCTGTTTCAGCCCCTGTAGTGCACGTTCTCAATTTTCTAGCAGGCAGATTTCAGGACGGCTGCACATACAGAAGAAGCTCTTTTGCAGGGTAACCAGGAGTTTATAGATCCGCATTATCAGCAGGGCATGACAAAGTAGAGGGCAGTCCGGGAGGTGAACACCCAGCTGTCATTCGACTTCTGAAAGGAGTAAAGTTAAAGTGACCGCCAGAACCCAAATACGTGGTCTTATGGGATGTCCAGGACTTCTTGCAACTTTTTCTTGGGTGGCCGGTGAACGACAGCCTTTCCCACTCTCAGCAAAGCTAGCGATGCTGCTGTGCCGAAGGATGTCAGACATTAAGGCCCTGGAAATTGATAGAAAGATTTTTCCTGGAAGGGGTGGCTTGCAACATAGCAAAAAGAACGAAGACCGATTCTACGATCATTTCCTATCCATGCTACGCAGATAATAAGAAGCTATGCGTAGCACCGTGTATTAAAGATTATGAGGCAGCGACAGCTCTGCTTAGGCTGCAAGGGGTGATGCAACTGCTTATAGCACATAGGAAGGCCCACCATGCAGTAGCCTCAACGACAATTGCTAGGTGGGTGTGAGAAGTGATGCAATGGGCTGGAATAGACTCAACTTTATTTGGCGCACATTCTGTTAGAGGTGCAAAGGCTTCTAGAGCTTTCACAGCAGGCGTTTCTTTGCAAGACATAATGAAATCAGCAGACTGGTCTTCAGAGTCTACGTTTAAGACGTTTTATTTAAAACCTGTGTCGGATATGACTAATAGGGTGGTAGCAAGCTTTGAACAAGCATAATGCTTGCCTCCTGGCTTGACATAGAATGAAGATTACCCATGCTTACAGCGCAGGCCAGTCTTGATTCTATTAAAGACACAGAGGCGAGCATTATATCCCACCCACAATGGCAAAGTCTTGATGATTGTTATGTACCTGCATATTGTACTTAGACTTTGGCGCATTCCCGCCCTCATGGTGTATGTCTCATTCCTTGTAGGAGACGAACAGAAGGCGTCTTGATGGACACTGAAGGACCGCAAGCGTGGATCATGACAAGGCAAATTGTCCTGTTGGACCAGTGGAGCCGAAGTGTCAAGGGATCTGTTGGAAGTCCAGGGCGTTGGATTATTTGTTTCTAGAAGTTGAAGGTTATGCATGGATGAATGTTAAAGTCAAAGAAAGAGGAAGAGACCTGGGGCTGGAGGATCTTACAGCCCAGACAGGCACCTGATAGGTGGAGCAAGGTAGCTTCAGAACTACCAGAGGCTAGGAGGTTCATGGGATTAGTAGTACCATAAAAAGCATGCTTGAACTTTACTTTTAGAACTTTTAAACTTTGCATTTGCCCTTTTTCTCACGGTTGAAAACAGAAATTACAGTTTAAAGGTTTGTTGTTTTGAAGTGCTGAACTGGCAGCAATAAAGAAAGTAAAGCATAATGCTTGCCTCCGTATCTTTAATAGAATCAAGACTGGCATGCGCTGCAAGCATGGCTAATCTTCATTATAAATGTAGACTAATTAAAAATCCCAGCCAAACTGTTTCTTTCTAGTATTGTTAAAACTAAAGGATATTATAATGCAGCTACCTATAAAGCAAATGTTAAGGAAAATAACAGGCAACAAGGATTAAAACTGATATAACATTTAATCCTTTGTTAACATTAGATACAGGACACATATTCAGGGTTGAAGCTGGTATAGGAGCAGTGAATGTAATTACTAATTCATACATCAACGAAGCACAGCATTGGCTAATCGAAAACATACAATGTCATCAAGATGATTATTCTATCCAGATATGTCTTTTCTGTGCACATCCACCATCTAAATAGCTTTTTGTAAACAAGGTCACTGTCATCTACAGAAGTGGGCTTTAACTACCATTCCTGCAAGACTGTTACCCTAATCAGATGTTCATCTTTATTCTTGATGGTTAAGGACAATTTCTCTAAAGGCAACTTTCCCTCTATATTTGTTGCCCCAGGAAAACTGTTGCTTTTCTTACAGTATCCTGACATGACTTTTGCCAGTGAAGCAAAGCCTTCAGCTGCACTCCCCTGGGCTTTCTTCCTTCAGGCTGTCAGTACCAAGAAACTATTTTTTCTTAATCTATTGATTTTGTAACTACTTTTGATAACATTTTATTGGTTGCACAAAGTACATTAGTGTACCGCGCAATGGAGTCCTTGGGTGTTCTGGATTTTTTGGTGACTGGATAGTGTGCTTAGAAACAGACGGGTGGCAGAAGAATCTTTAGCTTGTATTTTTACAACTTTTTACCAAGCCTTACCAGGCTTTCTGCGTTTGGCTCATGATGGTGGCTAGTGTCCACCATTGCCGTGCCTCAAGGTCTTTTTTGTCTGTTCCTTTGCCCATTTTGTCCTTCCCCCTGGTCTTCGTGACCCGGGAATTCTTTATTTGGACATGCAGTTGCCCACTGTTGGGGTGGCCAGGAAGGGTCCCCACAATTACGAGGGGTTCATGTTGCGCTCACCATATTGATGTCTTTGGGTGCGGAACTCAGTGCAAATGCTACTTTTTGTTCAACAATGATACATATTAGCTTGCACGTACGCAGAAAGATAAAGATTAAATCCGCCAAATGTAAAAACATGCATGCACATTAATATAAATACATGTGAAATTCATGAATCTCAATTAAAGTGGCATTTTCATAATGAATCAAAACACAGTGGTTAGAGCCCTATGCACTTTTGACTTCTAAACAGGTTTTCAGACAGCAGAAAGTAAGTGAATAAGTGACTTTGGCCTTTGCTGTCAGCAGTTACAGAATAGCCTAAGTTTCGAAGGTCTGATTAGTTTTGTAGATAGTAGATATAATCTCCTGCTGTTTGAGAGCATGACCACGGGAGTTCCTTTATTTATTTTGGTCAGTAGTAAAACACAGAGTAATGTGCTACCTTTCAATCGTGCAATAAAGTGGGAGGTTTGTAGATTATAAAGTTTCAATGGACAGTGACCTGGGAAATGAGATAGCATCACAAACTAGGAGAAATCATTCACCCAGCCTCCTCATATTGCGGGAAATGTCCATTGGAACCATGTGCAAATCAAGAGTTCGGGTTTAAACAGCTTAAGCCAGTTATTGGCAGTAATAAATTATGTTTTCAATACCAATGTTTAACCATGTGTTGACATAATTACCTACTATGGACGAATCATAAGAAGAGGTGTGTTATGAATATAATCTGAAGAGAATTATTGAGATAAACCTGGCCAATGAAAACGTAGCAATTGAGAGAAAAGATGGGATTTATTTGAAGAGGATTGTATCCAATCATGTTTGGGGGTGGATTGCAATAAAGTATTTTGGGAGTGCTTTACCTGTTGCAAAAATGTATAAAAGATGTGAACTGATGTTGTATTGTTGACACTTGTGTTAGATTGGTCCTTCACCATCATCTATTTGCCCCCCGGAACATTGTACAATAAACTTGCTTCATGTACAACCGTGTACTCGCTTCTTAAGTGGTGGGCCTGTTTGGATTAAGGTGATTGGACCACTGCTGGCGTGCATCAGTGGGGCAGATCTTCTCATTGGCTGACCGGGTGCAAGCACTCGCCAGACTTTTAGATATGAGGAGGAATCCTGAATGCAGACCAGCTAATCAGCAACAAGTCCAAATTGATCTGTAGATGTAGCCAATTATTTAGAAGAGCCCAGCAGAACCAAGGACTAACCGTGCTGAAGAAGGTTGGCACCCTGAGCCCGCTTTGTCGAGGTAGAGTCCTGCTTTTCGCTTGATCTCAGAACACCTGTGAAGGTACTTCGAACCTTTGACGTGGTGGGAATAATCACTCTCAACGCCTCCTGGTTGCCCTGCAAAAGAGCTTGTTCAGCAAGTGTTCCTGAGCCATCCACTGGACTGTCCAGCTCAAACTTGGGCCACCCTGCAGAAGCGTTGATGCATAAATTGACTCTGGGGACTACCAACGTGCACTGCAAAGCACGTTTTCTGCTGAATTTTGTTATCGCAGCTGCTTTGGCCTGCGGGAGAGAAGGCTGCATCAGATTGCGAGGAGTTGGGTGCCTCTGAGTCACTGTGTGACTGACTGTCGCTGAAGGTGTTTTTCCCCGCGTTCCTTGTTGTGCCCCGCGTTCCTTCTTGTGCCCCGACAGCAGCTGCATTGGTGTTCCCTTTGTTCTTAAACTGAAGCGAAATATAGCTCCTGTTGCAAACCGGACCCACATCTGCCCCCGCAGCGCCTGTGCACTCTGAAGCTGAACCGAGGGTGGTAAATCAAACTTTCGATGACCCCTTCCAGACCTGCCAGGTTTGGACCAAAACCGAGCTAAGGGCAGCAAGTACTGAAACCACTTACCGGTGGTCCCTTGTTCATTCATACCATTTTATGGACAGAGGATCCCTTGTGGTCCTCCCTTTGACTTGGGTATCCCCAGTTTCCTTAAGTTTGCAGAGAGTTGGGAATAGCTTTGTTCATCGCAGCAGATCCTCCCCAGACTCTTGGAATTCGTTTCCACCCTTCGGAATTCTGTCCCTAACTTTGCCAGTCCTCTAAAAGGTACTTTGTGACTTTTACAAATGACCACATGCTTTTACATGAACATCGAACATTAAGCACAAGGCTCCAGTCATCGTAGGGTTGGACTTAGACAGTTAGGGTTTTCACTTTTGAAGTCTATCTATGCTCTGAAAGTTCTTTGCCCTTTCCTTTGCATGTACTGGCAGAATTATTACCGTAATCAATTAACTCTAATGATTGTATATATTTTACATAGTGTGCTGCTTGTGTGGTCTTTTGCTATTGCGTTCCATTATTCATTTGTGTTTATTGTTGGGCCTAATACATTTTATATGTTGATATACTTCATTCTAAGCGTAATTCTTGGTGTTTCACTGTGTGGGCTCATTAAGAAACTCTAATCACCCTCACTCCTCTTGAGATTTAGCTTTGACTGCTCTGCAAGCTACTATGAATTTGTCTGGCTATCTTCCCAGAAGTGTCCCTTGTTTTACCAACAAGGGTGGCCTCCTAAAACCTCTGTCCATCAGGTCAGAGTTTAGAAATGGAACAAGTTACTTACCTGTAACTGTTGTTCTCCAGCATGGGTCTGGCATGGATTCACATGCTCATGAATATTTCCCGTCGTCGGGCTGTGAATCCTTGGTAAAGGGAAAAGAAGAAAAAAAAAAATCAGTTTCAGTTCTGAACTTTCTCCTAACAACCAATCATTGGTCTCTGGGTCATACTGCCCCCAGCCAACGACTGCCCTCTACCTAAACCCCTCCCCTGGCAGCCATCTTCAGATTTGGTAGCAAGTAAAGTGGCAGTAGGACCAAGAGAAGAGCCGCAGAGGGTAAGGCGGGAGGGTTTGCATGTGAATCCATGCCGGACCCATGCTGGAGAACAACAGTTACAGGTAAGTAACTTGTTCCTTCTCCAGCATGGGGTCTGGCATGGATTTGCATGCTCATGAATAAAGAATACATAGCAGGACACACATGCACAACCACGGGAGGTGGCAAGGCCCAACAGAAGAAATCTCTTACCTCCTCATCAGGCTCACTTTCAAGCGAACAGGTTGCGCGGCACTGCTTGACAGAACTTTGCGAGGGCGTGCGTCGACATCCATGTAGCCGCCCTGCAGATGTCCAGGGGCACACCAGACAGGAACGCTACAGTAGCAGCAATCGCTCTGGTCAAATGGGCTCTCGGACGGCCAGGCAACGGTCGGTTTGCCAACCGGTGACAATGGGTGATGCAGCCGGAGAGCCACCTGGAAATGGAAGCCTTGGAGAGGGCCTTCCCATGGTTCACTGGGCCAAAGCTCACAAAAAGTTGAGACATCTTGCAGAAACTTTTTGTGCGGTTCTCATAGAACTTCAGCGCTCTAGCCACATCCAGCAAGTGCAAAGTCCTTTCAGCCGGCGGCTGAAAATACAGGTAACACCAAGGGCTTGTTTAGATGAAAGTCCGACGGCACCTTGGGCATGAAGGAGGGGTGTGTCCTCAGCACCGCCGTCGTGTTGTGAAAAGTCAAGTGAGGTGGCTTACAGGACAGGGCCTGAATCTCATTCACCCGTCGTGCAGAGGTGATGGCCATGAGGAACGCTGCCTTCCACGGCAAGAACTTCAGTGGAACTGTCTGCATAGGTTCGAATGGAGGGCCCATGAGCCTAGTCAGCACCACATCGAGTTCCCACGCCGGGGCTGGAGCCAATGGAAAATTCCTTTGATGAACTCCTCAACCAGACGGTGTGACCATAACGACGGCCTTCCCGGAGATCAGGTGTAGCAGGAGATAGGCGCCAGATGAACTTTGATGGAGGCATGGGCCAGTCCTGCTTTGCCAATGACCCGAAAATAAGGTACTACCTGCGGAGCCGTGACTTGTAGAGGGTCGATCTTCTGTGCACAGCACCAAACGGCGAACCTCTTCCATTATGTCCGTAGCATTTTAGAGTAGACGATTCTCTGGCCTTGGCAAGCACCTCCTTGCAAACCGCGGGATGGTCGTAACCCTCAAACTCTAATGTTGCAGGAGCCAGGCCTTCAGGTTCAGCGATCCTGGGTCGTGGAAAAGAATTGCACCTCATTCTCTGGCTAGAAGATCTGTGACCACTGGAAGCTTGACTGGAGGGGACGCCGACATGTCGAGAAGGTCCGGGTACCAGATCTGCCTTGGCCATGCGGTGCGATGAGGACGCTCCTGCACTGGGATCATCTGAGTTGATTGACTAGTCAAAGACGCAACGGAGGGAACGCATACAGAAACAGGCCGTCGCAGAGGAATAAGAATGCATTCTCCATGCTCCCCGGCTGTGGAAACCATCTGGCGAACCTCCAACACTTGGTGTTCATTGCTGTCGCAAATAGATCGATCTGGGGATTGCCCCATCTGTGGAACAGGTGATCCACTTGGTCCTGCCGAAGCACCCACTCGTGGCAAGAGCTCAGCTCCCTGTTGAGCGAATCGGCGGCGGTGTGCTTCACTCTTGCCAGATGAAACAGGATGAGAAACAGTCCGCTGGGAGATCATAGCCCCCGAATTCCAACGCTGCAGGAGCCAGGCCTTCCGGTTCAGCGATCCTGGGTCGTGGTGCAGAATTGCGCCTCCTTCCCTGGCAAGAAGATCTGCGACCACTGGAAGCTTGACTGGCCAGGACGCTGGCAAGCTGAGGACGTCCGGGAACCAGATCTGCCTCGGCCACGCTGGTGCGACAAGGATCATCTTGCACCGGGATTGTCTGAGTTGATTGATGAGTCGAAGAAGCAACGGCAACGGAGGGAACACATACAGAAACAGGCGTCCTAGGGAAATGAGAATGCTCCCCGGCTGGGGAAACCTGCTGGCGAACCTCCGGCACTTGGTTTTTGTTGCAAACAGATCGATCTGGGGATTGCCCCATCTGCAGACAGGTGATTCACTTGGTCCTGACGAACTTCCCACTCGTGGCAAGAGCGAAGCTCCCTGTTGAGAGAGTCGGCAACAGTGTTCTTTACTCCTGCCAGGTGAAAAGGAATGTGGAACATCCCCTGGGTGATGGCCCAGTACCATAGGTCCTGCGCCTCTCTCGAGAGCGCCGGGGATTTGGTGCCCCCCTGCTTCCTGATGTAAAACACTGGTGGTATTATCCGTGAAGACGCACACCACCTTGCCCTTCAGGGACGGAAGGAAGGACTTCATTGCCCAAAACACTGCCTGCAGCTCCAGAACGCTGATGTGCAACGTATTCTCCTCCGGTAGCCAAAGGACTCTGGCGTGAATACTTCCGGTGTGGGCTCCCCATCGCTCCAGGGAAGCGTCCGTCATGTTTCTTAGTGTGGCAGGGTCTGGAAATCCGCACCTCCAGTAAGATGAGAGCACATGCCCCTCCATCATATCGCCCGACGGAACCCTTCGTCGAGAGCGATCTTGTCCTGGAAGCTTCCGGACACTTCAATCCAATTGGCATCAAGGAACCCCTGCAGTGGCCGCATCCGTGGCCTACAGAGTCTGACGAGGTAAATGCATGACGACATCATGCCGATCAGGGCCTTGATGGCCTCACCGTGGCGATCTTCAGAGCGAGCAGCCGTTGCACCTTGCCCAGGATGGCCCCCATTCTCTCCACCGACGGAGAAGCCAGGCATGACACTGTGTAGAGCCGGGTTCCCAGGAACACAGCGTGTTGCGATGGTGTCAAGCAGGACTTGGCATAGTTCACTGAGAAACCCAGGTCCGGCAGCAGCCGGCGGTCTTCGCAGTGTGGTTGACAGCGATGTCCTTCGAACTAGCACGGATGAGCCAGTCGTCCAAGTAAGGGTAGACATGTATCCCTTGCAGTCGCAGATGCGCCGCCACCGGTGGCAGGCACTTGGTGAAAACCCTTGGCGCCGACTTCAATCCGAAGGGAAGTGCCTTGAACTGGTAATGCTTCCCCTGAAAGACAAAGCGCAGGAACTTGCGATGTCCCTTGTGAATCGGGATGTGGAAATACGCATCCTCTATAAAGCCCACTATAGCAGCATCATCGGCCAAATTTGAATTGAGTACACAACAAATTAATAATGGTAAACAGTTGTGCTCTGGGTCTGAAAGTTTAAAACAATTAACAGTTAATCAGGAGAAAAAGCAAAAAACAAATTGAGCACAGCTCATCGTGGGAGTTGGACTGTTCTTAGACCAGAAGTGGCCTTAACACAAGCATTCGTATGCGACACGATGCAGCGACAACGTTCAAATCGGTGGATTGCTCTCAAGATGATAGAAAGAATGCAGAAACGTTGATTATAGTGAATGAAAGCTAAATCACTGTTTCAACATCCTCTACCGAGTCCTCTGAGAATTCCTCGCTGATATAGAGCGTCCTTTCCCTAAAGTAAGACGTGCTACCAGGAAGAGAAGATCACAATTGTATGAAACAAAAGTGCCCTGAGAGATCGCGAGGTTGGTTGCAATGGAAATTCCACCACTAATTAGGTCATTAATGAACATTGTCTTGGCTTCTTACTTGAAAATGTATGAGCATATCGATGGAAATTTAAATGATCTAACCACCCTCAAAGCTTTACTACTCTCAAAATTAATTGATGTTAAAAATGACACACGATTGAATAATATCTTTACATAAATTGTGGGAACCTATTTTTACATTTAAAAATTCTAATGAAGACAAAAAGCTCTTGGCAGAAGTAGAAAGAGAAGCTCTAGGCTACTTAAAACTCAAGGCCGAACTAGGGCTGAGGATATTATTGGGGTGGAACACAATGAGAGTGTTGCTACTAGTCCAAAGCAAACAAAATGCACTCACAAAACAAATAAAAGGATGGACATTGGCAAGCCCTCATTAGTAACTATGGAAAACAGTCATCGGAAAATAAGCCATAGATCCGAGCCAAACCAGAATATAACAAAGGATTGTGATGTGCAAACTAAAGAAAGTACAAATTGCCTCGGTTTGGGTGGAAGTAGGCCTGGACTTCCCAAAAGCTTCTATCTCAGCTAATGCAGAGGGGTGTGTGGGCAATCTGGCAATGCCGGATAATGTGGCTGAGGACGTAATTCCAGCTAACGCATCAAAACAACCAACAAATATTAAAGAGAAGATAATGCAAGAAAATGAAGTTTCTGGACATACAGATTGCTGTGGTACTGGGCCCATCTAACGCAATAGCAGACAAACCTTTTGGAGGCTCGGCTCAAGAACAAAATGGGATCTTCTCCATATTTGCGCCAAAGAAAAATGCAGCAATGGTAAAGCAGAATAATCAAGAAAGTAGTATAAAAAAAACGAAAAATCAAAAAAAGGCAACAATTGTGAACTCGAGAAAATTCTTAAGAAATCTTAAAACAGTCAATGTAACGGTAAACACCAAAGGATGTCAAAAGGAGCACAACAAAAGAAATTAGCCCTCGGTGCCAAACCCTCAAGTGCCCATCGTACTTGACTGTGCAAACTCTCCAGAAAGATCTATTGCATCACCTGCTAATGATAATGCGGCTAAAACCAGGGAAGAAATAGAGGATGAAATACTCTTGAATTTATCAGATGCAAGAGCAAAAGCAAAAAGCAAATGAAAATAAAAATTGTGATGGAGCAGTTGCGAATAATCCTCTTGTCATTACTGTCTGCCAAGGAAACACAAAACGAGTATGTGAATTTACATCACCAATATGCCCGTGTCAACAGCGGGAAATGAAGTTGATTCATACACCTTTTTGACATTGGACGATAAAAGACAAAGGGTGGTTGAAAAAATGCATAGTATGTGGAAGCAAACAATGAGCAAAAAAAAGGATAAAAAATGATCAAAAAAACTCAGTAGGCGATTTCACTCAAGCTTCAAAAAAAGTAGTTTCCATTTAAGCCTCAATATGAAAACGATAAGAGTTCTCCTACAAAAAAAAAAAAAAATTCAGCAAAAAATAATGGTTTCATTATGAATAGGAAAAATGTTATGAGCTTGCTCCACCACGTGCCCTCATTATGGACAATTGAGTCCATGGATATAAAGGCGATGGAATTTAAGAGCGAGATCTGCCTTGCAAGGTCAACTTGCATATTGATTCAAGACTGGTCTGTGACACGCTTCTCAATGGCACTTTTGATCTTTTGCCATATGGTTTTGATATCACAGATGTCAGAGCTCCAGTATATAATAGTATGGAAACAACTATGATTGTAGATCACAAACAAGAGCAAACGCAAAAGATGAAAACAAATCATATGGAGCTGCAATCAAGCTGCGAGGAACTGTGGATAAAGGATTGCATAGATTTCAATAAGAGTAGACAAGCGCAGCGTATTGTACAAGATGAAAAACATGAAAAGCAAATCAAAAATCACAGTTGGTGATAACCAGCAAGACAGAAAAGTTCAGGAGAGGGCTGCTAGCATTGATTCTGTTAACGAAAAATCGCAATCTTGCGAATGGTTGGTGACTACGCTGGCAAATCAAAATTAATGCCAGAGTGATTATAACAAAGAAGTACTTTCTATAGGCACTTGGAATACAAGAGGCTTCACACATGTATTTAACAAAAATGGAGATTGGTCAAAATTCCTGGATCTGGTACGCTTGCAAGAAACTTGGCTGGACACTTGCCCAAAAAAGATAAAGGAAGACCGTGTGCCGAGCTTTTAACGCTAGCCCGTAAGGAATCTGGTCTCACAATATGTGATTCTATAAATAAATCTGCATATATTGAAGTGGTCACTATTAATCACACCTTAGGAAAGAACAAAAATGATCAATATCTTTATATCAAATTTATATTGGCATCATCAAAATGCAGGTACTGTATCATTTGTTGATCAAGTGACCGAAACAATTGATAAAAATCATGCTTGAGGACAACTCGGGGCATATTGTCGTATGCAGAGACTTAAATTTGAACTTCATAGAAGAAAATGCCAATACTACCACTGCAAAACAAAACCTCGCGCAAATGTGGCGTGAAGAATTGTAAGCCCGTGATATATCCATGCTAAATGGTAATGTGGTAGGTGACATTCCAGCCACCATAACTTGGCAGCGAAATAATCAAAAATCAACGCTTGTAAAACAAAACCTTACTAACTACTTTAAGTAGTTACAATGGATGAAAGTGACCACATTTGGTAAAAGCGACATTTAGGGTGCCTATGTCAAACAAAATGCAAGGGTGGAAATATGCTATTACCACAAATTACAGTGGAAATAGACCAACTAAAATCGGCACAAAACCGAAGCCAGTCGAGATGAGTATTTAAACAACATTAACAACCTTGGTGTTGACTATACTCCCCTATTGGAACAATACAAAGATGTGCCAAATGGCCGAGGAAAATGCGAGTACACACCCAAACACGCATATGACGTACAGGTAGTACTTCGAAAAGAGAAATGCGCAGAGCGATCAGATGCATTGGAAAAACCAACTCCCCTTCTCAGTGGCGGAGGTCAGCCCCGATGGTCTTCAGAACTCGAAATTGATAATGAGAGTTGCCAATTGCGAACCTCAGGTATTTCCTGTGTTTGAGATGGATTGGCACATGGAAATAAGCATCCTGAAGGTCCAGAGATACCAGCCAGTCCTGAAGCTGCATTGCAGAGGAAAATATCGGCTAACTGGGAAACTGGCAGTTAACAAAAAACTATCTGCTTCTGACCCTGAATATTTGTCCAAACATCCAACTCCAGAGAGTCTGGTTGTTCAAGCAGCAACTTCATCGAACAGTAGATCTGCATACCCTACTGTTCCACAAGACAGGGATGATGAGAGATTTGACGCTATGTCAAAAAAGGTCTGTTCTGCGTGTAGCATGGCGCTTAAATCCATTAATGCTACTTGTACGCTCGCAAGATTCAGCCATACACTTTGGGAGTGTGCTTCATCAGCGGCTGACTGCCTCCCGGAAGGAGAAGAAAGGGAAGCTTTTCTGAACATCAATAAAGATGATAAAGACGCAATGTGCGAATCCCTTCAAACTGGCATTGATTCTGCTGACAGTATCATCAGGGCCATGGCAGCAAGTACTACAATCCGCAGATTTGCGTGGTTGCGAAAGTCTGGTTTTGCTCCAGATGTACAGGCCAGACTTTTGAATATGCCCTTTGACGGCTCTTCTTTTTTTGGTAAGAAGGCTGATGACAGCCTAGAGAAGTTACAAACATCCAAGGCAGCAGCAAAATCCCTTGGAGCTGCAATCCGTCAAACTCCCTATCGCCCCTCAGGAACCTCTTGGAGAGGTAGGTCCTTTTGTTTTTATTCCGCATTCGGAAAAGGCAGCCGGCTCAAAGAGGCCAAAAGAAATTCACCCGAGGTGGACGGTTAAAAGTATAAAAGCTGCAGCAGGAGCAACAGGTGCCTCTTTACCCTCAGCATCTGCATCAGCCGCTTCTAAACCACTCTGAGGACTCTCCTCACAAGACACCAGTAGGGGGCAGGTTAACTCAACATCTGACAGAATGGCAGGCTATTACGTCAGATGCTTGGGCATTGGAGACAGTTGCCCAAGGTTACTGCCTGCCTTTTCTACGCACCCCTCAGTCATCCACCGGAAAACAACTCTTTGAAGTTTCCAGATCCGCTCCTTTTGCAGGAGATTCTAGACCTCCTGGAGAAAGGTGCCAAAGAACCGGTACCTGCAGCGTAGAGGAACAAGGGTTGGTACTCCCCTACTTCTTGATACCGAAGAAGGACGGAGGACTAAGACCTATCTTGGACTTACGAGAATTAAACAAGTTCCTCAGGAAGGACAAGTTCAAGATGGTAACTCTCGGATCCTTCAGATCCTTTAAAACCCATTTCTAAAGCAGAAGGGGCCAAGCTTGTAGTAACCGGTTGAGAAAACGTTGACGCGGAAGTCAAAGGCTTCGAAGAAACCGAAAAAACCGTCGAAAAGTTATGAAGAGACCTTGAAGAACTCGAGAGTATCGGAATCCTACTCGGAGTCGTCGAGGTTATCGACGACATTCGAGGTCATGGTGGAAGCCCTCGGTATGACTGACTGCGAAGTAGTGACAGCCGTAGGTTTGTCCTTTATCGGCGTCGACATCGGCGTCGATTCGACCGATCTATGTGTCGAAGGGACCTTAGACGATGGCGTCGATGATGCGGTCTTACTACCTTTGCTCGAGGGTTCATGACGCTCTCGGGCAGTTTCCTTCGCAGGGTGCAACGACTCGCGGCGTTTAGATTTTTCGGGTCTTTCACCCAGGTTATCACCTTTAGCCGTTTCCGAGGGAGTCGAGGCCGCCTTCTCGAAGACGCTACGCATCTTTTTACGGAATTCCTGCCACTTGGCTGGAGAGCTGTGTTTTGTGGGGCAGGTGACCCTTTCCGGGGGAAACAGAAGACGAAGAACAGGGTGATCTTCGACGCCTCTTTTTCGAGTGTTTGGATCTCGAAGAGTGATGGGAACTGCTTCGAGACCTCGAACGGGAATGTTTCCTGTGACGGCGAGGAGACGAATGTCTCGACTCTGACGAGGAAACTTTCGAAGGAGTAGAAGTTTTAACAGTCTTACCTCTTTCGAGCTTCCCCTTACGCTCCTTCAAGGCTTTCGCAGTCATGGACATGCAGTCCTCGCATTCTGAACAATGGTGCTCCGATCCCAGGCACCACAAACAGATCCTGTGAGGATCCGTCAACGACATTTTCTTTCCACAATCTTGACAATTTCTGAAGGCGGACCTTGGGGTCACCGGTTCAGATGAGGAAGCCATCGAAAAGAGTAAGATATATTCGAGGAATAAGTAGAATCTACTTGAAGAACGAACTGAGCAACACGATTCCGAGGCCCACGAAGGACGGAAAAACGGAACTGAGCAACGGACGCTGCGCAAGTCTTATTTATATGCATGATGACATCAGCGCCGATATGGAGGCTGTCGAGGGACACCAACTCGAGGGACGTCGACATGCAGCGCCCTCTTCTGAAAACAAATTCCGAGGCCAGCAAGCTGGAAGTAATCTATCAAGATAAGGAATACGTCGGAGGACACAATCCCTTCGAAATGTAGATTCTGCGATAATCATGAGGAGAAAATCAAACGCCTAACCTTTTTTGCAATGGCTTTACAACACAAAGAACAAAAATCTTGGGACCTGTAATGGAAAATAGACAATCATTAACTGCAGAGGACTGGTGGCACAAATGTTTTAACAAATCCAACAAAAAAAACTGACATTAACATTTCTCTTAGAGACCATTGACAAGGAACTCTGAAAATGCTGTCTGAGAAACTTGATGCACGAGAAGAACGATTTTTTCATAAAATGTGACTAAATTGAGAGATGCTGTGATGAAAGTAATATTTAAAGGTTTATGTAAACCAATAAAGAAATAAAATTAAAAAGAAGAATTGTTGAAAGACTGAAACTGTATGGAAATACAGTAAAGATGAAAAGTGGGAAAGCTTTGTGTATAGTCTTGTAAAAGAAGAAGGATTGTTCAATGTAAATTTCGGAAGATTGTACCTAATGGAAATAATTTTATGGATATGATAGAGGAGAGATATTGCAATAAGTGGGGTGGGAGCACTATTTGTTTTTGCCAACCTCCACTTGAATGTTTATGTATTTGTTTTTGCAACACATGGATTTTGATGCCTTCTACTTTTTACCTTCTTCTTGCTTTCCCCCTTCTTGTCGATTTATTTTGGATTTTTAATCTCTTTTTTTTAGAAAGTTTATACAAACTAAATGAAATTAAAAAAAAAATAAAAAAAATAAAGGGTCTTCACTGCCAAACATTTTTCCCGGGCCGAACGAGGTAGGGGTCGCTGATATTCCTTTGATAGAAGACCTCCATCTTCAAGAGACCAGCACAATTTCTGGCACTTTCTTCCCATCAAGAAGACGAGGAAGAGGTTGTGGTTGGAGAAGAGCGGCTAGATATCCAAACCAACTACAACCAACAGATCAGTGTAAACATAGCAGCGCCAGCGCTGCAGACACCCACAGGAGGGAGGATAGCTCTCTTTGTGCGAGCCTAGGACTCCTCATCAGAAGATGCCTGGATCAGAGACACAGCTTGAGGCTTGCGTCTAGAGTTCTTTGTTCAAACCTTCCAAGCGAGACACGGCATCGCTAGACAGCGAGATACTCAGCCTGCACCAAAAACAGGCAATACGCCCCTGTTCGTGTCAGGGCGGATTTTTCAGCCCTATATTTTTGGGGCGCAGGAAGCAAAAGGTACGCCCAGTGATAAATCTCAGGGCTTTGAACGATTTCATAGTCTATCGCCATTTCAAGATGGAGGAGATCACATGCTCAGAGATATTCTGAGACCAGGCGACTGCTCGTTCGCCTAGACATCAAGGGCGCTTATCTGGCAGTGCCCATTCATCAGGCACACACAAGTTACCCGAGGTTCTCCTGGAAAGGCCAGGATTGGGAGTGTACGAGCTTGCCCTTCAGGCTCTCCTCTGCTCCTTGGGCATTCAGCAAGCTCCTAAGGCAGTAGCTCATCTGAGAGAGCTGGGTATCAGACTCATAATTTACATAGACGACATCTTCATGGTCCAATCTCAAGCTCTAGTGGAACACAATGCATGAAATAAGCAGTGTTGCATAGCAATTTGCTATGCAATTCTGTAGGTTAGCTAATTAAATGAATACTTGTGCAGCATAGGTAGCTATTTAAATTATCATCTTCAATGAAAGCATAGCTCACCCAGCATTCCTCTCGTGCCCTCTGGGTTTCTTCCTCCCCCTTTTCTCGGTTCACTGCAAGTTCAAAGAGGCTAATGGGAGACAGCAGTAATCATCTCCTCTGCTATAAAAAATTGCCAAAGGCCTGTGTGAGAGTGCTAAGCAAGAAACATTTTCTCTTTTTCAAATAATTGCAAACTGGAAGTAATCCAGATGCTACTTTTATTGAGATAACTATAGCCTGTCTGGCAAGCACCAATAAGTGCTAATTATATATAATTTTTAAGACGGTCCTGCAATTCCCTTCCTAAAAAGTAGTTGCAGAAGGAACAAGTTACTTACCTGTAACTGTTGTTCTCCAGCATGGGTCTGGCATGGATTCACATGCTCATGAATATTCCCCGTCGTCAGGCTGGGAATCCTCGGTAAAGAAAAAACCAGTATCAGTTTCGTTTCTGATCTGTCTTTCGTACTAGTAACCAATCACTGATCTCTGCGTCACACTGACCACAGCCAATGACTGCCCTCTACCTAAGCCCTGCCTCTGGCAGCCATCTTCAGATTTGGTAGCACGTGAAGTGGCAGTATGACCAAGTGAAGAGCCGCAGAGGGGTAGGCGGGAGGGTTCGCATGTGAATCCATGCCAGACCCATGCTGGAAAACAACAGTTACAGGTAAGTAACTTGTTCCTTCTCCAGCATGGGGTCTGGCATGGATTCACATGCTCATGAATAAAGAATACATAGCAGTACACACATGCAAAACCACGGGAGGTGGCAAAGGCTCAACATTAAGCATTACATCAAACTCAACATTAAGCAAATCTTACCTCCTCACCAGGCTCACCTCAGGCGAACAGGTTGCGCAGCACTGCTTGGCCGACCCTGGACTCCTCCCTGGAATCCCGATCGACGCAGTAGAATTTCGTGAAGGTGTGCGTCGACCTCCACGTAGCAGCCCTGCAGATGTCCAGCAAGGGCACACCAGATAGGAACGCCGTGGTAGCTGCGATCGCTCTGGTGGAATGGGCTCTCGGACGGCCAGGCAGCGGTCGGTTTGCCAACCGATGACAGTACAAAGACGTCCGCCCCGTGGTTCTGGTGTATCGGGAGATCGCAGCAAGATGAATCTTGATGGACGCGTGCGCCAGTCCAGCCTTGGCCAGCGTCAGTAGGTACAGCAGTACTTGGGGAGCCGTAATCCGTAGAGGGTTAATCTTCTGTGCGTGGCACCAGACAGAGAACCTCTTCCATTTGTGTCCGTAGCATTTAAGAGTTGAGGACGCCCTGGCCTTTGCAAGAACCTCTCTGCAGTCGGCTGGTATGTCGTATCCTCCAAACCCTAACGCTGCAGGAGCCAGGCCTGCAAGTTCAGCGACTTCGGGTCGTGATGGAGGATGGCGCCTCCTTCACTGGAGAGAAGATCCGCGTCCACTGGCAGCTTGATTGACGGGGACGCTGACAAGTCCAGAAGGTCCGGGAACCATATCTGCCTCGGCCACGCAGGTGCGACGAGGATCATCCTGCACCGTGACCTCTTGAGCTGGTTGATGAGCCGGATCAGCAATGGCAATGGAGGGAACGCGTATAGAAACAGGCCCTCCCAGGGGAACGAGAAAGCATCGCCCATGCTCCTTGGCTGGGGAAACCTGCTGGCGAACCTCCGGCACTTGGAGTTCGTCGCCGTCGCGAACAGATCGATCTGGGGTGTGCCCCACTGTCGGAAGAGGCGGTCCACTAGATCCTGTCGTAGTTCCCACTCGTGGCACGAGCACAGCTCCCTGCTGAGTGAGTCGGCGATGGTGTTTTTTATCCCTGCCAGATGAAACGGCACCAGAAACATCCCTTGGGCGACGGCCCAATGCCACAGATCCTGCGCCTCCCTGGACAGGGCTGGGGACCTGGTTCCGCCCTGTTTCCTGATGTAGAACATGGTGGTGGTGTTGTCGGTGAAGATCCTCACCAACTTGCCCTTGAGGGACGGAAGGAAGGACCTGAGGGCCCAAAACACTGCACGGAGCTCCTGGACGTTGATATGGAGGGACTTCTCCGTCGGGAGCCAAAGGCCTCTCGCGTGCAGATTTTCGGTGTGCGCTCCCCACCCTTCCAGGGAGGCATCCGTGGTCACTGTCGCCTGGTGGCCGGGGGTCTGGAAGTCCATGCCCGCCGTCAGATGCGCGCGGGAGCCCCACCACCGGATCGCTCGTTGGAAACTCTCGTTGAGTGTGATCCTCTCCTCGAAGCTGCCCGTCTGGATCCAGCGCGCGTCCAGGAACTCCTGCAACGGGCGCATCCGGAGCCTGCACAGGGGGATGAGGTAAATGCAAGAAGACATCATTCCGAGGAGGGACTTGATGGACCTCACTCGTCCGCGACCAGCATCCGCTGCACCTTGCCCAAAATGGCCCTCGTCCTTTCCTCCGACGGAGAGGCCAGAAGCGACACTGTGTCGAGCTTCGCTCCCAAAACAGTGCGTCTTGCGCGGGCACCAGGTGGGACTTGGCGTAGTTTATGGAGAATCCCAGGTCCGTGAGAAGTTGGACGGTCCTTGCCGTGTGCTCCACGGCGAGCTCCTTCGTCTTCGCTCGGATGAGCCAGTCGTCCAGGTAGGGGTAGACGTGGATCCCCTCTCGGCGCAGCTTCGCCGCCACCGGTGCGAGGCACTTGGTGAATACCCTGGGTGCCGACCTCAGTCCGAAGGGAAGGGCTCTGAACTGATAGTGATGCCCTTGGACCACGAACCTGAGAAACTTTCGGTGTCCCTTTAGGATGGGAATATGGAAGTAGGCATCCTCCAAATCCAACGACGACAGGAAATCGCCCTCCTCCAGCTGACCCAGGACGTGTTGGAGGGTGACCATCCGGAACTTCTGAACCTTGATGAATTTGTTCAGCCGTCGTAGGTCCAGGATGGGACGCCATCCTCCCGTCTTCTTCTTCACGAGGAAGTATCTTGAGTAAACTCCGGAGCCCCGAAGCCTCTTTGGGACGAGCTCGATGGCGCCTTTCTTGAGCATCGCCTTTACCTCCAAGAGAAGTTGAGGGACGTGATGTTCTTTCCTGGCCACAGGGGGAACGCGCGGGCACCTCTTGAGAAACTCGAGCGCGTGACCCTGGGCTGGGGCGTCCAGCACCCAACGGTCGGTGGAGATGGACTCCCACACGCTGACGAAGCTCGCCAGCCGGCCTCCCACCGGGGTGCTTCGGTGGGGGCCCGACCCCACGGCCGGTTCAGTCATGCTTCGACGAGGCTTTGCCGCCTTGACCTCCTTGGCGACGACGGCGGGGTCTGCCTGACTTGCCTCGCTCTCCCTCCGATGGGGCCTTCGAGCTCGACCGGGGCCTCTCCAGGAGCTTCGCCGGGTGCTCGGCCTTCCTCTTACCCGAACCAGAGCGTTGGCTCGTGGTTGATGGTGCCGGGGAGGATGCGCCCTGCCTGGCGCCCGTAGAGCCCGACCGTTCGGCGCTCCCGGTGCCAGCGGACTCGCGGTACTTGGCCTTGTCTTGGACCCCCGTCGCCGGGGCGTCCTCAAAGGTCTTAGAAGACCGCTCGGATTTCTTCTTCTTCTTCTCGCCCGACGGGCTCTTCCCTTCCAGCCAGTTGGCAAGACGTTGATGGCGGTCCTTCATGGTCCGCTCCGACATATTGCCGCAAAACGCACAGTCCTTCTCCACGTGAGTCTTGTCCTCATGTAGGCAGTAAAGACAAAAGGAGTGTTCGTCCTCCTTAAAGACATTCTGAAGCTGGCATCCAGGGCAGACCCTGAACAGCTTTCCGGGCGTCGAGCTTCCCTTCTCCTGGGCCATGTCCTGCGACGACGAACGGGCCGCTTGACGGTAGGTGGATAATCTGCCGCCGGAGCCTTTGGAGGCACCCTGTTTGCCTCCGCCGCTCCGAAAGGGCGGCGGCCGTTGCTGGAGAACCCCAAGAGCCCGGGCCGTCTCCGTGTCTGCCTTGATGGCTTGAAGGGAATCGTCCACTGTTTTCCCAAACAGGTTGTTTCCGTCGAACGGCATGTCCAAGACTCTGGTCTGCACGTCCTGACGGAAGTCAGTAGCCTTGAGCCATCCACGCCGCCTAAGGCACACGCTGTTGCCCAACTGGCGAAATCCAGTGTCAGCGATGTCCGTCGCAATCGTAATGGCGTGGTCCGACGCCACCTCTCCTTCCTGCAAGATCTCTAGGGCATCCGCCCTCTTGTCGTCATGGACGGGGAGGAGGGCTGAACAGGGCGCGATCTTCTCTTCCGGGCAGAGCTGGAAAAGCTCGGATGCCCTGGCGATCATGGAGTGAAACGATCCAATCTCGTCGGGCGGGGAAGCCTGGGTGGGAGGTGACGACGGCAGATCCTCGTCGTAAACCTCGTCGTCCGAGATGGGCCTGAGAAACTTCTGGAGTCCTCCAAAAGCGTGGCTCGACGGAATCTTCACCCTTGAGGGGCGTAGACGAATCCGACACGGGTCCCCGTTGATCAGATGAAGAAACGGTGGAGCTTGAGGCTCTTTTGACCGAAAAATCAAAGTTTTTGAGAAAAAAACGTGAAAAAATAGTACTAACGCTCGAGAGCAATAGCACGAGGATCCCAACACTTGAACGTGTGGTAAAAATCTGAAGATGGCTGCCAGAGGCGGGGCTTAGGTAGAGGGCAGTCATTGGCTGTGGTCAGTATGACGCAGAGATCAGTGATTGGTTACTACTACGAAAGACAGATCAGAAACGAAACTGATACTGGTTTTTTCTTTACCAAGGATTCCCAGCCTGACGACGGGGAATATTCATGAGCATGTGAATCCATGCCAGACCCCATGCTGGAGAATGCATAATTGCTACTGAAAACCACTACATTGTCTCCATGTTGTTCAGTGATGTTTAAGTTGGTGTATCTAAATCTCATAGTTGAGACATTCTATCTAGTTACTTTATACCAGCTCCCCTGAAAACCAAATGGACAGAAAACTACAATACTAGTTTTCCCAGTTCCCGAACTGCTTTGCCATCCACTCTGCTTAGGCTCTTACATAATGAATACACAAAGCTAACTAGATGTTTACACAAAGTAGTGATCAATATATCCACACTGTCTGTACATCTATAGATCAACTGCACTACCATCAGTATAGTTAGCCTCCAGTGGCTCGCTTTGCTCTATGTTTAGGATTGTATTTACATATTTGCACCTGGGGGAGAGCTGAACAATCCTGAGGCTGGCAAAGCACGCAGAATCTGCAAGTAGCTGCCCACATTTCATGCTGGGTTGCTGCACTTATGCTCAGCCTTCACCCTGTCCTTGGAGGCAGTGTCCCATGCCAAGTCTCCACTGGAGTGGCACACCTCGACCACCCTGCACGCCCATTTGCTCCCATTTGGGTCCTGGAAATACTCATTTCCAATCTTGGGCATATTGGATCATTTCTTTTTAAGAGAAGCATGCATTTTGCAAAGCCTTGTTCCCTTAAAAACAAACATGAAAAAAGTATCAGAAGCCCAGATGGCAGCTCTGAGTGCTAATAGTGATACATTTTGTTTTCATGGATGCCAGGGCTAGAATGTTGTGCTTGTGCTTACCCGACTCTTGCTTGAGGACAGTTAGCGGCCCTCTCCTCTTCCCGAAAAGGAACAAGTTACTTACCTGTAACTGTTGTTCTCCAGCATGGGTCTGGCATGGATTCACATGCTCATGAATAAAGAATACATAACAGTACACACATGCACAACCACGGGAGGTGGCAAAGGCTCAACATTAAGCATTACATAAAACTCAACATCAAGCAATCTTACCTCCTCACCAGGCTCACCTCAGGCGAACAGGTTGCGCAGCACTGCTTTGCCGACCCTGGAATCCTCCCTGGAATCCCGATCGACGCAGTAGAATTTCGTGAAGGTGTGCGTCGACCTCCACGTAGCAGCCCTGCATATGCCCAGCAGGGGCACACCAGAAAGGAACGCCGTGGTAGCTGCGATCGCTCTGGTGGAATGGGCTCTCGGACGGCCAGGCAGCGGTCGGTTTGCCAACCGATGACAGTACATGATACAGCCGGAGAGCCATCTGGAAATGGAAGCCTTCGAGAATGCCTTCCCCTGATTGACAGGTCCAAAGTTCACAAAGAGTTGTGACGTCTTCCGAAAACACTTTGTGCGGTCCACGTAGAAGTTCAGCGCTCTAGCCACATCAAGCGAGTGCAAAGTCCTCTCAGCCGGCGACGAAGGCGACGGGAAAAACACAGGCAACACCAAGGGTTTGTTGAGGTGGAAGTCCGACGGCACCTTGGGCATGAAGGAGGGGTGCGTCCTGAGCACCACCCTCGTGTCGTGAAAAGTCAAGTATGGTGGCTTGCAAGATAGGGCCTGGATCTCTCCCACTCGTCGTGCGGAGGTGATGGCCACAAGAAACGCTGTTTTCCACGACAGGAACTTCAACGGGGCCGAGTGCAGAGGCTCGAACGGAGGTCCCATGAGCTTGGTCAGCACCACGTTGAGCTCCCACGCCGGGGCCGGTGCCTTCACCGGCGGGAACGATCTGAACAGTCCCTTCATGAACTCTTTCACCAGACGATGAGACCACAAGGACGTCCGCCCCGTGGTTCTGGTGTATCGGGAGATCGCAGCAAGATGAATCTTGATGGACGCGTGCGCCAGTCCAGCCTTGGCCAGCGTCAACAGGTACGGCAGCACTTGGGGAGCCGTAATCCTCAGAGGGTTAATCTTCTGTGCGTGGCACCAGACAGAGAACCTCTTCCATTTGTGTCCGTAGCATTTAAGAGTCGAGGACGCCCTGGCCTTTGCAAGAACCTCTCTGCAGTCGGCCGGTATGTCGTATCCTGCAAACTCTAGCGCTGCAGGAGCCAGGCCTGCAAGTTCAGCGACTTCGGGTCGTGGTGGAGGATGGCGCCTCCTTCCCTGGAGAGCAGATCCGCGTCCACTGGCAGCTTGATCGGCGGGGACGCTGACAAGTCCAGAAGGTCCGGGAACCATAACTGCCTCGGCCACGCAGGTGCGACGAGGATCATCCTGCACCGTGACCTCTTGAGCTGGTTGATGAGCCGGATCAGCAGTGGCAGAGGAGGGAACGCGTATAGGAACAGGCCTTCCCAGGGGAACGAGAAAGCATCGCCCATGCTCCTCGGCTGGGGAAACCTGCTGGCGAACCTCCGGCACTTGGAGTTCGACGCCGTCGCGAACAGGTCGATCTGGGGTGTGCCCCACCGTCGGAAGAGGCGATCCACTAGATCCTGCCGTAGTTCCCACTCGTGGCACGAGCGCAGCTCCCTGCTGAGTGAGTCGGCGATGGTGTTTTTTATCCCTGCCAGATGAAACGGCACCAGAAACATCCTTTGGGTGACGGCCCAATGCCACAGGTCCTGCGCCTCCTTGGACAGTGCTGGGGACCTGGTTCCGCCCTGTTTCCTGATGTAAAACATGGTGGTGGTGTTGTCGGTGAAGATCCTCACCACCTTGCCCTTGAGGGACGGAAGGAAGGACCTGAGGGCCCAAAATACTGCACGGAGCTCCAGGACGTTGATATGGAGGGACTTCTCCGTCGGGAGCCAAAGGCCTCTCGCGTGCAGATTTCCGGTGTGCGCTCCCCACCCTTCCAGGGAGGCATCCGTGGTCACTGTCTCCTGGTGGCCTGGGGTCTGAAAGTCCATGCCCGCCGTCAGATGCGCGCGGGTGCCCCACCACCGGATCGCTCGTCGGAAACTCTCGTCGAGTGTGATCCTCTCCTCGAAGTTGCCCGTCGTCTGGATCCAGCGCGCGTCCAGGAACTCCTGCAACGGGCGCATCCGGAGCCTGCACATGGGAATGAGGTAGATGCAAGAAGACATCATTCCGAGGAGGGACTTGATGGACCTCACCTTGGCCGCGTCGGCAACCAACATCCGCTGCACCTTGCCCAGGATGGCCCTGGTCCTTTCCTCCGACGGGGAGGCCAGAAGGGACACTGTGTCGAGCCTCGCTCCCAGAAACAGTGCGGCTTGCGCGGGTACCAGGTGGGACTTGGCGTAGTTCACGGAGAATCCCAGGTCCGTGAGAAGTTGGACGGTCCTTGCCGTGTGCTCCACGGCGAGCTCCCTCGTCTTGGCTCGGATGAGCCAGTCGTCCAGGTAGGGGTAGACGTGGATCCCCTCTCGGCGCAGCTGCGCCGCCACTGGTGCAAGGCACTTGGTGAATACCCTGGGTGCCGACCGAAGGGAAGGGCTCTGAACTGATAGTGACGCCCTTGGACCACGAACCTGAGAAATTTTCGGTGCCCCTTTAGGATGGGAATATGGAAGTAGGCATCCTCCAAATCCAACGACGACAGGAAGTCGCCCTCCTCCAGCTGACCCAGGGTGACCATCCGGAACTTCTGCGCCTTGCTGAACTTGTTCAGCCGTCGTAGGTCTAGGATGGGGCGCCATCCTCCCGTCTTCTTCTTCACGAGGAAGTATCTTGAGTAAACTCCGGAACCCCGAAGCCTCTTTGGGACGAGTTCGATGGCGCCCTTCCTGAGCATCGCCTTTACCTCCAGGAGAAGCTGAGGGACGTGAAGCTCTTTCCGGGTCACAGGGGGGACGCGCAGGGACCTTCTTTGAAACTCGAGCGCGTGACCCCGGGCTAGAGCGTCCAGCACCCAACGGTCGGTGGAGATGGACTCCCACACGCTGACGAAGCTCGCCAGCCGGCCTCCCACCGGGGTGCTTCGGTGGGGGCCCGACCCCACGGCCGGTTCAATCCTGCTTAGACGAAGCTTTGCCGCCTTGACCTCCTTGGCGACGACGGCGGGGTCCGCCTGACTTGCCTGGTCCCCTGTAAGCTTCCTGAGACGAATGGGCCGCTTGACAGTAGGTGGAAAATCCGCCGCCGTAACCTTTGGAGGCGCCCTTGCCTCCGCCGCTCCGAAAGGGCGGCCGCCGTTGCTGGAGAACCCCGAGAGCCTGGGCCGTGTCCGCTTTAATGGCCTGAAGGGAATCGTCCACTGTTTTCCCAAACAGGTTGTTACCATTGAACGGCATGTCCAGGACTCTGGTCTGTACGTCTTGACGGAAGTCCGTAGACTTGAGCCATCCACGCCGCCTAAGGCACACGCCGTTGCCCAAATGGCGAAATCCAGTGTCGGCGATGTCCGTCGCAATCGCGATGGCGTGGTCCGACGCCACCTCACCTTCCTGCAAGATCTCCAGGGCATCCGCCCTCTTGTCGTCCGGTAGGAAGTCCAGCAGGGGAGCCAGCCTGTCGGGCTACGATAGCTAAAGCGTTGGCCGCCTTAATCGTCGTCGCTGCAGACGAGATGACCCTGCGCCCCCATCATGTCCAATTTCTTTCCCTCGCCATCCGGCGGGGAAGTCGACGTGGTGGCCGCACCCCCCCCCGCTTTCTTCCTGGCCGCCGCGGAGACGACAGAGTCCGGGGTAGGCTGTGCCCTGAGGCACAAGGGGGCCGCGTCCGGGACCCGGTACTTCTTCTCGTACCGGTCTCTTCTAGCCGGCGTCGTGGATGGGTTCTTGAGGAGGGCAAGGCCCTCATCCCAAATATCGTCCAGCAGAGGCACCGCAAGGACCGTCTTCCTCTTGGCCTCGCGCCGCTGATAAAGGAAACCTTCCTTCTTCTCCTCAGGGCAGAGCTGGAAGAGCTCGGATGCCCTGGCGATATGGAGTGAAAAGATCCAATCTCGTCGGGCGGGGAAGCCCGGGTGGGAGGTGACGACGGCAGATCCTCGTCGTACACCTTGTCGTCCGTACCCGTCGCGGCCGTGTCAGTCCCCGTGTCATCCCCTCGAGTCGTGGACGGGGAGGAGGGCTGAACGGGGCGCGACGGCTGAAAAGGAGGTGGAGGGTGAATCCTTCTCTTCTTAGGAGGGGGGCTGCCCGAAGGGCCTGGTTCCGGGTCCCCCGACAGGAGTGGCTCCTCCACTGGTAACGGCAGTCTCGTCCTTATCTCTGAGCATAAGGACTGTATAGCCAACAAAATGGCCGCCGAGTTGTCTTGCGGCGCTGGTAGAGGGGAGTCCGCCGGGCGGTCAGGGGCCCCGTCGGTACCCTCGACGATGTCGTCGTCTCCTGCGTCGGGATCCATCCCGACGGGCTGGTCTTCTTCCACGCCAACGCCGTGGCTTAAGACCTCGATCAGTTCTTCCTCAGAGGTTGAGGCCGAATCCACGACGACCTCCTGCCCCCCCTTTTTCTTCTCCGTCGGAGGTTTCACGGGGGTCCTGTCGATGGGCATAAAAGAGGGCTCCCTCCGCGGTGGCAGGGAGACTGAGCCCCGAGGTCGCCGCCACCGGTGTAGCCTCCACAGGCTGAGCCAGGGCCGCCGCGACTGTCTCGATAGAGGCCTTGGCCGGATGGATTAAGGCTTTCACCACCTTAGGTGCGCTCACCGCCTTCTCCTTGAGGGGGGGACACTGCCTCGCTCACCCTCCGCCTTAGAGCTCGACCGGGGCCTCTCCAGGAGCTTCGCCGGGTGCTCGGCCTTCCTCTTACCCGACCCAGAGCGTTGGCTCGTGGTTGATGGTGCCGGGGAGGGTGCGCCCTGCCTGCCGCCCGTAGAGCCCGACCGTTCGGCGCTCCCGGTGCCAGCGGACTCGCGGTGCTTGGCCTTGTGTTGGACCCCCGTCGCCGGGGCGTCCTCAAAGGTCTTAGAAGACCGCTCAGATTTCTTCCTCCTTTTCTCGCCGGACGGGCTCTTACCTTCCAGCCAGTTGGCGAGACGTTGATGGCGGTCCTTCATGGTCCGCTCCGACATGTTGCCGCAAAAAGCACAGTCCTTCTCCACGTGCGTCTTGTCCTCATGTAGGCAGTAAAGACAAAAGGAGTGTTCGTCTTCCTTAAAGACATTCTGTAGCTGGCATCCAGGGCAGACCCTGAACAGCTTTCCGGGCGTCGAGCTTCCCTTCTCCTGGGCCATGACCGAGATGGGCCTGAGAAACTTCTGGAATCCTCCAAAAGCGTAGCTCGACGAATCTTCACCCTTGAGGGGCGTAGACGAATCCGACACGGGTCCCCGTTGATCGGATGGAGAGTCGGTGGAGCTTGAGGCTCTTTTGCCCGAAAAAAAAAAATGAAGTTTTTTGAGAAAAAACGTGAAAAATAGCACTAACGCTCGAGAGCAATAGCACGAGGATCCCAACACATGAACGTGCAGTAAAAATCTGAAGATGGCTGCCAGAGGCGGGGCTTAGGTAGAGGGCAGTCATTGGCTGTGGTCAGTATGACGCAGGGACCAGTGATTGGTTACTACTACGAAAGACAGATCAGAAACGAAACTGATACTGGTTTTTTCTTTACCGAGGATTCCCAGCCTGACGACGGGGAATATTCATGAGCATGTGAATCCATGCCAGACCCCATGCTGGAGAAATGGCAATTAACACCATATGAAAAAAGTTGACATCAATGGCAGGCAAGGACCATTGTGTCCACCTGAAGTTGACAATGACCTCGCCTGTCTGCCGCAAAATCATACTGAGTACTTAGTCTCATGGGCTAGTACTTTCCTTTAACATTGTGAACTTTTTAGTTTTTATTAAACTTCTGAACTTCTCCTTACACCTTTAATGATGGGTCAAACATACAATATACAGGATACTGTCCTGTGCAGTGCAACACTGACTGCAACCAGCTGCGCAGAGCACCTTTTTCATCATATCCATTTCCTAACATTTCACATTTTACAGACACTCCTTTCACTGATGTTTTACAGTAGCGGCACACAAAAATGCTGTATTGTTGTTGATTTTATGTCACGGGTAACAATGTAATTTGGAATTTAAAATATTAGTACAAAATGCTAATCAAATAAGTGTTTGCTAATCAAGAAAATGTTAATTAGCAAATTCTGCGAATCAATCTTTGAAAACTAATGTATGCCTTGGAACAGCAGGCCAAACTGGCCATAGATCTATTGCACAGCCTCAGTTTCCTCAAACTGGGAGAAGTCGATCCTCTGCCCATCCAGGAACCTAGAATTTCTAGGGTTCGTCGTGGATACGCAGATCTCACAGCTCCGTCTCCCTGCAACCAAGATACATTCCACAGGTCGGGAGATTCGCAGGCTTCTTCAGGGGAATGTCATCTCCCTCTGGGAGCAAGCAAGCGTAATTGGTCTACCATCCTCCTCCATCCAAGCGATATTTCCCGGCCCACTCCACTACCGGGGGTTGCAGAGACTGAAATGTCAGCACTTGAGGCGTAGCCTTTCATATTCACAACGTCTGACACTCTCGCCTCAGTCAAGAACGAACTCATCTGCTGGCTCACGCACATGGAAGCCTGGAACAGCAGAGCCATTTTCAGGTCCACCCAGGACATGGTGATAGAGTCAGATGCCAGCCGCTCCGGGTTGGGGAACAAGATGTGGCACAGTAGGCACGGGGGGCACTTGGTCCCCTCAGGAACTGGAAATGCACATAAAATGCCTGGAGATACTCGCGGGCTCCTTTGGGTTACGATCTTTTACCAAAGGCAGAGTGAGTTGTTGTATTGTGCTGCAAATAGACAACATTTCCACAGTAAGGTACATCAATCATCTGGGTGGCACCAAATCAAGACCTCTAGCAGAGCTAACCAAAGATTTTTGGCATTTCTGCCTGAAACACCGGATCTCTGTCACGGCGGAGTACCTCCTAGGGCTCAAGAATGTAGTGGCATACTGGCACTCCCGTTATTCCACCAACTACAGCAACTGGAGGCTTCACAGAGATATCTTCCTTCACCTCCATCAGACATGGGGCCCCATGTCCAGGAATCTGTTTGCCTCCCATCTCGTTTTACAGCTGGGGGCCGGATCAGCTGCTGCCGCAACAGATCCATTTCTGCAGCATTGGACGGAAGGGATCCTTTATGCCTCCACCCCCCCCCCCTTCACCATGATAGCGAGGACCCTGGCGAAGGCTCGTCTGGCATGAACGGAGTTGGTCCTCATAGCCCCGGTCTGGACATCTCAGACCTAGTATCCAGTTCTTCTGGAACTTTACTCGGATTCTCCAATCCTTCTACCCTGATTTCCGGATCTGCTAATGGGTCCGACAGGTCAACGCCACTCCCTCCTCCTCAGCGGGTTGCTGACTCGAGCAGCATGGAGGATTTCAGGGCAAGATGGAGAGTCTGAGGGGTCTCACATAAGGCCATTAGTCTCATCGAGGAGAGCAGGGCCCCCGCTACCTTCAAGAGGTTCTCCAACTCTTGGAACGCCTGACACATTGCTGTTTGGAACGAAGGCTCAATCCAGTTTCGGCACCTATACCTATAGAAATTCTGAATTTCCTAGCATCCTTGGTAGAGCGAGGCCTCGCCTACAGGACGGTCAATACTTACTGCTCCGCAATTTCAGCTGCACACGACCTCGTGCAAGTGGTCCCAGCAGGAGAGCATCTCCTAGTTTGCAGACTACTCAAGGGCATCCGTCTTACGGTACCGCTTCTGTCCCGATACGACAGAGTATGGGACGTCAATAAGGTGCTCAATCTTTTTCTCTCTTGGCCTCATAATGAGGAACTATCCCGCACCGCTCTTTCCGGCAAGCTTACCACGCTACTATGCTTAGTCTCCTGCAGAAGGCTCTCCGATGTGAGAGCTCTCGATCTTGCAGGCAGGACCTTTTCTCCCGATGGCATATTTTTCCACATATCCAGAAGGACTAAATGCAACTCTAGAGTGATCTTATATCCCGCCTTTAGCGAACAGCCAAAGCTTTGTCTGGTCAAGTGCCTACAGGTCTATGAAGAAGTGACTGTGCCCCTTAGAGTCTCTCCTAACGGGCAGCTGTCGATAGCACTGCGCAAACCCCACAGGGCAGTTTCTGCCCCGACATTGGCACGCTGGGTGCGCTGGACACTCTCACAAGCCGGTATAGACACTATTCAGTTTGGCGCCCACTCTGTGGGGCGCCATGGCTTCCAAAGCTTTTCAGGTTGGAGTTCACCTAGAAGACATCATGAGGCTGCCCGATTGAGCAGGTGAATCAATCTTCAAGCAATTCTACCTGAAACCGGTGGAACAACCTGCATCTATAGTGGTGAGTAACTTTTAAACAAGCATAATGTGAGCCTCAGGTCTTGACATAGAATGAAGATTTTCCAGAATAACTTATAAGAAAGTCTTAATTCAATTAAAGCCATGGAGGCAAGCATTATTCCACTAGTCTAGAAAAATGAGCAGCACGAAGAAGCTAACATACAGTTGTTCAAATATTATTTGCAATGAATTAATATTATCGTACTACATGCCATGTAAGTTTGCATAATAACGTATCCATTTTTCTCCAACCCTCTTAGGAGGAATAGGGTTATTACATACGTAAAGTAACCCGGTTTGTTTCCCTCTTCTTTCGATAGGGACTACCGACGAGCAGGCCTGATCTCCTGATCTGCTACGCCTCTACCGCAGGACGTCCTCGGAGGTTCGCCTTCTGCCTTGCCTATTTCTTCTGAATTGAAGTTCGCAGCCTCGAAAGAGGAAGTTAAAATCAGTTGGCTCCTATTTAGAGAGACATTGGGACACCTATCAGAGGACAGTTGTGACGTGTTTGTGGCTTGTTGTAGATTTGAACCAAAGCCTCCTGGGAAATGGGAGTTTTTCGCTTCAGTGACTGCCTTATGGGCTAGAAGTTTATTTCTTTAATGTTCAATGTTCTTTATTGAATATTTATACACATTCTGGGTAATGTTCATGCTATGTTATCACTTAAATGCATAAAAATACTTGCTGCTGAGCTTTTCTCCTTTTACATAATAAAACAAAGAAGCATAATGCTCACCTCCGTGTCTTTAATACAATTAAGACTTTCTTATAAGTTATTCTGGAAAATCTTTATTATTAGATGTGGTCACTGCCACCAAGTGAGAAATCACTAATGGCCTACCTCCAATCTGGTGCCTCTGTGGTCTGCACCTAATTGCCAAAAAAGTGACAGGTCTTCAGTCACATTGTTCACTATAGCGCCTGTATTCCTCTAACAAAACCCTGATCTATGACACCTACCTGTAACCACACGGTAGCCTTTCCTGACTGCACAAAAACTACTCCAATGGTAAAGATTACTGCCCAAGTAGTAATCATGAATCAAAGAACCTCACCAATGCCATTTCAGATGGAAAGCCTAAGGTCAGGTAGTTAAGTATTATAAAGATGTGATAAAGGACTACTTCTCACTGTTCTTGGTAATCACATGTTATGTCTCCACCAAAGAGCACATTTCTGAACAAGTGAGGTGCAACGTTCTCTATGCCCATCCGTTACCCTACGGACTAATTCATGTAATCCTGCTGTCCTTGCATTTATACCAAAACACCTGAAATGTACCTGGGATTTCAACCCATATTATTCACAGTCCTTAAGTATCAAAATACCAAATCAAATCAAACAATTGAGTGAAAAATCGTCATTCATTGCTTTGGGATCGCCCGTGTCCAACAAGTGGATCCAAAACATTTCTCTCCGTCTAAGTAGCTTCTTATGGTCTTCCCTTCTAGGGAGGCGCCTCACTACTTCCAAAATGTTGAATCGTATTGGTGAACTGGAATGTCTTTTTGCCAAATATTTCTGCCCACCAGTGATTTTTCATTCTTGCACCGACTATTTGATTTATGCTCTGACCACCGTTGACATACCGATCTCGATGTTTGGCCAACATACAAAAGCCCACATGGGCATCTGATGCTGTAAATCAGCCAAGTGGATCTGCATGTAGCAAAATCTTTAATCCACATTTTTTTGCTGTATGCGGATGTTTGATATGATCCCCTTTCAGCACATTATTGCAGTGACTGCATGATAAACAGGGGAAAGCCCCCTGCTTTTTGGACCTTAATGTGGTCTGATCCTCTTTCGCTACTTTTTCAGCCTTCACTAGTTGATCACGGAGATTCCTACCCAGTTTCAACACCATCATTGGTGGTTCAGGAAATAATTTTAACAAGATGGGATCATGATGTAAAATGGTACAGTTCCGATTTATGATTTTTTTGACACAACTCTGTCTGGAGTATTTGGAAATATATAGGAGAGTGCTCGACTCCTTTTTAGGTTTTGGACTGCGTAACTGCTCTTGTGTCATCTCCGAGGCATGGGCCTTGGCTTCTTGTAACACCTCCTCAGGGTAACCTCCGACACATTTCTCAGTTAGTTCTGTACATTCAGCTGTAAAGGATGTAGAATCCAAAATGATTCTCTTCAACCGCAGCATTTGGCTGTACGGTAGGCTTCTAACCATAGCTTTTGGGTGAAAGCTACCAAAATGAAGAAGGGTGTTAACATATGTCTGTTTATGATATATGGTTGTGGTAATTCTGGTATTCACAATCGCCAACTGTACATCCAAAAAATGCAGAATGGGATTTCCAATCTCCATTGTAAGTTTGATAAGTGGATGTACTCCATTCAGGTATTTGAATAATTGTTGAAGATCATCTTTAGAGCCACAGCAAATGTATCATTGATGTAACGTTTCCAAATAAGTATTTTTGAAACCCATTCAGAATTCTCTAGTACATACATTTTCTCAAATACATACATGAAGATGTTTGCATAGGCGAGTGCCATCCCCGACCCCATCTACTGTTACCATGTCATATAAGCCTATAGCATTCAGTAAAACTCTCCGGTTTCCCCGTTTAGGACACCGGAAGTTGGAGAAATGTGTATATACAGTTGAGTTAAGTGGATGCACAGACCTCTAAGATCCTCTGCTGATGAATGCATGGATACATTGGAATTGTATTACATAGAGACGCTACCTTGTGGTTACAGGTAGGTGTCATAGATCAGGGTTTTGTTACAGAGATATAGGCGCTATAGTGAACTATGTGACTGAAGACCTGTCACTTTTTTGGCAATTAGGCGCAGACCACAGAGGCACCAGATTGGAGGTAGGCCATTCGTGATTTCTCACTTGGTGGCAATGAACACATGTAGAGACTCACTATTCCCCAGTAATCATGAACATATCTAATGTGCCCAGCGTGAGTACACTTCTGGTATTCACAGTATTGAGCACAGAGGAGTGTATCTGGAATTGTAGAATATTTGTTGGGCAGAACATTATCAACTCATGGTTTTGTACAAAATATAAGAGGGGTGTGACTAGGACACCCAATAGGCATTGGTATCCTATTTATGCATGAAGATATTACATAATGTGAACTCGAATGTGAGCCTGAAAGGGTTGTTTATGTTATTTTGCAGTCAATTGCTCCTGTAGAAGGGGTATATCCCCGAAACACGCTGAGCTTCAAGTTCCTCTGATACAGGATTTGTATTGTTTCTTCCCCCGTTTATGGTAGAAGTTAATGATACATGGAATTTACATTACTGTACATTTTTAAGTTATACTTTGAATTATATACTTCTAATGTTGAAAAATGTGATTTCTATAATAAAAAAAAATCAAAAATCTACATTTGAATTGTGAAAAGCACTTGACTATATCTTCAGTTTGTATGGTGTACAGGGGACAGGAATGTCTCAAATGGTAGACACTGTATCTGTAAACTCTTGTTAAAGCCAACATGTGTCCAGCCCTCCAGTGCTCTGCTTGAAGGTTTGTAAAAATACCAATTAACACTATATTGAAGTGTGTGGACAACCAACTAAATAAATGAAATTATTATCACTTTAGCGCAAATTAGCAAGTCAAAATTGTGCATTTTAATGTGATACAACATGTGGTACCTACATTATGTAAATAGTACATAACTAAACATGGTTCCAGAATATTGGTGAATTTTACAGATGTATATACTTTTGAATAGGACCACCTCATGGACTGGTGTTACCACGGCTCGAGGAGCCAGGTAAAATGTGCTGCATGAGCTGGCAGTGTGAAAAAGCAATGCAGATTGGAAAGAAGCAGGGAAGAAAGTGCTTTTAGCATTACATCTACCAATAGCGCCTAATCGAGTAGGTAATCTAAATGGAAACGTTTATTTAACAATCAGGCACAAGCCACATTCAACACTCGCCCCAGCATTACCTACTGTAGTCAACCTGAACGGTATGGACCACTGGTGACAAGGTTCGAACCCTGACCTTGTCAAGAGGGAATGGGAACCCCTTTCAGGCTGGGGTGGGATTCCTACCGGGGAGGAAACCAGAGCCAGTCCTGCCCCAGTGGGAGACAGTGGCAGTTGGGAGTGCCACATTCCCTGTCGCTTTCCCAAGTGCCAATCTAAACATTTGCAGTACCAATTTGCATCACACCATGCCTCCTAACCAAAGCGCTGGCTAACCTTTTTCTTGCTTTTGCAGAAAATGCCAAAGACACCCCAGTCACAGAAGACTACCAGCAGAAAAGCAATCTATTAGCACTCCACGCAAGCAAAAAGAACCTTAAGCCAGTATAGTACTGAGAAAGGGAACTGTTACAGGTGAGCGCTGCACACCAGCCTCAGCCCACATGGCAGAGACCGGGAGACCAGAGAGACCAGCACATATGCTCTAGACCAACAGGGACAAAATACACAAATTAAACTATACTTAAGGGGAACCAAGCCATGGTCCTCTAACACAAACCTGGACACTATGCGACAGGGGGAAGGGGGGGGGGGTGGATTATGGAAACCTGGGGGCCCTGTGTGGAGAAAAGTGATGGGGCTTAACAAGCTTTTCGGCGGGGAAGCCATGGCCAGATGCCCAACCGGCGGAGGGAGAATAAAAACCCACAGGAACGAAAAACTTGTGGGTTGTTCAGGTGAGGTCAAAGTAGGTGGCAGACCAAGAGACTAGCAGGAGGCAGACTAGTGTAATGGAGTGTGTGAAGGCAATTTGTGGAGCTGGTGAGGCGTTGGTTAGTTAGTGCAAGCGGTATTGCATTGCGAGTGAACATGGACAGCTAACAAATGCGATTAGGAAAGAATGTAGGGAGTAAATATGAAGTGAATGACTGAAAGAGGGACACTGAGAAGAAGGTGGGGGTGGAGTAGAAGTACTGTTGTGGAGGAGGGAGTGGTAACATAAAAGGGTCAAGGCAGGTGGTAGTAAGAGCATGAGACATAAGAGGGAGAGTGGAAGACGACAGTAGGGGGAGTGGAAGTGGGTGTAGTTGGAAGCAAGAGTAATAACGGGAACCATCAGAGAAGAGAGGGAGAGGGGTATGTGGGTGGGATAGGAAGACCAAATTGGGTTGCATGGTGAAAAGCGTATGCCATTCTCTCTTTTAGTCAACTAACCATTGAGATAGTGTAAGGTCAGTCTAGGAAAACAGAGGGAGGATGGACAGACAAGGCGATTGCCTTTAGGTAGACTAGATTTTAGACCATAGGGGTCAATCTTCTGTACTAACCTGGGCAATAGAGATGCCTGGCCTAGTTGGTGCTTTCGAAAAGAGAGAGAGAGAACCGTCTCAGAGTCTTGGAGTAATGCTTGAGCCATCTGTGACACACAACGTTCAGAAAGTATGGTTAAACAGAAGTCCACATAGTGCAAATATTTCAGGGTGCTTTAAAGTAGCAAAGGTGATTAAATGAGGCGCACAAATAAAATGTTGTGCGACATGGCATTTTGATACGACTCTTGAGACAACATCAGTGGTTTCTGGCTTGGAACTGAAAAACAAAAAAAAAAAAATGATATCCAGAGTAAGGTCTAGAAGCGAGAACATCTTTATCAAAGTCCCCCCTGCTGAAATGAAACTGGCCAAACACGCATTTCTTTGGTGACAGACACAAATAGTATCTCCCATTAAGAAAGGGGGCAGTTGCGAGTCACAAAACTCTGCAGAATAGCAGAAATAATAGCATATCTCACTCTAAGTTAGAAGTATATGCAAAAAAATGCTTAGCAACTGGTAACGTTCTTTCGACTGGATGGTTCCTACAATGTATTCCTCATCTTTGATAAATTAGGTCCATCTTCGGAAAAGCTTTTGGGCATAGGGTGCCATGCGTCAATGGTGTTGAGTCGATGTCCCTCGAAGGCCTCCGTCGAGGGGGATGTCATCGGGTGATCTAAGTAGCACGCATGGCGCCCGTTGGCCTCAGTTCTGGTTTTTCGCCTCTTCGTGTTGGCTGTTAGCATAGGCATCTCAAGTAAGGTTAAGGGTGCCTGGTAAGTGGCTATGGTCCTCCAGGTAAGTACACGTAAGACAAAGAGCAACTTGGACCAATAGAATAAAGATGACAGGATTCTGCTTTGATTTACAAAATCTTAACACAATGTACTAATTTATTTACATAACACAAGCAGTTACTACATATACGTGGGGGCCAAGACTAGAGTTGTGGGTGCACCATTCGAGGGCACAACCAGTGAATGCATATGATGGTTACAGCATTTCTCAACATGCAGATGATTTCTACAGTGATGTAATTACACCGCAGACAAAACTATTAGTGTGCAAATGCAGCGCATGGTTACACCGCCATACAGAAAAATCGAGAAGAGGGATATATCCCACAATCAAGCCACCACCCGCTGAATACACAGTGGCGATTCAGAGGCTAACCGATCCTATAACGAGGCAAGACACATTGGCTAGTTGCAGTCTTGCTTTAGGAAGGTTGTTTAGAATATTGAGGCAAGGCGGTCTCTGACCACAGTGAACTACAACCGAAACACATGTCGACAAGATCGAACTTTCTGTAATAATACAGAGGGTCACATCTGAAACACACGAGAGTGTTGAACTTGAACCTAAAAAATGGTATTATATTAGTTGGGGTTCATGAACACCCTGTTTGAGTTAGGTATGAATGATGGATAGGAGAAGCGGTTTATAGGCCGAGTCTCTCTCTCTTTTTTAGTATGTATGTAAAGCAAGTAGTAACTGCTTGTGTTATGTAAATAAATTAGTACATTAAGATTTTGTAAACCAAAGCAGAATCCGGTCATCTTTATTCTATTGGTCCATGTTGCTCTTTGTTTTACGTGTTAGCATAGGCAGGCAGTAATCTGCCTTGCGAGAAAGAAAGTTGTAATAGCATAGGAAATTCGACAGAGGGGTAGGATGGGAGGGCGATGAGTAATACGTTGGAGGAACATGCAGTCGAAAGAATGTTACTAGTGAGTAAGTAACTTGTTTTTCAAATGGATTGTGTCCTCCAACGTATTCCTCATCTTTGACAGACTCCTAAAGCGGTATCCCTACATATCCCCACCAAAATTATTGCCGTATATATGGTCGTCTGGAACGCCATAGGTGATATTTTTTGGGGGAGAGGGGTAATTTGTGGGAGCGGGGATTGCACGGGGTGTCCCCCGCACATTTAAAAATAATGCAAGGGCTGCAGGGGTGTCCCCCGCAGGGTCCATGCCTCAATATCGCAGCAAAAATATGGCGATATTTTTGTATCGTGAAATATTTGCAGCGATATTAACACATGGAACCCCCAAAGCAGTATGTAGAATTGGAGGGTGGAGAATTTACAATGGTCAGCTTTTTAGAAGGCCTAATACAGTACCGCCTTACCAAAGACGACATCCTGAGAGTGGGAAGCAGCCAGACAATAATGATTTGTAAATGTATGCAACGATGACCATGTTGCAGCATCACAAACGGATCTAACAAGTACTCCCCTTTGAAGGGCTGCAGATGAGGCTATGCCTATGGTAGAATGAGCTCTCAAACCCTCTGGCGGGACCTAGCCTGCCAATTTGTAAAATTCTGAGATAGCAAGTATGATCCAACTTGACAAGCTTGTCCTCTAGTCAAAGAGTTGGTCATCCACTCTTAGTTTGGAGAATCTAGAAATATAGAAGCTTAAAGCTCTTCTAGGGTCCAATCGATGGAGCCTCTTCTCCCCTTTACTGGGATGCAGCAGAGGGTAAAACTCCGGCAGAACAATCTTTTGATTTAGATTGAAAATCCGATACAGCCTTAAGTAGGAATAAGGGCTTTACCCTCAACACAACCCTGTGCCTGTGGAATACGGTATATGGTAGCCTGGAAGACAGTGCCTGCAACTCGCTCACTCTACATACAGATGTTAATGCAACCAACAATATGGTTTTGAAGGTCAATAACATCAATGGGCATGTGTGCAAGCGTTCAAATGGGGCACATATTAGAAATTTCAGAACCAAATTTATATCCCAAACTGGAACCTGAAAAGTAGAAGGCGTGAACACGTTTGTGAGCCCTTTCAAAAATTGAATCACCAAAGGAATTTTGAAGTAAGAACATTCTTCCGAAGAGCGCTTGAATATGGAAAGCACTGCCAGATAACCTTGAATGGTTCCTATATCAAGACCTTATTGTGCTAATGAAAGGAGAAAAGAAAGCACATCCAGAGTTGAACAAAGAAAAGGATCAACAAATTCGTTCCAGCGGCAACAGTACAGTGATTTTGTTGCTGGGCTTTTTGACGAAAAAAAGAAAAAAAGGTTATTTACCAAACTGGTAACGTTCTTTCGATGGGATGTTCCTTCGACATATTACACATCTAGGACATGTAATATCCACAGCTGTGCACTTCGGAAACTTTTCAGCAGAGGGCGTCTTGCGTTGAGCCAATGTCCCTCGAGGGCCTCCATCGAGGGTTGACATCACCGGATGTTATATATATATATATAAGACGCACGGCGCCCGTTGCCTCAGTTTAATTTTTTTCCCCAGAACGTGTGGCACCAGTCTCCTGCCAGTATAACTGCCTACAGCCTTGAAGAAAGAGAAGCTGCAATCAGAGGAAATTCTCCAGAGGGGCAGGCTGGGAGGGCGATGTGGAATACATAGGAGGAACACCCCATCGAAAGAATGTTACCAGTTTGGTAAGTAACTTGTTCTTCGAAGGGATTGTGTCCTCCGACATATTCCACATCTATGACAGACTCCCAAAGCGGTACCAGACTATGGAGGAGGGAAAGAATTTAGAATGTGAATTTAGATTACCCAATCAAATGGCCAAAGAGAGGACCGCCTTACCAAAGGCCAAATCCTGCCCATGGATGGAATCCAGGGAATAGTGTTTAACAAAAGTATGGAATGAAGCCCATGTGGCTGCTTCACAAATATTCCAAATAGGAACACCCCTTTGTAAGAGCAGTGGAGTCTGCCACACCCCTAGTGGAGTGAGCCCATAAGCCTACCGGAGGGTCCTTCCCCGCCAAACGCTAGCACTCAGTGATAGTTAGGATAATCCATCTGGACAAGGTCTGTTTGGAAACAGCCTGACTCAAGCGGTGTCCAGCATAACCAACAAAGGGCCGATTGTCCTCTCTGACCCGGGACATCCGTGAAAGATAAAAGCTCAAGGCTCTCCTAGGATCCAACCTATGAAGCCTCTCCTCTTCCTTACCAGGATGTGAAGGAGGATAAAATGCAGGAAGAATCACCTTCTGGCTCAAATGAAATTCAGACACAACCTTCGGAAGAAAAGAAGGTCGCACCCGCAGGACAACCCTGTCCTTATGGAAAACAGTAAAAACAGTAAAGGGTAGCTTGGCAGAAAGTGCCTGCAATTCACTCACTCTGCGTGCGGAAGTAACCACAACTAAAAACACAGTTTTAAAAGACAACGGTCTCAGCGGACAAGAGTGTAAGGGCTCAAACAGAGCTCTCATCAGAAACTTTAAAACCAAATTCAAATCCCAACCCAGCACCTGGAAAGGGGACGGTGGAAACACATTAGACAGTCCTTTCAGAAACTGTGAAATCAAAAGGAATCTTAAAGTAAGAAAACACTTCAGACGAGCACTTCCATATGGACAGCGTCGCCAGGTAACCCTTAATGGTACCCTCTTGGAGGCCTTTGGGGGCTAAGGAAAGCAGAAAAGACAACGCCATAGGAAAGGAACATTGGAAAGGATCCACATTCTGACCCCTGCACCAGTCGCAGAACTTCCGCCAACGGTACAGGGATTTTGTTGCAAAAACAGTGCCCCCTTCATCAGATTTCCTTTGTCGGCCCACCATAGAAGATCCCGGGCGACCAAGAGCGGAATCTGAACGGGATCCGACATCTTGCCAGAGAACTGCGACCACTGCATCTTGAGAGCCCACTGCAGGGATCTCACCCGCAGTCTGGCCTCTGGCACCAGAAGAATGCAGGATGCCATGAGGCAGAGCAACCTTAAGAATTCGAAAGCCAACAGACTCTGGGCACTTTGAAACTTGTCCACCATCTGCAGAATGTGATGAGCCCTCACCTGGGGAGGCAAACGCTGGCCCAGGGACGTGTCGAGCACTGCTCCAATGTATTGGAGCTGCTGAGAAGGTGTAAAATGCGATTTCTTTAAATTTAGGGAGAAGCCCAGCTTGTGAAGGGAATGGCAGGTGACGGATAGATGATCCAGGGCTTAATCGGGAGAACGCGCCCTGATCAGCCAATCGTCCAAGTAGGGGTAGACGTGAATCCCCCCTTTCCTGAGGTACGTTGCCACCACCACCATCAGCTTGGTGAAGACCCTCGGGCGGATGTAAATCCGAATGGCAGGACCTGAAAGTGCGAGTCGCCAGCCGCAAACCTCAGGTACTTCCTGTGCTTGGGAGGAATCGGCACATGAAAGTAAGCATCCTTGAGGTCCAGAGACACCAACCAAACCTGAAGTTGAAGGGCCTGGAGGACTTGAGAAAGAGTGACCATCATGAACTTGTCCTTCATGAGAAGCTTGTTCAACCAACGCAAGTCCATGATGGGTCTCAATCCCCTGTCTTTCTTTGGGATAAAAGAAATAAGGAGGAATACCATCCCTTGTTCCTCTCCGCTACAGGCACCAGTTCTATGGCGCCTTTCTCCAGCAGGGATAGGATTTCCTATGCAAGGAGCGGATCCAGACTCTTCAAAGAGAGCTTCCCCGTTGGATTGTCGTGAGGCCGCTGAAGGAATGGAAGGCAGTAGCCGTGGGCTATGATATCCAGAACCCACGCATCTGAAGTAATGGCACACCATTCTCCAAGACGCTGCGCAAGTCTGCCCTCAACCGGCAAACCATGGGACATGCCCTCATGACTGAGCTAGAGCGGCTTCGGCAGTGCCTGAGGGCAAAGGGCAACTGCCTGAGTGGCTTTGGCACCCCGTCCACCACAGGTACCCTTACGGTGGCCCCTTTGACTGGCAGCTCATGACCTCTCGATCTACCAAAAGAGGAGTAGAAACGAAAGGGACCTCCCCTTCATTGCTGTCCCTTAGGACGAAAAGGCAGAGGTTGACGTACTGCAGCGCTCAAAGACTTCGCTGCAGCTTTGGAGGTCTGCAACCTCTCAAGGCTCTTGTGATCCTTGCTGCCAGATAAATGAATGCCATCAAAGGGCATGTTCAGAAGACTGGCTTGCACATCAGGAGCAAACCCCGACTTCCTCATCCACGCAAACCTGCGTAGGACGGTGCTCGCAGCCATGGACCGGCTGACACGGTCTGCCGTGTCCAAACCCGACTGAAGGGATTCACACATAGCATCCTTGCTGTCACGCACAAAGCTAGGAAGCCATCCCTTTCCTCCCCCTCGGGAATATGCTCAGCCGCTAAGGAAGCGCAGTTCCACAGAGTGCGTGTAAATCTTGCCAAGGCACGTGTGGAGTTGACCGCTTTCAGTGCCATGCTCCCTGAAGAAAACACCTTCCGAGCCCATACGTCAAAGCGCTTGTCGTCCCTATCCGGAGGGATGGTAGGGTACACCTGCTGCCTCAAGGTGAACGTAGCCGCCTGAACCACCAGACTCTCAGGAGTGGGGTGAGCAGACAAATAGCTGTGGTCGCTAACAGATGGGCAGTATTTTTTCGACAAATTCTTATTGACCGCCGGAAGTGATTCCGGGGCCTGCCAAGCCAATGACACCCTTTTTTGCAATGTAAGATGAAAGGGCAATACCGGGTCAGAGGGAGGGGGACCTTGGTCCAAGAGGTCAGTAAGGTCATCCTGAATAAAATCCTCAGGTGGACTGGACCAATCCAGGTATTCAGAGACCCTAGACATGAGCTGCCCGTCAGAAGAGTCTGCATGAGCCCCCGGCTCAGGCCTACCAAACTCAACCTCCGGAGAAGTATCCAGACCACTAGCATCATGGAGGGACTGCCGCAACTCCTCCAATGGACAGTCACCCAACAATCCCAGAGCCTCATCCTGTGAAACAGGATCTTCAACGTCTGACCTTTCCTCCTCTTCAAAAATGTCAGCCAGAGGTCTCGAAAACCCAGCCAAAAGGGACAGAAGAGGGCCTGGGGCCCAATACAGGCCTCTCAGACATATAGGCACCCTTCTAGGGCCGATCTACCTCCTCAGGGAACTCCCCAGACACATCACACCGAAAAAACACTGAGGGCGCCCGTGGCCTCGATGTCGAGACCACACGCCCCCCCCCTCTCCGAGGGCCTCGACCTTCGCCGTGGGAGTCGATGGCAAGACCTTCGACACCGACACCGCTACAGGCGCGGCTGATAAGACGGTAAAGCATTGTCCGAATCCGACTGGCCCGGCGCCGAACAAGTCGACGCCGGCATCAATACCGCCACAGGCTGCAACGGTCTCGCTGGGGGACGAGGAACGAGACCTGGACGCACGTCTATTGCGACTGCTCTTGTCCGCATGGGATCTCAAGGGCTCCCGGTGCGAGTCGTGGCGCGAGCGCGAAGGCATGCGAGCCGCGGATCGAGAGCGCTCTCTGCCGGCTTCGTGAGAAGATGCGACAGGAACTGTGCCTTGTGACTGGAAAATCGCCATCATTTGCTCTTTAAAAACTGCCCACTCCTCCGGAGTAGAGGACATCGTGGGGCAGGCTACCTTATGCGCGGCGCCATCCTCCGAAGAGGCCGGGGAAGGCGACCGGTGCCGGCACTTGCGAGAGCGCCGCGAGGACAAGGAATGGCGGGAACCACTTCAGGACCGAGAACCTCGAGCCTCTGCCCGACGCGAAGAGTCGCCCCTCGAGTCGTCGGTGGAAACCCTAGACTTCGATCCAGACTTACGGGACTTTGAGGGCTCACCTACACAGAGCTTCCCCTTCCTTTCACACAAGGCCTTGGCTGTTAGAGACTGGCATTTGGAGCAGTCGTCGTTGTCGTGCGACTCACCCAGTCACCATAAACAAATATGGTGCGGGTCGGTCAACGACATCTTGGACTTGCAGTCCCGGCAAGTATTGAACCGGGACCTTGGAGTCGGAGGGGTCAAAGAAATAGACAAAGATCGATGAATCCACGAGGCGCACCGAGTTTCACGAAGCTATACACGTTCGCTGTCGGAAAAAAAGGAACTGAGGCAACGGGCGCTGTGCGTCCTATATACAACATCCGATGACGGAGGCCCTCGAGGGACATCGGCTCGACGCCATACGCCCTCTGCTGAAAAGTTTCCGAAGTGCACAGCTGTGGACATTACATGTCAGATGTGGAATACGTCTGAGGACACAATCCCTTCGAAAAACCCCGCCTCCCCCCCCCCCATCACGTCACCTCAACCTTTCAGAAACCATGCGGGAAGGTTGAGAGTGTTGACCTCTGGATGGAGAACCTGTCCTTGCCCTTGCGAGAGAAGATTCTCTCTCTGTGGAAGACGTTATCAGAGGACAGATGGATATTTCCAGAAGGTCTGGGTACCACGTTATCCTGGTACAATCTGGGGCAATTAGGATCACACGGCTTCCAGACCGTTGTGTTCGCCTCCCCTGCTAGGTGAACTGCCGATAGAGAAGATTCCTTCTCGAATTACCCAGTACCCGAATTACCCACTACCAGAGCTGCATTGCCTCTCTGCACAGAGGTAGTGACCCTACGCCTCCTCTCTTTTTGAGGTAATGCATGGCCACTGTGTTATCTGTCATTATCAGGACATGTTTTCCCCGTACAGAGGGCAGGCAGGCCTTCAACGCTTGTCTGATTGCCCTCAGCTCCAAAAGGTTGATGTGTAGTCTGGACTCCGATGGAGACCAACGACAGCTGACTGTCAGACAGTTGGTGTGGGCTCCCCACCCCGTGAGGGAGGCGTCCGTCACTACTGTGATCTCCGGCCATGGTTGCCAAAAGGATTCTCCCTTCAGAATATCTTCCTCGCAGGTCCACCACAGAAGGTCCTGTGAGACTCTGGTTGGAATCTGAAGTCGGTCCGACATCTTTCCTGAGAACTGGGACCATTGTGTTCTAGGAGCCCATTGAAGGGATCTCATTCTCAGACGAGTCTCTGGCACCAGAAAAATACAGTATGCCATGAGGCCGAGCAGCCTCAAGAAATTGAAGGCCGGAAGATTCTGGGCACTCTGAAATTTGGTAACCATCTGAAGAATGTCTTGAGCCCTCTCCTTGGGTGGCGAGCTCTTTCCCAAGGATGTGCTTTGTACAGCTCAGATGTACTGGAGCTGTTGGGAAGGTATCATCTGACTTCTTGAAATTGTGGGAGAAACCCATTCTGAACGGAGTGGCAGGTCACTATGAGATGATCCAGGGCTTGTTCAGGAGACCGTGCCCTGATCAGCCAATCGTCCGGATAGGTGTAGACCTGAATCCCCCTTCTCCTGAGAAGCACTGCCACCACCACCACCATCAGTTTGATGAAGACCCTCGGGGCCGAGGTCAAACCTAATGGCAGGACTCTAAAATGATAGTGCGAACGTCAGGTATTTTCTGTGCTTGTGATGGATTGGCACATTGTCCTTGCTGAGGAACTTGTATAATTATCTCAGGCCCAAGATGGGTCTCAGTCCCCAGTCTTTCTTGGGGAATCAAAAAATATGGGGAATATCAACCTTTGTTCCTCTCCTCTACAGGTACTGGTTCTATAGTACCTTTCTCTAGCAAGGTTAGTATTTCCTGCACAAGGAGCGGATCTGGAATCCTCAAAGAGTGTTTGTTTCCCCGGTGGTTTGGTGTGAGGCTGCCCCCCCCAGCGGTGATTCATGTCACAAGCTCTCAAAAAGGTTTTGAAGCGTTTGCTGCAGCTGCTGATGGCAAGGAAGTTTCAGCTGGAACTGGCATTGCACTATTACCTCATCAACCACGAGGGATTTTCCTTTGGCCTCTGACTGGCCATTCCTCTCGCCTTTCCAAATGAGGAGTATTAGCGATAGGATCGCCCCCTCCATGACTGTCCTGATGAATGAAAAGGCTGAGGTTGCCCAACAGGGGCCCCTAAAGATTTGGCAGCCACCTTTGAGGTCTGCAACCTCTCAAGGCTCTCGTCAGCCTCGTTTCCAAAAAGGTGAGACAAGTCAAATGGCATGTTTAGAAGACTAGCCAGCACATCTGGTGCAAAACTCGACTTCAGGGGGGCGCGAGTTCCTAGTCAGAACCGCTCTCTGCCGGTTTCCGAAGAAGGCACGGACGGAGGCTTACTCTGCCTTTCAAATATTTTCAGCATTTCCAAGCAGAATGCCTCCCACTCTTCAGATGATGAATGTTTAGTGAGGCACTTAACCTTTTCGAGGGTTTCGTCCAACGAGGATGAAGAAGATGGCGACCGATTGTGCCTCCTCCTCAATCGCTTTTTTCGAGGACAAAGAGTGGCGTGAACCAGTATGGGACCGCAATTGTTTTTTGTCTCCTCTACGTCAAGGAGCATGATCTCCCGACTCGACGGTCGAGGAACGATCGGGTTTGGTTGTACGGGGCTTGGGTAATTGCTCTACCTGTAACTTCCCCTTTCATTCTCGCAGAGCTTTCCCCGTCATAGCCTAACAGGCAAGAATGGCGTGGATCCGTGATCGACATTTTCGAGTCACACTCTTTACACTTCTTCAATGCTCGTGCGAGGTGTCGTCGGGGTGGACGACAAAGACATGTTGAGGATTTTGAAGAAATTGCATAGCAAATTACTAGCGAGGCGTGCCGAGTATCTGAAGCAAACACGTTTCCAGAAAAACTGAACTTAGGCCAACGGGCGCCGCGCGTGCTTATCACCCGATGACATCATCCTCGACTGAGGCCTTCGAGGGACATCGACTCAAAGCCATCGACACACGGCACCCTCTGCCGAAAAAGCTTTCCGGAGAAGCCGAAGCTGGACAAGATTATGAAAGATGAGGAATATGTTGGCGGACACAATCCATTCCAACATCTACTTTTATGTTTTGTAATCCAGATTCCAGATTTTTTCGTGCTTCACCCCTCCGGATACTCGAGTGGTGAAGTAGGAAGAAGTCTATAGATTACAAGACATTAAAGCAGATATTTGCATGTACTTGTAACTTAGAGCAAGATGTGTTAATGTACACTATTATAGAGAGATGTGGGTGAAGGCGGCCAAGCCATCGCTATTAGAACGTTCTTCCCATAAGGGATTATTGAATATTTTGAGATGCATCAGTGACAGGGACCCAGTAGGTCATCTACTCTGACTTTATGTCAAATGATGAGCGTAATTTGGTGCTTCAGGGAGTATAAGGGATGATGGCAAGTTTACAGTAGACAGGTACAGCTCAGTACATTTCAATAAGATTTGTTTTTAGGGCTGTGGTCTAACCCATTTCACTAGGAGGGTCACGAGAGAGTGGCAGTATTCGATTTTACTTCTTTTAATACTCATTCCACTGGGAGGGAGCAGGGGGGGGAGGAACAATGGCGTAAGGGAATTTATAGACTGGGCCAAATTCAAGGACATCAGGAACTCTACACACTGGTCTAGGCAAATCTGAAGAGTATTCTTTGAAAAATAATGCCTGCCATCTTGCACTGTAACACAATGCAGAGTGCAAATACTTGCTAGCACAGGAAGTTCTTATATGCAAGACACTAACAGGGCTTGACCTGCCCATTTCTATAACGACGTTGCTATCTGCATTGAAACTGTAGATTTGTAGTGCCCACTTTTGGGCTGCAGTCCCTTCCAACCCCCCACTGGCATTTTCCATAAGGAGGTCTAACTCTGCACGAGGTAGAGGCTGCCTCGGCACTGGTTGCAATACTAAATTTGCCAAGACAATTAGTTCGATCATTTGGATAGGAAGTATTCAGACATATTGAACAGCTGAACTTTCACAGGTGTTTAGGCCCAACAGTTGATGGTCACTAGTTTGAGCGAGGCCTGTGGTCTTACCTCAAATTAGGGAACGATGCAGCAGTCACGGCAGATTGTGCTTCTATGGAATGGACTATGAGAGATTAGTCATAGGGACGGGTTTGGGGGCACTGAAATGTTGAAACATTTGGGCTATATTTAGTCCCAGGATTTATGTTCTGGTTTATTTTGCTGTTTTGTGCTGTATGTAAATTCAAAGCAATGATCACCTCCATGTCTGCAATGAAATCTGAAAACCTTAACTAACAAAAACAGGGAATCTCCATTTCAACACTCTGCATTCAAATTTAAACTTAATTCGAACTGAAGTTGAATAATGATGGGGTGAGGCTAGAGCCTGAATATGGCTAGATTTCCTTGCGTTTCCGCTGATCACCAGTATTGGTTACACCCATCAGCTCTGCACCATGATCCCTGCCCATTATCTCATACAGCGTACAGTTTAGGCATGTTTTGGAGAACAACAGGGGGCAGGAGGGAGATCCATGCGATAGCTAGTGTAATGGCAGAGACTGTCCAATATATATTATCTGCAACTTTCAGGGCGTACAGAGATACGTGAATAGCATTGGTCTCCTTCGGTAGACTGAATACTGAAAGGAGCTTAATGTAGACCTGCAGTGATGTTCTAGTATGGTAGAATGTACAGCAAAAGAGACTATTTGCTCAACTCTTGCAGGTCCAAACGCTCTTCCCCCACAAAGCACCCCCCCCCGGTCAGTGATGCCATACTGGGACGCCTTAGATGCAGTAAATTGATAACAGGGCCATTCAATCATAGAGAGAGGACTTTGTTGATGTAATCAACTATGCTAGGAAGCTTTATCAATTAGCGGACATGTTATGATACCTCGATCATGCTCCCAATAAACTGCCCTGCATATATTGAAGCTTACAGGAACACCTTTAGAGTGCTACCCCCCTCCGTAGAAGTAACAACCAACTGACCCCATGGAACAGACGTAATCTTAATGTCGGACATTTAGTCATCAGTCAGGCAGGCTCTCTAACGATGATCAAAGCAAAAATCCAAAGGCTGCTGCAGGCCCGGTAAGACATGCATTACTTACTGTAATAGCATTTCTGATGATTGTATCCGCTTAGATTCACATGCTGTGCATATGGTCCGACATCCAGTGGCAACTGCAGAGTATTGCATCTTGTCTTTAGGGGACCGAAAGGGGACGTCGGCATAGGCGTGTCTGTAACAATATCCCCATCGTGACGTGTGTAGTACCCAAAAACCCTCACGCGCCGAGGTCCCTCCGATTGTATTTTTTCTGCCATGAGGGAGCCCAAGGCTATAGTGAGTGAGTACATAAAGAGAGAAAGTAGTAAGAAGTCTATGTTCCTTCCACCCCGAGCGGGGCGGTAGGGAGGGCGCATGTGAATCTAAGCAGATACAATCATCAGAAATGCTATTACGGTAAGTAATGCATGTCTTCTGATGCTTGTTAATCTGCTTAGAATCACATGCTGTGCATAGACTAGCAAGCAGTACCTGCAGTTGGAGGTGGGTTGTGAGAAGGAACAGTAGAGAAAAGATGTCTTAGTACTGCTTGTCCCACCTGAAAAAACAGACCGAGAAGGAGTGTCCCGGCAATAGTGTTTTGTAAAGGTGTGTACAGAACTCCAGTTTGCCGCTTTGCAAATGGACTCAAGAGGAACATTTGCAATGAATAATATGGATGCCCCAGTGCCTCGAGTAGAATGTGCTCTAGGCTTGAAGGTCAGTTCTCTCTTCGCAAGAGTCCAACATAGTGTTATGCATTTGACAATCCACCTTGAGATAGCCGACTAAGAGACAGGATCCTCTTCTCTGCCAGCTGGCACTGACGGGCACTGAAAGAAAAAATTGATTTGACTTTCTCAGTGGTTTTGTTCTTTCCAGGTAAAACATGACTGCGCTGCGCACATCTAACGTGTGTAGGCTCCTTTCGGCCATGTTAGTTGGGTTCTGGAAGAAAGTGGGCAGTTCTATTGACTGGTTCACGTGGAACTTGGAAATAAATGTAGGCGCAAATCGCCGGTGAGTCGCAGAACTACCTTATCTCTGGACAGTAACGAAAGGGCCTGTAGTTCACTAACACTTTTAATAGAAGTGATCGCCACTAGGAAGGCTGTCTTATAGGTAAGGTCCTTTAGACTTGTCTTGTGCATAGGCTCAAAGGGGGACCCCATGAGTCTAGTCAGAACCACATTTAAGTCCCATCTGGGAGCTGGGTTAGAAATGGGGGGGGGGTGAATCCTCTTAAACCCTTCGATGAAAATCTTAATAACTGGTATTTTTCACCATGACATCTTTTGTTGTGACGTAGTGTAGGCTGAGAGAGCAGCTAAGTGAACTTTTAGGGAATTAAAAACCAGGCCCGAGTCCAGTAAGTGGGTCAGGTACAATACAATGTGAGTAGGAGAACAGTCAATAGGATAGACGTTCTTGGCATTACACCAGATAAAAGAGTTTCCATTTACTGGAATAGCAATACCGGGTGTTGGGTTTTCTCGCTTCCCAGACTATGTCCATACATCTCTGAAGGAGTTGAAGGTGTCCGAACTCTCTGACCTCAGGAGCCAGGCCGCTAAATTCAGAGTTTGCGGGCATGGGTGCAGTGTCTCTCCCCTGTCCTGAGACAACATGTTGTACGGGCAGGGCAGTTTGATCGGAGGGGAGAGGGACATCACCATCAGATGAGAGAACCAGGGTTGGCAGGCCCACATGGGGGCCACCAATATCATAGTGACTGGTTCCTGGTGCATCCTGAGCACAATCTTGTTGAGTAAGGGAGTCGGGGGGTGGGGGTGGGCAATAAACAAATTTCCCTGACCAGGTTATCCAGAGACTGTTCCCCTTGGAGCGGTTCTGTGGGTACCTGAGGCATAATCTTGCCATTGAGCGTCCTCCAGAGTTGCGAACCAGTCGATCTCTGGGAAACCCCATTCTGCGAAAACATTGGAGACTGTTTTCATGTAGTCGCCATTTGTACTCAACGGGCAGTGGAAAATCTCTGCTGAGCATGTCTGTCAGAAGACAGAGTTCCCCTGGAACGTGTTGGGACAACAGGAACATCCCATCTTTGAGAGCCCATATCCAAATGTTTTGGGACAGCTTGGATAGCCCTGTAGAGTGTGTGCCCCCTTATTTGTTCAGGTAGTACACGGCTGTGGTGCTGTCTGTCAAGATCAGGACTGTCTTCCCCTATAACTGTCTGAAAGGCTTTCAGTGCTTTGAATACCGCTAATAGCTCCAACAGATTTATGTGGTTGGACGCTACTTGTGGGGACAACACGCCGTGCGGTGTCTGCTGAAGCAGATGAGCCCCCCCACCCTGTGAGTGATGCGTCGGTCGCGAGTGTGGCTTCTACTGCAGGGGTGAAGGTCTTCCCCCTTCAAGAGGTTTTCCCTCGACCACCACTGCAGAGAGAGAACGAGGGCTGGCGAGACAACTACCAGATCTTCCCATTGTCGGCTGGCCTGACACCACTGGCTGTGGAGCCACTCTTGCATGGGACGCATGCGCAGACTCGTGTGAGGTACTAAGTAAATTTAGGACGCCATCATCCCTAACAGTCGCATGGCTTTGTGTACCGTCACTGCCCGACTGGCTACATATTGAGGGATCGGAAACAGAATATTTTTGAACGCTCTCGTTGGAGGGAAAGACGAGGCCATCTTTCGTCCGAATTAGAGCCCCTAGAAACTGTTTGACTTGACTGGGGTCTAGGCATGATTTCTTCTCGTTGATGGAGAAACCCAGATTGAATAAGAGGTCTATTGTCTTCTGAGTGTTCAACAGGAATAAGCCAGTCGTCGAGGTAAGGGTAAAACAGGACGGATAGTCTGAGCAGGTGTGCTGCCGCTGCTGCCAGTACCTTTGTAAACACCCTTGGTGCTGAGGCAATGCTGAAGAGGAGCAACTTGAACTAATAGTGCTTGTCCTCCATCATGAACCTTAGGTATTTTCTGTGCGCTGGCAACATTGAAATATGAAAGAATGATTCTTTCATGTCCAGTGTTGCCATGTAATCCCCCTGTTTCAACAGCGGGATTACTTCTTGTAAAGTGACCATACGAAACTTTTGAGGTTTGACAAACTCGTTCGCTAGGCGCAAGTCTAGCATAGGGCGCATGGTGAGATCCTTTTTGGGTACAAGGAAGTACACTGAATAAATACCCTTGTTTACCTGTAGAACAGGGACGGCCTTTCCTAGAAGGGCCTGCACCTCTTGCAGTAGGATTTGCAGGTGGTCCAGCGTCGGGAGTCTTAATCTTGGCGGTCTGAATTGGGGTGGTCGGGCAAATTCTATACAGTACCCGTGGGTGACCGTCTTTAGTACCCACTAGTCTGTTCTCCCCTCCCATGCGATAAGGAAAGGTTATACGCTCCCCGACCGGGGTTGCATGGGAGTGGACCTGGATCTGCAGATCATTTCTGACTAGACGACGGGGCGCTTCTGGGGTTGGAACCTCGTCCTCTACCTTTCCCATGCCGCTGTCCTCTGGGTGGATAGGTGGCGGAGGGGTTAGACCCATGTCCCGAATTCCAGTTGTTTCCTGCATTATACTGGGTCTGGGAAAAACGAGATTGCACACGAAAGGACCGGCGGGAGCCGCTTCCTCTCCGAGGAGAAGGTTTCTGGGTAATCTGTTGAAGGGACTCCAGTGTCTCATGCTCTTTCTTGGCTATCCTCAGTGATGCTCGGGTCTCTGGCTTGAAACCGGAATTCCTCAGCCATGCATATCTCTTGAGCAAGGTACCTTGTGCCAGGGTTCTCCCCGCCGTCTCGGCAGCATCCAGAGTGTTTTTGAGCACATTCTGGTTCACCTGATTGCCTTCGGACACAATGGCGAGCAACTTGGTCCTTGCAGGTTCTGGCACTTCCTGGAGGCCTTCTTGTAGGTTTAGTTTAGTTTGTTTATTTGTAGTGCGCGGACGAACCCTTGGGTAACTGGGCGCAATAATTTAGGAGCAGCAATGTTACAGATAGTTGCACATACAGTCATGGTTATAGTGTGAAACAGTACAATTGGAATCTGCGAGACCTGGTTACACAGTGGTCTATTGCAGGACATATGAAAGGTGAAAAAATACAGGGAAACATATGACAGATTTAAACAGGATACAAGGAGACATATGACAGAGACCTATAAACAGTGTAAAAGAGCTCAGACACATGATTTAGCTAAGTGCAGTTGACTATCTATTGTTGATTAGCGAAGAGTTCTTTTACTTTGGCTCGGAATGACCAGAACAAGGTCTCAGCTCTGATTGTCATGGAGAAGGCATTCCAGGTTTTGGCTGCAAGTACCGGGAAGCTAGTTCCGCACGCTGTTTTCAAGTTGAATCTAGGGATGATGAGTTGGTGGAGATATGGGGATCTGGTAGGTCTGGTGGAGTTCCGTCTCTAAATTTGTCAGAGAGGTATCATGGAGCTATCAGGTAGAGGCATTTATGTGTGATAACCAGTGCTCAGAGTTTGATTCTCTCACGGATGGGCAGCCAATGGGCTTCTTTTCTCGCCGTGGAAATGTAGGCTTTGCGTGGGAGATTCAGTGCACATCTGAGTGCGTTATTCTGTAGAATTTGCAGTCGGTTCAGAATGTGGTTAGTGGATCCAAAGAATAGAGGGTTACAATAGTCCAGTTTGGACAGAATTACGGCTCTGGTTAATGTAAGGCAACTGTTAGTAGACAGGAATGGTTTGCAAGCATTGAGTTTGTTTGTATAAACTGTGGAGGAGATTGTGGCGTTGATTTGTTTTTTTAGTGAGAGGGTAGAGTCAAGATACACACCAAGTGTTTTGACTTCTTTCGAGACTTTTATAAAGGATACCATCAATGACAAAGGATTGGTATCTGGGGTCAAGTTTATTGAGACGGGCAAGTGAGACGACTATCAGTAGTTCTGTCTTGTCGTCGTTTAAGCAGAGGCTATGGGTGGCCATCCATGCTTGGATTTCGAAGTAAATCTCATTTAGCTTTGCAACATCCTCATCATATCGACCCGAGAGTGCAGTAAGGATCTGGGTGTCATTGGCCTAATTAGTATATGTGACTCCCAGGTCGTCAAGGCAGTCGAATAGGAGCTTGGTGAAGATGTTATAAAGTGTAGGCGAGATGCAGGACCCTTGAGGTACTCCACATTGGATCAGGGCAGGGTCGCGGCTGCGCCGCCTGAGGGGGCGAAGAGCCTGGTTGTTCTGTCTGATAGGAAGGATTGGATCCAATTGGAGGCATTCTGGGAGAAAGCGGCAGCTGAGAAGAGGTGTTTGGTGAGTAGTTGGTAGTCAACTAGGCGAAGGCTGCAGACAGGTCTAGCAAGAGCAGGATTGCCAGATTGCCCTCGTCTTTGGCTTCATCCATTTGGATTTTTAAGTCCAGGAGAGCGGTTTCAGTACCATGCCAGTGTCTGAAACCAGATTGTCCTAGGCCTAGTTGGTTGTCTTCCAAATGTTGTTGAATTTGAAGGTAGTCTACTCTATCTATTATCTTTAACAGAAACGATACAGTAGTGATGGGTCTGTAGTTAGTGGGCCTATTGGGGTCAAGGTTGGGCTTTTTGAGGCAAGGTAGGACTCGGGCTTCTTTGAGGTTGTGAGGGACTTCCGAATTTTTGAAGGAGGAGTTGATAAGTGTGGTGATAAATGGGGCTAATTCTTTGGCGCCTTCCTTGACAACAGAGGCCAGGCATAGGTCACCTAGGCAGTTGGATGGTTTTAAGCTGGCAATTATCTTAATGCCTTCGTTCTCTGTGACTGGGGAAAAGTGGAAGAGAGGGCAATGGGGTGCTGTGAGTTGGAGCTAAGGTCTTTAGCTGCGATATTCGCTTTTTTGGAATCTATTTTTGCTTGCAGTAGGGCTATTTTATTTGAGAGTGCAAGCTGTATGTTACTGCACCAGGTTTTGTACTTGATGCAGTTATCAGTAGGGGACACTGGAGATTCTAGTTCTCTTAGGATAGAGAATAATTCTTTAGGGCCGGAATTGGCATTATGGATTCTTGTATTGAAGGTTTCTTTTTTGGCATTTGTGATAGCGGCTTTGTATGAGGCTGCTGTTGATGTGAATTTATCTTTAGTAGCCGGTGAGGTGGCTTTCCGCTAACTGGATTCCGCTGATCTTTTGAGAGCGCAGTGTGCTTTGAGTTCTGCGGTGAACCATTTGTTCACATGGATGGCCGGCTTAATCTTTTAGTTTAGTGGCGCTATCTGGTTCAAGGCTAGTTCAATAGTGTCATTGGAAGGTTTAACTAAGGACACAGGATTGGTGTTGGTTGTGGTGAGAACAGGAGCTGTGATTGGGTGCACTAGGGGCCTGAGGTTCTCCATGGTGATGTTGCGTTTGTTTCTGGCTAGTGAGTGTAGTGGATTGGAGGGTGGCAGGCTTTTTTGTGTGGATGTGGGGATAGTGAAGTTGATAAGATAGTGGTCTGTCCTTGCACAGGGAGTGATGTCATTCAGAGAGATGTTACAGTTGACTTCTGCCAACCAGTCAAGCATTCTGCCTTTGATATGAGTAGGCATGTTAATGTGTTGTATCAGACCTAATTGAGAAATAGTGTCATTGATCAATGAAGCAGTAGTGTCATTAGAGTCTGTGGCCAAGGTTGAAGTCACCCAATAATATAATTTGGGATCCAGGTTTTGTATTGGATGTCAATAGGTGAGAGATGTCCTCCTCAAAAGGAGGCAATTGCACCCGGTGATCTGTACACAAGATGAGCGAGTATAGTTTTGGAAGTGGACAATGGGATTTTGAAGGAGAGGAGTTCTGTGGATGGGAAGTCAGGGTTGATGACTTTTCGGCTGTTCAGATTGGTCTTCGAGATGACCGCTACCCAACCACCTATTCCAGGAGTTCAGTCTGTTCTGATGTTATGTTATGTGATTGCTTATTACGCACTGGTAGCCCGCAGGCATGATGGAATAATTCTCTGGGATGGCTATAGACATAGATGGTCCTGCAGCAGCATGTAACCATGTTTCAGTTACTGCCAGGAAGTCTATATTGTTGGTTGATATAACATCTGCGATATCCAGAGCATGGGGTACTAAGGATAGTGCGTTGATAAGTGCACCTTTGATTGTAGTGGCAGCTGCATAGTCCTGCAGAGGGTCACAGTGTGGAGGTATGCTCGGGTTATTAGTATCGACTGAGCAGGGTGTAGGTGGAGCAAGCATTGGCGATTTAAGGTCCATGAGATGTCCTATTGTGTTTCTTATGGGCGTATGCTTGTGACTAGTGCGAGACCTTAGTCTAGCATTTCTTTGAGGCAAAGGACAAGGGAGGTCCAGACGGTTGATGTTGGTCGAATTTAGTCGGGATCCAAGTGTGGAATTTCTCAGGTAAGTAGGGCATGTGATAAGGGGGATGGGGGTGTAGCAAATTTGGAAATACATTCTAGGAGGGGATAGGATGGGTTGTTGGGACAGCAAGGCTCTAGGGGGCAGTGTCTTTCCCCAATAGTTAGGTGGGAGATTAGATGGTGATATATTATGGAATAAGGGGAAGGTGGAGGCCATGGTGAGTGTCACTCTACCTAGTGAGGTCATGTTGTATATTGGTTAGAGTGTGGCGGTGTATGTAAGCTCAGGTACTGTTAGGTAGCAATAGTCGAAATAAGCAGTAGGCAATGAGGGCACGCTAAATTCGAAATAGGCACCAGGTCATGAGAACAGGCTAAATTCGAAATAAGCAGTACGCAATGAAGGCAGGCTAAATTCGAAATAAGCAGTAGGCAATGAAGGCAGGCTAAATTCGAAATAAGCAGTAGGCACTGAAGGCAGGCTAAATTAGAAATAGGCACCAGGTCACGAGAACAGGCTAAATTTGAAATAAGCAGTAGGCAATGAAGGCAGGATAATTTTGAAATAAGCAGTAGGCAATGAAGGCAGGCTAAATTTGAAATAAGCAGTAAGCAATAAGGGTGGGATAATGCTGGATGTGCAAAGCATGGATATGAATGGTTTAAACGGGGTGAATCAATCGGCTATAGTGGTAGGCCGCGTTAGGAACATAGGTTACCAAAGAGTAACGAGTTTGTAGGTGGTGTGCGGCTAGAGCCTGACTCTAATAGCAAGTTCCATGGGGTAGTGGGGGGGGGTGCTGCGCTGTGTCTTAGAGGGGGCAGACGCTTACTTTAGGCATCAGGGCGATGTGGTAGGACAGAGTATCAGGTCTCCAGGCTCCTCAGGCACGGACAGGTTCCACTGGACGTCCGCATAGCTGGACAATAGCGTGGTGTTATTGGCTATATTGGTGATAAACATAGCAGCCGTTGTTATTCTTTTCCCCAGTGCATAAAGTCTCTTGGATTCCTTATCGGGTGGTGCCTCTCCTGTAGACAGTGGAACACCAGCCCGTTTTCTAGTGGTGGTAACCACTACCGAATCCAGAATGGCATGACCCTTGATATATACACACAAAAGTCTTGTATCTTCACAGCGTAATGGGGGGCGGAGGGGCTCTCCCTACCCTTGACCTTTCGTTGGTTTCTCAATGGTTCTCTCAATGCCAGGAAAAGCGTTGCTTCTCCTAGTATTTGATATTTCACAACGCTAGGAGAACACTTCCCTCCTCTTGGTTCATTCCTCAATGGGGTTTATCTCCCTTCCCCTGGCCTTTCTCAAAGTTCTCTTCAGGATCTCCAGTGTTCACTCTACCTGGTTCACTGCCCCGGCAGGTACTGCAACTGCGAGGATGATGATCCTGGAGCCAATTAGTCATTGGTTGTGGATCCCAGACCCTTAGCAGTTCCTCAGGAGTTATACCCTGTTCACTATCCTGCCAGGTATTCCCAGTTGTCGTGTCCCAGACCCTCTGTATTAAGTTTCTTTCTTTGTCTCGGGTCCCAGACCCCTTATTGTATTGGTTTCTTTCTCTCCTTCAGGTCCCAGACCCCTATGGCATAGGCTTCTCTACCGGGTACCAGACACTTTTTGTTTTGGTTTCTTTGGATCATTTGGGTTCCCAGACCCCTTTGTCAAAGGTTTTGCTGTCTTTTGGAGGCCCCATCAACCGTCCCTTTCTCTACACCCTCATATGGGTGCTTACCGGTGTTGCTCGGTTGCGTAAAGGCTTCGGTTCCCCTCTCCGGATTCTTCCATGGACTGCAATGGTTCCCAGAGGTCTCCTCCGTTCATTACAGGGACTGCAGCTATTCCCTGCTGTTCGGCTGCGCAGCGCAGGCGGTTCCTTCGCTCCAGCCTTCCATTAGACTGCTTGCCCCGCCTCCTGCTCCAACCTTTCCACAACTGACCTTCGGGGAATGTAATTGCAGGCGGGTATCTTTCTCGTCCTCTGCTGTTTTTTCATTCGCACAGGGTTCAGATCTCCCGGTTCCTCCAGGGATGCCCCTCTCTCATTTGAATGCCCTCTTCGGTTTTAATGGTAGCTCGCCCCATAGAAATCCTATAACTGGACCATTCAGTAGAGGTGCTCTTTTTGCTTCAGCACTTCTACCTAGTCCCCAACACTGATGTTGAATTCTCCCAGTGAGTCAGTTAGTCTCTTCCTCGTCTCAGTACATAAGGATAAATCCCTTGAAGAGTCCACACTTCCTCGTCTCAGTACTTCCTACCTGACTAGTATGTCAAAAGGTACATGGGTACACTAGGGAAGGTACTGGTGGAAAGTGGGGTGGATGGTGTGTCGGGGTTAGGTGGACTATGGGGCTACCAAGAAAAAGATTGATTTTAAGAGGAGGATGAAAGAAATCCTTTGGTGTAGTAAAGCGGTTAATATTTTCTGAGAAACTGAACACAGGTATAGTTATTCAGTGTGTATTAATTTAATGAAAGTGCCATAATAGAGAACTAGAACTATAAACAAGTGACTTCCTTTATACTAGTGCATCTCCATCAATAATTCATCTTTAACATGATAGGAAAACATTTACAATGGCAAAGTATTCTCTAAGGAAAAGACCAATCAAAACTTACGACAATGGGTCATTCGGGTTTTTCTGCTGAAGCTTTTTTCCAAGCCCGAAACCAAAGAAGCACACTGCAAACATTGGTGTTACTCCAATTATAGGTGCTGCCATACCTTTATACAAACCTCGCACTCCCTGCAAACCACACCGGGGGAGAAAAAAAAAAGGTTTACTTTAACAGCATTTGTTTTCCATGCATTTCAGCTGCAATGGTCACAAGGTCTACACAGGTAGTGAGGGTACAACGAATATTTTTATCACTTCAGTTTGAGAGCCCTTCCACATCAAACAGGAAGAAAGATCAAGCGCTGCTTTAAGCCAAAGCTCACAGCTATGCAAATGGTTTGATAGGTTTGTTGTACAGCTTGCCATGGGAGAGGGCTTTAAATACCAAAAAAAGTGCCCAATGTTTTCTGGTGTAGTTTTTCCAAGCGCACAAGTGATTGTGGGCATGGATGTGCTAAATGCCAAGTACAGGATGCAAAACTGAAAGAAAAGAGGATGGCATTGTACAATTTATAAATTAGAAAACAAATCATTTTACATACTTTTCAAATATCGAAATATAAGTACAATTCTAGGTCAAGACTGGAGGGGAGCCATATGCCCTGCTTTATTCAATCCAGTCTTAAACACAACTCAAGCAGTGAAATTTAAAACTGCATTTTAGCATAGTTTATGCCAAACCTTCAATAAAACCAACCCTTAAAACAATACTGGTCTACTCTAGCCCACTCGTTAAAGAGCACCTAACCCTATGCACCAATCAGAACATCCGAAAGCCTTTAACAGATATGCTCATCTAATTCTCCCACATCTTTGCTGCTCTAGCAGAAGTACCACTTTTACGGTCAGTGGCAGAGGCGTGGGGGACAGAAAAACGTGCAGTGCAGTTCAATTTCCCAACTGGACTACACACTCGGAGCGCTCCTGTTGAGTGGGCTCCAGTCCAAGATTTGTTTTTGCAAAACAGGGATTACTTGAGACCACTGCCCCGATCACCTCACTGTGCACTCGCGAGTAGCTGCCTCACAACATGCTCCCTGAAGCGAAACACCACAAGGGACGCTCAGCGCCTCTCAGTCTCCCCATAGCGCATCAAGTAGAGATGGTCTGTGACGCTTGTGTATGGGAATTAAACGTTTCTGCTTCCAGCCTGGAGCATTAAACAAGACGTGTGGTGGTGCATCTCAAAACTGAGGAGAAAAAATGAAAAATAAAATAAAAATAAAAAAGGAAGAAAGAAACAGAATATTTAGGTTTGTAGTTGTGATCCATTAATAAGTCCTCCCTTGGAGAAAAGCGCGCGGGGCCATACATTTGGAGAAATCGTCCCAGGTGCTGCATTGCTTTGTGGCTCTCTGGAGAACATAGCATGTTCCACGTGCTGCTAGAAAAGCAGGCTGTTGAGCATGGCTGTGGAAAATGTGGGATATTCAACCTACTGTGGTCTGGAGAAGACGCCCATGCAGAACATAACATATCCCTGTCCGCTAAACTACTAGGTTCTCCCATAGAGGAAGAACATCAAAGATGCTGTGGCAAAACAATGGTGCCAATCCACTCAGGCTGGACGACAAGGACGCACGCTAAGTCTTGCGCTACAGCATCAAGCCAGGAAAGCTCAGGCCAAATGCAATAACCCAGCCCACCAGAGGTCAAATACTGAGACGATACCGCCAAGCGCAGGTAGTGGGCCAGAGTTTGCAGATGCCAGAATGTTGCATGCACTTCGATTGCTCAGGGAAGCCTTCTGCATGCAGAAGGGACAGTCTCCCAACACATGACCCTCTCACCCAGCGGTAGCGCGCACACAGGCAGCACTTATGTGCGCTATTTGAAGCGAGTGATTGGACATCATGAGTCTCTCAACCTGTGGCAGCAGGGATCTGCAGGCCCCAGGAAGAGGAGCGTCCCCCGAATCCGCCCCTCCCCCATCTCCAGTTTTATAGGCAAGGGATGCTAGAAGGGACGTTTGTTCCAGAACAGCCGCTACGTCCGCGATCTTCAGTTGGGACGTCATCTCCCAGGGCAGCGTAGTACCCTAACTCTAGACTCTGAAATCCCTCAAAAAGGAAGTAAGGTGACAGATGTGTGCAGATTGTACAACGCTGGAGATTGCGGGCAAGGTGTCGGCAACTCCCCAGCTGGACTACAATACAATTACCTTTTTTTAGGCAAGCCACCTTTTGGTTGGTAGTTCTACTGACCCTGCACAAAATGCCTGCGTTAGCTACTTCCCCAGCAATATAGGTGTCCCTACTCCAAATCATAGAGGCCAGCTAAAAGTTTCAAAACTCTTCAGCAGTCAGGGAGAATGATGAGAGCCGAGCAGGCTGGAATGTGTTATTGGGAAAGTCCGCACCCCACTACCCAGTTCACTCATTTCGTACACTTAAGAAGACGGCAAAGATGCATGCCAATAAATGCCCACCTCTTACCCTGGGTGATAGTTTTAAAACCTGCATTAGTTGGCCTTCTTACTAATTATTTTCGACCACCATTGTTGAAAAATGTCCACTATGTTAAGTGAGCACAATAGTACACACCAACATTATAAAAAGGTGGCAACACCGCTACCAGTCTGCAGTCCGTCAGTGTTGCACTGGAAAGTGCATACAATACACTTCTGGTAGGTTAGGCAAACAAAAGTAATAAAAAAGGGGCTGTGAGGAAAGAAAAAGAAGAACAAAAAAAACAAAAAAGAAAAAGAAAAACCACACCAGGCGCCCCCACAACTCCGGTTGGGCTTCAAATTATACCTCCAATATGCTTGGTGCCCGTTTGAAGAAGATGTGAAGGTTGAAAGAAAACAATCGTGCCTAAAACAAAAAAAGCATTAGCAATCACAGCCTAATGAGGATAGCACTAATCAAGTAAGCTGTTCCAGCTCACAACAAGATATCCTAATCTCAATAAATTGGTAAATGGATGAGCAAGTGAGTGAACGAGTGAGAAAGTGCAAAGAAAGGCAGGAGCCAATAATAAAGGATGAGATTTTCAGCTTGCACCTTTTTCAGGCAAAGACATAAGTTGCAGCAGCTTGCTCAGTTTTGCTGCATTTGTTAAAAAGATTAAGTAATACTAATGTAAGAGAAGTGAAACTTTAAAATTGACCATGGATAATACATAAAGGATTCAAGGCAACGCTGCAAAGGCGATTTATCAGCTTGAAAGACAAATTCTTCAGGCAATTGGAATATAAAGATATAGGGCCTGAAGACCTTAATGTTTTTTAAAGATTAAGATTACATCTTTGGCCTGGGACCACAGTACAACTCAGTCGACTTGGAAGCATGACAAATAATGTAGAATATGTGGCATTCTTCAGCCTCAAATAGAAGGGATGTTTTGTTTAGTATATGTCTTACGCCCAGCCTCACACATAAGTAGCAGGCTGATATTCAGAGAATTCATAACTAAAAATAATGTCCAAATATCCATCATGCACAAAAATAAAAGAGAAAAGAGGTCAACACATTACTCAAAACTCAATCTAAAAATAAAAAACTTATAGGAAAGCCTTTCCAAAAACTGATCAAGAGAGGAAATATTCGTATTCCAGACTACATAGCATTCCAAACATGCAGAGCAAGTGCAGAGAAGGTTTGCTTAAGTTATTTGGCAAAATGTATACAGAATATTTAGCCTTCTTAAATTTGCACTCACTATCGACCCACTGCCCACTAAGATCGGACGTTCAATAGCAAAATAGTTTGGGTTCCTAAAACCAATGCCTTAAAAGCCAACCATAATTTAACTGATTTCAAAAATGAATGGAGAGACTGCATAAATACATTTTAATACAGATAATAAAAGAAAGTAACAATTCTGCATTAATTTGATATGTGGATATGGAAAATTAGTAATCTATTATATTGTTTTTAATTGGGTTTTCCAGTTTATTAAAACTTTAACATAACATTTAATCTACAATACATACAATTCATGCTTGCATATCAATACAATTCATTCTTACAATATTTTTTATTCACAATTTACAAAATTAAAAGTTCAGATGAGAAATATAAAATTCCAAGTTTCTATTTCACGTGAAAACCCCAAATTAGTTCACATACACATTTTACCCTACATAATTATGAATTGCTGTTAAAACATACACCAAGGCAATAGAAAGTGAAGTGGACAGATCACTAATCAGTCTGTCCCAGAACCAATCACTTACCAGGCTCTCCTCATTTGATAAAAAAAATTAAATTTCCTCAGTTTAAATGTCTCTGGATAGCCAGCTAACTAATGCTTTAAAATCTCTGGGTTTACGCAGCTTTTGCAAACAATTCTAAGTTACTCATCGTAGTAACTAACGTACTCTTAGTTCATAGTCCCCTTCCAAGGGATGGGAGACGGAACTTTTTTCACCCGAAAAAACCTTCTTCCCCTTTAAATTTAGTGGCGCGCAGGGGTGCAGCCCCAGGAGCATGCGCTGCCCTGACTGCGCCCTCCGGCGCCACTCCTCAGTCCCCATTGACACGTCGACAATAGATTCAACATTGCCTAATGACACCAGTATTGAGGATGGTGGGACGTATGGAGGAACGTGGACTATGGACCAAGAGTACGTTAGTCACTACGGTGAGTAACTTATAATTACTCTTACGTCCCGTCCCCTTTCCTCCATACTGCTGCATGGGCGATTACAATTGAATGTAGCCCCAGGGTGGAGAGGAGACCCTCCTTAAGCAAATAGGTTCCTGAGAACCGCCTGTCCGAAAGTCGCATCAGATCTAGAGCCGGCATCCTAACAGTAATGCTTGCAGAAAGCCGAGGGAGTGGCCCAAGTGGCCGCCCTGCTTATGACTTGCCAAGGGACATGGCGCTGGAATGCGATGGCCGTTGCATTGGCCCAGACTGCGTGGGCGTGCATGTTAGCCGGAAATGGCCTGTGCTGCCCCTCGTAAGCTTCTTTGATGTCCAAGAGCATCTAGCGAAATATGGATGACTTTGAGGTCTGATAGCCTGGTCTTGCACCACCAAAGGTGACGAACAGGGCGTCTGACTTCGGAAGCCCTTGGTCCTGTCCAGGTAGAATTTCAGGACACGCCCGTCTGTGCCTTGTCCTTAGGATTGGCAAAAAACATAGGAAGGACAATTTCCTCGTTCAAATGGAAAGCAGACGGCATCTTAGGCAGAATGGCTGGGTGCGTCCGCAGGACTACTTTGTCCCTATGAAAGTTAGTATATGGTTCTGAGGCGATGAGCACCTGGTTCTCGCTGACTCTTCAAGCCGAGATGAGGCCTACCAGTAAGGCCCTCTTGATGCTGACCAGCCTGATGTCCGCAGACTCCATTGGCTGGAACTGTTTGTGCGCCAGGGCGCCCAGGACTATGTTCAGGTCCCACATGGGGTGTGGCCTCCCGATGGGCGGCTAGAGCCTTGCGAGCCCAGTCAAATGTTTCTTGATAATCGGATTGGAGGAGGAGAAGACCCCTCCTTCCGAGTTCTTGTAGGCCCCGATGGCTGCGAGGTAAGAGTGGCAGGTGTCCACCTGCACGCCGGAGTGGGCGAGGCTCGCCAAGGAGGAGAGCATGTCGTCCAAAGTACATGCCAGGGGGCCGATGTCCTTGGAGTCTGCCCAGTGGCAGAACCTGGTCCATTTACTCTTATACTGGGCCCTGGTAGCCTTGCTCCGAGCGCCCTGTATGATCTCCAGATTGGCCTGGGAGAGGCTGAGGTGCCTTAGCGTTACCTGCTCAGGAACCACGCTGTGAGGACTAGTTTCTGTAGCACGGGGTGGATGACCCTGCCACCCTGCTGCGCCAGAAGATGTGCTGGGCTTGTTCGAAGGTGAATGGGCGGCACCTCAGAGACTGAGCAGCTCCAAGAACCATGGCCTGGCCGGCCACCATGGAGCTATCAGGATGATGTTGAGCTGGCGAGACTCCTTGATCTTGCATATCACACTGTGAATCAGCGGAGTGGGCGGGAAGGTGTACGCTGTCATGCCTTTCTACTGAATCCGAAATGCATCGCCCAGGGAGCCGGGGCCCTGTCTCTGCTAAGAGGCGAACTGAGGACACTTCTTGTTGTGCCAGATGGCAAAGAGATCCACCTGGGGAAGACTCCATCTGCTGAAGATCTCCTGAATAACGAGGTTGTTTAGCTGCCACGTGTAATTGTCCGCTCCCAACCTGCTGAGTCTGTCCGCCTCCAGGTTGGATTCCCGCGGAAGGTGGACTGCCATGAGGTAGATGTCGATTTCCAGGGCCCACTCCCACATGCTGATTGCAGTCTGCACAGTGGAGGGGATCTGGTGCCTCCCTGGTTGTAGACATAGTACATGCTGGTCGAGTTGTCCGTCTGGATGAGGGCAACTTTGTCCCTGAGAAGTGGAAGGAATGCTCCGAACGCTAGCCAGATGGCGTTCAGCTCCAACCAATTTATGTGGTATTCCTGCTCCTATCGGGTTCAGGTGCCGTGGACCGAGATATCGTTCAGGGTAGCTCCCCAGACCTCGAGCGAGGAGTCTGTGGTGATGGTCATCCTGCTCAACCGTCTCTTTGATAACCTGGTATCACTGGTCAGGCTCTAGCGTGGCCGATTTCTTTTCTCTCCGACCAACCTTCCCAAGTCCAACTTGGGTCCTTCCTCTCTCCTATCAACCTTCCCTCGTCCGCCTCCTCTACTTCCCTCATCTCTGTCTGTCTGTCGGTCTGCTGTCCAGGAGTGGTGTGCCGCCAACGACCTCTGCCTGAATGCCAGTAAGACTGAGATTCTCCTCATCGGCACACCCACTCCCTCCTTTCCTGTAGCTCTCTGGCCGGCCTCTCTTCGCCTCCTTCCTGTTCCCACCTGTAAGGCTTAAAACCTCAAGGTCATCTTAAACTCTACACTCTCCTCTCCTCACATCTCTAATGTCTCTAAGAAGTCACACTACCAGCTGCACCTCCTCAGAGGTATGCTTCCTTTCCTCTCCTTCCCTCAGAAGCTCACTGTCTCCAGAGCTCTGGTTCTCTCCAGGCTGGACTATTGCAACAGCCTCTTTCTAAATCTGCCTGGCTCTACCCTCCGCCATCTGCAACTTATGCAGAACAGGACTGCGAGACTTGTCCTTGGCCTCAAGCCCAGGGATCGAATCTCTCCAGGACTGAAATCTCTGCACTGGGTGCCAGTGGCTGCGAGGATTAAGTTCAAAAGCCTCTGCATCGCCCACAAGGCCTTCTGGGGCCTAAATTCCTTCAACTCTCTCTTCCTAAATACCTTCCTTCTCAAGCTCTTCGCTCATCTGCCTCAAACTACCTCAGGGTCAGTCGCTTCTCCTAAAGCAACGAGTTGGTGGTAGATCTTCGGCTGGGGCCTCCCTCTGGAATAGCCTCTCAGAAACTTGAGGAGAATCATCTTTGGTTACGGAAGCACCTCAAAACCTCTCTTTGCATCTGCTTTTTCCTCCTCTTTTCCCTTGCCGAACTTCCTGGCTGACACTGAAACTGCACTTGTTACCTGGCCACCCTCTGATCTCGGGCCCAGGTCCCCTCCCCCGCCAGTCGCACTCCATTGCCTTCCTGGCAACCCCCGCACTTGGGGACTGTTTCTGTATCCTCTACAGTCCCACTACCAGCACTTGACACCAGACGTTTGCCCTTACCCCTTCACTTGCCACCTGTTGGCCGTACTTTTACTTTATTGTTATTTATTTATATTTTTCTTATCCCATGTACTGCACTTTCCTCCCCATCTCCCCCCCAGCACTTCTTCCCTTCCCATGCACTTGCGTGATCTAAATGACACTTGGCCTAGTAGGGTCGCTGTTGGTCTTCCCTCTGTTCCCCATCCCTTGCCTCATTGCGCCTTGAAACACTTGTGTATAGGCGCATTATAAATGCCATATCATATCATCATATTGTATCATGGTGACCTGCGGGGTGGGAGGCCGAAAGGCCTTGCCCGTCCGTAGGTTGCAGTCCCTGGACCACCATATGAGGTCCGGGTGGAGAAATGGAGGAATGTTGATCATCTTGGATTGAGAACACCGCTCCTGGTTCCATGAAGCTGCGAAGTGCAACTGAATCCTCCTCAGTCTCAGTCTCGTGTGAGGAACGGCTAACAGGACCACCGCCAAGAGACCCAGGAGATGCTGGTACCACCAGGCCAAGGTCACCTCTCTGCTGAGGAAGCAAGTTGTGGCCCTCCTGACGGCCGCAATCTTGTCCTCAGACGGAAACACCTTCTCTGAGCATGTGTCCCAGGTGAGGACAACGAATGTCAGCGTCTGCGTGGGCTGCAGCTGCGACTTCTTGAGATTGAGTGAAAAGCCCAGATCGTGCAGTGTTTTCATAAGGACATGGGAGGAGTGGTGAACCACTTCCGGAGATGTAGCCCTGACGAGCCAGTCATCGAGGCATGAGTAGTTGTGGAATCCCTGCGCTCTGATTCGGGCAGCCACAGTATTCATGAGTCTGGAGAAGACCCTGGGGGCCGAGTTGAGGCCAAAAGGAAGGACCTTGTATTGGAAATGGTAGCCCATGATCCTGAACCCTAGGAAAGAACAATGGGGCTGCCAAAATCGGGACGTGTAGGTACACGTCCCTCAGATCCAGAAAGCACATCCAGTCTCCCTTGCACAATGTCTCCGCTATAAAAGCTGGCGTAACCATCTGGAATATTTGTAGAGGCAAGGAGAGGTTGAGGATGGAAAGGTCCAGCACAACTCTCTGCCTGGTTCTTTTTCTGAAAGGCTAAAATCCTTCAGTAAAAGCCCAAGCCTCACTGGGAGGCTGGGACATCCTCCACTGTCTGGCTCTCTACGAGCGAGCAGATCTCCACCAGAAGAGTTGCTGTCCCAACTGGAGGGAGGGGAGGGAAGGAGGGCCTGGGTTGGGTAGGCAGTACCCCGTGGTTACTACGGAGAGGATCCAGTGGTCCGTGAAATTCTGGCACCAGAAATGTGCATGGAGAGCAACCCTGCCCCCCACTGGAGACACCTGGACCTGAAGGGGCGTGTCATGCCTACTTTCCCTCAGAGGCTGTTGCGGAGGAGGGGGACTGGAAAAAGCCCTTACCGTCCCCCCCTGTCCTCCCACCACCTTTTTGTTGCTTGCACCGATTTGGAGTCGGCGAGCGGTCCGGCTGCCTGGACCTCTGTTCCTGGAAGCTGCGGAACCCTCCGTACGTACGCCCCTTGTCGGAGCGCTGCTGTGACTGGGTGTACGATTTGGGTGTGGTCTTTGTCAAAATGGATAAAGACGTGGCTGTTTGTGAGCTGTATTTCTATTTGTCCAGCTCCTCGTCCATTGTGGAATGGAATAGGTCATCCCCTTCGAACCGAAGATCTAAAATGGGTTCTTGGACGTCTGGGTTAAATTTCGTTGCACGGAGCCAGGCTGTCCTTCTCAAGTCCTTGGCAATACAAATGGAACGGCCAGGGGTGTCCATATGGGCCACGGTGGACTGAGGTCCTGTGCCACCCGCCTTGAAACGGGGCTGGCTCTGCGTAGGGAGTTCTGAGAGGAAGTCTGCAATTTCCCGCCATAACCTTTAGTTAGCAGCCACCAGCATGGCATCAGCGCTGGCCTGACGAAGATGTAAGGACGCGTTGGAATACAGCTTCTTCCTGTAAGCCTCCAAGATCTTCTCCTTCTTGCCTAGCAGCGTCGCAGAGGAGGAAGCGGAGGGCGACTGAGGTATGGAGTATAGGGATGCCGCAGCGATTACCGAGGAGTGTGGCTGAGGATGGGCCGATAGCAAGAGTGTATCCCCCTCCATATGCCTGTACTTGGCATCCAGGCGTTGATTGACTGGCTGGGCAGAGTGGGGTTTGAGCCAACCGTTTTTGGCCAGGGAGACTACATCGGTCTGCAGTGGAATTCCTGTTTTTTGGCAGAGGGGCGTCGCGCGAGGACTTCAGTAAGGACCCCCTCTGCCGGTTGCGCGACCTCGGGTTAAGGCAGGCCCAGGTACTGCCAGCCCTGCCAGGCGTTCGTGGAAGGCCCTGGCTGATGAGGTTGTGTCAGGGTCCTCCTCATCATCATCCGTGTCCCGAGGGTCAGGAGGGTCCTGCATCGGTGGGGGAGTAGCCGGAGCCGGCGGCTGGGGGACCGGGACCGGAGCCGGAGGCTGTGGAGGAGGCTGGTCCGGAACCACCCGAGGAATCGGCTGGGGGGGCCGGAGGTAAAGGCTGCGCCGGGACCAGAGGTAGAGGCTGCACCGGGGCCGGGGGCGCCGGCGGAGGAGCCTGAGGTGCTGGAAGCATTGGAGGGAGCACGTCCCCGATGGCATCCCTGAGGATAACCCCCATCCGAGGAGGCGTCATGAGCCCGAGGAACATCTCAAAGAACCAGTCTTCATAGTCTACATAACGCAACTCCTGCTTGAAAAGCTTCCGACGCTGCCCTGCCACTGGTGGAGTGTGCCGTCGGCGGACAGGAAGTTGATCGCCTCTGGATTGGTGGCAGTGAGTGGTGCACGTGGCCATCCAGCGTGAAAGGCCTTGCTTTGATATGTACTGTCCTTTCGTGCAACCGGTGAAGGCCACAAAGAGTCTGGAATAAGTACAAAAGTATTTAGTTAATTGCATGTAGAACTTCAGCACCCATGCGAGATCCAAGGAGGTGCGCTCCGCTGTTGAAGAGAGGTTGCTGAAAAAACATAGGGACTACCATTTGCTCCGACAAAGTAATCTCAGACTATCTTAGGGATCAATTTGGGAGTGCGGTATGAGAATATCACGATCCTTTTGAAAAACCATGAATGCCGGCTCTGTTGAGAGGGCTGGAAGTTCACCAATCCGTCTAGCTGACATTATGGCAACTAAAAAAGGCAACCTTCCAAGATAACAATCCTAAATCTTATTTATGGATGGGTGCATATGGTGCCATCATAAGACAAGACAGCACTTGAGATAGCTCTGGGTTTGGTGCCTTTGAGAAAAACCTTGACGGATGGGTCAATGATTAGTGAGGCCCGAGGAGTCCTCTGGTATAGGCTTAGATGGCTGAGAAATGCACTTTGATGGATGATTGAGCTAGTCCGCTCTTGGCCAGCTAACAAGTAGTGCAACACTATGGACACTGTCTGCTGGTCTATTTGTGAAGTAGCACACAATGTGGGTAAGCAGGTCCACTTCTTGGCATAAGTCGGCTCTGATAACATCCCAGCATTTAGTGGACGGTGTCAGGTTTGCCAACCTTCAATGCTCAGGAACTAGGCTTTCAGCGACAGACTTGCTGGGTCGTGATGGAGTATTTTGACGTTCTGTTGGGTTAACAGGTGCTGATGCGAGTGCCTCTTATGACGGGCGTGGAGGGGGGGGCAGATACCAAACCTGGCGTGCCCATGCAGCGCTACGTGAATCATTTCCCATGGTTGCTCCTTCATCCTCCTCAGAACTCGTGCTAACAATGGTGTCAGAGGGAACCTGTAGCGGAACCGCCGGTCCAGGTCAGGAAGAACGTGTCCCCCAGTAACTTTTTCCGGGTCCTGGAGATAGAGTGGGGATATTTCGCATTGCTGCTCATTGCAAATAGATCGATCTTGGTTGGCCCCAACTGTGGAAGATCCGATTGAAGTCTGTCGTCCCAACTCCCATTCGTGGGACGATGAATAATCTCTGCTCAGCTTGTCCACTACGACTATCTTTCCCCTGCAGATGTTCTGCCCTCAATTGAACCTTGTGCTTGAGGGCCCAGGTCCACTGCTTCTGCACCTCCACAGAGAGAATAGCTGATTTTGTGCTTCCCTGCTTGTTACTGTAATGCACAGAAGCTGTATTGTCGGTCTGTACTGTGACTAGATGGCCTGCCAATACCGGCTGATGTGGAAGAGTCCTATGGCGACTATGTGCCCACCAGCCTGAGAGAGAGGCATCCATTCTGAGGAGCAATGTAGAGGTTGGTAACTGAAAAGGCATGTCTTGTGTTACATTTTGCCCCTTGCCCCACCACTGTAGCGGCCTGTGGAAAAGTGGTGTGAGGAGAATGACTTCTTCCCATCAGCCATAGGCTTGCGTCCATTGGTGGTCCAGCGTTTCCTAGATCGGCCTCATCCGTAACCTGCAGTTGGGGATCAGGTATATACAAGGAGGACATCATGCCCAGGAGGGATTTTAACTCGACGTACGATGGTGGAGGCATTGTCGAGAAACCATGAGACCAGCCATTTGCGGATTCTCTTTTCTGCCGATGGTCGCAACTCAGAATCCAACTCTGCCCCAAGGAAGAGAGCGGTTGGAGTAGGTACAGGAGCCGACTTGGCCTCATTGATGGTGAAGCCTAGAGTTTCCACTGTCGATGTTGTCCTTGCAACTCTGCAAGCTTGCCTTTATTAGACAGTCATCTAAATATGCAAACCCCTCCATCCCTATTCACCAGAGATTTGCTGCCACTGGCGCTAGGCATTTCGTAAAAACCCTTGGGACCTACTTCAGGCCGAAAAGGATGCCGCAGAACTGAAAGTGTGCGTTCCATACTGAGAATCTGAGGTACTGCCTGTGCACTGGATGAATGGGAATTTGGAAGTACGAATCTTCCAAATCCAGGGTCGCCAGGAAGTCATTCTTGTTCAACCATGGAAACAAATGTTGAAAAGAAGTCATTCTGAACTTAATGCATCTGATGAATTTGTTTAGGGCACTTGGGTCTAATATTCTGGTGCCACTGACTGTTCTTTTTGATAAGAACCGAGAATAAAACCATTTCTGGCCTTGTAGTGCAGGGTCTACGACTGCTTTTTGCAAACGTTTGTCAACTTCCAGTTTTAGATGCTTCACCAGATGGACCCTTTGAACCTGCAGCGGCAGAGAAGTAGGGTGGCCCACAAATTCTATAGTGTATCCGGTTCAAACAACTTGTAACATTCACTTGTCGGACATTATCTTCAGCCAATGATGTGTTGGTTATTCGCCCTCTCACAGGGGCGCGATGTGGGGGGTGTGCCGGCGCTTTGTCAATTCAGTTTAGATTGGGCCTTCGATTGGACAAACCTACGCCTGCCTCTCTGCGTGGAGTATCTGGTTGATGACTGTTGTAACTGGTTGCCAGCCTGATACGAGGTGGAGGACGACTTTGGGTGTTGCAGGATCTGTTGTAACCTCTGTATCTTGCTGTGGAGGCACGAAAGGGGCAGCGATCCTGGTATTTGTCCTTTAGGGAACGTATTGCTCTAGCTGTGTCTGTATCCGACGTAATGCCCTTTACACGGTCAGTATTTGGGCCTGGACATCAGGCCTGAAATTGGCTGTCTTCACCCAGTCCTGTGAGGACCGTACCATGGCCCATGTGCCTGAAACCAGATTCGGCCACAACATTGGCTGCGTTGATCAGAAGTTGCCTCACCATCAGCTATGATTGCTTTTGCCTCATCCTGGAATTCCGTGGACGAATGTTTAGACTGTTTGGACATCCTTAAGAGCTACCGGTCAAATCTTGCTGGCATTTCCAATGCGCTAGCTTCTCTTACTGTGGCTGAGGACAATACCTTCCTGCCCATGACGTCCAATTTGTTAGTTTATTTATCTGTGGGGGCGGTCAACAGTGAAGGCTTAGCCAGTTTTTTTTCCTGGTCACAACCGTAATCTGGCTTTGGATGTCCCATTAGACAAAGGGCGGGCTGTATCAGGCGCCTTATTCTTCTACCGACGGGAGACTAAGGCGAGAGTAGAAAAGGGGTTTGATAAAATCTTTTCTCCCACTTCCCATATTGTGTTTAAAATTGGGATAGTTGTCACTGTTCTTCTGCGTTAATCCCTGTGCTCGTAGAGCACAGACTTTTTCCTCACAGGCAACCTGGAGATGAACTGGGTCTACAGCCTTAGCTACTATCATGCATATCCAGAGCCCTTGGAGGCAACGGTCTTCTTGGTAATGCCTTTCTTGGCAGAGACATGTCACGTGATGTCGCATGTGGCACAGGAGAACGCTTGTATTTCTGAGGTCTACTGGGTGGTGATCCCCGAGATGATTAATGCGAAGGCGTCATCTGCTGGCGCCAAGGAGATGTGCCTTGTTGTGGTAATCCACAACCCACTCATGTCGGAGATATACTCCTGTATCTCCTTTTCACTGTTCTTGGTGGCGGTGAGACACTTCCCAGTCTCGATGTAGAGGGTACAAATAGCCAAGCTCTTTGTAGTCTCTGAAATTCCCCCATGATCCAGACTGCATTTGCGCTAGGTCAAAGGGATCCGAGACGTTCTCTGTGGTAGGTTGTGAAGGTGCACTGTTCTCATTTGCCGTATATGTGGGTCCATTTGCCACTTCTTCAATATCAACGAATGATGTTTCGCCGTCTCCATCAACAAAGACTCTTTTGCCGTCAATGAAGATTGGAGTATACAGTCTTGCTCAAGGACGAATAAACCATCGCTGTGGATGGCTTGGGTGTCGATGGCACACACTCTTCGTGGACATATGGTATCTCATAGACAGAGTACATCTCGTCAGCGGGTCCATGGACAATGCCCCGAAGATGAGGGCTTAGCGTCAGGTTCCTTACACTTTGAAGACTTTTTCCTTCATGATAATACTAGTTTTTATATAGCGGTAGCCCATCCAAAGGCATCAAAGAAACAGTTGTTGCTATTACCCACCGCGTGGTACTCAATTTATCAACCTCAGAAGGATTAAAGGCTGATTTGGCCCCACCAAGATTTGAACCTGCGTCAGGAGGCTACGCACAGATGTCAGAAAAAAGCACTCAGCTCAGTGTGCTACCTGAACGGCAATGATGGTGGCTCGTCAGGCTTTTAGTGCCCATAGAGGGTATAAGTGAGCCTTTATCACTCTTTCTTGCTCTAAGGTGGTGGGGAGCCTCCCCTTTCTACTGAAGAACATCTTTTTGAAGCTTGCTTCTCAGTACTTTTATGAGATGAGACAGGGGCTTTCTTTGTAGATTTCTCATACGAAAACTTGACATTTGGCTACAAGATGCATCAGGAGCGTCCTAGGTCTGCCTTGTAAAGTTTTTGGAGAGAAGGTCTTGCAGATCTCACAATCCTGAATATGAGGATATAAACAGTAAATACAATGTTCATGAGAAACCCTCATATAAACCACCTTTTCTTGCACCTATTGCAGTCCTTGAACAGGGAAGGCCTCTAGATGAATCCTCCCACTGGTTCTGCCATGGCTCGGAGGTGCTTTCAATCGACGATAAAAGACTAGGTGTGACTTTCCTGAGCCCAGGAAACGCACAAGGGGTAAAACTAACACTTGTTGTGCCAATGCATTGGAAACAGATAACATTTGTAGAGTTCTGGCAAAAATCAACGATGAAAACTCAGAGAAGAAGAGTATTCCTCCCATCATGTAGACTGCAGTGAAAAATGTGAAGATGGCTGCCCCGTCTGGGGTAGAGATTAAACCCTGCCACCTTTTTGGATGGGGTCATAAAGGACCAAAATCAGGTGGTGCGACTACACAAGCGAGTGCCTTTCAGGCATAATGGGCAATCTGTATTGCTTTTTTTTTCAATGGGAAAAAAGCAGATATATTTTAAATTAACCGAGGATTCCCAGTCTGAGGACGGGGAATATTCAAGCATGTGGATCTATACAACTAGACAGACACCCAACTCAGCTTCAAAATAACTATAGACAGCAAATCCCCCCTCCACTCCCTGCCCCACCCAAAGCTTGGGAACTCAAGCAGATGTATCAGTTATAGAAAATCTGGGAATAATCATTGACAATGGTCTCACCTTGGAACCATAATCACGCAATATCAAAAAATAAATTCTACCTCCAGCGATTAATAAGGATCCTCCACCTACCTCAATTATGCACACAGCGCCCTCACAATCAGCCCATTAGTATTATCTAGGATACACTATTCAAGTAGTCTACCTAGGAATGCCCGAACGCCTCACCAAAAAATTATAACAGGGTTCAAAATTGAAGGGAGCTGGGAGCTATTTAGCTCCTGCTTCTAGCATAGTAGAGATGGTTAGCTTGAAACCAACAGCTATCATGAGCTACTTTTGGCTCCTAGCGCCAACTGGTGCCTTCCAAACATGTAAATGCGACATTCACTTGGAGTATTTGAATGAAGAAGAATTAGAACACATCTGAACACAATGGTCGATCCAAAAGGGACAAAAAGTGAAAGGAGCATCACTGGTAGCTGGTTCCCCTGTTGTAGCTCCTGCCTACTGTGTGATGCCCAACACACAGGAGCTGGTTTTAGCTCCCGCTCATCCACTCAATTTCGAACCAGATAACGCATTCAAAATACTGCAGCAAGAATACTCCAGAGACTAAATAGAAGCAACCTCATCACACCAACCCTAAGAAGTCTAGACTGGCTACCAGTAAAGAAACATCAACTTCAAAGCCCCAATACATAGACCATAAATCATTACACGGACAATGAGCCCAATTCAACACTGCAAAAATTACCTGATACCAACCGAGAGAGACTTCAGATCTAGCATCTGAATAAAAATAAGACTACGAGAAAAAATTCAGAGGAACCACCTTCTCCCATCCGATAACCAAACTATGGAACTTGATCCTGATGCAACTACTAAAAACCTGGCTAATCAAATCACTGAAACATAGACTAACTATTCAACAACCACCCTCAAGAGCAGACCGCCCAACCCCGTACAATGCCTGCTGTTACGAAACATAAGCCGCAAGCAAGCAAACCAAGGGATAGCGAATGAAAATCAATAACTTAGCTACAAATTCATCTTGCTTCCTGTTCTGTGCCTCATGTACGTTTATAATTGTGACCATTAATACAAGTTTTATTTTATATTATATTGATTTTTAACTGTTAACTTGTTCACTTTTGGTGCTATTCCGTGCTTCTTCCCCTTTTGTCGGGTGATTTAAAGCAGCGTGTTACTTAATAACATGCTGGACGTTCTAACCGAACTACATTACCCAGACTTCCTGTAGTCGTTTACCCTTTGTATTTGTTGTGCAGGCGCGACTGCACCGGGCGCATCTAAGCCGGTTAGTGCCGGTTTCTGTCCTGTGTGTGTACGTGCCACTGATGCAGAGGGTCTCTGACTTCCTATGCTGCAAGAATCCCTCTGATATTTGCTTTGTCGGCGCCTGGTGACCACTTCACGCTCCGATTTAATCTTGCACATACAGAGTAAGCAGAAAGCCAGACTAAGCACAAGACCATGATGATTTCTATATGGCCTCCCCGCTCGAGCTCTCCAGTCATCCCTCGTCGCACTCGCACAATACCATCTGATTCAAGAGATATAAAAAAAAACTTCGGCCATCGTCGTAAACGCACGACTATGACCGATTCCTCTGATCGCTCTCATATTCCTTGCCCAATGCATCCCAATGCCTCTGTGGCTTACACAACGAGCGCTGCAATTAGCCCTGCACACAATGCATCTACAGGGGTTCATATTAACCCTGACCCTACCACTGGTTCCTCGCTTCAATTTTCTCTCCTTAAAACGTGCTCCATTCGATCTTACAAAGTGGAGATTGAGGACCTCCTCAGCTCGTCAAGCCCTGATTTTCTGGCTTTCACCGAGTCTTGGCTTAATGAAACCACCGCCTCTGAAGCCATTCTTGCAACTCCTACTAATTTCCAAATCCTCCGTACTGATAGTAAAAGATGGTCGGGGGACAGGGGCAGAGTAGCCTTATTTTTTTTTTATTTTTTAAACTCATTACACTGCCACCTGGTTCCCCCCATGAGGCCCCGGATGATTGCGAAAGTCTCATAACAAAACTAAAAATCTGACAATAGGTCAATTTCTATTGTTGTCATTGATCTCCCCCCGACCCTCCCAGGGTTGTTCCCCTTTTCGAAGAACAGCTAATATGCATCCTGAATAAGTTTACTAAGATCAATACCCCACCCCGGTCCTAGTGTTGGGCGACTTCAATCATTGGGGTGATCCTCCTTCCGACACTGCTACCTCCTCCCACCCAAAGGGTGTCCTTGGGGATATTGGATCTATGCAGGGGACATTCTGCCGAGCACACCCTTGACTGAGTTCTCTCTCACCACCTTAGGGTCTCAAATCTCATAACCTCCCCCGGACTCTGGTCTAATAATTACCTGCTCACCTTTCGCGTCAATACTCCAGGGTCTCCCGCATGGCTTGACACCAACCCTAGACTGGTTATTTCATACCAGGAATTGGAAAACAGTTTCTCTCGATAAATCACCCCTGCTCAGTGCCCAACTGGGAACACTGGATAATTTTGAGAGGGCCGCTGAACTAGCCCGTCATCTCACCGCCACTTGGAAGGTGCTATTAATTTTCTAGCCCCCATAAAAACGACGTGGAAAAAACGAAACTCTGAATAAAAGTTGGTTCAACGACAGCATCCTTCCCCCTCAGAAATTTGTCTGCTGAACGTCGTTAGCGCAATAACGCCTCCCAGTCTACCATGGCTATTTACAAACTACTGATTAAACAATATAAAGAAGTTACTATACAGGGTAAATCTGCTGTCTACAACACCTGGATTTTACAGGCCAAGTCCAGCTCAAAAGAATTATTTGCCATTCTCAACGAATTTAAGGGCACACCTTGCACGATCACTGGTCCAGTGAAGAACAATGACTGGTGTTAAACCATTCATAATGCCTTTACCGACAAGGTCATTTCTCACCAGAACGGCATTCAGGTCTCCAGGAATTCACTTAATCATATCAAATTGCCATCTTTGGTCTCCCCTGGACTGGAATCTCCTATAACTCCTGATACCCCCGCCCTCTTTGCATTTTCCCCCCATACTGAGACTACTATCCTTCAGATCATTTCTAGCATGAAACCCACGTCACGTAGGGATAGTGTTACAGGCACGCCAATGTCGATGTCCCCTTTCGAATTCTCGAAAGACAAGATGCAATACTGCGCGATTACCACTGGATGTCGGACCATATGCACAGCATGTGATTCTAAGCAGATTAACTAACATCAGAAATGAAAAATCAAATAAATAACCAGAGACCACTCAAAACCCACTAACCTCTTCTCTCCTCCACACAACCCACACCTCCCACCTATAAAACACGCCCAAAGAGCTAGTGAATCAACCGGTCAAAATTTGCAAACACACATCACTCTCTAAATCAAGTAACAAACCCTCCAACCTCAGACAACCAACAACTCAAACACTGGACAACGCCTTTTCAGACACAACCACTGTGCACAAAACCGAGCACACCCAGAAACCTCACATGCAGACAATAGTTCCTCCAGTTTCTGCATCCATGAGCAGATGAGCACAACATCGATCCTATCCCCAGTCTTCCTCACTAACCAGCCAAGCCACTTTTCCTTACAGACCCACGTGAGCGCCTGGAGACACTGAAATGGCAGCGGTGCATGGTATAAAATCACTTGTGGCAATTCAGAGCATTTTGCGATCTAATATTCAGCCAAGGCCCAATCAGTCACACACTGATGAGAAACATCAACTGTGATAAATAGGCAGCTAAACGCAGGAACTGAGAAAAACATCTGCCTTAATACCAAGACACAGGATGTTGCCCTAAAAATAAAAGTCAAAGAGAAAAGAAAATTGAACAGGTTTGTAAAAGAAATCATATGTTCTAGCAGTGCCTACACCGACATATATGACTTGACCGCCATTTCATCCACCAGTGTTAAGTGGAAGGCATTGAAGTCAAATAAAAGTAACCAAAAAGGAGTGAACACAGGTTTGCCTAGCTCCACAGCGCAATGCAGACTGCCGCTGTGCAGCTGTTTCGCTTGGTCAGCAGCTGAAAAAAAGCAAGGCAGTAGCTAGTCTGGAACTGCATGGTTATACTTTCTACCAGAGACTGTCGCATATTATAGGAAGCTGGAATTGTATTTGTTTCCATCATGTGAAATTGTGCCTGGTGGGGTGTCCCTGGACTTAATAGAAATTGTACATTTCGTAACCACAAACCACTTAGCGAAACGTCTACACATTTGCTATTTTGTACCATACTTCAAATGGAATTTAGGAATGGTTTTCGCATACATCAGGATGATAATTCTATGCTGGCTATATGGAGAAGAATTATGTGGATGTTCTATTATAAAATAATTTAGATTGTCTGAACTTGTGGGAATCTATATGCACAAGGAGAATTACTAGTGCTGGAGTCTGCGGTTTTAGATTAAGATTTAATTAAATCAGGAGTTTATATTCATTAAATTGATGATCGCATATTAACCATTAACTACAGCAACAAAAAAAAAGATGTAAAATGAAACAAAATACACAGTCATAACCACAACTGAAAGTGTAGTTTTGGTTCAGAAGGCAAAGAGGATTTTATTTATCCAAAACATAAACAGAAATAGTTTCTTGCGGATGCTTGTATAGATGCACTAGACAGTATTTAATTGTTTTAGCTTATTTATTCAGCCTTGAATCGTTTCATTTCTGATACAAATGCACGCCTTTAGTCATGTACTTAATAATTGGGTGCCTCGAACGCTGACCGTTGAGGGTCGCGTAACTAGTTAGCATGATGGAGTCTTGCTCGTTACTGGAATTAACCAGACAAATTACTAAACCAACTAAGAACGGCCATGTACCACCACCCACAGAATCGAGAAAGGGCTATCAATCTGTCAATCCTTTCCAGTCAGCGTTCGAAGCACCCAATTATTAAGTACTTGACTAAAGGAGTGCATCTTTATCAGAAGTCAAATGATTCAAGGCTGAATAAATAAGCTAAAACAGATACTGTCTGGCGCATCTATACAAACATCAACAAAATGTCAAGCTTTACTTCAGGGCAGTCAAATAATTAGTGGATATGAGGCAGCGACATGACTACACACTCACTTTAAATTAGGAACCTCGCCCAGTGAAGAGATTTACAGGCTGCGCACATATTACAATAGAAATAGTTTCATGTCCAACAGCAATAGTGTACCTGTTGTGAGACTGCTAAAAGTAACTCCAAATTCAACTGTGTATTTTCATAACCAAGTCAGTCAAAATTTATACTTCAGCCTGTCCCAAAGTCTGCTCTAACTTTTATTGCGTTAACCTTTTGAGTGCCTGCCTAATCGTGAGTGTACAGAACGCCGAACAAACACTTTAGCCATATAGCCCAGAGACTTGGAAAGGCATGGGTATGTTGGATAATGAAGGGTGTAATCAAGGGCAATGGTAAGTTACTCACAATAGAGTTGAACGATGGTGGAGTTTAAAGTGATACATTTTCCCGGTAGGGCATTGGGAAAATTGATTTACTGCCATCTTCCACAAAATAGAGTGTAGCAAAGCAAATTCACTTTAGGGCATCTGCAATGTGTGCCGTAACCGCACTCAAAAGATATCTTTTTTAAAATTTTCTTTTTTGATCAGGGGTTTCCGCACTTCTTATTTAAACCCTCAGGATCACTGAAGCGGAGGTTTATCCCAGAGAATAAATCCATGCATAGGCTTCCTTGTAAATTTACAATCTTTCCTCACTCAGCCTTCCTCTACTTACCTCTTATACCTCAAAAAGGTAACATTTTTGAGAAAACTGTTTCTTATAATAAATAGCTCCAAGCCGAATTTTGGTACATTCACCTTTGGGTTGAACAATAGCATTCTCACAATTAGCACTCGCTGTTTTCAGTTTGACTTTGACCACATACCAAAATAAATTTGCAAGTTCATACCTCTTTCACTAGTGTTTTCTTGAAGCAGTCCAAAGTGCCAGAGTAAAGTGAAGGTTGGCCCGGCAGGGACTTTGGTTGGGTTTGCAAACGGACCTAGAAAACAAATATCAAAATTACAAAACAAAATTACCTTAACTAAAATATTTCATTGATGTTCCGTCAAGAGGTGAAGATGGCACACTCAGAAGTGCAATGATCTTTAATCTGATTGCAAGCTTCTGCGATGCACACATTTGCACTGAATCCATCATAGCCCACTGTTTTGGGAAGTAGAACCAAACCAACCAACGGGTGGAACAGGCATAGTACAAAACGATCAATTCAATGAACCTTAGTTTAAAGAATAAAGTATCAAAAGATGCAAGGGTTTAATACATCATACACTGTCAGAAAGTACAACTCCCCATCTGCATGAGGCGCAATGCAGAATACCATAACCAAACTCCAGTTGACTGAACATACTGCAATTAATCTTAATGTTCACTACACTTAAATCTTTTCAGAGAAACATTTGGTGCACAACAAACATTTTCTACAAAAGGTATCTTTGGATGGGTAAGGATCTCTTGGTCAAATGCCAAATTGTTTTCAAATACCAGCTGTGACCGCAACAGCACGTTTTCACATGACGCTGGACTTAATTATATAATAAAGTATTTTAGCATCTTGTGTGCCCAACGACTGATAATAATTGCACCCTATGTGGAGCATACATTTTCTTCTAGGAAATGATGAAGCTCTGGCCACTCCCATACTAAAGAGGATGGCTTTTTACCCCTGGTAGTCTTATACTCCATTTACGAGGAGAACTAAATAACCGCATTTGTGACCTGTCTGGAGATACAAAATGGAAACTGAACAAAATGTAACGACATCAGTCAAAAACATTGTATCACGCATTAGTTTCTCGGCCTTCCTGTTACACATGATATTTGTAGTGGATTCGCCAAGAAGTATAGCTTTTGGTAGACTATTGTATTTAACATGGACAAAGATGTGTCTTCACTCTTTGACAGATGAATAAAAGGACTGGACAAGGAGACTGTGTCCTCTACTGAAAATCACGGATCCGCAGTAGGGGGCATTCCTGCTTATAATTGATATTTCTAACTTAAGATCTAGTTTAAGCATTACAGAGGTTCAGAAGACCATGGCAATCGATTGAACGCTGCTGCCTTCCAGAACACTTGCATGCAACAGTCAAAGAGAAAATTAAGTAAACTGACTAATTTGATTGTCAGTTCAGATTTAACAGTGCATTTTAATAAATACTATGTTGCTACTGTATCTGCATAGATATTTAGAGCTCTGAAATTTATTTGTATTTTTACATAAACCTAGAATAATGATGCATTTATTTTCTGGCATCTAGCATTTGAGGAAGAGAGCTTTGAGCTGGTAAAATAAAAAAAGATAAATAAGGTTACACATGGTTCCATGATCATTTGCCTTTGGCTCCAACCAACATAATATAAAATTTAAAAAAAACCTACCTGCTTTTTTATATTAGGGGAGGCAGGGGAGAAGTACTATTGTCTTGTGGAAAAACAGCAAGTTAAAATCGTAGTATGTCGATGGCCTTCGCCTATAGAGGGAAAGTAGGTTTAGGTTTGTACTGGATCTTCTGTTATTTGATACAGTATCACAATTAACACTGTGTAAAACATTTTGGCCTTCCATGGTCAAATTCATTTTCCACTGAAATTGGGATATTACTGATTGTCCAGTGGCGAGTGGTAGTGGTAATTTCTAAGAAAGTGCGAGGTGGGGTTTGGGGTCACTGAAGGGCGTAATTAATAAAGGGCAATGGTAAGTTAAACACAATTCAGTTGAATGGTGGTGGAGTTCAAATTGATATATTTTCCCCAGGTAGGGCAGTCAACTTCAAGAAATAAACCAAAAGGTTTGTTTCGATTCTTGATTGGAGTTCAGATGGCTTTTAGTACTGGAGGAACCTTCTCTGGCTCACCTTGTGCCAACAACGATAGATCCAGGAGCTGGAAACATTGAGGTGTCCCAAAGGAAAGGTTTTAAAAAAAAAAAAATAAAAAAAAAAAAAAAGTTATTCTTCATTTATAACACACTTAATACCAGCGAGCGGTTTCTAAGTGCGGAATTCAAGCCTGTGTTGCGCTGGGTTGCCTAGCTTCCAAGACAAACGCATTGCCCCCGAGCTTTCCTTCCTCCTTGAGTAACAGCTTAGTGAATCACCCTTTAATTCTGCTAGGATTGCATCCTACGCAATAGATACAAATGTCCTCTATCAAAGTTAAGATGAGACAATCATGTACGCCTTCTGGAGGCAATTGACGGACACCATACACCCGAGAAGTCCGCAAACACTTGCAACCTTTTCCCCACAAAGAGCAAGTCCATAGTCTCCTTTTTTCAATACATAAAGGGAGGTTATACCCAAGAAGGCAAAGCAAAGGACCAGGCCTGCTGCCCTGCCCTCAAAAAAAGAAACCATCAAAATGGTACATGGGCCGATGCAAAGAGGTGTTCACACAAGCTCACTGGGCAACCACCAGTACTTTTAAAAGCAGGAAGGTACAGAATCTAATAAGCGGTGATGGCCCAAGGAAAGGGAAAGTACAATGGATGAAGAGTACAGTAGTCACTGCTCTGATTAACGTAATCCTGCATCCCATTCTCTTCATATTTCTGGGAAGAAAACAAAAGTAACCTACAACACTAAATGTATGAACGGACAGTAAAGGTGAAGCAATTCATTCAAACATGTTCTAAAGACATCCTAGCCAATCCAGAGGTATCAAGCTTGAACCAGAATACAAAGGGTAAGGTTTGCCAAAGGCAAGAGGTGCAACCCAAGTAGGGGCCTTGCAGATTATTTTCTAGAGAACCTGCCTTTGAAAAGCTGAAAAGGCATGGATCCTCAAAATGGGAGGAATCCTCCTGATCTTGTGTTATTCCAGAAGGGACAAGAGGTCTCACTCTAGGATGGAAAGCATGTCTCCAATGGGACACCAGCTAGCACTTAAGGCCCACGGTGAATCAAGGTTAGAGAACTTTCTTCGGATCAATTAAGAACTCATAATAAAGGTGGGGACATTACCAGACTATGCCTAAGACCGGAGGCGAGCATTATGCTCATCTTTCTTATTTCAAACAGAAAACACCAATAAAAAAACTACCATTTCGCAAAAAGTCTCTTTATGGTAGTTTTCCTGTTGGCAAGTTTTACCAATGAGGACCCTTTCCTTCCTCGAAGCCACCTCCTATCGTGGACCCTTCCTCTTATTTGGCTGCTCTTCGGCAGATAAATCACGTTATGTTGATTAGTGCTTGTAATGAAAGCGGTCAACTGTTGAACTGATCGATTGTTTCATTTTATATCAGGGTTTGCGAGTGGCGCTGTAAGAGGTAACTTTTATGCCATTTGAGAATGAGCGCAGGCAACAGAATAATTCAGAGGACCCGAGCAGCTTCAGAAGCACTTGGGACGGGTCCGAGTGGATTTGTTCACGCTATGACGCGGACCTGCGCAAGCAGCGCTCGGCCCTCATAGTTCTGAAGCAGGTCTCCTGTATGTTAGAGGAAAGGACGTAAAGATGGCATGTTGATCCCCTAATCAGAAGGGATTGGTAAAGTGAGCAAAGCATACAGGTCTCATTCCAGAGTGTGCCAAAAGCTGTGAGGAAGAGAAGGCAGTAACAATATTTGTGAGTGTTTTACAGTAGAAACTCTCTAAGTGGAATTTCAGTCACACCCTAGAATGCTCCCATGGCCCACAAGGACAGCACAGAGCAGTGAGAGAGGAGCGAGGGGAGTCAGTAAGATCTGATTCCAGAAGAAGAGAGACCACACCACAAGTTTAAAAAAAGTATTTGGGGGGGAGAGGGGAGGGTGTCAGTCTCTGGTACAAGCAGTTTCTCAATGGGTCAAACCGATTCAGGACAGGTTAGAGGTCTTGGAAACTCTGTTGGGCAAAAAGACATCACAAAAGAGTGCTAGTAAGACTGATGTTTCACATGCAGAGGTAGGTCCTCTGGACACCATACAAATAGGGGTTGCCACACAGGGGAGACGTAAGACCCAGAAGAGATTACGCTCTTCTCCCCCAGGTACTCATGAAGGGGTCAAACGAAAGCCCCAGGAGGCAGCGGACACATTCGACAAACTAAAAACCTCTTTCCTCAAGTCAGCAATGCCAAGCCTCAGACCCCGGGGCGAAAAACATAGAGGATACAGACACATCTGTTGATGATGATGATGATGATGATGATGATGATGATGATGATGATGGGCAGGATGACACCCCACATGCAAGAGTGTTCGTACCCAAGTAATTGATCCCAGCACAGTGCGACAGTACCAGATGCCACAGAAGACATGTTGGACATGTTTGAACCAGATAGTATTCGGCAGCCAAGGACCAAGGACAGGCTGCCTTCGCCCACGGTGATGCTATATATGACTCAAATGAAAAGCCACTTGAAAAACACAAGGTTTCAAATGAGGGCAGAATGTCCCAGGTCCGATCTACCTGGCAAAGTAGCGCAGATCCAAAAATGACTATGTGCATAACGAAGACTGCAAAGGATAATCGAAAAGGCATTGGTAGGGCATGGAAAGGATGCCAGGACAAAGAGCTACATCTGGCGGGCCTATAGCCAAGATAATGGACCTCGCAGAGAGGGCCATTGACACTGCAGAGCCGGTCGACCGACAAATACTAGCAAATTGGGCACAGCGAGCAGTGTGTATGCTGGGCAATAGCAATTGTGGTGTGTAGCAAGGCTTTCACCAAAGATATGAACACTTTTGTAGGCACCTATACAACTCTCAAAAAAGGCCCAGACGTCACCCGGTCAATTCAAATCTCAGAGACGACCTCAAGGGCCTAGGGCGCCTTTTTCCCAAGCAGGTGCAGAGGATTCAGAGGGTGCAGGAGCAGAGGCTCATACAGACACCAGCGCGTCCTCAAACATAAGACAAGAACTTCTGCAAAACCCACCAGTAGAGGGCAGGACAGCACAATTTGTGGCCAATTGGCGCAGGCAATCAGGTGATGCATGGGTAATTCAGGTAGTAGAGGGGTTGATGCTCGAGTTTGCAACAAGGCCAAAGCAAAAGCAGATCCCATTGTAAATTCGGGTCTTGCAGGCAGAGAACAGTCTCCTAGACTCAGAGACAGAGTTATTGTTAAGAGATGGAGCCATAGAGAAAGCGGAGCCACGGTCTAAGTTTCAACAGCAATATATTATTGGTACACCAGAAGAACAAAGTGAGACCAGTCATCAACCTCAAGCGCTTGAACGATCATCTTGTGTACAGACACTAAGTTGGAGGGGATTCATCCATTAGGACATCTCCTGAGGAGGGATGACTGGTCAGCAGTTAAGATTTAAAGGATGCGTACCTTACCATACCAGAGGTGCTGGAGCATCGTCCTTATTTGAAGTAAGCAGTCCTGGTAGTTCAAGTCACCCATTTGGCCCATCATTCGCGCCATGGCCATTCACCAAAGACATGAGGCCAATGGCGGCTGCGATTAAACAGAGAGCCATAAGAATGACAATAAATCTGTTATGTTACGTTAGGCATACTTATTGAGCGCACGTTCGCCAAAGGCATCTTGGCGCTGGAGAGGAGAGAGGATCACTCTACACACCACAAAAGCACTTAAACAAATGAGTTTTAAAGCCTTTCTGACGGCAAGGTGGTTATTCAAGCATTTTAGATGGGGTGGCAGGCCATTCCAGAGTCGGGGTGCAACAACAGAGAAGGCCCGCCCACCACAGCGTGAACGGCGAAAGACAGGAGCAACAAGTAGGCCAGTTGATGCCGACCACAGAGGCTGCGATTAAACATAGCGTGAGAATTTAGCACACAGATATTCCAGCACTTGGGACTGGAGGGCACGGTCAACCAAGCAGAGTTTTAAAAACAATGTGCTGGGCAACCGGCAACCAATCTATGGTCTGCAACACCGGGGAGATGTGAGCACCATAAGGGGGAACCAGTGGCAACCCGAGCAGCCATTTTCTGTAACCGTTGCAGCCGCTGGATGAGTATCTTAGGTTGGGATAGATAAAGGGAGTTGCAATAGTCTAAGCGATTAAGCACAAGAAGCGGCCACAACAGGAGGATGAATAGGAGTGGGGACAAAAGGGAGAACCTTCCTGAGAATACGTAGGTGGAAATGGGTGATTGGATGAATACAGCAGCAACCTGGGGCTCTATTAAAGAGTGGACCAGATTATTATCCCCAGATTTCTAACCTCATCAGTCGGGATCGGAAGGTGACCCAAAGAGGAAGGCCAAAAGGAAGACACCCAAAGGGAAGGATCAGGGGGGGAATCTCACCACCAACACCTCAGTTTTATCCCCATTCAACTTCAGTTGCGGTTCATCCAATCACCCACGGCTGTCAGACATTTCCACATACCCGACGACATCTCAGCCTGAGCGATATCCAGTCAGATCAGGATCTGAGTGTCATCGGCATACGATTAGCATCTCACGCCGAAGGAGCGGATGAGACACACAAGGGGCCAGATGTAAATTTTGAAGAGAATGGGGGACAGAGCGGAACCTTGTGGGACACCACACAGAAGAGAGAAAACAGAAGAGAGAAAATAGGGGAGTGAAAGAGTGAATTCTATCGGCCAGGAAGGAGGAAAACCAGGCGTGAACCTGGCCAGAGATCCCGACTTGGGCCAGGTGGTCGAGCAGGATGGGGTGGAGATTACGACTTGGACCAGGCGTTCCAGCAGGATGGGGTGATCAACAGTGTCGAATGCTGCTGACAGATCCAATAGAATAAGAGATCCTACCCCACCTGCATCAACCATCCTGGTCATATCGTCCAAAACCGAGATCAGGACACTCAGTTCCCAGACCTGGCCTGAACCCAGATTGGACAGGATCGAAAAGTCCAGTAGACTCCATAAAATATGACAGCAAAAGGAGAAACCAGAGACTCAAGGAGTTTCATAAGAAACAGCAGGAGTGAAATGGAATGGTAGTTAGATGACACCAAAGGATCTAGTGAAGGTTTTTTAAGGAGAGGGATTACTGTGGGGGCCTTAAGTTCGGGGGGGATAAAGCCAGTTTGACAGGAATTATTCACTGCCATAGTAATCTCAGCCAACAGTTCAGAGGAAATGTCTTTCATAGTAGCCAAGGGAGACCCTGACTTAATGCGAGAAATGGCAGACTGGACATCCAAGTGAGTGAATTGAAGAAATATAGACATTCGCCCAGAGAGCTACTGGTCTATGTGGGTAGGAGATCCAGATGTAATATTAGGGTCAATCGGAAGACAGGGGACCACAGTAGCAGTTTGCTTTAAGGTCTGGGCAATATTAATACGAATAGTATCGATCTTTGTGATGAATAAACAAGCCAGATCATCACAGAGATCTTGGGTGGGAAGGACAGAGGGAGAGTGCGGCTGCGGACGAAAGGGTCTCACTACAGCAAAGAGTGATAGGTTGACAGATGGAAGTTTCGATTTTGTGAACAAAGAAGGCTTTTTAAGCTGGCAAAATAGCTGAAAAGTAAGCCATAGCACATGCTTTGAAGCACACTTTTAGACTAGGATCATACATCCGCCGCCATTGTCGTTCTGCCAGTCTCATGGTAAAGTGCAATGATCTAAGGTTATCTGTAAACCAGGGCTGTGAAGGAAGCCTTTGAGGCTGAATAAGCTGAAGAGGGGCAGCCAGAATCAGCTGTGGTGCGCATTGCATAAGTGAGCTCTGATAATGTGGGTTCTAATGCCTCACCCTCATTCCCTTTAATGATAGATACCAAATCTGGCAAGATAACTGAGTGCCAGCTCTGCTGCAACTTTTTCAAAGGGGCAGTCTTTTGAGATACAGGCCCTGTTAAGTGTAAGAGACCAGGTAATGATCCGACCAGAGGACCTGTTCCACTAGGAACGAAATCAAAAGGCCTTCATTGGCAAACACAAGATCCAAGGTATTCCCTAACTTATGAGTGGGTTCTAAGACATATTGGACAAGACCCAAATCACCCAAACTGTCAAAGAAAGAGCTGAGGGCTAGCGTAAGATGGTCCGGATGATGGCTAAGGAATGTCACAGTTGAGGTAACCGGTAAGACTTTTTTCCTCACTCAGGTTTCTAGTCAACAGGGAGCATTCCATTCTTACCCAGACCAGAAGGGCAGAGTTCCTGGGATTCATGATAGATACAAAGAAGGCAATGTTGGAGCTACCGATTCAGAATATGATAGCAATAAAGAAGGAATTATGGGTAGTGATCAGTTAGAAGAGTACCTTGCTTCGGAGCCTAGCCAGAGTAGTGGGGCTTCTAGCATCTTCTACTCCGGCGACAGCAAAACCTGAAAAGAATTACAAGTGTAACAGATTGCGGAGAGAAAATCCTGAATCTATGATGAGTTAACTGAATTATCTGAGACGAGCCCAAGGTGGATTCCATCCAATTGTCTGGTCAGCCCAATGAAATAACTGAATCCGGAATAATCTGGAAAAAGCCACCCCCATCCCATCTCCGCTTGCTGACAGAATGAGCCATCCACCCAGACATGGAGTGCCAGACTCATAATGCCGTCTCACAATTAACTGTCGACAGGACCATGGTGAAAGCTCTAGAAGATGAGCTCATACCGAACAGCAGGAGCTTAAACACAACAAATGACATTTCACGACACAGTAAGAGACCTGCAACTTCATTCCCTAAGGTGAGTAACTGTTTCTATCACATTGATGTAAAATAGTAAGAGAAATTCCTTGCTCAAGTAAGATCAAAGCTGTTGGGGTTGGAGTTTGGGAAGATGGAGGGTCCACGTTTCACGGACGAAGGCCCCGGCACCCACTGAAATCGCATACAGTAGGACCTGGAAACTGAACATTCTTTTGCATATTGCAGAGGAGATTGTTGTGCTGGGAGTGCTGGTTGTTCTGGGCACAAACAAAAAGGTTGCTATAGAGCGGGTTCTGTGATGGCTAGGTGCGAGTTAACCGTCATTTTTGGCTTTCTCTTTTAGAGTTTTGCATTTAACGAAGAACGGGATGTCATTTTGTAAAACAGGATGTCATTATGAACAGGACATTGGGAGCCTGGGGTTAGTATTTACATAGAGTACAGCAACCTTAGAGAAATACAGTGTTGGGATGTTAGGGAGAATTCTCATTCATGTGCTAATGCCCTTCAACCTTAGAGACCCCCAGCTCGCTCTTTTGCTGGACTTTAGGACTTTTAAAAATTTAACCCTGGAGTGAGTAAGACCTTTTACTCACCTCTCTCGTGTGTTTTGACAAAATTGCAATTTTACGTTTCCTGTTTTGTGAAGTCTGACAAACTCCATAGTGATCTACTTTTCGCATGATGACACGCAGCACCCTCAGATTTCTCATAAGGTTTGAATACCTTTTCTTGTGTGAACTACTGTTCACAAGAATAGTCAAGTGAAATTGACTTTAGTTACCTTTTCTCTTTGTAGGTCCAACACACCCCATCTTATGTGGAGTTTTAGCCCCTTATCCAACATTCTCATGTAATATTTTTTATGTTACCCTCACTACTTTAAATGGCTGGTGGCAGTGGTTTAATTCTCCTACCAATGAGCTTTTCTATATAGGCTGAATCCTCAGCTGCAATATAGCACCCCTGAGTGACCATTTTGTCAACATGGGCCTGGTCTTCTTTTTTCGCCATTTTCTGTTTGTGAGGTCTTTATTGGGTTTTACTCTGCGTGCCAAACCAGGCAAGTCCTTTGTTTGTTTTGCCTTCAGCAGGCTTCAGTCCTGAAACCCGCCTCTGGCTCCAGTATGTCTGGAAAGGCAGGATGTGAGGAAGGTTCCCAACACTCCCCTGTCCTTTTGTCTCTAGGAGTGCCTGAATGCAACCAGTTCTGATTGGCTGCTGAGTGATTGACAGCCTAGACTGTGCACGAATGGGAGAAACCTGCTTTAAAAAGGAGAGGGTTTTGGGACTAGAGGCAGAGTCGACCACTGGGAAGAACGCCCTGCGAAGAAACCGTGAACAAATATTTCTGCATCCTCCTGGACCTTTGAATTGCCCTGCTGTTGTGCTGAAACTCCTTTTTCTGATCAACAAGAGAAGCTCTGGAAGGGAGGACTTGTTCCCTTGGGTTAGTGGGACCAACTAACACGGAGACAAACTCCACTGGACCATCTTACCCGATTGGCGGCTGTTCTTTGCTGCTGCAAGAACCGAGTGGCAGGGATCGAGAAATCCATAGTTGAGTGCTACGTCTGCAATCCAGCCAGAAGCTCCAGGAGTCTCTTAAGGACCCTCCAGAAGCAGGACGACCAGAGCTAGAGTCCCCTCACCAGAGTGCAGGACTCAAGGAGTGAAGGAAGCCCAATCGGTATCCAAGATCCACAGTGGTGCCGTTTACCACGCACTGAAACCGCAAAGTGCCACTGATCCGAAAAGAGCATGTAGCTGCCGACGACATCCACATTTCTGCTGCAAGAGTCCTTCAGACGTCTTCCCTCTAGTCCCCACGACTGAGGCTCAGGAACCCAGGATCTGCATCGCTGCAACAGAACAGAATCCAGCTGGACCACTCTCCTTCAAACCAGATGTACTGTTAAGACTTGTGGTACTTACCTCATTGTCTTGAGCTTTTGTCGGTTGAGAATTGCACTGGCTTACCTTAGAGTTGATTCCAACTCTGCTTTTCACAAGTCTAACAGCTTGTGACCCTACTAGTGATTTCTACAAAACTCTCTACCTTTGTGCAACACTTATTATCTAAGAAGTGACCTTGCTCAATAGACTGTGCTCCAATTGACTTTGGCTGTCCTGGCTCCCTACAGACTCTTCTAATCCATTGACTGATATTTCTGTCCCTCGTTAGGTAGCAACTTGTTTTTAGACTGTTACTGCTGGAAAAGGCTTGTCTAGACTTCATTTTAAGCATACTCACATGCCCTGAGAACCCGTCTAACCTTTTTCCTTCCTTTAACCTTTCCTTTGTGCAAATTCAGAATTTGCAAAGTATAACTAGTGATATACAAATGCCATTACTGGCCTTGTGAATGAAGTCACCTCTGGATATAGGAAATGTGTAAAAGGCATCTCTAAAGAGTATCCACTAAATGTGTGCTGATTCTGGAAAAATTTTTAAAGTATATTTGATTGTTAAATAACTTGCCCTTTTTTTAAAAGAACGCATATTTAAAAATTGATGTTAAATATTTAAAACTGAAACCTTGTGTATAAGTGTTACTTAGCTACTTGGTATTTGCGAATTGCATTGCTACAGTTCACATTTACCCCTCGAGATAAGCCTGGCTGCTCAGTCACACTACCAACTTGTGTACTAAACACACAAAAGGGTGTCTATAAGCTAAATCTGCAGGGTTCGTCCCAACAATAATATTTTAATCACAACACAGGAACAAGGCACCCCCAAGTTCCATTAAAGTTGCAACAGCAGTCACACTGTTCCAGAGTGAACCTTGTGAGGGAGCCAATATGGAACACAACAGGAGGGGATACCCCAGGATGCAGCTTGCATAAACAGATGACAATAGGATAGGATGAAGTTCTAGCTACAACTACCTTAATACCCTCTAATACTAGGTTGCGCTGGTATACCGCTTATCTAAAAGCAAATAGGATAAAGAATGGAAAGTAACCACAATCCTAATATGCAACTGATAGTAAGATTCAAGAACACTGGGGCAGCCTCCTGTTTAAAAAAGCGTCAATCGCACTGTGTGAAAAGGGCAACGTGTGACGTCACTGGCAGTGTAAAAAACACACACACACTAGGTCAGTCTACTCATAGCAACAATTCAATTTTAATGACCTGTAGACCCAACCTAATGTGAACTAGTACTCTAAAAAGGTAACCATAAGTTAATCAATTCAATCAGAGAAATAAAAAAAAAAATATATATATTTGGACGTTCAAATTGTTCACTGACGTTTTGTGTCACAAAAATGATGTTGAAGAAGACCAAAAGGCTGTCTCACACTCAAAGCAGCCCCTCTAAAAAAAAAAAAGCAAGGGTTGCCCCAACAGTGTAGAAGCAAAACGGTGTGGTTTTTAACAGTTCTTAGTCTACCGGTTGTTAAGTTAATTTATCCACTTTCTTCAGGACAGTCTTCATTTCCCAATGTATATAAATGTATGCATCGGGGGATGGAAAAGACGGCCTCGTGATGCTTCACCCCTCTTTCCAATTACTGCTGTATAGCACGTGAACATGTAGGTGACCCTGTAATTAATAAAACAGTAACAGGGTCACTCTTGTGTTGCATAACTAAGTTGATTTTAATCTAAAACTATGCTTATTATAGCATGTTTAACAATACACACCGTCTGAATAATCTATCCTACTTTCACATTAGTCAACACACGTTGCACAATTTCTATGGCAGATGAAAGTAAAATTGTGCATTTTTAGGGTAGCCACAGGTGAAGGGTCCAAAGGTCTAACAGTGTCCATATTCCATCCAAATGTAATCCATTTTCATAAACACTGCATTATCCCACACTTGTGATATTGTGGATGCACCATTAGTGTTTCGCACAGGACATGTATGTACACCTCGAGCCGTTTCCAAAAAGTGTCACGATGCTCCAATGCGTTGTGAGTTTACATTTCTAAGGCCTTTTCTAAGGGTGAGAAATTAAAAAAAAACTTTACATATCCCATTCTCATCTGTGTTACAGTAACTTGCCTACCTGTCTGCGCTGAACACGTACTTCAGCCCACTTAGTAGCAAAAACGTTTGTTCTTCTAAACGTATTGACTTCCATCAGCTGTTCAAAAAGTGGGGAATACTGTGCTCGGCAGTCAGGCGCGGGCAAAACGACCCTAAAAGGGGAAACAAGAAAACCCTTGTTAGGATGGAGATGTCCGTGGTGCGCCACCAGTGCGGGAAGAATACAAAGACAAACATTTAGTTACCTGCACTGGAAGGACTGCGTCATGCAGTGACACTCGTCAGCCACGAAAATGCGGTGAAATAATCCAGATGTTTTTCATCGAAGGCGACTTTCCTGCAAAGTTAAAGCTGGAAATCTCGTATCAAGCGAGGCACGTGGCATTGCTGATTTAGAAATCATGTGATGTCTAACGTTGGGTCAGGCAGGCCAGGCATATTGCTATTCGGATTGCGCGGCAGAGCCGAATGTAAAATTGCTACCCCTTTTCCTCCATACTTTTGGGATATTCCACAGACGGGACCGGACCGGAGCACCTTTTGAAGCATCAAAACATTGTTTGTCCTTTTATTATTTTTACACGGGGCAACCGCGTGTGGTTGTAGCTCCACCTTTCTGATCCCCGCCCTACGCATCGCCTTTTTGTCAAAGGACAATTTAGCAAATAGAGGAAACTTTTTAGTGTGGAAGACGGGTGGTGGTATGGAGGAAAGGGGACTATGGATTAGGAGTAAGGTAGTGACTACGGTGAGTAACTTGGTTATACTCCTACGTCCCCATTCCTCCATGCTTTTGGTAGATTCCCTGGCATTGACCTATAAAACGGGTGGATGATATGATAGTTTATTTATATAGCGCCTATACACAATGTGTTTCAAAGCACTTCAAGGCAAGAGAGGGAACAAGGGAAAATACAATGACATTCTTACAGGCCATGAACAGTAAGGATGTGAAATTAACTATCGTACTCGGCCTGACGACTTTTCAGATAGTGCAAGAGCTAAGACATAGATAAGAAAGGGCGGGGCGAGTGGGAAGGAAATGAAAACAGACAGGCGACTACTGTATTAGGCCTGACGACATTTCTGGTAGAGTGAGAGAAAAACAAAAGGTGAGGGAGGGGGGGGGTGCAGAAAGGGAGGGGAGGAACAAAACAAGCGACTATCGTACTAGGCCCGACAACGTTTCAGATAGTGCTGGAGGGAGGGTGGGACAGTAAGGGGATGGGGGAAATCGACAGACGAGGTTGCTATCATACTAGGTCCAGGGACAATTCTGATGGAAATAGTTTACAGAAAAAGGTTTTTGAGCACTGCCTGGCCAAGCAGGGCAAACTGAGATCAATGCAATAGTGCTTACAGAAAGCCAAATGGTGAGGACCATGTAGCTGAGAAGAGCCTTTGAGGTTGCCTGTTCTTTGTAAAGACCACCAGCAAGGAAATGGATTGGCGGATATGGAACTCTGAAACAATCTTTGGAAGTAAGGAAGGAGGACTGCGGAGCACATCCTTGTCCTTCTGAAAAACCAAGAAAGGATTGTCAGAGAGGGCTTGCAGCTCCCTTATTCTTCTGGTCGATGTAACCGCTATCAAGAAGGCCACTATCCAGGTGAGAATCTTGAGTTCTATAGTGGCTAATGGCTCAAAGGGCTTGTGATAGAGGGGCGAGGACCACATTGAGATGCCATTTAGGATGAGGTGGCTTGACCGGAGGAAAGAGATTAAGAAGCCCAGCAAAATGTCCATTTAGGACCACTTGTTAGAGTGAAAGAGCAATTTTCATTGCTAAGGTAGGCCTCAATGGCAGATAATAAGTTCTGCTTAACTAAATGTGGATGCCAATGGTCGCTAGATGTGAAATGAACGACAGGACAGTCAATAGAAGCCGGGCGAGGTTCAAGCTGTTTTGCAAGGCACCAGTGAATGAATCAAAGACATTTGATTTTGTACTGAGCTCTTGTTGAAGGTTTGTGTGCTGCCTGAATTATACGCATAGTCTTCTCAGAGACTAAACTGTACTAGGGATTTGAACTCAGAAACCATGCTGCTAAGCTGAAGGATTGTGGGGAGGGATGCCACACTTGTCGAATGTTCTGGTGCAGAAGATTGGGGTTTTGCGGCAACCTGATCGGTTCACATATGGACAGGTGCTGAATTTCCGAGAACCAGAACCTGGCTGGCCACGAATGAACTATGAGCAGTAGAGTGCAACTGTTGGCACTCACGAATTTTCAGAGTGATTGATTAATCAATGGTAGAGAGGGAAGGCATATGCTAGCATATTGTCCCATGGAAACATAGCATAGAAGCTTTTGTTGGCCAACTTCGTCCACTCTTAGAGCGCCCCACTGCGAGAAAAGGTGGACAAGAACATTATCATTGATCTCCTACTCGTAGTTCGTTATAGACTGACGGCTGAGGGAATCTTCTGCAATATTGTTTTGCCTGGAATGTGCACTGCCTGTAGCCAGATATTGTTCTGCACAGCCCAAATCTGGATGGCTAGATTGACAAGTGGGGGAGCTCTGGTGCCTCCCTGTTTGTTCACATAGAACATAGAATAAGCACAGACAATTTGAATTCATGAAATTATATATATTTTTTATTAGCATATTTGTAGTTTACATTTAAACGTTTTATGCTATTTACAAAAAAAATAACATTTTTAGTTGCAAACGGTAAAATGTGTTCGATCTGGTTAAAAAAAAATACATAAATAAATAAATAGAAAAGAGAGAAGTATATAGGTTCGGGAAGGGGAAGAGAGGAAAAAAAAAAAAAGGAACCCAAATCCTTTCCCAAAAGTCTAGTAGCAGCTCCAATCTTCTTCAGTTTTTTCCTCTCGTCTCAATAAAACTCTTTGTTTCGTCTTCTTCCACCGTCAGTCTCTCAAAGATTTTTTTGACGAAGGCCAACAAGGCTAGAATCTCTGTTTCTCCTCCCTTGACACAAGCTAGCCCAAAGTGAGTTGGGGGATGATATTGTTGAATTCTGAAACAAATGTCCCAAGTATGTTGTTCTTAAATCCTTCAATGACTCACATTCAGTTGTTAAGTGTTCTAGGGTTTCAAGCGTGCCCTTACAGAGCCGACATGTGTAATTTCTGAGGCTACTTTGCGTCTCTCAAGAACTTCTCTTGTTGGGAGCAGGTTAAAACGGAACCTCATGAAGTCTTGTCTCAGAGTGGGGGAGGGGAACTTTGTCAAGTATCTTGGAACTTGGCCTCGTTTCCTAATGTCTTTCGTTATCCCTCCACCACTTTTCATGCTCCGAATCCGTTCACCTGTGTCTAACCAGTCCTGCTCGTAAAGTTTCTTCTTTACATGGTCTGGGTTTTTCAGTAGAAGCTCTTCGCTCAGTGCTAGGCTTTTTAGTATCTCTACACATATAGATCTCCATTCAGTTAAAGACTTCTCACTGTTTAAGGAAATAGCTTTATGTAGGACTTCGTACCCTCCTTCACCCGGTGTCACGCCACGGGACTCGAAACGGTTTCCAAAAAACCCGCCATTCACCAAGTGTCTCGCTAAACCTATTGTAAAACAGAAAGGCAGCAAAAGAATCCTGCATTTCCGACCCGATTCACGCAGAAGGGCTTGGAAGTTGCCTTGGCAACGGTGGAAGCCGTTGTCAAGGGGAGGGAGTCTGTATTCAGGAAGAAAGCACTAGTCACATGACTTCCTCTTCTTAAACTCCGCCCTGTCCTAAGTTCAGTGCTTCTGAATGAGCTTTCTTTGGTTTACTGCTTCGATTCGTGCATTGTTGTGATTCTGCTTACGCTTTCTCGGACCTGCTTTTTGGATTTCCCTAGTCTGTTTTGGTACCTGGAACTTCTGGTTTTTTTCGACTTACGGCACTCGTCCCTGGACTCGCTACTTGCCTGCTCCCTGGTTCTGTCACCGCCCGCTTGTGTTTTGATTCGGACTGGACTTCGGCTTGCTGTTCTTGACCCCCTTGTTTTTGACGCCTTTTGAATTCGGATTTACCGTGTTTTGACTTCTTTTTCTTTCTCTTACTCGCCTCCTTGCGGGTTTGGAGAGGTTCAGCCGCTGCTGCACCGCGGAATATTACCAGCCTCCGCTACATCGTGGGATTAGGAGTTCTCAGCCTCAGCTGCACCGCGGGATCTTACCAGCCTCCGCTGCATCGTGGGATTAGGAGTTCTCAGCCTCAGCTGCACCGCGGGATCTTGCAAGCCTCCGCTGCTACGTGGGAGTGTTGTGTTTCCATCCTAACCTCCTCGTGGGACTCGTTGACGACCTAGACCCGAACTCAGCCTCAGCTGCACCGTGGGAGAGATCTAGAGGATCTATTCTGACTTCACGTACGGTAACTCTTGCTTCATTCTTATTTTTCTTTTCCTTTTGTTCGGGAAAGTGGGTCACACCAATCCATACGGGTAGATAGGACCTTTCCCTCACATTGGCTGCCCAAGGGTTATTCTTACCTGTCCATACTGTTATCTAACATAGCGGTTAGGAAGTTCGCTATAGAAATTTCCTTATTAATTAATGTATCTTTCTTCACAGCCACGAGGTCTCCAAGGATTCCAGTCTTTCGATTAATCGATCTTTCTGGATGTTCCTTTATCCATTCAGAGAGGTATATTGATAGAAAGAATTCTTCCTCTACACTACGTGGTCAAGTTTGTGAGGAAGAATTCTGACACCCGGTGGTTGTAAACATTTCTTCAACAATGACAGTGTTCTCCAAACCATAGTGGTGTACAGTGACACCATTCCCATTTCTCTCCTGATCACTTCGACCGGAAGGGAGCTTGGCATATTCAAAACACGTCGCCAAAATGCTCCCTCAACCTGTCTCCAAAGAGAGCCTGCAAGTTGTAGCTGAGTTTCAGAGCCGTACGTCAGAATGGGAGTTACCTTCAGTTTGTAGAAATTAATGATCGGCAGTAGGGTAAATTTGCCGTGTTTACGGTTAATTATTCTAGCCTGGGTTGCTAGGTTCTTAGTTTTTGACTTCACGGCCATTTCCCCGTGTGAATCTACCGTGCTAGTGTTCACTGTTAGCCCCAAGTACAGCATTGATGTGACCTCGGGTATTTTTACCCCTTGGAGACTCCAACTTCTTTTCGTTCTATGGGTTCCGCTTGCTTCTCCTATAACCATGATTTTAAATTTCTTAGGGTTGATGGTTAATGAGTTATCACACACGTATTTAGACAAAGCATTCAGCTGTCTCTGCAGACCCACTTCAGTTTGGTCCATGATTAGGAGGTCGTCGGCGTAGAGTAATCTTCCTACTGGGGTACCTGCAATCCTTGGGCAGAAGCACCTCACATCTTCAAAAGCCTCCTCGATGTCAGATATATAGAGATTGAATATAGCCGGTGCCAGTCTGCAGCCCTGTCTTATCCCTGATGATGTTCCAATTTCGCTCGACAGAGTTCCTGCCCTGTCCAATCGTATTCTTAGTGTTGTTCCAGAGTGCAGGAGTTCCAGGGCTTCCCTCAGATCGATCGGGCAGCCCCATTTTGACAGTTTTCCCCATAAAGTGTTCCTGTTTATTGAGTCGAATGCATGGGACAAGTCTATAGACGCTATATAGGTCTTATTTTGTTTAGTTGCTTTTGCCCTGCATTTCAACAAGTTTATCAGGAAAAGATTTAGGGCAGTTCCCGTCCCTTTTTTGAACCCAGATTGCCATCGGTCTTGATGGTGTGATTGTTTGGACCATGTGTTCAAATGTTTCAGGAGTATTGCTGGGAACAGCTTTCCTACCACGTCCAGAAGGGTGATTGGTCTGTAGTTTGCAGGGTCAGACCTGTCGCCCTTTTTGCAGATCGGGACCACGATTGAATTGGTCCAAGAGGTGGGTATTTTCTTTGTTAGTTGAATTTCCTTGAACAGAGACAACATGAAGTCAGCCCAGTGCTCCGGGTGTTGCTTCAGGATAGCATTTGTTAGGCCGTCAGGGCCCGCCACCCTTGATGCACTTGCTTTTTTTTATTAGGGTAAGTATCTCATCCCTGTCGAATTTGAAAGTCCAGGGTGAGTTAGAGAGTGTAACCTTTTCGTGTCCTTCCCCCAACTTATTGGAGAACAAACCTGCAAAGTGTTTCTCCCAAGTTGACGATGGAATGGAGTTTTCAAGGATCGAATCTTGTGGAGCCGATGTAGAGTTCAACAGCTTCCAGATCTCGACTGTGTTCTTGTTGGCCATCAGGACCAACATTCTCTCCCCGTCTGCCTGCAGTAGGTGGTATTGATATATTTTCAACCAGTTTTTAAGTGATTGTTTCTCTTTTCTCAACTTTTCTCTTACGTCAGGGAGCACACCTTTTTTTAAGTTGCTTGGATAATTTTTTGATGCACTTTTTCTTTTCATAAATCTCCTTGTTGAAGACGCGTTTCCTTGTGAACACACTTTTTAAACCTTTTCCAACTTTAGCCTGAACATTTTTCAAGGCTAATGGATAGTGGATTGGTTGAATGATGTTGCCAAATGCGTCCCTGCTTTTGCCATTAAACAAGGACGTAGTTAGTTTACTGAGGTCAGTAGAAGAAATTCTTAACCGGTTAAGACCCGGTGTAACCTCAATATTGGCACTATCAAGTGAGTGTGAAGGCTGCCTAGCCGTATCTTTCGCACGGCATCCCACCATCTCCAATAGATTATGGTCACGGTTGTTGCATGATATCACATCTAAGTGGCTCATCTGGCCAAAAAGAGTCTCTAATGCGAAAATGTAGTCTAAGATCTTGGTGTGAGCATTTCTTTTCCAGGTTGCTTTCGGTGGGATGTCACCCCTTATATCATCAGGTTTATGTTTCTTTTTTGTAGGTCTTCTCTCCAACTTATACTACTTTGTATCTTTGAAGAGGCAGCTCTTGGTGGATTAGTTATCAGTTTGTTCCTAGAGTCAAAACATTCCATATTCAGATCCCCACATACCAAGACGTCAATGTTGTTGTAGGTAGATCTAGCTTCGTCGATGTAATTCATGACAGTTTCTTGAAGGTTTGCTGCAAGTGGTGATGCGGGGTTCAAGTAGATGTTACATATCAGGAGGTGGCAGATGTGTTGACTGTGACATTTTGACAGCAGCACAAACTGAATCAGTGGCGTAGGGTTCTGTGCGCAAAGCTTAGTCCATCCGTTTGTTCTTTTACATGCTGTAATCAGTCCTGCCATGGGTCATCCGAAGTTCCCTTTGACAGCAGGATTCAGGAATACTTCATATCCTTCCAGGGTTGGTTCCTCTTTCAGCCAAGTCTCCTGGAGACACAGTATATCATATATTTCTCGATTACGAGTTCCCCTTCCCCAAATAAATGCGTGAATCCCCCGGTATTCCAGGAACAGATGGTCAAATTCTGGAAGAGGACAGTTTGAGAGCTTTCGGCATTATGACTTCCTAGCCAATGTGCCCGCTAGCCAACTCCAATCTTATCTTGGGCTGCCCAGGCGTGTCGCTCTGGGCTGTTTAGACGGCGGCAGTTCGCTTACCAGATCGTCAGATCCTACCCAGCGTGGAGCTGGTCTATCTCCTGTTGCCTGCTTCTTACTCGATAGTGCCTCAGGACAAGCCTCCCTACCTCTCAGGCTTGTAGGCTCCATGTAAGCTGGTTTAGTAGAGCGATATTGATCCTCTTCTGAGTTAAAGGTTGATGTGGGAGGCGGTATTTCTCTTTCTTTTAACCAGAAACCCATAGTGAGGAGTCTGTGGCCTTCTTTAATGAAAGTGTCTTTAGTTCTACGGTCCGATATGTAGTTCAGTGCTCTGTCTAGGCGCTTGTCCTCTGGGAATAAGATTAGCAGGATGTCCCTCGATTGTATTTTCTTAAATTCCTCAATTGATCCAATGAGTCTCATAATGTTAGTTCTGTTAAGGGTCAGATTATCTTTGATGTTTAAGACCCTTTCCAGCAGAAAACAAGAGGGAGACCTGTTATCACAGTTCTCGACCAACATAGGACGCGAGGGAGACCTGTTATCACAATTATCGACCACCCTAGTTATTCTGACACTGTCTTTTTCTTGTGTGACAGTTCTTTCAGTCGGTCTTTGAGATGCCTCCTTCCTTTCCCGGTTGCTGTGTCTGTTCTGGTTCCAGATTTTGTACTCTTCTATGGCCAATAGCTCTGGGTCAGGGTCATCCCTTGTGATTTTGTCTTGATTCTCATTTGGCTGACCACTGAAAGTTGAAGGTTTTTGACCTGTTAAATTGGCCGTTTCAACAGTTCTACAGTCTTTTGAGAATCTGATCTTTAGAGTCTTGTTCGTGGTGGGCCCTTGTTTGTTGCTTTGCTTCAGTTCCTTTTCCAGTTCCTCAACCTGTTCTCCGTCCTCCTCATCAGAGAATTTAGAGTCACGTTCTCCATTCTGTGACTGAATTTCCACCTCATTTGAGCATGTTGACTCTAAGTCATCAGAATAAATAGACAAGTTTAATAAGTCTGCATTACTGTCGTCGTACTGCCCTTGAACATTGGGTGGTTGTGTTGAAGATTTTTTGACAGTCCAAATCTGAGGTCTCTTTTACACTTTCGTTTGCAATGGGCTTCTCAGGCCCTCTAACAAACATCTCTGGAGTTTCGGGTCTCTGAATGTTTCTGATGGTAGTGCTTACGTTTGATTTTGTCCCCTTCTTAATTGGCGCTGCCATTCCACCAGTTTTCCTCACATCAGTTTGTGGTGTGGCTGACTGTGTCTTGGCCGATGTCTTTTTTGTCAGTACTTTTTTTGCTTGCTCAAGTTTTTTCCGAAACGCTAGTCTCTGACTGTGGGGATTCTGCCTTTTTAACTTGCCCTTTGTCGCCCTCACCCAGTTTATCGAAGATATTAAAGATATTCGGGGGCGGGTGGGGTTCGTTTGACGGTTTTTTGTTATTTTCAACCGGGGAAGCCGACACAGTGTTTTGAGCCGACGTAGGTTGAATTGGAGTTTGACTTGTTGTCTTTAGCCTCTGTTTCTGCAGTGACTATAGTTACAGGGGGCATTAACTCTGTAAGTGTGGATACAGTTATGTAAGTTTTCCCTGGTTTGTTAGAGGTCTCCATTTCTCCTTCCCAAGGCCCTTTCTTGTTGAGTCCGTCCATGATCAAACGCTCTCCTCCCAGCGGATCTGGTGGGTGTTTGAGTGAAAAGAATCTTTCTGATCTTCTTTTCTCTTTGTCTCGAATTACGGGCTCCAGAATACTCTTCAAGATGTTAGTAGTTTGTTCCTCGTTTTTATCCATTTTTGTTTGGATAGCTGTAATGAATCCTTCTACAAAGATCATTTTACTGTGCAACATTGCAATCACTGTGGTGTTACGCTCACCTGGTTCCCACAGGGGCGTCGATCGGACCCGGACAGCTGCGGTCTCCACCAACGTGATGCGTAGTGAAGAGATGACAGTCTGGACTGGCAGCCTAATCTTGTCTGCTGAACTCGTAGAAGTATTCTCCTGCAAGTGGGGAAAGGGATTTAGCCACCCGTGGACTTTAGAGATTGCCCCCACCTCCCCAACTGTTCTCGTTCTCCCCACTAATCACCTCCGATATCCCCTCTTGGTAACCTCACCTTATGTTTTAAATGATGAGCTCTCCATCCTGCATGGCATGCAGGGGCGCGTAGATACCAGTTACTTCACTGGTTTGAAGGTACTGGAGGAGTTCCGGAGGAATATTGACTCCAGTGTCTATAAAGTTCAAAGAGTTCAATATGTTCGATGTTCACTCTTGTTCCATTCCCTCGTTAGGTTGCAGCTGGGTCCAAAAGAATATTGCCTGGAGGCAGCTGATGGCGTTCAGGTAAGAGTCTGTATTACCAAACACTGTCCGGTAAACGTTGCACGAGTTTAACTTGCCGTTTTCTCTCCCTTTATAGGTGCAGCATAGAAAGATGCAGCGAATTAAAGGAGAATACCTCCGGTGGTAAAGCAGGTAAGCCTATGGTGGCAAAGAGATTGTCTTTGTCGGTTTTCTCGGCTCACCTTGTTATTCCTTTTGTTTTCCCCCCAGGTGGTGGGTTTCGACAAAGAAAATGATGGAGGCAGCGCCAAGTTGAAAGATGCGGTGGACTGGCGAGTATAACGCGGCGCTGCTTCTGGCGAAGCGACGCGTGCTGAAATAATGTCCTTTCCAGGCTCGGAGATGTGCTGGGTCCGGAATCAGGTAAAGAATCAAATAATGTCCATGATCTAACCTCTTCTTTTTTTTTTTTCCTTTTGTCTAGGAGCTCCGGATTCGAGGCGGGCGTGGCAGAAGACTGGATGCTGACTTGCAGACACGGTGAGCATTACTCTGCTGGATGCAGAATAACACGAAGCATGAGCTGCTGTTCGGGCGTGGTTTAAGTAGCCTGCAAAGTAGTCCCAGGTAAGATCCCCAGAACCACACCTGAGTAAAAAATAGTCAATGTAATAAAATAGTCCCATCCAGGCCTCACGTTGGCTTGGACTCATTTGAAGCATGGTCTGCATAAGGTAAGTAAAGTCTATGAGCCTGGCGCGTATGGCGCCAGGACTGATTTCTATGATGAGCCTAAGGTGCCAGGACTGAATCCAAACAGTCCCCAGCCGGGGCTGTTGGGGTTTTAATGAGCATCTGGATGCCTGCTGATGGACTCGATCCGGAGGTAGGCGTCATGACAGCACTCTCCCCCCCCCCCCCCCCAAAGGCCCCTCCTAAAGTTGTTCTTCCCCTTGGCCCTGGCTTGTCTGGGAAGTCCCAATGGAATTTTTTCACCAATCGAGGAGCATGAACGTGGTCACTAGGTTCCCATGACCTTTCTTGTGGTCCGTAACCAGTCGATTAAATAAAAAAGTCTTGATTTAACCATTTTAGAGTCCAGGATGTTTTTTACCTCGAATTCAGGTTCTCCATCTATTAGGATGGGGGTCAGGTGGTTTGGTTAATCTTGTCCCGGGTTGAACTGGTTTTAGAAGTGAAACATGAAAGACAGGATGAATTCGCATATTAGAGGGTAATTCTAATTTGACGACCACCGGGTTGATAATGGCCTTAATGGTGTAAGGTCCCAAATATCTAGAATTAAAAGTCTGAGTTCCTTTCAGAGGTATATGTCTTGTAGACAGCCAAACCTGGTCTCCGATTCGATATAGTGGGGTCTCACTTCTATGTTGATCAGCATTTTTCTTGTATTTCTCTTTTGCTTGTTTCAAATGTTTTGTTGCCTCTTTAAAAGCTTGTGTAATAGTAGAATGAAGATGAGTTACTGCCGGCATTTCTAAATGCTGGGTCGTATTGAGTGCTGAGATTCAAGGATGATGTCCATATATGGTATAAAAGGGGATTTGTCCGGTTCCTGAATGTACAAAGTTATTGTATGCGTATTCAGAAATCCATAAAATGTCCTTCCAATTACTTTCAGTTTGGTGGAGCATACAACGTAGGTATTGTTCAAGAGTCTGGTTGGTTATCTCCGTCTGATCATCGGTTTGGGGATGGTGACTGGTTGATAACCTTACGTCGATTTGTGCCAATTGACAACACTTCTGCCAAAATTGCGAAATGAACTGACTACCTCGGTCAGAGATCAATATGGAAGGAAATCCATGTATTCAAAAAATATTTGAGAAATTCCTTGGCCAAGATTGAAGCAGAAGGTAATCCCTTTAAAGGAATAAAGTGGGCCATCTTGGAAAAAAGATCCACAATAACTAGAATGGTGTTGAATCCATTACATAGCGGTAGATTGGTAATAAAGTCTAAAGACAACGTGTGCCATGGTGTGGGTGGAATATCTAAAGGTTGTAAAAGACCAGCTGGTTTCTTCTTTTGACTTTTGTTCTGGGCGCTGATGCCACAAGACAGTACAAATGACTTTACATCTTTTCGCCAGGTGAGCCACCAGAATTGTCTTAATTTTAGCTTCAGTTTTTGCAATACCTGGGTGCCCTTCCATCAGAGCTTCATGGTAATTGGAGATGACTTGTTCTTGTAGTTCCTTGTGTGGTAGAAATAGACGCCATTGATAGTAAGGTAGGTCATTGACAACTGAATAATCTGGGCCCTTTTTAACCCGGTCCTGCAGGGCTGCTGAATCGAAAAGTTGTTGGATCTTTAAATGAATATCTTCTAAGGTCTGTAGAGTAGTTATCCCAAGAATTCTTTGTTCAGGAATTATAGGCACCGGTTCCGGGTTCGAATATGCTTCTCCCATCCCAATTCGGGATAAAGCGCCTGCCTTACCATTCTTACAACCTGGTCGATAAGTGATCACGAAATCGGCAAGGAATAAGGCCCATCAAAGTTGACGCGAAGATTGGGCCTTGGCTGTTTTCAAATACTAGAAGTTCCTGTGATCGGTGATTACAGTAATGGTATGCCTGGCACCGAGAAGATAATGCCGCCAAGCCTTGAAGGCGGATTTGATGGCTAACAACTCTTTATCGGTAACCGCATAGTTTAATTTGGGGGCCGAGAATTTTCTGGACCAAAATGCTACTGGATGAAGTTGACCGGTTTCCGGATCCTTCTGGGACAGGACAGCCCCCATGGCTAAAATGGATGCATCGGTTTCAACTATGTAGGGGAGCTCGGGCGTGGATGCTTTAAGACAGGTGCTGAGGTGAATTTCAATTTCAGTTCTTGGAAGGCTTTTTCAGCCTCTTCGGTCCACAAGAAGCGTTTGTTTTTTCGCAAAAGTGCTGTGATGGGGTGTACAACATATGAGAAGTCAGGAATAAATCTATGGTAGAAATGAGCAAATCCAAGCATGCTTTGCACCCCTTTAACTGAACTGAGTGATGGCCACTTGAGTATTGCGTCCACCTTTCGAGAGTCCATTCGGACTCCTTTTGGAGTCAGGATAAATCCAAAGAATTAAACTTCTGTAGCATGAAAAACACATTTTTCCAATTTTGCATATAACTTGTGCTGGCGTAGTTTCTCAAGGACTGCACGAACGTGCTTAACATAGTCTGATTCTGAGGAGGAGTACACTAGAATATCGTCTATGTATACGACAACACAGACATCAATGAGTTCACGAAGGACATCGTTCATAAAATACTGGAAGGCTGCTGGGCATCACCCGATATTCGAATAGTCCGTACTTGGTGCGAAAAGCAGTCTTCCATTCGTCGCCCTTCTTTACACGTACCAGATGATATGCCCCTCGGAGATCTAATTTAGTGTAGATGCAAGCATCCTTTACTTGGTCTAGTAGTTCGGGGATCAGAGGCAATAGATATCAGTTCTTCACCGTGATTTGGTTTAATGCGCGGTAGTCTATGCACGTTCTGAGGTCACCTTCCTTTTTGGGCATGAAGAATAAAGCTGAAGATGCGGGGGACTTAGATGGACGAATGAAGCCATTAGCAAGGTATTGGTCCAAGTATTGTAGTAGGTGACGGTTTTCGGGTTCCGTAAGGGCGTAGATCCTACTGCATGGAGGTTGTGCACCGGGTATGAGGTCGATTTGACAATCGTATGATCTACAAGGTGGTAAGGTGTTTGCCTGTTCTTTTTGGAAAACATCCTGGAATTCTTGATATTCCCGAGGTAACTGCATGACTGGATTAGCGACTGTGGCCAGGCTTTTGTTCAAGGTTTTTTCCGGGTATCAGGTGTGTGCACACTCCGGGAAGGTTACTCTCTTCTCTCGCCAATCAATACAAGGATTATGTGTTTCCAACCAAGGTATCCCCAGTATTATTTGGAACTGCGGGGCTTTGATTAAGTCAAACACAATAGTCTCTCGATGCCCATCTTGACCCAACAGTGTCATCTCTGTGGTGGAATGAGTTACAGGTCCAGAGGCAATTTCAGTTCCATCGACTGTGGTGATAACATCCGAAGTGGTCTTTTTGCAGAGAGGTAGATTCATCCTAGAAGCCAATTCGTGGTCCACATAGTTTCCTACGGACCCGCTATCAATGTACGCCCTAACTGCGTGCATACGTGATGGCTGCCTTGGATCAATAATGACCATTGGTCTGATTAGGTGCGAGGTCCGAGTGTCCTTCTTTAAGCTCGGCAAGCGGACCTCTACGCTTGTCGGGCATGGTCGTTTCCCGAATCAGGCTCTGTTTGATTTCTATCAGCAACTCCGACTACTTTCTTGGATGGTTTTATAGGGCAATCCCGTAGAAAATGTCCTGAGGCCCGTCAGTACAGACACAACTGCATCGGTCGTCTTCTTTCTCTTTCTTTTTGAGTTAAGGGTCCCTTAACACCCCCCAATCTGCATTGGTTCTGATGCATCTGTTCCTTTGGGAGTAACATTGGGCTTAACCAATACCCGATTCTCAAACTTAGCTCGATCAGCTTTTCTATTCTGAAGTCGGTGGTCTAGCTGAACCACTAAGTCTATATATTCTGCGCAATCCTGAGGTGGGTTCACAACTTGGGCCAAAACATCTTTGAGTTCACCCCGAAGTCCGCGATGAAATAATGTAATTCGCTTTACCTCTGGCCATCCGGTTTCCACCACCAACCTATTGAAGGTTGTGATATAAGTTAGCAGGTCCTGGTTTCCTTGTCGTAGGGATAGATGTTCGTTATCCAGGGCCTGTCCCTGGGAATGTCTGGCGAATAGTCTTTCCATGCTCAATTGAAAACCCTTAAAATCCCGAAGAAGAGGGTCATCCTGGTTGACTAATGGAATTGACCAACCCGCGGCGCTGCCACTAAGGTATGACAGTACAAAGGCTACTTTGGCTTGGTCGTTTGGAAAAGCTCCTGGTCTGCATAAAAAGTGCAAGCGGCATTGGTTCATGAACACGGCAAACCTTTTCGGGTCCCCAGCAAAGCGTTCGGGTGGAGCTAAAGGAATGCTCCCTGGTAGAACCACTTGCACAGGGCTGCTCGATGAAACAGGGATTGAATTCCCCCCCATGTCCAGGTAGTGGTGTTTGCCTGGCTTGGTTTTGCAGCAGTTGTCTGGCAAGATCATCAGTGCGCTCCTTTGACACAATCAGTTCTCTCCTGAGGGCATTAGTTTCTTGGCGCGCGGAGAGCACTTCTGCCCTAAGTTCTCCTAACAATTGGGCTAGTTGGTCGGTTTCTGAGGTCTCCATTACGCCCGGGTGGGGATTTGTAGATAGGCTTCATGTTCTGTTACGCACACCTGGTTCCCACAGGTGCGTCGATCGGACCCGGACAGCTGCGGTCTCCACCAACGTGATGCGTAGTGAAGAGATGACAGTCTGGACTGGCCCACCTAATCTTGTCTGCTGAACTCGTAGAAGTATTCTCCTGCAAGTGGAGAAAGGGATTTAGCCCCCTCCTCCCCCCCCTCAACTGTTCTCGTTCTCCCCACTAATCACCTCCGATATCCCCTCTTGGTAACCTCACCTTATGTTTTAAATGATGAGCTCTCCATCCTGCATGGCATGCAGGGGCGCGTAGATACCAGTTACTTCACTGGTTTGAAGGTACTGGAGGAGCTCCGGAGGAATATTGACTCCAGTGTCTATATAGTTCAAAGAGTTCAATATGTCCGATGTTCACTCGTTCCATTCCCTCGTTAGGTTGCAGCTGGGTCCAAAAGAATATTGCCTGAAGGAAGCTGATGGCGTTCAGGTAAGAGTCTGTATTACCAAACACTGTCCGGTAAACGTTGCATGAGTTTAACTTGCTGTTTTCTTTCCCTTTATAGGTGTGGCATAGAAAGATGCAGCAAATTAAAGGATAATACCTCCGGTGGTAAAGCAGGTAAGCCTATGGTGGCAAAGAGATTGTCTTTGTCGGTTTTTCTCGGCTCACCTTGTTATTCCTTTTGTTTTCCCCCCCTGGTGCTGGGTTTCGACGAAGAAAATGATGGAGGCATCGCCGAGTTGAAAGATGCGGTGGACTGGTGAGTATAACGCGGCGCTGCTGCTGGCGAAGCGACGCTTGCTGAAATAATGTCCTTTCCAGGCTCGGAAATGTGCTGGGTCCGGAATCAGGTAAAGAATCAAATAATGTCCGTGATCCAACCTCTTCTCCTTTCTTTTCCTTTTGTCTAGGAGCTCCGGATTCGAGGCGGGCGTGGCAGAAGACTGGATGCTGACTTGCAGACACAGTGAGCGTTACGCTGCTGGATGCAGAATACAACGAAGCATGAGCTGCTGTTCGGGCGTGGTTTAAATAGCCTGCAAAGTAGTCCCAGGTAAGAAGATCCCCAGAACCACACCAGAGTAAAAAAAAAAATAGTCCCTGTAATAAAATAGTCCCATCCAGGCCTCACGTTGGCTTGGACTCATTTGCAGCATAGTCTGCATAAGGTAAGTAAAGTCTACGAGCCTGGCGCCTATGGCGCCATGACTGACTCCAATCAGCCCCAGCCGGGGCTGTTGGGGTTTTAATGAGCATCTGGATGCCTGCTCCCGGGGCTGATGGACTCGATCCAGATGCCCGGGGGTAGGCATCATGACAGCGGTTTGGTCTCGCAACTGGTCGTTTTGAGTTTCAATCAGCTTCATAAAGGGTGCCATGATTAGAGAAAAAGCTGCTATTAGTTTAGGGTCAATTGTGATTTGACTGTTCGATTCGTCTTTGCTTTGCTCAACCTGAGAAGCTATTAGGTCCATCAGTAGGTCCTCGTCGAGAGTGTAAGGTGTTACTTTGTCCAGGTCAGTCCTTTGTCGTTTGCTTGCAGGGTCTGTCTTTGTTGGTGATGAGCGTTGGTGTCGCCCGCTGTGTGTTGGCCATTTTTTCGCCTACTAAGGCACTTTGTTTTACACTAGGATCCAGGGTCACTGGTTTCTTCCGCTTCAGAGCAGGAGCCGACAGGCCACCAGAGCATCCAGTGGCACGCTCAACCCTTGAGTCGGGTTCTTTGTCCAGAGCAGCCATCCCCTCCATTATGGTGTCTGCCAATAAAAGTGTTTCTGGCAAGCTGCTTTTGGTCCCAGGAGCCAGACAGGACAAGAGATCTCTGCGCTGTCCACATCTTTCTTTGGACATTAAGCAGTTGTCCTTGGTGTTCAAGGTGCTTTTAGCGTGGCCCCAGTCCCATCCTTGTTTGTCGTCTTTCCTGTAATAGTGGAAACAGAATGGACGTGATTCCCCGTGGTCTCCAGCCACTGTTGGGGTCAAGTGCATTCCTAACTGGAGGCCACTTGAGGACTGTCGGTGGGGGGGTTGTGAGGTTTGGGGCGTACTACCTTCATCCTCCATATTGGCAGTGGTGTTAGCTATACAGCACCCTCCACCCTTCCCCAGCACAGTGAGGTTACCCTCAGGTGAGGATTCGACCGTGGGAATCACAAGGTCCGAGTCGTCCTCCATGCGTGTGAAGCGTGTGCAAAACTTGTGTGTGTAAATCCTGTGGACTTGGAGTCACAAGCAGGGTCCAAAAAAAAATAAAAAATGTTTTAAATGCACTCACGATTAAAGAGGATGCAAGGATGCCAAGGTTTTTATACCTTTTCCTTATTGAGTAACTTGTCAGCCGCTCCTCGGACCACTGACAAGAGCAAGGTGTCAGCGAAGATAGAACTCGCTCGTTTTTAACCACCCCAACCAGAAGTTAGATTGAGGTAAGACACGTGAGGTTTTAAATTCAATGAACAGCAGGACGTGAAGCAGGTGAGTCAAAGGTCAACAGACCCGCAGTTCTCACCCCCCCGTAGTCACCGCTCTAAGCCGCTCTAAAGCGCTTCCTCTCAATAGGTGTGCCAATAGATATGCCAGATATGTGCCAAGCGCTGTACTGTGTGCGCTGTTTAAATCAGCACGTAGTTATCTAAAACAAGTAGGCACAGGCACACTTCTTTTCGGGTTCTGCTTACCTGGGGACAAAGGCAAAGGCAGAGACTCCAAGTGAGACTCCAAGTGCGGCTCCGGATAAGGCACAGGCACAGGCTCCGGCACTTCTCACCGATTTCCCCCACAGGAGCCGCCGCAGATGTTGGAGTGTATCGGCAACGCAGCCTGGTCACGCCATGCCGAGCACGAATCCAGCAAAAGAATCCAGCAAAAAAAAAAAAGAGGAAAGGTCCTAGTAACGTCCTATTACCGTCCCTGTAACGTCCCTGTAGCGTGTCAAGCCGCACTGGAAGAAAACAACAGCCGCTTCCGACAATTTGATAGCTAACTACTTTGGTGACAATGGAAGATTGAAAAGCTTTCAAAGCCAGAAACACTGCCAAGAGTTCAAGGTAATTGATATGAGACATCCTGTCCTGAAGTGTCCACAGGTTGAAAACCTCCAGATGATTTAACATTGCCCCCCAGCCCAGAAGGTAGGATTAGTTCATTGGGACTTGTGGTGAAGGCTCCGGAAAGAAAGCTCCCAATGAGCGGTTGAACGGAGTTGACCACCATTGGAAATCCGCCAGCATAAATTATTGGATTGCTATCATTTGGGAGTCTGTGTCTGAAGCTTGGGACCAATTGCTCCGTAGCGCTAGTTGCGTGCGCCTCATCTTTAGCCTCGCCAAAGAAAAAGCCAAAGCACATGAGGGCATGATGCCCAGAAGCCTTTGAAACCACAAGGCTGATCTGTGGGATGAGCCGAGAAACAGTTGGAAAGTAACCGACAAGTCCGCAATCCTGTCCTCCGTCAGGAAGATTTTGGCTTGGATGGCATCACAGTGAAACCCTAAGAAAATAAGGTTCTGAGAAACCGTCAACGAATGTCGCCAGTTTGCCGATAGCCCAAGTCGGAACAGTAGTTGGAGAAGGGACTGAAGATTATTCGCTGCAGACTGTGGACAGGGACTTTGAAGCAGCCAGTCGTCCAAATATGGAAAGGCGTGGATTCCCTGGAGCATGAGGAACGCTGCAATGACTAATGACTGCCATCATTTTCATAAAGACCTGTGATGCTGAACTGAGACCAAAGGGGAGGACATCATATTGGAAATGTTCCATCCCTACTGTGAGAAAACAAAGGATGTCTTGCCAGCTAGGCCTGGAAACGGCCATCTCGCTTTTGAATCCAGTTCCTGGGGGGTGGACCAGTGCAGGAGGATCACATGGGTGAGTGGTCTTCGGGGAATGGGGGGGGCGCAGCAGATGAGATACATTACTCACCGTAATCGTATTTCTGATGCTTGTATCTGGCTAGATTCACATGCTGTGCATAGGCTGACATCTAGTGGAAGCTGCAGAGTATTAGTTTGTTTTTTTCGAAACTCGAAAATGGGCATCGACACAGGGCGTACCAGTAATACTATCCCTAGGGTGACGTCCACTGTACCCATGATCCCTCACGCGTCTAGGACCCTCAGATTGTATTTTTTCTGACATGAGGTAGCATGAGGAGTAGCGCGAGTAGAGATAATCCAAGCAAATAGATAGAAGATAAGACTACAAGCATCCATGCGCCTTCTCTCAGAGGGGAGGAAGGGTGGGTCGCATGTGAATCTAAGCAGATACAAGCATCAGAAATACGATTACGGTGAGTAATGCATCTCTTCTGAGGCTTGTTGAATCTGCTTAGATCACATGCTGTGCATAGAGTAGCGAGCAGTGTTAGAAGAAGGAGGTGGGATGTGAGAAGGGTCATGATCAAATAAAGGAATTAAAACCGCTTGTCCCACTTGAGTATCTGTCTTGGAATGAGTGTCAATGCAGTAATGCTGAGTAAAAGTGCGAATAGAGCTCCAAGTAGCTGCTTTGCAAATAGTGTCAAGGGGTACATTTGCAATGAAAGCCAGAGTGGCCCCAATGCCTCTAGTAGAGTGGGCTCTTGGCGTGAAAGGCAGAGTTTTTTCAGAAAGAGAGTAACACAGCTGGATACAGTTAACAATCCACTTAGAGATGGCACCTTTAGAGACGCGATCTCCCTCTCTGTCTGTAGCTACGGAGACAAACAGCTGATCTGTTTTCCTTAGCGGTCTGGTCTTGTTTACATAGTAGAGGACCGCCCTACGCACATCTAGGGTGTGTAGTTTCACCTCAGCCGAGCTTTATGGGTCTTGGAAGAAAGCCGGAAGCTCGATGGACTGGTTCACGTGGAATTTAGAAATAAACTTAGGTGAGAACCTAGGGTGTGTACGTAAAACCAGTTCATCTTTATGAACTGTAAAGAATGGATCCTGCACTGACAGTGCCTGAATTTCACTTACCCTTCTTATAGATGTTATTGCTACTAAGAAGGCCGTCTTATAAGTCAGGTGTTTGAGACTGCTTTTATGCATGGGTTCGAATGGGGGGCCCATGAGTTTAGATAGCACCACGTTAAGGTCCCATCCTGGTGGTGGGTTTGAAATAGGAGGGTGAAGTCTCTTTACTCCTTCCATGAAAGCTTTAACCACTGGTATCTTCCACCACGACACCTTGTTATGGGATGTGGTGTATGCTAACAGCGCTGCCAAGTGTACCTTCAGTGAGTTAAATACCAGTCCTGCATCCAGCAGGTGGAGCATGTATGTGACAATTGTGGAAGGAGTGCAATCAACTGGGTTGACTTGTTTGTTCTGGCACCAGATAACGAATCGTTTCCATTTGTCAAAGTAGCAGTGCCTCGTGTTTGGCTTCCTAGATTCCTTTAGGATGTCCATACACCTCCGAGATAATCTGAGATGTCCGAACTCTATGACCTCAGGAGCCATGCTACTAGGTTCATTGAGCTGGGTTGACGATGCACTGTTTGACCTTGGTGCTGGGACAGTAGGTTGTACCAGCCCGGGAGTTTGATGGGTACACACACCGCTAGTCTGCGTAGGTATGGAAACCACGGTTGTCTCGCCCACATGGGAGCAACTTGGACTAGCGTCATTGACTCTCTGTTCATCTTGTTGACCACCTTCCTGATCATAGGTGTTGGTGGAAAAGCGTACACAAACATCCCTGACCAGTTCATCCACAGGGCGTTCCCCTGGGAGTCTGGCTGGGGGAACCTGAATGCAAATCCTGGGCACTGTCTGTTTTCGCTTGTGGCAAATAGGTCTATAGTGGGGAAACCCCACTGAGAGAAGATATCTTCTACGATTTCTCTGTGTAGACACCATTCATGTTCTTCTGGGAGGGGATCTCTGCTCAAAGCATCCGCCAGAGAATTGAGATCCCCTGGAACATGTTGAGATGACAGGAAGATCTTCCGTCTGAGTGCCCATATCCAAATTTTTCTGGGCAAGCTTGGACAGATTTGGCGAACAAGTCCCTCCCTGCTTGTTTTTGTAAAACATGGATGTAGTGCTGTCCGTCTGGATCTGCACTGACAGATTCAGCAGGTAGGGCTTGAATGCTTGAAGCGCTCTGAATACTGCCAGAAGCTCTAGCAGGTTGATGTGATTCTTGGCCATTGAGTGAGACCAGAGACCCTGAGCTGTGTGGTGGAGGAGGTGAGCTCCCCACCCTGTCAGGCATGCATCGGTTGCGACTACCGCCTGTATCTCGGGATCGTAAAAGGGTTTCCCCTTGGACAGATTTTCTCTTGTCCACCAGTGAAGGCTTTGTACCAGTGTTGGCGAAACGACCACTAGATCGTCACACTGACCACTTGCCTGAGACCACTGTTTCGCCAACCATTCCTGCATGGGATGCATGTGCAGGCGCACGTGGGGGACCAGGTAAATACATGACGCCATCATGCCTAGCAAACGCATTGCTGTGCGTACCGTTATCTGGCGACCGGCCTGATATTACGGAATTTGCAGCAGTATATTCCGAATTCTTTCCTCTGATGGAAAGGTCATCCCCTCTTGCGTGTCTAGGATAGCTCCAAGGAACTGTTTGGAGGTGCAAGCCACCAGACTTGAATTCTTCTCGTTTTATTGAGAAGCCTAATTCGAAGAGGAGGTCGATCGTCCTTTGAATGTTTGTTCTGCAAATTACTGGGGTCTCCCCCCGTGATGAGCCAGTCGTCCAGGTAAGGGTACACCAGGATTGCCTCCCTGCGTAGGTGTGCTGCTGCCACCGCCAGTACCTTGGTGAATACCCTTGGAGCCGAGGCTATCCCGAAGGGCAGTACCTTGAACTGGTAGTGCCGACTGTCCACCTTGAAGCACAAGTACTTTCTCTGCGCTGGGAACATGGAAATATGAAAATAGGCATCTTTCATGTCCAATGTTGCCATGTAATCCCCTTTTTTTTTTAGGAGGGGGTTTACCTCTTGGAGAGTAGTCGTGCAAAGTTTTTGGGGCTTGACATACTTGTTTGCAGGCCGTAAGTCAATACTGGGCGCATTGTCAAATCTTTTTTTGGCACAAGGAAGTAAGTTGAATAAATACCCGTGTTTACCTGGTGTCCCGGGACGAGTTCTATCGCGTCCTTTGCTAGAAGATTGACGATCTCCTCGAGGAGGATCTTCTGGTGGTCCAAAGAATGTATTCTTTGTCGTGGAGGGTGGTTTCGGGGACGCTCAAGTTCTATGCAGTATCCTGCGGACACTGTGGACAGCACCCATCTGTCTGAAGTGATCCCTTCCCAAGCTTGGGTGAAGTTGGAAATGAGTCCCGCTACTGGGGATGTGTGAGAAGGGACCCTGAACGGAACGTCACTGTTTTGGTGGAGGCGTGCCGCCGCCTCTACTGGGGCTGCCTCTACCCTTACCATGCCCTCTCTTATTACCCCCTGCCATAACCCTGGGTAGACTGCTGGCTGTTGTTCCATTGTGTACCCTGCCCCTAGGAATAGTTAGACCCTCTCTGGGAATTTTGTCCGCGTGGGAGACGAAAATTGCCATTCCCTCGCTGGTTAGGGGGTTTATTGGTTAGTTGGCCTAGGGATTTGAGTGTCTCATACTCGTCCGTGGCATTTTTCAGCGCGTCCTCGACCGCCTTTCCAAACAATAGATCCGGCTCCACCGGTTTGTCTATCAATGAAGCCTGGGTTTCGGCTTTGAACCCAGACTGTCACAACCAAGCATGCCTTTTGATAACAGTACCTTCTGCTATCAATCTGCCGGCGTTATCCGCGGCATCAAAGGTTGCTTTTAATATGCAACCGGACACGGCTCTTCCTTCCGCCGAAACTCGTGCCAATTGGCTTTTTAAGGGTTCTGGGGTGGAATCTATGAGTGCCGCGACTTCATCCCACTGGTGGCAGTTGTAACTCGCCAGTAGGGTGGGGGAGTTGGCAATCCTTGCCTGGTAGGCGGAAGTGTAGGCTACTTTCCTGCCCAAGCCATAAATCTTCTTGCTCTCCTTGTCGGGAGGAGCTTCCGACGATGACAAGGGTGTTCCCGCCCTCTTACGGGTGTTTGTAACTACCAGGGAGTGCGGTTTCAGATGCCATCTTATGTACAGTGGGTCTGTTTGGGCTGCCCTGAAAAGCTTCTCAACTCTGGGGTTTACCGCCCTAGTGAGATAGGGATTAACAAGGGAAGGGTCTATCCTCCTTTGTATAGACTTAAGGATAGGGATGGCCTGGGTAACAGGTCTCCTTTCTCCCACTAACTCCTCGGCAAAATCCCTCTCTTCCTGCGCACCTTGGATGTCAATGTGGAAGTGTTCTGCCACTCTGGACAGCACACATTCAAAAGAGGCTCCTCCTCGTCGTCGTCCTCGTCGTCCTCCTCCTCGTCGTCCTCCTCGTCCTCCTCGTCCTCCCCCCCTGTACCAGTTTGTTCTTCCAACATGCCCAAATCTGGATCCTCATAAGGCATGGATCTCCCCGATATTGAGAATAGGGCTGTATACTGAAGGGGTCTGAAGTAGGAGCTTCAACCCGGGACTTCTTACTTGGGGGTATAGGATCCCTAGAGCATGAGGGAGTTGACCCGTCGGGGGTAAAAGAGAGAAAGTGTTCAGGGTTTTTGGCGTAGAAATCTGCCAATGATGACATCCTTGACATGACTCAGTGTATGTCATCAGTAGACCACTCTTGAACTGGGAAGGATTCTTTCTTGAAGGCCTTTCCCTGTCTTATCTAGACTAGACCTACTGGTTTGAACAGGGGTCTTTGGGATAACAGAAGACCGAGACTTGTCCATCTGTTTAAGTGGGGTAGAAAGTCTTTGAGGTGTGGAAGGAGACTGCTTCCTCTGTTTTTCACCTTCCCCGTGTGTGGAATAGTGTTTTTTCGCCCCTCCGGAGTCTTCGACGCGTGGCGCCTTGGTTCGGGGGTGGTGTCCCTATCTCTGTGTAGTGGAGGTTGGGACTCAGGAGCAGCCGTTGCGCGGCCTGTTGATGCCGACTCCTGGAGTGCGGACTGGGGATAGAGGTCGGTTTCGTCTTCTGACGATCGAACCCCCGTTACCTTGGGGAGCGAGGCACTTCTGGCAACAGTGGATGGTTGCCTGGAGTCATGCTGCGATCTAGATCGAGAACGCCCAGAGGACACTGAATCGGACCGTTCTGTATGTGCCTCTTTCCGAGTACTCGGCGTGCGCGTCGAGTCTCGGTTTGACTTCATGTGTTTTGTGGAAGTGCTGTGGGTAGCGCTTGTGTCGCCGGGGGTCTTCCCCATAGCCGCCCTGCCGGACGACCTTCCGAGGTCGGGGACTTGCGCTTGGCTGTCAATTGCCGCCACGTTGCCCTCGCCGTCCGAAAGCACGGCGTTGCTGCCATCGCTGAAGGCGCCCTCCGCTGCCATGGCCTCTTGACGCCTGGCGTGGTGGGCCCAACGCTTGATCGAACGGTCCTTGAGTGTTTTCAGTTTGAACCTACTACACGCTCTGCAGTTAGCTTCGGGGTGGTCCCTTGGTAAGCAAAGATTGCACGTGGCGTGCCTGTCAACCCAAGGGTACTTGCGGTTGCACTTGGGGCAAAATTGGAAAGGGGTACCCTCCATACGCACCTTGTGGCAGCGGGCTAATAAGTGTAGGAATATATAAGAATGTACCTATATACAAAAAGAGTGTAGAGTATGTCCACCCCCCACTCTCCCTACTTGCAGGGCCGAGGTCCGAGGCCTTCCTAGGCCTGGGCCGAGGCCAGAGGCCTTCCGAGGCCCAAATTCGTCATGCAGCTCTCGACGGTCGATTCTTTCTCCGTGCCAGCGTCGAGTGTGGATGTTCGGTGACTCGACATTGGGCTGGAGAAATGGGGAAATATAACAATATTTTAGCAAAAGTATGGCTAAAGCCAGGGAACTCCGTGGAATGCTTCCGACCAGTATGGCAGAAAAAAACAATCCGAGGGTCCTAGACGCGCGAGGGATCATGGGTACAGTGGAGGTCACACTAGGGATAGTATTACTGGCACGCCCTGTGTCGACGCCCATTTTCGAGTTTCGAAAAACAAACTAATACTCCGCAGCTTCCACTAGATGTCAGCTTATGCACAGCATGTGATCTAAACAGATTCAACAAGCCTCAGAAAATTTGATATATTTTATTTATGGCGCGCCCATACACAGGTGCTTCAGGGCGCAACGAGGCAAGGGACGGGAACAAGGGAGGATAACGATCTTACTAGGCGCAGTGACATTGGGATTACGCAAGTGCAAGGGAGAGGGAAGGGGAAAAGTGCCAGGGGAAGGAGAGGAGGAGAACTGTGAGACAAAGGATCTAGAAATAGAAAAAAAAGTGTGGTCAGCAGGTGGTAGTGCAGGGGGTTAAATGCAGAGAGCAAGTGTTAGTTAAGTGCAAGTGGGGGACTGTAGGGTTGCAGATACAGCCCCAGTGCAGTTGGGAGGGCAGGGGCCTGGGTCCGTGGTTCAGAGGGTAGCCAGGTAACCAGTGCAGTGACAGAAAGGAGATAAGCAAGGAAGTGGAAGATGGAAGGTAGAAGCAAAGAGGAAAGTCTTGAGCTGCTTCCGGAACCGGAGATAGTTCTGCTCAAGTTTCAGAGAAGCAGGGAGACTGTTCCACGGGGAGGCACTGGCCGAAGAAAGAGATCTGCCACCAAGTCGTTGCTTAGAAAATCGACTGACCCTCAAGGAGTGGAGGTGGAGGAGCGAAGAGCTCGGGAAGGAAGGTATTTCAGAAGAGAAAGCTGGATATATTTTGGTCCCAGGCCTCAGAAGGCCTTGTGGATAATGCAAAGGGTCTTAAATTAGATCCTTGCCGCCAGCAGGAGCCAATGGGGAGATTTCAGTGCAGGAGAGATACAATCCCTGGGCTTGAGGCCAAGGATAAGTATCGCAGTCCTGTTCTGGATGAGTTGCAGAGGACGGAGAGTAGAGGCAGGTAGATGTAAAAAGAGGCTGTTACAGTAGTCAAGCATAGAAAGAACCAGCACTCTGGAGTCAGTACTCTTCTGGGGGAAGGAGAGGAAAGGAAAAATACCTCTAAAGAGGTGGAGTTGGTAGTTTGCCTTTTTAGAGACGTACGAAATGTAAGGCAAGAAGGAGAGTGAGGCGTCGAAGATAACCCTGAGGTTCTTAGCCTCACAGGTGGGAGCAGGAAGAGGGACAAGGGAAGCCAGCCAGATGGTGGCATGAAAGGGGGGTGCCGGTGTGATCCTGAAACCCTATATGATTACCGGGAGGAAACGAGTTGTATTGAGTGGAGGTGGACATGAGAGAATCCCTCAATGAACCGATTACCCTTGAGGCAATAATAGCAGCAATTAAAGAACCCAAGGTGTCTAAGTCACCAGGCCCCGGTAGACTAACGAGAGAATTCTATAAAGCACTTGCCCCTACGCTGGCACCGATCCTTCTATTGGTGTAGGAGGAAGCACTGGCGAAGGGGAGCCTGCCCCCCACACTAAGCAAGGCAAACGTAATACTACTTCACAAACCTGGGAAACCCCCCCAAGAGTGCGGCTCATACAGGCCGATCTCATTAATAAATGGAGGCAACAACAATTTTGCTAAAAATCCTAACTAGGCGGCTACTACCACTGGTGCCTGGGCTAGTTCATACCCGGCCAACATGTCACGCTTTGGCATCATTGAGGTCCTGAACCCCTCCACCGAGGCAGTCGCAGAGGCGGAAAAGGCCTTGACTCTGTCGAACAGCCATACCTTTTTGCAGTCCTCCAGAAATTGGGTGTTGGGTCCTATTTTAGAAAATTAGTATTGCTACGATACAAGAACCCCTCAGCCACAATTGTACTAGGGAAAACAGGGTCAGCGCACTTTAAAATGAAAAGAGGGACCAGACAGGGCTGCCCTTTGTCGGCCCTGCTGTTCGCTCATGCGATGGAACCACTGGCTGCTGGCTTGAGGCACAGACAAATAGAGAGAGGGATTACCTTGGGTCCCCACAAACTAATGTCCTTATACACCGACGATGTAGCCCTCTTTATCAGCGTCCCAGCTACCAATTTGAACACTGAGATGCGGGAGGTCCTTAGGTTCAGTGCTTTTAGGGCTCAAGATCAATCACAGCAAGTCAGCAGTGTTTGCCCTAAAAGCAGAAACCAGAGCATTTCGTAATGAATTTGAATTTCACTGCGAGTCCTCCAATGTGAGGTATTTGGGAATAATGCTGTCTAGAAACCGTAATAAACTTTTCTGGGATAATTATGGGAAAGCCATCGAGGCGCTCCGCGGGAATATAGCACAGTGGCGACACCTCCCACTCACAATGCTAGGCAACGTATCAATAGTGAAAATTATTAGATTGCCCAAACTTCTATACCTATTCGTCAATGTCCCATTGCTGCTATGAGGGGGCTTCTTTCAACACTTACATAGCCTCATCCTAGACCAAATATGGGCAAGAAAACACGATTCTCAACCAACAGCAACAGCAAAGGTGGGGGCTGGCTCTACCATACCTGGAACACTACCACTGGGCCGCACAGGCACAATTTTCAGGCCATTGGTACGGTACCCACATCATCCGCCCACATTTCCAAATTGAGCGAGCCCTAATGACCCCCAACCTCCTATGGACAGTGATCATTGGAGAACTTAGGGTCCCACCAACCACATTAAACCTAGTCCTGATCACATCAGAGATATAGAAAAGGATTGCAAGTATAAGCAGCATCTCCTGTTGATAATCACGTCTCCTCCCAACAAGATGTATCCTTGTGGTACAGATCATGACCAAACAGGTACATTATCAGACAAACTGAAGATAGTAACATTACGCGACTTGTTCCTAGATGGAGAGTTTCTTACAACCCAACAAATACGAGAGCGAGGAGAAGACTCAGCCCTCGACATATTCGTATATCTTTGGTTGCGGCACACGCTTAAATCCCTCTTCCCATCATTCCCCACACAACCACCAGTTTGGCAACTATTACATGGGGTGATCCAGTCACAGGGAGAAGTCCGACTGATATCACCAATCTACAACTACTTGCTAACCAATACGGCAAGCAAGCTAGAAACCCCGAAAGAAAAGGCTGCAGTTGGCACTGGGGGTTCTATTGTAGAGGAAGGATGGGCGTGCATACTGTGGCAGGCTCAGAAGGTTTCCCTTAATTCCAGGTACAAACTGATCCATTTTAAATTTTGTTCACCAAGTGTATCACACTCCAGCCAGACTACACAGGCAAAGTCAGTCCATATCAGAGGCATGCGACAGGTGTGGGAGAACACCAGCAGGGTTTCTCCACCTTGCCTGGGAGTGCTCGAGAACTGGGCAGAAGTGTTAGACACAGCCTCAATAATTGCTGGAGAACAGCTGGGGCTTAGCCCACTCGTCGCACTATTGGGATGCACCAGGCTCCTACAACCTACTGTAAGAAGATTGACAGGGCTATTACTGGTGCTGGCGCATAGGAGAGTGGCTATCACCTGGGGAAGAGGTTGCCCACCCTCCGCCCCACCCCCCATCTGCAAGGTTGTGGCTCCAAGAAGCTACATAATGCCATGAGACAACGTTCATCAGAACCATGCCCCTCCATGCACGCCCCCAAGACATTTGGGGACCCTACATCAACTACTTACTGACAGTTACAAACTGATTTAAGAAAGTGGAACGAATCAACCGACCCGTTTTTACTCACAAGATGTACTGCAACTGTGACGCTCTTAAGGGATTTTGTTCAGGGAATATGGGGGGGCAAGGGGAGAACCAGACACCATGTATTTGTTTTTGTTGTGGTTGAAAATTCAAAGATAAAGGGCCTCATTACGACCCTGCCGGTCCGGAAAGAACGGTGGCAGTAAAACCACTGCCACCGTTCTTTCCAGACCGGCTGATTCAGAGTCCTGCAGGCAGCAGGTGTCACTCCTACCAGGTCTGACCTGGAGGGATTAACACTACCCGCCTGCAGGCGGACATGGAAACACCGGCTCTGTCATAGACGGAACCATTGTTTTCATGGTCCCCATCCCCACGGAGTCCTATGTGACTCCATGGGAATGGGGATTTACAGAATTCCGCCTCTGGAATTACCGGGTCACCAGGGTTGTAATGCCCCGGTCATTCTGGCAATCACGGGTCCGGCAGCAGCCTGCCTGTTTTTCCGGCACGCCTACCCCCAGACTCGTAATGAGGCCCAAAGTCTAAGAAAAAAAAGGAGGAAAGAAGTCAGCCAGGCCAGAGCGTGATCAGTGATACCCCAGATTATCACAGAGCCGGTTGGGCAGGATGGCATTGTTGACAGTGTCAAAGGCAGAAGAGAGATCAAGTAGGTTGAGGACAGAGGGGAGGTTAGAGAGCAGGTCTTCATAGATGTTCAGGAGAGCAGTTTCTGTGCTTCTGGCTGCTCTGAAGCCAGACTGATAGTCATGGAGACAACCAACAGATTCAATGTGAAGCTTAAGCTGGGAGATGGCCAGCGTTTCCAGAAGTTTGCCTTGGTAGGGAGTGATAGATATCGGGTGATAATTAGCCTGAAGGGAGGAGTCAGCGGAGGGTTTTTTGAGAAGAGGGTGCACAAGAGTGTTTTAGGAGAGAGAGGAAAGTTCCTGTAGCTAAAGAGTGCAGGATGCAGAAGTCAGCCAAGCCTGGAGCAAGGGCATCAATGTGGTCCTTCATGGTTTTGGAAAATCAGGGAAGAACCTTCTTAGATGAGGTTTTCATAGATCAGACTTGTCTAGAAACCTCATCACGGGAGAAAAGAGAAAAGGCAGTGAAGGGAGGGGGTGGCCGCAAAAGGGACAAAGGAAGAGGAGAGGCAAGAGGGAAGCAGGATTTAGAGATGAAGTGAGAAACTAGGGCTGTGCAGAGTGCCAGGGAGGGGACAGGAGAGGAGAGGAAGAGATTGCGGCAGGATTGGCAAGTTCCTTGCAGATTCGGTAGAATTGTTAGATGCCGCAGAGACGCTGGCTTTGATGGTGAGACCTGGTATCCCCCCCCCCCTCTTGTTTATCCAACCCCTCCTATTCTTTTAGATTCACCAAAGTCCCAACTCCCACACCACCCTTTTTGCACAAACACTAGACCGAGGAAGAGGGAGACAGTAACAACACTTGCTTTCACACATCATACTGGACCTGTCCCGCTAATCGGGTCAAGCACTTGACTCTAGGTGCATTCACCGGATACCAAATTAGCTCTCCTCGCACAAATAAAAGGCAGGAGACGTTCTGAGCAAGCCGGAACACTAGTACGAGCAGAACTTCTGGGATGAAGGCAAACCTACTGAAGCAAAGCGATGGACCAAGGGGCGAGAGTGGCAGGTAGAAAACTCAGAGGGTACCCTACTGGCGGTCGTTGTCGCCAACAGGCTGCAGAAAACATGTGGAGAAGGCCAGGTCCCAAAAATGAAGACGGCACTGTGTTATAAGGATGCCAGTGACCCACCCGGGTGAACAGCAAAGTTGGGGAGGTGAGGCCAAGCCTGTAGTACTAACCTTGACTCATGTAGTGCTTATCGCAAAGCCAAGAAAAAGACGCACACAGCCAGTGAGTTGGCAAGCGACCTGAGACACTGGTGTGTGTTGAAGTGGAAGTAGCAACATTATATCCCAAGTGAAGTATGCACGCGTAGATGACAAGCGAGGAATGGCATACCTGTGAATGAACTTTGAAGTAAAAGACAGCTGCGAAATCAGCGATACGAAGTAACAAGAGTGGTCCGGCGAAAGGAAGTAGCCCACTCGAACGTCTCCGTGAAAGGTACATTGTCAGAAGTGATAAAGCTAATGAACAGCAAAAGTGAATGAACAGCGAAAGTGAGACAAAAGTTTAACTCCTAGAGAAGGGCAAAGTGAAAATGGAACTAAGTTTTGAATTGAAGTGGTCCTGCAGTGGTCTGAAAAGTAAACCACACACATCCGAAAGTCTTCGACATCCAAAAGACAGAGGGAGACCCGAAGTGAAATAAGCTTGGGGAAGGGAGCCCCCACCCCCTTGAAAGTTTGTGTTGAACTTTATTTTGAGAGTTCTGAGTCTGGCAGAGTGCGACATACGAGAACCGTGTTGAGAGAGGTCTGAGCCCGACTGAGGGGGACCTTTGTGAACATTTTGGTTGAACCATTATCTTTGGCTTTAGAGAAGAGAGACTTAAACGTGGAAGGGCAGACGGGCCTCAATCCACATTCTGGCACGATTTGTTATATTGGAAGCCGAGCTATAGTGCGTCATCCTGCCTACAGGGACAGCCTCACTCCATGACGTCTAAGGTGGGGACGAGAGCTGGATACATCTTTATTTTGAACAGTGACTTTTCCTTTTTGCATACATTTCTCCTTTTTACACTTTTTGTAAAAGAAATGCATCAGGTTTTGATAGAATGGGTAATTTTGATTTGACTGACTCCACTAGGACTGCGTTATTTATTATTTGATGGCCGAGACTACTCCCATCTTAGTTATTGAGCAAAATAAGTTTCTCAAATCCCAACTATATCAAAGGTTTTACAAATTGTACCCATTGTGTCAGTGTCATACTGTTGATACCATGTCTCCCCTAACAAAAAGCGAAGGAATTTGCTGTGCTGAGGCCATATAAGGATATGCATGCAAGTATCTTGGAGATCTAACACGCTGAGCCAATCGCTCTTCCGAATGAGGACATGGTCTGGTTAGGCGTGTTCATCTTGAATTTCTCTTGGGGAAGGGAAAGGTTAAAGTTTGACAGGGCTAGGATAGTGTGCAGGCCAGCCTGGTTGGCTTTGGGAACTGTGAACAGACAGGAATAATATCCCTCCCCTCGTTCCGATGGAGGGACATGCTGCATCACCCTGAGGTCCAAGAGATGTTTTGTGGTTACATAATTTTATTCAGCAGTTACCATAAAAAGCATAAAAGTTAAAAATATTAAAACAGTAATATTAAAACAGTAATACATCAGTCTCGCTAAAACAAAGTCCCTTGAAAAGTATAACAGTCTCTGGGCACTCAGCATAAATTGCAGTCCTGAGGTTCCACGGCAAATGGACAAGTTAATCACACCTTGCTTTGCTTATATCTCACAAAATCGGCTTTCACCCTTGCCTTTACATCCCTTTCCATATTGTTTGGATTGTTCCAAAGATCAGACAAACCCAAAAGGGCCAGCCACTCTTACATGAGCGAACCAGCAAATCTGTTGCCAACCCTCCTGTGTGCCTCGCTGTATTTTCCGAGCTCCTGTCTTCTCCACACCCAGAGCCAGTAGTGGACTGGTCTGATCCCAATTTCTTCTCCGAGTGGGGGGGGGGGGGTTGGGAGGACGCATTCCTTGGGAGTGGTCACGCTGTGCATGCTCTGAGACACCATAAAAGGGTGCTTTTCAGCAATGTGTTTTCCGCTATGGTCAGGGACACAGCATCTGTGTAGCCCAAAACTTCAGCTCCGATCAGTACTGCTACCCTTGCCCGGGCCAGGTAAAGTTTGAAGAGCCATTTTATGGCTCCAATTATGCCTTGTGTGGTAGCTTTTCAGGGCCCCACTGTTTTTCTGGAGTGTGACGTTTGCCGTAAGAAGTTTACCAGCCCAGTATCCCCCATTGGAAAGGGAATTCCCAGGTAGTCATACCATTCAACCTGTTCCAGTCTGCAGCTACCCACCTCTAGATTCAGGGCTTTGCGCCCTGTTTTCTGGGTAGAAAACATCATGGCCTTGGTCTTGGAGAGGTTAATCTCCAGACCCAGCTCACTGCATTTCTCCGAGAAAATTGACAGGGCAAAACGTAGTCCCATTAGAGTGGTTGACAAAAGGACTGACGTCCATAAAAAAATAATGCGGGCAATCGATCACCACACCACTCATCCTTGGCGGGTCTGTTCCGTTGGTGAGTGTTAGGCAGAAACCTGTGCAATTCCCTCTGGGACCACTGCAAAAAAATTTAGGACTACAGGTGTTGGGCAGTAAACCCACTGGGTAGCAGTCTGTACCACACAGATTCACTTGGTAGCTGTGGCTGAGCAGTCAGACGTCCCTCAAGAAGAGTTAGGCAGTATACAGAGTATTCACAATAGGTCAAGAGCACACAATAGAACAAGTAAACACTGACCCGGGCTTGGTGTAAAAGAGATATGACAATGCATTACTTACCGTAAAAGCATTTCTGATGGTTGTATCTGCTTAGATTCACATGCGGTGCATAGGTCCGACATCCAGTGGTCACTGCAGAGTATTGCATTTTGTTTTTCGTAGTCGAAAAGGGGACGTCAACAAGGCGTGTCTGTAACACTATCCCTAGAGTGACGTGCGTTGTACCCATAATCCCTCACGCAACGAGGTCCCTCTGTTTGTATTTTTCTGCCCTGAGGGAGCCTTCTAGACGTGAGTGAGTACAGAAAAGAGAGAGAGATATAAAGGAAGTCTATGTTCCTTCCATCCGAGCGGGGAGGAAGGGTGGGCGCATGTGAATCTAAGCAGATACAACCATCAGAAATGCTTTTACGGTAAGTAATGCATTGTCTTCTGATGTTTGTTAATCTGCTTAGAATCACATGCTGTGCATAGACTAGCGAGCAGTACCCGGAGTTGGAGGTGGGTTGTGAGAAGGAACAGTAGAGAAAAGATGTCTTAATACTGCTTGTCCCACTTGGGAATCAGATCTAGAGTGGGCATCTAGACAGTAGTGTTTTGTAAAGGTGTGTACAGAACTCCAGGTTGCCGCTTTGCAGATGGACTCAAGGGGAACATTTGCAATGAATGCTATGGATGCCCCAGTGCCTCGAGTAGAGTGTGCTCTTGGCTTGAGGGGTAGTTCTCTCTTAGCAAGAGTGTAACAGAGAGTGATGCATTGTACAATCCATCTAGATATAGTGGATTTTGAAACTGCATCTCCTTCTCTTCCTGCTGCCACCGAGACAAAGAACTGATTAGTCTTTCTCAGTGGACTAGTTCTTTCCATGGAAAACATGACAGCTCTGCGCACATCAAGTGTATGCACGCTTTTTTCTCCTAGATTTGAAGGATTTTGAAAGAACGTTGGTAGTTCTATAGACTGGTTGACATGGAATTTGGAGATGAATTTCGGTGCGAACCTTGGGTGTGTGCGTAGAACCACCTTATCTCTGTGAACCGTTACAAAGGGGTCTAAAACCGAAAGGGCCTGTAGTTCACTTACTCTCCTAATGGAGGTAATAGCGATTAGGAAAGCAGTCTTAAGAGTTAGATCTTTAAGAGTTGCCTTGTGCATGGGTTCAAAGGGTGACCCCATGAGCCTGGTGAGTACCACATTTAGATCCCAGCCAGGAGCTGGGTTTGCTATTGGAGGGTGTATTCTCTTTACCCCTTCCATGAAGGCTTTGATTACTGGGATCTTCCACCACGATACTTTGAGTTGTGAAGTGGTGCAAGCCGAAAGCGCTGCCAGGTGTACTTTAATAGAATTGAATACTAGACCCGAGTCCAGTAAATGGGTCAGGTACAGAATAATTTGTGTGGGAGAGCAGTCAACGGGGTTGATACTCTTCCCTCTACACCAGATGACAAATCTTTTCCATTTGCTAGAATAGCAGTGACGAGTGTTAGGCTTTCTGGCCTCTCTGAGGATGTCCATGCACCTCTGTGGAAGTTGTAAATGTCCAAATTCTATGACCTCAGGAGCCAGGCTGCTAAGTTCATGGTCTGAGGGCATGGGTGCAGTGTCCTGCCCCTGTCTTGTGACAGCATGTTGTACGGGCAGGGCAGTTTCACTGGAGGAGATAGAGACATCTTCAACAAGTGAGCGAACCATGGCTGTCGGGCCAACATAGGGGCCACCAGTATCATGGTAACTTGTTCCTGGTGCATCTTGTGCACTATCTTGTTGAGAAGGGGAGTCGGGGGAAAAGCGTAAACAAATTTCCCTGACCATGGAATCGATAGACCGTTCCCCTTGGACTGGTTCTGGGGGTACCTGGAGGCGTAATCTTGGCATTGAGAGTTTTCCAGAGTTGCGAACAGGTCTATTTCTGGGAAACCCCACTGTATGAAGACGTCGAAGACGATGTCTTCTTGTAACCGCCATTCGTACTCTACGGGCAGGGGGAAGTCTCTGCTGAGTTTGTCTGCTAGCAGATTGAGTTCCCCTGGTACATGTTGTGATAGTAGGAACATGTTGTGTTTGAGAGCCCACTTCCAGATGTTCTGGGACAGCTTTGACAGTCCTGGAGAGTGAGTGCCCCCTTGCTTGTTGAGGTAGTACATGGCTGTGGTGCTGTCTGTGAGGACCATCACTGTCTTTCCTTGTAGGTGTTCCTGAAAGGCTTTCAGTGCTTTGAACACCGCTAGTAGTTCCAGCAGGTTTATATGCTTGGATGCTAAGCTCGGAGTCCACGCTCCGTGAGCAGTCTGATGGGATAGGTGAGCCCCCCCATCCTGTAAGGGATTCGTCTGTGGTTAGAGTGGCTTCCACTGCGGGTGTGGCAAAAGTTTTCCCTAATAACAGGTTTTCTTTTGTCCACCACCGTAGCGAGAGAACCAAGGCCTGCAAGACCACCACTAGATCGTCCCATTGTCCGCTGGCCTGACATCACTGGCTGTTGAGCCACTCTTGCATTGGGCGCATGCGCAGGCGCGCGTAAGGTACCAAATAAATACATGACGCCATCATTCCTAGCAAGCGCATTGCGTACCGTCACCTCTCGACCTGCCACATAATGGGGGATCTGAAACAGCATGTGTTGGACCCTCTCGTTGGAGGGGAAGACGAGGCCGTCCTTTGTTCGAATTAGAGCCCCTAGGAATTGTTTGATTTGGCTGGGGTCTAAGCTGGACTTCTTTTCGTTGATGGAGAAGCCCTGTTGGAACAAAAGGTCTACGGTCTTTTGGGTATTGGAGAAGCATGTTTCGAAAGAATCCCCTGTTATGAGCCAGTCGTCGAGGTAAGGGTAGATCGGGATGGATAACCTGCGCAGGTGGGCCGCTGCCACTGCCAGTACCTTCGTGAATACCCTTGGTGCAGATGCTATCCCGAAGGGTAGTACTCTGAACTGGTAGTGTTTGTTCTCCATCTTGAACCTGAGGTATTTTCTGTGCGCTGGCAACATTAAAATATGAAAGTATGCATCTTTCATGTCCAGTGTTGTCATGTAATCCCCCTGTGATAACAGTGGGATTACTTCCTGCAAGGTCACCATACGAAACTTTTGGGGTTTGACAAACTTGTTCGCTGGGCGCAGATCTAATACAGGGCGCATGGTTAAGTCCTTTTTGGGTACAAGGAAGTACACTGAATAAATACCTTCTGTTACCTGAGATAGGGGGACAGCCTCTATAGCTTCTTTTTTCAGTAGCTCTTCCACTTCTTAAAGAAGAATGGTGAGGTGTTCCGGTGTCATGCGTCGGTTCCGTGGGGGTCTGTACTTCAGGGAACCGTTGAATTCGATGCAGTATCCGTGGGCTATGGTGGATAATACCCAGCGGTCTGACGATATTCCCTCCCATGCTGAAAGGAACGATGTTAGCCTGCCCCCGACCGGTGATGCATGGGAGGGGACCCGAATCTTCGGGTCATTTGTTGGTATTGGGCGTGGAACCTTTGGGGCTGGAGCCGCGACCTCTTCCCCTGCCATGGCGTTGGCCTCTTTGACTGAACTCGGTGTTGTTACCCTGGTTAGAGGGCCAGTTGGTAGCAGAGTAAAATTGCTGTTGGTTTTGCTGCTGGCGTTGGCAACGAAAGGAGCGTCTATTGCCATAGCCGCGTCTGTTAGGGGGCCTAGAAATTTGGTCAAGAGTTTTGATGGTATCAAACTCTTTCTTCGCATGTTCTAGGGCCTCATCAACTGCTTTCCCAAACAGATGTGTTTCTTCTATGGGCTTATTTATCAGGGAAGCCTGGGTTTCCGGCTTAAATCCCAAATTGCGCAGCCAGACATGGAGTTTGAGAAGTGTTCCCTGAACCAGGGAACGGCCAGCCATCTCTGCGGCATCTAAGGAGTTCTTTACGATGCCCTGGTTTACAAGAGTTCCCTCTGAGATTGTAGCTAACAGGCGTGAACGCAGGGGTTCTGGTGCGTCCTCGGCTTCGCTGCGCAGCTTGCTCCACTGTGCATCTGCGTAGCTAGCTAGTAGGGAATTGTTATTTGCAATCCTAGTTGAAAAGACGGCGGACGTCGTGATTCTCTTCCCAAGTGCATAGAGCTTTTTGCCCTCTTTGTCGGGTGGTGCCTCACTAGTGGATAGTGGTACCCCTGCTCTTTTCCTTGTATTAGTAACTACGAGGGAGTCCGGAATAGAATGGCCTCTGATGTACAACGGGTCAGAGGGCGAAGGGCTGAAGAGCTTTTCTATCCGAGGGTTGACCCCTCTGACGAAGGCAGGATTGGAAAGGGAAGGAGTTATTCTTCTCTTTATAGAAGCCAGGAGCGGAATAGACTGACTAACAGGGGCTTTTTCTTTAATAACTTTCTCTACAAAGTCTATGTCAGGAAGAGTCTCCCCTGTGTCTATTTCAAAATGCGCTGCTGCCTTGCGCAATAGTGCATTAAGTGAAGGTTGGTCATCTATGGGAGAGGTGTTTCCAATAGGTGAATCCTTGGGAGGAGAAGGGTGAAAGACATCAGGGTCTGAGTGCACTGATGGGGATTGCCAAGGCTGCGAGGTAGCTGTATCTTCTTCGAAAGCTCCTGCACTAGTGTAAGGATCTTCTTCAAACCCCTCTTCCTCATGTTCTTCCTCTCCACCCAAACACTCATCATCCTCCTGGAGGTATTGCTCCTCTTCGTGAGGTCATATACGTCTGTAGAAGGGGGAAACAGCCTAGGAATTTTGACCCTAGGGTCATCCTGGGGCCATTCTCTTAGTCTTTTGGGTGTGGGTGGGTTTTGGTTTCCCAAAAACCTTTCCATTTTCTCCATACAAGAATGGAGTCTTTCAAGGGTCTCATGGGGGACCCCTGAATAGTCTAGAGGGGGGAAATCAGTGTTTTCACCTTCAAAACGCTTAGAACGCTCCCACAACGTCGAAGAAAGGTTTCCGTCGCCATCTGAAAAGCCCTCCAGTAGTTCCGAAGTGCCCTTAGATGAAAGGGGCAGTTCCTGGCTACTCTTATGCTTTTTTGGCGTTTCTATAGCTTTTTGTGCGGTATTCGACGTTTGTTTCGTCGTCCGCTTACGTGTGTCTTCGGAAACAATTCTCGCCAGGCTCTCGACAACGAGTTTGTCAGTAGAGGACGATTTTGGGGTAGCGCCCGTGTTTGATGAAAGCCCAATCGCTGGTTGCGGCTGCGTTTGCGGGTGGGGCTTGAGACCCTTACGGTCTGAGGTAGACGCCGGAGTGCCCTGCGTCCCCTTCGGCGCTGATGGATCCTTCGTCTTCGACGAAGAAGAGCCGTGGGTTGTGTGCTTGGGCCTATGGGGTCTGTGTGCGTCCTTGTCGCCGGGGTGTTCATCCCCATGAGCAGGGCGTGAGCCGAGCCCGTCGGGGCCGGGGACGGACGTCGAGGAGCGCGAGCGCTCCTTCTGGGGGTTAATGACTTCCGTAACGGACGTCGAGTTATCACCCTCCTCGTCACTTTCTGTAACAGCGGCGGCGGGTGAGGAAACTGACTTCGACATGGCGTAGTCCGCCCACCTCTTAACTTTGCGTTCTTTAAGAGTTCTTGGTTTCAAAAGCTTACAGGCCGCGCAGCTGTCCTCCTTATGATCGAGGGGCAAGCAACGATTACAGAGCTTGTGTTTGTCCTTCCAAGTGTATTTGCCCCTACAGCGTGGGCAAAACTAAAAGGTGTCCTCTCCATAGCTGAGGCAATAATAACTGGTGATAACAACCCCAAGGGAAAGATAGGGGAGAGAGAAAGACATTCTCAAAGAGAAGATAAAAGTTCGAACCCCCACTCTCCCTACTGTATGTTGGCCGGCGAGGCCAGGCCACGTGTTCGGCAGCGCCGAAGGATCTCCTCCGTCTCTTCCCCTCCGTCGAAAACTTGCTCGGCAGAGAAACAGCTTCACAGCTAACGTCGAGGGGAGGGATCTTTAACAATATAATAAGTATAATTAAGGACCGAGGTCCGTAGTAAGTATTTGCAATGTCTCTCTAGGAGCTCCGCGTAAGGCGACCAGAAGCTGGGCGGAAAAAAACAATCTGAGGGACCTCGACGCGTGAGGGATTATGGGTACAACGCACGTCACTATAGGGATAGTGTTACAGACACGCCTTGTCGACGTCCCCTTTTCGACTACGAAAAACAAAATGCAATACTCCGCAGTGACCACTGGATGTCGGACCTATGCACAGCATGTGATTCTAAGCAGATTAACAAACATCAGAAAATTATTTATTTAAAACCACATCTAGAAAAACACACAGGCACTAATAATAAGCAATTCAAAAACACGGTCACTAAAAGACATACACTCCCTTAAAAAGAATATTAGGCAAGTCTTAAGTAAAGCCCCACTTATCGTCAGACAGCGGTGAGCGCTTAACGTAGATGGCACTCTAATAGTTCGTTTTAAAAAGGGATAGAATAGCAGAGAACAAATTGAAACAGATCCCAACACTTTTTCAAGAACACAACAAGGGAGGAAGGCAAAGTAAAACCGTGAAGTTAGAGTTCAAGAGGCCGGATCCACCTTCAGAGGATCCAAACGAAATGTGTCCAAGGTCACACGGTTGCAGTGCACAAAGGTCTTGTAAAGGTTCAAAAAGGAGTTGGACCACAGAAAGGGACCAGTTAGAGGGTCAAGGCGGCCAGCCCAGTCCAGAAGGTTAATGAGTTATTATTACCTTGTAGCAATCTTTAGAAAGGGAGGCCTGGCGGACACGGTACCTTAAAGTGGTGAGAACGCTCCAGCGGGGGCAGTTGTTCCTGGCAGCGGGTGCAAGTCGGTGCTTCGTCCGGGGGAAGAGAGGATCTCGTCGTGGAGGAAGACAGGAGTCTGTTGCACTGCCAGGGAAGAAACCAGCCGCAGAGTTTCTCAGGTACAAGGAGTGGTCCGGTGATTCGCGGTTCAGTGGTGAGTGGCTATCCGGCTGCCGGGGTGCTTGGCACGGACAGTTCGACCACAAACCGGGCTGGGGTGCGAAGAAAGAAAGGAAAACCACATGTGCCCACCAGTCAGGGGAAGAAGCCTCTCCAGCCGGGAGATCTTCTCTGTCGTCGGGAAGTGGCGAGTCGGTTCTGCAGGGCTCCACCGGTGGTGTTGTCGTGGTAGGTCGGCTCAGCTTCTCCCTCGTCGGATTCTCAGGTCCTGTGGCGACTTCTCAAGTTCCAGTCCCCAAAGCCCTGCTTTTATGCAGAAAACCCCCCCATTCACTCAGCATAGCTGTCACTCAAAAAATACTAAGTGGTGAGCCGGCCAGCTCACCACTTGGGCCAATCACACAAGAGTGCGCCCTGAGTTACCAAGGTAACTCGGTCCAGGGTGCCTAAACCCCCTCCCACACCCCCTTGGTACCCAGACAGAGTGGCACCACTTTTGGAGGCTTCTGTGGAGAAGCCCGCCAAAAAGTGGAACAAAGGGCTCGACTTGGGTTGGAGTCACAGAAGAGAACACAAACGCCATTTTAGAATAGAGTCTTGGCAAAAAACACCAACTGGAGAATTAATATTAATTAAATAAACCGGCGGTATGTTCGAGGCTATGAGAATTAAATAATTAAAGTTGGTAGCCTCGAACAATGGGAAAATCCCATAGGAAAATATTCGCGGTCGAATATAAAAAGTAGTTTCCACTGCCACCAGCCAAAACTCGATCAGGGGGGACGGAGACGTGCCCCCTCGACTAACAGACCCCGGGGCAATCGAATTGCCCCGACCAGTACGTCCACAATATGATGGTTTGTACTGGTTTCTGTTAATAATTTGGGACTAGTAAAGCCAATGGTGACTTTACATGCCCTGGGAGACAGTAGTCAGTCCCAGGGTATGGAGTCTATGGTGGGGTGTCACTATGACACCCCTGTGTTACTGCACGGAGGGTGCAGTGTAACACACATAGGAAAAACACATGAGACCCTATGGAGTAAAGGACCCCATAGCCCATAAAACACATTACCAATCAAAGGAATACCATGAATCATGTCCAAGAGTGGGAGAAAAAGAGTCTCACTCTTGGCAGGAGGAAAAAAAAAAACTCCAGAAATCCAGCAAAGCTGCTGGGGGACTCACTAGGTTAGGAAATTCAGCCTAAACAGAGAATTCTCCCTAACAGCGAGGAGTGTATCTATAATTGAATTCATAAATATGCAAGACAGGACACATCCCTGGTGAACCCCTCTCTACACAGAAAATGGGTCTGTCACTTCTCCCCCCCGCTCTCCTCAAGAAACCACTGCGGTGTTATTCTTATAGAGGAGTTGTATTGGCTGCAGTAACTCCTCAGGGATGTTTTTGGCAAGCAATGCAGCCCACAGCTTGTCTTTCGGGATGCTATCGAAAGCTGTTTTTAAATCTATGAATACGCCATACAGGTTTGTATTGAAGATTGTGAGATGCTTTTGGATTGTCAAATAAAGCCTAAAGCTTTGATAGACCATGCTTATTACCACCTGAAATCCAGCCTGTAATTGGCTCAGCTGGTTAGTGCCCTCGACCCATGCCATTAGATGGTACGACAGCGTTTTCCCAAATTTATTCCTGCTGCATCCAGCTGGGAGATTTAGGGTGGTAATTGGACTTTTGTATAGGTCCACTGGTATACTCTTCGAGCCAGGCACCTTCCTCCTCCCCGCCCGAGCCTTGATTGCCCTCTCAACTCCCAGGGTTAGTACCAGGTGTGGGACCATCCCCCCTCTACCTCTGCACCTGCCCCTATGGCGCCCTTCGCACCTCACTCTCCTCCACCAGCCGTAGGCCTATACAGTGCTTCAAAGTGGTTTTCCACTTAGTCAGGGCAATGCTCTCGTAAATGTTTTTCACCCTTCAGCTCTATGTCGGTGATCAGTTTCCAAAATCTAACATGATTCCCCCTCCTTCATCTGCCATGATGGCCCAGTTTTTGTTGACACAATTTTCTAATAGGCCTCCCTCAAGGAGCAGAGTTTATCTCTGTCCATCCGTGCCGTTCCCCTCAGGTATGCAGTCAGGCTGCGCTTAGCTTCCCTGCAGTGCCCATCATAACATGTCCCCGCCTTTTTTGCCCATTTGTGAATGCCAGATATTGGGGCTGTTACCATGGGCTTTTTAAGTGTTACTGTTTTGTCAAAGCTCCGAAAGCTATCCTCGGGGTGTCTGTTCGCATCACATAATTGTTCGACGGCTATGGCTTTGGACCAATACGTCCATGGAGTTGCTGCCAGTCCTATTAGTGGGAGCAGCAAAACCCCTGACAGAGCATTACTGGCCTGTGGTCACTTTCGGTGCGGTTCAACACCTCAAACCCTACCACCAGATGCCAGTCACATCCCATCACAAAGGCATAATCTTTCATCGAACTTGCATTAGGGCCGTGATATGTGTTCGAAACCGGCCGTTACATACCCTAAGCCCAATGTTATGCAACATCCTCACAATCGCTGCCCTTCCCGAATACGTTCTTGTAGACCGGATATGACCACTCCAGAGGCCTTGTCCTGGTCGTCCCAAAGACCTTTCAGACATCTCGGCAACTCCAGTTTGGTATTAAAGTCCCCCAACACAATGTCCACTTTGTTTGTCCACACCGGTCACATCTGGCCACAAGCAAAGCCATCTTCCACGAGAGAAATTTGGGACTTGATGCATAGGTTCGAAAGGGGCCAGATTGAGTTCCCATGCCGAGACAGGAGCCTTCACCAGCGGAAAAGATCAGAAAAGCCCCTTGAGGAATTACTTGGCGAGTCTGTGGGACCACAGCAAGGATCTTCCCGGAGACCTGGTGTAACGGGAGATGGCCGCCAGGTGTACCTTGATGGATTTGTGGAGCTGTGACCCTCGGGAGGGGTAATCTTCTGTGGCCAGCACCACGTAGCAAAACGCTTCTACTTATGGCCGTAGCACTTTCAGGTCGACGACGCCCTGACCTTGGCGAGGACTTCCACACAGTCTGCTGGCAACTCATAACCTCCAAACTCTAAGGTTGCAGGAGCCATGCCTTCCAGTTCTGCGATCCTGGGTCGTGATGAAGGATTGCACCTCCCCCTCTGGCAAACAGATCTGAAGTACTGGTAACTTGACTGGAGGCGACGCTGACAGGCTGAGTAAGCCCAGATACTATATCTGCTTCAGCCACACCGGGGCAATGAGTATCATCTTGCATTCAACACTGTCCGACTGTGTTGATGACACATAGCAGGAGAAGAAACTGTGGAAAGGCATACAGAAACAGGCCTTCCCACGGGAAGGAGCACGTGTCCCCCAAGCTCCTCAGCTGATGAAATCTGCTGGCCAACTTCTGGCATTTGGAGTTCGCCGTTGTGGCGAAAAGATCGATCGGGGGTCTGACCCATTTGACGAACAAGCGGTCCACCTGGTCCTGAGGAAGTTCCCTGCTGAGGGAGTCTGCAATTGTGTTCTTGATGCTTGCCAGGTGGAGAGGGACAACGAACATCCCCTGTCCGATGGCCCAGTGCCACAGGTCCCAAGCTTCCCTGGAGAGCGCTGGAGACCGAGTGCCTCCTTTCTTCCTTATGTAGAACATGGTGCTGGTGTTGTCCGTGAAGATCCTCACCACTTTGGCCTTCAGAGATGGTAGGAAAGACTTAAGGGGCCAGAACGCTGCCTGTAGCTCCAGGATGTTGATGTCAGATCTTCTCCTCTGGAAGCCACAGACCTCTGGCATGTAGAAGTCCGGTGTGAGCAGCACCCCCCCAACCTTCCAGAGAGGCGTGCGTGGTGACCGTCTCCTGGTATGGCAGGATTTGAAATCCTGTTCCCTGGGCGATGTGGGAGCGCACCCCCCACCATTCTATTGCCTGCTGTTACTCCTCGTTGAGAACAAAATAAATAAAGAAATAAAAAAAAATTTTAAAAAAGTATATGCTTTATATTCCATTTCCATGATGTCTGCATGCTTGACAAAAGAAAACAGAATTATGAACTATAATAACAATCTTTGTTTTAGTTCAAATGAACTTTTACTATTTTCGTTCAGAAAATATAAGATACAAAATATACTTACTTATACATAACTTTTACTACAATGATGTATATTTGAACCAGTCGAACAAACATTTAATCCAATAGTAATAATATTGAATTCATGGAGTAAAATGAAATAATGTTTACACCCATGCGACAATTAAGAGTTAGACATTCACATGGGTAGGTAGGCCTCCTGTATCAACTTCGCAGGGGAGAAACACCCAATTCTAACAAACAATGGACAGGATCAATTATGGCCAGGATGAATTGAATTATCTAGTTGGATGAATGGGATGGCACAAAGAAGATGTTGGGATGGCCAGTCCACTCCCTCATACTATGGTTTAACCTGCTTAAGCATTCACAAGCATTCCTAGGCCTTCCGTCTTGCTCAACATGCCAAAAGTAAACCCTTTATGTATAACTATAGGTTGTACAATGCAATATGTACTGTGTCTGAATCCGTATTTAGACAAGAATGTCAAAAATTGTCATACTTAATGACATCATATTCTCCAACTAAAGGTCCCAGTGTTCACATATAGTTTGGCCCTAACTTTGCACATTAGGTAAATACATGTCGTGGGCTTTCGAATTTATCAGTACATTTGCAATACGACATATTAGAGTTTCTCTAGGCATTTTTATAAAGGCACCCTGTATCACTAATAATGGTAGTTGGTTGGTTCTGAGTCACAAGAAATCGTACTTGGGCGCTTAAGCAGGTAATGTGTCTGAAGGTATTTATGAGAAACACCCGTCATATGGGTGTAACTATGCAATGTTTCCAAATGTGCATATTTAGTCACCAATTCATACCTTTCGATACTTTTTCATCTGTAGCTTTTTAAAACCGGTGCCCCGGCTAAAATCAGGAACCCAATCAATTTCATAGAAAGATTTCTCATTCAGACTCACTAGATCTGGTGATTTTAATATGTGCTTTTTTGCTCTCCCCAGTATGTTTAATAGCAGACATTTCGGGTTGCTACGCAATTTCATATATAGCAGCCCCCTCCGTAGCATTCACTGCGCTCTCAGTGAAATGAGACATGTTCAACACGTAGGTAAGACCTTCGGGTGGATTGGGCCAAGGTCGAAATTCGTCTCGTAAAATAATTGCCCTCCAATACGTCAAGTCATCCCAAAATCAGGAATTGTCACTGCATCAAAGCCGGATAAAATGGCAGGCACAAAGCAATATTTATATATTTTGATGGTACCGGCAAGGGAAAACCCTGCCGTGAATTTGGAAAAGGTAGTTATGGCATACATCAGTTGACAGGCCTCTTTGCTTTAATTACATCGCTGTATTTGCCCTTGGCCGATAGTTCCACTCCCAGCTACTTATATGAATCTACGTATTCAATGGGACCCAATACTGTATCCAATCGGACTTGTTTTACCTTGCCCCCGGACACTAGCAACATTTGTGTTTTACTCATATTTATTGTCAGGTGGTTTTTCCTAGTGTATTCAAACAACATCTTAAAATGGTTCCTTCACCCAAACTATGGGCCGATCTAGGACTACAAGGTAGTCTGCATATAGAATGCTAAGTATTAAAATGTCGCCTATTTTAACAGAACAATCTTGTTTAGTAACCAAAATCGGCGGGAGGTCTGCCAAATATAAATTGAACAACAAGGATGCCAGCGAGCATCCCTGCTTCACCCCTACATTTATTTCCACCCTAGGTGACAAGTTTCCGGCATCATCCAGGCAGACATACTGCAGTATTGGTATGCAGCAGGATCAGTAGTTTCACGATCCAGTCGGGACAACCCATAGATCTCAACTTTTGCCAAAGATTTTCTCTACTTACTGAATTGAAGGCTGCACTAAAGTCAACGAATATAAAATAGGTGGCCGAGTTGCCTCTTGTTGCTGCTACTTGGATCATTTTGTCTAGCACCACGATGTCATGAGTGGTACTAGAGCCTGGTCTAAAACCTGTCTGGGTAAAGTGCAAGATGTTGTTGCTAGATGCCCAATTTTGTAAGGCCTCTAAGACAAAAGGTGGTAAACACGTTCCCAGTTACAACAAGAAGAGAAAGTAATCTGTAATTTTCGGGTCTTTCTCGGTCTCCCTTTTTATAGGCGGATAACAAAATGGCTTGTTGCCAAAAGTCTGGCCCAATACCCTTGCTACAAACCTTGTTGTAAAAGGTCTCTATGATCTCAGCCCAAATGAAGGGGTTACCTTTTAATACCGCATTAGATAATCCATTGGTACCCATTGCTCAGGAGACATTTACCTTGAGAATTGCCCTGATTGCATCTGCTCTAATTACCAAAGGCATGGGACTCCTGCTGTATCCACATTTTCCCAGTCAATCACCTTACCCACCTCCTCCACTTTTTCCACTTCATGCTGGCATAGAACACCTGACACAGACAACCTACAGCAACTGAGAAAAGGTGGTTTGGGCAGCCAGTAAAACCCCACCACTCTTAATACCAAGTGTGTTAAGTGATTAGCGTTAATGGAGCAGCATTGCAGTTTGTGCGAGGACACTGCTTGGAGCGCTCCGTGAGGGATACCATTTTCCCTTTAGGAACTCTGTAGCGAATAGAGTTAAGTGATGGCGTGGAGGCCGCACAACGCTGCCGAAGGTGCCCAGAGCCTGTGAAGTAGCCCTGCCCGGTGATTGCGTTAAGTGCTCGTCGAATACACTATTCTTTCCCTCGCTGCTGATGTGGCCTACTCATAACAGTCACACTGGTGGCCAGCTATGGGATGCACTGTGGCCTGCCCTCGACTTATTATGCTAGGTAAATCTCAAAATAAACGCGTTTATAACCTGCGCTACTCTTAACCCTATGAAAGCACAGGGTTATAAAAACTCAGTGCAAAGACGGGCGGGTAGACCGCTGTAGCGATGTGGCATCAATGCAGGCAGCACAGGAGGTTGATAGTGTAGGGGCGGGACACATTACCTCTTACTTCAAACCTAGCGCAATGGGAAGCAATACAAAAGCTGGAGCAGACAATGCCCCCAATGAGGCTGGTAACACCTGTAGCCACAACTATGCAACACCAATTATCTACAATGAATATTACCTGCAAGGAATTAGAACATCAACAATAACTCCCTTCTATAGTTATGTTAGTCTATGTGAAAAATCAATACCCACCCTTCCCTCTCCCCTGCAGATGCTAATAGTGATGAACCATGAGGGCAGGGGGCGGCGGAAATCACGAGATCGAGATTATCTGCCTCGCCAAAAATGTTTACGACTCAGCACATTGGGAATGAGGGTGCCCCTTCCAACGTGGCAGAAAATCATTAAGCGGGAGATGCCTGCGATCACTTCACCGCCAAATCGAATTCTGAATGCGAACAATTAAGTGATGACCCAGCGTGGGGTGGGCTAAATTTCGCAATTAAAATTCTTTTAAAACTGTGTGGGCGTATTTATGAGGACGTACGGTAGCAAGGTCTGCTGCTTGCAGAAATTCATACTTGTAATATCAAAGATCACCATATCAGCAAAGACCTCTCAAAGCCACTATCAGAAGAGGCAGACCCCCAGCAGCAACTCAGCCATTCTAGTAGAGTCACAAGAAGCCAGCGAAACGGAGCAGCAGCTACCGAACCAATCGGAATCACCTCTTAGTTACCAGACACAAACAGTCTCACAGGAATAAGCAATTGAAGAAAAAAAAAAAAAGCAGCCAATGAAAGACCATCGGAAAACACAGACTCACAAGTCGCAGTTTCGGTGGAAATTTACCTGCGACCCATCAAAGCAAAAAGCAGTCAGAAGGAAACAACGCTTACAAAATGCTGAACACTCACTAGCTAGTTAATTCCAGACAATGAGGAAAACACAAGATGCCCAATATCTCAAATTCACTCAAGTCTGAAGTAGGTGCGTAGACCAGATCTCAGTTCCACTTGTAGTGGCCTTACCTGCTTTGCACCAAGTGGTCCAAGTGGTAGAAGCTGACTGTAACCATTCACCCCCTGAACCCAATGGTAAATCTAGTATGGGGGTGAAGCTAGATCCCTGGATCCGGACGATAAAACACAATGAACACAATGATGAGTCGGGGGTGACAACACATGCGACTTTGTCTTTATAGCTCCTGAATGGCGGGTGGGGGGGGGGGGAATGGTCAGAGGCATGGCGTGTATCCACGGAGTGCTGCCCATGACGGCAAAGTTAATTAGAAACCAAGTTGAATCATTGGAGTTTTTGGGATACAATCTTGACAAACCATGTACACCGCAGGTTACAGCCGCATGTTGTGACCACTGTAAAAAAATAAATATTGATCAAGGTGGTCCCGGAAGAAGATGTGTAGTAAAAAACCAAGCCAAGAATTTGACAACAAAAAAGGGTGGCAATGGCTGAAAAAGCTCCTACCAGAGATTGAATTACCCACGTGTGTCCACTGACACACAAAGTCATCATTACGGATACGTGATCTACCAAGTCTCAGCTAGGAGAGGACCCAAGGGACCCAGGTTGTTTGTTTGGGGGTCTTGTCATCGGAGTCAAACACAAAGTCGAGTCCTCGATAATATACCCATATGATTGTCATAATGCACTTGCAGAGGAATTAATTCCCAATATGGCAATGGGTAAAACTAGAATACCAATCATGAATGTGTAGGATGTGTATGATCCCCATGGGGCTGACACCACTGACAAGGTTTTTGAGGCCATTGAATTAATTAGAACTTCCTGGGGTGGAAATGTAGACAAAGATTTGTTACTCCTGGATGAGGACTTACAATGCTAGGTGCGGGGGACACTCTACCCAGGAAAAGTATTCCACTTTTGCAGTTGAGAATGTGCTAGTACAGAATCCTTCAAATTAAGTTAAAACGCCTCTGCATCATCCACAAGGCCTTCTGGGGCCTGGGGCCTCAATACCTTCAACTCTCTCTTCCTAAATATCTTCCCTCTCGAGCTCTTCGCTCATCCGCCTCCAATCCCCTCAGGGTCAGTCGCTTCTCCAAGCAACAAGTTGGTGGTAGATCTCTCTATTCGGCTGGGGCCTCGCTCTGGAACATCCTCCCCACCCCACTGAAACTTGAGAAGAACCATCTTCAGTTCCGGATGCACCTAAAAACCTTCCTCTTTGCTTCTGCTTCCCCGGGGGACTGTTTTCTGTATCCGTACAGTCCCCAAACCAGCATTTATATCTGCACTTGTCACCAGCTGGCCGTTCTTTATTTATTTTATGTGATTATTTATGATCCCACTGCCACACTTTTCTTTCCCCCTTCCTTTGCACTTGTGCAATCTGAATGACATCTGGCCTAGTAAGATCGTTCTATGTCTTCACTTTGTTCCCCCTCCCTTGCCTCGTCGCGCCTTGAAACACTTGTCTATAGACGCGTTATAAATGTCATATCATATCATACAAAGGGTGATAACTGCCGGCGCTTCCTAAACCAATGGGAATTGGTGATACTCATGGGCGTATGCCTGGGGATTTATTTATTTTATTTGTTTTTTATAGCGCCTGCATCCCACAGGCATAGGGGCGCTTACACTAACACAGAAGAGACAAACATGACAAAGAAGGGCAATACTAATGTACCCTTGCTGAGATTAGGTGTACCTTGGAGCGACCTGAACAATTAACTAAAGAGGTGTGTCTTCAGGACTTTCCTGAACAGACTCAAACTGGAGGTCTCTCGGATGTCCATTGGCAGGGAATTCCAGAAGGATGGGACCAATGCCCGGAAGGATCTGCCCAAGCCTCTTGTTCTGTTAATTCTTATTCCCTGTAGTAAGGATAGATTAAAGGATCAAAGTTCTCTGGTTAGCTTTTAGGGCATGAACTTCTTTTTTTTTTTTTTAAAGGTAGTCAGGTGATTTTCCATGGAGGGAGCGGTGGATTATTAGCCCCATTTTAAACTCCAATTCTTTGCTTCCCTGGTAACCAGTGCAGCTCTCTCCTTACGTTGGTAATGTGATCTCTCCTGCGGATGCACATGGCGATACGGACAGTGTCATTTTGAATGATCCGACCGGTCCTGAGATTAGCCGTTGATGCACATCAGTATGTTGCAATAATCTAACCTTGACAAGATCGTGGCTCTGTCTATGGTCACCAAATTATTTTTATTGATAAACTGTCGAATAGTCTGCAGAAGCTTGAGATGATAATTACAAGTTTTGCAGAGATTTTGTACCTACGAGTCCTGGTTCAGGGATGCCTCCAGTACGATCCCTAGGGTCTTCTGTTGGACTGGAATCCTGTTGTCTTGCAAGAGGAAATAAGCATATTCTTGGACCAATTTAGCACAGGCTTGAGCAGAGCCAAATATCATAAACTCCGTTTTATTGCCATTTAAGCAGAGCCAATTTGATCACATCCTACTTTCAATGACATTGTAAATGTTTTTTAGTGTTAATGAGTCTTGTTGGTAGTCTCCGCTATGCTCGATGACGAGCTGCGTGTCATTGGCATAGTGGGTAAAAAAAAGAGCCCTCGTTTTTCCAGTAGGGTGCAGAGTGATCGCATGTACAAATTAAAAAGGAGTAGCGATATAGAAGCTCCCTGTGGGACTCCAAATTTGATAGAAGAGACTTGTGATGTGGCTGAGCCCCACTGTATGCAAGGTTCGCGATTAGATAGGAAGGACTTAACCCAATTGATCACCGTCTCCAAGCAGTTTGCCTGCTTTTGTAGCTGTTGCAGGAGACGTTCATGATCAACATGGTCGAAAGCCACCGATAGATCCAACAGGATCAGCATCCCCGCCATTCCACTGTTGACAATGTAGAGCATATGAGTTTGTAAGTCCACTAATTATCAATAGGGTCGGAAATATCCTCCTCTAAATCCTAAAAAACAGTCTCCCCGTCACCCCTTTCTCCTCACCTGAAGATATCAATTTAGAGTCCGACTTCTTCCTTCTCCTGACTGGTAACTCCTTTTTTTAATGAAGAAATGGCCTGCCACGGAAGGAAGCCACCGTGACCACAAAGACTAAGTGGATCGGTGACTCCTCTCCCGTAACCGCCTGGGAATGAGGAAAAAGCCTTCTCTGCATAAAAAAAACCCAAAGGATGCACTGACCGTAGCAGAAAATTGGATAAAAAGGGAATACCTAATCCTCAAGGTGACGAGTTATTCACCGGGAGATCCAATGAAGGAGGAGAGGACACAAACAAGCAAGTACTGTACACAGTATGGCTCAGGCGGTAGAACAGAAGAAATCAAGAAGGCACGAAACTAGGGAGAAGGCGAGCCAGAGGGCCACAAGGAGAGCAGGTAGGAATAAGCGTAGCAAGAGTTAGGCAAGCCGAGCGGCTACAAGGGAGGGCGGAAGAATGGAGGGCTGCGGTAGAGACAGAGAACAGGCAAGCAGAGATAGAAAATGGGAAAGCCCGGAGGGAGAAGAGCAAAGCGGAAGGAAGAAGGAGAGTAAGCGGAGCGCTGCTAGGGGAAAATCACAAGAGCGTAACACGAGAAAATCCAGGTACGTCGCAACACGTCTGCCGTCGGAAAGGGGCTGGAGGAAATACTTCCGGCGGCGGGCGTGCAGCAAAAACAACTAGACTGCAGACAGAGCGTGTGAGAAAAAAATAAAAAAATTAAAAAAAAAAAATCAATGGTGGACCCGTCTCCACATATTCCAAACTCGCCACCTCCCTAACGGAACGCCACTAATGCAGTTTCCATGCTATAAGTAGGACAGAAACCAGATTGCCTGCTGTGTAGATGGTTACTGTTCTCCATAAAGGATTATAGTTGTAAGGTGACAGCCTTACTTAGTGTTTTTAGTAAGAATTGGCAGTTTGTAATCGGCCTACGGTTGCTAGGGTCGGTGTGATCCAAGTTCAATTTCTTAGGGATGGGCGTGGTAGAGACCATCTTGATATCGCCGGAACCTGTTGGTCTCTGAAAGAGGCGTTTACAAACTGTTAGAAAAGGTGTGAATACCTTAGCATTTTCCAATACAAGTTTGGAGGGTATGAGATTTAACGGACAAGAGGTGGGATTTATGGAATACTGTAAAGAGGTGGTCTCTTCTAAAGATATGGGGGAGAAAGTGAAATCCGAGTGGGATGTTTTAACTACTATCTGCTTGTTAACGTCTCCCTGTCCCTTGTCCATTTATCCCTTTATCCCTTTATCCAGATTCAAGGTTGCTAGTATTTTGTCCCTAGCCTTAGATATTTTACCTTCAAACTCTTGCGCTATGCAGGTGCAGTCTTGGTCAGTGAATAATACGGAGTATTAACATATCTTTCACTTATTATAACTCCAATACGACCTTAGCACTGGTCGATATCGATAGGCCTTATTCTGTGCAATGGACCCCGAGGTTACACTGTGAATTAACCTATAGAGTAAGCCTAGAATCCTGCATAACAGCTCAAATCTTTCCTCCTGATCTGGATTTGCAACAAATAGAGGTATGGAACACTAATCTCATTAGACATCACTTGAAGAAGCCCGCATCTTTAATTATTAACAAGCAACGTTTGCACCTCCAAGCATTTAAATCGGGAAATTGCTTCCCTGAATCGTATCAAAAATGCCAAACTTCGGCGACTTAACACACACTGTTGTTTTGATGTATCCACAGACAGCCAAAAAAAGCTTATTCTGCAATGGTACAAAAAAACATTAAAATAATTCTCAAACACCAGCTGCACCTCGATGACAAGGATGATATCGCACTTATGTAAGAGGAATACAAGGAATGTATGGGAACAATTGATATGTTAGAATTCTTCGCTTTAGAGCAGCTTGCACTGCTCTATATCTGCAATAGATAGGAGTGTTTATATATTGAAGAAATTCCAATTACCTACTAAATTTCAATACCATTCCAGATATAACACTAAATACTACATCTCGAATGAGACATGCCTTTCATGTGCGATGGGCATTCAACAAATTAAAATTCTCTAAAGCAGCTGGCCCGGACCGCCTACCTGCCTGTAGCTTTAAAGCTGACCCATTTTTTTTGGGCAAACAATCTCAAACACAAGTTTGACAACATCATTGAGCGCCAAAAAATTCTCACTTCGTGGTTGACTGCAATCATACCTATAGACAAGAAGGGCAATTCCAATAATCCATCAGCGTATCGCATTAATGGATACTTCTGCCAACATTTTTGCTATTGTTCTTCTGAAGCAACTTGAGGAATTTATGACCAGTCACATCATTATCCAAATGCCAAATTGGTTATAGAAAATCAATGGGAACCTATTTAATTGCCACTATCCTCGCCCACATCTTGTCCAGTGTTAAGTCTGCCAATACTGGTCCCATCTATATGGCTTCTTCGGACCTTACAGCAGCATTCGACTGCGCAATTCGATATCTTCTTTGGCAACAAATGCTTAAATGCTTTTCCCCGAATTTAGTTGGTCTAATTGCAATGTTTAATCAACATACACATTTTCAAATTCGTGTAAATCAAGAAGGCGCACTAACTTCGCGGCTGCCGACGTACATTGGTGTCAAGCAGGGATGCAATTTTGCAGCCACTTTATTTAAATTATACCTCTGCGATATAGATAATATTTGCCAAGACGCAACATGTTAGCAATTATATTAGGACGCCTACGGTTGCATTGGTTGGGATTTGCAGACAATATTATTTTATTTGATAGAACTCTGTTTGGTCTGCAAAATAAGCTTAACGCCTTTTTGAATTTGCCGACAGGCATAACCTACAGACAAACCCCTCAAAATCTTGTATCATTATTTTCTCTAATCGAAAATCTCTCAAACCATACAAGTAGTCTATAACGGGTAGCCCGATGGAAAGAGTTTACTCTCTGCGGTATCTAGGCTACACTATATCCGATGGCAATTCACTTTTTATGTGAAACAAAAATTTGTTACAAAAACTCAGACCTTTTCAATCCAAAATAAAGATTGTCTTTAAAAAATACTGTAGATATTCTCTTGCCCATTTTATTGACTTTTATACTTAAAAGGTTGAGCCTATTACAGTATATGGACTCGACATATGCCTCTTGGAGATGGACAAGATCCTTGATTGCATTCAAGGAGGCCTAAGGAAAAAAAAAAAACACAAACATAAAATACAAAAAATACGCTCGGACTACCACTGGCACTCTCAAACCCTATTCTCTGGCACGAACTAGGAATTCGTTCATTAGCTTTGAATTTTCAATGCCGTAAATTTGCAATTATCGCCAAAATGTTAAATCCGCCAAAAAAAATAAAAAAGCAGTAGTTGAAACATTTAATGAGATGCTAAAGCTTGCAAATGTAAAGTCACTCATTGAATTTGAGAATAACATGGTGAGAATTAACGTAAGTAAAAATGATCTTGCTCTCCCCATGATAAAAAAAAAGCTATTTCATTTGATTGGCTAACAACCATTGGATCCAATAATCTCCATCTACACGACATATCTTAAATATGCACAATACGCACAAAAAAAAAAGAATTGTTAAGTAGAAATGCTTAAACATCTTTTTCTATAGTGCAAACATTTTGAGAACATGAGAAATACGAAATTTGTAGGAATTCATCTTGGTACTACTGTATTCGCTAAAGAATTGTTGTGGGCATCGTTGATGTGGGGCAAAAACGTCTCCTTAATTTTAAAACTTACTAAGTTGCTAACATGCATTAATGACGCACTTGAGTCAATTAATTGCACAATGATTAATTGCATAATGACCCATACTTAGCAGTTGGAATATTACACTATTATTGTATGTGTGCACATCAATGATACACTAAGCTTTATTGTTTAAATGACTGGATATCATTTGAAATATTGTACTGTGAACGTGACTAGAGAAAGTTTGGCAAGTTGACTTTGATTTTGCAACTTAGAATTGACTTGATTAGCCTTGCCAGTAGTAACAAACATGGTTAACATTCATATATGCTGATAATTTATTGTTTTTTCTTTACTGTCTATTTGGAGTAATGCTTTTTCTGTGCACATCTATATTTGTGAATACATTTCTATAACTGCTTTGTCATTTCACACTGCAATGCTGTATTGGAATGATTAGTATTATTCAGTCTGTTGTAATTAATTTAGCAACATTTTATCTAATGTTAATGTCTTAAAGACTGAGCTGTTTGTAAAGGATTTTTTTCTAAACCAAATCCAAATAAAAATGTTTTTTAAAAAAATACAGGGCGTTCAGATGTTTTTGGTTTTCCAAGTGACTTAAGAATACTGCAAAGTTGACTCATGGAGTTGGCGGATTGTTCAATCAATATGTTAAAGAGGTTTGTCTTGGTTTTTATGACAAACGCTCTGTATGCTTTGTTTTATCCCGAATTTTCCATTCCTGTCTAGTGATGTCCGAGGGGTGTTTAATCCATACGAGTTCCAGCACCCTTTTTTCTTTTATCTTGTCCAATTCTTGCGAGAACCAGCATCGAGGTCTAGGGTTCTCTCCGATTGTTCCGTATTGGGGCCATTTTATCAAGTGTTTCTGTGAAGGTTTTATTGAAATTATTCAGCAGGCGATCCACATGATTAGTCTCTTTAGATTTTGCCAAGACAGCTTCACTTCCATTCTGTAGATCCAAGGTACTCACTTTTTTTAAAAATTTCAGCCCTTAACTGTTTTCATTGCATTTATCGGGCTAGTGATTCGGAATTTGTAGAGAAAAATTGTCCATAGAGTGGTCAGACCAGATGCATGGAGTGGTGTCAGGACCTTTAGTTTTAAGGTTTCTGGTAACTACCCAGTTAAGGATGTGAGAGTCCCCTATTGTGGGATAATGATTTATAACTTCATGGCCACAGCCTACCAGAGCGGATATTGCCTCCTTATCACCAATGTCTTCCCTCCGTCGATTGAAATCGCCCAGAAGCAGGGTAAAGAAATTTTGATGCGTTTATTATTCCTAGTATTTCATTATTAAGTCTGACATGTTGCAGGGAAGGTGATAAACTAATACCATGTTCAGTTTGGATCTGGCTATAATGGCCACTCCCCCCGCGCCCGTCCCTCTTTGCGATCTGCACTATAAAATGTGTAGTCTTGAGGTGAGGCCATGGTGACGTAGGGCCCACTGGTCTCCTGGAGCCAGGTCTCAGTCACACATAGAATGTCAGTTTTGTTGTGCTCAATGTAATCGTGAACGTCTTGCACGTGTTTTACCAATGATCGTGTGTGGATAACAGCAATTTTGAGGGTGTTGCCTTTTCCTGAGTATGGGGGGGGCACTGGTGTCATGCTGGGCAGCTTTATCTAGCAATAAAGACACTCTGTGGTCTGTGCTATATTTACTAGAATCTGGTTCTCGCAACTGTTACGTCCTGTATGGAAGAGTCACCGTCAGTCTTGTCGTGTATGTGCATTGGCTCCACTTGAGACCTAGTAGGAAGTAATGGTCCACTCAAGTCTCTCTGCTCAGGTGAGTTATCGCTATGCCCATCTAATATTGTCCTTTTTAGGCGGTCGATGAGGACCAGGCAATTTAAGTGAAGCATCATTAAAAAGACAATGACTTCTGTTTAATGTAGCCTTTTTTGTAGTGCTTATCGTTAATCCCTTCAGTCGAGGTCTGAGATGCTGAAATTGCCTTGCAGCCGAGTCACGGCGAGGACTGGCAAAGACCAGCTTGACTCCTGAAGCACTGGCGCTGAAACGCCTGACGTTTCTGTAAGTAGCAAGCTGGGGCACCTGGGAACTGTAGTACCCTTGAATATGCAATGTATCACAATTTCAAAATAAACCTAAGTGCAAGTAATTTTCTCACTGAAAAGGACTCAATACAGTAAAACTCTGATGTTGTCCGAAGATGCAAGATGCAGAAATATCTCCCTCGATTATGCAAGTTATTACATTTTCAAAATAAACCCAAGTGCAAGTGCTTTTCTCGCTGCAAAGGACTCAATGCAGTAAAACACTGATGGTGTTGGCCCAGGCTGTGCCTAGTTTAACTACCTGGGACTGTTTGTTTGTTTATTTATAGGGCGCTCCATACCCAGGGGCAGCAGGGCGCAAACAGAACGAGTATGCGAGGCTTACAATGTTACAGAGATATACAGTTGTGACAAGTAATAGATATATACAATTAAAAGAAAAAATTTACAGACATGTTAAATATACAAAATCCTCAGCCATGAAAAATATCAATGTCTATACAGCGGTGTAAAATATACAGTTATGTACGGGGGTTGTTGGAATTCAAATGATGGATGAGGTTCCTTCTAAAGTGTAAATAGGGTTGATCTGTTCTCAAGTTATGTGGCAAGGAGTTCCAGAGTGTGGCAGCTTTCACCGGGAAGCCGTTACCTCCAATGGTGGAGTTTAAATCTAGGAATTATTAGACAGTTGGCGTTAATAGTTCTAGTTTGTCTAATGGATGGCTTTCTCTTTAATTTATCCATCAGGTAACTGGGGGCAGCATTGTTGAGGGCTTTATGGGTTAGGGAGGCCATCTTCAATTTGATTTTGTTGTCAGTGGAGAGCCATTTATGTTGGCGTCTAGTAGTGGAGATGTGCTCTCTTTTATTTATGCCGAGGGCAGCTCTCAGGGCATTATTTTGTAGCCTTTGGGTAATAGATTTGTTAGCACCACTATATAGGGCATTACAATAATCAAGTCTGGAGAGTATGAAGGCTCTCGCCAGGATCATGCAGCCATCATTGGATAGGAATGGTCTGCCTGCTCTTATTAATTTACAGGTATACGCAGTGGTGGATGCTAGTGAATTGACCTGTTTAGTGAATGACATAGTGGCATCCAGGTAAAAGCCGCGAGTTTTTACCTCCCTTGATACTTTGATAATGTTACCGTCTATGTTGAACTCTGCGTATTCAAAGCCTAATTTGTTAATATTGGCGTGAGTGCCCAGGATGATGAGGTCTGTCTTGTCATCATTCAGGCATAGGCCATGAGATGCCATCCATGCCTGAATGATGAGATACACCCTATTCACCAACTGTCTGTCCTTACTGCGATCCCCTGAAAGTGGGAGGAGAATCTGAGTATCATCTGCATAGTTGGTGTAGGTGATACCCAGATGGTCCAGATCGTCGAACAGAGGTTTGGTGAAAATGTTGTATAAGGTGGGAGAAACGCAAGAGCCCTGGGGGACTCCACAGGTGATAGGAGAGGGGTCTGCTGCAGCTGAGGGGAGAAGACTTTCATCGTTCTCTCGCTCAAGAAGGATTCAATCCATCTGATGGCTTCAGAGGAGAAATGAGCAGCTGAGTCCAGGTGTCTGCAGAGGACCTTGTGATCGACAAGGTCAAATGCTGCAGAGAGGTCAAGTAAGAGGAGGAGTGCCTTCTTTCCCTTGTCCCTCAGATCATCTATTTGGGTTTTCAGGTCAATGAGGGCTGTTTCCATGCCGTGTAATGGGCGAAAACCTGATTGACTGGAGCCTAGTAGTTTGTGTAGTTCTAGGTATTTTTGGATCTGGACGTAGGCCACGTTGTCCAAGATTTTCAGTAGAAAGGGTACCGTGGTGATGGGGCGGTAATTGGTGGGCATAAGAGGATCAAGTGTCTGCTTCTTAAGGAGTGGGAGCACCCAGGATTGTTTTAAGTTGGAGTGGATGTTGCCTGAGGAAAAAGATGCATTTATGAGTTTGGAGATGAAGGGCGATAGGTCTCTGGCTGCATCCTTGATTATATGTGCAGGGCTGATGTCGCCTTTGCAGTTCGAGGGTTTAAGTGAGAGTATGATTTTCTCAACCTCCAGGGTGGTAGTTTTAGTAAAGGAGAATGAGTTAGTGTGTGTACTAGTGTCATGATCTCTGCTTCCAAAAGGTCAGGATTTACCCAACTCCCTTGGAAGCAGACCCATAACCCAGGTTCCGAGTGCCAACCAGTCCCAATTGGGACCTTTTGGACCCTGTCCTGGCGCCAGTGGCACCAGGCTCATAAATATGCCCAGTCCCAGCGCTGGAAGCGCCGGGCTCATAATGCTTGGGTGGACTTACCTGCAGCAGACCATGCTGCTTACTTACCTGCCAGTTGAGCCTCTAATCCTCTTCTGTTTGGGACTACTTTTCCTGTTGGGTGGGGCAGGAGCCACTCCCTAGGTTCAGAACACTGGAACTCTTCTGGAAAGCAGGAACTCTTTTCTTACCTAGGCGTGGCTGTGGAAGGAGACACCTAAGCACCACAGGAGGCTATTTAAACCACACCCGATGGATGAATCTTGCTTTGTGTTATTCTGCATTCTCTGCAGCAGAACGCTCATCGTGTCTTCTGCTTCTGATCCTGGGCCTAAGGAAACCAAGGCTTACCATCCTGGAATCCAGTCTTCAGCAGCACCTGTAAAGACAAAGAAAGAACAGGTTAGCACTACGGTCTTCAGTGGCAGCGCATCTCTTACCTGGTCCATCGGCTGTCACCAACGCCTCGCGCTGCATTCCGGCATCTGAAGACAAAGGCTTACCTACTCTTCGCATGCTCCGGAGGCCTTCGGCGCTGCATCCCGCATCTGAAAGACAAAAGAAGGTGCGTTTAAAGACATTGGGCAACTTTATTACTCACGTGCCATTACTCCTTCCCACGCCGAATCCAGTGGGTATTCCAGCACCCTTCAGCTTCTCTAAAGCTCCGAACTTGTACCTGCAAGATAAAAGGGACAGTTAGTGCGCATCGTGAAGCAGGCTACAAGCGCTTACGTACGTGCTTCCAGGCGCTTCTATTCCTCACGCGGGTTCGATCCTCAACTCTCATCAGCCCGCCATCCGCCATCGCCGGAACCCTGCAAAACAAGAGATATCATTACAAAAGACTTTTAAGACATTTGAAGTGCCCAGAACTTACCGTTCGTGCAGTTAACGACGGACAGCAGTCCTCTGAGGTCAAGAGGCCTGCACCCTTATCCAGTGAAGAAACTGGTTACGGCACCCTGCCCCGACGCAGATGGAGAGCTCGGCGTTCACTTACCTAAGGTGAGGGCGTTAACCTTTGGGGTTCTACAGGAGAAGAGAAAGGGAAGAGGAGAGAGGCACCCAATAACCCCAGTTCATTAATCCCATATTTTCTATCTGCAGACATCTTACTCTTCGAGTCAGACATACAGTGCACAGAGGTCCAGCCCAAAGAGCCAACCGTGTGTTACACATCACCTTTGAAGATACGGCATTCACCCAGTCAAGACCGGCGCCTCTGCGGGAATCAGGTGAGCGTTACAACTAGGTATAGCGTTGGGCAGAGGTGTAGGTGGGTTGGTAAGGTTTAAGGAGTCTTTTTTTTGTTGAATTTTATTTTGTAGGGTATTTATTTTATTTGCTAGTGCCTGTTGGATGTCTGTGCACCAGGTCTGATCCTTGGTGCAGGTGTCTGGTATGGCGATGGGTGACTCAAGTTCCTTCAATATGGAGAAGAGCTCCTTCATACTTGAGTTGGAATTGGCAATGCGGTTGTTTTAAGAGTTCCGTTTTGCTAGACAGATTTCAGCTTTGTAAGGACGTGAGATAGTGGTTAGAATGGCTTTCTTTTCACTAGATGGGCATAGTTTCCAGGCGGATTCACATTTTCTCTTCTTTAAGCGGAGGGCTTTAGTTCGGGTGTGAACCATTTATTTAGATGGGTTTTGGGCTTGCTGGTACGAAGTTTAAGTGGGGCAATTTTGTCCATAGTATTTAACATGATTTTGTTGTATTCGTGCACTAATGTGTTAGGATCTAGATTGTCTGGCAATGCGTTAAGCGTTGGAAGGATGGCTGGGATACTTTTTTCTACTGTTATGTTTTTCCTATTTCTTGTTAGGCAGGTTAGTGCCAGTGGCACAGTTATAATAGGTGGTCTAGAGGTCAGTAGATTAAATGAGACCAGGGAGTGGTCGGTCCAAGGTAGTGGAGTGATGGAAGAGATGACCGCTGAGCAGTTAACATCGGCGACCCAATCCAAGGTTCTTCCCTTCAGGTGGGTGGGCGAGTTGACTTTTTGTGAGAGTCCGAGTGATGAGATAGTGTTGGCTATGGTAGTTGCATGCGTGTCTGAAGGATCGTTAAGTCCTAGGTTGAAATCACAGCAATTGTGAAGTAGTTTTGACATTGTTGGTTAATAAGTTGTGCAGATCCTCCTCGAAGGACCCAAGCGGGCCAGGTGTTCTGTAGACCAGGTGGATGGTGAGAGATTGGGTGTTTATGGGGAGTTTGGCGGTGAGGGATTCACACGATTGCAGGGTTTGGGAAGGGGCTAACCTAAGAGCTAAGCTTTCTTTGGATATGATGGCGATATCACCGCCGCGGTTGCCCACCCGGTCCTGCCTGGATATGGTATAGCCATCTGGGATGGCCAGCATTAGTGACGGGCCTGCTGCATTGTGTAGCCATGTTTCAGTTAGAGCAATGAAGTCTTATTTGGCTTCAGTGATTAGGTCTGCAATATCAAGGGCATGTGCAACTAGTGATCTTGTGTTAAGGAGAGCTCCTTTGTAGGAATGTGCCTCCGTTTTTACTGTGATATTCATATGAGAGATAGGTTTGGACTTAGTTCTGGGAATGGTAGGATTTTTGATGGCAGGAGGGACGGGTGGGTGGTTTAGGGTAATAGGTTCTCTAGTATACTAGCTTTTGGTTACATGTTTGGAGTCAGAGAGGAGTCTTCGAGGCGGCTCATATAATTTAGTGAGTCTAGCACAAAGTTTATTGTTTCTTTCAGTGGTGGGACGAGGCTGGGAGGCAAGGGTTGTAAGTCCTGACCTGCAGTAGCGCCTTAAGCAGGAAGGGTCAGAATGATAGCTGGCTATATTGGATTCATTAGGAGGAATAGTTACTATCACAAAGGGGGAGGCTCCTGAGTGGGTATTCTGACTGATAATATCAGGGGATGCGAGCATGGCCATCGCACAGAAGGTGAATAATACAGTTAGCATTTTAGGCGTGTCAGGTGGGGGGGGAGGATGACAGTCTATATGTCAAAATGCAGGTAGGTGGAATTCAGAGGCGCAGTGATGGGTCAGATTCAAGTATTCAAGCGCAATATTATGGCAGTTCGGGCACAGGAGTAATAAGGCAGTTCAAAGCACAATACCATGGCAATGGGTCAGTTCAAGGCGCAATATTATGGCAATTTGGAGCGCAATAGCATAGCGAATCGGGACACAATAATATTGCAATTCAATATGTGTAATGACAAATAGCTTATGGAACGTTGGGCATAGCGTTGGTGAGGTGAGATTTGTGCGAACGCATACAGATCGGAGGTAGCTTAAAGAACGTAGTGGTACTTGAAAGCAGTGTGCGAGGCTCCCGGAGGAGATCATGCACGAGGCTGTTCATGTGGATATGTGCATTCATAGATGTAGGTTACAACTTAGATTTACTATTGTGAATAGAACAGTTATATATATGTCTCTGGGGTTAGTTACCTTTGAAAGGTCGGCAAAGTCTGGGGGTAGTCGGCCAGGGGTTGTGGCTAACGGCGTAGGCGGCTTAGGACAGGCACAGGACAGGTGTAGTCCTTATAACGCCGTCCTTGGAACGCAGGACGGCTCTCGCCTCACGGTTTCTCATAGGCTGGCGAAATAGGTGCGGACAGCCAATCACACGGCTGCTTGTTCGTGACGAGTCTCAGGAGCTCGAGCCAGCTCACACTGAGATAGGGGCGGCCATCTTGGAGCGGTGGATGCCGCGTGCACTGTAATGGTGCCGCAGCAAAGAACAAAGGTGAATGGTACCGTCGAAGTAGCAGGCGGATTCAACGAAAAGCGGGCGCCAGTATCTGCTATATGGGCACGATCCTCTGCTTTAGTGGGAGATGGCAGAAGGATAAATACAAAGTGAAGGTTAAGCCCTATGGCCTACCTACTGTGGCGTGAGCACGATTGATTATCTTTGTGGCAATTCCAAAGTAATTAGCGCAGTTAAACATCTCTCTATTAGCAAGAAACTAAATAGCGATCATGCTACTTTAAGTCCGACCCTAAATTTAGACTTATTGAAAAGTCGCCAGTATGCGTCCTGCAACCTGGTTCCAAACCAGGCGGGAAACCAGGTGGTTTTGGACAGAGAGAAATATTGACAAAGCATGTAGGCTGATGGTGCAGTCCGTATCCTCCAATAATTCTTTGTTAAATTACTATACAGGAGAGGTGTTGGGAGCATGGCTTAAAGGGTTTGCTTTTGAAAATGGCAAGCCTAACAGAAACATACAGACCCTACCTGAGAAGCTGCATGCGCAAGCGAAATTCCAACTTAAAAAACGAAAACTGGTAAATTAAAAAAAACAACACACTAGTTGAAGTATAAGAAACGTACGGGTAGGACCTCTAATTGGCAAAAGATATCAGGTGACTTAATGATCAGAATACTAAACAAATGTGGCGTACTCTCAACTCAGCTAGACCCTCCACGGTAAAAGCTATTATTAACCCCATTCCTGAGAGTGTATGGGTAACATTCATTGAGGAAGAAATTAAGAAGTGTGTCAATATGGAGATATGTGATTTGCCCAACTGCTGGCCCATGACTTTCAGCATACTTGATATGATTGCCCACTTAACTAGAGTAAAAAACTCTTGCATCCCTGGGCCTAATGGCCTATCAGCAGTAGTTCTTATATGAAATTATGAACTATGGGCTGTCATCCTCTGTGACATGTTTTCGAAGGTCTGTCGAGAGAGATGTATCCCCAGCTCCTGGAAAAGAGCTATCTACCTACCAGTGTTTAAAACTGGGGATTGTTCATCCCCGGAGAACTATCGTTTACCATCACTTCTAGATATCACAGGAAAGGTCTTTGCAGGGTTTGTCTTGGATCATCTATAGACCTGGATCAGGGAGTTTAACATTCTGCACGCATTACAGTCAGGGTTCCGAAAGGGGTCAGGGACCTCCCATAACATCTGGGTGCTACATGTCGTTATGATGCAGGCAAAAGCTAAAAACAGTCCATCTGTTTATATTACGTACATTGTTTTTTCCGGCTGCATTTGACCAAGTAAATCTAGAGTTGCTGTGGAAAAAAAACAGAGTACTTGGTTGCCCGGAATGGATACTTCAGATTATTGTGGCCTTACACAAAGAAACATCAGCACAGATACGGTTGGGTAACGATGGACTCCTTTCCAGGGAAATCCATACTGAAAGAGGGGTAAAGCAGGTATATGATATGGCATTTATAACGTACCTTAACACACGTGTTTCAAGGCGCGATGAGGCAAGTGAGGTGGAACAGAGGGAAAACAGAGGCAACAATCTTACTAGGCCAGATCACATTGAGATCACGCAAATGCAGGGGAGAGTAGAGGGGAAAAGTGCAGGAGGAAAGGGGGAGGGGACCGTGCAGTACCTAGGAAAAACAATAAAATAAATAAGACAATCAAGATAATAAATAAAAGGTGCAGCCACTGGTGGCAAGTGCAAGGGTAAGTGGAGACATCAGGGGTCAAGTGCTGGTGGCTGTAGGGATACAGAGACAGTCCCCAAGTGCAAGGGTTGCTAGGGGGACAGTGCTGGTGTGGAACTGGCGGGAGGGGACCTGGGCCCGAGATGAGAGGGTAGCCAGGTAAACAGTGCAATTTCAACCATGAGATATTTTTTTTCCTAGGTACTGCACGGTCCCCCTCCCCCTCAACCAGGAGATCAGCAGGAGAGAGGAGGAGAGAAAGCAGAAGCAAAGAGGAAGGTCTTGAGGCGCTTCCGGAACCAGAGATGGTTCTTCTCAAGTTTCAGAGAGGCTGTTCTAGAGGAAGGCCCCAGCAGAAGAAAGATCTACCGCCAACTTGTTGCTTGGAGAAGCGACTGGCCCTGAGGGAGTTGGATGAGCGAAGAGCTCGAGAAGGAAGATATTTAGGAAGAGAGAGCTGAAGGTATTGAGGCCCCAGGCCCCAGAAGGCCTTGTGGACAATGCAGAGGGTTTGAACGTAATCCTGCGAGAAACAAGTATGAAAGGGAGGATATGATTCAGCTTGTTGCAGGACTGAAAAGAAGCGCAAATAATATGGCAGGAGAGAACACCAGTGATATACAAAACCGGAGCAGCTAATGGAAAAAGAGATGAATGGTGGCCTTTTTAAAATTGATGGAAATACTAAGTGAGAAAGTGTACATTTAAAAATTTCAAGAAGACTCAAGAGTTAACCCTCTTGAACAAGTGTAAACGATGGTCAAGCAATTTGTTACACCAGAAGAAAATCGAGGGGAAGTAAGACCCATTTTGCTGGTGGAACTTTATTCCTTTCTTTTCTACACTTTAGATCTTTAGGTTTTGAAACTCTGAAGGAAAGCTACAAATATATATTTTACAGAAATCCTCTTGTGCACATTATATTGAGTTTAGAGTGGAGGGTCAGTTTAGGGTTTGGACACAGGATGCTCTTTTGTTTAACATCCTGACACAGACGCTCCTTAGTTTTATTGAGGCAGGGAAACCCCTCAGAGTTCAGGATAGATAGGATGTTCCCCAACCTTCTTGTCATCTTCAATATACAAGTAATTTTGAAACAGATTGCTGTGTCCGAGTCTTACTGATCCCTTGCACTAGCCAAGGATATGAGTTAAGCGAGGGCCGGAAAGTACTATAGTTTCAGTTAGGTTCAGTTTATAGCCTGAAACCTCTCACAAAATGTATTGAAGGGACTCTTCTGGGTTGATGGTAGTAAATGCAACATTGTTTTCCTAAGATAGTGAAGCAAAAAAACCTATTCCAAACAATAACGGAGAATTCCTGGGAATAATGAATATCATAAGGTGGCATAAAAACAGATCCCAATATAAAGAAAACTGAAGTGGATACAAACAGCATCGGTGTCCAATTCCCCCTTATATCAAGTTTCAAAGATCCATTCTAACAGAGCCTAACTCTACATTGGCAATAGAGTGCTCAACAAGAGTATTAAAACTCTTTTCACACCTGGTTTTATTACATCCATTTCTCGGTATCAAGAAAAATAATTGAGATTTTCACAATTGTATGGGTTCTATCATGCTGCCTTCAGGTACCAGTGCCTGATAACATGGTGAAATAAGATGGGTGATACTTTATTTAATCTACTGGTCGGTATTTTACAATGTATTTACTATCATAGTTCATAAGTGACATAGGCCTGTACAAGAAAAGATCTGTTTTCATAGAAAAGTGCTTATTGTTAAACCATGTCGGGAGCGCTGACCAGTGTTCAATATCTCGTAAAAGGTACAAGAATGGAGTTAACTGCGATGCTAGCTATTTATAGAACTCTATCAGTATACCATCTGCTTTTGCTGCTTTATCGTTGGGCAATGTATTAATTATACTAAATATTTCTTCTTTGTAAAGTTAGCCTCTAATGTTAATGACTGGTCCAGAGTGACTTCAGGCTATGGGGCCAAGTCTGGCTACCTATAGATGTGATCTTTTTCTACCTCCTGTTGTGGGTGAAAATCTCTCTAAATGATTTATTGTTCAGTATCAGTAGACTCATGTTTTGTGATTTTCCTGATAGAGTCCAAGAAAGTATAAACTTTATACAGCCATAAAAGTGCCATATAAACAAACCTGATAGCACGGATGGAAATTGAGAAGGGATAAGCAGGAGCTAAAAGGCAGCTCCCTAGGTATCCAGCATTAACCAGCATTCAGGAGCTGCCTCTGGGGAACAGGAGTTAGCAAATAGTGTCCCAGAAATCTAGCTTTCACATCAGGTGCAAACCTATCATTTTGGCCATTAGTTAGGATTCCTACTTTAAAATGTCATATACACAAAGTTAAATATGCATAGGCAGCATCAGTTGGCCCAAAGAGCCAATAGTAGCTCCTGGTAGCAGTTTGTGTTAAGTTAACCAGGTTCTTCTAGGCTACAAGCAAAAGCTAAATAGCTCCCAGCCTCCCTCAATTTCAAACCATGTATATGCCCATTGATGTATTTTAACTGCAAAGCAAGCACTTGTCCCATTTTGCTTCCTTGCTTTTACAATTCGCCCTTAATCATGTGTTCTTTACTGAAGAACTTGCTTTTCTCAGCACTTGTTCTAGATTTGGCCCTTTACACTGAAGGTTAATGTAAAACAGTTTGATTTGATATGCTCTGAAAATGTTTTATCATTTGGCATCTCTACCGCTCTATGTGATATATGATATGATATGGCATTAATAACGCGCCTATACACAAGTGTTTCAAGGTCTGACGAGGCAAGGGAGGGGGAACAGAGGGAAGACAGACAGCGATCTTACTAGGCCAGGTGTCATACAGATAGCGCAAGTGCATAGGAAGGGGGAAAGTGCGAGGGGAAGGAGAGAGTGCAGTACACGGGATAATAGACTAATAACATAGTAAGTATGGCCAGCTGGTGGCAAGTGCAAGGGTAAGTGCAGACAAACTGTGTCAAGTGCTGGTAGAGGGACTGAAGGGATACAGCGACAGTCCAGAATGCAGGGGTTGCCGGGAAGGCAGTGCAGGCATGTGACTGCCGGTGGAAGGGCCCTGGGCCCGAGATCAGCAGGTGGCCAGGTTACCAGTGCAGTTTCAGCCAGGGGTTCAGCAGGGGAAGAGGAGAAGAAAAAGCAGAAGCAAAGAGAAAGGTTGTTGAGGTGCTTCCGATGGTTGTCCTCAAGTTTCAGTGAGACAGGGAGGCTGTTCCATAGGACGGTCCCACCAGAAGAGAGATCTACAGCCAACTCTTTGCTTGGAGAAGCGACTGACCCAGAGGGAGTTGGGGGCGGCTGAGTGAAGAGCGTGTGCAACTAATACACGAACTGTACACTAAATATGTAGTTAGATTCTGTACTTTGGTTTAGATTTAGATTTTGCTTTTATATGTGGTAATCAGCTGTAAAGACATAATGCCTCCAACAGATATTTGAGTGTATGCCCGATTTCGACGGCTGAGTTTTAATTATCCTGAAGGCAAAATTGAAGGGAGTAGTTTCTTACCTTTAACTCCATTTCTCCAGCGTTGGTATCTTTCATGGATTCACATGCTTAGAATATTCCCCGAAGTCAGGCTGGGAACCCTGGGTATATTTATAAAGACCTTTCCTATAGGAAAGATTTTGACACTTGTGTCCTATCTACGTCGTTTTCAGGCTGCGTACGCTTGACCCAATAGGACGTAGGGATATAAATAGCCCCACCCCCGCAGCTCCCTTCAGATTTTAACCCCCAAAGTAGAGGGAACATATAGAGTTTGCATTCAGGGGAGGCCGGCGGGCGCATGTGAATCAATGAAAGATACCAACGCTGGAGAAATGGAGTTACAGGTAAGAAACTACTCCCTTCTCCAGCATTGGAGCTTTCATGGATTCACATGCTTAGAATAGATTATACAGCAGTACCCCTAACATGGAGGTGTGCAATGCAAACTATCCAAGCCACATACGCAGTTGGGTATACAAAAAAAACCTCCATCAAGGTACACTGACAATAACTAAACATATGGCATAATGACAAGAGTATGTATACCCCTATATGGGGCTTACCTTACTGTAACAATGCAGAAGGACCGCTCGCTACATCTGCATATCTGCCGCATGTTGTTGCTCTAGGTAATAATGCCGAGTAAATGTGTGCAGCACCGACCATGATGCCGCTTGACAGATGTCCACCACTGGAATTCCAGACCATAACGCCGCCGATGACGAGGTGGATCTTGTTGAATGAGCTTTTGGGCGTCTTTCCAATGGTTTTCCTGCTTTAGAGTGACAAAAAGCAATAGTCGACAACACCCAGCGGGCCAGTCCAACAGCTGCCCTCAACGTCTAAAACCTTGAGTACGACTGAGATAGAACGTCAAAGCTCTTTTTACATCCAACGTGTTGAGAGTTTTCTCTGCCGCAGAAGAAGCCTTTGCAAAGAATGTTGGAAGAATAGAAGAATGTTTGTGGAATGTCGTCGGCACTTTAGGAATGAAGTAAGGATTGGTTGCTAACACTACCTTGTCTTTGAAAAACCGCAGGTATGGAGGATCAATGACCAATGCCTGTAGTTCCGAAAGCCTTCTTGCCGACATAATGGCTAGTAAAAAGGCCATTTTCCATGACAAAAACTTCAACGACGATGATGACATCGGCTCGAACGGAGCTTTCATTAGTGCTGACAGTACTAGATTCAGGCTCCAGTTTGGTGGAAATTTCTTAGCTGGCGGGAAAGTTTGAAAAAGGCCTTTCATGAAATGCTTCAACAGTCGATCGCTGAAAAGAGGTGTTAAATGTCTTTTTCCGAGTAAATCTCGAGATGGCAGCTAAATGAACTTTAATAGAGGAAAAAGCCAATCCTTGCTCTGCCAAGTGTAAAAAATATGGCAGAATTTGCTCTGCTTCGGGGTTCAAGGGGTCTACCCGCGGATGATCCCTGCACCATATACAGAATATTTTGCATTTACCTGCATAGGAAGCGTTCGTAGATGGAGCTCGTGCTGCCTGTAAAATTCGTCGACACTCTGAGGGAATGTTCAAGTCCCCGAACTCGGAGAAGTCAGGAGCCAGGTTGAGGGAGCCTGGATCGTGGTGCCAAACCGCTCCTTTGTCTTGAGATAGAAGGTTCGGAATCTTCTGGAACCTCACTGGCTCCACTATCGACAGTTGCAGTAGATCTGAGAACCACAACTGTCTCGCCCAATAAGAAGCCACCACAATCACCCAACATGGGTACTTGTGAATCCACTGGAGTGTCCGTCGGATGAGTGGAAACGGAGGAAACGCGTAAGCAAACTTGTTTGTCCACGGGAAGGAGAACGCCTCCCCCATCGATACGGGCTGTGGCAACCTGCTTGCAAACCATGCGCACTTCTTGTTCTCTCGGGTCGCAAACAGATCCAGGGATGGATGACCCCATTTTCTGAAGACTTTCGCTAGCTGACCATCGTCCAGCTCCCACTCGTGTAGTTGCTTCAGTTCCCTGCTGAAAGAATCTGCCTGTATATTGTTTACCCCTTGGAAGATGGTAAGCCATTATGGTGATATTCTGTTCGAGGGCCCAATGCCATTTATTTTGAGCTTCGCTCGAGAGCGTCCTGGACCATGTGCCCCCTTGCTTCCTGAGATAGACTACCAACGGACAATACAGTAATGAAGTTCTAACAACCGATGCTCGTATGCGCGGCAGAAAGGACTTCTGCGCCCAACGTACCACTCTTAACTCCAGCATGTTTATGTGAAGAGTAGACTCCGCTGGGGACCATTGACCTTGAACTTGCAGGGGCCCTAGATGAGCTCCCCATCCTTTCAGCGATGCATCCGTCACTACCGTTGCTTGAAACTCCGGCTCCTGCAGGGGCACACCCTTTGTCAGGTTGTTCGAGAGCTGCCACCACTGAAGTGCCCGCAAAAGATTGTGGTTGATGCTCAACTTGTCTGATCATAGCCCTCGACTCTGGGACCACCGGTCTGCCAGAAACTCTTGCACCGGCCTCATGAAGAGACGGCAATTGTTCACCAATGGAATACAAGATGCTAAGGCCCCTAGCAACGACATGTATTTTCTGACTGACACCCTGGTGCCCACTTTCCATTCCTTTGTCTTTTGAGTCAGTTTCTGAATTCTTTCCACGGAAGGCCTCACTAGCCCTGATTGGGTTTGGAACTCCGCGCCCAGAAATACTAAGTTCCTTGAGGGCGATAGCAAGGATTTCTCGAAGTTGATCGCAAACCCAAGTTGCATGGTGGCCTTTAGGCTTACTTGAGTTATGCTCGGCGACGAGCCTCTTATGAGCCAACCGTCCAGATACGGGTAAACATGATGACCTTTTCTTCACAGCCACGCTGCCACTGGAGCCAAACACTTTGTGAACGTCCTGGGAGACGATTTTAGTCCAAAAGGAAGTACCTTGAACTGGTAATGGTTCCGACCGACTACGAACCTCAGAAATGTTCTGTGTCGTCGACGCACCAGTATATGAAAATATGCGTCCTGTAGATCTAACGACGCTAGAAAATCTCCCGGCTGTACTGATCGGATGACCTCCTGAAGTGTAAGCATCTTGAACTTTAAACTTTTTAGGGTCTTGAGGGTCCGAAGGTCCAGAATGGGTCGCCACTTGCCGTTGGGTTTTTTTACCACGAAGTAACGAGAGTAAACTCCCTGACCCCTCTCGGCCACTGGAACGAATTCTATAGCCCCTTTCTGCAGCATAAGCTCCACTTCTTGATGTAATATGCGGAGATGGGGGTTGCGCCGAATACACGGGTGGAATTTGTGACACGTTTCCTTGAACTGCAAAGAGTGGCCTAGTTTTATTGTGTCCAATACCCATCGGTCTATTGTTATACTTTTCCATTTGTCAACGCGACGGGCCACCCTTGCGCCAAGGACGTCCTGTAACATGTCATTGTTGTGACTTTGACTGCCTGTCCTTTGTTGACAATGAATATCCTCTTCTCGAAGCCTGGTAGTTTCACGTTGCCTGGACTGCCAGTCTATAACCTTGGGAGGCGTATGATGGCCTGCTGAAGTTTCGGTCTCTAGATGCAGTAAAACGGGAATTTCCTGATGCTCCGCGGAAGGGACTAAAAGCTCGAAAAGCTCTTCCACTTTGTAGGGCTCCTAGCGACCTGGCCATATCGTATCCTCTTTCATACCTTTCAAGGCCTTGTCGACTTTCTCTCCTCACACGGCATATCGAGTACCTTGTACTGGACTAACGGTCTGAAGTTAGTACATTTCAGCCAGGCTTGCCTTCTCAAAACCACTCAGTTTATTTGCTTAAACCCGGACTCCGCCAAATCCACGGCAATGTTAATCGAGTGGTTTGACGCTTCTTCTCCCTGCCGGACCAGTAACATGGCCGACTTTCTATGTTCTTCAGGAAGGTGTTCTAGGATAGGGGCCAAACAATGCCACATCTCTCTGTCATATCTTGCCATAATTGCCAGCGAGTTAGCTGCTTTTGCTGCTTTAACCGTCGTCTCTCCTACGGATAGAACCTTTTTGCCAAACACGTCCTGTCTTCTAGCCTCGTTATCCGGAGGAATAGAACATTTCTGCTGCGATCTGGCCTTCCTAGCTGCTGCAGCTGACACCACTGACTCTGGAGATGGTTGAGCGGTCAAGCATTTAGGCGCAGAGTCTGGAGCCTTGAATTTCTTCTCCCACCTGCCCTTTATTGCTGGTTCTGAAAATGGATGGCACATGGTCCTCAAACCTTCTTGCCAGACGTGGTCTAGAATGGGAACTGAAGACCGACTTTCTACTTTTCCCCCCATATGGTCAAACAAGAAGTACTCCTTTTCTTCTTCTGGGCTCAGAGCAAACTCAATACAGGCTTTGCCCATCATCGCATGAAAAGCACTTATGTTGTCCGTTGGTGATGGCTGAGCCGGGCTCCTAGGTGCCTCCATCTCCACTTCCGAGTAGGATCCCTCGAAGGGGATGAGGATACCTCTGAAAAAGAATCTCTAGGTTCCGACTCTGAATCTTGTAACTCCCCTTCTTCCGGGTAGGAGCGTGGTGGTTCTTCGCTTACTGGTCGGGAGGCTGGATTTTCCGTAACTCGCTTAGAAGGACCCGGTTCGTCGTCGGCAGATCTCGCCGACATCCCCAAAGGTGCGTCTATGAGGGGTAACTTCCCATCCAACCGCTTCAGGAGACAGCACTTGCAAGGATAATATAGATTGAGGGTTCAATAAAGACGACGAAGCAGGCACATTTTGCCCCCCACTCCTTGAAATAGTCAACGATGCAACTCCCTGCAGCCCCAGATCTGCTGGACCAACGATCTGTTCTCGATCCTCCTCCATGGATGATATTGAGAAGGCGACCTCCGGCTGTAGTAAGGTCTCCGGCAGAACCTCATCGTACACCTCCGGCTGCCTTAGAGGCTCTACCGTCGACGATGTCAATGTGGATTAGTCTATCGTCGCCATCGTATTCGCCAGGGCCACTACAGGGGTTGCCTGTGTCGACGGTAACACTCTCGTCAACGACAGAGTCTCTATAGACGATGGTATAGGCTGTGATGCAGACTCCTTTGGTGATTCCGCCTTGTTTTGAGCCAGATTTATGCCTCGTCAAGTCTCTACTTGAGGACGACCTGTGATGATCGCCTGAGGAGGAGGTTTTCAAAGGATCTTTGCCTTTTTTCGACGGAGATGAAGAAGAAGACTTTCCTTGATGGCGATCTTGTCCATGTGTCGACAAGGATTCTTTCGCCTGATGTTTTTTTGAAGGGCGTTTCTCCACTGAACGCGGTTTCTTCGGCGGAGGCTCCGCCGACACCAACTGGCAGTGGGATTCCGCCTTGGATGACTTGGGCCTGGATGCCAGGCTGCGCGCCGATCCTATCTCCGATGAAGGATCGGTTCCTTCATTTAGCCACGTCACCAGGCATCTATTCCTATCCTTTAGTGTCTTCTGTGAGAAGCCTTTGCAGATCTCACAACTGTCCACCGAATGGTGAGGGTGCAGACAGTACAAACAATTCATGTGCCCATCTCCTTCATAAACTTTTTTCAGTCCGCACGTGGCACACGGGCGGAATAACGCCTTTCCAGACATTTTCAAGAAGAAAAAACTGACAAGAGTAGAACTCAAACTTGTACCGAAGTAGAAACAAACACGAAGTGCTCCCGCTACTTTGGAGACGGTTGAAATCTGAAGGGAGCCGCAGGGGCGGGGCTATTTACATCCCTACGTCCTATTGGGTCAAGCGTAAGCAGCCCGAAAACGACGTATATAGGACACAGAAATGTCGAAATTTGTCCTAGAGGAAAGGTCTTTATAAATATACCAAGGGTTCCCAGTCTGACAGCGGGGACTATTCGAAGCATGTGAATCCATGAAAGATCCAATGCTGGAGAATTTCATTTATCAGTTTATAAGAAAAAAGGATTGCTGTAAAAGGGCTCTATCAAAGGTCCACCTTTGACAGTGAAAGATGTATCCTTGTATTCCGACCTCTACAGCAGAGTCATCGGAAGAACATCTGAAGTCAATTTCGGCATCCTTTCTCCAACCCAACATGCCCCCCGCCAAGTATTTTGGATATACGAAAACATCTATTGTAGTATATGGAGTATGTGGGCGTTATGTATAGTATTGTCTGTGGAGCTCTTGCCATCTTCAGAGTGTTAGGAAATGTTTCTCTAAATGCAACTTTCCCTCCATTTATAGACCCCCCAAATGTTTTGCTTGTTGGTAAAGTGTTCTAACCCAACTTTTGCCAGTGGAGCACAGCCTTCAGCGGCACTCCACTGGACGTTCACTCATTGTTTTGGGGAAACTGGCACATCCTTCAGGCGGTCAGTACTGAGAAACTTTCTCCTAGTCTTCCGACTTACCACTTTAACATTTTAATATTGTGCAAAGTGCATTACTGTACCACGCAATGAGGTCCTTGTATTTTATGGGCCCAACCAACCCATCTAAGGATTTTTTGCACAGTGTGCCTTGGAACATGCTGGTGGCAGCAGCAGCTTTCTTGTATTTTTACAACTTTCTACTAAGCCATACCGTGCTTGGCTCGTGTCCGTCATGGCTGTACCACAAGGTCTTTTGTCTGTTCCTTTGGCCATTTTGTCCTTAGCCTTTCCCCCTGCTCGCTTCTCTCACACACTACTGCAGGCCACGTGTGTGGGTACCCAGGAAGTGGGTTGCGACGGTCTGGTCCTAATCAACACTATTGGTGCCAGGATGCATGGTGTGCACGAGGGCATGAGAACCACAGTGATGCCCGATTGGTATGCTTGAGTGGGGCAGACCTCCTTATTGGCTGACCGGGTGCAATACAAGGAGGGGTCTGAACGCAGACCAGCAGATTAGCAACAGGTCCGAGCCAAGACTATCCGGAACCGCGCTGAAGGTTAGCCCTCTGAGCCCGCTGTTGCGCTTAATCTTAGAAGACCTGTAAAGGTGCTTCAAACCTTTGGATCGGTGGGACCAATCACTTTTAAAGCTTCCGGGATGCCCTGCAAAAGAGCATGTTCAGAAGTGTCCCTGGGCCAGCCAGTGGACTGTCCAGGTTGGCCACCATGAAGGAGTGTCGCTATGTCGAGTTTTGACTCAAAACTTTGGGAAATCCCGACTAGCACCGCCAAGCACCTTTTCACTGTATTTTGTAGTCCCAGCTGCTTTGGGCCGTGAGGGAGGAGGCTGCGTTAGTTTGCGACAGTTGGGTGTCCCTGCCTCACTGTGTGACAGTGACTGAAGGCTGTTTTCCCCTCCTTCATTCCTGTGCCCGATGCCAGCTGCACCAGCGTTTTATTTGTTCTTCAACCGAATCGAGAGATACAGCATCTGCATATGAACCTGCAACGCTTGCGCACATTGAAGCCTAACCGGGAGTGGGAAATCCAACCTCTGACAACCCCCTTCCAGATCTGCCACGTTTGGACCTAAACCGAGCTAAGGGCGGTGAATACTGAAACCACTTAACAGTGACCCCTTGTTCATTTATAACATTTTACGTACAGAGGATTCCTTGTGGTCTTCCATTTGGCTTGGGTAGCCTCTGCTTCCTAAATTCCTCAGAAAGTTGGCAATAGCATTGTGCATCACGCAGATCCTCACCTGCCCGACCTTTGGAACCTGTTTTCACCCTTCAGAATTCTGTCCCCAATGTTCTGTAAAAGGGTATTTTTGACTTTTACACACAACAGAGGGCTTTTACACACACATCGAACATTGATCACAAGGCTCCATTCATTGTAGCGCTTGACTCGTCTATGCTCGGAAACTTAATTTAACCTAATCAACATTTGGAAAATTCTTTGTTTTCTTACTAACCACTCTACACAAAAATTCTAATCTCTACCCTTGTATTAAGCCAACTGAACTAATGAAGGCTACCCCTTGGCCTCCCTCTAGACAAAGTTGTCATCTTGCAACCTGGATACTCTACAACCTACCCAGATCAGGGTTCGAAATTGAGGGGAGCTGGGAGCCATTTAGCTCCTGTTGCTAGGGTAGTAATCTGGTTAGCTTGAAACCAACAGCTGCCACGAGCTACCGTTTGCTCCTAGGGCCAACTGGTGCCTTCCAAACATAGAATGTGACATTAACTGAGTATTTGAGAATGTTAATAAAGAATAATTAGAACACATCTATTATACATTTAAACACAATGGTTCATATAAAATGGATCTCCATGCACAACCACTCTCTTTTCAGGTTCAATCTCTTTGTCTACAAATCTTCGTTGAGGTGGTAAGGAAAAGTCCCAAAGAGAAAGAGGGGTTCACATTGCACGTGCTTTATTTGCGACTTGGGGTGTGGCGAACTTGGTGGGATGTTGCAATTTGATATGCATCTACCGTAGTTAATGAGAAAGGGATATGTGTTACTTTTTACTTTGTGTTTAAATGATACATTTAAGATTGGCATGCGCGCAACAAGATAAAGGTCAAAACCTACCAGTGAAATATAAAACAAAATATAGGTATGATTTGCCATGTGAGCGCCTAAAAACTGGGCAACGAGGCGCTTCACAATGCGCATGCAAGAAAGGAGATTTGTAGTGCATAAACAACTGTAAACAGTACACTGTAGATATTAAACATGCATGTACTGATATACATGCATGGAGAATTTACAAATGTATGTGCAGTGTGCTATTTTGAGAAATAAGACACTCTGCAGTCAGGGTTTGCAAGGTGAATTCTGAGTGACAGAAACGTGATTTGGCAAGGATTGAAGGGACAGCTGCAACAATAATAAAGTAGTCACACACACAGGCAGGGGCAGGGATGTTATGGCTTGGCAGTATTGGGGAAAGAAGATCCAATCTTAAGTGGATCAGAGTTTATTATTCACGGGAATCCGGTCATTTGTTTTCGACCAACAATAAATCTGGGGTGAACGGACAACTGAACCCAGAGTTGACCGATACTTCATGGGTTTGTTTTGTCAGGATGTGGCCAGAGGCCATGTGTGTTGAATTAGTAGTCATTTAAAGTGTTTTGAGGACGCCAGCAAGTGGGGGTGTGTGAGATTGTTATTGCCAGTTCAAAGGGAACCGGTTTATTCTTCCCATCCTCATGTTGTTTGAAGTACTCTTGCAAACCATGCGCAATTACGTCCAGGGTTACGAAGTTTTAGGCCAGCTGGAACTTGCAATAAGTTATGTTTGTATGTGAATGTTTAACTGTGGGATGATGTCATGACCTACCATGGACAAATCCTAAAAGGGGGGCTGTACACATGAGCTGAAGATGGTAGTTAAGAATTGTGAACAAGGGGAATTCGAGAAAGATTGGATTTCTTTTGTATAGGTTTGGACCAATCATGCGTGGTGGTGGTTTGTAATAAAATATATGGGACTATTTTAACAGTTGAAAAAAATGTATATAAATGTGTCAACTTGTGTGGTTCAGGGAGTCTTAGGTTAGTTTTACTCTATTGATACATCCAGCCCAATTGTACAATAAACTTGCTTTACATACAAATGCATACTCGCTTAAGTGGTGGGCTTGCTTTGGGTTAAGGTGATTAGAGGCCCATCAGCACATCTATCAATGGTCTCAGCCTCATTACCCATCTGATTGTATCCATGCTTACTCAACATTCCGCTCCCTTTGATCCTCCTCTGCACTCAACCTCATCATTCCCCCTTCCGTGGCTCTTCTCTTTTCCGCACTGTTTCCCTACTTGACCGTTCCACTAAAACTCATTTCCCATAACAATTAAAGTCCACCCAACTTTGGATCTCTTCAAAGCTTGGCTTAAACTTCAGTTACTTGGTAAAGAGGGAGCTCCGCCTGCCCTCTCCCTCCATTATACCTACCCGACCGCACAAATGCCTCCAGTTATTCAATTCAATTATACTTTTAACCAATGGCTTTTTATATACAAACAACATAAAAATATATGTTACCTTTGTAAGTCACCCGTTTCCTTACATACAGCCCTACAGATATGGATCACTTGTACTCCTTAGAAATTGGCAAATACTTCCAAACATTACAAGAGTAAAAATACTCCCATCAAAAAAATGGGAAACAGACACCTAGGAGCTTGCCCCCCTGCTTTCCTCCACATAGCTCCATAGATATGTTTCTACTAGTAGCACATGTAGTGTTACAGGAAGAAACTGCTATTATTACTGCCTGATGCAAAGAGGTAAAAATGCTTGAATTACTAAGTGCAATAGCACAAACACATTTCTGATTATATTTTTCTCGCTTATAAAATATCCCCATTGGAAATGGGACTTACTTTTTGTATTCCCTAAAAAATAAATGTTGCTCCCTACTTTAAAAAAGAAAATGTGGAGTAAAATACTTCCACCTGGAAATCTTATATGGAGAACTGTATATACATTGTTTACCCTTTAATTGGCTCACCACTTGTTCTCATGTTTCTGCTACTGTACAGGCACCCCTCGTGGGAAAGCCTCCGCCATCTGTGGATGTGCTATTGCAAGCCATTTCTGATCGCAATTGACATCCCTGTTCTTCAAATAAATACAAAAAACATACAATACTAATTCCAGCAATAAATTGGCACAGCAAGTATACTCGTCTAGATAAGGGCCATACAGACCAGAAATTAAACGCAGACTGATTTGAATACCGATGATAACCAATTTTCCGTATGCATCGTTAAATTGATCATTTAAATACAACAATTGATGTACCCTCTATTGGTGTAGTCTGAGCTGTGGATGTCCATTTAGTTGTTCCATGTGTCACAGATTTGAGATGTCAAGTGGCTTTCCTGGATACACAGTATACAACCTATGTTTCAATGTTCTTTCATTTACGCTTGGTATTAATGCCAATTACTTTTCAGCTAATCAGTCTTATTAACTGTGGTCTAATAAAAGGCCAGATAGCTGGATAGTTTTAACTTCTGAATATCACCACCAAAATAGTTTGCGTGCGAAAGAGTGAATAGTCCGGGCCCTTTATTTATTTATTTTTTCACTCTTTCTGCTGGGAAACACATACGTTTTTGTGACCCTTAAAACGCACATCAATTTACACTCTGCAGTCCTACACTAAAGGGAAGATGACACAAATCCATTTGATAAATAGGGACTGTCATTCCCCTGCTGCGACTTCACATCCTCCGATGTTACTTCCTGTCCCCTTCACACTAATTCTATGGCTAGTATAAAAAGGAATGAAAACTAAAACCCGAAAGGTACACTGGGAACTGGCTCATTAAAAAGGGGTCTCATCCACAATATCTAACAAAGCAAAGAATACTAACAATAGCAATTTCTCATTAAGAGTTTTGACTACATTAGACCCAACTGAAAGTGGATTCAATGGTAATATTTTTTTGATTAAAAAAAATATATATTTTTTTTTAAAAGTACACATTTCTATTGATTAAAGTTCCCAGAGGTTTCGGTTCTTACTACCGTCAATAGTGGACACACTTTAGATGCTGATTTCAAGAGGCACCGCAGCTTTTTCCTTTTCCTGGCACTGGCCTAGCAACCCCCCATTCGCCCTTCTGTATGAGCATCAGTGCAGTACCTCGCCACGTAACATCCTCCCCTACATCACTAGGCACTGTCAGTCTCCCTCCATTCGGACGCTTCAATGACATGATAGGTTATTTATAACGCGCTTAATACCCAGATGTTTCTAAGCATGGACCCGGGGAATCGAACCTGTGTTGCTCCGTGTCGTCTTACTTCCAAGGCGAGCACATTTCCTCTGTGCTATCCTCCCAGGACCCCTTACCCATTGCACATGAATTCTGACCCAGGACCATCTCACCCTCCCAGAACCCACCTACTTGAACACCATTCCAGCGGTCACCTTTGCTGCAGCATGGCCCATAACCTCACACGTGTGGAAATGTCATGACTGCCCACCACCTTGACAACTCACAGACACTTCAACAAGAGAACGTGTAAAAAGGCAGACTAGCACCTAACGTTTCTTATAGGTTGTAATAAATCCAACCTAAAAATCCCTTTCGTCACAGTGGTACTTGCCCCTCCCTTCCCAATCCACAACAGGCTAAACAAGAAGGTGAGAGTTTACTCTGTACAAAGGGCACAATGCACACCTGCAACCCGACAGCAGAACAAGTTAACCCACTCCACCCCAAAACCATCAACAATGACAGATACGGAGTCCGTTGCCCTCGAGTGCTGAAAGGTAAGTAATAAGCCCCTCAACTACTCACAGGTAGCACGAGTTCTCCAGTAATCTTCCCCCCCCAAGAATGCACAGTCAGTAGGACTTATCTACCCTGGCCCCCAAAACAGACAAGCAGCAAGGATATTAGGTTATGGCAACATATGGGGGGGTATTGAGAAACCCACCCCACTAAGCATTGGCAGGTATGGAATCCCATCCAGGAATTGCGGGTACCAAGTACCCTATTAAGCAAATAAAGACATGTAACGGGAACCCTGCAGTGCCGAGTCCACTTCCTTCCCCACTACTGGCAAGTGCCAACTTCCAAATAGCCTCCCCAAGAGTAAGCGCAAAGAGTAAGGTCCAAATGCTGGCTACCAGCCCAGCTCGAGTCTTCTTACACAAGAAAGCAACTACTTGCAAGTACTGCGACCAATCCTGCTGCAGTCTCCATTTCTCCTCTGCCATCCCTGGCCACTTCACTGCACTGGCATCCCACTTCATAACCAAAACTCAGGACACCCTGTCCTCACTCTCCTCTACACCACCCCCTTCTTCTCCCTCAACGGCTCTCAGGCCTTGCTTAGCCCCCGCTCACCTGCCCTTCTACTCTCCTCTTTCTCCTCATATCACTGGATGAGGTATATAGACAAGTCCTCTCTATGAAAGTCTCATCCAAACAGGTGCTCCCCTGCTCCTCCAGAACTATCAAGGACAACATTGCCTCCCTTGCTTCAGCCTTGGCTGATTTCTGCAATCACTCCTTTGCCACTGGCTCCTTCCCGCTACTCCTCAAGCACTCCCTTGTGCACCCTCTCCTCAAAAAGCCTTCTTTTGTCTGCTCCTGCCAGCTAACTAAGCCCCATCTCCAGTAGAGATGGGTTGGCTGGCTCCACAACCGCCAGTCTGGCTTAAGGGTAACAACTGAAAATAATCGGAAATAAAAAACCGAATGGTTGAAATGTTCGGATTTCAACTGTACCAAAATTGCATACAGCCGAAAATGCTGAACATTTCAACCATATGATTTCACTATAGCGAACACGGGAAGCAGGAGTGTCCCCTGCAACATATAATGGAATCAGGGGGTGTCCCCTGCATCCAAAACAACAAAGTTTTGAAAAAGAAAAAAAGGACCCTGCTGCGCCGGTTCCAATCCACGGAAGTGAAGGGAACTGGCGCTGCAGGGACTCGGCAGCACACACAGAGGTGTGCCGCCAAAGGCAAGTAAGGGGGTGGGGGAGCGGGGTGTACAAAGACCTTTTAGTAGTGGGGTGATTGTTTAGAATAAGAACATTTAGAATGCAAGATTTTTATCTTCGACAATGTTCGCATTCGAAATAATCACGTACATCCTGGCTTAAGAGCAGCCAGAGGCACGGAAACTGCACTGCTGAACACCCGTGAAGACGAACTCTCAAATCTCAATTCCAACTCTCCTGCCGCGCCCCCATCCTTCTTGACCTCGCCTCTACCTTTGATATGATCAATCATGCTACCCATATAAAACTGGCTCTGCGATACCCTGGGTATCACAGACTTCGCACTGGAATGGTTGACCTCCTTCCTCTCTGAACAACCATCCCAGGTTCAACTGGACCCTTTTCTCTCCATCACACTCACCACCTGCAGTGTCCCTCAGGGCCCCATCCTCTCGCTGTGGTTCTTCAACATCTACCTTGCTCCTCTAGCCCATTAGGCCTCCGCGTTCTCTCCTCACTTCCAGTGTTATGCGGACAACATGCTGTCACGATTTATTGAGCGGTCACTCTCAACTCAGGGAGTTCCTTTCCCTCCACCCCCACCCCCAATCCAGTTGGCGCACAACGAGTTTTGCAGATTCAACTTTAGTGAGGCCTCAAACCTATATAGTACCATTCAGCAAATACCCTCTTTACCACCAATAAGCTAGGAACCCGTCCGGTGTATAGTAGGAATATATATATGTATTTAGGTTTTTACAAAGAATACTAGAACAGTCCCAAAAGCATCAGCCATCGACGCCGTGGCACTACACAATATAACAATTTCAAATTACTTGCACCTACTGACTGACTGACCTACTCACTGACTTAGATTTCTAATGGACTTTCAGATACAACACAAAGGTAAAATTTAGAGATGGCAGTCATCACATTTTTACGACAGATTTCTTGCAATTGAACCCCTAGAAACATGTAAAACACACAGTGATTGCTTAGTTGTTTTACCCTGCTCTTTTCTCCCAGCAACCCCCACCCTGCAGATATGTCCCCTTTGGTGTGAAGGCAAGGTACAGGGAGTGAGAGTGCAATGGGAATATCGCTTTGGTTTTTTATCTGAAAGATATGGTTTTGGAATGAACTCTCTAGGAAAAAATATTTTTTCAAGACACAAAGTGAAATGCAAGGCTTTGAGGATTCTGGTTTGAGACTAAATGGGAAATTTCGTTTTGCACCAGGTCGAAACGCATGTTGGCTGGACTGTACTAATGCCAATTAAATATTTTGAGTTTGAAACCTAACCTACTGCATTGCATTTACTGCAATAGTTTAAAGTTGACAAAAGCACCTGGTGAGCACATTTGGTGAGCCCAGAGTGCTGGCATAAATCCATACATTTGCTATTCAGGCATGATGCATTGCTAACAATCCCTTTCTTAATGCCAGCAAGACTTAGATTCTTTTCAATGGGACCCCATCTCCTTACCACTCTCTGGTCACCCTCCATGGCCCCCCTCCCCTCAGCCTCTTGTGAGGTATAAAACCTTGGTGTCAACTTCGACACCTCTCTCTCTCCCCGTCTCTCCTCACATCACAGACCTTGCCAAGAAGGCCCACTTTCAGCTCCACCTGCTCAGATGCATTCTCCCTTTCTTCACCTTCCCTCAGAAACTCAACGTTTCCAGAACTCTGGTCCTCTCTAAGCTGGACTACTGCAACAGCCTCTTCATCAATCTACCCAATTGCTCCCTTCAATTTATCCAGAACAGGACTGTGAGACTATCCTCTGCCTCAAGTCCAGGTACTACATCTCTCCAGACCTAAAATCTGTCCACTGGCTCCCGGTTAGTATGAGGATTAAGTTCAAGACCCTCTGCATCAGCCACAAGGCTTTCTGGGGCCTGGAACCCTGCTACATCCAACTCTATCTTCCTAAATGCCTATCTGCTAGCCCTTCGATCTTCTAGTTCCAATTCTCTACAGATCAGATGCTTTTCCAAGCAGAGTGGGGGCAGGGGGGTAAATCTCCCTCTTCCGCAGGAGCCTCCGCCTTAAAATAGCCTCCCTGCCCCTCTCAGGCTTGAGCCGGATCTCAAGTTCCGGAAGATTCTCAAGTCCCTCCTTTTCTCTTCTTCCTTCCCCCTGCCCTGCTAATGCCCCTCTCTGCTGCATTTTGACTGGCCGCCCAGTTCCATCCGATTCTTACAGGGCACCAGGTCTACCCCAGCACTTCGGTCTCCCCTGACCCCCCAACCTGCACTTGCCCTACCGGGCTCCCTGCCCCGGGACCAGCCTGGCTGGGCCTGCAGCCCATGAGCCCTTACAGCCTGTTCTCGCACTTAGCATGTTGACCATGTCCACCTGTCCTCCCCTTAGCACTCACCTAGCCCAGGGGCCCTCTCTCCTCTTCCCCCCCAGCACTTACGCGCTTCCACTCCAACATGCACTCCCTTTCATCCTTAGCTTTAGCGCATTCCACGCTGACCGGCACTTCCCCCCCTCCTCCCCACTGCCCTGCACTTCATGGGCGGCGCCAGGCATGGGCTTGGGAGGGCTAAGCCCTTCCAATTTGAAGCAGCAGGGATGCCCAACCCAGGGCTCAGACAGCAAGAACCCATCGAATTTCGCACCTCGGAGAGTACATTGTTTGCTCACTTTTAAACTTTAAAAGTAAGCAAATCCATTGCTTTCTGAGATGAGAAAAGTGGCATTAACGTCACTGTGGCAGCAGAACACAAATACAGGTAGATGACAAAAGACTGCCACAGCAATATTAATAGATCCCCTACGTTGAAATGTTTAAGTTAAAGGCTTACCTGCTGGACTCCCCTTTTAGATGGCTCACACCTTCAATAATTAGCTTTCACTAAATAGCCTGGGAGTTGCAGAAGCATAGATAGGGTAGGGCCCGAGTGGTCTGGAGGGAAACAGGTAAGAAAACAAGCATTGGCAATGCCAACCATTTTTTGTATAGGCAAGGGAAAGGCACTTGCCAGGCACCGCGATAGTGGTATTAACTGGGCACTGATGGTAGCCAGTGCAAAATGGTGCGAGTACCTGGGCATCTAATAGCAGTGCCTGGCAAATGCAGAATACTTTTACACAAGCCAAATCTGTTCACTTTAGCAATGCGTGTTTTTAACAAGGCTTCGGTGAAGGACACGAACAGTGCTAATAAATCGAGTGGCTGAAGGTGCACCCAGATAAGACATTTGTATTACTCCATAAATGTGCTTACAGCTCGAATTAAGTCATTAACTCGAAAGACTGCTTTGATAAAACACTGGCAGGCACTTTGAGTGCAAAGTTTGATGGCAAGTCTTGATTGAAGCAAGCAGAGAGTTCCTATGACGAGCCGTTTTGTGCGGGAAGGGGCGGGAATGGTCATGTGGATTAGCATGGCCATGGGCAGTCAATGGGTGGGCAAACAACTAACCATCTTCAAGCTTTGTGCCCAACATCTCCCTATTTGTAATCTAATGCAATAGTTTCTGCTTATAGGCGTCACTGCCACCTAATGGCCCAAACTAAAAAGGGTTTTGTTTGTTTGTATGCATGCATGCGACGGATAATGTAAGCTTGTGTATATGTTTACATGGAGCACTGGCATAACGGGGGCCCCGCAGCCCCCGCGATTCGGGTGACCCGCTAGCACCTGTCCTACGAGGGGGCCCCACTTGGGGGAAAAAAATTAAATAAAAGTTTTTCAAATATATTTTTTTTCAAAAAATTCTCTCTCACTTTCACTCTGCCTTCATAAAGAAGTAATTTCTGTAACAGAAATAATTTCTTTATGAGGCAGTGTGACTACAAAAAGCAACTTTCTTTTGGAAGTCCAAGGGGCCCCCACCCCATGACATGGAAGACCCCAGGCTGAAGGTCTCCATGTCACTGGTTGGGGGAGCCCTATGACTTCAAAAATAAATCGTTTTTTTTTAAGTCACTGTGCCCTCATAAAGAATTTATTTCCGTTATGGTTCGGTCCTTAACGGAAATAATGTCTTTATGAAGTCAAAGTGACTTCAAAAAGAGAATTTCTTTTTGAAGTAATAGGGCTCCTCTCAACCCGATGATGTGTGTGAGTGTGAGTGTATTTTGAAAGGGTGTACACTTAAATGTGTAGGTGGCTGCCTGTGTCAGTGTATGGTGAAAGGGTGCACACAAATGAATGGGTGGTTGGGTGTGCATGTGTGCCTGTACGGTGAAAGGGTGCACACTTAAATGCATGGATGTGTGCGTGTGTGTATATGGTGAATGGTGTGTGTGCTTGCATTCAGGGGCGCAACAAAACGTACATTACGGGGGGCTAATCCTTCAAATGTTGGGAGAGGCACTAACTTCACGGGCGGTGTGGAGGGGCACACTTATTTGTGTGTGGGCATCTACCTTCTTTACGCACTTTAATGAGACTATTCTAGTGCAGCTTCAATGTTACAAGCAGTTAACTCTCTCCTTTAAGGCTGAACGCACCCACTTATGGACTGCTGTGAGAATGAGCAGTCTCCTGTTCCCTCTCTACCCTTCCAATCACACCCCTGGCATGCAAGTAATAAACCCACATCACAAATTAAATTGCCTAAAAAAATGTGGCATTTGAATGCAGCTAGTAATAGTGAAATGCTTTACGTTAGTAATTGCTGGGCCTTTGTTAACAGCAAAACCCAGGTGCTGTTTAGCATCTGCGTCCTGTTCTGTCCGTCAACTGCTCTGAAGGTCAGCAAGGTGGAGTCAACATAGCCCAAAATGTCAGGGGTTGGGGAAAAGAGTGTTGAAGCCCAGTCAACTCAATGGTGTTACGCCACTACTTTTGTTTAATGCCTTGATTACTTATTGGTAATCATCATTACTCCTAGCCCTATTTTTCCTCGTCCCTATACTTGTGTATGAGGCACTCTGCCTCATACACAAGTACTGGGATGAGGTAGAGGTACATGGAGGTAATGCCTGACTTAGCTACCTGTAATCTTCATTACTCCTAGTCCCACTGTTCCTCATCCCAGTACTTACCTGTGAGGCAAGGAGCCTCATACGTAGGCTCTGGGACAAGGAAGAGGGACGTGAAGGTAATTCTGGGCCAAGGAGCTGATTTTGGAGGGAGAGGTGATGTGTGGGGGTGGGATTGTGCGATAAATCATAATGGTTGTCCATGTCCAGGCTACGCAGCCATGATATGTGGGGTTAGTGACTAGAGAGGCATGTTAGTACAGCCAGTCTAGTCATTCTATAGTTTGGTATGGCTTTTTTTTTTTTTTAACTGCGCATTTTGGATAAAGAAGTCCTGCTAAGAGTAATTACCTGGCTAGACTGGGCAGTCTAGCCGTTTCTTACTGCGGCATTGTATATTTATCTAGGCATCTATGATAAAATGATATAAGTCATTTATAACACGCCTGTACACAAGTGTTTCTAGGCGTGACAAGACAAGGGAGAGAAGATAGAGGGAGGACAAGACAAACGATCTTACTAGGCCTTGTATCATTCAGATCGTGCAAGTGCGAGAACGAGAAATGTAATGGGAAAGGGAGGGGGGAAAGGGCAGTAATGCACCGAATAAGTGCAGCGCGGCTCTGGGTAGTGCAAGGAGAACAAGGGACTGTACGGTTACAGTTACAGCCCCCAAGTGTGTGGTAAGCCCGGAGGCAATGCAAGGGTGACTGATCAAGAAAGAGCCTGGACTCAGTGAGACAGAGAGAGAGAGACATTGAGCTGCTTCCTGAACTTCAGGTGGTCCGCTCAAGTTTGAGTGGGGCAGGAAGCCATTCCAGAGGGAGGCACCTGCAGAGGAGAGACATCTACCCCACACTCTCAGCCTGGAGAAGCGTCTAACCCTTAAGAGAGTTGGAGGAAAGGCTTGAGAAGGAAGGTATTTTGGAAGAGAGCGTTGAATGTAGTGTGGGCCCCGACCCCAGAAAGCCTTGTGGACAATGCAAAGTGTCTTGAACTTGATCCTTGCAGCCACCGGGGGCCAGTGAAGAGATTTCAGGATTGGAGCAATACGATCCCTGGACTTGAGGCCAAGGATAAATCTTGCAGTCCTGTTCTGGATTAGCTGCAGAGGGCGGAGAGTAGAGTAAGGCAGATTGAGAAAGAGGTTGTTGCAGAGAAAGAGGTTGTTGCAGAAGTCCAGCCTAGAGAGAAACAGGGCTCTGGAGACAGTGAGCTTCTGGGGAAAAGTGAGAAAGGGAAGAGTCCCTTTGAGGAGGAGCAGCTGGTAGTGGGACTTCTTGGCGACGTCCGAGATGTGAGGAGAGAAAGAGAGAGTGGAGTCAAAAATGACACCAAGGTTTTTTGTCTCACAAGAAGGCGAAGGAAGAGGGCCCAAAGTGGGCAGCCAGAGTGAGAGAGGGAAAGCAGGGGCAGGGGTTCCAATGAGAAGGATCTCTGTCTTACTGGCATTAAGGTAGAGATAATTGGAGGCGCACCAATCCTAAAACAGTAGGATCCTGAACAGGAGAGGATCCTGAAGGAAAGCTGAGTCTCATCTGCATAACACTGAAAGTTAAGGGAGAAGGTAGAGATCAGGTGGGCCAAAGGGGTCAACTAGAGGTTGAAAAACCAGGGTGAGAGGATGGAGCCCTTGGGAACGCCATAGGTAGAGAGAGAGGTGGCAGCGAGAAAGGCATCAAGTTGGACCTGGGAGGGGCAGTCCAAGAGGAAGGGGGTCAGCCACTCCAGGACCTGATACGTGATCCCCAGGTTCTCACATAGTCGATTGATCAGAATGGCGTAGTTGACTGGGTCGAAAAGTAGTGGAAAGATCAAGGAGGATTAGGACAGAAGGAATGCTGGAATCAGGGTTTGGGAGCAGATCTTCAAAGGTGTTCAGGAGAGCAGTTTCCGTGCCTCTGGCAGCTCTGAAGCCAGACTGATGGTCATGGAGACAACCAACAGAATCAGTGTGGAGAGTAAGCTTTTCCAAGAGTTACCCAGGAATGGGGTGATGGAGAATGGGCGATCGTTTGCCAGGCAGGTAGGATCGGCAGATGGATTCTTGAGGAGTGTGTGCACAAGGGAATGCTTAAAGGGAGTAGCGGGAGCGTTCCAGTGGCAAAAGCGCGATTACAGAAATCAGCCAAGGCTGGAGCAAGGGTGTCAATACGGTCCTGGATGGTTCTGGAGGAGCAAGGAAGCACCCGTTTGGACGACACTTTCATAGATCGGACTTGTCTAGAAACCTTGTCAGGTGTTGTCAGAGAGAAAGCACAGAAAGGAGAAGCAGAGGTACAGATGGCCAAGGGGGGCCGATAAAGGAAGAGGGAAACCAAGAGGAGATAAGAGGACAGGATGTCCTGAGTTTTAGTAGGGAAGTTGAGAGGCCAGAGCCGTACTGAGGGCCTGGGAGGGAACAGGAGAGGTAGAGACTGCAACTGGATTGACCCGTTTCTTGCAGATTTTAAATAGTTTGGTCGTGTTAGAGGCTGCAGTGACCCGGGCTTGAATGTGTGCTCTATTCTTGATGAGTGTTATTACTTTGACTAGCAATTTGGTGCAACCAGTCTAGGTCTGTCTAAATGTGGCCTGGTATGCTTTACTGTAATGTTATTACGTGTCTACACTGGTCTACATTGTGCAGCCAGTGGGGCATGTTTTTAATGCGGCATGGTATTTTTAATAGCAAAGCATTAATGGTCTGTGCACTGTTGGTTACTTGCATGTTTTGTGTGTATTGTGCAAGCGTGATAATCTAGGCCGGCCCAGAGTGTGGCACGACCCGTGATTTGTTGCCAAGTTGTGGGGGCCCCCTCAGCATGGCTCGCAGGGAAGCCCCCATATTTTGTGTTACGCCACTGACATGGAGGGGATGTTTGGAAGCGCACGCATATGAATTAATGCAGTGGAAATGGTGTACATGGGTACTATTGTGCTGTGAATGACAGTGCAGTGTGGAGGTTCTGGGTGCTCATGTGAATGGCAGATAATTTGTATGGGTGAGGGACTGGTGGGTGAATGTGTATAAATGGGCGCGTACAACTGTATATAGTGTATGTGTGCGTGTATCTGTATGTGTATAGGTGTATGTGTGTATGTGTACGGGGCCTGAGGAGGGGCAGTGGAGCATGAACATGTTTTGACAGGAGAATGCCATGTTTTACTGGTGTTTTTTTGGGCAAAGGCAATGTGAGTGTTATGTGAAGGAGGGGTGGGGGGGAGGGTACAACAATGGGGCTGGCTGGAAATGTTCATATTAAGAGCAAAGCCAACATGTTGAGTATATGTATATGGGGGAGGGAATGTTTCTTTACTGTTGCATGGCATTTTATTTACTGGTGTTAACGTCAATGACAAATGAACACATAACTGCCCTTACACAATGGGTGGGGGGATGACATGTTTACTGGATTTAGGGGGTAAATATAACATGAGTGTTCTTATATGGGGGGGGGATTTGTATAATGATATGATATTTATACAGTGCTTTTGCCAAAACGCTTCACAATAAACATACACACAGGCAATTACCACTGAACGGAAGTTGGTACTGATTTATCAACTTCGGCAGGATTAAAGGCGGAGTTGGCTGTGCCAGAATTTGAACCAGTGACCTGCAGATCACACTCAGATCGCAATAGCAAGCTCTCAACCTGCTGAGCCATTTCACTGGCTAACCAGCAAGGACATGCATTTCCTTACTGTGGCATGGATTTAATTGTAATGCCATAAGGCTAACAGGAGTATGTTCTTTCCTGGGGATACTGACATATATTGGCAGAGCCAGCATGAACATGTTTTGTTATAGAATCATGATTACCATTAAGGGGAAAACAAACATCAGTATGTTCTTCCGCGGGAATACTGGCATATATAGGTGCACCAGAATGGACATGTGTGGGCTAAAACAATATGAAAAGGCTTTTTTTTAACACTGGCAGATTACTGGCATATAGCGGGCATTGTAAAAATGCTTTGGAAAATGCTCCTATGTGAGACTTTCTTCATGTCTTACCCTGTAAAGTCGATTGAAAACTGTGTGGGTTGTAACCTAATTTATAATTATATAAACTATAATGCTGTCTTGTTGCGCCTTGAAACGCCATTTGCTCTACAGGCGCTTTACAAATACCCAATAAGTAAATAATCCACTAGAGTGCAGACATGTACTGAATCCCCAAATTAACTAAACACAAACATGAGTAACCATGCTGCCCCAACCAACCAAGAAAGTAACTACTTGTGATGTGATACGACCGTGCAGGTGGCAGGGACTGATAACCCCTAATCCTGACAAACACAGGTAACCCCGCCATTCCCACCAGATCAGCGCTGGTTCTCTGATCGCACCGCCTCTTACCTTTATAGTGTCCAGGGGGTGCCCCACGAACACCAGGCAGATCCCCCCGAACCCTCCGGCGAAGAAGTTCTTCACCGGGCTGATGGGTTGCTCCTGCTTGGCCATGTTTCTGGGAGAGGTCACGTGCGGCGGGGACAGGCGGCGCGTGGAGGTGCCGGTGTGCTCGTGGGGGACACTGAGCCGTTGCCCTAAAACCCGGACCTTCACCCGCCCGCTGTCAAGTGACCACGCCCCCCTGCGCGCGCCCGCTTCCCAGGGCCGGCCCACGACCTCTCACCTACAACTGCGCACATTGCACAATCCTCTGCCGCTTCTGCGCCGACGGCGTAGAACGCGGGCGAGCGAAGGGCACGAATGGGCGGGGCCATGGCCCAAAAGGTGGCCATGTTAGGGTCAGGCCAAAATTGTCTTCATGTCACATCCCTTTGAAACAGATTAAGCAACGCTCACTTGCGTCACTGCTTTCCCAGAAACGTCCACAGTTTATTGTAAATCTTTGAATATGAATATGATCGGCAGATGGTAATAATTGGCTCTTCCTCTTTCCCTCAGTAGAGTGACCACTCATAACTGTGACAAATTCTGGTGTGAAGAACTTCTTTCTAAAATCTAGATAGTATTAACTTTAAACACAAATGCTGGGCAAAGAGTAAAATATACGTGTAAAAATTCTGTGAACTGCACAAGCCAAAAATACATCCACAGGTGTAAAATAAAGCTAATAAGCAGCTGACACAATCATTAATGTTAAATCCACACTGCAAAAAAGATGTAAAATGTGATTTTTTAAAAACACACGTTGTGGCACAACATAAAGCTCAACACAGATTTGTTTATAACTGCTTTAATCTTAAAGCTTTCATTAATTTATGTACACGAGAGACAATAACTTCACTGTCTTTATTGTCTTTGCAATGACTGAACCTGGTAGCTGGCCTTTATACCTCTCTCACAGGATGAGCTGCGGGTGTATAGATTTGATGCCAGACCGTGCTCCTGTCCTGTCTTTCGCCTTCACGCACAGCTGCTGTCTCCAGATGTTGCTGCTGAGGCTGCCTCTCACAAGCCTCTGTCTTGACATACCTCCTTTCGTTGAGCAACTTGGTCCTACTCCATCACAAAGTCCTCATACCTTGTGGGACTGCGTCACTCGCGTTGGGGGCGACTCTCTCCATTGGGTGATACCGTTTCTGATCCTTCTTCCCTACTACTCACTGGGCCTCATTACGAGGTGGGAGGTAAGGGAGTACTTAACAGCTCCATGACTACCTCCAACCTCGTAATGAGGCCCACTGTCTTTGAGATATTCCAGTCGCCTTGCATAACATTCTTCCCCCATACTAGCTCTCTCTCCAACAATCTCATGTATAAATTACGACATGTTATCTTCTGGTGGGTTTTCGATCCCTTCCTCACTGCCTTCACCTTGCGAAGATTGTTCTCTTGGAGTAGATTCTCTTGTCTCACTTGTCCTTCTCTTTTACATGGCAACTCTTTCTAAATTAAACCCATTAAGTATTGACTACATTTCATATTGATAATATGTCTTTTTCGAAAATCAATGCATTGACCACAAAACATGCAAAAACATTAGCTTTTTCACAAGAAGAAGCAATTCGAATACTTGGATTAATAAAAAGCACAGGTAAATTAACAACGACTCAAGAAAATCCAGATAAAATCATTAATAATTTAGAGAAATTGATCAGGAGAGAGATCGCTCAAAAACTGCATGCTACTACCTTAACTGAATATTACAAATCCCAGAAAATTCCCAGAGGATTAAGAATATATCTTAAACCAACTCTCTGTAAAGATAACAGTGATTTTGTAGCAAGGTGGGAACGGATTCTAAACAAGTGTTTGTTGGAACTGATTCTTGTAACAATTGAAGAATTAGCAGCATAATTAACAAAACTGGATACAGAAATATCTGAACTCAAAGAACAACTAGTTTCACTAACATCTGTGGAAGAACTAAAAAATACTCTAGCTCTGATTAATCAGAAATTAGATTCCTACAAAAAAGACATCGAACAAAGAAAGATTAGAAAATACCACAGAGATAATCTAGACTATTCAAGAGACATAGTATACACTTGGCAGGAGTACTATCATCAACAAAACCAACAGTTTCAAAATACTGGAAAACAAACATCTCTTCAGAAAACACCAAGGAGAGGCAGTAAAAGCACAGACCCATCGAGTGAGGCATCAAGTGAAGCAAGGGATACTACATCCAGCCAACCAATTCCAAGAGAACCCTCAACATCGGGAATCGCAACAGTATCCACAACTCCAGTATCTGAAAATCAGAGCACACAACCGGACCTTTTTTTAGAAGACGCCGGGTACGGAGAGGAAGGAAGAAACCTGAGGAGCAAAAAGAAAACTCAAAGTTGATCATAAATATCTCAAGTAAAACATTCACTAAACAACAATTAGATCTCCTTGGGTTAGGTCTGTCCTTCGTACCAACTAACCAAACTAATCTTTTTAACGAAGAAGTCAATCTCTTTAAATTCATCAGGAAAATGAAACTAAAGATATTTTTTGATTCTATACCACCTATACAAGAAAGATCAGTTACTTTTGACAGTTTGGAAATGAAAGCCAAAAGTACGTTCAGCCCCAATGTCAGAAACTCCACATTGGACCTTTTTGAAATGAAGATGAAAAAGGACCTAAAAGCAATCAGATACATGGACATGAAAAATCAGAATCTCCGGAAACATCAATTGAGAATTTTGAAAGAAATAGCTGACGACAGGACAATCGAAAATTAAGCCTGCAGATAAAGGTGGGGCAATTGTGATTATGGATATTAATTTATACAAACAAGGATGCTTATCTCTACTAGAAGATCTCAACACATACATGATTATTGATCACGATCCCACTTTTGAAACATAACGAATGATAGAAGAACTAGTCAATAAGGCTGCAACCGAGGAGTGGATAACGGACAAGACAAAAGACTTTCTCATCAACAAAAATCCTATACTACCAGTATTTTATGGACTTCCAAAAGTCCATAAAAACCTTACGAACCCTCCATTCAGGCCAATTGTAGCGGCCACACAGAGTATCTTTGATCCACTCTCAAGATATTTGGATAAACTACTACAGCCAATTGTACAATCCACCTGCACGTATCTAAGAGATACCACACATTTCTTGAATGTCTTAAATACTATCCATCAATTTGACGAAAACTGGATTCTGTTTACATTAGATGTTCAATCACTCTACATGTCGATTCCACATGAAGAGGGCTTAGAAGCCCTAGAATGGATACTATTACAACAAGAATTTTTTGCGGCCAATAAAATATTTGCAATAGAATTAGCAAAAACAATACTTTGTAACAACTATTTCAGATTTCAAGGCAGATATTATTTACAGACATCCGGTACATCAATGGGGTCAGCTATGGCCCCGGCTTATGCAAATATCTTCATGTTCCATTTCGAAACTCAATACATATTGGAACATCAGACATGGACAAAACAGTTGGCCATGTGGAAAAGGTACATTGATGATAAATTTGCAATTTGGAAAGGAACAAAGCAGGAATTAGAATCATTTCTGGAATACTTGAATACATGCAACAACCGGATTAAGTTTACGTTGGAAATAGGGAATCCGTCAGTCCATTTCTTAGATGTGAAGATCTATCCAGAAGAAGGGCAACTACACACCACTGTATTTCGAAAACCCACTGATGTGAACAACAGTTTGTTCTTTAAAAGTCATCATCCACATCATCTGAAAAAGAACTTACCATTGAGTCAATTACAGAGGATCAAAGGAATAACCTCCAAAGAGGAGACATATCAAGAAATGGAGAAGGAACAAATTTCAAGATTTGAAGAGAGAGAGGATTTCCAGAAACAATCTTATCTCAAGCTAAAGAAAAAATGTCGCTTGAAGCAAAGAACAGAACTTTTAGTACAAAAATCAAAGACAGATAAGGACAATCCCCCATTGATTTACCTTACACAATATTCCACTAAAAGTGCACACATCAAAAGGACCTTACAGAAGAACTGGAAAATCACCAGCTTAGATTCACAACTCTGTGCACTTTTCCCAAAACCTCCTCTAATGGCATACAACAGAGGAAAGAATTTGAGAGATTCTTTAGTAAAGGAAGAAAGAGTCAGCACAGTACAACTGCGATTTTTGGGTAAACAAAAGAAGGGAACATTTCCCTGCCTAAATTGCAGCCAATGCAATAATGTGCAAAAAGGCCCTATAATTAGGCACCCATATACAGGACAAAAAATCAAGTTAAAACACTACGCAACATGTGAGAACAAATGCGTAATATATGGATTAATTTGTCCTTGTGGCAAATATTACGTGGGTCAAACTATCAGACGTGCTAAAGATCGCATTTCAGAACACAATCTAACATCAGAACCGGCAATATGAAATCGCCGGTGGCAAGACACTTTAAAGAGCAACATCACACAATCTCACAATTGAAATTTGTAATCTTGGAAATAATCGCTAACCAGCCAGAGGTGGCAACCTAGAACAGATATTAACACGCAGAGAAATGTTCTGGGTCCACAAACTAGAGGCATTGGAACCTAGAGGAATGAACGAAGAATATTGTTTGAGCTCATTTCTGTGAAAATAACTGAAGGACAAGTAGTAACTACCTATGAGCGTATAGACGAAAAACATGGGAACAAAGGTGACATCTACCATTTACAGAAAATTGGTTACTGGGGTGAAAAGCAATATTGCAGAAATTGAATGAACCAACATGAATGTGAATTACGTTGTGAGTTAATGGAAAGATGGTCTAAATCCATAAATCTTATATAACGCTAACACACCATTTTGATTTAACTCAGATCAATTTGACAGAATCACTTTTGACAGATTTACCGAACATCATAGGCACATGATTAAAGAGTAGTTTGACAGAATCACCTTTTGCTGTTTAACATTTTGCCACTTTACACAAATTATATCTAAACATGAAGATATAGGCCCGTAAACTACACGGATAAGAGAGAGAATCATAAGGAGATGGTATTGCGATAAGAACCAGAACGAGACAATGTACTCTGCAAATAACACACATGTAATGTTTAATATAACATAGCTGAAGGGCATACATGCAGGAAAGTGAGTCATATCACCTGACTATATGTTCGTAAATCTTAGAAATGGAGCAACTACAAGTCCCATAATTCCTAAAGGTCACGTGACTAGATCACATGACAATATATAGCTAAGTTTCCAGGAAACGGGTTGATTAGGAGTAAGGAGACACTGGCTCGTGGAGGACGGAAGACAGAGTTAAGGTACAGCACGGAGATTTGTTGATTGGGGAACACTGACAACTTAAACATTTGACACGCTGAATACAGGGTTAACATATAATATCTTCGAACAGGAAAATACAGCGCGAGTGAATCCGCGACGCGATAGGAAGTTGGAGAAAGGATAAAAACGCATGCAGCAGGAAACGGGGAGCATTTCAGGTAAAAATACGGCGTAAACATTAAACGAACTTGAGAAGGCACTATTCAAATAAATGGTAACGGAATACATTGCGCTAATTTGGGCTATTTATTGATACACAGGGAGGAAACCTGAATTGACCGCGGCATATTCCTAAAGATTCAGAAAGTGACCCCATATCAAATATAAATTGGTGAGTTCATATACTACGTAACCAGTATTGGCTGGCTAATGTATGTAACACAGAACTATAATATGATTACTTACTTTGTAGATCATCCATTTCTAAGACAACATTTGCGATTGTTCGAGTTGAAAATGAAATAGACTAGCACTTCAAAGATGTGAACATGAACAATATACAGGTACTGCTCTGCAATTGAGAGAGTGTACAACAAATATTTACTGCCTATTCACATTATTAACACACATATTGTATTATTCACAGAGAACCATTAACTAACTGGGAATGAGGAAAAGATGACGTTTCCATAATCTCACAACGCAATAAATTGCCACAGGAAACACCTGGGTTATGTATTTATCAAAAAGGAAATTATGCTTTAATTTGACATTGAAGAACGGGTTAGCTTTGAGTTTAATTTCAGAATGAAGAATGATGTTGTCCTAAGAATGAAGAATTGTTAGAATTCAATACTACTGTAACAGAAAAAAGTTGTTGCTCCTGATGAAGAGAGGCGAAATCTCTCAAAACGCGTAGAGCTCATTTGAAATTATTTGTTTTGAAAATATTGGTTTTGAAAATATTTGCTTAAAAAACGTGTTGGAGTTTTTGGTAGCTTTTTGAATTTATTTGAATCCTTTTGAATGGTTTGAAATATGTTTAAAGAAATTGCTTTGGAGTTGTTGAGTGAATATAACTCAAAGAAATAATTATATTCTTTGGTAAAATATGTAATAATACTATTAGTAAAATAATTGAAAAATAAGTTTAAAACTTTTGACTGCAATCTTTGATCAAGTATTTATCGACTCTGACTGGTTCTAAATAACTCTGAAAATATTGAGAGAACAAATAGTGGAAATTATCAAAAAAACTGAGATTTGTTTGGAAAGTTTTCTTTCCACTATTGAACGGTGTGCAGGGGACGGGAGTTCCTATTACCAATAGGAACTTCATTTTGTTCACAACTCTTTCTAAATTCCAAATATTTGCCATCCTGTGTGCACACATTATTGGTGCCTCTTTGCCCATCACTCCACCTTTTCATTGCTTTTTTACTCTTTCTTATTCTCCATACCGCATCCTCTATATTTACTGCATCATCTTCTCTTACTTTTGTTAACCATGGAGGTAATAAGGTGGACGCAGCTCTTCTTCCTCTAAGCATCTGGAATGGTGACACATTGGTTGTCCCCTTTGGGGTGAGCCGATGAAGTGCCACAGCTTCCGTCACAGTCTTGTATGATCCATACCTGACGCTACTGCTAGCTGCAGCACCCCTTTGATGAACCCACTGGTCCTTTCCACCAGTCCATTGGCCTGGGGATGATATAAGGATACTTTTATTTGCCTCATGTTATTGTCCCTCACACATTTCGCCATTTTGATGGAGACCAATTGAATGCCATTGTCTATCCCAATCTCATTTGGCAGTCCCTCTCTTTGAAACAAAGTTGTGAGCACATCAATGACTGTCGCCGTGGTGATGCCAGGTACAAACTCGACTTCTACCAATTTGGATAGGTAGTCAACCATGACTACTCCATCCCAGTGGTCCACGATATGGCTTCCAACAGTCCGATGAAGTCTAACACTAGTTTCTGTCTCACACCTTCAGGGATCTCTGCAGGAAATAACAGTGCTTGTCTCACTTTCACCTTTTTGTCACTATTTATGCACTTGTAACATCGTTCTATCATTATACAATTATCTTGATAAATGGACGGCCACCAGTAGGACTCCCTCACCAACACCTTGTCATGTTACCTCCATGGTGTCCTGAATGGTCTCTGTACAGAATTATTTTTCTCATCTCCAGGGGCGGTATAACTTGAGCGCCTCAGTGTAGCAGACTATCTGATTCTTATATTTCTTCTGCGATTTTCCATTACGGCCTCAAACCTTCCGATATACTTTTCTCTCTTGGCCATCCTTTCTTGACCCATTCGGTTATCTTCGCGATCATGGCATCTTTGGCTGATTCATCCCTCCAATGGCTCTCACTCGTTTCCATGAACTCTTCGCTTCTTAAATCCCCTATTGAAGCCACCACACACTCATCTTTCAAGTTTGTTTCCGGTGGATTCTCTTTGCTCAGATAATCTTGACATGCAATCAGCTTGTGTGCTCTTCCAACCTGTTATTTGTCTTATATAATCTGGGGGTGGAAGTTTTTGTCCCTCCTGAGCTCAGCATGTGTATTAAAGGTTGTGGTTGGTGACTAGATGTCCGAACACCTCTCCCACAAACACCTTGGGATCATCTTTAACTCCTCTCTCTATTTCTCTCCACACATCATGAACCTTGCCAAGAAGTCCAATTTTCAGCTGCACCTCCTAAAGGGCATTCTACCTTTCCTCATCTTCCCCCAGAAGCTCAACATCTCCAGACACCTGGTTCTCTCAAGGCTTGACTACTGCAACAGCCTCTTCCTTAACCTGCCTCTTTCCTCCCTTCGCCCTTTTCAACTAATCCAGACTATGACTGCAAGACTTATCCTTGGCCTCAAGCCCAGGGACCACATCTCTCCAGCCTTAAAACCTCTCTACTGGTTCCCAGTAACCGCCAGGATCAAATTCATGATCCTTTGCATCATCCACAAGGCTGTCTGGGGCCTGGGACCTCTTTACATCCAACTTTCACTCCCTAAATACCCCCCAGTCAGTATCCTTCGGTCTTCTGGCTCCAATTCTCTGCAGGTCAAACGCTTCTCCAGCAGACTGTGGAAGGTAGATCCCTTTCCTCGGCTGGCTCCTCCCCTTCAAACGGCCTCCCTCCGCCCTCATACTTGAGCCGGATCGTCTCGAGTTCAAGAAACTCATTGAAACTTTCCTTTTCTCCTCCTCCTTCCCTCTCCCCCTCCCTTGCGAACTCTCCATCTGCTGTTGCGATTGGGGCCTGGTCCCTTCAGAATCACACGGTGGCCAAACCACCCCCCTACCAGTTCCCCAGCATCCTTTGCCAGCACTTTCCCTCGGGCTCCCTTTCCCGGACTAGCCCAAATTAGTCCTCCCTGTCCACCGCACTCATCCTCCCCCAGTCCCCTGGCACTTGCCGCCTTAACCCACCCAGCACTTGCTCGTCCCCACCCCAGGGGACTCCCCACTCTTGCACTTCTCCCACTTCCCCCTCCCCCATGCACTTACCACCTTGTCATGCACTTGCATTGTAGGATTGTCACATGGCCAATATAACCGTTCTACTTTTTTGATTCCCATGCACCTCCCGCCATCTTTTCTTGTGGCGCCTTGAACCACATGTGTATAGACACCATACAAATACATTTTGTGCCCCATAATCCACCGATTCAGAGTTTATTTCCTTCCTGCAGTAACATTTCATCCTGTGCAGGACTGTATTTTGTTTATTTGAGAACTGCTTGACTATTCTCCTGATGGCCTCTTTATACACATTGTCGCCATCAACTGCAACCCTTTTAGGCTTCAGTCCTGCAAAAATCCTCTGACCTTCCATCCCCATGGCATTGGGCAACATGGTCTTCTTCTTTGCTGGGGCATAGACCGCTCCACCTAGCGCATCGAAATATGTGAGCCACTGAGGCCACGGTATGGCAGGCCTACCTGGAGACTGCAGAAATGAAGAGGCCGGCGTTGCTCCTTGGATTGTGAATTCGATGAGTACGTTCCCGACTCCTCGTAGCCAAATATGTTGTGGCCCAACATAAAGCTCAACACAGGTGTGTTGATAAATGATTTGATCTTAAATCTTAAATTAATGTATGTACATGAGACAGTTACTTCACTGTCTTTATTGTCTATGCAATTTCTGAATCTCCTGATCGCTGTAATGCAGGAGCTGGCCTTAATACCTCTCTTACAGGCGGGTGCATCCATTTGCTGCCTGTACGCGCTCCTCTCTCGAAACTCACACTCTCACCTTCACGCACTGCTGTGGATCTTGGGATGTTGCAGCGGTGGCTGCCTCTTGCGAGCGTCTGTCTTTACAGCACATATTATGCTTAGAGCAATAAGGTTATTGTAGAAAGAGTGGACAAGATCATTTGGAGATTTTGGAGAGTATCCTATTCCGCAAGGCTCTTCCGCAAGAGGCTGCAAGAGCCTGGAATGACTTCCCTCTGTCTCTTCAAGCTGTTGATGACCATCTGACCTTTTGGCCGGTCGCTGAAGACTTATCTATTCTAGGCTCTTCTTTCTGCTGCTGTCCCTCCCCTCAACTTAGCACAATGATGCCCTTGGGCGTGCCTGCGCTTTAGAAATATATATAACATAACATAACACATCTAAGAATTATTATGAGAAATTGAGCTACATGCGCTAGTTTATAACGTTTCTGAAAATTATTCTGTGGCCATACATTTAATGCACAGTTCTGAACAAGAGCACATGAAATAATTAAATAATCCAGATGCTCTGCTATACAAAGAAGCACTGCCCTTTCTTCTACGGGATGCATCTTAAATCCTTTGCTAGGAGAAATAACACCATTTAAAGATATTGTGCTAGCTGATATAGCACCTATTAAAGTTCACACGCCTTAAGCATCACAGCAGAATTCTAATGCCAGAAAATAAAATGCCATTGGGATGAATGTGTCTTACACACAGTACAGTTCAAACATGACCTTGCAGCCTGTTATGTTCACCATGACACACTTCCGGGTTTCCCTAAATGCCAATATGCTGAATTATAAAAGAAAAAAAATACTGTGGGCTCACAAGTGGTGTACACACTACAGAAATATTTATAAAGAGTGTCAAGATTCCACAGAGAGACTTGTGGCCAGAGGCCAGAGTATATGATGAAGAGATGTTTCTACATTAAAGCATCTGACCACAAGACCCTTTATGGACTATTGAATAGGTCTTTGTTATATAAAAGACAGCATTTGTGAATAGCTCAGTAGTGTCTACACCACTGGTGAGTACACAGTACCAAGGAAGTGGCCTGTGGTCTTTTTCTTTTGTTTACAATTACCTAGGTGGTGCTTTGGTATTCACTGTTGTGCTACCTGTTCTATATTTCAGGCGGTGCCCACTCTCCTCTTTGCAATAGGCTAATTGATACAACACAAGGACACCTAACATGAATCCGTGGTCCCCAATAGGACACAATACGACCAAGCATTGCACTGTTGTACCCACAAACTCATTCTATTGTTCAATAGGACATAATTCTGCTCAACAAGGTATAATGCTGCACAAAATGGCACAATGCTGCACAGAGAAGCACTATGACAGTAGTGCCTGACAGTAGCAGCACCCATAGTGTGGGACAGCTCTAAAGCTGGACTAAGTGGCCTTCTCAAGTCTTTGCCAGAGCCAGACCTACCCCAGAGGCAGTGTGGGTGAGTGTAAGGGAGCTGAGAGGAACCCTCGTCCCTGGTTCCAGCAGGGGAGACCAGGGAATACTTCCCATAATTCATATGGACATTGATGTACCAGATCGAGGAGGGAAATTTAGGGCAAATGACACTGGAGGACAGTTCAATGTGATATGTCCTCATTTTGAAGGCCAAATACAAAAAAGACCGATTTATTTTAGCGATTGTGTGTGGCCATCAAAATTCAGAAATATCACATTCTGTTGGAGGGGTGTTTCACTCTTTCAACCCCCCGCCACCCTTGAAAGCAATCCCACCCCACCCTCTCCCACGCTGTGTGGGATTTCTTGGAAATCTGAGGTTTCACTTCCCTTCCCCGTCCAACACATTCTCTAGCAACCTCCACCACTCACACAGACAGACAGGCACACCCGCAGGCCTTCCCCTGCTATCTTCCTTATCCACCAAACAAAGAAACAAACACACCAACAACACAAAAACACCTATCTCTCACTCACGTGACTTCCCTTGCCCGGCCACGACTGTCAGCCCCTGAGCGCACTCAAGTGTGGCAGGGGCATGACAGATCGATAAGAAAGACTGCTGCTCTGAGCGGTCTCTGAGCAGTCTTTCTAAAACAATCTTTTGGAATTTGGAGATAAAAAAGATATATTCACTCAGTACCTAGAGATCGCATAGCAGACTGGAGAGAAATGGTGACTAAAAAGTGGGTAAGACTAAAGCCCAGTATGAAGACTCCCAGGAACAAGCCACACTCGCATGGGGAGGAGATAGGACGAGTTTGAATAAGACAATTGTGAGGAACTCATGGTGGCAACAGTAAAGACAGACACAAGTGATCACAGCTTACGGGTGTTTATTGAACAATGGTTTTAGGGTGGAAAAACATCTAAACTAAACCTAAATCTAAGATAGGAGCAAGCGTCGACCATCAAATGAAAATAAGGCAGTCCTAATAAATAAAAATAAAAGGGCCTATACTACGAAACCTATTGCCAAACCTTACAACTAATACAAAAATGGGTGTGGGATAGTTCTCAAGAAATGAAATAAGTGTTCTCAAATAATATGTCAGGATGCGGTAGCCTGGGTCTCCCTTGCCCCCGTTTTGAGCACAGGTTAAGGTGGGATCTTGGAGCACAGTAGAATCTCGGGCTTCTCTAGCATGAGGCGACAGTTCTAATGGCAGCTCTCAGGACCATCGTTGGCCAAGTCTCGTTTCCTTGAAAGTCTCTTGTCTTTGGGGACCTGTCGTTTTCAAATAACAAAACAAATAAACAGTCTCTTTTCCATGGGATTTGGGTGACTACTTTCACCCTGGGATTCCCCTCTTCTGGGAGCAAATCCCTAGAAAGTTCCTTAATGATATCAAGACCCCGGATAGCTATGTTCTCTCGCTTTCGAGGGCTCCTCAGGTTCCAAAAAAAAGTTCAAACAAAAGAGGTCCTTCAACAATCTTAATGTAATTTTTAACAGTTCAACGTGGACTTCCCTCTGCCGGGTTCACTCTTGTCAACACACTGTTTCTTGGGACTTTAGACGTGCCCCCTTCTCATCAGCATCTATCGGTCGGAATAACTCTTACCAACTTCGCATTCACAAATGGTTATGGGATTCGCTTCCCTTGTTTGCTCATGTGACGGGATTCACTTCTTTGCTTTTTTTATAGTTCGTAGATCAAAGACTTTCGACTGTACAGGGATTTTGCTTAACCTCCTGTGTGACCACTTTGACCTAACTTGGCGGCTCTCCTACAGCCTTCTGAGCTCTGTAGTTTTATTCACACGGGGATCGACCAGAGTCTGGTTTCCTCTCAGCACTTTTACAGTTCTTTTGAACTTAATTCATGTAGCCACTTTGCGACTTTCATCCACCACAGCCCGGCTCTTATCGGCTCTCCCCTCGATTCACTGGCTGTGATGAACTGCTTGGCTATCACCGTAACTGGAGTCAAGGCCGGTACCACGGTAGCAGGAGTTTCCCTCGACCCCAGCTTATCAGCGTAGGCTTGCCCTGTGTATCATTGATATCTGCTACCAGACACTTGTACTATTGTTCGCGGTCTTAGGCTCTCTTACACAAAGATTCTGCGGGTCTGGGATGAAAAGGGCAAGGTCACTATCCCCTTGCCCCCTCTCGATTCTTGCCACCTTTCTCATTTGCTTGAACTGCTGCACCTACTTAACTGTCTCATAATGCTGTCTGCCATGCTCATACTGTGCTCTCCTGCTCCACCTTTTATCCCTGTGGGGAGGGGAAAGGTCTGTCAGGTGTGTGTGATTTTGATCAATCGCCTGACTTTGCCTGACCCTTGTATTGGGACATGTCAGGGAAACGGCTCTGGTGTTAGTCTTTTCTCTGGTGTGTTGTGTGAAAAAGTTCGTGTCAGAAAAGGGGGCTGGGAGCAGTGGTTTTGAATATCCTACGTGGTAGGATGGGAAAAATGTATTGAAAGAAGGGGGATACTGTGTCTCACCCATCGGTGTCCAACTCCCCGAGGACCCCGCCATCCAGGTGATCCTCCCTCACCGGCCCACCCCCAGGAACTGGATCTAATAGCGATGCCTGTGTCCTGGCCACCTGGAGGACAGATCTGCAAGGGACTAGCAAGGGAGACACTTTCTGGGTTCTCACACAATGCAGATATTGGCCCAGGGAGATAGCTGACCCAAGTACCCAATGAGAGCTTAGAAAACTTTCTAGACACGAAAGGGAGCACTATAAAAGCCAGAAAGAGTCAGGCTTCAGTGAGAGGTGTTCAGGTAGCATCAGAGAAGGTGTAGGAGGACCAAGAGACTAGATAAGAGTGTGCAGTAGGTAGAGGATGAGCTGGAGAGTGATAGATTGTTTGAAGAGACGGTGGTAAAGGAGTGGTACCAATTTTATTGTATGTCAGTGCATATGTGTGTGAGTGAATGCAACAAAGAGTGAGAGGGAGGGGAAGATCAGGAGGGAGGAGCAGAAGAGAAATAAGAGGAGTAAGAGATGGAGTAAAATCAGGAGAGAGTAGGAGCGTAGAGACAGGAAGAGTGAGAGATATGATCTGGATAGAGAAGGAGAGTAGAGATAGGAGGAGTGAGCGGTGAAGAGAAAGAGTAAGGCCAGGAGGAAGTGTTTAGCGGAGGAGTGGAGAGAAGAGTGAGAACAACCATTGCAAGGCCATCGACAGAGAGGAAAGATTTCGCTAAACGAACATTCTACTCAAGTTTATATCACTTAGAACTTACCAGAGACTGATAGATAGATAAGGCTACTGGCTTTAGGCCTCCACAGAGCAGGCCAGTCTTAGACAGCAGGGGATCCCTATCTATAGTGAACCAACTTACCTAAAAACCTTTACAAGTAGGGAACCTGAGGTAGGTAGGTTGGCGCACCCTGCATGGTTAATGGCAAGTGCACATGGAGCCCCCTAGACTCAAAGCCCCAATCACCATTGTTCTAATGAATTATCTTAACAATAAACTGAAAGGTTACCAATTCCTATCCCATGAGGTATTGATAAACCTAGTAGTGTCATCATTGGATCGTTTATCCCCCAACACAGAGGCCACCCACAAGAGGAGATGAAGGCTACACAACTTTCTAAAGAAAAGACAGATGGACAGTCAGAATCAGGGGATGGACAGTCAGAATCAGGGGAACTCTGGGTCATGACTGCTACTAAATCCATTGACCGGGAGGTGCAGAAACTCAAAATGGGGTTAGAGTTTCTCAGCCCAAGAACTTTATCTGACAAATAAAGTAACCCCTAGAGGTCCATTGTTTCAGAGGTAACCCTTACTGAGATGGACGGCCCCTAAGTACCATGCAGTCATGCAGAGGACCGAAATCCCAATCCCAAGCATAGATCAGGGAAGCCTGGGAATGCTCAAGTGGCTAGAGACCTCTCAAGCCAGTGGGAGTGGACTCCAACCAATCCAAGACATACCTACCTTCAGAAGTGGAGAGATACCTTCCTCAGTGATGAGGAGAAGGAAGAGGGAGAGGTTCCTTTTCAGCAGGCCAAAGAACAGAAGAGGACTCACTATCCCAGAAGGACATAGCTTGCCCCAGCTACCATTGAATGTCTGCTGAAGGCTCTGGCCAAGAAACACTCTAATGGCCCTTTGTGGCATCCTAGTGGAGAGACCGGGACACCCCTTGGTACCATCTGGGGTGTTTCAGATGTTGGGAACTGGAGAGCACCTGGCAGCTTTGTTTGTGAACCTTCGAAAGGGTAGCCAAGATAGGTAGATGACTAAAGGATCTTTGGATTCGCTATATAGCACCACTACATACCAGTGAAAAAGAATGAGCTTTCCAGGGTCTAAACCCTGAAGGGAAAAACCCCATATGAGGACATTAATAACAGTATGTTGGAGTGCTTGGGGCATGACCAAGAACATTATAGGTTGCGGCTCAGAGGATTGCGATTACATCCAGATAAAACATGGAGATAGTTGTCCTACCAGGTGAGAGATCTGCTGGACAGAGGGTTGGCGCCAAGACTTTTGATGAAGTTAGAGAGATGTTGATCCTCAAACAAATCACAGAGGACCTGACAACATACCTACAGAAGGTGGCTCATCAGTTTCATGGGCGCACCCTAGAAGAAGTGGTGCAAACAGCTATCAACAGGCCAACCCATTCACAGGATTCCCTGACCAACGGCGGAAGACCAGAGGAGAAAAAGAGCCCACTCGTCCTTGAGAAGGAGGTTATTCACCCCAAACTTTACTTCCATAGGGAACCTTGCATAATTAAGCAAGGTAGAGACACTACGTTGGTCCGACCACTGCAGAGCCTCTAGCTAAGCAGCATAGTCACACCGCTGCCGATCCTCCAGCTACGCAGCATAACGCGACCCAATTTGGACTTTAGATGTTATGCTTGCAGCAAACAGGGCACATCACCTGGTTTGCCCCGATCAGCGGAAGAGCCTATGGAAGTCGGTTTGTCATAACCTGGGCCCAGGAGAAACAGATCTTAGAAAGAAAGCCCTTCCCGAGATGGAAGAAGAAGAAGGAGGATGGCTGCAAGACCCTGTGCAGGGAGACAAAATCCAAGAGGTTAGCACATGGATGATGGATGCATTGGGGGGGACTCAAACAAAGTCAGGTCTCTGTCTCAGAGCAAGGAGTTTTGGTGTGGGAAAGGGCTCTACTAGAAAGAGTGGAGGCATGTGACAAGGTCAGGGCTATGACCCTGTCAAAAAGATACAAGGACACTTCTCAAGCTGGGGTAGGCAGTCTATCCGAGCGATGCCGGAGCCAGAACTACCCCCAAGGTGGTATGAAGGCATTGAGAGTCCCCGGCCCCTTGTTCCCCATTATGCTTGTTTTCATACATGTGTATTGATTACTCTTTCTCTAATCTTTGAGGTGGTTCCCCAGAGTCATGATTTGCCAACACAAGACCCAGAGACTACAGCTACAAAAATGCACCACCCTCCTCATATCGCTGGAATGGCTAGTGGAAGACAGCGAGCAGCACCAGACAGAGAGCAACACCAGGGAATAAAAGTACCACAATGCACCTGGGTCCAACTGCCAACACCCAGTCAGACCATAAGGAAAGAAGGTTATCCTCAATGTCCATGAGCTGAATGGGAGACCCAACACCTGCCAGAGGGGGCCCAGACTCACTAAGGGGGAGCAGTGGAGCAGCGGCGGTGGAGATGGAGCCAGCAGGGAGCAGCATAGCAGTGGTAGAAACAAGGGAACACTCTCCAAGACCACATGGACAGTGCTTTACCAGATACAGAAGGGGGAACAGTGGGCAAATGATGCAAGAGACAACAAGGCAGGGTCAAGGTTAATGGAGGCTAAAAAGTAGCCAGCCTAAATGCTTTTATGAAGACTCCAAAGGAGAATCCACACCCACAAGAGGAGGACATAGGATGATTTTTGGACAGACAAGGCAGAGATTGGCCCAGGGAGACATCTGGCCCAAGTACCCAATAGGAGGTTAGGCGATCTCCTAGACCGGTAGGAAATGACTATAACAGCCCAAGAAAGTCTTCCATGAGAGATGTTTAGGTGTGGTCGAAGGAGGTACAGGGGGACCAATGGATCAGAGAGAATTATTCAGCAGGCTGAGCAGGAGTTGGGGGAGAGAACTGGCATGTTTGGAGAGTGAAGGTAATGTTGGGACTAAGAAAGCGGGACCAATATTGTTGTATTTCTATGTGTGAGTAAATAAAGATGAGAAACAGTGAGAGGAAGAGTAATATCAGGAGTAAGGAGGAATGGAGATGTAAAATTAGTGAGCAAGGGTATACGATCAGGAGGGATGTTGGGAATAGAGGAAGGAGGAGTGAGAGAGAGAGCAAGATCAGCTGGTAGTAGAAGCATAGAGATAGGGAAGTACAAAGCAGCATCAGATGAGGGTTGGAGAAGGAGACTAGAGATAGAAGTAGTAAGAGGCGGAGTAAGATCAGGAGGGAGGAGGAGAGTAGAGATTGAAAGAGAAAGAGGCAGAGTAAGATCAGGAGGAAGGAGGAGCTTAGAGATAGGGGTTAGGGGAGGAGAAATATTTGGAGGGATGTGGAGAGTAGTGATAGGAAAGAGTGAGTGAGAGGTGAAGAGAAGAGTAAGGCCCAGCGGGAGATGTGATGACTCTCATGGTGTCATCACTCCTTTCCCAGAGATAGCTTCTTCCCATGTGGCCAGGGGATGGCAGCCGCTACCTGAACCTGTCCCTAGGGGCGGCTATATGAGCGAGGACCACATGGGTGGAGGCGACCCTCGGGAGGGGAGACAGGCGTCATCAGAAGAGATTTGGTATCCCCCTTTTCCTTTTAGGGATAACCCCTCTATTCCTCATGCCTTAATGGCATATTGTGATAAGCCGCTTCAATAACCTACAAGACTTGCTGATGGTATTTTACAATATCCTAAAAATAGAATGGCAAAAACGAACTATCAGTGGCATGTATATGAATCCTTTGGAACTACTAGGACGAGGAAAAGAAATGGAGCTATGCAGATCACTAGAGAACGGAAGCCCACACGCCCTCTAGCTGCTGGAAGGAGACATGCAATACATGGATATTTAAAAAGATCCATGCCCTTGGGATTGTGAATTGAGTGAACTAAGAAAGTCCTGGCAGGAGAGTATACCAGGCAAACTCAAGTCTAAGAAGTGAATTACAAATACCAAGAGAGGGAGTTGTCCTCTTGGGCTATAAAAGCCTTGGTTATTTGTGGGTAACTACTGTTTGTGGTGGAGAGAAACCCGGTGAAGGGAGCCAACGTCTGGAACTGTGAACATAATCCATTTGGAAACATTTTGTTGGAAATTATCCTTTTTTTTGTTGGAACTTTGAACATTTGTACACTTTCAAGGACAGACCAATACCCTTTGCACCTTAGAGTTACTTTTAGAATGTGAGGGCTCAAATTCCCACTGGAAATTCCACCTCTTATAACCCAATGTTTAGTGCAGCTGGCCCTTTGTGGAATACAAAGCCTGTTTCAAGGACACACGCTCCAGGCAGTATAATGGACAGAGATGAAAGCGAGTGTGCCAAAAACAAATAGCAAGCATGTTGTCAAATAAGGCCGCTACGGAAATTGGAAAGTGCGCTGCTCTCCAAAGACAGATGGGTGAAAGGACTAGTGAGCTGTGCAACTGTGGGGCGGGGTGTGGTCTACTGGGGTTCTCAGAGTACATAATAACACGTCAAGTAGAAATGTACTTAAATTTGGAGCCAAAACTTACCTGGATCAAAATGAACGAAATGCCCTCTAAGGTGCAAATACTGGCACACTTTTTTTTCTTTTTCCTTTAGAAGAAATGGCACTGTACTCGTGGGCACAAATGAAAGGTGCAACAAGATTTATTTTATTCCTGGCCTGACTAATAGCGCATCTGCATTGATGGATTTCTACTGAGTGTGTGGACAATACGCTTATCTCCACCTTCCCCCATCCTGGAGAGGCGTTTGCCTGCTCAACACCTTGCATTCAGTCCTTCTCATAGTGCCTGACTCACATTTGAATGTCATAAACGTGCCACTCCAGTTGCAACTGGACCTACTCCCCATCAGCATGCTCTCCGCTCACTAAGAGCTTGATGAAAAAAGAGGTCAAATTAGTGGTCCCAAGACTCCTCTGGCAAGCTCAAAGCAATCCCAGGACAATTCTGTCTTTTAAAAAGACAGAAGCATTTTTGTATTCCCTCCTTGTGCCTGGCATCTAAACTGCATCCAATGCGAAGTGGTTGCATATAACAAGGTGGGAGATGCTCCAGATAGTGAACCAGACAGAGCAGGGTCTCAATTCAATAAAAACATAATTACAGGCTATTTATTCATCTCATGACCCTACAGAACCGGTATGTTCTGGATTTACTGATGGCAATGGAAGGGGGCGTGTTGTACACACCATCGAATGATGCGTACAATGTATCTTTAATCCATGCCATAGCAGCCCTCCACAACCTGCGGATTACCATGGAACAGGAGGCTGGAGTGAGAGCTAAAGATCGGTGTGATTCTGTGTTTTCATGGGCCCCATCTTGGTAGTAGCCGTAAAGTTGCTGGTTCCTATCATAGTATTTTTACTTGTAATGTTTTTTTTCTGTCAAATGATCCTATGGTGTTGCACCAAGACACTTTCTATGAGAGCGATGATGATGTCGGCGTCCATAAAAACAGGTAAAGCTGCTCCCCTCACAAAACACGTGTACACACAGACCTATAAATCGAATGGTGAAATAGAGCACCGGATGGTAAGAGTAGAACAACCAGTTGATCCCCCGGGTACGCTGTCTCAGCCCCCACCTGATCCAGAAAATTATGTGGAGCATTGGGTAGATTTGACAGGAGATGGGGGATGTTTATTTATGATGTGTACCCCAGAAGAATATGCCTGGATGGGGGAAAGCGTATGCCATGTGCGTAAAGTGTGGGTGCTCAAAGATCATGGTTATAGAAGAAGGGAAGCTGAGTTAATTAATGGAGTATTAACTAATGTTACCGATATAATTTACCGATTACTGGATCCTTAGATTAGGTTCAATGGATCTTTATCAAACACCCGATTAAATATGTTTGGAGGTCTTACCTGAGCAGACTGACATTTTCAATGGGAAGCAAATGTTGAACTCAAGAATCTCCCCGACCAACGCGCCACCCTCTTACCCGGTAGGAAAACCCAGAGCGAGAGGTATGCGCCAGTCAGGGAAACCCTCTGGGGAAGAAAACCCTGGTCGAGCGCGGGATCCGAAGATTGGAGTGTGGCTCGCAGGCTGATGTCGCCAATACAACGTGGCGTTGAGTGTCGGATGACTTCTTCTGGAGAGGGAAGAAATAAGAAGCGAAGTGATGAATAGCAGAAGTACAGAAAGGGAAATGGAAAACAGGTAAGAGACTAATTCCCCTAACCTCTTAACCAGCCGGATTGGAAATACCAGGAGAGAAGCCGAGAATACAGGACACAGAGAGGGCGACTGGAACACAAGTCTGTCAGAAGGACGTAAGGGTGAGTAAGCCAGTAGAATCAAAATCCCACAAATACTTGAAGAAAGGTTCAGGAAGGGACTTGGACGGGAGTTTTAATATTACCCGGAAGACAGTAGCTCGAGAACTCAAAAGCGGCGTTTCAGTATGAGACGCAAGATGAATCCGGGGGGTTTGTGTGTACAAAGAATGCTGAGTAGAGAATCTGGAAAGTTAAGAGAAGAGGGGTTAGTAATGGTCAGAGGTAAGAGGTTTCTGCTAAGGATTGAAATTGCCTAGTTGCGAACTCACGGAGCATCCGCTAGAATAGTAGCGACGCGAAGAGCTGGAAGTCTCCGTGTCCTATGAGGAGTCACGTGAGCGGTACGCCGTACCTCTGGTGAACGTGAGAGGACTGGAACGGTGATTGCAGAACCGTTCGCACTGCGATCTGCCATTTTGAAGGTACCACTCCGAATGGAGCCACAGAGCCGGCTTCTGGACCAAAGAGACCAGCGCTTCATGAGTATAACAACTAAAGTGGGGAGTGTTGGGTTGCAAGCACAACATCCTAGGCAGATGAAGAGATACTGCGATAAACATATTAACAGGCGTTCTAGTGTTAGCAGTTCTCATTGGGAATGGCAGAATATGCATGTATCCATTTGTAACTGGCTTTGAGACATATTAGAAACACCATATAGCTATACAGAAAGAGCAACAATGTATTCAAGTTGAGTTGCACAGGTTAAAGATAGGGTGATGTATTTTGCATTTAGTGATAGTGTACAGTGTTTTGCTGTAATGGATGTGTGAGTAGGTAGCTGAAATAGGTAGGAGGGTGAGATGGAGTCAGAGAAGTGTTGCAGTGAAGGTGAGATCCGGGGGCTAAGGTAGCAGGAGTCCCGCCATGGTGGACTTTGGGGCCCGTTACAGGATGCAGTTTGTGAAAGTATGAGAAACAGGCCTAACATGCGGCTGCGTCTCTGCTGTCCTGAGTTGATCCTGAGACAAGTCGCCCCCCCCCTGAGACAAGATATGCTGTCAAGGCCATATGCAGCAATGTTGGGTAATAACAGTTAATTGAGTCCAGCTACAGAGCTCGGACAAGCTGGGAAAGGAATGTTGGGTCCAGGGAGGAAGGGTAGAGATGCACCTTTTGAAGTTTAAATTCAAGTGGACAGAGCATGGGGTTCTGTGATGTCAAGAGGCCTGGTGAAGATTTAGGGTACTACTGCCCTAACCCAAAGAGCAGTCATCCTGTTTGATTTCTACTGAGTGTGCCGACAGTACTCTTATCACCACCTTACCCCATTCTGGAGAGGGAAGCTACAAATGGATACCCGCTCACCAGCCAGGTACTTTTCTCTGCATGCCGGGACCTTGAATGCTTCATTGTGGATGCAGGAGGTGTCCTCTCTTCTGCTGGCAAATTCGCAGCTCCTGCAACCCACTCTGTGTAACAGAGACTCCCTGACCTGTGTCAAAAACACGGCTCACTTGTCTTGGGTCCCACAAGTCCTCTGGGGAATCTGCTGGCATCCTGGCTCCACATCTGGCCCCACCACAGTTGCCTCCTCATACAAAGTGTCCCCTGCTGGTCTCCCCCACACAGGCCTACCTGTTGCTCCCTGTGGAGTTCTCTGCCTCTCATTTTATACACCTACAACCACTTAACAGGCTGCTGGTGTACTTTCTCAATTAGGCTTGCCTGACTATGATTAAGAGGACACACCTGAATTTCACAGTAGTCTGCAGGCATCTTCATCATCCCAGTACCAGAGTGATAAAATGTCAGTGTCTATCACTCTTAGTCGCCTCTTTCTCGTCTCAGTACTGTTAAGTGTCACATGTAGGGAAATGAGGGGAGCTGGCAAACAACATGAGGGTCGGGGAAGGGTTAGTTTGGTTGTCAATAGGGAAAGGGGGATACCATGTCTCACCTGTGTGTACCCTGCTCCCAATTCCCAAGAACCCTCCACCCAGGTAATTTTCCCTCACTCCTCCACCCCCAGAGTCGGGATACAATAGCGATGGCATTTCCCTGGCCAACTGAGCAGAGGATCCAGGGGGAGTAGGAGTGAGAATACCCTCAGGTTTCTCACATCACCTTCCCCAATGCAGTTTGGACCAGGGTGCTTCACATAGAAACCGGAAGAGGAAGTCTATCATCTTGCTCTCAACCCTTCTGGTGTTCCACTGTGACCCAGCAATATTGACGGTCAAAGAAACCCCACATAACCCTTAGGCTGGATTCTTCTCTCTGGGATATAGGGTTCCTGCCTAAGAAACTAATATTTTACTCCCCACTTGTTCTTTTTTCAGTTTTGGGAGGCTCTATTTTCATTAGGCGGTGAAGCCTAATTCTAAGAGTCTTGGATTTGACTTGTGCCATGTGAGAAACCTGAAGGTGTCTTACTTGCTAGTCCCCGGGGATCTGTCATCCAGGTGGCCAGGACACGGCCATCGCTATTGGATCCAGTTCCTGGGGGTGGACCAGTGCGGGAGGATCACCTGGATGAGGGGTTTTCTGGGAGTGGAAGTGGGACGTCGAAGGGTGAGACGCGGTATCCCCCTTGTTAGGACACCTTTTCCCCATCCAACCACATATATCGCCCCCTTTCCCAACACAAACACTTACACATACCACAAAATATTATGGACAAACACCAGTTCTGTTTTCATGACATATCCCAACACAAGGGTCAGGCAAAGTCAGGCAACTGACCAGAATCACACACCTGACAGCCCTTTCCCTTCCCCTTCCCCACAAGTGGAGCACGAGAGCACCATACGAACAAGGTAGACCACATGACAAGAGAGCTAAACCATCACGGCAGTTCAAGAGGAGGAGAAAGACGGGCAAAACCGAAGGGGTGAGAAGGAGAAACGCAACCTTGCCCTTTCCAACCTCTGTGGAAGGAATTGTAAGACTGCAAACAATAGCCGACGTGTGTTGCAGCAGATGGCAATGGTACACAGTGCCCTCCTCCGCTGATAACCAAGCCAGGGAGAGACCCTTGCCACCATGGTACCGTCCTTAACTCCAGAGACAAGAAAAGACAAGTGGTTCATCACAGCCAGTGAGTCGAGGGGAGAGCCAATAAGAAACCGAACTGTGTTGAACAAAAGTAACAAATGGCTAATTGAAGAAAGTACAAAGAACTGTTAATACGAGAGGGGAAATCCAGCTACAGAAGAGTCAGGCACCACGTGGGCACTCACTCGAGAAGCTCTGGGCAATTACCCTATTGTTGAAACTACCGATCTCAGAAGGCCTTGGGAAAGGCATGAGAAAGGGGTCAAAGTGGTCATATAGGGGTCTAGTAAAATCCTCTTTACAGTCGAAAGTCTTTGACCAGCAGATGATTGTAAAGCTAAGGGAAGTGAATCCTGCATTGTAAGAAAGCAGATGGAATTATGTGATTGGCAAACGTTGGCAATAGTGAACCCAATGGAGGGATGCCGATGAAGAGGGGGCGAAGCCTAAAATTCCCGATGAACTGTGTGTTGACAAGAGTGATCTTGGCAGAGGGATGTCCATAGTGGACTGTTTAAAAAGGCATTAAGATTTGTGAATGTCACAGATGAGATTGTTTTCAGAAGCCGTAGTGAACCCGACAGAGGGAGGCTAACATTCAAGAAGGGTCTGAGCCCAGCAGAGGGGGACACAAGGGTGAAAATCTGTCATCCAAAGATTTGTGAATGCAAAAGGAGAAAGCGTGTGAAGCAGAGCCGTAGTGAACCCGATGGAGGAAAGCTGATATTTGAGGGGGGTCTGAGCCTGGAAGAGGGGGACCGAGGGATGAAGAATCATCACCCCAAGTGCAATCCAAAAGGAACTTTTTTTTGTTATTTTGTATCTATCAGGCCCTCTGAAGCAAGAGAGTTAACCACCGAAGGTCCTGACATCGCTAGGAACGTTTGTGGAATTGAGCCCAGAAGATGTAGGTCCAGGGGTGAAAAGGCGGCACCCAATGTACCAGCAGAAAGGAACTTTATTATTTTGGAACACATCAGTTCCTCGGAGGCTGTAACGCTCACCTGGTATCCACGGGATGTCACTCAGCCTGTTCTGACCTCTTACGAGCTCGAACCATTCCCTGGAGGCTATTTAACTGGAGACTGGGCCTGAAACACAGGATTGGTAGAGTTTAACTCCATATTGTCTCTGTGGGCTTGAACCCCTTCTTCCCCGGGGTCCAACCCTTCCCTTTGATCCACAGCTCACCTTGTTTTCTTGGATAGTGTGCTCTCCGTCTTGCTTTCAGCGCAGGGGCGCGTTGATTGATGTGGGCTCGTTGCTGCCTAGTTACTTCACTGGCAAGAGTCCGACAGGTAAGTATAATGAGTCTTTTGAACAGTTCTCTAACTTCGCTCCTTTCCTTCCTTAGATGATGGCTGGCGTCCGGGGATGGCGGCGTGCTGCTGAGATGAGTAGCGCTGAAGGTGAGTGAGAGCGCGATGCGCGATGCACCCCTTTCATATTTGTATTGAACTGAGTTCTTTTACTGGGTCTTTTGGGTGGCGCGACGTTTTCAGCGTGGATGCCGGTTATGAAGAACAAATGCGGTGGGTAAGCGCGGTATGCCGCGCCTCTAGATGTTTCCACGCTAACCTGGAGTGTCTTTTCCCTCTTGCAGATGGATGAGAAGTTCCGGAGACAGAGTTCCCCCAGAGCGGCTGGGATTCAGGTAAGCGTTTGAAGCTCATACAGTATTTAAAAATAAGCGAAGATTTGCAGAATGCTTACTAATGCCTTTTTTCTGTTCTTTTCCCTTTTCCTTAGGAAGCGGCGTGCCGGGATGGGAATGACACCGCCGAAGATGTCCGCAGAACAGAAGGATCGATGAATGATGGGCAGAAGCGCCGCAAGGTAAGGCTGTTCCTAACAGTGTTCTTGTTCTTGCAGGAGCTGAGTGCAGAAGAAAGATGCAGGCCTACTGGAGACCCATCCGAACACAGCGGCCCTCATTACGACCCTGGCGGAAATCGCGGTGCAAAATGCACCATGGAGCACGGCGGAAAGCTGCCGATAGCGCCATGGGGGTTGGCGGATTTTCCGCCCCATTCCGACCTTGGCGGGGCGGTAAATCCCCATCCCCCATTTTACCCTTCCCCATTCCCATTTTTGCCCCATAGGGTATAATGGGAGTGGGGAAGGCGTTAAATACGCCACCGTAAAATACGGTGGCGTAATTAACAACAAGGTCCCGTAGCGCCATGGATTTCTCCGCCCGGAAAAACCAGGCGGAAAACGCTCCATGGCGCTACGGGAACTCGTAGTAGGGCGGACGGGTCCGCCGCGAATAACGCTGGCGTAAACCCACTCTGCCAGGGTCGTAATGAGGCCCAGCGAGTGTCACGCTGCAGGTACAGAAAACGCAAAGCATGTTTCTCAGCCTGGGTGTGGCTTAAATAGTCTCTGGGTATCCCATGTGTCTCTGGGCTGAACCACACCCAAAAGACTAGACTGCACATGCAGTTCTGGGAACCAAAATATATGGGGGCATCCATCTTGTCCCCATCAATGCGCTACAAGTCCAATCCCCAATGTTATCCTATGGGAGTGAGTGAGTCTGGTGCCACAAGCGCCAAATCTGACTCCAAGTGGGTCTTTGGAGGGATGGAGAAGCCCTTGAGGGCCATGTAGGTGATCGTGGCCTGGCTCCAGCCTGACATCTTGGAGGGCTGGGGACATGAGGGGCAGGAATCATGACAGAGGCAAGAGATTTTTTAAGTAAAGAGGCTTAACCACCAGAGGTCCTGATGCCTGAGAGCAAAACTGTAGACTTGTGCTGGGAAAGCTTGAGCGTGTGCTGTGTTCTGGAGTCCCACCTTGTCCCGTGCTCACAATGTGGGGAAGGCAGACCCTGACTATCGCATACTGACTTATCAGTTGTGAAAACTTCGTTCTTTCTTGTGAATCCTATCCCAGACTCTTTTTTTGTATTTACTTGTAAGGAATGGCAATAGGTTTTTCTTAGTATAGGCCCTTTTATTTGACAAGATGCCACTAAGACTGCATTATTAATATGAGCTTGCTCCCATTTTAGATTTAGGTTAAGATTAGGCGTTATTCCAACCTTCCTATGCAGTTTAATAAACACCCTTGACTGTGATCCTTCTGTCTGTCTTTACTGTTGTCATCATGAGTTCCTTACAGCTACCTGTAAGACACATTAATCGAATTGGGGTAATTCAGTTCCCAGGACAAACTGGGCCGGTAGGTTGGAAATCACTGATACAGTTAGGTTTGTTTTTCTTCCCTATATGGTAATGGAGATCTGGGTTAACGGTCATGTTTTATTTCTTCGGTTCCTATGATTCCTCCCCTTTCTTCCAGATTTTGCTAGGCTTTTCTCCCCTTCTAACATCATATCCTGAGGTTGGGTGTATAAGATGCTACTATATGATGACTCAATTATTTCTTCCGGGTTCTCTTGATTCTAGCCGGTGTCTCTTAATGATGGGGTGGTGGAGAGATTGATTATATTTAATGGACAATATCTCGCAATATGCCAAGTACCTTTACAGGAGAACAATTTTTGGTCTTGGCTAGGAGGAGCGGGTAAAGAAGATGGAAGGTTTCCCTCCGCAGCTCCTATCATGAGATTGTCTGAACCTAATTTTCTGAAGGCCTCCAACTCCCGATATTTAAGAGAAAATCCCAGATGGTAGACAGAATTAACGTTAGCTCCCTAATTTCAAATCAAAATGTGTTTTGGCCTCCTGGAATACTAGGGGGTTTAAACACCTAACGAGTATCGAGAAAAACCTCCTAGAAGAATACGATATTGTGGCCTTGCAGGCGGTTTGGCTGTATAAGCCACCTCTTTGGGAAATGAACACAGTTGCCTTAATACCTGCCATACCTCCTATCCGGGGACACCCTATGGCGGATTATTAGTGGTGGTTAAAACCACCTCAAATTTGACACTAGAACCTTGGGATTTGTTACCACATCACTTACCTGGGGTAGGGGGCGCACCTATGGGTCCTGGCGCGCCCCATCCTGGCGCTGCTATCCGCGATACCGGCTGGGGGGACCGCGGTCTTCTGCGGCACTCGGCGCTTCCGGGGTTTCTGTGTCTCGGGATTCGCGCATGCGCGGAAGGCCGCGTTTTGTTCTTCGCGCATGAGCAGTCCACGAGACGCTTGGGAAGCCACAAGCTTGCTTCCCAAGCCTCGTTCTGGGCACGGCAGCACTCGGGGACAGCACGGCTTGCGTTCCAAGCCTCCCGGGTGCTGCCAGCCCTATTTAAGGGATGGAATCTTGAGACTCACCGCGTCTCAACGCGGTTTGTTTCCGGATCGTGTTTTTCGCTCCTGCAGCCTCCCGCTGCGTCCATTTTCTCCTTGTTGGATTCCTGTTCCTCCTGTTCCCTTCTGTTTCCTTGGTTTTGGTCCTCCCTTCCCTTGGTTCCCTCAGGCTGCCTAGCTCTTCTCCTTCCCTCTCAGCCTTGCTTCTCTTCAGCCTTGCCTGCTGCCTACCCTGAGCCTTGCAGCTACAGTCTCGGACTACTCTCCTCTGATCAGCCAACTTGCCTGCTGCCTACCCTGAGCCTTGCAGCTACAGCCTCGGACTACTCTCCTCTGACCAGCCAACTTGCCTGCTGCCTTCCTTGTGCCTTGCAGTCACTGCCTTGGACTATCTACTCAGCTGAACTATTGGTCCCCAGCCGTTTCCTGGAACCTTGCTACTTCTTTTGTGGACATTAGCCTTAAATCTTCAGCCTACTTTTGGGGACCTCTCAGAAGTAGGTTCCAGCATACAGTCCGCAAGCACCGGCCCTCCAGACTGCCCCGGCGCCACGAGAATCAGGGAGGTGCACACTTGTGGCGTTGGGAGCTGGTCCACCCCTAGCCCTTTTGACACCAGGGAAAGGGCTGCACCGTTTTCTCGCATTACACCGTCTGCAGTCATCTGTCGGACAGCCTGGCGACCTCACCACGATCAACTACCGGAAGTTCAGGTACTCAGCGCCCTAGAGACGCCATCTTTAACAGATTGAGACGCCTACCTTCCGACTCCGAGATGGATGAGGCTCAAGAACTCCGGGAGGAGGTGCGAGTTCTTCGGGCCGAAATGACAGCACTCCGTCAAGAGAACATTGGTCTAAGACAGATGGTGTCACAATCCTCTGGGGCAGCACCTCAGGGAGAAGGAGCTATGTCCCAGACCACGCCCATCAAGTTTGACAGAGATTCAAGACGTATGGCAGAGTTTTGCAACCACTGCAGAATACATTTCCTCTTTAGAGCCTCCTATTTCAATTCTGACAAAGCCAAGATAGGATATATTCTGGGAAATTTGACTGGGAATGCCCTGGCGTAGGCCGCCCCATTGGTGTCCGCCAATAGCCCCATACTCAATGACTTTGCAGCTTTTGAAAAAGCATTTTTGGAGGTTTTTCAATCACCAAATCTGGCCTCCACAGCCCAGAACCAATTGATGGATCTGAAACAAGGTTCTATGGATATAATAGCCTACATTGGTCGTTTTTGTCAATTGGCAACCGACTCCCAGTGGCCTGAGATAACCCAAAATACTTTGTTCCGAAGAGGATTGAGAGAGGAGTATAAGGACGAATTACTGCATATTCCAGAGCCAGACACCCTACAGCAATTAATTGAACAGGTTTTGCGTATAGACCACAGATTGGCAGAACGGAGGGGTGAGAGACGACGAGCTGAACGGATGTTCACAAGACCACCCAACGCTCAGGCCGGAATTTCCGGGTCTTCGGACCCCGGTCCAGAACCCATGCAGTTGGGAGCCGTTAGGGGTCCGCTCTCTGAAGCAGAACGAAAACGCAGAAGAAGTTTAAGACTTTGTTTATACTGTGGGGCTGCTGGGCATTTCTTGGGTACCTGTCCTCTACGCCCACAAAGGAAGTCGGAAAACTAGAAGGCCTGTCGTCAGTAGGAAGGGCAACGACAGGTCCAGACTCGTACTTAGTCCTTTCCAATTCCAATTCCTTGTTCCAGCCCATGCAACCGGCTGTTCTACTGGTTGTGAAGATCAAGCTATCATGGTTAAACAAAGAGGCAGAGGTTCTAGGCTAATTGGATTGTGGGGCCTCCGGAAATTACATAGATGAGACATTTGCAGTCTGTCATGGAATACCTCTGTTCGCCCGGAGAAGTGTCCTGCCCGTCGAGGTGATCGATGGGACCCCTTTATCTTCAGGCCCAATTTGTCAACAAACCATGTGCCTACATATTCAGATTAAAGAACATGGGGAAAGAATCGCCTTGGATGTCATCAGATCACCCTCCTATCCTGTGGTCTTAGGTTTGCCCTGGCTTCTTCACCATAATCCAACCATCGATTGGGGAGCTCGCACTCTGGATTTCTCCTCTGCTCATTGTCTCCAAGATTGTTGTTTGCCCGGCGTGTCAAGAAAGGAGATCTCCTCCATACCCCTCACGAGGGGTACTGGTCCTCCTGGGTTTTGTTCCCTGTCGTCTGTCCCACAGGAATACGCCGAATTTCAAACCGTGTTTTCTGAACCTGAAGACATACCACTGCCTCCTCATCGAATTTTTGACTGTTCTATAGAACTGGTACCTGGTTCTGTGATACCTCATGGGAAGGTATATGCCTTGTCCCTTACTGAGAAGACGGTCCTTCAAGAATACTTGTCAGACTGCATCAGGAAGGGATACATTGCTCCCTCAAAGTCACCAGCTGGTTTCCCGCTATTTTTTGTGAAAAAAAAGGAAGGAACCCTACGACCTTGTATCGACTATCGTGGTGTCCGGTCATTTGGTCGACTGCAAACTGGTCGACTGCAATTTGGTCGACACCATTTGGTCGAAAACCAAATGGTCGAAATTTTTTTTTTATTTATATATGTGTTTTGTGGGTTTTCGTGTGGGAAAAAAAAGAAAAAAAGAAAAAAAAGGGGTTTGGGGGGGACCCCCCCAAAAAAAAAAAAAAGGGGTAAAAATAATTAAAAAAAAAAATTCAACCCTTTGGTTTTCGACCAAATGGTGTCGACCAGTTGTCCAGTCGACCAAATGTTTTCGACCAAATGACTGGCAACCGACTATCGTCAGTTAAACGATATCACACGAAAAGATAGATATCCATTGCCTTTGATTCGGAGCATCATGGAATCCCTTCGAGCTGCCCAGGTTTTCACCAAGTTGGATCTGCGGGGCGCTTGTCATTTAATTCGAATTAAAGAAGGAGATGAATGGAAGACGGCTTTTAAGACCCCTTTCGGGCATTACAAATACCGGGTCATGCCATTCGTGTTATGTAATGCCCCGGCTGTTTTTCAGCGTTTCATGGACAACATCTTTGGCGACTTAATCGGGATATCAGTTTGGGTGTACCTTGATGATATTCTCATTTTCTCTGTCTCCCTGAAGCAACATGTGGAACATGTCCGAGAGGTGCTTCGACGTTTGTCCCAGAACCAATTGTACGTTAAGGCTGAGAAGTGTTCTTTTCAATAGAAGAGAATGGAATTTCTGGGTTACGTGATCAGTGGCACAGGAATCTTCATGGATCCAGCCAAGGTACAAGCCATTCAGGACTGGACTCAACCTTCCGATCTGAAGTCCCTTCAACGATTCTTGGGATTTGCCAACTTTTATCGGCAATTTATACCCCACTTTTCTCAACTCACGGTTCCCTTGACTCAATTAACCAGCAGCAAAGCGCCCTTTCTTTGGAATTCACTGGCCACCAAGGCTTTTAACATCTTGAAACAAGCCTTTAGCACTGCTCCCATTTTGCGTCATCCAAATGATGAAATGCCGTACATTGTGGAGGCCGACGCCTCCAATTTTGCTGTTGGTGCTGTCCTCTTGCAGAAGGAACCTGAAACTGATTTGGAACACCCTGTGGCATATTTTTCTCGCAAGCTCACTCCTAGCGAACAAAATTACGCAGTGATCGAAAAGGAATTGTTGGCCATAAAGGCTGCATTTGAAGAGTGGAGGCATCATCTCCTTGGGGGCCGGCATTCTGTGGAAGTACGTACTGATCACCGAAATCTACAGTATTTGAAGTCTCTTCAGTGCCGAACCTCTCGTCAAGCCCAATGGGCCTTCTTTTTCTCTCACTATGACTTCCATATTACGTACATCCCCAGTGCTCAGAACTTAAAGGCCGATGGCTTGTCTCGATCCTTGGATATAGACGCGAGAAGTCAGTACAGGGATGAAGCCACTAATATCCCCAAGGCATTTTCTGTTCACACTTTCACCTTATCTTCAGAAGATTCTACAGGACACAAGTTCTGATCCTGCTCGGGAAGGCCTCCTGAGGCATTCGCAGGTTACTGAAGATAACAGGCTGCTTTTCTTCCGGAATAGGCTATATATCCCCACAACCTCACTTCGGACTCTTGTGCTTCATGGGTTTCACGACTCCCGAGTGGGTGGCCATCGTGGAGTGAGAGCAACTCGAGAATTGATATCTAGACAGTTCTGGTGGCCTGGCTGGGCCGATGATGTTGACCGTTATGTTAAGAGCTGTCCTGTGTGTGCTCAGGTGAAGACTCCTAGGAAGAGGCCCCTGGGATTGCTTCACCCCACTGAGATTCCTCCTTACCCATGGCACACCATTGCGGTTGATTTCATCGTGGAACTCCCTCCATCAGAAGGATATACCTGTATCATGGTCGTAGTGGACTGTTTTTCTAAGGCGGCCCATTTTGTTCCATTTTTCAAGATACCCACTGCTTCGCAGATGGCGTTGGCATTTCTTCAGGAGGTATATAGGCTACACGGATTACCGGAAAAGATCATATCTGACCGAGGGTCTCAGTTTTTGTCGTCTTTCTGGCGCCAATTGTGTAGCCATCTCGGCATTCATCGTGCACTCAGTTCTGGTTATCATCCTCACACCAACGGCCAGACAGAAAGGACTAACCAGACTCTGGAACAGTACCTTCGCTGTTTTACCAATGCCACTCAATCTAACTGGAAGTCGCATCTGGTTTTTGCTGAAGTCTCCTACAACAACACGGTTCATTCTGCTACTGGCCTGAGTCCGTTTTTCTGTTTGTCTGGTTTGCATCCTAGACTGGTGCCCTTTTGTCCCATACTTTCTAGTGCGGTTCCCTCTGCTGATCAGCTTGTCACTTCCATCCAGGATCAACACTCCTTGGCACGCAGTACCTTAGCGGAGGCACAGGCACAGATGAAGCGATAGGCTGATAAGGGGAGGACCCCGGAACCCGCTTTCCAGGTGGGGGAATTGGTTTGGTTGTCCTCCAAGAATCTTCCCATACGTAATTTGCCCACCAAATTGGCTCCCTGATATTTTGGCCCATTCAGGATTACTAGGCGCCTGTCTGCTGTAGCATTTCGTTTGCAGTTGTCTCAGACATGGCGGGTGCATCCAGTTTTCCATGTCTCTCTTTTGAAGCCATACGTGGTTGACACTTTTGGCCGGTCTTCCCCTCGTCCCGCACCTGTTGATGTCCGGGGGTCCCCTGAATTTGAGGTACAGGAGATTTGCGATTCACGCTTAAGGCGAGGGGTTCTCCAGTACTTGGTGGACTGGAAAGGCTACCCCGCCTGTGATCGTACTTGGGAACCACGTAGTTATGTGCATGCTCCACGCCTGGTCCGTGAATTCTATCGCCGCTTTCCTTGGAAACCTGGGGCTCCTGGCCTTTCTGGGAGGGGGCAACGTGTTACCACATCACTTACCTGGGGTAGGGGGCGCACCTATGGGTCCCGGCGCGCCCCATCCTGGCGCTGCTATCCCCGATACTGGCTGGGGGGACCGCGGTCTTCTGCGGCACTCGGCGCTTCCAGGGTTTCTGTGTCTCGGGATTTGCGCATGCGCGGGAGGCCGCGTTTTGTTCTTCGCGCATGCGCAGTCCACGAGACGCTTGGGAAGCCACAAGCTTGCTTCCCAAGCCTCGTTCTGGGCACGACAGCACTCGGGGACAGCACGGCTTGCGTTCCAAGCCTCCCGGGTGCTGCCAGCCCTATTTAAGGGATGGAATCTTGAGACTCACCGCGCCTCAACGCGGTTTGTTTCCGGATTGTGTTTTTCGCTCCTGCAGCCTCCCGCTGCGTCCATTTTCTCTTTGTTGGATTCCTGTTCCTCCTGTTCCCATCTGTTTCCTTGGTTTTGGTCCTCCCTTCCCTTGGTTCCCTCAGGCTGCCTAGCTCTTCTCCTTCCCTCTCAGCCTTGCTTCTCTTCAGCCTTGCCTGCTGCCTACCCTGAGCCTTGCAGCTACAGCCTCGGACTACTCTCCTCTGATCAGCCAACTTGCCTGCTGCCTACCCTGAGCCTTGCAGCTACAGCCTCGGACTACTCTCCTCTGACCAGCCAACTTGCCTGCTGCCTTCCTTGTGCCTTGCAGTCACTGCCTTGGACTATCTACTCAGCTCAACTATTGGTCCCCAGCCGTTTCCTGGAACCTTGCTACTTCTTTTGTGGACTTTAGCCTTAAATCTTCAGCCTACTTTTGGGGACCTCTCAGAAGTAGGTTCCAGCATACAGTCCGCAAGCACCGGCCCTCCAGACTGCCCCGGCGCCACGAGAATCAGGGAGGTGCACACTTGTGGCGTTGGGAGCTGGTCCACCCCTAGCCCTGTTGACACCAGGGAAAGGGCTGCACCGGTTTCTCGCGTTACACCTTCTGCAGTCATCTGTCAGACAGCCTGGCGACCTCACCACGATCAACTACCGGAAGTTCAGGTACTCAGCGCCCTAGAGACGCCATCTTTAACAGGTTTCCCCGAATAGTTTTCTCCAAACAGTAAGGGTGAGATCATCTGATTCTGTAATTGCAATAATTAACATTTACTGGAATCACGTCAGTATTTTGGATGATGCCTTTGTAAATGTGTTAGAAAATCTCTTGAATTTAACCATATTGGATCGAGCTTGCGATCATGTAATCTTGGTGGGAGATTTTAATGTTACATGTATCGCGCAGGCTACCAAACCATTGGCTTCTATTGCTGTGAAAGTCAATTCAATAACGCAGGAGCGGCCTATGTATAGGCTTAATGGATCTGTAAAGGGGGATACCCCTGCTGCCTATACCTGGCATAGAGGGAAGCAGGTGGCTCTAATTGATTATATATTTATGGATAGCAACCTTTTCAACTGTGTAAGTGAGTTTCAAGTAATCACTCAAACTTTTAGTGATCACGATATCCTTGAGGCTACTTGGTATTGGTTTAACCCACTTAAAATATCTAATCTGTCTTTAGCCTGTGGGATGATACTAAACAACGCTAAGAACAAACTTCTTTGGACACCTGCTTCCCTCCAAGATTTTAGTAGCGAATTGATGCTCCAGGCTAACATATCCATGAATAGGACTGATGCAGGCTGCTCGCAATGTGTGGATATCATGAGAACATTCGCAATAGAGAAAAAGTTACCTACTAAGCCAGCGAAAACAAATCTTCATGTTTATGACTCGGAGCTTGCAGCTCGAAAATCCCTCTATAGATCTGATAAAAGAGCTGCCTGTCTCCTTCTGGGCCTGAGTAGGTTATCATGATTAAGATCCCTTAAGTGCCAGTACAAGAATTGGTTAAAGGCTAGGAAAGCACTGCTTCTTCAGCGGGATGCATAGTCAATGTTAGAGGCTTTCACAAATAAAAGCTTGGCTAGAGTCTGGACCCTCTTGAATAGGGCCTATGGTGGGTCGCAGATGGCGGCGCAAGTGAATATGGTCCCAGAAGAAATCTGGATCAGCTTCTATAAAACTCTTTATGCTGTGACCCCACTGGGAAGTGCCTCTGCTCAGCCTTGCATTTCTCTGGGGGATCAATTAAGTTTTGACTTGGGTGACCTTCTTTTCTTTATTTCAAAGCTGTCATCCTCTAGAGCCCCGGGTCCTGATGGGCCATCGAACCATATGATTAAGCAAATCATATAACAAAATGGGTCCCTATTTTGTTGACCATCTTTGTTCAAACAGTCAGGACTGGTTTGTTACCCCTCTCTTGGAGAAAATCAATTGTTATACCGATTTACAAGAGGGGGAACCGAGCCTGCCCATCGAACTATACACCGATTACTTTTCTGGACATTCCGGGAAAGCTTTTCGCCAAAATTGTTTTACAAGATCTGAATCTATGGTTGGATGGTCCCCACCATAGAGATCCTAATCAGACTGGCTTTTTGCCTGGTATGGGTACAGCTGTGAATTTGCATACTTTGCAGGCGATAAAGGGCAGCAAACGGAATGAAGGGCAGCCAGTCTATTTAGCATTTATTGATTTTCAGATCGCCTTTGATTCGGTTTGTAGAGGCCTTTTATTTAGTAAGCTCACTAAGGCTGCTTGCCCGTCCTACCTTCTTTATTGGATCAACGCGTTCCATTCCCAGACCTCAATCCAGATCAGACTCTCATTAGATGGCAATTTGTCAGAACCTGTGCTAACTTTTAGAGGGTTAAAGCAGGGTTGCCTATTGGCTTGTACTTTAATTTTTCGTTTCTGATATGCCTGATGATTTTGTTGGATTAGTCTCCGACCCCCTGAGGTTGGAAGGCGTTGTCGTCCCCTGGTTGTTTTATGCCGACGACCTGGTGTTGTTGGCGAAAACTCCCAGGGGGCTGAGTTCCCTTCTCTCCCAACTTGAAATTTATGTCGAAAAGAATCTTTTGATAATTAACCAGGCTAAGTGCAAGGTAATGGTATCGGAAGTAAATCATAGAAGTACACGGAAGGCAATCTCTTGGCTCTTGCAGACTAAGAAACTTGAAGTACTGCAAGAATTTAAGTATCTAGGCGTAACTCTGAGTAACCACCCTAGTGATCTCCCTTATCTATTGGATCTTGACCAAAATTGAAGACATGTATTGCTCAGGCACGTATCATTCTGGTAAATTCTCACTCTCGCCGGCAATTACCTTTTTTAAACAAAACGTAACGCCAATTCTCATTTATGGCTCTGAGACAAGAGATTGCCTAGCCGAGTCCTTTTGCCAGAAGTTGGAGGCTCGCTTTTGGAGGGCTGTCTTGGGCTTGCCTCAGGGGGTGCCAATGTGTTTGATCCGACACAAGATGGGTATGACTTCTTTATATGCGGCTTATTGCTGGAAGCTGATTTCGTTCTATAGGAAGTAGCTTATCATTACGAATGTACCCCTGTTTTGGCCAAATATGTGTTGGCTACTCATCATGTTAAAATGGTGAAATGGAAAGCCGGTGCTAAAAATATTCTGGAGCAGATAGGGATGTCTGAAAAAAAACTGATTGCCAACCCGAATAAAGGTAAGGGAAAATTGTGGTCACAGGATTGGATCTGGACGAGGGAGAGGTGTCAGCTTTTTAGATTATTCAGGGTGCAGCCCTTCGCCCTGAAGAAATTAAATGTAGCTGAACAATATGTGATCAAATTCCCAGATCCCAAAGGGAGATCTTTGTATATGAGACTAAGACTCAACCTTTGGTACACTAGAGAGGTTATGTTTATTAGAAATATGTGTGATGGTAATTATTGCCGTTTCTGCTCTGATGTCACTAAAATAGAAACCTTAAGGCACTTCATTGCAGAATGCCCAGTATTATTACCAACGACAGTGACATTTTTTAAACACTTATTCCCCGAATATCGGTTTTCGGATTCGAACACGGTCTGGGAATAGCTCAACAATAGTTCCATCTGCAGAATGAATGTAGCAATGATACATTTTATGCAATCTCTTAATTTGTTGGAGCATTAGGAAAGATGCACTTTTATGCCCGCGGGCTGTGTGAGCGCTTTAAAAATGTAAAATAAATAAATGTATATGTCCTATTTAGAAGTGATTCGTGCTGTCTGCAGCTTATATGTTTTTGAAAAAATATTAAGTTGCTGTTTTGTTACATTATGATTTCTGTTGTAAATAGGAAAGAGGAATTGAAATGAATGAATTGAAGTTGATTTGTTATACTGTATTACTTGAATGTTTTAAAATTTGAAAGGCTGTTTTTCAGCTAAATCAAATTAAAAAAAAAAGAGGCATTTGGAGATCCAGAGGCCATGGTTCATTTAGGGGACCAATCTCTCTGCAGGACTAACAAGAGCTTCCACCATCTAAAGATGCTGGAGCAGAAGAAAGACTCTCACTCCCTTTTTGCCTAATGTTTACCTTGCTATCATGGGTTTCTATATTTTCTGGGGGAGTGGATACTTCTATAAGAGTATCTTTCTTAAGGGAGAATCTCCTTTCCTTTTCTGAAAGTCTGAAAAAGTCTCCTCTTTGACAGATGTCTTCTCTGGGTACCTTTCTCTGAAAGGGCTATAGGCAAAAGGTTCCCATAGATTTTCATGCCTCAGACTTCCCACCAATTGGCTCCATTCGATCTCAATGGGGTTTTCTGAGAAATTCAAAAGAACAAACATCAATTAATTTCCCCAAGAGAGGGGGGGAGAGGGCAGGGGAGATTGAAGTGCATCAATACCTAGCTGAAAATATGCATTTTTAGTGCTTTCTGGAATGGGAGTTATTCCTCTGTTACACGCAGTGGAAGTGGAAGCAGGTTCCATGAAGTTGGGGCAAAGTCCGAAAAGGAACGGCCGTCCAGCATGAGCGCTCTGTTACCTTGGCACTTTGAGAAGACCCAGGACAGATGAACGAAGAGCTTTGATAGAACAGTATCTTTCAATCTTGCTTCTTAAGTAGCTCGTTCCACATCCATAGAGAGCCCGGTGGGTAACACAAAGGGTCTTAAACTCAATTCTGGTGGCAACTGGCAGCCAGCGAAGTCGATTCAGTAATCCTACAGAGGGAGTCAGCACAGGGGCATTTAGGGCAGGCTTGGCTGCCAGATTCTGGAGATTTAGCAGCCTTTGCAGCAGGCGCTTAGGTTGCCCTAGGTAGATTCCATTACAGTAGCCAAGTGAGCCCATTATTGCAGAGGTGATTATCTGTGTATGATTAGTCAGTGGAAACAGTGTCAGAATATTTTTTAAGACCCTCAGCTTGCCGAATCTGGCACTGCAGACTGCTGTAACCTGGGTTTCTCTCGAGCCATTGGGCTGGAGCCTCACACCTAGGCGCTCTCTGGGACCTTGCCCAATGCGCCTGGCATTGGGCAAGGTCCCAGAGAATCTGTCCAAAACTGGGAGCCCCAAGAACTTGCGTTGTTCTGTGATCCAACTATCAGTACTTCAGTTTTCTCCGCATTTAGTTTAAGCCAGTTGGTGGCCATCCACTTGAAAATGCAGAGAGACAGTTTCTGAGCTTAGGAGGGAGTTGGTGGATGGGGGATCAAGCCGAAACACTTGCTGGGTGTCGTCAGCATAGGTATAAAAGAGGACACCAAACTTTGCAATAAGATCTGCCAGTGGCTGTAAATAGAGATTGAATAGAGAGGGGACAAAGCCGATCCCTGAGGGACCCCGTAGGGGAGAAAGTAAGGGGGAGAATGGCAAGTTTGAAATGAGACCGATTGTGTACAACCTGTAAGGAATGAGTCAAACCATGCCAATAGTGAGCCCCTAACCGCTGCCTATTCAGGGCGAGACAATAGAATAGCATGATCAATAGTATGCAAAGCTGCAGAGAGGTCGAGGAGGATCAGTACCCTGACCTCCCCGCGATCCTGGAGAAGAGCGCGGTCATCCAGGAGAGAGACCATAACAGATACTGGGCCTCATTACGACCCTGGCGGAAATCGAAAAACGATGGCGGAAATGCAATACCGCCATCGAATAGCGCTCGGTGCGATCATGACCCGTCACCGCAAAGTACGATGCCATTAGCGACACCGTAGTGAACGCCAACGCTAACTGCACCAAGTACGCGCGCGCGCGCCATGCCAAACCGTAATTACCACCATGGCGCAACGGTACGCGAATTCTGACCCTAGCGGACATGCACCTAACGCCATCAAGCACGGCGGAAAGTACCATTCCGCCATGGTGAGAAGTACGGCATCGCGAACCAACCGTAAACGGCCCTACTGAGTGCCTGTACACCGCTCCCTGGCCACATTGTACAACTCCCCGTAGGTACAATGAAGTCACACAATGCAACCAGTGAAATGTACTAGTCATCCATGCCTGCCAACGAACAAATGAATCTCAAGAGGGGCCAATGGGAGCTGCAGGGCACAGATGGCACGAATACAGAAGCTATACAAATGGACATGACCTCAGTCTCCCACCAAGAAACGCACGCAAACACAGGCACCTGTGACCAGCCATATTCCGATAATCACATCATTCCACCAATCCAACTGGCTGACCGGCATCTGTCACACAAAAGCTAATCCCCCGCCCCTGAGCATGACATCATCAAAACAGTCATATTGGCAGCCCTTATCCCTGACCTCACTGGGCTACGTAGGCAAACGCGCCCAGCACAGTACCACGCAACTATACACCGAAGCTGGAACCCAATGCAGATCTCCTCACAATACATCGCTCCCCAAATAGGAATATGCCACATCACTTGCAAAGAAGAACGCTACACGGTTCATATCAGAATAGAAATTTAATGCACAACAAATTCACCAAGCCCATACAGCCATTAGGCCATGAACTCCAAAATACATTTCACCATTGTGGGCTGCATCCGCAATAAATGACCAGCTACTTCTTGTGTGACGCCCTGTTCCTTCTTGGTACACAGGGGCTACATTCTCGTACGAAAAGGCAACATGGAAGCGCCTAGAACCGCAGGGCCGTCCCAATAGGGAGGCACTAGTCCAGCTGAAAGGCCGAAATGTTGCTCCTAGCCACTAGTACTGCGTAAGGGCATGTGGCCCATTGGCGATCGTCCCATAAGATCGTAATGGTGCTCCACTGATTAACTCGAAGCAGCAGGTGTCGGGAGTAAAATCCATCTGCAGGAGTGGCATACAGATGGCAGTGGCAAAAGGGGAGGAGATACCTGTCACCCAAATGAAATGAAAAAGAATAGTATGGCCATCAGAACTACATTTGAATTACTCACTTCAATGATCACACCAAATCCACAGCCATATGCATGCTAGCCCACTCCAAAGGATCATCACCACCCAAAAACCACTTGCGAATCATAACTATCTATATCGAGGTGAAAACACTATCACAAACGAGTGTACCTGTGCATGCGTCTGTTAAAACAGAATCCATCAGATGGGATTGGTAACGTGCATAGACACAAGTGTCTGAAGGCGCGTCGAGACAGGGAGGGCTCAACAAGGCCAGATAGACGATGGTCCCACTATGGCAGCCCTGCACCACATAGCGCAGGGGAGGCGGATAGATTCCAAGAAGCCCTGTACATGGCAAACTCTGTATCAAATCATCTGTCCATGCATCCATACATCATTCCCTCATCCCGTAATGAAAACGCCTGTTTCCATACTCACATAACATGTGAAATTTCCATTGAGTCTGTGCGTTATGCAGCCTGCAAAATCCACTGTGCCCCAGCCCGTAATTCCAGTGTTGTGAAGTAACATGTATTTGGGAACGTCCGGCCTTATCGCCCACTTCGCTATTGCGCATCCCAAACTATTCATATCAATCATTGCATCCTCGCCATGGCCCCTGTCCCAAGGACATTGAACAATAGAACGTTATATTTGCAGTCAGACCTGTGGGCATCTCCTCGCCGCTAGCTGAAAACCGAAAGCGCCGCCCTTCGAATTCCTCATTTGCAACATCACGTCGAAAAGGCATCTGTGGCCGCTTGAAATCACAAATTAATCCATCTAGTGCGGCTGTGTGTGAAAATGGCAACTGCCTTCACTCACAAATGGGACGCCCCGCCCGTCGGTGAACCTCGGTACAGTGTTGCATGAGGGTCCACCGTTACTCGAGTACTACGTTCCACTGACCCTTCACAAGTCTGTTCGCGACTGCAAAGATAGTATGTGAAACAATGGGACCATAGCCGAATGAACATATCAACCAATGTTACACTGCCATCGGGTACAAATACATGATTGTAATAGCAAGATGCCATTCGTCGAATTGCAGCGTTGTGTGCGGGACGTGCTCGCCCAAAGGGGAGAGCAGCTTGCACAGGTGGAATGAATCACCACAGGTGGAGGCCATACAGCCTGAAAACACATAAATTGCACACCCAGTCTCCTCCCACACCCACACCCACTCCGAAATGCTACCGGCAGGACTAGCTATGTTGGCCCTGGGGGACCTGATAGCACTGCAAGTACTCCAACTTCAAGAAGAAGACGAACACCAACTACAACCGGCCGCACGGAGGAGACGCAGGAGGAGGAGGAGGGCAAGGCAGGGCCAGCAAGGGCCGCCAGCACAGCCACTACCACCACGCAGGCAGCCCGCAATCCCACGCCTCCGAGCACATCCGTTCAACCTCACTGATGAGCAGATCCACACCCTCTACCGTTTGGACCGGGACACCATAACCGCCATTGTGGACATGACACAGGCTGACCTTGTCAGCATGATAGATAGCCCAACCGCCATCCCACCCCTACTGAAGGTGGTGTCTGTACTCCACTTCCTGGCCACAGGCACCTACCAGCACACAGTCGGACAGTTGCATGGCATATCACAGCCACTGTTCTCACGGACACTATTGCAAGTGCTCGATGCCCTCCTGCAGCACGCAGACGACTACATCTCTCTACCACGCTCGGAGCAGGAAATTACCAACACAAAAGTGGGATTCCATGCACTTGCCGGCATACCGGGTTGCATTGGTGTCATCGACTGCACCCATGTGGAATTGGTCGTCCCACATGCCATGGAGGCCCAGTACCGCAACCGAAAACAATTTAATTCTCTGAATGTACAAATGGTGTGTGACTCCAACAGGATCATTACACATTGTTGTGCCCGATTCCCTGGATCAACCCATGATTCTATGGTCTTGAGGAACTCTACAATACCACGCTACATGGAGCGACACGCAGGGAACAGATCCTGGCTACTCGGTGAGTCTCATTTCATGCATGATGATGTGGGGTATGTGATGCGGCAATGACCTGGCAGGAAGGGGGGGGGTGCGTACGTAGCAATGGCATTCCTCAAAATTCCTTTATTGTCCACATACAGGTGATGCCGGGTATCCACTGAAGAGATGGCTCCTCACACCAGTCCGGAACCCACGGGACCAGCATGAGGAGGACTACAACCATGCCCACTCACGTACCCGTGTAGTCATAGAACAGGCATTCGGCCTACTGAAGACTCGTTTCCGCTGCCTCAGCAGGTCTGGCGGGGCACTCCTGTACCGCCATGTGAAGGTTGCAAAGATGGTCATGGCATGTGTCATGCTCCACAACATGTGCGTACGTAGAAATGTGCCCATGCCCCCTGACGCAGAACTGCAAGCACCTGAAGATGGTCATGATGAGGGTGGGGATGTGGCAGCACCTCAAGGAGTCCGCGAGGCACAGGAGGGCCGTGACATTCGTCAGCATCTCATAGATGCATGCTTCTAGCACTCACGCCTGGTGGCTGATACATGGACACGGGACTCGTGGCACTGTGTGTGTCTGGAACATGCACAATATGGACTGTACGCCTATAATGGCCTCGTACACAAAGATCAATGTCCACACATCTCATTGGATGATCGTGCATTGTTTATGGCATATGTGATATCATGTTAAACACCCTATCGACCCGCCACCCAAGTGAGCCCAACACACCCCCTCCACCCTCCTACCCCCCCCGAACACCAGTGTCCAAAGATGCTCATTGTCAGTGGGCAGTCGCTATTGCAAGCCCCCTCTCCGGGTATCAGGGGCACCCCTGCCTGTGGAGCGCAGGTTCCTCCCAGATCTACGTTGGGGGCTGCCCTGGACGGAACTTGCAACGGATGATGTCTCTGCCTGCTCACGTCCATGCATGTCCCTAAGGGTTTGTGAGAGCTCAGTGAGCACACGGCGCACTGCGGCAAGTTCGGCACATACGTCTTTGGACGTCGCATGCAGTTCCCCCCTCAGGCTCTCGGTGCTTCTCTCCATTTGTACTCTCAGGCTCTCGGTGCTACTCTCCATTTGTACTCTCAGGCTCTCGGTGCTACTCTCCATTTGTGCCCTTAGTGTCTCTGTACTTCTCTCCATTTCTGCCCTAAGTGTCTCAGTTGATGTTTCTATGTCTGCCTTAGTGCCCCCACATTCATCGGCATGGTCCTTGAGGAGCGTGGCCAGTTGCTGCTGTTGCACGATTACCTGGTCGAGGGACTGTTGCCTCTGCTGGGCCATGGCCATTTGCGGTGGTGTCACAGAGTGGCTGATCACCTCATGTTGCCTTGCCACAGGGCTTGTGGGGGATGGCCAGTCGTCGTCTTGTGGGTGCCCCTGCGTGGTATCCTCATGGTGTACGGGATGGAACAGACAGGGGGATTGAGACAGGTCATGGATGGATCTAACTTCGACATCCCCGTTTTCTGTGTCGGAGCATGCTGCCATTAATGCAGTGTCACCTATGGTGCTGCTGCCACCAGAAGCAGTGCCTACTGTGGCATCCATTGGGGGGACCTGTGGTGGTGCTGTTGTGGGCATGCTGGCTGCTGGGGTGCCTGTTGGAGTTCCCTCCTCTGTGCTGCCACTTGATTTGTGCTGCTTCCGTGTCTTGATGCGTGCAGCTGAGGTGGAGGGTCTTTGGCCGTTGGTCTTGGCCCTCTTTGCAGGTGTGCTGGTAGGGGTGTCCTGGAGCTCGTCGTTTGGATTGGACCCTGTGGTTGAGTAAAGGAGGGCGAGCGTTATTAATGGGTCTGTGGGAATTGGAATGGCAATGTATCACATGCATTGGGGTGGTACCTGAGGGTGATTTGGGTCGGGGCCTTGGAGGTGGTTTCATTTGTGTGTGGAGTGAGGGTGCAGTTGTTTTGCAGCCTGCAGTTAGGGTGTGCCTGCTGCACGTGTAGAGGGTGTTTTTAGGATTTTTAATTATTTATGTATTTGATGTGAGTTTTAAAGTGTGCTATCAGGCCTATGTATGTGGACGTTCTCCTGGACATGTGTTACTGTTGCACTATGTGGACACGTGGTACTTCACATGATTGGACATTGTGGTTTTGGCATTGTTTTATTTGGGACACCTACCTGATTCTTCGGATGTCTGCACTCCTTTCTCCATCCCTCCGACTCCCTCTATGCTCTCCATTCCAATGGTGGAGGCACAGATTTCTTCCCAGGGGGTCAACTTGATGGGTGATTCCGATCCTCCCCCGGTAGCTGTGGCAATGTTGCGGTTGGCAGAAAGTATGCTACGGACGCGTATCCGCAGGTCGTCCCATCGCTTTCTGCATTGCTGTGGGTTGCGGGGTGCGGTCCCCACCGCACTTACCCGCTGTGCCACCAGGGCCCATATGGCCTTCTTGTTCGCAAGTGCCGTCCTGGTCATTTGCGTGGAGAAGACGGCGGCAGCATTCTCCTGGAGGGTCTCTGTGAGCACGGTGAGTTCCTCATGGGAGAAGTGGACCTGCCGCTTGCGGTCGCACGCTTTCTTCGCTACTTTTCCCATTTTTCTTGGTTTCACTAGGGTGGATGACGGGTTGGGATGTGTCTCAGGGTAGTATTTTTAATGGTTGTGTGGAATTTGTGGTTTTATAGGTGTACGGCGTGATGTTTCCCGTTCCGGGACCATGCTTTTACTTCCGTTTCCGTATATTTCCGGTCACCGTACTTTCCGGTTGGCGCTCACTGCGGTGTCCGCTAAGATGGGTGGCGGTATTGCACCTAGGGCGCCGTACGGCGGCGGTGTGGGCCGTTTTGGGGTCATTTCCGCCATCGCGGACTTTGCACTTCCGCCATGGCATGGTGCTCGTGCCCGATGGGTCGGAATGAGCCGCACTTTGCTCCGTCGTGCAATGGCGGAAACGCTATTTTACGCTATGGCGGTCCAGTCGGTTGATTTCCGCCAGGGTCGTAATGAGGGCCACTGTGCCCATTGAGGGGTGCAAACCCGACTAAAATGGGTGCAGACAATTACTGGTGTCCAGGAAATAAGAAAATGCAGGTGTAATCACAGCATCCATCAACCTTATCACAACCGGGTGTAAAGATATTAGGTGATAATTTTCAGCCACGCTGGGGTTGAGGTTAGGTTTGATGCTCTGACACTTAGCCGTTCGAATCTTAGGGTTTCTGTACTTGCATTGGTTGAGCAGAAATTCACCCCTGACACCATTTGTGAAGGCATCATGAATCAAGACACAGACAACAGACTTAAAGTTCAAAATAAAATACTTTATTAAATCAAATGTCCGGATGGTAGAAGGATACAACGTTCATTCTTCGCTCGTTTTATTTTCGCAGCATTTCTTTTTACCAAAAATGTTTTGACATGAAAAACATCAAAAAATATTGGGAGGTGGGGCATATATTGGGTAGGGTGGGGTGGTGTATGGGGAATAAATAATAGGGATGGAGGTTTCGGGGGGTTCGGTTGGAGACCCACCAAATAATAAAATAAAATGCAATGATTTCTTTCAGCAAAATAGTTTCATCAAAAAAAGGCAACAAAAAGAAAACGGGATGAATGAACATAGAACAGGTAGAAGGCCTAACTTGCCCTATGCTACGGTGGGATTTCCCTAAATGAACGAAACTAAGGAAGGTCTGAAACTAAACAATGTGTAGGGATGTCAATAATAAAATAAATAGTGTTTAACTCATAGGTCTGAGCTTCTTCCAGCTCCCAGCTCTCTTTTAGCTCCCCTATGTAGGGAAGGCATGGTATCACAAGTATGAAACTGTCACAATAGGTACAATTTGCAAAACATTTTTGCATCTGATGAAACTCCTACTTTGCCCTGTAACTAAGATGAGAGTAGTCTCGACCATCACATAATAAATAACACAGGGCCTCATTACGACCCTGGCGCTAATGGGTTAACGGCGCCGTAAAAGGCTGCGGCGCCGTTAACCTATTAGCGCCTAATTACGAGGTCCCTTTGCGGGCCCCGACCTTAACGGCTGGTGTAGACCAGCCGTTAAAGTAGGGACCCGCAAAGGGACCTTGGTGCAAATTACAGTGCGACAATTTGCAGCACCTTAATTAGGGCCTTCCCCATTCCCATTGAGCGATATGGGGCAAAAATGGGAATGGGGAAGGGCTATGGAGGAAGGGGGAATTACCGCCCCGCCAACCCTGTAATGGGGTGGTCAATCCCCCTTTCTCCATGGCGGAGTCGGTAACTTACCGGCATGGACCATGGTGCTAATAGCACCATGGTCTTCTGCCAGGGTCATAATGAGGCCCACAGTCCTAGTGGAGCCCATCAAATCAAAATGGCCTATGCTAACAAAACCTAATGCCTGCCCTATCTCTTGTAAAATGAAGTGTAAAAAAGAGAAATGTGTGGAAAAGAAAAAATCTGTGTGCAAATGAAGAAATGTGGTTGAACCAGCTCTCCTCCCCACGTTAGACCTCACGGAGTAAGGCTGTCCCTGTAGGCAGGATGACACACTCTGGCTCGGTTTCTAACACAATAAACAGTTCACAAATGTGGATTGGGGTCCATCTGGCCTTCCACGCTAGAGTGTCTTTTCTTGACTTCCAAAACAATGTTTCAACCAAAAAAGTTCACAAAGTTCCCCCTCTGTTGGGCTCAGACCTTTCACCACACAATTCTCGTAGGTCCCTCTCTGTGGGGCTCAGACCTCTCCTGATAAAGCTAAACACAAACCTGCAAGGGGGCTCCCTTCCCCAAGCTTATTTCACTTCGGGTATCCCTCTGTCGGGCTCGGACCACTTTCGGTTGCCGATGAGTTTCGAATGTGCGTGGGTTTCTTTACAGACCACAGCAGGACCACTTTGACTAAGTTTACAGTTCAACTTTCACTCGCCCCTACTCTAGGAGTTAAACTTCTCTATTTCACTTTTGCTGTTCATTCGCTTGATGGCTTCAAACAATTTACTTTTCATAGAGACTTTCGAGTGAGCTACTTCCTTGCACCGGACCACTCCGTTAATTAGTATTGCTGATTTTTCAGCTGTCTTTTTCTTCAAAGTTCATTCACAGGTCTGCTTTTGCTTGCGTCTCATTCACATGCGTGCAGCCTTCACTTGCGATATAATGTTGCTACTTCAAACTTTAACACGCACCAGTCTTCAGGTCGCTTGCCAACTCACTGGCTGTGTGCGTCTCTTTCTTGGTTTTACGATTTCCAATTCACAGGTCAAGGTTAAACCACAGGCTTGGCCTCACCTCCACAACTCTACTGTTCACCTGGGAGAGTCGCTGGTGTCCTTGAAACGCAATGCAGCCTTCTGATGTGGGATCTGGCCTTCTCCATGTGTCTTTCGTGGCCTGTCAGAGGCAACAACCTCCAGTAGGGAACTCTTGGGGTTTTCAACCTGCTGCCCTATTCCCTTGGTCCGTCGCTCTGCTCCAGTAGGTTTGCCTTTGTCCTGGAAGCCATGTTCGTACTAGTGTTCTGCCTTGCTCAGAGTGTGTCTTTGGGTTCTGCCTTTTATTCATGTGAAGAGAGCTAATTGGTATCAGGTGTATGTACTTAGAGTCAAGGGCCTGAGTTTACCTGACCCGATTAGCGGGACATGTCCAATACGATGCGTGAAAGTTAATGTTGTTACTCTCAGTCACCCTCTTCCTCGGCCCAGTGTTTGTATAAAAATGGGGGTGGGGGAGTAGGACCTTGCAGCATCCTAAAACATAGGATGAGTTGGAAAAACAAAATAGGGGGAAATACTGCATCTCGCCATTGGCTGCCTCACCCCCACCCCCCTAAAGACCCCTCATCCAGGTGATCTTCCTGCACCGGTCCACAGTCAAGAACTTGATCTAAAAGCGATGGCGGTGTCCTGGCCACCTGGATGACAAGTCCCAGGGGACTAGCGAGCGGGACACCCTTTGGTTTCTCACACCTTCCCCAAGTTTACGAAAGTTCCACAAAAGTCTCAAGGTTGCCTTTCTCGAAACTCAAGGTAAGACAGTTCCAAACAATCCTCAGGGATCCCTTCCCCAAGTTCCAAGCAGCACAGTTCATAAAACAAAAGGGTCTTGAGGCTCCGTTCCCAAGACAGTTAAAACACAAAATGGTCTTTAGGCTCCATTCTCAAGACAATACGTATAGTTCCTCAAGTCTCAGGGTTCCCTTCCCCAAGACTTTAACTTCACCACTTATATTCACAATGTTCTTGGTTTTTAGCATTCAGGGCTAGGCTCAGTCAGACCACACAGTCCACCAATCACAGGTCGCTCAACCATGATCCCTGGGTTTTTCAGCCCACACAGGTTCTTTGGTACTTCCTCTTGTGCACCAACGCACCTTCACTTAGTTCATCTTTATCAGACTCTTGGCTTTGTGTGCAGATTTACACTCCTCTGGCTTCTCTTTGTCAGCCTTGTGACTCTGCCATCGCGTGTCACACTCCTCTTTCCAGTCACACTGCATTCACTCATAAAAGTTCACTTTGGGGGGTTCGGTTCATACTCCACCTTTCTATGGTGCTTTGTCACACTTCTACCCTTTCTGTAATCCATTTACACTTGGGCACTTGGGCGGTCCTCTATTATTTGCTTTGCCCATAAAGCTTTATTCCATTCAGTATTTTAATATGCTTGATTTCAAGGTGTCAGTTAATTTGTTGTTTCATATGCATTCAATGTAGTTTACTTAAAATTTCCATTTAGTTCAGTATTAAATATGCATTTGTTTTGCTTGATTTTAAGGTGCCATTCAGTTTGATATTATATGCATTTGTTTGCTTATTTTTAAGTTTTCATTCAGTTCAATATTCAATATGCATTTGTTTGGTTACTTTCAAGGACAGATAGGAGCACCCTGGTCTCTGAGCATCCTCCCTGACACTCAGTGGCTTCTGCGTCTCCTCCAGGTGGCTTCCATGCTTCCTCTCTGCTTCTGAAGCTGGGAAGTCCACCGCCATGAGCCCCGCTCATCTGCCAGGTGCTTTCCTCTGCCCCTGGAATGCTTCACGGATGCAGGCAGGGTCCTCTCTTCTCCTGGCTTATTTGCAGCTTTTGCTGCTCGCTCTGCGTAACGTTGGCTGCCCGAACTGTGGCAAATACACAGCCTACTTGTCTTGGGTCCCACAAGTACTCTGTTGAATCTGCCGGTCTCCTGGCTCCTTCTCTGGTCCCACCACGGCTGCCTCCTCATAAAAAGGGTCCCCTGGCGGTCTCCCGCACATAGGTCTACCTGTTGCTCCCTGTGGTGCTCACTGCCTCTCATTTTATACACCTGAAACCACTTAACAGGTTGCAGTTTGTAATTAGTTATTTATAACATGCTTAATACCCAGAGTTTTCTAAGCACGGACCTGGGGATCGAACCTGTGTTGCTCCGCTTCGTCTTGCTTCCAAGACGAGCATGTTGCCCCTGAGCTATCTTCCCGAGAATGTACTTTCTGAATTGGGCTTGCCTGACTATGATTAAGAGGACTAGCCTGACTCTCACCATACTCTGCAGGCATCTTTCTCGTCCCATTACCAGAGTGGTAAAATGTCAGTATTCATCATCTTAGTCGCCTTTTCCTCGTCTCAGTACTGTTAGAAGTCACATCTGGGGAAATGAGTGGAGCTGGCTTACAATAGCTCATAAGGGTTGGGGAAGGGTTAGGTTGGTCTTCAATAGGGAAAAGGGGGTACAATGTCTCACCTGTGTGAACCCCATATCCAATTTCCAAAGAACCCTCCACCCAGGTGATCCTCCCTCGCCTCTCCACCCCCAGGGTCAGGATCCAAAAGCAATGGCCTTTCCCTGGCCAACTGAGCAGAGGATCCAGGGGGAGTATGAATGAGAATACCCTCAGGTTTCTCACATTTGGTAATGTTTTAATGTGACATTGTTCAGAGGTTTGCTAGCTATTGAAAAGAGAAGGGAAGCTGTGATTGGAGTCATGTGTACTGGTGTGATGATGCATAATGCATCATCACGCTTGTTGAATAAAAGGACTGTGCGCAAACATGTTGACAGTTCTAGCCACCAACTGCACTGAGTTGTCAGTATCAGTCCTGCATGATGGCTGCCACAATCCTGTTCTGTAACACAAACACTTTGTGGTGGTCTCCCCTTTAATGATTCGTGTCATGACCCTATCATGACAGGCTCTCAATAGAAGGAGCCTCTTTCCGGCACGTGCGGCAGTACAGCGGCAGACTCTAATTGTTGCATGCAATGTCGTGTGCTCACGGCCGTGTATGCCTGATTGGTGTGATCTCTGATCAGTGAGATAAGCCCGGGTGGCCATCAAAAGCAGACCGTGTGATGAAGGCAAACTTGGAACGGTGTAAAACCCGGAACAGGCCGGAACGGGCCGTAACGGCACCCTAATATATACAACGGCAGCAAAACTCACCTGAAAATGATGCAAACACACATGAAGAACATTTTGGAAATGGGGAAGGTTGAACAATGTGCTGTCATGAACTCATTGCTGCCCAAAAGCTACATTTTCACACGAAAAAGTACCTGGAACGGGCGGAACGGTACCCTAATATATAAAACGGCAGCAAAACTCACCTGAAAATGATGCAAACACACATGAAGAACATTTTGGAAATGGGGAAGGTTGAACAATGTGCTGTCATTAACCCATTGCTGCGCAAAAGCTACATTTTCACACGAAAAAGTACCCGGAACGTGCCGGAACGGTACCCTAATATATACAACGGCAGCAAAACTCACACCTGAAAATGATGCAAACACAGAAGAAGAACATTTTGGAAATGGGGAAGGTTGAACAATGTGCTGTCATTAACCCATTGCAGCCCAAAAGCTACATTTTCACACGAAAAAGTACCCGGAACGGGCCGGAACGGTACCCTAGTATATACATCGGCAGCAAAACTCACCTTAAAATGATGCAAACACACATGAAGAACATTTTGGAAACGGGGAAGGTTGAACAATGTGCTGTCATGAACCCATTGCTGCCAAAAGCTACATTTTTACACGAAAAAGTACCCGGAACGGGCCGGAACGGTACTCTAATAAATACAACGGCAGCAAAACTCACCTGAAAATGATGCAAACACACATGAAGAACATTTTGGAAATGGGGAAGGTTGAACAATGTGCTGTCATTAACCCATTGCTGTGCAAAAGCTACATTTTCACACGAAAAAGTACCCGGAACGGGCCGGTACGGTACTCTAATATATACAACGGCAGCAAAACTCACCTGAAAATGATGCAAACACACATGAAGAACATTTTGGAAATGGGGAAGGTTGAACAATGTGCTGTCATTAGCCCATTGCTGCCCAAAAGCTACATTTTCACACGAAAAAGTACCCGGAACGGGCCGGAACGGTACCCTAGTATATACAACGGCAGCAAAACTCACCTGAAAATGATGCAAACACACATGAAGAACATTTTGGAAATGGGGAAGGTTGAACAATGTGCTGTCATTAACCCATTGCTGCCCAAAAGCTACATTTTCACACGAAAAAGTACCCGGAACGGGCCGGAACGGTACCCTAATATATACAACGGCAGCAAAACTCACCTGAAAATGATGCAAACACACATGAAGAACCTTTTGGAAATGGGGAAGGTTGAACAATGTGCTGTCATTAACCCATTGCTGCCCAAAAGCTACATTTTCACACGAAAAAGTACCCGGAACGGGCTGGAACGGTACCCTAATATATACAACGGCAGCAAAACTCACCTGAAAATGATGCAAACACACATGAAGAACATTTTGGAAATGGGGAGGTTGAACAATGTGCTGTCATTAACCCATTGCTGCCCAAAAGCTACATTTTCACATGAAAAAGTACCCGAAATGGGCCGGAACGGTACCCTAATATATGCAACGGCAGCAAAACTCACCTGAAAATGATGCAAACACACATGAAGAACATTTTGGAAATGGGGAAGGTTGAACAATGTGCTGTCATTAACCCATTGCTGCGCAAAAGCTACATTTTCACACGAAAAAGTACCCGGAACGGGCCGGAGCGGTCCCTAATATATACAACGGCAGCAAAACTCACCTGAAAATGATGCAAACACACATGAAGAACATTTTAGAAATGGGGAAGGTTGAACAATGTGCTGTCATTAACCCATTGCTGCCCAAAAGCTATATTTTCACACGAAAAAGTACCCGGAACGGGCTGGAACGGTACCCTAATATATACAACGGCAGCAAAACTCACCTGAAAATGATGCAAACACACATGAAGAATATTTTGGAAATGGGGAAGGTTGAACAATGTGCTGTCATTAACCCATTGCTGCACAAAAGCTACATTTTCACACGAAAAAGTACCCGGAACGGGCTGGAACGGTACCCTAATATATACAAAGGCAGCAAAACTCACCTGAAAATGATGCAAACACACATGAAGAACATTTTGGAAATGGGGAAGGTTGAACAATGTGCTGTCATTAACCCATTGCTGCCCAAAAGCTACATTTTCACACGAAAAAGTACCCGGAACGGGCCGGAACGGTACCCTAATATATACAACGGCAGCAAAACTCATCTGAAAATGATGCAAACACACATGAAGAACATTTTGGAAATGGGGAAGGTTGAACAATGTGCTGTCATTAACCCATTGCTGCCCAAAAGCTACATTTTCACACGAAAAAAGTACCCGGAACAGTACCCTAATATATACAACGGCAGCAAAAATCAACTGAAAATGATGCAAATACACATGAAGAACATTTTGAAATGAGAAAGGTGCACCAATATGCTTTCATTAACCCATTACTCATAAACATGGTCTATAGTGATTTCTCTGCCAGTACCTGGATATATGGAGTAGAACTTTTCAGTTAAAGGTATGAGGGTATGCTGTATGGTAGAAGAGCACAGTCTTGTCACAGAAGCCTTAGCCGATGGTTGTTCAGGCAAGGCTGCCCGGGAGTTCTTCAGGATGAGGGACACGTGATTCGCTCATGGCCCAATCCAGGAGTTGCAGGCGGACCAGGGTGTGCAGGGGTGAAGGTCAGGGAGAGACTGGGAAAGGACCAAACAAGCAAAAAAACACAAAGATGAAACGAAAGTGGAGGCAGGGGGGACCGTAAGAGGAAACACAAGTGCAGGGGCACTCACCACAGTGTCTGGTAGGGAGGGCTGCGCAAGTGGAATCAAGTGGGTGAGGGGAGCACATGCAAAGGAGAAGACTCTCTGCTCTTCGCTACCTGTTGGGACAAGTGACTCACTCAGGATAACTTGGCTGGTGCTGTGGATATGCTTATGTCTATATACATTCCACTGCAGAAATGGAAGGCACAGGCAGAGGAGTGCAACATTGTGTGACAAGTTCGTAAAATGGGGCATTGGGTATGACTGCAATGAATACCCAAATTCAGCAATGGCACTAAGTTCAATTCACCAGTGTCACTTACCACCCTCAGTGTAATAAATCTGCAAAGGCGAGAGACATTAGTACTTGTATGTTAGCATAGATTTTATATCATTTAACCAAATGTAAATACATTAAATAACATTGTAAATGAGATACTATAACATGGTTTCAAGCTACCAGTAAGACATGTATGGATGAGCTCTCTTTCACAATATATGCCATCCCTTTCTTCAAACTCTTGACCAAGCCACCTGAGAGCCTTGGGAGATCATCTCACTTGTAGGATGTCAGTAAAACCTGCCTTCTATTCCTGTTAATCTAGCACACGAGACAAGCAGATTGTGTTGCCTGAACCAGCTGCATCTGGCAAATGTTGTGCTAACAAGTCACATAAAACTTAACATAAAATGTCTTTCAAAGGTTGTCCATAAACTTTGATGCAGTGTGAGTGTCATATTGTATTGGTCTTTAGGTAGATATCTGTGTGTATTTGAAGAGATTTATTCTGTTTTTTCAAATACATAGTGCTTCCCTAAATGCACATCGGACATTTGTACAGACCACTAGGGAAATGAGCTAGGTCAAGGCAAGACAAATGATACCAGTCCTGGCATAGTCCCTGGCAGAGTATAATTTTTGATTTTGTTGGTTTTTTACAGAGTTTACCCATGAAACAGAGGAACCAAGTTGCTGTGTAATAGTTATCTAATGCTTTAGATAAGAATTCAACAGTGGATGTTGCCTCTTTTGGAGGATTCCTTGAAAACGGTGTATTAAAATCTTTCTTAATATTCTGCATAATCTCTTTCTTTGCTCTGCAATATTTTTGTTTCTTCAACTGTGATTTTGGGAGAAAGGATTTTCCACTAATTAATTCCATAGCTATCCACTGCCGCACAGCAGTTGTGTCTGCAGGGAATGGTACAAGTGACCCACTACACAATATATGTGCAAATAAGCAGAGAAATAATCCACAGCTGGATGAATCATGCTGAGCTGGTACATCATGAGGAGCATGGATTGTCCACTTAGACCAGTCAATTTTGGATGCCACCTGCATGTCCATGAATGTTTGTAGTATGTTTATGTACTTTGTGTAGAGGGTTTATTGGAGTCTAAATATAGAATAATCTTCCACTTCATGAACACCAGCATAAGTACCCAGTGAGTATTTTGCACATTTGTGGGGGTGATCCAGATGTCCTTTGCCATAATATCTGATTTGATGCCAAACTCGTGAACACTTGAAGAGTATCCACGTAAGTCAATGGAATGAAGTATGAATGGACTGAAAACACTCCCATGTACATCACATTCAGTGACATGTTTTAGAGAAGCTCTAGTAAGCAAGAAGCCTTCAATGACTGTGTCAACCTGCCAGTTATCACCTAAGAGAGACTTCATGTCTTCAACATTGATGTAAATATTTTGAACTAGGACACTCTGCATGCGTGGATAATCTGGTATTAAGTCCCATGGAAGGGGCACCGTTTTATTTGTTTGTTTAGGTGACCTTGACCGCTGCGGTACACCCAGATCATACTCGTCTACCAGAAAAGAGTTAAAATGTTCTTTCTTGGGAACATTCTCATATGGGTTCAATTGTTTAGTATGTTTATTTTTTGCTTTAATGTCTTCCTGAGTGTCATCAAATTTAGTTTCACTCATCAGAATCGAATCCATAAGTCTGCAGCTTATCTTTCTGTCTAATTCCTTTCCTTCCAGATTTGCCTTTTTCCGACATTCATTCTTAGCTTTTTCAGAGAGTACACTATTCTTTTCTTACTTGAACTCTTACCAATTGACTTCTGTGCAGCCAGAATGTGGTAGCATGTTCGTGAACTGTTGCAAGAGCATGTTTCAACTGGGAATAACTTTACCACATACTTTTTGTCTCGTAATCCGGTAACTATGAAACATCCAGACTGTGCCTGAAGGAATACTCGGTTTTGCTTAACTATCAAGTCTGCTAGGCCTTCCATTGTATTTGATTTGCGCTCATCACCTTTTGATATTGTTACAGGTTCTTCATCATAGTGACCCTTCTTTATAAAGTCCACTATCTTTTCCACAGGTATGTAATGAAATGGGAATTCAATATCACCAGAATTAAGTTTTTTACCGGCATGCCTGTTTGACAGGTGATAATTCCCCATACCACACTGTCCTCTCAACACTTCCTTTAGATAACATGTTTGCAAAAAGTAGATTGCCAATACCATTTCATCCATGTGAACCTCTTTGTGCTTAGTCAGTCTTTTCATCACTGCCGTCATGCTTTCTGACACATTAGTCGTAACTCCACTGGTTTTCCTATAAATGCCAACTTTTTCCAAGACCCATCTGCCTGCCTTTGTTAAGATGTCTTTGCTCGGTTTTTCCTCAAAATATTTCACAAAAGAAGCACTCCATGTGGCCCTTAGTTTTTCCAACAATGTTAGAAAGTCTTCTTCAGTTTTGCAGTCTAAGAGCTGTAGAACATTATCGGTGTACACTTTTCTGTCTGCTTTTCCTGCTTCATGACCTGAAACCCAGAATTCCACATCTTTCAGTATGTGGTTCCAACAAACCACATGCTTGCATCTTGGAATAATATTCTCTACAGATTTCACAATAGCAGCTTCTCTGTCTGTTACTGTAGTAATGGAACTCTGGTTAATTTGAGGCATACGCTTTGTTACAAAAGAAAAAAATGTTTCATGAGCAATCGTTGTGCGTTTATCATGAATCAGTACAAAGGCAGGGATTGCAGGATTTTCCTCAAACAATTAACATTGAAATATTAGTGGAGAGAGGTAAAAATCACCTAATTGAAATGTTGTGTCATATGAAATTAGGATTCTTGAATTCAACTTCATCACTTCCTCAAAAATATTGATAATGTCTGGAAGAGCCAAAGTTACAATAAGTTCGGGAACCAGAGAGTAATGGCATACAAACCCTTCCAGTGCATAGTGAAGCTTGTAGATGTTATATAAATTATCATGACTGATACTACATTTCTGTTTCCCATACTTAAGTTTATTTTTTATTTGCTCTGCATTTTTCGGCACTGTAACTCTCATGTGTGTAGGGGAAGCATCGCATTCTGCAATTATTTTCTGGTAAATTGAAGTTGGACCTAAATCTTTATTTTCAGCAATTTCTATCAGCACAGATGGCATTGTGCGAATATGAGCTCTTAAGGGGTATTTTCTCATATTTCCATGAGACATGCATGGCTCAGGTGTTTTGTCTTCGCCTAGATAATGGACAATCACTTTTTCAACATTTCCATCAAGAACTTCATAGCCATATCTATAAAATGTAACTTCCTCTCTACCAATTAATCTTTGGAAGTAGGTCTTCCACACAAGAGGACTGGCCCTCGGCAGTGTCGTAAATCTCCCCCCGTCTCACCTGTGATCGGGATCTCCCTTGTTCGGCCGCAGGACTCTTCCTGTGGATGGTTCGGGTCTTGAATAGGCTCGCCCGAGCCTCGTCAGGTTGCAGGTCGCGTTCAGAGTTCCGGGAAGTTCGTGGTTCCAGGGTATCCAGGATAGCGATGAACGAGTAAGTAGGGGGGAAAATCCAGGAACAGGATAAAAGGCAAGGAAGGAAGTAAGAGGATCAAAGGAAACCAATGTAGAGAGTAGAGTGTCACTACCGAAGATAGCGTTGAGACGCGCGGACCCGCAGGGGCGTGACCATTTTATAGTACGTGCCACGACGTGAAAGCTAGTGCGTAGCACGGAGCTTGGTACGGCCATGTTGGGAGGAACAAGGATTACCAGCCCTTCGTGACAATGAACATGAGGTCCAGAAGGGGCAATTTCGCCGGGTCATGACAGCATGCCCCCTCTGAAGACTGGTTCCTCCAGGCTTGCCTGGGTGAATAAGATGGAATCTTCTGAGCAAACGAGGGGTCTTTAAATTAGAAACTGGTTCCCATGTTCTCTCGCTAGGGGGGTAGCCTTTCCACTCGACCAGATATTGTAGTCGACCCCTCCTATACCTGGAATCACATATCCTGGACACCTCATATTCCAACTGGTCGTCCACAACAACAGGTGTGGGTTTGAAGGGTTTTCGAGTAGAACTAACGTAGGGTTTCAACAGGGAAGTATGGAAGACTGGATGTATCTTCTTCCAGGAATCCGGGAGCTTAAGTCGGAAGGAGACAGGATTGATGATCTTTTTTATAGAAAATGGACCATAATAGCGAGGAGCTAATTTGTTTGGTCGTAGATGTCGAGGTAACATTTTCAAGGCTAACCAGACTTGATCGCCAACTGAATAGGAAGGTGATGGTCTTCTCTTAGAGTCCGCATATCTTTTGGTTCGAGTCTGGGCCTGTTCTAACTGATCCTTGGCCTCTCTTTGTAAGTCGATCAGCGTCTGAATCCAAGAGTCAAGGGTAGGTACCGGAGTAGATTCTGGAAGAACTGATGGTAAAACAGACGGGTGATAACCTTGACTGCAATAGAAAGGGCTGATCTTGAGAGCTGAATGATCTGAGTTATTGTAGGAGAATTCGGCTAAAGGTATAAGGAGAGACCAATCGTCTTGAACCTTGGTGGCAAAACAACAAAGATATTGTTCCAGGGTTTGATTTACTAGTTCCGTTACCCCATTGGTTTGTGGATGATAGCCTGAAGAAAGGGCACGTTGGATTCCTAGAACACGACAGAGATGTTTCCAGAATTGTGAAATATACTGAGGTCCCCGATCGGAAATAATCTTGGAAGGAAGGCCATGAAGACGAAAAATATGTTCCGGGAAAATTCCAGCAAGTTCTGAGGAAGATGGTAGTTTATACAATGGTGTAAAATGAGCTAGATGAGTGAACAAGTCAATGGTTACCATGATGGTTGTATATCCTCGGGAAGGTGGTAATTCAACAATGAAGTCAGTGGCAATAACTTCCCAGGGTCTGGTTGGCAAAGTAGGTTGTAGAAGCAGACCCGCCGGCCTCTGATTATCGTATTTGTTCTGACTACAATTAGCACAGGTCTTGATGTATTGAACTACACTGGACTTCATCCCTGGCCACCAGAACTGTCTTTGTATAAGACGGAAGGTGTTGGTTACTCCTCGATGGCCAGAGTGAAGAGTATCATGGCATAGATTCATTACCTTCTGTTGAAGTTCTTTTGTCGGTATGACCACTGAATTGTTCTTGAATAAATATCCTTCCTTGATTGTTAGACGCCAGGGATTTTTCTTCGATATGTCCTTCCAGAGTTCAGATAATTGAGTCTGTACTCTGATTTCTTCCAGGAGATTGATCGCTTGAGCTACAAAGATTGTGGGTGGCAACATTTTAGGATAGATCTTATCCTCCAAGGGAACGTAGTCGGGACGCCGAGAAAGGGCATCGGCAATCAAGTTTTGCGATCCAGGAACATGTGAAATTTGAAATTGATATTGAGCAAAGAAGTAGGCCCATCGAGCTTGTCTACTGTTCCTGCACTCCATGGATTGTAGGACCTGAAGATTTCGATGATCAGTACGAACTTGAACTGGATATTTAGCACCCAGGAGTAGATGTCTCCATTTAGTGAAGGCATGACGAATAGCCAATAACTCCTTCTCCAGAACTGAGTAGTGAGTCGCGCTGGTGGTCAGGGTCCGTGAGAGATAAGCAATGGGATGTTCCAACTTATCATCGGATTCTTGTTTTAAAACTGCTCCTATGGCGTAATTGGAGGCATCAGTTTCCACTAGAAAAGGACGATTTATGTCAGGTTGGGCCAGGATGGGGGCCTGAGTGAATTCTTCCTTCAAGTGTTGGAATGCCTTGTCGTGTGGCATAGACCAGTTAAATGGAACGTCTTTCTTCAGGAGATTAACAATGGGTTGAACAATCTCGGAAAAGGTGGGAATGAATTTCCGGTAGAAGTTGGCAAGCCCCAAGAAGGATTGTATTTGCTTAACAGATGTTGGGGCGGGCCAAGCCAGTATGGCCTTCACCTTTGAAGGGTTCATACTAATTCCTTCTGAACTAAGGACAAATCCCAGATGTGAATTGATGTAACATGAAACAAATATTTTTCTGGTTTGGCTAAGAGTTGATTTTCACGGAGACGTTGAAGTACTGCTTTTACATGTTCTTCATGTTTCAAGGAGTCATTGGAGAAGATCAATATGTCATCCAAGTAGACGATAACATTGAGAAATAACATGTCAGAGAACACCCTATCCATAAAACGCTGGAAGACTGCGGGAGCATTAGTCAGACCAAAGGGCATGACTAGGTATTCAAAGTGACCAAAGGGTGTTCTAAAGGCTGTTTTCCATTCGTCTCCTTCCCGGATACGGATCAAATGGTAAGCACCTCAGAGATCCAGTTTCGTGAATATCACGGCACCTCTCACAGCTTCAAGGATATCCCAGATCAGGGGTAGTGGATATCTGTCTTTCAGGGTGTATTGATTTAGGTCCCGATAGTCCAGGCAAGGTCTAAGCTCTTTGGTATCCTTTTTTGGAACGAAGAACAATGAAGCACCAGCTAGTGATTTTGAAGGTCTTATGGTGCCGTTCTCAAGAGTAGTGTCTAGGTATTCCCGGAGGGCTCTCTTTTCGGGTTCTGAAAGGATAAACATCCTGCCAAAGGGAATCACTGCTGAGGGTTCAGTATCTATGGCACAGTATTCGGGTCTATGTGGAGGTAAGGCTTGAACAATGGCAGTAGAGAATACATCAGCATACCCTTGATAGATCTCTGGAACTTGTACAATATTGAAAACCATGAGTGGTGTCTCTGGACACCTTGGTAGACTTATAGGAGCTGTGACTGAGGTATCCAGGTTTAAACAATGGTTCATACAGAACGCCGAGCCCAGGAATAAGGATCCGGCCGTCCAGTTAATATATGGATTGTGCCTTTGTAACCAGGGCATGCCCAGAACCAAGGGGTAATGGGCTGATTTTATAATGTCAAACACAATTCTTTCTTGATGATGATTTATGGAAAGATGGATCTCCCTTGTTTGCAGACTTATGGGTCCTGAGGAAAGAGGTCTTCCGTCAATTGCTTCCACTGGCTGTGAAAAACTTCTTGCTTCATATGGAATGTTATGACTTCTGACCCAATCTTGATCAATGAAGACTCCCATTGCTCCGCAATCCACCAAGGCCAGTATGGGGTAGACCTTGTCCTTGGATGGCGATAAAAAGGCCTGTAATATCACCAATTTGTTTTGTCCAGGAGAGTTCAAGGATGGAATTGATGTGGAGCAAACATCGCTCTCCCGAAACCTTGCTCCATTTAGGATCGGGAGCTGGCGTTTCCCGAACGTCGGGGAGGAGCCAGAGGACACTCTTTAACTAGATGTTTATCTGAGGCACAATACATGCATAAGCCTGTGTGTATCCTTCTTAACCTTTCCTGCAGGGAAATTGGTCCACGAAAGGCTCCAAGTTGCATGGGTTCAGAATCAGTGCTCGGATTCTTGGCAGGTTCTGTCCTTGTAGTATTCTCTGGGGAGTTTCTTTGAATTGAGACTTTATTCTTTTTCTTTTCGGCCTTTCTTTCTGGATTCTGAAGTCTATTTGCATAGACAAGTCCAGGAGGGCCTGGAATGAACTAGGACGTGCCACCCTGGCTAACTCGTCCTTAATCTCTTCATTTACACCTCTGCGAAACAAGGTAAAACTGGCTTCCAGGGGCCAGTCCGCCTCTTTGGCTAGCTGTTTGAATCTGGTAACATAGGTCAACATGTCTTGGGATTCTTGTTGGAAGTCAAGTAACTTCTCTTGAGCACCGTGGACCAGCTCTGGTCGTTCGAACATGGTCTTGAGTTCCGCGATGAACCCTCCATAATCATCCAGGAGAGCATCCCCTGAATCGAGAAAAGGAGTGGCCCATGTAAGGGCATTACCAGAAAGATGCGATATTATGAAGCCCACCTTAGCCCTAGGAGTTGAGAAATAGTAGGGCTTGAAGGTAAAATGTACCAAACAAGAATCCAGGAATCCACGTAAGGTCTTTGTTTGAGTGTCGTATTTATCAACCACTCCTCCCAATAATAGGCTGTCCTTGTTCGCGGAGTCACGTGACAAGACAATCTGTCTTAGCGCCGCATTCTCGGCTTTTAAATTCTGCATCTCTGTGGAAAGTTCTTGCATTCCGCGCATCAGGTCCTGAATAGCATTCTCCATGGTAGAATCCGTATTGATCGTTTGGCGTCTCAAACTGTCGTAAATCTCCCACCGTCTCACCTGTGATCGGGATCTCCCTTGTTCGGCCGCAGAACTCTTCCTGTGGATGGTTCGGGTCTTGAATAGGCTCGCCCGAGCCTCGTCAGGTTACAGGACGCGTTCAGAGTTCCGGGAAGTTCGTGGTTCCAGGGTATCCAGGATAGCGATGAACGAGTAAGTAGGGGGGAAAATCCAGGAACAGGATAAAAGGCAAGGAAGGAAGTAAGAGGATCAAAGGAAACCAATGTAGAGAGTAAACACACGTCGGGTCACTACCGAAGATAGCGTTGAGACGCGCGGACCCGCAAGGGCGTGACCAATTTATAGTACGTGCCACGACGTGAAAGCTAGTGCGTAGCACGGAGCTTGGTACGGCCATGTTGGGAGGAACAAGGAGTACCAGCCCTTCGTGACAATGACCATGAGGTCCAGAAGGGGCAATTTCGCCGGGTCATGACAGGCAGAGCATGCCTTCCTTTCTGAATCCATTTATACTGATCACATCTCCAATCATCTTTTCTATGCTTTTGTCCTTCATAACTGTATAGGAACACCTGACCATTTTCAGGATTAGTTGCTGGAAGTGTGGAAATATTGCCTTTTACCTGATGCCTTAAAATGTTGAATACTTCTTGTGGTGAAAGCGGCGTTTGTTTGTTCATATAAACTATGCTGCACATTCTGGAGGAAAAGGTAAAAATATGAATTAAATTAAAAATGAACACTGTTTCCCTCACACCCTAAGATCATTACAAATACGCAGGCAGTGGGTTTGTTACTCAAGAAGGGACACAGTGATAAGGGATGATGTCGGGACATAGTGATAAAGGAAGCATGTCTGGACTTAGTGGCCTATTCTGATGGAGGTGTAATTATGCTAGAGGTGTAATTCATGGGTGAATTCCCCATTCGGAATATACACCTGTTTTTTATACCTATCTTTATAATGGGCCTATTCTGCTAGAAGTGTAATATCCCCATGGGGTTGTCCCACCTCTAGCAGAATAGGTCCCATTATAAAGATAGAAAACTGGTGTTAAAAGCAAATGTACATTCCGAATCAGGAATTCACCCATGAATTACAACCCAGGCAGAATATGGCCCTAAGGACCATGGATGTGTTACACCTCTAGCAGAATTGAGCACTAAATTCCACACTATATCATAAAATGGGTCTCTATGTGCTGATAACCAGTAACCTGTGTGTATCAATTGAGTAAACACCATATCTTCATCAGCCTCACTAGAAGCCCTTCACACTGATTCCTCTAACTTTCCCTACTCTTACTGATTATCCTAGAAGGATGACAGGATGGGTAGAAGGATGGTAGGATGGGAGGTCTTATGATCAGTAAAGACACCCCATCCACCTCTCTCCCCAATTACTTAATCTCATTTTCTTTTGAGTATGTTTGTATTCAGCTCCTTGCTCCACCTCTTCTTGCATAATTCTCATCTATTGACCTCCTTGAGTCTTCAATCTCTCTTTTCCAATGACTTAGACCTCTTAATCAAATCTCTGACACTGAACTCCTGTCAATTCAACCTGCCGTAAACATGACTACAGCCACTGTCTTCACCTTGACTCCTCATACTCTGACCTTTTTCTGGTCACCCTCCACAATCAGTCGGCCCAATTTTTCTGAAACTCACTGGACTAAATAACTCCTCATCTGAATAAAGTCAGGCCCTTCCTTTAGGTGCTCTTTCCATCTGTTACCAACTCCAGTGAGAAGGCCTTCCCAGATTTTAACCTAGCACTAGTGCTCTCGTTGAATACCATTATCCCTCTTGCCTGTGCCTTGACCCTTGGGTTTCCCCAACCATACAGCATCGCAGAACCTATTGTGAGGGGTAAGAAATGTGAAGCCGACAACTTTGTAAAGAGTTTTCAACTTTAGCATTTTATTAAATAAAAAGGTAGGATAAACGCCACTCTATCCCTACCCTGACAAGGATTTTCCTGCCTGGAATAAACTAAACAAAATACTCTTACAAAAGGATATCTGTCCCTCACACTTGTATAGTCAATAAATCAATAAGGAAATGTATGGCAGTTTAATCCAACCATTATATATAACATAAAACCACATCACAATGTGGCCACTGCCTCTTCTCATAACCTGGGTTAATTCCCCTTCCCCAGGTTTGAGCAAGGATTTGCTCCACAGTTCAAAAGAAATCAGGAAATTCTGTTTTGCCACAAAGTTCCAAGACAGTTCTTTCGGATTCAAAACTTGATAATAAAAAGTTCAGTTGTATCAACAATGTACGAAAAGAAGTGATAGGTTCCAACTTCTCCTGGTGTAAGAACAGGATTTACATTCATCTCCTTCAAGTAAACAACAACTGTCTTTGTCAGGATGATATGCCATTATGTCGGGAGGATTTCTCTGGGGCAATGTGCTCGCCTTGGTAGCAAGACGACGCGGAGCAACACAGGTTCGATGCCCGGGTCCGCGCTTAGAAATCTCTGGGTATTAAGCATGTTATAAATAACCAATTACAATTGTGGGTGATTTTAATCTTAAGGTCAATGAGGTGGAGAACTTTAAGATTCAAAGCTTTCTGTCCTCTATGAAAGAACTCTCCCTCCCCCAGCAGGTTCATGAATAGACCCATTCCTTAGGTAACACCTTGGACCTGATTTTATCAGCAGATGCTGAGATCACTCTTTTTGTGGCCTTTCAAATCCTGTGGTCTGATCATTTCTTTGTTCCCTTCACCTGGGGCATTAAGGGCCCGCCATCTGCTCCACCAGCCAAATTAGTCCAGCGGCGTAGATGGCACCCAGTATCTAAATCTGATGGACCTCTTTTATACTTGCCCGACTTTCAGGGCTGTCCCCTGTGGACATGAATTCTTTAACTAAAACTCTGACCGCGGTTGCAGGCAGCCTTGCTCAGCTCAAGACATCTAGGCTATCTTCACGCCCCTCTCAGCAGTGGTTCATGGACAAGCTGTGTGCCCTTTGCCTACAATGCAGGCAGATGGAGCAAAAGTGGAGGCACTCTTATACCCCCAGGAAAAAGCTTGCCTTGTCTCTGGTCACCTCCCAGTATCACCTAGCCATTTCATGTGCCAAACATGTCTACGTTGCATCTATTATTGAAACTTCTGTGAATCATCCCAAGGAGTTGTTCAAAGTGGTTCGTAATCTCTCTACTAGTTTACCGGTTCCTCTTCCCTTTTCCCAGGCCCTCTGTAATTCCTTGTCCACATGTTTTATGGATGAAATCATTTCTATTCAATCGAATATTGCTCTTACTCACCTTCCTTCTGAGGCTGATATTTATATGATATGATATTTTATTTGTATTGGGCCAATACACAATTGTTTCAGAGCGCAACGAGGCAAGGGAGGGGAAACAAGGGAGGACAGAACAATGATCTTACTAGGCCCAGTGACATTAAGAACGTGCGAGTGCAGGGGAGAGGGAAGGGGGAAGTGCGAGGGGCAGGGGAAGAGTGGAAAGTGCTGAACACGTGATAGAACAACAACAGGTAGTGTGCCCAGCAGGTGGTAAGTGCGAAAATAAGGTGTAAACAACGGGTGTTTTATAAGTGCTCGAAGGGGACTGTAGTGTAGCAGATACAGACCCAAGTGCAAGGGATGTCAGGAGGCAGTGCGGGTGTGTGGCTGGGAGGGCAGGGATCTGGGCCCGATATCAGAGGGTAATCAGGTGCCCGATGCCAAAGCAGACAGTTTAGCAGGGGAGAGGAAGAGCGAAGGCAGAAGCAAAGAGGAAGGTCTTGAGGTGCTTCTGGAACCGAAGATGGTTCACCTCAAGTTTCAGAGAGTCAGGGAGGCTGTTCCAGATGGATGCCCCAGCAGAGGAAAGGGATCTACCCCCAACTTGTTGCTTGGAGAAGCGACCGACCCTGAGGGAGTTGGAGGTGAAGTAGCGAAGAGCTCAAGTAGGAAGGTATTTACAGAGGGATAGTTCAAGGTATTGTGGAACCAGGCACCAGAAAGCCTTGTGGACAATGCAAAGGGTCTTGAATTTAATCCTTGCAGAGGCTGGGAGCCAATGAAGGGATTTCAGGGCTGGAGAGATACGATCGCAGGGCTTGAGGCCAAGGACAAGTCTCACAGTCCTGTTCAGGATGAGCTGCAGAGGGCGGAGAGTGGTTGCAGGCAGATTGGCAAAGAGGCTGTTGCAATAGTCCAGCCTAGAGAGAACCAGAGCTCTGGAAACAGTGATCTTCTGGGGGAAGGAGAGGCAAGGAAGAATACCTCTGAAGAGGTGCAGTTGGTTGTTAGACTTTTTTTGAGACGTCAGAGATGTGCGGGGAAAAGGAAAGCGTGGAGTCGAAGATGACCCAGAGGTTCTTAGCCTCGCAAGTGGGAGCAGGGAGCGGGCCAAGGGAGGCCGGCCAGAGAGTGACAGGAAAGGAAGGTGCAGGTGTGCCGATGAGGAGGATCTCTGTCTTACTGGATTGCAGACACACAGTCAGAGATGAGAGAGGGAGAAGAGGTGGCAGACGGGAGCCTGAAAACAAGTTGGTTGTCATCCACATAGCACTGAAAGTTTCAGCAGAGAGCAGAAATGCAGTGGGCGAGCGGTGCCAGGTATTGGTTGTTCAGGAGACCACTTTCCATGCTTCTGGCAGCTCTGAAGCCAGACTGATGATCATGGAGACAACCAACAGAATCGGAGTGAAGATTAAGCTGGGAGATGGCCAGCTTTTCCAGGAGTTTGCCCAGGAACGGAGTGATAGAGATCGGGTGATAGTTAGCCGGGCAATAGGGGTCGGCTATGGGTTTCTTGAGAAGAGGGTGCACAAGAGAGTGCTTCAGAGGGGAGGGGAAGGCTCCAGAGGCGAAGGAGTGGTTGCAGAAGTTGGCCAGAGCAGGAGCAAGGGTGTCGAGGTGGTATTTGATGGTTTTGGATGAACAGGAAATAACCTATTTTGACGATACTTTCATAGATTGGACTTTCTGGAAATCTCTTCAAGGGAGAACAGAGGAAAAAATGAGAAAGAAGGAGAAAAGGCGGCTGCAGGGGGGCCAAAGGTAGCGGAGAGAGAAGTGGGAGGAGGAGGAGGGGACGAGAGTATGGACAGGATGTCCTGGGTTTTGAGATGAAATGAAAGGCAAAGGCCATGCTGATTGCCTCGGAGGCGACAGGTGAGGTAAAGACTGCAGCAGGGTTGGCCAGCTCCTTGCAGATTTTAAAGAGTACGGCCAAGTTGTTAGATGCCGCAAAGATGCAGGCTTGCATGTGGGCTCCCTTCTTAGTGCGGACAAGGAGCTGGTATTGCCTTTGTAGCAGGCGCAGGCCAGTTTGTCAGAGGATGCACAAGAAGCCCACCATTTCCTCTCAGCCACCCTACACTTGCGTTTAAGGGTAACCAGGTCCGAGTCATACCAAGAGTTGCACTTGGTTTTGGGCTTCAAGCGGATTTTCATGACAGGGGCAAGAACATCAAGAGTATCAGAGATAGAAGAGTAGAGCATGGAAAGGGCTGTGTCAGGATGTGAGTCAGCCAGAGCAGGAGGAGGGGGAGAGAAAGTGGAAGTGAAAGCCTCAACTAACACACGCTTCATTGGTCGGATGAATGAGAAGGTACATGGCAGTGTTGGAGTTGGCTTGGCCTGATGGGTAGAGAGGGAGAGATGGGAGGAAAGGAGAGAGTGATCACTTCAGGAGAGAGGAGTGGTCAGAGGGATAGAGAGGGGGAGGTCTGAAGAGATCAGAGCATCCAGAGTGTGCCCAGCAGAGTGAGTTGGGCCAGAGGGGAGAATAGAAAGAGAGAGAGAGAGTCACAGAGGTCGCGAAAGCATCCAGATGGATGTTGAAGTCTCCAAGAAGGAGGAGTTAAGTGGTTGAGGCCAGGAGGGAGGAAGTGAGGTCCGCCCACTCAGAGAGGAAGGAGGTGATTTGACCAGGTGGCTGATAGATAGTAGCCATGGTGAGTTGCAAGGAGAGAGAGAAAGCCTCAGACAAGGAATTTGAAAGAGGAGTAGGCCTGCATAGGAATGACAGAGGCAGGAATCCACTTGGGGAAGATCAAGGCTACACCCCCTCCAGAACGGTTGGATCTGGGCGCAGAGAGGATCTTACAGCCATCGGGGAGGAGAGTGTCAAAGCTTGTGACAATTGTGACAATTGACAATGTGACAATTGTGACATACCTGTGGTGCTCCATGTCGTCTTGCTTGTAAGGCGAGCACGTTGCCCCTGAGCTATCCTCCCGAAATCATGAGCAATGGTTGTTGTATTGGTATTGCCGGGTTTTTAAATACTCTTTGCTTGGTATTGTTTGTACGCTTTTGTTTGGACTAAAGCTTCGCCACAGGGATTTTGGCCCTTCCACCAACTCACATGCTTGCTTGCACAGTCACTTTGGTTTAATAAGTAGAACATTTGTTGGTTTTGTACGGTTCAGTATTCAGAATTGTAATCACTGCTTCTCTCACTCACACGCGAGTGAAATTGCCTGCCGTGGATAGCGTCAGAGCAATCCGGAGTCACTTGCAAGCTGTGAACTCACAAGGTAAGTTGCTCAATCTAGCTCCGCTTGGTGTTCGCAGGTCTTCTGTCATTGTGGCTCCTTGCGGTCAGGCAAACAGCCTCGTCTGGTCCACCTCCGCTCACGCCACTCGAAATTGGAGCTTCCTCCAGTCGGCAGAGGCTCAGGTGCAACCCAGCCACCTAAAGCCTTTAACAAGGGTACACTTCCCTTGCTACTTCCTTTTCCTGCTGCGCAACCTCTGCACAACAAGCCTTCAATGGGCAAGCGTTTCGTTCTTACGCTTCCTACTGCGCAACCTCTGCAACAGGAATAGCTTGAGGCAAAGACCCTCACAGGACTTGACACCGCTCTTGGCTGCACAATGGTCCCGGCGTCTTCTCTCGTGCCAGCTTCACTTTCCTCTGCAGCCTGAACTGCTTTCTCCTCTCCTGCTGCTCCTGCTGATCATGTTCTCCCTCTTCCGGCACCTGAAGGGGCTTTTTATGCCTCTCAGTCTTCCTCAGGTGTAGGTCGTTGACACTAAGTAGCTGACTGCTTCCACAGCAATATTCCTCTGCATCCCTTTTACTCGTCCCAGTACTGAAGAATTATGGGACTTGAAGTCCCTGCCAACCAAGTTAGTTTTCCTAACTTCTTCTACCGTACAATAAGCCATTCCAAGATTGGGGTTTCAGGGAAAATTAAACAAGGGAGTTTCTCCTTCCTCCTGGCCTGTTCCCCCCATGTGATACTCCCGCAGAACACCACCCCCAGGGTTGGGATCAGGAAGCATCTGCCTTCCCCTGGCCACACGAGAAGGGTCGCAGGTCAAGATTCTGGGGGGAATCACTACTGATTCATCATACTATATGGACATCCATCGCTGCTGTAAAATCCTTTGCCAGGTTCTTCCTGTCGCCTACAAGGAATCACTCCCCATACTCTGTTTCATCCTGCACTCTGTCACATCACACTGCTACTCCAACCTCATCTCTTCTCTCCATTTTTACTGTCACAAACTATCCAGGACCATCAGTTTTTACCCTTCTTCCCCCGACCTCTCTTCATTCTTTTGTCTCTCACTGCAAAAGGCTTAAAAATCTGTGATCTCACTAGCCTCCTTTCCCTCCCACCCCTCAGTACCTTCTCTCCACTATCCCCCATTCACTCAGATTTTTTCTACACTTCCCATCCTCTGCTCTGCCAACCCTTCCTGTGCGCCCACAGACCCCTTCGGACCCCAGACCTGCAGCCCCAATTAATGCCTGTGGGCCTTCGCCACCATATTTAAATAAATAAATAAACTTTAAATACATAAAATCCCCTCAACCGCCCTACCAATGAAATCCTAGAAAAACATCACAACTCAAAACACGTCACCATCCACACTGTTGACCAAACAGCAGGAACTCACACAGGGGACCGGCCTCAAACCCCTCGGAACGACTGCTGACTACCCACCTCAACCAAACAAAACCACTTTATCACCTAGCCAAACCAACACTGAGGCTGCTCGACAGACAAGAAACACTACATCACTGCAAATAGATGGTGCATGGAAATGCACCACCAGTGCCCCAACAAGGAGCACCCCAACCACAAGAACAACACATAGGTTGAGGCCACCACATCTAAGGTGTGGGAGCGACAACGCCACAAAGGGTACTGGAGTCCCCCCAACACACAATGGCAAAGCACACTTGACCAAATGGCAAAAAAAACATGTGAGTGCGGGGTCCACCTCCACAGAAACAAACTAATGAGGTAAACTACACTCAACAACATTTCTCCAGCCACAACCATGAACGCAAATGGCGCGGGCACATAATACCTCCCCAAAGTGCTGTCGTGTGCCATGTGCTGGCAGCCAGCAGCCCAGGTGGCTGGCACTACCCTGCCACACAAAACACAAACAAAACTGTCTAACCCCACAAGGTGGTTTGCCAGGCCACCCAGTGAGCACAACAGACACCACATACACAAGTAACCCCCAGTAAATCCAAGCCCTATTCTCACGTCCATATTCTGACAGACCTGTGGAGGCTAAGGTTAAATCAATATGCAGGAACAAACCAAATTTCAACTTCCTTCAACTAACAGAGGCAACGTCTTTACCAAAATACACCAGACACGTCCCAGATCCACCACAATCCACAATGTACCAATGGACAACTTACACCCAAACAGGCTTCACTTCATATAACACTGTTGATCAATATTCATGGTTCAGCATGGACAGCTTCCTGAAAAATGACATAAAGCCCTGATCTAGCTTGTGGAAATAATAATTGACTTCCTGAATCAACCAGGTCAGCCCCACAACCAAGGCAAAAACCCCAGAGCTCTTCCCAGCGAACAGTCAATTCCTGCTTCCCAGAGACGCAGTCAGGATACAGCATAGTGCCATCCACACCATACCCGGAGCTGCTGTCAAGCTGGTACCTGTGACCCCGACCCCAACACACGCTGGGCCCAACCTCCATCACTGCCAACTTGACTGTTTCAGGTACCAGCTGTTCACTGAGCTGACTGTGCCCACATGGGTCTCCAAACACAGCACCCAGCTGTTCACTATGCTGACAGCAAACACACGGCTCTCCTGAAACAGCTCCCAGCTCCGGCTCGGATAGCATTCCATGCTGGGCACCGCACTAGATGTTACCTGCCGCTTTTTATTTTCAGCAGCATTACCATCAGGACCCATCTCCTCCCCTGAGACTCACTTCAAACCCTTAGAGGCGTGCAGCGACAAACCGTTGTACAGTGTGTGATGCTGTCCATCCCCTTCAATGGCACATCATTAGACATCCTCAGCCATTAGCGACGTCACAACATCCTCTCTGATTGGCCGCTGAAGCCTCAATCCCATCATTCAAGCCCCGGCCTCCAAACTGCAAGGAGCTCTCAAACACCCTCTCAACATTCCAGAGGCAGGCATTCTACAAGCATTCCACAGCACCTAGGCTCACAACACAGGAACAGGGGAGAAAGCAAGACATAACACAGTACACAGAGAAAACAATGAAACAACTTTCTTCATGATGCACATCTAGGTTTCTCTTAGGAAGAGATGATGTGTCTGATTTTTAAGGGCCCCTTCTTAGGGATTCAAGCTTCCTTGTTTGCATGAAATGTGTTTATAAGCTGCTGAGCCACCTTGAAGACCTTTTATGATCCTTGCTGTGTCACATACGAGGCTGGGCCCTGTCCACTTGAAGACCTCTTTCCAACCAAGTAGTGAAAAGGCAGGTTGGTCCTACGTTTGTCAAAGTTGCTGCAGCAGAGCTTTTCTATAAGAAATTATCTGGTCAGCATGAAGCAATCCATTGTTGCACTCTTATGCTCAAGGCTCGCAGACAGAAAAAACAACATAAATCTGACCTGTATCTAAAGTAAAGGTGATCAGATCAGACAAAATGAAGCTGCAACATTTATGTGAAGAAGAAACATGTGAAATGTTACCACTTCCTGAAACAAGGATATGGAAGTGATAAAGGAAAACCTGACTATGAACACAACTAAACAGTTACTGCTCCCTCTAGTTTTGAGTAAGGTGTAGTCACCCTCCAGTAATATTTTGAAATATATAATTTCCCTTCATTTCAATCAAATCAAAAGTGTTACAATTCTACCTTTATGTGACTAGAGTATATTTAGGTAGATGAGGATTTTCTAGTACAATATAGATGTCATCACAAGGTCCCTCTTTGAGTTTACTTATGACCTGCCTTTTTACGGCATTTTGGGCAGTAATGGGTTAATGAAAGCACATTGTTCACCTTCCCCATTTCCAAAATGTTCTTCATGTGTGTTTGCATCATTTTCAGGTGAGTTTTGCTGCCGTTGTATATATTACGGTACCGTTCCGGCCCGTTCCGGGTACTTTTTCGTGTGAAAATGTAGCTTTTGGGCAGCAATGGGTTAATGACAGCATATTGGTGCACCTTTCTCATTTCAAAATGTTCTTCATGTGTGTTTGCACCATTTTCAGGTGAGTTTTGCTGCCGTTTTATATATTAGGGTAGCGTTCCGGCCCGTTCCGGGTACTTTTTCGTGATAAAATGTTGGTTTTGGGCAATAATGCGTTAATGACAGCATATTGGTGCACCTTTCTCATTTCAAAATGTACTTCATGTGTGTTTGCATCATTTTTCCAGGTGAGTTTTGCTGCCATTTTATATTTTAGAGTAGCGTTCCGGCCCGTTCCGGGTACTTTTTCGTGATAAAATGTAGATTTTGGGCAGTAATGGGTTAATGACAGCATATTGGTGCACCTTTCTCATTTCAAATGTTCTTCATGTGTGCTTGCATGATTTTCAGATGAGTTTTGCAGCCGTTTTATATACTAGGGTAGCGTTCCGGCCCGTTCCGGGTTTTTTTTCGTGATAAAATGTTGGTTTTGGGCAATAATGCGTTAATGACAGCATATTGGTGCACCTTTCTCATTTCAAAATGTTCTTCATGTGTGTTTGCATCATTTTCAGGTGAGTTTTGCTGCCATTTTATATTTTAGGGTAGCATTCCGGCCCGTTCCGGGTACTTTTTCGTGATAAAATGTACATTTTGGGCAGTAATGGGTTAATGACAGCATATTGGTGCACCTTTCTCATTTTAAAATGTTCTTCATGTGTGCTTGCATGATTTTCAGGTGAGTTTCGCTGCCGCTTTATATATTAGGGTAGCGTTCCGGCCCGTTCCGGGTACTTTTTTGTGATAAAATGTAGATTTTGGGCAGTAATGGGTTAATGACAGCATATTGGTGCACCTTTCTCATTTCAAAATGTTCTTCATGTGTGTTTGCCTCATTTTCAGGTGAGTTTCGCTGCCGTTTTATATAATAGGGTTAGTTCCGGCCCGTTCCAGGTACTTTTTCGTGATAAAATGTACATTTTGGGCAGTAATGGGTTAATCACAGCATACTGGTGCACCTTTCTCATTTCAAAATGTTCTTCATGTGTGCTTGCATCATTTTCACGTGAATTTCGCTGTCGTTTTATATATTAGGGTAGCGTTCCGGCCCGTTCCAAGTACTTTTTCGTGTGAAAATGTAGATTTTGGGCAGTAATGCGTTAATGAAAGTTTACTGGTGCACCTTTCTCATTTTGAAATGTTCTTCATGTGTGTCTGCATTATTTTCAGGTGATTTCTGCTGCCGTTTTATATTTTAGGGTAGCGTTCCGGCCCGTTCCGGGTACATTTTCGTGATAAAATGTTGGTTTTGGGCAATAATGCGTTAATGACAGCATATTGGTCCACCTTCCTCATTTCCAAAATGTTCTTCTTGTGTGTTTGCATCATTTTCAGGTGAGTTTTGCTGCCATTTTATATTTTAGGGTAGCGTTCCGGCCCGTTCCGGGTACTTTTTCATGATAAAATGTAGATTTTGGGCAGTAATGGGTTAATGACAGCATATTGGTGCACCTTTCTCATTTCAAAATGTTCTTCATGTGAGTTTGCATCATTTTCAGGTGATTTTTGCTGCAATTTTAATTTGTTAGGGTACCGTTCCGGCCCGTTCTGGCGCGTTCCAGGTTTTACACACACCCGGAAAACTCACTGCATGCGGTATCACCACAGCAGCGATCCTGCAAGTTCGGGAGCCCCCGGCAACTGAACCAGCCATGTGACCACAGCAACACAGTTGTATGTTGCGTGCCCGCAGCACTGATCAAGTTGCATGTCACCCCCTCCTGGGAGCTTGGTAGCTCCGTATGTAATGGTCACATGGTGGTTACCATGTGACCATCCGGCTCGTCAGTCTAACCACAAGCTGACTCTGGCGTCTCCTTGCAAGCACCATGCTGGTGCCACGCCGCGTGCAGTAGGCCCAATGGCGGGGCCCTGCACGTGGACGGTGCCCCTGCTGGGCAACACTGTCCCTCTGTATGATATCTGCCATGTGACCACAACTGTTGGAGCATCATAGCCTGGGTGCTCCCACAGCCGGGGCTGCGGTGAGCTGAGTGCCCCCAGCCCACATGTCTTACTCTGGTGATCCAGAGCTAGCAGGGTGACCCCTGCCTGATGTCCGCTGCATCGATGCAGCCTCATGGTACCTGTCTGGTGTCCCCGACATCCGTGGCAGCCTGCCCCAGTGATCCGGTAGCGGACCCCACCACAGTGCCGACCGACAAGAACGGCGACAAAGGTGTAGTGACTGCTGCCACTCGAAGCCTGCATTCTGCCTCGCTTTGTGCACGGAGTGCAGCCTGCAGATCCTGGTGTGTGCATTTCCTTTTCGCGGCCACCCACGCTGTTAATAATGGTGGCCTGATGCCTGTGGCTGCTGTGGCAGTGCACGTCTGCACTTGCCAAGAAGATCACAGCTGGTGAGCTCCTGGAGAGCTGATTGCTGCGGCCCACCTTCGGCAGATGAAAAAGAGACATAGGTGTGTGTGCCTCCCGGAACAATGCATTGATGGGCGCTCCATAGCCGGAACTTAGAAAAAAGAAAATAATAGTAGAAAGAAATCCTGGTAGCTCTGTAAATGGAGCTGTGAAACAAACAAAAGAATGGTTTGTGTGCGCTCCGTGAATAGAGCTTAGAAAGAAAAGAAAGACGTTGATTCAGAAATGCTCCTTGGCAAGAGCTAAGGGAATAGTGTGTGTTGCACGCTCCATGCTCGGTGTTGTATCCTGGCTCCGCAGCTCTGCGTGCGGGGAGACAGGATGATGTAATGCAGGGCCGCGTGGCCCGTGTGTCGCAGCCCGGCAGGAGTGAAAGAAACGCACGGCACACAGGTTGATGGTCTGCCCGGAACTGCCTTCCTGTGCTCGGGGCGGGGCTTTTATTAACGCGCCCTGCGTCACCGCGTAGCGGGACGTAGGGCGGATGTAACATTCCTCCTTTATTTCAAATGAGGTTAACATCAAACAACAACATGTCGTGAGCTATGATTCAAATAATTTAAACTACTAGACATCCAGGGATCCTCCTTAATTACAGTCTACAGGAGGCTGGCTACCACACATAGTCTTGGAGCCTGGCGGGCGCTCTAGTGGCAGTTCTTAAGCTTATATCGCCCGCCTCTGGGGCTGATCCCCAGTGTCTCACTGGGTGTCTCACCTTCCATGTCCGGCTCACCCAAGACCGGCTCGCTCCACTGCGCCCACGTCCTGTTGCCCACTTCTACCTCGTCCTGGAGGTGAGCAGGGTCTCCTTCGTTCGACTGGGCTTCTTCATCTTCTTGGTGGCCTTCGCCATCAGTCCACAGGTTGCGTGGCACCGCCTTGAACCATGACGCATTTCATGTCACCTGTCGGCGTCCTCTCGTTACTGTCAGCATGGTCCCTCGTTTCCCACTGACGGTCTATGGGAGCTCTTCGTATCTGGTGTCCAGTTTTGACCTTGTCGGGTTTCGCAGCATGACCACCTGGTCGCCCACCTGGTGGTCAGATGGCCTCGACCTTCTCTTGGCACTCATGTGTGCGTTGGCACTCGTTCTCCTTCTCTCAGTGCGCTTATTGTCGATTTTGTCCGGGGTCCTGCTGGGGTGATGTGGGATCGAGGACTTTATTAAGGTGCCATACATGAGGTTGGCTGGCGGGATACCCGTCGTGCTGTGAGGGGTGACCCGGTAGTTCTGCAGAAACGGTGCAGGTTAATTTTCCACGGGCTGGCATTTGCCTTTGACACTCTCAGCACTTTGTTAAGGGTCCTCATGAACTGTTCCACATCGCTGTTCGCCTGGGGCCGTCTCGGCATGATGTGATGGTACTTAATGTTTAGTTTGTGCAGGTACTGTTTGAATTCTTTCCCTTGAAAAGGCGGACCATTGTCACTCTTGATGGTGGTGGGTAGACCATGTATTGCGAACATCTTCTCCATGGCAGGGATAACCCCCTCCGCTGCTGTGGATTCCACTATCTTGACTTCGGGGTATCAGGAGTGATCGTCGATGGCCACTAAAAGGTAGAGGCCTTCTTGTAGCGTGCAGAAGTCGATGCTGATGGCATCCCACTGCCACGACCACGTTCTGCTGACTGAATGGGTTCTGGTTCTGGTGGAGCTCCGGTTATCTGGCAGGGTAGGCAGGTGTTTATCAGTCTTTCGACTTTCTCGTCGATCTGTGGGAACCACACCCGGTGCCTGATTCGAGCTTTGGTCCGAGCCATCCCTTGGTGTCCTTCGTGGGCCAATGCCACTATTCTGTCCTGGATGCTCGGTGGGAAGACGATACGATTACCCCTTAGTAGCAGTCCACGCTCTGTGATCGACAGGTCTTGTCTTATGGTGAATATCCCCGAGAGAAACGCCTTCGCTTCCACTGTCCTGTTGTGGGTGTTCTTCATGAAGGACTTCCAGTCGCCTGAGATGATGGCGTCCTTCACAGGTTGCAACAGGGGTCCTTGTGGGTCTCTGACTCAATGTCCTCGATGCTGATGGCCTTTGGCCTCATGGCCCGCACTACCTGGCATATGTGCTCCTCGGTCTCTTCGGCTACTTGAACTTCTTGTGGGGTTGCCGCTCGAGGGTGCCTTGAGAGGAAGTCCGCCAGGTTTCCATTTCCCGGCTGGTAGGCCAGTTCAAAATTGTACTGCTGGAGGTGCAGCAGCCAATTGGTTATCCTTGCTGGCGGGTGTGAAGACGTGCCCATGAAGATTTGTAATAGAGGTTTGTGATCGGTGACTGCCGTGAATCTCCGTCCATAGAGGTATAGGTGAAAATGACGACACCTCCATAGCACGGCAATGGCCTCTTTCTCAATGTGGGAGTATCGTTGTTCTGTCATTGTGAGAGCTCTTGATGCGTATGCGATGGGCCTCTTCTCCCCTTCTTTGGTGACTTGCATGAGGATGGCCACGAATAACTCTGTCGGGAGCTCGGTGTTGTAGTACGCCATCTTTGTGTCCACAGACAGGGACTCCTTAATGTTTTCGAATGCCTCCTGACACTCTTGCCCCCATTCCCATTTGGTGTTTAGTTTGGTCAGCTCACGTAGGGGTTCCGAGAGAGTGGCCAGATTGCGGATGAACCTCCCACAGTATGTGGCCATGCCCAGGAAGCTGCGCACTTCAGTAGGTGTCATTGGCGGGCTTGCGGCTTGAATGTCGGCAAGCCCGTGCTGCTGAATTTGTAACCAAAGAACGTGATTTCCGACTTGAAAAATGTGCATTTCTCTTTGTGTATTGTTAATCCAGCGTCTTCTAGCCTGCCCAATAGCATTTTGAGCCTCTTAAGAGGTTCTACCCTGTCATGAGCGTGGATCAGGATATCGTCGCTCACATTGAGGACACCTGGTATGTCTCGGATGACCTCCTGAATTGTTTGTTGGAAAACTTCGGCCGCTGATGATATCCCATCCTCGTCGCCATTGTTGTATCCTGGCTCCGCGGCTCTGCGTGCGGGGAGACAGGATGATGTAATGCAGGGCCGCGCGGCCTGTGTGTCGCAGCTCTGGCAGGAGCGAAAGAAACGCACGGCACACAGGTTACTGGTCTGCCCGGAACTGCCTTCCCGTGCTCGGGGGCGGGGCTTTTGTTAACGCACCCTGCGGCACCGCGTAGCGGGACGCAGGGTGGATGTAACACTCGGAGCCAAGGAGAAAGAAGGTGAACTGAACACTCTCCGTGAAAGACACTGGGGAAAAAAATAAACAGTCTTTGGAAAGAAGGAAATCAGTCAGCTCGGTGAACGGAACTTCAACCAAAAAAACCCCTAAAAAGTAGAAGTGTTTGCTGTGCGCTCAGTGCTTGGAGCGGAAGTAACAAAAGGTGAATCATAGGCGCTTCATGTCTGGAGCTGGAAAGAACTATATCTACAGTGTGGCACACAGCAGCTGAGGCCCCACAAGCCAATCCTGGGAGAAAAAAAAGGGAAAAGGAGATGAGAACTCAGACAATCAGGACCTGCCTAACACTGACGTGTCCACAGGTGCAGGTATGACAGGGCCTAGAAAGGTTGCAGCTCCAAAGTGGAGCGCTCATGTGCCCTAGATAGTTTCAGTGCACCTGTCAGAGTGAAAGGAGGACACAGAAGAAAATTGTCTGGCCCAGATTGCTCCCAGTGTCTCGCCCACGCGCATTTAGAGCCACAACTTGGAACGAATTGAGTGTGAGACGACGGGCCGGGTACAGGGTGCAAGGACAGAGTAGCCAACCTGTAACTACACCAGTGAAGCATGCATGTTCCCCGCATGGTGCCCCCGAAACAAGGGACCCTTCAGCAGGAGTTCAAACACCAGCCTAAGTGTGAGGCATGCTTCGTCAACAAAAGCACTCTAATCCTGAGGGACACAGATGCCTCTGGGAACATTGCAAAGGCTTTGGGATTGCGGAAAGGAAGAACCCCAGGACGTGTGTCCAACAATTGCAGATCTCTCGAAGAAACCACCTGTGGTGAGACATTCAGCAGAGAACTGGTCACCCTGTCCGGACCACTAATGAGCCTCACCAGAGGTGGAGGAAAAGGGTCAGGGAAAAATCCAATTGACAAGGGGGCCCTAAACCTTGAGCCGGGCTTGCCATATGCCATCAATGCAATAGGGAATATGGTGATAGCCTCAAGTAGGCGTGCAGCCTCAATGAAGAGCCCCTTTTGGGTTGTGCACCATTAGGGCCTGGATGACGGGCAGATCGAATATTCTGGGGTTGGAGGTCTACCCAGAGCCTGGATCAAGACTCCACGGGATGAACCGAGTGATGAGTTTGATACAGGAATTGAGGACCATCAGTCTAATTGTAGGTTTTTTGCCCCAGAGAGTTAGCGAGAGTAATGTTGGTTAACATGCTTAATGCACATGGTTGTTGTTTGATTTGTTGTTATGGAAAAGCAGTAGTGTGGTGGTGTATCTCTTTGTAGGACTGCCGAGTCTAATGGGTACTGCTGTATAGGTGTTTCTGGTCATAGTAACCTGTCCTAAAAAAAATACAAATAGTCCTTAAGACTCTTTATGACAGGACATCAGCATTACTCTCCAGACTCCTCCAGCCCTAACCAAATGTTCAGGAATCTGAGATCGGCTTTACAGAACCTCTATTCGGCCACTCTGTTTGGTTGTAGGTCTCTGTTATGGGCAGCAGGATGCTGTGCCCGCTTGAAGTGAGGTGTCGTAACCTGTACTTCCTGCTTTTGTACCCTTTTCCTCTGTAGTGCTTTGATGTGGCTGCAAAGCAGTGTAGCATTTGACAAGAAGCGTTGAATGAAGAAAGATGTCTGTAACCTTCGTAACTTTAGCTCCACTAGCAAATGGCAGAAGTATTGCATTAGAGTGCTGTAATGTTATACCGCACTGCGTGGAGGCAGACATGACATGGGGAGTCAATAAAAGGGAACCTTCCCTCAACCTTTCTGCCAAGTTTCCCAGTTCCATGCGTGACAACTCAAGCCAGTCCTGCTTTTTGCTTCCAATTGCATGCGTGAACTTGCAGTTTTGCTTTTCCAATTGCAAGGGTGTCTAACAAGAACCATCATACAGGGCGAGAAAAAAAAACAGGACTGGCTGAAAGATTCCAGATGGAACTGGGCAACTTGGCAGCTATGCTTCTCTTCTAGGGCTGGGTCACTTATACAAGACGAATTGTGTCTGCATCATTCTTTGTATGGGGCTTCTGTGAGGGGTCAGAAATGCGAGACGGACAACTTGATAAAGGTTTTTCACAAGTAGCCATTTTATTAACTTAAAAGGTTGTGATGATCGCCTCGATATCCCTAACCTAAATAGGATTTCCCTGCCTATCCAACTAAGACTAAAGGAAAATACTCTAACAAAAGAAATCTGTCCCTCACACCTATACATACATCAAACTCATAAGAGTATAATATGGTAATTCAGATTGAACAAAAGAACCATTATGCTTAAACATAAACATATTAACCAGGTATCTTTTGGATCCCCTTCCCCAGGTTTAAAGCAGGATTTTCTAACACAAAGTTCAAAATAATAAAGCTCTTTTTAGTAGCCAAGTTCTGATCCGAATACAACACAAAGTTCTTCTCACTTCAAAAGTCTTTCACTTGGCCTTTGGCAAAGTTTCCACAACACGAAAAAAGTCTTTGTCTTCACAGTTATAGTTAATATTTCAACCTAAATTCTCCTTGAAAAACAAACATTTTCACAATTCTTCTTGATGAACAAAAAGGTTTGCCAGGAAGAATTTTCCACAATCTCCTCCTTGAGAAACAAACACTTTCACATAGTTCTTGTCAGAATGGTTTTACCACAGTTCATCAAACACATTAGTGGCCTTGCCACTTACTTTCCTTCGCAACCTTCAACTATAATGCTGTACTTCAATGTCTTCTTTATGGTCCACTAACTTGCCAGGATTACCACTACAAATCCCTTTCCTGGTATACTCACCTGCCAGGATAAACACTCCTAACACTGCTATAAGAACTCTGTGGTTAGGCTTGCTTCAAACTTTAAAAAAAGTCTTTGACTTTCAACAACTTCTTCTATGAGGATATAATACACATTGGTGCTGTTTATTCCACTGAATTTGGTTTAGGCCATGCATGTTAGTATCTTGTTTAACTATTGCCTCTTCTTTACTCTAGGAATAAGGATTACAATCTTTCTGCAATATCATTCTCTCTTTACTCTGCCAATTTTGGTTATAGTTTTTCTGAATAATTGCCCCTTCTTTACTTTGGCAATGTGGGTTATCGTTTTTCTTCAGTATTTCTCCCTCTTTACTTTGCCAATGCAGGTTTCTGTCTTGGTTCAACAGGGCTCTCTCTTTGCTTTGGCAATACTCTTTTCTTTGACAATAGTTGTAAGCTTTCTTTTCTCGTCCTCTTTCTAAGTTCTTATAATGCCAATATGACTTTCTTGCATTAGGTCGGTGTGACGTCCCAGTTGTGTTGGTGCGCATGCGCGGGCCTCGTTATGGTCCCGCGCATGCGTAGTTTAATAAAGCGCGCCCGTGCGGCAGTTCCCGCCGGGACCATCGCGTCCCGCGTATTCTTGTGTGTGGTCTGTATCTGCATGTGTGCGTGGGCCCTCACGGCCACATACAACAACTGGCGACGAGGCGGGATCGGTGCCACAGCGCTCGCCCCACAAACGGGGGCGTGTGACACACGTCACCGGCACGAGAGTACAGGACGAAAGCATTCGTTTGCTTCGAGGCAGTAGCGGCCTGCACAGGTGCTCGTGCGCTGCCACGGAAAAAGAAAACAACAATTTTTGGAACTCCTTTTGTTCCCAGCAACCTGGGACAATCCGAAAAAAAAAAAAAAGGAACCGGACACGAGGCCAGTGAGGGGACACAGCGGAAGGTGTGCGGAACAGCGCATCAATCAGGTTAGCGGCCTCTGTTACACCGAGAGGTGCCTGTGCGACCTGTGAAAATGTCAAGCAGTGACCATGAAGCAGAAGTGGCGACAAGAGTGGTGAGGACACAACGGGGTTCGCTGCTGCCCATGCAGGATTTCGACATGTCGGGGCCCCCGTCCAAGTTGGGTCCCAGGTGGCTCCTATGGGTCAAAAAGTTAGAAATGTACTTTACTGCGACGGGGACGTCGAATGACGACGCAAAAAGGGCGACCCTTCTGTATTCAGCTGGCCTGGACGTTATGCGAATCTATGAATCATTTGCCCTACCGGTGGTCACGTATGACACGGTCAAGACCGCGCTGGAGAACCATTTCATCCCACAGTCAAATGTCGACTACGAAAGGTTCCTGTTCTGCAGGGAGAGGCAAAGGGAGGAAGAATCCCTCGATCAGTTCTGCGCCAGACTGAGATTGATGGCCAGCACTTGCCGCTGGGACAACGACGAGCTGATGGTAAGGAACCAGGTGCTCCAGGGCTGCAGTTCGGGCAAATTGCGACGTCAAGTACTGAGGGAGCCAGGATGGTCACTGCAACAGATACTTGACAGTGGGAGGACGTACGAGTTAGCAGAGTCCAGAGGTGCGAGCATGGATGCAGCGGTCAGGTCAAATACGAGGGAGGAGGCCTTTGCCGTGTCCAAGAGAACGAAGCAGAAAGAGAAGTGGGCCCCGAAGGCATCGGAGACCAGGCATCCGTCCGTGCCGGGGTCGATTTGTCCGGACTGCGGATATGACGTACCTCACGTGGAGGAGTGCCCTGCCAAGATGAGGTTGTGCGGGCGGTGCAATGGTCTGGGGCACTATGCTCGAATGTGCCGCGCACCGGCCCCTGTCCCCACACAGAGAGGTCCCGCGAGAGCGAGAGGCGGCGGATTCAGAAGGCAGCGCAACATTGCTGCCCTCGAACAGGAGATACGGAAACTGCAACTCGCGGAGGAAGAGGAAGAAGAGGACGAAGATGAAGAAGAGGTTTTCTTCATCTCTAACATTGCCTCGGGGAACAAAAGGAGGAGGCAGCCCAGGTGCGTGGTGGACATATTGGGTGTGCCGACCCAGATACTGATAGATACAGGCGCTTCGGTGTGTGTGCTGGCAGAGGAAGACTATCAGAAACTTCCAGGCCCGCCGCCACTGGACATGTCCACGGCGAAGATATTTACTTTTGGAGGGGACACCCCACTACCACTCAAGGGTGTGTTCGTGTCACCGGTGTCAAAAGGGGGCAGGAGCATCAAGGCCAAATTCTTTGTTACAGACGTGAGCTCCCACTCACTTCTCAGCTGCGCGGCGTCGGAAGCCCTTAACCTGGTTCATTTTGCATATGGTGTATACCAGATAGACATTGAGACACTGCTGGACAGGTTCTCGAGCATCTTCGAAGGCATTGGTAAACTCAAAGCACCCCCCGTGCGCCTCCACATCGACGAGTCGATCAGACCGACGGCCCTCAAGCACCGCAGGATCCCGTTTCACCTGCGGGAGAAAGTGGAGGAGGAGCTCCGATCACTAGTGGAGATGGACATCATTGAGAGAGTGGAGGGGCCAACGCCCTGCGTGTCCCCGATAGTGGTGGCCCTCAAGCCAAAGCAACCAGGGGCCGTGAGAATCTGCATGGACATGCGCCTCCCAAACGCAGCTATTAAGAGGGAGAGGCACCTTACACCCAATCTGGACGACATCATCGGAGAGCTTCAGGGGGCGAGAGTGTTCTCGAAGTTAGATCTGCGAGCGGGCTACCACCAGCTCGAACTACACCCGGACTCCAGGTTCATAACTACGTTTACGACGCATGACGGCCTCTTCCAGTTCAAACGGTTGAGCTTCGGCATCTCATCAGCCGCCGAAGTTTTCCAGAACACCATTAGAGGAGCGTTGGCTGGCCTCAAAGGGGTGCTGAACATGAGTGACGACATTTTAGTCTTCGCGGACTCGGAACGGGAACACATGAAGAGGTTGGAGGACACGCTCCTGAGGTTGAAGAACTTGGGGCTCACCCTCCATCGGCAAAAATGTGAGTTCTTCAAAGACCGCATTGGTTTCTTCGGGTTCATATTCCACGCAGCTGGTGTGTCGCCCGACCCAGCCAAAGTGAAGGACATTAAGGAAGCCCCCGCCCCCCAGTCACCTACGGAAGTGAGGAGCTTCCTGGGGATGGTCAATTATTGCGGGCGCTTCATCAGGGGGCTGGCGTCGCTCGCGGAGCCACTCAGAGTACTAACAAGGAACGACGCTGAGTGGAAATGGGGGGCCAATGAGCAGGAGGCGTTCCAGACTCTGAAGAATGCCCTGTCGGATGGAGACACCATGGCCTACTTCAACCCCAAAGTAGAGTCCGAGGTGGTGGTGGACGCTAGTCCGGTGGGAGTGGGGGCGGTGCTAATGCAACCTGACGCACGTGGAGACATGCGCCCCATCGCGTATGCGAGAAAGGCCTTTTCGGACACGGAAACGAGATACTCACAGATTGAACGGGAAGCGCTAGCCATCCTGTGGGGCTGTCGCCATTTCCGTTTGTACATACTGGGCAAACCTGTAGTGGTGGTGACGGACCACAAGCCACTCCTGCCCATTCTGACAGGGGGAGCCTCCAAACCCCCCCCCAGGATCGAGAGGTGGATGCTAGCCCTGATGGAGTACGGGGTGAAACTCATATACCGACCAGGCACGAACAACCCGGCCGACTACCTGTCGCGCCATCCCAACAAGGAGAGCGCTGTCACCGACATCGGAGAGAATGAGTGCCACGGGCTGTTGTGTCAGGTGGTGGAAGGGTCCCTTCCGATGGCAATATCAAGGCTAGAGATGGCAACGGAATGTTCCAAGGACGAAGTGTTCACCATGGTCAAGAATGCCGTGAGAAGCGGCGAGTGGAGGGGAGTGCTGCAGGACAACTCCCGCCGGCAAGCGGAGGCGCAGAATGACCTTCGAGCACTCTGGAAGGTCAGGGATGAACTCTCAGTCGCGGACGATGGACTCATACTTCGAGGGCGGCAAATTGTAATCCCGCGGGCACTGCGGTCAAGGATCCTCGAACTTGCCCACATTGGACATCAGGGGATTGTTAAAATGAAGGCTCGGCTGAGAAACAAAGTATGGTTTCCGGACCTGGAGGGGCGAGTGGAGAGTTTTGTAAGGAGGTGCATCGCATGTCAAGCGGCGGCCCCGGGTGACAGAGCTCCGCCGATAAGGTCGATGGAACGCAGTTGCCGTCCGTGGGAAACCATCCACGTGGATTTTGGCTCGACTGGTCGGGGAATGTACTTTCTGGTGGCAGTGGACCAATGGTCCAGGTATCCCGAGGTGGAGGTGGTACACTCGACGGCGACAGAGTGTACAACGAAGGCACTGGACAAAATGTTTGCCACCCATGGATTCCCAGACCTCCTGTGCTCGGACAATGGACCACCTTTCACTGGCAGCCAATTCGCGACCTACCTCTGTGAAAGGGGGATCCGGCATCGCAGGGTGTCCCCGCTCTGGCCGCGGGCCAACGGGGAGGCCGAAAGAATGATGAGGACTCTCAACAAGGTCCTGAGGATCTCCGCCTGCGGCGGTGAAGACCTGGAGAGGAAGCTCGTGGAGTTTCTGAGGGAATACCGCACGACGCCCCACCAGTCCACGAGAGTGGCCCCAGCTGAGGCCCTATTTGGGCGATGCCCAAGCGGAATGTTGCCGGAGGAGGATGGCCGGCTGCCCGGAGTAATAGACGATGATGGTGTCCGGGATGTACGGGCCAGGCGCAATGATAAGGAAAGTGAAAGGAGGGGCCTGCAAGAAAAGGAGGTGCGAGTGGGGGACGCAGTGTTGGTCCGGAACAGGCACCCCGAGGGGAAGTTGTCTTTGCCCTTCGAGCCGCGCCCGTGGAAGGTAACGCACGTCAAAGGCACCATGGTGATGGCAGCCTGCGACCGAGGGACAGTCACGCGCAACCGGTCGTTCTTCAAACGCATTGAAAGACCGGCAGAGAATGGACCAGCAGAGGAAGACGCAGGGCAGGCTGGTCCGCCAGAAGATCTGGAGAGCGGGCAGGCGGGCCCGCCAGGTGGTCCGAAGCAGGGGCAAGACAAGGAAACATCGAGGCGGGAACCCGACGATTCTCCTCGGCCTCCCGCATCACCAAGGTACCCTACCCGCCGTGAAAGGCGGTTGCCCGGGCATTTCAAGGACTATGTCCTGGACTCACGTGACTGAACTGAATGAGGTAAGGTGAGACTCAAGTGGTCATATGGCCGCCCGGAATACCTGGCGTGCAAGGTGATGCGCGTTAAATTGTTTACGTTGTTTTGGTTGAAGTTAAAAAGGGATGTGACGTCCCAGTTGTGTTGGTGCGCATGCGCCGGCCTCGTTATGGTCCCGCGCATGCGTAGTTTAATAAAGCGCGCCCGTGCGGCAGTTCCCGCCGGGACGCGGAGCAAGCAGCATCGCGTCCCGCGTATTCTTGTGTGTGGTCTGTATCTGCATGTGTGCGTGGGCCCTCACGGCCACATACAACAGTCGGTATTCAAAATAATCATTAGCAGCCAGCAGTCGGCTACTGAGTGTTCCAGTATTACCTAATAAAGGTTAATTCACTGGTCGCTTTATACGCGCCCGCGCGATTCACTGCCTCCGCCAGTTCTGCTTCTTCTGATACTTCCTGTATGACTGACTGTTTCAGTCATGTTACTGCGGCGCATGCTGACTGGAAAAGGAGTCTTTCTTGCCCCTTGTGCACTCCGGTGCTCGCCAGCCACCAGTACAAGGAATGAAATAAGGAGAGCCTCTCTCTCCAAGGGGAAAGCCTGTCAAAATACGGCTTCCCACTGCACGACCTCTGCACTTCAGGTTTTCAATCTCGAAGACCCTCTCAGGACCGACATCCGCTTCAGAGAAGGTGGCGATTCCGGCATCTTCGTTTCTCCTGCTTCTGCTGCTGCAACTGCGGCTGGCAACTTCTTCTACTGATCCACTTTTCTGTTCTAATGGCCTGCACCTGAAGGGGTTTTAAATATTCAAAGGTCCCACTTAGTTGTTGGTCTTTGGTACCATTAGACTGCATACTGCAGTTCTGTGCCTCTGAGTCCCTCTTCCTCGACCCAGTACTTAAGGCATTGTGTGACTTTAAGTGCCCAATGTTCTGGTTCCTTTTGGTATCACTAATGTCAAGTCCAGCCTTATTTTATTCACTCTGTTTATTGAGTACATCTTCAGGGAAGGAATTTAGAGGAGGTTACATTTTATTCTTGACTTTATAGCTCAAACCTAGAGGAGAATCATAAGCATTAGATGCTAAAGTATTAATGCCTTGATTCTTATGTATATTATTTCCATGTTGGTTATAACGTTTTTTTCTAATGACAAGGTGGGTAGTTTTGGGAAGGGAAGCCTTACTCTGACAACAAGCCATTAGATATTCTGGCATCATGGAAATCCCTCTGAAGAAAAGAAATACTGTGTCTCTCCTAACAGAGTTTTCTTTTTTAAAACAATTTTTATTAACTTTTACAACAACCAAACAACAGAAAAAACAAACCCAACAGTGCATGTCATATCAAGCCAAGCATCATATACAATATCGTAAAATGTCCTCTGTCTCACCATTACCCTCCCCCCTAACTCGAGCCTACTCCACTTCGCCCTCTGCCATTGTTTCCTCCAGGGGTGCCTGCCCCTCTGTATTCCCGGAGGAATCATGTTCACTTAGGCAGGCCTGGGTGGACCCAGACAGTGTGGCCATTAAGTATCTCCAGGCCATCAGAGTTTCTGCTTCCTCATCCCCCCTCTATTGGCTGCTTCGTTCCATACCACTGTTTCCGCTTCTGCTCATTTCTGGACATCGTGCCACCAAACATCTACGTTTGGTCTATTGTTTGCTTTCCAACCCATGGAAATTCTACGCCAGTATATAGGCCAAGTCCTTGAGTTTACTCACGTGTTTCAGTTTGCGGGGTCTAGAAAACCACCCCTATCATGCGTTGCCCACACAGATTCCACATCTAGTGTGATCCCTTTCTCGGTTAAGCAGTGGGCTACTTCATCCCAGAATTTTCCAATTTCCGGGCATGCCCAGAACATATGTATCATCCATGCGTTCACTTCCCCACATTTGGGACATCTTTGTATTCCTACGTTCTTGAATCGGGCAATCCGCTGGGGGGTCATGTACGCTCTGTGAGTAACATATAGCTGGATCTGTTGCAGCCTCGCATTCCTGGACAGTTTTTTATGGTATCTCTGAACCCTCACCCACAACCCATCATTCACGGGCTCCCCAGCTTTCTCTTCCAAGTCCCGTCTCAGCTGGGTCACCTCCTTTCCCGCCCTGGACATCAGCAGTTCATAGATTCAGGAGACCCCCTCTGAGATACCATAAATTGTTTCTATGGCCGTGTCGGTTTGACCTTTCAGCACTATTTCTGACCATGTCTCTATCACCCGCCGCACCAATCTGGTGTAAGTAATATACTGCTCTGAGTGTAGACCAGTTTCCTCTACAAATACATTAAATTCCATTACCTTCCCATCTTGCCATACATCTCCCAGCCTTGCAATGCCCACTGGTTCCCAATGCTTACGAATTGTCTTCCTCAGTTGCTCGTCCCCTCCGGTCAATGCGATTAGCGGCACTTGCGGAGAACACGGGGTCGGGTTCTCCATGACCTGGCAAGCCTTGCGCCACATCTTCCATCCCAGTTCTAACATCCACGTGTCCCCTTTTAGTTCTGGTTTTGGCAGCCCTATCCAATCTTTCAAAAAAAATGGAACACACCAGACCTCAACAATCTAGACTCTGATGTTGAGTCTTCAGTTAACCACATATTGTAGTTGACTGGTCAAATAATAAACCTCAAAGTTGGGCAATGTTAAGACCCCTTTATCATACATGTTCTGCAGTTTCCACAGGGCTATTCTATTCCTGGTATTGTGCCATATAAACCCACTACATATGCTTTGAAGTTTAACAAAGAATCGCTTGGGTATCATAGTATCATATATGGTATATTCCCAAAAATGTGTAACAATCTCGGCAGTACAACCATCTTCACCAGTGCCACCCTCCCTACCATGGCCAAAGGGAACTTAGCCCAGAATCTCATGCTATTCTCAATGTTTGCCACTGCCTTCTCTGTGTTCTGTTTGTATTCATCCTCTACTGTGTGATAAATATCGATCCCCAGGTATCTAAAGGTTCTAGTCTCCCAATGTATTTGTAATACTGGTAGACTTTCTCGCGGAATCCCCTTATATCACCCCAAAGGAAATATACATGATTTCTTAGGATTGACTGTAATGCCAGAGAGTAACACAAATCGTTCCATTACTTCTAAGATGTATTGCAGGTTTTCCTCAGGATACTTCAAATATAACAGCATATCATCAGCATACATTGATATTAAATGTGGCCCTTCTTACGTGTAGATCCCCACCTCCTCACATTGTTGCCTCAGATATATCGCTAAGGGTTCCAGTGCTAGGATAAAGAGCCTAGGGGACCAAGGTCATCCCTGTCTAGTGCCCCTACTGAGTTGCCACCTCTCTGAAATGAGTGCTCCCGTCTTGACTCTGGCTAGTGGAGCACTGTACAGTAGTTTCACCCACTTCAGGTACCCGGGCCCTATTCCATATTCTTTTAAGACTGAAATCAGCCAAGGCCATTTGACAGAATCAAAGGCCTTCACCGCATCTAATGAAATAATTGCAACTTCGTGCAAGTCCCTTTCTGTTTCCTCTATGACATGGTGGAGCCTTCTGAGAATGTCGGATATGCTTCTGTGTGGGACATATCCGGTCTGGTCAGGATGTATGAGTTTATGAATAACTTGTCTCAGTCTATTTGCAAGCACAGCCGTAAGTATCTTGCTGTCCTAGTTCAGCATGGATAGCGGTCTATATGACCCGCAGTCCATGCTCGGCTTGTTAGGTTTGAGAAGCGGAATAATAATTGCCTCTCTCAGGGATTCCGGCAGTATCCCTATTTCTAACGCTTAGTTCAACATTGCCAGTAACGGGGGGAGCACTTCCATTTTACATGTTTTGTAGAACTCACTGGGGAGTCCGTCCGCTCCCGGGGCTTTGCTAGTAGGTAATAGCTTAATCGCTGCTTCTAGTTCCTCCAACGTGATTGGGGCCTCTAGGTTCTCCCACTCTTCCGTTCCCAATTTAGGCAAGCCAATATCCTCCAGTGCTTCAACCATCTCATTCCCCTCACCCCCCTCAACGTCTCCATGTCTCTCCTAACAGAGTTGTCCAATACCCTTGGGGCCCTTCTCCCAGGTGATCCACCTGGCTAATACGACGCCCAGGGTTATTATCAGGTAGCGACTGCCTTCCCACTTGGGAGGAGACTTTAGGCAGGGATTCTGTGATGACTCTGCAGGATTCATCACACTCCCCCCCCCCATTAACGAATATAACACGGGAGACGAAAGGTGGAGGGTAAAACTACCTGAACGCTCATGGTTCGTTGACCTCATGCTGCTGTGTGAAGAAGTCCAGCACCGCCTAAGCGGCTCCATGCCCCATTGGGAGGAGACCAAAGCGAAGGAGGTATGCAGGGGAGACGGAGGCACTGAGGCGACGGCACGCCCCGTGAAGGGGGAAAATCAGTAGACTTACGAACAATACCTGCTGGCCGTAAAAAGTTGACCTGATTGCTACGAGGTTACAAAGAAAACGAAAAAGGTAAGTGCTATTCTGAGAAAGTAGGAGTAAGATAGCAGTATCCAAGGCCCAGTGATATTGGGGTGCTTCTGACTGCCAATAGGAGGACACGTGTGTGATGCTGGAAATGGTTTGGAGTGACGGGCCCTCCTTGTTCGTGTCCCACTACTTTCATGTATGTTTTCTGCCATAGGAGTCCAGTCTGGACCTCTGCCAGTGCATCTCTTCATCTTTATTGTTTGGTGAACAACATCCATAGACTACCCCTATGGGTAGCCCATGGGTAGACACCTTAGTAACCCTAATGTGGGTTTTTGGGAACCTGTGTGGTGCACACAGAGCAGGGTATGAGCTGATGGCAGCTACATGCTGACTTTCCAGTGGCTCTGGATCTCCCCCTTTTTGGAACACCCGGGCCCTGCCATAGGAATCAACAGATTCCTGAACAAAGGCAGCAATGGGCACTGAAAGCCTCATGACATCCTGCCTTTCTCTTCCTTTTTTCCAAAGTCCTTAGACGCCCTGGCTCTGTCTCCCATCACCCTATTGGATGTCGGGTATATGGGCCGTATATGGCTCTGAGGCTGCCCCTGCTAGACTGGGAGGAGGCTTTCCATCGACTGCTTGTTTTGGGTACACCCTAGGGGTGGGACATGAATGAATGGAAAGGGAAGTACATTCAAATTCTGTGTTGTGGGTGTTTGGTTTTGGTTGTGTGTCACAATGCCAGCCCTGCTTGAAACTGGAGTGAATGCAGTGTGTGCTCTGAAAGGCTGGGAGTAGCCCCCAAATACACTGTTTTAAGTGTCTTGGCTTGGGTGATGACCTGAATGCCTGTGAGCTGCATGATGAATGCCCTAGTGTTTGATTGGCTGACTGACCCTATCTCAGCCTGAGTGAATGCAGTGGCGCTGGAAGTAGGGGTGCTGGAGGTGCTGCAGCACCCCCATAAATCATCCAAGGTGCTGATAGCACAGTGTGGAAAGGTTTCGGAGACCATGTAAAAAAACTGTTGCTTTTAGAAGCAAGTGGCAAATAATATCCAGGCTGTGCTTTGTTAACCCCCACCTCACCAGTGAAGGAGACAGTTCCAGACAACTGTTAGACGTTCCTTATCTGCTGGGACACAAAGGACTAGTAGGCTCAGTGCAGGAGGATTTGGACATTTTGGGGAGTTCTCTGGATCCTCTTGCAAATCACTAGCTTTCCTTTCAATTCTTGTACTGCACTTGTTACAGCGTAATGTTGCTTAATGTTTTGTCTAATACGTATGAGATTATGTTAAAGCATTTTTGTTCATGAGTCTAATGTATGAGATTTTGGTAATATTTAGTCAAAATGGCTGGGGTTCATTTCCCATTTTCGTTTCTTCTCGTCAACCGTAATGAAGGTCAAGTTGTCGGGTTGTTTTGCCTTAGGTTTTGGAATCAGGGTTTTACTAGGACAAAACTATAGGCCCATGCACCAAATAAACATGGCCCATAGTTACGTGTTTATGGGACATTTAGTGACATATGGTGCATTTCAAAGCAGTTTGAGCCAATGACATTGATGCAAATCACTAACTGCACTGTGAAGTTATTAAACCAACCCATATTGGCACACAAAAATGGTGCAGCCTAGCCTGGCATTCAGACCTCTCCAGCACTGCCATATTGCCCTATCAGCCACCAGAACCTGTGTGCCATGAGAAATTGTTTAGGGCACTGTTGCCAAGCACTCAGGGGTTAAGGAGTGCTGCCCCCACCGTTGTGGGGGCGGGGCTATGATACGGCGGGAGGACGAGGGGACAGAGGGTTTTTATGGGTAAGGCGCGCTAAGCGCCAGTTCGAGCTACGTTTTGTAAAATAAAGTAGCAGCCTGCAATCTCCGGTGTGCGCGTCCTCCTTTACACGGCCTCTACGAGGTAACACTGGCGACGAGGTTTCGTTCCCGTGCGCCCACGGAGTCCTCCTTGGCAGTCCGCCGCTCCTCCGTGGCTTTCCGCCACTCTCCGCGCCGCAAGCGCGTTCAAAGGCATCCGTATTGGCAGTCCGCCAATTTCTCGCCCTGAATGCCCCGGGCCTCCTCCTCCTCCTCTCAGTACTCCCTCAACACCTCAAGAGGGTCGTCGGTGGATCCTGGGAGCCTGCCTGACCACCACAGTGTGACGAGCGCCCCAGGCACAGCGCAGCACAGCGCAGGGAAGCATTGGACATCTGCTGCGACCCCCCCCCCCCACATCGCAGGCCGGTGAGTTTGCCCAGGCCCCCTGGAACGCAATAAAGACACGCGGCGAAGTTGGAGTGTGACACCCCACTCCATAACATTCCACCTTTCAGACGGGCCAAGCTCCACCAGCCTACCCAAATCAGGCGCAAGGTACATATTTTTCCGGCATCATGAGCACGCCGGCCTCCGCTTCAGGGTCCAACCCAGGGTCGCCTACGCCAGCTCACGTGGTGCAGCCAGCTCACGTGGTGCAGCCGATTCAACTGCGGCTACCACCGCCTTTCACCATGACCCCACAAGCCACGAAAGGACCCAGATGGACTGATTGGATGGAAGATTTCCAGCACTACGTCAGGGGATCTGGTGATGGAAATTCCCCCAATATCAGGGACATCTTCCTTAATCTGGTGGGGGGCGAGATAAAGACCGTGGTCAAGACTATTCCTGCAGCTGAACAGAACAATTTCAAGGACTTAATAAGTGCCCTAGACAAACATCATCATAGAAGTCAATCGTGACTATGAACGCTACCTTTTCAACAAGTGCACTCAAATGCCACAGGAGACAGTTGATGAATTCATAACCCGCCTGAGAGTAAAAGGTGCAAATTGCCAATTCGACGCATTTTCTCTGGAAGAAGCCATAAGATTGAGGGTCATTGAAGGCTGCTTATCCCCTGCCCTCAAGAAACAGCTCCTGAAAAAACCCCTCTCCATCCAGGAAGTGAGCGAGCTCGCTCGCATACATGAAAGGGTCGATGCCCAAGCTACATCCATGGCCAGTCCAAGCAACCCCAAACACGACGCAGCGGAACTGGTCACAACCATACAACCATCTCGTCCAGGTGACAGGGGGCCACAGTTATACAGAACTCAAAACATCCTACTGGCGCCACCACCCCCCTACCGACAGTAGGATGTTTCACACAACGCCTTCTCCTGAATGGCCGGAAAGTAGACACAACAATACACATCATCCGGTCACTTGCCAGAAGCCGATGCCTGCTCAGTTATCACACGGCGTCCCGCTTGGGGTTAATCGAAATACACGTGAGGGCGGGAGACTCCATCACAGCAACCTCCGAGAGCACAAACGCGAGAGACACAGTTGGCGCCATTGCATGCTACCAGCTGCAGAACCTGGTCACACAGGCTGACATCACAAGAGACTTCCCCAACCTCTGCACGGGGCTGGGCAAACTCAAGGCCCCTCCCATCCGACTCCACATTGACGCATCGGTGAGGCCGGTACCGCAACATCCCCGGAGAGTAGGTTTCCACCTGCAAGCGGCAGTATCAGACGCACTCCAACAACTGTTGTCTGATGGCATCATTGAACCAGCCACAGGTCCGACACCATGGGTGTCCCCACTCGTGGTTGTACCCAAAGAGGGAGGGAAGATCCGTTTGTGTGTGGACATGAGGGTGGCAAACACTGCCATTCAGCGCGAGAGGCATCCGGGCCCTTGCATCGAGGACATGATCGTGCAACTGAACAACGCCCAGATGTTCTCCAAACTCGACCTCAACCAAGGATACCATCAGCTGGAGCTGCATCCGGAATCCAGACCCATCACGACGTTCGCGACCCATGACGGTCTCTACAGATATCGGCGCCTGAACTTCGGCATCTCATCAGCCGCAGAAATCTTCCAAGAGGCCATCCGGCAGGTGATCAGACCCATCAAGGGCACACTGAATTACAGTGACGACATCCTCGTTTTTGGATCATCGAAAGAGTCTCACGACAAGGCTCTGCTCGCTGCATGTGCAGCACTCCAAGAAGCAGGCCTCACCCTCAATATTGCAAAATGCCGTTTCAGCAAGACCAAGCTGAAATTTTTTGGACACATCTTTTCCAGCGAAGGCATGATGCCGGATCCTGATAAGGTTGACACTATCACCAACCTAGAAGAACCGCGACAGGTTGCTGACGTCCGCTCGTTTCTCGGCATGGCTGGCTACTGTGCGAGGTATATACCGCACTACGCGTCCCTCACCGACCCTCTACGGAAACTCCTCCAGAAAGAAACGGTGTTTGAATGGACCCCTGCGTGTCTCCAGGCTTTCTCCGACATCAAGCGGGCCCTGATGGAAGCACACCGCCTGGCATATTTCAATCCCGCATGGCACACTGAAATAGTGGTGGACGCGAGCCCGGTGGGCCTTGGTGCCATCCTAGCCCAAACCAGCGGGGCGGATGTCCACCCGAGACACGTTGTCGCGTACGCGAGCAGGGCCCTGTCCACCCCGGAACTGGCCTACTCCCAGGCGGAAAAAGAGAGCTTAGCCGCCGTCTGGGCGTGCGAACATTTCCATGACTTCATCATTGGGAAAAAGTTTACTTTAATAACGGACCACCAAGCCCTGCTATCGCTTTTTGGCAACCCGTACACCAAGATGCCTCCTAGAATCGAGCGGTGGGGAATCCGCTTACAAGAATACGACTATGACATCGTGCATCGTCCTGGGGGCGACCTTAACCCCGCTGACTACCTGTCACGTAACCCAGTTGGGGCCCCACTGACCCGCGAGGGAGACATCGCCTATGTACAATACATAGCGTCAAACTCGCTACCACCGGCGCTGTCCCTGGAGAGAGTAGCTGCCGCATCAGCTGCTGACCCCACCATGGCACTCGCCATCAGCCTCACATTGTCCAGCAAATGGAGGGATCACCACAGAGCAACGCTGGCACACCCGGGAGCGTGCAAACAAGAAATTGAAAGGTTGGCCAGGGTACACAGCGAACTGGCCGTCAAGGACAACGACATCCTCCTCAGAGGGTGCAAAATCGTCATCCCCGCCACGCTCAGGAATGAAGTAGTAAGCACGGCCCATGAGGGACATAGAGGAGCGGAGAACACCAAAAGGCAGCTGAGGCGCCATGTCTGGTTCCCGTTCCTGGATGCGGCAGTAGAAGAATGGGTGAAGAACTGCCATGCCTGTCAGTGCACAGCTCCTGCGGAATATCCACCCCCGCTCCAACACACACAGATACCCGAACGGCCATGGGAACGTGTAGCCATGGACTTCTACGGACCCACGGAAGAGGGTGACTACCTCCTGCTCCTAATAGATGAACACTCACGTTTCCCAATCGTCAAAACGGTCACCACCACCGCATTCCCCCAAGTAGCAGCGGCAATAGAAGAAGTGTTCAGCGAGTGGGGGATCCCCAAAATAGTCAAATCCGACAATGGGCCCCCGTTCAGTGGACATGAATTTGGAACACTAGCAGAACACCTAGGGTTTGTACATACGAAGATAACTCCTCGCCACCCTCAAGCGAATGGGATGGCTGAACGATTCATGGCGTCGATCAAAAAAACGAGACAAACTCCCAGAGTAGAAGCGGTCGACCCACACCAGGCGCTGTGCCGACTCCTACGGGACTACAGAAACACTCCTCACGAAGCCACCAACAAGACACCTGCCGAGCTCATGTTTCGCTACAAAGTACGAACCCGCATACCGCACAACCCATCTGATGAGGAGCCGCTTGACATGGATGTGCTCCGAAGGGATGCAGAAGCCAAGGAGAGAGCGAGACGAGAGACAGACGCCCGCCGCCATGCAGTGATACAAGACTTCCACATTGGAGACGAAGTACTCGTCCAGCAACCAACGCCCAGAAAGACAGATCCGCGGTTCGCTCCAAGCCCCATGAGAGTAACCGCAGTGAAAGGCACGATGGTGACAGCCGAGGATCAAAGTAGAGCTGTCACCAGGAACTGTCAACAATTCAGACACTACTCCAGACGAGAAGGAACAGAGCCGTTCCAGCGATCGGCCTCTCCAGAGCCGCGAGAGACGCGGGATGATTTGTGGGTCCCTCCAGGAGGAGACCCAGGAGGGACAAGCAGAGAAACGAGGACCACGGAACTGTAAGAGGCAGGTGATCAAGAGGAGAGGCCACGGAGAATTGTAAGAAAACCTGTGAGACTTGTTGAAGAATGTTGATCTCGATGTTTGAATATATTGTTCGGGGGTGATGTTGCCAAGCACTCAGGGGTTAAGGAGTGCTGCCCCCACCGTTGTGGGGGCGGGGCTATGATACGGCGGGAGGACGAGGGGACAGAGGGTTTTTATGGGTAAGGCGCGCTAAGTGCCAGTTCGAGCTACGTTTTGTAAAATAAAGTAGCAGCCTGCAATCTCCGGTGTGCGCGTCCTCCTTTACACGGCCTCTACGAGGTAACAGGCACTAGGTTGAATAATGCCTTTTGTTTGGGAATGTTGTCCTACTGTACTTTTGCCTTGTTGCAAAACAGCATTTAATAACTTGAGGTTTAGGATGTATGGAGGTTTGACGATGGCCTGCTAGCAAGTAGTTCTCTGTTTCATAATAGTAAAAGGGTATGTAACAGTGCTAGCATTTGTTGGTTCTCTGTGCAGGGAGAGCAAGGATTGTCTGGGCATGCAGTACATTGATCACATCTACCAGCACTTTTAGAGCAGGTATGCTATGAATGGCAGAGTACCCATATTATCTAAGAGAATGTTAATAGTATGGACCTGCTACTTCTTAGCAGAATGTCTAAATGAGTCAGTAACCGTATGTTTAAGAAATAAATCCTATGCTTAATGGCACAGTGCCAGCATTTCTCACTAGGAATTACGTGCCTTTTCACTATTGGAAAAAATGCCCATACTTTGCAGAAGTGTTGGTATTCTTGTATTGGCACAGTAATGACAATTGTTGGCAGTTTTAATACAGCGGCAGAAGGACTGAATGAGGCAAAATGTTAGAACACCTCCCTCCCTCTTCATGAGCAAGTACTATGAAGACTTGGGGGCAGTGTGAGTTGTATTGCTGTCTGTGACATCTGGGCAAAGGGGTCTCAGTCAGATACTTTCATGCTGTCTCTTTCTCACATAACTGACAAGTTACTGACACTTCCCCAGACCTACCAACTTTGGAAAGGCAGCAGCCTGTTTTAAATATCCTGATGTGCAAATAGGGCTGATCTTTCATTTACCAGTTTTGCTGGGGAAGACCCATGCACACTTTATGTATTTAATGTATTTTCTTTAAACATTTGTACAGTGTCTGACGTCGGTGATTACGTCCCAGGGCCCTGCCTCCTTATCCTTAAAGGGGAAGAGGCCGGCAACACCACCCCCGGACAAAATGTCCATTCGTCCAGGTTAACATTCTTCAACCCAACAGGTTGGCTTCCTTATCACCCTCTGAGGTCTGACGCTCCTGTCGTCAGATGCTTCTGGCTCCTGAAGCTCCGTGGCCACGATTCTTCGAGGACCCGCCTCCTTGGGAGGAACCCACAGGTCATCCCGCAGCTCTCTTGACTCCGGGTCCAGCTCCAGGGGAAGATGCTTGTGGCTCTCTCTTTTCACGAGGTGCTTGAATAACGAGCTATTTGTGGTGACCTCCCGGTCCTCAATCTGGGCAATTATCATTGTGCCCTTGACGGCTACAACATTCATGGGTTTTGGGGCAAAACGTGAATCTGTCTTTTTGATCATTGGCTGTTGGACCAGAACTTCATCTCCAATCTGGAAGTCCTTGGGCAAAGCTTTCTGCCTTAGGTCCAACTCACGCTTAGTCTTCTCTTTCCATTCGGTGTCTCTTTTGATGGCTTCAGAGTCTTCCTCCCCCTGAGCGCTTGAATCGCTCACGATGCGGGTGTGTACATCGTACCTTACCATCAGCTCAGCTGGGGCTTTGTTGGTGGCCTCAGGTGGTGTATTTCGGTAGTCTTGCAGGAGTCTGCATAGGGCTTGGTGTGGTCTGGTGCCTTCTATGCAGGTTCTCTGCAGCGTCTTCTTTATGGAGGCCATGAACCGTTCTGCCATTCCGTTGGCCTGTGGCCACCGTAGAGTTATCTTTAGATGCTTGAACCCCAGGTGCTTGGCAAACGCTGCAAACTTTTGGCCGTTGAACGGCAGCCCATTGTCTGACTTTATGATTCTCAGGATGCCCCACTCGCTGAGGACTTCGTCCATCGTTGCGCTATGTGGGCATATGTGGTGGTGGCAACTGTCTTGACGATGGCGAAACGGGAGTACTCATCGATCAGCAGCAAGAGGTACTCCTCTGACTCCAGTGGTCCATAAATGTCAATGGCGATTCTCTCACAGGGTCGTTCCGGAATGTGCGTTATTTGTTGTAGTGGCACTGGGGGCTCTGCCCAGGAAGTACACAAGCAGGCCAGACAGTACTTTATCCAGCTGTCGACCAGTGAGTACAGGAAAGGGAACCATACATGACACCTGAGTCGTCTCTTGGTGTTCTCAGCCCTGCTGTGCCCTTCATGTGCCGTTCTGACCACTACAGCCCTGAGAGCTGCAGGAATGACTTAACGGCGAGCTCTGTTTGGATCTTTGGCAGCCCTTTGATTTCCTCTCTGCATACCCCGTGATATTGATAGTGGCGCCAGAGTCCACTAGGAAGTGGAAGATGCTGTTGCCCAACTTGACTGGGATCCTGGGGGTTTCCCTCACCTCATTGTCATCCTGGATGAGGTTGACGTATTCTTCCTGTGGGGGTTGGTCATAGTAGCCAGTGCACTGATAAGTCATTGCCAAGTTCGGTTTGTCGCACACCTGGTAGTCGTATGGAGGCTCATCGTACTCATCAACCACCTGGGAGGGCTAGTCATAGAACCCATAATCTTGGGGGTAGTCCGGTGTGTGGTACTCCTCAACGGCCCTGACATATCGTTGTTGGTTGAGCTGGTAGAACCTATTCTGGAAGTACTGAGGCTGTGGCGGTTGGAAAGGTGTCCTGAAAAGTGTCTGAGGTCCTGGGGTAGGGAATGGTCTACCTTCCCTGCAGACGGATTGGAAATGGCCCTCCCTCCCACAGTTGGCACACCTCTGCGAGAGGGCTGCGCAGGACCCACAGTGGGGAAAAGCCATTCAACATCTGTAGCACTGCCTTTGTTGCCTGGGACCGGCTGGTTGGTCGCCCTGTAGGGAGCGCTTCCTCTGTCATTCGGTCGTTGGGTCGAAAGCTGGACTGTGGCAATGAGTTCAGCGCCATCATGTTTTGTGCCTGTGGCGCCGGACAGCGTGGCGGCTTGGGTGTCAACCCTCTCAAAGATTCTCGCAAGTTCACTGACCTCTTCAATTGAGAGGGGCTTTTTCAGCAGTTGTTTCTTGAGAGTGGGCGATAGGCATCCTTCATTTATGCGCAGTCTGATGGTCTCATCAAAGGAGAATGCATGGAACTGGTAATGGGACCCTTTGACCTTCAGTCGGGTGATTAACTCATCAACAGTCTCTTCAGGTTTCTGCGTGCATTGATTGAAAATGTATCTCTCATAGTCTCTGTTCAGTTCAATGATGAGTAACCTGTTCAGGGCAGTGATTAGGGAGGCAAAGTCTGGTCAGCAGCAGGGATGGATTTTACAATGGTCTTTACCTCACTGCCCACTAGAATGATAAACATGTCACGCAGGTGGGGTGAGTCTCCTTCCCCCGATCCCCTCACAAAGTGGTGAAAGTCCTCCATCCAGTCGGTCCAACTGAGCCCTTTGTTGGCTTGTGGGGTCATTGAAAAGGGAAGCAGCATGCGTAGCATGACTGCCTTGGTGCTGCAGGCAGGGGGTGGCGTAATAGGGATACTCATGGTAGCTGGTGGGTTTCATAATCTGCCCTGCTGTGGATCCTTGTGTCACTTTGTGCAGAGGTCCTTCTTCTAACGGATTGAATATGGGCCTGACCAATGTTTTCGTGGAGTGGTACCCCCTGGCTCTGCTGCTGAGAGTGCACAGTGCCTTGGTTTCTGGCGTGTGGCGCTTGAGTGGTAGGCACAATGGCACCCCCTGGCCCTGCTGCTGAAAATGTGCAGGGCCTAGTAATTCTGCCGTGTGGCGATTGTGTGGCAGGCACGTGGGGGTGTGAGAGGAGGTACGATGGTTATGCAGCAGCTTTTATAAGGGAGGAGATAGGATCACCAACCCCCACAGCGTTGAAAGTAGGCTCCAGTTCCACAGGAGCGTAGCTGGCGGCTGGTGAGTAAGGTAGCTCCGCCCCTTTCTTTCTGTGTGACCCTCGTGCGCTTGGAGCAAATCCAGCTCGGGACCGAGTGAAAGCAGCAGTCAAGATACACAAAAACATAAACATGCAGGACCTCTGGGCACTCAGATTGAGTGTCTTCCCCTCCCCCCGGGGTGTGGAAGCAAAGGACAGCAGGATCACTGTTACACCTTCGCAGTTGGTTGGTGGGATCGCCAGGAACGTTGCAGCCAAGTACGCGGTGTGCATTGTCAGTGGCAGGAGGACCCGGCCTGGTAGTGTCACCGGCCTTGGCCGTCGGATGAGCGCGGTGGGATCACCCGCTATGGAGGAGTGCTCTCTTGTGATCTGGAGACGTCCTCATCGCCAAATGTTGCCCGGATGGGCCTTCTTATAAAGGACGCAGGAGACAGCGTTTGGAAACATGTCTAACTTTATTCTTTAACAAACTGGAACTGGCGTTCCTCTCACACTCCTTCCCTCACACTCTGACGTCCGTGATTACGTCCCAGGGCCCTGCTTCCTTATCCTTAAGGGATGGCTTTGTAAACTCTGCAAAGTCCTTTGAAAGAAATTCTCTGGGCTATTAGGAGCCAGTGGAGCAAGAAGATAGCTTGGGTGATGTGTGAGCTGTTTGGTAGGTGTAGAATGTGTCTTGTTGCTGCATTCTGTTTGATGTTCAGAGGGGCAAAATTGTTGTTGGGGACTCCAGGGAGGTTATTCTTTCCATAGTCCAACTTGTACAGAACTAGGGTGATGTTCAGAGGGGCAAAAGTGTTGTTGGGGACTCCAGGGAGGTTATTTTTTCCGTAGTCCAACTTGTACAGAACCAAGGCATGGACTGTGATATAGAAATCGTTGGAGGAAGGATGCGTCATATCTTGTGTGAGACATATAGCTGTACTTTGCATGCTTTGCTGATGGCAGCCAATTGGTGTGTGAAGGATATGTGGTGTTCGAAAGCACAGGCACTTGACTGGTGCGGAGAGGGTTCTGTGAGGTTTGTCTTTGGTGAGTACTTTGATCCAAGGGATTAGGTTGGGTTTGTGCCTGGCTGTCAGATGAGGAGGTATTCCCTTTTGGATGGTTTGAGGTTTAGGAAGTGGATGGCTATGCAGCTGGTGAAGGTGGAGAGTTGGGGCTGAAGTAGAGAAATTTGGAACTATGCTTGCCTATCACTGGCATATTATTGAAAGTGCATGTTGTGGTTGCTAAATCTATCTGAGGGATTCATCATATAGGTTGAACAGGACAGGAGATAGGATGCGTCCTTGTAGTACTCCATATTTTACAGGGGTAGGATTCTATCACTATGTGGGCATGGAGACAAAGTGTATTATGCCAGTGAGGAAGGAGTCATGCAAGTTGAGAACAGTGCCTGGGAGTTTCATCCTGTGGGATAGGATGTTTGGGAGTCTGGTGAGCAGAATGGTGTTGGCACCGGCTTCTAATACAATTTTAGTTCCCTTTTTTATCTCTTCAACCTCTTCAACCTCTTCAACCTCCTCACCTGTGGAGTCGAAATCCTCCTCAACTGGGCTGAGCGCTCGGTGTGCCGTGTAGTCCTTTTCCTTTTTTCGAAGCTGAGCCACAGTGAGAGCGTGTAAATACGCCCTGACCGTGTCCCCCTCCCAGGAGGGACAAAAAGGGGGAAAAAAGCCAGAATAGGCAAAAAAACCCTTGAACCGGCAGGTATCCTGATGGTAGCTGGGCTCGTGTAAAGCAGACGAGAGACGGGAGAAGGCAGCAACAGGAAGCACCGGGATAAGTAAACTCCACCAACACCGGAAAAGAAAGTAAACAAGAGGAACTGAAGGCGGGGACCGGAGCAGGACCGGAAAGAGAAAGGAAAGTGCAAAAGGTAAGGCTCAAGGAGCAAGAGGTAAACAGCGTTTTTTTACAAGACCGCGGCAGCGAAGAAAAGCAGCTGACCGTGGAGGGTTGCAACGCGCTGGACCAAGGGAGAGGAGTGGTTAAATAACGCTACGGTCAACCAAGCGGAAAAAAACTAGACCGCTTAGTGAACGCAGCATCAAGCGTGACGGGAATCAGGAAGTCCGTAAGCGGCAGCAGGGCCAAACACGCCAGCTGAGAATGCGGCGCATGACAGTATGCCACCCGCCAAGGCCCAGACCTCCCGGTTTACCGGGATGTAATTGGTGAAACTTCCGGAGAAGGACAGGAGCGTGGATGTGTGCTTTGGGTTCCCAGGAGTCCTCCGCATGGGAAAAACCCTTCCAATGCACCACATATTCCAGGCGCCCTTTGCGGTACCTGGAGTCCAGCAAGCTGGATACTTCATACTCGGGTGTATCAGGTGAGTGAGAGAGAGTAGGGAAAGGACGAGCCCTTAGTGACTGTTCGGCACTCTTCAAAAGTGATGCATGAAACACTGGGTGAATCCGCCTAAGAGAATGTGGCAGCTTTAGGCGGAAGGCCACTGGATTGATCTTGGCAGTAATGGGATAGGGACCAATAAACCTGGGGGACAGCTTAGACGGCCGAGACCATCTAGGAAGGTATTTAGTGGATAACCACACCTTGGAGCCCACCTCCCAATCAGGTACTACCTGCCGGTGCCGGTCGGCTTGCTTCTTGTAGGTCTGGAGGCTATCTCTGAGGTTCAACTTAGCTTTGTCCTGGATTTCCCTTATTCGGACTAGTACCTCCTCTACCGCCGGAAGTGCGGGTTTGCAGGGAAAATGGGGAATGATGGCTCGGGGATGAAATCCATAAGAGGAATAGAAGGGAGACATTCTGCTTGCGGAATGACTGGCATTATTATATGCGAACTCCGCCGTCGGCAGCATATCCACCCAGTTGTCTTGTTCCAAGTTGGAGTAGCTGTGCAAATATTGTTCCAAGGTGGCGTTTAAACGCTCCGTTTACCCGTTAGTGTGGGGATGATATCCCGATGACAATGCACGCTGAATATTAAGAGCGGCGCATAGGGACTTCCAGAATTTGGAGACGTATTGGCTCCCTCGGTCTGATACAATCTTGTCTGGGAGACCATGGAGTCGAAACACATCTTTAATGAAAACCAATGCCATACCATCGGCAGTTGGTATACCAGGGAGTGGAGAGAAATGAGCCATCTTGGTGAGGGAATCGATGGTCACCATTATACATGAACATCCTTGAGACAAAGGTAAGTCCACAATGAAATCAGTGGATATATGACTCCACGGACGTTCTGGGATGGAATCTTGTTGCAGCAGACCTATGGGTCTCTTTGTGTTGTTTTTACTCTGACAGCAGACTCTGCAGGACCTGACGTAACGTTTAACGTCTTCAGACAAACTTGGCCAATAAAAGGCTCTTCTGATCAGGTCCAAGGTACTCGCCTGCCCCCTATGGCCTGCAGTATTGTGATCGTGGCACCAGGACAATATGTCTTTCTGAAGAGGTTTGGATGGTACCCAGATCCTCTGATTCTTCAAGAACAAACCATCCTTTTGAATCATGCCTCGGGGTTCTGGATGTGAGGAGACGGCTTCTTTTATCCGTTGAAACAAGGAGGAGATAGTGGCAACAATGCGGTTCCTGGGAAACAACTTCTCCGGGCAGGATGAGGCAACATGGGAGGAAAAAGACTTCCTGGACAGGGCATCTGCCAAAGTGTTTTGGCTTCCAGGAATATAAGTGATGCTAAAGTCATATTGTGAGAAAAAATGCGCCCATCGGGCTTGTCTGGAATTGATGCATTCCATAGACTGTAGAACTTGTAAATTCTTATGGTCGGTCCGGATTACGAAAGGGTGACTGCACCCCTGTAGGAGGTGTCTCCAGACTTCACAGGCTTTTTTCATGGCCAGAAGTTCACGTTCAATTACGGAATAATTCCGTTGACTAGTAGTAAGAGTTTTTGACAGATAAGCTATTGGGTGTTCCGCGTTGTCATGCTCTTGTAGTAGAACAGCTCCTATAGCTGCGGCAGAGGCATCTGTCTCAACGATAAAAGGCTTGTTTTGGTCCGGCTGGCATAGGATGGGAGCGCTGCAGAAGCTCTTCTTCAAGAGCTGAAAGCTCTCTTCAGCCTGAGGGCTCCAGATGAAAGGCACAGATGTCTTCTTTAATAAGTTGGTAATCGGTAGAACGGTGTTGGAAAAACCTGGCACGAAACGCCTATAAAAATTAGCCAGGCCCAGGAATCTCTGAACCTCTTTGACTGAGGAAGGAGCCTGCCAATGGAGAATAGCCTCGACCTTTTTTTGATCCATTTGTACTCCTTGTGGTGAGAGGATAAACCCCAAGTAAGGTACCGAAGATGCCCCAAATACACACTTTTCACGTTTGGCCAATAAATGATGTTTTTTAAGGCGCTCCAAGACCTCTGTGAGATGCAGCAGATGCTCCGCCATAGTCTGTGAAAAAACAAGTATGTCGTCAAGGTAAACTACCACTGAAATAAACAATAAATCTGAAAATATCCGGTCTATGAACCTTTGAAAAATAGCTGGATCATTGACTAGTCCGAAGGGCATCACGTAGTATTCGTACAGGCCAAATGCCGTCCTGAAGGCCGTCTTGCATTCATCTCCGGGACTTACTCTGAGTAAGTGATATGCATTGCGCAGATCCAGTTTGGAGAAAACTGTCGCTCCCTGTACCGATTCCAAGATGTCAGGAATGAGGGGCATGGGGTACCTGTCCTTGCGAGTTACCTTATTGAGTCCCCTGTAGTCGATGCATGGCCTGAGGTCTTTAGAATCCCTCTTTGGGATAAAGAACAAGGGAGCACCCGCCGGGGACTTAGAGGGTCTGATGAGACCGTTGCATAAGTTGTCATCCAAATACTTTCGTAAAGCGTCCTTTTCAGTCTTGAATAAAGCAAACATTCTGCCGAATGGCACCAGGGCATTGGGTATCAGCTCGATGGAGCAGTCCTCCGGTCTATGGGGTGGTAATGCCATGGGGGCAGATTCTGCAAACACCATAGGGTATTCTTCCAATACCTTGTCAATGGAATGCACCCCTATGCTCGTGGGGAGAACAATGGGAGATATCTTTACCTCCTGGTAGTGTGCTTCTTGGAAACAGTGTGTTTGGCAATAGCTGGAATTAAAATGCAAACAATTAGACTTCCAGTCGACATGGGGATTATGTTGTCGCAGCCAGGTGATCCCCAAGATTAGGGGAAAATGGGCTGCTCGAATGATGTCAAAAGTAATGACTTCTGAATGCTTAAAAATAGTGAGAGGAAGGGGTTCGGTCGTCTGAACGATGAGTCCTGAGCTCAAAGGTGTATCGTCAACTCCTTCTACTTTCTGGCCGTGTCTGCGATCTATCCGTGAAGCACCAACTTTGTCTACCCAAAGGGTGTCAGCGAAGTTCCCTGTGGCACCGCAATCCAAGAGAGCCAGCGTCTCTACCAGGCTGCCATGGATAGTAACCTTAACCGTTATAACCATAAGGCGGGAATCCTCAGAAGGGTTCGAGGAATCAATTGACATAGTCACGTAGGGACTGGAAGACTGCCCTCGATAACCCGTCCCAACTAGGCTCAAGGGTTTGCGTTTTCCGCCGGTTTCTTGGTTAGTTCAGTACAATTATGCACCGTGTGGCGATCAGAGGCACAATAGGCGCATAGGCCCTGTTCCCTTCTCCTCTTTCTTTCTTCAGGCGTTAGAGAACGGCGAGTAGTACCGATTTGCATGGGCTCGCCGTGAGTTTTGAACGCTGTTGAAGGTGGTGAGGAGGTCCTTGAAAAGGAGGTACGTGTCTTTCTTCTTTCTAGGCGTCTTTCTTGCATCCTGATCTCCATCTGAAGGGCGGCCGTCATCAGATCCTGCAGGGAAGTAGGACGAGGGAAGTGAGCCATTTCGTCTTTTAATTCTTCCCTCAGGCCTCGGCTGAACAGAATAAATTGGGATTGCTCAGACCAACCCGTCTCCAGGGCCAATCTCTTAAATGAGGAGATGTAAGACAGCACATCAACTTGTCCTTGACGAATGTCCATCAAGTCTTCTCCAGCTGCCATTGAAATTTTGGGTCTTTCAAAGGTTCGTTTGACAAAGTCAACAAAGGCATCGAAATTCAGAAGGACAGGGTCATTTCCAGTGACTAGGGGGGTGGCCCAAGCAAGAGCGTTCCCTGTCATATTGGACACCAAGAATCCAACCTTGGCATGATCAGAGGCATAGGTGCGGGTTCTGAAGGAAAAATACACCCTGCAGGCGTCAAGGAATTATTTTAGAGTTTTGGGGGAACCATCGTACTTCCCCGAAGACAATGACATAGGAGGCAGGTCTGTGTTGGGGGGCTCCCTCACTGCCACCATTTGCTTTAACAGGTTGTTTTCGGTTTTCATATTTTGCATTTCGAGAGAGAGGCTTTGTACTGCAGCAATTAGTTCCTGCACTTGCTCAGGAGTTGCCATGGTTTTTTGTTTGTTGGCGTTGCAAACTGTCAGCACCGGCTTCTAATACAATTTTAGTTCCCTTTCTTATCTCTTTTACCTCCTCACCTGTGGAGTCGAAATCCTCCTCAACTGGGCTGAGCGCTCGGTGTGCCGTGTAGTCCTTTTCCTTTTTTCGAGGCTGAGCGTGTCTCCCACAAGAGGAAGCCACAGTGAGAGCGTGTAAATACGAAAAAAGCCAGAATAGGCAAAAAAAACCATGAACCGGCAGGTATCCTGATGGTAGCTGGGCTCGTGTAAAGCAGACGAGAGACGGGAGAAGGCAGCAACAGGAAGCACTGGGATAAGTAAACTCCAGCAACACAGGAAAAGAAAGTAAACAAGAGGAACTGAAGGCGGGGACCGGAGCAGGACCTGGAAGAGAAAGGAAAGTGCAAAAGGTAAGGCTCGATGAGCAAGAGGCAAACAGCGTGTAGCAAGACCGCGGCAGCGAAGAAAAGCAGCTGACCGTGGAGGGTTGCAACGCGCTGGACCAAGGGAGAGGAGGGGTTAAATAACGCTACGGTCAACCAAGAGGAAAAAAACTAGACCGCTTAGTGAACGCACCGTCAAGCGTGACGGGAATCAGGAAGTCCGTAAGCGGCAGCGGGGCGAAAGACGCCAGCTGAGAATGCGGCGCATGACAGAAAGCCACAGAGAGATTGATGAGGACTAGAAGGGCTGTGTCCCTTGTCAGTGATGTTGTGGAGGTCATGAAGGATGTGAAGTGTTGCAGTCTCTATTCTGCGACTGGGACGGAAATCTGATTCTGAGGGGTTGAGGTTGTTTGTGGTGATGTGCTGTTGGGAGTTTGCTTGTGGCAAAGCGTTCCATGATTTTGTCAAGGTTTGGTAGGATTGTGATGGGACAGTCGTTTTTCAGGGAGCATCGGTTTGGGCTTTTGTATTTTATTTTTAATTTATATAGCTATATAGGTACTTGAAGGGGGGATATCTGTCCTGTTTTGAGTGCAATGGGGATGGTGCCATGTAAGATACAGCAGTTGATTCTTTTGAGGCAACCTGCTGATGCAGTTGAGGCCCATGGTCTATTTTGCCTGGCTCTTTCTAGGTGTCTTGTTTGATAATGAGGAGGGAATTGTTCAACCATGTCTTGCAGTGGTGGTTGACAGGCTTCTGTGATTCGAGCGGGGCAATTTGGTTCAATGCCTGGGTGATTCTGGCATTTGAATTATAGAGGAGTAAAGTGAGGTGAGTGTGAGGGGAAAAGGATGTTAAGAGTGGGGCTAGGGCTGTGTTTGTGTTGTGTTTGATTTGTCTGGCTGGGGGCCAGAGGGATGTGGGGCAGGTGGGAGGATGTTGTGTGGCAGTGCGACTGTGAAGAGGATGTGAAAGTGGTCTGACCATGATTCTCAGATTTGATTTTGCACAGAAAACGGTCAAGTGTGTTGTCAACTATGTTTGTGGGTAGGTGATGTGGTGGTGTGGTCATAGTGGCAGAGTGTAGTGAAGACACTTTTCAGTATGGGGTTGTTGTGTGGGTGGGAACTATCTGGGTTGAAATCACCCAGCTAGATGATAGTTGAGGGGAATCAACGATTGTTAATAGGGAAGTCAGACCATTCAGCGTGGAAGTTGGGATTGTGGTGGTAAATGAGGTGAATGAATGTGGGTGTGGGCATGATGGTGGGAAACAACTGAGAGATATGGCTTCAAAGGATGTGCAAGGTGGGTGGGTGTGGTTAAGGAGTATGAATACATGTTTGTAAATGAAGGCAATGACAACACATGTTGGAAGCACCCCTTGTCCTGCAGTGGTGGCTGGGTACACTAACAGCATACACATATAAATCCACCACTGAGCTAACTGATTCTGACCAATAAATGAATAATTTAGCTAAGTGCACGGCTCTATAAATATCCTGCTGGGTAAAGTTCTAAAGTGACAATGAACACCGTATAAGGGGAAAAAATACAGTATGACATAATTCAAGAAATCCATTACTTCAATAGGAATTTATTTGTCATCAATGTTAATTTAAAAAAAAGAGGAAAATCAGCATACAAAGTGAGCTTTTACATTAAAGAACAAATCAGTAAGGTGGACGGAAATTCAGGGACAGAACCAATGAAGATAGAGAAGGAAGGACCCAGCAGGGGGGGGTGAACATATTTGAAGAGGAATTCAAAAAGGGTCAACAAGAGTTCCCATTAGTGGTCATCAAAAATGAAAGAACAGATACATAACACATTTTGGAAAAGATAATAATAGTGAAAACACAAAGCATAACAATTTAGGATTTAGGAAGCGTTTGTCAACCCATGTAATCGTTTTTCCAGTTATGTCATGACATGCTCCTCAGATAGAAACCACATTTTCTAATCATTTAGTTAATTGATAGCATACAGCATATATATTTAATACATGTATTACTGTGATAACTAAGTACAGAGAATTCCTACTTAGAGGTGGTCGGAAATCTGCCTGAAATGCTATTGAACACTGCTAAAGTTACTTCCGCACGGGGGTCTGCACGCCTACGTGACAGAATGATGGGAGGACCCAGCTAGTACATCACGGGTCCCACACTTGTACACGTTTCGGCGGTCAACACTAAGTAGTCCAACGCGCCATCTTCAGGGCACGTTAGAAGACCTTAGAGGGATATAGATAGGAGTATCAGGGTCATAATGGAAGAGTACCCATTAAAGTAACAACCACCCTTTGTGTAGTGGCCCTATGTCAAAGAAAAAAGAGAGGAAGGTAGTTCCAAAAGTACACATCCCGAGACCAGGCGAGCATCATATCTGCATGGCTGGTGCTGCACTATCTCAAAGTCTGTAATAGAGATGCCTGATTAGGTAAAAAGTGACACTGGCACGGCTCTAAATAGCCACACAATTATCCAATAGTTGCAAGCAACGTGCATGTCCTACCTTGTGATCTTGGACATAGAGAATATCTAGTATAGTGGGTTCTTGAAATCTTGAGTAGTGAAAGAGAAAATATATGACCAGTGTGAGTAGTGTGAGAAACCTGAAGGTGTCTCACCCGCTAGTCCCAGGGATCTGTCATGCAGGTGACCGGGACACGACCATCGCTTTTGGAACCAGTTCTTGGGGGTGGACCAGTGTGGGAGGATCACCTAGATGAGTGATCTTTGGGGAGTGGAAGTGGGACACAACGGAGGGTGAGAAGAAGTATCCCCTTCCCTACAACACCTTTTCCCCAGCCTACCAGGTAGTATACCTAGGAATTCGACCCCCCAATCCCCTTTCTCGACACAAACACTTTCTCATGGACAGCCCACCGTGAGCGACAACGGACTAACACCAGAGCTGTATACCTGACATGTCCCAACACAATAGTCAGGCAAGGTCAGGCAATTACGGATTTTTACACACACCTGACTTCCATCACACTTCCCCACACGGATAAAAGGCGGAGCACGAAAGCACACTCTGAGCAAGGCAAAACACACGAGGAAAAAACAATTCCAAGATGGCAGTTTAATATAAGGAGGCAGTTTAATATAAGGAGAAAGATAGCAAGACCAGAGAGGGTCTAAGGAGGGAAGAACTCTTGACCTCTAAAGATCGTTATTTTCGTGTGCCTTGGAAAGTAAGAAACCGAAGACCAGGAACTAAGGCTGATCAAACCTACACAGTGTGACGGAGGGACCGGGGGCTCTCCTGCGTCGATAACCAAGGCAGGGAGGAGCGATTGCCACCATGGTAGTGTCCCTGGCTCCTACAACAAAGGGCCTCATTACGACCCAGGCGGTAAGGGGTTTACGGCAGCGTTAACAGCGCCGACCCTTACCGCCTGAGTACGAGGTCCCTTAGCGCCATGGCGGATTTAACACCTGCTTTTAGCAGGTGTTAAAATCCATGGCGCTAAGGGACCATGGAGTTAATTACGCCACCGTAATTTACGGTGGCGTAATTAACGCCTTCCCCACTCCCATTATGCCCTATGGGGCAAAAATGGGAATGGGGAAGGGTAAATGGGGATTGGGGACTTACCGCCCCGCCAAGGTCGGAATGGGGCGGTAAGTCCGCCAACCACCATGGCGTAAACATAGTTTACGCCATGGTGGTAAAGTCACGGCCCAGGCGGTAACTTACCGCCTGGGTCGTAATGAAAGCAGCGTAAGAAAAGACAGCACAGTCAGTGAGTCGGAGAGACTGATGCCAAACTGGCTTGTGTTTTGAACTAAGGTAGCAAGCGGCAACATTGTATAAAGAGAACAGTGTGTGAGTCGTTTGTGATTAGTGATGCGAATATAATTGGAGACCAAAGGAGGAGTTGAACTTTATAATTGACCTTTGGGAGGCCAAGAAAAGATACCATAAACAGAGTGGTTCAGCGCGACGTGGGTGCTCATTCGAAAGTCTCTGCTAGGTAGCCAACTGATGCTGAGTGTGAGAAAATGGAATATTGAGGTCGAAGTGGTCATGCAACGGGTTAAGCTAAACCCTGTTGTCAGAAGTTGTGCAGGGCACCCAGGTAGGTTTTGGGTGGCTGTGCTGAAGGGGACAGGTAAGACCATACAGCAGGAGGCTAAACAAGAAGGAATAATAGGCAAGGTAATTCAGAACAATGGAACAGGAAGAAAGGACAGTCTCACTAGAAGGCAGAGCTGTAACTTCAATAACAGACTCGGACGATTCCAAGTAATCAGAAGCAGGAATTGAAGGCGTTTCTCGGTCAATTGACTCTGACAGTGCACGGAACTGTTAATTATCTCAAAGCATAGACTACTCGGATGTAGAGCTTGCTGTAGTTTGGACTGAATTAGCAGCATCACTGGAGCTTTGAAGCAGGGTCGGACTGGGGCGAGAAATAGGCCCGGTCACACAAAAAAAAGTGGCCCACCTCTCGCCTCAAAAAAGTGGCCCACCCCTCGCTTCACGATCCTTGGCCTCTGATGACATCGCCAGAAGTGATGTAATTTGACCCCACCCCAAAGTGACATCCCGGGAAGCGATGAAACGCGACCTTTCACCCCTTGACAAAAGAGGAAGTGGCATGAAATAGTATTGTTCCAAAGTACACTAAATTATTGTGAATCCAAGCAGACGTCCAAGGTCAAAGGATAATATGTTATTGTATAGCACTTACGCTTACGCTCTTTTTCATAGAACAAATATGCATACAATATTACCCAACCTGTGTTGGTACTCATTTATCGACCTAAGGATTAAAGGCTTTTTGGAGAAAAAAAACATTTTTTTTTCTTGCAAATCGGCCTAGGCATGGCCAGAAACCGGCCCCCTCTCCCAAGCCCCTCTACCCGAAAGGCCGAGGGGCCAATCCGACCCTGCTTTGAAGTTGATTCATGGCATTCGCTCGATTATTTGAGAAGTGAAAAACTGTCTTCAGTAAGATTAGTAATTCTTGCAGCATCACGCTAACCACAGTTCTTATCATCAGAGCTTCAAAGACTGGGCTAGAGTTCAAGTCTTCCTCCATGTTTGTAGGGATACATTTGGTTAAGGAATGGTTTGCAGTCTTTTGTGGCTGGGATACAGAAGAAACAGAAGCTGCAACTGGACTGGTGAGTTTCATTTCAGTTTTGAATATTGGCTAATCAAAGGACAAGACCATATTCACCTCTGGGGGCTTAAGACTGGAGCTACAGGTGAATCCAGAGGTATGCTGAGTCCAGGCAGTAGGGCAGTGGTGGCTTCTGACACTAGGGAGAGACTGGAATCCCATGCAGGGTATGTAGCAGATCTAGGATATAAGTAGCAGAGCAATCTTCTGGAAAGGTGATGGGCATGGGGTAAGAAGTAGTTGTTACCTGGTCAGTGCTCAGAAAACGTAAAAACAGACCCTTGTTAGAGGGGGCATAGGTTGCTTGGAATTACTTTTTGGGAGATTAATTGCTTTTCTTAAGTTGTAACTGGTAAGTATATGCTTTGTTCAGAGCCTCCAACTGCTCTGCATGGGTTTGCATCAATCTATTTAGCTATAAACCAGGTCTCATTTCACTAAGGGTGATAAACAGAATGTCAGGTTCTGGACACTGTGAATCTTGATCAGGTGACAAGTACCCAAGGAAATGATTTTGCAAATGCAAATAAACATATTCATCATTAAGATCTTCTGTGTGTCTTTTCACCTGCAAGAGGTGCTCTTGTACCTGGTCTTTGGTCATATTGTTTTCACATTCCCATATCTTGGGTGCGGATTTAGCAGGGATACTCGTCTCAATGTGAGCGCTAGCTGCTGGTTTGGAAGGAACGCTAGCCACTGGGGTTGAGATGTTAAATCCCAGGGTGTGTACTGGTCTCTTATACATGGATTGTGCCCACTTATCTTTGGGAAACTGAGTGACCTGTTTGGGATTCAGAGTTCTAGAACCAGGCTTAGGGCACTGGGCAGCTAGCCAAGCAGATCCTGAGCAAACAACGTGTGCCACTGGAATCCCCATTACCTACTCTGGTTGAGAGTCCGCCACAATGAGTGAAAAATCTTTGGCTGCAGAAGTGTTTGGACATTGGGCCTGAGGTATGGCAGCCTGGGATACAGGATTACATGGTTTGTGCACAGGCTGAAAGTCGAATGCAGTGTCAGAAGAAATGCCAGAAGGCACATGAGTGTTTTCCACTGTTAGGGCAAACAAAATCTGCAAGAATTCATTATCTTGCTGCAGTTCTTTTACAGATAGGGACTGCGGATCATAATTACAAATGTCATAGGGCCTCATTACGACCCAGGCGTTAAGGGTTAACGCCGTCGTTAACCCTTAACGCCTATTCTGATTTTAACGGCTGCTTTTAGCAGCCTTTAAAATCCATGGCGCTAACCTGCCATGATGCTAATTACGCCACCGTAATTTACGGTGGCGTAATTAGCGCCTTCCCCACTCCCATTATGCCCTATGGGGCAAAAATGGGAATGGGGAAGGGAAAATGGGAAATGGGGATTTACCGCCCCACTCACCTTGGAATGGGGCGGTAAATCCGCCATCCACCATGGTGTAAACGTAGTTTACACCATGGTGGTAAAGTTGGCGCAATTAGCGCCTGGGTTGTAATGACCCCCATAGTAGTTTAACATAGAATGGTCAGAGAGACAGTGAGTGTAGTACCGTGCTTGCAAACGTTTGTTTTCTAGGATTAGTCTGTCTTTTAAACTAGGGGTTTTGTTTGCTGTCTTTAGGAAAACTTTAGATTTAGGCAGAGGTTTCTTAAACCGAAAAGAATGCATTTTAGGTCTGTGTATGCCTTTCCTGCCTACAGGACATTAATGTATGGGCTCTTGCATTCTGTCAGAAGTTGTGCAGTGCACACAGGTAGGTTTTGGGTGGCTGTGCAGATGTAAGGGGACAGGTAAGCATATACAGCAGGAGGCTAAACAAGAAGGAACCATAGGCAAGGTCATTCAGAACAACGGAATAGGAAGAAAGGGCAGACCTCAATGGTGAACAAGAAGGCATGAGAATAATGCACTGGACAAACAATGAGGAATCCCAATAGGGGTGTATACACAGGTTGGACTAGAGACTACCCACATCTATAAGGGAAGCTCAATGCCTCTGTATAAGTTACTTTTACAGGCACCACTCTTTGCAAACCCATTGAAGGGGGAAGCAAGAGTGGCTTCTGTGTAGACAAGGCGTGTACTTACATGAGACAAGCTGGTATGAGTCCAGCCGGAAACTACAGCGGATGCCCTCTGAGGGAACAGAACGCAACACACTGTTACATTAAATTTGCTATAGACTAGAAGTAAATAAAGACAAGGGAAATCCAGCAGACAAACTCTGAACAAAGGAATAACAGAAACACAAGGTAGGACAAGAACGGTAACATAAATAACTGGGGGAAAATAGGCAGTCAAGTAAGCGAGGTTTAGAAACAGGAAAAGCAAGTAGAAAAGAATCTAATTGCAATGGTACAGGAGACTGGAACTACAGACGGGTAACAAGGAACTGAAAGTCTGGACTGGAATAACAAGGCAAGGACCGAAGATAGATAAGAAGGAAACTCAGGGCTGGAAACCTGGAATCTAAAGCCAGGTAACACAGACAATGAGCAAAGTAGAAGGAACATCATGCAGGGAACAAGATAATAGTTGGTAGAGAGCAAGGGGCTGCAGACTGGGAACAGAGACTGCAACAGGGGAGCAGGGCAGCAGTGCAAGAAGCTCAGAGGAGCATGGCAGAAGGCAGAGGAGAGTAGCAGGGCTGCAAGTCAGGGAGCATAGAGCACTGGAGCAGGAGCAGGATCTGACAGCAACAGGAAACAGCAGAATGTCGAGGCTCAACGCAAAAGGGCCTGGGATCGAACTCAATGCAAGAGCCCTGTGCTCCTGCAGGCAGCTGATTAAATACTGCCCTGCCCTGTGCTGAAGTGGGAAAATTAACAGCATGCAGCACACCTGAAGGTAATCTGCCTCCTCCGTCTCTGTTCCTGGGAAAATGAAAGTAGCACTGATCTCTAGGGCTTCGGGGGATTGTGGTTCCAAGACTGATGCATAGGAATAACCAGGGAATTAGAACTGATACAAGGTGCCTTATGTGAATTGAAGTCCATATATTTGAATATGCAGATTTCTGAAAGAAAATATTAACTATTGATTTAGGGTCATCTCTGAAGATGGTAGAAAACACCACACGGTATGCAGACAGCACCACCTGTGCACTTTCGAAAGTCTTCAATAGTTTAAAGGATAGTTCCGGGACTTTTTTTTTATTGTCCCTACGGGTCGGCCATGTGTTTGTAAGCATAAATCGGTAGATCGTAGGAAACTTTCCTATGGACCTTACCCGACTTTTCGCCCATTATCGCACTCGAAATCAGCCTCCATTTTGTGATAATCCTATCATTCCGCCGCATCGACCTGGCTCACCTGCCTTTGCGGCACTAAATCAAATCCCCCGCCCCTGAAACAGACTTTATCAAAACATTCATATTCCCCGCCTCTATCCGTGACGTGACTGTGCTGCGTAGGCAAACGCGCCCAGGCGTCTTCTACGCGACTCCACACAGACCCCGGAAATCAACACAGATCAGCTCACAATACAGCGCACCACAATTCGGAATATGAAACTGTACTTTGAAATCAAACCGCAAGATTGTAAATGTGGTAAAGTACATTTATTTGACATCAAATGTTTAGAGAATATTCAGCGATTTGCATTTTTATTTGCTCATGTTCCAAAAAGTTCGTATTGAGGAACGCGATGGTCCTTTGCTGTACACAGGGTCTTAGAGCATCTCACAATACAGCACCACAATTCGGAATGTGAAACCGTGGTTTAAAAGCAAACGGCAAGATTGTACATTTGGCAAAGTACGTTTATTGGACATCAAATGTTTAGAGAATATTCAGCGATTTGCATTTTTCTTTGCTCTCGATCCAAATTAGTTCGTCTTGAGGGAAGCGATGTTCGTGTGCAGTACACAGGGTGTTGGTTTACGATAAAAATAAGCTCTTCTGTCGCACTGATAATCGCATGGCTGTTCCAACAACGAGGCACTAGGCCACCACAACGGTAGGTATGTTGCATCTAACCGTTAGTACCGCGTAAGGGCATACTTGTACTTGGCGATCGTCCCATAAAATGGTCAGGGTGGTAACGTTGTTCACGCGGAGAAGCAACTGGCGGCTGTAGAAGCCGTCCGCCGGTGTCTGGTACTCGTGACACAGACAGTAGTGAATGATGTACCTAAAAACATAAAAAATGAAATTAGTCTCACCATCAGATCCTTATTAAAATTATTCATTTCATAGCGAGGACAGCGCTACTGGGTGTACACAAGTGTTTAAAGGCGTGGCGAGGCATGGAGGGGGGGGAGTGGAGTACAAGGTAAGTAGCATAAAATAATAAATAAATAGGGCCAGCTGGTGGCAAGTGCAAGGTAAGTGCAGAACAAGTGCTGGGAAGGGGGGGCTGTAGGATACTGAGACAGTCCCCCAGTGCAGGGGTTGACAGGGAGGCAGTGCAGGTGGAGAGTGGAAGGGCCCAGGACCGAGGTCGCAGACAGTGGACCAGTTGTAGCAGGGGAGAGGGAGAGAGAAAGCAGAAGCAAAGAGGAAGGTTTTGAGGTGCTTCAGTAAAAGAAGATGGTTCTCCTCCAGATAGTGCGCGGTAGAAAACACTATGCCACATAGAACGAACAAGTACAACTGAACCCGTCTTTAAAGCCACTGTATAGTAATGAAATTGCGGTATAAACTCATCAAAAGTTACTTACATTATATTTGCATTTTCCATTGTGTCTCTGTGTAGGGCAGACCCGAAACACCACTCCTTCTTTGCCGACGTTACTTCTTCTAATGAACGTGGCTCATCGTTTCGTTTCTGAAATTTTATTCATTATCTTTTCTTAGTCTTTCAGGATGGTCCCGGCCTGTCAAGGTCAAATCACAATAGAACCTTATATTGGGTCGTGGGCCTTTCCGCCACCCGAGCAAAACATCAAAGCAGCTGACCTTCACTTTGAGCGAGCACACATTTCTAGTTAGCTCCAGTTAGTGTAAGGGCATCTTGTCTGCGTGCCTTTTTTTTTATTGTCCCTATGGGTCGGCCATGTGTTTGTAATACGGAAACATTCTATAATTTTTGTAAAAATGATTTATATTACTGTTTGGTTTAATTGCAATGGGCCTGCAACATGAGGAGACTCGAGAGAACAGACAATCGAATTACAATCATTTAAACCGTGATGTGTATTTCTCAATGAGCTCTGCTTTAGGTGGACATGGAACAGAGGCAATGTTGGGTGGCAATGCAGTTGTCCCCTGCATAGGTTCGTTCACCACTCCATGTATGTGCCTATCGAGGACATCTACGATAAGTCTCTCAATAAACTCATATTGCATATCCTCAAACACTGGTTTGATCACCCATTGTTTACTTCTTTTAGTGAAGGCCTTATTGTAGCGAAGCGTCCCTAAAGTTCCGGTCGTCCTACTTTGTTGACGGCCAACATTATGGTTATGTGCCAAGACCGCTAGAAGAGTCCGATTTATCATGCCTTCCATGCCAAAATGCAATCTTTTGGGCCTGTACTTTAGGCACATATTGTGGAACACCTCCAAATCTCCTGTGTGGCAGAATTCCGTGAGTCCCCTCAAATCTCTTGTTATAGTTTTATCAAATACAATCTTTTCAATGGCCTTGTGAGTGGGTGATGAAGGAATCAACCACTTCTTCTTCCGTGCCTCCTCTGTGGACAAATGGCCATGTTCACATTTGTGGAAATGCTCATTTGTCGACCATTGATGTACGTTGCTACAGTGCAACATTACTGACCGCCATTTTTCCAGACTCTACTTTCTATCTCAGAGGCTGGATATCCGCAATATCGGACCCATTCTCTTATCTGATCTATTGTCTTAGGGAAAACATGCATTATAGTACCTTCAGATTTGTTATGGGTCTTCGAAGGGCAACCGCCAATGGAACAGGCAGGCATTATGGAAAGTTCTGAAAAGTAAAGATCAACAATTCTCTATGAATACCAATGTGTTAAAACATTAAATGACACATAAAAGGTTCAATGCAAGGTCCGTTTTGGTTCTTGGAACTATACATGTTATTCACATGCGGATAAGTATTTCAATAACTTTCAAAAAATAGAAAAAGTAATTTGACTAAACTCAGAACATGTGACTAGTTCCTTGCATGTACTGTCGTGAACGAAAAGAAAACATGGATGCAATTTGATGACTACTAGCAAATAGATATAAATTAAAAAATTGGACGCAAAATGATTATGGTACATGGACTTACCTTGACGAACAAACAGTTAGATGCAGGGATCAGAGTAGTTTCTTGTCGTAGAACAGGGAGCAGTTCACAGGTTGCAAACTGACGAGTTTGCTCAAAGTGGTCACGGAAGTTCACAGAGACGAAGAGCAGATAACCAGCACCTTCACGGGTTGACTAGCAAAGCGCAAAGAAGTTCTCATTAGAAATATGAAGTGGGTTATAAAGAATTCGAAACAGGGGTGTGTTTGTGAATGAATGACGTGTATATGTCGTGGCATTATGCGGTCTGCAGGGGGCCGTCCAGCGTGAGGGGGGATGCTTGGCAGGAGACACGGGGTCTGGAGGTAGACATGGGAACAACAACCCATGCTCTATAGACCACTTTGAAGTGTACATGGTCTTTGGCACCTCTTCGCCTTTATCGCTCCCTGACAGCTCCACTTGCCAGCACAAGTACCCCGGTGCGAACTGCCTTTGATAGGGCGGGGGGTGGATCGGGGCGGTGGTCGTGCAGACAAGACCCGTTTGCCGCAGGGCCTCACCAAGGAGAGGCCATCTAACTGAATGTAAGAGGATGGCTGCAGGATCTACTACATGGAATGCAGGGGGGTGAGTTTATAAATACCTCACCCTCCCAGGAGAATATACACTAGATTCATTTAAAAAATCAAAACAACCATTGTTAAAATATATGTTGGGCTTTATTTTAGATTTTAATTAAACATAAATAATAAACATTACACATTGTAAAGTTGAGGTTGCAGCACATCGAGGGAAAATCCGCGGTATTGTCCACTGTCACTGGGGAAATGTTGTCTAATGGCAAGTACCGCACAGGCAGGTATTACTCTCCGAACGCGGTGTCCGAGCCTCCCGTGAAGCCACCAAGTGAAGCAACGATAGGCCACCAGCCTGTACCACCTGTGAAAAAAAAAGATGCAAACTGTATTAAACTGACCAAACTTTCTTATCAATGTCGATTCAGGTAACACATGTCATTTTTCTTAGAAAAAAATTATATCTAGAAAATGCACTATATGGAACAAATTTACATGCGTTCGAATGATATGTAAATGTAATTTTATATGTGGGAGACGACCATGAAATAGTGGTGGCATCACTGACATCACAAACAGAGTATACTTACTCGTTACTCGGATTACGCGGACGAACAGTGCCGCGAAGTTCGTGCATAAGCACCATCATCATCCTCAACACGGTCCGTGAGAGGCAGGCTTCCCTGAACTCTGGCAGCTCGGTGATGCATTGCGGACTTTGCTCGCCTTCCTGCAGACTTTGCTCGCTTTCCGAAATGTAGGCCAAGCACCCGGAATTTTCACGGCAGCAGCAGTTCTCCTCCTCAGTTGGCATTAGCTCGCACCGATTGCACGTGCACCAGGTGGAGACGCCGTCCATGCGACATGGTCCAGGCTCTTCATCCGTTGACTGGTCCTCCCAACTGCCGTCCGAATCCCCATCGTTTTCGCGTGCTTGACTTTCCAGTAGTTCTTCCTCGGTGTACTCGGGCTCGTACATATACGGCATTATTGTGGCCATTGTGCGGTAAAGATAGTAAAATAATTTACAGAGATGGTACAGGTGTTCACACGGGCTACAAGCGGCGAAGGTAGCTGACCAGAGCACTGAAACGAGTCACAGAATACTCAAAGTAACACAGAGAGAGGAATGGAATCGAAAATCTGCTGCTGTGTGTTGTGAAACGGTCTGTTTATACTTATTGGGGAAAGAGGCGTCCTGCCATTTCCATGGCAACACGTCAATAGCTGAGGCGCAGCGATTGTTGACACGAGACGTGCTTGAAATGGGCAGTACGCGTCTGCTGATGTCAGGCTCAGGGGCGGGGGATTTGATTTAGTGCCGCAAAGGCAGGTGAGCCAGGTCGATGCGGCGGAATGATAGGATTATCACAAAATGGAGGCTGATTTCGAGTGCGATAATGGGCGAAAAGTCGGGTAAGGTCCATAGGAAAGTTTCCTACGATCTACCGATTTATGCTTACAAACACATGGCCGACCCGTAGGGACAATAAAAAAAAAGTCCCGGAACTATCCTTTAAAGTACATCACAATTTGTCCAAGCCCAGCTGAGGGAGACTAATTGAGCGAAAGAAAGGGATCTGAGCCCGGCTCAGGGGGATCCCGGGTGAACCGTGAGTCACCCAAGAAAAAATTATCTGAACATAGTTGGAAAGGGATCTGAGCCCGGAAGAGGGGAAGCAATGCTGAACTTTTGCTTTGAAAAGGATCTGAGCCCGACTGAGGGGGATCCAAGGTGAACACCCAAATTGAATACTGGAAAAGGAAAATAACGTTTTCATGTTGTTTTTGTATACCGGGCCCTCTCAGTCAAGAGACTTGCAAGAAGTAAAGAAGATTGGACACAGAAGGTCCTGAACTGTGAAAATGGAACTGTATCCTTGTGCCGCAGAAGCCAGAGTGTATGCCTTGCTTGAGTGAACTGCCTTGTCCCGTGCTGAAAACGTGGGGAAGGGAGGCCAACAGCCTGAAAATCCTGACTTATCATTTTGTGATCACAAAAGTGATGGGTGGAAGGTTTCGAATTAATCTGAACCACTGGCAATTGCTCTGGGCAACCTTCCACAACACCGTTTTTTAGCCCATCTGCGCCATTGCAAAAGGGGTCCAGCCATGTGAAAATCAGTCAGCAGCCGCCACCAGTGGTAGCAGCCCAGCCCGAACTGCTAGGCCAGGTCCCCTCTGCACAGAAAACCAAGCAACCCCAGACATGTTTTGGCCTTGTTGGACCTCCTCAGTGAGGTGCAGCCTGGTTCCCTATGGCGCCGCGAGCAAGGGACCCAGGTCTGGGCATACCCTCTCTCACATGGAGAGACAAACTGTGACCACAAAATTGATGGGTGGAAGGTTTCAAATTAATCTGAACCACTGGCAATTGTTCTGGGCAACCTTCCACACCACATATCATTTTGCGAACACTTCTTTCTTTTTCATGAACATCACCCCACATTATTTGTAAATTAATGGTAAGGATTGGCAATCGTTTTGTTTAGTATAGGCTCTTTTTAATTTGACAAGACTCCACTAGAACTGCATTATTATTACTTGATGGCCGTAGCTTGCTTCCATCAGTAGACTTAGGTCTAGATAGGCGTTCAACACACCCTTGTGAAAGTTCAATAAACATCCTTGAACTGCGGTCACTTGTGTCTGTCTTACTGTTGATACCATGCCTTCCTTACAGTAGGCACCAAGTCCACAGAGTGGTGTGAAGGATATCTGGGTCAATTAGAGAGCCATCTATTTTTATTTTTTTTTTAAACATATTTTTATTATTTTATAAGTGATACAAAAGGTAAACAATCCCTCAACTCCCCGTACCGCCTCCCCCACCCACCCTCTTCCGGAAGTATAGTCATTGTTCCAAAGTACTCGTGGCCGTTTAAGAGGTGAATAAGTCCGTTATTTTTATGGAGTGCGGGCACCACTGTGCCATGTAGTCTGACTGGAGATATTCTAGCACTCCTCCCCATTCTTTTATGAAGGAGCCATGTGTTCCGTGGAGATTGTGTGTGATTTTTTCCATGGTCATTTGGGACCAGACCTTGTGTAGCCATGTGAACAGCATCGGTGGGTCTCTCTTTTTCCATCCCTGTGCGATTGTTGCCCAGGCCGCTATGAGTAGGCTCATGAAGCTTTTTCGCTGCGCCTTGGTGAGTGTGTTGTCATAGTGCTCTGTGAATCCACAGAGCCAGGTTTTCTCCGTGTAACGATCCATTGGGAAGATCTTCTTCAGTTCGGCTATTACTTCTGTCCAGAAGAGTTTGACCTTAGGGCAGTCCCACCAGATGTGTCTCCACGAGCCTGCATCTGTACAGCCTCTCCAGCAGCGATTAGGAGTATGTGGGTACATGCTATTTAGCCTCTCCGGGGTGTAGTGCCATTGCGTGACGATCTTAATCCACATTTCTTTGGTTTGAACTGCTCTGGTCAGTTTGTGGATATCGGCCCATAGCGACTGCCACTGCTGTGAGGTGATGACTATCCCCAGCATTTTTTCCCATCTTTTCATGTATGCCCACTTGATGTCTTCTCCCTGGGTATTCATGAACCTATAGAGATTGGAGACTAGTTTTCTGTCTCCTGAGTTGGTGAGGAGAAACTTTTCAAAGGCGGTAAGCTCTCTTGTCGCAGCTCGGGTGATCTCAGGCGTGGCCAGCCAGTGTCTGAGCTGCTCATATTTGTACCTGTCCGCGTTTGTGAGGTTCCAAAGTGATTTGCAGTCGGCAAAAGATCTCATCTCCCCGTCTACGAACATCTCCCCTATTTTCCTGCAACCAGCTTCCTCCCAGTTCCCATAAGCCCCTTGCTCAGTCCAAGGAGGGAACTGCCGGTTTCTACAGATTGGGGTGAACGGGGCAGTAGCCGTGGTGTTGTTCTCTCTCCGTGTCTGCTCGTCCCATGCGTTCAGCGTGGTCCTCATGATCTCGCTAATGCGCAGATTCGGATGCCTGTGCTGCTTTGGTGTCCATAATAGGTCTTCCAGTGGCGTTCTGGCGACTGCCCTGTCCTGTGTCACCCATATCGTTCGTTGATTATCCCCTAGCCATTCTCTCAGGATCCTGAGCTGGGCCGCTTGGTAGTAGTTCTTAAAGTGTGGGAGTGCCAGGCCTCCTTCCCTGATGTTGGATGTGAGGATAGTTCTGGATACTCTGGAGGGTTTCCTGTTCCATATGAAGGATGAGACCGACTTGGCTAGGGCTCTGAAAAAGGAGTCAGGGACCCCAACCGGCAGGGATTGGAAGTAATACAACGCTTTAGGGAGAATGTTCATTTTTATCGATTGAATTCTCCCCCACCAAGAAATATTCAGGGGATTCCACCTCTCTAGATCTTTTTGAATCTTGGCAAGGAGTGGGGGATAGTTCTTTTTATACAATGTCTCTACCTTGTGAGTAAGTGTTATGCCCAAGTATTTTATGCCCTCTTCCGCGACCTTTATGTCCAAGTGGTCTGCCTCCCTACCCAGTGTTACACTGCTCCCGGCTAATATAAGCATTTCTGATTTTTTTTTATTTATTCTTAAGCCAGAAATGTTCCCAAATAGCTCTAGTAGGTGGAACGCCGCTGGGGCTGAGTGGGTTGGGTCCTCCAGTGCCAATAGCATGTCATCCGCATAGGCTATAACCTTATGTTGTCTCCCCGCCATCTCAATCCCCCTGATTTGGTCTGTTTCCCTAATTTTAATAAGTAGGGGTTCTAGGAATAGCGCATACAAGAGTGGTGAAAGCGGGCAGCCATGTTTCGTTCCCCTGGAGATTTCAACCCTCTCCGTTATCTCTCCATTTACCGCTATCCTGGCAGAGGGGGAGGAGTAATTGGCTTTGATCATGTTAATATATTGGTTCCCAAATCCCATGTGCGCCAGGGTTTTAAAGAGCATTGACCATTCTACACGGTCGAACGCCTTTTCGGCATCTAAAGAAAGTAGTACTGCTGGGGTGCGGGAGAATTTAATTTTCTCTATAAGGTGGGCTAGCCTTCTGGTGTTGTCATGTGTCTGTCTTCCCGGAATGAAACCCGATTGATCTGGGTTGATTAAGGAGGGGAGCAGTGGGGAGAGCCTGGCCGCCAGGATTTTGGTGTAGATTTTTGAGTCTAGGTTAATTAGGGCAATAGGTCTGTATGAGCCCGGGAGGGAGGGATCCTTCCCTTGTTTCTGAAAAACCAAAATGTTTGCCTCGTTCATAGATGGGGTGACATTCCCACTATCTTTGAAGGTGTTTAGTAGTCTAGTGAGGAATGGGGCGAGGATGTCTACATATTTTTTGTAGAATGGGGCTGTGAAGCCGTCCGGGCCGGGTGCTTTGTTGAGTGGGAGGCTCATTATCGCCTTCTTCACTTCACTTTCGGTTATCTGGGCCTCCAGGTCTGCTCTGGCTTCTTCTGATATTTTCTGAAAGGGGATCGATGCCAGGAATCTGTTTTGGTCAGCTTCATTTGGGTTCTCTGTGGAGTACAGGTTCTGATAGAATTCCCTGAATGTGTTCCCTATATCCTCGGAGTTCGTTAGCGTATCCCTGTGTGCATTTTTGACTTTCCTGATGGTCGTTACGTTCCGCTTCGACGAGAGCAGTCGGGCGAGAAGCCGGTCTGCCTTGTTGGCTTTTATGTAGTATTTCTGTTTGAGGTATAGGAGAGATCTCTGGGCTTGTTTGCTACGGAGATGTTCGAGTTGACCCTCTGTGTGTTTGAGTGTTTTTTTTAAGCTCTTGTGGGGTTTGCCAATAATTCTTCCCAGATATCTGACAGCTTCTTTTCCAGTTCTGATTCCCACTGCCGTGTTTGTTTATCCCTTGTCGCTTTGAGGGCTATTAGGTGGCCCCTGATTACAGCCTTGCACGTCTCCCATACGGTGCTCAAGGAGACCTCCCCCGTGTCGTTATGATCAAAGAATTCTTCTATTTTTTCCCTTATGGATTCTCCCATCACTGGCTCAGATAGTATTTCTTGTGGGAGTGTCCACCTCCATATACTCTTTTCGTTCCTCGGAGTCGACAGATCCAACCAGAGAGGTGCATGGTCCGACAGAGAAATGGGGCCCAGTTCCAGATCCTGTATTTTACCCAGGATCCCCACTGACACCCAGAAGTAGTCTATTCTAGACATTGTGTTGTGAACGTGTGAAAAGTAGGTGTATCCCTTGGTTTGGCCTTTATGTTCCCTCCATGCGTCCCACAGGGCCATACCTTCCATCTGTTTTCTCAGACGCTGAGAGGGGGCGCTCTGGTGGAGGGGTCCGCTCGCGCTACGGTCTGAGTGGGGGTGCCAGGCCATATTAAGGTCTCCTCCTATAATCATTTCCCCCTTCGCGTACCCCTCCAGCCTCCCCATCGTGTCCCTCAGAAAGCCATCTTGGCCCGAGTTTGGGGCATAAATGGATGCCAGTGTCAGAAGGGCGTTGTGTAGTTTGATATTGGCAAAGACATACCTTCCATCCTTGTCTGAGGTTTTGTCGATCACCTTTACTTCTATATTCCCTTTCACAGCAATCAACACTCCCGCCTTTTTTTCCGCTGCATTGGATTGTGCAATTATCTCGTAGCCTCTCAGGCGAATTTTCCCCCTATCTTGAGCTTTAATGTGGGTCTCCTGGAACAATAGCACATCCGCCTTTTCTCTTCTTAACATGATCTCCACTTTTTTCCGCTTCACCGGGGAGTTCAGGCCCCTTACATTTAAAGTTACGAATCGTATCTTCCCCATTTCAGATAGTCTGGTTGTACAAGTGTTAAGCCCGAGTTATGTTTCCCCTTCTCTCTTCCGGAAGATCTTCCCTCCCCTCCCAAACTGTAAATAAGTCCCTCAACCATGAACTTTGTTCCAACTTTACACCCGAGGAGGGCACGGGTACCTAAGGTAGCTCTGGTGTTCCGCCTGTCGCTCCCAGCCCTCTGTAGGCTCGAGGTTAACTTAGTGGGGAGTCCTAAACCCTGCATCATTCCTTGGCCTTAATGTGGGTTGTTCCGGCTCCATGCCGGGCCAACTAAGTCTGACGTTTGCGAATTCCATCATTGGGTGCCGTTCCATATGCTGCCTTCAGTTATTGAGCCCCAGGTCTTATGTTCTTTTATATTTGCATCCACTAATTTATTACGCTTGACCCATCCCTTCCCTCTCCGCGCCATTTTCTTTTCTGTCGGACCATTTCCCATCCCCCCGGTCTGTTTTGTAGTTCCCCCTTTTTTCTGTCCTTTCTGGTCAAGGACTCCCCTGACTGGATGTCCAATATGGTTAGCCCCTCTTCCATGGAGGTCACCCTCCTTTGTTTCCCTTCCCAGTCGAACAGCAGACCGAAAGGGAATGTCCATTTATATTTTATCTCTCTTGTGACCAGTTCCCTCGTGAGTGGGGCCATCTCTCTTCTCTTTAGGAGTGTAACGGCTGATAAATCCTGAAACAGCTGAATGTCCGCCCCGTTCATCCTGATTTGATCCATCTGCCTTGCTCTTCGTAGAATAAGCTCTTTTTGTGGATAGGAGGACAAAGCCGCCAGGACGTCTCTGGGTCTCTCTCCCGGTGCCCCCGTGCGTCTCGGGCCTACTCTATGTATGCGATCGATCCCCACTGCCTCCGGGTCCTGAGCATCGATGATATCCCCGAAGACCTCCTGTACCGCCTTCTTTAGATCCCTGTCCAGGACCGATTCTGGCATATTTTTGATGCGAATATTCGATCTGCGGGACCTGTTCTCTAGGTCTTCGCACTGTATTTCCAGATTATGGGTCAGGCGCACCAGGTGTTCTTGTGTTTCGGCGCTCTGAAGGGCCTCTTCTTCTGCGTTTTGTACTATCTTTTCTAGGGTGTTCGTCCTTTCCTCTAGGTTGGCAATGTCATGTTGAACTCCTTGAATTGCCTGTTGCATATCCTGCTTGATTGCTGCGAACTGGTCCTGGACAGTTGACATTAGTTTGTCTTGTAGTTCTTTAAACCAGGAGTGCATATCGTCTTTTGTCGGGGGTTGGGAGCCAGAGGCCATGTCCCTCGCCTCGGATGAGTTCGCGGTCTGCAGTGAAGAGTCCTCCTGTATTCTGCTCCTAGTTGTCACTGGGGTGTCCACTGCCCACATTTGTATCAGGCTGGAGTCTTGTTTGGGGGGCTGCTGTATCTGTAGGGATCCCCCGCCCTCCCCTTCGCTTTAGACATGTCTTCCTCTAAGAGTTCTTGCCTTGGTATCCCCCCGGACGAGCCTGTCCCCTCTCCTGTTTCTATGGCCGGGGAGATGCCTCTTGAAAGGTAGGCCTTGGCGCGTCCTGCTGCTAGTTTCGTGTCCCTTCTTGAGTTGCTGGTGGTTGTAGGGGGTGGCTTCGGGGGGCTACTGGGAAGGAAGGGGGGAGTATAACCCTCTTAGCTGTGCCGCCTGCTGTATAGTCCCCACGTGCGCTGCAGTGTTGGGGCTCCGGATAGTGCTGCCCTCGGTGATTGCGCCGTCCGCCTACTCTTTGTGTCTCAGGGAGGGCCTGGCTGCAGTGCTCCGGTTTTTGGCCGCCTCCACGTACCCCTCAGATGTGGGATGGGGGGGATGGTCCCTCTCCGCTTCTGCTGGGTTGGGCCTTCGTGCGATTCTTGCCGCCAGTGTGGGGGGGAGGCCCTCCAAGTTCGCGGGGCTCCAGGGGGGCGCGGGGTGCACCAGGGAGGGCGCCTCACCTTATAGTCCACCGGACTGGGGACCGCCGTTGGAGTCCGACGCCTCGGGGCGGCTGTTTGAGTGCGGCGCAACGCCCGGCTCCCTCCCGCTCCTCCTGCGGGGTCCGCTGCTGCCGGGGGGCGCCGAGCCTGTCCCTCGAAGCCGCCGGATGAAAGCCCGACCCCCGGGCGCCGCAATGCTGGGGCTCCGGTCAGGGGCGCCTCCCCGATCCACGCATCCCGCGCCGACGGCCTCCACTTCGCGTCTCTGGGGGAGCCCGTGTCGCGCTTTCGCGGTGCGAGGGCCGCGCCTCGTCCCGATGGGGGAGGGGGAACACCGCTCCTCGGCGCGGGAGGGGGCCGATGCGTCTTCCTCCTGCGGCCAGTGTCGTGAGCCGCACTCGGAGCTGTGTGTGCGGAACGGCCGCCCTCCGGTTCGCAGCTTCTATGGTGCTAATGAGTGGCCCGGCGGGAGCGAGACTCACGCGCGTCTCCTCGCTCCGGCGGCCATCTTGGAATCTCGAGCCATCTATTTTTGACCCTACGGCAGTAACCAAACAGCAGCAACCTAAAATTCGAGTGAAGACCTCCTGAAGGTTATCAGGCCTTGTTCTGTCGAGAGAGGGGCGCCCGCTACCTTTACAAACTAAATTTCAAGGAACCTGGGATTGGTAACCCTAGGTCTCCTGGGGGCAACCAGACGTGGTCTCCCTCTCACTGTGCTTAGAGAGGCATCAGCTTCACCTCACTGATGATCACTGATGATCCCCAACAAGGGTGAAACACGTGTATGGGGTTGCTGGTGGTACTCTCGTTCAGGTTGGAATTGCCATTGCATTTCGGTGCTGGACTGCCCCTGGGCAGGACAAAGACTGATATGCAAATGGATATTTCCCATCTGTGAAAGGCACAGTGAGTAAAAGCAGTGGCTGCGAACTCTCAAGTGGTTAATAACCACTGAACAGGTTATCAGGCCTTGTTCTGTCGAGAGAGGGGCGCCCGCTACCTTTACAAACTAAAAAAGAAAAACGTTTGTACTGAGCTTCAAGGGCTTTTCCTATGTGAATATTTGAAGGCCAACATTATTCCAACTGGATTAATAGTACGCAACGGACCCTGTTTATTCCTAGCAGATAAAGAATACACCACAAACCTCAGTCACATGGCTACTAAGTGCAGCAGGGACTTGATGGTTTTGACCATTCCCACAGCACAGAGAATAAGTGCTGACATACAAAGGCAACTGTAGCTCGAGGAATAAAGCTTTCTATCCGATCCGTGCAGAGCAACGCACATGAGCAACTATGAGACGTCAATAAACAAAATTCAAATCGGCCTCCATATCTAAAAAAAAGAAAAAACTAATTTGTTAGGGACATTCGAGAATTCAAATTAGAACAGGTGTATCCGTATACATCAGACAACTATCTCGAATCAATCAATAAGCAGACTTCTGCACGACAGAGACCCTCAGGAAGGAGGACGTGGGTCACTTTCTCTGACTCTAGCAGTGATTCAGCCCCGACGACAATACTAGATATGTACAACAACCTTCCTTCAGTGGATGGCCAAACACGGCCTCTGCCTCAACGACGACAAGACTGAGCTTCTTCTCCTAGGCTCCCAATCCACACTCAATAGACTCGACAAACTTTACCAGACATTCACCATTGACGGCAACAACATTCCTGTCTCCAACAGCGTCACAACTCTCGGGATTTACCTTGACTCCTCCCTTAAACTGACAAGACAAATCAACGCCATCTCATCTGCCACCGCTTACACATGTAAACTCATCAATGCCAGTAGACCTTACCGCTCGACCTCCAACTGCACTACCATAGCCAGAGCACTAGTTCTCTCTAAAGTTGACTATTGCAACACTCTCTACCTGGGTACCAGCCAAAAGAACATCAACAAGCTTCAAGTTATCCAAAATAATGCATTATGAGCAGTTATGAACATACCCAAACACAAGCACTTCTCCGACGCCAGACGCTCCTGTCAATGGCTATCTACACCTCAGAGAATCGAATATATAAAACACTCTCTCTCACACACAAATGCTTATCCAACCAAGCACCTAGATACCTTTCAGACAACTTCACGCACCACACCCAATCTCGCCCAACTAGATCAGCCCAAACACATTGCTTAAATATCCCCAGGTTTAAGCTCCAAAAAGCAGGCGGCACAAGCTTCCCATTGCTTGCTGCTAAACTCTGGAACTCACTACCAGCCGATCTCAGATCCGAACCATCCTTCGACCGATTCAGACACAGCGCCAAAACTTGGCTACTGGCCAAAGAAGCCTAAAACGCCAACTTATTACCACACAAATGTACATACTGCCAGTATAATCTGCATAATTACAAACCTTGTAAATATGTTATAATGTGTATACTGTCAGTAACTGTCTATATAATGTCTATACTACCTGTAATGCTTACCTACGGACCATGCTTGAAATATTTTGGCTACTTTGTAACCATGCCAAGCGCCTGAATGCCCCAGGGCCAGGCGGCGCTATATAAATAATAAACTAAACTAAACTAAACTTTCCACCACCCCAAGTCCCTTTTTTAGGCAGAGGCGGGTACGACGGGATCACTTGGGGACCTCTGCCATGGCTACAACCCCAAATGCCAATGAGACTCTGGATTAGAGGAAGGAGGCGCTCTGCGCAACAATAAATAAGCCCCACAATATGCCAATTTTCAATTTGGCTAGGCAGAACTTTCAGCTGCTCAGACATCTAATTTGACTAAAGAACTTTCGTATGTACCTTCTCAACAAACAGATTGGTTCTCCCTAGAAATGCAAATTCGCCGTTTCTTAAGAACAGTTAGACTTCGGAAAAAATGTCAAGGATCATCCGGACCACGAAATGGATGCACACTCGGGCCTTCATGTACCATCTAGCTTTAGCCCACTGGACAACCAAATCCCAAGGGACATTATTACATTTGAGAAATGTGTTCTGAGAGATTTTAACATACTTAGGCACAAAAATAAATTTCTAAGACACAGCACCACCAAGGAAGAAAGAGAAGCCCTGCGCACCATGTCAGACAACTCTAATGTGGTGATCAAACCTGCAGATAAAGGAGGAGGAATCGTAATTATGACTGCCCTCCAATATCAGAAAATGGTCCAAACATTAGTACAGGATACTGAAAGCTACACAGTCCTGAAGAAAGATCCGACTAAGGACCAGGAATCCTATATTGTTGAAACAGTCGACTTCGGATACCAACAGGGTTGGATAACGGACAAGGAATCTGAATATCATAAAACCACACAGGGACGCATTCCTACTTTTTATGCCCTACCCAAAATGCAGAAAGATCCTCTGTACCCCCCAGGAAGAGCCATAGTTTTAGGAAGCATTCCATCTTGGAACCTCTGTGTACATTCGTAGACACCTTCTTAAAACCTATGAGCATATTGACAGAAACATATTTGAGAGTCACTACACAAACCATACAAATTATTGTAAATCATGAATACAATCCTACATATCAATTACTTGTGACGTGGATATCAAATAACTGTACACGAGCAAGCCTGCAAGATGCACCAATTGAGTGCATTCGGGAACATCTGCATATGTCCAATATTCAACCAATTTCATCGTTGAGCTCATGACATTAGCCCTGTATAATGTGAGAAACCATAAGGGGTCTCACCCGCTAATCACCGGGAGTCTCTCTCACAGGTGGTCAGGACACGCCCATCGGCTCTGGATCCAGTCCCCGGGGATGGACCAGTGCGGGAGGATCATCTGGGTGGTATTCAGGGAGTGGGAGTGGGACTGGGATGCCTGATGGCGAGACGCAGTATCCCCCTCCCTGTAACACCTTTACCCCAACCTACCCAATAGGATATTTAGAAACTCTACCCCCCTTTCCCTTCACCAACACGTTCACACGGATAGCCCGCTCTGGGAGAAAACAGACTCACAACTGAGCATTGCACCTGATATATCCCACAACCATGGTCAGGCAAGGTCAGGCAATTACCGGAAATCATTCACACCTGACTTCCATTTACGGATAAAAGGCAGAGCACGAGAGCACACTCTGAGCGTGGCAAAGCACATGAAGGAACAGTACTTTCCAGACATCAGCTAAACAAGGGATTAAAGACAGCAAACCAAAAAGGGCACGCAAGGAGGGAGATACCCTTGACCTTTTCGGCAAGAAACTAGTTCTTTCTAGAACCCTTCAGATTAGAAAGCATAAGGCCAGGAAACCAGACTGAAGAATCCTGTATTGTGTGTCTGAGATACTCAGGCCCTCCTGCACGACTGACCAAGTCGGGGAGGAAGAGCAGCCGCCGTGGTACCGTCCTTGGCTCCAAGATCAAAGCAGCGCCAGAGAGGTCAACACAGCTTGTGAGTTGGTGAAACCGATGCAAGATCGGTCTTTGTTGAAGTGAAGGTAGCAAGCATCAACATTGTATAAAGAGCGCAAGAACAAAGGTTGTTAACACGTGTGATGAAAGACACGAGGAAAACTTAATTGCTCATGGATGTTTGAACATTTATGAAAAAAGATACAATGCCAGTGATAGAGTGGTCCGGCACAATGAGGGTGCTCAATCGAAGGTCTCTGTAAGATATCCAGCCAAGAAGTGGCAGAAAAGTAAGTAGAAGATTGGTAAAAACATTGTGTGAAGTGAATAGAAGTGGTCCTGTGATGGTTTTTGCAAAGCCCAGTGCACATTCAAAAGTCTTAGATTTTTGATATCAAGGGGAAAATGTAGAAAGTGAGATTACATGGTCTGAACCCGAACAAGGGAGACCAATTGTGAACATTGTGCTAAAGGGGTCCGAGCCCGAACGAGGGAGATCCATGGTCCGAGCCTGATCGAGGTAGACCAATTGTGAACATTGTGGTAAAAAGGGTTCCGAGTCTGAAGGCGGGAGACCCACAATGAACATTGGAAGCGAGAACTTGTGAATGTGAACATCCTGATAAGAAAGGAACTTTGGCTCTTGTTTGTTACATCAGGCCCTCTGCAGTAAGAGACTGTTATTGGGAAAGATGCTTTGGCAGAAGGCCCTGATACCTATGCTTTGAACTGGACCCTCGTGGCAGAGAAGCCAGAGTGTGTGCGAAGCTCAAGCCTGCCGCATTGCCCCGTGCTGAAAACGTGGGGAAGCAAAGTCAATTGCTCAACTATCCTCATATTATTTTGTGAATTATTTTCTATTTGCATACATTATTGTCCCACACCATTTGTATTTAGAAGTAAGGATTGGCAATAGGTTTATTAGCATAGGCCCTTTTATTTTGACAGAGACTTTACTAGGACTGAGTTATTATTTGATGGTCATAGCTTGCTCTCATCCTTAGCTCTAGGTTTAGATAGGCGTTCAACCAACCCATTGAAGTTCAATAAATACCCTTGAACTGTGATCACTTGTGTCTGTCTTAACTGTTTGATACCATGGGCTTCATTACAAGTCCAGCTGTAACCCTGTCAGTGCTTCCAGTGGGTTGCCACGGAACTCATAACATTTTACCGGCACATAGCTTCCCGGTGCCACCGGCACATTGCAAGTCCAGGCGGACTGGGAAGCTAGGTGCAGGAAAATGTTTGTCCCCATTCCCGCAGAGTCCAATAGGATTCCACGGGAATGGGTTCACGGAAGCACAGGCCGGTGCTTCCATGATCAGTCTGCATACCGGGGCCACTGCGCACGGCAGGGTCAAACCTGTCGGGCACAGTGGCCCTGCAGGCAGACTCGGAGTGTGGTGGTCCGGAAACAAGGGTGCCGGTTGGCTTACCAGCATCCTTGTTACCAAACCGCCACACTCATAATGAGGCCCCATTCCTTCCTTACAGTAAAAACGTAATTACATTTGTTAAAGTCCTATTTCAGTTCTACCTGCAAACAAACGATGGGTGCAGCATTTGCTCCAAGTCTGGCCATTCTGTTTAGGGACAAGTTTGAATCAGACTTCATTCTATCAAATGACTACCCATTCAGGCAACAGCTGAAAAGCCGGAAGAGATATATCGACGACGTCATATTCATTTGGGAAGACTCAGAAGACCAACGTAAGTCCTTTCTAACTTGGCTGAACAATAGGGACACCAATATACAATTCACAATGAAGTACAGCAATTCAGACATTCACTTTTTAGATCTTGTGATGAAACACCAACAGGGCAAGCTAAAGTGCAGCTTTTATCGGAAACCAAGTCATAGAAATACATTACTGCACTTTACAAGTGATCATTCCAAAAACATAAAAGAGAACCTACCATATGGTCAATACCTGAGGATTAGTGGACACTGTACCTCTCTGGAAGAGTTTTATAACCATGCCACACAACCGGATGCCAGATTGAGAGCCCTGTGCTAGCCCTGAAGAAATTACTTAACAGATCTAAGAAACGGGCATGATTCACTGACAGAGAAGCCCTCCTGACACCACAACAACACAACAATGAAAGCTCAGTTCACCAACAGATGACATGTGTGATCACACATAGTGAACACACTTTTCAAGTGAAGAAATTGATCACAAAGTATTGGCCACTGGCACATTGAATCTTCCCTGGGAACCGCTTCCACGCTTTGCTTTTAAAAGGGCACAGAACTTGCGGGACCAATTGGTACCCTCACACGTACGAACCATAAGAGGACATTTACCATGTGGCAACTGTGTGGCCTGTCAATTCACCAAGCAAATGCGTACTTTCAACATTGGTGAGAGAACATGGACCGTCCGGAATGGAACTAATTGTAAGACTAAACAGGCAGTGTACTGCATAGAATATCCCTGCTGCCTGAGATATGTTGGTCAAACCATGAGGCCGGTTCACACCTGAATCTTTCAAGCCATTAGCAGATGTGACAGGCATGCACATCTCATCCCTCCTAGGAGACGGCTTATGATAACATATAGGCCCCAATATTTAACTTTTTTGTAAATTCCAATATGCTCTCGAGGCTCCAGTATTCAACCGTGGAATTGTATTTAGTGTCATCTCAGAGGGGGGACACCAGACACAATAACAACCGGTGCTGTGTTTGCCAGTACCCACCTCCAACCCCGATCAATATGGTTACTATACACAAACTTTGCATGGGCGACCAATCGTTGCTTTTGTTTCACCCTTGCCTGTAGAATCAGTTGGCGACATCACAGCACTGCAGATGACGTCGACACGTTGATGCCGATGTCTACCAATAGCAGGTTGGCTCTGGGTCTCCATTACTACGGGCCTCGGACCAGCTTCGATTTGACTGCCGGTTTGATTCCCCATCTGATTCCAGCTCCTTTTACTCCAGGTTTTTCATATCTGATCACATGATTCCTGGTATGATTCCTGGTATGAACTCTTAGTCTCATCTTCTGGATCTGTCCATTCAGTTGCCAATTTGAGATAGGCTGTTCGGCCCATAAACTGACTGCGATGCTGGGGTGAGTTAATATCAATTTAGGCACAGAAGATCACCTTACCTTGAACCATTTCCAAGGATACAGCAGTTGAAGCCAATAGTAATCCCCCTGTGAGTTCCTAAGTGATCTGGCCCACAAGGGCTTGACCAATTAGAGATACCCAGGGAAACCCTCTTGGGGGAAAAAACCCTGGGTAGAGGTGCTGGGAGCACTGATTAAATGTCCCTTCGTAATGGAGATGTGATTGCAGCCAATATGAATCCATCCAGCAGGTTAAGGATAGGAGCCGGAATCTCATCTAGGCAGTACTAGAAAAGCATGAAGAGACTATTAGTTCAGGAATGTGAGCCACAGAAAGATAGGAAGAAACCTGCTTATCCCTGCCTTTCTTACCACAGTGTAAATGAAAGTAAGCCTTTCCTCAGAAAGCCGTTGTCACATGAATCTGATCTGTAGATTATATTGTTCCGGGTTGCTATTAGAGGAAGTGAAATAAAGATGAAGAGGAGTTGACTAAAAAAAGGAGGTACCCAAGATATGAGGGGAGGACAAGACTGACCTGTCAAGAGAAGTGATCTGATCTGAAGTGCAGGATCCTGGGATATGTAGTCCCAATAACCAGTCCCGTAGTATAATATAATAGAAAAACAGAAATGAAGCAAAGGATCAATATAGAATGCAGCAAGCGAATCCCTTTTGTAGATCCTAACACCTACCCACGGGTCGAGTAGGGAAAGACGGATCAAGCAGAGAACTGTGATATTGAGTGGGCGTTCCGCCGAAGGAAATGAAGCTAAGGATCAATGTAGAATGCAGCGGTTAAGCAAGCAAATCCCTTTTGTAGATCATAACACCTACCCGCGGGCCGAGTAGGGAAAGGCAGATCAAGCAGAGAACCACGATATATAGAGTGGGCGTTCCGCCGACGCTGACCGCAGTGTGCCAGAGATCCGGAAATCCGATAGACGGAGCGTCTAATCAAGGAAGGAAAGAAGGTTAGAAGGATGAGGAAAAAAGGGCTCTACATTAAAGTTCTTCAATTAGGAATTACCTGAAATGAAACTTACGGAGCGTGTGGCTTCTTCTAAGCAAGTAGCTACGTGACAGAACCTTCCTCTGGAGGATGGATATACCGGCAGTGACCAGCAAAGGGGGAGTGCCACAATCCGGAAGCGGTTCCGTTCTACAGTCGAAATAAACTAGACTGTTACTTTGTTCATGCGGAAACTCCCTGTTGATGGGAGATAAAGCCCGGGCATGACACACAATACGGGATACCACTGGGGTGATCATCACACTGACCTCTTGTACGGCAGAATGCAAGGTATGATAGACAATGTGCTGTCTGGACATCTATCTCAATAGCTATGAAGAACTTGAACTTCCCCATGCTATAAGGCAAGAGTGCATAGACCAAGCATTTCTCCTTCAAGGTTCTCCTTCCCACTTCTTTCATATGCTGATGCCATATGTCATTCTCCGAGTGTGCTGTACTATACAGATAATCATTCAACTCATGATCATCCTCCCTAGCACTTCACTTAGGTCTCATTCTTTTTATGTGAGCTTCTATAATCATCTCATTAAGTATGGCAGCATAATTCCTTCTAATTGGACCAATCATTGGAACATTAGTCAGTAAACTTGGTGCTTTGATGTGTGCTACTTGTGTAGGTTTGCTCCTAAAGGATCTTTTCCTTTGCCTTTCTTTACAAGCCTGTTTCTGTTGCTCAAGAAAACTCTCTATAGCATTCTTTCCTGAGTAAGGATGTCTAGTGACATTTGTCATAGACCCAAGAACTTTTACACGGTCTACCGGAGTTGGGACAATTACATAAGGTCTCGGCTGCCTTGTAGTTGCCACATCTGTACCCTCCTTCAGCATAGGAAGATGCACAGGGATCCTGGCTTTATTTGGATCAAATAGTAAGTCTATGAGCGTTGTCATCAGATAGGGGAATTTGTGTTTTCCCCACTGTACTCAGGATGCTAGAGAATTTGTTCTATTATAGCTGTGAGCAATCTCCTCACGATTGGACCATTCTTAGGATCTTGCAGGAACAGATGAACGTTAGTAGTTCTCCCCCCAAGCGCAGGATATGCACGAAGAATGAACATGAAAACTGTAAGATCGATCCTGTGAACATGGCCATCAGGCACTACCATGGGTGCCTCCAAAAAGAAATTCAGTGAGAAAGGTATTAGGGCACTGTTCCCTCTTCTAGTCGTCGAAAAGAAACTCCAGATCTGGCATCTTTTCCTTCTCGATCAAGACTTAAATGTGTCTCAGTCCAATGTTAACAAGCTCCTATGGCTCAAGAACAAATAACCTTCTTTCACTCCTTTTTTAGCAATTAAAAGAGTGTCCCAAACAGAGCCATAGTCCAATGTGCTCTCTGTCTGTTTTATTGAACAGTCTCTGCGTCCTTATTCCTCGTCATGGACCTAGTCTTCATTTGCTGAGGTTCTTCCCCAATGCTTGCTTCCAATTGGGGTGGGGGTGAAGGGAGTTCTCCAGCGTAGATCTTCACATCTCCGAGAAATATCGACGCAGGTCTTCCTAACACTTTCACTGCTGACGACATTACGTCCTCCACAACAAAGGGGCCGTTGAATCTCGGCTTGTGCCACTTGCGTGAAAAGTTCCTAATTAGGATCTCATCACAGGTGAAAAGTTCATGAAGATGTAGTTTTTCAAATCTGGTTGTTGTATGGTCTCCATCTGTGTTCCGAGCCCCGCACTCCTTCTGCTTGAGCCGATCTGAAATGACAAAGATACTTGTAGTAATACATGTTAAGTAGGCATGTAACTCCTTTCCTAACAATTCCGCTGTCACCTGGGCATCTCTTCTAGTTCTAGGTGGAGGCTTGAGGGGTGTCCTCATCTGCTTCCCTGTCACTATTTCATGGGGCGTAAGAGGGTAGTCAGAGCCTGGTTGATTTCTCAACGCATACAATGCCAGTGGTAGGCAATGTACCCATACCTTCTTCAAGGTAAGCTTCAATTTGGCTATTCTTTCTTTAAGCAAGTGAATGAATCTCTCACAGATTCTGTTTGTTTGTGGGTGATAAGCCGATGAAAATTTCTGCTTTATACTGAGCAACAAGCTAATCTGTTCAAAGACTTTATTAACAAAATGAGGGCCATTATCAGATCTTAATACTTCATATATTCCCCATCTAGGAAACACTTCCCATACTAAAAATGTCACTGCGCAGGTGTAATCTGGATGTGTACATGGACCAGCTTCAATCCACCTTGAAATGGGACATACTACCACTATCATATATCTGTATCCATTACAGACTTGCAGCATGTCGACATAGTCGATGTGTAAATGCTGAAAAGGACCATTAGGTTGCGGGATAACTCCTCTCACTGTACGCAGTGTGTGCCCAGCAGTAAACATTTGACATACAATGCAGTTTACTACATAAAATGCAACTTGTTCTAATAATTTCGGAACAAACCATTCCTCTGCAATGGTCGCTGCAAGGCTTTCTCTAGTGACATGCGCAGGGTAGTGCATCTGTTCCAAAGCCACCCTTAATAAGGCTACAGGCATCACCAGTTTACCAGTGCTCTTCTGTCACCACAATGCTTCAAGAGTTTAAGAACACCCCCTTCGCGTCCACAGGTCTTTCTCATCCTGCAGCGCTTCCCCTTGAATTTCCATCAACTGAGTTTTAGACATGTTATTAAAGCTTTGATGCACACTCATCATCACCACCATGCTTTCATTCACATCAGGTGCATCACATTTTATAATGATATCTGAGCATGCTACTCGTTTTGCTTCCTTGTCTGCAGCTTAATTTCCGCGTGAGATAAAGTCTCATTAGTCTGCTCCTTTAGTGTGTGCTGCGCATTTAACTACTGCGATGGCTACTGGGAATTGTAGTGCTCTAATAAGTCTGTCCAATAAGGCAGCATGTTGCACTGGAGTGCCGTCTGCTTGGAGGTAGCCAATCCTTTTCCAAGGTGCTAGCCCTGCGTGTACCATTGACATCACATAGGCGGAGTCACTGTACACGGTTACTTCCTGGTCTGCATTTTTCTCAAGTGCGACAATAAGCACCACTAATTCTGCAACCTGTGATGAAAAGTGAGACGGTAGTTGTGCACTTATCAATACTTCAAATTCTCCATTGGCTCTGTGCTTTACCACAGCAGCACCTGTATATCTCTGTCAATCATTGTTGTTTGTTTGTTTGTTTGTTTATTTATTTGTTTTGTGCGCCGGACCCAGAGGTATCACAGCGCAGTTAAAAAGAGAACTTACAGCTGGGTTACAGAAGTTAGGAGCAAAGGTAAAGACAAGTTACCTCAGGGTTACGGGATAAGGGTAAACAACATAGAACAAATGTAGCAGCATATAAATGTAGACAACATGTCGTACTTTACAGATATTTACATATTTACATATTTTAACAAAACTAGGTCAAAAATACAGGCAGGGCTAAGTTAGTGCGGTGGGGGAGTGTGGGTTACATATCTTTCTCTATGAGCCATTTAATTGTGCTCTTTCTGAATTTGATAAACGTTTGGTCAGGTCTGAGTGTGTGTGGCAGTGAGTTCCACAGTTGTGCTGCCCTGACTGGGAAACTGGACCCTCCAATGGTGGACAGTTTGAATCTTGGCACTTGAAGACAGTTGGGGTTGTCTATTCTTGGCGGTCTGAAGTTCTTTCTGATAAATAGTTCTGTTAGGTAGCAAGGGGCTTTGTTATTTAGGCATTTGTGTATGAGGGAAGCCGACTTGAGATTGATTTTTTCTTGGGTGGGGTGGGTGGAGAGCCATTTATATTTCCTTCTTATTTTCGGAGATGTGTACTCTTTTGGGGATGCTTAGGGCAGCCCTGAGAGCATTATTTTGTAGCACTTGTATTTTGTTAATAATTTGTTTGTTTGCCCCTATGTAGAGAGCATTGCAATATTCAAGTTTTGATAGGATGAGGGCTCTAGAAAGGATTAAGCAACTGTCAACTGACAGGAATTGTTTTCCTGCTCTTATTAGTTTACAAGAGTAGGCTGTAGATGAAGCCAATTAATTTACCTGTTTGGTGGGGGATAGGGTTGAGTCGAGGTAAAATCCTAGAGTTTTTACTTCTCTGGTGACCTTAATAGTGTTCCCATCAATATTGAATGCTGAGTAATTGAGGTTAAGTTTTGAGATGCAAGCTGCGGTGCCCAGAATGATGAGCTCTGTTTTGTCATCGTTCAGACACAGGCCATGGTTAGCCATCCATGCCTGAACGATGTTATAGACTCTGTTCACCAAAGCCAGATCTTCCCCATAATCCCTCGTGAGTGGTAGGAGAATCTGGGTATCATTTGCGTAATTGGTACAGGTGATGCCCCGATTGTCAAGATCGTCAAAGAGTGGCTTGGTGAAGATATTGTAGAGTGTTGGCGAGACGCAAGATCCCTGGGGCACCCCACAAGTAATGGGTATCGGGTCTGCTGCGGCCAATGGTGAGAAGACCCTCATAGTCCTGTTGCTAAGGAAAGACTGTATCCAAACTTTAGCTTCCTTTGAGAAGTGTGCCGCTGAGTCCAAGTGACTGCATAGGACTTTATGGTCCACCAAATCAAAGGCAGCTGAGAGGTCTAGTAGAAGGATACGTGTTAGTTTTCCCTCATCTCTTAATGAGTCTATTTGGGCCTTTAAGTCGATTCTGATCGATTCTAGATGAACCGTCAATAAAAAACATCTCCCCAGCTGCCAAAGCATTTTCTTTCACACTCGGGATCTCATCATAGAATTCTTCATAGTTCGAGCAATCGTGTGCATGCTCGTCTTCTGCCAGTGGTTCTGCTATAAACATGGCAGGGTTCACTATTCTGCCTCAGACTATATAATCGCTGGATTCGATATGACAACCTCATAGGCAGAAGCTACTTTGAGAAGTTAACGTGCCCTTAGGTTTTTTCAAAATGGCAAACAAAGCATGTTCAACAAATAACGTCATAGAGGACCCCTTTACTATACTGGCTTCCTTCTCAATAGCGAATGTGGTGACTGCCAAAGATTGTTCGCAGAGAAAGTGAACCCTCATTACTGGGTCTAGAATCCCACTGTAATTTGCTAGAGGCTTGTACCCCAACATAGTTCTCTGCGTGAATACTGCTGTCATAACTGTGCCATTCGTATGCGAAAATAAGAATAATTCCTCAGCACAATTGGGAATCCCTAAAACTTGAGCTGTGCAAATAGCTTTTTTCAACTCATCAAACTCTTCCTCCATGTCCTCAGTCCAGGCAATTTTTTCTTGAGTTACCTGTCTTTTTTCAGAGCCAGCAACAAGGGCCTTATTTATGAACTATAATCAAAGACCCATGCTCTCACATAATTGCATAGCCCTAAAAGTCTTTGCATGTTCTTTATTGTGTGTGGCATTGTTGTTTTTAATATAGCCTCAGCACTTTCAGGAGTAACTTTCTTTCCATCATGTGAAATTAACTGTCCGATGTACAACACCTCCTTTTGACAATATTGCAATTTCTCCTTGTCCAATTTATATCATTTTTCTGCAAGTATAATCATTAACTGAACTGAATCACGTCTGCACTCTTCCTCTGAGGTGCTACAGACAAATATGTCATCTACGTATTGCAACACAACACTCTGCAAATCAATATTACTTAAGTCCATCTGCAGAACTCTATTGGAAATCGATGGAGACTCACAGTACCCCTGCGGTAATCTCGTGCTTTTTAACTTAGTCTGTCTGAATGTAATGGACGTCAGATCCTGAGAATCCTTATGTAATTGGATTGAGAAAAATGCATTTTTAAAATCAATCACCATAAATCAATATACTACATATACTACATAAGATTGTCGTTGGATTAGGAACTAGAGGAACTAGGCCTCTACAGTGTGAATAATCGGACGTAAATCCTGAAATCTGACATAAATCCTGAATTAAACACCACGACCCCCCTTAGATTTCTTGATAGGGTACACTGATGTATACACAGTCACTCTGACGTCACTAAAATGCCTTGCTCCATCATGGCGGATATCATCTTAAAAATACCTTTGTCTGCCTCTCGAGACATGGGATACTGTCGTGCTCGAGGAAAAATTGCTCCTGGTTTCAGTATAATCTTAACTTCTCTAGCCCCTTTCAATAGGTTTACGTCATAGGGGCCTGTTGTCCATAATGAAACTGGCACTTTTGTCATGTCTTCATCAAAAAACTCAGGATGCTTTATTGCCAACATCAAGTTCTGTGGAACCTCGCATCTTATTGATATTACCCAATAAGTAATACTCATTTTAAATATTACTTCGTCATCTGATGGATGGTCTCTAAACATATCATCATCAGTGACGTCAGTCAATCTATAACCCTCCCAAATGGCAATCACTGTGCTCCATCGACTGCCTTCATAATCAACTCCATCAAGCATAGCTAACCCCCCTCATACTATAGCTGCTTGTAATTTTAAGGGAAAAATGTGTCCTCCCTCTTCCTCCATAGGTATCCTTGGCCTGAGTAAAAACTCATCAGGTATTCTCATAGTTTTACTTACTAAACCTGGTAGCCATGTTAACAAAATGCATACCCCATAATGGAAGACCTCTGGTTCTAACATTACTCCTCGTATGGCCATTTGTCCTATTAAATGCCAAAATAAATTCACTCACGGTTAAATAATGCATTCCTGGAGTCGAACACACTATGCCTTTATCAGTAAATGAAATTGTCATGTTTAACTTAGTCATTAAATCTCGACTTAATATATTAACAGGTGTCTGCCTCAAATATAATAACTGTACAGACATGTCACATTCTCCTATAGAGTCTGGCAATTTTGCAGTAAAGGGAACTGTACTTGTAGCTCATGTGAAACCTTGAGCATTCATGACATTCCCAGATATTGTAAATTTCCCCTCTTGTATACATGAGCGTGTTGCCCCTGTGTCTACTAAAAAAGAAAAAGATTTGCCCCCTACAGGGAAGTCAACCCTCCCTCTTGATGAATTGGAAGTCACTGATAGAAATGAACACATCAAGTCTCCCAGTGAGCTGTCCTATTGTGGGTACATGCTTATCCCTCTACCTGTGAAAGGATTCCCTCTATCGACAGTGATACCCCCTCTCCAAGGAGTCATTAACTGTCATGTGCTTGTGCCCTGATGTATCTGAATGGGTGAATGTTGTGACTGCCCTTGCAGCGGATTCATTGTTGTCTGCTGTGTTTGTAAATCTTGCTGCATTCTCTGCGCGTGTGTTTGCTGCACTGTCTGATTTTGGGCGAACCCCTCTCAACTTTGTTGAGTGTATGCAGGTGGGTATGTGGTTACCCCCTCTTGAGAATTGCCCATTTTGCACGAACCCTTGACTTCCACACGTGTGAAATATGTCCTATCATTCCACATGCCCAACATACAGGAGGTCTCCTAATTTGCCCTCCCTGCATGCCTTGATTATCGTTCGCCATGTTTTGGAACCCACTCTGATTAATCTGAAAATGTCCTTGATTATTCTGGAAGCCCCTTATTCCGAAGCCTACCCTACCCCTTAGTATGAATACATTGTTACCTTGATCAAACTGCCTTTGGTTATTCACCTGTGGCATGCCTGTTGCTTGCTGCGATCCTGACCCTTATCTGCTAGTCAACATCGCCCCATCTATGGCGTATTTTGACAATTTTTTTCTGCACTAATTTTGCTTCTTTGCCTTTCCTAGCATCAACTTTCTTCCGATTCTTCTCCTGCAATAATCTGCAATAGTGCGCAAATGTCAGTTGTATCTCCGACCGTGGTTTTGCTTCCATACCCACTAGTTTCCTGAGCTGCTTCTGTACTGGGTCCGGCAGCCCTTGGCATAGTATACAATAAAATACAGGTATAGAAGAATTCTTCTACATCCTCACATGCTAATACTGGATTAGGCTCCATTAATTCTATTTCCATGCAATCAACGTTGCATGCTCTCTCCCTCGTCTTACGTTCTATTTCATCAGCATGCTCTCTTCGCTTTCTTAATTCTTCTCTTACCCTTTCTTCTTCCTTTCATTTAATTTCTCTTCTCTCATTTTCACTATGTATTTCTTCTTCTCTACGTCTTTGTATTCTTTTATCCCTTCATTTCTGTTCTTCCTCTCTTTTTCTTTCTAGCCTTTCTCGTTCTTCGATTGCCCACTGTCTGTTGGCATATTTTCTTCACTCCTCTGCCCTTTCCTGCTTTTTCAGTTGTTCATCTTGATACAACTGTTCCTGTCTTTGTCTAGCCTTCCTTTTTGCCCCATCCTTTTTCAATCGTTCCTCTCTTTCTTTATATTTTTTATCTTTTTTATCTCGATCTTCTTTTTGCCTTACTTCCTCAGTGCTCTTTCCATCAGGTTTGGGTAAAATCTGACCGCCATCCATTCATGCTGTATGAGCGCTACCTCATCAGCCTTATCTTTCTCTTCTTTCCATCTCTTTATTTCTCATCCTATATTGAAGGATGTACTCGGTCGATCACTTATTTCCTTGTCCCTTCTCTCTTGGTCCCTTGGGACTTCAGAGATCACCTCTCTTTCAGGAATCTTGTCTGTCCCTACGTCGCTGCTATGCGCAGTCGACTCATATGCCAGATTACTGTACCCTGCCGTCCTTTATACTTTGGCTTTTTACATCAAGCCCGGCGGGGGGAGCAGATGGCTCCTCATCCCCCTCTTTGCATATGTTAAGTATCCAGTCCTCAGGAGGCGGCTCTGCTCTTTCTTCCTAGTACATCTTCCAGAGCTCTAAGCTTGGTTGCCTTTTATCTAACTTTTTTCCTGTGTATGCTGCGTGCAAATATGTTGTCATGTGTTGCAAAACTGCCTTTGATAGTGATACCCCTTGTGGCCATGGCATGAACAACTTATATGCCGTGCCCTTAACCCATTCTGCACTGTACTGTTTAACCTTTGGCGCCTGTTTTGGTAACTGCTTGCATAAATATATAAGCAGAGTAATATCCTCCATTTTGACTCATCACACTTGACTGTCAATACTCACCTTTTTCTCTTTGCACTTTTCAAAAATATGTTTCAGAAAAACAACACAATGGGCCTCATTATGACCCTGGCGGTAAGTATTGGTCATTACTGGGATGGCGCAATTACCGTGTCCGTGCTGGCAATAGACCGCTTAAAGTGGTCCATTACGAATTCGCGGGCACGAGCTTTGCGCCATGCCGGTAATAAAATCACTGCCATGACGCTAAAGGCCGAAAAATCCCCCTTACCAACATCGTATGCAGTGCAAATAGCACCTCCGGCATCCTAGCTATCGGCATTAGCGGTCACCGCAAATAGCGGGAACCGCTATTCTCTGTGACCGCAAATAAGCGGATCCGGAAGTAGCGTCATCGCACAGGAACGGGAAAGAGCATGGCAGCCATCTTTAAAAACACAATCCATTGCCATCCACCACAACCAGGAGACATCTGACCCCCAGAACTCCCACACATCTCAACCACCACCTGTCTGAATTGAAAATGTCAAAAGTTGTGAAGAAAAGTGGAGATCGGCTGCGCCAGGAGTGCTTCTCAAGAGAGGAGCTGACCATGTTGGCTGAAACCCTTTAGGAGCATGCAGACGTCGTGTTTGCAACAGAGATGACCCGACCGCACTGCTGTGGAAAAAGCAGATTTGGGCATTGGTCGCCCAGAGGGTCAGTGCTGTCGGCACAACACTCCGCACCCCAAAACAATGCCGCAATTGATGGGACAACCTACGTCTCTGCGTGAGAAGCATACTGGCGGCAAACTGAAATCTTGGGATGGCGACAGGTGGAGGTGCAGAGTCGCTCCTAAAACTCCAGCCATGGGAGGAGATATGTGCCTCCACCATAGGCACAAAGTCCATAGAGGGAGTTGGGGACATGGAGAGAGGAGCCCCGTCATCAGCCGATGCAGGTAGGTGTCTTAAATCTAACTATGCCAATACCACCACGATCAATGTTCCCTCTAAGCTGTGCGCATGTGCGCTTGCCCAGCTTCCTTTGGGTGCCGCTCAGAAGAATTTTAGCAGCGCACACAGCCAATTCCCACCTATTCCAAAAGATTTACGAAGGCACAAGCTATAGCAGGTACCCAATATTTTCTTTCTCTGAAAATAAATCTAAATTATACTAGCTAGTCTTGATATATTGGTCTAGCCTATTTACATTGCCCTACTATGCAAGTTTGACCTTAAAAACCTAAAAATGGAATACACCCACTAGGTTAAAAACGAATATGAAAAAGTGGCTCCATGAAGAGAAAATATAACTAAGATATGCCTGCACACATTAGCCAAATTATCTACTCTCCCCACCTTTGACTCCTATACTGGACTCTTCCACACTTATACCTTATGACTCGAATCTCCGCCCTAGGCCTCATTAAGATATTGTCAGACAACGTAGACTTTGCCTTGCTTGGCTCTACGAAAGGTTACCAGACTTGGACCTACATCCACTTATTTTATGTTTGTTATAATATGAATGACGGTCAAGCACAAGAATTTCTGTTACTCATGGTGCCTTAGCAAAATTGTCACCCAGACTATGTAACCCATCTGTCAGCTCAAATATTGGATACTGACTGTAAGTAAGGATACGTGGATGTGAAACCTCATCCCATGCTTCCTATTCTTTGTACGTATGTCTCACATGAACTTTGTAGCGGCCACTTTGCAAGTTAACATATTTTAAAACTCAAAGATTAATTTGCCCTCTAAGGCTTTTGAGTAGGCAAATGTCAGGCTCAGCGTCTCCTACTTTAGCATTGCTAACATTAACCTATAACTGTAGAGCAGCATTGCAATATCATTTACTTGTCCTGCAAGGCATAATGGGTATGGGCTATGCCTGGCATTATTTGTATATAGTATTAGAGCAAAGGATATTCAGATAACCAGAATGCTTTTTACACAATCTGCAACTGTTCCAAGTTTTCAGAGTTCCATGGAGCATAGACCTTAACAAATTATAAGGTAATGCTTCTATACAAAAATGGGTTGACTGAGCATAATCCTACACAGCAATTTAAAGGTGTGGGGTATGTTGCAAACAATCTTGTGTGCACTTCATAATAATTGTGCACATGCAGATTCATTACATTTTCTTAAACTGCACATAATATGGTCAGGCTTAAAATATGTTTTACCTGCAAAGTATTGTGGGTATGCAAAACTCCCAGTGAGTGTTTCACTGCTACAATCCCTTATTTTTTATAGAGCCCTGTCAACTAGTTTTGGAGGCTAACACAGGAGTCAGGGAGGGGTACGGGTGAAAGGGCACAGGAGAAGACTCCTATGGGTTGAAGAACAAATCAGCAACTTTCAAAAACCAAATCAAATGTTTTGGCAGTAAAGTACAGTGAAGGACATGTTTTTATTTTTGCTGAAGGATAGGAATCTCTAGTAACAGTCTAGGAAACTGCATCTTCTGTCTCTTTCCATGCTCAGCTGCTTAGGGCTTTTCAATATATTCATGTGTTTGCATTTATTACCTCTCACATGCCCATGCATCTTGTTGAACTGAGAATGGGAATTTCAGAAGAGGGGTCCCTAGTTAAAGAAGACGACACTTCATCTGTTGTAACTGTGAGCATTGCTGCTACTTACTTAAAAAGCAAATATATGTGATTTTCTTCAATGGGGCTCCAGAAGACTCCCGCTCTTTCACTAGTTCAGCAGTAATACTATAAGAGTTCCTATCCATGCTACTGTTCTGCTGGTCACTGATTCGTTGTAGATGGAAGCAGGGGGTAGGCTCCTATATGTTTATGGTTTCCCATTTTTGTTGGGCACATGTCCCTATTTTTAGAGAGGGAGTAAAACAGATATTGTATATATGCCTCTAAACTGTAAGACTATGTTAGGTAACTGTTGACACAAATCACAGGACAATGTAATGTGAATAGTAAGCAGAGGCACAGGAATTCTCATTCTCATCATTAAATTCTGTGGTGCATTTACTCTGATGCAATGATTATTCTTGCAAAAATTGAGAGGCATATTCTCCTTGAATTACTTCATTAAAGTGGCACATGAATTCCTATTGGCATGTTTTCTGGCATGTTCCTTTTAGTTGCCATTATTCCATTTGGAAAACTTGTATCCTGTATGAATTTTCTGACAGACACATCAGTGATGAGCGATATTTGCTTTTTGTAATAAACAGGTGTGTTTTCTTCCAATGGCAATAAACACTTTCTGCGTGGTCTCGGTGCATTATCAGCAAATGAATGGCTGCAAATAAACCTATTGTTTTTCCTTAGCATAAAATGCTTTTTCTGTGCATGCATGTTTTTTTTATCTGCTCAGGAGTACTTCTTGTAGGTATTATAGCATATCTACAAGTCCTGGACTTGTTGATAAGCTCTTCTTATAAATCACATATAAAATATTTGTTTTTTTAGCCAATGTGTTTGGAAAAAGTGTTGTATGATGCACCTTTTACACTGATTTGTAATGAATTGCAGTAGTTGGGAAGGGAGAATTATTTTCCAAACTCTTCAGAGATGGTAGCTCACTAAATACACACACTCGCAAAGTGCCTTACCTCGTTATTCAGTTGCGCACATGGAAAATCATGTGCGCACAAAAGCTAACCATTTCCTCACTTATGGAAAAATAATTAGAGGGAACATTGAGTCCACGATGATGTCCAGATGAATGGGAAGTGCAATGATGTATATCAGGGTGCACCAGACACATAAGCACAAGACTGCCTACAGGCAGTGCAGAGCATCACCTTGTCCACATGCATGATGCACCCCATTTCTGTTGCTACCCACATGCCTCCATGCATCACCCACCCAAGAGTGAGACAACCTGTATGTCACTCCCTCCAATGTGACTCATCCACCGATCCATACCAATGCAGCCACCACAATGCATGCTCAATGCCTGTAGACCCATCAATAACCCTCTCCCTCCTTTGGTCCCCCACAGGCACACAATCAGACAGCGCTGATGACGACACCGGTGCCACCCCATCTAAGAAGGCCAGGGCCGAAGAGGGACAACACCGGCCCTCCACTTCAAGGGGCATAAGGAAACCCCTATGACACGAAAAGGCCAAGAGCACACCACAGGCCACAGCACCAATGTGCTCCACGTCCACCACTTTGGCACCCACAACAGCCAGCATCAGCCAAGTGTCAGCGGCCGAAGGAACTGCATAGGCTGCAAGCAGCATCATTGGGGAAACAGCTCCCACAGCAGCAATCTCGGATGACGAGGAAGGCGATGTGCTGCATGTTGCTACTCCCCAATCTGGCCCCCTGCATTTCCCCCACCTGTCCACATGCAGCCTGCCCGACACCAGCATGCACGGGCTATCTCCGACTAACTCGTGGACGGCAACTCCCAGCCCAACCACACCTGTGCCGGAGGAACAGAGTATTTTGGGCACCCCTCAACCATCCACCCCAGCCCCAAACACCCAAGAGGGGATCCAGGACATTATAAGGCACCAGCAGCAGCTCACTGGCCTCTTGACACAGCACATTACAGAATGTGGTAGTACAAGGGAGAACATGCGTGAATGTGCTGCTTCCCTGAGGTCAGCAATTGAGTCCAGCTCAAAGGACACATGTGCAGAACTGGCCGCAGTGCGGCACGTACTGTCCGAGATGGCGCAAGCAATGCGGGACATGCGTCCATCTGAGCAACCAAGTACATCCTTGGCTACCAGTTCCACCAGGACCAGCCCCGTGCGCAGGTCTGGGAGGAATCTACGGCGATCAGACAGGGGTGCACCTGGTGCTGAAAGAGGGGGATGCCAGTAGGCACAGCCTTGTGTACTGGTACCACGTGGTCCACTGGTGCACAGTACTGCACACCATGTGTTGGGGAGTTGAGGGGGGAGGGCGGAGTGGGTGTGTTGGGGAGTTGGGGGGGAGGGGGGTGTGGGTGTGTTGGGGAGTTGAGGGGGGAGAGGGGAGTGGGTGTGTTGTGGAGTTGAGAGGGTAGGGGGAGTGGGTGTGTGGGGTGGAGGGCCTGTTCACTTAGTTTTGCTTATTCAATACACTTTTTGGTTAATCAGAATTCACATCTGTGGACATTGCTAATTGCGTACATGTGCTTAAATGGGTAACAGTCTACAGTGTCCATGTCCCGGACACACCCTGTGCCCTGAGTGCCATCTCCATGTTACCCCCCCGTCCATGTCTGCTAGAAACATTGGTTGATCAGAGTCTGACGCATAGCACGTCCCTCCTGTGCATCGTTACGTCCCTAGGGGCCTCGTAGTAGGGCGCAATGGGTTTACCGGCACCGATGTCCTTAACAGTGCCCGGTATCCCTTTTCGCCCTACTCGGTATGAGGCCCTATATCTTCATTCACGATCTTTGTGACACCCGTAAAAACACTCCTACAGAGCTTGAATCTTTCTCTTTAGACAGTCTTTATTTAAACATGTCCATAGCCTACGTCATCCGCTATTGGGTCTCTAGATATGATTCTTTCTGATACGTGTTATGACGCAGGACACTGGGTTTACTCTACTGTGACGTTCTTCGTCTCACAGTTTCTTAATTGCTTGGCCATCCTCCCCTCAAGTTAATTACTTAATAACTCGGCACTCGTCGACTCGAATTGTTTTCCCCAACCTACCTCTGTTACTTGTTTCCCCTTATCACTCTCTCCACTCACTACCCATTCACAATTTTGCCACCTCACTCAGTTTTTACTCATCATTCGCTTTTTCAGCTTCTGACTCTCGGTATCTATGCCTCTTCAGCCAGCCTCTTCAACTTTCCATCCGCTCAGCTTCCTGTAGAAATCGGGAGGGGGATTTTGCCTGAAAACAAGGGACCCATCTCACCTACGCTTTCAAGACTTATTTTAAACTACTTTCTGCTATCTACAGGGAGCTTCATGGCCTTTCAGCCAAATGGCAGAGGTCATCCGATATTGCCAGGACCCCAAAGCTTACTGTGTCGACTCTTCTTTAACCATCATCTCTGCTACCACGTTAACTGGGAAAACCGACCCAGCCCTTTAAGACAAGGTAGCAATATTTAGAGATGAATGGGGATGCAGAAGATACTCAAACATCATTAATCAAAACGATTCAGGAAGTTAGCAAAGTTGACTGTTTTAATGTCAATTATCTAAAACTGGGAGTACAACGGACGTTAACGGATGCCTCACAGCATGATCTCAAAGCAAGTCACAAAAAACATGAATTATATTGCAAAAACTCGTCATTACCGACGTCACCCTACGTGGATGCCAATGTCATCCTACGTGTTAAACTACAAACACCTAGTGGGTGGCAAATGTGATAGGCTTAAGGGGAACATCTAGGTATATGTTCCATATTAGTCTAAGAGAGTGATAGGCTCCTTAACGTCAGGTGGGACGACTAAGCCCACCCTTCAAACAGGTCACTATGAATGCCACTAAATACACAACATCCCATTGGTTACACAAACTATAGGGCCCTTAATTATGCGGCCCCCTACAATTGTTTTGCACTCTTACATCCATCAGTACTTTTCCACCCATGTTAGCAGCATGCAGGCTTGACTTCCAGGTGCTGGTGAGCTGGTCATAACCACCAATTAGCATATCATCTATCATCACCTCAGTGGTCTGCACGTCAATTAAGGCTTTGAACTTGGCCTTGGAAATGTTCCTAGCTCCGGGGAATTCCGGTGGAGTAGAGACACGCTCTGCCTCTCTGCTTAGGTGTGGTTCATCATTTTTGTCCAGTCTCATCCCTCCACGTGACTGAAGACAACAAATTTGAGCTCTGGTGCATTTAAAATACTCTTATTTACTGAATTGCTGATGTCTTTCTTGTTTTCGTCCATGCCTTCTGAACAGGAGTTTCATTCTTTCACACGATTGTAACTAATGTCTGCTCATCCCTGTCCGATAAGACCTTGGCTTCTTGGGGCTGATCCAGCCTCGCCTTGCTGAGATTCACTTCTGTAATTCAATTGTTTTTCAACTGCGACACACTGAAAAAAGGCATTCCTTCTCTGGTCCAGCTCTGCTATAATACGTAGTGGAATCATTCATTCTTTATTTACTCCTATATATATGTTGGCGCATGCAGAAATCTGTTCACTACATAGCTAGCCTAAAGAATACTACGTCTGCTTGCGTTTCTTTGCCTCTGTAGATGTTTAAAATAACTTCATATCTTCATCGTTTCTGTAGCATAAGCCTCTTCATTTCAAGCCCGAAATGTTGCTTATCTTTGATACTTTCTTGATGCCTTATAGACTGTCTTCACTTTCTTGTCTCTGCATCTCTTCTAGGTACATCAGTTTTACTTCATGTGACATCACCAATCTGCTCTCTCATTCATTTGCCCATTTCTTCTGGGATTTCATTCATATGGCCAGCTTTCTTAACGGGAACCTTGCCTCCGAGATTCTCTTTGGTATCAGTATTTTCACTGCTACTGCACGTGTTACACACTCTGACTCCCAACATATAGGCAATATGGGTGAGATGCGTGAAGTGGGGGTACTTGGCTCCTTCTCTACACAGTCTCACTGACAGACGCCTTTAAGCCTTTCAGTATTATAGCTAACCAACAGCAAAGTTTAAGTATCTAAGTGGTGCCCTCCCCATCGCCCCTCTCTTCGCTAATCTAGTAGGGCCCACACAAAGAAGAGCCTGCAGAAGGAAGGCCACTTGTTCTGCCCCCAGCCAAATGCACAGGAGTGACAGAGAGTAGTAGTGAGCAAGGACGAACCAATCAAGGGGAGGGTTGTCCCCTTGAGAAAAGTTTTTAAATAATAGGTTAAAATAGTGCATTTTTCAGTACACTTTCTGTGATAAATTAGGTAAAAAGCCACCCAGGTTACAGTCGGTTTTGTAGGGTACATAAAAAGTGCATTAGATGCCAAGTCACGATCAATGCACAGGAGCATTTTCAAACACATTTTCATAATGTCTGTGCCCACTAAATGCCAGTACTCTGCAAGTGTAAAAAAAAAGCATTTTCATATTGATTGTGCTCACGCATATCCATTCTATGCCACTGTTCCCACATAGGAACATACTCTTGTTTGCTTTGTCCGTAATGCCAGTAAGGATCCTATAACAAAGCATGTTCGTGCTGGCTCTGCCAATACATGCCAGTATCCCCATGGAAGAACATACTCCTGTTGGCTTTACCTTAATGCCAGTGCAAAAAAGCCATGCCACAGTAAGAAAACATATTGTGGCTGGCTGCACAAATCCCCCACTCCCCATGTAAGAACTCTCATCATGTTGTATTTTCTCCCTAACAGCAGTAAATAACGTCATGACACAGTAAAAGAACATTGCCTTGCAGGCTGCACGAATGCCCCCACCTCAATGTAAGAATATTTATGTTGCCTTTGACCTAAACACCAGGAATAAACTGCAGTGCCACAGTGGGAAAACATGCTGTTGCTGGCTAGCCGGTAAGATAGCTCAGCGGGCTGAGCGCATGCTGTTGTAATCTGAGTGGGATTCGGAGGTTGAAATGCTGGCAAGGCCAACTCAGCCGTTCCTACTTCAAAGTGACCTCCATGATCTCTACCCTCCTCTATGGACCTTGCAGTACTATGTTGCTTTTGCACCTTGTTACCTCTCTTACTCTGTACTGTATTGTGTTTTCCCTGCTCACCAAGTTGTACCAGTGCCGTGATACTTATGTGTTTAGGCGCAATGTCAATAAATGCAATACATAAATAAAGAAAGCTCATTAAATGAGTGCAAACTTTGGTTGGGTGATACATTTTATGTAAATGGGTTCTCTGAACAGCGCTTTGGCGAAAGCGCTATATAAATAACATATTATCATTACACAAATCTCCCCATATAAGAACACTTGTGTTGCACTCATGTTATATTGCCCCATCTAAGAATATGCATGTTGCATTTGACCTTAACACCAGTAAAATATAAACCCAAGTGAAAATAAGGAAACATGCCCTCCTCATGTAAGAACAGTCATGTTTGCTTTGCCCTTAATGTGAGTACAACATTCCATACCACAGTAAGACCCAGCCAGGCAAACCCCACTATAGTATTTCCCAAAACCCCCCACCCCCACCAACCCCACCATCACATAAAAGCACACAAGGTGGCTTTCCATTTCCCAAAAACAGCAGTAAAACATGCCAGGCTCTTGTCAAAAAATGTTCATGCTCCAATGCCCTCCCCATGCTCCAGCCTGCATACACACAGATACATACAGATATGGACACATTCAGAAACATGCACCCACCAGTCACGCACCCACACAGCTGATCGGTCACACTGGAGCACCCATAACATTTAGACTGGGTGCCCATTAACACGCGCCATCACACCCATGTACACCATTCACACTGCATTCATTCATAGGTGTGCACTTTCAGACACCTCCTAGGATACAAACATAGACCCACTTACAGACTCCCTCGCATGCATGTGTGCATTCATTCATACATGCATCCATACAATCCCTGCATGCACACAAATACAATTTTTTGTAGTTAATGGTAATTATTGAAAGCATGGGTCATGCAAAAGCTGAGCCAGCGGTTAAGCCTTTAGCTGCAATCATAGGGGGAGGGTGTGGTCTACTGATATCACCATGGCAGGCTTTTGTCCTCTGCTTCCACCTTCATTCAGCTCTCCACCTTCACTTCAATGCCTGTTTTCACATCTCGGAGAGCGGTGTATTTGCTTAAGTAAATACACCGCTCTCCACCTTCACTTCAATGCCTGTTTTCGCATCTCGGAGAGCGGTGTATTTGCTTAAGTAAATACACCGCTCTCCGAGGTGAGAAATGTGACAGGTTCTAGAGGCTGACCCCTGGGCTGGGCATAACACCAGAGTGGTTTGAGCCCTCAAAGTGAGGGAGTGGGAGGGCGGGGGCGTTAGCCCTCTCAAGCCCATTCCTAGCGCCGCCCCTGCCTCTACCCACTAGAATATGCTCCTTGGTCCAGCATTACACATATGCGCGCACCTATATATACACACACTTACACATTCACTCCCTCATTTAAACATCCCAGTGACCACCATACACTCGCTCATTTACATGCGCACAAAACCCCGGATACATCATACACTTTTTCACACAAACTCATTCATACATACCTTACATACACACTCTTTGCACACATGCATACATACATAATGAGCTTGCACGCAACACCCTTTGTCACTAGAAAAGGCTTCCCTCGCTTCTCTGCCTAACAAAAAGCGGGCGTGCACATCAGCCCCTTCCCCTGGGGTGTGAAAGAACACTTAACATTGTTATATGCTGGCTTGCAACCGTGCGGAGGGAGGGCGCTGGTGCTTGCATTTAATTTTTGTTAGGCATTGCGGCAATGGAAGCATTTCCGAGAACGTGCAGCTTTAAAGTGTTGCTGCGTTCGTGCAAATAAATGTTTCTGCACAAACACTGTAACACTTTAAAGCCGCGGGTATTTAAGAAACGCTTCTCTCCCCTTTCTGAGAAACAAGAAGCCCCGCATCTCAGCTCAAATTTCAGGGCAGGCACTGAAGCCCGGCCAGCTCAATGGTGTTGCATGCCTGTCCCTAATGAATACATGGGAGCTGGACGCACCTCTTTGCACTATTGTCCAGCCCCCACCAGAAATGCTCCGGTCACCTTTGTGAATAAAGCCACCTGAGCAGTTGGGCAATGAATGCGAATGAAAGGAGCACATTATCTCAGCTACTTTAATCCGCCCTCATGTCTGGGAAAATGCCTATTTCTTTTTTTATAACATACTATTTTGTATTCATTTTAACAGCACAGTAAGGCATAGTATTACACTACAATACAGAATAAAGACAAACAGAACGTCATCTATAGCATTCTTTCTTTCACCTAAGAAAGATACAGGGGCAGGTTCTCAAAAAGAAAGGCAAATTAACAAAACGCTGAGTATGCGATTTGTCAATTACATTCAGATGTGACCTGTAAATTTCAGGGTGCTGGTCAGCAGCGTAAAAGATGGGTGGCCTGCCTTTTTGCATACATAATTGTAAGAAGCACACCCCTGACACTACAAAGATAAAAAAATAAAAACACATTTCTATCTCACATTGAGGGATAGAAAAGCATGTCTGACCGCCGAGGTTCACACTGATGCTCTTTTACTTAAAACCAACAGCATGACAAGGTGGTATTACCCAAATTGACCTTTTACAGTTGATCTTTCGCACAATTGACCTAATTATAGTGGTCCTAATTGACCTTCTGCACAATTGACCTTTATATTATTTTAGTTATTTTATATATGTATTGGGTTGGTTTTGATGGATTATAAATAATATAAGGGGATTGGGTGGGAGTAGCGGGGGGGGGGTTTCTCCCCGCATATATGTCCTAATTGACCTTCTAAATAAGGTCAATTCTCCCGAGGTCAATTCTCCAGAGGTCAATTGTGAAAAAGTCAATTAGTATACAACCTGACAAGGTTGCTGGCATGCAACATGCACCGTCTGCATCTGCACTGATCTGGTGCTGGGCGCAGCTGTGGTTTTCTGTGCATTTTCAAGGGCCTCCCTTTTGTGAATTTTTCGAATGATTTTAAAACGTGCAGAAATACCCACTGATTTGCTTAACAGTCACAAACCTGTGCGAGAGGGTCAATTTAATGTGCACAGCTATTTGTATTTGTATTTTGTTTATTTGTATAGCGCACCAGGCCCGAGGGCAACCGGGCACATATCTTATGGCAGATACATACATACATACATGAATGGCAGGGTACAGTTACACTCAATCAATCAATCAATCATTAAGAGCAAACATTAAGAGCAAAGGCAGTAAAGTACAGTGTAGTGTCAGATGGCATGAGAAGGCAGTGGGTCAGATGTAGCGGATAGCCAGAGTTTGGCTTTGTGTTTGAATAAGGTAGGGGAAGGCATGGGTCTAATGGTGAGTGGCAGTGAGTTCCAGAGTTTGGCAGCAAGGACTTGGAAGCTAACACCTCCGGCTGTCTGTAGTTTGTATCTGGGGATTGGCTGGGGATTGGCTGTATCTGGGGATTGTGAGGCAGTGTGCTTGGGCAGATCTGAGAGATTGTGAGGGTATGTACTGAGAAAATCGAGAGGCTAGGTAGATAGGGGCCTGGTTGGTTACACATTTGTGAGTAAGGGTCAGGGATTTGAGTGATATCCTTTGGGCAACTGAGAGCCAGTGTAGGCTCCTCCTGGCTTCAGTGATATGTGCAGATCTAGGAATGTTGAGGGCAGCTCTAATAGAATAGTTTTGAGAGATATGGAGTTTGTTGAGGTTGCGTTGGTTGGTGCCTTGATAGAGTGCATTGCAGTAATCGAGTTTCGACATGACCAGGGTCCTGGTGAGGATGATGCAGTTCTGAGTGGAGAGGAAGGGGCGGCAAGCTGTGATCAGCTTGCACGTGTAAGCTGAGGCAGTGACAACTGCATTAGTTTGTCTGTTTAGGGAGAGGGTAGAATCAAGGTAGATTCCTAAGGCTTTGGTGTCATTGGCCACTTTGATGGAGTTGCCGTCGATATTGAAGGTGTTGAACGAGGGTTCTAGCTTGTTGAGACTTTGTTTGGTGCCCAGGATGAGGATGTCACACATCGGGGTCTGAATGACCCGCCCGCCTCCCCATCACGCCAGGTGAATCAGACCACTTTCAAGGTACATACCAAAGTCGTGACGCTTCGCCACATTATCCGACGTTTCTCAGCCCCTTACTTCTCTCGGTGGCGGTTACCCTGGAGATTGGGTATCGACAACCCAGCTTTTGCCTACAACTCCCAGGAAACCTACTTTTTGCGTGTAGTTCCGACTATTTGGAACGTGAGCTCTGACGGGCTTACGGCGCTCCGCCTCCTGGGTATATTAGGCACTGCAGCGGGAAGGACGCTGCTTCTGATTAAAGTTGCAACCGGCATCTGAAGTTTCGTCTTCTGTGCCTTCCCAGACATTGCCTTCCCGTGTACCAATTCCTGTTTTCCCAATTACGGACTGCCTTGAGACTTCTCAATTCTTCTGCCTTCCTGTGTAACGGACCTTTGCCTGCTCTACGGTTTGCTTGCTTCCTGATTCTGTACTGTCTTCTGCCTACCTGTGTATCGGACTTTTTGCCTGTCCTACGGATTGCTTACTTCCTGATTCTGTACTGTCCTTAGCCCGCCTGTGTATCAGATCTCGCTGCCTGTTTACTGGATTGCCTTCCGTTAAATTCTTACCGTACAGAAACTTCTGTCCTGATTTACCTACCACCGCCTTCAACTGGTTTTCCTCACCTTCCCAGCTGACTCCAAGTACTGGGTACTGTTTCCTTCTTCAATTCCAGTGTTCTTTTGTGGATTCCGACTCCATCCCGTGGTTTTGGATTTTCTCCCTCAAGTGTATGCAAGGACGCTTTGCTGATTGTACACAAAGATTCATTTCTGAAAGTGCACACAGGGACGCCTTGCAGAGAAGTGTGCACCTACCCGTATCTAGTGCGCCCCTTGTGCCGCCCAGGTATAGCATCCCTACTAACCTTCCTGTTTATTGTTTTGTACCTCCGTTGTTCTAACCTGGTTGATTCGGTTATTTCAATTCCTGTTCTGGTAAGACTTCCTTAACTTTCTTTATTAATTCCTATCTAAATCCTCAAAATAGAAGTGTATCTCTTTTCTGTATTTACAGGGGAAATTCCATTTCTGTTCCTTTTCGATTACAAGGGGAGTGGGTGACCCAGGTACTTTCTGCTTTTGAGAGGCTGTTTTCTTGTGGTGATCTTTGCTCTTCCCAAATATTTACCAATTGTCTTTTTCCTTTAGCTGGGTCTGTGGCAGTGTGTTCTCCCCGCTCTTTTGGGTGATCGGTCTCTCAGTCTGTAATTTAGTGCAGCTGAGAGTCATATCATCAAAAAGAGCTTATTTCCCTCAACAGAGAGGAGGCTCAGGTGGAGGCTCCATCTCAAGCTCTTCAAGCAACATCCAGTACAACCTTCCTGGTCGCTTGCCCGAACCACTCGCCTGCCGGTGAGTAACAAAATCAGAAGCCATGGATGAGACGGACCCTCTGAACGCTTTGGTTCGCTTGGTGTCCAAACTCCGTACGGATATGACGGCAGCGCATGATGCATTGCATCACAGGATTGACAGTCTGCAGAGATTTCCAGCCTCTCAGACTCTGGGCATAGATTCCTCCGGTGCTACGGCTTCAGGTTCTGGTACCCCTACGGCTGCTGCCTCCAGGTTTTCCGCAAACCCTGTGCTCATGGCTACACAGTTCCCGTTGGCCTCCCCGGAGCGTTTCACAGGTGATCCAAAACAATACCGTACTTTCATTAATCAGTGTAAACTATACTTTCTTTGCCGCCCAGCTGCTTTCCCCAATTCCACGACAAAGGCGGCTTTCATTCTTTCTCATCTGGGGGGGACGGCAGCTGCTTGGGCTAATCCTTTACTTGAATCTAACAGTTACGTTCTATACAACTGTGACGCTCTTATCACAGCCATGAACAGGGTCTTTGATACCCGCTACAAATCACAGGCCACAGACCTGGAATTTTTTAACCTACGCCAGGGCACTTCCTCTCTGTTTGCTTATCTTACTCGTTTCAACCAATTGGCGGCTGAAACAGATTGGCCTGAGGAAAAGAAGTCGGCAGTATTCTATAAAGGGCTGTCTGAGGAATTAAAATACACACTAGCTACTGTCCCCGTGGTTGCTACTGTTTTTGGGGAACTTTTGGATTTAGTTTTGCAGATAGATGCCAGAAGGTCCGAAAGGAAGGGGGAGCGTAAGCCACAAGCAAACTTAACTCCCACCTTTGACCCTGTGCTAACACAATCTTCCGCTCCAGAGCCAATGCAAGTGGGGGCAGTACGGGGCCATCTAATCCCTGCATAACGCAGGGATTAGATGGGGTATCGACGTTCTCACAATCTATGTATGTACTGCGGCTCGGCCGATCACCCGCTGAAAGACTGTCCAAAGAAACCCAACAAGAAGGCGGGAAACGCCAAGTCCCGGCGATAGACAGAGTCCCTACGCCAGGAATCTTATCATTGGACTCTCATGGTACTGCCTCCGCCCCTGTCACTTTGCCAGTAGTATTTACTGCAACTGCTGACACTTCTTTTTCTTCTCTGGCTATCATCGATTCTGGGGCAACAGGGAATTATATAGACTATGATTACGCCATCAATCACAAGGTTCCTGTATTAGATAAGGCCCAACCAGAGGCGGTCCACGCAGTGGACGGCACTTCTATGGTTTCTGGGTTGGTAACCCAAAACATGTCTCTCATCCGTATGCAAACAGAAGACGGACATGTGGAGACTATCTCCTTTGATTTGATCAAAGCACCCCAGTTTCGGGTCATCCTGGGAGTTCCATGGTTACGCTATCACAACCCGGCCATTGATTGGGCTGCAAAAACTGTCCAATTTCCTTCCCCGGTCTGCAATGAAAAATGTTTTCAGGACTCGAATGTGTGTCCGGTGTCTTCTTGTCAGGCATTGGCAGCCTCCAATGCATTTATTGGTGCTATTACTACTGCCAAGGAAGTTCATGTTCCCTCAGAATACAGTGATTTCCGGATGTCTTTGACAAAGGGGGTGCAGATGTTCTGCCCCCTCACAGACCCTACGTCTGCCCTATTGATTTAGTGCCAGGAGCTAAGATACCAGCAGGAAGGGTGTATTCGCTTACACTGCCCGAAGACAAAGTACTTAAGGAATATATCGACAAGGCCTTGATCACCGGGTTCATCAGACCATCTAAGTCTCCTGCGGCATCTCCCCTCTTTTTCGTCCCTAAGAAAGAAGGCGATCTTCGCCCTTGCATTGATTACAGGGCCTTGAACGCTATAACTGTAAAGAATCAATACCCTCTTCCGCTGATATCTGTTCTTTTGGATCAGCTTGGTTCTTCGGCAGTTTTCACTAAACTGGACCTTCGAGGTGCATATAACCTTGTTCGAATACGAGAGGGGGATGAGTGGAAGACAGCCTTCAAGACCCGGTATGGACTGTTTGAGTACCTGGTGATGCCCTTTGGGCTGTGTAATGCGCCTGCAACCTTCCAGGCATTTATGAATGATATTTTTCATGACTGTTTGGATCAATTTGTCAATGTCTACTTAGACGACATTTTGATATACTCTTCTTCAATGGAGGAACACATTGACCATGTTCGTTTCGTGCTTCAGAGACTACAAGACAATCATTTATTTGTTAAAGCTGAAAAATGCGTATTCAATCCTACTGAAGTAGAGTTCTTAGGGTACGATCTTACTAATCACGGAAGTAGAATGAGCCATTCTAAAGTCAGAGCTGTTCTTGAATGGCCTGTGCCTACTACTACCAAGGCCTTACAATCCTTTTTGGGTTTTTCAAACTTTTACAGGTGATTCATTCACTCGTTTTCATCCATCTCAGCTCCTTTGACAGCGTTGACCAGCTCTAAGCGGGCATTTCAATGGAGTCCGGAGGCGCAACAGTCCTTTGAAGCTCTGAAAGCCGTCTTCTCGACTGCTCCAGTACTGCAACATCCAAATCCGCTCTTACCATATCTAGTGGAGGCCGATGCCTCAGGTTCCACCATTGGAACAGTACTATCCCAGCGTTGTCCCGATTCAGGTGAAATCCATCCTGTTGCTTTTCATTCACGGAAGATGACTCAATATGAACAGAACTACCCTATCACGGAAAGAGAGTTGTTGGCCATCAAGGACGCTTTTTCTGAATGGAGACATCATTTGCTGGGTGCGCGTCATCCTGTCACAGACTTTTCAGATCATCGGAGTCTTCTTGCGTTCAAGTCCATAAAATGTCTTACCGCTAGACAGGCTCGCTGGCATCTCTTCTTTTCACAATTTAACTTCACCATTACTTATCGGCCAGCCCGATTCAATACCTGTGCTGACGCTTTGTCACGTTTGTCTTCCAATTCCGGTGGTAAAACTAACGACCACTCTCTCTTGCTACCCTGTAGAGTGGTCTGTGGGTGCACTCCTCAACCTCCACTACGCTCCCTGATCTCTGAGTGGGTTTCCTCACATGTAAGGGAGTGTGGGGCGCTCAACCTCGATATAGTGCAGGGTTTGCCCTACATCCAGGGCAGATTGTTTCTACCTCCTGGTGATGCGCGTTTACGTGCACTTGCTTGGTCTCATGATTCGCTTATGGCGGCTCATCCGGGACAACAAAAGACCCTTGACTCTTTGCGCCGTTGGGCTTGGTGGCCTTCTATGTCCAGCGACGTAATTGATTATTTGGCCTCCTGTTCAGTATGTTCTCAGTCTAAAATCTCTAGATCTAAACCTGTGGGTTTGTTGCAGCCTCTTCCAGTGCCACATAAACCATGGTATATGGTCTCTATGGATTTTATAGTCGTTCTACCTTCTGTGGATGGCTTTGATACTATTTGGGTTGTCATCGATTATTTCACTAAAATGGCACTGTTCTTTCCGTGTTCCGGGCTTCCTTCTGCACCTATATTGGCCTCCATGTTTCTAAAGCATGTTTTCCGATTCTTTGGGCTCCCTTCCATTGTGGTTTCGGACCGCGGCCCTCAGTTTACGTCCTGCTTCTGGAGGGCGTTGACATCGTCTCTTGGTGTTGATGACAGGTTCAGTTCTGCTTATCATCCGCAGACGGATGGGCAAACTGAAAGGCTCAATGCAACTCTTGAACAATACCTGCGTTGTCTCTGTCTTCATTTCCAGTCATCCTGGTTGGCGATGTTGCCACCTGCCGAATTCGCCTATAACAACTCGCGACATTCGGCTTCTGGTGTTTCTCCTTTCTTTGCTTTGTATGGCTACTATCCTCTGTCTTTGCCCCTGGATCCTACACTTCCTATTGACAACCTGGCTGCACAAGCTTGTATTCGGGATCTCAAATCTGTTCGTAAATCTGTTCTGGAACATCTCCTCCATGCTCAGGTTAAGGCTAAAAAATATGCGGATCAGCATAGGATTCCTGCTCCCAGTTATAAAGTGGGTGCAAAAGTTTGGTTGTCTACTCGCAACTTGAAGATCCCTGGCAAACTCTTGCTCCTTCCCAAGTTTGTGGGTCCGTATGCCATCACTGAGGTGATTAGTCTGGTTGCTGTGCGCCTTTCTTTGCCTTCTTCTTGGAAAGTGCATCCGGTTTTTCATGTTTCCCTGGTCAAGCCTTGCCCGCCTTCTACTCGTTTGCCTGCTCGTCCTCCCCCGATCAGGGTGGATGGCGATGTCGAATACGAGGTGGCGGATATCCTGGATTTCCAGCTGCGCAGGGGTCATCCGTACTACCTTGTTGATTGGAAGGGATACGGGCCGGAGGATAGATCCTGAGAACCATTGGGGAACATCCGATCTCCTGTGCTTCTGCGCCGCTTTCATGCCCGCAAGGGGTTGGCACTGCCTTTGGGGGTTGATGCTGTCACACATCGGGGTCTGAATGACCCGCACGCCTCCTCATCACGCCAGGTGAAACAGACCACTTTGAAGGTACCTACCAAAGTCGTGACGCTTCGCCACAGTATCCGATGTTTCTCAGCCCCTTACTTCTCTCGGTGGTGGTTACCCTGGAGATTGGGCTCAACAAAATCAAAGGTATCGACAACCCAGCCTTTGCCTACAACTCCCAGGAAACCTACTTTTTGCGTGTAGTTCCGACTATTCGGAACGTGAGCTCTGACAGGCTTACGGCGCTCCGCCTCCTGGGTATATTAGGCACTGCAGCGGGAAGGATGCAGCTTCTGATTAAAGTTGCAACCGGCATCTGAAGTTTCGTCTTCTGTGCCTTCCCAGACATTGCCTTCCCGTGTACCAATTCCTGTTTTCCCAATTACGGACTGCCTTGAGACTTCTCAATTCTTCTGCCTTCCTGTGTACCGGACCTTTGCCTGCTCTACGGTTTGCTTGCTTCCTGATTATGTACTGTCTTCTGCCTACCTGTGTACCAGACTTTTTGCCTGTCCTACGGATTGCTTACTTCCTGATTCTGTACTGTCCTTAGCCCGCCTGTGTATCAGATCTCGCTGCCTGTTTACTGGATTGCCTTCCGTTAAATTCTTACCGTACAGAAACTTCTGTCCTGATTTACCTACCACCGCCTTCAACTGGTTTTCCTCACCTTCCCAGCTGACTCCAAGTACTGGGTACTGTTTCCTTCTTCAATTCCAGTGTTCTTTTGTGGATTCCGACTCCATCCCGTGATTTTGGATTTTCTCCCTCAAGTGTACGCAAGGATGCTTTGCTGATTGTACACAAAGACTCATTTCTGAAAGTGCACACAGGGACGCCTTGCAGAGAAGTGGGCACCTACCCGTATCTAGTGCGCCCCTTGTGCCGCCCGGGTATAGCATCCCTACTAACCTTCCTGTTTATTGTTTTGTACCTCCGTTGTTCTAACCTGGATTGATTCGGTTATTTCAATTCCTGTTCTGGTAAGACTTCCTTAACTTTCTTTATTAATTCCTATCTAAATCCTCAAAATAGAAGTGTATCTCTTTTCTGTATTTACAGGGGAAATTCCATTTCTGTTCCTTTTCGATTACAAGGGGAGTGGGTGACCCAGGTACTTTCTGCTTTTGAGAGGCTGTTTTCTTGTGGTGATCTTTGCTCTTCCCAAATATTTACCAATTGTCTTTTTCCTTTAGCTGGGTCTGTGGCGGTGTGTTCTCCCCGCTCTTTTGGGTGATCAGTCTCTCAGTCTGTAATTTAGTGCAGCTGAGAGTCATATCATCAAAAAGAGCTTATTTCCCTCAACAGAGAGGAGGCTCAGGTGGAGGCTCCATCTCGAGCTCTTCAAGCAACATCCAGTACAACCTTTCTGGTCGCTTGCCCGAACCACTCGCCGGCCGGTGAGTAACAAAATCAGAAGCCATGGATGAGACGGACCCTCTGAACGCTTTGGTTCGTTTGGTGTCCGAACTCCGTACGGATATAACGGCAGCGCATGATGCATTGCATCACAGGATTGACAGTCTGCAGAGATTTCCAGCCTCTCAGACTCTGGGCATAGATTCCTCCGGTGCTACGGCTTCAGGTTCTGGTACCCCTACGGCTGCTGCCTCCAGGTTTTCCGCAAACCTTGTGCTCGTGGCTACACAGTTCCCGTTGGCCTCCCCGGAGCGTTTCACAGGTGATCCAAAACAATACCGTACTTTCATTAATCAGTGTAAACTACGCTTTCTTTGCCGCCCAGATGCTTTCCCCAATTCCACGACAAAGGCGGCTTTCATTCTTTCTCATCTGGGGGGGATGGCAGCTGCTTGGGCTAATCCTTTACTTGAATCTAACAGTTACGTTCTATACAACTGTGACGCTCTTATCACCCCATGGACAGGGTCTTTGATACCCGCTACAAATCACAGGCCACAGACCTGGAATTTTTTAACCTACGCCAGGGCACTTCCTCTCTGTTTACTTATCTTACTCGTTTCAACCAATTGGCGGCTGAAACAGATTGGCCTGAGGAAAAGAAGTCGGCAGTATTCTATAAAGGGCTGTCTGAGGAATTAAAATACACATTAGCTACTGTCCCCCTGGTTGCTACTGTTTTTGGGGAACTTTTGGATTTAGTTTTGCAGATAGATGCCAGAAGGTCCGAAAGGAAGGGGGAGCGTAAGCCACAAGCAAACTTAACTCCCACCTTTGACCCTGTGCCAACACAATCTTCCGCTCCAGAGCCAATGCAAGTGGGGGCAGTACGGGGCCATCTAATCCCTGCATAACGCGAGTATCGACGTTCTCACAATCTATGTATGTACTGCGGCTCGGCCGATCACCCGCTGAAAGACTGTCCAAAGAAACCCAACAAGAAGGCGGGAAACGCCAAGTCCCGGCGATAGACAGAGTCCCTACGCCAGGAATCTTATCATTGGACTCTCATGGTACTGCCTCCGCCCCTGTCACTTTGCCAGTAGTATTTACTGCAACTGCTGACACTTCTTTTTCTTCTCTGGCTATCATCGATTCTGGGGCAACAGGGAATTATATGGACTATGATTATGCCATCAATCACAAGGTTCCTATATTAGATAAGGCCCAACCAGAGGCGGTCCACGCAGTGGACGGCACTTCTATGCTTTCTGGGTTGGTAACCCAAAACATGTCTCTCATCCGTATGCAAACAGAAGACGGACATGTGGAGACTATCTCCTTAGATTTGATCAAAGCACCCCAGTTTCGGGTCATCTTGGGAGTTCCATGGTTACGCTATCACAACCCGGCCATTGATTGGGCTGCAAAAACTGTCCAATTTCCTTCCCCGGTCTGCAATGAAAAATGTTTTCAGGACTCAAATGGGTGTCCGGTGTCTTCTTGTCAGGCATTGGCAGCCTCCAATGCATTTATTGGTGCTATTACTACTGCCAAGGAAGTTCATGTTCCCTCAGAATACAGTGATTTCCGGGATGTCTTTGACAAAGGGGGTGCAGATGTTCTGCCCCCTCACAGACCCTACGACTGCCCTATTGATTTAGTGCCAGGAGCTAAGATACCAGCAGGAAGGGTGTATTCGCTTATACTGCCCGAAGACAAAGTACTTAAGGAATACATCGACAAGGCCTTGATCACCGGGTTCATCAGACCATCTAAGTCTCCTGCGGCATCTCCCCTCTTTTTCGTCCCTAAGAAAGAAGGCGATCTTCACCCTTGCATTGATTACAGGGCCTTTAACGCTATAATTGTAAAGAATCAATACCCTCTTCCGCTGATATCTGTTCTTTTGGATCAGCTTTAGTTTTCACTAAACTGGACCTTCGAGGTGCATATAACCTTGTTCGAATACGAGAGGGGGATGAGTGGAAAACAGCCTTCAAGACCCGGTATGGACTGTTTGAGTACCTGGTGATGCCCTTTGGGCTGTGTAATGCGCCTGCTACCTTCCAGGCATTTATGAATGATATTTTTCATGACTGTTTGGATCAATTTGTCATTGTCTACTTAGACGACATTTTGATATACTCTTCTTCAATGGAGGAACACATTGACCATGTTCGTTTCGTGCTTCAGAGACTACAAGACAATCATTTATTTGTTAAAGCTGAAAAATGCGTATTCAATCCTACTAAAGTAGAGTTCTTAGGGTACGATCTTACTAATCACCTTGGCAATTGGTGGGTTTAAGGTTACAATGATTTTTTCAACCTCTGGGATGGTGAGGGGTGTAAAGCTGAATGGAGGCTGGGTGAAGGTGGTGGCTGTTTTAGGTGCAGGGAATTTAGTAAGGGAAGGGGTAGTGAGGGAGTTTTGTTTGGCATTGATTTTGGCTTGTAGGGTGGTTATTTTGGAGAAAAGAGCATTTTGGATATTGTTACACCAAGAGCTGTCCTTGCTGAAGGTATCTGGGATGGGCGATGGGGATTCTAATTCTTTGAGGATTTTGAATAACTCCTTCGTGTTGGATTCAGCTTGCGAGATGCGCTGTTTGTAGGTCTCTTTCTTTGCTTGTATGATCACTTCCTTGTAATAAAGGGACGCGATGAAGCGGTTGTCTTTGTTAGTCTCACATGGAAGACTTTTCCAAAGTGTTTCCGCCTTGCGTTTTTCTTTGCACAGGACTCTAAGTTGCAGAGTAAACCATGAGTTCAGATGGGCTTGTTGTTTAGCTTTCCGCCGTTTAGCTGAGCTATGGTGTCAATAGCTTTGAGCAAAGTTTGTTTGAAGGTGTCCACTAGGACGGTGGGGTCGTTATGCAGTGTGGCACTAGTGTTCAGAATGGGGTAGGATAAGTGAGAGTAGCTTGTCCCTAGTAATATCCTTCTTGTTACTGGTGGGTATAGAGGGTTGTATAGTGGGGTTGGGGTAAGGATTGGTGGCTAGTAGGTGGAAGATAATGATGTGTTGATCGGATCAGGCATAGGCGGACTTGGAGCTTATCGATGTGTTACAGTTTAAATCGACGATCCAGTTGAGCATTCTTCCTTTGTTATGGGTGGGTTCGATAATGCGTTGCTGGAAGCCTAATGTCATGACGCGAGCTCCATGTAAGCTATGGAGCCAATGGAAGGGCTGATCCCGTTTCTTCACCAGCAGTCTAGTATCCCACGCACTGCACGTTACCGTCATGACGCATACAAATAAGCGTCACACGCGGTAGTCGACGCGTTGCAACCTTGCTTTCCTCACCAGGTTCGTACGCTAGTGCTCCTCTCTTGCTCCGCTTGTGTATTCCCGCTTGCTTCCTCTTGTCAGTCCTCAGTGATTGCCCGCTCAGCTCCTAGCCCTTGTTCGCTCATGGTGCTTCCTCCTCTCCTCTGTTCCTCCCGCTTGGTAGCCCTTGTTCCTTCTCCCGCTCTAGTGCTTTCTCTCCCTTTCTGTGCGTACCTCTACAATTGTAAGCTCCTTCCCACCGCAGCCTTCTGCAGGCCTCTTCTTCATTACTCGGCTACGGATTCCATCCAAACAGCGTTCAGGATACGCACGCTAGCCAGACTCCAGCAGTGTCTTCTGGGAATTGAAGTCCTCTCATCTACTTCAAAAGCCTTCAGCCTTGACATCCGTAGTGCTATTACATCCCAGCACACCAGGGTTTTTCAGCCACGCTTTTCCCTGGTTTTGGGGGCGGACTGCCTGAGGGGCCCTTCTGCCTTGCTGTCCGCCAGCGGGCAGGGTGGCTTCCAGTGGAGCTCGTTCCAAACTCAACAAGAAAGGACTGGACCTCTGGAGAGAAAGGAGAGACATAGACACAGACGGTTCCTCCGAAGAACCCAGTACAGGTGAGGAGGCGGAGGAGGGAACCAAGGAGGGTATTTGTCAAGCAACTAATACTTCATCGCATGACACCTAAGTTGGATAAGGTGCTAGCAACTTCGGTGGCCATAATATCCTTAGGGTCAGAAAGGCCAAGGTTGATGTCTCCTAATAGCAGCACTTGTGAGTTGGGCTTGGTGTTGTCCGTCAGGATAGTCGTCATATCCTCTGAGAAGGAGGTGAGGGGTCCTGGTGGTCTATAAATGAGGTGTAGCGATGCTGTGTTAGTTGGCAATAAGGTGAGTTTTACTGATAGAGATTTGGCAGAGCTGAATTGGGTGTTGGGGATAAGTCTCATATTGATATTGTCCCTGTGTATGAATGCGACGCCACCCCCTTTTGAGAGGTTGGACTGGCGGTCGTTTCTAAGTATAGAGTACCCATCGGGGATGGCGAGGGCCAAGAGCGGGCTTGATGCAGCATGTGGCCATGTTTCCGTGATGGCGATGAAGTCGAGGTTCTAGGTAGTAATGAGGTCGGTGATATCAATGGCATGAGCAGTGAGGGATCTGGCATTGATGAGGGCTGCCTTAAATTCTTTAGCTGGGGGAATCGTGGGGCATTCTGGTGTGGTTTGTGTGGATAGTCGAGAGCTGGTTGTGAGGAGGCACTGGGTGCACAGTATGCGAGGCAATCTGGATCTGAGTCTGGCATTCCTGAGTTGGAGTGAGCAGGGTGGATGAGGTGTGGGTTTAGAGGTGAAATGTTGGAGCCACAAGGCAGGTTCATTGAGGTAGAGGTTGGAGGAGTGGTCCATGATGGGGTATGTGCTAGAGATGTGGTGGGGATTCCCAACGGTGCTGGCGGGTGGGGTGCGGTGAGCATTAGCTGGGTGTCCTATAATGACTAGATGTGTGAGGAGAGTGCTGGCAATGGACCACAGCAGCATGTCGCGACATGGTAGGCCTAGCAGATGGATTAGGGATAGTGCAGTTGCTGTGGTGGAGCAGTTGTATGTGATTGGGGAGTGCAATCAGCTAAGGTCGAGGCCATACAGTAATATAGTACGTGTGTGGGTGTTAATGAATGTGCATGCTAGTTGGGCATGGCTAGGCTCATGTTGGTAGACCAGCTAGTAGATGGCACAAATCAGATGTGGCACAGGTCAGATAGGGAGCAAATCAAGTGTGGCACAGGTCAAATATGGCACAGCTCAGATAAGGAGCAAATCAAGAGTGGCACAGGTCAAATATGGCACAGGTCAGATAAGGAACAAATCAAATATGGAGCAAAGCAAGTATGGCACAGGTCAAATATGGCACAGGTCAGATAAGAAACAAATCAAATATGGAGCAACTCAAGTGTGGCACAGGTCAAATAATGAGGCAAATCAAGTATGGCACAGGTCAAATATGGCAGAGGTCAGATAAGGAGCAAATCAAATATGGAGCTGGAACTATGATTGAGTTGGTCCTGCTGCGACGTTACACAGAGCTCTCCTTATAAGGTAGAATGCCCTCTGGGCTAGTTTACCAGTTTATGAAGATAATAGATACTTTAAGATTCTCACGCAGTTTAATTTAGGATGTCAACATTCAGAGCTGATGGTGAGCATTATAGGACAGTGACCTGGGATTACAACCCCTGGTGTCTCCTATAAGCCTGGAAGTGTTTTAGTGTGGTGGAGGCATGCAGGGTGACACTAGTCGAAGAGCTGACAGTAATGACAATGTCGCAAAAGGAGGAGGCCAAACGAGATGTGAGGTGGAAAAACTCTGGCCAAGCCAGATTGTTACAAAACTCAAGCTTTATTGTAACAATAGTTATGGTGCAAAAGAAAACCAACCATAAAACATCATAAGAAAAATGAACACAAATATTTTGGGGAACAGGGGATCAGGTGAGCGGGGACCCTACTCCGTATAGGCCAACTCGAGGCTGATCCCTACCGCCCTTCATAACAAAGGTTGTGATGTTTGGTGGACCCAACGTGTGAGCTGTGTCTGGTGTACTTGATGGACCCAGCTTGTGAGCTGTGTCTGGTGTACTTGGTGGACCCAGCTTGTGAAGGTGTCTCCTTTTTGATTTTGCAGTTTACTTTCCTGCGCATTCTTTTTGTGTTTTCCATGCCAGGTGGAGAGGTATATACCTTTCATCGACCTTCGAGCGCTTTTGCACGCTTTGAGGCATGTGCGTACCTTCTTATCGCTCTGGTGTCCCACTTGTGATGTGGCCCCCCTGAGGGACTTTTGTAATATTTTATCCTCAGAGGTGACTTCTAGAGCTTTGGATTGCCTTCACTTGTCTTCAGTTTGGGGGCATTGCCCTTCCCTTGATCTCTTTGTGGTGAGGCGTGTGAGCCTGTTCAACTGTGTTTAGGCATCCTTTTTAGCCCACTCTGATCCACTTGTTATACGGCCCCTGGTGAGGCGCTATTATTTTTCATCCTCACAGGTGGGTTCTTGAGCTTCCACTTGCAGCCAACCTGATCTAGGCTTGGGCTTTGTGCCCTTCCATTCCCTCAGGTTGACGGAAGGGGCATCCTGCCGTTCCCCCCGTATGCCAAGTGCCTTCTTTCACTTCCAAGGCATTTCTTTTTGGCTTTCCCTTAGCTCATGACCCACTTGTGTTTGAACCCCCTATGCGGTATGATTGCATAGTTTCTCTTCAGGGTGAGGGGGGCTCTTTTGAGCTTGGGTTTTTGGTGATTGGGTTCCCGATCCCTAGAACGTGTTTATCTCAATTTTTGACCTTTGTATTTAGTTTTATTGTTATTTATCCATTTTAATAGAGCTTCCACTTGCATCCAACCTGATCTGGGTTTGGGGCTTGCGCCCTTCCATACTCTCAGGGTGAAGGGGGTGCGGGGGGTGCATCCTGCCTTTCCCCCTGTTGCTGAGTGCCCTTCTTTTATTTTTAAGGCATTCTTTCATTGTTCACTTAGCTCATGATCCACTTGTGTTTGAAACCCCCTATGCGTTGTTATTGCATTGTTTCTCCTCGGGGGTGGGTTCTTGAGCACTGCCTTTCATCAACTTACTTCAAGTTTAGCAGCCTCTCTTTTGTTTTTTGGTTATTTATTTGATTTGCTTTATGAGGCGTTTGACTTCTAGGTTATCCGATTTAGATATCTATTTAGATTTATTGAGTTCTATGATAACTTCTTTATTTTGCCTATTCCTGTGACCCTACGTCCTTTGATTTGGTGCCTGTTCTATCTTGAGGGTTTTTCAATTTTACTATTAGTGCCTGTCCTATTTGATCCCCGATTATACATCAACATTACCCCTATTTAGCGGGAGGGAGGGAAGGTTTATTTAGCGGGAGGGAGGGTTTATTTAGCGGGAGGGCGGGAGGGTTTTTTAATCGCTGTCCTGCTGCTCCAGCTTGCTGCCAGGACAGGGTAACAAATGACTGGGGGCTACCTTGCACATTCTAGTTATAGGCCAAAAATGGCCTGAGGGCAAGGTAGCCCCCTTTGATGCATCAAAGGCCCCTTGTCTCTGCATCCGTCCGGATGCAGGGTCGAACTGGGACAAGAAATGAGCCCGCTCACCCCAAAAAAAGTGCCCCACCCCTCGCCTCACGACCCTTGACCTCTGATGACATCACCGGAAGTGATGTGCTGGGAAGAGATGAAACACAACCTTTTAGCGCTTGAAAAAACAGGAAGTGGCATCAAATAACACTGTTCAAAAGTACACTAAATTACTGTGAATCCAAGCAGACTTCCAAGGCCAAATGATAATGTTATTGTATAGCACTCATGCTTAAGTTTTATACATACAATATGCATACAATATCACCCAAACCGTGTTGCTACTCATCTATCGACCTAAGAAGGATGAAAGGCTTTTTGAAAAAAAAGAAGAAAAAGGTGAGAAAAAAAAGGGTTTTTTTTCAATTCTTTTTTCACAAACCGGCCCAGGCATGGCCAGAAACTGGCCCCCACCCCCCAGGGACGATTTCAGCCCGGCCACGGGCCGAAAGGCCGAGGGGCCAATCCAATCCTGTCCGGATGGGAGGGGTGGCCTTTGATGTGGGGTGTCAGGGGCAGGGACTACCTGTTATCACCTGCCCCTGCCACTTCCCTACCATCTTGGGCAACCAGATTTCTGGGTCCCCATTGTGGCTGGGGCCTGGAGGCCCGCCCTGTTACCGGCATGCTAATGGGGCAATCACTTGGGAGGTGCTGCCCTGGCCGGACCCACAACAACCCCAGCTTCCAGCGTATGCCTCTGGGCCTTCCATTCTGGAGGGCCCACATGTAGTGCCCGCATTTCAGGGTACTTGGCAATTCTGAGGTGACAAGGGCACCATTAGTCAGCCCTGTTTGTTTATTTATTTTGCAATTTGTATAGTGCACCCAACCCAGAGACATCTAGGCACTGTTCTTAGAGACATGGACATCCATAAATACAGTGGTTGCATAGTTGCATAGCTGTTGTTTTTGGAATTGCTCGCTTGTGCAAATATTGGTGTCAAATGGCCTCGCAGAAGGCTACAATGCCCGAGCGTGTTTACAATGCGTGTGATCCGACTACTGGTATCCTCCGGCCTGTTGGCACCAGGTGGCAGGAGCTGTGATCCGGCCGTCGGTGCTGAGGTCAGGGCGTCTGTGCTGACGGAGGGAATCCTGTGACAAGCTGCCAGAGGAGATTAGCCCAGCAGCACAGAAGGCTTTTCCCTGCGGTGCTCCAGAGAGGCGGAACCCCCACACCTGAGTTCCAAGGACCCCAGCACTGCCGAGGAGGACAGCAGACATGGACGGCGAGTACGACGTGATCGTCCTGGGGACCGGGCTGAAGGTGAGCACAGATGTCGATCTAACATATGGAATATTGACAGTCACAGAAAAGTTCCATGATCAGATAGAAGAACGAGGGGTTTACGGGACTAGCAATACTCATAGTACATACAATGGGGGTACTTTATTCAGTATAATATATTGCCATTTTTGCATTCTGGAGAACACATATATGATGATGATAGGTTATTTATAAGGTGCTTAATACCCAGAGGTTTCTAAGCGTGGACCCGGGGATCGAACCTTTGTTGCTCCGTGTTGTCTTGCTTCACAAGGCGAGCGTGTTACCCTTGAGCTATCCTCCCGAGACTGCAGCAGACCGTTGGAATACTTTACATGGAAAGAGGTGAAACACACATGTAGCTATTTCCATCACACATATGTTTAAAGAAGTTTAATGCTTGTCTGTTTCTAAGACTTTAAAAAAAACGTGTGGCAAGAAGCAGGTTCTCTAACTCAAACACAGGTGATTATTACATGTCATCCCTGATATCATGTTCATATTACATGTCAGTAGTGATGCCACACGCAGAGTGTTGTAGATGGAAACACGTCCCCAGTTCTGCAGCTAATGAGTAAATTCCGAAGAGTTCTGTCACAACATAGACTAGATAGAAGAACCAGGCCGACCTCCCAGAAGAGACTTGCAATTACCTTATCCCAGGGATCAGCCACCTTTGGCTGTCCTCCTGGTGTGTTGGCCTACACCTCCCATCATCCCTAGCCAGCATAATCAATGGTGAGGGATCATGGGAGTCATAGTGCAAGGCCACCCATTGCAGAATCTTGTCTTTTCCCATACAGTAGGAGGCATCTTAGTCCTGTTAATACGTGGTCACGTTGTCATCTCCTTTAATCCCTGATCTCTTCCTCAGCTGATCTAAAATTGTTGTAATGTGAAAGAAACTTAGAATCGGTCGATTTTGAAAATATATCACGGATATATAGTAATAATTGTATAATTGGTTATTTATAATGTGCTTAACATCCAACAGTTTCTAAGTGCGACCTGGTGATCGAACCTGTGCTGCTCCGAGGAGAGCGGGTTGCCCCTGAGATATTCTCCCGGTAACAGCTTGTACTGTACAGCTTGGAATGTGTCACAAGCAAACATTTTCCACAATCTCATAAATATGGCAGCAATTACCCGCATTGCTGTTTATAATAACTGAGAATGCGGGTCCATTCCTGCCCCTTTGAACTCGGAAGCACACTTATTACACCTACTGGAATATGTGTCTCCCCATTTATCAAATACTGACTGGTTTGATTTCCTCTCAAAAGAAAGCAATGGGAAAAGCTAGTCATTGCTTTGCTCGTTTTAGTGGCTATGAGAGTCTGCTTAGGGAGCTGCCTTTCACACACAGCAGGCTGCCACTGTCTGCGGCCATTGTGACCTCATGACTGAACTGCAAAGAGCAGCCATGTCAGTTTTTCACATTGTTACCTGTAATGTTTTATTAACTTTAGAAGAGGGGGTGTGCATCGGAGCCCCGGTGAGGCATCAGCAATTGCCCCTTCACATTCTCTAGCGTTGTGATGCCCTGATTGGCCATTACTATAGATTCACCCCATTGGCTGGTTGCGCATACACGTCATTTTTATCATCACGCAAGTTCTGTTTTCAAGAATCTAAATGGTGATGAAAGGCGCATGCTCAGTGTGGAGGCCCGGTTACACAGCATGTATTTGTTATTTATTTACTTTATGATAGTTACAAAGCGCGTGAACCTTATCGAATGCAGGATATACAGAGTGCTGTACAACACATACATAAAAGAAATGTGATGTATGTAAAAGCAACCAATGATATGAACATATATTTTGAAACAGTACAGCTACTTAACGTAAGTGATTAGAAAAGAGATGAGTTTTCAACAGTTTCCTAAGGCGTCATAAGCAGTCATCAAAGTGAGCAGGAACGGTTGGGAGCGGTGTTCAACAACTTTTATTTGTACCTGTTTACCAGTCCTCTACTTTTTACGACCATATTCACCATTCTATATGGAGGATTTGCCCATTCATGTCTCTGTCTTGTCTCATGTCTTGTCTTCTCCTTCCTCCCCCCTCCCCTGCTCTATTAATTTGTCTCTGACTAATTTGCACAGTAGCTGTCTTGTTATTCCCTTTCTCCCCTCTCTTATCCCCAGTCCTCCCTCCCACCCCTCCTCTTGTTTACCTCTTGCACTACATCAATTGTCGTCAGGCATAGTAATGTTACTGCTTGTTTTGTTCTCCTTCTTTTCCTTTCCCTCTTTGCCTTATTTGTTCTATGCACTTGCACTATCTGAAATGTCGTCAGGCCTATTACGATAGTTATTTTTCACATTCTGTATTGTTTCAAGGACTTTTATTGAATGAAACTGTATTTTCCTATGTTCCCTCCCTCCTTGAAGCACTTTGAAACACATTGTGTATAGGCGCTATATAAATAAACAATCAATCAATCAATCTGTGCAAGTGTAAAGTTGTAATAGGACCCTTAGTTACTAGTCGCCGCAGCACCTTCTCAGATGTTGCACTGTGCTTCCGCCTACCCTCTCCTGCCGAGACCACAGTTCCACTGCTTTTTTTGTACACTTTAACCACTGGTCCTAAGTACAAATGGCTGGTGGTAGGCTGTTCCCAAAAACTGGGTCTGCAGTAGAAAAAGCCTGCCTCTGTGTCTGTGCTTTTTTTAACCTGGGGAATCGGAAGCACACGTGTATCTCTACTTCGGGAATGTTCATTCTCTCCCTGATAACTGAAGTGTATCTGTCAAATAGGAAGGATGGCCTAAGCGTAAAGCTTTAGAAACTAAACACCCGGGTTTAAAAAGGATACAATCCATTTATTTTGCATTTATAGGAGCGCACAAAAACCCTAGGGCGCCTAGGCGCTAGTTACAGGCATCAAAGGTAGCCAACATAGGTGTTTTAAAATCAGGGAAACAGACTCAAATCTCACTCAATTTTGCTGCAGCTTGAAAACCTATGTTCAATGGGCTAAAGGTAGAGTCAGCCGTTCCGAACAGAATTGCATTGCCTCTAGCGATATGTGCCAACACCAAAGATCGTCCAATGACACGCAGGCAGAACATCTGCATTTGTTTATGGAGAAGGAATCATTGGTGCTATACTAACTCTACTTTATTTTGTATATATTTACATGCATGCATAGTTACATAGTAGAGTAGCATGGTTACAACAGGGATCGAAATTAAGATTGGATAAGCAGGAGCAAAAATAAGCTCCTGGGTATCCATGATTAACCAGTAACCAGGAGCTACCACTGGGAAATGAGGAGCTAGTGTGCAGCATTTTGAAAGTCTAGTTTCCACATAAGATATAGATTTATCATTATGCCCACTTTTTATGATCTCTTTTTTTTTTAAACTCTTTTTATTGATTGTCACATGTCAACAAAGTAACATCCCCCGCCCCCCAGGCCCCTCCTTCCCCACCGGCAACAAGCTAACCCCTTCAACCACCTTCCACACGAGCAAAAATTCTACAGTCAGTGCAAATCCAACAGTCTCAATCGTTGTGGGCACCACATCACCGTAAAATCGTCTTTAAGAACGTTCAATAATTCCTCCCAATCCGCAGCAAAGCGCTGGATCTTATTGTCCATGGCGTAAGTCGCCCATTCCAGAGCCACTATCTCCCACATCTTGCTGAACCAGTCTTGAATCGTGGGGACCTCTGGGCCCTTCCATCTCTGGGCTATTAACAGCATTGCGGCAAGAGTCGTTATAACTTTAGCTTTTTCCCTTCCTCTAGGTTCCCCTGCCTCCACCCCCTCCCGCAAGCCCAGCAGGACTTGCGCTGGAGTCCTTTTGTCCTCCTGCCCGAAGGCCTGTTCCTGAGCTTCCCGTACTTCCCCCCAAAACAATGCAATTTTTGGACATTTCCACCAGACATGCTCCGCAGAACCCCCCATCCCACAGCCCCTCCAGCAAAGCCCCGACACTGTTGGGTAAAATCTATGGAGCCGGGCCGGGGTGTAATGCCACCCAAACAAAATCTTGTACCATGCCTCTTGCAGGCAGGGGGCCTTGACCAGTTTCGGAATCCTCCTCCACAGCTTTTCCCAGTCCAACCTACTAACCGCACCTTCCATAATCCGCTCCCATTCCCGCATGTAGGCCCAGTGGACCCCCGCCCTGTAGCCCTCCAGAATCTTATAGATATTGGAGATGAGGCCCCTCGCCCCATCGTTAGTGAGCAGAAATTTTTCGAAGAATGTTGGGTCCCTTGTGGCCGCCTTCTTGACCCCAGGATGTAGCACCTAATGGTGTATCTCAGCATACCGTAATCTCTCTCCTTCCTGAACTGCAAAGAACCTCTTACAGTCATTAAATGATAATAGTTCCCCTCCAGCAAACATATCGCATAATTTCCGACAACTGCCCTTCTGCCACTTCGTGAAGGCTCCCCTCTCCAAGCCCGGTGAGAAATCCCCATTATCAAAGATGGGGGTAAAGGGAGACGGAAATGTGGTGATCCCCTCGGAGCCCGCCAACCTGTCCCAGACATCGGCCATTAGTTTAGTTATGGAGCACTCGTATAGATGCCGGAGTCTATGTGGTTTTGGGAGCCACAAAACTTCTGCTGGGTTGCGGTGCGCTATGGCCCTGTCCATCCGCACCCATAATTTATCCTGCATCCCTTCCTCCCCCTTCAGCTATTCCCTGATAATGCGTAGCTGTGTTGCCTCGTAATATCGCGAAAATCGGCAAAGCAAGACCTCCCTCACCCTTCGGGGCCATTAAAAGACTGACACCCACCCTAGGTCTTTTCCCCTCCCAGATGAAATCCTTAGTCAGCAACCCCAACTCCCTAAAGTAACTCGCCGGGACCAGCTGTGGGACTGCTTGGAAAAGATACAAAAGCCGCGGGAGTGTGACCATTTTAACCGCGGCTATCCGCCCTATCCAGGCCACTCTTAGATTCCTCCACCTTTGAAAATCCCTCTTAATAGCTTTAAGAAGCGGTGGAAAATTCGACGAGAACCAACCCGCCAATGTCGCCATAATACTCACTCCCAGATACCGAATCCCACCTGGACTCCACAGGAAGCTAGTATTCGCTCTCAGGTTCTCCCTCTCTGCTGCCCCCAGTGTTAAGCTCAGAACCTCCGATTTTGTGGATTAATTTTGAGCCCTGAGGCTGCCCCAAATGTCTCCAAAAGGGACACACTCGCCTGTAGTGATTCCCGTGGGGCCGTGAGCATGAGCAGCATGTCGTCGGCAAAAGCTGCTACCTTATGTTGCTCCCCTCCGAAAGGGACACCCCAAACCTCCCCCGCCTCCTGAAAAGCCTGAAGCAAAGGCTCCAAATAGATCGCAAATAGTATAGGGGAAAGTGGGCAGCCCTGTTTTGTCCCCCTCTGCACGGGTATCTTTCTGGAGGCGACCCCGTTCACCATCACTCTAATAGAGGGCGCCTGATAGTTAGCCTTGACCATCGACAAAACCCCCACCCCCCCAAAGCCCATTTTCTCCATTACCCGGAAAAGAAAAGACCACTCCATGCGGTCAAAAGCCTTTTCCACATCTAAGGCCACCAGGACCGCGGGTGTGTGTGTTTTTTGTACTTTCTCAATTATATGGGCCACTCGACAGATGTTGTCCGCGGTTTGTCGGCCCCTAATAAACCCGGCCTGATCGGGGTGTATCAGATCCAGGAGGATGGAGTCAAGCCTGTTGGCTAATATCTTGGTATAAATCTTGGCGTCAAGGTTAATCATCGCTATAGGGCGATAAGAGGCTCTCTCTTCCGGATTTTTATTTGGTTTCAGGATTAGGGTAACTTTAGCCTCTTCCATGGACGTTGTTATTCTGCCCGTGAGGCGGAATGAGTTAAACAACGAGGTGAGATATGGGATTAGCAGCACACTGAACAGCTTGTAGAAGGTAGCTGTAAAGCCGTCCGGGCCTGGGGCTTTGCCCGTTGGGAGAGCTCTTATCACCCCCCCGCACCTCCTTCTCCGTGATTTCCCGATTTATGGCTTCACTCACCTCCCTGCTAATTTTCGCCAGCTGGATTCTTTGGAGGAAGTCATCCTGTCTGACAGCCGAAGGATGTTGGGAGGTATAGAGCGAATTGTAGTACTCAGCAAAGGCCTCCTAAACCCCCCCATGGTCCGTGACCCGTTCCCCCGTGGCCGACCTCAAAGCTGCTATCGCATTCCTCGTCCTTTTACCTCTAAGCAAACGCGCAAGAAGGGAACAAGTTCTATTGGCCTTTGCATAGTATTGTTGTCGCACAGATAATAAGGCTCCCTCCGCCCTCTTATCACGTAGGAGTTTCAACTGCCCAACCGCCTTCCTATATGCCCGCATTGCTCTCCTCGAGGGGGTGCCCCCGCCGCCTGTCTAGCCTCCTCCACTTCCGCCTCCAATTGTGATTCTAAAGCTTGCAGTTGCTTCTCACGGTGGGCGGATATCGCTATCAGTTCCCCCCTGAGGGTGGCTTTAAAGGCGTCCCACCTCGTGTCCTCCCCAGTATCCCCTTTCTTGTTGGTGTCAAAAAAGAACTTAATCTTCTCTTCAACGCCTTTTATGATTACTGTATCCATCAAGATGGCCCCTGGGAGTTTCCAGCCCCAAATCTCCCTCCTCCTCCGACCCACATCCAACTCCAAAGAGACTACTTTGTGATCTGCAATCCCTATCGGCCCTGTGCCTACCTCCCGAATGGCTCCAACCAAGGCAGCCGAGACCCATATGTAATTGATTCTTGATTGGGAACCATGGACGCGCGACAAGAATGTGTGCCCCTCTTCGTCCCCCCTCAGCTCCCTCCAGGTGTCCCTTAGCCCCAACCTGCTGACTCTTTCCTTCAAGTCCGCTGACATAACCGCTCCTCCCCCTTCCCCCTTGCCCCCTGTCCTATCCTTTCTCTTAGCCCATGCTGCATTAAGATCCCTCAGAAGGACAATATGACCCCACGAGTGCTCCTCCAACAGATTCAAAACACGTTGCAAAAAGGATTCCTGGCCCGAATTGGGAGCATACACTACCGCTATCATTAAAGGGACCCCCTGACACGTCCCTTTTGCAACAATATACCTCACTTCCTTATCTCTGAGGACTTTGCATGGCTTGAAGTCCGCCGTGTTCCTGATCGCCAGGGCTACCCCCTGGCCTTACAGGGGGCCGAGGCGTGCAAGATCTGGTCAAAACCTCGCAATTTCAACCTGCCCTGGTCCTTATGGAGCAAGTGCGTCTCCTGAAGACCCATAATATCTGGCTTCTCCTTTTGTGTGAAGTGCTCCAGTTTTTTCCTTTTAAGAGGGGTATTCAACCCCCTCACATTATGTGTTAGCCACTTAAGGGAGCCCCCAGTAGAGGAGAGTCCCTGATGAGTGGGAGTGCCACACCACATCGCCCTTCCAAGTTTAGCTCGTCGCCGCGCCCCCCAAACTCCCCCAAAACCCCCCCTTCTTGCCCCCCTCCCCCCTTGAAGGCTGCCACCTTCCCGCCCACACCACCCTCTAACCTCGGGCATCTTTGCCCTTTCTGCTTCCAACATGGTTGCGCCCCCCATGACCCCTAAGAACTTAGACTCCCTAATGAGGCCCACCACCTCTATCAGCCCGTGTCTGATCAGGACTGCTCCGGGGAGCCGCTTCTACCTTCACTAGGCGTTCCATCATTCTGCCGACCGTGTCCTCTGGGTCCCCTTTTCCTCTTTTCTTGTACCGTCGTCCAATCCCAGGGCCTGGGGCCCGAGCGACTACTCGGGCCCGGGGGGTCTGCGCCAGGGGGGGGGGATCCTCCATTTCAAGATGTAGAAGAGCTGCCCCTTCTTGGAGGGATGTAATACGCCTCTGGGATCCCTCCCATTCAAAGAGCAGGCCAAAAGGAAAGGTCCACCTGTATCTAATCGCTTTCTCGTTGAGGACCTTCACCACTGGGCCCATTTGTCGCCTCTTTAGAAGTGTACTGCTGGCCAGGTCCTGGAAAAGAGCGATCTGCCGGTCATCAAACATAATCGGTTCTCGTAATCTCGCCGCTCTGAGCACCACCTCCTTCTGGGCGTATCGAGTAAATGCGGCCAGGACATCCCTTGGCCTCGCCATCTGGCCTTTGGCCAATCGTCCAGTTCTATGCACACAGTTCTAGGCTGCCCTCACCCAAGATGTCTGCAAAAATACCCTGGAGTGTCGCCTTCAGAGTCTTAACTGGAACAGATTCGGGCAACAATTTAACCCGTATGTTGACCCTGCGGGACCTGTTTTCCAGGTCTTCTACTTGGAGCTTGAGATTCCTGGTAGCAACATCCAGCCTCTCTATAGCTTCACTATTTGCTGCATTGTCTTTATCTACTTCTTGGAGGCCTTTTCTCCAGGATATCAGTCCTCTCCCACAGTTGTCGCATCTCTTGCTTCAACTCCCCCACGGCTGCATTCAGGTCTGTGCGCATTAATTGAAACTGTTCCTGGAAAGTCTTAGCTAGATTGGCTTGCAAGGTATGTAACTCTCCAATGAACTCGTGTCTGGGCATATTTGCCAAGTCCTCAGCTCGCTTTGGCGCAGGTTCCTCCCTTGATGCGCCCCCCAGGGCCTCGGACCCCTCCCTCGAACTCTGCACCGACCACATGGCCTGGAGGGTACCCGTGTTATCCCCAGAGGTCTGTGGATGCTTCCCCCCTTTACCCCTAGATTTCGTGGTCATGCCGGCCACCGCCTCCCCTCTGGCCGGCTCCAGCCCAGGTGCACTTCGCCGACCTCTTCCTACAGTAGGGCCCGGGCCAGGGAGCAGGCCCTCACAGCCGCCGGCACAGGTAGCTTCCGCCCCCTAGTCCCTCGGGGGTCTGTAAAGTTGTCACAGGGGCTTTGCCCGCTTGCCTCCTCACTCACCCCCCAGACCTGGCACAGTGCAGCCCGATGCAGGGATGAAGGGCCTTCACGCCAAACGCGCCTTAAATGAATGCAGATGGTCCTCCGGTTGTCTCTCCTGACCCCCGGGAAAACCGAATCCCCCCGGGCACCTCTCCTCACCTCCGAGGTGCAGGGGGAAGCAAGTCCCCAATTCTCCCACAATACGGGCAGGGCAAGCTGAAGGCCGAGCGCCCCTCTCGAGTCGGCGCGGTCCAGCCCTCCACCGCTGGCCGCCTACCATGCCACGGGAGACCCGGCAGATAAGGCTCCTCACACTCTGCACTCACACTCTGCACCCGGACACCCACCCTAGGGTGTCCACTTCGTCTCCACGTCGCAGCTCCCAGCGGCAAAGTCCTCACTGCTGGGCTCGCCGCGGCCTCCGTCCACTCGGCCCGCCTCAGGGCCCAAGTCGCTTCCTCCGGGGGGTCCCACGTTGCCGGGCGTCGGCAGCTTTCCTCCTCCAGACACTCTCGACAGAGCTGCGCACTGCAGGACGGGACACCGGCTACTCCCTCCGGCGCTGCTTGGTACTCCCGTCTCTCTGCGCACCTCGTGACTCTCACAGGCGGGCCCGCTGCCGCAGGCTCCGCGACTCCTCCTCGCCTCGCTGGTCCTGGCGCTGCTGTCGCGCCTCAGCTTCCCCGGGGCCACACTCGCCACTGGCACTCTCCTCCCTCCTCAGCAGCCACAGGGGACCGCTGGTTGCTCAAGCAACGTCTGTGAAGTGGGTGGTGGGCACCTTTCACACGAAAGGGTCCAGGGAGCGCCGTCGGCACAGCTACTCAGTGCCCGCGGCCATCTTGGAATCTTTTTATGATCTCTTATGCTTTAAGTGGCCTAATGCGTATTTATCGATTATCCCAAATGCACAGAGATAAATTCACATCGGTACGTTTGTTCGGCATAAATTGGCCTGGGGAACCAACTGTAGCTCCTGGTAGCAGCTGGTGTCAAGCTAACCAGGCTCTTCTTGGCTATAAGCAGGAGCTAAATAGCTCCCAGCTCCCCTCCGTTTCGAACCCTGTTACAGGTAGGATGTTGTCGTCTGTAGCCACAGAGAGATAAACAATATGCAGACACTAAAAGAAGGCCAAGTCCTTCTTATGCAGTGGGAGATAAGGTTTGGCTGTCTTCGAAACAGAGAGAATCATTGTGTAATGAGCAGTGTGGAAAACGAAAGCCTAAGAGTCAGGCGTAATGCATTGACATCTTCATGTTCTGCTCCAGCCCATTTGCGAGCGCTTGCCAGGCGGAGAAGGGGCACGAAACAGAGTTTCCATTTCCGCTGTGCTTCTAGCCTCGCCTTGTAAGGGCACTTCGTTTTACGCCTGCATGTGGTTGTCATGCAGGTATAAAAAAGAATGGACTCCGGCGCCGTTTAGCACCTGCTAAAAGCAGTCAGATTCGGAAGGGATCTTAGCGAACGCTGTGCGTAATTTGCAGGATGCATTTACAAGAGGAAGAGTAAACGTGCAGAGAAGAGGCGGGTTTACCTGGTTTCAGCCATCACTTTTGCGCTGCACCTTGCAGAATTTGAATATCACATAGAGGGGACCCAACTGTGTATAATTGCTAACATTGGCAAATGACGAAAATTGCACGGAGGGGACGTATTTTCACCTAAGAGCAAACGTAACAGGTACTCTGCGGGCAATTTAGGCAGACCTCCTATGTGATTTCACAAACTATGAAACTCTCTGACTACACTATCTAGTCAAATTACTTCATTACTATCCTACGTATATAACTACTCCAGCAACAAAAACAGTGTTACTATACAGAGTAGGGAATTATTTTGTACAACTATGAGTCATATAACTTTACAAACTGTTGCCCTCATTGTCATGAGGGTGGAAAATGGGTTGGCTGCAAGAAAACCCATTGAAAGCAATCTTTCTGCGGGTCTTGAACATTTTCTCTGTTTTGGAACTTGATTCCTGCTTGCAATGTCCACTTTTTAGAAAATGACCACTATAGTCAGTTTCGTAATGCGGTTAACATATGAACACAGTTGCATACACTGTAAAAACATGAGGTAGAGTCAATGGCTACCCCTTTCATAGACGCACAGGAGGTGCTCCCGAACTACAGTGGGGCTAGAATAGCATGTGCTCACCCAAGGATCACAGGGAGATAAATATAAACTAAAACAAAGTTTAATGGTTGATTAAAGGAACATTTAAACTAGTACAGATGTACTATGTAGTACAGAAAAAACAGAAAAACAAGGAATACATTTCCGTGGTAAACAGCAAACACAAGTACAATTTCCTGTACTGCTGAATGCCTAGCTCTGCTTTTGTCTCTGGCAATTCCGAATTGTGTTATTAGACATGAGATGGGTTTGATCTCTTTATCTACTAGATGGAATTGGCGGGCTTTTTCAAACTACAGTAAAATTCTTAATTGCCCGGATAACTCCTTGTACCAAGATTTCTTTGAATTTACTAAGGGATGCTCTTCTAGTTCTATCACCGGCTATTATCTAAAAATGGCTAAAAGCCTGAACGTTCTAGGTGTTGATCAAGAAGATTTTGTCATGAACCGCCGATTACGTCCATTCTGGACTTCGTGGTCCATGATGCATCGAGGTCTGAACTCTGTGATCCTTCCAACATGGCTGTCAATTTCGAAAAGCGGCTTACCAGCCCTTACGCGTTACGTTCAACTTCCTACTAAACAGCCACGCCCCGCGGCTCTCTGCGTCTCAACGCTACTGCTTGGAGTAGTCAGACGTGTGTTGCCGGAGTCCAGTCGATGCTCCCTTCCGAGTCCTTGTTCCCATCTTCCTGATTATATTTCCCGTTTGTTCCCTTTCCTTTCCCTACCTATTTCCATGCTTCATTCCTGGATCCTTTCTGTGCTCGGCCCTACGACGTTTCCGTACTTCCGAGTCAGGACACTGTTCCCTTCCTGTTTCCCGGTCCTGGATGTTTGAAGGCTACCCAGCGTAGGCCATTTTTAATCCTCACGCTGGAATCTGAAGACCCGCACACGGTCCTGTATAAATCCCGGACAGTACGAAAGAAGGAATTCACTTCCAAGAAGGTCGCGAGTAAAGAAAAACAGGTGAGAAGTGGAGAGACTTGTGACAGATTGAGACGCCTCAAACCAGATACAAAGGCAGATATGGAAGCCGCAGTTCAAGACCTCATGCGAGGTATGCAGGAATTAATCACTGAAGTCCAGAACCTCAAGGCTGAGAACGCGGCATTAAAGCAGTAAGTCTTATCTCGTGACTCTGCAGCCAAAGATAGTGGACAAATACGATGGCTCATCAAAAACCCTCCGTGCCTTCCTTGATTCTTGCCTAGTACATTTTACCTTCAAACCGTACTATTTTTCCACCCCAAGAGCAAAGGTGGGATTTATGATATCACATCTCACGGGCAATGCCTTAACCTGGGCAACTCCCTTAGTCAATGCGGGTGATGCACTCCTGGATGATTACGATGGGTTTGTGGAAGCCCTTAAGGCCATGTTTGATCTCCCGGAACCCGTTTACAGTGCACAAGAAAGACTGCTTGAATTCCAACAAGGGTCCCAGGATATGCTCACGAATGTGACTCGCTTTAAACAACTAGTAAACGAAGCCGATTGGTCCCAAGAAGCCAGCTTCACCCTCTTTCGAAGAGGTCTGAATGACGAGATAAAGGATGAATTAGCTAGGGTAGCTCGCCCAAGCTCCTTCCAAGCTCTCATGGACCTCTCCCTACAGATTGATTTCCGGATCCAGGAAAAAAAGGCAGAGAAAAGGAAGTCTAAGTCAACATCCCCAAAGGCAGCCACAGACCACCCATACAAAAAAGAAACCGCTGCATCACAAGCCTCAGATCCAGAACCCATGCAACTAGGCGCCTTCCGAGGACCAATTTCCCCCCAAAAGAGGATCCGTCGGATTAATACAGGACTGTGCATGTACTGTGCCTCTGATAAACACCTTGTAAGAGAGTGTCCTATAGCGCCGCCCCGGCGTTCGGGAAACGCCAGCTACCGATCCTAAGTGGAGCACAGTTTTGGGAGAAAGATGTCTGCTCCTCATCAATTCCTTCCTTGAACTCCCCAAGACAGAACAATCTCATGATTCTACAGACATTTCTGTCACCTTCCAAAAAAGAATCCTACCCCATCCTGGCCTTAGTGGATTGCGGGGCCATGGGCATTTTCATAGATCATGATTGGGCTGTCAGCCATCACATTACCCGGGAAACTAAAGAGATAATGCAACCTGTTGAAGCCATTGATGGCAGACCCTTGTCTTCTGGACCCATAACTCATCAAACCAAGGAGAGTCTACCTTCGATAAATAACCATCAAGAGATGAATAGATTTGACATCATAAAATCTGCCCACTATCCCATGGCTCTAGGCATGCCTTGGCTACAGAAACACAATCCATACATCAATTGGGCAGCAGGCTCCTTGTTTCTTGGTTCAGAACATTGTTTGTCCCATTGTTTATCTCTTACCACCTTGCCAAGCCCTTCAGAAAACCTCCAGGAACCCCAGCAATCCTCAGTAACTGTCTCCAACGTCATCCAGATTCCCCAAGCTTACCAAACATACTCCGATGTGTATTCAACAGCCGTTGTTCAATCTCTCCCACCTCACAGACCTGAGGATTATGCCATTGATACTGAGCCTTCAGCGGTGATTCCCTTTGGAAGAATGTTCATTTTGTCTGAGCCGGAAAAGAGGGCCCTCCGAGAATATTTGGACACCAACTCAACAAATGGAACTATTCGACCTTCCAAGTCCCCAGCGGGTGCTTCTCTCTTCTTCATTCCTAAGAAAGACTCCAAGGAGCTTAGACCATGTTTGGATTACCGTGGCCTCAATCAATGCACCCTCAAGGACTGTTACCCATTACCTCTTATTTCGGACATCCTGGAGGCAGTGAGGGGTGCAGTCATCTTCACTAAACACGATCTCAGGGGGGCCTACCATCTCATTCGTATAAAAGAAGGCGATGAGTCGAAAACAGCCTTCAGAACTCCCTTTGGCCACTTTGAGTATCTGGTAATGCCCTTTGGATTTGCTAATGCCCCCGCTGTATTCCAACGTTTCTGTGCTCGGTCCTACGACGTTTCCGTACCTCCGAATCAGGACGCTGTTCCCTTCCTGGTTCCCGGTCCTGGATGTTTGAACGCTACCCAGTGTAGGACATTTGTAATCCTCACGCTGGAATCCAGTCACTTCCAAGAAGGTCGCAAGTAAAGAGAAACAGGTGAGAAGGGGAGAGACTTGTGACAGATTTACATATCCGACCTGGATATGTAAAACATTAACTTTTTGAACATGACTGGTGTAAAACACTAGATTAAATAAATTCTCTGAATACCTATAAAGTATATGCCAAATTTCCACATAGAATAGATGGTTTTCGTGGTTACCCTATCATATTTCCATGTAATATAACTAGAATGTATTACCTGAGATTTAGACTAAACCAGTACCATACTTTGGAAAGAACAAAACACTGGAAAAATTCTAATGGCGATAATGGTGTTACTAAATGTCGATTTTAGAATTGTCTAAAACCCAATGAAACCTTAAAACATTTGATTTTAGAATGTTCATATTTTAGAGATGCAAGGACTAACTTTCTTTTACGATTTGTAAATGTGAATTATGAAAACTGTATGGAGTCTCTTTGGAATCGGCTAATGCAAGTTGATGATAGAGCATTCATTTTTGCATTAGTTGCTTTTTCTGAAAGTAATAGAAAATGAGATTTCAGTGCTTTAGTGTATCTTATCTTGGTAATGTATTTGTTGATGTGGATTAATTGCTGTTATAATCTGTTTTTATTTATTTTAAATTGAATTGTCCTTTATTTTGATATGTGTAAATTATATGAAAGATATCTAATTTTGTAAAGGTTAATTTGAACCATAAACAATGAAAAGAAAAGGAACATTTAAAATAGGCAAAGGCCTATGTAATACAGAAAAAACAGAAAAACAAGGAACACATTTCTGTGGGTTAGTAGGAAACACAAGTGCAATTTCTTGTACTGCAGAATGACTAGCAGTACGTAATCATTGTCACACCTTCTAGAAACTATCAGGTTCCACAGTTGCATACATACAGGCTCATTTGCATAGAGTTGTATGACAGAGAGATGAGCTTGCAGGGCTCTTGCAAGCTTTGGCAAAAATCTGCAGCTATGCTAAGCCGGGACTGTCGGACTCAGGGCTAGCTTGCTTCCATCCAGGACTACAACCAAAAGACCCAGGGCTATAACCCCCCTAGCAACGCCTCTGTGAGCCAGGCTGCTATTACTTCCGCGGTGCGCCCTCTTCTTGAGAGATTCGAATCATTCACACTTGATGCAATGTTAAGTATGAGGTCACGGCTGTACCCGGGGTTCCGGTTTCTAACGCTGCACCAGGTGGTGAATCCGCTTTGATTGTCGCTATGTACGCAGGCGCACATGCCACATATTAATGAAGCCGATCGAGTGATGTGAAGCCGTATGGACTGTGCTTGCTCTTAGTGCATGCCAAAAATCCAGGCCAAGTCCGCAAGGACTGCAGACTCTTCCCTAAGCCCCGTATCCCAAGCACAAATCTTCCTGTGGTGCTTCGGCTCCATGCAGGAAATCAGATCCAAAATGCTGAAAATGCTTACCTGGTGCAAACAAGTCCCCTCTGTGAAGTTTTGGCCATTTGCACTCCTAGTGCAAAACAGGCGGTGTAAAATGGCAGCAAAATCACCTGTACGCCTTCCCATTGCACGTTGCAGTCAAAATGAAGGTTTCTATTTCCCTACATCAACATGAGTTTTTCTAAAGAATTATTTTCGAATACATTTTTTTTTTTTTATTTTTTTTTATTGTATTTGGTTAGTTCAAACCTAAAATCGACCAAAGGCAAGTACAACAATATACACAGAGAAAGAAATTCAGCAACAGATATTTCACATCACAGATAAAAGAAATACCACCCATTAATAAAAAGCAAGATACAAAAGTAAAACATTAGACATAAAATTAGCAATAGTATTGGTCCGGTGGTACAACAGAAAAAGTATTTTCCTAAGGTCAAAAAATCAAACATCCACAATTCCCCAAAGGGTTCAGAGAAAACAGGTACAGAAGAAGGTATGGGGTAGTAAGGTATGATAAGTCTCAAGGCTACAGACTGATTCCAGCCTATAGATTTAAAGATTTAATATAACCAGCTAGGGCAAGCCCTTCCCGTATGTTGTGGTTCTCAATGCAGTGTTTCCATATTAAGGGGTCAATTCATGGAATTAATGTGCGCCGAAAATTCCCGCGCAGAGGTGCCAAAACGTGCGAATCGCAGGAAAAGTGCGAAAATCGCAGTGCACGGCGAAAATCGCAGGAAAACCAGCGCACAGCGATTCATGGAAGTCCGTGCGCGAGAAAAACATTGGATGTGTGCTAAAAATGTGCGCCGCGCACGCCGGCGCGCAGGTCATCCAACAGCGTGCGCCACGGGCACTGCGAAATCGCACATAGCGCTGCGCACATCACAAAAGTAGGCGTAACACAGGGCGTAACACTCGGAATGAGGAACAACGCGTGAAAATATGGGCGTCACGGGGGAAGTACAGGAGGCAAGTGCGCGGAACGCCCACACGCTCGCCTACAACCCATATTCATGGAATCGAATAGGGCAAACCAGCGCACGGTCAAAGATGCGCACAGGGCCAAACAAGTACGCCACAAGAAAGCAGGCGGTAGCGCCCCTGCGACTGAAAAATATGTGCGCCAAAATGTGCACTAACAAAAAGCACCCATATACAGCCATGATGAATGGCCCATACAGTGGCCCTCTAGGACAAATGAGGTCCAAAGGGGCACCGACAAACACGGACACCCGCTGTGTGAAAAATAGCGTGTGCGCGTGTTCCTGGGTGCGCAGGAAGTTCCACACGCGATTAGCCTGGGTATGTGTACTTCGGGGTGCGCGGGAAGTTCCACACGCGATTAGCCTGGGTACGTGTACTACGGGGTGCGCGGGAAGTTCCACACGCGATTGGCCTGGGTAGGTGGGGGTGCGTGGGAATTTCCACACGCGATTGGCCTGGGTACATGTACTACGGGGTGCGCGGAAGATTCACACGCGATTTCTGCAGGGTACGTGTATTTCGGTGGTGCCGGGGAATGCTACATGTGATTTGGCCATGTGGGTCCCCCCAGGTGTTCCCTCTACACCAGGCTTGTCCAACCTTTTTGAATGTGGGGCCGACGCATTAACTTTTTGTCTCCCGGTGGGCCGGCGAGCCTAAAGTGAACGCCCTCACCAAAAGCAGTATATTCAAAATCGATGGTGTGTGACCTTTGACACAATAGCATCACAGGCAGTGATAGTCATGCAGTCCCAAAGATAGCTTTTGGCGTCAAGGACAGTGATCAAAGGTTAGTTTCTTGTGATTTCTTCTAGTGTGTATGTGTTGATATTTCTCTGAAATAGTGGGGGCGACCGAGCGTAGCGAGGGAGCTACAAGGATCTAAGGCAGGTTTGGGGGGGTTACACCCCAAGAATATTTTTCAAATATGGGATTGAAATGGGGCATTTTACAACAGAAAAAGCGACCAAAAAGCCTTAAGTTTACAATCAGTTCAAAAGGGGAACATGAAAATTCCATGTCACCAACAGCAGACAAGAACATTGTACAACACAGCACATTTTAATGCTCAATGTGTCCACAGTGTAAAACAGCACTGTCACTGATGTAACACATTGGCATGCTGGTTGTGCCCAAAATATGCCTTTGTAGCAACATGTCTATGCTGGTTGTTCCCAATTTAGGCCGGCATTGTCCAGTACAAAGCATGATTGATGCTGCCTGAGCATGTGCAGTGTGCCCAATACATATGCCAACTTATCTCTGTAATACACATTCATTACTTCTTTGTTAATGATTGATGCTGCCTGTGCAGTGTGCCCAATACATATGGCAGCTTATCTCTGTAATACACATTCATTACTTCTGTGGTAATGAAAGAAGCATAATCCCATTCAAAAGATAAAATGTGGAAAATTGATCACCCAAAGGTGAACTCAATTGAAGACTACTCCCATCTTAGTCATAGGGCAAAGTAGGAGTTTGTCCAACCCCAGAAAACTTCAATAAAGGTTTTTCATATTGTGCCTATTGTGTACGTGTTATACTTGTGATACCATACCTCCCCTACACAACACGCCACACCACTTTGTGGAGGCATCGGTGTGTGCCAAATATCCTGAAGGAGCACAAAGCATTCCACAGCATAGAGAAGTTAACTGTAATGCTGAAAGCTGAAAGCACACACATTGCAGCAGTGAGCGCTCAACCCACTGAGCTATCATATTGGCTATAGTAAAATGAACAATTATTCGGTAGTGGATACCTTTAAACTGGTAACTGAGATTTAACAGCAGACCAGTTAAGTTCATCTGCAGGTCTGGTGCAAAGTTGGCCGCATGTCAAGCATGCATACATCTACTTTTCAGGGTTCAGAGGTTGGCAACATAGGGAAAGCAGCGCACTCACAGGACATCCACACCCATACAAATTAATAAATAAACCAGGCCATGGCCTGTGACTGCCTCTGGTGCCCCCGGGGCACCAGAGGCAGTAACAGTCCTCCGCCACGGCCCAGAATTCGGGTCCACGGACCCGACAACATTGAAAAAATAAATAAATAAACCAGGCCATGGCCTGTTACTGCCTCTGGTGCCCCCTCCCAGGGGGCACCAGAGGCAGCAACAGTGCTCCGCCACGGGCCAGAATTCAGGTCCATAGACCCGACACACCATTGAAAAAATAAATAAATAAACCAGGCCACGGCCTGTTACTGCCCCTGGTGCCCCCTTCCAGGGGGCACCACAGGCAGTAACAGTGCTCTGCCACGGCACGGTTTATTTATTTATTTGCTCAATGTTTGTCGGGTTCGTGGACCCTATTAATTTATTTATTTCCGCAATGCTGGTCGGGCCCAGCATTGCAGAAATAAATTAATTAATCAGGTCCACGGACCCGACAAAAATCGAGCAAATAAATAAATAAACCAGGCCATGGCCTGTACTGCCTCTGGTGCCCCCTAAGAGGGGGCACCAGAGGCAGTAACAGTGCTCTGCCACAACTCGATTTATTTATTTGCTCAATGTTTGTCGGGTCCGTGGACCCGATTAATTTAGTTATTTCCGCAATGCTGGTCGGACCCAGCATTGCAGAAATAAATTAATTAGTCGGGTCCACGGACCTGACAAACATCAAGCAAATAAATAAATAAATCAGGCTATGGCCTCGCGGGCCACATGAAATGGCTCGGAGGGCCGCATTGTGGCCCGGGGGCCGTACGTTGGACAACCTTGCTCTATACCCTCCACGGCCCCTGCAGGCAGCCCACACCACAGGGTACTACCCTGCACCCCTGCTCATGTCCCACAGGCAACCCATCCACCATGGCCATGCCCACCAGCCAACCCACATGTCACCTTGCACTACTGATCACCAACACATGTCTCCCACCACCCCCCAGCAGTGCAGGGGCAGCCTCCACCAGGCCCCGACTCATGTTTCCCATCAGCCCCACCCCCCAGCCACCAGGGGCAGCCTCCACCAGGCCCCCACTCATGTCTCCCACCACCCCCACCCCCCAGCAGTGCAGGGGCAGCCTCCACCAGGCCCCCACTCATGCCTCCCACCACCCCCACCCCCCAGCCTCCAGGGGCAGCCTCCACCAGGGCCCCACTCATGTCCCCTATTACCCCCACCCCCCAGCAGTGCAGGGGCAACCTCCACCAGGCCCCCACTCATGTCCCCATGCACCCCCATCCCCCAGCAGTGCAGGGGCAGCCTCCACCAGGCCCCCACCCATGTCTACCACCACCTCCACCCCCCAGCAGTGCAGGGGCAGCCTCCACCAGGCCCCACTCATGTCTCCCATCACCCCCACCCCCCAGCCACCAGGGGCAGCCTCCACCAGGCCCCCACTCATGTCTCCCACCACCCCCACCCCCCAGCAGTGCAGGGGCAGCCTCCACCAGGCCTCCACTCATGTCTCCCATCACCCCCACCCCCCAGCCACCAGGGGCAGCCTCCACCAGGCCCCCACTCATGTCTCCCATCACCCCCACCCCCAGCCACCAGGGGCAGCCTCCACCAGGCCCCCACTCATGTCCCCTATTACCCCCACCCCCCAGCAGTGCAGGGGCAGCCTCCACCAGGCCCCCACCCATGTCTACCACCACCCCCACCACCCAGCCACCGGTGGCAGGCTCCACCAGGCCCCCACTCATGTCTCCCACCACCCCCACCCCCAGCAGTGCAGGGGCAGCCTCCACCAGGCCCCCACTCATGACCAACTCATGTCTCCCACTCCCCCACCCCCCAGCCACCAGGGGCAGCCTCCACCAGGCCCCCACTCATGTCTCCCCCCCACCCCCCAGCAGTGCAGGGGCAGCCTCCACCAGGCCCCCACTCATGTCTACCACCACCCCCACCCCCAGCCACCAGGGGCAGCCTCCACCAGGCCCCCACTCATGTCCCCTATTACCCCCACCCCCCAGCAGTGCAGGGGCAGCCTCCACCAGGCCCCCACTCATGTCTCCCATCACCCCCACCCCCCAGCCACCAGGGGCAGCCTCCACCAGGCCCCCACACATGTCTCCCACCACCCCCACCCCCCAGCAGTGCAGGGGCAGCCTCCACCAGGCCCCCACTCATTTCCAACTCATGTCTCCCACCACCCCCACCCCCCAGCCACCAGGGGCAGCCTCCACCAGGCCCCCACTCATGTCTCCCACCACCCCCACCCCCCAGCAGTGCAGGGGCAGCCTCCACCAGGCCCCCACCCATGTCTGCCACCACCCCCACCCCCCAGCAGTGCAGGGGCAGCCTCCACCAGGCCCCCACTCATGTCTCCCACCACCCCCACCCCCCAGCAGTGCCGGGGCAGCCTCCACCAGGCCCACACTCATGTCTCCCATCACCCCCACCCCCCAGCCACCAGGGGCAGCCTCCACCAGGCCCCCACTCATGTCTCCCACCACCCCCACCCACCAGCAGTGCAGGGGCAGCCTCCACCAGGCCCCCACTCATGTCTCCCACCACCCCCACGCCCCAGCAGTGCAGGGGCAGCCTCCACCAGGCCTCCACACATGTCTCCCACCACCCCCACCCCCCAGCAGTGCAGGGGCAGCCTCCACCAGGCCCCCACCCATGTCTACCACCACCCCCACCCCCCAGCAGTGGAGGGGCAGCCTCCACCAGGCCCCCACTCATGTCTCCCACCACCCCCACCCCCCAGCAGTGCAGGGGCAGCCTCCACCAGGCCCCCACTCATGCCCAACTCATGTCTCCCACCACCCCCACCCCCCAGCAGTGCGGGGGCAGCCTCCACCAGGCCCCCACTCATGTCTCCCATCACCCCCACCCCCCAGCCACCAGGGGCAGCCTCCACCAGGCCCCCACTCATGTCTCCCACCACCCCCACCCCCCCAGCAGTGCAGGGGCAGCCTCCACCAGGCCCCCACTCATGTCCAACTCATGTCTCCCACGACCCCCACCCCCAGCCACCAGGGGCAGCCTCCACCAGGTCCCCACTCATGTCTCCCACCACCCCCACCCCCCAGCAGTGCAGGGGCAGCCTCCACCAGGCCACCACCCATGTCTACCACCACCCCCACCCCCCAGCAGTGCAGGGGCAGCCTCCACCAGGCCCCCACTCATGTCTCCCACCACCCCCACCCCCTCAGCAGTGCAGGGGCAGCCTCCACCAGGCCCACACTCATGTCTCCCATCACCCCCACCCCCCAGCCACCAGGGGCAGCCTCCACCAGGCCCCCACTCATGTCTCCCACCACCCCCACCCGCCAGCAGTGCAGGGGCAGCCTCCTCCAGGCCCCCACTCATGTCTCCCACCACCCCCACCCCCCAGCAGTGCAGGGGCAGCCTCCACCAGGCCTCCACTCATGTCTCCCACCACCCCCACCCCCCAGCAGTGCAGGGGCAGCCTCCACCAGGCCCCCACCCATGTCTACCACCACCCCCACCTCCCAGCAGTGCAGGGGCAGCCTCCACCAGGCCCCCACTCATGTCTCCCACCACCCCCACCCCCCAGCAGTGCAGGGGCAGCCTCCACCAGGCCCCCACTCATGTCTCCCATCACCCCCACTCCCCAGCCACCAGGGGCAGCCTCCACCAGACCTCCACTCATGTCTCCCATCACCCCCACCCCCCAGCCACCAGGTGCAGCCTCCACCAGGCCCCCACTCATGTCCCCTATTACCCCCACCCCCCAGCAGTGCAGGGGCAGCCTCCACCAGGCCCCCACCCATGTCTACCACCACCCCCACCCCCCAGCAGTGCAGGGGCAGCCTCCACCAGGCCTACACTCATGTCTCCCATCACCCCCACCCCCCAGCCACCAGGGGCAGCCTCCACCAGGCCCCCACTCATGTCCCCCTGCACCCCCAACCCCCAGCCGTGCGATTTGCCTGGGTACGTGTACTTCGGGGTGCACGGGAAGTTCCACATGCGATTGGCCTGGGTACGTGTACCTCGGGGTGCGCGGGAAGTTCCACACGTGATTAGCCTGGGTATGTGTACTTCGGGGTGCGCGGGAAGTCCCACAAGCGATTGGCCTGGGTACGTGTACCTCGGGGTGCGCGGGAAGTTCCATACGCGATTAGCCTGGGTACGTGTACTTCGGGGTGCGCGGGAAGTCCCACATGCGATTGGCCTGGGTACGTGTACTTCGGGGTGCGCGTGAACTTCCACACGCGATTAGCCTGGGTACGTGTACTTCGGGGTGCGCAGGAAGTCCCACACGCGATTGGCCTGGGTACCTGTACTTCGGGGTGCGTGTGAACTTCCACACGCGATTGGGCCTGTGAGAGTGGGGTACATGTATTCCAGGGGTGGCCAGGAATATTTACCCGCGACTGTGCCTGTGAGAGCGTGCTACGTGTATTCCTGGGGTGGGCGGGAAGATTCACACGTTCGCCTACGACGTGCCGAAAAATAAATGGTCCAATCCTGAGACACGTACGCCAGCATGAAGTAGGCGTACGTCGACCCGCGCAGCTTAAAAGTGCACGCAAACAACAAACAAGCTCATACGCCAGGATGAATATACCATTCCTAGCAGCAGTGGCCGTGGGTTACCAAAGGAGGAGGAGGAGGATAGTGAGGGCCCGAATTTTCACTCCCAGAACCAGCTTTTTTGGGATGCCTGATGACCAGGTGTATGGGAGGTACAGGTTTCCCCCACACATAATACTGGACCTGGTCAGTGAGTGGGAGGATGACCTCACATCACCCACCCTGTGCTCCCAAGCACTCAGCCCCCTGGAGAAGGTCCTCAATGTACTGCACTTCTTGGCCACAGGATCATTTCAGCGGACAAGTGCCATAGTGGGTGGGGTGTCACAGGCCACGCAGTCACGCTGCCTACACCAGGTCTTGAACATCATCACTGCACGCCCATCAGTCCGTAGGCACATATACCTGCCCAGGACACCTGCAGAAAGGCAGGCTGCCACCCTCGATTTCTACGGTGTGGCACAATTCCCAAAAGTGCTAGGTGCCATTGACTGCACCCATGTGGCACTACATCCCCTCAGGGCATCTGAGCACATCTATAGGAACCGCAAGCACTGGCATTCCATCAACGTGCAGGTAGTATGTAATGCTAAGGGAATCATCACCTCAGTATATGCCAACTATCCAGGGTCCACCCACGACAGCTTCATTTACCGAATGTCTACCCTAAGCCGGGACCTAGAAGCTGGGCGGCATGGCGATACATGGCTGCTTTGTTGAGTATGAATGCCACTGCACATGCATGCATGTCAGATGCAGAGTTATGTCACTACCCCACTAATGATACCCATCACCTCCTCACCAGGGGACAGTGCCTATCCTCTGAGCACCCACATGATGACGCCAATTCGGAACCCCATCACGCCTCCAGAGGTAAGATACAACACAGCCCATATTGCAACCCGGGGCATAGTGGAGCGCACATTCGGAGTGCTCAAGTCATGCTTTCGCTCCCTTGACCGTTCTGGCGGGCAGCTGTTATATGCGCCCCCAGTAGTGTGCAGGATCATAGTGGCAGCATGTGTCCTGCACAATGTTGCAACACGCCGGGGCCTGGCTGTGGACATGGTGGTGCCCCCACATCCCCAACCACATGCACGGCCGCTGTGCATGGGAGGGGAGAGGGCACGGGGTGAGGCAGCCCGTACGCAGCTGGTGGCTAATTACTTCACATAGAAATCACACCCCAGTGGAGTGCACACAGGCCTGGCACATACCATCTGATAAGCAATGATGACTCGACCTGACAATTAAGACGAACAAAGGGACTGTCAACTGTCAGAACCATAGCAGCCTGAGATTGTTCATGTGGAAGTGTCACAATGTGTGCATCCCTACCTACACAAACACCACCAATGCAGTGTCATGAAAAGACACTTCCATGCTGCAGAAATGAATACCCACTTGCAAAATACTACATGAAAACAGTGCCATGTCACCCACCCCCTCCCCGGCACGGCCACACAACACACCATGGCATGTCATGCAATGTGAGAGGAAAGAAATTAATCCCCACAACATGCCCTAAGTGTCAGCAGCTACAGTGTCCCTAATGGAAACATGTCCACACATGAAATGCTCACAGTAATGCAGGACCTACAACCCACATTACCAAATACTTACCAAGAATACCAATCACCTACACAACCTCCAACCTACCTTAAACATGACATTACAGACTTAAAAATTAGCTAGCCTCACCACCTGATGATGACAGCCCTCCGAACACTTCCAAGTATACATTGTTAGCGCCACGCAAGAGTGTAGGTGCACTGCTTACAACATGGACTCCAGTTCCAAGGTGGACCGCATTGTGAAGACATGAGGAATGGCCCTGCAAATATGGAGGATGAGATGGATGCAGAGGCACATATCAATACACCACGCAGTGTACAATACAACAACAATATGCACTATGAATGTATACACAGTATTGACTACAGACTGCCCACACAGCTCATGGGAGTCCAATGTCACCATGTACGTCAATGTCACTTGGGCACACCCTTTGCAAGCCCATGGAAACGGGAAGTAGGAGGGGTGTGTGTGACAAAAACCCAAGCATCTGAACCAAATCCATGACAAGCCTGCATGTGCCCAGCCACAATGCAGCGTATGCCCACGGGAGCCACACAAGGCAACACACTGTCCCAAAAAAAAAGAATGGCCATTAATGGGCCCGGGTGGGTGGGGGAGGCCACCCAGGAGGTCCGAGGACAGGGTGCACACCAAAACACACCTGTGTGGATCTTGCGAAAACAAAAACACCTCCATGGGCTCATGGCCTACACGGCTACCCTATTGTGGGAGTATCACTGCTGTCGCTATCCTCACCCTCTGCAGCTGCATCAGGAGGTGGTGGCACTATGTGAGGCAGCCCACGCAAAGCCCTAGTCTGTTCCTCCATGGCTGCAAGCATGCGGGTGTGGTAGGTCTCGTTCTGGAGGATAAGTGTGCGGAGGTCCCCATGCAACAACTCACGGGATGCCCGGACCTCCGCCCTAGTTGCCTGCATCTCAGCTGAGAGCGTACAGGTGAGACGCTCCAGCTGCTGTTCTGTCCTTCGGTTTGTTGAAGCCTCAAGCTCAACAAGAGTCGTCCTGAGGTGAAGGAGTTCCAGCCTCAGGGCTTCCCTGTGGCCCTGGGACTCTATGGAGATGGCTTCCTGCAGAGTCGCCAGTGCCGCCCACCTGTCCCTGTCGGACGCTAACATGTCCTCCCTATGTGACTGGCAGATGGAGTCGGTTGCCTGCTGTAGTCGCTCCATCAGCCTTTCGGGGGGGACAATGGAAGTGGCCACCATATCCATGGCCTGAGCCATCATCTCTGATGATGCTACCTGTTGGGTTGCCATACCGTAAATGGATTGCTCCCATGCGGTATTGCCAGGTGGCGTACGGCCACCACGTCGGCGGGCACCACACCTGTCTGGGGCAAGGCGAACTGCGCCTTTCTGTGCCGGCACTGCCTGAGGCTGCAGGACTGCATTCCCCCTCTGATCTGCTGGCCCAGGATCAGATGTCGCGGAGTGTGACCCTGCATCCGTAACCACCAAAGGCGTACCTGCCAACACTGACATCCCCATTGAGGGTTCTAACCCTGGTGCAGGTGGGTCGGACAGAACAGAATCCCTCCCAGGAACACTCACCTGCGACGGCACGTAGGTCTCATCATCCGAATCGACACCTGAGTACAGCTCGGGGGAGGTGCAGCCAGAGACACCCCTTGAGAGCACGACCTGCAGCAGTTGTGGGTTCTCACCCACCACCACACCACGTCCCTCACTGGTGGTCGGTCGGCCCTCAGACCCCTCCTGGGTCTGCACCATCTCCACAACCCCAGCAGTATCAAGTGCGTCTTCCCCTACAAAGACATAAAATAAAACAAATGGAAACAGGCATTAGCACTATGGCACACAATTAGGGCTCAGAGGCTACAGAAACAGTACTTGATTGACACATGTCCCACATGACTAAAACACTCCCATGCATGCACCGTCACTGCGTGTGATGGGGAGGCAGATGGCACACATTGATGACACCAAGATGGAAGATGAACACATTTGCTGCATGCTGCCTAGCAGTGGCATCACACATTGGCCAGTGATTGGCAGGTCAAATACACATGCCATCACACAGATGGCATGTACCCTAGCCATGAAGTGAAGAGGGAGAGGAGGTCACCAATTGTTCATTCAGTCCAGTTTGTTCATATAATTGATTATTTTCATTGTAATGGTTCAAATGTTTAACCTGCAGCTGCCAGTCAAAAATGGTCCTATAGCACAGGGACATGTCCAAACTAATCATGTCCACGAAACGGAGCCAGTCCACTGTACCATAGCCATGTCAGACATTTGACAAAAGGACTGAGAAATCCTGAGTAAAAGTGGTGGTATGCAAACAATCTGCCTGAATAAACAGAGGTAAATAAGCAACAGTGTTGTGGCAAGATGACACTCCAAGGGCAACTGGCGTGGTGTTGGGCTGGATGTCTAATGTTGGCCGAAGGGATGCTGCTATAGCCAAATGCTGTTGCCAAGAATGTATAGGAAGAGGCACATGGGTGAGCAGAACCACTCAGCCACACACACCCACCCCTGGCACCCAAACAGAAGCCCTTCCACACACACCATGCACATGGATCACACACACATGCATGTGCACTCACCGGACAATGCCTCGTAATCTGCCAGTTCTCCCACGCCTTGGATCTGTTCCTCCGTGACGTAGGTCCCAGCAACCTGCTCATGTGGAGTGAGTTCTATGTCGTCTGCTGGAGACCCACCTCCAGTCACTAGAGTTGCGGCATGACTTGAGGCCAGCTTATTCTTTGCCCTGCGCTTCAGGTCATTCCAGCGCTTGTAGCATTCATTAACTGTGCGCCTCACGATTCCAAGGGCACTTATGATGTCCGCAATGGTCTGCCAGTGTGCCTGACGTTGTGCAGGTGTGGTCTTGGATCCTGCAACAATCACCATTTCGCGGTCATGTGCGGACACATACTCTACAAGTGCATTCAGTTCGGCCTCATTGAAGCTGGGCTTCCTTGACGGGCCGGACTGTGTAGCCGTGTCTGGGGCATCAGCCTCTACTGGACGAGCACTCTTCCTCTTCCGCTTGGAAGGTGGTGGGGATCCTGAGTGTCCTACGCCGCTCTGGACACTAGGGGCAGGAGCGTGGGATTGCACACTCAGCATGGGAGTTGGTGCAGGCATTATCTCAAGTTTGATGGTGTCAGGGGGAATGTCAGCATGATGGACTTGGACCGACACTGTCCTGGATGGGTGTGTGAGAGGTGGATGGAGCCGGAGCTGCCCCTGCAGCCTCCCCAGCCTGTCTCCGTGGGGCAGCAGATGACCTAGCTGCCCCTGATCCACGTGGCCTGATGACACCAACGTTCACCGGCGCACGTGGCCTAGACCTGCTGACCTGGAAGTCAGCCATGGAGTCACCCTGTGCCAGGTCTGGTTCCACAGTGAGCTGGTCCAACAAGGGCTGAGCATGGATGGTGTCAGCCACGGTAACCTCAATCCGGGGGGGGCATGGGTGTCCCTGACTGCTCCACCACACATGGGGGGCTAGGGGCACCCTGCAAGTCACAGCCACGTCCCCTACTGGATCCACCACGGCCACCACTTGGGGCTCGGCCACCTTTGCCACCCTTACGGCTTGGTCGCCTCCCAGCGATGGCACTGATGTTATTGTGCGTATGGGAGTCGATGTGAACTATTGTCCTGGGCAATTGGGGGTCAAAGGGGTTGGGTACCAGATGGTAATCGTACCCTAGTGCTCTAGCAAGGCTGTATGTCACCCCTGGGGAAAGATGACGGGTCACGCAACGCACAGGCACCCCAAAAAAGCAAAGTAAGGTGCACGCAACCCCTCCTAGACCACGTGCGTGGAAAAATAAACCTGCACTACGCTGTGGCACCCAGGAACACAAGAATGAACGTATGCGTGTCACACGCAGCCTAGAATGACCTCTGAAGGGGTAGGCGACACACGGGGCAAGCACAGATGTTAAATACGTGCGCGACTCACCGTCTGCCAGGAACAAAAGAGTGAAAAATATGCGCGTGTGCGCGTTGGCAACACCCCCGCCAAAAGAAGAATTGTACGCTGTCTGAGGAGACAGGACAACAGTAGTAGGGAACGCTGTTTGAGGAAACAGGCCCAGGAAAAAGAGGAAAAGAGAAAAAGCTGTCAGAGGTAACAAGGAGTACGAACTGGAAACGCTGTGAAGTAAATCGCGTGTGAACCGACAAGAAGTACAGATTTCACCCACTCGCTCTCCACAAAAAGCACGTACAAGGAAATGGCATTCTACACGTACCTTTTATACACACGTCACAGACGCGCATACGTGATGAGGCCATTTCCACCAATTACGCGCTTTGACACTCGGACATGTATCTCTTCATTTTTACACGCGGCATTCTCTACGGCCATGCACGTGACATCACAGCTGCGCATGGTGGCCTTTGGGCCAATGAAATCGCATGTGCGAGCACACGTGGTAAAACTGCACGTCCGAGTGTCATCGCGTGTAATCGGAGGGAAGTGAGCGTACACGCGATTGGCCTGGGTACGTGTATTTCTGGGGTGCGCAGGAAGTTCCACACGCGATTGGTGGAAATCCACGTGTGCTCTGTCATCACGTGTAATGAGGGATACACCCGCGCGCCTCACGTCACAGACGCGCTCACGCGCTAAGGGCCTTTGGTCCAATGAAATCGCATATGCGTGCTGACGTGCATACGCGCTAAGGGCCTTTCCTCGATTTACACGCAGATGTGCAGGATTTTCACGTGCCAAATCACTCCGTATCAAGCTGGCCACGCGTAAGCACACGGAAGACCACGCTCCTGCCCAAAAGGCCGAATTACTGCCCCCCAGAGCCCCGAGCAGCCTCCCACGAGCCATCTGCTGCTGCCTGCCTGCCTGCCTGCTGCCACCGTGCCCTGCCATTTGGTGCCTGCACATCAGCCATCTGCAGGGGTCCATTTGCTGTGTCCACCCCTGCTGGAACAGAAGACTCCCGACTGGGATACCATCGCTCCCCAGCCCAGCCCCAGGACCCAGTTGCCCACCCACTCCTGCCTCTGGGGTTGCCATGTCGGGCACTGCAACATCTGGCACTACTGGCAACCCCCGGCCAGAGAGGCAGAGGGGCACCAGCTTCACTGCCACCGAAGTTGGTGTCCTGGTGGAGCAAGTCCTGGGGCAGTATGATGCCCTCTTCGGAAGTAAGCGCGCCAACAAGGAAGGACGGACTCGGATCTGGACGGACATCGTGACTGCCATCAATGCGGAGGGGGTGGCAGTCCGCGACTACCAACATCTCAAGAAGCGCTGGGATGACTGCAGGTCCAGGACCCTCTTGAAGGCCCGGCGCCTCGTGAAGGGGGGCTAGGGCCGCATGAGTACCATCCAGATGAGGGTCCTGGAACGCGTAGGCCCAGTGCTCCACACCCAGATCCTTGAGAGGCAGACCCGTCTGGAGTTGAGCGGTAAGTGGCCAAGCATTGCTGTGTGAGACAGGGCATGTCGCAGTGTGCTGGTTGTCTGATACTTGCCTGTATGTGTGACATAGGCCATGTATGCATGTGTGTGTTCAGAGACGTCATGCATGTGAGACCAGTAATGTGTGAACCACACGGTTGGTGCATGTGTTCAAATGCAACATGGGTTGCCCTATGCGGAATGGCCACATGAAAGCATGCCAGTCTCTGTTCCTGGACATGGGTGAGGGATGGGTGCTGATTCCATGTACATGTATGCTGTCCATGTCTGTGTGTCTGACCTGCGTGTCTGTGACTTGTGAATGCCAGGTATGCATGACACATGTCTGTCGCAATGTTCAGGTTCACTGATGCAGCCTAGTCATCCTTGTATCCACTGTGTCTGTGGTGTACGAGGCCAGATGGATGAAACTAGGGTGAAGTGTGTGCATGTGATAGGCATGGCCCATGATGCATGTGAGTTCCAAAACAACAGTGTATGTTTCAAGAATCACTTGGACATGTATGCTAATGTCCATAGCATGCGCCATGCCTGTTACCGCATGTGTTTTACCTGCACTGAGCCATGTGTTGTGGAGGGACATGATGGAAGTGATCTTTGACAGTGCCACTCATCTGCTATTGCTTCCTGTATAGGGGACCATTGTACAGTACCCTGATGCTTGTGTTCTATGTCTCCCTCTACACAGCGCCACGTGAAGAAGAGGGCGGAGACGGCTCTGTGGAGCAAAGCAGCGGGGATTCCCCCACGGCTGCAGCGGAAGGGGTGGGTGAGCCCCCACAGGGGCTTGCAACGGCGGAAGACGGGGTGGAGCCATCCAGGTTGGTGGTTTCCACAGAGGAGGAGGAGGCCGCTACTGAGGCGCACATGGGGCCTGGTGGGGGCATCCCTGCTGGTGCAAGTGTTGCAGTCCAGGGGCAGGGGCAGGAGGCAGCACAGGTCGCCGTGGAGGGGCCTGTGCATGTCACTGTCCCTGACACTGTGACTGCACCACCATGCACCAGCAGGGATGCCCCATCCCAGGCCCGTCCGCAGGTAGGGGGGATGTCCATGTCATCTGACTCCCCTCCACCTGCGGACGAGGGGACCCCTGGCCGTATGGAGAAGGTCCTGATTGGTGTCGCGTTGCGCACAGGTGCAATTCGTGATGAGGTGCGTGCTTCCCGGGAGGAGCATGCACGTCATCACGGAGAGCACCGTGCCGACGTGGCCCAGTTGGGATCAGCCATGGTCGGGGGTTTCCTACATGTGACGGCCAATCTGGCGACCCTCTCCTCCTCTGTGGAGACTATGCACCAGTCGTTCTCCATGCCGTCTTCCGGCCCAGATGCCACCAGTGACCCCTGTGGACCTGCCCCGACCAATGCAGCCGGCTCGGTGGGGATCCCATCCCTGCCACAGTCGGGAGTCGGAGGTCCAGCAGGGGTGGACACACCAGCAACTGGACCCCAGCAGATGGAGGATGTGACGGCATCATCGGGCAGGGCACGTGCACGACGGCGTCGGTGGATTCCATCAGCCTGGATGCCGTCGTGCTGGCACAGGCAGTTGCGTCGGAGGCAGCGGTAGGCTCGACGTGGGAGGCATCATGGCTCGGGGCCATCAACATCAGGGGTGCAGGCATCGGCCGGAGGGCAGGAGAACCCTGGAATGGGAGTGGCTTCTGTGTGGGAGCGGTTGGGCCAGCAGATAGGCGCGGAGCGGCAGCGGGCAGAGGAGGAACGGCTCACAATGGTCAGGGCGGAGAACTCCATGCGGAGGGCGCTGAGGCGGGCTGAGTGCCTCGAGGGTCTTCGCAGGGAGTTGGAGCTGGACACTGCTTTATCCCTGCGAGACCTCGGGCCAGGGAACATGCCCGCCTCCAAGCCATTGAACAGGAGTTCGATGATGCCCTGGCCCATGACAACATCCAGTGAGCCGTTGGACTAGCCCGCTGCCCATGTAAATAGTTAAGTAGTTAGTGTTAGGTTTCCTTTGTTTTTGCATTTTCTTTGGACCTTTTGGACAATGGGCCACATTTTTGTATATAGTTATTTTTTATTAGGTAGTGTTGTTAGATAGTTTTCATTTCTTTTGTTGGGATCATGGACCCTGGCTTGTTCACCTGTACATAGTTCACTGTTGGATTTTCTTTTCTTTTTACAATTTATCCATGGAGCAATGGCTTTCAATTATAATTTCCCATTGGATTTTCTTTTGTGGACTGTGACTTTGGACACCATTCCTCTGGATTCTGATTTTTGGTTTTGCATTTTTTCATGGACATGCTTCTTTTTACTTTTTTTACATTCCCATTTCTGTTAGTTCATTTTTGATTCAATTCATGTTTCCTTTAATACATATTTTTTGATCAAACTTCAATGTGTAGTATCATCTCATTGGTTTCATGCATATCATGATATGGGTTTTGAGATTCACTGACACCCATTGGGTGTATGTGAGGGACATGTGTTTGTTTCCAAACTTGCAATTGCTGTTCTATCATGTTATTGCCATTTCTGAGTGGGTGGATGCAATACTCGGGTGGGTGTTTTGCATTTGGAGGCTGACCATAGGGACCAGGGATCTAGATTGTGATGACATGTTGGCTGGGGAACATGAGTTGGACATGAGTGGAGGCCTGCTGGCAGGTGCCCCACAGTGCTGGGGGGTGGAGATGCAGGGGAACATGAGTTGGACATGAGTGGGGACCTGCTGGCAGGTGCCCCACAGTGCTGGGGGGTGGAGATGCAGGGGAACATGAGTTGGACATGAGTGGGGACCTGCTGGCAGGTGCCCCACAGTGCTGGGGGAGTGGGGGTGCAGGGGAACATGAGTTGGACATGAGTGGGGGCCTGCTGGCAGGTGCCCCATAGTGCTGGGGGTGGTGGGAGACATGAGTGGGGGCCTGGTGGAGGCTGCCCCTGCACTGCTGGGGGGTGGGGTGCAGGGAGACATGGGTGGGGCCCTGGTGGAGGCTGCCCCTGGTAGCTGGGGGGTGGGGGTGGTGGGAGACATGAGTGGGGGCCTGGTGGAGGGTGCCCCTGACTGCTGGGGGGTAGGGGTGCAGGGAGACAGGAGTGGGGCCTGGTGGAGGGTGCCCCTGACTGCTGGGGGGTGGGGGTGCAGGGAGACATGGGTGGGGCCCTGGTGGAGGCTGCCCCTGCACTGCTGGGGGTGGGGGTGGTGGGAGACATGAGTGGGGGCCTGGTGGAGGCTGCCCCTGGTGGCTGGGGGTGGGGGTGGTGGGAGACATGGGTGGGGGCCTAGTGGAGGCTGCCCCTGCACTGATGGGGGTGGGGGTAATAGGGGACATGAGTGGGGGCCTGGTGGGGGCTGCCCCTGGTGGCTGGGGGGTGGGGGTGGTGGGAGACATGAGTGGGGGCCTGGTGGAGGCTGCCCCTGCACTGCTGGGGGGTGGGGGTAATAGGGGACATGAGTGGGGGCCTGGTGGAGGCTGTCCCTGGTGGCTGGGGGTGGGGGTGGTGGGAGACATGAGTGGGGGCCTGGTGGAGGCTGCCCCTGCACTGCTGGGGGGTGGGGGTGGTGGGAGACAGGAGTGGGAGCCTGGTGGAGGGTGCCCCTGACTGCTAGGGGGTAGGGGGTGCAGGGAGACACGAGTGGGGGCCTGGTGGAGGCTGCCCCTGGTGGCTGGGGGGTGGGGGTGGTGGGAGACATGGGTGGGGGCCTGGTGGAGGCTGCCCCTGCACTGCTGGGGGGTGGGGGTAATAGGGGACATGAGTGGGGGCCTGGGGGAGGCTGCCCCTGGTGGCTGGGGGGTGGGGGTGGTGGGAGACATGAGTGGGGGCCTGGTGGAGGCTGCCCCTGGTGGCTGGGGGGTGGGGGTGCTGGGAGACAGGAGTGGGAGCCTGGTGGAGGGTGCCCCTGACTACTGGGGGGTAGGGGGTGCAGGGAGACAGGAGTGGGGGCCTGGTGGAGGGTGCCCCTGACTGCTGGGGGGTGGGGGTGCAGGGAGATATGAGTGGGGGCCTGGTGGAGGCTGCCCCTGGGGGGTGGGGGGTGGGGGTGCTGGGAGACAGGAGTGGGAGCCTGGTGGAGGGTGCCCCTGACTGCTGGAGGGTAGGGGGTGCAGGGAGACAGGAGTGGGGGCCTGGTGGAGGGTGCCCCTGACTGCTGGGGGTGCAGGGAGACAGGAGTGGGGGCCTGGTGGAGGGTGCCCCTGACTGCTGGGGGGTAGGGGGTGCAGGCATGGAGACAGGAGTGGGGGCCTGGTGGAGGGTGCCCCTGACTGCTAGGGGGTGGGGGTGCTGGGAGACATGCATTGTTGATCAGTAGTGCAAGGTGACATGTGGGTTGGCTGGGGGGCATGCCCATGGTGGATGGGCTGCCTGCGGGACATGAGCAGGGGTGCAGGGTAGTCCCCCGTGGTGTGGGCTGCCTGCAGGGGCTGTGGAGGTTGTAGAGCGAACACCTCGGAGGACCCACACGGCCAATTCACGTGTAGTACTCCCCAGAACCCCTGAAATACACGTACCCTGCTGAAATTGCGTGTGGAACTTCCCGCACACCCCTGAAATACACGTACCCTGCTGAAATCGCGTGTGGAACTTCCCGCGCACCCCTGGAATACACGTACCCTGCTCGCACGGGGCCAATCGCGTGTGGAACTTCCCGCGCACCCCTGAAATACACGTACCCTGCTCGCACGGGACCAATCGCGTGTGGAACTTCCCGCGCACTCCTGAAATACACGTACCCTGCTGAAATTGCGTGTGGAACTTCCCGCGCACCCCTGAAATACACGTACCCTGCTGAAATTGCGTGTGGAACTTCCCGCGCACCCCTGGAATACACGTACCTTGCTCGCACGGGGCAAATCGCGTGTGGAACTTCCTGCGCACCCCTGAAATACACGTACCCTGATGGAATCGCGTGTGGAACTTCCCGCGCACCCCTGAAATACACGTACCCTGCTGAAATCGCGTGTGGAACTTCTCGCGCACCCGTGAAATACACGTACCCTGCTCGCCCGGGGCCAATCGCGTGTGGAACTTTCCGCGCACCCCTGAAATACACGTATCTTGCTGAAATTGCGTGTGAAACTTCCCGCGCACCCCTGGAATACACGTACCCTGCTCGCACGGGGCCAATCGCGTGTGGAACTTCCCGCGCACCCCTGAAATACACATACCCTGCTCGCACGGGGCCAATCGCGTGTGGAACTTCCCGCGCACCCCTGAAATACACGTACCCTGCTGAAATCGCTTGTGGAACTTCACGCGTACCCCTGTAATACACGTACCCTGCTGGAATCGCGTGTGATACTTCCCGCGCACCCCTGAAATACACGTACCCTGCTGGAATCGGGTGTGATACTTCCCGCGCACCCCTGAAATACACGTACCCTGCTGATTTTGCATGTGATACTTCTGTGCACACGTACACAGGACAATCGCGTGTGGAACTTCCCGCGAACCACTGAAATACACATTCCCCGCTTGGCGTTTGCTGTTTGCCAGCCCTGTGAACTGGTCCAGGGTTAGCGCAGCCCTTTGCGATTATTTGGGGATTTTGAAGGCTTTTCCTTGCGCGAGGGCGTTCTTGGGGGCGTAACTGGCGCTGCTGCAGGGTCGCTGCGCCACGCTGCGCCACGGCTGGTTTTGGATGCGAAAATCCATGAATACGCTGTGCGCGGAAATCGATTTTAGCGCACGCGGCTGGCGCAGACATTCGCACGGGCACGCTGTGCGCCAGTCGCGTGCGCCACTTTTGTGCGAATTTCTATGAATTACCCTGTAAATCTTCGTCATAGAGATAAGGAGACATTGCCATTGGCTTTAGGAAATTAGCCCGAAGGCCATGAAGGGAGGGGCATTCAAGAACCAGATGCCTAAGAGTTTCCAATTTAACCAGGCAGAACCTACATGAGGCATTTTCCACAGTAATAAGGCATCTCCTGAGTTGGATTTCTCTGGTATGAAGCAGGTTTCACCTTACCCTCAAGAGAATGCCTCTGTAGAACCGATTAGAGAATTGAATCAGAATCCTAGACTGAGTACCTCTTCTTCATGCCCGTGTGTCACATGACTCATCGATGGGTAAGAGTGAAATACATTGGTGTTCAGTGCCCAATCATGGTCAAATAGAGCCTGTTTCGTCCTAACCGGGATCTTAATTAAAGTTTCCACTGTCATCCCAATCTCAGCCAGAGTTAAGTCTGCTCGCGTTCTTAGGGCCTTTATTACATGGGTTTTATCGAGATTTTGGCTCATAAACTGGTAAAGAGAGTCAGGTAAAGGAGAGATTATTTTAGAGTATAAGACAATCAGAGCCCATTTGCCCCAAGCCCACAGTGACACTAGTGTTAGGATTAGCCTTCCTTTCTATGGTTTGTAAGGGAAGATGTTAGGATTAATCTTTCTTTGCATGGTTTGTAAGGGAAGGAGGTGTTAGGATTAGCCTTCCTTTCTATGGTTCACCTTCTGTATGCTGTATGTATGTGGTGATGTCATTAGTGGAATGCATGAGCTAGCGTGGAGTGTTTGTGTATGAATGGGTTCTAACCCAGGCAGTTGATCTAAGGAAGCCTGGGTGGTGGGAGCCAGTGGGTTTCTCTCATGATTTCCTCCTATCTCCTTATGGACTTGATGAGACCTGATTTGTACCTGTAACTGAAGAACCTGAATAAAGCAACCATTAAGCATACCTGCAACTGTATCCTGATTATATCACTATGACCCAGACCGGGTCATAACAATTGGCGACGAGGATGGGATCTTGGAGGGGACTGGATATGGATGGACCCTTAAGGCAACAAGGCAACAGGTACCTGTGTGTGTGTAGTCCAGGATAAAGGAGATACTGCTGTGGGGGGTGCAGAGCAGGAGGGAAGCTCAAGTGAGAGACTGTACAAGGAGAGGGAACCCACTGCCCCCCATGGTCCAAGAAGAGTCCCACCACCCAGGGCTGAGAAAGTGACAGTGCCTTGGTAGGCGCAAGGACAGCCACCTAGGGCGGAGTAAAGCAGGTTGTACTGGTAAGCATCCAGGTTTCAGCAAGAGTGGCATCCAAGGCAGTAAAGCAGGCTGTCCCGGTAGATTGTGAAGAGAGTATCCTGCCAAGCACTGTGCCTCCATTAGGCAGCAGTTCACAAGAGTAATGTTGCCCTTAAACTGGAGAGCGAAGTGGGGCCCCAGGGCAGAAGATAGAAAGGGTGCTGCGTCTAGAAGAGTGATCGCTGAGTGAAGTTGTGAATGCTGGAAGTTGCTGTTTCCGCCGGCCGCGACAACCTAGGGGGCCGTTTGGAGCTGCGGAGCTCCGTGAGGTCTGGAGAACAGAGGCTGACTGGTGACGTCATGTGAGCATCAGTAGGATATGGCAATCAGATGGAATGATCATTCTACTTACATTCGCGCTAGCAAGTTCGTTACGGTTGGTGTTGCTGGCGCTGATGATACGAGGTGCAATGAGGAGACCAGTGAGAATGAAGAGTGACTTTGGAGTAAGGCACCTTAAAAAACGTCATAACGTGACCAGGAAGCGATCTTCGTTAAGTTTGTAGACCGTAGAGCAGTCACGGGGCAATTCTCGGGAGGCAGCCAAAACATATGAGGATAAGTGGGAAGCAGACCGCTAGGAGCGTACCTGTGTGGAGCGGTTACAATAGTTAACAGCTGCTCCTCAGTGGATTAAGCTGTTTTTTGATGTCTAGTTGCTCCATCTATATGGTAAAAGATTTTTGAAGCTGATTTTTTATACTCATTATGGATGCTATGCAGCTCCCATTGTTTTGTCAAACCGATGAAAATGAAAATACCAAGGTTTTGAAAATTGCACTGCATCGTGGGGCGTAAATGACTAAATTAAGTGTTCTCTCCTGTACCTTAGTAATGTCATTTGAAGCATTACCTTGAACGGAAGGTTGTTGCGGATGCGTGGGTGATTGGAGGTGCAATTGTGGTTTAGGGATTAACATGTTAGTGTTTAACCAATTTTGAGGCATTGCAGGAGGGTCAGCTTTGGACTTTTAAAAATCACAATGAGTGTGGAGGTTTACACTCTTAATAACATTTGCTGAAATGTGCAGAGTGTATTTAGTTACATTCTTTAATCATATGACAAGGAATTCATAAAGGTTAGGTTAGATGCAAGTTTGCGTATTTGTGCTGATGACTGGGTAACATTTTGTGGGGTGTGTTAAAAGGAATTGATTTGTATGCTGCCTAATATGTAGTGTTTAATGATGTTGAGGATTTGCAGCTTGTAGCGTTGTGTCATGGATTGGACAACATGGACTTATAGATCTTGACTCTACAGACATTACTTCAGAGTAATGTCAAATTGATGTATTTGCTTTTGCTAAGTGAATTGTAGGAACATGTTCTTTTGATATGAGTGTGGGTAGGGCCCTGCCCGCACTCCACAATTTTCACCTGCTAATAACCAACATGTTTTTTTCTTAAGTGTTGAGTGGTTATGCTGCAAAACTGTTTGAAGATGCATGGCGTGCATGTAACCAGTGTGAAGTGTGTGTGCTCTGACTGGTTGTGGTTATTCTAGTGACTCTGCGGAGTCATTGTGTAGGTGACTAGTGGTAGTCTAGTCAAGTGGCTCAGAGGAGTCTTGATAGTGATTTGTGTGACTAGTGGTAGTCTAGTCATGTGGCTCACAGGAGTCTTGATAGTGATTTGTGTGACTAGTGGTAGTCTAGTCAAGTGGCTCAGAGGAGTCTTGATAGTGATTTGTGTGACTAGTGGTAGTCTAGTCATGTGGCTCACAGGAGTCTTGATAGTGATTTGTGTGACTAGAGTAGTCTGGTCAAGCAGCTCTGCGGAGTCTTGATAGCGATTTGTGTGACTAGTGGTAGTCTGCTCAAGCGGCTGCGGAGTTGTGATGGTGAATTGTGTGACTAGTGGTAGTCTGGTCAAGCGGCTCTGTGGAGTCATGGTAGTGAATAGTGTGACTAGTGGTAGTCTGGTCAATCGGCTCTGCGGAGTCTTGATAGTAATTGGTGAGGCTCTGCGGAGTCATGATAGTAATTTGTGTGGCTTTGCGGAGTCATGATGGTAAATTGCGTGGCTTAAGAGGAGTCAGGGTAGTGATTTGTGTGGCTCAGAGGAGTCAGGATAGTGTTTTGTGCTGAGCCATGATGGTGAGTGATTGATTATTATTGTTTTTACTTGAAGTGTTGCTTCTGGGGTCATTCTGGATTTTGTTCTGGGTGGTTCTGGGAGCATGGCAACAGAACATCTTGGTAGTGGGGTTACCTGGTTGCTCTTAGTAGCCATGAGGGCTCGAGGTGTCTGGCCAACTCCTCGAGGAAGTATGGTGGTATGGTTGACTGGTTCTCCACTGGTTGCCTCTGTTCTCCGTGTTGCTATGAATGTTGAGTGGTTGAGGATGAGTCAAGTGAGTGTGTTTTGGTTGATTGGAGGCGCCTGTCTCTTTAGTTGCCATGAGTCTACGGTCTGGTGTAGTAGGTTAGACATGTTCCTTGTAGGTGTGTAGCGGACTTCGTGCCAGCCCGTATAGGTGGCCGTTTGTGCTCAGGTGTGGCAGTCCTGAGGTCTACCAGTGGCAGTGGTGGACGGGAGGTGTTTTGTTTCCTCAGGTTGTGTATGGAATGCTGGTTAGTAGCCCAGAGGGGCAGGTCTGTGTTCCAGCGTGGCAGGCTGGTGACCCGTTGGTGGCGACGGGTGGAAGGTGATGCGTGATTTCTTGAAGGACAGAAGTTTTGTTGTTTAGTTGGTGGGGTGCCGCTACCTGATTGTTAGTTACGCCTGTTTGTCCAGCTGTTAATTTCTTGGTCTTTTAGAGTGACTGGCAGGGCATCGATGCTTGAGGTGTGAGACTGGATTGTTTGGGATTGTAAGGGAAGGAGGTGTTAGGATTAGCCTTCCTTTCTATGGTTTGTAAGGGAAGATGTTAGGATTAAACTTTCTTTGCATGGTTTGTAAGGGAAGGAGGTGTTAGGATTAGCCTTCCTTTCTATGGTTCACCTTCTGTATGCTGTATGTATGTGGTGATGTCATTAGTGGAATGCATGAGCTAGCGTGGAGTGTTTGTGTATGAATGGGTTCTAACCCAGGCAGTTGATCTAAGGAAGCCTGGGTGGTGGGAGCCAGTGGGTTTCTCTCATGATTTCCTCCTATCTCCTTATGGACTTGATGAGACCTGATTTGTAGCTGTAACTGAAGAACCTGAATAAAGCAACCATTAAGCATACCTGCAACTGTATCCTGATTATATCACTATGACCCAGACCGGGTCATAACAACTAGTTCCAGTTCAAAGTGAATAGCTGCGATATGTACCATGTTCTGGACTCTTAGGATACGCCTCCAGATTTTCCCCTCAATTCTATTGAACACATTGGATAGATTGATAGATCGTAACTCAAGTCCATAGATCATTTTAGGAACTATTTTACCCTTGTAAAACATCATAGAGAGTTTCAGGGAGAATCTACCGAACTTATGATCGATTCGGAGAACCGGAGCCTTCAGAAGTTTTGCCTTATGTAATAAGATCTCATTCGCAGTTTTAATGCAACTAGAGGCAAAAACATGGAAGCCCAAGTACCAGACCGACTCGACAAACCCCAGTGGCATGGTTCCCACAGTACATACAGGACCATTAGACAGGCCCTTCTTTTTTTTAATGCAAGGATCTTTTTTTTCGTTAGGTTAATAACTAGCCCGTTGGCAAAAGTTTCAAAATTCTTCAAAGATCTTTGTAGCCCAACCTTTGTACAATCGAAGATCAATATATCGTCTGCGTAGATTAGGCAGACAATTTTCTCCTTGCCGATTTTTGGGGCAACCAAGCCCTCATCAGCCAGGGATATAGTCACCTCTGAAAAATACTGGTTAAATAACCAAGGTGCTAATACACAGCCTTGTCTCACCCCCCGGAAAGAACGTATTCTACTCGATAGATTCCCTCTTTGGTTCAGTCGAACCTGAATACCTCAATTTTCATAGACCCCCCGAGATAAGTCTTAACAACCCCTCCGGAAGCCCCCACTTGGATAATTTGGCCCATAATCTGCCTCAATCAATGGAGTCGAATGCAGCAGTTAAATCATTTGATGCCATGTACGTGCAGCCCCCTGGTTGGATTCAGGCCTCCTCTTGAATACAGTTCAGAGCCAGCCCATTGATGTTAGTTGAGTGTCCCTTTCTAAAACCAGTCTGGAATTGGTTTAGTGGATGGTGAATAGATGACCACTTCTCCAGGTGTGAGAGCAGGAATGCCGAAAAGATTTTTCAGTCGGCATCGATAAGTGAAATTGGGCGATAATTACTAGGATCAGTCCTGCCCCCACACTTGAAGATGGGTATCACATGTGCAGTATTCCATGATCTTGGCGTAATCCCAGTGGAGATGATATTTTTAAATTCAAGGAACATAAGTTTGGATCAGAGATTATGGTCATCCTTAAAGGTAGCTTTAGTCAGGCCATTGGGGCCGGGTGCCCGAGAGTACTTCGCTCCAGTTATTAGGCCATGAATAGTGGCCAAATCTAGATGAGGGTCCCAGCTATTGTATTACTTCACTGAGGGTTCGGTCAGGGCCCAAATCTATCCTCATAGAACTTCACTGACGTATATTCAGGGATGCAGTTGAGCTTGTCTACAGCATAATTAGGGTCTTGCCCATTGACAAGTTATCAGAACGCACTCACATCAGCTTTCATCAATATGCCCAACATCCGTTCGGCATCTTGTTGTAAGGTGACGTCCTTGCGAGATTTACAAAGATTCCTATATGCCTGTCTCACTTTTCTAATTAATTAATCGCAGGTAGCTTGCAGGGAGTTGTTGGTCCTTATCTTACAGATTTCCCTCCTCATAGATCTTTTTTCTTCAGCTTCTTCAGAACTAAAGACATGAGGATGTCTAAGACCCGATTTGCATCTACTCCCCTGGCCGGCCCCAATGACTGTCACTAATCCCTCAACAAGGTTTTGGAGCTCAATGAAGTTAAACCATCTAATCTTCCATTCATAGGAGGACTGATCAAGTGCACTCCTTACCCTTGAATTCAGCTGAAGTATGTTCCGATTTGACCATTTGATAGCATTCCTGGCCACATTATTTTGAAAAAACTCTTCAAATGTATTATTTGATATTCGGGGTGCTCCCCCAAACCCCTCCCTTGCCTATATCAGAAACCGTCCCCTGATCTCCTCTGCACCCCTTGTTACACCTTCCCCACTCCCACATATATTTTGATTCATTTTTTCGAAATAATTTCGTCGAACAAAGATGATGTCGAAAAGAATTCCCTGGGAATGACACAACGCGCACCAGCCATTTACACACGGCAGTCAGCGTTTACGATGGTTTCCCATCGGAGGCTAGCATGCTGACGTAAATGCTGCTGTATTGGTATGGCGAAGAGGATGGGGGTAGTGGAAACAGAAATTGCGTCCTGTGCCCCCTCTACGCCATACAAACTACTGAGAATTTGGCGAAGCATAGCATGCATGTTTAAAAACCTTTACGCCAACATTTATGTATGCTTTTATGCTATGCCAAGGTGAACAGGAGCTCAATAGAGTACTCAGAGTGGTCAAATGGGGCACATTCCCTGGTACCCCAACCTATGAGTCCCCACCCCCACCCATATGCTGGATGTGAGATTCACCCTGGCGGATAGTCAAGTAATGTAAGCGGGCTAATACCAGGCTGGACTCCAGATTAATCCTCCAGGGATGGTCCCCTGCTGGGTTAGGAGTGCCTACCTACATGCAATCACTTACCTCCTGCATTGCCCACCAGCCAAAGGGGTGCCAGAACATAGACAAAGCAGTAAAACCACACATTAGCACAACTAAAGTACCCATGACATGTTCTGCATCAAACCCCTTCCACAGACATCATTGTAAAACGATGCCATGCCATCCACCTCTAGGCAGATCGTGTTGGCTTGAGGTTCGATAGCTCAGTGAGTTTTAGCTGCTAAGATCTGTGGCACACTTAAGGTCGCATGTTATAGTCTCACAAAGGCCTCCACAATTGTTTATTCTCTTATTTTTTACCATGGCCCGTACACAGTGCCCTTGTACATGTTCTGGTTCAGAGAACAGTAATCCATTACCTGATGACGGATGCAGTTTAGAAATGAGTGCAAATGTTTATTGTTCCTGTAGTAGTTCTCTTGAGCGTAGGTGTGTACACAATGCTGTATGTGGAGGGAAATATGTTAAGAGTTCGGAAACTGGGCCGCAGTCTCCTGCTGCCCTAGGGGCTGGTCGCCTTTATCTCAGTCCGCCCACGACCCCTTGTTGCGCTGTACTGGCAAAACAATTTAGGGTCCGATTCATGGAATTACCCGCAGAAATCGTGCAATGTCTGCGTGCTGAAAAGTCCACCTAGTGAGCTTGCACGATTAAGAAAATCTTCGTGCTAATATCTATTACTTTTAATTTAAATAAATACCAATATATTTCCCATACAACGGCCTGGTTCTTGGCTCATTGTTTGCCCATGGGAGAGGGATCCAGGGGGCATGATATGTGTCTGAGATAGGGCTAAAAAGAGAATCTGTTGAACAGTTTCTTGCATAACCACATGAGTGGGGAGGGAAGGAACTTCCCGTGTTGAGGGTGGTTTCTCAATAAACCGTGACACCAAGTGTACTTACGTCTGTCTTTGGGTGGCGGTTCCTATGAAGGATTTGCGTGGGCATTTCTCAGCCGAGACTTTGCGCGATCTATTCCATAAATACGTCTCTTGCTGCGCAATAGTGGGCGCGCGAGAGACTGCCTGCAGGCCGTCCCTCGGAACACCCCCTCCTTCGCAAGTTAGTCCCCATTTCTGGTGTTCCGCCCATTTCACAGCCCTCTGCGCAGGCCACAGCCACCCTCTGCTTGGAGCTTCGCGCAAGGCCCTCAACGGCTCGCACAGGCATACTAGGCAGTGCAAAATCCACTCAAGTCCAGGGAAAGTGCTGTGCATTCCATTCCATAAATCGACAAACAGGGTTCCGCACGCAGATTGGGCGCAAGTACCCTATTTTCTGTGCAATAAATTCCATGAATCGGCACCTTAACTTTTCTGTGCAGCGCACTCTCTCACATGATGGGAAAGCAGTCGTGTCAGTCCGGCCAGCGTGTGCCAGCATCTTCCTCCCTGCTGCCCGGTAGCCAATCAGGGCACAAAGGTAACAACATTTTTTAGGCTGCAGCAGATCATGTGGCCACTGCAGCCAATCATATTTCAGTGTTCGGCTGGGCTCACCATCGAACAACCACCCCAATGCTTTTGCCAGGGGAGTATCAGTGGCAGGAGTGGGTTTGGAAGCAAACTTTTTTTTCCATCGGGTAAATAGGCTACTCGCAATTTGTTCAAAGGAGGTAGCAAGAACTAACTAGCCATCCTAATGGGCTTCTTTGCCCCACTCCACGTAAAGCACTGCAGTCTAGAGTGGTTGCAGCTTGTGAATTTGTAAAAATACAGTGGTATTGATGATTTATCTCAATTCAACCGAGTCAGTGAGTGCACGTAAACGAAACCAGTAAGTCTTTGGCCAGTGTTTCCCCTTATACATTTTTTTTTTAAAATAATGTGTTAAAATCGTGCATTTCACAGGAAAATGTTGTTTAAATTGTCTAAGGATGTGGAATTTACAGTCCACTCTGCAGAGGTCACATGAACACTCCAATAGATGCCAGATCACCAACAGTACAAAGAAACATTTTGTTGGAGTTGTTGAGTTGTTGATGCATGATGCATGCTGCCCCCAAAATAAAATCAGGGGGCTCTCTTCACAATATATGCCAGCTTTGCCCCACTTTCAAGCAAGTGATCCCCAAACAAGGTCTGTCCCCATTTCAAGCCCCTTGTGTCCGTAGAAAGTAATGACGCTGGTGTCCAAAATACATTCCAGCGTTGCCCTCGTAAAACACATGTTCATGCTGCGAAGGCCCCCAAAAAGGGCCTGTCTCAACAATATATGCTTGTGCTGCCTACCTTTCATGCTACTAGTGCCCAAATCAGAACCTGCCTATGTCATATGCCCACGCTGAGCCTAGTCCTGCAGGTCACTTCCAGTGCCCGCAAACTGTACCTTTGGCCAAGACATGCACCTGCATACACATATGCACACAAACACACACATTCTCACATGCACACATTATTTAAACAAACCTTTTTTCTTATGGCTCTAAAAGCTAGGAATTGTTAATTATTTCACACATGACAATGGAAAGCTTGCTATTGCCTTAAACTGTCGACTACAGCTCAATAGGTTAGGCACCCTCAGAAGAGCCTTTGTGATAAATCAATCTGCTTGTAGTCATTGTTTGACAAAGATCATTTATGGCACATTGGCACTTCAAAGAATCACCTGTAACACTTGAGGAGAGCTGTCATTTCTGAGAAGAAAGGGCTGCCCATGAATTGTTTACCATGGGCCTCATTACGACCCTGGCGGAAATCGAAAAACGATGGCGGAAATGCAATACCGCCATCGAATAGCGCTCGGTGCGACTATGACCCGTCACCGCAAAGTACGATGCCATTAGCGACACCATAGTGAACGCCAACGCTAACTGCACCAAGTACGCGCGCGCGCGCCATGCCAAACCGTAAATACCACCATGGCGCAAGGGTACGCGAATTCCGACCCTAGCGGACATGTACCTAACGCCATCAAGCACGGCGGAAAGTACCATTCCGCCATGGTGAGAAGTACGGCATCGCGAATCAACCGTAAACGGCCCCACTGAGTGCCTGTACACCGCTCCCTGGCCACATAGTACAACTCCCCGTAGGTGCAATGAAGTCACAATGCAACCAGTGAAATGTACAAGTCACCCATGCATGCCAACGAACAAAAGAATCTCAAGAGGGGCCAATGGGAGCTGCAGGGCACAGATGGCACGAATACAGAAGCCATTCCAATGGACATGACCACAGTCCCCCACCAAGAAACGCACGCAAACACAGGCACCTGTACCCAGCAATATTCCGAAAATCACATCATTCCACCAGTCCACCTGGCTGACCGGCATCTGTTACACAAAACCTAATCCCCCGCCCCTGAGCATGACATCATTCAAACAGTCATATTGGCAGCCCTCATCCCTGACCTCACTGGGCTTCGTAGGCAAACGCGCCCAGCACAGTACCACGCAACTATACTCCGAAGCTGGAACCCAATGCAGATCTCCTCACAATACATCGCTCCCCAAATAGGAATATGCCACATCACTTGCAAAGAAGAACGCTACACGGCCCATATCAGAATAGAAATTTAATGCACAACAAATACACCAAGCCCATACAGCCATTAGGCCATGAACTCCAAAACACATTTCACCATTGTGGGCTGCATCCGCAAGAAATGACCAGCTACTTCTTGTGTGACGCCCTGTTCCTTCATGGTACACAGGGCCACATTCTCGTACGAAAAGGCAACATGGAAGCGCACAGAACCGCAGGGCCGTCCCAATGGGGAGGCACTAGTCCAGCTGAAAGGCCGAAATGTTGCTCCGAGCCACTAGTACTGCGTAAGGGCATGTGGCCCATTGGCGATCGTCCCATAAGATCGTAATGCTGCTCCACTGATTAACACGAAGCAGCAGGTGTCGGGAGTAAAAGCCATCTGCAGGAGTGGCATACAGATGGCAGTGGCAAAAGGGGAGGAGATACCTGTCAACCAAAAGAAAAGAAAAAGAACAGAATGGCCATCAGAACTACATTCGAACAACTCACTTCAATGATCACACTAAATCCACAGCCATATGCATGCTAGCCCACTCCAAAGGATCATCACCACCCCAAAACCACTTGCGACTCATAACTATCTATATCGAGGTGTAAACACCATCACAAACGAGTGTACCTGTGCATGCGTCTGTGAAAACAGAATCCATCAGATGGGATTGGTAACGTGCATGGACACAAGTGTCTGAGGGCGCGTCGAGACAGGGAGCCCTCAACAAGGCCAGATAGACGATGGTCCCACTATGGCAGCCCTGCATCACATAGCGCAGGGGAGGCGGACAGATTCCAAGAAGCCCTGTACATGGCAAACACTGTATCAAATCATCTGTCCATGCATCCATTCATCATTCCCTCATCCCGTAATGATAACGCCTGTTTCCATACTCACATAACATGTGAGAATTCCATTGAGTCTGTGCGTTATGCAGCCTGCAAAATCCACTGTGCCCCAGCCCGTAATTCCAGTGTTGTGAAGTAACATGTATTTGGGAACGTCCGCCCTCACCGTCCACTTCGCTATTGCGCATCCCAAACTATTCATATCAATCATTGCATCCTCGCCATGGCCCCTGTCCCAAGGACATTGAACAATAGAACGTTATATTTGCAGTCAGACCTGTGGGCATCTCCTCGCCGCTAGCTGATAACCGAAAGCGCCGCCCTTCGAATTCCTCATTTGCAACATCACGTCGAAAAGGCATCTGTGGCCGCTTGAAATCACAAATTAATCCATCTAGTGCGGCTGTGTGTGAAAATGGCAACTGCCTTCACTCACAAATGGGACGCCCCGCCCGTCGTTGCAACTCGGTACAGTGATGCATGAGGGTCCACCGTTACTCGAGTACTACGTTCCACTGACCCTTCACAAGTCTGTTCGCGACTGCAAAGATTGTATGTGAAACAATGGGACCATAGCCGAATGAACATATCAACCAATGTTACACGGCCATCGGGTACAAATACATGATTGCAATAGCAAGATGCCATTCCTCGAATTGCAGCGTTGTGTGCGGGACGTGCTCGGCCAAAGGGGAGAGCAGCTTGCACAGGTGGAATGAATCACCACAGGTGGAGGCCATACAGCCTGAAAACACATAAATTGCACACCCAGTCTCCTCCCACAACCACACCCACTCCGAAATGCTACCGGCAGGACTCGCGATGTTGGCCCTGGGGGACCTGATAGCACTGCAAGTACTCCAACTCCAAGAAGAAGACGAACACCAACTACAACCGGCCGCACGGAGGAGACGCAGGAGGAGGAGGAGGGCAAGGCAGGGCCAGCAAGGGCCGCCAGCACAGCCACTACCACCACGCAGGCAGCCCGCAATCCCACGCCTCCGAGCACATCCGTTCAACCTCACTGATGAGCAGATCCACACCCTCTACCGTTTGGACCGGGACACCATAGCCGCCATTGTGGACATGACACAGGCTGACCTTGTCAGCATGATAGATAGCCCAACCGCCATCCCACCCCTACTGAAGGTGGTGTCTGTACTCCACTTCCTGGCCACAGGCACCTACCAGCACACAGTCGGACAGTTGCATGGCATTTCTCAGCCACTGTTCTCACGGACACTATTGCAAGTGCTCGATGCCCTCCTGCAGCACGCAGACGACTACATCTCTCTACCACGCTCGGAGCAGGAAATTACCAACACAAAAGTGGGATTCCATGCACTTGCCGGCATACCGGGTTGCCTTGGTGCCATCGACTGCACCCATGTGGAATTGGTCGTCCCACATGCCATGGAGGCCCAGTACCGCAACCAAAAACATTTTCATTCTCTGAATGTACAAATGGTGTGTGACTCCAACAGGATCATTACACATTGTTGTGCCCGATTCCCTGGATCAACCCATGATTCTATGGTCTTGAGGAACTCAACAATACCACGCTACATGGAGCGACACGCAGGGTACAGATCCTGGCTACTCGGTGAGTCTCATTTCATGCATGATGATGTGGGGTATGTGATGCGGCAATGACCTGGCAGGAAGGGGGGGGGGGTGCGTACGTAGCAATGGCATTCCACATAATTCGTTTATCGTCCACATACAGGTGATGCCGGATATCCACTGAAGAGATGGCTCCTCACACCAGTCCGGAACCCACGGGACCAGCATGAGGAGGACTACAACCATGCCCACTCACGTACCCGTGTAGTCATTGAACAGGCATTCGGCCTACTGAAGACTCGTTTCCGGTGCCTCAGCAGGTCTGGCGGGGCACTCCTGTACCGCCATGAGAAGGTTGCAAAGATGGTGATGGCATGTGTCATGCTACACAACATGTGCGTACGTAGAAATGTGCCCATGCCCCCTGACGCAGAACTGCAAGCACCTGAAGATGGTCATGATGAGGGTGGGGATGTGGCAGCACCTCAAGGAGTCCGCGAGGCACAGGAGGGCCGTGACATTCGTCAGCATCTCATTGATGCATGCTTCTAGCACTCACGCCTGGTGGCTGATACATGGACACGGGACTCGTGGCACTGTGTGTGTCTGGTACATGCACAATATGGACTGTACGCCTATGATGGCCTAGTACACAAAGATCATTGTCCACACATCTCATTGGTTGATCGTGCATTGTTTATGGCATATGTGATATCATGTTGAACACCCTATCGACCCGCCACCCAAGTGAGCCCAACACACCCCCTCCACCCTCCTACCTCCCCCCCGAACACCAGTGTCCAAAGATGCTCATTGTCAGTGGGCAGTCGCTATTGCAAGCCCCCTCTGCGGGTATCAGGGGCACCCCTGCCTGTGGAGCGCAGGTTCCTCCCAGATCTACGTTGGGGGCTGCCCTGGACGGAACTTGCAACGGATGATGTCTCTGCCTGCTCACGTCCATGCATGTCCCTAAGGGTTTGTGAGAGCTCAGTGAGCACACGGCGCACTGCGGCAAGTTCGGCACATACATCTTTGGACGTCGCATGCAGTTCCCCCCTCAGGCTCTCGGTGCTTCTCTCCATTTGGACTCTCAGGCTCTCGGTGCTACTCTCCATTTGGACTCTCAGGCTCTCGGTGCTACTCTCCATTTGTACTCTCAGGCACTCGGTGCTACTCTCCATTTGTGCCCTTAGTGTCTCTGTACTTCTCTCCATTTCTGCCCTAAGTGTCTCAGTTGATGTTTCTATGTCTGCCTTAGTGCCCCCACATTCATCGGCATGGTCCTTGAGGAGCGTGGCCAGTTGCTGCTGTTGCACGATTAACTGGTCGAGGGACTGTTGCCTCTGCTGGGCCATGGCCATTTGCGGTGGTGTCACAGAGTGGCTGTTCGCCTCATGTTGCCCTGCCACAGGGCTTGTGGGGGATGGCCAGTCGTCGTCTTGTGGGTGCCCCTGCGTGGTATCCTCATGGTGTACGGGATGGAACAGACAGGGGGATTGGGACAGGTCATGGATGGATCTGACTTCGACATCCCCGTCTTCTGTGTCGGAGCATGCTGCCATTAATGGGGTGTCACCTATGGTGCTACTGCCACCAGAGGCAGTGCCTTCTGTGGCATCCATTGGGGGGACCTGTGGTGCTGCTGTTGTGGGCATGCTGGCTGCTGGGGTGCCTGTTGATGTTCCCTCCTCTGTGCTGCCACCTGATTTGTGCTGCTGCCGTGTCTTGATGCGTCCAGCTGAGGTGGAGGGTCTTTGGCCGTTGGTCTTGGCCCTCTTTGCAGGTGTGCTGGTAGGGGTGTCCTGAAGCTCGTCGTTTGGATCGGACCCTGTGGTGGAGTAAAGGAGGGCGAGCGTTATTAATGGGTCTGTGGGAATTGGAATGGCAATGTATCACATGCATTGGGGTGGTACCTGAGGGTGATTTGGGTTGGGGCCTTGGAGGTGCTTTCATTTGTGTGTGGAGTGAGGGTGCAGTTGTTTGGCAGCCTGCAGTTAGGGTGTGCCTGCTGCACGTGTAGTGGGTGTTTTTGGGGTTTTTAATTATTTATGTATTTATTGTGAGTTTTAAAGTGCGCTATCAGGCCAATGTGTGTGGACGTTCTCCTGGCCATGTGTTGCTGTTGCGCTATGTGGACACATGTGATTCACATGATTGGACATTGTGGATTTGGCATGGTTTTATTTGGGCCACCTACCGGATTCTCCGGATGTCTGCACTCCTTTCTCCATCCCTCCGACTCCCTCTATGCTCTCCATTCCAATGGTGGAGGCACAGATTTCTTCCCAGGGGGTCAACTTGATGGGTGATTCCGATCCTCCCCCGGTGGCTGTGGCAATGTTGCGGTTGGCAGAAAGTATGCTACGGACGCGTATCCGCAGGTCGTCCCATCGCTTTCTGCATTGCTGTGGGTTGCGGGGTGCGGTCCCCACCGCACTTACCCGCTGTGCCACCAGGGCCCATATGGCCTTCTTGTTCGCAAGTGCCGTCCTGGTCATTTGCGTGGAGAAGACGGCGGCGGCATTCTCCTGGAGGGTCTCTGTAAGCACGGTGAGTTCCTCACGGGAGAAGTGGACCTGCCGCTTGCGGTCGCACGCTTTCTTCGCTACTTTTCCCATTTTTCTTGGTTTCGCTAGGGTGGATGACGGGTTGGGATGTGTCTCAGGGTAGTGTTTTTAGTGGTTGTGTGGATTTTGTGGTTTTATAGGTGTACGGCGTGTTGTTTCCCGTTCCGGGCCCATGTTTTTACTTCCGTTTCCGTATATTTACGGTCACCGTACTTTCCGGTTGGCGCTCACTGCGGTGTCCGCTAAGATGGGTGGCGGTATTGCACCTAGGGCGCCGTACGGCGGCGGTGTGGGCCGTTTTGGGGTCATTTCCGCCATCGCAGACTTTGCACTTCCGCCATGCCGTGGTGCTCGTGCCCGATGGGTCGGAATGGGCCGCACTTTGCTCCATCGTGCAATGGCGGAAACGCTATTTACGCTGTGGCGGTCCGGTCAGTCACTTTCCGCCAGGGTCGTAATGAGGGCCCATGTCTTTTACCAGAGACTCAATTGACTAACACTTCAAATGGTGTCTTTGTCTATTGCTCGTTTATGGTCCATGTTTATCTATTTTACCATAACCCCATGTAAGACTGAGTGACACTCCAGTTGGAGGGTGTTTGAGGTGTCAGTGGCCAGTCAGAAGGTAATTGAATAAAAACTGTGGACCCTGAATTTGTGCCATGGCAAAGTGTCACCTGGTGTAGCATCACTTAGCCTAACGTACTATAAAATGGCATAATACTGCATAACAGATGGTGAAAGAATGTTTTTCTTGGATAAAAACAATCAATTGAGACTAACTGATGTTGCTAAAGTGAACCTTTGTGTCCATAGTTATTGGGTGGTTTGTTGGGGAAGACATGGTGACAATAACCACCTCAAAATCATTCTACCTCCCACCCTAACAGACAACACATCTCGTCACACAGCTCACGAGCTTAAACAACACAGCTTACACAATGGAACGTACACCACCCAAAGACAGGCTTCCAAACTAATCCCTCTGCAGCACAATAACTACATATAGACCAACACATCTTTCGGCACTCCTTAAACTCCACTAAGCAAGGCGCCACAGATAACTACACAAACAATTTACATTAGCTACCTGGGGCGTGCATTAACTAATCCTCCAGACAACTCACAAAATATCTAAAACGTCCACTGCACAGAAAGCCCTCTCTTTGCAGACCTGTACGTATCGACATTGCAACAAAGAAAACTTGCCCTGTTCCCCTTCATTCTATGTTAGTCTCATACCCACCCCTCTAGCATAACATGAAGCTCCAAGTAGCTGTGAAAACAGCAGAAGGTGTGTGATGCAAGACTGTATAACACAACAGGAGATATGAAAGAGTTTCGCTCATTCGGCTGTGAGGCAGTACACTGGATGTCTCAAGCAACTTGGGTGTTTGGTAGCAACATGGGAGGAAATGAACGTTGCTTCTGTGGGGTACTTTTACCAGCCCCAACCGAGACTCCCCTACAACAAAAACTGCATTTTAGCAGTCACCCAAAAACGGCTGTGCTTTTGTCTGCTAAGCACATGGGGTGGCAAGCTTAAAACACTGACACAACAGAGAATGGCTGCATTTGCTTCTGTCGTCTAAATCAAGCAGAAAATGACCTATGCTCAGGACGGCATCACACTGGTGCCTACTTTCATGTCAAACACAGTTGTGTTCTATTAAATCACAGCCCTGGTCATGCATTTCATTTTGAACACTATCAGATAAGGCCATCCTTCCCAGAACGGCATTGTTTCATCAGTGAAGTCCTTGAAAAGCAAAATAATTCTGCTTTAAGTTTGCACAGCTTGAATTTACATATGGAAATAAATCAACACACACAAAAATACTTTAAAGATGCTCTCTCTGGCTGCACGTCAATTACTGAGAAGCTATTTTCATCATATCAAAGATCCTTTCAGAAAGTTAAATGCAAAGGAAAGCGCATTTTGTGACAGTAACATACGAGGAAAAGCACACGTGTGAAACAACACTGTAGTGCACACAGAAACTTAATTTGACATGTGGGGAAGAAGGGCTTCAAAAATGTGCATATTGTGCTCTGTTTTTCCCCCCAAAAGGCAAATCATCCTGGCTAGGCCCAGGAAATTCTGTCAAACCAGTTTGGCAGAGAGGCAAATATCACACCTACCCATGAACGGATGCTGCAAGGACATGTGCTCTGTTCTCTTGGACCTGAAGTGTAGATATTATATTTTTCTTAAAAACAGCAAAATGTGCAAAATGTGTGCCGAAGGACGAGGCAACATCGCACAGGGTTGGTGTTCTAACCGGCATATTCCTTCTGAAATATGCGATCTGCCTATCTGAATTTATGCTGGTGACTATTGTAAATAGGAGTTTTGTTTTGTTAACTTATTTTGGTAAAAGTAACTGTGGTGAAACAAAGCAAGTCATAAAACACAAACACTTAAACTGAGGCCACATCCCCCAAACCAATCAGCTTGGTGGGAGGATGGGGCACCGATAGCCTGGCCTATCCACTTGGATGGGTAATCACTTCCGCCCATATTGTAAAAATCCTATGATGTCACGCTGCCTACTTAAGGGGATAGACAGGGAGGCACAAGACAGATTCAACATTCCAAATTCACCCTGCAAGATTCCAAGACTCCAGAACCAGGTCCAGAGGTAGCTGACCCTGATCCAGAACCACATTCATCCCAATAATTCAGGGAGGAAGTAGGAAAAGGCTGCTGATCTCTTTGGGAGAATCCAGCAACCAGACCCTTTGCCCAGTTGATGCCCCACTGTCCACAGTGACTAGACCTCTGTTGCCCTGCTGTTCCCAGAAAGGAGAGACCAGCCACTGCCCAGTGACCAGATCCCTGCCTTGACCCAGTTAGCTGTCCAAATCACCCAACTCAAGGGTTACCTCGCATTCTGTCCAAACCTTATAAAAATCTCATAAGAACCCGAGTAACTTCCCAAATTATCAGCATCCTCTGTTTATCCTGCCCTTAGAAGAATCTGTGTTCGTCTCTATGTGTTAGTGTAATTCTTTTCAAATCATTTCAGTTACCTGTGTAAGTCCTTAGTACCCTTTTTGAGATAGATTAATGAATTCCCCAATAAGGAGTTGCGTGGCGCAAGTTGGCTAAAATTGCAAATTAACCTCCTTGCGCGCAGTGTCTTTCTTTAATAATCCAGCCATTAAAATATAGTCTCAGTAGAACCTGTCATTGTACAAACAAAACCGATTTTGCCCGTGAAACTGCTATCCATAAAAAATCTGATTTTCATTTCCTATAGAGAAACTCATACTGCCACCCCATAAGAGTCATCCTTTCACTTTATTATCCTATGTGAAATGTGCCTTTCTCCCCATCATAAGAACCGATTTCCGATTTTGACTGTTAGCCTGTTTTCATAGTTGTTGTTTGTCTAAAGTCTGTGTAAAAAAAGAAATTGCAATTCTGCCACGTGTGATTTTTGCTGCAATGTTTTCCTTCCCAAAATCGATTTTTCTCACCTGTGTTCACGTTGTTTAGTTCACTTCCCAGTAGCTTGTAAGCTTCCTTGCCTCGTTAGTACAGCCACACAAATTCCTATCCTATCTCTTCTACCGCAAATTTAAACTGAACTCTACGTATCTAGTGAACTTCGTGTATGCCATTTTGCTCTTTTTCAAGGTTTTAATTTTCATTTTGGCCTCCCATTCCGGGATGGTAGATCGGATTTAAAATCCGATTTTTCCGACCCATTTCGGACTCCTTGCTGCTCCTTTTCATCCACACAGAATTTAGTTAGCTGGTGTTTGGGGGAGTGTTGCAGGGGGAGTACCTAACACAAGTGCTATCTATGAGTAGGGCAAAAAAGTGACCTTGCTTCCATTCATATTTACATAGTTAAATTAAGTGTATTATAACATTTTGCTGTACATTGTCACCACATTGGTGATTGTTGCCCTAAATTTGATTTTGCATTTGAATTTAAAAATAAATAAATATTTCAGTATTACACACCGGCCCGGTTCATGGTCCATTGCGACGCAGGGTATTTGTCAATATGGGCGTGAGATGGTTTGGGTGTCTTCTCAAAGCAGAATACAAAATAAATAAAGTTAAACGCTTTTTTCTATTGTGCGCCACATCCCTTGCCAGTGGAAAAGAGCCCTGGTCTGGAGTGTGGCGTATCATAAATTCTGTTACACTTCTTCCGCAGCTGTCTGATGTACCAGCATCTCTGGTGCACTGACTGGCTGTTGAGACTATGTATCTGGCTGTCAAATGCCAGAGACAGTGCAAGAATGGTACAATTCTAGGTGGCAGTCTCAAGTGCCACAGACAGAGGGAAAAAAGGACTATGGGCCTCATTACGAGTTTGCCGGTCCGGCAACCACGGTACCGATAAGCTTGCCGGTACCGTAGTTACCGGACCGGCAAACTACGGGTTCTGCTCGCTGGTGCTTTTTCACCAGCCAGGTAGGACCTGGCAGGCGTACCAGTGAGCAGAGCATGTCGGATGCATCAGCACCATTCATAAATTGAATCTGCCCCACTGTAAGTAGTGTACAGTTAACCACGCCTAAGGACGCCAATTGTTGCAGTTAATTCACAGTAATATTTAATCATTTGCCTCAGATCACACACTTTAGTCAATCATACAGAGGTGGTACAGGCTGTTTACAATGGAAAAAATAAACATACCTGGTTACATCGTTGTGACCAACACCGAAAACAGACTTCTACTTATATGAGAGTGTTTTCTGCTAAATCCGAGGTTTCTTATTTCCATTTCAACTACTCGGCGGCATCTGCGTCTTATAATCGCGGTTGCTAATAATGGTATTAACCTTTGCTCAGGCCCTGAACCGCTGTGGTTAATATCACCTAACTAGAGCTCGGGAAGAAGGCTCTAACTGCCTATAAAGTCTAAAGTTTAACTTCCCACCTTTTCAACCTTTGAATCCCATAAGGTGCCCTGAGACCCTCTGGGTAGGGCCAGCGCTGAATAAAATTTCCAATAAAATAAATGTGCATCCTGAATTTTACGCCTCCGCTTGTGATGTGTGTCCACTGTTTACGTGTCAATGTGACATGATCACGCTGTCACAGGAAGCCCCAGGTGAGACTGTTGCGTTAACACCCCATTCCAAGGTTTGGAACGGGGGTAATGACCCGGCAGCCCAAGTTAATGATCTGAGCGAAGCAAGGGCGGTTAATGAGTGCTCCGGGCCGTTACTCCCGTTCAAGCTCTTGGAAAGCGGGTGTTAACGCCATTAGCAACCCGGTTTACCAAACAGGGGTTCTAAAAAAATAAAAAGTATTTTCATTCATTGCGTCCCGTTCAATGAAAATACTGATCCAAAATGGCCACCATGTTGTAGAAGGCGGGACTCTGTAAGGATCCCCTCCTCCATTACCATTCCAGAAAGCTGCTGCTGCGCTGCAACAATAAGGTAGGTGAGGCAGTGCATGTTCTGTGGCATTCGGGCTGAGATCAGAGATTTCAGCCCTCGATCCACAGAACCAGCTTGACTGCGCCCCCTGCCACGGGTGCTAATGCCCCTTTTAGCAGACTGCTCATGCTCTAACGTCGTTACAGTCCTTGCCATCAGGCTCTGTTGTGTGCCACATGAGCGTCGTCTTCGTAAGAGGCCCTCACTTTCGGCTGTGGATCACTGAGTTGGGCGGTGATCACCTTCCAACCAATAAAGCCAGCTGGAGCCTGCTATAACGCCTCAATATATGCAGAAAGTACTGATATGGCCCCCATCAGCCCTTTGGTGAATGATATGATATGTCATTGATAACGCACCTGTACACAAAAGGAATCACACATCTCTATGAAGCAGGACACAACTCCACATCAGGTCTATACCCACCTACTCTCTTTGCCATACACAACTCAAAACTCATTTACTCTCTAATATGCCCTAATGTGTCTTTTGTATATTTTGTTAATTTAATCATAAGTTTTCTCTGATTTTTTTTGTTCAGCGCTTTGGCGAAAGTGCATTATAAATTAATAAATACAAAAATAAATAAAAATACGTGAACAATGGGCCTAATGTGAAAAACAAGGACAGCGACAGACCTTTGTGTTCTGCTGAAACTCATGCACTGATGCCATTCTAAGGTGCCACAATCACTTACTCAATACACACTAGCATTGATGCTATACTAAGGAGTCACAGCTGCTTAAGAAATTCACCCTATGATTAAATGTACCCATGCTTTACTCATTTGTCACAGCCCCTTAAGCAGTGCACTCTAAGATCAAATGCACTGATGCTACATAGAGGTGTCACAGCAGCTTGAGCAATAAATGCTAAGCTCAAATGCACTGATGCTACATAGAGGTGTCACAGCAGCTTGAGCAATAAATGCTAAGCTCAAATGCACTGATGCTACATAGAGGTGTCACAGCAGCTTGAGCAATAAATGCTAAGCTCAAATGCACTGATGCTACATAGAGGTGTCACAGCAGCTTGAGCAATAAATGCTAAGCTCAAATGCACTGATGCTACATAGAGGTGTCACAGCAGCTTGAGCAATACACGCTAAGCTCAAATGCACTGATGCTACATAGAGGTGTCACAGCAGCTTGAGCAATAAATGCTAAGCTCAAATGCACTGATGCTACATAGAGGTGTCACAGCAGCTTGAGCAATACACGCTAAGCTCAAATGCACTGATGCTACATAGAGGTGTCACAGCAGCTTGAGCAATAAATGCTAAGCTCAAATGCACTGATGCTACATAGAGGTGTCACAGCAGCTTGAGCAATAAATGCTGAGCTCAAATGCACTGATGCTACATAGAGGTGTCACAGCAGCTTGAGCAATAAATGCTGAGCTCAAATGCACTGATGCTACATAGAGGTGTCACAGCAGCTTGAGCAATAAATGCTAAGCTCAAATGCACTGATGCTACATAGAGGTGTCACAGCAGCTTGAGCAATACACGCTAAGCTCAAATGCACTGATGCTACATAGAGGTGTCACAGCAGCTTGAGCAATAAATGCTGAGCTCAAATGCACTGATGCTACATAGAGGTGTCACAGCAGCTTGAGCAATAAATGCTGAGCTCAAATGCACTGATGCTACATAGAGGTGTCACAGCAGCTTGAGCAATACACGCTAAGCTCAAATGCACTGATGCTATAGGCAGGTTCCACGTCCTGTTAATCGCTTTACACTAATATCAAACGTACTGATGCTTCACAAAGATGTCACAGTAGCATAAGCAATACTCTCTAAGATTAAATACACTGATATGCAGGTGTCCCGACCTCTTAAGCAATACATGCAAACATCTATTGCACCTTGTGAGGAACTCATGGTGGCAACAAGTAAGACAGACACAAGTGATCACAATTCAAGGGTGTTTATTGAACAATGAATGCTGTATGCAGGTTGGGAAAATGTCTCTTCTAAACCTAAATCTAAGATGGGAGCAAGGGTCGACCATCAAATGAAAAATAAGGCAGTCCTAGTGGCGTAGTGTCAAAATAAAAGCTCTATACTAATAAACCTATTGCCAAACCGCACAACTAATACAAATAGGGGTGTGGGATAGTTCTCAATAAACAGAGAAGTGTTCTCAAATATGTCAGGATGCAGTAGCCTGGGCCTCACTTCCCCATGTTTTGTGCACGGGTAAAATGGGAGCTTGGAGCACAGTACAGTTGCTGGCTTCTCCAGCACGAGACGACAGTTCCAACGGCAGTTCTCAGGACTGTCGATGGCCAAGTCTCATTTCTTTTGAAAGTTTCTTGCCTTCGGGCCCTGACTTGTTCAAATAACTTAACCAAAATTGCCTTGCCCGCTCCCTGCTCCTCTTAATCACCATAATACTGTCCATCATGCCGCCTCAATATCCAACTACCATGTGCGCGACCTTACCTAGCCCCAACTCATCCAATAGCTCACCGCTAATGATAATTGAGGCACCTCAAGTGCTACTGACTAGCCTCCCTTGCCTCACTATAGACAGGAATACAAGACTCAGAGCTAGATTAGCCAAAATCCACGAGCCACTCACCCGTTCCATGCCTACCACTAAGAGACCCAGAATCACTCCCACCAGCCCTAACACCAACAAACCTAAATTATCTCTGAACCACCATATTAAATATCCCCCTCATCACACTAACCTGAGAAGTACTAAACCTACCCAGAAATCGTCGGCCTCCATCACCACTACACCCATAATGAGCCCCCCAATTAAGGGAGCTCTAATCAACGCTAGATCGCTAGTAGCCCACGCAACTGAAATTGCAGACCTAATTATCAATGAAAATTTGGACCTCCTTGCTATCACGGAGACCTGGCTCCATCTGGCAGCAGGCCCCATGCTTATGTTAGCAGTCCCTGACAATTACACCATCCTGAGACAAGACCGACCTAACTCTAGAGGAGGTGGTGTTGCCACCATTTATAAATGCAGCCTTCCTATTAGAGCAGCTACCACCATCAGTGTCCCTTCTTGCGAACTACTCTCAGCCAAAGTTCCCATTACCAATACCCAAACCCTTAACATCCATGTGATCTATCGCCCTCCAGGCCCATTAGGCACATTCGATGAGGATCTTAACACTATCCTATCTACTAACCTAAAAAACACCACACAGGCGCTCACCCTTGGACACTTTAACATGGGCTTCAACGACCCCGAAGACCAAGCTGCCATTACCACGCTTAACACCCTCACCGAATTAGGATTTACTCAAAGAAGCCTAAAACCCACCCATGACAAGGGCAGAATACTTGACTGGGTGGCTGACCACAACTGCCTAACTAACATCACTGACATCTCACCACTAGCCTGGACTGACCACCACCTGGTATCGTTCTTGCTGTCCACCACCAGACTTCCTCCTACGCAGTCCATTAGGGCCCCAGCTACACTCACGAGAAACAAAAAGAGCATCACGGTGGAGAGACTTATCCCCAATCTACTCCCCACGCTCAACTTACTCCCTGACAACCTGGATCCTGAGACCTTGGTTGAGGAATATAATAAAATCATGTCCACTTCCCTGGACCTAATCGCCCCTCTCAAACTCAGGCCAAGTAAGCCCAAAACACACCTGAATAATTGGTATACAACATTCCTCAAAAACCTAAGAAAGCAAAAAAGAAATTGTGAAACTATCTGGAAAAGAGACCCATCAGTAGCCAATAAAATCAAATTCACCAAACTAGCGGCCCTGTATAAAAAAGAAATTATACTAGCAAAACGTACCTCCTTTGACTCCCGTATCACCCAAGCCAGTTCAAACACGAAGGAACTATTCCCTATTCTGAAAGACGTAGAAACCCCCATAGCACCACCAGACACCTGCATTAAAGATAAGAACTGGTGCACCGACATCCAAAATGCCTTAGCCAACAAAATCGCCACGTTACAAAACAAAATATCCTGTAATAAAGCATCCTTAAACAACCCTGCTTTGTCCAAGCCACCGGAGAAGCAGACCACAAGTGAATATACACGATTCAATTTTACCAAAGTGACCATACTCGAAGTTGAAAAATTCATCTTGTCATTGAAGCCCTCTAACTGCCAGGGAGACTTATGTCCAGCACAGCTCATAAAAGACGCTGCCCGTGACCTCTCCCCATTTATCACAAAGCTAATCAATGCCTCCTTCTCCACTCGGTCCATCCCTACCAACCTACAACAATCTTGGGTATTACCTTTACTAAAAAAACCTACTCTGGACCCAGCTACCCCCACTAATTACAGACCTATAACAACGATACCATTCCTCCTGAAAATCCTGGACAAGGTCGCCTATGTTCAAATAGAGAAGCACCTGGAAGAACATCACCTGTTAGGAGCCAGACAATCAGGTTTCTGACCCCAACATGGGACTGAGACAGCTCTCATCGACCTTAAAACACAGATCGACCTGCTTAGAGACAATGGCCAAGCAGCATTACTCCTCCTCCTCGACCTCTCTGCAGCATTTGACCTGATCGACCACTCACGGCCGCCCACTTCTCCCCCGAGGCCATTACATGGATTAGATCTTTCCTCGATGGCAGAACCATGAGGGTTTTTTCGCCTACAGATGCTGCAGACCCCATACCCATCACCTGTGGCCTACCTCAGGGCTCTTGTGTCCCCCCTACACTGTATAACATATTTACCGAGCCACTTTTCGATGATCTGGATCATCTCGGTATCACCTACACTAACTATGCAGATGATACCCAGATCCTCCTTCCGCTTTCTGGAGATTATGGAAAGGATTTGGCCTTGGTGAATAGGGTTTACATCATCATCCAGGCATGGATGGCCACTCACGGCCTATGCCTGAATGATGATAAAACTGAACTCATCACCTTGGGTACCACTGCCAGCCTAAAGAAACTAAGCCCAGCTTACTCATCCTTCATAATTGATGGCAACACCATCAGAATGGGACATGAAGTCAAAACATTAGGTTTCTACCTGGACTCCAACTTCTCCTTTAACAGACAAGTGAATTCACTAGCCTCCTCCACGGCCTACACGTGTAAATTGATCCATACAGCCAAACCTTTTCTATCCGTCACCAGCTGCCTGACCCTGGCCAGAGCCCTCATACTATCCCGCTTAGACTACTGTAACGCCCTTTATCTTGGGTCCTCTAAAGCCACTACTAGCAAGCTACAAACGCTCCAGAACAATGCTCTCAGAGCGGCCCTGGGCATCTCAAGAAGAGACCACATCGCAGCACACAGCCAGCAGAACAACAGGACCCCTATCTTAGACAAAATCTCCCTAAAAACTGCTTCACTAACCCATAAGTCCCTCAATAACGCGGCCCCCATCTACCTGATCGACAGATTTCACAGACTGACATCCTTGAGACCGACAAGGACACCATACAGAGATTGCCTCTCCGTCCCTAACTTCAAACGCTCCACCATAGGAGGTAATAGTTTCCAGTAAAAGCAGCTAAACTGTGGAACTCCTTACCACCCACTCTCAGAATGGACTTACCCTACCAAAACTTCAGTTCCAAGATGATGTCTTGGCTGAAGACAGCCGCTGTCTAATACACACTGGGCCAGGCTCCGCCTCTCCCTTTTGCCACTTGGACATACCGGACACACATCTGTTAACTGTATATATGTATATACTCCTTGCTTTCCTTCTTTATTATTGTGTATATGCCATGTATATGCCATGTTTATATTTTATTGTCTGTAACTAAGTTTTGCAAATTCTTGTATCTGCTGCGCCCTGTTAACCTAGGGTATTCCGGCGCATTACAAATAATAAACAAACAAACAAACAAACAAAAGTTCCTTTAACCAAATAAAAGTTTGTTAGGGTGATAATGATTCAACCCTGGCTGACCCTTCTCAATTGTAATCCACAGTTCAGATAGGGTACTGGATTCACCCCTGGGTCCCCCTCTTCTGGGCACTGACCCTTCATGTATTGTATTCCTCAATTTATATGTCAGCTCTTTTCTTACTTGAAGTTTGGATGATAGCTTCACCCCTGGATCTCCCTCGGTCAGGCTCGGACCGCTCTCGACTGGCAGTACTCGGGTGATGACTTCACCCCTGGATCTCCCTCTAGCGGGCTCATATCACTATTGACTGCTAGTACTTGGGTAATAGCTTCACCTCTGAATCGTCCCTCTGCCAGGCTCGGGCCTGTCTTCTCTGGCATCCCTCCTTCAGGTTCACTTTTGCGGTCTCTTAACTTTTGCTTTCACCTTTCCGAATCTTGGGGGTGACAACTTTTCAGCCTTGAATTCCCCTCTGCCAGGCTCTGTCCCTCTCGATTCTTAGTCTCCCCTCCCCGGGTTTACTGTGGCTCTTGATCAGGTGATAGTGGTTCACCCCTGCATCCCCCTCTTCTGGGCGTGGACCCCTCTTTACTTTCAGTGTTCTCTTTTTACACAGTTCAATGTTTGCGGGATTCACCTCACCTTTTTTCACAGTGCTTGCAGATCAAAGTCTTTCGATTGTACAGGGATTTTGCCTGACCCTCTGTATGACCACTTTGACTTATTCTGCTGGCCCTCCAATAGCCTTCTGGTAACTGTAGTTTTTCTGTGATGGGGATTGACCAGAGTCTCTTGAGTTAGCACTCACGTGGTGCCGGTTTTCCTTTGCAGCTGGTCTCCACTTTCACAGTTCATTCACAGTTCTTTGAACTTGGTTCAAACTTGTCACTTTGCGGTTCTTACTCAACAGAGCCCGGTTCTTATCATTTCCCCTTGACTCACAGGCTGTGATGAACCGCTTGGCTGTTCTCTTCTTTGGAGTCATGGCCGATACCACGGTCGTGGGAGCTTCCCTTGCTCCTGCTTATCGGCATAGGCTTGCCTCGTGTACCGTTGAGATCTGTTGCAAGACACTTGTGCTATTGTTCGCAGTCATAGGCTTTCTTCCTCGAAGGTTCCGCGGGTCTAGTACGAAAAGGGAAAGGTCACTTCTCTCCTCGCCACCCTCTCAATTCCTGCTGCCTTGCTCCTTCTCTTGAACTGCTGTGCCTGCTTCGCCGTCTTGTCGTGCTGTCTGCCGTGCTCGCCTTGCTCGCCCGGTGCTCTCTTGCTCCACCTTTTATCCCTATGGTGAAAAGGAAGGCCATCAGGTGTGTGTGATTTAAGTCAATTGCCTGACTATGCCTGACTGATAAAGACGAGATGGGCAGGGGTTTGTGAATTGGACGTAAATGACCGGGATGGAGAACAAAACATAGGGGATTGTGGGAACGGTAGTATTCTGTCATAGTATATTGGGATTTCGGAAGATGACAATCAGAGGGACGGGCTTGGTAGGGTTTGTGAAGCAAACAGGAGTAACTAGGGTTGTGGAATGAACATAGGGGATTGTGGGAATCGTAGTGTTCTGTAAATGCAGAATACTAGGGTTTCGGGGAAGAATAATTAGAGGGACGTGAAGAAAAATGGGACGGGCAATCACCGGGAACTGAAAAGCAGGGTCTGAGAGAGATGGTTTCTGAATGCAGTGGGGTGTGGGATCCTATGGGATTTGCTACATATAGAGGGGATGGTAGGTTCGGGTAAGATAGATTCAGTGGGAGGAAGGTTGGTAAACCTATTATAGCCTACAAAGGCCCCAGGTATCATCCTCCTCTCCATCTTCCCTGGTACAATACTACGTCTCACCTGGGGCAATTCCCTGAGCATAACACCATGGTCCCTTACCCAGGTGATCCTCCCTCCCTCGCTCGTCCACCCCCAGGGTTGGAATCTGAGAGCACCAGACCTCCCCAGGCCACCTGAATAAGGGGATCCCGAGATCTACTTGGGGGAATACCCTCAGGTTTCTCACAACCTACTAAGATTGAATGCACTGATGCTATACTCCGATTTCACAGCCTCTTGGTCAATACACATTTAGGTCAAACGCATTGATGCACATCGTGTACAAGGTCTTTTCTAAAAGCATCAATCCTTAATACAGTTATATTTATTTTAATTTTATTGGGGGTGTTAGTATAGCCCAGCCCTTACCCTTATGGGCTCAGGAAGGCTTTCCAAAGAAGAGGTTCCAGGGCGTAATCTGTGCAAGGTTGCGAAAGTATACAATTATATTTACAGTGCTAAGGAGGGTGTAACATGCATCTTTGAACAATACATACTTTTGGCAACATGGAAGATGCATTTTGGAAGGCTAGAAAATGAGCATATTCTGAGTGCCAATTATTAGTGGAGTGGAGTTAGTTCCTGGATGTCCTGTAGGACTACAGTGACCAGAATTCCTAGCAGCAATGGTGGGGAACCATCCACACCTGTTATGCAAAAGGCACAAACACATTTTGATGTGAACACCACTAGTCAGGTGGATTGAGCTGCAGAGCACAGTGTGCCCTTCACCCCCAAGGGAAGAATACTATAATTACACAGTAGGGATACATAAAAGCACCTAAATCTAGGGCGGACCAATAATGGGCAACAGGGACCAGGAGCGACCAAACCATACCAGTGCACATCATGGAGAATCCGAGTTAAACTGTAAAAGGGAAAAACGGTTTCCCTATGACAGTTCTGTTCTCCAGCGTGCATGTCCAATGGACCATGCAGGACCGGGAGAGTTTTGCTTCCCCTGCCTTTCATGTCCCATTAGACAGACTGGCTGTGGAAATGTACCCCTGAATGTGTGAATGGGGAACTCCTGCACCTCCCAGCACATTCAGACTGTCTGGTGCGACAACCTGGGAGCGATCTGCCTCCCACGCGCATGTGCAGTATCCAGGAAGTGCTCTGTGCTTGCTGGCTCCTGTTCTTATGCATGGGAGCAGGAGGGCCATTGTCATGGGAAGTGGCGTCATGGTGAGCAGTAGAATCCAGACCGGGGCTGAAGATAAGAGCAGAAATTTACTTTTCTTTGAATGTATGATTGTGTATGTTGTTTGGACATATTTTCTTATTGTGCCAACTGGAGTATGTTTTTACATGATGATACAGGCCAGCTTGGACACGTTTAATTACAGAATCATTACTGTTAGTATGGGCAAATCAAATATGAGTATGTTCTTATATGCTAATACTGACATATATTGGTGCAACCAGCATGTAACTGTATGGGCACAGCCATCACAAACATGTTTTTATACTGGCATATATTGTGGGGAAAGGCATCATGAAAATGCATTGTCATATGAAACACAGGAGCAGATCGGCCCGTGCAAAAAGAATTATGAAAACTCTGTTCTGGGAGGAAGTTCAATCTGTCAACAACCGAAAGAAAGAACAGAAGAGGAAAGCTTTACTGGAACCAAGTCAAGAAAGAAATCCAAGAAAGAAAAGAAACAACAATTCAGATAATGGAAAAGACACTCACATCCCATATAGCAAAAAGATTGGTAGTGAAAGGTCTTTTAAATTGGAACGTGTGGGTGACACCCGAGACAATCTGATTCTGAACAGGAAACATAATGGCTCTAATAAAGTGCATAACGAATCTGCGGCAGATCAACTCCGACGACATCAGATTTGTTGAATTTAGCTCTACGGGAAAAAGAGACTGTGTTTATTTACATATCCCATCTCCAATAATCAGGTCAATGACAATAATGGAACAGGAAAGTTTCCAAATGATGGGGTATGATTTGTGTGAGTGCCGCTTGGGAAGTGATAAGGCACAGCATGAAAAAAGACAATGGGAATCCCAAGAGAACACACAGTCTAAACAAGAGAACTTACTGGCCCGTACCAACTAACCTTTAGCTAGACCAACCAAAATCTCGATACAAAAAGAGGCAGGGACCACGAACGTGAAGCGGACAGGTACTCCGGAGAGGTCGAGTCAAAGAGTAGAAGTAACTACAGATGGAATGGAGGAAACTCCATACTTAGATCCTTTCAACAATGGAAGATATCCAAAGGGACCGCTCCAGAGCCTAACAATCACATTCGCACAAGAAGATGCAGACAGGGATAACGATCAAGCAACCATGAACAATCTTAAGGACGGGGAAAAAGGTGAACTTTCCCGATGGTCGTGGATCTCGAAAGCACTAATAAAGAAGAGCTAGCAATGCATCGAAGAGACAGACAGAAGTGGGGAAGTGCGGGGAGTTGGGGTCAAAGATGCAGGGAAAGATACCATTGTAATGGGAAGTTGGAACACCAGGGGATTCAGTCACCTACTGGCAACAAGCAATGTCAATTTAGGGGTCTCCAAGAGACATAGCTAATAAAAAAGCCATTCCTGGAGGGATATGAAACTCACCTTTCCCCAGCGACACACTCCGAAAAAGGCCGCCCATCGTCTGGTCTGCTGACAGCCATCAGATCTGGAGTGGGAATTCAACATGTACAAACTGTAACATCAAACACCCACTTCCAAGTATCCGCTTTGAAATGGACGAAGATAACCTCGGAAAACAACAGATACTCTAAAGGATGAAACAGTGATTCTGATAAATACATATTGATACCCTGCAGCGATCAAGAACGAGGATTATCTGAAATTGACTGACAACATATTGGAAAGAATATACCAGGAATGGGTGCCGAAATTCATCATTCTATGTGGTGACCTCAATGCGGTCTGCCCCAAATCTAAAATTCCTGAAGGAACGAGGAAAAAAGTCCCCCTAAACATGGTCTGAGGACATTTATGGAAGGTGGCGATGTCTTCCTGGGATCTTCACAGCCTAGAAACATCAATACCCAGTTGCAGCCCAACAATCCCGACATGGGAAAGAAACAATCAGAGCGCAAACTTAGACCACATATTTGTCTTAAAGGAGATGTTGAAGACGGTCGCCGATTTCGAAGTGGTGAGAACAACTAATAGTGACCACAACCTCTTAAAGGTAAAATGGACCAACAGGAGGAGCACCAGACCAACTATGGTAGCTGAGATTGAGGCGTGTAAGGGAGGAACTAAGCTGAGACTGTCTGCAAATGCAGTGGTAGAATTGACTGATACATATACCACCATCTGCAAGAGAAAGCAGCAAAGGGGTTCGGAAAACGACAAAGATAACATTGATTATCAACCTCTATTAAAAGTCTACGAAAAGAAAAGAAAAAAAAGGTTTGGCCAACCAGTGAGATAAAAATCCATATACACGAATTCAACAAATGTATAGTGGAAGAGAGAAAAATATTAAGGAAACTAAAATGCCAAGCAACAAAAATAAACACCACTGAGTCAGGTCAGAGAATCAGGTAAAAGTCGCAGTGAGGGTATATAAAAGCTGGTTACGACACCAAAGAGCGACTATTAACCAAGCAGACGCAGCTGCAATGCTAAAGACAGTGTGCAGCAGAAACACCAGAGACTTCTGGACCCTGATTAGAACAACGTCAGGGATCCAAAAAAAAACAATAAATAACTTTGTGGGAGAAGAAGCCTGGATGAAGCACTTCAGAAGTTTTTTCCAGAAAGTCGGACGCCACAATTCAGCAAACTCAGAGGTCCCAAACACATCATGAGAAAACTTGTTTGTGTAAACAACTCAAGGGCCCTTGGCCTGACGGCATCACGAATGCAGACTTAAAAGAACATCAAGCAGAATGGACGGACTTCATTCACGAGGTTATAAAGAACTGTACAATATTCAGATCCATACCCACCTTATGAACAACAGCAACCATTGCGCTAATTTATAAACATGGACCAAGAGAGGAACCTAAGAACTACCGCCCAATAGCACTTCTTGATGGTGTTGGGAAAGGGTTTGGCTCTTTACTTTTGGAAAACCTTCAAAAATGGGCAAGATCTTCTGGCAATGAAGACCCACTTCAATCTGGGTTCGTGAAGGACGCAGGAACGGCACCAAACATCTTGCTGTTAAGCGCCTTAAAAAGTAAGATTCATGAAGGTAGCCCAAAAATCCACTTGGCATTTGTTGACCTGGTCCAGGCCTTTGACCAGGTAAACCGTGACAGTCTATGGTAAAAACTAAGAGCAAGAAGATGCCCGGAAAGTATTCTGGAACCTATCAGAACTCTCCATCAAGACACCTCTATCAGGTTATGCTTAAATCGAGAATGGTTGCTATCAGAACAAATTCCCACGGCCAGAGGAGTAAAGCAAGGGTGCCCCCTTGCCCCGACACTATTCAACTCATACCTTTGGGACATCAAAGAATGTGAATCGGAGATCCGCTCATTTCCACCGACAGTAGGAAGAACTAAGATCTCAAGGTTGCTTTATGCGGATGACCTGATTTTATTGGACTATACTCCGATTGGACTTCAGCGCCAATTAAATCAACTGGCATCCTACATAAAGAAGAACAACTTGGAAATCAATAAGGCCAAAACTAAAGTCATGACTGTGGAGAAACAAAACACCCATATCGAGAACTTCAGATGGACCTTGGAGGGGGAGAAGATTGAACAAGTGAAGGAATTGAAATACTTGGGGGTAATTCTAAGCAACAATAAACAAGAGTGCCCAATGCAAAACCATCTTGTGGAAAGAGCGAGGAAGCTGGCAAGCCAGGCCAAAGCGATAGATGGAAGATTCTGTCAATTTATAGAAATCCCCCTGATACAATTTTACAAGGGCAAGGTGGTTCCATCCTTATTTACAGCGCAGATGCTATGCTGATGATACCGCGAGAATTCTGGAAGCGCATTGAAGGTCTCTTCTAGCGAAGAACCCTGAATTTACCAGCATCAACGCCTGTAGCAACCTTTCGCCAAGAATTGTGTTTGCAATCATTGGAGTCGATGGTGACCAGAAATACAATAATGCTATACAGGAAGATCATAATCAGCAATTGTCCAAATGTAATGGCCATCATCCATACAGAAATTAAAGATAAAAAAGTAACTTGCTGAGGACTTGGGTGAAAGAAAACCTAAAAATCCTGGATGAGATGGACAGCTCTGAGGAAGAACTAAACCAAAATCCTAACAAAGTTAAACAAAAACTGTGGGAACGAGACTGGATACAGACGACATCCTTGGAAAACAGAAGCAAATTCAGCAGGGGGTTAGTGGAAAAGGGGAGAAACAAGAGTGGCAGGAAGGCTGCCCTTCTGAAAGAAGATGTTCAGAGGGAGTTGAGCATAACCTGCAGAGAGTGTGGCGGAGCTATAGGTTTAACAAAGAGCATCAGTGTGGTTTTTGTTTTGCTTGAAGTATTTCTGATATTGGAGGTTCTGGAGCAAAAGACATTGCCAACCTGTTTGAGTCAACCTTTACCACAGAAGTACTTGTGTGTTTGTTTGTTTGTTTGTTTGTTTATTTAATATAGCGCAAAACCAAACCCACAGGTAGCCGGGCGCAAACATTACAAGGATACTTTTTGTGGATTAATACAGAATCATACTGACAATTTAATCTTATTGAAACAAAGGTTATGTGAACTGCTGCAGAAGTATTGAATATTTTCAGATAAGTGGTTTTGTGAGATAGGGCCGAAGTATCCTGACAAAGACATTTTTGTTTAATCTAATGAAGTAAGGAAATGTTCTCAGTTGCTGAACAGAAGGTGTTTCAAGAAATGTGTTGAAAGTAAAAAGGAAGACAACTTTGTTGAACACCTGTGAAATATTTATTGAAATCAAGTTGGAACTTTGTATTGTCAGAGTTGGAACCAAAGAGAACTGAAGTAGAACTTTGTTGTTACACAGGTTTTTATTAACCTTTTCGGAACCAGTGGTCTAAGTGAGCGGGAGCGGGTGGGAGCGGCGCTCCTCTACTTTTTTTAAATTACGTTTTACAGCTCCTATACTTTATTTTAAAAAGAAACCATTCCGGAAAGGTTTTATTTTAAAATAACAGTGTAGTAAGAAGTTGAAACTTGCACTTTCAGTGCACTGCACTTGAACATTCGCTTAAACAGCAGGCAAAGGTGTTTGGAAGTTTGTATTGTGTGTGGGAGGGGCAGGGCAATGGTGTTTGTGAGGAGCGGGGCAGGCCAGCAGGGAACATAGTTCCACTACTTCTCTTCTTCCACTTCGACCACTGTTCGGAACTGTTTAACAAAATTCTAATTGAATCTGGGTAAGGGGAATTCACACAGAGCAGACAAACAGTTGTGATGATGTGAAATTAACTGTTATATGTTTTGCTGTTGAACTGCCATATATTGCCTTGTTAGGTTGAGTATGTTTAAGTCTGCGGGACAGAATCCTTTTGTTGGAGTGTTTCCTTTAGTTTAGGAAATCCTTGTCAGTGTGGGGATAGTGAGGCATTTATCCAACCTTTTGAGTTAATAAATGGTATCTTTTGAAAAACCTTCACAAAGTGCCCGCCTCGTATTTCTAACCCCTCACATCACTCAGGCAGATTTGTGGCAAATATTCCCCTCTAATAAACAAATCGAGCAGCTGCCGATGACCTAAATGAAAATTAACATTATCTTCAAGCCAATAAGGAAATGACCAGACTCAGTGCTCTCTGTGGTTCTTACCAGCAGTCAAATTCAATTTTATTTTTCTATTACGCATTTATTAACATTTTATTTTTATTATTGGTGATATATATTACGCTTACTGCTGAACATCATCGTCTTGTTGCAAAGGTGAGCATTATACCCCTGAGCTACCCTCCTGGCTTGATCATTTTGGTGATCAAGCCAAACCTACAATTGTTAATGTTAGGAAAAACATTTCTTTTGCCAACTTTCCCTCCCTAGTTTCTATGGATCCCCACTCTTTTTCTTTCTGTTTGAACCTGCTCAGACTTTTTGAGGGGAAGCAAAGCCTTCAGATTCATTTCCCCTGCCTTTTGCTTAATTTTTGTGGGGAAACTGATCAGTCCTTCAGAGTATCAGTACTGGGAAACTATCTTTCCCCTTTTTATATTTTACTTTTTGTAACTTGTTAACATTGCACACAGCCTCTTACAATGCAGTGCAATGAGGATACTTTTGTATCATCCGAGCCTTTTACACTTGGGATTTTTGGTTACTTTTATATGTGCCTAAAGACAAGCTGGTGGAAGCAATTATATTTTTACAATTTTTGTTTTATTTCTAGTGTACACATTCGCGTTGACCACTTACGGCTACTAAACGTGGCTAGTGCCCTAAAATGGCCATGGCACAAGATTTCTGCTTGTTCTTTGGCCTTATCGCTGTTCGGCCTTTTTCCTGCCTAGCCAGGTCAGGAAATCCCATATAAGGTCATGTAACTGCCCTGGAAATCTGCAGCTTTCACAGGCTAGTGATGCTTTTGTATGTGGCCCAGGAAGGGGGTGGAACTGTATGGTGCCAGAAAGCCTGGTTGTGGGGCATGAGTGAAACAAATAGTTGTTTCTGATTAGCAAGTAGTGGCTGTTTGAATGGTGCAGATCCTTACCATTGGTAGGCTTCGACTTGCTCCCAGGCTGGGTTTTGAATAAGAAGAGGACTTCTGCAGCTATTACTTCAGATTAGCGTTGGAGTCAAGAATCCCTCATAGAAGAACAGCCGACTGAAGATCTGAAAAAGACTGATGAAGAGACTCAGCATCCTTTCCTGCATCTGGCCCGGTGAAGCCCTATTGTACTTGATCTGTGAAGGCCTTGTGTGGTGCTTCAACCCCTGGACTGGTGGGACCAACCAGTCTTGATGTGTTCTTGAGGATCCAGCTATCCTGCGCCTTCAGAAACATCTCTGGATTACCCAGTGGACGATCCAGCTCTCCAGTGGGTTACCTCATTACAACCGTCGACATTCCATGTTTGTGTCAGACTCACTTGACCCTGATCTTCTTACCTCCTGCTTCTGGTGGGTCTTCTTATCTGAGAGGCGTCGTCCTTTTTTTCCGAAGAGATAGGGTCTATCTCTGGAAGCGGCCAGACTGACACCCCAGTATGATCCACAAGGTATTCAGCTGGGCTACCTCCAAGACGGATCCAAATAAATCAGAGGGGAAACCCTCTTGAGTAGAAAATCTTCTGATTGTGGTAGTACTGTTCCACAGAGATTAGAATGCCAGTTCTGCTCCAGAACCATGCACTAATGTCCAAGATAATGCCAGGCGGACAGATGGAGGTTCCGGTTACAAGAAAAGAACACGGCCAGAATGACAGGTACAATAGCAGGAACTTGTGAGGACGAGGGGCGTGGGGAACTGGAACTGACTCACACACAAAAATAACAAGGAATAGCCAGGAACAGGAGAGACAAGGATTCAGAGGATTCGAGCAAACATAAGGACAGGAACAAGAACGAACAACATCCAGGCAACTTACCGAAGGGAAAAGTTGCGATACAAGTGCACCGAGTATGGAATCAATTAAGAGGCTTCTGGGTCTGTGAACCGAGTCATCTGATTGGATGAACCACAACAAAACACCTAGACCGCTACACGCGTCTACTCCAGAAGGCATGTCGGGACCAAAGGGAATAGCGGCATATTCCGCTAAAGGTAACAAGACAGCCCAGCTGTCGTCAGTAGAGGTGGCAAAACAGCAGAGATATTGTTCAAGGACTTTGTTAGTCCGCTCAGTTTGTCCATTGAACTGTGTGTGATACCCGGAGGATAAATCACATTTGATGTTCAATGGTTCCAAAACTGAGATATGAACTGAGGTCATCTATCCGAGACAATCGAGGAAGGGAGGCCATGCAAGCGGAATATGTCTTAAAGAAACACTTCAGCCATCTCCAGGGTCGTTGGTAATTTTGGCAATGTTGAAATATGTGCCATCTTAGAGAGGCGGTCTACGGTTACCATGATAGTGGTCATGCCATTAGAAGGAGGTAGTTCCACAATAGAATCCTTTCCTATGGTGTCCCAGGGTCTTGTAGGTAATGGCAGAGGCAACAGTTATCCCATAGTTTCTGAGGAACATGTTTGTTTTGGGCACATACCAAGCATGATTGTGCATGGTCTTCTTTATCCTTTCACCGTGAGTGTCAGGATTAATCAGGTGAGTACAAAGGCAGCGAATATGGCAAGGGAAATGTGCACAAAACCGCACAGTGAATAACCTTGAATCAAACAACGTGCACACAAGAACCACGACTCATATATACTAAAACAAAGGAGTGCAGATAGAGTGAAACAAAAATACCAATATATGAAAAGGGATGTGGGGTAAGCACTTAGAACCTCCTTATGACTGAAAGGAAAGTCGGCAAACTCCTTACCCACTATGCTATTACAGATACTGACAGCGCTAAGCCCACGTAGAGGGCAAGCAAGGACAGGATCTGTGTGCTGACACTCTGGATGATACTGAATAAGGAACTTAGAAACAGTACTCACGAGAACCGGAAAGACCACTTGAATGTCAGTAAACCCACGAACCCAGTTGATCAAACAGGGACCCAGAAGGCTATAACAGCAAAGGGTGGAGGATAACTAAATACCTAAGACCTAAGTCAAGGAGCAAGTAGGAATTGTGATTAAAGAAATAGTGAGGAAAACAAAAAGCATTCACACAGGGACTAGTTACAACAGCACCCCACACCTAAATAATCAAATGGGAAATAAATGCAGAAGTGAAATAGAAAACATGGAATGGATCCCAATAGGAAGTAAGGATCAGGAGCAGGGAAAATGATATCACAAAAGGAAACCTTTCCCACCCATCCAAGGAGAAAAGGCAGGAAGCTAAATCTAAAAAAGGAAAGACTAATGCATCAAGTTTTTCAGTAGCAAAGGATAGCATCAAAGAAACAGAAAACACAGGCAAATTGGGCTGCATCAAAGGGTAAAGCACAGAGAAAGGCTGCCTGCAGACAGAGGAAGACAGAAAGGGCAATCCAGAAAGCAGAAATCAATTAAGCACATGAATCCGAAATCCAGGGCGGAGGAACAAGAAACAGGAACTAGGAACTAAGCACAAAAGCTAGGAACAAGGAACAAGGGACTAGTCACAACAGGAACACTGCAACGATGACCAGCGCTGGACTGAAGCAAACTGAGGCTTTTAAAGCTGCTTAACGAGCACACCCCTCAGGTGTGCCGCCTGCTGCACCTGCAGCCACAGGTGTTGCCTATCCTCCACCCAACCTTGTCCTGCAAGGGAGGAGGTGAAGCAGTGAGCCAGGCATTCTGGGAAGCATAGTCATTTGATTGAAGTAGCATGCTGGCTGCCAAAAACCTGGAATGGATCCGGAAGGGAAGTAACTTGGAAAATAAGGTTTTAGCGCTTCCAATTCATCACAGCACTGTAGCATTAGGTTCAGAGGAAATGTCCAGTAGGGAATAAACCCCAAAACATGCCCCCAAGTGGCGGGAACGGGAGCGAAGGGAGCGAGTCGTGACAGTGAGGGCCACCGAAAAATCAGGAAACTGCCATCCTAGTACAGGTGACCCCTCGATGACCTGACACAGGATGATCATGAAACAACTGAAGAACAAGTTTCTGAAGATGTAGAGAATTAACGTAAAACCTCTTGTCCTTAAAGAGGTACCATTTTTGAGAATATAATCCTGTGACAGGAGGGGTTTCCTGTGGAATGTTTCTGTTTTCTGCCAGGAGTTGTTGAAAGAAGGTGTTTACCCCGAAAACAAAAAGCCTGGATGGTAACAATACTTCAGGTGTTCTGGAATTTCGAGGAACAGAAATGTGTTTATGGGACAGGGCATCTGCTATGGTGTTCATACTTCCTGGTATATATGTGATCCAAAAATCATATTGTGCAAATAAGTAGCCCCATCTTGCTTGTCTACTGTTTCAACATTCCAAGTTCTATAAGGCCTATAAATTGCGATGATCCGTTTGAAATTCCACCTGGTACCTAGCACCCATCTGAAGTTACCTCCACTCCATGCATGCTTGTTTCAGGGCTAAGAGTTTCTTTTCGAGCACCGAATAGTTGCTTTCGCTGGTAGTGAGGGAAGGAGAAAGGTAGGCGATGGGATGTTCCATCATGTCATTCCGTATATGCAGCAAGACCCCTCCTATCGCAGTGTCCAAGGCGTCAGCTTCTATTACAAACAGAACTGTGGTGTTGGGTTGACACAATATAGAAGCTTCGGTGAAAGACCTTGACCGCTCAATCATGCCATCCTGCTCAACTGTCTCCGTGATAACCTGGGTATCACTGGTCAGGCTCTGGCGTGGCTGACTTCTTTCCTCTCCAATCGACCCTCCCAGGTCCAACTGGGGTCCTTTCTCTCCGACATCTTTTTCTCTACCTGTGGTGTCCCCCAGGGATCTAACCTATCTCCCTGGCTGTTCAACCAATACTTGGCACTCCTTGCCCACCGCATCGCCACTCTCTGTCCCAACTTTCAGTGCTATGCGGACGATACCCAGCTCATTTTCAGGCTACCCTCGGCCTCCTCCTCTCCTTCCCTCATCTCTGACTGTCTGTCTGCCATCCAGGAGTGGTGTGCCACCAACGACTTCTGCCTCAATGCCAGTAAGACTGAGATTTTACTCATCGGCACACCCACTCCCTCCTTCCCTGCAGCTCTCTGGCCGGCCTCTCTTGGCCCTCTTCCTACTCCCACCTACAAGGCTAAAAACCTTGGGGTCATCTTCGACTCTGCTCTCTCCTTCTCCCTTCACATCTCTGACGTCTCTAAGAAGTCACACTACCAGCTGCACCTCCTTAGAGGTATTCTTCCTTTCCTTGCCTTCCCCCAGAAGCTCACTGTCTCCAGAGCTCTGGTCCTCTCTAGGCTGGACTATTGTAACAGCCTCTATCTAAATCTGCCTGCCTCTACTCTTCGCCCTCTGCAACTTATCCAGAACAGGACTGCAAGACTTGTCCTTGGCCTCAAGCCCAGGGATCGTATCTCTCCATGATCGATATCCCTGCACTGGCTCCCAGTGGCTGTAAGGATTAAGTTCAAAACCTTCTGCATTGTACACAAGGCCTTCTGCGGTCTGGGGCCGAAATACCTTCAACTCTCTCTTCCTAAATATCTTCCTTCTCAAGCTCTCCGCTCATCCGCCTTCAACTCCCTCAGTGTCAGTCGCTTCTCCAAGCAACGAGTTGGTGGCAGATTACTCTCTTCGGCTGAGGCCTCTCTCTGGAACAGCTTTCCTGCCTCCCTGAAACTCGAGGAGAACCATCTCCGATTCCGGAAGCACCTCAAAACCTTCCTCTTTGCCTCTGCTTTCTCTCCCCCTCTCCCCTGCTGATATCCTGACTGTAACTGCTCGGGTTACCTAACCACCCTCTCTGATCTCTGGCCCAGGCCCCGTCTATTGCCCACTTGCACTGCCTCCCTGAAACCCCTGCACCTGGAGACCGTTGTTCTGTATCCCTACAGTCCCCCTACCAGCACTTATCTGCACTTCCTAGCACTTGCCACCAGCTGGCCGTTTATTTATTTTCTTATTTATTCCACCTTTTCCCATTACTGCACTTTCCCCTCTCCCTTCCCCTATGCACTTTTCCTTTCCCCCCTTCCCATGCACTTGCGCGATCTGAATGACACTTGGCCTAGTAGGATCGTTGTCTGTCCTCCCTCCCCCCCCCCTTGCCTCGTCGCGCCTTGAAACACTTGTGTATAGGCGCGTTATAAATGCCATATCATATCATATCATAAAGCCTTTTTAATTCTTAGAAGACCTTCTCTTGTCTTTTTGACCAAAGGAAGGTTACTCTCTTATGTAACAGCTCCGTCAATGGTTGGACTCATAAGGAAAAATGGTTGATACATTTGCAGTAATAATTGGCCAAACCAAGCAATTGTTGGATCTGCCTTACAGTAGTGGGTGTTTTAAAGTTTAGGACTGCCCCGACCTTTCTTGGATCCATGGTTTTTCCTGCATCAGATAATATGTAACCCAGGTAGGTAACTTTGGGAACATGGAAGACACACTTCTCCAGTTTGGCTTTTAGTTTGTGAGTCCACAGTCTATGAAGAACTTCTAGAACACGTTCTTGATGAAGACAGGGATCTGTTGAAAGCACAAGTATTTTGTCCAAGTTCAATATCACAGCAGTATACAGCAAACCATTGAATATCATGTCAATGAAGCATTGAAAAACGGCTGGAGCGTTCGCTAAGCCAAATGGCATCACTCTATATTCATACAATCCGAATGGTGTTCTGAACACTGTCTTCCACTTGTCTCCGGCTTTAATCCTGAGGAGATGATAGGCCCCTCGGAGATCAAGTTTGGTTAAGACCTTGGCTCCTCTAACCGCTTCCAGGATATCTTTAATCAGTGGTAATGGGTACTTGTCTTTCTTGGCGATTTGGTTCAAATCCCTTTAATCCAAACTTAGTTCAGATGTATCCTTTTTAGGAACAAAAAACAACAAAGTGCCTCCTGGAGCTTTGGAAGGTGCAATTAATCAGTTCTGTAGATTCTTGTCTAAGTAGATCTGAAGTGCTTGTTTTTTCGGTTTTTGACAGAACAAACATTCTACCTGGGTATTGTCATGTTAGGTTGTAGTTCGATTGAACAGCCCTCATTCAGGTAACAGAACGTCCTCTTCCTTGGAAAAGATAGATGCATATTCTCGATATTCAGCAGGTAAAGAGTTGATGTTGTGCTAGGTCTCAAGATCGGGCTCCTTTTTTCCTGTATCCTCTGGGCTATGAAGGCAGCTCTGAACACACTCTTCAGATGCTAAATGTACAGTTTGTGGCCTCCAATTGATATACGGGTTGTGTCTTTTAAACCAAGGTATTTCTAGGATGACCAGATAATGTCTTTATTAGGTCGAAAGATACTATTTCACAATGGTTTCCAATGCACAGTAGTAAATCCTCTGTCTGGTACAGTGCTGGGACAGAACTTAGCAGAACTTCATCAACTCCTTCTACAGGAATAGCTAGTTTCTTTTCCAAAATAGCAATCCGGTGGTCCCTGGCCCATGAGAGGTCCATGAATATGCAAGCCGCACCACAATCCAATACGGCGGGGAGGACTAGTTCCCACTCTTCCTTGTTAACAATTTGAAACTTGAGCGACAGGAGAGCTATATCACTGGAGGATATCACAAAGGGAATCTCATGCACTTCCCGTCCCTGGATCCCGAATAGGGACAGAAAATGGCATTTCTCAAATGCCGAACTGGGGATGTGGGACATTCCTTTACTGAATGACCCTTACTTCCACAATACATGCACAGACCCAGACTTCTTCTCCTTTGTCTTCCTGCTTCAGATAGAGGACCCCTACCTGTTCCAATCTGCATAGGTTCAGAGTCTGACGCTGCTTGCATCGAGGATGATAAAGGAGCATTTTCCAGATATGTCCGAGTGGTCTTATGTTTTTTCTTTTCCGTCTTGCGCTCTTGTAGGCGGTAATCCAATTGTAACACCAATGTCACTAATTCTGCAAAGCTTCTAGGTCGAGGAACATGGGATAGTGCGTCCTTAAGCTCCTCCTGTAACCCTCTGCGAAGCAGAGTAACACGAGTCTCTTCCAGCCAACCCTTCTTGTCAGCCAATTGTTTGAACCGTGTCACATAAGCCATTACATCTCATGTACCTTGGATAAAGTCGAGTAGATTTTCCTGAGCAGTGTACAGGGTTTTGGGTCGTTCCAACATCTCTTTCATAAGAGTCACAAAGGTGTCACAATTACCCAGGGATGCGGAGGGGGCACTGTTGAGCATCCAGGAAAATGGCTGCATAAGCTGAGAGCTGCGGTCCCACAACATCCTTTTTTGGAAATAACACTGTACTTGTTCATTGTTGCAGCATTCCAGTGGTCTTTGTGTATAGCAGATGGTGTGGGGATAGAGCAGAATTAAGCCTGCATCAAACCGCTCCCTGTGGGTGGTGTGAAGTGCCTCAGAAGATCGAACTGGGACTTGTGCTTGCTGAGTGGAGGACGTGGCGGGCAGCGTGCTGAGTGGAGACCCGGCACAAGAACCTTCCACCTACATTCACCGTTTGATGCTGAAGGAGTCGTGTGTGGCCGGATTGAGCAGCATGTTCCAAACCCCCTCAATTTCCCGGGTGCCTTTGCTCCGTTGCGTGTGCCTGCCGGACTGTTGGGGGCCGTCCTGGCTGCCCCCGCAGCCCCTCATCTGCCGCCTGGCCTGCCGTTGGGCCCCTGCATCTCCTGCTGAGGCCGAAGAGCGGTCCCGATGATTTGTGCGCACGCTCTCCTTGTTTTGTGTGCAGGTGGAGCAGCCATACCATTTATAAACATACACTCTGTGGCCTTTGTGGCTGGGCAACGTGGTTATTTCCTGGATTGAGGTGAAACTTTGACAGCTGGGCTAGCGACTACCCTACTTCTGGACTCTCCTACACTATGCATGCCGGGGGTCAGTGCTCCGGTAGTGGCTGGGATCCCCATCGGCCCTTCCGCTGCTCCTCCTGTTGCGGGCTTAACGTAGTCGTACTGCTTGTTGTGCTCACCCTGCTTACTCCCGTGGAAGGGTGGCAGGTATAACATTGTGGGGCACTGGCATCGATACCTGCGCTGTGTTATGCTGCGTTCCCCGCATTGGTGCCATGAGGGTTCGGTGCTGCAACCGGCGTGGTCTGCTGGGGTACCCGGCCCTTTCACCCTGTGACGATATTGTTTCAGAACTCCACTATATCATACACATCTTGGCCGGCGCTCAGGGGTTCACTTGGTGCCTCCTCAACCCCTTCATCGGCCGTGCGGGCCCAGAGCATTTTTCTGCAATGCCGACCCCGCTTTCTACCTAGCCTTGTTAAGGGACTGGTGCCCTTTATGTACGTAGTTCTGACTACAGAGCTCTCCCAATCGAATCCCAGTGGACAAAACGCTTGAGAAGCAGATAGGGCGACCCCTTGCTGGTGGATAACTGCGGCATCATCCCCCCAGTTTCAAGACTCTCTCCATCTGTCCCAGGATCGCACTACAGTCACTACTCACACGGTATCTCCCACCCCGGCGCCATCGAGAGGTAAGATGACTAAGGGATCTGGTGGCAAGAAAAAAGGGCCTATGGACTCATACACCAATACCCCTGCCAAATCCACGGGGGTTGCAGACCTGACGGCAGATGATGACCAAGCTTCAACTTCAGGTGCTTCTAGAGATGACCATCTATTAGAGGTGATGGATTTATGGCGGTCAACATGAAACTTGATGACATTGTGTCCACCATTGGAGCTCTGAAATCTAAATTGGAGAAGGAAAGATCCTGCATAACTGAAGCTGAAACGAAGATTGGTGAAACAGTGGACAAGATCGATAAACATGATTGCGACATAGCGCAGCTACAACAGGAAGTTAATAAAATCTGTAACAAGTGTGAGGACCTGGAGTCACGCTCCAGACGCAACAATATCCATATAATTGGAATTCCAGAAGCGGCATGCAAGGGCCCGATGGAATCTTTTGTCGAAAACCTGCTTAAATCAATGTTTGATCCTTCAAAGTTCTCACAGCACTTCCTTGTGGAGGGGGCGCATCGAGGTCTGGCTCCTTTCCCCAAGGTAGGGGCCCCCCCCTCGCACCATCCTGGCTAGACTACTTAACTACCGGGATAGAGATCTTATTCTGAGCCTGGCTTGGGAGAAGGGTGTGCTTCGGTTTGAGGCCTCTGACATTCACATTTATCCGGACTTCTCTGCTAACGTGCAAGCTCTACGGAAATCGCATGATCCTGTTAAAAAATGACTGCACATCAGACAAGTTCCTTATGCACTGATGTATCTGGCCAAGTTGCAAATTCAGCATGGTGGTCACGTGCATTTCTTTGAAAACCCAACTGACACCACGACCTACACAGAAGCCTCTATTTCGCTTCCACTCCCAAGGCGTGACGGCAACCATGGCCGCAGCCCTCACCCGCACACCAATGGTCCTGACATTATGGACAATAACTGACCAACAAGGAACTGAATAGACCCCCTCCCTTTTGTAAAACCGTACATGGATGGGTAACCTATGAGCTCCTGGGACCGGCTGCAGATACTGCGACCAGCTGAGCGATAGCAGTTTCTGTTCGCAGCGCTCCACAGGATATTACCAATTTTTCTCTAGCTGGGGTTCATCGTCAAGATGGGGGTGTTGATGTGGGTGGTGGGTTGGAAGTGTGTCGAGTTAGGGGTAAATGACACACAAGTAGAACAACTGTTGCAGGGGTTCAAATGTTTTGAAGTTGTATTAACATGTTACTTACTGAAAACCAGTGCAGATTGTCCCTCTATCGCACATTGCAGTAATCTCCTCTCTGTTCATGCATGCGAGTTGGGTCCGCTATTTAATATAATCATGGCGCTATAGGAGACAAGATCTCCTTGTTGACCTGGAATGTCCGGGGCCTCAATCATCCTATCTAGTCGCTCAAGATAGCGGCATATATCAATCATCATGGCCCAAGGGTCGTAATGCTACAAGAAACTCACGCTCAAGGGACGCTCAATGAAAGGTTTGCCGCAAGCTGGGGACTCAACGTTACTACACTGATTCATCTTCACAGGCGAGAGGCATGATGATGTTGATACACTGATCACTCCCCTTTCAGGAAACAAAATGCTGCACAGACCCACAAGGGAGGTATTTGCTCCTATGGAGTAAGTTGGCCGGAATAGACACAACATTGGTTAATACATATGGCCCCAATTTAGATGACCCTGAATTCTGTGGTCAAGTGATGGGTATCCTAATTGGGGGCTGCATCTCCCGTATTATCTGGGGAGATGACTTTAACTCAATTATAGACTGTGTGGCCACCCAACAAGACCTGACGAATGTGGGCCGCACGATTCTGCACATTATGCAACAAATTGAATTGGTTGACGTATGGAGGGTCCGCAACCCTGGGGTACGAGAATTCATCTATTACTCATGAGTACATAATGCACAGTCCAGGATTGACTATTGGCTGGTTGCTGCCGTGCTTACGCGCAGGTATGGTACTGCAGGATTCACCCTAGAACCATTTCCGTCAATTCACTCTGAAAGTGGTCTGGGGCGTTCCTGGTCCCCCTCACTCTCCCTGGCGCATTCCCCCCCTCCTGCTTACTAGATTTGATTTTCTTAAAGACAATACGTAATGAGGTCACAGACTTTTATCAGAGGAACAATGGCTCTGTCCAGCACTACTCCACAGTCTGGGAGGCATTTAAGGTGTGGGTTAGAGGGGAGGTGATTTCAACATCTAAGGGTACCCTGAAGAAAACGAGAAGCGTTGAAACTGACCTGAGACAGCTTGAGAATACATATGGTACATCGCAAAACTGGGAAATATTGGGACTCATTAAAGGGAACCTCTTGAAATGTACTTAACTGGCAGACAGAGAGGCCCGCCTGATGAACCACCCCATCCAGGCAAGGTGTTATGGTGAGGCGGATAGACCTGGCCGGTTTCTCGCAGGCGCCATTAGATCCGAGAAGAGGGCGCAACATTTCACTGGTATTAGGGGACCATCTGGGAACATCCTTACTGCACCGGAGGCAATCAATGGTGAATTCTATCAGTATTATAAGACTTATATGCCAACTCAGATCTGGCAAGCTACCTAGATGAGATCCCATTCCCATAACTGTCGCAGGAGGCACGGCAGGCACTGAATCAGCCACTCACACTTGAGGAAATTACTGAGGCAATTACTGCTCTCCCATCTGGTAAAGCCCCTGGTCCGATGGTATCAGCATTGAATTTTATAAGGGGCTCCGGTTCATCCTTGCCCCTAGGCTATTGAAGGTATGGGAGGAATCCCTCCAGTCAGTTCAGTTGCCCCTTTCACTCTCAAAGGCTGTAATTACTGTATTGCTAAAACCCAACAGACGAGCCTCTGAGATGGCCTGGTATAGACCGCTATCCCTAATTAATGCTGTATATGCCGACTCTGGTCCACCTGGACCAGTCATGGTGTATCCTTGGCCACTCCACAGCGTTTAACCTGCGCAGACTATGCTGCATCATGTCCTAAATTAATCCACAGGCACAGGCTGTGGCTGCCTCACTCAATGCCAAAAAAGGCTTTTGAATCCATCTCGTGGCAGCTTCTTTTCGCAGTGCTCCAGCAGATGCAATTTGGGGAACCCTTCATACAGTTTACTCGTCTACTGTGCTCTGGCCCTCCTGCCTGCCAGAGTCTGCACCGGCAGCACACTCTCGCCTGCTTTCAATATGGGCTGCGGGAACGAGGCAGGGCTGCCCATTAACCCCTTTGCTCTTTGCACAGATGATTGAGCCCCTTGCACGTATAATACGGCTTAAACATAGCCATAGAGGTTTACGTATAGCGAGACCAACCAAATAATATCTCTCTATGCTGATGACACACTTTTATATATTCGAAAGCCAACACAAAACCCGGCCCCACTGCTGGTGGAGTTTCACAAGTTCTCTACATACTCTGGGTATCGCATCAACAAATCAGAATCAGAGCTGTTCCCGCTGACTGACGCCACATGTGTCCCGCCAGACCTGATGGGATTCAGATGGGTCCCACACAAATGTAAATATCTGGGCATATTGGTTTCTCATTCACATCGGCTACTGCTGGCAGATAACCATGAGACATACTTATTGACACTGGCGGGTAAGCTAGGGAAATGGGCTAGATTCTGCATTTCATTATATGGTAGACTCAATACTGAAAATGATATTGGTTCCTAAACTATTGCACTACTTTAATAATATACCTGTCTGGGTGGGGTGTGCGTTCTTCAATAAACTTCGCTCCTTGGCAATCAGCTACACATGGGGAACTGGGATCCCATGGATGAAGTGGGAGGGAACAAGACGGCCCTCAAGCCCCTGACTTCGAACTCTACTACATGGCCTCGCAGGCGCAGTTCTCTGGCTATTGGTATTCCTCCCAAGACTGTCCGATACATAAGGCCTTAGAGAAATATAGTGCCTCCCCCTCGAACCTGAAATCAATTGTTCTTGTTAATCAGCATTCTGATACTTGTACATTTGATCCGGTCCGCACCAAAGTAAATGCATGGGAAAGCCTGTTTAAAAGACTTGATGTGACAACACCATATTGCAGTACGCTCCCACTGTGGAACTGTCCTGGCCTCCCCCTGATGTATGACAAGGATATTCAAAGAGCATGGGATCCGGGGGAGACATTAACTTTGCACAACCTTTTCCCTGATGGGTCTTTTGTCTCTCATGAAGACTTTACGGTTAAACTAGGTAACAACCCAATAAGAGCGCTTCAATACTTCAGAATGAGAGCAGCCTTCCAGAGACGCTGGCGCTCGTTCCCCGCGAACCAGGTGATTGTGAACCAATGGGAATAGTAGTATCCAGTAAAGACCCTAGAAGGTTGGTATCTAGAATGTACAAAGGATGTCAGGCTAGTCAAACTCCCATCCACATCATCACTGGGAAATGGGAAAAGGATTTGGGTATTGTAATAAACGACTAACAGTGCTTGCGATGGTGTCGACTGACAAAGGAAGTTTCCCTAAATGCTTGGTTTAGATTGATACAATTTAAGAATTAAAATCAGCTGCATTACACTCCTGCTCGAAAAGCAAGGTTCGCACCTACGTCCAGCAGTGAATGCGCCAAGTGCGGTGCAGCTGCTGTGGACTCTATGCACTTATCCCCACCTGCACTTATCCGACATAGCCTGTCTGCTACCTCTACCCAGCACTTGCTGGCTGCACTACCACTGTTTTGTTGCCTTTGTTATTTATTTATTTTATTATTTTTCTGTTTTTCCTTTGCTCTGCACTTTCCACTTCTCCCACCTTCCATGCACTTTTCCCCTTTCCTTCTCCCATGCACTTGCGCGTCCTCAATGTCACTGGGCCTAGCAAGATCATTGTTGTTTTGATCTCCCTTGTTCCCCTCCCTTGCCTTGTCGCGCTCTGAAACACTTGTGTACGAGCGCGATGCAAATAAAATATCATATCATATCATATGATATGTACTGGAGCTGGCCACGGATCACCTTATTTTGGTATTCAGTAGCGGATGCCTTACATGACATTACTGATAACCCCTTCACTCTCTCCCACTCAAATATTTACTGGTAGACATTGATAAGGTATCTATGAAGATTCGCCGGCTTTTCAATTTGGGATGTCTGATTGCCAAAAAATGCGTATTGAAATATTGGAAATCTAAAGCTGCCCCTGATGTAAATGTATGGTTCAAGGAATTGATTTATGCCAATGAAAGGGAGGAAGGTCACATATCACTGCTAGTTCCCATCTGCAGACCCAAGGATATATGGGAACCATTCAGTTATTACCTGCAGAAAACGACTTTGGCTACTGAACGCACCATGAGATGAAATGTTAAACATTGTATGCCAGCTCTGCGCAGCCTTAGTGGTTGACCATTGTTGTTTCAATACAAGATTGTAACAAGTTCGCAAATGTATGTGCTTCGAGGTTCTATGTCTGTCATTGCACTAAATAAAGTTTTGAAACATTTTTTCTTTAAACAAAATAATTACCCAAGGCTGGATTTCCGGATATAACCAAAGGTGTCACCCAGGACAAGGCACTTCCCACCATGTTAGTGACCACGTAACCTACTTTGGCACAATCGGAAAGGACATTTTGAGGGCGGAATGTTTACGAGAAGAACTGTCATATTCCATAATGGTAAAACCACTAGTGGGTATGTCCAGTAGTAATCCTTCTCTTGCCACCAATGCTTGAAAAAATGTTTGATTCTCTAGTCGAAGAGCCTGAACTTCAGCAGTGAGACCCTGCACTGCTTCCCTGATTTCCTGCATATGTGCCATCTCTCCCTGAGGTAGTGGGCATCGCAAACTGTCAGACTCACTTGACGCTTATCTTTTTACCTACGGCTTCCAGTGGGTCTTATTAACTGAGAGGCGTCAGCCCTTCTTTTCGAAGAGATAGGGTCTATCTCAGGAAGCGGCCAGTTAGACACCCCAGCATGATCCACAAGGTGTTCAGTCGGGCAACCTCTAAGCCGGATCCAAATAAATCAGAGGGGCAACCCTCTGGGGTAGAACACCCCTCTGATTGTGGTAGTATCGTTCCACAGAGATTAGAATGCCAATGCTGCTCCAGAACCATGCAGTAATGTCCAAGATAATGCCAGGCGGACCGATGGATGTTCTGGATACAAGAAAGAACACTGCCAGAACGACAGGTACAACAGCAAGAATTAGCGGGAGAAGGGAAGGACTGGAACTGACTCACACACTAGAGTAACAAGGAGTAGCCAACAAGAGGAGAGACAAGGATTCAGAGGATTCGAGCAAAAATAAGGACAGGAACAAGAACAAACAGCATCCAGGCAACTTACCAAAGGATAAAGTTGCAACACGAATGCTCCGAGCATGGAATCAATTAAGAGGTTTCCGGGTCCGTGAACCAAGTCGTCTGATTGAATGAACCACGCCCCAACAACCTCACAGCTACGTGCGTCTACTCCAGAAGGCGCGTCTGGACCAAAGGGAATAGCAGAAGCGTTGTGAGTGATTCATTACAGTTTGCAACTAGATCATTGGTGGTTGCCAGCTTCCTGCCAAATTTCAGCCTCACAGCCTCAAGTGATCCTGTTCTGGAATGACTTCTACAACCAGGACTGGAAGGATAACTGCTGTTGTCTCTGTATGGTGGCCGTCGCTGGAATTCACCTACACGCTTCCTGTGAAGTGTCCTGAAGAGGGCTACATCATTGAATATTGCATTTCTCCATCGCCCAGGGTTGCACTCTGCTCCTGAACCCGACCAGAAGAATCCTTGCCCCTGCAGGTCCTGGGCACCTCTCACCGGAACCAAGAGTGGGAAATCCAACCTCCAGAGATACCCCAGTCGACCAGACAGTCACTAGGAAAAATCAGGGGGGTAAGTAAAAGCAAAGCATTTGTCACCCCCTGTCCTGCATATGATAACATTGAGAACAAGTCTATTTGTATCCGTCCATTCCACTTCTTTTTGGTTGTCGAATCTGAGATTAGAAGAAAATGTACTTACCAAGTAACTTTGTTGTATGTCTTCTTTTGAACAATCACCAACACAAGTAACTTACCTGCTACAGACACATTCTGGGGAGAAGCGTTGTGGCTCCTGCGACCTTTGGTCACAATGTCCCACTCTTCATAGGGATTGGACTGCTGAAGTTAGGGGATATCACTTGTGACTTGGTTCTATCTTTACTGCATCACTTTACTTACCTCCTTTGTTCATTTAAGACATTGGGCCTCATTATGGGTCTGGGGGTAACCCAGCCGGTGCTACAGATGGGTTGCCGCCGGACCCGTAAATATTTACTGGCACCTGACTTCCCGGTACCACAAGGAGATTACAATCCCGGCAGCCCAGAAAGTCAGGCGCCAGTAAAAGTCCCCATTCCCATATAGTCCCATAGGACTCTATGGGAGTGGGGCACGGAAGCAGCAGCACCATTGCTAATGGTGCTGGTGCTTCCATGACTGGTCTGCCTACCGTGGCTGCTGTGCCCGGCAGAGTCAGATCTGTCGGACATGGCAGCTCCAGCAGGCAGACCTGTAATATGCCGGTCCGGAACCAACAGTGCCGGTAAGCTTACCGGCACCCTTGTTCCAGACCGGCAGGGTCATAATGAGGCCCATTGAATACATTTAAGAACCTACGGTGACTGTATATACGTTTATTATTGAGTCTTGTGGTATATTATCACCAGCTTGTTTTATTTTTTAATGTGAGTTTAAGGTCTAGAATCAATATCGTATTTTTATACATTGCTGTCTAAATTGTTTTATTGTGTGGACTACTGAGAATAGCCTTCACTGCTCTCCACGTTTACCTTGATTTGGTTTTGGCTAACCTCTCAGAGTTCCCCTGTTCACTATAACTAGAGTGGCATCCTAAAATCTGTCTACCAGTTCAGATTGTAGAAATCCATCTTAACAGCTAGTGTGGTTTGTCAACTGGTTGTCTTCGTAAATGTTATGACGTGCCAGGCAGCAACGTCTTTCAAGTAGGCACATCCTTTTCCATGCTGTTTTTGAGGTTTTTGGACGCATGCCTTTTGGGGCGGTCAGTCGAGCTGCAACCATTTTATTTTTTCTCCACAGTTTATTGGAATGGCAGCCCTGACATTGATGATGAAGGCCAGGCCTAGTTGGGGCGCACTGTGCAGCGAAGGATTTTTCTGCAGTGAGATGTTATCCTATATACCTTCTCTCCTTCTCTCTCTCTGTCTCTCTCTGTCTGTCTCTCTCTCTCTCTCTCTTGCTCTCCTTGAATCTCTTTCTAATTCTCTGCTTTTCTGTTCCATGGAGAATAGCAAACAAGTGTGGCGCAGTGGTGTCCCTGTCACAGGTCCACCTGGGTCACGCCTCCCCACGTGCCTAATGTGAAATGGCATATGTCAATTGATAGTACTAAATTGTAACCCACTAATTTTGTATCAGGAGTGCAACCTCCGGTCTTGCTGGTTAAGTGGCCATCCTTCTATCCCTTCTCCTTCCTTTCTCTCACCTTTCCTTTCCTCTCCCTCCCTGCTGTTTCTCCACTCTTTCTTCTATGTATTATCTGTCCATCGTTGCTCTGACTTTGAATGTTTGTTCCTGTCGCACCTTACAAAACACTGAAATCAATAAACGAATCATGATCTGGCCAGGACCATTATGAATTATTATTATTATTATTATTATTATTATTATTATTATTGCTATGTTATTTATTGAGCAAATGAACCGAGCTTCAAGAAGCAACAGAGCGCTTTCCAGAGGTATACAACAATAAAGATGCATTACAGAGCACTTTTCAGATGTAACAGAACAGATATACAGCAGGGGTAGGATACAGAAGGGCACAGAGGAGGGGTACAGCTGTACAAGGTGACGGGGATGAGAGGGGCGGGTGGCGTCTAGCGTGTCAGGTGGCACAGGGAGCGACGTGATGTCCTAGGTGTTGAGGAGGATGGACTACTTGAAGAGGTGGGTCTTGGGGTATTTTCTGAATTTTTTGTTGTATTTTTAGTTTTAGTTTTTATCGGTTACATTTAAAACTTTTAAACCTTAAAAAATACAAACACTCAGAAAATGTAACATAAAAGAATAGAAAGCTGTTAATATAAACTTACATTTAAAATCTAATAGGCATCATACCCGCTTATAAAAGATCTTTAAAAATGATTAGCAACAATGTAATTACAGTAGCTTCTTACCAATTTCTTTCCATAAGTAAAAAATCGTAATATTCATAACCAAATTTCACCCAGAAATCAGATAAGACTAATATTGAACCGCATTAATAAAATTAAAATCATGATGAATTCAGGCATACAGTCTGGAAAAGCTCCACACATCCCCTCAATAGGTGTCTGGTGGATTAGAGTTTGTTGTCATAGATTCTACATTTGCGTTCTTTCAGTGGGATATTATAACAGGCCCCAGTGGTAGCCAATGTCGGAAGTTTGTTAAATCTTAAAAGCATAATAAACCATCTCACATAGGGATTCTTCACATGGTTAACATAAAGACAAGGGGTATTCACCGGAAAAGCTTGCCTGGCATATTCTGGGTAAATCATTTTTCGGATATGTGAGAGCTTCTCCTATTTCGATCCCAGATCTCTGCCTTTTATTTTATTTCTATGATGAGATAGGCCAAATTTTGGGTCGCGTCAAATGTGCAGCCTATCTTCTCAAGGAAGTCTTTAATGTCTTTGAACCAGGGTTTTAGTGCCTTGGCATTTATAAAGTTCCCCTTTTTTCCAAACAGTAAGAATCAAGGGTTCTAATGTTTTCGTAATTCATTAACATCTTTACATAGAGATTACACATACCTATCATTTTCCTCGAACTAAGTGAGACAAGTCCCAACTCATTACGGATCACTTCAACTTATACAGCTTGTGATAGGCCTCAGGCGTGTCTCCATAATTTATCTTTTAGTATACTTAGCAATGCAGTTTCTTTCATTGTATAAATCTCTAATCCATATAAAATACTAGGAACAATACAGGCTTTATACAGTTGGGTCCGTCCTTCTATTGAATGTCCCCCTGACTTAAATATAAATGATCTTATATCCATACATTTCGCTAATGCTTTATTTTCAATATTTTTCACAAATTTATATTGTTAGTAATCAGCGCCCCAAGGTAAATATAACTGTTTACCTCCTCCACCTTGGACCCCTGGATTGTCCAGTTATGCCCCTTTATGTCTCTTCTAATTGCTTTATAGTCATGGTTTTGGTTTTCTGTAAAGTAATAATTAAACCATGTTCTGAGGCTTATTGTTAGAGGGCCTTGAGGCTGTGCTGTAATCGTATCGCTGGCCAGATATAGGTTAAACAGGCCTGGGGCTAACGTACAGCCCTATTTTAGGCCAAAGTTGGCATCTAACTCTTTTCTGAATTGTAGGAGTGTGGCGGCGGGTCTGATGCTAATGGGGAGGAGGTTCCATAGTCTTGGCCGTAGGCAGAGAAGGCTTGTCTTCTGGTCCTTTTCTTTTTGCAGCAGCAGATTTTAAGTCTGCACATATAGATGATGCAGCACGACTTGAAGGTGATTTGTGTGTGCAGTGGGAGCCAATGAAGATTGATGAGGACTGGGGTGATGTGGTTATATCTCTGTAGACTCTTGATGAGTCGTGCGGCCACATGAAGGACACTTCTCAGGGGTACAAGGAAGGATGATTGGAGGCCTTCGAGGAGGGCATTGCCCACATCCAGCTCGGATAGGTACAGTACTTGAACGATGGATCTAAAGCTGTCGGGATGGAGGACGGGCTTGCCTTTCCACTGGAGGGAGAGCTGATACCAAGCTCTCTGAGTTTTCTTAGTTATGTGTGTCTTGAAGGAGAGGTGTTTGTCGAAGTCGAACTAGAGGGACTTGGTGCAGGAGGTGAGCTGGGGTGTGAAGCCCTCAGGGTTCATGGTTAAAAGCCAAGTCTTTATGTCTTGGTGTTCAGTGTTGTGGGTGAGTAGTAGAAATTCGGTCTTGGAGGGGTTGAGCTTCAGGTATGCGCTGGACATCGAAGATCAGCGAGAGGTTGGTTTTGAGCATGTGGATGTCCTTGATGGAGTCCATCTTGCGGTATAGCTGTGTGTCGTCGGTGTATTGGTGGATGTGGATGTTGTTTTTGGCTAGGAAGGCTCCCAGCAGCTCCATGTTTAGATAAAAGATCATTGGGGAGAGGATGAAATCTTGTGGAACTCCCCAGGTGATGGGTAGCATTAGTCGATCTCGTCCATCTGAACAAACTGCTGGCGGTTGGTGAGGTAAGACTTGAACCAGCCTAGGACAAGGTCACTGATCCCCATGCTCCGATGTAGGCTGTCTGTGAGCGCCTGGAGGTCCACTGTGTCGAAAGCGGCTGAAAGGTCGAGTAGAACCAGGAGGCAGGGGAGGTCGTTGTCAAGGATGTTGAGGGTGTCAGCGACCACCTGTATGGCTGCTGTCTCCGTGCTGCATCTTGGTCTGAACACGGATTAGTAGGTTTGGAGGAAATTGTTGGTGTCGATGTGTTGCTGCAGTTGCGTGGCTACCGCTTTCTCTATGATCTTACCTAGGAAGGGAAGATGGGTGTTGTGGCGATAGCTACCTAAGTTGCGGGATCTGGAGTGGGTTTCTTTAGTAGAGGGAGGATTTGTCCTGCCTTTAGGGTCGATAGGAAGGTGCCTTGAGTTAGGGAGCTGTTGATGATCTCCAGATAGGGAAGGAGACATTCTGTGGAGAGGGTCTTGAGGATCGATGCTGGGAGGATGTCATCTGTATACGATGTGGCCTTGAGGGCGGCCAGGGTTTCTACCAGGTCCTCTCTAGAGAGTGTCTTGAATGTTGTCCTTGGTGTGGAGATTTTGTGAGGAGGGACTTGAGGTGTGTCTGTGGATGTGCTGGCGAGTGTTGCTCATTTTGTCAGTGAAAAAGGTGTTGATGGCAGTGAATATTCGATGGAGTGTGGTATGGCTACCTCCAATGTCGGAATGAGGCCCATTGATATCACGCAAGTGCAGGGGAGAGGGGTGGGGAAAAGTGTGAGGGGGAAAAGGCAGGGGCAGTGCAGCACATGGGATCAAACAACAAAATAAGTGGGGCCAGCTGGTTGCAAGTGCAAGGGTAAGTGCAGACAGCACATGTCCAAAGTGCAGGTAGGGGGACTGTATGTATACATATACAGACCCAAGTGCAAGGGTTGCTTGGGGGGCAGTGCAGGTGTGCAACTGGCGGGGAGGAGACCTGGGCAAGAGATCAGACGGTGGCCAGGTGACCAGTGCAGTTTCAGTTTCAGCCAGGAATTCAGCAGGGGAGAGGAAGAGAGAAGGCGTAAGCAAAGAGGAAAGTCTTGAGGTGCTTCCGGAACCGGAGATGGTTCGCCTCAAGTTTCAGAGAGGCAGGGAGGCGGTTCCAGAGGGAGACACCAGCCGAAGAAAGAGATCTACCACCAACTCATTTCCTGGAGAAGAGGGACTGACACTGAGGGAGTTGGAGACGGAGGATCGAAGAGGTCGAGTAGGAAGATATTTACGAAGAGAGAGTTTGAGGTATTGAGGCCCAGGTCCCAGAAGGCCTTGTGGACAATGCAGAGGGTCTTGAGCTTAATCCTCACAGCCACTTGGAGCCAGTGCGGAGATTTCAGTTCTGGAGAGATACGAACCCTGGCCTTGAGACCAAGGACAAGTCTCGCAGTCCTGTTCTGGATAAGTTGCAGTGGGCGGAGAGTAGAAGCAAGCAGATTTAGAAAGAGGCTGTTGCAGTAGTCCAGCTTAGAGAGTACTAGAGTTCTGGAGCCAGTGAGCTTCTGGGGGAAGGAGAGGAAAGGAAGAATACCTCTGAGGAGGTGCAGCTTGTAGTGTGACCTCTTAGAGACATTAGAGATGTGAGGAGAAAAGGAGAGTGTGGAGTCGAAGATGACCCTGAGGTTCTTTGCCTCAACGGTGGGAGCAGGAAGAGGGCCAAGGGAGGCTGGCCAGAGAGTGACAGGAAAGGAGGGAGCAGGTGTGCTGATGAGGAGTATCTCTGTCTTACTGGCATTAAGGCAGAGATCGTTGGCGGCACACCACTCCTGGATAGCAGACAGACAGTCAGAGATGAGAGAAGGAGAAGAGGTGGCAGAAGGGAGACTAAAAACGAGTGTCATCCACATAGCACTGAAAGTTGGGGCAGAGAGTGGCAATGTGGTCGGCAAGAAGTGCCAAGTATTGGTTGAACAGCCAGGGAGAGAGGTTAGACCCCTGGGGAACACCACAGGTAGAGTGAGAGATAGAGTAGAGGAAGGACCCTGGTTGGACCTGGGAGGGTCAATGGGAGAGGAAAGAGGTCAGCAAGGCCAAGGCCTGATCGGTGAAACCGAGGTTCTCACGGAGCCCGTTGAGCAGGATGGTATGGTTGACCGTGTCAAAGGCAGAAGAGAGATTGAGTAAAATGAGAACAGAGGGGGTATTAGAATCGAGGTTGGAGAGCAGGTCTTCAAGGATGTTCAGGAGAGCAGGTTCTGTGCTTCTAGCTGCTCTGAAGCCAGACTGATGGTTGTGGAGCCAACCAACAGATTCAGTATGAAGATTAAGCTGGGAGATGGCCAGCTTTTACAGGAGTTTGCCCAGGAAAGGAGTGATGGAGATCGGCCGATAGTTAGTCAGGCAAGAGGGGTTGGCTGAGGGATTCTTGAGAAGAGGGTGCACAAGAGAGTGGTTCCGGGGGAAGGGAAGGCTCCAGTGGCGAAGGAGTGGTTGCAAAAGTCAGCCAGGGAAGGAGCAAGGGTGTCAATGTGGTCCTTGATGGTGTTGGAAGAAAAGGGGAGAACCTGTTTTGATGACACTTTCATAGATCAGACTTGTCTAGAAGCCTCATCGGGGGAAAGCAGAGGAAAGGCAGAGAAGGAGGGAGGAGAGGTGGCCACAGAGGGGCAAGAGGGAGAGCAGAGTGTAGAGGGAGGAGGGGGAGAGGAGGAGAGAGAGGACAGGATATCCTGAGTTTAAGAGATGAAATGAGAAGCCAGGGCTGTGCAGATGGCCTGGGGGGACAGGAAAGGTAGAAACTGCAGCAGGATTGGCCAGCTCCTTGCAGATTTTAAAGAGTTCGGCAAAGTTGTTGGATGCTGCAGAGACGTAATCTTGGATGTGGGATCTCTTCTTGGTGTGACAGAGAGCCTGTATTGCCTTTGGATCAGGTCGGCAGGCCAGTTTGTCAGAGGATGCACAGAAAGCAAGCCATTTGCTCTCAGCCACCCAGCACTTGCATTTAAGGGTTACAAGGTCTGAGTCGTACCAGGTGTTGCACTTGGCTTTGGGCTTCAAGCGGACCCTCATGACAGGGGCAAGAACTTCAAGAGTAGCGGAGATAGCAGAGTGGAGCATGGAAAGGGCTGTGTCAGGATGTGAGTCAGCCAGAGGAGGAGAACGGGGTGAGAATATGATGGCGAAAGCCTCAACTGACACACGCTTCATAGGTCGGATAACCAAGAAGGTAGGTGGCAGTGCTGGAGTTGGCTTGGCCTGGTGGACCGAGACGGTAAGATGGGAGGAAATGAGAAAGTGATCACTCCAGCAGAGAGGAGTGGTGAGAGGGATAGAGAGGAGAAGGTCTGAAGAGATCAGAACATCCAGGTCTGTGTCTTGCAGAGTGAGTTGGGTCAGAGGGGAGAATAGAAAGAGGGAGAGAGTCGCCGAGGTTGCGAAAGAGTCCAGAGGAAGGACAGGAACCATCCAGGTGGATGTTAAAGTCTCCAAGAAGGAGGAGTTGTGTGGTTGAGGCCAGGAGGGAGGAGGAGAGGTCCGCCCACTCAGAGAGGAAGGAGGAGATCTGACCAGGTGGCCAATAGATGGTAGTCACAGTAAGAGAGTGGCCAGAAGAGAGAGAAAGCCTGCAAATAAGGCATTCGAAAGAGAAGTAGGCCTGCGCAGAAATGACAGAGGCAGGAATTCACTCCACAAATATCGGGGCTACATCCCCTCCGGAACAGTTGGATCTGGGCGCGGAGAGGATATTGTAGCTATCAGGGAGGAGAGTGTTGAAGCTCGTTACAGAGCTGGCCATGAACCATGTCTCGGTGAGACCGAGGACATTGAGGTCAAGTTCTTCCGGCAGAGGAGTGCTTGGCAGCTGAGCGAGAGTTGAGAGTGGCAATATGGAGAAGGTTGCCATCCTTGCAAGACTTCAGAGGAGGGGTACAAATCAGAGGTATGCCCTGCGGAGGTTTCGAAGGAGCCCAGGCCAGGGCAGAAGAAGAAGGAGGAGAGGGCAAGGTAGCCAAGGAGGAGACAGAGGGGGGAGGCAAGAAAGCCGTGGAAGGAAGAGTAGGAACAGCAGGAGAAGAAAAGAAATTGATGAGACGCGGGAAGCGTCTATCAAAGAGGAGAAGGTTGGCCTGAGGACCTTGGACAAGACAGTACCATTCAATTCAGGTAAACATTAATGATGACCTTAGAGGAGTGGAAGGAGGGCAGGAGGGCCTCCCACCGGGTGTCACCATTAATGGGAGAAGAGAAAGGAGAGAGCACAGAGACCATATGAAGAGTCCATAGGTCTGACGAGGGAACGACAAAGAGGATGTCAGTGAGGGTTTCTCTGGAGGAAACACTGGTATAGACAGTGATAGGGAGGCCTGGGTTGGAGACCAGGATATCCTTTTTAAGCTTCTTCCTACCAGCCTTAGTAAGGAGAGCAGGATAGTCGATAGAGAAGCAGTTAGAAAAGATAGGAGAAAAAGAGATCACCATAGAGTAAGTGGGGAGAGGATAGATGAAGAAGGTGGTGGGAGGGCGGAGGGAGTGGGGAGACACTATAGGAGGACACACAGAGGGGTACAAGTAGACGAGACAGAGAGGGACGAGACAGTAGTAGACAATTGACCGACAAGCGCTCAGACAATAGTAGAACAGTTTGCTAGATGAACGATTTGCTAAGAAGACAAAAACCACAAACAAAAGGAAAAAGTAGTTGGCAAATGAGAACCTGGAGGAAGGAAGAATGCAGTGGAACACACAGCAGTACAATGTAAGACAGGGCAGTCAGTGAGGCAAACATAAACACACCAGGAGCAGAGAAATTGGTGAATGAGGACCTAGATGAGGGAGGAATGCAACCGGAAAACAAAAGGCAGTATAAACAAAAACAGGGCAGTCAGTGAGGAAAGCAACAAAGCAATGTACAAGAGCAGGAGTGATAACCTGAAGGAGGCAAAGATACGGCAGAACACGGAACAGTAGGACAATCAATGAACAGGGCAGTCAATGAGGAAGAACAGAGGGGGGGTGCATGAGACTAGGTGGGAGAATAGGGAGGCATTTGTTGGTGGATGGAGGCTGAGTGGGTGGCGTTGAGTGCTTCCACTGGAAAGTCACAGTTCAGTTGTGGGGTTTTTGGTCCATGTAAGGTGGAGTTTGGCAAGGTCTTCCTTGAGGACCTCCACTGGTAAATTCTTGAAGGACCAGAAGGTTTATCTGATGGGCTTTTGCTGGGAGTGTTTGACTGGGGTGGTGTTCAGGATGTTGAAAGGCATGGCCAAGTGGTCAGACCAGTCAAGCGGGAGAGGAGAGCTGAAGTGGAGGGAAGTCAGTGCAGTGATGATTAGGTCGAGGATTTTACCTTTCTCATGCGTTGGGTCTTTCGTGTGCTGTGTGAGGTTTAGGGTGTCGAGAAAGTCAAGCAGAGCTTGCTTCATCGGTTTGGTGGCCTTGTTGTCTGGGAGCTTTAAGTCACCTACGAAGAGGTTATTGCCGTGCGTGAGGGACTTGGTGGTGATCAGGTTGGTCAATTCTATGATGAAGGCGCTGTCGGTTTAGGTGGCCTGTAGATGAAATGGAAGGTAACTGTATCCATTGGGGCGAGTGGGAAGTGGCAGGAGAGGACTTCGAAGGAGCCAACGTTGTTGACGTCAAGTCTGGTGCAGGACCACAAGGTCTTGTGGATTTATATGTATTTATTTATTTATTGCGCCTTTGTAAGGCACTTATAAAACTGAATACTGTTTCAAAGTGCCCCAGGGCTAAATGCGAAGGGAACAGGGGAAAAATAACAATGGCAAAAACAGTAAAACAGTACATGGTCCTACTAGGCCTTGTGGCATTCGGACGTGCAAGTGCAGCGAGAGAAGTGCAGAAGATATGGAGAGGGGGCAGAGAAGTGGGCAAGTGCTGGTTGAGGGCTCAGGAGGGAAGTGCTCATGGGAGCCAAGGAAGAGATCCTCTGGCTAAGTGCTAGTGCAGGTGACTCCCATGGGAGGGGTGTAGAGATGCCAGGCAGGGGCTTGCAAGGGCAGTGCAGCTGGTAGGGGGTGTGCTGGTATCCATTGGGAAGAAGGCCCTGGAATCCTGTGAGGTTCATGAGGTTCAGGCCACCGGTCACATCGGCAGTGGGGTGTTTAGCAGGGAAGGGAAAGAGCAAAAGAGGTAGAAAACAGCAGAGTTGTGAGCAGTTTTCAGAACTTGAGGAGGTCTGACTCAAGTCTGAAATGGTCAGGGAGGCTGTTCCAAAGGGAGGTGCTGACTGAGGAGCTTGCCATGCCCCCACTCTCTGCTTGGAGAAGCGTTTGACAGACAAGGAGTTGGAGTTCGAGGAGCATAGAGCTCTAACAGGTGAGTATTTAGGGAGGGAAAGTTGGAGATAGCGTGGTCCTAGGCCCCAGAAGGCCTTGTGAATGATGCAGAGGGTCTTGAATTTGATATTTGCAGCCACCGGGAGTGAGTGGAGAGATTTTAGGGCTGGAGAGATACAGTCCCTGGGGTTGAGGCCAATAATAAGTCTTGCAGCCCTATTCTGGATTGGCTGGAGGGGGCGTAGGGAGGAAAGAGGGAGATTGTGTTACGCTCACCTGGTATCCACGGGGACGCCACACAGCCCTGGTTGGATGATTTGCACTCTCGAACCCTCTCCTGTTCCCTTGGTAAGGCCTCTGGTTAAAGATAGGCCTGCAATATAGCAGAGCTGGATTCAATACCAGATTGTCTTTATGTTTTCCCACCTCCCTTGGCCTTCCTCTCCCTTGGGCCTTCTCCTCACCTTCATATTGTAAAAGGTGGATTCTCCGTCCTGCTCCTCGTGGCAGGAGCGTGTAGATGTGGGGGACGAGCAGCGACCAAGTTACTTCACTGGTGCAAGCCCCCCTGTGGGAATCCAGGCCTGCTGCGACTGCTTTACAGTCTTTATATGCAGTTCTTATGTTCCTCTTAGTTCGAGTAATAATGTCTTGCTTCTTTCCTTTTAGGTATGGAAAGGTATTTTGGTGTTGTCATGCAGTTTGAAGATGAGCATGGGCCGGTAGGCGAAAGCGCGGTGTGCGCGATGCTGTCGAGTGAGTAATGTGCGTTCCGCCTTTTATATTGCTAACCTGTGTCTCCTTGCAGGTTGCGATGTTCCTCGCTGAGCGCCGTAATGTTCCAGCAATGATACTGACCATGAGATGACTACCCAGGTAAGAATTGTGTGGCTTTTTTAATTCGGGAGGAAACGTGAGTAAACGCTTACTAATGCTGTCTTTCTTTCTCCTCTTTCCAGGTTATGGTATTCCAGGATACATGCGGTGCCGGATGATGGAGTTCGTACCTTCAGGTGAGTGGAACTGAAGTTGGCAATGGATTGAAGACAGGATACTGTTCCAGGTAAGTTTCGTAGTGTTCTTTCTCTCTCTGCAGGTCCTTGGTTTCAGGTAAGCTGGCATCAAAGAACTGGACACGGTGAGCGTTACGCTGCCCACAGCAGAATAACTAACGCAAAGCATGTTCTGCTGTTTGGGTGCGGTTTAAATAGTCTCAGGTAAAGTAGTCCAGGTAAAATAGTCCCAGGCCTGCACACACCCAAAGTAGTCCAGGTAAAGTAGTCCCAGGCCTGCCACACCCAAAAGACTAGACCGCATAGCTCAGTTCCTTGTAACTGAGTTATGTGTGTGCCTCCATGTTGGCTGAACCCCCCCCCAAGTTAAATAGTCCCAAGTAAATAGTCCCTATCTACTGTTGGTCTTCATGATGGTTATGAGCCTGGTGCCAAAGGCGCCAGGACTGACTCCAAGAGAGTCTTGGATGAGGTTTTAAGGCCTTTGAACTGGCCCTTACTGGAAGGCTGACTTGCCAGTGAGGGCCAGTGGCAAGGGTCATGATAGATTGAGAAAGAGGCTGTTGCTGTAGTCCAGCCTGGAGAGGACTGGAGCTCTGGAGACATTGAGCTTCTTGGTGAAGGTGAGGAAAGGAAAAATGCCTCTGTGGAGGTGGAGCTGGAAGTGGGACTTCTTAGTAAGGTCCATTATGTGAGGGATGCAGGAGAGAGCGGAATCGAAAATGACCCTAAGGTTTTTGGCCTCACAAAATGGTAGGGGTAGAGGACCCAAAGAGGGTGGCCAGAGAGAAGGAGGAAAATAGGGTCAATCAGTCAGAAGGATCTCCATCTTACTGGCATTAAGGCAGAGATTGTTAGCCGAGCACACGGCTAAATGGCAGACAGATAGTTGGGGATCAGAGAGAAGGAGAAGGAAGCAGTAGAGGGAATTTTGAAGGAAAGCTGTGGGTCATCAGCATAACACTGGAAATGAGGAGAGAAGAAGGAAATAAGGTTAGCAAGAGGGGCAAGATCGATATTGAAGAGCCAAGGTGATAGGATAGAGCCCAGGGGGATGCCACAGGTAGAGAGTGAGATGGTGGAGGAGAAAGGGCCCAATTGCAATTGGGAATGGCGGTTAATGAGAAAAGAGGTCAGCCAATCCAGTGCCCGGTCAATAATGCCGAGGGTATCATGAAGTCGTTTTATGAGGACGGAATGATTGACTGTGTTAAAAGCAGAGGAGAGTTCAAGGAGAATTAGAATAGCGGGAGAGATGCGATCATGGTTTCACAGGTGTTCAGGAGAGGGGGGATGACTGCGAGGCAGTAGTCGAAGTGTATGAAAAGAAGTAGTGGAGCTATGTTCCCTGCTGGCCTGCCCCCGCTCCACACCAACCCCATCGCCACGTCCCCTCCCACACAAAATGCACCCCCCCAAACACTTGAACCTGCTGTTTAAGGGAACTTTCATTGCAGTGCACTGAAAGTGCAAGTTTCAAACTTCTTCCTTCACTTTTATTTTAAAACAAAACCATTCCGGAACGTTTTCTTTTTACAATAAAAGTATGGGAGCTGTAAAAGGTAATTTAAAAAAGTAGAGGAGCACCGCTCCCGCTCACTTCGACCAATGCTGCGAGGCCTGCGCCTGTCTTGTTTGGTCGGTCTCTGTGTTGGATGTTAGAGCCGCCGGGGACAAGGATGTGATGGATGTGGGTGTCAGCCAGGTCTCAGTGAGGAAGTTGGCATCAACGTTGTTGGTAGTGATGAGGTTGGCAATATCTGCTGCATGGGTGATAGCTGAATGGACATTGGCGAGCGTCAACCTCCGTGTTGTGGACTCGGAGGTGCTGCTGATGGGCTTAAGGCTGATGTGGGTGAGGTTGCTGCCTTGCGGAGTCCATGCCTGAGAGGAGGGGCGATGTTGTTGACGTGGTGTTGCCTGATGATGGTGGGGATGGCCTGTGGGGACGGAGGGAGGTAACACATGATGGTGCGTGTTTACTGTTGTCTGAAGAGGGGTTCGGGCGCGAGGTCCTCCTGGTCTGAACAGGCCCCAACAGGAATTGCCCTTCACTTCATATGCCTGAGCGGTCTGTCTTCTTCATGCTGATAGAGTTTACCTATCAGCTGTCATTTTTGGATACTGAGGCTTGAGCCTCATTACTCCATCTTCTCGGGTTGAGTATGTAGTCGAGGTTTAGGATTCTTCATGGTCTGTGTGGACTTGTCACAGTAGGGCTAGTTTCACAGGGTCTTCGCCGTGATGGTCAGCGGGTAGACCGGGGGAGAGACACCCTTGATTTAAGAGTTAAGAGCAGAAAGGAAGAGGCAGGGCTAAGATGGTGGGTGGAGCTTAGGCCACATGACCTAGATCCATTTGCACCTGCTCACCAAATGCAAAGGAAAAGAGGCTGGATTAATGCACTACTTCTGTCTGTTGGACAAGTATGCACTGGCGTAACAGGAGCCCCTGCAGCCCCCGCGGTGCGTGGGGGTCCCGCGACCACATGTCCTGGGAGGGGGCCCCACTGGGAGTAGAAAAAATGAAAACAAAGTTTTAAAATGTTTTTTTCATTTTTATTCACTCTAGATTTATAAAGAAATATATTATTTCTGTAACAAAGTTAATTTCTTTATAAAGGCAGGATGAATACAAAAAGAAACGTTATTTTTTAAGTCCTGGGGCTACTCCCACCCCATGAGATTAAGACCCTAGGCTGGAGGCCTCCATGTCATGGGGTGGAGGCAGCCCTATGATTTCAAAAATAAATAGTTTATTTTTGAAGTCACTCTGCCTTCATAAAGAAATTATTTCCGTTATGGTTCGGTCCTTAACGGAAATAATTTCTTTATGAAGTCAGAGTGACTTAAAAAAGAAACAATTTATTTTTGAAGTATTATGGCTACCCTCAACCCCATGACGTGTGCGTGTGTGAGTGTATGGTGAAAGAGTGCACACAAATGTATGGGTGGCTGGGTATGCGTGTGTGCATGTACAGTGAAAAGGTGCACACTTAAATGTATAGGTGGGTGCCTTGGTGTGCCTGTATGGTGAAAGGGTGCACACATAAATGTATAGGTGGCTGCCTATGTGAGTGTACGGTGAAAGGGTAAACACAAATGTATGGATGGCTGCGTGTGTGTGTACAGGGAAAGGATGCACACTTAAATGTATGGGTGGCTGCCTGGGTGTGCCTGTATGGTGAAAGGGTGCACACTTAAATGTATGGATGGCTGGGTGTGCATGTGTATATATGGTAATTGATGTGTGTGCTTGTGTTCAGGTGCGCAACAAAACATACATTTCTGGGGGCTAACCCTTCAAATGTTGGGAGAGGCACTAACTTCACGTGTTGTAGGGGAGGAGCAAACTTATTTGTGTGGGGGCATCCGACGTCTTTACCCATTTTAATGAGACTATTCTAGTGCAGCCTCAATGTTACAAGCAGTTAACTCTCTCCTTTAAGTCTGAAAGCACCCACTTATGGACTGCTGTGAGAATGAATGGTCTCCTGTTCCCTCTCTACCCTTCCAATCACTCCCCCGGCATGCAAGTACTAAACCCACATCACAATTTCAATTGCCTAAATATTTTTGGGCATTTGAATGCAGGTACTAACACTGAAATGCTGTACGTTAGTAATTGCTGGGCCAGGCCCTTGTTAACAGCCAAACCCAGGTGCCGTTTAACATCTGTGTCCTTTTCTGTCCGGAAACTGCTCTGTAGGTCAGCCAGGTCAAGTCAACATAACCCACAGTTTCAGAGGGACTGTGGGAGTGCTGAAGCCGAGTCAGCTACATGGTGTTGCACCACTACTTGTGTTTAATTCCTTGATTACGTATAAGTAATCTGCATTAGTCCTAGCCCTATTCTTCCTCATCCCAGTACTTGTGTATGAGGCAGTACTATGCCCCCCAGAGAGCTACCCCCCACACTCTCCCTCGAGAAGCATCTAACCTTTAGGGATTGAGAAGGAAAGTATTTTGGAAGAGAGTGTTGAATGTAGTGCGGATCCCAGCCCCAGTAAGCCTTGTGGGCAATGCAAAGGGTCTTGAACTTGATCCTTGCAGCCACCGGGAGCCAGTGGAGACATTTCATGGCTGGAGAGATACGGTCCTTGGGCTTGAGGCCAAGGATAAGTCTCACAGTCCTGTTCTGGATTAGTTGCAGAGGGCGGACAGTAGAGGAAGGCAGATTGAGAAAGCGGCTGTTGCAGTAGTCCAGCCTAGCGAGAACCAGGGCTCTGGAGACAGTGAGCTTCTGGGGGAAAGTGAGAAAGGGAAGAGGCCCTTTGAGGAAGTGCAGCTTGTAGTGGGACTTCTTGGTGACGTCTGAGATGTGATGAGAGAAAGAGAGAGTAGAGTTGTAGATGACACCAGGAATGAGCGAGAGAGGAGAGGAGGCTGAGGGGAGTCTGAAGGAAAGCTAACTGTCATCCGCATAACACTGAAAGTTAGAGGAGAAGGTAGAGATCAGGTGGGTCAAAGGGGCCAAGTAGAGGTTGAAAAACCAGGGTGAGAGGATAGAGCCCTGTGGAATGCCACAGGTAGAGAGAGGTGGCAGAGAGAAAGGGACCAAATTGGACCTGAGAGGGGCGGTCCAAGAGGAAGGAGGTCAGCCACTCCAGGGCCTGATCCATGATGCCCAGGTTCTCAAAGAGTCGATTGATCAGGATGGCATGGTTGACCATGTCAAAAGCAGTGGAAAGTTCAAGGAGGATGAGAACAGAAGGAATGCTGGAATCGAGGTTAGAGATCAGATCGTCACAGGTGTTCAGGAGAGCAGTTTCTGTGCCGCTGGCAGCTCTCAAGCAAGACTGATGGTCATGGAGACAACCAACAGATTCAGTGTGGAGAGTAAGCTGGGAGATGGCCAGCTTTCCAAGTGTTTGGGAGAGGGGAAAGTTCCAGTGGGAAAAGAATGATTACAGAAATCAGCTAAGGCAGAAGGCAAGGGTGTCAATATGGTCCTTAATGGTTTTAGAGGAGTGGGCGAGCACCTGTTTTGACGACACTTCCATAGATTGGCCTTGTCTAGAAAGCTTGTCAGGTGTTAAAGAGAAAGAGGAGAAAGGAGGAGGAGAGGGAGAGATGGCCAAAGGGGGGCCGAGAGAGGAAGAGGGAGAGGAAGAGAAGATAGTGGACAGGATGTCCTGAGTTTTAGCAGAGAAGCGAGAGACTAAAGCCATACAGAGGGCCTGTTGAGGGAACAGGAGAGGTAGAGACCGCAACAGGATTGGGCATGTTGTTAGAGGTTGCAGAGACGAAGGCTTGAATTTGTGCTCTCATCTTGATGAGTGTTATTGCTTCGACTGGCATTTTGGTGCAACCAGTCTAGGAATGTCTAAATGTGGCTTGGCATGCGTTACTGTAATGTTATTACGTGTCTACAGTGGCCTACATTGTGCAGCCAGTTGAACATGTTTTCATTGTGGCATGCATTTTTTGTAGCAAAGCATTAATGTTCCTGTGCACTGTTGGAGACTTGCAGGTATTGGATTGGTGTTACCCTACAAAACAATTGCAAACACTGTGGCTTTTTAGCCAATTTTTCTCGGAAAGTGCACTGTATATTGCATTAAAACACATATGTATATCTTTCTCCTGGTGCAGTGTGCGGCATACCCCTTCAGCAGCATGTTCATGCATATTGCGCAAGCGTGGTGATCTAGGTCGGTGAGAGTGTGTCGTGATCCATGATTTGTTGCCGAGTTGGGGGAAGGGGCCCTCAGCATGGCTCGCAGGTGGGCCCCAGATCTCGTGTTACGCCACTGCCAAAGTGAGGAGAGGATGGCCGGCCATCCTTGCTGACACCATTGAGTTGAAATGAAAAGATGGATTTGTTTCTCAGCCATTTTGGGGTCTGACCAGAGACGGTGGAAATGCAAAGGGTATCTGTTTTACTGGGGGTTCACTTAAGAGAGTTCTCTTCTTTAAACACAAGCAACTCCCTGGCATCACAGGATATGGAGAGATGTTCTGAGATACGACTTAACTAGAGGGGGTCAGGGTGGTGCAAGGGTTTTCATGCCACAGGCAAATTAAGCTTTGAAGGGGTAATCAAGCATCCCCACTGGTTGTACCCCAGTCTTTCTTTGCCCACTAAGGAGCCAGGAGTCGTTGTCAGTGAACCCTCCCCTCACACACTCTGGGGGTTCATTTGGCCGTCCTCCCTGTACATTTGGAATTGGAGGTGCTAAGATTCTATGATGTCAGTATATATATATATATATATATATATATATATTTTAGGACAGCGATACCCGCCGTATAGTTAAGGTGAGTCAGAGACACATAGGAACCCCTCAAAATTCTATTGTTAATAACGTTTGATTCGAGTAACGGGTTTAGCCGGAATTTCAAAAGTGATTAAAGGTCTGCAGGCCCCCTCAGACTGCAAAGTTTCGTGAAGATTATTTATTTTCTCCAAAAGTGCAGCCCACTTCTCATTCATTTTCCCATAGACAAAAAAGCCCACTTTTAGCCAAAGCATACAGCCCAAACCGCTGGACGGATTTGGACCAGGTCCGAAACAAATTGGACACAAAGCGTTGACTCACACGACATGAGTGATTTGGGTTATTCCGTGCTGTGGTTATTTAAAAATTGACATAGAAGGCATGCCCCCTGCTCCAAAAAGTATAGTTATATCTCCCATGGTGCATTGCAGGATCATAGTTTTCTGAAAATAAACGACTGCCATCTTGTTTTTCTCTCGATGAGAGAGTAATTCGATGCTATGGGAAAATTAAATGTAGTAAAAAGCTATTTGCAGGTCAAAAAACATACAAATGCCACCAGGGTAGAGGTGGGCGGATGGCTAGAAAGCACTGAGTGAAATTTAGTATTTGGAGGGTCCAGGGACCGAGTCTGCAACGCAGCCCAAAGGTTTCTGTAGCCTCGACTATAGCCGCGAATAGCCGACATCTGAAAGCAAACTGCGTCACACAAGCAGCACATGCTCTGGGGTGAAAGGGAAAGAGCATGGGAGGTGAGGAGGCTGTCTGAGGAGTGGGGGGAGCTGGCACAGATGGGGGGCACTTGGTAATAGCCTGGGGGGCAGGAAAGCATTTCTTTTCAGCTGTTTTGCCGATATTCGCTGCTATATCTGAGGTCACAAAGGACTACAGAGTTTGGTACCCGCGGTTACTTGTTTAATATATATGTTTTCAAAGATATTTTTATAACTATAGTGACGTTGGGGTTGAAAATCACTGGCCATGGCAGAAGGCCAAGTCCAGAAACTCCATTGCCATCCATGTCTCCCATTCATACAGTAACCAGGACATACTCTGTTTAGCTTTTAATTGAGAAAGGGGTCAGCCTCCTCAGGCCATGTTGCCTGATAAATAAACCAAACTTACAAGACCACTAAGACTAATGGGCTGGCCCTTTGCTTCCTTGCTTTGAAACTAAGCAGGGTCAGCCCTGGTTATTGTATGGATGGCCTTGAAGGTTTTGCACTCAGAGACAATTTTCTGCCTTTTGCTGTATTGCATTCCGGTATTTGTAGTCTCCCAGTCAACAATAAAAAGAAAAAATCAGGTATTTGTACAGCAACAGTGGGTTTCCCACCACTGCAGTAATTGGGACAAACCCTGCTTAGTTTCAAAGCGAGGAAGGTGTCAGCCCACTAAGGCCATGTTGCCTAATACATGGGAACCCCTTAGAAGAGCACTAAGCGGGCTGAATCCTTCCTCACTTTGAAACTAAGCAGGGTCGGTCCCGGTTATTGCTTGGATGGCAGACAGTCCACGGTCCTGAATGCTGTGTATTTTCTTAGTTTTAAATATCTCATAAAACACAGCATCTGCATTTTTAGAAAATAGAAAAAATTAAATTAAAGAAAATCACATTTATGCCAGACACTATCAGAGAACCATGGCCTTAAGGAGTTCCAGGCGTAGCACTTAACCATTATGCTACAATGATGTTGTTGTTTGTATTTTCACAAGTTTCATACCTTACGTTTTATCATTGAACATATTAAATTATAGGCTAAGTATGAACGGTATGCCTTGTGGCGCGCCATGCCTTTGTGGCTTAGTGGTTAATTGTTGGGCCTTGAACTCTGGCAGACAAGGGTTCAAGGCTATATGTTTTTTTTGTTATTTAACTAATTTAATTAAAAGAAACGCAACGCAAGTGGGAAGTCGCAAGGTTTGTTGTAGTGAAGTCATGTGAAATTATTTAGAATAAGGGCATTTAGACGTGGCTGCAAAGTCAGACGTGGCTGCAAAGTCAGCCACGGCTAAGCATCGCTCATGCATAAATAACGGTGCCTAATACATTGTGAGCTCTCAAAGTTTTAAATATCTCATAACACACGGCATCAGCATTCTTTTTTAAACTGTGCGACTGTCAGTCTTGCACTCAGAGACAATTATTTTGCCTTTTGATGAATTGCATTCTGGTATTTGTGGTCTCACAGTCAAGATGTGAGGGAATAATGACACAATTGTACACTTTTGCCTAACATAGTCATATAAGAATGTATATATTTGAGTGACACTATGGTATGTGTACTTTTGAAGTTAGCTTTATAAAGCAAAGTATTGTTGAAAGACAGACATGGGGGTGAGGAGGGGGAATGATGAGAGGGCAAGTAAGCCATGAGTATTTGCCCACGATGTGGCAAGAGAGTTTGCAATCCTGGACACTGGTGAAGTTATTGTCCCTTGATTGGGGTTGCTCTTCAGGGCACTAGCAAAGGACACATGTGGGTGGACAGTTTAACCTTTTTTCAGGTGGCGGTTAGTAAGGTTCCGAGGTTGTCATGTACCCAGTGCAGACGCTTACCCACAACACCACAAGCTCTAGTTTCATATTGGGATTTTGTTTTCCATGCAAGATTTCACTACAGATTGCTGGGTTTAAATGATGAGCACCTTTTATACTTTGCCAGCATATTTATTGAAGGATTTAATCTCTCAGGTTATTTTTCTGGTGTTCATTACTTTTTTTTAAAGTTCATTGCTATTTTGTCTTGCACACTTTCTTCTAAGGAGAAGGTCAATCGAACTACATTTGTATTTTTCACTTTAAAATATGTCGCCACATACTGTGCGTATATTCATGGGTGCCAGCTTTTGATTTTCCTTGGTATACCTTGGTATATGTTATTTTTGCAGCCGATAATTTTTTACCCTTTTCTGTGCTGCTTAAATGTGGGTAGTTGGGTGCGTGCAATGTATCGCAACAGTCACCAAGAGACCGGCCACAAAACAAGGTGCTTGTAGGACGTTGCTTAACCAAAGTGTGGGATCCTCTGCAAATAATTTAATCGCACAGGGCATTAACTAATAACCTTGGGAGTTCTCAAAGCCTGCAATGTTTTATACATAATGAAAAAAATAGATATTTGTACAGCTACAGTGACATCGCGGGTAAAAAATGACTGGTGACCCAGTTCTCCCATCCACGCAATAACCAGGACTGACCCTGCTTAACTTCAAAATGAGGAAAAAAGGCCAGCTCCCTCAGGCCATGGTGCCTAATAAAGAGGCAATGGGGCTCATTATGAGTCCAGCGATAGCCGGGCCAGCCGGTAAATACCAGCACGGCTGCCGCCCGAGTCATTTTTTTTCTGTCATTTGGCAATGGGGCACCTACCGGGGCATTACAGCCCCGGGGGTCACGGTAATTTCCTATTGCCGAGCGCCGGAAAAAATTACTCCCCATTCCCATTCAAGTCCCATTGGACTCAATGAGAATGGGGAGGACGGATACACCGGCACCATTCGTGAATGGTGCCGGTGCATCCGTGAAGGTCTGCGAGTGGGTGCCATTCCGACCGCCAGGTCAGACCTGGCAGGCGGAAAGGCACCCACTTGCAGACCTTGTATTTTGCCGGTCAGGTAACAATGGTGCTGTTAGCTTACCGGCACCGTTGTTACCCGACCGGCAAACTTGTAATGAGGACCAATGTTACAAGACCACTTAGAGCACATGGCCTGAGGGGGCTGGCCACTTCCTCACTTTGAAGCTAAGCAGTGCTGTGCATATATTCATGGGTGCCAGCTCTTGATTTTCGCTATGGGTGCAGAAAGTACCGGGGCATATGTTATTGTTGCACTAATAATTTTTTCCCTGTTTCCTTGCTGCTTAAACGTGGTTGTTAGTTTTCGGTCATGCGATGTATCACAACAGTCACCAAGAGACCGGCCATAAAACAAGGTACTTGGAGCATGGGACAGGACATTTCGGCATGGCCAGTTAGGTGCACGCCGTTATGGCGTGACCTTTTCGCCGCAGTTTCTGTTTGGGCACACCCAGTTAGATGCAACCAGTTGGGGGCAGGGACCTCTTGGCGCAAGGATGTTTTGGCGCTAAAGGTCCCAATTGGCATGAACCTGCAGGCACTTTGCATTTTGGAATATGGATTAAAAGTGAAAAAGATGTATTTACTGCAACATTATAAAACAAGATGGGACATGTATCACACCGTCGTTGCAGAATTGAACACGTATTAAACATGAAACACATTTATTTACTGCAACATTATAAACTGCTTGCAACTATCCCTCACAAACAACTTTACACCATGTGCACACACACACACACTCACATCAAACACACACACATTGCATGCACACCCTCTCAGATGACATGCACACCCTAACACCACACATTCCCTCTTACACTGTACATATATTCTAAAAGAGGACTACACCGTCTCTGGGCAACATTATAAAACAGAACAAATGAAACAAACATCACAGTTGTGCTGTACCCTGCCATCAGAGAAACCTGGTTCTAGGAGTTCAAGACACAGCACTGACCCATTATGGTAAAATGATGTTACTGTTTGGATTTTCACAAGTTTCATACCTAGCCTTTTATCATTGAACATATTAAATTATAGGCAAAATATGAAATGTATGCACCATGAAGCACCAAACCATTGTGGTCTAGTGGTTACATGCTGGTCCTTGATCTCTGACAAACCAGGGTTCAAGGCTGTATGGGAGGTGGCTTTATTTTTTGCAGTGCAGTCCTGTGATCTTATTTCTGTCATCATCATGGTCATAGTCTGCGCAACAGGGTGCATGAAGTAAAGGTGGCTTTAGCTGAATGTCAGGGGTTTTGTTGCATTAAGTTCTCACGTCTCTAAAACTGAAGTTTTTTTCTTGAATATGAATATATATATATATATATATTGGACAAAAAGCAGATCCCTTTGCAGTTGTCTCAGTTAGAAGGGAAATATTGACTTAGCTTATATCTTAAAAGCAAGTACTGTTCTGGCATGACCAGACCACCATTCACCATCTTGCAGCTGGCGGCAAATTGGTACAAAGGAAAAAAGGGCATTCTTTTTCTGATTGGCACAAAAATGATGACAGGTGCAGTGCGAATTTTATCTGATGCTACACCACTTTAAATGGCTACGAGTAAAAGTGGTTAAACATATATGGTTGTTGAGGTATCAGTGACTTGAGTGGGTGGGAGACAGGCCGACAGAGACTCGTATAGGGATATGAAGGGTGTCGATTATGTTTGATAGTTGCATTTGTATTGAGGATTTATGTAGCCCAAACCAAGCAAGGAAGCAAGGGAGCAGTGCACATATCGTTGAGCGTAGCATAGGAGCTAAGGAGCGGACAGGCGCAATATGTGGACCGGATGTTCGGTCCATGGGGCGGGATGTAATGCACTAATGGCACATACATATGTTGACTGGAGAGTAAACCCTTCAGTTCCTTCCTGAAATAAAAGCAGTCCATGTTGCCACTGTAGTGGTAGCACAGGAAAGCCTGTATCCTGTTTTGTCTCGAACCCGGAGATGGCCTAGAACCTCCAGAACTATGGCGAGGAGGATGTGTTCTCAATTGATGTTGGAGACTGTGGTTTAGAAGTCCACAGGTTTCGCGCCTTCAAACACTTGTGTATAGGCGTGTTATAAATGTCATATCATATCAGGTGTAATGAAGGATTTTACCTTCCAGAGGTGGGCTAGTTGGCACCAGGCAGTTTTGGCCTTTATGTTGATATGCTGGCGGCAGGAGATCTTACTATTCAATATGTATTCAGAAATAGTACCTATAGAACAAAATCAAATACACATATTTGATTCACATTATAGTTAATTTAACTTCTTTAAATTATTCCAAAATAAACAGAACAAAACTACGAGATAAACAAAGCGTGATTATTATGTAGGCCACTGGGAAAGTTAAGAAGAAGTCAAATAATCCAGTAAAAAGTGAATTGCAGTTGTGCTTTTTCAGCTCAGTGCTCCAGCACGAAGTTGGCAGATTTTTGTTAGCAATTTAACAAGTGGAAAACTCCTGAATTTCCATTCAGCAAAAAGTTGCTGTTCTTGCATTTTTATGAACAATTTTGAAGATTTTGAAATGGTATAGTCACGGATACAAATCTCAAGTTTTAAGCTACCGACCGGGCAGCCTTAAAAAGTTACTGGCCACCTCAATTCCACAGAGCCATTCAGTGCACCATTTCTTCCTCGGCAAGAGTAAATTATCGCAAGCCAGTGGCTAGTGGCGAGGGCACATTCTGAACCCTGAAGTATATTTACAGACTTTATTCTTGAAGACATACTGATTTCATGTTATTTTTTTTAATTTTGCGAAATTTCTCCAACTGCACAAAAATCATAGAACACAATTCCACTAAATTGGTGCCACCGGTGGCTTCATGCTGCTACCACTTTACTACCCAAGCCCGTCTCCTCTGTCCTCTTCCCCCGTGCATCTGCACTTCTCTTCCCACTCTATGCAATTAAGTGCATGCCGCTCCCGCGCGCTGCACAGGTGATAATCTCGTAGGAAGATTGATCTTCCCCTGTTGCTCGTCTGAGACCCTTATGTCGATCTCTGCGCATGGTAGCCGCAGTCAGGCCTTATTGTATCACCATAATTAGACACATGGATTTTCTCAAGAAGGTATATTTTGAGTAAATGGGGCGATTGAGTAGCACTCTAATGTTATATTTTATATACAAGGTATCCACAATATGGGTATGCTGTCCACATGGCCCATGATCACATTGCCTGCGGCTCCTGTATGCATATAATTTATCAGTGTAGCAGTAAAGGGCTTAGGATCTGGCTCGCCTATTACTGTCAGGCTTAATAGCCTTAGAAATTTACATCAGTGCGGATTACCGGCTTTGCCCGGGACTGCCTTCTCCGAGTAAATAGGAAGATGGTGGGAGGAAATAACTGCAGGTGGATATTCGCTTTCCAGCCAAGTCTCTAAGGACCGTAACCAGGTAAGATAGCTCGGTTTAGGGTGATTTGATCGAATACATTAGCTCGAAGAAGAATTCATTATGGTTTTTTTTACAGCTTGTTTTGTCTGCATACATATGCAGGGGTTGAGCCCCCGCAGCCCATCCCCTTAACCACCCTACATTAATTATTTTCCTAAACCCACCCCCCACATATATTTGCGGCAAAATTTGTCCAAAAAACTATGACGAATTCTCCTTCAACAAAATATGCTGCGCAGTAATCTGCTGATCGCTGATAGCTCAATGGACAGGTTGCCCAGATCAATGGACGGGTTGCTCAGACCAAAGGACGGGTTGCCCAGATTAAAGGACGGGTTGTCCAGACCAATGGATGGGTTGCACATGCACAGATTCAAGTGTCAACTGCATTTAGCAGGCTTGAATCCTGGTGGGGCTGATCAAGCCCCTCATCCTGCCAGTGACCACTCAAAATATTGAGTTGAAAGTAAAGAGGCCACACTAAAGAGCTGAACATGGGATAGCTAGGAGCAGGCCGGACAGGTTGGTACAGGTGAAAGGGAGCAAAGTGTACAGGATGTCTCGCCCACTAATGAAGAAGGAGCAGTGGAGTGTGTGGTACACGAATTCCGTGAATCCTCCACCCCTACCTTAACATGTTTTTTCGTCTTTTCTTTTGGATTTTACCTTTTTATTTTTTGTCTCAGTGTGATACAGTATAAGGTGGTCCATGCTAAATACTAAATGCCCCCATAACCTTCCCCCATCGTTTCCCAGTAATGGAGGGGAAATAAGTAGTGATTGGGAGCATGCCATTCCATGTAGAACCTAAACCAGGAACTGAACAAGAAAACACAAAATTATTAAAGATACCAATAACTAAAACATACAGATATATCCATATCTATATACGGATAGAAAGAGGGAGATGTTAAAGGAAATGTGAAAGTAGTAATTATGTTCATACACCAATCTCCTTTTTTCTTAACCCTTCCCCTCCTTTTTTTCTTCCCCTTTTCTTTCATTATATCAACTCTTTTATGTTCTTATTTATAAGGTATTTATACTGACCCTTATGATATAATCTGATTTGATTCTGTTTTATCTTTAATTCCTATTTAATTGCTTTATTTCGAATCATATTCAAATGGTATTGTTTATTGTTATATTGTTGGCTATTGATTTTGTAATTTGGATCTGAATAAAATAAACTTTAGAAACTCAAAGAAATCATTGATTTGAGCCAAGTCACACATGCCTTAGCGCCAGTCAATAGCCATCACTGGAATGTCAACGCTGAGGTCAGAGCCAGGTGTGTACAGCATTGCAGGCATGCACATTAGACCAAATGCAAGACTTTTGCTCCAGAAAATTGACTTTGTCTTACATGGCATTGCTATTTTAAACATAGCTTTTTCAATCCCAGACAGGCAGGTCTCATGACTGCAGGCGACAGCATGCAGGTTTTCACCCATATTAGGCTTCATCAGGGCAGTTCAGTCTGACAGCCTCTTCTTCTTCTTGGGATGGCAATTTCCATCTGGAGAGATGATGTTCGCCGTTAGTCACCCTTGTCAGTCACGCACCTCTGCTAAAGCTCCTCCCACTTCCCAGTGTCCCTAACATATTGACGGGGGAACCTGCACTGCTTATCCTCTTGGTTGAAGCATTGGAGCATGTTTTGCCAAGACCAGCAAAGATATGGTGGGTTTGAAAAAGGCTTTAAAAAAAACATCCACCTGAAATGTGAAAACAGAATAAGCCATCTGAGGCAAATCACACATGCCACAATGCCACCCAGTAGACATCACTTGAAGTGCACCTCCAGTTCAGAGCCACATGAGCAAAGCATTGTGGGAATGCAAAATAGCGCGAATGCAAGCCTTTAGATCCAGAACATTCTTTTTGTCTTACAGGGTAGTGCTTTTTTATGCGTAGCTTCTGAAACCAAAGAAAGACAGTTATCAAGACTGCAGACAACTGCATACTGGTTCCCCCTTATTAGGGATCATTAAATACATATATAAAGACCCACGATGAAAGTGGGAGGATGGGAGGAACGGAGGATGGTATGCTAGACTTTTGTTAAGTGAAACTATCACCTCACCTGTGGCTTTGTGGCGCCAAAGAGCCCACACACCATCTCCCTAACCTCCTAGCTTCTACTGAGGGAAGTAATGTGCCTGTAAACGTCTTCTATATGATCAATGTCCTTCAAACGCCATTACATTTGCGAAGAGAACAACGTCCATAGCACAAGGACAATGGGAAACAAAATCTCCAAGAGGTCCAAAACGGGGATTTCAGAGTTCAAAATCAACCAAACGACAAGGTTCAAAGATAAGTGTGATGACGCCACCTCTATTGTGCGTATTGAGGGAGCACAGGTTCGATCCCCAGACTGGCTGCAACATGCACAAATAGGTTTACAGTGGCTGACCAGTGTGGAATTTAAAGGTGGACCCTGCTATCTCTGATCGGGCCTCCCGCCTATCTGGGTGTCACAAAGAGGCGGAGGCGTGAGAGAGGATTCAACATGTCTTTATTCATTAACAGCAAACCAGAACTGACGTTTCCCTCCCAATGCCCACCCTCCCCTTCCCGTTTCCCTTTGTCCCTCTCCAGGTGACATAAGAGATGGTGACAACACCACCACCACCCCGATACTAAACTTGAAAGTCCCACATGAGTTAATTTCTTCGATGAGCCTGTGAGGTTTCCTACAAGCTCTTTGTGGTCGCTGGTCCGTCTGTTCTCTACGTTCCTGACTTGGCCAGAGTGGTGCTTCGGCGCTGGAGTCTTCTCCGTCCCCTTCATAAGGTGCATCACTTTTGGTGAGCAGAGTTGGTGAGGTGGGGTTGGCAACTGGCACGATGCTGGGCGTCCACCTAAAGTGTGAGGAATTCCTCATTGTTGTTTTCCTTTCACATTCTTCTGTGATGAGGGATCCCTTCACTTGCACGACGGTGAGGGGCTCTTTTCCAAAGCAGCCATATTTTTGCGAATATGGGTTTGTTTTGCGATGACCACGTCTCCAGGTTCAAGGTCATTTTCTTTCGCTCTCCTTCTTTCATCGGTTCCTCTTTTCATCTCTGTTTTCCGTCGAGAGTCTTGTTCTCGTATTGCCCGATCGCTGCTGTACCTTTCGTCTTCCTGTGTTATGTGTGGGATCAGGGGTCCTTATGTTTCTCCTAAACATCACTTCAGAGGGTGTTTTCCTGGTGGTGCTACATGGGGTATTTCTGTAATCTTGCATTAACTGACATAGCATCTTTTCTACAGACTTGCCTGTAAGTCAAGCAATTCGGGTTGCTCGTTTGATGTTGCTCAAGAAGCGCTCTACCGTGCCATTTGCCTGGGGCCACAGAGGTGTTATTTTTCTGTGATGGAATCCCATGTATTCTGAGAATGTCTTGAAGTCTTGCCCTGTGAAGGGGGGCCCATTGTCCGACTTCACTACTTTGGGGATAACATAGGTGGCGAACATTCTGTCGAGAGCGGGGATAGTGTGGAATGCTGATGTGGACGGCACAATCTGGATGTCTGGGAATCGAGAATATTCATCGACCGCTACTATTATGTGCTCACCCCCTTCTAGTGGCCCGAAAAAGTCCACAGTGATTTCTTTCCAGGCTCCCTCCAGCAGTGTGTTCATGCACAGCGGCTCTGGTCTGGTGTGTGGATTTATGACAGCGCATCTGTGGCATTTTCGAAGCAGCTCCTCTACTGGGGTGTCAAGATGAGGGAACCATCATTTTTGCCTAAACATCCTATTGTGGACACTATGCCTCGGTGTCCTTCATGTGCCAGATCTAGGACCTTATATTTTAGGCTGCGTGGGATCACTAGTTTGGTGCCCTTGAGCAGCAGACCTTCTTCGGATTTTGCGAGTTCATCCTTAATGGCCAGAGGACAGGTGATATCTTGCTTGGTATCCTCCCCCGTGCTTTCCTTCAACTGGCGGGCTTGTTTCCAATGCCCGGTCGCCAGACATCTCAAGACGATCTGTATTCCTTGATCAGTGTTCGTTTCTTGAGCTGTATAGTGCGTGTCAAGACCCTTTGGGATGTTTCCTTGTATCACGTATATAATATATTGATCCGCTGTGGATGGTTTTGATGAACATTCCATGCCTGGATGTCGCAAGAGGAAGTTGGCCGGGTTGTGATCTTTCCCCGGCCTGTGAATTATGTAGAAATGATAGTCTTGTAGCCTCGGAGCCCATCTTGCGATTCATGGTGGCATTTTGGTTTGAGGATTAACATAGATGAACAGTAAAGCCTGGTGATCTGTGACAATTGTAAAGGGTTTTCCGTACAAGAATAAATGAAAATGTTCACAGGCCCATACTACGGCCAGCCCTTCCTTCTCGGCCTGCGAGTATGCCTGATCGGTCTTGGATAGGCTCCTGCTGGCGTAGGATATAATGTGTTTGGACTGGTTGTCTCTCTCGTCCAATTGGGTCAAAATGGCCTACACGGCTTGCGTCCACTATCAGTTCAGTGGCCCTCTTTGGGTCAAAATAGGCCATGTTATTGGTGTCAGATATGCAGTGTTTTATTAATTGAAATGTATGATGGGATTATTCAGACCACTTGAACTCTGTATTTTGCTTGGTAAGCGCCCTGAGGGGTTCACTGACAGATGCAAAGTCTTTTATGTATCATGTTCAGTAGCTAGCTAGTCCCAAGAAGGATCTGAGGTCCGTTATGGAGCGTGGTGGTTCGGCGTCAGTGAGTGCGCTGACCTTTTTTGGGTCAGGCGTCATACCCGTGGAGGAAAATATGTGTCCGAAGAAACAAAGTGTCTGTTTCCTAATCTCACATTTATCCTTGTTTAGAGTGAGTTGGACCTCTTCAAGGGCCATGCACACTCTCATGAGTGTGTTGGCGTGCTGTTCTTGGGTTTGTCCGAACACCAGAATGTCGTCACTGTAGTTCAAACAGTTGGGTATGTGTTTGATGACATTATGGATCTATGACTGAAAAATGTCTGCCGACGACGAAACTCTGAAGCTGAGACGCTTATACCTGTATAGGCCCAGATGAGTGGCAAACGTGGTGATATATCGGGAAGCCTTGTTGAGCTCCAATTGATAGTAGTTGTTGAGGTCCAGCTTGGAGAAGATTGTGGCTCCATTGAGGAGGTGCACCATGCCAGTGATGCGCAGAGCCTGGTGACATTCTCTCATGATGGCCTTGTTGGTCCGCCGCATGTCCACGCATATGAAAATGTCCGTCGAGTCTCTCTTGGGTACAGGCACTATGGGGGACACCTATGGTGTGGGACCCTCTGTTGGTTCAATGATGTTAGCTTCCAGCAACTTGGTCAACTCTTCTTCCACTTGCCTTTATATGTTTATGGGGATTCCCTGATAGTGTTGCGCCACTGGGGTGTCGTTGGTGTCGATGTGCAGTTCGATTTGGCGGCCTTTCAACTTTCCCAGGCCTTTGAAAAGTGCTGGAAATACTTGTTCCATATTTGATGTGAGATCTGGGTATTTGTGCACCATGAATCTATAGAGAACGTGGATGAGGCCCATCTCAATTGTGGCCTTGTATCTTAAGATACATCCGCTTTCAGTGGCAGCTTCCAGGACGTGCATGGGGATGTCTTTGGCTTGTCCTTTATAGCTGCATGATGCTGTGAAAAAACCTTTGCAGGGCAGAGGTGTCTTTGAGCTGTAGGGGAAGATCAGTGCATTTGCGGGTTGTAAACGTGGGGCGTGTGGTATGTTATTATATACCTCCTCATTTTTTACATTTACGGTGGCTCCAGTATCTACCAGGAATTCTGCCGCTGTCTTATTGATTTGTATGACTAGAGTTTGATTGTGCTCTTTTGCTGTCGGGTTGCCTAGAGCATACAAGTATCCCTTTTTCTGTGGTTCTTCCCTCGGTTTTCCGCTTCTTCAGACGCTTTCCTCTGAGGACGCACTGGAGGCACTGTCTGACTGTGAGTGTTCAAACAAATATCTGACGTATCTTCTGGGTCTTCTCCTTGGCATTCATGTGGTAGGTTTACTGTCTCTCCAGTCACCCGAGGTTCGTTCCCTTCTTTTTTCTGGCTTGTCATCCCTATGCCTGCGATGAGCCGTGTCGTACGTCTGGTTGGTCGTTCGGGGTGGACTTTGCGGTCTTTGGTCTCTTTCTTGTGTTGGTCTTCCGCTTCATCTTTCACCTCGTATCTTGCTGCGGTATATGGGGCATACTGCTCTGCAATGATTCTTCCCACCACAGGCGGAACACTGTTGACCCATGGCTGTGCATTGTCCTTCATGTGGGTATTCGTAGCCGCATCTGTAGCAAAATGGGTCGGCATTTCCTTTAGATGCTCCTTCCAACTTGTTGATACACTCCCGCTTGCCATGGGTGATTTTGATGTCGTCCAGTCCTCCCACCTGTGATGCTAGCGTGGCGTCCGAGCGAGCCAGACGCAGGATTTCTTCCAAATTTCGTGACTTCTGTAGCAGTCGTTTTCGAAAGTCTGCACTCTCACCACCGACTATGATTTGCGAGCATATGCCTCTTCGCTGGAGTAATTGTTGAAGTCACAATGCTTCATTTTGAGTCTGAAACGCATCACGAAAGCGTCCATGGTCTCCCCTCTGGTTTGTTTGGTGGTGTGGAAGATGTGTCTCTCGTAATCTACATTTGTGTGTGGTGTGAAGTAGTCTGTGATTGTTGCCTTCAAATTTGCGTAGGTGTCGGTGACGCTTGCAGGGAGTTTGTCTACAATGTCTCTCACATTGGTGCCTATAGAAAATATAAGAAAGCTGTGCTTTTTTTCACCATCATCCGGGCCAATGGCTTTGAGACACACCTCAAAGTCTCTTAGCCACCTCTTCCATCATGGGCCTAGAGTGCTGGTGTCACTGAAGTCAAAATTAGTGGCCAGCTGCTTTATGAGGCTGTCATGCATCCTGGAAGGGAGTGCTCGAACCGGTGTTAATGGCATTGTTAATGATTCATATTCTGACATTTTGTCTATTTGTGTGTCTGCTAGACAGTTCTGGGGAGTTTAAATTGTCTTTCCCCCCTCCACTGGCCTTGTTAGGCAATGGGAGGCTGGTCATAGTGTGATGTCTTCCTCTGTGGGGCCTGGTACACATGTGGTTTTTCTGGTGCGTAGATTTCGCGAGCTGGAGGACCAAGTTTACAAAACGCTGCCGGGTCTTCCTGGGGGCGTGATGATGCAAAGAAAAAGGCCGGCGTCTCTGTCGACTGTCTCCAAGATACCAGGGCAGCTGCCAACATTGCAATGGGTGAGTATGACCATAGCGCATTGGATGCCCTCGTGTGTTCTTGTTGTACAGCCGCTGCCGTGCTGCTTGAGGGAGTGAGGGCTTTGTGGTTGCACGGGTATTCGTGTGCGTAAGGTGACCAGTAGATGGTGTAACGGAGCCCCCCCCAAAGGCCCACGACCCCGTGGGCAAGCAGGAAAATCTGAATGAAACTGGGCCACCAAACGAGGGGCATGCACATCCCGAGCAGGAACCCAAGATCGCTCCTCAGGACCGTAACCCAACCAATCCACGAGGTACTGGAGCTGACCCCTGAAGAGACGAGAGCCCAGAATACCCCCAACCTCATAAACATCAGGGTCATCCAATGACACAGGGGCAGGGTGAGAGACCAGATGCGTAGGACCAGGGGATGGTTTCAGGAGGGAAGTATGAAAAACTGGATGGACCTTCCAGGCTAAAGGAAGAGATAGGCGGTAAGCCACCGGACTCAGGACACCAGACACCCGAAAAGGACCAACAAACTTGGGAAGTAATTTGCGACAGCCAGGCAAGTGTAGATAGCGGGACGACAGCCAAACTCTGTTCCCCACACGGTAAACAGGAGCAGCGACCCGTTTCCTATCGGCTGAAGCTTTCATGGCCAACTGGGCTTCCTGCAGATGGGCAAGAGTCTGGGTGTGAACCGTGGCCAAGTCACGAACACAAGAGGAGGCAGCAGGAGCACAAGAGGATGCATAATCGGGAATGGGCAATGTATGGGGGTGTTGGCCACAGAGGGAGTAGAACGGGGAAAAGCCAGTAGAGGAGTGCAAAGAGTTGTTATGGGCGAATTCAACGAGGTGTAGCAGGTGTACCCATGATTTCTGATGTTGTAGTGAAAGACAGCGTAAGTATTGTTCCATGGCCTGATTTACCCTTTCTGTCTGGCCGTCGGTTTCCGGATGGTAAGCAGAGGAAATTCGTGCATCAATACCCAATAGTTTAGTGAGCGCACGCCAGAAACGGGATGTGAATTGTGAACCTCTGTCAGAAACCAAGACCGTAGAGAGCCCAAATAAACAAAAAATTGACTTGAAAAACAGGCTTGCCAATGTAGGTGCAGAGGGTATACCAGAACAAGGACTAAAGCGAGTCATCTTGGTGTATGCGTCTACTACAACCCACACTGTATCATAACCCTGTGAACGAGGGAGATCAGTCACAAAATCCATTGTAAGGGTATGCCAGGGTCTGGGGGGAATTGGCAAGGGCTGTAAAAGACCCAAGGGGCGACCCCTACGGACTTACACTGGGCAAACACTGAGCATGTGTTGACATAGTTCTCAACGTCACGCCGCATCGAAGGCCACCAGCACCAGCGTTTAAGTAGATCCAGAGTACGCTGTGGTCCTGGGTGGCCATGGATGGCAGCATCATGAGACCATTCCATAGCTAGATTTCGAGTGTCACTTGTGGGTAAGAACAACCTGTTATGAACAAAAGGCAGACCATCATGATACACGGGATCCCATTCTGCTAACTGTTGTGGATGTTGGGAAACCCATGTGCGTATAGCTGACAACAGAGGAGGCGAAGGAGTGCATAAGCAAACTACATCCCCGTGGTCAAGCACCGTTTCTGGGAAGACCGGAAGCGACACCCCTCCAGGAGAGCGGGATAGAGCGTCTGCTTTACCATGAGACAGACCAGGATGGTGTTTCACAACAAAGTCATAAGCTGCGAAGAATAAGTGCCAGCGCACCTGACGACTGTTGACGCATTTGAGGGATGCGAGATCTTGCAAATTCCTGTGATCAGTGAAAACCGTGACTTGATGTTTGGCCCCCATCAAATGGTGCCTCCATACCTGAAATGCGTCTTTGATCGCCAGGAGCTCCTTTTTGGTAACTGTATAATGGGACTCAGTAGATGTAAACTTGCGTGAATGGTATGCTGCAGGGTGTAAATGACCAGATGTTGGGCAGGGTTGTGACAATAACGCTCCCAAAGCAAAGGATGATGCGTCTGCCTCGACAACGAATGGCAACTCCGGATCCGGGTGTTGTAGGCCCAGAGCTGAGGTAAACGCAGATTTCAAGGACTCAAAAGCGGCCTGATGTTCGGGGGTCCAGATAAATGGAGCACGTGGACTGGTCAATTTAGTTAATGGTGCCACTATAGTAGAAAAACCAGGGATAAATCGCAGATAAAAATTGGCAAAGCCCAGGAAAGACTGTAAGGACTTCAAGTTTACAGGGACCGGCCATTCCAAAACGGCTTGTACTTTCGACAGATTCATAGTCAATCCACCCGGTGAAATGTGGAAAACCAGAAATTCTACTTCTTTGGTATGAAACTGGCACTTCTCAGGCTTGGAAAATAGCCCATTCTTGCGCAAACGGGATAGGACTTCTCGGACGTGACGGATGTGTTCGTCTAAAGAGGAGGAAAAGATCAGAATATCGTCCAAATAGACCACCACATAATTGTCCAGAATGTCCCCAAAAACCTCATTCATAAATCGCTGGAAGGTGGCAGGGGCGTTGCACAAACCGAAGGGCATCACCAGATATTCAAATAAGCCCTGTCGGGTGCAAAACGCCGTCTTCCACTCATCCCCTTTGCGGACACGCATCAAGTTGTATGCTCCCCGGAGATCTAATTTGGTGTAGATGGAGGTGTGTATTAATCTATCCAAGAGTGGAGTGATGAGAGGTATGGGGTATCTATCCTTGATAGTGATGGCATTCAAATGTCTGTAGTCTACACAGGGGCGGAGATCCCCCTCTTTCTTTGGAACAAAGAAGATAGGGCATGCAGCAGGAGAGGAGGAGGGCTGAATGTGGCCCAAACGTAATGCCTCCTGCAACTATTCTTTCAAGGCTTTATCCTCAACTGGTGATACAGAATAGATACGGCCCTTGGGGATCTGAGCGTTAGGGACCAGATCTATGGGGCAATCGTAGGGTCTGTCTGGAGATAAACTCTCTGCGGTGCCCTTGTCGAAGACTGACAAAAACTTGTGATAAACTGGAGGTATGTTGGAAAAGACAGCACCAACCATGTGCAAAGTGGAAGAGTGGTGTTCATCAGTCACAGATAGGGTCAGATGTGATACTGCACCCAACGCAGCAGCAGGTGTATCGATTACCTCCTCTCTCTTGATTAGACAAAAATGTTGGCATACTTCAGATTCAAAACAAACCTGGCCAGTACCCCAATTGATTAACGGGTTATGTTTCTTTAACCAAGGGATACCAAGAATGATACCAAACTGAGGGGTGGTTATGAGGTCAAAGGCAAGTGTTTCCCTATGTTTTTCCTGGATGACTACTTCCATGGGAGCAGTCTGTTGTCGAATAGGTCCAGAAGCAAGGGAAGTCCCATCCACAGCCTGTACAGGCTCGGGAAACTCCTTGGTAACTAGTGGAAGGTTCAAGACATAAGCCATTTGTATGTCGATAAAGCAGCCAGTGGCCCCGGAATCAATGATAATCTGAACGGGGTGCATTGTGTCAGGAGTAGGCTTTAATAAGGCGTGGACTGTGACTGGTCTAATAGGCCCAAATGCCGGAGGAGAAAAAGAGGGAGACTGTGGAGAACTCGTCCTGGCCCCCATATTCAGGGACGAGCAGTCGGAAAAACCCGGATTGTTTTGCTTTGGACGGCGTGGACAATTCTTGACATAATGTCCATTAAGTCCACAATAAAAGCAAGCGTTGTCGGGTCTCCACCTTTCCCGTTCCGTCATAGTTATAGGGCTACGTATTCCACCCACTTGCATGGGTTTGCTGGCTACATCAGGAAGAACCGACAACTGTGTACCTGAGAATCTGACTTCTGCCTTGCGCTCGGTGCGCCGAGCGTCTAACTGGAGTGTTAGATCAACCAGATCAGAGTACTGAGTCGGAAGCGACTGCACCAGTGCCAAAGCATCCTTAATGGAGCCACTTAGACCTCTGTAAAATACTACAGCCTTTTTGTTTTCGGGCCAGGATGTTTCTGCCGCTAACTGGTTGAATCGTGTTATGTATTCTATAAGGGTGCTTTTCCCCTGAGAGAGATCAAGTAATTCCAAATCTCTGGATTGAGCTTTGTGTCTGGTGTCAAAAACCTTAGACATTTCAGTCACTAGAAGGTCAAAGTCATAAAGGGCTGGATGATCGTTTTCAAGTAATGGGTTGGCCCCTGTGGCGGCGACGCCAGACAAATAGGAAAGCAAAAACGCAGCTTTGGCAGGTGCATCAGGGAACGCTGAAGGTCTACAAAGAAAATGTAATTTACATTGATTCAGAAATGTACGGAATTTCCTGCGGTCTCCCAGGAATCTTTCAGGGGGTGCTAAAGGAAAAGGAGTGGGAGCAATTACTGGTGTGATGATGGAAGGGGTGGCAGAAGGACCAGGGGCTGGAGGTGTGAGGTCCCCAAATTCGGAATCAGGAGGTAGGGGATGGCGAGCACTCTGAAGGGAGTCAAGGCGGTGGTGTAACACCGTGGTGGCTGCGGCCATATCGGCCCTCAAGGTAGTAACTGCTTGCATAAGAGCGGCCACGGGGTCCCCAGCCGATGCCTCCATAATCTGAATGACCTGTCGGCTTCACAGTCTGTTATGACTTAATGGTTGTGAATATTATGGGGCCTCTGTCCACAAGTTCCACTCAGAAAGATACAAATAACTTCCTGAGTGATCCTTAAGGCCACAGGTTTTTTGAGTGCTGAAGAACGGCAGGAACCAGGAACACCGGTGACCCCTCAACCGCTGTAAAGAAAGCAATGGGTCAGTACAATGGCAAACAATACACTGAATAGCGAGGTAACAAATGTCAACGGCTTACCAAGGTGGAGTCTGGGGACGGGAAGAGCACAGATGAAAATGGAGGTTTTCCGTGTGGCTGCAGAGTGTAGCAAGCAGCAGCGGGTAGGCGTAGTACTGGAAGATTGCTGTAGAATTTGGCACTGCAAAACCTGTATGGAGAGGGTACTCCAAAATGTTACAGAAGAGGAAATCCGAAAACAGTCAGTTAAGAGTTCCAAGGTCAAAAGCCAGCCAAGTTCGTCAAAACCGGGGGTAATCCAAAGGAATCCAAAACACAGTTCAAAAGGTTCTGAAACAGCAGAGCAAAAACAGTATCTGAGGGCTTGACAGAGGAATCCAAGAAGAACAGTCCGTAGTCCAGAATCAAGATGTGGAGACAGGAAGACGGCGAACAGTGCCTGATTGGGTCAGCTGTGAAGCACTGAATCAGCGTTCCCTCTCCGGTTTTGAAGGGGCCTAGGAGTGTCACATGACCCCCATCACATGACTGATGATGTAGCACGTTTCCTTGTCACATGACCCGAGTTTACAAAACACTGCCGGGTCTTCCTGGGGGCGTGATGAAGCAAAGAAAAAGGCTGGCGTCTCTGTCGACTGTCTCCAAGACGCCAGGGCAGCTGCCAACATTGCAATGGGTGAGTATGACCATAGCGCATTGGATGCCCTTGTGTGTTCTAGTTGTACAGCTACTGCCGTGCTGCTTGGGGGAGTGAGGGCTTAGTGGTTGCACGGGTATTCGTGTGCGTAAGGTGACCAGTGGATGGTGCAACAGCTGGCAGGGAGCTTGCGCGCTCCTACCCGCCTTGACTCACACCGGTGCTGGGGAGTCCTTCCCACCAGAATGGCTGCCTGGAATGCACAGTAGCTCACAGTGTCGTTCTTTCTCCACGAGCCACAAGCGCGGGGTGCACAAGCGTAGTCGTTTGGATACGCCTCGTCGCCAGTGTGGAATTTAAAGGTGGACCCTGCTATCTCTGATCGGGCCTCCCGCCTAACTTGGTGTCACAAAGAGGTGGAAGCGTGAGAGAGGATTCAACACGTCTTTATTCATTAACAGAAAACCAGAACTGACGTTTCCCTCCCACTGCCCGCCCCTCCCCTTCCTGTGTCCCTCTCCACATGACATGAGAGATGGTGACTGTGACGTCGCAACCACGAACGACGCATGCGCGAGCTTCGCTCTGGGTCGCGCATGCGCGTTCGTAATAAAGAACGTCCGTGCGGCAGTTGCCACCGGGACTCCGGACGACACACACGCGTTTCTCGTGTCTCCTTGTGCGAATGTGCGTGCGTGTGTGCTAGCACGGGGCAGCCCACAACATCTGGCGACGAGGTGGGACACGAACGGAGCGTTTCGTTGACACAACGCTACGTGTCAACCGTTGCAACGTTATACCGTTGCGTTCCCGGAATCCAAAGTGAGCAAAACGGATGTGTTCCCATGAAAAGTGTGTGGCAGTAGCGGCCTGGAAAGGTGCTCGTGCGCTGCACACATTTTAAAGGAACACTGCTGCCCAATGTTATAAAGTGACTTCCAGGCTTCTTGGGATTACTTATATGTTTATTACAAGTGCTTAAGTCACAGTTACATGAATTTATATACATAAGTGGACAGGACATAACACTGGCTCTCATCACCCAGGCTGGGGAGCTCTAAATGGCTGGGTGTGGAATCCTTGGGTAAACATTCCGACATTCACAAGGCAACACTCCACATGACATCACCAGCTTTCACATGCAGAGACAAGCACATCACAACACATCTCCTTCCTTTACTGATAAACATTACAAACACACTCAGGCACGATATAACACATCTCCTTCTTTTACTGATTCACACTGCACCCACACAGATACATCAAATAGACACAACATATCTCCCTTCTTCTCAAACGTCAACACACACGGACAAGCACACCACAGTATATTCCCCTCCTTTCCACATCCATCACCAGCATGGGGAATATCAATTCTGTGGGGCACTCTCCCTACTTCACCCTACTTCACACCCACCTACACCTTCAAGCATATGGGGTGATATCTGCAATCGCACTGGTGGATACGCCACCTCCAAATACTCTAGCAGAGGCGCTACATGCTACCTCAAAATACTCTTGCGGAGGCACTACCTCCAATCACAATGGCAGAGGCGCTACCTCCAATTACTCACGTGGAGGCGCTACCTCCAAGTATTCTGGCAGAGGCGCTACCTCCAAATACTCTGGCAGGGCGCTACCAAATGACACAAGCGAAAGCGCTACCTACACATACTCTGGTGGGGCGCTACCTCCAATTACTCAGGCGGAGGTGTTGCCTCCAGCTACACTGGGATCCTGGCGGGACGCTACCCAATTAGACTGGCGGAGGTCTTACCGCTAAATACTCTGGAGGGGCGCTACCTCCAATTACACTGTCGGAGGGGCTACCTCCAAATATTCTGGTGGCGGCGCTACTTCCAATTACACTGGCGGAGGATGCCTCTTGGAACTTACATGTCAGAGCCAGATGGCGAAGTGCTGTCACGTAATTTTCAACGGATTCCCCATGGCCTTGTACTCGCATGCGGAAATTGTATCGCTCCAGGATCGTACTGGTTTTGGGGTTGAAGTGCTTGTTGAGCTTCACTAAGGCCAATTCGAATTCATTCAGGTCATCACCGCTGCCATCACCAGTCTGCTGAGGAGGGTTTCAAAAATTCTTTGACTCTCGTATCCTAGGAAATGTAACAATAATGCCACTTTTCTCTCGCTGGAATATGACGTTCCACCGGCAGCTTTCATATAGTGCATAAACCCCTTGCGCCACTGAGGCCAAGCTATCTTTGCTGCTCCTGGGGTCGGCATGAATATAGGTGGGCCCGCTATGCCTGGTAGAGCTGCCATAGCTTTATGCGTGTAGGATCCAGTAGGTGCGATCCCTTGACACAAAGTTCACACTGCGTCCCACTGCAACTCACTGGGATCCATTATATGCTTCCTTTCAAGTTCCCCTTTTCATATGCCAGCACACCACTGTGAATCAGACGCTTCCCTCCATGTTCACCTTGCGCCTCTCCAACAGAGTTTGTGGTAATAAATTCCTCAATAATTCTTTGCGAATGTCATTGGACCAAGACGCGTGCTCCCATATGTGTGCACTCCACGGCAAACTTCGTGCCTTCCCAAGCGTACACTTTGCTCCTCAGAAAGTGGCTTTACCAAACATGAAGTCCTTTAGTTCTGTTTGCTTTGCGCCTCTATAAGAAGATTTACGGTAACCAACGTCGCTCTGGCTTCTCCTCTACTCTAGCGAAGGAAAACGATCTTCGGGTCCTCAGGTTTCCGTGTCCGGGCAGGGTACAAAACGTGGTTGGGGCATAGACTGCAGGTTGCGGCGTAAATATGGGAGACAACACTTACTTGTGAGAATCGCCGGCACTTGCTGAGTCAGTTTGGCGGCCGCTCAATGCTATGGGAGAGCGGAGCAGCCAACCGAACACTGGGTTGCTTCCTCACGTACCAATGTCTCACTCGGGGAAACCGCTCTCAGGACTACAGTACAACCATGAAGCAAACTTCTCGCAGCAGGCCGCTCGACGCCGGGCAATGGCGGAGCAGCCCACGAGGGATAGCGCAGGGACAACTGCTCTCGTTGCAGGGGCAGTCGCTCTTCCTCTCCCCGGACCGCCGCTTCAACGGCAGGGGCACAACAGAGCTTATCGGCGGCGCTGCTGCTTGGGCTCTTCAGGTCGCTCGACGCCGGGCATTAGCGGAGCAGCCCGCGAGGGACAACGCGGTGGCAGCCGCTCATGCACCAGGCATGGCCGCTCTGCTTTTCTCCAGGCCGCCGCTTCAACACCGGGACGAGGCGGAGCGGATTGCTAGCAGTGCTGCTGGGGGTCTTCTGTCTCCTGTGTCCTCACGATCCCATCCTCGTCGCCATTGTTATGAAGACGCAGGAGGAGACAGGTAAGGTTCAATGGAAGTATGTATTATAGCTAATAAATGGGAAAAGACCCCCAGCAAACGCAGAGGTTCCCTTCCTCTCTGTAACTTCTCCAACTGACATAAATAGAACATAAACAAGAAACACAGCAAGCAAGGTTCTATGACATCATATAGAACATGGTGCATCAGAGAGTTCTCTCTACATGCATTTAGTACAGGCAGGCTACCTGCTACTTGGGAAAAGCATCACAACAACCGCCACACACATTTTTGGAACCCTGGCAGTCTTCAGCAAGAAGACTGCACTTTAATCAGTGACCACGGCACGAGTGGTGACAAGATGGACACAGAAGCATAGAGAACACCAAACAACTGGAAGGTCCTACGGCTACGTTACTCCATACGGCGCAGTGGGTCGAGGTACGTCTATTTGTCTGTCCAAGTCAGGTTTGCGGCCTCTGACCCCGGTAGGAGGTGCCTGTGCGGCCTGCAAACATGGCGGGAAGTGAAGGAGAAGCAGAGGCAGCGCAGGTGGTGGTGCGGAGACAACAGGGGTCTTTGTTACCCATGCAAGTTGGGCCCAAAATGGTTGTTGTGGATAAAAAAATTGGACATGTACTTTACTGCGACAGGAGAAACCGATGACGACGCAAAAAGGGCGACTCTGCTATACTCCGCTGGTATGGACGTCCTGCGCATTTATGAATCTCTTAACCTGCAAGTGGCAACCTATGACGCAGTCAAAACCGCCTTAAAGAATCATTTCATTCCATCGTCCAATGTCGACTATGGGAGATTCCTTTTCTGTGGTGAAAAACAACGGGAAGAGGAGTCACTTGATCAATTCTGCGCACGCCTGCGACAAATGGCCACGACCTTTAGATGGGACAACGATGAGGCCATGATCAGAAATCAAGTGATCCAGGGTTGCAGTTCAGGCAAGCTTCGCAGACAGGTGTTGAGGGAGCCGGGCTGGACTCTTGTATAGATCCTGGACAGTGGGAGAACATATGAACTGGCTGAATCAAAGGGTGCCAAAATGGACGCGGCAGTGCGTCCCGGCAGGTCAGAAGAGGCATTTGCAATTGGGAAGCAGTCGTCGTCGAAGGCGAGGTGGAGCCAGAAACGCCAGGGGGTGGGTCCAACGCAAGGGGCTGCGTCCATATGTCAATACTGCGGGTATGATTCACCACACTCTGAGGACTGTCCCGCCAAATCGAGATCCTGTGGCAGATGCAACGGTCCAGGACACTATGCCCGAATGTGTCGTGCTCCAGCACCAATAGCTATACAAAGAGGGCCGGCCAGGTTGATGGGCGCCGGTTCAAGGAGGCAAAGGAGCATTGCGACATTGGAACAGGATGTGCAAGACCTAAACATCGCCGAAGAAGAAGAGGAGGAAGATGAGGTGTTCTTTATTTCCAACATAGCGACAGGGACAAAGAAAAAGAGGCAGCCCAAGTGTGTCGTGGACATTCAAGGGGTGCCGACACAAGTGCTGATTGACACGGGAGCATCAGTGTGCATGCTTGCCTCCGATCACTATCAGTCAATCCCGGGGCCATCTCCATTGGACACTTCCAGGGCAAAGATTTTCACTTTTGGCGGAGACAGACCACTCCCCATTCAGGGCGTATTTGTGGTGCCTGTGTCCAAGGGCAACAGGACCATAAAAGCCTGTTTTTTCGTCACCGACGTTAGCCCCCACTCTCTGCTCAGTTGTGCGGCGTCAGAGGCATTGGACCTTGCACATTTTGCATTTGAAGTTTATCAAGTGGACATCGAGCAGTTGGCCAGATTCTCAGGCATTTTTAAATGAGTGGGAAAGTTGAAAGCTCCTCCTGTACGTCTGCACATTGACGGTACCATCAGGCCTACAGCTCTCAAAGATCGACGGATCCCGTTTCATCTCCGGGATCAGGTAGAGGATGACTCCGTTCACTGATCCAAATGGACATCATTGAAAGGGTGGAAGGTCCGACGCCCTGGGTCTCGCCCATAGTGGTAGCCCACAAGCCAAAACAGCCGGGAGCGGTGCATATTTGCATTGATATGCGCCTCCCAAATGTGGCTATCAAAAGGGAGAGACATATAACACCCACTCTTGATGACATTATAGGAGAGCTGCAAGGGGCGAGAGTGTTCTCGAAGTTGGATCTGAGGTCGGGCTGTCACCAGCTTGAGCTCCACCCAGATTCACGTTATATCACAACGTTTACGATGCATGATGGCCTCTATCAGTTTAAGCGCCTGAGCTTCGGCATTTCATCTGCTGCGGAAGTTTTCCAAAATACAATCAGGGGGGCGCTAGCGGGACTGAAAGGTGTATTAAATATGAGCGATGACATCTTGGTCTTTGCCGAATCTGAGGAAGAACGCATGAGAAGATTGGAACTCACTCTGAAGAGACTGGAGGAGTTGGGTCTTACCCTGCACCGTGAAAAGTGTGAGTTTTTGAAGGACAAAATTTGCTTCTTCGGTTTCATTTTTCATGCCAGCGGCGTGTCACCCGATCCTGCAAAGGTCAAGGACATTCGAGAGGCCGCAGCACCCCAGTCCCCCACGGAGGTAAGGAGCTTCTTGGGGATGGTCAACTACTGTGGGTGTTTTATTAGGGGCCTGGCTTCCTTGTCAGAACCCCTTAGGGCGCTAACCAAGAATGACGCTGTGTACGTGTGGGACAGGAAGGAGCAGGAGGCCTTTCAGGTCATCAAAAATGCCATGTCGGATGGGGATACCATGGCGTACTTTGATCCCACCGCAGAGTCCGAGATTGTTGTTGACGCCAGCCAGGTGGGTGTAGGGGCGGTCCTGATGCAAGCAGACAACAGAGGGGATATGCGACCCATCGCTTACGCGAGCAAAGCGCTCACGGACACGGAAAGGCGATATTCGTAAATAGAAAGAGAGGCCTTGGGGCTGTCGTCATTTTCGTCTATACATCTTGGGCAAGCCTGTTGTGGTCGTGACTGATCACAAACCCCTGCTGCCCATCCTGGCAGGAGTGTCATCAAAGCCACCGCCCAGAATAGAATGATGGATGTTGGCTCTTATGGAATATGGGGTCAAGCTTGTGTACAGACCGGGGACTAATAATCCGGCGGACTATCTGTCTCGCCACCCAAACCATGAGAAAGCGGAACAGACCAAGGAGGCATCTGACTGCCAAGGGCTGCTGTGTCACATGGCGGAGGGTGCGTTGCCGGTGGCACTGTCCAGGCTCACCATAGCGACAGAATCGTCCAAGGATGAAGTGTTTCAGATTATCAGAACGGCGGTGAGAAGCGGTGATTGGAGAGAGGTGCTTCAGAACAACTCTAGGCAGCAGGCAGATGCCCAAAGAGATCTTCAGGCACTTTGGAGTGTGAGGGACGAACTGTCCATTTCAGACGATGGACTACTGCTGAGAGGGAGGCAAATTGTGATCCCACAGGTACTGAGAACTCGTGTAATGGAACAAGCCCACATAGGGCATCAAGGGGTCGCCAAGACCAAGGTGAGACTCCGACCCAAAGTTTTGTTCCCCGGCCTAGAGGGAATGATTGAGCTCTTTGTGAGAAGGTGTTTACCATGCCAAGCAGCGAGTCCGGGGGAGAGAGCCCCGCCTATTAGCTCGATGGAACGGAGCGAAAAGCCCTGGGGAACTGTCCATGTGGATTTTGGATCGACGGGGCGAGGCATGTATTTTTTGGTGGTGGTAGACCAATGGTCAAGATATCCCGAGGTGGAGGTAGTGGAAGGCACGGCTACTGTGTACACCACTAGGGCCCTGGACAGAATGTTCGCAACACATGGTTTTACGGGCAGCCAATTCGCTCAGTACCTAACAGAGAGGGGCATCCAGCACAGGAGGGTGTCGCCGCTGTGGCCTCATGCAAATGGGGAGGCCGAGAGGCTCATGCGCACTTTGAACAAGGTGCTGAGGATATCTGAAAGTGGAGGGGAGGACCTACAGAAGAAGCTAGTGGAGTTCCTGAGAGAGTATAGGACCACGCCTCATCAGTCAACTGGTGTCGCCCCCGCTGAAGCGCTCTTCGGGCGCTGCCCCCACGAAATGATACCTGAAATAGAAGGCTGGGGACCGGGGGTCATTGACATTGAGAACGTAAGGGAGAGCGAACGAAGGGGTCTACAAGACAAGGAAGTAGCCGTAGGTGATTCCGTGCTAGTACGGAACCGCCGACCGGAAGGCAAACTGTCCCTTCCCTATGAACCTCACCCGTGGACAGTCACGCACATGAAGGGAACAATGGTCACGGCGGCATGTGCACGAGGGACTGTCACTCGCAATAGGTCCTTCTTTAAGAAGGTGGACACTTCAACTGACGCGAGTGATCCTGGCGAAGGCACCTCCTCTGAAACCGTCCAAGAGAATCCAGTGGAGGACGTAGTGCGGGACGCCGTTCCGGTAGCAGAGGGTCCCAGCATAGTTCCCTCGAGTACCCCGCGGTATCCCGCGCGACGAGACCGCAGACTGCCTGCTCACCTCAAGGACTACGTCCTGGACTCTGGAGACTGAGCCGAGGTTACAGCCGTTCTACAACCCACGTTGGGTCACATGTTCTGTATTCACCGTTTGCACTGTTTTGCATTGGCAATGTTTATGTTGTTTTGATTAAAGAAAAAAAGGGATGTGACGTCGCAGCCACGAACGACGCATGCGCGAGCCTCGCTCTGGGTCGCGCATGCGCGTTCGTAATAAAGAACGTCCGTGCGGCAGTTGCCACCGGGACTTCGGACGACACACACGCATGTCCCGTGTCTTCTTGTGCAAATATGCGTGCGTGTGTGCTAGCACGGGGCAGCCCGAGGCACAGGCTCACCCACAACAGTGACGACACCACAACCAGTAATCTGTATTTATGGGAGATGCCTACTGTTTTATAAATAATATCTTTCTTTAATGTATGTGTGTGCTCTGATTTACATTTTGTGTTAAGCTGGAAACAAAAGATGAGGATGACTGACCAAATAATGATGTCTGTCGCTGCAGCATTTACAGTGCATTATTGTTCAATTGACATACAAAATGTAAACATTTAGGGCCCGAATCATGGAATTGTTTGCACGTTTCAAAGTGACTTTGCACTGCTGAAAATTGGCCTTGCACTGACGACACAAACCCTGATTCATGGAACTGCGCAAAGAGTATTTTTGCAGTGCAAAGTCAGTGCAAAGTCATTGTGTACTGCAAAAAGGACGTTGTACTGACTTTGCACTGCAAAAATGCACTTTGTGCAGTTCCATGAAAGTCACCTTTCAGCAGTGCAAAGTCACTTTGAACCGTGCAACAAATTCCATGAATCGGGCCCTTGGTGTGTGTGTTTTGGTCTCTGTGTGTTTGAAATACATTTAAAATGTGTACTTTTAAAATCCATAGATTCTACAATATCTGTATAATGTATTGAACAATATACTTCTAAGCAACGTGTGGGTACAGTAAATGCAACTGAGCACACAGTACTTGAACTCTGGGTATAAGATGGGCACCACAAGCATTCCTACACCCATTCAGTGTGCACCTCTTCATTACCCTTGGGTGAACCTATATTTGCCTTAGCAGAGGTTACAACTGCCTGAAAAAGATGCACCTCTCACAGGAAAAGGAACCTTCACTGCAATACTGAAAGGTGCCCCTCAAAGCAGGACTGTAAATGATGCACCTCTCACAGGAAAAGGAACCATCACTGCACTACTGAAAGGCACCCCTCACGGCAGCACTGAAAGAGATGCACCTCTCACAGGAAAATGAACCATCACTGCAATACTGAAAGGGACCCTAATTGGAGGACTGAAAAACATGCACCTCTCACAGGAAAAGGAACCATCACTGCAATACTGAAAGACGACCTTCATAGCAGGACTAAAATACATGCACCTCTCGCAGGAAAGGGAACCGTCACTGTAATACTGAAAGGTAACCCTCAAAGCAGGACTCAAAAAGATGCACCTCTCACAGGAATAGGAACCATCACTGCAATACTGAAAGGTGCCCCTCAATGCAGGACTGAAAATGATGCACCTCTCACAGGAAAAGGAACCACCACTGCAATACTGAAAGGTGCCCCTCAAAGCAGGACTGTAAATGATGCACCTCTCACAGAAAAAGGAACCTTCACTGCAATACTGGAAGGTGCCCCTCAAAGCAGGACTGTAAATGATGCACCTCTCACAGGAAAAGGAACCATCACTGCACTACTGAAAGGCACCCCTCATGGCACAACTGAAAAAGATGCACCTCTCACAGGAAAAGGAACCTTCACTGCAATACTGAAAGGTGCCCCTCAAAGCAGGACTGTAAATGATGAACCTCTCACAGGAAAAGGAACCATCACTGCAATACTGAAAGGCACCCCTCATGGGACAACTGAAAAAGATGAACCTCTCACAGGAAAAGGAACCTTCACTGCAATACTGAAAGGTGCCCCTCAAAGCAGGACTGTAAATGATGCACCTCTCACAGGAAAAGGAACCTTCACTGCAATACTGAAAGGTGCCCCTCAAAGCAGGACTGTAAATGATGCCCTCTCACAGGAAAAGGAACCTTCACTGCAATACTGAAAGGTGCCCATCAAAGCAGGACTGTAAATGATGCACCTCTCACAGGAAAAGGAACCATCACTGCACTACTGAAAGGCACCCCTCATGGCACAACTGAAAAAGATGCACCTCTCACAGGAAAAGGAACCTTCACTGCAATACTGGAAGGCGCCCCTCAAAGCAGGACTGTAAATGATGCACCTCTCACTGGAAAAGGAACCATCACTGCAATACTGAAAGGCACCCCTCATGGCAGGACTGAAAACCATGCGCTTCTCACAGGAAAAAACCATTACTGCAATACTGAAAGATGACCCTCCTGGCAGGACTGAAATACATACACCTCTTGTAGGAAAAGGAACTATCACTGTAATACTGAAAGGCGACCCTCATGGCGGGACTGAAAAACATGTACCTCTCACAGGAAAATGAACTATCACTGGAATACTGAAAGGCACCCCTCGTGGCAGGACTGAAATACATGCACCTCTGGCAGGAAAGGGGACCATCATTGCAATACTGAAAGGCGACCTTCAGGGCAGGACTGAAAGACATGCACTTCACACAGAAAAAGGAACCATTACAGCAATACTGATAGGCGAACCTCATGGCAGGACTGAAAAAGATGTACACCTCACAGGAAAATTAACCATCACTGAAATCATGAAAGGCGACTCTCATGGCAGGACTGAAAAAGATGCTCCTCTGATAGGAAAAGGAACCATCACTGTAATACTGAAAGGCGACCTTCACGGCAAAACTAAAAAACATGCACTTCTCACAGGAAAAGGAACCCTCACTGCAATAAAGAAAGGCGAGCCTCAAGGCAGGACTGAAAAAGATGTACCTGTCAGAGGAAAATGAACCATCACTACAATACTGAAAGGTGCCCTTCAAAGCTGGACTGAAAAAAATGCAACTCTCACAGGAAAAGGAACAGTCACTGCAATACTGAAACACGACTCTCACAGCAGGACTGAAAAAGCTGCACCACTGCCAGGAAAAGGAACCATCACTGCAATGCTGAAAGGCTACTGTGATGGGTCAGAAGGACGTGGACTCTTTGAGGACATTTTAAGTGAGGTTTATTAAATCAAAGTCAGAAAGGCCTAGCTATCCCTATAGCTATGGGGTGTTCTCTACCTAAACAATAACTAAGGTGCTGGTCATTCATCTTTTCCTCACTGTCTCAAAAGCAATCAGTCCACCGTCCAAACCTATTACTATCTGACTCTATCACTTATCGTATAACGCTATCATTTATTGTACCAAAATTAAGGCAGGAGATTGACTCCCTTCTGCTTTGTGCTCCTAGCACTTATTTTCCTGGTAAATGTTCTCTTCTTTGGCATCTCTCTTTATCAGTTCAGATCCTTCCTTTCTCATACTAGACAATTTGTATTCCACTTTAGGCAAGTGCTTATTTTGTTCCACTTGTTTGGTTATGTAGGCTAGATGGGCTTTTAACTTTCTGTTGCTCTCTTTATTATTTCACACTCTTTTATTTTGGGCATCTCACATATTTTCTTTTCTTTCCAGGGTTCATCTCCTCCTTTGAGGATTTATGTGTCTCTCTTTCTTTTACTCAAAGTATTCTCATTCATTAAGGTTTCTCTCACTTTCATGCATCTATCTCTTTGGGAGCGTTGTTCTTTCTTTATTCGTATTAACAGAGTTCACTTTTAGTAAACGTATTGTATTTCTGTTTTCTTCCCCTCTCCCTGCATCCTTCACAGGTAAAGGAACCATCTTGTTCTTTTCCCAAAGCTATCACAGTTCATCTGTAATAATGACAATCCACTTGTATTCAACTCTCCTTCAATGACCTTAATAGGGTCTGAGCTTATTTCATCACAGTTCCAATATAGTAACTCTTCTTTCTTATTCGTACTGAGACAAGTTATTTGTTTTATATTATACTCTTCGTTACTCTTCCTGTGCCCATCCCGTCTCTGTTACCTTCATTCTTCTTAGGAAACAATCCTACTGGAACTCTTACAGTTACGCTCACCTGGTCTCTGGGGGGACGTTGGAGAACGGTTGCAGCATTCCCTGGAAATGGGTCACACTGGTCAGGCTTCTTCCCCTGCACGTATGCTGTGGCCTGCAGCGATTGGTGACACTGCTCCTGCGTGGAGATGAGAGATCGTGAGAATGCTGCTATGCAACTGTTCTCCCTCTCAAACCCTTCTTCCCAAAGTGTGGTGAGCATGCACCGACCCATATAAGCTCACCTGTTGATTAATGATGATGAGCTTTCCGTCCTGCTTCTCACTGCAGGGGCGCTCTTGATGGACCAAGTTCCTTCAGTGGCCCATTGTAGGTGGCAGCCCAGTCCAGCTGTGGCTAAGCCACTCCTGATGGTAAGTGTCTTAAGGCTTTAAAATATTGTGATGTTGCTTTCTGATTATTATCTGTGTCTTTTAATGATGTCTTTCTTCTGCTTTCTCCCAACAGGTGAAGTTGCGGCCCTGCAGTAGTTGCAGTGCTTGAAGCAAGGCCAAAATGGAAGAGAATGGAGCCCACGGTGCTCCGTCAGCAGGTGAGTGTTGGTTTAAGGTTGAGCGCAAAGATTTGTTAAAAGCGCAACCTTAAACGCAATGTCTTTGTGAGTTCTAACCTTGTCTTTATCTTTTCTCTCGCAGGATTGCTCGCCGTGCCGCGATGTCAGGGTTTGAGTGCTGCCTTCCGGAGGTCTGGAGATAACTGATGAATGCCAGAGACCCAGATGATGCATGCCGACGAAAGCAGGTTCCAAGGTAAGTGTTGAGGCTGGAAACAAAGGTAAGATGCTGATGCTGGTTGGTGGAAACAAAGGTAAGATGCTGACGCTGGTAACTGGAACAGTAAGGTAAAATGCGCTCAGGTGGCGGTGAGCGTTACGCTGCCATCAGCAGAATAACGCGAAGTGCTTGCATGAAGGCTGGGCGGGCTTATATAGTCTAGCTCTGGCCATGCCCATTAGTCTTGGCTCACCGGCTCCACCCTGCCACTCCTAAGGATGCTGCACATGTAATCCAGCTTTCCCCAGCAGCCGCGCCCGAACCAATGCACATGGAGATTCCTGCATGTAAAATAAAGCACTTTGCACCAAACCAAGTGTGTCATTTTATATTTGTTCATGAGCCTGGCGCCAAAGGCGCGAGGACTGAGTCCAGCTGGGACAATCAAAGGTTATGTTACCCCTTGCCCTTGTCCCCTGATACTGCGGGGTCTGTGTTTCTGGGTCAGTGGCCATGACACTTACAAGTCTGGTGTTGGTTTGATTACTTCATTGTACTTGCGAGCGGACTTCCTCTCCTTCCTTGCCTGCAGTCTTCGCTCTTTTGCTCTTTTTTGGGTTTCCACGATATCAATCCCCCAGAAGCTCACTGTCTCTAGAGCTCTGGTCCTCTCTAGGCTGGACTATTGCAACAGCCTCTTTCTAAATCTTCAACCTTTACAACTTATCCAGAACAGGACTGCAAGACTTTTCCTTGGCCTCAAGCCCAGGGATCGTATCTCTTCAGCTCTGAAATCTCTTCACTGGCTGCAAGGTTCAACTTCAAGACCCTCTGCATTGTCCACAAGGCTTTCTGGGGCCTGGGACTGCTCTACCTCCAACTTTCTCTTCCAAAACATCTGCCTTCTCGAGCTCTCTACTCATCCACCTCCAACTCTGTGAGGTTCAGACGCTTCCCAAAGCCACGAGTTGGGGGCAGATTTACCTCCTCGGCTGGAACCTCCTTCTGGAACAGCCTCCCTGCATCTCTCAAACTTGAGCAGAACCACCTCCGGTTCCGGAAGCAATTCAAGACCTTTCTTTTCGCTTTTGCTTTCTATCTTCCTCTCCCCTGCTGATGCACCTGACTGCTTCACTCACTGGTCACTTGGTCACCCTCTGAACTCGGACCCAGGCTCCTGCATGTCCAGTTGCCCTTGCACTGCCTCCGGGTTCCCCAGCACTTAAGCGTCTCTATCTGCAACCCTACAGCTCCTTCTCTCTGCACTTATGAGCCGCACTCTGCACTTGGGCGTTAACTGCATTTCCCCCTTCCCTTCCTCCCTGGCACTTCTCCCCTTCCCTCTTCCCTGCACTTACACAATCTGAATGACGCAAGACCTAGTAGGATCATTATTTTGTCCTCCCTTGTTTCCCCCTCCTTGTCTTGTCGTGCCTAGAAACACTTGTGTACAGGCGCGTTATAAATGCCATATCATATCAAATCTCACCAGGGAGCCGTGCCGCTTGTAGCCGCTTTGCCCAGATGGTCTCTGTGTTGTTGGGTGGACCAGTTGCCCAGCCTGACTCTTTCAGGGTCACGCCACCACCAATTCTTCTCCTCTCAGTTCTCTGGTACGTTGACCATTCAGCGTTCCTTCGACTGCTACAAAACCAGTTTGGAATTTGCGTGTTCTGCATCCAGCGATGGCTTCACCTCTTCCCAGACTCACGCCAGCAGCGAACCTCCCCTGCATGGAGAAATACTGCTTTTCTCTGTTCGGCCTCGTTCTCGTTCTGTACATGTGTGTTCTCCCTTCAAACCACTTGTCTCAGTGGATTGGTTAGTTTTGCTTAAAGAGACATTTTTTCTTTGTCCCGAAGAATCGCAACTCTCAGCCTCCTGTTCAGCACAGTCTTTATAATTGACAGGATTTTGTAATCCCACGTATGCCATTATATTTACTGGCGAACAGAGTTCCTCACAGGAACAGGAGTCCTTGTCCCCAAAGGGTGAGTCTCTCCCATTATGGTCCCACTTGCACCGACCCAGTGGTTGAAGTGTACAAAAACTAAAATAGTGAAACTATGGTCTCTGCCGGCCTGACCCTGCACACCATAAACCCCATCACCACACTTCCGAACCCCCAAACCAACCACCTGCTGCTTAAGGTAAGGTTCAGTGCAGTGCACTAAAGTGTGTGTTTAAACTTTTTCCGACACTTTTAGTTTAAAAGTAAACCATTCCAGAACAGTTTATTTTTTAAATAAAAGTATAGGAACAGTAAAACCTAAAGTAGACGAGCACCACTCCCAACCGCTCCCGCCCACTTCGCCACTGCATCGACCCCTTGGAGGGTGTTGTGGAGCGGGCTCCCCCTCCTACGCCCAATTGGGTGGGGGGTGCCCCCTTGGGGAGAGGAGACTAATTCCCTCAATTCGTCACACTACCCTCACAGGAGGAATGAAATAGATGCACCTCTCACATGAAAAGGATCCATCACTGCAATACTGAAAGACTAACTTCAGGGGAGGACTGAAATGGATGCACCTTTCACAAGAAGAGGAACCATCACTACAAAACTGAAAGCTGACCCTCACGGCAGGACTGAAAAACATGCACCTCTGACAGGAAAAGGATCCATCACTGCAATGATCAGAGTTGACCCTCAAGAAAGGCCTGAAAAAGGTGCACTTCTCATTGTGATTGGCGTCATCAATGCAATACTGAAAGGCGACCTTCAGCCAGTACTGAAAAGGGTGCATTTCTCACAGGTCAAGACACCATTAAACTCCCCAAATGTACCAGTGTAGCCAGTAAAATGCCAGTTTAAGTCCACTGCGCACGGATTAGGAGCCTGCAAACCCGAGTAGTTTTGCTGCTATATAATTCAATTTTGGCACTGCGCCCCTCGCCATAGCCTGTCAGACCGCACCCCCAGATTTGCCTGCAACTGGCTTTTAGCTGTCCAGTTTCTAGTTCCATACGTCACACCTGGAGTCAGTCCTGTTGTTTCCCATTGCATGATGGGACTTTTTTCATTCCCCCCCCCCACTCCCCTTGTAAGTAAGGGAAAAACTACAAGACGCAGCATGGAATGGGAAGAACAAGGACTGGCTCGAGGTGTCACGCATGGGAAGGAGTCTTCATCTCTGACCTCATACTTTGCTCCTTCCCAGGTGTGCAGTCAGGGTCTTCTGCCCTCGGGCCACACTGAAATCATAGGGGAGACTAGGCAGTTACAATTCTTAATTCCGATATCTCCATTGGTATATTAAACAATTCAAGCATTGCCATTTAAACAATAAAAGAGAAAAAGAAAAGGGACAGTTATAAAACTGTAATTTAACACATAAAAATAATAAAATTATAAGTGTGTTTTCGTCCTACCACAATGATTATACAAACCAATAATAAACCAGTTCTACCTCTCCAAAAGGCAGTTTTCATAAACTCATATAACATAGATCATATTTAATAGCAGGGCTGTGGCAGCAGAGCCATTATTAATACTGTTCCTTATTAAATGTGGTCGTAGCCACCCCCTTCATAGTATTCTTTGTGAGTCGCATAATAGGAGGAAATGAGCTAGGTCGCCATCATCGCCAATGCACCATGCACATGTGGGGTACGCAGCGAGCCATTTCGTATAGGCCATCATGGGTACTTTAAACCATGTAACTATGAGAATTCTTCTAGACCCAGTAGGCGTAATGTTATGTTATGCTATTGTGTATTTGAATAGCGCCTTATATATAATTGGTATGATATCAAAACGCTGTGGGTTGAACGCCCTTGGGGACCGTAGTCCAGGTCGGTGTGGAGAGTCGAGTAGCATATAGTGCTGAGTGCACTTGGTATGTGTGCAGCCAGTACGGATTGCACAGAGGTGGCCGCATACTAATTCTAGGTGCGCTGAAGTGGTTGAGAGGGATCAGTGAAGCAGCAAGGTGGAGGTCTTCAAGTCTGCATTCTGGCTGCGTAAGAGATTATGTGCGCAGAAAGGCCGATTTCTTTTGTCGGGTATAACTGCGTTCTAATAGATTGTTGAGGTGTTCAAGGAGCAGTGTAAGTATGTGTGCAACTAGGTTGAGGCGTATAACTACGTTCCTTTGGTTGTTGGTGTAAAGTGAAAAATGAGCACATTGGTAGGAATAGTGTCTGTGCTTACTGGTAGGAGGCCCCTGTTCCTGGCTACTTTCCGGAACTGATGGGCTAGCCGTGTCTGTCCTGGTGGTTCGCGGTAGTGGATCTCCGAGTGAGATTCTTTGACTGGTGTGAAGTATTTTGTGTTTGCCCAGTTGGATGGTCCCTCTTCCAGCAGCTCTGTTGCAGGTGTTAGAGGGCCCATTTTCTGTGTCCTTGGTCATAGTCCATGGCAGGTGGCTGGGTAATTCCCGACACGTCTGTGGTTACTGCGTAACTCTCAGGAGAGTCCAAACAAGCATACTTGCTAAAGTGCCTTGGGTGTGGGTGTTCCCAGACGCACTCTTAGGTAGGCCATGGTTGTACGACCTGAGCACATACCACCCTGTGTACAAGGCTACAAGACATGACACAAGCGCAATGCCCAAACCACAAATATTATGAGGCTCTGCTGCAGTGGCTCTGCATGTCGATTCCCAAATAGGCAGAGCTTGGCATAGGGATTAACAGGAACATGGTCAAACATAGTAGGCTGACGGGGGGGGGCGGGTTACTTTAGCTCTGCGTGCTAATTCCCAGATGGGTACAGTTTGACAGGAGCGGGCGCAATCGCATTTAGCTGTTTGAGGAGCTAGTTATGCTCTGGGAAAGCAGTGGTGCGGAGGAGTCTGCGGTTAGGCCTGTACGACAGTGGTGGGCATCTCCTGGAGTGATAGTGCTGTGTTCCATGTGGGAAGATAATGATTAAGCTCAGTTATAGGTGCTGTTGAGTTTGCAGGTTGATATACACAAACAGACATATGTTGATCTTAGAGCTTGGGGCATGACTGGTCGGGTGGCAGTGAGCTGGCCTGGTCATAGCATACGATTATAGTGATGACAAGTCTTAGGTTTGGCGTTGCGGGCAGTGGGATTGGGAGCACTGTGGGGCATAGGCAATTTTGTTGTTGCAAGGGAGGCTGCTAGGCCGTTGTAGTCGAACCAAGGTGCGGAGAGCCCACAGCTGCCTAGCTCAGAGCCTTCTGGTCTCTTGAGCTGAATTTCTTGCCCGACTGTTCCTATTTTTCCATTGTGATGCCTTATTAGCCAGCTTCTGTGGCGCAACTGTTCCTTCTTTTCGAGGTAATGCCAGTCTATCTAAAATTCTGGCCATTGGTGAAGGGTTTGGAAGCCCTAGGTGGTCCCTTTCATAATTTAGGGAAAAAGCCAGGTATATAATGCTTTACAGTAGGCCATGTAGTTCTGGTTGTGTCGAATGTGGGGAGGCAGTGAGTTCCATAGTGTTGGTGCCAAAGTAGAGTATGCGGACCCTCCAATCCTGGCTGAATTGGAGGCTGGAATCATTAGCAGGAGAGCCGTGCTGGACCTTAGGGTGCGTTTTGGGCAATAGGGCATAATCTTCCCTTGTAGGTACGCTGGGTCGGCTTTGTGCACTAATCGGTGGGTGATGCATAGGATTTTGAAAATTGCCCTTTGTCTAAAAGGGAGCCAGTGAAGGTTGCAGAAAGCAGGCGAGATATGATCCCTTCATCCTAGTGCAAGGAGTCTGGCAGCCACGTTTTGAACTCTTTGTAGTTCGTTAAGTTGGTAGGTTGGTGCACCCAAGTACATGGAGTTCACATAGTCCAGTCTGGACATGACAGTGGACATAATAGCAGCCAGTCTGTTGGAGGTAGGTGAGGTAAGGGAAGATGCATCTTAGAAGCCTGAGTTGGTAGTAACAGGATTTGGATACATTATTTATCCGGTGGAACAGGGTTAGGCCTGAGTCCATTGTGCAGCCAATGTTTTTGACTGTGTTGGAAGTAAGGTGGGGGAGTGCAGAGGGTGGGGGGCCATGGGAGTCGTTGTAGGAGTAGAGCTGTGTTTTGCCACACACCACAATCTCTGTTATCCCTGGGTTCAGAAGGAGGTGGTTTCTTGTCATCCATAGCTCTATATCTCTGAGGCAAGCTGCTATGGTCGATTGTGGATTTAAAATCTTTTGGCGACTCTCAGGATAATTTGGGTGTCGTCAGCGTAGTTATAGCAGGTGAGGTTGTGCGAGTGGATGATCTCTGGCAGAGGGGTCATGTAGAGGTTGAAAAGGAGAGGAGGAAGGCAGGCACCTTGGTGTACTCCAGTGTTCACAGGGCGAGCGTTGGAGAGAAAATGGGGGAGGAAAGTGGATTGTTTCCTGTTGTTGAGGAACAAGGAAATCCAGTTGAGTGCTGAGTCTTGGTTTCCTAGGGAGTGGAGTCGGTCAAGAAGGACTGAGTGTTTAATGGTGTCAAAAGCAGCTGAGAGATCAAGGAGAACCAGTGCTGCACATCCTTCAGGGTCTGCCGAGACTTTGAGGGCATCCCAGATCGAGATCAGTGTGCTTTCTATTCCTTGGCACGACAGAAGCCTGATTCAGTGGGGTCTAGTAGATCATTGGATTCTGCAAATAGGTTGAGCTGAGAGGATGCAGAGTGGTCGATGAGTTTAGCCAAGAATCGGGTGTTGGAGATGGGTCTGTAATTCATTGGCTGGAGAGGGGCCGAGACACGCTTTCTTCAGAAGGAGTTTGGCAGTCACTACTTTGAAGGGTTCTGGTAAAATGCCAGAGGTGAGAGAGGCATTGAGTGTGGACCTCACCCATTCTCATGCACAGGTGGAGATTAATATTTCTTTGAGGAGAGAGGCGGTACAAGGGTCAAGAGGGGACCCGGAGGGTATGCTGCTGGACAGTAGTTTGATGAACACCTCGTTCGATGTGGGTTGAAGGAATTGAAAGATGGCGCTACGAGGTGGGGAAGGTGGAATCTCCAGGGACGGGTGTTGGGCAGGGGGTTGAGGTTGGAAAGTCTGGCATTAAGTGTGGCCATCCTGTCTAGTGCACTGTCAAGGAAGTGTTGGGAAGGGATTTGCAGAGAGTTTGTGAGGGCGTGGTCGGGGCAATGTTGCATAGGGGCTTTCCGAATTCCAAGATGATCTTGTGGAGGTCTTTGCTGCTGCTGAGGCAGTTTAGGATTCTTTTAGTGTAGTATGATTTTTTGGCCTTTTGAATCTCAGATATATAGTTACAGTGATGGTGAGGGAACAACGACTTGCTATGATGGGTTTTGGATGCTCGCATTTGCGCTCGAGCAAGCGATTATGGGGCATGAACCATTTGGGGGTAGTTCCTTGGCGGGCTGGCTGTGGTGTGGGACGAGGTGAGAGGGAGGAGTGAGTCAGTAAGCCAGGCGTCAAAGGATTCCAATTGGTAGTACCTTGACCTTGTTCCAACGTTGGTGGACATGAGGGAGCCAGGGTGGGTCTTTGGTGGTGGGGAAGGTGTGCTGACAGAGAAAGGTATGGCTGAGTGGTCTGTCCAGATAAGGGGTTTAGGGCTGGAGACAGGCAAGGTCGGAGGAGTTGAAGATTGCATCAAGGGTGTGACTAGAAGGGATTTGCAATGATCTGTGCATGGCTGGGTTTCGGTGAGTGAGATGGAGACGTGAGGGTTGTGGAGGATGGCAATTCCGCCATCTCTGGAAGGTCTGTTGTGGGAGTTGAGCGGGTAGTCAGGTGGGAAAGCCTGGTGCGCAACTGGTTTGAAATTGTCTGCAAACCATGTTTCAGTGATGAAGATCAGATCGGGATTGTCAGAGGATAGACGGTCAAAGATGCTGTGTCTGTTTTTGGCCACAGAGGGGGCATTGAATAGGAGCCAGGTGACTTGATGGGATCTGGTGGTTCCCCCGATGCTCGTGGATATGATGGACTCGGCAGGACTGAGTCATCAGGGAGGAGCTGTCAGTGGCACAGGGTGCATTTTTGGCAGTAGGGTCAGATCAGTCAGTGAATGAACCCAGCTGAGGGGTGGTGGTGGTGGTTCGGGTCTGGGTCCGGGATGCCGTTTGAGGGGGCGCTGAGTGAGTGAGGCGGGTTGGGAGTGGGTAGAGTGAGGGGCGGTGACCAGTTTTTGTGAGATTTGGAGAGGTTGATCAGGGGTAGGGTGGTTGGCGCTGAGTGGTTCCGGTGTGGTGTGTGGGTTCTGGATAGCTGATAAATGGGGTGCGAGTCTGGAGAGAGGTAGAGGAGTAGGGGTGGTAGGCGAGAGGTTGTGTTCAAAGAGGGAGAGTTGGAGAGTGGCTAGCAGGGAGGTCCTGACAGCTGGGCTGGGGACGGTGGGGAGGGTGGACCGATGCAGGCGAGGTGAAGCAAGAAGAGTCGAGTATGAGGGCCGATCTCTGTTCCAGTCTTTTGTGTGTTTGGGTGCAAGAGGTGTGTGTGTGAGGGTAGTGGGGTCAGAGGGGAAAAAGGATGAGGTGATAGTTCTGGAAAAGCAAGGCGTGCCATGCTGAGAGAAGGGAAAGGGGTGGAAGATGGAGGCCTGGAGATGGAGGGTGAGGGGATGCAGAGGAGAGACGGACAGGGCTTGTGTGTGTGGGTACGGCAGGTGATGAAGAAGGGGGGCCTGACTGGGTGGAGTTCGGGGTGGTGTGAGTGGGGTGGGGCTCCTTAGATCCTCCATAATGTGTGAGGGGCCACTGGGTGGGCGCCTCCTCGCCATTATGGATGAGCCGCCAGGCTCGGACTGGCCTATAGGGCAATGTCAGGTTTTTGTGGGGCATCTAGGGGATGTCAGGTTTTTGTGGGAGGGTTGCCGGGGGTGAGGTGGGGTGGGTTGGTGGTGGAGGGGAGGAAGGCTATGCGCATCAGCTGAGAGCCTGGGTTAGTGCTGCCACGCAGAGCTCACCTTGTATGAGTGTTTGATATGGTGTGAAGTGCGGGATCTTAGGAATTCTGGCTAGGGTGGGGAGGGATGAGGGCAGCAGGACTGATCTGGGAGGGGAATTCCTGCAAGACAATGCAGATGTGGTAGTGGCACTGAGATTTTATTGTTTGGCGCACCAGAGTTCACCTGTGGCTTGAGAGTTGGATGTGGCGTGATGTGTAGAAGTGGGGTGGGGGGTGAGGGTCATTCTCAATGGTTGACTGAGGAAGAAGGTAGACATGAGGGGAGGTTGTGCAGAAGTGTATGTGTGCGGGATAGGGTAGGGGTGAGACCTGGTGTGCCAGATAGCTCCTCTGGTATGAAGGTTTGAGGGGCTGTAGTGCAGTGGTCTTCAAACCTTTTTGGCCGGGGCCCCCCTGAGCAAAATTTGGGCAGGTCGGGACCCCCCAGAAATTCCAAATGGACAGTATATATTGCGCACCGTCACCTTCTCCCATCACAGTCGCTGGGCTCCCTCATCCCATTCCTACCCAGTCCCTGGTCTCTCCCCACCCCATCACACACCCTGGGCTCTCCCCACTCTGTTCCCACCACTATCCCATGGTTCCCGCCCATTGTGCTCCCACCATAGTCCCTGGGTTCCTCCCATCCCGTTCCCAACACAGTCTGGGGGGCAGTGGTGGCTGGTGATTTATTTAAGTGGAGGGGCATAACTATTTCCCCCACAAATGCCATAGCGACCGAGCATAGTGAGGGAGCCCGAACCAATAAAGGGGAGTTTGGAGGGGGGGTTTTCCGCCTGTGAATTTTTAAAAAAAAATGGGTTACAATGCTGCATTGTGGAGCATACTTTTAACAAAAAAATGGGTAAATAGCCAAACAGTTTGCAATTGGTGCTGGGGGGCCCAGGGGGCTGGCATGACATTTTTTACTGGACATCTATGATAGATGTCCAGTAAAAAGATACCATCCCTGTCCCCTGGGCCCCACTGGGCCTAACACAATCAACATGATTCTTTGTGTATGCAAGGCGCTGCACATTCATACAGCAATCACTCTATCATTCACATGAGCATCCATCACCATACACTCACTCATAACATAAGCATACACGCAATCAATACACATGTTTAAATAAAAACAATGAACATAAGCGTACCTTCTGCATTGGCCTGCGTGTGGGTGCTGAAACGCCCTGCTCCAGCTGCTCTGTCCGTATGTGCGAGGAGGCGCAGGAGCTCCCCCTCGGACATACAGACATGCAGTGCCCCAGCCAGTATTTCCAATGAGCTATGCAATGCTGGCGAAGCAAAATGCCCCAGCACTTGCATGGCTCAGTGAGCATGTGCGGCTGGGGAACTAAACTGAACTGTCAAAGGGAAACAGTGTTTCCCTTTGACAGTTCAGCCAGCCCAGGAGCACTCCATTAGCTGGATAAAGCAGCTGAGGGAGTGCTCACTGTATCACTGGGCTGACTCCTTAGCTCCTCCATAATGGGTGAGGGGCCACTGGGTGGGCGCCCCCTCGCCATTATGAATGAGCCGCCAGGCTCGGACAGGCCTATAGGGCATGCCTGTACCAAAAATGTAAAATGCTAGTGTGGGCCAGTCAAAATGGGCCACCATTTTGGCCAATGTGGACCAGTTTGATGAGTTACTTAACTATGCAGTTGGTGATTTTGACCATTGTTGCTGAATATATCACAATTTACTTACATTTTAACACAAAGCACCCCCTTGGGTACTATTAAAACAGTGGGCCTCATTACAACCCTGGCGGTAGCTGTGCCGGTAAAACCGGCACGGCTGCCGCCAGAGTTTCATCTGGGTCGGGCACCCACGAATGGGCAATTACCGGGTCATGCCGAGTTAGGCGGACCTGATAATTGCCCTTTCGTGGGTGCCGGTACCGGTAGATCCCCATTCCCATGGGAATGGGGAGCTCGGATGCACCGGCATCGTTAATAACGGTGCCGGTGCATCCAACGAGTTGTGCTCGCGGGTGCCACACAGCCTTCCAGGTCAGACCTGGCAGGCTGTCAGGCACCCGCGAGCACAACTCTTACTATGGCGGTATGGTAGCAACGGTGCTGGTAGCTTACCGGCACCATTGTTACCGTACCACCATAGTTGTAATGAGACCCAGTCTGTGACTAAAGGAATGAATATCCATTTACAACTGCGGCCCACTTTTTCATTGTTGCCTGAGGCAGTTTTTTGCTTCAGCCCGACCATATGAGCCACTGCTGCCCATTTCTTCCAATCTAAAAAAGAAAAAAAAAAAATATATATATATATTTTATATTTCATGCTGATCTCTCAGGGCCCCCCAGAGATGCACCAGCGGACCCCTGGAGGGGGTCACGCCCCACAGTTTGAATACTGCTGGTGTAGTGGAAGGAGGAAGGGTGTGCAGGGTCAGAGTATAAGGGGATTCTGGTGCCGGGGTTGGAAATTAAGAGGTGTTGTGGCATGTAGCCGGGGTTTGTGAATGAAGGTGCTAGTATGGAGGTGGTGGGACCAGTGGGGTGGGGTGGTAGGGGGCTGTCTGAGGTCGGGAGTGCGGGCAGTGCCAGGAGCCCTGGGAGTGTGCGTAGCAGGGCTTCAGCCAGGTCAGGTAGTACCTTGACCTTGTTCCAGCATGTGCGGTCATGAGGTGGTCAGGGTGGGTCTTGGGAGGTGTGCTGACAGAGAAAGGTATGGCTGAGTGGTCTGTCCAGATAAGAGGTTTAGGGCTGGAGACAGACAAGGTGAGAGGGTGCTTTTTCGCTTGCCAGAAGGTATCATTTGTTTGTGGGCTGGGATGAGTGTTGTGAGTGGCTCTGTGCGGGCGTGATGCTCTGGGTGAGTTTGGTGCAGATGGATCAGAGTTGTGTGGCGGAGAGGTTGTCTTGGTTGTCACTGTGTTCCTGTCAGATTGGAATTGCCAGTCATGGTTGTGTGAGGGATCATTGTGGCAGGTGAGAAATGTTCAGGTCTGAGTGAATAGCTGAAGGTAGAGAGCGCTTAGGTCAGAGGTACCTGGGTTGAGAGAGAGGCACCCAAGTCTAAGATACCGCAGTCGGTTAGGCTAAACAGGAGATTCCTGAGCTGTCCGGGCAGCGCCCAGACCTGATAACAATGCAGCGGGCAGTCAACAGCCAGCGGTGAGACACCTGGACAGTGGGAACATTCCCAGATTAGAAGGAGTAGCAGCAGAGAGCCTCTAGGTAGATGTGAGATACTTAAACAGTGGGAGAAATTTCTACACTTGAGACTATGGCAGGCAGTAGTAATTGGCTAGATGCTAGATATCTTAACAGTGGAAGGAGTACCAGAATCTTGGACAACCGTCACAAGTACCAGGCAACTAGATGTGAGGTGCCTCAGTATTGGCAGAGGGGGCCTAAATCAGAGGCAGTTACAGCAGAAAACAGGCAACTAAATATGTGACACCTGAGTAGCGAGTAAAAATTGTCCAGATGTGTGACGCCTGAACAGTGGGAGATAAGACCCACATATGAGACAGTGCTGCAGAGGATGAGCATCTAGGTGTGAGAACAACAGTGCAACAGTGAATGCATTAACACCTAGATTTGGGACCCCTGGATAGTGGGAGAAAATACCTAAAATGGGGGCACAAACATGAATGCAATAAATGCAATAACACCTAGATTTGGGACACCTGGATAGTGGGAGAAAATACCTAAATTGGGGGCACAAACGTGAATGCAGTAAATGCAATAACACCTAGATTTGGGACACCTGGATAGTGGAACAAAGCACCTAACATTGCATTGCAGGTAATGCAATAACACCTAGATTTTGGATACACCGAGGAGGGAGAAAGCACCTAAAATGGGGTACATGCAATGAATGCAATAACACCTAAATTTGGGACACCTGGAAAGTGGGCAAAAGTGCTTAGAATGGGGGCACAAGAGTAAATGCAATAACACCTAGATTTGGGACACCTGGATAGTAGGAGAAAGCACCTAAAACGGGGGCACAGCAGTAAATGCAATAAATTCAATAACACCTAAATTTGGGGTACCTGGCTAGTGGGAGAAAGCACCTAAAATGGGGGTCCAACAATAAATGCAATAACACCTAGATTTGGGACACCTGGATATTGGGAGTAAGCGCCTAAAATGGGGGCACAGTACTAAATGCAATAACCACTAGGTTTGGGATACTCAGAGGAGGGGGAAGTGCCTAAAACAACGGCACAACAGTAAATGCAATAACACCTAGATTTATTAATATCCTAATCAAGTTAGCACACATACAATATGGAATTGAAGCTTATCTATGCTTGGAGCTGATATTAGCTTTGTGGCTTGGTGACCCAAGTTTATTCTACAGCCTGTCCAATGACTCCTTAACATGCAACACTATTTTTTGGTTTCCTCTGTACAAATAGTCATGTCTTTTAATTACATACAATTACTTTATATGAATGACTTCTTGAGTTAATTGTGCATGGCTGTTTGGGCAGACTTCCTTTTTGTTTAGGAACTTGCATATGGAATAGATGGGATCACACCATAGTAATCATGAGTCCAAATAACGGAATCAACTCAGGAAGATGGCAAAGTACTGTTTTATTATCAATTATCTAAAACAGGGAGGTTACAACGAACATCAACAGACATATGCTCAGTCTCTCAATGATCACCACAAAAAATATAATTCTTATAGAGATAATGCATCAGAGTGACGTGGCAATAGTGAGAAACCCTATCAAGGAGCGGGATTGGTTAAGGGAGACTTCTAAGTATACATTTCTATAGAAGCTATTATTGTTATTGGCTGTCGGTTATCAGGTGGACAACTTATGCCTACCTCTAAAAACATGTAATTTCAGAAACATTCAGATACAGAACTTCTCACTGGTCTTCAAACTATAAGGTCCTTCGTTATATGGACTGATATAATTTGTTGGCGCGCTTGTCCCATGGCTGGAACATTCGGTTCATTTAGCAGCACGTAAGCCTAGAGCCAGGTCCGAGGAGATAGGACCCACCACCCAATCAGCTCAGCATCTCTCATCCCATGCCTTCTGCAATGAAATTGTCTTTGTACTTATCCTTGTCTTTGAGAATGCACAGGAGTGAGGGCACTCGCTATTGTCTCTGGAACTCCAAGTTCAAGCTCTGTTTCCATCCTTGACTCACATGAAAGGAGACCACAATTTGGTCCATTTTGCAGTAGTTTTTAAATGCTCTAAATGAATTAAGACTTGGCATCCTTTGTGTTCTTTCTTGCACCTTAACGTGAGAAGATTCATCCTGTGCATACTCGTTCTTCTTCAGAAGAGATAGCTGAGCTTGCTTCTTGAATCTTGATTCCAGGCCAGGCAGCCTCGCTGTGCAGCTCTATGAGCCTATTATTCTTGCTGTGCCACAGTTTTCCATTTCCACTTCATGGGTTCTGGTTTACCAATGATACCAATGTTCAGTTTCTGTACAATGGCAGCTTCGCCTGCATTCTATTAACTACTCATAGCCAGCTTCTGTGATGACTTAAACTACCTGGCGTTTCAGCGTCTGTACATTTATTTAATGGTTGTTCTATGCAGAACATCGTGTGCATGTAATCTTCTATATACTTGAGAGTTCAATGAATCCGTACTTCATCATTGACCCTCTAGAATCCATACATTCTTCTCTCTCAAGACGTCGTTCACACTTTCTCATGACGTAACTAGCTTGTCTTCTTTGCTCATTCTCATATTCCTTAAGAGAGTTCCTCCTGGAGATTGTTTTCAATTCAGGGTTAAATTCAATAAGGTTCTCTTAATGGGTATCTTCTTCCAAACACTTGTTGCGTTATTGGCACAACGGCTGGTGTCAAACACGTGACAGTCTCATGTCTTCAATATAGGCGAGGTGGGGGCGGGATCTCCTGCAGATGTATACAGCTGCTTCTCTACAGAATATTGAGTTGGATTGGGTTCACAGCAACTTGGTTACCACTTACTTAGTGCATTGCACTTCTTAATGTCTTAATCTTATTTAAAAAATGTAATGAGTTTCTGGCTTTAAAGACAGCTTTTTCATGGAGACGAAAGAAGTGGGATTGGATATGTATGGGATTGGATATGTAATTATGAACGTCTTTCAGGGTTGCACGGATACCCACAAGTGCGCCATGTGATACATAGTGTGCCACGTGTCACTTGAAACCCCAAAGGTACTTACTGCTTTGCCCTTACCCGGAGGTCCACAGATTTTGTGTATTGATGCGCACAAATGAACTCCCTGTGCTCTCTATATGTGATGCTAAATGGAATCCACCAAAAGAGGCTAGGTATTGCAGAATCTGCAAAATTCCGGTTAACGAGGAAACTGCTAAACACCTGCTTACCGAATGTCCATGTCTAGGGACTTTGTAAATGACTACTTTTGGTAACTCCAACACACAATCAACTGCAATGCACTTAGCACTTTACTGGGTTTGGAAAACTGTACACTAAAGTTGACTGATACGACAGCAATTTGGTAGGCCTCAAACTAGTACGAATTGATAGAAAATGGATTTGGTTCCTGAACCCTATGACTATTGCGATTGTATGGCAGTGTGTTTACTATGTGTTTGTTATGTGTTTTCTTTTAAATCATTTTAAATTGTTTAAATGGTTTTAAACTGTTCAATGAATATTTATTTATGTGTTAGTTGTGGTGTGTAATTGACTTAATATAAAGTAATGAACTATATATAATAAATAAATGAATACAAATACATTGCACTTCTTAATATTTTAACGGTGTCATAGACAATATGGGTTTGGAGCTGAAGTTCACAGACGAGACATCCATCTTGCCTGTGAGGTGAGGTGAGACATCCATCGTGCTTGTGAGGTGAGGTTCAACCGGAAGTTATTTCAGAGGAGTGGCCACTGTGACGAACCCCGGGAATACCACCTACTCCTCAAGGGGGAACAACCTGCTTTGTTATGTTATGTTTATTTATTAACCGCCAAAGCCCATAGCATAGGCCTCAGGGCGCTCACAAACACACACTAAAGACATAGACAACGGCCAACAAATGGGGAAGGAGGTCTTGCTGGATCTAAGAAAATAAGAGAGTCTTTAATCCCTTCCTAAATGCGAGATAGTGCTTTTCCTTTCATAGATTGCTAGGAAGCTTATTCCATGCCTGTGCGATCAGCACCTGAAAAGAACGACCATTTCCTATAACTCTCAATGCGCATCACACCACTGTAAATTACAGCCAGGTTTATAAATTGCCAATCTTTCCTTCAAGTATGAAGGTGCATTGCCAAAAAGACACTTATGGCCCATGGTGAGAATCTTGAATTGTACTCTTGCAGTGATGGGAGCCAATGTAGCTCTTTCCGAGCCCTCGATATTGTCTTTCTCCCAGAAATATTACAGACCACACATACTGCGTTGTTCTGAATCCTCTGCAGACGTCCCGAGCACTCTTTACTTGCCCCACCCAACAGGGAGTTACAATAATCGAGTCTTGGTAGAATAATTGCTCAAACTAGCTTCTCGCAGTTCTTTTCAGTAACTCAGGGGCTAATCTACCTAAAAATCCTCAAGTAGTAACTGGAGTTCTCGACTACATAATTTATATGGGCTTCAGCATTTAACAATGCTTCCATGTATATGCTGAGTATTTTTACTTTATCCTGAACATGGATACTGTATCCGTCAATATTGAAGCGTTTATATGCATGATCAACAAATCCCTTGTGTGCTTGCACCCATAAATCAACAACTCGGTTGTAGAAGAGTTTAATGGTCCTACAGGCTTGGTTCAGATTTCCCTGATCTATTTCATGATTTCCGCTGGCTCCATGATCAACTGGAAATCATCTGCGTAGTCGTGACTGTAAGCCAAGCTTCTCCATTTCAACACACAAAGATTTAATATAAATGTTGAGCTATGGCGGGTACAGGCAAGCGCCCTGTGGGAGCCCGTATAGAATTTGGGTTGAGTCGGATGTGGCATCTCCCCAGCAAATTCTAGATTGCCTACCACAAAGAAAAGAGCCTGTCCACTTGATCACATTCTCCGAGCAGCCACCTGTGGCTGCTAACGTATTCAGTAACCTTTTGTAATCAAGAAAATCAAAGGCTGCTGATTAGTCTAAAAGAATCAGCAGCCCGTACTGCTGTTTTCTAAGGCTGATAACATCTGGGTACGCAGATCCAAAAGAGCACTATCGGTTCCGCAATTGCTTCTAAACCCAGACTGTTTCTCATGAAGGATTCCCACATCCTCCATATGATTTTGTAACTGTATAGTAGCCATTTCATCTATTATTTTGAGCAGACATGGGTTATTTGTTATGGGCCTCAGATTAGATGGTTCCTTTGGGTCCAATCCTGTTTTATTTACTAAAGAGGTTGCCCCACTTCTCTAATTACCACTGGAATCGATCCTTGCACAAAAGACACATTTATGAATCTTCTGAGGAGGGGGCAAAGATTCTCCCATTCTCCAAAATGATTTTAGAGTGTAAAAAACTTTCCCGGCCAACTGTTGGATGCATGTGTCAGGATTGGCACTCTATTAAGAGTGGCACAGGACACCCAGAAAGGGTTTGGGTGGTTGTGCCAAATAAAGTGGACAGATAAGAACACACACAGCGGAAAGGAAAGAGAACGAAGAGTAAGCAAGAGTAGCAAGGGAAAAGATACAGAATGAATACCCTCTTGGGGTGTATGCAGATATAGGAAAAGAGTATTCCACGAACCTTGTAAATACTCTAGCCTTCTGCACAGTTTGCTATAACAGAGGCCCACGCTGTTTGCTCATGACTTGGAACAGCAGCTCTGGGTGTCTGTAATGTAGAAACAAGACAAGGGAAGGGGCAGAGGTTGACTGATGGGAACCAACAGACAAGCTCTGTACAAAAGGGTCTACAAACAGTGCAAGAGAAGATACTACAGACAAATCCAGGAAAGGAGGTGATAGCAAACTAGCAGAAGGAAATGAAGGGAAAGTCGTGTAACAGGATAGGATAGCAGAGGACAGTAAGGAACAAGGTTGAGAGCTCAGAGGAGCAGGGAAGCAATGAGTAAGCTCACAGGAGTAGGACTGTAAGGTAGAAAGCCCAGAGGAAAAGGGCTTAGGGCAGCAGAGTAAAGCAGACTGCACGGCAAGGATCCCGTAAGGGCCGGGCAGTAAGGAGTGAACCCTGAGGGACAGGGCCGCTGAACGTAGAAGGTAGCAGAGGACTGTAGAGGGCTGCTAGGCCGAGAACCCAGCGGAAAAGGTAGGTAGTAGGCAGCGGAGCGTGATAAGCTGCAAAGTAGGAAGGCCCAGAGGACAAGGGCTGTAGGTAGCCAGAGTGAGGTAGGCTGCAGAGCAGGGAGCCCAGAAGACAAGGGCTGAAGGCAGCCGGAGTGAGGCAGGCTGCAGAGCAGGGAGCCCAGAAGACAAGGGCTGAAGGCAGCCGGAGTGAGGCAGGCTGCAGGGCAGGGAGCCCAGAGGACAAGGGCTGAGGCTGGAAAGCAGCAGAGCGTGATCAGGTGCAATGTAGAGGGTCCGCAGGGCAAGGGCGGAGGCTGGAAGGCAGCAGAACGTGATCGGCTGCAATGTGGAGAGCCCGGCAGGGCAAGGGCGGAGGCTGGAAGGCAGCAGAGCGTGATCGGCTGCAATGTGGAGAGCCCGGCAGGGCAAGGGCGGAGGCTGGAAGGCAGCAGAGCGTGATCGGCTGCAATGTGGAGAGCCCGGCAGGGCAAGGGCAGAGGCTGGAGGGCAGCAGAGCGTGATCGGCTGCAATGTGGAGAGCCCTGCAGGGCAAGGGCGGAGACTGGAAGGCAGCAGAGCGTGATCAGCTGCAGTGTGGAGAGCCCGGCAGGGCAAGGGCGGAGACTGGAAGGCAGCAGAGCGGGATCAGCTGCAGTGTGGAGAGCCCAGAGGAGCAGGGCTGTGAGGCAGGGAGCCTGGAATGCTATGGCTGGAGGCAGCAGGGTGGAGCAAGCAACAAGGCAGGGTCCAAGCAGGAGTGAAGGTAAGCAGCTTACAAGATCCGTAGGAAGAGGCAAAAGGTGGAGGAAGGACTCTCAGATGAAAGAGGCTGAGCCACTGCAGGCAGCCGCCTTTATACTGCCTAGCCCAGCACAGAGGCAGGCTAATTGGTTGCACCTGGCGAAGCACACCTGCAGGCAATCGCCCACCTCCCTTTCTGTTCCTGGGCTGGTGGAAGCAGGGCAAGTCCCTAGGGCTTCTGGGGGGTGTAGTTCCTTTGATAACCAATAGGAACAGCCAGGAATCGATGCTTGTAGCCAGGTGCATTATGGTATGCGTAGTTTATTGGAAATAATAATAAAACACCAAAGTCTCGCAAATGGGAAATAAAGTTCCCAAAGTAAATATAGATGGATCCAAGAGTCTGTTGTAAATAAATGATAAACATATAGTCCAAATTGAGCGTAAATGTATGCGCCCATGGCGCAGGCATGACAGTATGCCCCTCTCCAGGCCCCTCTTCAGGCTCCCTGAAGACCGACCTACAGGAAGAATGTCTGTCACACCGTACAAGAGTCTTAATCCAAAAAGGCACATCATGAAGCACCAGAAACGGGTTGCAAGGTGAGAGTCTTGAATGACGGAGATAGTACCCAAATTCTGAACTTTTGATGTAGAAATCAGAATAGACGAAGTCTTTGGAACACAGACCCCAACTGTATGTGCATGAAGAGAGGAACTGCGAAAAACTGCTGCAGGCTCCATGATAGAATTTGCTTTGACGGGCAACAATATGGTGCTGGAAAGTGGAGCCATAGGTACAGCAGAGTTGGTAGCTTTAGGAAGGCTTTCCAAGACATCCGGAGCAGCAATGACAATGTTAGGGTTAGCCGCAGAGAGTTCAGGAGTCACAGCGGCGGTTTTCCCATGATTAGTAGACAGTTCAGAGGCAACAGCAGCAGTGAGATCTTGAATGGCTGTAGAGAGTATCAAGGCTGTAGCAACTGGGTGTGTGGGTGTCATGAGAGAGCCAGCGGGCTGGAACGCACCTGAGACTGGTAGAGTAGAGTCTGGCAGTCTTAGTGCTATACATACACCAGCAGGAACAACTGGAGCAGTAGTCTTAACAGAATAACCCTTCGCTGACTTTGCAACAGTTAGCATAGCGGATGTAGGATCAGGAAGAGAAGGTGCTGAGGGATCAGGTTGTGTAGCAGAGGATTCTGCTGCAGCGAGCACAGCTGCGAAGGAAGTAGAACTCTGGGCATCGGGAGCATCAGAATTAGCAGTAGCTTCAGGAATCACATTAGCTATAGCAACCTCAAGATTTGCAGCAGAGACTTGAGGAGTCTCAAATGTGGCAGGGAGTTTAGGAACCACAGCAGCAGGAAGATCATGAATTGCAGTTGGAAGTTCGGGTGCTGTAGCAGCTACAGACAGTTCAGGTGTTGCAACTACTGGTAGATCGGGTACCACAACCACTGGCGATTCAGGGGGTATCGAAGAAACTGAAGATGTTGATTGCTCAAGAGTGTTGTCTGATAGCACAGCCACACTTTGGCAAGACCTGCTAGCCAACTCAGCATGCTCGGTGTGAACTGCGCCAGTCTCTTCAGCTGCCAATGTCATTTCAGAAGAGGTTGTAAGTGTGAGTACTGGACAATAGGCAAGGGTGAGGGCGGAACCATCCTTTGACTCAGAGGGATTTCCAATCAGAAGACCACCCTTGTTTTGTGGTGTAATGGCTGTGTGCGTGATTTGACCCACCGGAGGAGTTAATTCTTTTCTGTCAGTACAACAACCTGAGTTTCTGTGGCTGGAAGGTGAAAGAGCTGTGTCAGTCTTTAGAAGGGATACATATGCTATATTTAGGTCTTCCATCTGCTTGGTATATGTCTGTATACTCTTCTGTATGGCAATTCCAGGCCTTATCATGTCGATGTCTAAAGATAAGATGTCAGGTGTTGGACATAGTGTCAGATGGTCTGGTGACTTGTGTCCCTTCATAAGATTCTTATAATGCAAATAAACAAAGTCATCATAGAGGTCTTCGGTCTTTCTTTTAAGGCGTAGGAGTTGTTCGTGTAGCAGGTAAGTATCATTAGTTTGATCTAAAGCTTCAGAAGCTGGTGTGGCAGAAAATTCGGTTGTAGCAACGGGAAGACTGACCTTAGGGTTATTGTGGTTAGTAGTGTCATGATCTCTGCTTCCAAAAGGTCAGGGTTTTCCCAACTCCCTTGGAAGCAGATCCATAACCCAGGTTCCGAGTGCCAACCAGTCCCAATTGGGACCTTTTGGACCCAGTCCTGGCGCCAGTGGCACCAGGCTCATAAATATGCCCAGTCCCAGCGCTGGAAGCGCCGGGCTCATAATGCTTGGGTGGACTTACCTTCAGCAGACCATGCTGCTTACTTGCCTGCCAGTTGAGCCTCTGATCCTCTTCTGTTTGGAACTACTTTTCCTGTTGGGTGGGGCTGGAGCCACTCCCTAGATTTAGAACACTGGAACTCTTCTGGAAGGCAGGAACTCTTTTCTTACCAGGAACTCTTTTCTTACTTAGGCGTGGCTGTGGAAGGAGACACCTAAGCACTACAGGAGGCTATTTAAACCACACCCGGTGGATGAATCTTGCTTTGCGTTATTCTGCAACCTCTGCAGCAGAACGCTCATCGTGTCTTCTGCATCTGGTCCTGGGCCTAAGGAAAAAGGCTTACCATCCTGAATCCAGTCTTCAGCAACACCTATAAAGACAAGAAAGAACAGGTTAGCATTCCGGCATCTGAAAGGCAAAGGCTTACCATCCTGAATCCAGTCTTCAGCAACACCTATAAGACAAGAAAGAACAGGTTAGCATTCCGGCATCTGAAAGGCAAAGGCTTACCTACTCTTCGTGCGCTCCGGAGGTCTTCACACTGCATTCCGGCATCTGAAAGATAAAAGTTTACCAATTCTTCGCACGCTCCGGAGGCCTTCGGCGCTGCATCCCGCATCTGAAAGACAAAACAAGGTGCGTTTAAAGACATTGGGGAACTTTAATACTCACGTGCCATTACTCCTTTCCACATCTAATCCAGTGGGTATTCCGGCACCCTGCAGCCGCTCCGAACTCGTACCTGCAAAATAAAAAGACAGTTAGAGCGCATAGTGAAGCAGGAAACAAGCGCTTACTTACGTGCTTCCAGGCGCTTCTATTCATCACACGGGCTCCATCTTCAACTCACTTCAGCCCGTCATCCGCCATCGCCGGAACCCTGCAAAACAAGAGACATCATTACTAAAGACTTTAAAGACATTTGAATGACTCGAAACTTACAGTTCGTGCAGTAAACGACGGACAGCAGTCCTCTGAAGTCAAGAGGCCTGCGCTACCTATCCAGTGAAGAAACTGGTTACAGCACCCTGCCCCGAGGCAGATGGAGAGCTCGGCATTCACTTACCTAAGGTGAGAGCGTTAACCTTTGGGGGTCTACAGGAGAGGAGAAGAGGAAAGAGATAGGGACACCCCAATAACCCCAGTTCATTAACCCCATATTTTCTATCTGCAGACATCTTACCCTACACGTCAGGCATACAGTGCACAGAGGTCCAGCCCAAAGAGCCAACCGGGTGCTACACATCACCTTTGAAGATACGGTAGTCGCCCAGTCAAGACCGGCGCCTCTGCGAGAATCAGGTGAGCGTTACAGAACGCAAAGCCTACCGCAAAACTCTCGCCCAGGCGCTATGGAAACCTCGGATACTGACCCCCTAGCCCGGTTACTTGGGGAACTAAGGGCAGAAGTGCATGCAGCTCGTCAGGAAACGAATGCTCTAAGAAGGGAACTAATTATTTCCAAGGAGAGAACAGACAATCTTGCTAGACAAGTGCTACAGTCACAAGCCGGACAGACCCCGTTACCCGCATCAGGGGCAAATCTTCCTTCAACATCCTCTATGAATCCAGTGCAGATCAACCTACCTGGGAATGTACCTCTGGCTCCGCCCGAACGATTTTCTGGTGACCCAAAGAGGTTTGCAGTATTTATCAATCAGTGCCGGTTGCACTTCTTATGCCGGCCAGCAGCCTTTCCAACTGATCAAGCAAAAGTAGCTTTTGTACTTTCGTACCTTAGTGGCAATGCGGCAGACTGGTCGATCCCTCTAGTTAATCAAGATGATCCGGTTCTCCATGATTTTCAAGCCTTTCAGCTTAGTATGGAAAAACTGTTTGCAAGACATTCACAGGGGCAGGCCTTGGACAATGAGCTTCTTTCGTTGCGACAGGGTAATCAAGACCTTTTGGCTTATATTGCATCTTTCAATAGACTAATAGTGGAAACTCAATGGCCTGAGGACAAAAGGATTACGCTGTTTTATAGAGGTCTACGTGGAGAGCTCAAAGACGTTTTAGCCCAAGTAGTGAATCCCCCACAAGACTGTTCGGATTATATAGACTTGGTCGTTCAAATAGATCACAGGCTGCAGAACAGGAAGGCCGATCGTTCCAAGTTTGATGCTCGAGTATTTTCCAAACCGCCAACTCCTTCCAAAGGAGTAGACTCCGGGGAACCCATGCAAATAGGGGGTCTGAAAGGTCCTCTAACACAAAGGGAGCGGGAAAGGAGGAAACAGTTACAATTATGCCTATATTGCGGAAACTCAGGGCACTTTCTTCGAGACTGTCCGGTGAAACCTGCCAAGAAGGCAGTAGGAGCTGCAGTTACCAAAGTTACAAACTCTGAGCAGGGAAACGACCTCGCCCGACAAGAATAGAGGTCCTCTTGCCGAGCATGAAAACCAGTTCCGTGACCTCGCATTTCGTGATACCTATGGTCCTCATTAGCCCTGATAATCCGGATCGATTACATGCAATTGAAGCTTACGTCGACAGCGGTGCCATCGGCAATTATGTGGATCATGAAATGGTTTTGAGGATGAATCTAACTCTTTGTCCCAAGGCTGTAAAGGACGTCATTACTACGGTGGATGGTACGGAGATAGCCTCCTGGCCAGTAACGCATACCACTCAAGAGGTGACGCTAGTAGGTCAAGATGGACACCATGAGAAGATCGTGTTCGATGTGATCAAGGCCCCTCAGTTTCAGATTATTCTAGGAATACCTTGGTTAGAGAAACACAATCCTCTGATCGATTGGCGAGCAAGAACGGTCCAGTTTCCAGAATGTGTCTCTACTTGTCACCCTCCACCTGGTGTTGCACTGGCCGCAATTTCTTCAGAGACTCCCCAGTTACCTCCCGAATACCTAGAATACCAAGATGTTTTCCGGAAGGATCAGGCTAACTCTCTACCTCCTCATAGGTCTTATGACTGCCAGATAGACCTGATACCTGGATCTACTCCTCCTTGTAGTAGAATTTATGCCCTCACCGAGCCTGAGAACCTTCACCTTCGACAATACCTGGATCAATACCTGGCAAATGGGTTTATTCGTCCTTCCAAGTCCCCTGCTTCTTCAGCTTTGTTCTTCGTTCCAAAAAAGGAAGGAGACCTTAGAACTTGTATCGATTATCGCTCCCTGAACCAGATCACCGTTAAGAATAGATATCCGTTACCTTTGATCCCTGAACTCCTGGACCAAGTCAGAAAAGCATGCATATATACAAAGCTGGATCTTAGAGGAGCTTACCACTTGGTACGAGTAAAAGAGGGCGATGAATGGAAGACGGCCTTCCGCACCAAGTATGGGCTATTTGAATATCAGGTCATGCCCTTCGGACTTTGCAATGCCCCAGCCGCCTTTCAATATTTTATGAACGATGTCCTCAGAGAGCTCATAGATGTATGTGTTGTTGTTTACATTGACGACATCCTCGTTTATTCTTCATCGGAATCTGAACATCGGAAACACGTGAAAATGGTCCTCGAAAGATTGCGTCAACACAAACTTTTCGCTAAGTTGGAAAAATGTGTTTTCAACGTCACTGAAGTTGAATTCTTGGGATTCATATTATCACCTGGCGGAGTGCGTATGGATTCAAAGAAGGTCGATGTAGTTCTCAAATGGCCATCACCATCCTCCGTAAAAGGTGTGCAAAGCATGTTAGGCTTCGCTAACTTTTACCGCAGGTTTATCCCCGAATTCTCTCGAATAGTCCAGCCCATCACTGCCTTGTTAAAGAAAAACAAACGTTTTGAATGGTCTACCGAGGCGGAACAAGCTTTCCAGGATTTGAAGACTAAATTTATCTCTGCACCAATCTTAAAACACCCTTGCCCCGAACTCCCCTACATCGTGGAAACTGATGCTTCAAGCCTTGCCATGGGGGCAGTTCTATCACAAAAGGACCCGGTAACCAATCAGTTGCATCCCGTGGCATTTTGGTCCCGCAAATTCTCACCTCCTGAAATCAATTACACGATTACTGACAAGGAACTTCTGGCTATCAAGTCTGCCTTTAAAGCTTGGCGGCATTATCTGCTGGGGGCCCGACACACCGTTACTGTGATTACGGATCACCGAAACCTGCAATATTTGAAGACCGCAAAAGCCCAATCCTCTAGACAACTCCGTTGGGCATTATTCTTTGCCGAGTTTGACTTCATAATTACCTATCGACCTGGTACATAGAACGGTAAAGCCGATGCCCTTTCTCGGATGGGAGTGGAAGAACACTTGGTCAACCCTAAACCTGTACCAATCATTCCCGAACAAAGAATTCTGGGTGTAATCGCCACAGAATCCATAGAGGAAGTTAAGGATAAAGCCAGGCAACTTGTAACTCCAGCAGACATACAGAATTGGCATCTGCAGGGAAAGGACTTTGCAGTAAAGGACAACTTATTGTATTTCCAAGAACGATTATACCTACCCAGCACAGATTTACAGAAAAAAGTAATCTCTTGTTATCACGACTCTTTAATGGAAGGTCATCCCGGTATAGCCAAGACCTCAGAAAAGATCAAGCGCTACTTCTGGTGGCCGTCTTGGAAAAAAGATATCAGAGACTTTATAATGTCCTGTGGAGTATGCGCCCAAAACAAGAGTCAAAAGGAAAGACCAGCAGGCCTCTTACGCCCTATTGACATCCCACCTTGCCCTTGGCATACGCTTTCTATGGACTTCATCACCGATCTACCTCCATGCTCCGGATACAATACGATTCTAGTAATCGTGGACTTATTCTCCAAGATGGCGCATTTCATTCCGCTCAAAGGCTTGCCAACAGCAGCAACTCTGGCCCGAGAATTTCTCGAAAACATCGTCCGACTGCACGGTTTTCCTTCGGTTCTAATTTCGGATCGAGGTAGTCAATTTATTTCTCATTTTTGGCGAAGTTGCTGTCGGTCGGCTCAAATTGATGTGAGACTATCGACCAGTCACCACCCTCAGACCGACGGACAAACCGAGAGGACCAATCAAACTCTGGAACAGTATTTACGCTGCATGCTGCAACAAACTGAAAAAACTTGGAAAGATATCCTTTGGATAGCCGAGTATGCCTACAATAACTCTGTCCATTCGGGAACTGGGAAAACCCCGTTTTTTCTTTTGTACGGCAGTCACCCTCGAACCTCGGAGTTGGATCCCCTCCAAGATCTTGAAACACCAGCAGTAGACTACCTGCATTCTACAATCACCCAAGCCTTTAAGGAAGCTGTTTCTCACCTTCAAAGGGCTAAAGAACAATACAAGAAAGGAGCAGATCAACATCGGAAGGAAGCCCCTCACTATCAAGTAGGGGATCAAGTCTGGTTATCCACCAAATATCTATCTCTAAAAGGGCCACGCACATTCAACCCAAGATACCTTGGTCCCTATTCCATCACTACCATAGTAAACCCAGTTGCGGTCAAGTTGGACTTGCCCCCGCACATGAAGATACATCCGGTCTTCCACGTCTCTCTATTAAAACCCGTGCAACCTCAAACCCGACTAACTAAATCTCCAAAACCTATCCTAGTGGATGGAGAACTCGAGTTTGAAGTCAAAAGCATTCTGGACTCCAAGATCTCCAAATCTAAACTATTCTACCTAATTGACTGGAAAGGCTACGGCCCCCAAGAGAGATCCTGGGAACCTGCTGAATATGTCCACGCTCCTCGCCTAATCAAAAGATTTCACCGAACATTTCCTGACAAGCCAAAACCCCCGGAGAAGCCCGGTTTGGGAGGGGCCTTGAGGGGGGGTACTGTCATGATCTCTGCTTCCAAAAGGTCAGGGTTTTCCCAACTCCCTTGGAAGCAGATCCATAACCCAGGTTCCGAGTGCCAACCAGTCCCAATTGGGACCTTTTGGACCCAGTCCTGGCGCCAGTGGCACCAGGCTCATAAATATGCCCAGTCCCAGCGCTGGAAGCGCCGGGCTCATAATGCTTGGGTGGACTTACCTTCAGCAGACCATGCTGCTTACTTGCCTGCCAGTTGAGCCTCTGATCCTCTTCTGTTTGGAACTACTTTTCCTGTTGGGTGGGGCTGGAGCCACTCCCTAGATTTAGAACACTGGAACTCTTCTGGAAGGCAGGAACTCTTTTCTTACCAGGAACTCTTTTCTTACTTAGGCGTGGCTGTGGAAGGAGACACCTAAGCACTACAGGAGGCTATTTAAACCACACCCGGTGGATGAATCTTGCTTTGCGTTATTCTGCAACCTCTGCAGCAGAACGCTCATCGTGTCTTCTGCATCTGGTCCTGGGCCTAAGGAAAAAGGCTTACCATCCTGAATCCAGTCTTCAGCAACACCTATAAAGACAAGAAAGAACAGGTTAGCATTCCGGCATCTGAAAGGCAAAGGCTTACCATCCTGAATCCAGTCTTCAGCAACACCTATAAGACAAGAAAGAACAGGTTCGCATTCCGGCATCTGAAAGGCAAAGGCTTACCTACTCTTCGTGCGCTCTGGAGGTCTTCACACTGCATTCCGGCATCTGAAAGATAAAAGTTTACCAACTCTTCGCACGCTCCGGAGGCCTTCGGCGCTGCATCCCGCATCTGAAAGACAAAACAAGGTGCGTCTAAAGACATTGGGGAACTTTAATACTCACGTGCCATTACTCCTTTCCACATCTAATCCAGTGGGTATTCCGGCACCCTGCAGCCGCTCCGAACTCGTACCTGCAAAATAAAAAGACAGTTAGAGCGCATAGTGAAGCAGGAAACAAGCGCTTACTTACGTGCTTCCAGGCGCTTCTATTCATCACACGGGCTCCATCTTCAACTCACTTCAGCCCGTCATCCGCCATCGCCGGAACCCTGCAAAACAAGAGACATCATTACTAAAGACTTTAAAGACATTTGAATGACTCGAAACTTACAGTTCGTGCAGTAAACGACGGACAGCAGTCCTCTGAAGTCAAGAGGCCTGCGCTACCTATCCAGTGAAGAAACTGGTTACAGCACCCTGCCCCGAGGCAGATGGAGAGCTCGGCATTCACTTACCTAAGGTGAGAGCGTTAACCTTTGGGGGTCTACAGGAGAGGAGAAGAGGAAAGAGATAGGGACACCCCAATAACCCCAGTTCATTAACCCCATATTTTCTATCTGCAGACATCTTACCCTACACGTCAGGCATACAGTGCACAGAGGTCCAGCCCAAAGAGCCAACCGGGTGCTACACATCACCTTTGAAGATACGGTAGTCGCCCAGTCAAGACCGGCGCCTCTGCGAGAATCAGGTGAGCGTTACAAGTAGATACTGTGGAAGCATTAAGACAACCGATGGTTAGTATAGGTCTTTTGTACCCAGGACCAGATGCACAAACCTCAGGATAATGACTGCCTTGTCCTGTCAAATAAGGTTTTCCAGCATTCTGGGGTGCTTGCCAAGCTGATCTTGCGCATATCACTCTGGCAACAGCGTATTCTGGTTTAGATTCTCCCACAATGAGTGATATATCCTTAGCTGTTGCGGTGTTAGAAGGCTTGTCAGAAGACGCAGGAGAGTTTTTCACTGTTTGGTCTAACAAGATCTGTAAGAATTCATTATCTTGCTGTAGCTCTGCAACAGATAAGGACTGCAGATCATAGTCGCAAATGTCATAATAATTGTACATGGAAGAAGGGTCAGCTAGCCAGTGAGTATAGTACCGTGCTTGTAAATCTTTGTTTAATAAGGCGAGACTGTCCTTTAGACTAAGGTTCTTGTTTGCTGTCTTTAGGGAAACCATAGGTTTATGCAAAGGTTTCTATACCCGAAAGGAAAGCATCTTTGTTCTGTGTGTGCCTTTCCGGCCTATGGAACAAGAAATGTTTGGCTCTTGCATTCTGTCAGGATTGGCACTCTATTAAGAGTGGCACAGGACACCCAGAAAGGGTTTGGGTGGTTGTGCCAAATAAAGTGGACAGATAAGAACACACACAGCTGAAAGGAAAGAGAACGAAGAGTAAGCAAGAGTAGCAAGGGAAAAGATACAGAATGAATACCCTCTTGGGGTGTATGCAGATATAGGAAAAGAGTATTCCACGAACCTTGGAAATACTCTAGCCTTCTGCACAGTTTGCTGTAACAGAGGCCCACGCTGTTTGCTCATGACTTGGAACAGCAGCTCTGGGTGTCTGTAATGTAGAACCAAGACAAGGGAAGGGGCAGAGGTTGACTGATGGGAACCAACAGACAAGCTCTGTACAAAAGGATCTACAAACAGTACAAGAGAAGATACTACAGACAAATCCAGGAAAGGAGGTGATAGCAAACTAGCAGAAGGAAATGAAGGGAAAGTCGTGTAACAGGATAGGATAGCAGAGGACAGTAAGGAACAAGGTTGAGAGCTCAGAGGAGCAGGGAAGCAATGAGTAAGCTCACAGGAGTAGGACTGTAAGGTAGAAAGCCCAGAGGAAAAGGGCTTAGGGCAGCAGAGTAAAGCAGACTGCACGGCAAGGATCCCGTAAGGGCCGGGCAGTAAGGAGTGAACCCTGAGGGACAGGGCCGCTGAACGTAGAAGGTAGCAGAGGACTGTAGAGGGCTGCTAGGCCGAGAACCCAGCGGAAAAGGTAGGTAGTAGGCAGCGGAGCGTGATAAGCTGCAAAGTAGGAAGGCCCAGAGGACAAGGGCTGTAGGTAGCCAGAGTGAGGCAGGCTGCAGAGCAGGTAGCCCAGAAGACAAGGGCTGAAGGCAGCCGGAGTGAGGCAGGCTGCAGAGCAGGTAGCCCAGAAGACAAGGGCTGAAGGCAGCCGGAGTGAGGCAGGCTGCAGGGCAGGGAGCCCAGAGGACAAGGGCTGAGGCTGGAAAGCAGCAGAGCGTGATCAGCTGCAATGTAGAGGGTCCGCAGGGCAAGGGCGGAGGCTGGAAGGCAGCAGAACGTGATCGGCTGCAATGTGGAGAGCCCGGCAGGGCAAGGGCGGAGGCTGGAAGGCAGCAGAGCGTGATCGGCTGCAATGTGGAGAGCCCGGCAGGGCAAGGGCGGAGGCTGGAAGGCAGCAGAGCGTGATCGGCTGCAATGTGGAGAGCCCTGCAGGGCAAGGGCGGAGACTGGAAGGCAGCAGAGCGTGATCAGCTGCAGTGTGGAGAGCCCGGCAGGGCAAGGGCAGAGACTGGAAGGCAGCAGACGTGATCAGCTGCAGTGTGGAGAGCCCAGAGGAGCAGGGCTGTGAGGCAGGGAGCCTGGAAGGCTATGGCTGGAGGCAGCAGGGTGGAGCAAGCAACAAGGCAGGGTCCAAGCAGGAGTGAAGGTAAGCAGCTTACAAGATCCGTAGGAAGAGGCAAAAGGTGGAGGAAGACTCTCAGATGCAAGAGGCTGAGCCACTGCAGGCAGCCGCCTTTATACTGCCTAGCCCAGCACAGAGGCAGGCTAATTGGTTGCACCTGGCGAAGCACACCTGCAGGCAATCGGCCACCTCCCTTTCTGTTGCTGGGCTGGTGGAAGCAGGGCAAGTCCCTAGGGCTTCTGGGGGGTGTAGTTCCTTTGATAACCAATAGGAACATCCAGGAATCGATGCTTGTAGCCAGGTGCATTATGGTATGCGTAGTTTGTTGGAAATAATAATAAAACACCAAAGTCTCGCAAATGGGAAATAAAGTTCCCAAAGTAAATATAGATGGATCCAAGAGTCTGTCGTAAATAAATGATAAACATATAGTCCAAATTGAGCGTAAATGGATGCGCCCATGGCGCAGGCATGACAGCATGTCCCTGAGATTGTTTTCCATATCTAGATTTGACACAGGGCTGAAATTAAATAATCTTGTGAGTCCTGACAGTCATCAGTCACATCTGTGTCCTGTGGCCCCCAGGGGACTAGTATATTGACCTCTTGACTGATTTTGTTATGTGCCAGAGTGATTTTCTGAGCATAGGCTTTCTGTGCTTTAATACAGTCACTCTGTCCGGCACAAATGATCTATCCAGAGTCCTGTGCTTCTCCCCGTTTTAAAAAATTTGAAACACAGTCTTAGTTTCATTTTCTGCCCTACTTATTTGTTCATGATATTAGTTTTATGTTGTCTCCATAATTTTTCTTTTCTTTTCTTTCTCAATTACTTTCCAGACTTCTTTATTTTTCTCTATTTTATCTTTGACCCAAGTGCAATCAGCCTGTCTCTTGGGCTGCTTGAGCAATATTAGGTCGGGGGAAATCCAGCTATGGTGATTAGGGTGGTCTCTTACTGTTTGTAATTTGAACAGGAAAGTTCTATACAGAAAAGCTACCACGTAGGCACAATATTTTTCCAGTACTTACTCAGGAGAATCCTGATCTGTTGTTATAATCATAAGTCGCTGAAGACAACTCGCCAATTCAGAAAACTTTATTTTCTGAAAATTCCTACTACAGACTTGATGAGAAATACAGTGACAATGCTGCCGGGGAGCCAGTAGCTGCAACCTACATGTGATGAAAAAGTGGACTGACCATATACAAGGGCCCTCATTACAACCCAGGCGGTAAGTATCCAACATTACCGGCATGGCGTAATTAGCGTTTACGCCTTGGTCCGATGCCGTAAAATGCGGCACATTACGACCCATCGCGCACGAGCATTACGCCATGCCGGTAATGTAAACTACGCCATGGCGTAAATGACCCCCAAACAGCCCTTACCGGCATCGTACGCCGCGCAAGGTGCACTACCGCCACCCATCATTGCAGTGACCGTAATTAGCGGTCACCGTAATTAGCGGTCACCGTAAATAAGCGGAACCGGAAGTAGCGTCATCGCGGCGGAACGGGAAAGAGCACGACGGCCATCTTTAAAAACACAATCCATTGCCATCCTACCCAACCACACCACATCTGACCCTGAGACCTTGTAAAACCCATTACCCTCCCATTTCCCCACCTAAACATGCCCAAAGTTGTGAAAAAAGCCTGCGATCGGCAGCGGCAGGACCGCTTCAGTCGTGAGGAACTAACGATGTTGGCAGAAACGCTGCAGGAAATGGCGGACATCGTCTTCTCGCCAGAAATGACAAGAGCAGCCATAGCCCGCAAAAAGGAAATATGGGAACTCGTGGCACAACGGGTCAGTGCCGTAGGTACCACGCCACGCACCTCCAAACAGTGCCGCAAAAGGTGGGATGACCTCCGGCTCCGAGTAAGGAGCATACTGTCAGCCAATCGCAACCTGGGCCTGGCAACTGGCGGGGGAGCAGACTCCCCAATCAAGATGCAGCCATGGAAGGAGATTTGTGCCTCGACGATCGGCATAGAGTGCATTGAGGCGTTGGTGGAATGGAGAGAGGAGCCCCGACATCATGAGACACAGGTAGGTGCCTCCAATTCAGCCATGCAAAACACCCTGAATTACACTTACATGGGAATCACAATGTCGCCCCATACGGTAAACACAACACATCAGCAGGAGACCCACACCCTACACACATGCAGCATGCACACTCCACAGCAGACACACACATTTCTGCATGCTCAACCCACCCAAAAGGGAGACAACCTGTATGTCACAGCCTACAAAGTCCACCATCTATCCTTCAAAACCATGGCAATCTTCATGCCTGCTCAATGTTCGCTGACCCAATTATAACACATTCCCTCCTCTGCTCCACCACAGGCTCACAATCGGACACCGGCAGGGACGAGAGTGGCACCACTCCAGCCAAGAAGCCCAGGACAGAGGGAAGAGCACAACAACCCTCCACCTCTGCTGGACCCATGCCCAAACCACACCAGGCCAAAATCCCTGTTGAAAAACAGCCCAGGGCAGCAATGACCCCCGACGAAAGTGCCATGATAGCACCCACGGAAGACACACAACAACTGCTGCCCACTGAGGGGAATGTGTCTGCGGGGAGCAGTACCATTGGGGAGACTGCTGCCGTCGCAGCATGCTCCGACAGCGATGTGGGGAATATGGAGGATGACACTGAAGGTTCCCCCAACGCCCACCTTCACTCCCCACACCTGTCCCTATGTAGCCTGCACGGAGACGACACACAGGGGCTATCCCCTGGAGATACATGGCCAGCCACTCCCAGCACAGTGGTAGTAGGGGAGGAGGGGAGTAGTCCAATTGGGCCGGCAATTGCAACCTCCATTGCCCCTGATTTCCAGCAATCGCTGGACCAAATATCAACGAGGCAACAACAATTGGCCTCACTACTGACGCAGCATGTTGCTGATTGTGGAGGCGCCAGTGCAGGCATGGAGAGATGTGCTGAGAACATCAAGGCAGCCATCCAATCAGCAAGCAAGGGCATTTGTGCAGAACTAGCCGCGGTGCGGAATATGATAAGTCAACTCATACAGACAATCATGGACACATGGCGTAGTGAGCAGGCCAGTACCTCCTCCGCTGCAAGTTCTGCCCCAGCCAACCCCGTCCACAGGTCATCCAGGAACCTGAGGAGCACAGGCAGGGGGGCCCCAGGTGCCGGGAGAGGGGGCTGCCAATAGTGGCCGTCCAGTGCACCAATGGAACATTACCCACTTCACCACGGGCACCGTCACACCTTTGCAGGGAGTTCAGGAGGGAGGGGGAGGGGGGATTGGGTGTGTTGGGGAGTTCAGGGGGAGGGGGAGGGGGGATTGGGTGTGTTGGGGAGTTCAGGGGGGAGGGGGAGAGGGGATTGGGTGTTTCAGACCTATGCACATTGATAATACACTATTTTGATTTGCACAAATCAAATGTGTGGACATTGCTCAATGCGTATGTGTGCTTTATTGGTGTACAGTCCACAGTGTGCATGTCCCAGACACACACAGTGCCCCAAGTGCCGTCTCCATGTTACACACACCAGCTGTGTGTGCTAGAAGCATTTGTCAATGATATTCTGACGCATTTCACGGCCCTCCTGTGCATCGCTGCCTCCTTGAGGTGCTGCCCCATCCCCACCCTCATCATCCTCATCGTCAGGTGGTTGCAGTTCTGCGTCAGGGGGCAGTGGAACATTCCGTCTGACACACATATTGTGTAGCATTACACATGCCATGACAATCTTTGCAACCTTCTTATGGCAGTACAGGAGTGCCCCGCCAGACCTGCTGAGGCAGCGAAACCGTGCCTTCAGTAGGGCAAATGCCTGCTCAATCACCACACGGGTACGTGCATGGGCACGGTTGAAGTCCGCCTCATGATGGTTCTGTGGGTCCCGGACTGGTGTAAGGAGCCACCTCTTCAGGGGATAGCCAGCATCACCTGTATGTAGGAAACAATGTATGTGTCAGTCATTACATCTAATTCTGAACATGACGTGCCAACATTCACATTGAACTGTTACTTTGGACCACTTTCAGTTGCGCTGATGGATTCACGCTATGCAAACGGTATATGTCCATGGCTCTCATGGACAGTTTTGCATGCCAACAAACCATGTATGCAGGGTGGTCGAGTGCCTTGTGAGTGCCCATCCACTGTGTTCGTCCATGCCGTATGTTTAGGTGACCTGCCACGTGTCCTGTGATGTCAACGCTCACATGATTGCTACATTGCTGTCTGCATCATTAAGACCCCACTGAACTATCCGGATGTTGATAGGGACATTTTGTGGGCCTTGCTGTCTGTGCTGTGGTGTTGTGATGTTTCTGTCCGTCATGTGCATCCTTTGTGTGCTGTTATGTGGGACAGGCCTTTCAGTAGATGGTGTATAGTGACGTGCATGTAGGTGCCTTTTGTTGGAGTCAATGGTCCAAATTGGTACAATGCACTTGCAGATGGTTGTGTCATGGTTGGAACACACCTTCTTTGACATGGTGGGGCTGCTTCGGTCAGGCATAATGTCTACAGGTGTGAGATTATGTTAGTGCTGCTTTAGGGTATGATCGTCTCTGCTAGTCGCAGCCAGGTGGAGTATGCATCATTCCCCCCCCCCTTTCTGCCAGGTGGAGGATGCATCATTCCCGCCCCCCCTTTCTGCCAGGTGGAGTATGCATCATCCCACCCCCCTTTATGCCAGGTGGAGTATGCATCATTCCCCCCCTTTCTGCCAGGTGGAGTATGCATCATTCCCCCCCCCCATTCTGCCAGGTGGAGTATGCATCATTCCCCCCTTTCTGCCATACCAAGGTCATGACGTGAGACTCACCGAGTAGCCAGGATTTTGGGCCTGCATGTCGCTCCATGTAGCGTGGTATTGTGGAGTTCCTCGGGACCATTGAATCATGGTTTGATCCGGGGAATCGGGCACAACAATGTGTGAGGATCCTGTTGGAGTCACAGACCATCTGCACGTTGATTGAGTGAAATAGTTTACGGTTGCGGTACGGTTCCTCCATGCCATGTGGGACCACCAATTCCACATGGGTGCAGTCGATGGCACCAATGCAACCAGGTATGCCGGCTAGTGCATGGAAACCCACTTTGGTGTTTGCAATCTCCTGGGCAGACCGTGGTAATGAGATGTGGTCGTCTGTGTGCTTGAGGAGGGCATCGAGCACTTGGATCAGTGTACGTGAGAATAATGGTTGTGAAATACCATGCAAGTGCCCCACTGTGTGCTGGTAGGTGCCTGTGGCCAGGAAGTGGAGTACAGACACTACCTTCAGTAGGGGTGGGATGGCAGTTGGTGTTTCTATCTTGCTGACGATGTTGTTGTGCGTCATGTCCACGATGGCGGTGATGGTGTCCCGGTCCAAACGGTACAGGGTGTGGATCTGCTCTGCGGTGAGGTTGAATGTACTGGCTCTGATGCGTGGGATTGTGGGCTGCCTGCGTGGTGGTACTGGCTGTGCTGGTTGGCCTTGCTGGGCCTGCCTTGCCCTCCTTCTCCTCCTGCGTCTTCTCTGTGCAGCCTGTTGTTGTTATTGTTGTTGTTGTTGTAGTTGTAGTTGTAGCACTTGCATTGCTATCAGGTCCTCCAGCCCCAACATTGCTAGTCCTATTGGTATCATTGTGGAGTGTGACTGGGTCTGGGAAGGGGTTGGGTGTGCTCTTTTTGTACTTCCTGAGTCTGTATTGCCTCCACCTGTGCTGATTCTGTGCACCTGTGGCAGCTGGATTCACTGCACAAGTCCCTTTACGGTTGGTTCGCGATGGCTTAATTACCGGCATGGCGGTAAGGTACTTAACGGGCTGGGTGATGGCGTTAGGTGCATGTCCGCTTGGGTCGGCATTCGCATACCTTTCCGCCATGCCGGTAATTACGGTGTGGGGGGTCGCGTGCACGCGTCCTTGGTGCAGTTAGCGGCAGCGTTATCTACGATGCCGCTAATGGCATCGTAGTTAACGGTCACGGGTCTTAATCGGACCTAGCGGAAAACGATGGCGGTAATCCTTTACCGCCATCGTTTTTCGCTTAGCGCCAGGGTCGTAATGAGGGCCAAGGTGTCGTTTCCACGGTGGTCACCTTCATGTTCCTGACGCAGAGCCAGTCTATAATATGCAGTCAGGTTGGGACAATAGAAGAAGGTGGGACTACAGTGCTTCCAGGTGGGATTGTTACCTGTCCTGCTGTACAGGTGGTCTTCTGTGGACAGTGTCCCACAGGCCTTAATTAGAAATTCGAAGTTGATTTGAGACCAGACACAATCACGATTAACATATGGCATAGATATGGCAGAGACAGATTCTCCCAAATGAAGTTGTGAAGTCAGAATTTCGTGGTTGCATCATTATTTAATGAGAATTGTCGACACGATTTTTGACATTAGAGGTCCTTATCAAGGAGAATCATAATCTGGTAATGACAGTGCAACATTTATCACCAGCTTTGATGTAGACATGAGATTTGGGCCACCAAATCGAAAGGTCCAAACTGGACTCGGAGAACAGATCAGATAAGGAATACAGATACCCTGGAGGGGTGAAGAAGAGAGACCAGCTGAACAGAAGTTTAGATCTTGTTGTGCCACACAATTGAGTCACAGTTGACATTTTCACTGCTCGAGTTAAACAGAACATTGATGTGGGGGTCAGGTGTCCCCCTTCTATAAAGAAAGAAGAAAGGCCCAGACCTTGTTATGAACTGTATTTGACATGCATCAGAAGACATAAACCTTGTTTTGAACTGTAGCACCAGGAGTAGGCCTAAACTGAAGGAAATAACTGTATATACAATTGGGTTGGGGTCATGCAGACAGCCCAAGCCAAGAGGGGAGTAGAGTGCTTCTAGAGGTTAATGTATGTTTCTTTGTTATTAGTGGTAGGGTCAGACGTTGGGACAGAATAGGTTTTGGACAGAGGACGAATGTTAATTTGCCAGACCAACTGACGAGCATCGATTTGTTATTTTGTAGAATAGGGAACCATCATCATAGAAGTAGGGGTGGGACAGGCATTTCTTTGTTTTAATCAACCTGAACCAGTTAAGAACAAATCTTCATGTCCGTTTCCTATGTCTGACTTACCACAAGTGTAAGAAGTGGGATATGAACATTCTTACACAGGATTGAGACCCACGCTAGTTTGGCGCCTAAACCCCACTGCCAAAAGAGCTACTCCCCAATCTATTGGTTTAGATTTCTTTAGCACTAAATTAATCGAGATACCCTGGCAAGAAAGAAATAAGTGTCTCTCCTCCTCAAGGCAGCAACCTCTTAGATTACCCGCCAAATCTGTTAGCCTGACGACATTTTCTAAACGTGGCTGCAGGCATAGTTGATCCAGATAACTGCAGAGAAATTCAGGTGGTGCCACTTAAGGTAGACACTCAAAAGTACACTGTCTGGGTCATGGAACACAATGAACAACAGTTTCCAGAACAAGCATTAAGCTCAGCAATACAGGAGGTAGCCAAACTCTCGCAGACATCTTGAGGCTCCCTACGTTTTGGGGAAGCTGATAAAAACTTAACCCCAACCTGTCTGGATGAGGGGGACGATACCACCACCCTTCCTACACAGCACAATGACAAATACTTGGCAGAAGCATTGGTATGGAACACAATCAACCTTTTTCCTTCACGACTAATGGCTTATTATACCGAGGGTCTAATGAAAGGGATGGGACCAGGAAAAACCAGCTGGTAATACTCAGGAGCCATTGGAAGGTGGTTATGGAGTTACCCCACTCCTACAATGGTTGTGTACCAATGTGTAGCAAAGATGCACAACCAGTTTCTTAATAAATTGCATTGGCCCGGCGTATATGCCGATGTGAACAATCTATGTGGCCAACTGTAGGATATGCCATGGCTCCATTACAGCCGTTGCCCATTATTGAGGTACCATTCTCACGCATAGCGATGGATATAGTGGGGCCCCATCAGTCCTCCAAGTTGAGTAATATCTACACAGTGTCCCGAGACATTTCCCTTATGGAATAACACAAGTCGAACAGATATTAAAACACCTTATCCCCTTTCTCTCCGGAGTGGGATTCCTGCAGGACATCCTCACCGATCAAGGCACAACATTTATGTCCTGACTCATGCAAGAGTAAAGGAAATTTGAAACATTAAGACCTTAAGAACCTCTGCTTTTCACATTGAGACTGATGGTCTTATAGAACGCTTTACTCAAACCCTAAAGTGGATCTTACGTAAACTGGTGGAAATGGATGGACGTTATTGGGGCCTGATGGTACCCTGGGCCTGCTTTACTGTGCGGAAAAAAACCCAATCCTCTCTTGGATATTCCCCTTTCGAGCCCCTATATACAAGAGAAGACAGAGATTTACTGGATATGTTAAGGCTTCCCATATAATAAAATCCCACATGAAGGCATTGAGGGGAATTGTAAACCAGTACTTCTTGAGGGCACAAAAACATCAGAAAAAACTTCATGACTGGCAAACCGTAGCAAGATCTTGCTCGGTAGGGGATTTAGTTTTGGTCCTCTTGCCTACATATGAGAATAAAACGGTGTCTAAATAGTATGGCCCGTATAAAGGACTTGAAAAGACGGGGCCCCTCAATTACATAGTTTCCCAACCTAGGAGGCAGCAGAAAAGCCGGGTATATCATGTCAACCTTTTAGATGCCTGGAAGACAGACCCCGTCAAGCAGAACGTGGTCACAATGGCAACCTTGTTGCATGAGACAGACCCTAGTCTCAGATTGATCCCCAATAATCTTACTGCAGTTCACAAACAAGACTTCTGCGACCTATTAAATCAGTTTCCCGAGGTGGTTTCAGAAGTAAAGAACTTTTTCCATTATATCCGTACACCCCAGGGACAGATGGTCAACCTAAAATCTTACCATAGCCCTGAAAACTATTGAAAGACCATAGAAGTAGAAGTTATAAATATGTTGTAATTAGGTGTAAAAGAACCCTCAGATAGCGCTTGCCCTTCCCCACACCCGCAATTATACTGGTCACCAAACCAGATGGATCTTGGCAATTCTGTATTGATTTTAGAAATTTGAATTCCATCTGTGTCTTCGACAATTACCCACTGCAGAGGATTGATGAGCTCATCGAAACATTGGGGAATGCCAAACTATAACTCTACATTAGACCTCACCAAGGGTTACTGGCCAGCCTTAGCAGGAGTGTATCTCAATGTTATTGCGAACTACAGTGACAGTTGGGAGGAACGTCTATACCACCTCTATGCAGTCACCAGGGCCTTACGGAAGATAGGAGTCCGAGCTAACCAAAAGAAAGGCCATCTAGCACTAAACGCCATCAAATGTCTAGGCTACTTTGTTGGCAGTGGCCCGATCCAACCTCAGACTGAAAAGGTAAAGGCAGTGGCATTGATACCTCCCCTATCGACCAAAAGAGAACTCTGAGCTTTCCTGGGGCTGCCCGCGTACTATTGAAGGTTTATTCCTAAATTCTCTAGCCTTGCTGCCTACCTCATGGATAAACTCAAAAACTCCCAACTGGACAAACTTAACTGGACCCACCAGGACCAGAGAAGATTTGACTGCTTAAAGCACATACTTTGTGATAAACCTGTCCTGAAGATGCCCGGTTTCAACCGTGAATTCATTTTACAGACGGATGCATCCAAAGTAGGCTCAGGAGCAGTTCTTTCACAACTACACAATGGGCCTCATTACGAGTATGCCGGTAAAACCGTGTTCATTACCGGCATGGCGGAATGAGCGGGTCCGTGCACATATGAACCCGCTAATAGCGGGTCATTACGAGTGCGCGAGCATGCGCGTTCCATCCATGCCGGTAGTGGCAACACCGCCATGCCAGGAAAAGGGCCTCCAAGCCCCCTATACCGGCATTGCGGGGCCCGCCCATTGCGCTACTGCCTCACACTAACCCGTAAATACCGGCACGGTAATACCACCAAGGTATTACCGTGTTCGAAAAAACAGACCCGGAAATTACGTCATCGCGCAGGAACGGGAAATGGGCCGGCGGCCATCTTTAAAAACACAATCCATTGCCATCCTCCATTACTACCACTACACCTGTGTTGTTGAGTGCCAAAACAGAACCAGGATGTCAAAGGCCACCGGAAAAAGCAAACAAAGCAAACAAAGGAAGAGGAAGCAGCGCTTCTCAGATGCAGAATTGACAATGCTAGCGGACAGCCTACAACAGCATGCTGACATTATCCGAAGCACGGACCTGAAGCATGCGGCCCAAATGCATAAAAAACAGGTGTGGCAGGAGGTTGCGCAGAGGGTAACAGCAGTGGGGGTTACCCCAAGGAGTGTCCGGGATTGCAGAAAGCGCTGGGACGACCTCCGCCTCCGTGTGCGGAAGATCCTTGCGGAGAACCGGAGGGCCGCAATGGCGACAGGCGGTGGCACACACTCCCCTGTTAAGCTCACCACATGGGAGGAGATTGCAGGTGGATTCATCGATCCAGAATCCATCGAGGGGATTGGAGAGCAGGAGTACGGGGGAGCTACTACAACAGAGGAAGGTGAGTGAACCATCACATCCACCTATAACAAAACATGATGTGACACAAGTGAGGTGGGAGTCAGAATAGGCAAGGCAATTCCCATACCCAAGGCAACATCAACTCACCAACAGAATATTGATTGCCACCCCCTGCACCACACGCATGTTGCGTGAAATCTGTAAACCCATCCATGCCCATGTCCCCCCCACACCTAGACAATCCATCGCCACCAGCCATGCAATCATTGCCAACATGTCCCCTCAGTACACCAAATGCCACACAACAGAAATGAAATCATGCCTGAATGTATCAAGATATAACACTGCCACAAATCACAGCTGCCATTTGGCAATCTCACTGATGACCTGCATCTCTTCTATCCCCCAGGCACCGATGAGGAAGGTGGAACCCAGGACAGGGGGCCAGGCACATCCAGTGCAAGCAAGGGGACCAGGGACACCGCAACCCCCTCCTCCAAAAAATGTCCTCTGACCACTCCCAGTGTGCCACGCAAGGCATCATCTCTGCAGGGGGCACCTGCTGCGACAGTGCCAGCTGTACCGCCGGCCACCACGGACGTCCTGTCCACAGAGGTGGTTGAATAGGCCGAAGAATTTTCAGGATCGCCCAGCCCAGCACCGATTGGAACCCCCTGCCCCCCTGCGGAGACAGAGAGCCTGGATGACCCATGTCTCCATGACTCCGACCTAGGGGACTCGGACATCGGCATATTTGAGGACGACAGTGCCCAGGACGAGGGCCCCACGCAGGTGCCTGCCACCACCCAGCCCTCCGCCACCCAGCCCTCCACCACCCAGCCCTCCACCACCCAACCCTCCACCACCCAGCCCTCCACCACCCAGCCCTCCACCGGTACACCTGCGACAGAAACCCCCTTTGAGGTCCGTCTGGCAAGGGTGGAGGCCTGTCAAGACGAGATGGTGTAGATAATGCGGCAACAGGTCCTTGCCGGTAATGAGGCCATGAAGGCCATAGCCACGGCCATTGCCGCAAATACGGCAGCCGTGGAGGCGTCCACGTCTGCATTCAGGCAGTGCATGGGGTCACTGACCGAGGCCCTACTAGCCAACATCAGGCAAGTGCAGCAGCCACACCATGGGTCTGACAGAGGATTGACAATTGACACCTCGACCACGTCAACACCTTCCACCTCTGTCCAATCAATCCCCGTGTGCTTAACGCGCGGTGCATGGCCATGGCACCCCCAGACCCGAAAGTCGCCAAAAAGTGACTTTTTGAAAAATGGAAGAAATGTGAGGAGTAGTATTGTTGAAGGCAACACTGTTTGTTGCACACATGGGGACATCTGGGATCTGTGGGGTGGGTGAGGGAGTTTGTTGGGCTGTTCACTGGGGTCTGTGGGGTGGGTGAGGGAGTTTGTTGGGCTGTTCACTGGGGTCTGTGGGGTTGGTGAGGGAGTTTGTTGGGGGATCGTGGGAGGGGGGAGTGGGCACAGTTTTGCACTTTCATATAATACACAAGTTTTCTGGAGAACAATCCATGGCTGGACATTGTCATTTTTGGTGTGCATCCATTTAATGTGTTACAGTGTTCATTCTCAAAATTACAACATTCCCTTTGTGCATTTTCACATTGGCCCAGTGTCTGACTGACAAAAGTTATTCATGGTCCCTGTGTCTTAAAAGTATTCGTCAATTAGTGCTTGGCGTACAGCATGGCCGTCCCGTGCATCACGTACTGGCAGGGGGGCTCCTTCGCCTCCGTCTCCATCCCCTTCATCCTCACCCGGGCCATGCATGTCAATGTCAGGTGGCAGTGGTACATTCCTTCGGACGCACATCTTGTGCAGTATGACCAGGCCATGGTGATCTTTGCCACCTTCTCAGGCCTATATAGGAGTGCCCCACCAGACCTGCTTAGGCAGTGGAACCGCGCCTTCAACAGGCCAAAGGTCTGCTCAATCACGACACGGGTGCGGGTGTGCACATGATTGTACTCCTCTTCAGGGCTGTTCTGCGGGTTCCGCACAGGGGTAAGTAGCCACGGCCTCAAGGGATATCCTCCATCACCTGCAAGCAGATACAAATAGGTGTGTGTCACTCTGAACTGACACCTTCAGGGAGCACGGTCATGGCAGCAGCTATTAGGTGTGAGCATGCACATGTCCCTGTACGTGTACCAAATAGTCACCTATATGGGATGTATACTGGAAAGAGGTGCGGTACACTGGATGGGGTTGAATAGATGATGCAGGGTGTAAGCATGCATGCTGAGGCAGATGTGCTGTGGCAGTGAGACAATGTTTAGCCTCCAATTCATGCTGTTCATTCTTCACTGTGCGTGGTCACACTGGCCGCATTGGCACAGTTGCCATCCTATTCAGTCATGCATTGCTTGCCATCACCATGGTGCCCCGGTTGTGCCTCTTACTTGTTGTCATCCATTTGCATTATTTGTGATATGTGGCCCAGTGATGTGTCATTTTCCGTTTGGCTGTGTCAGGTGAGGAGTGTTTAGCTCTGCATTCATTCTCCACTCACTGGCTCCACTCACTGGCTATTGCCACCCAGGTGTACTTTTAACCCCCCCTTTCCCACCCTGTTAAACTACCCCCCCCCTTTCCCACCCTGGTAAACTATCCCCCCCCTTTCCCACCCAGGTGTACTATCCCCCCCTTCTGCATCCGCACACATGAGTACCCCACAGCATGGCCATGGGCCTGTTGTGCAACTCACCGAGCAGCCAGGCACGTGGTCCAGCATGTCGCTCCATGTGACGGGGTAGCGTGGAGTTGCGCAGTACCATGGCATCATGTGTGGATCCAGGAAATCTGGCGCAGCAATGGGTGATGATTTTGCAGGAGTCACATACCATTTGCACATTGATGGAGTGGTATTGCTTGCGATTGCGGTACACCGCCTCTATGGCATGGGGGACTACCAATTCCACATGGGTGCAGTCGATGGCACCAACACAATTGGGCATGCCGGCCAGTGCATGGAAGCCTACTTTGGTTTCGGCTATCTCCTGGCCAGTCCGTGGTAGGGATATGTGGGTGCTTGCGTGCTTCAGGAGGGCATCGAGCACTTGGTTCAGCATGCGTGAGAATAGTGGTTGTGAAATGCCATGCCGCTGGCCCACTGTGTGTTGGTAGGTGCCTGTGGCCAGGAAGTGTAGCACAGACACCACCTTCAGTAGTGGGGGGATGGCAGTGCGTATTTGTATGTGGCTGGCAATGTCATTGTGTATCATGTCCACTATGGTGGTGATGGTGTCACGGTCCAACCGGTACAGGGTGTGGATCTGCTCAGGGGTTAGGTTGAATGGGCTGGGTCTGGTGCGAGGGATTGGTGGCTGCCTACGAGGCGCTGGTGGCTGCGCTGGTGGTAATTGCTGGGCCTGTCTCACCCTCCTTCTCCTCCTGCGTCTCCTCTGTGCTGCCTGTTCTTGCTGCTGTAGTTGTTGTTGTTGTTGTTGTTGCTGTTGTTGCTTTAGTTGTAGCAGTATAGGCATGTCCTCCTGCGCCATGATTGCAAATGCTAGTTGTAGCATTTTGGTGTAGGAAGGGGTGTGGTGTGTAGGTGTGCTCCTTTTGTACTGGGCCACTCTGCATTGCCTACACCTGTGGGGGGGGGTTGTGGTGTGTGGGTGTGCTCAGTTCATACTGGCACAGCCTCCTTTGACTCCACCTGTGGGGATTGTGTGCACCTGTGGCAGCTGCCTTGTATCTTGGTTGCTGTTTGCGGGAGGTCCGCGATGCCTGTTTTTCCGGCATCATGCAGCCCGTTATTACCGTGTTCGCGATGCCGGTATTTGCATGTTTGCGTGGGTTGTGATTGCCCCCTATTACCGGCATGCCGGTATTTACTACCTGAGGAGGCGCGTGTACACGCCTATGCCGCTATTAGCGGCACCGTAAATAACGGTGCCGTCAATACCGGGTTTGTGGGTCAGAATGCTACGGAACGTTAAATGATGCCGGTATTTACATACCGGCATCATTTTTCCCTTACCGGCATAACTCGTAATGAGGCCCAATGGGTGGGAACTTGCACTTCTATACATGAGTAGGAAATGATTCTCCCTGGAAAAAGCTTATACCACAGTAGAGCTAGAGGCCCTCGACATTATGTGAGCCGTCACCATTCTATGATACTACTTGGCGGGCGGAAAGTTTGGTTAGTTACTACTGGCCATTATCCCCTAACTTGGATGAGTCTAAGGAAGGACTCCAATGGACGAGTGATGAGATGGTTCTTAGACTTGCAACCTTTTTGCTTCTCTGTAGAACATCGGTAGGGAAAGGAACAAGAAAATGTGGATTTCCCATGCCGCTTTTCATTAGGCCAAGTGGAGGGGAGCTCGCATCTAACGGAAGGGGTATGAGCCAAATCCTGGGAATTAGTCCATCTCCCATCTTGCGAATTGATGCTAACTAGTACAAGAATAGGCCACCTCTAGACACTATAAAGTATATCCTCTGCTGGCCATTAGTGGGTAGTTAGGTTTCTAGGTGGCCCTGACTATGTGATCAAAACATATATGTAGCCAGCAAAATAGCAATGAAAACTGAAGACGTGGTTGGTCTCACATGATACAACACCCCATTTTTTCTCATCATCAATTTGAAATGTTCCTCATATATGGTTTGGAAATAATCCCTTCTCACATGTTTGAAACTTGATGCACAGTTGTTTTCATTGCACATGGCCATTTGTCTGATGAAGTCGACATGTGTTTCATGCATCACATGCCTTGTTAAGAGTTCACACTAAAAGTCAAAATGCTACATGGTTCCATTGGCGTCGACAGCGTCTCAATCATATATTAGCATCTGAGACACCTCCCTTTCACTTTGTGTAAGCCACCACCTACAAATCATGGGGGTTTGCAATCACTCACAGTCTTGAGTATTTAGGTGCCTCAGCAATTATTTTCCAATGTCAAAAAGGGATGTGCTCTTCTCCTGCACCGTGAGGATAATGCTTGGCTCCAAGGGTTGTTTGTTCCCCACATCAAATTCTGGGGCCAATAATTGGAGCGAGGTAAGTGGCCAGCAAAAACTTCATTGGGTCTCAAGGGCTGCCGGCTGCCTGGCAGAATTGGTGAGGGATTGATGTAGCCCTTATCTGGTGATGATCTTGCTAACGGTTCTATGTGATATTTCTGCATTTTAAAGACCGAACACAAAAAAAGACTGATTTGTTTCAGCCGTTTTTGTTTGGCTTTAAAATGATAGAATATCACATAATACCCTCCCTACTCCCTCTAACCCCCTGCAGGTGATCCCTTCCCACCTTCTCCCGCTGGTTGTCTTGTTAATGGGGGGGGGCTTTAAACCCCTAACCCTCCATTTCCCCACTCACCCCCTTCCCAGCACAACACACACTTACTCTCCACACATACGCACACACACACATACCCACAGACAGACACTCACCTGACACTCCTGCAACGACTCCTCTGGGTCTCGCTGTGCCTGTCAGCACCTGCACGTACTCGTGTGCGGCAGGGCCGTGACAGTTCGATTTAGAAAGATCGCTCTGTGCGGTCATAGGGTGGTCTTTCTTCTTTGTAAATTGATCATTTTCTTCGGTAAAGTGAAAACTATTTTTTTCACTTAACCCCCCCTGCTAACACCCAAAACTGCCATTCCCCCACCACACCCCGGCTACTCTCCTTATCGCTCTGCAAGAATCTCGTGCTTCGGCAGCCCTTCTCTGCTCCTCTGTGCATTTAATCCCTACGCCATTTTTCCATGTGCTTCTGCCCTTTCCTGAACCCTCTTCTGGTCCTGCAGGCTTGTGATATACCTGCTGTACATTCTATAGGTGTCCTGGCATTCCCAGGCCCCTACTCTCCCTGGCAGCACTATTCCTCCCTCACTTTTTTTTATTTTTTATTTCAGTTAATTGGTTAATCAAGTAACCATACACATTACAATACCAATCCACATCAAAACATTTGTACACCTCTTTACATATTGTAACACTTCGGTAAATTACATTTAATATGTTGAGTTGTTTTAGTACATTAAAAGAAGAAGGGATAATGTTTTTCAGACTAATCCTACCACAATAAAAGTGAATTGAATAAGACAAATTGATTAAAAAGAATTAGATAAAAACACAGTTTGTTTTAAATTGATAATTTTGGTCCGATTCAAAAATCATATAACGGCAATAGATAGTGTGAGAGCCACCATACACACAGCACATATTTCCCAAGTAATTGCTCTCTTAAAGTGCTAAGTGCAGGAGAATCAATCACTTTGATCTATAACCTCACCTTCCCATTCTCTCTTCTACTGGTCTCTCACCACCTCCTTTTGCTGGGTCACCTCCTCTTGTTCCCTCTCCTCCACCTCATGCTCTCTCACTAGTGCCTTTTTCTGGATTGCCGCCTCTTCCCCTTCTCTCTCCCCCACCTTCTGTTCTCTCATCACGTCCTTTTCCGGTATCACCACCTGCTCCTGTGGTTTCTCCTCCTCTGCTACCATTGTCTTCACCTCCACCTTCCTCTGTTATTCCCAGCCTCGTCCTTCTACTGTCCAAGTCACTGCCATATGTCTCCTGCAAAGCACCTCCTCTACTTCTCTATGCATCTCACTCCTAATCTCATCGCCTCCTCCACTCCATTGTCTGCCTAAGCAGCTTCCTCTTCCTTGCTCCTCTAACCATCAACACACTCCTTCTCTGTGTTCTCCAAACGTCTGCGCCCTTCTAATCGTGCCTGCCCTCTATATGGGGCCCTTGCTGTGCCTCCTGAACTGCCACCCACCCCTCTACTCAGGTGTGTAATGGTATTATTTGAAGGAATAGGTTAGTGCATGTAGGATTGTGACCAGCGATGCCCCGCTTCCGCCTGTCCTAGATTCATAGTCTGAGCCTTTAAGAAGGATGGCTGATATTCCGGACCCACAGTGGACAGGGGATGTGGGCAGGCACATCTGGGGACTGGAAACAAGTGTTCTAACATTCTTCTTTCTATTGGCTAGTCCACAACCTTCAGTAAGTAGGCGAGCCTCAAACTGAGGAAGTCTGCTGTTGCATCCGTCTGTTCTCACTCGCAACCCTCATCCCGCAGAAGGAGACCCTGATTTAACTTATCTTTCCACAGAGTGGTGACTAATCTTGGGGTCCTGAGCTTGGAAAAGGGAACGCATAGCAATGGCTGAACTCAGGGAAGTAGGCTATGTTAAAGGACCGAGTTTCGCATGTAACTTGTGACAAGTCTCTACCACGGAGAGTGGGATTTGTGGGATATGCCAAGAGATCCTCCCATACCAGCCCCGGGAACTGCATCACGTAAAGTGTGCCCGCCCGGTCATCCCATGCCTAGCCTCAGAACCGGGCAGAACACTTTCTCACAATCACCAAAGAGTTAGAGGTTTTATATCGAAGGAGAAATGGAGACTAACAATGTAGACCAAGCTTTACCACATGCCCCTGTTCCTGGTAATCTGTTCATTCCAGAAAGATCATGTCAAGGTTTGTAACACAGAGAAGACAACAGACCAGCCAACAAGCCAGCTCGGATCATCCACCAGAGAGCAATATTGCCTGTCAGGGACTGCTCGAGATTTTTGGGGCACACATTTTCAAGACACAGAAAATAGAAACTACTTACGGAGCTATTAGTGATGTAATACATCCGTCTTGCACGTGGACCAAGAGAGAGTATCTGCTTGTTATCAAGGATGTCCTGATTCCACCGACCTGGCGCCCAACACGGCTGCAGATGGACATGTAGAAACTCATAAAATGTCTATCCTGTCCTTCATCTGCTCTCCCCTCCATACCTCAGGGAAAGAACAATAAGAGAAACCTCTGCACGACCAACCAGGACAGCCAACTCCTTTTGCCTCCAAATACCCAGATTCCGTCTAAAAAAAACAGGAGGCAATAGCTTCCCTGTACAAGCAGCTCAGCACGTGAACGCATTGCCAGTTGAACTAAGAAGAGACCAGCCATACTACAGTTTTAGACACAATACCTGCACCTGGCTACGACGCAACGACCTCTAGACCCATGATGCATCCCTATACCATATCCCAGTAAATACCGACCTAGTAATTCCTGCCACTGTGTAACTGTGTCCATGATGATCCCATGTACCTGCCCACACCCTACATGCAAATGACTGTACATAATGTATATACTGTATATAATGTATGTAACCTAACTAACTGTAACTTGCAAACAGTAACCATGCTCTAAGTATTCTTGATATGTTGCGCGCCCAGCTACCTAAGGGTTTCGGGCGCCCTACAAATAATAAACAAACAAACAAAAACAAACAAGATTGGACCAAACTCATTTCGCTTTGCTTTTTAGGTTTTAGATTAATCAGCAGATGCATTCTGGTAGATGTATACCATCCAAGAGGCAAAGGGCTGGAAGAGGCATTTTATTTACATTCCCTTGGTGCAGGCTACCAAGAGCTCGAGAGACCTTGATTGCAATCATCTGCTACAGGCTACGCAAGCCTGCAGTGGGCTTGATTGTGCACAGCTGCCTAAACTGTAATCTGCTTCATCCTGTGTGGCAGTGGACTGAAAGAAATCTCAATTTCCCCAGTAGCAGTCGCCTGTCAACTGCCTTTACAGGGAGTTCCCACTGTGTGCCTCCGTGACCAGTCTTTAGCCATTTCCTTGAGACACTGATTTCCCCTTTGAATCTTGTTGTGGCTGCATTGCACGGTTGTCCATGAATTAATCGAATACGAAGCGTCCAAGGAACAAAATGCTGAAAGTTTATTTGAATGAAAATAACTTTTATTTTTTCTCCTGTGTACATTTCTGGCAACCCGCTCCCCTCCCACCTCCTTACTTACCTGTTGGTGGCACACCTCGCTGTGCGCCGCCTACTCCCTGTCTATCTGCAACACCCGTTTTCTTCACTTACGTGGATGGGAACTGGAACCGCAGGAACCTTTTCTTTTTTAGCTTTAACTTATCGGGTGGGGCGGCACCCCCGCAACCCATGATGCCATTATAGTGAACAAGAGTGCGGGAGACACTCCCTTAACCCCCACTCCTCTTGTTCACTATAATGGCTCCGAATGGTAGAATTTTCAGCTGTATGTAATTTTGGAGCAGCCGAAATTCAAACAATTGTACCATTCGTTGTTTTTTTCACGAACATTTATACAGATACCAAATTAACAGCATTTTGAATCTTTTGAAAAATTAAGCACAATTACCAACAAACACCATGTTTTGTCTGTGAGCATTGCGCCTCAAAGACCTCTTTACTGCCTTGCTGCATCTACCCTGTTTCTCTGTGAGCATTCCCTCTCCCAAATCCCTTCCTGCTTTTCTGCTAGCACCCCCATTTTGTCTGGGAGCATTCCGACTCACAGACCTCTTCCTGTTCCTGCCTTGCTGCAAACACTGGGCCTCATTACACGGACGGCGGTAACCATGGCGCTAATAGCGCCATGGTTGCCGCCAGTATTTTACCGATTCCGCCTTGGCGAATTTGGGAATTACCGTCCCATTCCAAGGTTGGCGGGGCGTCAATTCCCCATTCACAAAGGCCCTTCCCCATTCCCATTTGAGCCCCCATAGGGGCAAATTGCGGTACCGTAATTGCCCCCAAGGTCCCTTTGCGGGCCTGTTCCTTAACGGCTGGTAAAACCAGCCGTTGAGGTCGGGTCCCGCTAACGGACCTCGTAGTAAGGCGGTAAAGGTTTACAGGTACCGGTACCCTTACCGGTAACGGTAAACCCTTACCGCATTCCGTGTAATGAGGCCCACTGTCTCTTGAGCTTTCCCCCTCACTGACCCCGCCCTGCCTTGTACCAAACACCTTGCTTGTCTGTGATCTTTCTGCCTCACAGATTTCTTCTGTTGTTTCTCTCTGCAATTCCAGTATCTAGCTTGCTGTCATTTTAATTTGTTCTGCAACTCTATGTATTTTTGCTGAGTATGCAGCAACCATATGAACTAAACTTTTCTGTTTGTTCCTTTCTTGCTATTCTCCTAGATAGCAGTCCCCAGTTCTATGTGTCAGCCTTTAATGCGCTGCGTTCCTAGCATTCCAAGTATTCGCTGAATTGGCAGAGACTCCTCTGATGAATCAGAGATGATTCACCCAAGAAACCTAACCTGGAACTCTTCTCATGTGGCCAGGGAAAGGCAGATGCTTTCTCATCCTGTCACTGGGGCCGGTATTAGCTGGGAGGATCAGATGGGAGTGGAAACAGGTCAGGAGGAATGGGAGCCCCCTTAATAAATTTTCCTCAAGACCCCAATCTCCTAATAGCCTATTGTAAAATAGAAGCTGTTAGAAGGAGTACTTTTGATGTTATGGGCTATGAGTCCCAGAATTCCCAGAGTTCTGGGACGAAGAAGAGGGCTGCAGAAGCACACATTTGCAAAGGGGAGCTCCTTAAGGTTGATGACCCACACCTGATGGTTGAGAGGCATAAAAGGCCCCATCAAGTGCATCCAAATAGACCAAGGTGGAAGAAGGTGAAGCAGCTGATGCAGCAGCAGTAGGGCAGTAATAGTAGTGTGTAGAGGAGTTTTGAACCCTCCACAAAGCAGCAGAGGAAGAAATCGCAGAAGAGCCAGGATGCCCGGACAAGAGTGGTGAAAGAACTTGATGCAGGTCCTGAGAGGGTCATATGGGCTCGAGATTTTAGCTGCAAAGGTTGCGCAGCACCGAGCATACCTTTTTGTAACTTTCCCCACTGTAATGGGTTTAGCGGTGGCAGGCAAGCACCGGATCGCCGGAGGATCCACAAAGGCTCTGAAAGTAGCAGACTCGGAGCACAGGAAGTCATGTAGGAGAGGTGGCCAGGCCGAGCAGGAGAACCGAAGCAGACGAGCTGGTGGCAGCGAGGCAAACAGATGCGCACTCCTGACCCCGTTGGTTCACTGTTATATTGTGACCGCGGAGCGCTCTTTGACTGACCGATGACTGAATCCAGACTGTTTTTTGAATATCGAACTGATGTAACACAAGTTAATGATTGTGACGCATACCAATCTGATTTAAACCAAAGCAGTTGGCAAAATAAGAATTTAAAGATTCACCTGAAGGCAGTGATTGTTATATATTGGGTTATAATAAAAGCCACCCACCCGAAGAGACAATACCTCGAGAAGGAAACGCCAACCAACCACTATTAGCAAAGCCAAAAGGGACTCATACTAAGGCAATTGACAAACAGCCTAATTCAAAAGAAGATAACAAAGCATAACAGTGTGTGTGAAGAATATTGCCCAGATGTAGAGAATGTCTTAAACCCACATTGCCAAAGCCAAAGAAGTATGAAGGAGAGACAGAATTATTACCAGCATTTGGTTAAAAATACAAAGGCAAAACAAGATTGGCGGAAGGGCTGCCCTTCTGATAAAAGAGTTACTTAGAGTTAAGTAGTTTGGCCTGGCAAGGGAGTATACCAGGTCATAGGACTTTGTACTAATTGGTTTTGTACGAGCAGGAGAGTACACCCGAACAGAGAACTGTGTTATGATGTAAGTGTAAGTTAAAACAAGTTCATAAAAATGTCTTACCAGATCCTAGTTAAACATTGAGCTGCACTATGAGCTCATTAAGTTCTAAGAATGTTATTGTAAAGAATGTGGAGGAGTTACAGTGGAGACTGCAGGGAGAGAGCCATGTTGGTATTTGGCTCTCATAGGCCGCTGTCGCTGTAATGAAATAAATTACTGTTTCTTCATCACTGCTGCCTGGAGCCCTTATTTCCTCATTGGCGACGAGGATGGCTCTCAGCAGTGTCTCCCTACTCCTTTGAAGTCTCGTCATAGCGCGGCCTGCTTTATTCCATACTCCCGTGCGACAGCGGACGCTGCAGGAAGGTCAGGAGGAGCGGACAACAGGTCAGCAGGCGCGTCCCCTCGGGGTGTAACCTTGCCTTCCCCATTACTGTATTGACTCTGTCTCAAAGCAACAGTGTTTACTTTCAAGGATCCCTAGCATTGACATTATTGTTGCTGAGCAACCTGCCCATGCAGTTCTGGCAAGTTTCAGGAGCCAGCCATTATGACATGTATCCATTCTGTGGATGAGCAGCCATCATGTTCCAATTCAGACTGATGTAAGGGGGATTGTGACATCATACACAAGGGATTGTACTCATACAAGACTGATCCCTTTGTCTGCATAGCACAGCACTGTCACTGCTCAGTCTGTGCATCCACTGAGCATACTTGAACTGATCCAGAGTCTATTGGTTGCATCCAGCAAGCCCACTCTTTACCTTTTTACCACTTAAGACATGCCAGCTTCAATACCTCCGCCAATGTCATTTTTGAATGAACCTGGACGCCCCCAAGTTAGGTGGGACAGGTGGAAAGACATGTTTGAAAACTACCTGGTGGCAATGGGAGGAGAGAGATTCAGCTCAACTCGCAAAAAGGCATTATTACTTCACAATCTTGGTGTGGAAGGCTGTGCAGTGTTTGATGGGTTAGGCAGTGCACAAGCTGGTGAAGCGGAGGACACAGATGAATATGCCCTTGCGATTAAACAACTCAAAGATCATTTTGAGCCTAAGAAAAATGTTACATTCGAGAGGCACAAGTTCTTTCAGCGTACGCAAGAGTCCTCAGAATCCGTGGAATCGTACATAGCCTCATTAAGAACATTAAGCCACTCCTGTGAATTCGAACATCTATCTGACTCGTTAATTAGAGATCAGTTAGTGAGGTGCACAAATAATATTAGGATACAGGAGAAATTGTTGGCAAAAGACATGAAGTTGGATGAAGCAGTGGACCTAGCCAGAAGCATAGAACAAACCTCACAATATGTCAAAGAACTGAAGTCTGACAAACAGAGTACCCAAGCTGTGTGCGCAGTTGATCACAGGAAGAGACTTAATGTCAATACAAGCAGGAAAGGAACATGGGGTGCGAAGTGTACCAGATGTGGCAGTGTCAAGCATGGTCAGAATTACCCTTCGTGCCCAGCAAGGAATGCTGAATGTTTCAAGTGTAGGACCAGAGGACATTTCGCTAATGTATGCAAGAGGTCATCAATAAATCTCTTAGAAACCAGAGACAACCAAGAAGAAGGTGCTCACTCAGCTTACAACATACAGGAGGTATACTTCTCGCAAGACAACCCCAGACATGTCTTTGAGATTTCGACCATTGGAGGAAGAGACAGCAAAGGTCCAACAGATGTTTTTGTAATTGATGGTCAAGAAATACTCATGAAAGTTGACACATGTTCCCCATGGACCATCATTTCTAAAGAGACATTTAAAGATGTTCTAAAAAAGGATGAATCAATGCTGGATCCACCAAGAATTCGGCCCTGCGGCTATGCGGAATCCCCTATTGAGATGCTGGGACAGTTTACTGCAAGTGTGCAATACAGAGGTGGAGAATGCATAGCTGACATTTTAGTTGCAAGAAAGGGAGCCTCCCTTTTAGGTTGGGAGGAACAAAGGAAGTTGAGAGTCAGGGTGCAAGCTAGTGCCTCTGAGCCTGTCACCATTGCTGAGATTGATGATATGTGGTCAAGAGAGTTCCCAGAGGTCTTCACCGAAGGTCTGGGCAGACTCAAGAACTTCGAACACCATATTAGACTAAAGAAAGAATCTCAGCCTATTGTTCATAAAGTGAGACATGTGCCGTTAAACATGAGAGCGCAACTACGCAGTGAACTCGATAACTTAGTAGATAAGGGTGTCATTGAACCTGTTGAGGCCACAGAGTGGTTGTCCCCCATTGTTTTAGTGGCCAAAAATAATGGTAAATTAAGACTGTGTGTAGATTTGCGCAGTCTTAATCACAATATTCTGGTGGAGAGACATCCCCTACCCAACATTTCTGAGACACTCTCCACTCTTGGCGAACCCAAATTGTTCTCTGTCATTGATCTCTCTGCTGCCTATCACCAAGTTCCCCTTTCCCGAGAATCGCAACATCTCACTGCCTTTATCACACCTGAAGGCACTTATAAATACAATCGCATGCCATTTGGGTTGGCCTCGGCCGCATCTGTGTTCCAAAAGGTGATGGAGGAAGTGTTAAAAGGGTTGGAAAATGTTAAGGTGTTTCAAGATGACATTCTGATTTTTGCAAGTAATGAGCATGAGCATGACAGAGTACTTAGGGCAGTACTATGCAGACTGAAAGAGGCTGGGTTAACGGTCCAAAGAAGCAAATGTAAAATAAGTGTTGAGGAAGTGGAGTATCTGGGACACAATGTTTCGAAAGAAGGTATTTCTCCCAAAAAGTCACTCATAGAAAGCATTAGTAATACTCCTCAGCCCCAAGACAAGGACCAACTACGTTCTTTCATGGGACTAGCAGAATATTACCATAAATTTGTGAAAGGCTTTGCATCCATCTCATCTCCATTGGGGAAGTTACTAAAAAAGAACGTGAAGTACACATGGTCCAAAGAGTGTCAGGAAGCATTCTTGCAAATCAAAGATTGTATAGTCAAGGCCCCATCTTTAAGTGGATTCATGTTTGGCAGGAAAACGCTGCTTTCAGTTGATGCTAGTACCCTTGGTTTAGGAGCAGTTTTGACTCAGTTTGACTCAGGTAAAACTGAATACACAATTGCATTTGCATCCAGGCCACTTAGAGGAGCAGAAAAAAATTACTCGGTCATTGAAAGAGAGGCACTAGCAGTATTTTGGGCAGTCACGCACTTCAAGTTCTTTCTATGGGGTCGACCTTTTATTGTCAGATCAGATCACAAGCCTTTGGTTCAATTAATGAACGGTTCTGAGTGGGCCAAAGGGTCTCCAAGAGTTTCGAAGTGGATGGTAGAACTCTTGGGTTATAATTTCAAGGTGTGTTACATTCCCGGGAGGGAGAATGTGGTACCAGATTGTTTATCCAGATTACCTGTGTGTGATGGTGAATTGGAGGGAGCACCTGAATTTCAAGATGTGAGCATTGCAGAAATTGAGCATGATGCCATTGATAAAGAGATGTGGATAAGAGCTGGTGAGGAGGATTTAATATTGAATCAAGTTATGATTTGGACCAGAGAAGGATGGCCTCACAAGAATATTGTGGGAAAAGAGTTTGACAGATATTTTGGTGTGAAGGACGAGTTAAGTATGTCTGAGGACGGATGTAAACTTAGAAAAAGGAATAGGATAATACCCCCCAGTGAAGTCAGATCTCATTTAGTAAATATAGCACATCAAGGTCACCTGGGCATGGGAGGAACAAAGAGATATTTGCGGCAATATTTCTGATGGTCCGGGATTGACAGTGATGCAGAGAAGTGTGTTAGGGGTTGTAGAGAGTGTGGTAAGAGTGACAAGACCAAGATGGTTAGAGAAGTACCAATAAATCCTGTCAAAGTACCGAGTGAACCATGGCAAAAAGTTGCAGTTGATTTGATAGGACCATTACAAAACCTTGACAATGGGTATAAATACATTGTTGTGCTAGTAGACTACCATTCCAAATGGATTGAATGGAAGGCTTTGCGTGAGGCAACCACTGCAGAGATGGTGTTATTCTTCGAGGAAGTGTTTTACAGGGAGGGTTTCCCGAAGGAATTAATCACTGATAACGGAGTACAATTCTGTTCTGAAAGGATGTTAACTTTCTTGAAGAAATTTTGCATCAAACACACTAGAACTGATTTATATCATCCAAGGGCCAATGGCCTCGTTGAGAGAGCCAATAGGTTCATAAAGGGTGGTTTGCAATTGGCCATGGCTTCTAATCTAAGATGGTTTGGTGTAGTAAGAGAAATGATATGGAACTACTGTACCACACCACACTCAGTTACAAATGGATCTCCGTTCATGTCATTGAAAGGGAGACAACCTGGAACAAAACTATGTCCAGGGTGGATGGACTTAGCCAAGAGTTCCAACATTGATCGCGAGAAAATTATGACTCTCATCAAAGAAGCACAGGATGTGTACAAAGAAAGATTTGATGAGGACAAGAGTGTCAAAAGTAATACCTGGAAAGTGGGAGATTGTATTCTCATAAAGAACCCTATATTCACTCCCAAATGTGTAGAATGCAAATACATTGGTCCCAAGAAAATATCTGCGGTAAGAAACAATGTAGTAATTGTAGAAGGGGGGGAGTGTTGGTCAATGTCCAGAATTGTGAAATATCCAGAATGCATGAAGGACAATGCACATGATAAACATGACAATGGTGAACATGACAATGGTGAACATGACAATGGTGAACATGACAATGGTGAATTTGCTAATAACAGTATCAGAGACTCTAGTGTCATAGATAAGTGTTCCAAGGATGACAACAATTCAAGGTCTGCAGCAGAGACACATTCAAATAGAGTCAAGAACAAACCCAGCTGGTTTAAGGATTATTATGTGGAGTAAACAGCTGTATGCACATAAGGGATGAGATGTGTTATGATGTAAGTGTAAGTTAAAACAAGTTCATAAAAATGTTTTACCAGATCCTAGTTAAACATTGAGCTGCACTATGAGCTCATTAAGTTCTAAGAATGTTATTGTAAAGAATGTGGAGGAGTTACAGTGGAGACTGCAGGGAGAGAGCCATGTTGGTATTTGGCTCTCATAGGCCGCTGTCGCTGTAATGAAATAAATTACTGTTTCTTCATCACTGCTGCCTGGAGCCCTTATTTCCTCAAACTGCAGTAGTTTGTCCTGGCTGGCAGGAGAGTATACCAGGCCAATAACTGGTGTGACCATTGGTTCTTATTTGGCAGGAGTACACCAGAGCAGAGAGTTGTGGTAGTAGTAAACATGGAATGAGTGTAAACCAGGTGGATGTTCATGAAATACTGTGGTGGGGTAAAACTTATGAAGAAGCAGTTGAAAAATCACTGAAGTGTTTTGGTGAAGTAGTACTGAAACTAAAAGTGGTACCAACATATCCTGACAAAGACATTTGTTTTGAAACTAAAAAAGTTCTGAAATATTCTTTGTTGATGACAAAAAACTGCTTCAAGATCTTTATTGAGGGGGTGTGGCCAACGTTAGGAAGCCCAGACTTGTTGGGACTAGACGTGAGGAACGTGTGCGGCCAGGCGGCAGGGGGGGGGAGACTGCAGCTGGGCCAGTCTGGGCCAAGAGGAGGAGGGGGCAGCAGAGTACACTCTGTGGGCACTGCACCGGAGGGATAAGTGGTGCGCGGCTTGCAGGGGAGACAGTATCCGGGTGTCACGCCTGGATCGGAATGGCGCGCATCATTTGGAGGAAAGGTGCACTGCAGCAGGAGCTGCAGTGTGGTGAGGAGGTGTCATGCACATGGCCTGGGGCCAATCTGTATGAGCAGGTCCTGGTCGGGGGTCACCTGCTGGATGAGTGGACAGCGACCTGCCTGTAGAGTTGGGAGGTGCATGGGCCCCTCAGTGGTGAGAGCGTGGTGCATGCAACTGCCTGGGGCCGTCCTGGATGGTGGAAAGGGGTGACAGCTTGCCTCCTGGTGGTGGCCGTTTGGCAGGGACATGCAAGGTAGGCCTGAGGAGGCGAGTACTGGCAGTCTTTTTCTCCAAGCTATGGGTGTCCTAAACTGGCATGCTGGCTTGGTGATAGAAGAGGAGGAGGGCGTGGAGTGGTTGAATACGTGAAAATCACCTCCCTAGTGAGCAGCAGCAGCGGGGTGATAGGTGAGGCTGTGCTCTCTGTGGGTGAGACTGGCAGTGGACACCTCACGAGTGCTGGCGAGCACTGGTTGACCTGGTAGAAAGCAGGGACTGTGGTTACGAGGTCCCGGCCCAGAGAGATCATGGTCAAGGGCCAACAAAAAATGTATAAATGCACAGATCATAAGCAGAGAAAGGCCAAACCGGAGGCTGTGTCCCAAGAGGGGGCAGAGGCAATGAAGGAGAGGTCTTGAGGCATCACCTTAGAGACACTGATGGAGGCAATACAGGCCACTAGGACACCTTTGGAAGGGAGGTTGGGGTGGATGTGTCCTTGGTGCGGGCAGACCTGTATACAGTTTGTGAAGGGGTGACGGAGGTTGAGAAGAGGGTTAGCACAGTGGAGGATGACCTATTGCGCCTCAAGAACCAGGTTACAGGCCTGATTGGAGCAACAAGGACTCTCGAGTCCGGGGTAGAGGACGCAGAAGGCAGCTCGCAACGATGTAACATGCACTTGGTGGTGGTGCCGGTGAAGGAAGAGAGGCCCAGTGTGGAGCTGTTTATTGAATATTTACTCCTGGAGAAGCTGCAAGTGAAGGGACTTTCAAAATTGTTCACTGTGGAGCGGGCGCATTGACAGGACTCTGCCTCTGGGGGGGGACTGCTGCTGGTGATTGTGGCAAACATACTTAATTTCAGAGAAAGAGACACTATCCTGCAGGACTCATGCAGAGCCGGATTCTTTGCGGTGGGTAATACGAAGATCTGTATCTTCCCGGAGCTCACCCTAGAGGTGCAATGACAACGTAGAACTTTTGATGCAGTGCGCAATGCCTATGGAAGCTCAATATAAAATACATGATTCTCTACCTGGCAAAGTTGAAAATTATTGCTGAGGGCAAATCCTGATTTTTTACATCACCACAGGATGTGTGGGCCTGGCTGGACTCTAAACAGCAGCATACAGGACAGCAAGGGGAGAGGGCGGAGCAGAATGCACGACCTGGGGACTGATAGTATGTAAACCGGGAGCGGTCTGGGAGTTGAAGGGAAGCCCTGCATTGGTGGGGGTGTGTTCTTTGTTCCTTTTTTCTTGTTTCTGATGCGATGCAATATATATGCACTGGTGAGGAGACAGTAATGAGGGTGTGATGGATGGGGCAGGCAAGGCGGGAGCCTGATGGGGCAAGCCCCTAGACCCACGGTTATCGGTACACAGGAGGGTGGAGGTATGGTGAATGGTATGACCGATGGACTGAGTGGAATGGGGAATGGATGGGGTGGAGGGTGTAGAGGATGGAGCGTTGTTGGGGGAACGGGTACTGGGTGTTGGGTAGGGGAGATGGAGGGACATTGGGGTGGGGTAGGGATGGGGGGTCGATTTGGGAATTGGGAGGGCATGTTTTAGGGCCATCAGAACAGTTAAACTGCAGTCCGAAGTTATGGTTGGGGAGGGGTCAGGGCAAACAGTTGAGACATGAGGGTTCAACATGTTGGGTTGTATGTTGGAGTTGAAGGTTTGCATTACGTTGCATATTCTGGAACAGTATTGGTATAGACTAGAGGTAGATGAGGCAAGTACATTTCACTATGGGGGGGGAGACGTGTTGAAGATTGGGACCCGGAATATCCACGGGCTAGGTAAATGGCTCAAGTGCCAGGAGGTGGGGGGGGATGGTAGGGGGTCCAATTGGCTATGCTCCAGGAAACACATATGGTACAGAAGGATTGGGATTCACTTAGGGGACGGTGGGGGTATAGTGGTGGGAACGTCATTTTCGTCATATGCCAGGGGAGCTTTGATTTGGGTTGCGGCAGGGGTCCCAGTCCGGTTGGACAAGGTTTCGACAGACGATGTAGGGAGGACCATGGTGCTAGTGTGTACACTTGAAGGGAGAGACATCTGTGTGTTTAATTCCTACGCACCAAATGTGGATTATAAAGACTACTTTCCTTCAGTATTGCGCCTGGTGGGGGTATGTAGAGAAGGTCTGTTTATTTGGCTGGGGATTTTAACTGTCTCCTGGACCCACACTTGGATAGCACAGCGAAGGCCAGTCACTCTAAGTAGCAGGCAGCGACTTCCTTGAGGGAGGCAGTGGATGACGTGGACCTGGTTGAATTTGGCAAGGGTCGCATAGGCAGGAGAGAGGCTACTCTTTCTTTTCGGGGGTCCATAGCTCTTACACTCGGCTGGACTATATGTTTGTGAGGGCGGAAGACTTTCATTCCATTGATAATGTGGAATATTTGGGGAGAGTCATTTTGGATCATGCACCCCAGGTGACGCAGATGCGGTTGTGACAACAACATCCATTGGTAATTCTCCGGCGACTACCTGCCACATCCCTGGAGGATGTGCACGGAAACATTACGTGCATTTTTTTAAATTAATGAAGTGAGGCCATTAAGGCAACAATCAAGAGGGTTTGTATTTCCAAGGTGACTGTGGTGCGGAGGGTACTACAAGATAAGTTGCAAGAGGTGAAGAGGGCAGTGGCAACGCTGGAGAAAGATCTTGCGTACAGGATGCAGGTGCGGCTGTTCTATCAGTCCCTGTATTACTCCGAGACAGAGGCTGATGAGGTGCTGGACTTGATACAGCCACTGGCTCTAGAGGGGGATTTACGGGATGGACTGGAGGGGCCTATTGAGGAAACAGATATCAGTTGTGCGCTGCAGGCAACAATCAAAAGTTAGAGCCCCTGGGAGTTATGGTTTCCCAGCAGAGTTTTACTGCAAGTATGCAGATCTTCTGGTCCCTCACCTTAAAAATGTATATGATGAGGCCTTTCAGGCCGGGATTCTCCCAGACTCAATGAGGGAGTCGGTAATAACAGTCCTGTTGAAAGGGGGCAAGAATCTCCTAGATGGTACGTCCTACCACCCAATCTCACTATTAAACATTGATACAAAAGTCCTGGGGAAGGTCTTGGCTACCAGACTATCTAAGGTGGTTCTGATCCTGGTGCACCTGGATCAAAGCGGATTTATAGGAGGACGGAATACCTCAATGAACCTAAGCCATTTGCATCATGTGATGGAACAGGTCAAGGACTCCAGGGGGGAGATGGCACTGGCATCACTTTGATGCAATGAACGCTTTCGATTCACTAGAGTGGGACTGGCTGAGAACTGAGGTCCTTCGGACTTGGGGAAAACATCTGCCGATGATTGCGATTGCTGTAGAGTAGTCCGGTAGCAAGGGTAAAATCGAATAATTGAATCTCATCACAGTGGGCACTGGTGAGAGGGACAAGGCAGGGGTCCCCCATCTCACTGATTTTGTTTTCAATGGGACTGGAATCTCTGGCAAGTTTTTTTCAGACAGGAGATGGAAAACCTGCAAGAGAATATGCCAATGGTGTTAGCGATTCTGCAGAATTTTCTCGTGCTGTCAGGATTTTGCATCAATAAAGACAAATCTTTACTGCTCCCATTGGGGGCCATGTATCACCCTGGTTTGCATACCCTCCCAGACTGGGGGATAAGGTGGGAGAGGGAAGCATTTAAATACTTGGGAAGTGCAGTTTTCCATGACATGGAGGAGACATTTGAATATAATACCGGTAGAGCGCTTTCCAGGATTGGAGATCCGATCCAATTCTGGAAAAAGTTGCCGACATGATTGATGGGAAGGGTGGCTCTTTGTAAAATGGTTATACTCCAAGGCTTCTGTACTATTTCACTAATATACCATATGGCATTAAGAAAGTATTTTTAGAATGTTGAATGTGAAGGTCAGGGAGTTGCTATGGGATACACAGAGGAAGAGGGTCTCACTGGCAACTTTGAGACGTCCGTGGTCGGAGGGGGGGGCTCAACTTGCCAGATTATGAGCTCTACTTCATGGCAGCACAACTTCAAGCGATACTGGTGTGGACAGACACAAAGGAGGAATTTGTGGTGGGGTTGTTTGGAGCCCATCGTGCTCACCAGCAGGGGACAGAGCTGTTGAGGGGCACGATGGGAGGAAAGGGGGATACCAATGTATTTCAGGTGGTGAGAGCGCTTTGTAGAAAGCTCTTGAGGAAACTGCAGGTATCCGGCCTCTATAGTGCAGACCTACCGTGGGGTGTGGACCCGGACTTTGATTGGTGTTGAGGAGGATAGGGATTTCCGGCTTGGGAGATATGGGGTACAGGACAATGGGGGACCTATTTGAGGATGGGAGACTGGTGCCCTTTGAGGAATGGAGTACTCGCTAGAGGGTGCCGAAGGGGCATTTCTGACATATGGCATGGTGACCAGACGACTGGCTGCCATGTGGAGGGAGATCCCAGAAGAACCACAGACGAGCCTGCTGATGCAGGTGCTCCTGACACGGGAGAGTGCGGGGGGCCAGGGTTTCTTGAATCTACCAGGCATTGCACAGTACATTCCCCACAAAGGATCTGATGGTTCAGAGCAAATGGGAGAGAGATATGGGAGATTCGATTCCGGAAGGAGTATGGGCAAGAATTTGGGAGTAGGTCTGTAAGGTTTTGCGGAAACGCTAGGTTTCAGCGTATCCAATTTAAGATCTTGCATAGGGTGTATGTGACCCCCGTCAAACTTCAGGCAATGAATAGTGATCTGAGTCAGGACTGCCCACGTTGTGCAACAGGGATAGCAGAGATTTGGCATATGCTCTGCGGATGCTCGGTTGTGGCACGCTACTGGCAGGCAGTGATTGCGAAGATTAATGAACTTCTTGGCTCTAGTCTCGGATGCGTCCCAAAGGTGTGTTTGTCGGGTTTTATCTCAAGGGAGAAATGACAGAAAATTAGAAACCGAATGGCCCAGTGTATGCTGGTACTAGCAAAGAGACGAGTGGCCATCGCCTGGAAGAAACCCTATAGTCTGTCAGTAGTGCACTGGAAGAATGATGTCCGCAGGTGGGGGATTGCGGAGGTGGATAAATCATGTATTCCTAAGATGGAGGAGGGAGTGACGGTGGAATGGAGCCAGCTGGTGGATGAGTTACGGTTCTCAGCAGATTTTAATCCCCTCTGAGAGGGTGGAATGAGTCGACAGAGTATCTCAGAGAGGGTCACGATGGGGGTTGGGAGGGGAGAGAGTACCGCAGGTTGGGGGACTGCCTGGGGCTGGGGGTAAGGTTGCTACGTAGTCCATTGTAACCTTCTTATATTCTTCCTTTTTGAGAATGTACCATTACTGGAAGTCATGTATACTATGCTGCTTTTCTTTGTGTACACTGAAACTCGAATAAACAAATACATATCTTTATTGAAATATACATTGTTGATGACAAGAAGCTGTCTCAAGACTTGGCTACAAGTGGAAAGACGAAAGCTGTGTTGAACAATTGTGAATCACCCTTAGAATCCAAGTCAGAACTTTGTGTTGTCAAGCTGGATTAAAAGGGAAATTAAGTGGAACTTTTTGTTATCACACACGATTTCCCTATCCTTTTTGAACAGTTAAAGAAAAGCCTGCTTGAATATGGGGAAGGGCAGTTCACACAGGTTATCAGAAGAAGCAGCTATTGTGGTGTGAATTGTACTGTTATATTTGTTGCTGTTAAACTGCCATATACTTCCATATATTTCCTTATTGATTTGCTGTGTATACATTTGTGAGGGACAGAAACCTTTTGTTAGAGTGTTTCCTTTAGTTTATTTTAATCCTCATCAGGGTGGAGATAGTGGGGCGTTTATCCAACCTTTGAAGTTAATAAAATTGCATCTTTTGAAAAACCTTAATAAAGTGGCCCACCTCATATTTCTGACCCCTCACGCTCACTGTCTCGTTTGTGAATGTTACTTTGAGATTCCTGATATTCCTCGGATGCCAGGGATCAGAATTCCTGTGCCTGCTCATTTGCTAGTCACTGATATCTGTTCTGATTCTTGCCTTGTGATTTTCCCTTATTCTGGCATTCCTATGTGCATTATAAGTTAGTATTTGTCAATCTTCCGTCTTTAGCCTCTGTAGCGTCTGGCCTGTACCTAGTTAATTCTAGCCACTCTGGGTTTTTTCCTCCTTCATTGCAACTGGTCCAATGTTGTGCCTCAACTCTGTACCAGTATACAGCGTGACCCTGGGTTGCTCTCCATTAAGATCAGATACAGGAAAGACTTCAGTTGCCTCTGTCTAGTCCTTGGGGGTCTTACCTGTCTCAGTATATGGTCTCTAGCTTTACCATTAAACAGAGTACAACCATCTCTTCATCCCATCCAACCCATGATGCTGCTATATGATAGACATTCCTGATGTGTATCCTTGTGAGATTGGCATTGTGCAAACAGGTAGGCACAGACACAAGGAATGAGTTTTGAAAACCTTCATTCACAAAGAAGGGGTTGGGGTAACGCCTAACTTGCCTTATTCTATATGGGAGTAATCTCAACCATAAAAGGAAAAGAATAATAGTTCACAGTCTGTCAGTCAGAAACAAAAGGATGTGTGCATCTAACCTAAGCTAGCCCTCACTTCTAGAAAGGTACTGTGTAGGGGTTTGGACAACATAAAAAAGGGTGTAGCAAAGTAATGTCAGGATACCACTGCAGCAGCTGTGCAGCTTTCTTCTCCAATATTCTTTCAGTGATAATGGAACTGTCCCACAGCTCCCTTTCGCAAGCTTGAACTCGCTCGGGATCACCACAGAAATGGTTCTCATAACTTTCTTTCGGGCTTCTCCGAGCTTTCCTGTTCCCCAGATTCAACAGCCCTCTTGTTTCACAATTTACAATTCCAATACTCTTCATATGTGTTTGGCTTTCAATCACTGTTTCACAAAGTTAAAAGGCTTTAACACAAGATTCTTTCACTCTTGATTCCCACTCTCGATTCAACAGGCATTCCCTTCCCCAACAATTTCACAACTTTTCATCATTCACCAAGTCTTCGTATCTGAGACTTTCGAGTGCAAACAGCTTCCTTTGCTCTATGCATGACCACTTGTTGCAACTAGAAACACTTGTGTGCAGGTGCGTTATAAATGACTTATCATACCATATTATATTACTCTGACAACTTGGCTCTCATGGGATCGTGCCCCAGGCACTCTGTCTCTAAACTTCCTTAAATTCAACATTCTTATTATTGGAGACTTTCAAATGCACATATATAACTTTCCTCTATGTGTGGCCACTCCGACAACGTAGCTCTCATGGGATTATGCCCCAGGCACCCTATTTCTTGAAGTTCCTTTGATATTTTGGGGTCTCAGCTCGCTCCTCCTGTCTCATGCATGTCTTGTGCTTTACTTTTAGCTAGACTTCATGCAGCACAGCTCCCCTGCACTTCGGAGAGATACGTCCACTTTCAACACAGTCTTTCCACAATGTGTAGATGTACACGCTACCATTCCGTTACTTTCTTTCCTTTGTATTCATACAATATTTACAGTTCATAATGGACAATGGAAGCTTTCTCTTCAGCGCTTTTTTCATCCTAGGGGTGTCCTTCTTTAGCTACATTTTATCTCTTGTGCTTCGCGTCTTTCACCAATAGGGTTCCCTTCTGACTTTGAATTCTCCAGTTGTGATCAGAGTACCTGTTATGGGTTTCTGTGTCGAGGACAGGGACTCCTCACTCACCCCACCAATGCTCTGACACTACTGGGCAGCCTCTGTTGCCCAGGGAAATGAAAAAAAACCTTCAAGGATTCTGTCCTTAGAGAGCAGCTTTCCACACCATCCCCTTCTGGCTCCTTGGAGACACAGCTCCCTTGCCACGCTTTCTCTGGCCCTCTCAAACTACGACCTCTCAGCGTCTCGGCGCTACGTTTTCCGCCAGCCTCCCTCATGGTGATCAGGCCTTCTCGATAGCCTCTTAGCTCGGTGTCTGACTTGGGACCCTTCTGCAGCTTCAACTAGTTCCTTGACTCTCATTTGCTTACTTCTTTTATACCTCTGAGTAGCATTAACAGGCTTCAGATGGCAAAAATGTTAATTCAGTGTCTGACGTTGCCTAACCATGTTAACAGAACATTCATATTAAATGTAGAGTCCCTCTGAATGTATCCATCTGGATGGTTTTGTGACGGTTTAAACAATGAGATTTTAGAGACAAACAGTATTCTGGTTGACAGTAGATTGAGGTAATGTAGGGTAGGGTGGTGTTCGGAAAGGGGAAATACCATGTCTCACCTTTGGGTAATCCATTCCCAATCCCAGAGGACCCTCCACCCAGGTGATACTCCCTCGCTCGTCAGTCACCAGCATTGGGATCCAAAAGAGATGGCCCTCCCCTGGCCTCCTGTTCGGAAGGTCGCCGGGGAGTGGGAAGGGAAAACACCTCTGGTTTTTCACAATCCTTCACAAATATTTTTAAGTGTACAGGAGGAACAAGTGTTTAAAGGCTGGTTTTGGTCTTAGAATCTGTCATGGTGAGGGCAAGAAGGGACATTTGACTGATCTCAAGCCTGAATGAACACAGTAGAGCATATGTAGGAGGGTAGCAGATAAATGCAGGAACTTCTAACCCCCACAGTAGCAAAGTATTATCTGTATCTTTAAAATGATGTGAAAAGTAAAGCCGAGTGATGATGATTCTTGAAGAAAATGTTGAATAAGGTGAGAACATTTGAGAGAACTTTGAACTCTAAACATGCAGTAAAGAATGTCTTCCAGCGGTGGAGCTAAGGGAGGCACTTCCTATTGGCTGATGAGTAAATGACTCAAAATGACACTAAGGGAACACTAAAGTGAACACAGTTTCTTTAGTTATCTATGAAACTGCTTAATGATTCCAAAGATTCCCAGCCTAATCACAAGGAATATTCTAACATCATGTGAATCTATGAAAGAGCCAATGATGGAGAAATGTGCAATTCACACTTCTGGCATACTAGTTTATAGTTCTAAGATTGTACTCTTTAAGAATACCCCTATGAGAAAGGGTGAGGGGACAAATAGCACCAGTGAGAATTTCTGCCTGCTTTTCATAAAATCAAAGAGTATTTTGGGTACATATGAATATCCATAGATCTTTATATTTGACTAAGAACATCTGTGATAAAGGGTTATACGCTTGAATCACTAAGTACATAATGCACACTGGGATTGGTGTTCATTTCTTTTTTTATAGCTGTCACCGAAACAATAAAATGGGTTAACATTGAAGAATATATACTGATTTAGAAAGCCACAGGATTTGGATGTAAGGATATCAATCATTAGCTGGATCTCAGGGTAAGCATGGATGGGCATATGCTATGTTTACCATGTAAGGGCATGCTAATAGAATGACATGTGTCAGTGATCTCACCGGGGGTCAGCCGAACTAAAGCAGGGCTCAGTCGACAGGCACACTTCTCCCAACATTTTCTGGAGCCACAGATCCATGTGCAACTGCTACCCCTCAGGGTACGTTATCAAATGATCAGAAGCAGGAACATGCATTATTCATTGTCCTCACCCAATGTTATGCAAAATTCCCAGGAACAGCACCCCATTCAATCATACTGCACAGTAGCAATATACCATGGACCATGATGAACCTGCAAGATGATTTCAACTGGCTTCTTGGTAACTGTGGCCCCTCCCACCAATATCTCAGAAATGAGCACATTTTGAGGGCCATTCAGGGCATGCACCTCATGATGGGTTGAATCTGATGGGTCAGGTAAGGGCAGTTCCTAGTGTTTTATGTGTCAATCTGTGGAGGCGTGTCGTGGGGACAAGCTCTGCAACTCTGCTGGAAGTCCTGGCGTGTACTGGCCAGATTTCTCGATTTACAAACTTTTGCACTATGGTGATATGGTAGCCACAAAAAGTGTGTCAGGAGACAATGCTTAGCCACTGAAGCCTTGGCTTCTAAAAGCAATACTCCTAACAGAGTCAGAAGAACGATACAAGTGTGCGTACAGTGAAACACAATTGAAAGAGAATTTGGACTATTGAAATCGAGATGAAGATCTTTCCATATCAGTGGTGCTGGTCTGCAATATCCCCTTGAAAGGGTGTGCAGGTAATGGTGTTGTGCATTATGATGATAATCCTGCAATTAAATGAACATCCACCTTCCAGACGACTAATGGAACACTGCCATGATGACCTCTTTGTGACCCCGGATTCATTTATGGAATGAGCGGGCATCATGAGGAATGGAGAAATAACTTGGAAAGATGGAATGGAGTGCCCTTAACAGGGGTCTGCTCCCTCATACCGTAGTGCTGCCTACTTCATGACGCCACATGGCCTTGGAAATGGTATGCGTGTTTCAATGCCACCATTTATAATTGTGCATTCTTTACAAAAAACTGGCACGAGGTAACCAAGTAGGGTTCCAAGAACATTTTCTCTGGTTCGCTTATTTTTTATTAGGATATGCTTTGACAAACAGGGACAACTGAAAGTAAACTGGGAGGTTCCCAGCAAAACCAAATGTTGGGATATGTTTCTCTAAATGAAATCAGGACTCTTTCCTCTGAGACCCTTCCCTTTGTCCAATGTCTGTTCCACTGGGTGCAGTTTCTTTAGCCTTCCCAGCCTTTGGCCCAATTGCCCTCGTCTATACAGTACCAGAGAGGTTGCCGCACCCCTCCCTGGTGTTGCAGGCTTCAGGGTGTAGGAGTAGATGCAGGATTCCAGTTTTCTGTTGCCTGCTGTTGTTACTTCTAACTTTCCGCTAACTCGCTTCCAGGATACCCTCCTCGCCCCTTGAGGTCACACTTTCAACCTTCTCCATACCACCTGCATTGCCACCACTTCCTCCTAATGTTCTTTTTGTCAGCTCCTCTGTATCATTCTCTCCTCCTAATAGCCCTTACTCGACTTCTGCCCTGCGATGTTATCGCCTTTGGCTTTTTTTCAGGTTTCCCCATCTCCTGTTGATGGCCACTCCTGTGTACTGATGTTATCACTCCGCTTGTAAACAGTCTGGTTGTGACGTTGCCATTGCTTCTTTTTCTCCTTTAACACTTACCACCTCCTCCTATCTTCTCTCACACACTGATGTTACTATCTCATCTGTCACCCTTGTAATTGCTGCCACCTCCTCCTATCCACTCTTTCCCTCCTATGTTTCCAATTCCTCCTTTACCTTCTTTTCTCTCACCATCTTCTCCTGGTCTCTACTCCTGCCACCTTGCCACTCTCCTCCATCTCTCCACCCTCTGCTTAATTCACCACTCGTCTGTCTCCAGCCCACAACACAAGCTGGGCCTCTGGGGCTGGGTGCTTTTATAAAGTGTTCTCTCCGCCCCCTTGGTGAGACTCCCATTGAGGACTACACCTGTGGCTTGACATTTGGTGGGAGCTGGATTGCCTGGTGTCTACTGAGGGCTGTTCCGGCTCCAGGGGCTAGGCTAGGCCAAGCCTTTGTCCACCCTCTTGGATCTTTATAACCATCAGACCTGTAAATAACCAGCTGTAATCAAGAGTAATAGACTCCAGCTCAAGAAGATAGCAAACCTTCCTACCAATGTACCAGACAGTAAAGACCACTCTATGGCTGGAGCAGCAATTAAAAGGCAGAAGGAAGGCTGCAGGCTCTCTCCCAGGCTGCAGGAAAGAACAAAGCACACACACAACAAGGAGCCTCTCCCTTCCTGCTGAATACCTCCGTGTAAACACCATACGTCAGAGAGAGGTCAATTACACTGTGGGCCACAGTATTATTCCTCCCTGAGCCTGAGTTCATAGGCCAAAGGAGCTGCCCCCGCGCATGAGGACGCAGGAAAAATACTGCTCTCAGTTAACAGGGACCTACAGGTTGGCACAAGAACACATACCAAAAGACCAAGGAAAGGACGGGACCGGAGGTATAAGTGGGATTCCCGTAGGTGCTGGTCACACTCAAGGATATAGGAAGGGGGAAACACCAACTGCCTTTCCAGCCAATGGTAGTTTCCCAGGTGGCATAGGTGGAAGGAGTGTGACATTTACAGAAGGTAACCATAGGGTTAGGTTGTGACAGTAGAATCAAGCTAATGTGGAGTTGAATGTGAAGCGAGGAAACGGTCAGGGTAATCCAAAAGGAGGATGAATACAGAGCCAGGTGCGGTTAATGTCAGGCTTTATAGCACAAAGCCAAAGATATAATCCAGGAACTAGGCAGAAGCAGTGGATACCAGTGAAGCCAAGCACTGCAATAGCTTCTTTTTCGATATGGGAGTACCGTTGCTCCGTCGGTGTCAGGATGCGGGATGCATAGGCAATCCGCATAGACTCTCCTGTGTTGGCCACCTGTATGAGGATGGCTCCTAGACCCACGGGGCGGGCGTCAACATACAATTTGGTCTACAGTGCAGGGTCATAATATGCCATGGTGGTGTCTGCCGAGAGTGATGCCTTGATGTGTTCAAACGCTTCTTGGCAGGCGGGCCTCCAAACCCATGTTGTGCTGGCCTTTGTGAGTTCTCGAAGGGGTTCTGATAGTGTGGCCAGGTTCGGATTGAACCTTCCACAGTAGGTTGCCATTCCTAGGAAGCTGCAAACTTCCGTTGGTGTGGTGGGGGGTGAGGCAGCCTGGATGTCTGCTACTTTTTGGGGGTCTGCCAAAATGCCGGCGCTGTTGAAAGTGTACCCAAAGAAGGAGATTTCTTCCTTTAGGAACTCGCACTTCTCTTTGTGAATTGTCAAACCAGCACTCTCTAGCCTGCTGAGTAGCATGTGGAGCCTTCGTATGTGTTCTTCCTTATTCTCTGCATGAATTAGAATGTCATCACTGACATTTAGGACCCCCGGAATGCCGCGGATCACCTCCTGGATGGTTTGCTGAAACACTTCGGCCGCCGAGGAGATTCCAAAGCTGAGCCGCTTGTATCTGCGTAGGCCGATGTGAGTGGAGAACGTTGTGATGTACCTGGAATCACAGTGTAGTTTCAGTCGGTGATATCCGGCGTTCAGGTCAACCTTAGAGAATATTCTGGAGCCTGTGAGGTCTGCTACTATTTCATCGAGGGTCGGGGTGATGTTACACTCCCGTTTTATCACCGCATTGGAGAGGCGCATGTCAATGCATATTCTCACTTTCCCAGGTTGTTTGGGCTTCTTAGTGACAACCATGGGTGACACCCACAGTGTTGGCCCAGTCACTTCCTCAATGATGCCTGCTTTCTGAAGTGCCCAGAGCTCCGTTTCCACCTGGTTTCATATGTGGGACGGCATTCTTCAGTGTCGCACTGATCGCGGTTGGACAGACTCATCGATGTGCAGCTTGATTGACTTTCCTTTGAGGCATCCAATCCCTTTGAGGAGGTTCGGGTATTTTTTGAGAATGTTGTTGACGTCTTGTGATTCGGTCACTTCGCATATGAAACTTATCAGTCCCAGATCTTCTGCTGCGTCTCCGCTCAAAAGACACTCAATCCCTGCATTCTCTACGTAGATTTTGGACTGCAGTGATTTTTCACCCTTGCTGAGCGTGGTTCGGAATCTGCCTACAATGGAGAGTGGAGTTTTGCACCCATATGCAAACAGCAGCATGTCCGTCGATTTCAGGGCAGGTTGGGGCCATAGTCTTTTGAATGCAGTCAGTGGCATTACGTTAACGGACGCCCCAGTGTCTACAGTCCTTTGCGTGTCTTGCCCTTGGATCGCTACCTGGCATTTTCGCCTTCGCAGTTTCCTTTTGTGTGTTGTGTTTACGTAGTTTAGTGCTGAGACTAGGTATACTTTCTTTCCTTTGTTCTATTGGTCGTTCGCAGCCTTACTCCTCAGTCGACAAATTTGAGGTCTCGACGCGGCGGGCGCTGGCCTGTTTCTTTTTCTTTCCCGCATTTTTATCCTGGGGTGTTTGGGGTTGTTGTTGTGGCATCCCCGACGATCTGCACACTTTTGCGTAGTAGTCTTTTCTGCCGCATGCCCCGCATGTGGTACCTTGGGCCAGGCAGTTGTGTCGTCCGTGGCGAGGCCCTCCGCACCACCCACATTCTGTGGGACCTGGGATTCTCTATTGCCATCTGGGTTGCGTGCTGTTTCCACTGACCTCATCCCTCGTGTATTGACGATTTGTGATCTGGGCCACGGTCGCCATGGTAAGAGTCGGCTTGAGTTTCTGCAGGGTCTTGCCCATGTGCGCCGCCCTGGCATGTGCCAACTCCCTCTAGCGGCCAAGTTCCAGGATTCTGGTCAGGGATATTCCTTTTTCGCTTAGTACCATCCTCCTTAGCTTCTCTGAATGTATCCCATTTATGAGTTGGCGTCGGATCTTCTTTTCAATGTCTGTGAATTCACATGAGATCGCCAGTTTCCGGAACCTGGTATGATAGGCATTTAGTGCCTCGTCCTCCATCTGGATGGTGGTGCAGAATATAAATGTTTCATAGTCTGGATTGAGTTGGGGCATGAAGTGGGCCGTCAGGGCGTCCTTCGTTTGTTGGTAGACGTCGAGACCATCCGTGATCGCCAGCGAATTGAATATAAGTAGGACTTCATCCCCAACATTCAGTAGGAGGTGTGACCTCATTTTCCTTGATGTGGTAATGTCTTTGCACTCCATGCCCATCTCGAATTTTTGTATCCACAACTGCCATCGTGGGCTAACTGACCATGGGTCAGTGTATGGATCAAAGGGGTTGAGTGCAATGGTTGACCCTCCTTGCGGGCGTGCCTACGGCGTGGATGGTGACAGGTTAGCGGCAATTCTGGAGGGCGTGCCAGGCCTGGGAGTGGACGTGCCTGTCACCATGTTTTGTGGATTTGGCATCTGTCAGTACGCACTTATGGCAATTGTTCTCTCACCTTGGAATGCTATTGGTGAGTCCTCTTGGCTTCCCCTTCGTGTGTCCACGTGTTGGGCCCGAGGCTTGTTCTTCTCCCCTTCTCTGCCTGCAGTTTGGCGTGAGGATGTCTACCCGTTGGTGTAGGGCCACCCAGTGCTAGATGTTCAACCACAGGTGGGGGCAAAGCCAGTTGCCATCCAAGCATATATTTTGTGGATTGCTTCCGGTGATACAAGGAAAGATGTGAAGAGCAGGGGAAAAATTATTATTATTTTTTTTTTCGGGTGGGGCTTTGGGTGCCCCCACCGTGGTTCCAAAAATGTTGCCCTTGGCAAATGCTTTATGGGCTGGGCGGCGGCGTTGCACGTGCCGTTCTAATTGCTTCCGTCGTCGCAGTGTTATGTCCCTAACTCCCAGCCGAGGCGTCGGCGGAAGTCAGGTGTATGGGCCTTTGGCGGCAAGGCCCTGCTGCACAGCTCCAGCGGGTGCAGTAAAGACATGGACACACGTGTGTTGCTGTCCTGCCCCGGAACTGCCCTCGCGGAGCGGGGCGGGGCTTTTATTGTGAACGCCTTGCATCACCGCGTAGCGGGACGCAAGGCGGATGTAACAGAAGGGAGAGCCACTCGCGGAGGTAGTTTGTGAGAAGCGAAGGTCGCATGAGACCGGAGTCTTTTTACTCTTTTACTTCTGCCATAGACACGCGCCGCATGCACTTAGAGATGATTGTCTTCTTCCAATCCTCGCATGTGCTATAGTTAACTGGGAAATGTAGTCTCCAGGAGTCTGCGAGTGTCAACGGAAAATGGGTTCCATGTGATAATGTCCCTGCAAATCTGTCGTTTGACAAAAATGATGCAAAAAAATGGCCTTGGTTTGCAGGGACATTATCACATTGAACATGCGGGGCACCCGCACCCCTTGACCCCACGTATATGGTCACCATATATAAAGTCGCCACAGCCTTTTCCCTGCGAACATATGTATGGGGATAATATTACCGAATACCGGAAAATGCCACTGGGCTCCATGACAGGCAACCATGGGGAAGCCGTGACACTTCCTCACGTGACCCTTACTGCTGCTGCCTGGGTTGAGCTGAGGTCTGTGCTTCCATGGTGTGAAATAGAGCCTGGAAACACACTGGGTAAACTTTCAGAATGCTTTGTTTCTATTTTTGGACTGAACATATAGGGAAATAAAAACCTACATTTCCCACAGTGCACTGGTGTCTGAGTTTCCACACTTCTGGACTTCCTAAGTCACTTTTAGAGATCTGGGGCAACTGGACTTCACTTCCTAACATGCGGCCAATGTTCATCCCCTAGTTTGGCCCTCTGAGTTCCCGTGAAACGGTTTCTCAGAATGTGTTGTCCCACACCCCCTAGATTTGTTTCCTGTTTCCTGTTATGTTATATTATTTTTATTTACATAGCGCCGAGAACTGAGAATAAAAAGCAGGAGACTAGCCAAGCGCGTTTTTAGGAGTCGAGATAAATCAGAAAGCGATTCGTTTTTAGTTCTTTGTTAAACATATGGAAGTTTGACTGTATTCTCAAAGCAAGGGGGAGAAAATTCCAAATGTATGCACTTTAGAACGCAAACCTTCTCCCACCGACTGATGTCAAATTATCTTGGAGGTTTCCAGTCGGTGGCTGTCCTGGTCCTTAAGCTTCTGCCACAGCAGGTTGCCTCTTCTACAAGACAAGGGGGGTGGGACTTAGTGGGTAAGTGATGCAATTTTAAAGTCAATTCGAGCTTGAATAGGAAGCCAACATAATCTGCGTAAAATCGGAGCAATGTGAGCAAACAGCGGTGCATTTAGAATGCGTGTCACTTGATTTTGGGCCTGATTTACAAAAGCGTTTTTCAATGGGAACGTCCGGTTGTGTTTGGGTGCAGCCTAACAGCAGTGCGCTGTCATAATGCATTTTTTTTTGTTTTGTTTTATTGGTTAATACAACATAAACCTTAAACATACTGAAAATTAGTCCAGCATATTAATGTCAATTACGTTCTTCAAATCCTTTCATTCGCTTACCAAGAGGTAAGTCTGTTTATGCAGTTTAGAACCAGCGATTGGATTGCTCTGACAATGTGTCCAAGAGGTTGTTCCTATAAATAGGGACGATTATTTTTTAAAGAAACATATCAAAGATGCGGCACTAACTGTGGAACTAATTTGGGGAGGCATGTCAGCAGAAGGATCAAAAAAAAAAAACCTAAAGTTTTGATCTTAGGCATTATTTGGAGACAGATGTTACCAATGGAAATTGAGGTTGGTACTTAGTGGGACTTAAGCAAATAAGGTCAATACAATGTTTAATGGAGGCCCAGTTAGAGGAAGGCCCACGGTTGTGTGTGAGGGTGTTGCGAGACAATTTAAAGTCCAAATGCATATCATCAGCGTAGCAGTGAAAGGTGAGATCGAGATCTGCCAAGTGGTCCTGAAGGGTTGTACCTAAGTATCAAAAAAGTATCAAAAAAGGAGAAGGGAAAGTGAAGAATCCTATGGTTCCCCATAGATTAAATTCATGTCACCTCTATTCATGTTTTCATGTTTTACAAATGGCAAGTAAGTCTCCTCCGAGCTGTGCCTGACACCCTGGATGAACAAAATTGGTTAAAATAAAAACGCAAATGGATCCGACATAACCAGCAGCATAGCATGATATGTCTTTGGATGTTTCTCTTGATCTCTGACTCCGATCGAAGGCTTTTTGGTTCTGTATCTGGTTGCGGTTACTTTAATTTTTGCCACCAGGAGGAACTCAACATCTGCCTTTGTCCTCATTTGTCTGGCTTTGCCACATCACTTCTTTCTCCCAGCTGTTTTCTCCCACCTTCCCCAGGGCTGGTATATGGAAACTTCGTCTGGGCTCTTACTCGCAGGGGCGCTGAGTACGCAGATGCTCCATGGTGCGGGACTCCCCCCCCCGCCATCTGCGCAAAAGTCCCTATACTTACAATTGGGTTTCCTGAAATTGTGCCTACCGCCACCATGGGAACACCAAAAGTCTACTCCCCTGCTTGCTTGGACCCCATCAGCATCCCTCACTCAGGTCAGAGTTTCACGGTTCTGTCCGTTGGGCTTGACTCCTTGCCTTCTTTCTCCTAGTGATCTCCCCAGTATCCGACAAGTGTGAGGGTTACTCTTCTCTCACTCGGCTTCAGAAAAGCTTCTCCAGTATCAACCTCTTCCACATATGGTGCAGCAGAATGCAGCAACTCCAAAGCTCCACTATTTTCTCCCAAAAAGCCTCTGTCTCCTTCTGTGAGTCTACTCCTTTCAGTCTCCAGTAGGACTGAGGAGACTACCACATGGACACCCGGGTGAAAAACATTGTATTTATATTTGTTTGTTTTTTATTTATAAAGTGCTTATGGCCAAAGCACAGTACAAGGTGAGAAAATGGTACAATAAAAGTTGAGAGCACAACAATCCCAGAACAATTTTAAATTTCACTAAACTGGAGAAGATAGTAGAGAGATTTTTGAGTGAGAGAGAAACACGTGTCAGGAAGAAGAACAATAGAGAGAGGAAGGAAGTTCCACTGTGTGGGAGTGAGAGTGCACCAAGGGCGGCTTAGGCACAGCAAGGATTGAGAGGATATGGGACAGGAACAGGAGTGTGAGGAGTCAGCAATGAAACCCGGACACAAGTAAGCCATGATTTTGGTTAAAGACTTTTATTGAAAATAAAAGGGGTTAGTAAAATGCCTCTCTGACCGTGCTCTAAGAGGAATTTCCCTACCTTAACCAAAACAAAGGATCTGTCTTGTGTCAGAATGCGCAAAACAAAAAACAGTTCCGGGTCCAAAGTTCATTTGAACCCTCACACTATAAACAAAATTCTAAAGTGAAGATGAAAATGTTTTTGACCGTGGGTGGTTCTTCAAGGATAAAGGTCCTTGCTCCAGAGGGTGGTTCCCTTCTCCTGGATTCCTCTTTACTCTCCAGTGATTCACAAACAACAGTTCCTTGTTTCTTTCTTGGTCAACAACACTGGCACACAAAACTATCTGGTGTTGTAATTCGGTCTCTTTCATGACACCTGGTATACCTTTCTGCCAGGGATTTGCTCCTTCTCTCCAGATTAACGCATTCCTTTTCTTAGTCCTGATATTTCTTCTCAAGACCTCTTTATTTGTGATTAAAACAATCATTTTCCTAGTCCTGATGTTTCTTCTCAGAACCTATTTATTTCAACTCTTGTATATTTCTAACTAGCTGGGGTATTCGGTGTTACCCGTTTCCTGATCAAGTGGTATCTCATGTGCCCTGGAGAATGCTGCTCTTGTCCTCTTTTCGGCAAATCTTGCTTCAGTTTTCTCTGGCATCTCATTTGCCCTGGAGACAGTTGCTCTTGTCCCCTGGTTCGGCAAGTCGTGCTGCTGTTTGTTGTTGTGTTTCAGAAGCTCTTGATATTGATTTTCGCTTTGTATCAGATGGTTGCGTTTCCAAGTGATATTCGTTTTAGGTGCGGCATGTTTTAGTCACTTAGTGGCTTCAGCACATTCGAGAAAGTGTCCAAGAAAGATGGATTGATTGTGCTCTCTTCTCGTGAATGAACTTAAGTAAACTGTAACCTTGCCATTTCCCATATTTGGAGTGGAGCGATAAAAACAACGTAATTTTTTAAAATTCCCTTTAAAAATGCTTTAATAAACACTTTTGAACTGGCTACAGTAGTGATACACTTCAAAGGAATAGGCAATACATCGAACATTTTGCTTCAGACACTTTTCAAAATGTTGCCTCCTTCTAGTACCTACTGTAGTGAATCAGAGTGAGCATCAGTAAATGAGGGTGTCTACTTGTAATTGCCTGGTATACTCTCTTGCCAGGACCTCTTGTATTCACATAATTGTAGTTGGCTGATATACTCTCCTGTCATGGCTTCTGTTTGGAAGGATTTAATGTATGTGCAATTTTCCCTCCATTTATGAACACCCCAAACGTTTTGATTTTGGGTGGCTATCCTAACCTGACTTTTTCCAGTGGAGCCCAGCCTTCAGCTGCACTCCCCTGGGCTTTTGCTCACTTGTTATGGGGATACTGACACGTCCTTCAGAGTTTCAGTACTGGAAACATTGCTTCCCTTAGTCGTTGACTATGTTGCCATTTGATGGTGACATTTTAACAGTGCACAATGTACCTTCCAGTACCGTGTGCCAGGGTCCCTGTCTGGTTTATGGCCCTAGGTACCCTCGAAGGATTTTTTGGTTATTATACAAGTGTGCCTCGGACGAACTGGTAGCAGCAGTTACTTTTAATAATGTTTTAATTCTTTCTACTGAGTTAAACCGCGTTTACCGCGTTTTGCACAAGACTGTGGACAGTTCTGAAAATGGCTGAGCTATAAAGTCTTTTGTTCTGTCCATGGCCATTTTGTCCCTTGCCTTCACCCAGGTCGAGTAACCTGGGTTTTCCTTATTTGGGCATGCAGCCTCCCGAGAAAACCGATCTCTTTCGTGGGCTTCTGCCTGTCACGCATGTGTGCCCAGGGAGAGGGCTGGGACTGTCTAGTCCCAATCCACACTGCTGGTGCCAGGATGTCTGGAGTGCCTGAATGACTGAGACCACCGTGGGCTGTGATTGGTCTACGTCTGGGATGCCTGCAGGAGATCAGATCTTCTATTGGAAGTCCTCGATTTTGGCGTAAAGCTAATCTTGGATAAGAGAAGAGGCTCTGAAGCCATACCAGGTCGATCACCTGTGTTTCCCCACCGAACTACAGAAGGAGCCAAGCCTCCTACATGAATAAACAGACTTGTGAAACCACCCAAGATACTTTGGAAGGTTTTGGTACCCTTCGCCCTCTGCTGTCCTATCAGACCCCTGATTTCTTCTTCAATCAAGAAGGCCTGACAAGTGCTTCGCCTCTTTGTAGTAGTGGGACAACTACACTTGGCGCCCCCTGCTTACTCACCAAACAAGTGCCTTCTGAAGTGTTCCTTTGCCATCCAGCGAACTGTCCAGCTCTACCTCAGGGTAATGCACAGCACTGGAGCCATCTCAAGTGCAGACCCGGGACTAGGGACATCGCTTGCATGTGGTCCCGTGCATACTCTCACCAAATTCCGATCGGCCTATCTCCTCAGAGTCCCAAATTAAGAGAGTGCATAAAGCTGCCTGCATCCACGGTTCCTGTGTCACTACCTGGTTGTGAATGTTGCTATAGTTCCCCTGCGGTTCTGCTCTCAAGTGCCCTGAAGCCAGCTGCACTGCAATTTTCTTCATACCTCCTTTGGAAGATGAGGAAATGCAACTGTCCCATCACGGATGATCATTTTCCACTGCAGCCGCTGAGAGCCAGAGCAATGCGAAACTTCAGGACTTGAACCTACCAGCGACCTTGAGTAAACTGGCCAAGTTTGGTCCGGACTGTGCCCCTGTTTCACTAAACCGAGGGTGGCCGCCTAAACCTCTGCCCACAAGTCAGAGTTTAGAAATCTATCTTAACAGCTTCTTGTATTCATACACTTGTAACTGCCCGGTATACTCTCCTGCCAGGGCTTCTTGTATTTACACACTTGTAATTGCCTAGTATACTCTCCTGCCAGGGCTTCTGTTCATACGGGGACTCGGCCGTCTCCCAGAGTTGAACATGTTCTTTGTTTGATAATGTACCTTCTTGATATATTATCCTATTCGGGTTTCCCATATACTTGCACTGTATACGCTCACATATTTGTAATGGTTGTTCACGTCCAACCTATTTTCAATGTATTACCTGCATAGTACAGGAAACATGTGATGAAACTGAGTTTATCTGCAGGGTTTTTCTGTACTGACCTGGAAATCCTCAAGCTTCTCCGTAGGATAGGTATTCTGATGACACATTCACACCAGGAGAAGAGTGCTCAGCCAATCAGGCGGCTGGAAATGTGGCCGAGAACTGTCAGTGTACCGGCCGCATTTTTCCAGAAACCTGAGACCCTTACATGGGCCATTGTTTTTTCTTCCTCTGCCCCCTCCGCCATGCCCCAAATACACCCCTCTGACCTCAAGGCCCCATATCATCCCCTAAACGCCCACACACCGCACCCCTACTCTCACCCGACTTACCTTCTGGGGCCCCTGCCACTGCCACTCCTTCCTGCTGCCCACCATGAAAATAGAAAAGGGCCTTAGTCTCTTTTCTGTTAATGAGGCAACCATCTTTTTAAAAATGTTCACAAGAAATTGGGCTAGTGCAATATGTGTTGAGCATGTCTCTAGTAAAAGGAAAAGTATTTCAACCAGGACAGATCCCTGGGGTGCAAATAGTTATCAATGGAGTGTCGGGGGGGGGGGGCTGTACCTGGCTGGTAATGATGCCTATCGTGATCGTCATAGATGATCGCCATTGCTCACCCACCAAGCATCCAACAGATTAGCCAAATGTAGTGGTAACAAGCATGAGAACCGGGCATCTCCTCACATTCGTGTGCCCGGTACTGAATGAGGAGAATCTGGGGGAGAAGAACCAAACTGCGTAAGTGGCAGCAGTCAGACACTTTCTGCAGATCCTCTGGCTCTATGAGACTAAAATCCGTGGCGTGATGAAATGAGAAAAAGTAAGAGTGGACCAGGACCACCTAAACCGCAAACAGATGGAGGGAGTTATGCTGTTTTCATGGTTTGTTTTTCACTTTTATTTTATTAGCATTTTTATAAACCAACAGAACACAGAATTGACCCCTTAGACCTCCCGCACCCAAACACTATATCCTTATTTGTGCTTGTTCCTGGAGTTCCTCCCCCCCCCCCAGGAGCCTTGCTTTTCCTAGGGTCTCGACCAACGATTACTCCCAGTCGTGTGGACCGTCTCTCATACCGCTCTAAACCGCAGGCGTAGCTCTGCAGAGGGCCGTGTGGGGGAGGAGCAAGCTGCAAAGACTGGAGGAGTGGCGATGCTACGCCCAGGGCCTCCCTGCAGAAGAGATCCTAAAGCTGCCATGATCTGAGGGGCAATCTCTTCCCGACGAGTGCACGAGTGCTGCGCTTATACCCTCGGTGGGCACCGTGCATGGGAGAGTTGGGCCGCACTTTTCTAGTCATAGCTGGGGTCATACCGTGTGGTGTGCGACCCCGAAGACAGGAGACGCACCCTGGTGACAGGGGCCATTGCACATGGACCTTGTGAATACTCGGCCAGGGTCCGCACACAAGTGGCCCGGCCTACCAATGACCATGTGGCTGCCCGAGAGCTGATCTGCGGCAACGCGTGTGTTGCACTGGAGGCTGGTGGCCATTTGGACCATACGGTCTGGAAGTGGTGGACGTCTCCAACTATGCCAAAAACACAGCCGAATAAGGAGAAGCTGTCGCGCTGGGTGGCATAGCCCACAACAAAACGTCCAAGCCCCGTCTCACCCAGGGAATAATATCGGGCCAAGTCGCGAGACATCCTGCTTGTCGTCCTCAACGCCCTACTCGGGGCCATCTATAGCAACAGTGTACCCGTGCCCCAACGCATATCATGTCAGCCACGGGGTGACCCCTGCTGAACGGACCGCCTGGTAGCCGTGCAAATATCCTGGACTTCTGGGTTTGGACAGGAATACGGCCTGCCGGACGTTACGGCAGGCCACATGGCAGGTGGTGGGGGTAGACCGATTTCGCTGCGCAATACCCCTTGAGCGATGTCAGCAAACAACACGTCCAAGCGCCTGATTGTGCTTGAGGGCATTAAGTATTCGCTGCTGTGGACACCGAAAGAGGCGCCGGGCACTCCTGGGTGCGGACGTCGTCGGGTCCATGCCATCGTGCCCAGTGCTGACTGGCAGACTGCTGTGCTAGATGCTGGACGCACTCCACCCGACACACGAGGAACAGGGGGCCGGTTGGGACATGATATCCCCCCCTGCCCTGAGATCTACACAGCACATACACCCTGAGCCGGGCCGAGCTCAAGGCAGATACAAAAAATACAAATAAAAAGGGTACAGTATCAATCCAATGTACGGATGCCAAACGTAGCACCCACTCCACAGACAACTCCAGGTGACGATACCACTTGAATGGAGCTGATCTGGCTTGGAACGGCATTATTATGAGGTGAGGACAACAAGTGACCCATACTAGGTGCAGAATGCAGCTGAAATGAGACTACACTGGGCAGTATATACGTTTTTTCACAGATCTGAAGCACTTGCCAGCAGTCCTTGTAACGTGGGAGAACACAACCAATCCTAACATTTGAATTATCGTGGGGATATCATGTCCCAACCGGCCCCCTCTTCCTCGTGTGTTGGGTGGAGGGCGCCCAGCATCTAGCGCAGCAGTTTGCCAGTCAGCACTGGCACAAACTATACAGTGATGCAGAGCAACCTAAACTTGTACAGTACGCTGCGCCCTTAGGAAAAAACATTGGTAAGTGACACCAAATCCTGTATTGTGGGAGGTCGTAATCTATCACCTCAGCTGGGAAGTGACGGACATTAGTTTCATGTAAAACAAAGAATTGACAGCTCATGTAATCTGAAACCTATGGGAATATTAACAACCAGTCTTGTGCACTCCTACGTCACGGGTGACACATCATAGTCTAGAAACCCCGAAGAGGAGTCTTTGTGTCCGCCTCCACAGATAACACTCTCTGGATCATCAAAATTGCCTATGCATCCCAATCACCTCCTACGATCCCATTACAGGAGTGATATCCCCAGATGCTGTGGCTATGACAAAAGGAGTTCGCGCTAAAAAGAGGGGCCCAATGGACTCATTTACAAGCAACCAGACTCCAAGAAATGCGGCAACAACATTGTCAAACACAGACACACTGTTGATGATGGTGGCCACCTCTAGAGACGATTGTCATGATGCCCGCTCCCAGGGAGCTGGTTCAGGCCCTGCGTCCCCGAAAGCGGACATCCAGTCCCCAGAGAAGGACCCAGCAACCCCATATAGGGGCCCTTTGGACATTGTCCTGGCGCCTATGGCGCCAGGCTCATAAAAGACATCAGTCCAGGCACCATAGGCGCCAGGCTCATTATGGGAGTGCTTGGGTGCACTTACCTGAGGCCTGAAAGGAACTACTTTACCTGTGGGAATAATTTACCACCGGGCGTGGTCGGGGAAGGATACATACCTGATTGGAGGAAGGATGCATACCTGGAACTTCTTCCAAGTCTATTTAAACCCCCACCCGAACAGCCACACGTGCTTCGCGTTGTTCTGCATCTAGCAGCTGGACGCTCACCGTGTCTGCTCCTGCATCCTGACTTCTGCCACGCCTGCCAGCATCCTGGATCACCTGCAAAGGAAGAGAAGAAGAGAACAGAAGAAGGAAAAGTCCTTACCTGCTAAATCCGCATCCCGGAGACATCTCGCCGACAATCCTGAAAAGGAAGACTTTTATTTAAAAGCACATCGCGTCGATCGCTGCAGCGCCGCATTCCACTCACCTTTACAGGGCGCCTCCATGTTCAGCAGCGATCATCCGGATTCGCAGTCACGCCCCAGCGCCTAGGGAGAAAAAGACAAGAACAAAAGGTGAGAGAGAGAAGGGAATAAGGAAAGCTAAATCTCCATGTTAAGACTTACCAGTTGGTTCATTCCCTCTTCATTTCGGGTCCGCGCCGCATCCTGGCATTTCCGGACCCCGGCCCCTAAGGGGAAAAAAGAGACATCCGCGTTAATGAGCGAATGAAAGACATTACCAAAACGCTCATTAAAGACTTACCTGATTTCTACAAGGATTTCACCTCTCATCTCGGGTCGGTGCCTTTTCCCCGGCATTCCGTACCCCGGCCCCTATGGGGAAAAAGACACTAGCATTAGCGCATTAATGCATGGACACAAGGGGAATCTCTCATCAAAAAACGTACCTGGAAGCCAAGCAAGTTTGGTTCTCACCAATCTGAAAATCCAGTGAAGTAACTGGATACCAACGCGCCCCTGCATCAGAAGCAGGATGGAGAGCTCGTCCTTCCAGACCCTAAGGTGAGACGCTACGGGGAATCACAGAAGGGTTTCGAGGAGGGTGAGAGGGGAAAGTGGGAGGCCGATTGCATTACCCCGCAGACAGTTAATCCCCTATTTTCGCCTACAGAAGGGTACCTCTGCGAGCCTGACAGTCAAGATTTGGCGGCCCGGTCCAGTCCGTCTTCCGAACCCTGCGCATCACCTTAGAAGAGGTCACAGCAGCGCAAACCAGGCCAGCGCCTCCTTGGGAGTCAGGTGAGCGTTACAACGATCACCTACTGACCATCATGCAAAGCGGATTCCTCTCCGTAAATGATAAACTGGACGATATTGTGGCCACCATCGGATCGCTCAAGGCGAGAGTGGAGAAAGAAAGCACCCGTATAATCGATCCTGAGGCCATAGTCAGCTAGAATGAAGATACAATTGCTCAACATAACCGTGACATTGCACAATTGAAGGGCGATCTATCCAAGATCCAAGGCAAGTGCAAGGATTTGGAATCCAGATCCAGAAGGAATAATATCCGGATAGTCGGGGTGGCAGAATCCTCCTGTAAAGGTCAAATGGAGACGAACGTCGAGGCTCTTCTCAAATCCCTCTTTGGCATAGAACCATTTTCAGATCACTTCCTGATGGAAAGGGCACATCGCACCCTGGCCCCAGTACCTAAGCCTGGACATCCGCCCGTACTATAATCCCAAGCCTATTTAACTACAGGGATAGGGATACGATCCTCAGACTCGCCAGAGAGAAAGGTACGCTACACTATGAGGAGAAAACTATCCACACCTACCACCAATTTTACAGCAGGGGTGCAGGCACAGAGGAGATTGTACGAACCTTTGAAACAGCAACTCCGACTGAGCCGAATTCCTTACGCTTTGATCTTCCCGGCCAAAATGAGAATACAACACGTGGGAAGAGCGCACTTCTTCGAAAATCCTGCTGCCGCAGTGGACTACATTGAAGCGCATATCCCTCTACCACCACAGGAACACGGTGCAGAGCAGAACATACATCCTCACCCCAGTGACGATAGAAGAGACCCAGCGGACTGAACATTGCAGATTGTGGTATCCTTTATAATTGTTATAACACTATGTTAATAGGTTGTACCAATCCATATTGTTTGTTTGTTCCAGATTGTGAGCGCCTGGTTGTGGTGGCCACGTAGCTGCAACATACGCACCTTGGGAAGGTTCCACGAGTATGAGGGGCATCATCATCGAGTTGGTGTTGATGGTGTCGGACGATCAAAGCGTAAGGAATTCGCCCCCCAGGCGATTCCTTTAATTTTAATGATGATATTGTTGATACTATTACACCGTTGCTGACCACCAACTCCGCAGTGGTGATTCTGGGTGATTTTAACCTATGGAAGGGTCATGCTAAGGACAGGAAAGCTATTGACCTTGAAAAATCACTACATAATCATCATATATTCATTCATAATAACAAACCTACGCATATAAAAGGTCATATCCTGGATTGGGTGGGAAGTGGAAACATTCTGATTGATAATATAGTTACCACGCTATGTCCTTGGTCGGATCACTCCTTCATACACTTTCAATTGACACTTCCTATCACTCATCCCAGGAAACATGAACCCACGCACAAATCGCTTGGAAGGAACATGAAGCTGGTTACGCCTTCTATTCTTTCAGCATGCTTGGAGACGATAATGGAATCTGCTAAAGACGTAGATAGTCCAGAAGTACTTATTAGTACCTATAACGATCACATTTTATAAATGCTGGATTATGTTGCTCCGTTGAAGGTTAGAAAGGTCAGAGACACCCCTAACCATCATCGATGGTTTACTCCAGCATTGGCAAAATTGAAAACAGCTAAAAGACAGGCGGAACATTCCTGGCAAAAAGATAATACACCAGAAAACTTAGAGATCTGGAAAATTAAGGCTAAGGAATATAAGTTGAAAATTGTACAAGCTAAGCATAACTTCTACAATAATCAAATTACTAATGCTGGAAATCAAACCAAAGAGCTTTTTTCTCTTCTAAGATCTTGGGAAAAACCTGCAAGTATAAACCCAGTCATTAAACCCACTATGGATGATTGTAAAAAGGTACAAAAGGCTTTTTCCGATAAGTTGAAAACGGCCCAAAGCAAAATCCTCCAAGAACTAGCCAAAATAACTCTCAGTACTACCCTCAGCGAACCTAATCATGACAGTGATCAAGAGACATAGTCTAAACCCAAAGTTACATCTAAATCCTTTTCCAAAGGAGAACAATCTCCGCAACAACCCCAAGCTAAGTTTAATTTCAAAGAACACACTATAACAGACATTTGTAACATTTTGCAAGCCATGCACCCGACTAGTTGTCCTGGTGAACCTCTACCATCGAAAATCATATTAGTACACAAGGACATATTTGCCCCTTTTCTTTGTCGTTTTGTAAACTCCTCTTTTCGTACTAATCACATTCCCTCATCTATAAAAAAGTAGTACTCCTCTGTTGAAAAAGGTTGGTCTAGACCCTAATGATGCCGCAAACCTCAGACCAATCACTAACACCCTTTTCTTCCTAAAACTTGTGGATAAAGTTACAACTGCAGGCATATGTGGCAGAAAGAAATATCTTACATACCAAACAGTCAGGGTTCCGTAGTTTCCATGGCACTGAGAGTGCCTTGTTGGATCTGCAGACACACATGCTATCTGGACTGGAATCTGGCAAGTCGGGACTGCTGATGCTACTCGATCTTTCGGCAGCCTTTGACCTGCTTGATCATAAGATTCTGCTAGACCGCATGTCTACGGTTGGAGGCCTCTCAGTGGAGGCAATAACCTGGCTCAAGTTATTCCTTGAGGGACGTAGTTCTCGAGTGCATTGGGGTGAGAGTGATTCTGATGCTGAGATCACCATCTGTGGAGTCCCTCAGGGGGCCTGCCTCTGCCCCTTGCTCTTTAACATTTATATCATTCCTTTATGCAGGGATCTTGAGAACTCAGACCTCTTTTTCTGCAATTATGCAGACGACTTCCAGTTGGCACTGGAGGTCAATGGAGACCATAGTAAGGACCAACAAAACTTAGAGTGGGTCTACCAAATGGTAAAAAGCTGGATGACAACAAATTGGCTCTGCCTTAACGCCACCAAGACAGAGCTAATGCTATATGGTCCCAGGCAAGCCAGAGAGAAGTTGGGTTCTCAGTATAACAGCTTTTTGGTCGATGGCTGTCAGATACCAGTGGTATCCAAGGTTAAGACCTTGGGCACCTATTTGGAGGCCAGTTTAGACAACAAGGCCCACGTTGACGCCATTGTGAAAAGCACTAACTATCATCTGAAAGTGCTTTGTCAAGTGGCCCCGCTGGTGTCAGAGGAAAACCGAAAAAAATTTGTCCGCGCCGTAATACTGCCTAGAGTGGACTATTGTAACGCTCTTTTGGGAGGGGCGAAGAAAGTTGACTTACAAAGACTCCAAAAGATTCAAAACTCTGGAGTACGCATTGTCTTTCTGATGAAGCGCTTAGAGCCCACATCCGCAGCTAGGAGGAGTCTCCATTGGCTGCCAATTTCAGCTAGAATACAATTCAAGCTCCTGACAACCTGCCATAAATGTATTTATGGTGATGCGCCCATTTATCTCAAGAATAGGTTGAAGATATATGTACCTAGTAGATCTCTTCGCTCAGCTAAAACCTGCTCTATACACGTAGATCGAGTGAAAAGAGCTTGTGGCAATGGCCGCGCCTTTCATGTACAGGCCGCACAGGCCTGGAATGCCCTTCCGGTGTCTCTGCGTAATACAAACAATCTTATGATGTTTCGGAAACAGTTAAAGACTTTCCTCTTCTCATAATATTCTGATCCAGCTACCTATGTCTATTAGATAGGGCCTACTTTCTTTTCTTCCGGCGCCTGGATGCCTTCGGGCTTTGACGCCTTACAAATGAAATAACATAACAACATAACATAACGAGGGAGGCGGGACCGAGAGAAAGGGCCATACACGAGCGCATCTCAAGAAGGGCGGGTAAGGATGCAGAGTTTTGGCCAAGTTTGGGAAGTTAAAAGTTTTAAAATGTATGGTTATGTCGCTGCGAATGGTCCTACACTTCGAGGTACATGTATAGCTGGGGATGATTGGGATAAATACCAATGGCATGCACTGCACCCACAGGCAATGGCTTGAAAATTAAGTTGCTATCCTGAAATGTACGGGGACTTAACCCGAGTAAAGCCAGGAAAGTGGGAACATATGTTGCTAGACACCATCCCCACATACTGATGCTCCAAGAAACGCATGCACTCAAAAAAGTAAACACAGATTTTCTAGCAAATTGGGGCCCACTCCGTTACTACACTACCTACTCCACGCAGGCCAGAGGGGTCCTCACACTTGTTCATCAGTCACTGGGATTCTGATACTTAGATAGCAAGGTGGACACGTTGGGACGGTATACACTTGTTTGGGGTAGCGTGGCTGGTCAGCCAGTTATTCTGGTAAACACCCACGGACCCAATATATATGTCCCCAAATTTTACCTCACTGTGTTGGACCTAATGACCCCACTGAATGAGGCTATCGTGATGTGGGGAGGGGACTTCAGCACAATCCTTGACACTAACCTTGATAGGTTATCTGTCACTCCCCGAGCACCCACTAAAATGGCCACCACCATACAGCAGATATTATATTACTACAGCTACCATTAATTGATGTCTGAGGACGCTTCATCCAATAGACAGACAATACACTTACTACTCAACAGTGCATGACTCTGAATCACGCACCGATTACTGGCTCCTCACAGCATCTTTCACGAACGCATTGGTGAGTTGTGACATACACCCAAGCACACTGTCAGATCACTCCATGGTCTCGCTGTTGATTGAACTACAAGATGTCCCTCCACCTGCCAGAAGATGGAGGATGCCTACAGCTATCCTCAGAAACCCTACTGTAACAGATTCCCTTCGGGTAGAAATTAAGGAATTTTTCACTACCAATGAGGGCTCTGTTAACAGCCACGCAAAATTATGGGAAACCTTCAAGGTCTGGGTGCGGGGTATCCTTATGTCCAAAACCACCGGGCAACTTAAATCCATATGGCGGGACCTAACACAAGTGGAAGCACGATTGCGAGAACTAGAGCTGAAATACAGTAGCACACATAGCAAAGACACACTGGTAGAAATTAATCAATTGTTGAATGACTTCCATAGACTAGCCGCCAGGGAAATACAGTACATGGTCACCCAGTGAGGGTGCACAGATATGGGGAGGGCAATAAAGCTGGTAGAACTCTGGCCAACATGTTAAAAGCTGAATACTATCAAAATCCCATCGCTAGTATTCAAACAACGAATGGCACGATGATCACGAAAGAGAGTTAGATAAATGAAGAATTCACACGATTCTACACAGCTCTATTCGAACAGAGATGAAAAATCCACACAGGAGGCAACTGAATATTTAAATGCATTAGATCTCCCGAAACTCCCTCCCATAGCCCAATTGGCTTTGGAACAACCAATTACCTGTGAGGAAAAGGTAGATGCAATAAAATCCCTAACATCTAGTAGAGCCCCCGGGTCTGATGGTCTAGGCATGGAAATGTACAAGGAATACCATGTCGAAATAACCCCTGTATTGTTAAATGTCTGGGAGGAAGCGATGGGGCAGAGTGTGCTCCCAGAATCTATGCGGGAAGCCGTCATAACCGTATTGTTGAAACCACGGCATCCACCCCATGATGTATCTTCATATAGACCCCTGTCCTTGAATAACTCTGACACAAAGATCTTTGCCAACGTCCTCGCGACCCGGCTTCTCCCAAATATACCCAGTCTGGTGCACCTGGACCAATGTGGCTTTATACCACCTTGATCCGCTGCTCTAAACCTTTGGAGACTGTTTGGGGTCATGGCACAGATTGACCCTGAGGCTAAAGCTGTAGTGGCCTCGCTAGATGCCGAAAAAGCTTTTGATTCAATGTCATGGGAGTACCTGTTTGCAGTGCTTAGATGTTTTGGAATGAGCTCCTACTTTATAAGCTGTGTCCGGCTCCTGTACACCAACCCAGGTGCCAAGATCCTCATTAACTGCACCCTTTCTAAGATGTTCTTGCTTGGCAGGGGTACCAGACAGGGTTGCCCCTTTTCCCCTATACTTTTTGCATTAACAGTTGAGCCAATGGATGTATTATTTGTGCGGAGGAATCACAGTCATAGGGGTATCAGAATGACAGGCCCACCTCAATCCATATCGCTATACGCGGACGACGCGCTTCTTTATATCCGGGACCCCGAAGTGAACCTAGATCCCATTATGGTGGATATTCACGAGTTTGCAAGATATTCTGGGTACAGAATTAATAATTGTAAGTCAGACTGTTCTGACTTACACCGGCAACCGTATGCCTAGCTAATGCAAATGGACTTCAGTGGTCACCCGTCTGGATTCGGTACGTGAGCATTATTATATCTAAGGAGAGACAAACATTGTTTACAGATAATCACGAGAACCTTCTACAGTCACTAGTCATGAAACTACAGATATGGGCCAAATTACCTATCTCAATGTACGGTCGGATTGCACTCCTAAAAATGGTAATCCTCCCCAAGCTCCTATATCTTTTTGGCAATATCCCTCTCTGACCTGGTAGGGCATTCTTTACGAGACTCCAATCCGCAGCCACATCGTTCATATGGATCGGATGTGCAGCCAGGATGAAATGGGAGAAGCTGGTCGAGCCATATAATACCGGTGGCATAGCCGCGCAGGATTTTGAACTTTACTATCTGATGCACAAGCTCCATTCACCAAACACTAGTATGACCCAAAGGACACTGCAACACATATTCCGATAGAGCAATATGCTGCTTCCCCCACTGATCTCCGTTCCGTCTTGTTTAGCAAGCGCCGCAAAGACCCCTGCAGATACTACCCCGTTAGTGTCACTGTGTCATGCCTGTGCCACTGGCGCACACATTGGCAACCATCATGGACTATTTGGAACTCATTTATCTTCATAATACTCTTTGAACAACCCCAATTCACACTTTGGTCCTTAATTTCCATTTGCACGAATTTGGTACTTTCTTATTTAATTCATCTAACTACATTTACCATAATGCACCTTGCTACAGTTATCATTTCCTGGCTATTCCCATTCATCAGTATTGGAACCACAATCCCCATAAACCCTAGCGATCAGTGCTGCTTCCACCTTCTCAGGACCAGAGAGGGAGGAGGCAGATTACCTTCAGGTGTGTTTCTCCAGGTGCTGCCAATTAGCCTGCCTCAGTACAGGGCAGAGCTGTATTGAAGCAGCTGCCTGCAGGAGCACAGTCTCTTGCATTAGGAGTTCTCCCAGCCCCTTTTTGCCTTGAGCCACGATTTGTATGCTGTTCCTGTTGCCATATTATCCTGCTTCTTATCCAGTGCCTTGCTGCCCTGCTCCTCTGGGCTCCCTGCCTTGCAGCCTGCTACACTCCTCTGCCTTCAGCCCTGGTCCTCTGTGCTCCCTGCCTCGCTGCCCTGCTCCTCTGGGCTTGCTCCTTGCTGCCCTGCTCCTCTGGGCTCTCTGTCCGCAGCCTACTACAGCTCTAGGTCCTGCTCCTCTGGACTCCCTGCCTTGCAGCCTACTACAGTCTTCTGCAGTCCAGAACAGTTTTCCTGCACCTTGTGCCATCCGTTACTCCAGCCCTGCTTCCTTGTTTGCAGCCCCCTGTTTCCTGGTTACTGCTCCCTTGCTCTCTTCCTTGTTTGCAACCCCTGTTCCTGACCCGTGTCCTTCTCTTCCTTGAGTCTTCTGTCCTCCCCTTAGGTTATTCATTTCAGTTATACTGTTTCCTTCATTTCCTTCTGCTAGCTTTCTCTTGTCTTTCCAGCCCTGAGTTACTGTTCTACTATTCCGTGTACAGTTTCCAGTCTCCTTTCCCTACAGTTAGATACTAGGTTTCTGCCCTTCCTTTCTTCCGGATTCTGTTCTGAACTTGTTCTCTTTGACTTCCTTTTCCCTGGATATTTCTGTTCTTGTCTTCACTTGTGTATTATGTAAATCCTTTGAACAGAGTGTGACTGTTGGTTTCCGGCAGGCAACCTCTGCCCCTTCCCTTGTCACGTTTTCAGTGTTGTACTTCATGTCATTGTTTGGTTCCTGCTGGACCCGTACAGGCTTCAGTTTTGTGAAGTACTGTTACCTTGTTCGTGCCTTAGGGTTCAGGTACAGACACCCACTGCTGTTGTTCCCAGCCATGAGCATACAGAGTGGGCCCCTGTAATAGCAATCTGTGCAGAAGGCTGGAGTTTCTACAGGTCCGTGGAACACTTTCACATTTCTACATACACCCCAAGAGGGAATCCAGTTTGTTTGTAACTTTGTATTCCCTGCCCCTTTTTGTTCACAGCTACTATTAACTATTCCTCTTTTCTGTTGAGCTTCCTGCTGTGTGTGCTTATCTGTCACCTTACATCAGCACAGCCCCCCAAAACCTACCTGGGTGCCCTGTGCCACTCTTGACAGAGTGCCATCCTTGACACACTGTCCATGCCTGGTCCATCATCTTCAAAAGGCTCCCAATAGAGACACCCTATAACTCTGAAGCCCCGCTATGGAATTTCCCCAGCATTTCCCCCACATTTGACGAAGCCCTTCAGAAAACATGGGACCCGGACAAACGGTTGAAGATGCGTAACATGTATCCCGACGGCACATTTGTGACCCTAGAGGACTTTGTTGGCACTTTGGGTGGAGGCTTGCTAAAATCACTTCAATATTATCGAATGAGGGCCATTGTTCCCAGATGAAACGCCTTCCCATGAGTGTGTGCGAGTGGTGTCCTCAGTGTCTGGAACAGGGATGGGTGTATCTAAACTTTACACCCTAATACAGACACACTCCCCAACCCTGAACACCAGTAAGACAACCTGGGAAGCAGACATGAGGAGCACAATCAGCGAAGAAATATTGTATAAATACTGCCAATTGTCTAAATCTGTGTCGTTGAACGCTAGTCTTTGCTTAATCCAATTCAAGATCCTTAATCAACTGCACTATACTCAACTTAAAATGGCCAAGTTCACCAAAAACTGCTCTGGAAAGTGCCATAAATGTGGAAACCCATGTGCTAACTCTTTTCATATGTACTGGGTATGCCCCTTAGTGGCTGAGGTCATTGGTGCAATAACGCAGATCCCGATCTGCTTTACCCCTCAGAAGTACCTGTTCGGGGACATTGGTAAAGTGGTGAGAAAATGTATATTACAATGTTGGAAAGCCTCACATCGACCTCGGATTGATAATTTTCTTCGCAAACTGACTTTTGGGAAGGAATATGAGGAACAATTTGTGTTAACAATGGCCGCAACAAATCGACCTAAAGACATTTGGGCCCCTTTCAGAATGTATTTATGTGATATGATATCTGATGACGACTTTTCTTCTGTAACATCACCATGATTGTTTAAACCTAGATGTGCTGTATCATCGAAGTTATATCATCCTATCGTATTTGCATTGAACTGTTTGTAAGTGACATGACCATCAATAAATAAAGTTTAAAAAAAGAAGAACTTCATCACTAGGTCCCAGTCCACCACAAAGCCCTGATGGTTCCCCTGTATGGAGTAGGTTACCCATTCCATGGATGCCAATTGCCATATTTTGCTGATCCATTCATGTTCCTTTGGAGGGTCTTTCAACTTCCATTTCTGGGTGATTCTCAGGGCCCCTGAGAGCATTAGAGGGTAGTTCTTCAAGTGTTCCTCCAAAGCCCAATATAGCTTCGCCACCGTGGCCTTTGACTCCAGTCATTTCCTCGACTGCAACAACTATCGTATCCTAGTACCCATTTCTTCACAGTTAGGCCATGTAACGTTGGCAAATCGTCGAAATAGATCACACATCAACATTGTATTTAGACTACTAATTCACAACTCTAAAAACCTTTGCCATATTTGTCATGCAAACTTCTTTTCTTGTCTCTGTAATGGATAAGTCTCTGCATCCTCAACACTTTTTGCAAGTCCAGCATCCTTTATGACACATCTGGTGTTTCCTCACTTTTCCATTTCCTTAGAATAGTTTCTTTTTTACAGAATTCGAAGCCGTGAAAAACCAAGAGCGTTGTGGGACAGAGAGATCCTCTACCAGATCCTCCTCCCCAAGAATAATACTTGTGTAATCATAGTCTTCATCTAGCAACAGAACCTTGTTTGTTCTTGATGTACCCTCTCTCCAATAGGGCCAGAAGCTGTTGCATTCCCAGATCATGTGCTCAAAAGTACCCACATTATGTTTACACCTCCAACAGGCCTCCGATTGAATCAACCCTCATGCAAACAGTTTTTACGGAGTCCAGAAGACTTTGTTGAAGATTTTGATTCGTCTACTTCTTTCACCCAGATTCAATGATGTTCATTCCATGTGATTTTATGACTCGATGGTAAAAATATTGAATGTTCTTTTTGTGTGATGTTCCCAGGAATGTGTGCTCTCGGGACTCATGTCGGTGAACGGGAAGAAGGTCCTGCACTTAGACCATAACCCTTACTACGGCGGAGAGATCGCGTCCATCACGCCTCTCGAGGAGGTGAGCCGTTATTTATTCGTCGCATCTCACCCAATAAAAGCAGTTCCATTTCATGACACATGCAGGGTTAGGAAAAGGCAGGATCAGTGGTAAATAATGCATCAACAATGCAAGCAGATATGTTTCTGTAACATTTGGTGGGAAAGGATACGAGCCGTACAAACAAAGAAAAGTGTTCCATGTGATAATGTTGCTTGCAAAAAGGTCTATTTCCAGACCCCTAAAACACTTTCCCCAAATATTGTAGGAGGGGTATAGGTTTATATCATGAATTCCAATCCTGGAATATTTGGGGAAAGTGTTTCATTTTACTGAGGGTATCCTGTGCGCCTGTATGTGCTTCTAAGGCTTACTATTGCACACTCATTGCACATTGCATTGTCTTCTAAAGACCAGCCCTGACTCACACTCACTTAATTCTACTTTGTTTTTTAGTTTAAGTACTGCAGGACAAGTCCTACAAGTGAAAAACGATTTACACTATTAATGTGTGTACATGCAAAAAAGTGGCTAGTAATAAAAAAAATCTTTAGTGAATATGTTGAAATGTTTTGATTTATGTTCATGTTTAGCACATTTCTAAACACAGTTTGATCTCAAAATAAATAAATATTGTTGACGTTCATAAGCAAAAGCATGATTTTATAAAGGTGACTCTTCTTTCAATTGCAAGGCAGTCATGGGGTTGAAATATTACCATTATACTCAATGCTTTAGACGCAGGTGTACAAGTTTACCGCAATAAGATTTTCCGTTATCTTTCTAATCGTAATCTTCTTGGAATCTGGGTTACTATAAATTCAAGCGACACACACATAACTCCAGTCGTGAGATGATCCATCAATCTGTGGATCGCCTTCTGCCTAACACTGAGCTGCACCAAAATCTCTCAAATAAGTCTACAACCAAGCGCAAGAACAGGACAAATATCCGCCATCTTTTGGTTGAACATACTTTGCTTTTAAAGAGGCTGGTTAAACTGCTCAATTTCTCTGAATCCACTACTGCCTGGTATGCTTTGTTTCTTGGCCCCAGAAGGGCTAGATTTGCCATGGGTGGCTTCCAGGCTCTCCCAGAATCTCTCTCATGTGGAGTCCCAAAAGGCGCCTGCCTCTTGCCAACTCTGTTTAATGTATATACGCACCCCCTGTTCAACTTGCTGGATACCGTCAGCATGCCATATACCAACTACGCCTGCAGACCGCCATCTAATGGTACAAACTAGCATGGAAGCGAAACAGTTGACAACTGTCATATTCAGACAAATTTTACTCTTGTTCTAATAATGTATTATTAACTCTCATTCCATGCTAATATTCTCTAAAATCGGTCCTTTTCAGTGTCCAACCGAACCCTCATTTCCCGTAAGCCTCCCCCCCCACCCTCCACCGCCCTCTACCCTGTTACAGTGCAGCAATAACATATATTTCTCTGTGTCAGTACAGATTCACTTTAACCTCTGACCTTTTCGGATGGGACAGTCACCATGCCCTCCCTTGCCTCACCTAACCCCGGTCTCTACCCACTCAGCACCCCTTGGTAGGGATTTTATTCTCCTTAACTTTGACCCAACGACATATTTTCCCTCCGATGTTATAAAGCTGTACTAATGTATGAGCTTTATGTCAGGGACTGGCGTTGTAGGGGCCCATTTAATTACTGACCACCCCGTGATTGACCACCAGCTAGGTAGCAATCTGAATTCTAATCATGTGTTGAAAACATAGTTTTTCAAAATATCTTCATGTAAAGCATGACGGATGCATTATGAATTGAAAACAAACTTGTTTTTCAATGTTTTTATGTAAAACATGATGGATACATTAGTGCAGATATTTTGAATTTCTTTTCAGCAGTGAACGTTCATTTTATTCGTGGAAATCCCAGCATTGCGAGCCGACAAGGGGCTCTTGCTGGTGGCCGTGTGCTTCCTGGAGGAGGCGTGGCCAGCCCGACACACGTGATTCATCACGTGACCTTTCCAACTACAAAGGCCAGAGTGGAACACCCTCGCGGCGTTAAGCACGGTAGGGGTAAAGGCCGACGACTGTTACGCGACTGTTAGGCGCTGGAGGTGCGAAATACCGGTTGGGAGACTGCAGAGGCCTTCCTCTTTGAACCCCCGGATACTCCTGTGTTCCACGGGAGCCTCACAGAGCATTGAGTGGGTGCTGTCTTTACACAGGTGAGAGAGCACAATAGTGTATAATACACTACCACTTCATATTTGACTGCTTACAGTGAGGAATAGTACTGATAAAGGGCAAATGTAGCAAAATGGCTAAACAAAAGCCTGTCATAGCCCGGTACGATTTGCGTAAAGGCAACGCTGGGAAAACGGATACACTTCCATCTAAAAGTTCTAAGAAGGACAAACAAAATGGAGCAGATGGTGCTCCAGAGAAAGGCACGATCCCGGCTATGTTTGGGAAAAATAGCACCAAAGTAACTTCTTTTACTGACAAATCGACAAGTGATGATTGCAATTCAGCACCCCCATCCCCACATAACAACAGTGAGGCTGTTGATTCTACTAATTTTAATGACATTGATAATAACTCACTTCTCGACCTGTGTCTGTCAATCCAAAAATCAATGGCCTCTTTCAACAAACCTCTTACCCCTCGAAAGGATACCCCAATAGTGGTAGAAGCACACGTCTTGAAAGAGGCTCGAAATGATCAACAGAGATCCTTGGTCCCACTTAGCCTTAAACAAACAGGCAATTCTACCTCAAACCTGTCTGGCATCCATTCCATCCACCCTACCCCCATTTCACCCGTAGTACCAACTGCAGGGCGATTATCGGCTTCCCCAAATCTTTATATTGACACTGAAGAATTGGAGCATACCGATAGAGGACCGAGCAATGTCACAGTGAGTTTAAATAATGCAGCAATCGCTGAATTACAAGCTTCAATGGCTTCTGTCCAATTTTCCCTGAAAATCATATTAAAGCTGTGTGGAAGGATCCATACCAATTCTATAATCCAGCTAGGGCTCCCTAACCCTATTGAAAATATGGATCAAATACCGCAAATATTGCCGACACTGAAGGGGGACTGGGACCAAGTGGCCCCGCGTGAAGCGGATAACTTGGTGGAACCTAAGGAAATCGCTGTAAAAGCACCTTTAACTAAAAAACAACATCGACAACTAAGACGAGAGGCCGCAAAAAAATGTGGTGGTTGAGATAGCCTCCCCCTTACCAGCCACTAATGCTCCTGTTGCTCGATCCAAAAAAGCAAAAAAAAGGGGCCGGAAAACAAAGAAGCGTGCGAAAAAGGGTGCAGGAACCTTAACGAGCTGGATTATTCCGGACATACCACAGGAAGTTACCAGCACGATCCTGGAAGATCCAGAATCTGATCTCTCAACTAATTCGACTGATGATTCTTCAAAATGCTCTAACCTATCTGGGAACGTGAGAATCGAGGAAGATGAACAGCATGATTCCATGGAGGTCACGGATATTGACGACCCCAATGCAAGGAAAATCTGCATTATTAAAAACTTACATCAGAAGAAAAGGGACAAGTGGCTGACAAGATCTGTGGTCTTGACAAAACTACATCTGATCCCACAGTTACGTGTTATACGCTCTGAAGATTTTTCTTTTGTGGAACCACTCACAGTATGTAACCCTAATGTTACAGCCCTCCATTGTTGTGTCATGGCATCGGCCAAACTGATTCGAACTCACAAAAAAAGCCTTATGCGGGTTGGGATAGAGGTGGATGCCAGTAAAGAGAAGGAAGACCCCCACCTCCCAAGAGGCGATCATGTTCCATCCAAGGATAAGGGCGGCAGACCTGCCCAACCATTGGGGAAGAAAGTTCAGATGACGGACATACAAAACACTTTGAAATGGTTGGCTGACTCACTACCAATGGTCCTACAACAACCATGAGATTACTCCTTACTAAGATGGAATACTCACGGGTCACCAACATTTTCTTACTGATAAGGGATCACTGGCACTCATTAACAGCCACCCTATTATTTTGTTACAAGAGTCTTGGCTGTTGCAGCCTACGGCCATGGATGGTTACTCTATCTATCACCCCCTGGCTAAGAAAGGAACAAGGGGGCGCCCCTATGAGGGTTTAGCTATTGGTGTGTCAAATAAAATTAAAAGTAAAATGATTCCAGTTCAGAGCAGTCATATATGTGTTGCAGCCATGTCCCTTAGAATAAAAGATGCCTGGGAAGAAATACTGTTAATAAACATATATAACCCCCCGGGGGCAAAGCATAGAGACCACATACAAGATGCCTTACATGATCTTCTGAGTAATTGGAGGTTAACAAATGATAAATATTTTGTCATTGTTGCTGGGGATTTAAATTGCCGGATAAATTGTGGGGGGGGCACTACCAATAACCGGAATCTAGCCAGTAACAGCCTCTGGAAACAGGTACACACCGATAATGAGGGGGAATGCTGGAGGGGCTTCTTCGACTGCTGGGACCTTGAAATAATCAATGGCAGAACAAGAAGTGATAGACTTGCAAAATTCACTTGGAAGAATGGGAGAAGTGGGAGCACCCTCGATTATATCTTTACAAGTGCTGAGATTGCAACTATTGTTGATGATATGGTGGTGAGGCAATGTGAATGGAGTGATCACGATCCCCTGATATTAAATATGGGGTCTTGCTCTCCGAGGGAGGCAATGGTCAACTTAGGCGAGCTTACAATTAACCACTCTTTAAATCGCATATCCTGGTTGGCAAAAAATGTGCTGAAGGCATCTAAGGCATCGGGTGATTGGGGGTTCGAACAGTTTAAGCTATTCACGCAGATGTCACTTGAACAAATAGAAGGATGGATTAGCAATTTCTCTGGTTTGCACGGTTCCTGCAAAATGCGGTCGATGGTAGGAAAGGTGCCGCAAGAGGCAATCTATGACCGTACTATCAGAGACAGGAAACGTAAGCTCAGAGGTGATATTCGTGCTATCAGAAAGGGCCTACACCCTACAGATGTCAAAGCCATCAAAATAAGAAAGCTGAAGGCTGCTTATCAAAAATGGCTAAAAATACATAAAAGACATAGGAAATTGGAGAGATGGCAGCTCACGGTTAGATCTTTATGTAATAAGAACTCTCGCAAAATTTGGTCCATATTAGGGGAGGTGAAAGGGAAGAAGACCATTAATATGGTGAATCCTATTAGCTGTGATAAATGGATTTCCCATCTGGAAAAGCGAAACGTGGGGATCAGCAATAAGATCTACTCTCCCACTTTTTCAAAACCCCCTTTCCCCCCCTTTCACATCTCTATTGAAGACCTACAATGTAGAATTAAGGAACTAAACACCTCACGAGCCCCAGGACCTAATGGCCTCTCGAATGTGGTGATGAGAAACAACCCTTCCTTCTGGGCCAATCTACTTAAAATTTTGTTTGACAAAATTATGTATGAGGGTCGTATTCCAACATCTTGGCAGGCGGCCATCATCATACCAGTTTTCAAAAAAGGTAGCAGGACCGAACCAGAGAACTATCGGCTGTTATCTATGTTGGATTGTTCCAGGAAGATGTTTGCTGCTCTCATTCTCAATGAACTACAAAAATGGACTGAGGGGGCAGGTATCTTGGACCAATTTCAATGTGGTTTCAGGGCTGGCTATTCCACCTCACATAATCTATTTATTATGAATGCACTAAGGAATAAGGCCCTGGTACACGCTAATCCACCACTATATGCACTTTATGTAGATTTCAGGGCTGCCTTTGATTCGGTAAATCGTTCCCTTTTATGGGAAAAATGTAGGAAACTGGGGTGCCCTGAGCCTCTGCTATATTACCTCGAGCTATTACACACTAACAATACTGTACAAGTTAGGCTGGATAATCAGGGTGCGGCGACTAAACCCATCTCTCTGATGCGAGGGGTAAAACAGGGATGCGTGACAGCCCCCACCCTATATAACCTATTTGTGTCTGACGTGCCTAAATGTTTTTTGGGGATTAACAACTGCCCCCAAAAATAGGCTCCTACCATTGTCCCATACTGGCTTATGCGGATGACCTGGTGATACTAGATCACACTTTTAGTGGAATACTAAGGTCTACAAACCAGTTATGGCGATATGCAGAATCCAATGAACTTATCATTAATCACAGCAAACCCAAACTGGTATTATATACTGCAGGAAGGGTTGCCAGGCCTCGTATGATGGTGGGCCCGATTGAAATTGAATACACCTCCATGTACAAATACCTAGGTGTGGAGTTTGACAATAAAGGAAATTACTATACGTGTATTCAGGAACGTAGAACAAAAGCTGCCCAACTTACAGCATTAATATATAAATTTACATGTGAGCAGTGTGGTTTCTCAATCTGGGCTGCACGCCAGTTATATATGCAATGCTTGGCTCCTATGTTTACGTACGGATTAGAGTCCCTGATTAATATGAATCTAGGATGGCTACAACTCGTGGAGGGTAAGTTTTGGAGAAAAGTTCTCAGCCTCCCCCAATGCATCCCTATGGCCATGATTAGGCTAGAGTTAGGTATCTCCTCCCTCAAGGCTATGGTTCTGAGGAAAAGGATGGAATTTTACATCAGGCTTAACAACAAACCTACAAATAGGCTTCTCATGACCATCAAAGAGGACACTATGGCGGGTAGACAGGTAAAACTAGAAACCCAGACCAACACTCTGATTGAAGAAATCAGTTGGTCCCCGGAGTGGGGCAGGGAAAATGAACATCTGATTACCCGCATGCGTAGTCGCTTAAATTTGTGGGATTGGCAGAGTAATTTTACCCACCTCAGAAGCCTGAAAAGTTATAGTTTCATCACGTTTATACTCTATACCTATATGAAGCCACAACCATACCTAAATCTTTGCCCGTCGGAACAACTGAGGCGTTTCATACTACTCTTACACTTCAATCATTTACCTGTTTTGGCGGCCCGAGGCTCAGCGATGGTTTTGGCAGCTACAGAAAGGTATTGTAGGATATGTGAACTTTCGACTGAGCCGGAGACGGCATGTCACGTATTAACGAAATGTCGTAGGTTGAAAACAAAGTACAGGAAATATCTGAAGGAGTTCGTTCATAACATTGAATATGTCGAACATTCAGATTTTTGGAATCAGTGTGTTAATACCTTAAACCCCAAACTGCACCTAGCACTTTTTCAGGTGTGGCGTGAGGCCATCACTTATTTGAAAACAAGCACAAGGGTGGCCACCCAGACGTACAAAGGATTTTACCTTTAGCAACTGGTTGAACAACGTTAATATGGAAGATAACTAGCCACACCCCTGACAGGAGTATAAGGATGGCTTTATGTCTTGTATTAGGTTCTATTAAGGATTTGATTTATTTATCTTTCTCTGCCCTGATCGATTGATTTGTGGTGAACCTTATCATGTTTATAATGGTTTTATATATCATTGTATATTAAATATTTTTCTACATTTTAATTGTTTAATGTAATTATGTGTAAAGTTTTTTACATTTTGTACAAAACTGTATCACATTAATAAATAATAATAATAATTATGAATCTGCACCAGTCACCTTACAGGTGTTAGGATACCATGATGACATTTCAGAATTGAATTTTAATATGGAGTTTTCGATTCCTCTTATAATGTGTACTTTTACTTTCAAGATGGATAAAGTTTAAATGCTCTGACTGTTCATTGATTTAAAATTGATGAAGTTTAGATTGAATTGTGAAAGGTTTTAATAAACACAATAACGATGAAATAAATAAAATAATGTGTTGGAAAATGTAACGTAAAAGCCTTATTTGATGTGGCTTTTAGGTCCTCCCTACAATAGGATATTACTAATTTAAAACGATATTACTTATTTTTTTAGGACTGCATCCACCGGAAGCGTTCAAGTGTTTTATTAGAGGGGCTTGTATATCCAAGGAGCGGGGTCCTGCAGACTGGTCGGTCCACGCTGGACCCACATCAGGGTAGGCTCATAGATCTGGAAGGGGTAGCTAAGGACCCTAAAACTCTGGCAGATAACCAGTCCACACTACAACTACCTAGGGAAGCAGCCCAAAGTGAGTCTGCCAGGCAATACAGAGAAGGTCAGAGACTGGGGAGGATGCTGGCTTGGTTAACCTGTAACGATAAGCTCGGGCTTAGGCGCTTTACAAATACAATAAATAAATAAATAAATAAACAAATAAATAAGCTGAAAACCTTTAATCATTCAGTGCGGGACTCAACTCAAATGGTACTTTTGATCACTTAGTATCCGATACTATGCAGGTCTTTGTTCAGTACTATACCAAGCAGTATATGTCTGGACTTGGTACATCATCATGGCAGGTCGAGCAATATGTAAACCAGACTGACCTCTATTGGCTCTTCCATGAGGGGAGGGAAGCCTTGAATGGCATGATTACAACTCAGGAAATATGCACCCTCCAGGAAATCACTAGGTTAAGACCAGCTGACTTTTGTAAGGCTTATGCTGCTAGCCCTTCCCCTTCATAGGAGTGTCCGCTGCTTGTTAAGGCTAACAAGGACCCTATGGAGTGTGCAGCATAAAGGCCAATTTCCCTCATTAATACAGATGCTGAACCCAGACCTGCTGGTAGTCGTGTCCCTCCTAGATGCGGAGAAGGCCTCTGATTCTATTGAATGGCATTCTTACTGACGGTTCTCCAGATGATGGGAGTGGGCTCCTTCTTATCTCTCTCGTCAGGCTGCTCCAGTGGCAGGTCCCGGGAGTGGCCTGGGATGGCACGTGCTACCTCTGGAATCTGATTGGCTACTCCTGGTGCCACCCCATTATTCTAAACTATGATCATCATATGTGTTTGTGCACTCATACTTCATGCCACCCCTGCATAAGTCAGTACCCCATTGAGTCACCCCAGTGTAAAGAGTCTGGACACGCCGCTGTACCCCTTACATTCTCGATGCCTGTAACCACGTGCACGAGTGCGGGGGTTTTACCGGAACGCATTAGAGAGGCAGGAATGACACTTCTAGTTAATGCCAGCAAAGACCCTCTGGAGTGTGCAGCATATAGGCCGACTTCCCTCATTAACACAGATAGCAACATTCCCACTAAAATATTGGCTAATAGGCTTGCCCCGTTCGCATCCAAATGCATGCTGTTTGACGAATCTGGATTAGTTCCTGCCACACTTATGGTCTGAGGCTGCTCTTTGGACTGATCCATATGCTGAACCCAGACCCACTGCTAGTCGTGTCCCTCCTAGATGCGGAGAAGGCCTTTGATTCTGTTGAATGGCATTCTAACTGAGTTTCTCCAGATGATGGGAGTGGGCTCCTTCTTATCTCTCTCGTCAGTCTGCTCCAGTGGCATGTCCAGGGAGTGGCCTGGGATGGCATGTGCTACCCCTGGAATCTGATTGGCCACCCCATGTGCCACCCCATTATCCTAAACTATGATCATTATGTGTGTGTGTGTGTGCGCTCGTACTTCATGCCACCCCTACATATGTCAGTGCCCCACTTGGGCCACCCCAGTCCAAAGAGTCTGTAGACACCACTGGGCTGCTCTACAATCAGCCAACATTGTCAAAGAAAAGACGATTATAAATTGGCAGCTGTCAAACAGGTTTCCGCTTGTCGGCAAGGACACAAAAAAGGGGTGTCCCCTTACCCCTTCATAGTTTACCCTTGCCATTGAACCACTGGTTGCCTTATTGAGGGAGAGACATATTCACAGAGGGGTACAGCTATACTCTCACAAATTATTTTTCTCTTTTGCTGATGACATGACATTGTTTGTCAAGAATCCCAGTATCAAACTTTGAACCAGTGATGGATGATATCCAGATGTTTGGAGTTTACTCTGGGCTTGTAAATGCAGATCAATCTATTCTGTTTTGTAAGTGACTTCAATAAAGCACTCCAACTAAGTCAATGCTCAGTATGGGATGCCCAATGAAAGCCCTTATTTATATATTGATGTCAAAGTTCTTTAAATCTGGATGATGAACCCTTATATAACGCCCCTCTCTTTGAATCCCCATGACCTCACTGAGCCAAGAAGTAGGTTTGTTTTGCAAATTAAAAGATTTATTTGAAGAATTAAACAATATATATATATCACACTTTTATGAATAAAATAATATTGGTATAGGACACTTATGAATATGAACGGTAATCAGCAATGGATAGTATTACAGTCTCAACAATCTCTTTAATCAGTAAAGAGTAGGAATAGGAAGGATACTGTATCGGAGAATACTTTATGTGATTCAAGGAAATGCAATGAGGTGAAAGAATGCAACACAGAAATAACTTGATATGATTTCAATCAAAAGATAATATGATCACTTTTTCCCGTGACTACTCACTTCCCCCACTTCCCCCACTATGCAATATGAAGAGATGGAAATGAGGGCACACAGGTTTCAGAAATACAATCAATAATGCAGTTCAATCCCAGTTCCCCCACAGCAAGCTTAGAGAAAACAGGTATGATTTTAAAACAGGCGAAATACTTTTGAATGTGATTGCAATGAATGGGAAAATATGCCAAAATGATTTTAATTCACTAAATGTGATTCAGGATAAGTGAGAGTTACTTTGGATTGGTACAGGTCAACACTAGAAATTATTCATGAATGATTATCAAATGGAAAACGAATCTCAGTAGTTGCAAACAAGAAACAGCTATTTTTACAAGTGGTGAAATGGAGCTAAATTGCAATTCGCAGCATTTTTTCCACGTGCGTAAATTGCGATTACGGAAAAACCATAATGAATTGTAATGTTGTTTTGGGTTTTCTGGAAAGCTTAGGATCTTAGCTTTAATATGACAGGTTCTAGGACGTGTGGTTCAAAAGTTACAGAGGTATTTGTGAAGGTAGATTTTGCAGAAAGAAAGTCAAGATTTCAAAATGACAGATCGTGCTTACAGATTTGAAATCAACAGGATGTACACAAGATTCTATAATGCTGTTCTGGACAGGTTGAAATGGATGGAAGAGGATTACTTTAAACTAAGAGCTTGGTTAAAGACAGTTCTAGACTAGATACTCACTCCTATGCTTTGGAATGGAATGCGCCTGGTCAAAGATCTGGTCAAGGGTTTGGCATCACTCGCCACCGGACGGTCTCAGGCACTGGGTTCTGCTCACAGCATGGCCTCTGGTCTGGGTCTGATGGGTTCTGGATACAGCACTGCTCTCTCAGGGTCTGGATCTTGGTTCTAGCACAGGGTTCTTAGTGAGAAGCAAAACAGCTCAGCCAGGCTGTTGGATTTTGAGATGCCCATTGGAAGGTTAGGGGTTAGAATCAGGTTTGCAAAAGATTCTGAGGCCTGCTGAAAAGAGTTCAGCTTTTGGGATTGGGCCTTTGCTTCAGGGTTCTAGAGCTTGCTTCTAGAGTCTGGTCTCTGGATCTATCTGGATTCTGGAGTCTTCTGGCAGAGTGCTTTGCAAGAAATCGATTGAAGAGTGGAAAGAGTGTCCCCTCTGGGTCTCAGCAGTCCCTATTTATGTGTTTCCAAAGGGGGTGGGTAGGCTGATTCTACAATGTCCAACCCTCTAAGGATTTGATAGGTTAGAGAATTCCCTGTCCCCTGACTGGAGAAAGGGTCAGCATGTCAGAATGAGTCAGAGTAATGCTGTGTTTATGGCTTAACTGAAATCCCTCCCCTTTGCTTTTACCTCGAAAATCAATGTTCCCCAAAAAACATATTTCCTAGATACACAAGTTGTTCATAATACATATACACATCACAGATTAATTAAGGCATGTCTCTGTTCAAGTCCCATGTTCCTACGAGCTTGGGTTCAGAAATGACAACATTTCGTGCTTTTGGTGGGTTTCCCAATATTCATTCTGCACCAAATTTGATACATGCATGCAGATCCTTTCTGGGCATATTGCTGTAAATTCTTATGTTCATAGCAAAAACACTGCAGCTGCAATATTAATAATTCCGGGGTTTGGTCTCAGAACATCACACGGCATCCAGCTTAGTCTTAAATTGTGAGTGAATTTTTCATTTTAACCGTCTCAAAGTTATACATTTTTGGCAGCTTGGTACACTTTGTTATAAGCAATTTTATAAAACATTACCGCCTTACTATGAGGTCCCTTTGCGGGTTGGGAAATTTAACGCTTGCTTTTTGCAGGCGTTAAAAACCAACCCGCAAAGGGGCCCAGGGAGCTAATTACGGTACCGCAATTTGCGTTGCCGTAATTAGCGCCTTCCCCATTCCCATTATGCCCTATGGGGCAAAAATGGGAATGGGGAAGGGCAATGGTGGAAGGGGGAATTACCGCCCCGCCAACCTTGGAAAGGGGGTAATTCCCCTTTCCACCAAGGCGGTGCCGGTATTTTACCGGCATGAACCATGGTGCTAATAGCGCCATGGTTCTCCGCCTACCGTGTAATGAGGCCCAGTATCTTTAAAATAGGGGATTTTGCTCTGAGAACATATGATTTTTGCTGACATTGTTTTTGTGTGGATTCTTGCAGTAGAGTAATGTGGAACACCCAACAAAGAGGTTGGATCTTTTTAGGTGGTTTGTGAGCTATGATTTTAGCACATTTTTGACAATCAAGAACACGGATTCCCAAACAGCTCTGTGTTTCTTTTGGCAATCAGCATTGCTATTTCCAAGTGGTTTCAGGCTACTTTGTGGGTAGACCAATGGTGGTTTTTGGCAGTGGTCTCCTGTGCTCACTAAGATAGGCAAAAGTGGATGGCAGCCTATTTTTCAGGTTTTCACTGCGCATTTTCTGTGGATTTCTGGCGAGCAGCATGCTTTCCAGTGGCCATTATGATGTTTCTTCTGCCAGCAATGCACAGTGATGTTGCAGGGCTTGGATGAGTGGGTTGATACATCCCACAGTTTCCCCTCACCAAATTCAAAAGCAAGCTTGGAATCTAGTGACACTCTTTAAAGACCAGATATCTTAGGATGGTGCTGTCTAGGAGCCCTGAGGTATTGTTTCAAGACAATTATGGGCAGGCATTGCAAAAGGCTAGAAACTCTGTTCTTCTGTGGAGAAAACGTCCGCTCTCCTGGTTCAGAAGTGTTTCGCTCATCAAGATGTCCTTGGTCCCTAGATTCCACAGTCTATTTCTGAATGTTCTACTAGTCCTTCCTCTTGCTTTCTTTAAGGCCCTGAAGGGCATGCTCTCAGAAATTCTATGGGCCGGAAAGCAAGTCAGAGTGTGATGGTATACGATGGCGGCCCTGCTTTTTCGGGGCGTTGTTCGACCAGATTTCGAAGGTTACTCTCTTTCAGCTGAAGCACAATTCCCTATCGTATTGGTATTTGCTTAACCCTGACTGTGTGTGTGTGCAAATTGAAAAGGCAATAGCGCCGCCTGCACTACTCAGAACCGTTAGCCTTAAAAGTATTGCAAATAAGCCCTCTGAGATGAATATGGTGGCATGCATATATATACATGTGTTGCCGACTTCCTGGTCCCCTTTCATCTTGCTTTACAGACTTCGACACATTGCTTTCACTCCTGCTACCTTGTCCATCAACTCTATTTCTCCTTGCAATCTTACCATGAGTCTCATTTCTTCCCCTTTCCTTGCCTTCTTATAACCTCTTTCAATTCTCACTCCTCTGGTACTTCTCTTCATTTAATTTTCTCTTCTGTTCCGTCTACCTCTACTGTTTCTTCATGTCCCTATTTTCCCTCTGATCACTTTCTCCTTTCTTTTCTTTTCTTACCCACCAAATCTCATGTCCCTATTAACTCAAATCAAACTTTCTTTCGTAGTAATCTTCAAACCTTTGATACTTCAGTTTTCATACCTTCCCTTATTTCCTCTCTTTCTTTTGCTAGCCTACCTATTGACTCTGTCTGCACTTTCTACTCTTAATACTGCTCTTCATTCCACTTTGGACTTGCTTCATCCTTCAGGTCCTTTCAGTCCCTCATCCAAGCCTCCTCAACCTTGGCTGACTATTGATCTCCGCTCCCTATGCTCCTCACTGGGGCTCGGAGAGCGTCTGTGGAAAAAAACCTGTTCCCTCACTGACCTCACTTTCCACAATTCGTATGACCTACAACTCTGCTCTTACTGCCGCTAAAATAACTGTACTTTTCTAATCTCACTGTGTCTAATTCTTTTCATCCTCAATGTCTTTTTTAACTACTCAGTGTTACTCTCTCTGTCTTCCCTCTCCTTGCCCCTCTATTTCTTCTTCACTTATTCCCTCTGACTTTGCAAATACCTTTATTTGTAAGATTGCACTCTTTTGTTCCTCATTTCAACTACTAGCAGCACACCTTCCTTCTCCAGTCCTCTCTCCCCCTCTCTCCTCATTTCGATCTATATCTGACTGCTACCTATCTTGTGTGTACTTACCATACTGCTTCTCCTCTTGATCCTATCCCATCTCCTCTTATTGCTATGCTATTCCCTTGTTTACTACCTTATCTGACCTTGCTAATTACTCTTTCTTTTTCTTCTGCTATTTTTTTTCGCCGACTTTAAGATTGCAGTTATACTCACACTTCTGAATAAAACTCTCCCTAGAAGCCTCTACACTTTCTAGCTACCATACTATCTCTCTGCTTCCTTACCTCTTGCAAATCTTGGAATGTGTGGTTTATACTCAAGTCACGGCTTATCTTGATCGCAAATCTCTTCTTCCTCCAACTTAATCAGCTTTTCATCCATTTCACTCTACTGAAATGGCTCTCCCTTCTCTGTCTCTAACTCTCTCGTATCTACTAAGCGCTCTAAATGTTCACCTATCCTTATGCTGTTTGATCTTTTAGTGACCTTTGATACTTTCGACCATTGGACTCTACTTTCCACTCTTCAGTCTCTTGGATTCTCTTGTACTGCTTGGTTTTGGTTCAGATCCTATCTGCCTGACAGGTCATTTTCTGTTGCTTAGGGTGGCTATAAATCCACTTCCTTTCCTCTTGCTCATGGTGTCCCCCTCAGTCCTGTGTCCTCTTCTTTTCTCACGCTACACATCTCCTCTGTCTTCTACCATCTCCTCTTTTGGGATGTCATCACACTTTTATGCAGATGACACCCAACTCTATATTTCCTTTTCTTCTTTCTGAGACACCCTTCACACTTCTATATCTGGTTATATTCTCTCAATTCAAGCCTGGGTGCACTTGTGCCTTTTACTCCTCAATGCTTCTAAGACAGAACATCCCTTTTTCCCTGCTTCTACTGTTCCTTCTCCAATTCCTCAACCTTCTATTAATGTTCTGCCTGTTTCCCTTTCCTTCTCATCTTCTCCCCATAACCCTGCATTCTCTTTGATTCTTCACTCTTCTTTACATCACATATCCCAAACACGTTTCGGTCCTATCGTTTTCAGCTCTTTAACATTCGGAAAGCTTGTCCCTTCCTCGCTTTCCATACCACTAAACTTTGTATCACCACTGTAGTCTTCTCACGTCTTGAGTATTGTTCCTGTCTTGTTATTGGTCTCTGTGCTTCACATCTTGCTCCCTTGTGCTCCATCTTTAATTTGGCAGTTCGCAATCTCTTCGGCATTCCCCCTCGCTCTTCCATTTCCTCTTCTCTTCATTCTCTTCATTGGCTATCTTTTGAATCCCGTCTGCAGTTTCGCTATCTTTGTTTTACTTTTAAATGTGTCCATGGGCTAGCCCCTGGTTACCTTTGCTCACTGGTTTCTTTGTATACCCCCTCTCGTTCCCTTTACTCCCAGCCTAGTTTCTTCTTGCTGTTCTCGATTCCATTCATTCTGTCGTTTTCTTGCTCCCAAGCTCTTAAATGCTTTACCACTTCATATTCAATCTATTACTTCCTACTCTCCGTTTAGCATGTACCTCAAAAATCATCTGCTAACCTCTTGGTCTTAACCTTTCTCTTTTTGGTTTGTACATAAGTATGCATACATTTGTGTACTGTTTTTATTCGTATGTGAGGCCTGTTGTGTCTTGTCTTTCCCTGCACCCTGCCCTGTTTTCATGGAATGCTAGGAGTGACTGACATGGAATGCTGTGTGTGAGAATGTTATCTTCTGGAAGACTCTGTGAATGTGCAGTTGAGAAGATGGGTTGATTGAGAGAGGATGCTGGTGGATGTCTGTCCTAGTAACTTACCTAATCTGGTCTAAATGTAGTCCTGTACCCTGTATTGGAGCTGGAACTCCATAAAGATGTTTCCTGTTCCTACACTAGTGTCAGTGTCGTGCTTGGCCAGGAACCCAACTTAACTTAATAAAATGCAAAAACAAATATACAATGCATGCAAACATTGGGATTGGGCAGGTTGGCTGATCTCTGAATCAATTCATGACGTTGTACAGATTCAAGGGCCTGGATGGTAAAAAGGCTTTGGACACTTGTATGTATCTTAGGATACAGAACTTGTTTATGGAAATATTTGATTAATTTCCGACACATCCACATACATCAGAGCTGCACCATGAAGTCATATGTGCGGGAGGGGCAGGTAGGTTAACTTCCAGAATCTATGCTAAGTCAATTGAGGTGGTACGTGGTATCCGAGAGTTAATGGAAATGTTCATCCCAACATCCAATCTCGGAACAGGTCTGGAAGTATAGTTGTGTACACACCAAATATGAAATGTTTGCACCAGATATACTACACCCCTGCTCAAGTACATCAATACTACCCCAGTTTGTGAAAGTTGTGCTGTAGATTCCGACACGTGTGGAGATTGGTGAGTTCTGGGTTCAAGTGTTTGAAGTTATTAATGGAACTTTTGGTAAACAAAAGGAAACCTCGCCAGTGACTCCTCTCTTGGGCTACATGAAAGCCATCCCGGTGTATGGCAGAAGGGAAATACCCCAAAAGACCGAAATTAAAAGACCGAATGGCATATTTGACCGAATTTAGTGTCATGAACTGTCGCCTGCGTCCCTTCTGGACCTCGTGGTCCCTGACCCATAGAGCACTGAATGCAGTAACCCTCCCAACATGGCCGTCGAATACGAAACACAGCTTGCCAGCCTTTGCACACCACACTCAGCGCACTACTAAACAGACACACCCCTGCGGCGCTGCGCGTCTCAACACTACTGCTCGCCGTAGCTGGACGTGTGCTGCCGGAGTTCGCTCTGGGCTAATTTCCTGATTTCTGTATCCCTGTTCCTTGATTCCTCCTCCTTTCCTTTCATCCCTCAAACCTTACCGAACTTTCCTGGATTTACGGCCGTGCTCGAGTCACGGCTTCCGTGCCTCCGCGTGCGGACATTGTTCCTTCCTGGTTCCGTCTTTGACAATCTGAACGAAGCGCGCTGGAATCCGAAGACCCACGCACGGGCTTATACAAATCCCGGACCGTGCGAAAGAAGTCACAAAAGAAGGTCGCAAGCAAGCAGGAAAAACAGGTGAGAAGGGGAGAGACTTGTGACATTTAGGCTGTACAAAATGTTCATACGACCAAAAATCTGATCAAATATGCCATTCGAACCCATTACAGCAAGCAAGGGGAACGGGCGTTGGGGCGGTGTCACAGCTCCTCCTCTTCGCTATAAAGGGGAAAGGGGGCTGCAGGGGTGTCCCCTGCGTAAATCAATTAAAAAATGTTTTTTAAGAAAAGGAAAGGACCCTGCGGCTCTGGTTCCCAAGCATAGAACCGGTGTCACAGGGAGTCAGGGCAGTCAGCGGCACCACCCAAGGAGGTGTGCCGCAATTAGGTAAGTGGGGGGTTAGAGGGTGTATTCCTAATGTATGGGTTGTTTGACCGTAACAAACAACCCAAATCCTGGCAGAAGACTTGCCGGTCTTACAATGTATCACCGGAACATGGGGAAAGGGCTTTGGCTTAGTGATATTTCGTACTGCTCGGATATGGAGGACATTTATAGAAACTCAACACCTTCTTTGTCAAGACCTAATGACTTTTGTGGCCGTTATCATAATTACCTGATTAAGAGGACTCCCAGGCATAGCCACGGGAGTGGTGAAAATGAACGTTTACCCTGAAGTTGGGGTGGTGATTGCCTACACAACGTCTGTGTACATTGCTCGTCACGAGCTCCGTGGACTGTATGCCCTGCTTACGGGCTTACTTCTCTCTCATCTATGGATCTCTTTGGACTTCGTATGTATTTTGAAACCAATTCAAATACTATTGGTATGACCAGTTGTGTTTTGCTATGCTGTCATGGTGTAGTGGTTTAATTAATAAGAGATTTTTTTAAAAACATATTCAGAAGTACAAATCCACAAAAATAGTAATTAAAAAACATCATAAAAAGGATAATGAATACAAAAGTACTTGTAAAAACAGTTTGAACAAAGATCATGAGTCCCCACAAACGAAAACAATTTATCAATCTTCAAAAATGATAACGTGCAAGCAGTATTACCCAGAGTTATGATCTAAAAGCTATGGCTATTTTAAAGAGTAATTATTATTGTTATTATTAGGATATTTATTGAGCATTGTCCTATCTATGGGAAGTAACAGAGCATTTTACAAGAGTTACATTTTGTCTACAACAGACTCTCCATCTTTGTCCTCACCACACTCAATTGTCGGACCAGCTCAAACCTTTTTACCTCGATCTTGAGGATACAAGAAGAAGGTCAACCAACCCAAACTCGCTACAATTCGGGAGATTGAAGTTTGTTTAAAATCACTTCACCCAGACCAATGGGTGAACCTAAAGACATTTGTATAATACATGTATATATGTTGTTATATGAATCTACTTATGCATTTTATTTATTTATATAAGTTAATACATGTATATATTAAGGAAAATGTGTTCCTCTATCCTGGGACTAATTCCTCTATCCTGGGACTCTATGATTGTGCCTGCTTGGATGAATGCTTGCATGAACAATATACATTGGTATTTTTTTTATTTTAATATTTTTTATTGATTAAGATACAAATAATAATACATATGTTAGCAAGTTACAGACTTTGAGCAGAATTTATAACCGTAATAGATGAACAGAGATTGAACACATTGGTATTTCTATTGTGGGTGATAGGGCGGGCTTCAAGGCGTTCCTTGGCTTGCACCCTGTTTGTCCCTACGGATCCAGTGTAGCTCTTCCCAATGTCTGACCATGTTACTGAATCGCTTGGCAACCGTGCAGATCCTTTTTCTGAATTCATATCTCTCTGCAGCTGTACAAAATGTTTCATTCGATCGCAGCCTCTGAAACAATGGGGAGAGGCAGGGAGTGGAACGTCGACCTGGCACCCAAGTTTCTCATGGCCAATGGTAGGTGAACCGAAAAGATCATTACGTTTAAAGACTGTGTATACTAGCGATTGGCTTTGGGACCATATATACTCTAAACATAATGTTTTCGAAGCAACAAAGAGAGAACATATATTTCAAAAGTAATTATTTTCAAAGCAATACCTCCCAACAATAGGCTCCAGGAAGCCCAATAAAGACTGGTAGATTTGTCAGCGACACATACTGTGGGACCAGTCCATATGGTATGCAGTGATTATGTGGAATCACAAAATAACGAAACCATTTACAACGAATCCAAAATAACTAATTCCAAAATAACGAATTTGGGAAAAAAAATTAAATTGGGTTGGGAGTGGAGATAGTGATTTTGGGGGTGGGGGAAAAGTATTAGGAATAGAAAAGTGGGGAGGTCCTTTGGGGAGAACCCCCACCCAAACAAAGAAAAAAGAATTTGTTATTATTTTGGAATGAGTTATTTTGGTATTAGTTGTAATTGGATTAGTTATTTTGTGATTTCACATAATCACATGTAACCGTCCATATTGGGTAGAAGGACCTGGTAAAGGGACATATTGTTGTTATAAACTGTTCTCGAAAAGTTGGATAAATCATTCATTCTGAAAGAATATTAACCTTTTATAGATATAACATGGATTGCTACAATTTGAAGGATAATTTCCTGGGCAACAGATTTTTTAACATGTATTAGTTTACTATTCCATAATAGCACAGGCCACAGTATAATCCCCTAGTCTTGTTATGATCCATTTCTTTATTTTGCTTCTCAGGTACTTGTTTATACATATTCCATACACAGTCACAAGGTTAGAGGGACATGCAACATGTTTCTTCCTGTATTACACTAATGGCCATGAGCCTTTTTCAGTCAATATAAAAGAGTTCATCAAGCGCTTAGGGCTAGAGTACTGAACCCTTCACACCGTGGCCCAGTCCCCCGAACCTTCGCTACAGATCGAACTGAATCGTGGGGGTCTACATTTCTATTTTGCTCAGCATTAGTCGAACATAAAATAGTGATTCATTCGGATCACAGGTCTTTACAGTTAAAAAAGTCCTTTTAATCCGTCCATCTCAAATTGTGCCCTTGCAGGTAGCGTGTTTCTGTTCTGACCTTCTCCCCTCTGAAATGCGTGCTCCTTGCATTCACCCACACACAAACATCTCTTGGTGCAGGCACTTCTGTCAGTTTGCTTGCTACTCTCTGATCTTCCTCTCTGCTAAAGTGTGGATGTTGAATCAACTTTGTCTGGTCGAAAAAGCCTCCACAAATCAAGGGAACGCTTAAGCACATCTTGAGTCCATCACACCTGCCCAGGACCCCACCCCGGGAGAGGCCCCACAACTGCCTGCCTGATGCAAAGAAGTCAGTGTGTATTTTTAACACAACATAACTTTCACATCATGATATTGTATAGTGCACTGATTACGCTCTGGGCCTGATTCATGGAAGTGTTTTATAATGGCGCAATCCCATAGGAAAACATTCCATGAATCAGGCCCTCTGTGCCTCTGTGACTGCAGACTAGCTGTTGATCAATGAATTCTGCATTCAGTGTAGTGCATAAGGTTTGCGCGTTCGCTACAGCACCACTTGAGTTGCATGGTCACCTTTATTTGGGGAATGTATTGGTCACTTGCCATGTTGAAATCTGTATTGTGGACTTGAGTGCCATGATAGCATGCTATTCATTATATAGCACTTTAATCAAAGTGCTAGATATAGATATTTTTATATATAATTATCATTACCCAACCAAAGTTGGCACTCATTGAAGTACTTCTGAGTGAGTTGGCTTTGCCAGGATTAGAACCTGCGCCCTGCAGATCATGCACAGATGGTATCTAGTCATTTCATCGGAAATAGTTTCATCTAATGCCACACCATCGAATTATATTCAACGAAAAGCACTACCATCGAATTACCTTTTCATTGACTATAATTCGATGGCGTTATCCATGGATATGTACTTTTAATGTAAAATATAGAATGTCGATGCTTTTATTTTCCATGCATCGTTTTCGATGCAATGACTATAAACCCGCGCAGATCATAGCAGCATGTACAGGGTACACTCTTAAAAAAAAGCCTTGGACATGGTTTAACTGGCTATAAGGGTGCATCAAATGTAATGTATTGGTCATTTGTCTATTCCACAGAACAAAGACGTTTGCCTCATTGCTCACTCTTGGCAGCACTACTTGAAAACCATGCTCACTTTCTAATGTCAGTCTGTGTTTGGGTATGCACAAAACATCAGCAATCTTCCTCGGTTTAAGATATGTTATTTATAAAGCACTTAATGCCTAGAGGTTTCTAAGTGCGGACCCGGGGATCGAACCTGTGTTGCTCCACGATGTCTTGCTTTCAAGGGGGATACGTTGCCGCTGAGCTATCCTCCCAAGACAGCATGTCATACAGCTTTCACTCCAGGATAACACACTTTGAACTGACATCATACTATATGCTTTCTCTTAATAAATAACACACTTCCTTGTTCCTTTCTTCCCCGGCTCCCACACTTCATTACGCCCCACAAGGCCAGCTGGTCAAGATGCTGCTGTACACGGAAGTGACGCGCTACTTGGACTTTAAAGTGGTCGAAGGCAGCTTTGTGTACAAGTCTGGAAAGATCCATAAGGTGCCCTCGACAGAGGCGGAGGCCATGACTTCTGGTGAGTAGGCGATTTCGCCATGTACTATGTCTGCCCTTTCCTACAGGCTTATGCAATGAAAGTCCAATGATAGCTGGGGACTACTCGGTCTAAGTGGGAGGGGGCATCCTTGTCCATGTGTGTGTCTTGGATGTTAAAGGGGGAAGATAGTAATGGTGAAGTAGGTTGTATGTAAAATCAGAGTGGTACATTACATTTCAGAGTGGTCAAAATACCGAACAAAGAAGGGAAAGATAGGACAACTATGGCACACCCTAGTGAGGAAAAATATTTGTAAATAGTAAGAGTCAACTTGGACACTAGGTGTTTAGAAAAAATGCTTATCAAGTATGAGGTGCAGAGGAGAGAGGGGCAACCATGACACCTTGGTTGCACAATACAATGAAGAGAATTTAAGTTCCCAAGCCGGGAACTTACGTCCCCTGCACACTATCTAATATCTGGAATACCAGACCAACAAGTAGATATATCTAAAAAGTTAATTTTGCTTAATCATTTCAAGGATGTCTGTAAATGGTAATGCATAGAAAAAGGTAATTTGTTTCAAAACAATGACTTTGAATCAGATAAGGTTACAAGAAACATTCTTCATTGTTTATTCTTGATGTTGAAGCTGTGGAAGGCCCAACGCGTTTGGAGTGCTACAACACTCTTCATCAGGGGCAATAACAAAGGTTTCTAGGAAAAAATATATATATAATATGTACATTAGGAATATATTTACACCAACAACATTTGTTCAACAACATTTCCATATAACTCATTTTAGATCAGGATATGTATCACAATAACCCATGACATACAAGGATTACCTATGTAGCAGAACGTATGACATTTTAAATATACTGAGTACACTCTAACCCACAAGAGGACGACCTGTCCCTCGTTAATAACTGTAGAGACTGATGGCAAATTCACTAGGTTAATAGTATCTTCTCTGCTATGATCGAATGAGGAAATATATAGAAAAAATATATATAGAGAATAACTCCTAAAAGTCAATACATTGAAGTTCTAATATGGTAAAGTGAGCAACTGTGCAACTATTTAGAGAATCTAACCTTGTGTTTTTTTTAAAATGGGAGAGGTACTTCAAGAGAACGGGGGTGGTCTGGGACGGGAAATCCAGTCCTTCGTCTAAACAAGACAGCGGGTCTTTTGATGGTAAGTCCTTATCTGTAGAGATGAACATCAAAAGCGTCTATTTAGACAGTTATGTGTGGCATAGTTGTGATAGAATAAGTTAAGCCAGTAATGAGTCACTTACAGCGGTAACGCGGTTGACCAATAGCAAGGATAGCTGAGGGGAAGTGGTAGTCAATGACCGCAAAAGGTATGGAGGTTGTTCAGGACTGGAGCGCTGAGAAAAAGTAGGTAGAGTCTCAGTAATGGACACTAGAAGTGAACAGGGTGTTCGAAAGCTTTGTTGTAAAAAACATTGGGTTGAGCCAGTATTGGAAGCTTAAAATTCTTACCTAGTGTATGACAGTGTGGCACACATGGAGACCAGCTGCCGAAGGGTTGCTCGACTCCTTGGCAAGTGCCGCCACTGTTTATCAAGTAGTCAGTAGTGTGACGTAATCACGTGCTTGCGTGTGATACGTCATAATGTGCGCTGAGCTCCAGGCTCAGATGGATGAAAGTTAGACACAATGGAATCTAATTAGTCTCCTCTGAAAGGATGCTCTACAGGGGCAAGTAGGGCTATAAGAGCTAAATCAGTTGAGTGAAAAGAGAAAAACAAACCGCGGCGTGTTTACAATGTGACGTCATCACGCAACCGCGTGAATGACGCAACATGTAAACAAACCTAGTGTCGGGGTGAAGGAAATGTTATAATGTGACCTCTAGGGGAATGGCAATGCCCAATATGTGCATAACCCTTAATGGTTGAAATTAATATAATTCATGCGAGGGTCCGGAATCCAGATGGCTAAGCTTATAAAAATCATATGGATCAACATCCACGTATTTAAAGTGTCATGAATAATATACAACTAGAAAACTGGAGTTGTAGTTGTAGTAATAAAAAATAGTTGATACTAATGGTTAGGTACATTCTTATAATGCAACCAACCAATGCCATTCTGCCCACCCGTTTGGTTCACAGTCTAGTAAAGGGAATATCAATTGTACAGATTGTATATTACCGGGATGGAGTCAACAGAATGACTGGATATGAATAAACATTGAAAACATTTTAACATTTCTATTCAACTGTCCAAGTTAGTTGGTTCACAATCTTATAATCTGGTTATGATAATTCTAACCAATAATCATATCAAGTGTTTTTAAAGAGACATTGATGAAGATGCATGGAAAGAGAAAATTTAGTGTAGGTGTTATTTAAATGAATGGACCTAAATAGTATTCTTCATTTAGACCGAGTGGGGTCATTGCATCTAGTCTATGAATCCAGTACAATTCTTTTTGTGCCAAAAGTTTGGGTAAGTCACCTCCTCGTTGGAGGGGGTGTAATACTTCTAGTATTGCAAATCTCATTTGCGAGATGTTATGCTTATTGTCTCTAAAATGCCGGAATACAGGTGACTTCACATTTTTTGTGCGAATCTGGGACTTATGTTCAGTCCATCTTTCTTTAGCTTTTCTACTGGTTTTCCCAACATAATATTTCCCACAGGGGCATCTAATGGTGTAGATGACATTTTTGGAATCACAGGTTGCAAAGTTTTTTAGGAAAATCTTTTTACCATTGTTCGGATGTCTGATGTGATTGCCTTTGATGATGTTCGAGCAGTGTTGACAATTTAGGCACGGAAAAGTGCCATTTCTTGATGGCTTCAAAGTCCTTTGAGTAGATATTTTAGGTCTTTCAGCTTTGATTAGCATATCTCTGAAATTCCGTCCTCTTTTGTATGCTAGCATTGGGGGGACTGGAAAGAGACGGTCTACACATTGAAGTACTCTGCCCAGAGCTTTCAAGTCAAAAAAATCATCACTAAGAATTGGGATCTTATAAAATCGGATCCTAACCTCAACCGTCTCTTTCCAGTCCGACCAATGCTAGCATACAAAGAGGACGGACGGAATTTCAGAGATATGCTAATCAAAGCTGAAAGACCTAAAATATCTACTCAAAAGACTTTGAAGCCATCAAGAAATGGCACTTTTCCGTGCCTAAATTGTCAACACTGCTCGAACATCATCAAAGGCAATCACATCAGACATCCGAACAATGGTAAAAAGATTTTCCTAAAAAACTTTGCAACCTGTGATTCCAAAAATGTCATCTACACCATTAGATGCCCCTGTGGGAAATATTATGTTGGGAAAACCAGTAGAAAAGCTAAAGAAAGATGGACTGAACATAAGTCCCAGATTCGCACAAAAAATGTGAAGTCACCTGTATTCCGGCATTTTAGAGACAATAAGCATAACATCTCGCAAATGAGATTTGCAATACTAGAAGTATTACACCCCCTCCAACAAGGAGGTGACTTACCCAAACTTTTGGCACAAAAAGAATTGTACTGGATTCATAGACTAGATGCAATGACCCCACTCGGTCTAAATGAAGAATACTATTTAGGTCCATTCATTTAAATAACACCTACACTAAATTTTCTCTTTCCATGCATCTTCATCAATGTCTCTTTAAAAACACTTGATGTGATTATTGGTTAGAATTATCATAACCAGATTATAAGATTGTGAACCAACTAACTTGGACAGTTGAATAGAAATGTTAAAATGTTTTAAATGTTTATTCATATCCAGTCATTCTGTTGACTCCATCCCGGTAATATACAATCTGTACAATTGATATTCCCTTTACTAGACTGTGAACCAAACGGGTGGGCAGAATGGCATTGGTTGGTTGCATTATAAGAATGTACCTAACCATTAGTATCAACTATTTTTTATTACTACAACTACAACTCCAGTTTTCTAGTTGTATATTATTCATGACACTTTAAATACGTGGATGTTGATCCATATGATTTTTATAAGCTTAGCCATCTGGATTCCGGACCCTCGCATGAATTATATTAATTTCAACCATTAAGGGTTATGCACATATTGGGCATTGCCATTCCCCTAGAGGTCACATTATAACATTTCCTTCACCCCGACACTAGGTTTGTTTACATGTTGCGTCATTCACGCAGTTGCGTGATGACGTCACATTGTAAACACGCCGCGGTTTGTTTTTCTCTTTTCACTCAACTGATTTAGCTCTTATAGCCCTACTTGCCCCTGTAGAGCATCCTTTCAGAGGAGACTAATTAGATTCCATTGTGTCTAACTTTCATCCATCTGAGCCTGGAGCTCAGCGCACAGTATGACGTATCACACGCAAGCACGTGATTACGTCACACTGCTGACTACTTGATAAACAGTGGCGGCACTTGCCAAGGAGTCGAGCAACCCTTCGGCAGCTGGTCTCCATGTGTGCCACACTGTCATACACTAGGTAAGAATTTTAAGCTTCCAATACTGGCTCAACCCAAGTTTTTTTACAACAAAGCTTTCGAACACCCTGTTCACTTCTTGTGTCCATTACTGAGACTCTACCTACTTTTTCTCAGCGCTCCAGTCCTGAACAACCTCCATACCTTTTGCGGTCATTGACTACCACTTCCCCTCAGCTATCCTTGATATTGGTCAACCGCGTTACCGCTGTAAGTGACTCATTACTGGCTTAACTTATTCTATCACAACTATGCCACACATAACTGTCTAAATAGACGCTTTTGATGTTCATCTCTACAGATAAGGACTTACCATCAAAAGACCCGCTGTCTTGTTTAGACCTAGGACTGGATTTCCCGTCCCAGACCACCCCCGTTCTCTTGAAGTACCTCTCCCATTTTAAAAAAAACACAAGGTTAGATTCTCTAAATAGTTGCACAGTTGCTCACTTTACCATATTAGAACTTCAATGTATTGACTTTTAGGAGTTATTCTCTATATATATTTTTTCTATATATTTCCTCATTCGATCATAGCAGAGAAGATACTATTAACCTAGTGAATTTGCCATCAGTCTCTACAGTTATTAACGAGGGACAGGTCGTCCTCTTGTGGGTTAGAGTATACTCAGTATATTTAAAATGTCATACGTTCTGCTACATAAGTAATCCTTGTATGTCATGGGTTATTGTGATACATATCCTGATCTAAAATGAGTTATATGGAAATGTTGTTGAACAAATGTTGTTGGTGTAAATATATTCCTAATGTACATATTATATATATATTTTTTCCTAGAAACCTTTGTTATTGCCCCTGATGAAGAGTGTTGTAGCACTCGAAACGCGTTGGGCCTTCCACAGCTTCAACATCAAGAATAAACAATGAAGAATGTTTCTTGTAACCTTATCTGATTCAAAGTCATTGTTTTGAAACAAATTACCTTTTTCTATGCATTACCATTTACAGACATCCTTGAAATGATTAAGCAAAATTAACTTTTTAGATATATCTACTTGTTGGTCTGGTATTCCAGATATTAGATAGTGTGCAGGGGACGTAAGTTCCCGGCTTGGGAACTTAAATTCTCTTCAAAATACCGAACAAATACAGAATTTATTTTTTATTTTTTATTATTGGACGGGTTACTGCCCAAGCCCCCTGTTTTTCGATCCTTTTAACCCCACCACAACCCCATCCCCACCCATTTTAACCCATTACCCCACTACCATATATATATTTAATTAAAATGGTATTTTGGCTTTCGGGGAAACGTACCACTCTGATTTATTTTCGGTAAAATGACTGGGTACCGTAAAGTACTTAAAGAATGCGAGCATAGGCCAGAAGGCATCAAGGCGCTATGAAGCAGCAAACCGGTAAGCCAGTAAAAAAAGACAGCTAGGACAGATGCGTTTTCAGAACCCTACGGAACCGGGCATGATCAGTAATCTCATGCAGCATCAGAGGTAGAGCGTTCCACTGTGAGGGGGCAAGAACTGAAAAGGAATGTCCACCTAACCGCGCTATTTGACGGCATGTCATTTTTTTAAATGTTGAGAAGAAGAGTTTTGGCCTTTTAGTAACAACCATGGGTTACCCCATGGTTGTTACTAAAAGGCCAAAACAACCTGGGAAAGTGGAAACCTGCGTTGACATGCGCCTACCTAATGCATCCATCAGAAGAGAACAGCACATCACCGCCACGTTGGACAGAATTGTGACAGACCTCACAGGGTCCCGGTTCTTCTTCAAATTAGACCTAAATGCTGAAGCTACACCGTGATTCAAGATATATCACAACATTTTCGACCCACCTAGGCCTGAGACAGTATAAAAGATTAAGCTTCGGAATATCCTCTGCAGCGGAAGTAGTCCATCAAGCAATCCAAAAAGTCATCCAAGGGATACCCACAGTACTAAACGTCAGTGATGACATCCTCGTACATGCCAGCAACAAAGAGGAACACCTACACAGGCTGAATTGGTACTTGGCAGATTGGAAATGGCTGGAATCACCATCCACAGAGAAAAGTGTGAATTTCTGAAGGAAGAAATTACCTTTTTTGAATACGTATTCAACAGCAATGGCGTGTCCGCTAACCCCCTCAAGGTGGCAGATATCAAAAGAGCCTCTCCTCCCACCACACCAACGAAGGTGCGCAGCTTCCTAGGCATGGCAAAGTAATGCAGCAGGTTTATCCCGAATCTGGTAACAATTTCGGGACCATTGAGGGAACTGACCAAGGCTAGCACTAAGTGGGACTTGAACACCTGCTGTCAAGACACCTTCGAACAGTCGACGGACACTACCATAGTGTACTATGACGCCATGCTACAAACAGAACTATATGTGGACGCCAGCCCTGTCGGAATGGGAGCCATCCTGGTCCAGCCGTCGCACAATGGTGAGGTCAGGACAATCGCGTATGCATCACAAGCTCTGACACCAATGAAACAGCGATACTTACACATAGAGAAGGAGGCCATCACAGTCCTATGGGGCTGCAGACATTTCCACCTGTACCTATATGGGCAAAAGTTCACTTCTTGAGTACACAGCATGTCTCACACCACATGGCTAACAGAAGGTGATTGATAGCCTGTTTTGCTAAAAACTGCGTTGAACAATTGAAAGGGCCAGGTATTACCCCATCTTGTGTCCATTATCTGCCCAGTGCTTTGCTGATGATAGTTATTTTGGATCTGTTTAATTGCTCGGGAAAATATAAAATGCCAGGCAGCTCATAGTTTCAGACACGTAAAGAAAGCCTGCCCCTACCAGTGCAGTTTAGGGAACTGAACTTCTGCAGTTTCCAGATGACAGGAGAGTTCTCTTAATCCTTAATGCATGCAAAAAAGGCACACCTGAACTCAATTATGTGTTCATTTATTTGTTTACAAGAAAGTGCAATACGTCGACTAGAGAGCTGATGGCCTTGCAGCAGAACTGTTATTGTGTTTTGGTCATCAGTATCTTGGTCTGGCAATCCTGGTCATTCCTCGTCTACTTTAGCTTTAAATCTGGTTAGACAAGCTGGGTTCTTCGCTCACGAAGTGCGCGCCTACTGAAATGGCTTAATTTGCTCTGACAATGGTATGTCCTGCGCCTGGTTGAGAATGCCTCTGGGTCAAGGTGTAGCACTCCACAAGAGTTGTGCTGTTGGGGGTAAATCATCAGTCACCCCTAAAGTTATGTTGGAGGAACTATAGTGGGTAATGCATAAAACCGGGTGATGTTGGGGAACAACGCAGACAATCTATGACGTGGCCGAAACATGTCTGGGTTTGCTTGTTCTTCCATGCAAAGGGGGCGAGGACTAGCAGTTTGAGCTGGGCTGTTGCCACTGGTGGCAATGCCAATGCTGATTTTCATCAGTTTGGGCTGGGCTGCTGCAAATGGTGACAATATCAATGCTGATTTACATCAGTTTGGGCTGGGCTGTTGCCACTGGTGGCAATGCCAATGCTGATTTTCATCAGTTTGGGCTGGGCTGCTGCCACTGCTGGCAATACCAATGCCGATTTTCATCAGTTTGGGCTGGGCTGTTGCCACTGGTGACAATATCAATGCTGATTTACATCAGTTTGGGCTGGGCTGTTGCCACTGGTTGCAATGCCAATGCTGATTTTCATCAGTTTGGGCTGGGCTGTTGCCACTGTTGGCAATACCAATGCCGATTTTCATCAGTTTGGGCTGGGCTGTTGCCACTGGTGACAATATCAATTCTGATTTACATCAGCTTGGGCTGGGCTGTTGCCACTGGTGGCAATGCCAATGCTGATTTTCATCAGTTTGGGCTGGGCTGCTGCCACTGCTGGCAATACCAATGCCGATTTTCATCAGTTTGGGCTGGGCTGTTGCCACTGCGTGCAATACCAATGCTGATTTACATCAGTTTGGGCTGGGCTGCTGCCACTGCGTGCAATACCAATGCCGATTTTCATCAGTTTGGGCTGGGCTGCTGCCACTGCTGGCAATATCAATGCTGATTTACATCAGTTTGGGCTGGGCTGCTGCCACTGCGTGCAATACCAATGCTGATTTTCATATGGCTGATTCCCTTCTGCAATGAAGCAACAGACAGACTGAAAAACGGTGGAAGTTCGCCGAATGCAATGCCAGTAGTGAAGACTAATTCTAAACCTATTGATCAAATTTTTGTGCAGCAACATGCAGATATTAAAAACATCTTCGGTATACAGTTTTTTTATACCTCTATACAGATATGCAATCCAGTGGTGGCAGGGCCACGGTGAGTGGAGGGGTGATAGCACCAGAAGAGGCTTGGGCTTCCCTTCCTCCCGGCAGAGGAGGTGGTGCTTGAGGGCGATGTGAACTCACTCACAGTAGGAATGTCCTTCATTTCGTGGAGGTATGGGGTAGAATTTAAGGGGTTCAAGAAAGGCAAAGGAGCAAAAGCAGGAGGCAGAACTGGGTGGCTGGGTAGAGATTGAAGCAGTCATGAAGCAGGCCTGGGAACATCGAGTGCAAGAGACCGAGCTCCGGTAGAAGGATTAAGGGAGGCTAGTCCATGCATAGATTGAAACACAAGAAATCATTTGCATGGCTAGCCACCCAGTGTGATGGCTCTGCCTATAGCTGGGGTGAGGATTCTGGAGGTTTTAGAGGGAATGGGATTGAACTTACGTGTTAAGGACTTGCGGACGGGATCCCACAGCATTCATCCAGAATTTTAGCATATAAACTTGGACCCACCGAAATCTCCCCACCGCAAGAACGGAAGACTCAGCGATAGGGCAACATATACTGTCTTTATTATGCAAAACAGACAGGGATCATACAGGATAAATACTTTTCCAGCATTCTCTCAGCCTCTGAGCCTGTGTCACAGTTTATATGCATGTATGACGTCACAAAAATCAGGTCCACCCCAAAAACCTACGGGGTGTCCTCATAGATCGGTTTGGGCTAACTATATATATAAGAAATATACATTAGTGGGTTATTGGTCCCCCATATCAGCAGGCTCTGCCTGAGGCTACCCCTAAATGTAACGAACTACATTGGCCTGTGCAACATTTTACACCACCTCACAAATTAAGCCTTCTGGATTGGCTAGAGCGGGTCCTCCCAGGCGTGGGACCCTGCCTGGTCACAGAGCTGAGTGTACCTTTTCCAAGTGATGGGAAGGAACATGGAGGGCTGTGTGTTCCATATTGTTCCCACTGTCTGATCACCTGAGCCTGAGAGAGTGCCAGCAGGTTGCAGTTTTGGTTGGTAACACTTGTATCATTCCACTCCGTCTCGCTCCGAACAGCTTCTCTTCCCACCACGGGTGAATGAGCATTGTCCTGTTCTGCTGGCTCACGTGTAAGAGGACCGAAAAAAAAATGAAGTCCTTCTGTCTGCAATTATGAGGATTTATTCTGAATTCTTGCAGGTGGTTTGCTGCCTCAGGAACCAGGAATTTTCCAACCGCCTTTTTCCTTGGCTGTGAACACCAGCTCTGCACCTCGTGCTGCAGGGATCGTGTCTCCCCTTCCATGCGTCGGAGGCCTGTCTTTCCAACCTGATTCACTTCAGTCACCCTACAGGTTCCTTATGTGTTTTCATGGCTTCTTATAGGTAGTTGCAATAAAGCATATGCAAGCTTAATTCTGCATATTGCAGTTTTGTATTGGCAAAAGAAAGGCAAGGTTCTTAGCATTATGTAAATGTATCTGTCCTCTACCTACAGGAGTTATAAGAATGTTTTTCATGTCTACACCATGCTTCCTAATCTGGAGTCAATTTCTGCATTCTCTTTAGGCAGAAGCGAGTTTCCAGGCTGTAAAAAGCTTTTTAAAGGTTTTTTTTCTGGGCATATATTGATCTCAGTGTTTCTCACTATATCGGTTGTTTATACACTGTTTTCCGTTCCAGCAGCAGTTTGTCACCGTCCGGTTGACAGTGCTTTATTGCCTTACGGCTGTTGCCGCTATACACACTGATATTAATGCTACATATGGGGATCCATTGCCGGGTGCCATTGTCTTGTGTCAGCGAGTCAACTGAAGACTTTTATTTTATTTTTTATTGGGGGTCCCGCCTAAACCCGCAATAAAATAAAAGTCTTCCGTTCTGAAATTACTCCCTAATACTACACGAGTCAGAGGGAGCTGTCCAGTGCTGAATTCCATAATTCCATAAAATCTTTCAATTAACATTTTTCGGTGGAAAAATGGTGTAGCCTCCAAAATGCTGAAATAACAGCTATTGGGCCCCCACCCACTCCCGTCCTGGTGGTTGTGTTAGTAAAACAGGGGTTTTCACCACCCGAACCTGCCTTTATCCTCCTTCACCTCTTCCCTTGCTCTGCACCAAACATTTCACTCATTCACATAAAAATAAACAAACATAGAAAAATGTGGGCTATTAGGTGGCACTTGCGACACCTATACACCAAAACTATTGCATTATACAGCTAGGCAGTACTGGCATATGAGGAGGGACACAAACCTTGTAGTTGTTGAGTTGGTTATTCGCCCACTCATTGACTGCCCATGGTCATGCTATGACCATTCCCACCCAGTTCCTACCCTCCCTGCCCACAACACCTCCTCATGGGAACTATTTCAGCTTGCTTTAATTAACTCTTACCATCAAACATTGCACTCAAAGAGCCTGCTAGTGTTTTCTCAAAGCAGCCTTCTGAGAGTTAATAACTTAATTGGAGTTGTAAACCTGCTACTGGTATAATACAAATGTCTTAACCAGGTCTTCCTTCAGCCACTCGATTTATAAGCAGTATGCGTGTCCTTCACTGAAGTCCTGTTAAAAACACACAACTGTTTTGGCTTATGTATACATATTAGGCATTTCCCAGGCACAGCTATTAAATGCCCAATGACTGGCATCTTTTTGCACCTGGTTGCTACCATCAATGACAAGTTAATATCACTACGGCTGTTGTTACTTGCCTTTCCCATGCCTATACAAAAGCCCAAACTGTTGTCATTGCTTCTTTTAAAAATGCTTCGGTCTACCGCCAGGTGGTCTATTAACGCTGTGACCAAAATGAATACGGGGGCAGGGAGGTCAAAGTGGTGGCCAGTAATTGATTGGGTTTCCAGTGCCTTGATGAAGACGTCAAGTGCTTTGTTGAGAATGCTGGACACTTGTCACACTAGGTAAACACGACACAGTGTAAATCGAACGAAAATGACATTGTGGAACATGTCTGCACACGAAGCTTCCACCACAGTGCTGTTATACCATGCTGTTTTCTGTATAGCGCCTGGATGCCTCAGGGCTTTGGCGCTCTATAAATACATAGAAATAAAAATAAACGAGAGCTCAGGCACTATAATGCCCGAGCACACACTACGATGCCCAAGCACTTAGGACATCATACTACCTGAGCAATTAGCACATTGTACTGCCTTAGGCACCACCCTGAGAAGTCACTTGAAACTGCCTGAGTGATTAGGGTATTTCACTGCCTAAGCACCTCCGCTGCTCTACTTGCAGAGTGCCTTAAGCTTATTAATACCACAGCACCAATAGGCACTATACTGCCTGAGCACTTCAGAAGCAATACAGCTTGAGTGCTGATGGCATTATACTGCCTGTGTGCTTAGGGCACAGAACATTCTGGGTGATTGGGACATTTTGTGTCCAGGATGCTTAGCCTATTATTCAAGAGCTTCTGCTACCTAGGATATTCTGCTGCCTTGCAACCCAGGGTACTAGTGATCCTAGGAACATGCTTGACCAACTAGGTCAATGTACACCCTTTTGTTGTCTAGGAAAATGAAATTCCTACTTCCTAAGCAGCTATACCGTGCTGCCTGTGCAACTTGGACACTATATTCAACCCTTTACCAGGAAAGGAAAGTTCTTGACCAGCTAGGATATCATATTTCATGATTATCTAGGCCACAATACCGCCAGGGCCTACAGGTCACTATTCCACATTAGTGCCTGGAAAAGGACTGCTACATAAAGTCTTAGGGTACGGCACTATCTGTGTGCCTAGGCCACTATAATGCCTGACTGCTAGAGCACTATACTACCTGACCTCTTTTGTAAAGTATTCAGTATGTGTATGTATGTATGTATGCATTTATTTATTTATTTAGAACTTTGTAACAGCAACCACGCCGCCTCTTCAGTGTACATAGCGATGACTGCACATCTGATGCATTTCTTTCTTTCAGACCTGATGGGCATTTTTGAAAAGCGACGGTTCCGGAAGTTTTTGCTCTTTGTGGCGAACTTTGAGGAGCACGACCCCAAGACACACCAGGACATCGACGCCAAGCGGATGACGATGCGTGAGGTCTACAGGAAGTTCGACCTGGGGCAGGACATCATGGACTTCACCGGTCACGCCCTGGCGCTGTACAGGAACGAAGAGTATGTGAACGTCTGGCTCATTTTTAACATATATATATATACATATATATATATATTGGGGGTACAGGTCAGTGGGGTCACCACACTTTACAAATATAACGAGTTACGCAATAGATTTTATTTTTTAAACTTTATCATTTTCAAATCTAATCTAGCAATATAATAAAATGCCAGATGTATGTTTGTCCGATGCAGTCATCGCCTGTTGTCACCGCTAGAGGGAGTTGTTGCCTTAGGATATATAAGGATAATGCCAATTCGCGTTTCTTCACCTGTTGTCACCGCTAGAGGGAGCTGTAGACTTAGGATATATAGTGGTCCTACTGTGTCAATGAAAACCTGCCCTTAATTGCCCCATGTCAAATACAATGTTGTTACCATCAAAACATAAAGCATCGTGAGCATGTAAGCCGTTAGGCACTGGCAGGGCCGGCCTCAGAAGCTGCAGTACCGGGCAGCAAATGAAAAATGTGACGGCCCTCCCCTCCCCCGCACGCCCGTAATCATGGGGCAGGGGATTGGGGGCAAAGGGAGAGCACCACATTTTTTAATAGGCACTGCTGTAATGATTCTGTTCAGTTTCTTTCGTTTCCAGTTATAATTATGTTTCCCTATAAACATGCACCCACTGACCTGATCCTGTAGCCTGGACGGGTGGAATATGAGAAGCCCCCCCGGGGGAATCCCCTCCTATCCCGTGATAGTTAACACCAGGAAGGAGTGAACTCCCCAGGGAAACCCTCTGGGGAAGAAAACCCTGTCCGCCTCAGTTGTTGGAAGTCTTCTCTGTGAGCAGGTAAGGGCAAGTCTTTAACACATTTCCAGGTGACTGGATGCAGGTTCCATAAAGAAAAATAAGAAAGGCACAGATTAGAGAAAGGTAAGTATGTGCTTAACACAGAGTAGGAGCGGATGTCATTAGCCTAATAGTTACCAGTGTAAGAGGATTGAGATCTATATTGCCTCAAGATTGTATCCGTTCGGATTTCATCTGTGAAACGTTGAGAGTGATGACTCGTGGATAACGTGATGTAACTTCGGGAGCCTAATATATATAAAAGGAAACGTGAGGAGACTAGAAGGGAGGAAGTGCGGGCAGGTAGTTCTAAATAACGAGGAAGAGAAGGAGAGAAGGGTACCTGGCAGCAGATTTGAATCGAAGCAAAAACCTTATGAATAATGCGGCTGGGAGATGAGTGAACCAGCTGACTCGAATCAAGGTGTGTACACGGTTCAACCTGGTGTGAATGGAAGCGGTTGTCGGAGAAAGGAGAGGGATCTGTTTTGATCAGCACTGGAACCCGTAAATAGAGTTTAGAAAGCGGAATCTCTGTCTTTGGAGTGCAACAAGAAGGTTTCTATACAAACAGAGACAGAAGAAGATTTAGTAAGAAGTAAATGAGAATACAAACAGTGGTAAGCCTAGGGACGAACTTACGAAGCGCTGACTGGGAAGAGTAGCAACGCACTCGAGCGTTGTGCCTGCCGTAAGATATCCGGATCTCTGCTGAGGAGGAGGAGCCTCCACAGCCCGCAACTCTTGCAAGACTGGAACACCTCCCTCGGACGGCGCCGCCATCTTGGGAGAAAAAATGGCCGCCACCCGTGATTGGGCCCAACGGCGCCACAATGACCATCTTCTTCTATGGAATATGACAGTATGCCCCCTCCAAAGGGCTGACGTACCCGGTTTGCCTGGATGAGAACGATGAAAGCGGCGAACCAGTTGTGGAGCATGAACGGCAGAAGCCGGTTCCCAGGACCGTTCAGCCGGCGAATACCCCCGCCAATCCACCAAGTACTGAAGACGACCCCGGTGGTAACGGGAATCGCAAATGCCGGCAACTTCAAACTCCGGCCCCGAAGGAGTCGAAACAGGAGGAGGATGAGCCAACCGATGACGGGAAAAGCGATCCGCCACGTCCTGTTTAAGCTGAGAAACATGAAATACCGGGTGAATCCTGGACCAAGAAGGAGGAAGACGTAGACGATAGGCTGTCTCCCCCAGACGTTGAAGCACAGGAAACGGACCAAAATACTTAGGAGAAAGTTTAGAAGGCACCAGGTGTCGAGGAAGAAAACGAGAGGCCAACCACACCCTGTCCCCGGGTGCAAAAACCGGAGCTGGAGAGCGTCTGCGATCAGCAAAACGTTTGATTCGTTCCTGAGCATTCTGAAGAGAAGTTAGAGCCTTCTGATGACCCTGCTGGATATCCTGCAGCAGACAGACTACATCCGGAAAAGAAGATGCAGACGACACCTCCACAGGGAAGCAGGTAGGATGGAATCCATAGGAACAGTGAAAAGGACTGGATCCCAAGGATGTGTGATGCGCATTATTATAAGCAAATTCGGCCAACGACAATAACTCCGTCCAATTGTCTTGAGATGCTGAAACATAGCATCTAAGGTAGCCCTCAAGGGTCTGATTCAATCGTTCCGTTTGTCCATTGGTTTGCGGATGGAAACCCGAGCTCAAGGCGCGGGTAACACCAAGCATTTTGCACAGTTGCTGCCAATATCTAGACGTGTACTGGGGACCTCTGTCCGAAACGATAGTATCCGGCAAGCCATGAACAGAAAAGATATGTGTAATAAAGATCCTTGCCATCTGTGCTGCGGTAGGTACTCGAGGCAAGGCCACGAAGTGGGCCATTTTAGTGAAATAGTCAATAGTGACCATAATGGTCGTACATCCTGCTGAATTAGGAAGGTCCACCACAAAGTCCGTGGAAATGATCTGCCATGGACGAATCGGCACGGGCATTCTCGTGAGTAGACCTAAGGGGGAACCTCGAGGTGCCTTTGATTGTAAACAGACGGTACAGGCAGCCACATATTGTTTAACATCTTCCACAAGACTAGGCCACCAAAAGTTGCGGCGGACCAGTTCCGTAGTATTGTTGACTCCTCGATGACCAGCTATGAGTGAGTCATGACACATTGTAAGAACAGATTTTTGGAGTTCAGCTGAGGGTAAAAACAGTTTCTGATGTCGGTAAGCACGGTCTTGAAATACCGTGAGTCCCAAAGCCCGAAACAGGTCAGGGTTAGCCTGTTGGAAAACGGTTGTAGCTCTTGCTACGGACTGAAGAAAACTGGATATCACATGCACAAAACGAGCATTGGGAAATAAAGGTTCGGGCCGGAAATGAGCCCACTCAGTAGATTCTTTCCTAGATAAGGCATCAGCCTTTAGATTACTTTTGCCAGGAATGAAAGTAAACACGATCTCATATGGAGAAAAAAAATGAGCCCAACGGGCCTGTCTGCTATTGCGAGTTTGTGCATTCTGAAGGGCTCGAAGATTGTGGTGGTCAGTCCGAACTTCAACCGGAAATTGGGCTCCTAGCAGTAAATGTCGCCATTCCTCAAAAGCCCGTTTGATGGCAAGTAACTCCTTCTCAAGGACCGTATAGTTCAGTTCTGAAGGAGAAAGGGTCTTGGACATATACGCCACGGGACACTCCACCCCCTGATCATCTTCTTGAAGAAGGATAGCTCCAAGGGCAAAGTGGGAGGCATCCGATTCTACAATAAATCGTTTTCCCTGATCCGGAGAGAGTAGAATGGGCCCGGTCATGAAACAGTCTTTCAGGGAGGAGAAAGCTTCTTCTGCTTGTTTGGACCAATGGAATGGAACCCCTTTCTTGAGGAGAGCCGTTAACGGTAAGATGATCTCAGAGAATCTGGGAATAAATCGCCGATAGAAGTTGGCAAACCCCAGGAAACGTTGGATATCCTTCACGCAATTTGGAGAAGCCCAGTCTCGGATAGCAGAAACTTTCCGGGGATCCATAGAAACCCCCTGAGCGGATAGAATGAAGCCCAAATATGCCACACTGTCTCGATGAAACTCACACTTGTCCAGCTTACAGAACAAATGATTGTCTAGAAGGCGCTGGAGAACATCCGTAACATGACCAATGTGTTCAGTGGGAGTATTAGAAAAAACCAAAATATCATCGAGATATACAATAACTGAATGCAGGAGAATGTCAGAGAATAAATGGTCCATAAAGCGCTGAAAAACTGCCGGAGCATTGGACAATCCAAAAGGCATCACGCGATACTCATAATGACCAAATGGCGTCCGAAAAGCCGTCTTCCATTCATCACCTGATTTGATGCGGATGAGATGGTAGGCTCCTCGCAGATCTAGCTTGGTAAAAATTTTGGCTCCTTTTATGGCTTCAAGGATGTCAGTTATTAGGGGCATTGGATAACGATCAGGAACCGTAATCCTGTTCAATCCGCGAAAATCTATGCAAGGTCGGAGTTCAGCAGAGTCTTTTTTGGGAATAAAAAACAAGGAAGCCCCTGCAGGGGAGGTGGATTCGGCAATGAGACCATTGTGCATGTTCTTGTGAAGATACTCTTTAAGAACCTCCTTTTCTCTTGCAGATAGTACGTACAAGCGACCGAATGGGATAGGGAGGTCCGGAAGTAGATCAATGGCACAATCATCCCTGCGATGAGGTGGCAGTTCAGCATATTCAGTATTAGAAAATACTTTATGGAAAGATTGATAAGGTTCAGGAATCCCCTGAATCTGATTCAGCACAGTGGTTCTTAATCCTTCCCCTTCGTGTGACGAGGCAGAAAGTAGTTCACCAGTACCACGAATAAAACAATGAGCTTGACAGTGAACAGAACCCAGAAAAAATGTTCCCGCTGACCAATTGATGTAGGGGTTGTGCACTCTTAGCCAAGGTAAACCCAATATCACCGGATAATGGGCAGTTCGGATAATGTCTAATGTGATGGTTTCCCTATGATTACCTATAGACATCTGTAAAGGAACTGTCTGCTCCTTAATGGGACCTGAGACCAACGGACTCCCATCAACTGATTCAACGGGAATAGCCATAGATTTGGAAGAACGGGGAATTCTAAATTGAGTCGCCCAAACGTCATCAATAAAGTTGCCTGCTGCCCCGCAGTCCACCAATGCGGGAACCTCAACCAAACCCAAAGAATCACAAGAAAAAGTAACCTTAAGAACCAACATAGAGGTGTCAGGGACGTCAGTACCATTGGATGAAATGGAGGAAGAAGGGGAACCGCTCACTGATTCCCTAACCGCGGTTCCCCTGACGGTCGGGTTCGAGCGTTTCCCTGCTTCCGGGAGAGAATTATCGGACAATTTTGTAAAGAATGCTCCTTGGAACCACAGTACATACATAGCCCTAAGGTGCGACGTCGAAGCCGCTCCTCAGTGGACAAAGGACCCCGAGCAGCTCCTATTTGCATAGGTTCGTCAGATAAGTGTCCCTGAGGGGAGTTGACTGACCTTTCAGGTTGAGACCTAAAATGCTTTTGCCGTCTTTTTTCCTGACGTCTTTCCAAAATTCTATAGTCCATCTGCATAACCATGGATATTAATTCGGCCAAATTAGGGGGGCGAGGAACTCTAGAGACCTCATCCTTTAGTTCCTCATTCAAGCCCCGTCTAAAAAGCGTAATCAAGGCGTCATCTGCCCAAGCTGTGCCTGCCGCTAATTGTTTGAAACGGGTAATATACACCAAGAGATCCAAAGAACCCTGACGGAAATCCAATAGTTGTTCTTGAGCTGATACTGTGACCTCCTGCCTCCCGAACATGGTCTTAAGACTATTCACAAAGGCGGGATATGAATCTAATATTGGATTATTTGAAGTGACTAAAGGGGTAGCCCAGGCTAGAGCGGGACCGGTAAGGTGAGCAATCATGTGTCCCACCTTATCCCTATCAGTGTGGAAGAATGCCGTCTTAAACGTAAACTGCACTGTGCAAGATTCTAAAAACTCTCTCAGTTTATGCGGGTCTCCATCAAAGCGTCCCCCTGGTAAAGGTCCAGGAGGTAGCTCGGAACAACTAGGAGACCTCCCCATGTGTTGCCGTAACACAGCATTCTCTTGTTTAAGTGCCTGGACTTCGGCCGTTAGTGACTGGACCGCCGCCAATAATTGCTGTTGTTGAGCCGGATCCATCTCAGTGTGAGCGTAAGAGGAAGAACAATTATGCCTGGAAACCGAATGGAAGTAAATATGAAAAAAGAGACTAAGATAATCTCTATATATATTTTTTGGGCGTTGCTAACTGTAATGATTCTGTTCAGTTTCTTTCGTTTCCAGTTATAATTATGTTTCCCTATAAACATGCACCCACTGACCTGATCCTGTAGCCTGGACGGGTGGAATATGAGAAGCCCCCCCGGGGGAATCCCCTCCTATCCCGTGATAGTTAACACCAGGAAGGAGTGAACTCCCCAGGGAAACCCTCTGGGGAAGAAAACCCTGTCCGCCTCAGTTGTTGGAAGTCTTCTCTGTGAGCAGGTAAGGGCAAGTCTTTAACACATTTCCAGGTGACTGGATGCAGGTTCCATAAAGAAAAATAAGAAAGGCACAGATTAGAGAAAGGTAAGTATGTGCTTAACACAGAGTAGGAGCGGATGTCATTAGCCTAATAGTTACCAGTGTAAGAGGATTGAGATCTATATTGCCTCAAGATTGTATCCGTTCGGATTTCATCTGTGAAACGTTGAGAGTGATGACTCGTGGATAACGTGATGTAACTTCGGGAGCCTAATATATATAAAAGGAAACGTGAGGAGACTAGAAGGGAGGAAGTGCGGGCAGGTAGTTCTAAATAACGAGGAAGAGAAGGAGAGAAGGGTACCTGGCAGCAGATTTGAATCGAAGCAAAAACCTTATGAACAATGCGGCTGGGAGATGAGCGAACCAGCTGACTCGAATCAAGGTGTGTACACGGTTCAACCTGGTGTGAATGGAAGCGGTTGTCGGAGAAAGGAGAGGGATCTGTTTTGATCAGCACTGGAACCCGTAAATAGAGTTTAGAAAGCGGAATCTCTGTCTTTGGAGTGCAACAAGAAGGTTTCTATACAAACAGAGACAGAAGAAGATTTAGTAAGAAGTAAATGAGAATACAAACAGTGGTAAGCCTAGGGACGAACTTACGAAGCGCTGACTGGGAAGAGTAGCAACGCACTCGAGCGTTGTGCCTGCCGTAAGATATCCGGATCTCTGCTGAGGAGGAGGAGCCTCCACAGCCCGCAACTCTTGCAAGACTGGAACACCTCCCTCGGACGGCGCCGCCATCTTGGGAGAAAAAATGGCCGCCACCCGTGATTGGGCCCAACGGCGCCACAATGACCATCTTCTTCTATGGAATATGACAACTGCAGTTGCCCTATTGTTATTAGATGCACTCAGAGAGCATTTCATTTCAATAGGTCGCCTGCATGCCAGCTCAGAGGAGACCTTGAAAGACTCCCCTGAGCTTGCGTGGCGGGTGTCTAATGGCAGGTCACACCGGGCAGCCACCGGCCCGCCATGCCCTAGGGCCGGCTCTGGGCACTGTGTTGTTTTGGAGCTTGTAAGCTTCCACAATGCAAGAAACGATCCACCTGGCTATGGTAGCCTTTGAAGCTTGAGACCCCACCCGATGACCCCTGAAGGAAACCAGCGGTCTGAAATCTGTGTTTCAATCTAGATACAATTTCAGAGTTTAAAACGGAATCGAATTTTTACTAACGGAAGAGAATATTTCTTTCTTTTTACTATATTTTTAGATTGTATTAGGTTTTTATGTTTTAAGCAAGTTTTATATAGTCTCGGGATTATAGCTCAGTGGCAACGTGCTCACCTTGGAAGCAAGACGACACGGAGCAAGACAGGTTCGGTCCCTGGGTCTGCGCTTAGAAACCTCTGCGTATTAAGCGTGTTATAAATAACTTATCATATCATTATATGATGTACTTTTATGTCTGTAGTTTACTGCCGAAATAAACTTTATACTGACCTACTGAGTGAATATACCAATAAGGGCAACAGGAGCGAAGCCAACATCTTGGTTAGGATGAGATATGGGGGCAAGGCTGGATTGAGTCGAGGGTGGGGTGATGTAGGATCAGGCAGGGCCTTCTGTTCATCACAGCGCTGAAGACGTGTTGGATTTATCCTCAGGCCTCAGATGGAGTCTTGTGTGCATCATGATGGTGGGTGATGTAGCCTCAAATGGAGTATCTTGTTTATAATGAGGGTGGTGTGTTGTGTTAAATGGATTATCATGAGCATCATAAGGGTGGGGTGCTGTACACATACATATAATTAAAGGAGAGCATTGAAATATTGTCGGCAATATGATCCGTATCGTAGCCTCAGATGGAGTATCTTGCATATAATGAGGCTGGCGTGATGTGGTAAATGCATTCTCATGTGCATCATGAGGGTGGGTTAATGTAGCCTCAAACACCATCTCATGCATATCATTAAAGGAGAGAATTGTAGTATTGTGGGGTGATGTAGCCACACATAGAGTATCTTGTATATAATGAGGGTGGCGTGTTGTGTTCAATGGATTCTCTTGTGCATCATGAGGGTGGGGTGCTATAGCTGCAATAGTGGCAGGATGTCAGTCTCTGTCAACCTGCACTAAACTTCTATTATGCTAACATTCATCTCAGAAACGCATTAATTGCAGAGAGGAACACAGCTCTCAAATCCCTAATGTTCGGCCAAAATTGATGTAAATTGGGCATTCCACAGGCATTCCAAGTTATCAAGCATACTCCAATGTTGCTAGGAATGTACCAATGCTTGTCTGATTAGATCTTATGTTTTGAGGGCCGGCCCCACCCAAGACCAATCATTGGCCGTCTGTAGGAACTTAAAGAGAATAGTTTAAGGATCCATGCCCCCGTTATGCCCCAAAGTATCCCAGGCCCAAGATGTAAGTACAGCAACAGTCCCTGTGAAAGTCACTGTGAAACGTTCTGAGTTAATTGCGAACCAAAGCCAGAAAGCAATCACAATCCCGAAAGAACGTGAATGAATGAAAAACAAAGTATGTGAACTCTGAATATGCCAAGAGGGCAAACTATATGAACTATGAAAGAGGCCAAGAACGCAAACCGAAGAGAATAAGAAACTACAAGTACCACAAGGCAGGAAGATTGTGCCTGAAAGAGGAGGAAGATTGTGGATTGTAGAATTATTGAGAGAAAGGTCGAAGTGGTCATGCGGAGGTCTACATAAAATCATTGCAGTTTTGAAAGTCTTCAACAGTGAAAAAGACACCTGAGACAGAACGTGGGGAAGGGAACCCCCACGAAGTAAAATATGGGCTCCAGCCCGATAAAGGGTAGCCTGTACAGTAAAAGTCAAAAGTGGAACTGTATATTTATGACAAGGCGACAAAGCCTAAGGGAGTGATTGAACTACCAGAAGCTTGAAGCCCAAGCCTGAATTGTTAAATTGTACCAGTAAGCCAAAGTGTGCAAGACTGAAAGAACTGTGCCATCCACCAATACTTTTTAGGAAACTCTCTAGACCCGGTGCTGCTGAACGTGGGGAAGGGAGTTGTCATTTAAAGCCATTCTGACATTTCTTTTGAGCCACTATTTTCCGTATGTATTCCCTAATCACATTCATCATTTTGAGAAGGAGGGCAAGGTTAGGTTTTTTATTTTGACTAAGACTGACTTGGGCTGTTTGCTATTTATTTAATGGTCGGTTTACTCCATTCGGGAGTTGGGGCCAGTTAGGAATTCTAACAGCCCAATCAAATTACCCAATAAAGGTTTTTGAAACTTGTATCCATCGTGTCTGTGTCTACTATTGGTACCATGCCTTCCTTACAGCACCCTCTCCACCATCTCTCTCCATCTGGTCCATGACTCATTTTCCCTCGTCTCTCCCTTTCTGGTCCATCGCTCCCTCACCCGTCGCTCCATTTCTGGTCCATAGCTTCTTCTCCTTCTCTCTCTCTATTTAGCTGTGTCCTCTCGTTCATGTTCCCCTACCTGGGCCACCGCTCCTCCACAGTCTGTCTCTATCTAGCCCATCGCTCTCCCTCTGCTGTCTCTCCCCATCTGTCTCATTCATTCCTCTTCCCCATCTCTCCTTATCTGGCCCAACGCTCTCTCTCCTCTCTCTCTCGCTGTCTGGTCCATTGCATCACTCTATCTCCCCCACTTCGTCCTATCTGGCCCCTCCCTACTTCTCACTCATCTCTCCCTATCTGGCCTTTTGTTCCCACTTCTTCATCTACCCCTTCCTGGCCCATCACTCCCTCTAACCCACCTCTCCCTATTTGGCCCATCACTCCTTCTCATTCATCACTCCCTATCTGGCCCATGGCTCCCTTTCTGCCAGGAATCTCCTCCCTGACACTAAGACCACAGCCTGTAACAGTAGAATATTACTTGGTCGGTTATGGCAACCCTCTTGGACACCGAAATACAGTTCGGGTTAGATCATGTCCTATAATTTTGATCCGCTTCTCTTGGAATCACGAATGTATTGCCCATTCCAAGATGGCGGATCACTGTATCCACTTCATTCCCTTTCAAGATGTCATTGTGGATTATGTGAGGCGTAAACATCTTCTATTTAATGACACGGCCAACAAGACAGCACAACTTGCAAACCTCTGGATTCAAGACTTCATCGCAGAGACCTTCTCCAGACCTTCCAAGACTTGGATTACTTCAGGAAGTCATTGTTCTTTCCCATATCTAGGTATTTAATATTGTTTCATGTTCAAGACTTTATTAGATTTTGATCGCGGTCTACACTCGACCGCTGCACCACTTTTCCGATCTGGGATTTCAAGTGTGGTTACCAGAGCATTGTAAAAACAGCGCTATGGGTGTCCTCTTCCAAAGCGGTCTGACTATTCATTACAGGTAAAACATTAAATTAAGGGAAGTAACGAAGTAGGGAATTTTATCTCCTTGTTATTGAACAATATTACCTTCTCATCCTTTATGAAGGGGGGATACCTCGATATCCCCCTCTTGATCACGCCACTAATGAACTAACAACCAACTTCATTATCTTGGGTGACATCAATCTTGGATTCAATGATGCATCAGACCCTAAAGCATCTGCCATAGCACTAGCCTTAGAAGACATGAATTGTATCCAACTGATAGACTCACCTACCCACATCAAAGGGTGAATCCTGGACTGGATCCTCACAGCGAATGCTACCATTGACATCACAACTATTAGCACAATACCATGGTTTGACCACTATCCCTGCTTATTTTATGGGAAACTACAGCTCTCATAATTCCTCGCCACGTTACATTGACAACACTACTGAGCCGAGAAGATGAGGAATAAGGTCAGGCAGGTTACCTCCACTGACATACACTGGCTCTGTGCCTGTAATGAGGCCAGGCAGAGTCTGCATGTAATCCTAACTATATACACCTGCCACTTGTTAACACTCCTGTTCAGACGAATAAAAGGTGGCACGTACAGGCACACTCTGAGCGAGTCTGGGTACGAGAAGGAACAGCTCTTTTGTGGCTGATGCAAACCAGGCGATGGAAGTCGGAAGGCCAAGCAGTTACGAAGATCGAGAGAGAGCCATGCGAGGATCCCCCACTTTCGGGAAGCCATAAGCGTCCCAAAACTGAAACCGAGTGAGATGAAGAAAGAAACCTTCAACGTACTTGAAATCAGCCCATGACCCTCCCGGCTGAACAACAGAGTTGGGGAGTAGTAGAGGAGGCGTTGGAAAAAGCCTTGACTGCTGCATGAGGAGTTTTGATGAAAGAAGGCTAAGTAACACAAACGGTGAGTTATCGAAGTCAACAAATGACCAGTTTGTGTTAGAAGCAAAAGTAATTGTAACTTAAAAGTTGAATGTTGCGCGTATGCCAATAAAACACGTAATGGAAAGGACAATGGCAGTGTCCAAAGCCTTTGACAGTGAAAAAGACACCTGAGACAGAACATAGGGAAGGGAACCCCCACGAAGTGAAAGACAGGCTAAAGCTCGGCAGAGGGAAGCCTTTGCAGAACTATGTGATAAAGTGAAAGGTGAAAGAAAGGTTCAAGCATGGCAGAGGGAAGCCTGTGTAGAACTGTGTGATAAGGTAAAAGGTGAAAGACAGGCTCAAGCCTGAAAGAGGGAAGCCTGTACAGTAAAGGTCAAAGGTGGAACTGTATATTTATGACAAGGCGGGCGAAGCCTAAGAAAGTGATTGAACTACCAGAAGCTTGAAGCCCAAGCATGAGCAGTTACATTTTACCAGTAAGCCAAACTGTACAAGACTGAAAGAACTGTTCCATCCACCTTTTTAGGAAACTCTCTAGACCCCGTGGCGCTGAACGTGGAGAAGGGAGTTGTTATTTAAAGCCATTCTGACATTTCTTTTGAGACAATAAAGCACTTGGTTTTTTATTTCGTTCAGTCCTGGTAACCCGTCTCGCACACAACCCCAACAAATACCTGGTGCCAAAATGGTCTAGGAACCAGGCCGGTGTGTATTAAGACTATATTTATTAATTCATTTATTTAAATCAAATTGGGACAAACAGATTACATCTGCCACCAAAGCCATGGCAACACAAAAACAAAATAACCTTTTGTAAAGTACCAACACAGATATGCTGTCACAATTAATTCCTTTTACATCACCCCCCAATACAAGAAAAGAACAGTTCAAGATACACAGTGATTTCACCCAGGGTTTATGCTTTTCTCCCAGCAACCCTCACCCACCGAACATTAATTAGGATTGACTCTTTTGAATGGAAGGCAGTGGCAGGGAGTGGGAACACATGTCAAAATCAGATTTTGGGAATATTTGATCACAGAAACAACATGAAAGGAAGAAAAGCTATGGAAATTCGCTTTGCCACACATAAAAAGCACAGGTACTGCTTTGGTGTTTAGTCAGCACACAATGGGAAAATCGGATTTTGGAATATTTGATCACAGAACCAATAGGGGAGACAGAAAGGCAATGGGAAAAATGTGTTTTGCTACCCCTAACAATAACACACAGGGCTTGTGTTTTTTTGTAAGGGCACAATGGGAAACTCGATTTTGGGATGTTTAGCACAGATGCAATGTGAGATAAAAATGCAAATGGGAAAATTCATTTTGCAGAGCACAATGGGTACACAGGGAAAATGTTGTTTTGCACCTTGCATATGCACAGGCACTACTGGGCTTCCTACTTCTGATTTTACATGAAGGGGATCAATGGGATATTCATTCTTACACCCTGCACACACATGTGGACAAGGCTTTGGAGTTGATTCTTCTGGCAAATATGTACGACTATATCGGGTCACAACACGCTGGGAAAAGATTGTTGGTTTCGAATGCTAACAATACAGATCCCGTGAATTCAATGGGCAATTAATTGATTTACTTTGATAAATATGATAAGGAACTACACAGGCAAACAGGGGATTTTTCAATGGGGAAATAACTAACACAATGCTGAAAAGATATAAGGTTTATGCAATCTAGGGCTTTGGGGGTAGTTCTACTTACAGGAGAGGTCTTGCCTGGGCATCAGGGAGCATCAGAACACTCCGATGGGACAGCAAAGGAGCCAGTCAAGGGTCTTATCTCTTTCTTCCAAGGGGTACCAAGTCAGCTTCTATGTCTCCTGGCTCCTTTCTCCACTGCAAGATTAGGCCTCTCTCTGCTGGGATGTTCCTCGCCAGATTTCGGCAGCAGATCACCTCTTGAAATTAGTGGAAGAACCCCAGTTCTCATGCAAACTGGTTTAGTTATAGGGCAATTACATCACTAACTTGTCATGGATTCTCGTGAAAGGGACTGGTGGATTATCACAGCCCACCTCCCCCCTGTTTGCTGATAGGTCAGAGGGATGGGGGGGGTGATTTGGAATGGCTGTGGGAGGAGAAAGGTTCATCATCCCACTTCGACAGGTGGGCTCGGTCTGCATTGAGCTCACAAAATATCTCAAAATTGCAAGCACCCGGAATTGACAAATCTTTACATGTATGAATACTTTTTTGACAACTATATTTCAAGGCGAATCATATAAGACTAAACTGGACTCTGCATATCCTTTCTATGCAGAGATACAATTTTTCATCATTTTCTCAGTAGTCATATCAGTGAAAAAATATGCCATTTTACAGGCGTCATATTAATGATTAGTGGCATACTTTTACAAATTTTCGCATTTCTTGGAATCACGGGACGGCCCAAATCACATTTTGATTAATAACTTTAGTTATACTTATCCCACCAAAATCGTTGTTAGCATAGTTAGAAGGGGTCAACTGTCACCTTTAATAAAAGCCTGGAATGACTGTTGTGTGATTTACGCTGTCCATTTTATGTGATAAAATGTGTGTCTCCCATTTTAAATCAATGTGCAGTTTCACTCCTCCTTAGCTGGGCGCCCCACCTTTTTTTAAGTTTCAGTTCTCCTCTTTAGGCATGTGATGTAAGCAGAGCTGGCTAATGGCCACTAATGGATTTTCTTTATGGGGTTTGTGACCTGGAGGTCACCAGGGCTGTAGAACAGACCTGAGTTTATCTGGTCTTCACCTCATTTCTGATCTCAAAAACATACCTGCTTGTATTTTTAAGGAAGGGCACTTGATGAATGAAGACAACCTGGCCTAAATCTCCAGGGCAACAGGCTAAGGTCCTGGAGTTTAGTTTCATAACTGAAGAAATGGCCAGGATGTACCCTGCAGCAAACAGCCTGTAACTTGTACTTAAATGCATTTTAAATGACATCTTACAAGATACACAGTTTCAAAACGACATGCGTGCTGCTTTGAAATTGTCCATGTGGATGAGCTTTTAAAAGACAGAAACCAAGTTTATACTTTGAAAGTCTGGCGAGCATTTTGCTGCGCATATTGTTAATCTAGATGAGGGAAAAACGAAAATTACATCCTTTTTATTTATTTTATATGTAACATTCTTTTTATATGTAACATTCTCCGTTTCACTGCGGCTGCTTGAAACACAATTCTGGCATACCATTGAAGATACTGCTCACAGTGGTTTCTTTATATGTGTCAGTGCAGCCCTCCATACATTGTCAGCCACATGTTTTCATTTTCTCCCTGAAAGGCAGTGCACACATTTTAGCATTTCTTAGAGTCAGGCCCATTTGCTTTCCTTAGCTTTTTGGGCCCATTTTAGTTCCATAGGCCTCAGGTCTGGCATCATTTTGTGCTGGCCTTGTATTTTGGTGAGCCAACATAACTGACTCCAGCCTCTGTATTTCCCGCATTCAGGGACTATATTTAACCCCACAAGTCCCCCCTCCTGGATCTTTGGTTCATGAGACAAAAAGAAGAACAAGGAGAGAGTGGGGTGTCCGTTTCCTTGTGGCCTGGGTTTGTTCCAGGGATCTCTGTGGGAGCACATCTGCTCTTTTCCTGGTCCTGAGGGAGTGGCACTGTGGTCTGGACTCCACTTTCTTCGGATTTTGGATTTTGGTCCTGAACCCCTCCCTTCCTAGCAGCTCCCCTCCGGCCTGTAGAGGCAACAAGTTATTTAATCTGCCAAGAATAAAAGAGAGGTTAAGTATTTCATACAGTACTATTTTCTCCAGTATTGATGTGCAAAACGACAACAAAACAACAAAATACACATTACTTTTTTATGCATCACAATTTTTGAACATGACAATTATTCGTAATAACTTCTAAATAAGTATACGTTGTTCTACTCCCTGTAAATGTGTGATTTTTCTCCATCTGGGTTGCTATTCTTTACCTTTATTCTTCAGATGGCTCTGGGGCTCTACCGTCACTGGACTCTTCAATCAGTTCTGTCGGGTATGGCAGCTTTTCAACTGATTGATATGAATCCATTTCTCTTCCGTCTGTTCTCCTTTAGAGATGCAGTTCTTATAGGCGACAGGTGAGATTTTATCTACCATTTCAATTTCAATCTATGCTTGATTGGTAGCCAGTGGGTTTGGTTTCCGAAATATGATCGTTTTAGACTAAGGTCGGTGCACAGGGCTTTATTCTGCAGAAGTTTACTTTTAGCCAGATCGGATGCTGAGGTGCCCATGAGGAGAATGTTACAATAATACCATTTGAAGAGGATCAGTGCTCATGCGAGTGTGAGACAGTTGCTTGGTAACAGGAATTGTATGCTCAGGGAGATGAGCCTGGATGTGTAGGCAGTGGCAGCGGATAGCGCCTTGATATGCCTGGTCGGGGTTAGCTCCGCTTCCAGGTGGACACGCATAGTTTTGACCTATTTCAGGACTGGGATGAAGGTGCCATCAATGCAGAAGGTGGTAGCCAGAAGGAGAAGCCCACAATGAGGAGTTCGGTTTTATCATCATTTAGGCAAAGGTGTAGGTGGCCATCCAATTTTGTATTGTGCTATATACTGTGTTGATTGGGGTAGTATCCTGGGAGTAATTGCATGTGATAAGGATGTGTATGTGGGTGTCCTCTGCAAAATAGGTGTAGACGATACCAGTGAGTCTTGAAGGTCAAAGAGGGGCTTAGTGTATGCGTTGTAAAGTGTGGGTGAAAGGCAGGCGCCTTGTGGAACACCTAATGGCGCAATGATGTGGTCGGCCGCATGCTCGCCAATGAACGCCAATGAACACTCTAGTGGTGTATTCGCTGAGGAATGATTTGATCCATGAGGTGGCATCAGGTGAGAAATGGAAGTGTTGGCTGAGGTGTTGACAAATAGTGTTGTGGTCGACTAGGTCGAATGCAGCTGATAGATCTGAAGGAGGAGGATGCCTAATTTCCCTGATTCACAGATACTGTCAATTTATTGATTTTCAGGTCCATAAGGGCTGTTTCCCGTGCTATGTTTAGGGCGGAAGCCTGATTGGGCCTCATTACGACCCAGGCGGTAAGGGGTTAACGGCAGCGTTAACAGCGCCGACCCTTACCGCCTGAGTACGAGGTCCCTTAGCGCCATGGCGCTTTTAACACCTGCTTTTAGCAGGTGTTAAAATCCATGGCGCTAAGGGACCATGGAGTTAATTACGCCACCGTAATTTACGGTGGCGTAATTAACGCCTTCCCCACTCCCATTATACCCTATGGGGCAAAAATGGGAATGGGGAAGGGTAAATGGGGATTGGGGACTTACCGCCCCGCCAAGGTCGGAATGGGGCGGTAAGTCCGCCAACCACCATGGCGTAAACATAGTTTACGCCATGGTGGTAAAGTCACGGCCCAGGCGGTAACTTACCGCCTGGGTCGTAATGAGGCCCATTGTCTCGTTCCGAGCAGGTGGTTTTGCTAAAGGAATCATTGGACTTGTGCGTAGGCTAACCGGTTAAGTATCTTGGGCAGAAAAGAGACCGTGGTAATAGGGCAGTAGTTTGTGGGAATGAAAGGATCAAGGTAGAGTTTGTGAGGAGTGGTGTGATCCACACTGCTTATATATATTAGGGGACATCACTGGTCATAAAGGATGCATTGACAAAGTCGGTGATGATGGGTGCCAAAGCAGGAGCGCAGAGCTTCACTATATGAGTGGGGCATGTGTCGCTTTGCAGTTCAAAGGTTTTAGAGATAGAATGGTAGCTGGAACCTGCTCTTGCGTGATTTGGTTGAAATTAAATGGACAGTTAAAGGAGTCAGTTAATAAAAAGCTAGGAAGCAGAGAAGAAGCAGAGATCAGAGAGAGAAAAAAGAAAAGGACTTACCTTTGTGCAGCCGACACCACCCCCTCCCCCACCCGACCATATATCCATTAATGGCGCATGGGGAGTCCCTCAAAGAGTGAACCAGGAAGCCGAGTTGATTATGTCAGGGGCAGGAGTCAGCCCACCTCGGGGCCTGATCAGACAGGCCCAAGCATCCTTAAGGGCTCAGACAGCACCTTGCACGTTGCCCGGGCTGAAAAAGAACCGCCCAGACCAGACCGCGTGTAAGGCACCAGCCTAAAGTCCTCCAGGGCTGTGCAAGCCAGGTGCCGGCCAGGAAGTTGAAGAGTGGTGAAGAAAAGTCCCAGGCTGGCTTGCCGGCCAGCCGGGATGAAGAGTGGGCAAGGTGCGAAATCCTGGGCTGCTCCGTCAGGCTACACGAGTGAAGTAAAGTGGGAAGCCCTTCCGACACTCTGCATACACCCTAAGTGGGAACCTAATGTGTTAACTTACATGTTTACTGTGCCTTTCTATTTATTGACTGCCTTTGTTGCCCGTCTATAGTTTTGCTTATCCTTCCATGTCTGCATGACTCCTTTCACTCCTGTCTCTTTTGCACTATTCTCCCATTGGCTTTGGGGGCACGTGTCTAACAGATAGCCCCTTGACTATTCTGAAAGTAAAGACCCTTGGACTGTCTACGAGAGTTGTTGTATTTTTGAGGCGATTTATGGCACAGGGAATAACCTACTTCCACAACTTGTGCCACAATATTTCCCAACCAATCCTGCTAGTGGAAGAAGCAGGAAATGCTAAAGTGGAAGAAACAGGAAATCCTAGAATGGAAGGAACAGGCAAATTGTCCTTTTTTGCCCCATGACCCCATGGCCAAATAATCTAAGAATCCAGTGATTACTGGTTGATGACCACTTCCTAAGCTTGCAGGCAAAAGAATCTTTACCTTTATTATCATTATTATTATTATTACTGGCCGTAGTATTCCACCTAAGAAGGATAACAACAATGATGTCATTATTATTGATCACATGCTCACCTTTACTACTTTGATAAAGCCCCCTGCCTAACCTTGGGGACCGAACGTAGCATGGTCCAAGGTGCAGAGATAGTGGATACTGGACCCAGATGAGTTATACAGGGCACCCACAGGCCACCCAACTGGGTCTCTGCACTACGGCAGGGGACAGACACCAGAGCAGTCTCACCCCTGGGGTCTATGTCGTTTTGCCGGCAGGAATTCCCTCAAAGTAATTAACTTTGGGGGAATTCTGCCAACAAAACTCATCTTTTTAATTTATTTTATTTGTGGGGGTTCCACCAATCACCCTCTTGCCCTACACTAATCACCCTTCCCCAAAGCTCTCACCACCCCTTTTAGCCCCTTACCCACTCTTATCCTTTCTGATGCGTAGAATTCTTGTAGGGAAAAGGATGGCATATGTCACCCCTGCTATCACTACATGCACCTCTGACCCCAAGGGGGCAGTCATAGGAGCAGTCGCAACCCTACCAACCCTACAGACATAGATAAGCATCATACTAGCCAGAGCACTTATCCCATCAAGAATTGACAGATGCAACTCTCTCTTTGCATGCTCAAACTCCAGCAACATCATTAAGCTGCAAATAACTCAAAATAATGCAATCAGAGCTGCCCTTAACATCCCCAAAAAGGATCACATCTCCACTAGTTACCAGTATGTGACCGCATTCAATTCAAAGTCCTCTCACTAACCCACAGATGCTTGTCCAATCGTGCCCCAGCCTACCTCGCCAACCAAATCACTAAAGCCCAGACTAACAGACCGACCAGATCGGCATACTCACACCTTCTTACTATACCCACATTCAAACTGCAAAGAACCTTGAGGCGATAGCTTCCCAGTAATCGCGGCCACACAGTGGAACTCCATGCCACTAGCTCTTAGAGCGGACATGCCATTCTGGTCGCTCCACAAAGGTCTCAAATCTTGGCTCTTCGCCCAAGATGGGTAAAAGTAGCACTGACGCCCACAAGTGCAACCCTACCACCGCTGCGACCAGGCCCACACTACACTATTGCAAGCAAGACAACTGTGTAGTCAAACCGTATATGCAATCAATAAATGTACCTGCTCCATGAGAACCTTGATGTAACCAACCAATGTATCCGCTCCATGACAACCTGTATGTAACCTAACACTCATGCAATCCCTGTGGTACGACTGCAACCTTACGACCACGGCAAAAGGAACCTGTAACCATATTTGTAAGTGAAGCGCCCAGATGCCTCTGGGCTTTGTGCGCTATACAAGTGTACAAATAAAAAAATACATTAAATAAATAACTTACCAAGGTAATAATCTCAGGGGCACTCACCCCACCACCCCCATAAAAGTCTGTGGCCAACAGGGAAGAAAAGGGATGTAGACGACGCTCAAAAATATCCCTTTCCGTAAGGTCAGACTCCTAACTGAGGCCCTCCAGCTGGTTAGCCAGACCCAAAAACACAGCATAGGAAATGCAGTCTCTCACTTTCAGGAAACAAAGCTGCAACATTTCAAAGGTACAGCTCAGCGGGGAAAGACATTTCTTTCATTTTGCCCCAGTGCTAAGTAAAACACTTTCATATTACAAATCATGTTCTCTACACCTATTAAGGCCCTGCAGATACAAAGTTGCATGCGAGTAAAGTGAAACTGACAAAAGTTGTACGCAAGAGAATGAAAGCAAAACAACCTATCAGACAGCCCCACATTCCTAACAGCTGTGACCCCACACTATGACAGCAGAGGAATCAGAGTGAAGCAAGCAAGAGAAGCAGAGGTCTCAGAGGTCTCAGAAGGAAAGGGAGGAGGTGGAGAACACAGACCTGCTCAGGGTCATTCTAATATCCAAAATGGTAGAAGGCCTTTAAATATGCTTAGGGCAGCCCTCTTGTAGACCATGTGACCCTCAGAAAGTCACCCAATCACAAAGTAGGTTAGCCCACGTAGACGAGGTACAATCATTGTCCATCACCCAGGTGAGAGAGGGGATCACTCTATAAAAAACAACTAATGTAATCTTTCAGAGTGGTGCATTGAAGAAGAAGCTGGAGGAAAGCATTTGGAGGAGATTGGCATGCAAGACGTCTATGGAGAGGTAGAGAGAAGGAGGAGGCGATGATAACATCTGGGGGACAGATTTGGAGATTGAAAGGAGAAATTGTTCAGGAGAGTTAGGAGGAGCAGATGCCGAGCTGTGAGAGAAGGAGTTGAAAGTTGGAGGGATAGAGTAATTGAGTGAGAGGCAGAGTGGCTGATACAATTTGAGGGAAAGTGACAGTTAGAGGTTGAAAGTATTGAGGAGAGTGGGCCCTCTGGAGGGTAATGTTGGAGGTTGTGAACATTTGGAAAGAGAGCCATGAGGGCGTGAAGGAGAAGAGTCTACTGGTGTAAGAGAGATATGTAGAGGCGGGAAGAATTGCACTCCTCTGGGGAGCAGAATTGAAGAAAACTAGTGGGGGAGATAGGCCAACCCAAGCTGAAGCAGTGGGAGCAGGACAGGTGAACCCCTAGAGAGACAAATAGCAGGAAGGTTCTGGACGATCCACGGTAGATTTCAGAAATGGGATAAGGTACGAGATGGTGCAACCTCGCCAAGGGGCAGAGAGCTGAAGACAGGGACCTTCAAGCGAGGAGTGTCCTGGGGACCAGGACCCTTGAACATGGAGTTGGTCACATGAGAGCCTAGCCCCAGGGCCTATCCCCAGACCCTGGGAGAGCGATTCCATCCAAAGGAAGATCCAACCGCACCTCAGACTTCTGACAGAGACTCACAGACCCCAGATGGTTGGCCCTCAGATGGCCAGAACCCCACGCACATAGGAAGAGGTTTGGGGGTGTCTGAAAACCCACAACCCAAAAACAAAGATCAGGGGGATTAACAGACAATGTATCATGGGCATTGAGATCCCCAACCAACCACTAGGTAAGAAATATTACCATTTGTGAACATTCCAATTCTGAAACTGTGATCCCTTCACTTCTGCACTACGTCAGAGCACTCAACCTCACGTGGTTAAGTTCCCGTTTGTCTTGCTGAGAGTTGAGCAGGGGAGGCATGATGGAACAGTGGCCCTTTCCTGAATGGAAGCATCCTTTGTAACTGTACTGCACCATGCTATTTCTTACATCATCCACTGTGCACAAACCCACTTATGTTCTTCTGTTCTACTGACATAGGCGCTTCTTACAGTCCAGAAACTGGACTTGCATGGAGTATCTGCTCAGCAGCCCCCTGACACTACCAATATTACTAGTAACAATAACAAATAAATGCATACTATCAATATCATTATCATTACAAGCCATACAAAACGCAGGTTCCAGACTCATCCTCCAGCCAACCCAAACATTCACACATCAACCTAGCTCTTGCCTAGCGCCACTGGCGTCACCGCTACCCCAAAGAATTGCCTTCAAAGGACTCTGCTTTGGTTTACAAACCATCCACCACAAAACCTCATAAAACACACAACCACCAGGCAAGCCTACCAGCATCTTCTACGTATTCCACTCTGCAAACGCACATGCACACAAAGAGCTGCATTTACCCTATGGGCACGGAACACCCTGCCTCTTCACATCCGCACTGCACCCTTTACCCCCACTTTCAGAAACAGTCTCACAACATATCTGTTTCCCTACACATAACCCTGCACTGCTCCACTCCTACCACTTGTCTATCTTAATCTTCCTATCCTATCCTGAAAACATTTTGTACTTCTGTTTCAAATCCCACCTTTTCAACATTTGAACCATGTAAGGCGCTCCGAGACCCTGTGGGTACGGCCAGCGTGGAACACAAATTTAAAATTCAAATAAAATAAAATAACTCTAAGTATTATTATTATTGCTAATGATACTAATATTATTATTAAATCATAATGTTTTTCCATGATTCAAAATGCCCTTTTACAGTAACCAATGGAAGACATGCCTACATTAAATGAAAAATAAGAACAAAACTTTGAAAATGGATGAATAAAATGAGTTGGTGCACTTTACATTTTGAAAAAAGAGTAAGATAATTGTTAAGGGCTAGAGAGATAGGGTAATTTGTGATATAATGTCTGTGATAAAAAAATAACATAAATCTACATAATGAAACATACTTAACTTAAACCATTGACATTTTTGTGTTGCAGGTACTTGGATCAGCCTTGTCTGGAGACCATTAATCGCATTAAACTCTACAGCGAGTCTTTGTCCAAGTATACCAAGAGCCCCTACCTGTACCCTCTGTACGGGCTTGGCGAGTTACTCCAAGGATTTGCAAGGTGAGTGTAAACATAACCAAGATTTACTACTAATGACAAATAAGGAAGATTATGAAATGAGAAACATACTAAGGTGTCGATTCATGGAATTAATGTGCGCCGAAAATTCCCGCGCAGAGGTGCCAAAACGTGCGATTCGCAGTAAAAGTGCGAAAATCGCAGTGCAAGTGCGAAAATCGCAGGGAAACCAGCGCACATCGATTCATGGAAGGCCATGCGCGAGAAAAATATCGGATGTGCGCTGAAAAAGTGTGCGGCGCACGCCGGCACACAGGATATCTAACGGCGTGCGCCACGGCCACAGCGAAATCGCACATAGCGCGGCGCACACAACAAAAGTAGGTGGAACACGGGGCGTAACACTCGGAATGGGGAACAACTCGTCAAAATGTGGGCGTCACGGGGGAAGTACAGGAGGCAAGGGCGCGGAACGCCCACACGCTCGCCTACAACACGTATTCATTGAATCCAAGAGGGCAAACCAGCGCACGGTCAAACCAGCGCAGAGGCCCAAACACGTCTGCCACAAGAAAGCAGGCGGTAGTGTCCCTGCCCCTGAAATAAATGTGCGCCAACAAAAAGCACCTATATACAGCTATGATGAATGTCACATACTGTGGCCCTCTAAGACAAATGACGTGCAAAGGGGTACGCGACAAACACGGACACCCGCTGTGTGAAAAATAGCATGTGAGTGTATTCTGTGCTGCACGGAAAGTCCCACACGCGATTTGCCTGGGTACGTGTATTCTGGGGTGCGCGGAAAGTCCCACACGCGATTTGCCTGGGTACGTGTATTCTGGGGTGTGCGGGAAGTCCCACACGCGATTGGCTGGGTACGTGTATTCCGGGGTGCGCGGGAAGTTCCACACGCAAATTGCCTGGGTCCGTGTATTCCGGGGTGCGCGGGAAGTCCCACACGCGATTGGCCTGGGTACGTGTATTCCGGGCTGCGCGGGAAGTTCCACACGCGAATTGCCTGGGTCCGTGTATTCCGGGGTGCGCTGGAAGTCCCACACGCGATTGGCCTGGGTACGTGTATTCCGGGCTGCGTGGGAAGTTCCACACGCGATTTCAGCAGGGTACGTGGATTCCGGGGTGCGCATGAAGTTCCACACGCTAATTCTGCAGGGTACGTGTATTCCGGGGTGCGCGGGAAGTTCCAAACGCGATTTCAGCAGGGTACGTAGAGTCCAGGGTGCGCGTGAAGTTCCACACGCTAATTCTGCAGGGTACGTGTATTCCGGGGTGCGCGGGAAGTTCCACACGCGATTTCAGCAGGGTACGTGTATTTCGGGGGTGCCGGGTAGTACTACACGTGAATTGACCGTGGGGGTCCTCCCAGGTGTTCCCTCTACACCCTCCACGGCCCCTGCAGGCAGCCCACACCACAGGGGACTACCCTGCACCCCTGCTCATGTCCCGCAGGCAGCCCATCCACCATGGCCATGCCCCCCAGCCAACCCACATGTCACCTTGCACTACTGATCACCAACGCATGTCTCCCAGCACCCCCACCGACCAGCATCCAGGGGCACCCTCCACCAGGCCCCCACACATGTCTCCCACCACCCCCACCCCCCAGCAGTCAGGGGCACCTGCCAGCAGGCCCACACACATGTCTCCCACCACCCCCACCCCCCAGCAGTCAGGGCAGCCTCCACCAGGCCCCCACTCATGTCCCCCTGCACCCCCACTCCCCAGCAGTCAGGGGCACCTGCCAGCAGGCCCACACACATGTCTCCCACCACCCCTACCCCCCAGCAGTCAGGGGCAGCCTCCACCAGGCCCCCACTCATGTCCAACTCATGTCCCCCTGCACCCCCACCCCCCAGCAGCAGCAGCAGGAGGCTGTAGGTGGGAGCCACGATGGCTCGGGGCCTTCGACATCGGAGGGGCAGGCATCGGCCAGAGGGCAGGAGGACCCAGGACGGGAAGTGTTTTCCGTGTGGCAGCGGTTGGGCCACGCCATAGATGCGGAGCGGCAGCGGGCAGAAGAGGCACGGCTCACGATGGTCAGGGCGGAGAACTCCATGCGGAGGGCGCTGAGGCGGGCCGAGTGCCTCGAGGCAATCCGCAGGGAGTTGGAGGAGAACATGTCGTCCCTGCGGAAGCTCGGGCCATGGAACAGGACCGCCTCCGGGACATTGAGCAGGAGTTCGATGATGCCCTGGCCCGCAACATCCAGAAGTGAGCCGTTGGACTAGCCCGCTGCCATTGTATATAGTTAATTAGTGTTAGGTTTTATTTTTTTTTTTTTAATTTGGGGCGCTTGGACTATGCCCCACTTTTTTGTATATAGTTATTAGTTAGGTGGGTTTTATTGTAGGTTTCATTTACATCGTTGGGATCATGGACCATGGATTTTCTCTTTGTACATAGTTTGACAGTGGATTTGTGGCCTTCATCTTTTATTATTTTTTCACCATGGAGCAATGGATTTTCACTTTACTTTCCCTTTGGATTTGCTTTGTTGGACGGTGACTTTGGACACAATTTCATTACGATTATTTTGGATTCCCATTTTCATTATTTATTATTTTTGTGGACATGCTGCATTTTGATTTTTGTTGCCATTATTGTTTGTTTTGATTTCATTCACTTCATTTACACTGTAATACATTTTTGTTTCTTATTTCAATGTGTGGACTTCTCTCATTGGTTTCATGCCTGCCACAATGTGGGTTTTCACAGTCATGTGTTGCCATTGTGTGGGTCTGACGGACTTGTACTCATGCGCATACTGCTTATTTGTTATCTATCATGTAATAAGTATTTCCATTTTGAATGGATGTAAAGCTTGGTTGGGTGTTTGGACTGAGGTGGAGTGGGGTGTGATTTGCGTGGGCATAGGAGCCTGGGTCTGGATTGTGATGACGTGTTGGCTGGGGGCATGTGTGGGGGCCTGCTGGCAGGTGCCCCACACTGCTGGGGGGTGGGGGTACAGGGGGACATGAGTGGGGGCCTGGTGGAGGGTGCCCCTGACTGGTGGGGGGTGGGGGTGCTGGGAGACATGAGTGGGGGCCTGGTGGAGGGTGCCCCTGACTGCTGGGGGGTGGGGCTGCTGGGAGACATGAGTGGGGGCCTGGTGCTGGGAGACATGAGTTGGACATGAGTGGGGGCCTGGTGGAGGGTGCACCACAGTGCTGGGGGGTGGGGGTGCTGGGAGACATGAGTTGGACATGAGTGGGGGCCTGGTGGAGGGTGCCCCTGACTGGTGGGGGGTGGTGGTGCTGGGAGACATGAGTGGGGGCCTGGTGGAGGGTTCCCCTGACTGGTGGAGGGTGGGGGTGCTGGGAGACATGAGTGGGGGCCTGGTGGCGGGTGCCCCACAGTGCTGGGGGGTGGGGGTGCAGGGGGACATGAGTGGGGGCCTGGTGGAAGGTGCCCCTGACTTGTGGGGGGTGGGGGTGCTGGGAGACAAGAGTGAGGGCCTGGTGGAGGGTGTCCCTGACTGGTGGGGGGTGGGGATGCAGGGGGACATGAGTGGGGGCCTGGTGGAGGGTGCCCTGCACTACTGGGGGGTGGGGGTGCTGGGAGACATGAGTTGGACATGAGTGGGGGCCTGGTGGAGGGTGCCCCTGACTGGTGGGGTGTGGGGGTGCTGGGAGACATGAGTGGGGGCCTGGTGGAGGGTGCCCCTGACTGGTGGGGGGTGGGGGTGCTGGGAGACATGAGTGGGGGCCTGGTGGAGGGTGCCCCTGCCTGGTGGCGGGTGGGGGTGCAGGGGGACATGAGTGGGGGCCTGGTGGAGGGTGTCCTGCACTGCTGGGGGGTGGGGGTGCTGGGAGACATGAGTTGGACATGAGTGGGGGCCTGGTGGAGGGTGCCCCTGACTGGTGGGGGGTGGGGGTGTTGGGAGACATGAGTGGGGGCCTGGTGGAGGGTGCCCCTGACTGGTGGGGGGTGGGGGTGCAGGGAGACATGAGTGGGGGCCTGGTGGAGGGTGCCCTGCACTGCTGGGGGGTGGGGGTGCTGGGAGACATGAGTTAGACATGAGTGGGGGCCTGGTGGAGGGTGCACCACAGTGCTGGGGGGTGGGGGTGCTGGGAGACATGAGTTGGACATGAGTGGGGGCCTGGTGGAGGGTGCCCTTGACTGGTGGGGGTTGGGGGTGGTGGGAGACATGAGTCGGGGCCTGGTAGAGGGTGTCCCTGACTGGTGGGGGGTGGGGGTGCAGGGGGACATGAGTGGGGGCCTGGTGGAGGGTGCCCTGCACTGCTGGGGGCTGGGGGTGCTAGGAGACATGAGTTGGACATGAGTGGGGGCCTGGTGGAGGGTGCACCACAGTGCTGGGGGGTGGGGGTGCTGGGAGACATGAGTTGGACATGAGTGGGGGCCTGGTGGAGGGTGCCCCTGACTGGTGGGGGGTGGGGGTGTTGGGAGACATGAGTGGGGGCCTGGTGGAGAGTTCCCCTGACTGGTGGAGGGTGGGGGTGCTGGGAGACATGAGTGGGGGCCTGGTGGAGGGTGCCCCACAGTGCTGGGGGGTGGGGGTGCAGGGGGACATGAGTGGGGGCCTGGTGGAAGGTGCCCCTGACTTGTGGGGGGTGGGGGTGCTGGGAGACAAGAGTGAGGGCCTGGTGGAGGGTGTCCCTGACTGGTGGGGGGTGGGGGTGCAGGGGGACATGAGTGGGGGCCTGGTGGAGGGTGCCCTGCACTGCTGGGGGGTGGGGGTGCTGGGAGACATGAGTTGGACATGAGTGGGGGCCTGGTGGAGGGTGCACCACAGTGCTGGGGGGTGGGGGTGCTGGGAGACATGTGTTGGACATGAGTGGGGGCCTGGTGGAGGGTGCCCCTGACTGCTGGGAGGTGGGGGTGCTGGGAGACATGAGTGGGGGCCTGGTGGAGGGTGCCCCACAGTGCTGGGGGGTGGGGGTGCAGGGGGACATGAGTGGGGGCCTGGTGGAGGGTGCCCCTGACTGCTGGGGGGTGGGGGTGCTGGGAGACATGAGTGGGGGCCTGGTGAAGGGTGCCCCACAGTGCTGGGGGGTGGGGGTGCAGGGGGACATGAGTGGGGGCCTGGTGGAGGGTGCCCTGCACTGCTGGGGGGTGGGGTGCTGGGAGACATGAGTTGGACATGAGTGGGGGCCTGGTGGAGGGTGCCCCTGACTGGTGGGGGGTGGGCGTGCTGGGAGACATGAGTGGGGGCCTGGTGGAGGGTGCCCTGCACTGCTGGGGGGTGGGGGTGCTGGGAGACATGAGTTGGACATGAGTGGGCGCCTGGTGGAGGCTGCACCACCGTGCTGGGGGGTGGGGGTGCTGGGAGACATGAGTTGGACATGAGTGGGGGCCTGGTGGAGGATGCACCACAGTGCTGGGGGGTGGGGGCGCTGGGAGACATGAGTTGGACATGAGTGGGGGCCTGGTGGAGGGTGCCCCTGACTGCTGGGGGTGGGGGTGCTGGGAGACATGAGTGGGGGCCTGGTGGAGGGTGCCCCTGACTGGTGGGGGGTGGGGGTGCAGGGGGACATGAGTGGGGGCCTGGTGGAGGGTGCCCTGCACTGCTGGGGGATGGGGGTGCTGGGAGACATTAGTTGGACATGAGTGGGGGCCTGGTGGAGGGTGCCCCAGACTGGTGGGGGGTGGGGGTGCTGGGAGACATGAGTGGGGGCCTGGTGGAGGGTGCCCCACAGTGCTGGGGGGTGTGGGGTGCAGGGGGACATGAGTGGGGGCCTGGTGGAGGGTGCCACTGACTGGTGGGGGGTGGGGGTGCTGGGAGACATGAGTGGGGGCCTGGTGGAGGGTGCCCCACAGTGCTGGGGGTGGGGGTGCAGCGGGACATGAGTGGGGGCCTGGTGAATGGTGCCCTGCACTGCTGGGGGGTGGGGGTGCTGGGAGACATGAGTTGGACATGAGTGGGGGCCTGGTGGAGGGTGCCCCTGACTGGTGGGGGGTGGGGGTGCTGGGAGACATGAGTGGGGGCCTGGTGGTGGGTGCCCTGCACTGCTGTGGGGTCGGGGTGCTGGGAGACATGAGTGGGGACCTGGTGGAGGGTACCCCTGACTGGTGGGGGTGGGGGTACTGGGAGACATGAGTGGGGGCCTGGTGGAGGGTGCCCCTGACTGGTGGGGGTTGGGGGTGCTGGGAGACATGAGTGGGGGCCTGGTGGAGGGTGCCCCTGGCTGGTGGCGGGTGGGGGTGCAGGGGGACATGAGTGGGGGCCTGGTGGAGGGTGCCCTGCACTGCTGGGGGGTGGGGGTGCTGGGAGACATGAGTTGGACATGAGTGGGGGCCTGGTGGAGGGTGCCCCTGACTGGTGGGGGGTGGGGGTGCTGGGAGACATGAGTGGGGGCCTGGTGGAGGGTGCCCCTGACAGGTGGTGGTGGGGGTGCAGGGGGACATGAGTGGGGGCATGGTGGAGGGTGCCCCGCACTGCTGGGGGGTGGGGGTGCTGGGAGACATGAGTTGGACATGAGTGGGGGCCTGGTGGAGGGTGCACCACTGTGCTGGGGGGTGGGGGTGCTGGGATACATGAGTTGGACATGAGTGGGGGCCTGGTGGAGGGTGCCCCTGACTGGTGGGGGTGCTGGGAGACATGAGTGGGGGCCTGGTGGAGGGTGCCCCTGACTGGTGGGGGGTGGGGGTGCAGGGGGACATGAGTGGGGGCCTGGTGGAGGGTGCCCTGCACTGCTGGGGGGTGGGGGTGCTGGGAGACATGAGTTGGACATGAGTGGGGGCCTGGTGGAGGGTGCCCCTGACTGGTGGGGGGTGGGGGTGCTGGGAGACATGAGTGGGGGCCTGGTGGAGGGTGCCCTGCACTGCTGGGGGGTGGGGGTGCTGGGAGACATGAGTTGGACATGAGTGGGGGCCTGGTGGAGGCTGCACCACAGTGCTGGGGGGTGGGGGTGCTGGGAGACATGAGTTGAACATGAGTGGGGGCCTGGTGGAGGGTGCCCCTGACTGGTGGGGGGTGGGGGTGCTGGGAGACATGAGTGGGGGCCTGGTGGAGGGTGCCCCACAGTGCTGGGGGGTGGGAGTGCAGGGGGACATGAGTGGGGGCCTGCTGGAGGGGGCCCCTGACTGGTGGGGGGTGGGGGTGCTGGGAGATATGAGTGGGGGCCTGGTGGAGGGTGCCCCTGACTGGTGGGGGGTGGGGGTGCAGGGGGACATGAGTGGGGGCCTGGTGGAGGGTGCCCTGCACAGCTGGTGGGTGGGAGTGCTGGGAGACATGAGTTGGACATGAGTGGGGGCCTGGTGGAGGGTGCACCACAGTGCTGGGGGGTGGGGGTTGGGGTGCTAGGAGACATGAGTTGGACATGAGTGGGGGCCTGGTGGAGGGTGCCCCTGACTGGTGGGGGGTAGGGGTGCTAGGAGACATGAGTGGGGGCCTGGTGGAGGGTGCCCCTGACTGGTGTGGGGTGGGGGTGCTGGGAGACATGAGTGGGGGCCTGGTGGAGGGTGCCCCACAGTGCTGGGGGGTGGGGGTGCAGGGGGACATGAGTGGGGGCCTGGTGGAAGGTGCCCCTGACTGGTGGGGGGTGGGGGTGCTGGGAGACATGAGTGGGGGCCTGGTGGAGGGTGCCCCTGACTGGTGGGGGGTGGGGGTGCAGGGGGACATGAGTGGGGGCCTGGTGGAGGGTGCCTTGCACTTCTGGGGGGTGGGGGTGCTGGGAGACATGAGTTGGACATGAGTGAGGGCCTGGTGGAGGGTGCACCACAGTGCTGGGGGGTGGGGGTGCTGGGTGACATGAGTTGGACATGAGTGGGGGCCTAATGGAGGGTGCCCCTGACTGCTGGGGGGTGGGGGTGCTGGGAGACATGAGTGAGGGCCTGGTGGAGGGTGCCCTGCACTGCTGGGGGGTGGGGGTGCAGGGGGACATGCGTTGGTGGGCAGTAGTGCAAGGTGACATGTGGGTTGGCTGGGGGGCATGGGCATGGTGGATGGGCTGCCTGCGGGACATGTGCAGGGTAGTCCCCTGTGGTGTGGGCCACCTGCAGGGGCCGTGGAGGGTGTAGAGGGAACACCTGGGAGAACCCACACGGGCAATTCACAAGTAGTGCTCCCCGCGCACCCCTGAAATACACGTACCCTGATGGAATCGCGTGTGATACTTCCCGCGCACCTCTGAAATACACGTACCCTGATGGAATCGCGTGTGATACTTCCCTCGCACCCCTGAAATACACGTACCCTGCTGCTTTTGCGTGTGATACTTCCCGCGCACCCCTGGAATACACGTACCCTGATGGAATTGCGTGTGATACTTCCCACGCACCCCTGAAATACATGTACCCTGCTGCTTTTGCGTGTGATACTTCCCGCGCACCCCTGGAATACACGTACCCTTATGGAATCGCATGTGATACTTCCCGTGCACCCCTGAAATACACGTACCCTGCTGCTTTTGCGTGTGATACTTCCCGCGCACCCCTGGAATACACGTACCCTGATGGAATCGCGTGTGATACTTCCCGCGCACCCCTGAAATGCACGTACCCTGCTGTTTTAGCGTGTGATACTTCCCGCGCACCCCTGAGAATACACGTGCCCTGATGGAATTGCGTGTGTTGCTTCCCGCGCACCCCTGATGTACACGTACCCAGGACAATCGCGTGTGAAACTTCCCGAGAACCACTGAAATACACTTTCCCCCCTTGGCGTTTGCTGTTTGGCAGCCCTGTGAACTGGTCCAGGGTTAGCGCAGCCCTTTGCGATGATTTGGGAATTTTGAAGACTTTTCCTTGCACAAGGGCGTTCTTGGGGGCGTAACTGGCGCTGCTGCAGGGTCGCTGCGCCACTCTGCGCCACGGCTGGTTTTTGAGGCTAAAATCCATGAATACGCTGTGCGATGAAAAGGATTTTATCGCACGCGGCTGGCGCAGTGTATCGCACGGGGACACTGTGCGCCAGCCGCGTGCGCCACTTTTGTGCGAATTTCTATGAATTACCCTGTAAATGGGAATTGAAGAGAGTATAAGTGGTTTCCAGGGTGTATTAAGAGGCAACACTCACCTCACCATCAAACTTCCTCTAGCTAGCTCCCAAACACTGATTATCCACCTCATCTATAGACCACCTGAACCTATAGCGACATTTGAGGAGGACACCCCACCATACACATTGCTGCAAAACTGTTGTGGTAGACCAGCAGAAGGACACAGACTCTCGCAGGGCATCTTTACAATGGCTTAAATAAATGATATGGTGACAATCTAACTATCCCTATCGCTATGAAGTATTAACCTACCTATTTTACTAAGGTGCTTGCCAGTTGTCTTGTAATGTCCAAAAAGAGTGAGTCCCCTGTCCACAAAACTAGTACTATCTGCCTCTACAACAAAGTAGAACCAAAAAGAATAAGGCAGGAGAATGTCTCCCTTCTCCTGGTAGGTGCTTCTTGCAATGTTCTCTTTAGTCTTTAAGCTCCAGTTCATATGTAATTTTCAAATAGTCTTTCTTGACTCCTCGTATTTGCTCATGCAACTCTCTGAAAAGGCTCTTGCTGCTCCCTTTCTTTGGTACAACAACTTTCCTTGGGTCTGGTCGGCTTTGCCAGTTATTTCTCATCCTCACCAGACAGGACCCGTGGCAAACTTTCAACACTGTGGAAACATCCCATCATCAAGGAGGAATGCCAAAAATACCAAAAAAGGGAGCTGCCCGCCTCAGGAAGAAGCAGGTGACGGTAATCAAGAAAAAAGAGATCTGGGCTATGGTAGCGCAGAAGGTGAGCGCCGTGGGAAACACCCCCGCACCACTAAGGACTGTAGAAAACGGTGGGACGACCTGCGCCTGAGGGTGCAAAGCATCCTCTCGGCCAACAGAAGCCAGGCCCTGGAGACAGGAGGAGGGCCAGGTTCCCCCATGAAATTCATGCCGTAGGAGGAGATGTGTGCGGCCATGATAGGCCCAGAAGCCATTGAAGGGGTTAGTGACATGGAGTGCGGGGCAACGTCATCCGTTGATGGAGGTTGATGGAGGTGAGTGTCCAAAGTCAATACTGCCAACCCATTTGTTATGAAAGTCACTGCTAAGGGCTGGGCAAGGTGTCATGGCATGGTCGGCCACACCACCCCCCCTCTTTAAATCATGCCGAAACAAGTGAGACCCAGGCTTTATGACACATACCACACGAAGAGGCCCATTCCGTGAGGCACACAGGGCAGTTGATGTAAACAGTGTGCATGTGAGCCAGCACAGTACCCGGCCAACATGAGTGACACAGACATATGCATGCATCTACCATCCAAGCATAGATCAATGTGCCGTTCACCACCCAAATGCCGACAACCCACTAGAATCTGATTGTGGTATTGTAGGCATGTCCAAATGCTGACTTTCAAATCATCACTCATGCCGCCCCTCTCTTCCACCCCCACAGGCAGCGAGCATGACAGCGAGGACCAGGCAAGCAACCGGCCCAGCACCCCAACGGGCCAAGTCAGGGCCCGCCGTCTACCTGCGAGCAGGTAAACCCCTTAAGCCACACCACCGGCTCCAGCAAGGCCCATGGAGGGTGCCCAACCCCCACCCCCACCCCTACCCCACCCTTCACTGGCGCCAGACACATGCCCTACGCCGCACTCTGAGGAGTCTAATGTGGCTGGGGAGATTGCAGCCACGGGCCCCCTCGATGTCCCCGACAGCCCCTCATCCGTATGCGGAGCAACTGATGAGGACACTTATGAGATTGTCCACACCCCTGATGGACAAACCAACCCCCAGGTCTCATATAGTGACTCTGGTGAGAGTGATACACCTGGGCTTGTGGGGCAAGGAGCAACACTGGAACATGCCAGTCCTGTGGCCAGTTCCCTTAGTGATGCACCGGAAAGACATGTGAGCCCGATTCCCAGCGGGCCAACCACATCAACCCCATGAGCCATTGATGCAGAGCGGGCTCAGCAGCTCACGGGCCTCATAAATGACTTTATGCAAGACAATCGGCAGGCCAGGGAGGAGTGGCGGAATGAACTGAGGGCACTGGGGGAGGTCATTACAGTCAGCACAAACCGGCTCTGCGAGGTCCTTGGCCGTATTGCAGATGCCCTGGAGGCTGCACCTCCTGCACGACAGCCCCAGCAGGAGGACACTCAATGCTCCTCCACCCAGAACAGCCCGCTCCATCGCTCCCAACGTACATTGCGCCGCCAGGACATCGTTCCCCCTGGCTCTGGGAGCGCACAGTGACAATGCTGACATACACATGTGGCCTATGTGATCCTTATGGGACTACTGTGGGGTTGTTGTGGTGGGAGGGGAAGGGTGTGTTTGGGAGTTGTGGGGGGAGGGGGAAGGAGGAGGCTGGTGTTGGGTTTGTTTTTCACGTTTGAACCTTCTAATTCAATACACCGGTTGTTCATCAAAAAAACAACAGAGTGGACATTCATCATTGCGCATGTGTCATTTAATGTTGCACAGTGCATAGTATACATGTATCCCCCACACCTAGTGTCCGATGTCCTGACATCCTTACACCCTCTGCTGACTTGTGTGTCAGAAATATTGTCCAATCAATGATTGCCACACGGCACGTCCCTCCTGTGCATCGGCACCGTGATGCTGTCCTGCCACTTCTTCCTCCTCCCCTTCATCATCATCAGGTGGTAGCAGTTCCATGTCAGGGGGCAGGGGCACGTTCCGACGGATGCACATATTGTGCAGCATTACAAATGCTATGGTGATCTTGGACACCTTCTCATGGCTGTAGATAAGTGCCCCACCCGACCGGCTGAGGCAACGAAATCGTGCCTTCAACAGGCCAAAGGTCTGCTCAATCACCACACGTGTACGGGTATGGGAACGATTGTAGTCCTCCTTGTGCCTGTTCTGTGGGTTTCAGACAGGGGTCATGAGCCACGGCTTCAAGGGATATCCACCATCCCCTGCATGAGAGGGGAATGAAGGTAAGTGTTCGTACATTCATGGCGGACAACTGTACTAGTCTTACATGGCAGCAGGTGATTTCTGCCCATACACACATGTCCTTGGATGCATTGCCCCCATTTCTGGCCCCGCTATGTGTCCTATGCAATGGGATGATGGAGGGGGTAGCATCCTCAGGATGGGTTATGGTGTGCACTCACATCTTGTTGCACGTGCATCGTATATGCATGCAGCAGTGTTGGAGTGAAATCATTGATGATTTGCGTTCTGTGAGATTTGATAGGGAGTGTTGGCTGTTGTCAGTAGCATATTCGTAATTCTGCACTGATCAGTACCATGGTGACTTGCAGCACTCCTATGGGTGTGCGGAACCAGTGACACGCTTTGGTATCCCCGTTAGGCTCAGTTCAATGCACTCCCAGGGATGACTGTCCTGTGTGGTGATATGCTGGAGGCAGCGACATAGTGCATATGCAGTGCATAGTGCTAGATGCCCTTACCGTGTGTGAGGGCCGCCGAAGAGTGGTGCATGTGTTGTGGGATGTGGCCTGGTCACCTGTTAGTCATGTAGTGTTAGGTGCCGGCCTTACTTCATCACTGTGGGATTTGGTAGTCATGTGCCATTTCACTGGCTCTGGAGCACAGTGTTCGGTGAGGTGCACATCGTGCACTGGCGTCAACATTTCCACCCAAGTGGAGTATGCATCCCCCCCTTCCCACCCAGGTGGAGTATGCATCTCCCCCCCTTCCCACCCAGGTGGAGTGTGCAGGCACCCACCTCACAACCCCGATGCACTGCCATGGCCCAGTCAGGCAACTCACCAAGCAGCCAGGCACGTCGTCCAGCATGTCGCTCCATATAGCGTGGTAGCGTGGAGTTCCGCAGGACCAAAGAGTCATGAGTTGATCCTGGATATCGGGCACAGCAATGTGTGATGATCTTGCTGGCGTTGCATACCATCTGCACGTTGATGTTGTGGTATTGCTTGCGGTTGCGATATGCCACCTCCATGGCATGCGGGCCCACCAACTCCACGTGGGTGCAGTCAAGGGCACCTATACAATTTGGCATGCCTGCCAGTGCATGGAAGGCAACTTTTGTATCGAATAACTCCTGGGGTGTCCGTGGTAGGGATATGTAGTCCCTTGTGTGCTTGAGGAGGGCATCCAGCACTTGGTTCAGTATCCGGGAAAATAAGGGTTGTGATATGCCATGCATGTGCTCCACTGTGTGCTGGTAGGTGCCTGTGGCAAGGAAGTGGAGCACAGACACTACCTTCAGTAGAGGGGGGCATTTCTATGAGGCTCACTATGTCGTCATGTATCAGGTCCACTATGGTGGTGATGGTGTCACGGTCAAGCCGGTACAGGGTGTGGATCTCCTCTGGTGTTAGGTTGAAGGGGGTGGCTCTGATGCGAGGGTTTGGGGGCTGCCGCCGTGGTAACGGTGGCTGCACTGGTGGGGCATGCTGGGACTGTCGCACCCTCCTTCTCCTCCTGTGTATCCTCTGTGGTGGGGGCTGTGGTTGTTGTTGTTGCTCTTGTTGTTGTTGTTGCTGCCTTGCAAGCAGGGCCTCCAGCTCCAGTAATGCTACTACTATTGGTATCATCTTGGTGTGGGAGGGGGTGTGGTGTGTTGGTGTGCTCCTTTTGTGCTGTGCCAGACTCCAATGCCTCCACCTGTGCTGAGTGTGTGCACCTGTGGCTCTTGGAAATACTGCTCAGGGTTCTTAACACCTTCTCAGAGATGCCGGTATTTACTCCATGCCGGTAAGGTACTTTTCAGACTTCAGAAGGCCGTTATTTGCATGTCCGCATTACTTGGGATCAGCTCCGGTTTACGGCATGCCGTTAATATCGGCATGGTGTGTCGCGCACGCGACCCTAGACTGCTATTTACGGCATCGTACTTTACGGTGCCGTAAATAGCGGTCTGGTTGGTCAGAATAGCCCATAGCGGTAATCGATGCCGGTAATTCTTTACCGGCATCGTTTTTCCCTTACCTCCAACCTCGGAATGACCCCCATTGTTTCAAACAAAGCAGAACAGCTGGATTTGGATTTGGGCCAATATGGCCATCAAGGAACGCCTACATGGGGTATACTTTGCTAACAAGGCATTCTGGGGCCTGGGGCCCCAATACCTTGAACTCTCTCTTCATAAATATCTTCCTTCTTGAGCTTTTCGCTCATCCGCCTCAGACTCCCTCAGGGTCAGTCGCTTCTCAGCAACAAGTTGGTGGTAGATCTCTTTCTTCGGCTGAGGCCTCTCTCTGGAACAGCCTCCTTGCCTCCCTGAAACTTGAGGAGAACCATCTCCGCTTCCGGAAGCACCTCAAACCCATCCACTTTGCTTCTGCTTTCTCCCCTCATCTCCCATGCTGAACTCCTGGCTGAAACTGCACTGGTTACCTGGCCACCCTCTGATATCGGGCCAAGGTTCCCTCCCCCGCCAGTTGCACACCTGATCTGCCTCCCTGGCAACTCCCACATTTGGGGACGGTTTTCTGTACCCCTACAGTCCCCCACCAGCACTTGACACCTGATATCTGCACTTACCCTTGCACTTGCCACCAGCTGGCCGTACTTCTCTTATTGTTATTTATTCTATCTACCCCATGTACTGCACTGTCCTCTCCCCCCACCCACACCGTACTTTGCCCCTCCTCCTTCCCCTGCACTTGCGCGATCTGAATGACACTTCGGTGGTCATTCCGAGTATGGTGGTAGCCTTGGAGCAATTAGCTCCATGGCTGCCTCCCATACCGGTACCGACTCCGGTTTGGTTCAATGGGGATTTACCGGTCCATTTCGACCTTGGAGGGACCGGTAAATCCTGTTTGACCAAACCATTCCCCATTCCCATTTGAGCCCCCATAGGGCTCAATGGGAATGGGGAGGGCGCAAATAACGGGCTCGTGAATGGCAAGCCCGTTATTTGCGCCCTGGTCCCCTAACGGGTCCCATAAGGTACGTTTGGTCCGGCCAAACGTACCTTACGGGTCCCGTTAGGGGACCTCGGAATCGGGTGGTAGGGGAATACCGGCACCGGTCTCCTTACCGGTGCCCAGTATCCCCTACCGCCTGACTCGGAATGAGGCCCAAGGATTCCCGTTCCTGTGAGGAACTCCCTGATGGCCTCTGTGTAGTGGCTTATATGAATTTTTACAATATACCAAACTGTTATCAAACTCATGAAGATAACGTGAAGTTATATTATGAGTAACAAGAAATGGAGATATCCCTTTAAATTCAAGTCTACAATGAACTGCAGTGAGGAGGCTGAAAAGGGATGCAAGACCAACAAGTGACAGAGAGGAGGCTGAGAGTGAAGTCCCGAGAGGCGCAGGGAAAGATCCCTGTGCGCAACAGAGCAGAAGAAGGTGGGGCTCTAGGAGAACGCAGAGCCAATGTGAAAGAGAGCAAAGAGAAGGCGGAGAGCAGAGAGCCGAGAGAGAGATGCAGGGAAAGCTCTATGTGTGTAACAGAGCAGACGAAACTGGGTTTCTGGGAGACCGCAGAGCCAATGTGCAACAGAGCTGCTCCAGCACAGAATCGGAAATGCAGAGCAACCGGCGAGCGAGAGTGGAAGAAAGACAGGCAAGGCAGATGAGAAAGAGTGGTGGTGGCATGACCACAGAATCAGAGTGGTGGGCAATCTGATCGTACAACAGCGCAGAGACCATCCAGGGAAGTAAGCAGGCACCCAGTCCAAATCACAATCCCCATTACGTCCCAAAGATGAGAACGGCACATTCAGGATGGAGACGTCACGAAGAGCAAGTTGCAGAGCGACGCCGAGAAGGAAAGAGAATCAAAGGGTTTGCATGTACCGCCTACGTTGTTCCGGAAGTCAGAAGGTAAAACAGGGAATGGGAATACTGGGCAAACCAGACGGGACTCATTATAAATTAAGCTAAACTCGTCCCAGTACTAATGGCAAAACTATTGAATAGAGGAAGGGAAGTGAGACCACGAAGAATAAGGAGAAGGGAATTACTAACCCCTCAAAAGAACGACATCACTTGATACATTGGATGATAAGAGACTGGTTCTTTCTAGGTTTGACTATTGCAAAAGCCTCCTCCTGAATCTACCATCTTCCACTCTGCGTCCCCCTCCAGCTAATCAATAATAGGGCAGTGAGATTTATCCTTGTCCTTAGGCCCAAGTACCGCATCTCTGCTGCTCTAAAAAGTCTCCACTGGCTGCCTGTTTCTGCACGGATTAAATTCAAATCCCTCTGCATCATCCACAAGGTGGTCTGGGCCCGGGGACCACACTATCTTCAACCCTATCTTACTAAATACTCTCCTTCTAGACCACTATGCTCCTCTGGCTCCAACTCTCTCTGTGTAAAGCGTTTTGCTAAACAGAGGGCAGGTGGTTGTTTGCTTTCCTCTGCTCACTCCCTCCTATGGAACAGCCTCCCCCTCCCTCTGCGCCTTGAGCAGTATCTTCTTAAATTCCGGAAGCTCCTTAAGACTCTCCTGTTTACCTTCTCCTTCCCTTCTTCTCTCCCCTGCTAATCCCACAGTTGCTGCGATTGGTGTTCTGGGCCCTTATGCATCCTCAGGGCCCTGACCTCCCCACCCAGTTGGCCCAGCTTGTCTATCCTCTGCACTTAGACCCTCCGGCCTGGAGACTCGTACTTACACCCCTCGCAGCTCCAGGCTGTGATGCACTCAACACCTCAAGCACTTCATCTGTGGCTCACCAATGAGCTCATACTCCCCAGCACTTACCCCCTGCCTTCTTCCTTGCTCCACTTGCACTTTCTGAATACTCACAAGGCATATTAGGTTCGTCCTCATTCCCCCCTTGCCCTAAAATGATGTTCTGTTGTTATGTATTGCAATGTACCTGCCAGCCCTGCTCCGTACCTTGCCCTGTGGGCGCTTTGAAACAGTATTGTCTTATTGTATAAGCACCTAACAAGCAAACAATAAATAAATAAAAAATTGCATTTGGTCTACCAAAAGGAGTAAGAGAAGTGAGAAGAAACCTTTGACAAAATACAAGCACCAGGAGAAGGGAGTCATTCTCTTGACCTTAGTAAGTTATAATAGTTGTAGGGTCAGATAGCTTGGATTGGGACACAGGGCGGATTTATTTTTGGACATTCATTTGGACTGACAAGCACTTTAGTTAGAAAGATAGGCAGAGGACTCCCCATAGTTATTTTACTTTAAATAAACTTCACAGTAAGAACATGCCTTTACCGTGTCTATGTCCTTCTTCTGATCCTCCACAGCACCAAGTACCGTGGAACACGGCAGAGATGCTGAGAAGCAGCAAGGGATTTCCAAACTGGCACTATATGGCACAAACACCCTAGAAACCTCTCAGTTGCAGGCTAGAGGGGAGGTAATTCACACACACATTGGGCAATACCAAGAACCAATCAATAAATAGATGATAAGAGGAAATTAGTTAATCACCGTGTCTTATCAATGCCAGGGAGGGAGATATCAAAGAGACTAGCAGCAAACCAATCAGGGTCATTGCACCAGAGCCGGACGGGTATAAAATTGGTTGGGCTAAGTCATTCAGTGTCTTAGACCCGGAGGAAGCTGCGTGACTGATGATGTTCCTTTGGTACAAGGGGAGGCTGCTGGAGGTATGACCCTGGAAGGACTGCTGTCTGGAGGAAGCAGTGCTAGTCTGGAGAGGCTGGAAGGAGAGGGCAAGCTGATAAGTCTTAGAAGCTCTGAAAATGGAAGCCTGAGCTTAATGCCACCACAGACCCTCTGCACTTCTTGGCGGAAATGGAAAGTCAAAGCTTGGGGCCTTCCTCCTGTGACCCCTGGTGAAGAGGATAAGCGGTTCCAGGCCCTAGCAGATGGAGAGAGATGTCTGCTGTGAACGCTGCCCTGTGATCTAAGGCCTTGGAGAGAGGCCTCATTCTCCTCCTATTAGAGAGATTGGTAACCCATAATCAGTCTTGAGATTATTTTCCACCGGCCCCAACATTCCCCTTTGGTTTCCTCCCTACTTCTGTGATAGCAAAAACGTGGCCATCAAATAAAAGGAAGGCTTAGGCTTCTCCCTCGGTTACAACACAAATAAGGCACTACAAATTCTTCTCTTTCAGTTCAATGAAAAGTAAATCAAAAGAAAATTCTTCAGGATTGAACACTATTGGTTGTACTAGCACAATACATTCAGATGGCATTAACATATCAATATTACTTTCGACTTAGCGTCATAACGAAATAATGCTTTATTGAAAATAAACTTAATACATAAGAGTTATTAGTTATTTTGTCAATGTTTGTTGCCTTGACCTTTAAATAAGATGTTTTCAAGTATCTTACACTTTCCTTTCAAGAGGTATTTTAAACTAACCTAGAAATTGTCTCTTTTAACCTTGATCTTTTGTTCCTAGGCTAAGTTCCATATACGGGGGTATTTACATGTTGAACAAGCCGGTGGACAAAATCATTATGGAAAATGGACGAGTGGTCGGGGTGCAATCCGAAGGAGAGGTACTGTGCAACTATACTGCCTTCAGACTCTAGCTTTGCCTTTTCTTGTTTCTCTCATAATGCCTCTCGTTGATATCATGAACTTTACACTTCTTTCACAATTCTGGCAATTAATGATGTATTTGATAAGAGTGAGCTTGCGTGTAGGTCCTAAATAGGGCCAAAATGCAGTGCACTATTTGTATGATATGATGTGGCATGTATAACGTGCCTGTACACAAGTGTTTCTAGGCACGGCAAGAAAAGGAGTAGGAAACAAAAGGAGGACAAAACAACAATCCTACTAGGCCTTGTGTCATTCAGATTATGCAAGAGCAGAGAAGGAGGAAGGGAAGAAGTGCTGAGGGTAGGGGGAGGATGGAGAAGTGCGGGACAAAGGAAAAAACAAGAGTGCAACCAACGGGTGGCAACTGTGGGTACTCTTAAGTGCAGCCAGAGGGTGGCAAATAAGTGCGGGGGAGGGGACTGTAGGGTTAAAGATACAGACCACAGGTGCAGCGGAGCCAAGAGGCAGTGCAGGATTGCAGCCGGTCAGGCAGGGAACTGGGCCCGAATTCAGAGGATGACCAGGTGCCCAGTGCATGGAACATGCAGGTGATCGGCAAGGGAGAGGAAGAGAGAAGGCAGAAGCAAAGAGAACGTTCTTGAGGTGCTTCTGGAACCGGAGATGGTTCTGCTCAAGTTTCAGAGAGGCAGAGAGGCTGTTCAAGAGGGAGGCCACAGCCGAGGAAAGAGATCTGCCCCCAACTCTTTGCTTGAAAAAGCGACTGACCCTCAGAGAGTTGGAGGTGGAAGAGTGGAGAGCTCGAGAAAGCTGATATTTAAGAACAAAGAGTTGGAGGTAGTGTGGACCAGGCCCCAGAAAGCCTGGTGGACATTGCAAAGGGTATTGAACATGATCCTTGCTGCCACTGGGAGCCAATGAGGGGATTTCAGAGCTGGAGAGATACGATCCCTGGGCTTGAGGCCAAGGACAAGTCTAGGTAGGATATCTCCTCAGTGCCAAAGTATGTAATGGCTTGTTGTAATAACCATCTTTTTGTTCCACAAACTAAACATATAAATATGGGTGAGAATAATCACAAAGTCATAAGCATCAGGAGAAATAAAAACCCTTCCAGAATCCTGTAGACTTATAAAGCGAAAAACCTCCCTAACGCCCAAATGTACAGTGAATGGAAATCTATGAATAATAACGGCTTAAAAGAACTCCATTCCTCTTTTCAATCAAGTTTGATAACTGATCCTTATGATATTCCTTTACAGATGGTATCGAACTCTTATAGTGACCACTCATTGGCCGTATTAGTTATGACTGGCCCTGCTGGACAGGAGGAGCTGTGCCCTTGCAGTAATGTGGTTGTCAATCGGGCGGGGAACAGGATCCGTTGGTCTGAGAAGAATATTGAGAGGCTGAATATGTTTGCTTTTCCCATGCAATGCTGTATAAAGCAGATTCTTTGGGGCAAAAACCCTGAGGCCATTGAAGAGTGGATTGGGGGATTGATCCAGATGGTTGCCGGGGGGAAATCAGCGCCAAAGATAAAGTGGGGGAGTAAGAGTAGAATGACATTTGATATAAACATCCGGGATCGTAAACGGCAATTGAGACGTGAACTCAGGGACTGCAGAGGGGCAGGTTAACCTTTAGTAATCTTTTACGAGATAGGTGTTCGTATAAAGTTTCTCAAACAACAGTACCATACCTGGCTCTATCACTATCAAAAACTACAACAAAGAGGGAGATGGGAAAAATGTATCCAGATCCTTGGCAGTAGAGATGCTCTTAAAATCTGGCAAACACTGACCGGGACTGGTGGTGATCTGTTAAAGAAAATAATAAATCCAATCCCCTCTGATCAGTGGGTACAACATGTTAAGAGTAAGTTTTACAATCCTAACATTTACTCTCATCGTAACACGGGATATGCAGAACCTTGGCCACTCCCTATGAACTTTAAAAGTATAAAAGAAGTCATTTTAAAATCTAAGAGATCTAATGCACCTGGTCCAAACGGCCTAGCAAACTCTGTCTTGAAAAAAGACCAGATAACTGGGCTCAGATTCTTCTAACTCTCTTTTCCTGGGTCTGTCGCTCTTGCACAGTGCCGGCGACATGGCAAAAGTCGGTTTTGATCCTGGTTCACAAGAAAGGTGAACTTAGGGAAGTAACCAATTACCGACTTTTGTCCATGTTGGATGCTACGGGGCAAGGTTTTTGCGACACTGGTGCTTAGAGAGCTGGAGTCCTGGATAGTTGCTGAACAAGTTCTTCATCATGCCCAGACGGGATTTAGACCAGGGGCTAGCACCACTCATAACATCAGAGTGCTAGATTCATTGATTAATACCACAATGAGCAACAAGGATTCTACTCTATATATGCTATTTGTCGATTTCACTAGCGCGTTTGACCAGGTCATAAGAGAGAAACTTTGGTCCAAGTTGATCAGCCTTAATTGTCCCGACTGGTTAGTTCAGATCTTAAAAGCACTACAAAGTGAAAACAGCACCAAGGTAAGACTCAACAACAAAGGTGCTGTGACTGAACCTATTACTATTAAAATGGGAGTAAAGTAGGGATGTGTAGCTGCGCCTATGTTGTATAATCTTTACATCTCTGACTTACTCCTTCGTATGGGATTAAGGTCAAATTGCCCCCCTAGGTTGGGGCCAATTCCAATGGTAGGTATGCTCTATGCAGATGACCTGATACTGTTCGACAGAACCACATCGGGCGTCAAGAGCTTGCTAGAGGAACTTGCACAGTACTCCTCTGATCTGGGCTTGGCCATTAACTTGAGAAAGACTAAGGTAATGTGGATCAGTAGTAAGGGCTCCATCCGGCTGGGTATTGAATTTAGCTTGGGTTTGATCGAGTTTGCTGATTCCTACCCTTACTTGGGCTTGGAGATTGATATAACCTCTAATTACAATAGTATAATTGCATGTAAAAAAGACGAGCTAAAATATTAACACTACAGGTGTGCAAATTCTCAAGAGGGAATGCAGGTTTTAGCTTGGCAGGCACTATAAAGTTATATCAGCAGTGCTTTGTCCCAGCAATACTCTATGGCCTCGAAGCGTTAGCTATGCAGGACTTAAATTGGCTCAATATCCTAGAAGTTCAATATTGGCGAGCATTGTTATGTCTGGGTCCATCATACTCCATGCAATACCTGAGACTTGAGCTAGGTCTAACTTCTTTGAGAGGTATGGTCTTGCGTGCCCGGGGAGTATTCTACTTAAAATCTGTTTCTGCACTGAAATGAAAACTGCTTGCGATAGTGGGAAATAACTATGATGTCGAGAAGGTTAAGCGGGGAGATAACTTTAAAACATTGAATGAATCACTTTTCCTTGAGATTGGTTGGATTTACGCAGAAAAAAAATGTGACCATTTATTCATTTGAAAAAATATTTTATGCGTAAGCTAAATCACTGGGACTGGTGTGAAAACGTCTCTCATCTTGAAAGATTGAAAGGGTATGACACTGTGGTTAATGTAAATACACAGGCACAGGAGAACGCAGCCCTATCTATTACTATGCCCTGATCCGGCAGTAAGAGATTTCCTGCTAAGGCTTCGAACAAACCAACTTCAGGTCCTCGGTTTTACGGGTGTCCAACAGGGCTTAGTTTTAAATGATAGGACCTGCCGTATCTGTAAGAATCCAAGCACCCTGGAAACTGCCAGACATTGGGTCCACTGTATATGAATTTATTGGGAAAACTTGTCCATAGTTATGAGAGTATTGTTGGAGATTCCTTTTGGGTCTACTGTCTTAACTCATATACAATATCTTCCCAACTTGCCCTGTACAGAGTGTGGATTCAGGTTAGAAAATGATTGCCACCAACTTAATTTAGTTTGGCTGAATCGATTAGACCTGTTTTACTGTCTTACTGTTGTTGAAATTGATTTACATGGGACGCACTGATAATGTGCTTTTTAGATATGTGTACACCAGTATAATTGTATTAGAGATTCTAGAGATTCCTATTTTACATGTATTCTTACAGTGTGAAGAAATATGAAGTTTTATGAGGTTTTGTACTTTTGTAACTTTGTATAATTATAAAATTATTGTTCTGTTTTATTACCTTTTCTGGAACACTGTAATGTTTTGTGTAAAGTTCTAATATTTGGACTAAATCACAATAAATTATTATTATTATTATTATTATTATTATTATTATTATTATTATTATTATTATTATTATTATTATTAGAATATTATTGGGAATCAAACCAAACAAACATTTTCACTAGGGATTTAAAGTCCCAAAATTCCCTAAGTACTGCATCGAAGAAGAGGGCTAAAAAATACCAGAGGAGTGGTCAGATTGTTAATAGAAATGGCTCACACGTGAAGGATACTGAGAGGCTTAAATGCCCCCCTTAAGTGCAGGTCATTGAAGAGAAGCAGAAGCAGAGTGAGCAGGAAGCTGTTGATTCATGCAGGCAGCAAGTGCAGAAGCTGGAGGAGTGAGAAGACACCGGGACCACTGCTAGCCAGAAACCAGATGCCGGTCCAGAGAGGGTCTGTGCCTCCAGAATCCTGAAGTGCAGAGGATGCGCAGCGGGCAGCATGCAAGAGGGAAGCTTGCCCACTGCAGACCTCTTCTGCAGAGGCTGTGCAGCGGGAAGCGAAAGCGAGGGAAGCTCTCCTTCCAAGGAGGCTGTCTCCGGTGGCTGGCGTGCACCAGAGGGCCTCAGGTGCAAAAGGAGCTCCGGTTGCAGGTGGCACGGGTGACAGTGGACCATAAGTAGCAGGTTGCAGGTTGCAAGAAGTCACAGAAGCAAAATTCCTGCGAACACGGAAGGGATCAGACGTGCACATCTTACCCGGTGAGTTCACAGACTGGTAGTGACACCACAGCGCTCCGTACCTGCTCTCATGTTCAAGGCAGGCGTTCATCAAGTAATCAACACTCGCATATAATTGAAAGTAGTCATGAAAGTGATTTTGAATACCGAACTATTAAAAAGCAGCAAAAGCCATATTTGACAAAAGCAATTTAATTTTAAGCGTGTGAGTTTGTGGAATACGCAGCAACCCGATGGGGCGATATTAATATGAGCTAATACATACAACCATTGCCCAAGCCAATAGAGACTAGAAGCAAAGAAATTAAAATCCAACAGATATTGCCAAAGGTAAAAGGGGGATAATGAAAGGTTTGTTTGTTTGTTTGTTTGTTTATTAATTTGTAGGGCGCACCAAACCCTTAGGTAACTGGGCACAGCAAAATAAGGATACTTAAAGGGATGGTCTAGTAAAAATTTTTATTTCAAAAATAGATAGGCCACATTAAAAAAAAAATACTAGCATCCTCCGTTTTAAAACTTCCTATGTAAAATTTTGAGCTATTCAAGCTCAAAATTCGAAAAAGCAAGCACAGGGGCGCCGCCATTTTGTGAAATGGAGGCCCTCCTGTGCTGGCTTTTGCTTTTGCGGCACTAATGAAGGAAAAGCCAGCCAGCTGTAGTAAACAAAGTCTACCGCTGGGTGGCTTTCCCTTCATTAGTGCCGGGACTCGGAGGACGCGGACCGGAGACCAGAGCAGGAAAGCTGCAGCTGAATCTCGGTAAGTGCTATTTATTTTTTTTACAAAAAATAAGCACTAGCTGCGGTTTTTTTTCTAAGTTTTCCGGGCTGGAAAAACATAAATACAACGTTGTGTTGGAAAACGCTGCGGTTTTTCGTTCCAAGTTTCTCAGGCTCCTCTGGCTCGGAGGAGCCTGAGAAACTTGGAACGAAAAACCGCAGCGTTTTCCAACACAACCGCGTGTGTTTCTGCCTGCTGTGGCTATCACTTTGGGTCTCCGGTGCAGAGCACCGGAGACCCAAAGTGAAAGCCACAGCAGGCAGAAACACACGCGGTTATGTTTACATGCCGCGTAGTGTTTCTACCTGCAGCTGATTTCCCATTTGGGGCTCTCGGGCTCCCCGTGGGGAGCCCGAGAGCCCCAATTGGGAAATGCGACGTTGTCTGCCTGAATCTGCTTTTCCATTTGGGGCTCTCGGGCTCCGAGCCCGAGAGCCCCAAATGGAAAAGCAGATTCAGGCAGACACAACGCGGTTGTTTTCTGCAATGCCGCGTTGTGTCTGCCTGAATCTGCTTTTCCATTTGGGGCTCTCGGGCTCCGGGAGCCCGAGAGCCCCAAATGGAAAAGCAGATTCAGGCAGACACAACACGGTTGTGTTGGAAAACGCTGCGGTTTTAAAACCGCAGCGTTTTCCAACACAACGTTGTATTTATGTTTGCGGTCGCTTCAAAAGCGACCGCAAACATAAATACAACGTTTTTAAAGCTGCGGTTTTATTTCTAATTTTTCCGGGCTCCTCCAGCCCGGAAAACTTAGAAAAAAAACCGCAGCTAGTGCTTATTTTTTGTAAAAAAAATAAATAGCACTTACCGAGATTCAGCTGCAGCTTTCCTGCTCTGGTCTCCGGTCCGCGTCCTCCGAGTCCCGGCACTAATGAAGGGAAAGCCACCCAGCGGTAGACTTTGTTTACTACAGCTGGCTGGCTTTTCCTTCATTAGTGCCGCAAAAGCCAGCACAGGAGGGCCTCCATTTCACAAAATGGCGGCGCCCTTGTGCTTGCTTTTGAGCTTAAATATCTCAAAATTTTACATAGGAAGTTTTAAAACGGAGGATGCTAGTATTTTTTTTTTAATGTGGGCTATCTATTTTTGAAATAAAAATTTTTACTAGACCATGCCTTTAAAGCTTAGTTACAAAGTAAAGACAGATAAAGGTAGAGTACACACATACATTAATAACAGTGTCAAATAAAATACAGTGAGGAACTGGTACAAGGTTATAAGCGGGCGCCGGTTCCGGGCTAGTGCAGGTCAGTTAGTCACAGTGGTCGTTAGATCGTAACCAGTTGAGTGTTGCGTCTGAAGCTGTAGTGAGACAGATCTATTCTAAGCTGAAGTGGAATGCATTCCAGTGTTGGGCAGATTTTACAGAAAAGCTGTTTGTTTCCGCCAGTTTTTTTTAACCTGAATCTAGGTATTTGTAAGCAGTGGGAGTTGACCGTTCTAGTAGGGCGGGTTGATGTTCTTCACTTCTTTGGCTACTGAAATTATGTTGCCATCGATGTTGAAGGCAGAATAATGAGTGTCAAGTTTATTTAGATTGGTGGCGGAGCCAAGGATCAGGATCTCTATTTAATCGTCATTCAGACAGAGGCCATGAGTTGCCATCCATGCCTGAATGAGGATGTATATTTCGTTTACCAAGGCCGTATCAGAGACGAAATTGCCCGAAAGGGGAATGAGGATCTGGGTGTTGTCTGCGTAGTTCGTGTAGGTGACACCCAGTCTGTCCAATTTGTCAAATAAGGGCTTGTTAAAAATATTATACATAGTTGGCGAGGCACAAGAGCCCTGTGGGACACCACATGATATTTGGATTGGGTCTGCCGATGCTGCGGTGGAGAAGACTTGCATAGTTCTGTTGTCCAGGAATGACTGGACCCAGGCTATGGCTTCACTCGAGAAGTGGGCAGCCGATGCTAGGTGTTTGCATAAAACTGTGTGGTCCACCAAGTCGAAGGCTGCCGACAGATCAAGGAGGAGCAACATGGCAGTATTTCCTTTATCGTTTAGCTAGTCAATTTGTGCCTTGAGGTCAATTAAGGCCATCTCCGTACCATGTTGAGGTCTGAATCCGGATTGGCGGGAGCCCAAAAGCTGGTTAGGCTCAAGATAATTCTGAATCTTAAGATAGGCTACTGTATCTATTATCTTGAGGAGTAAGGGGACTGTGGTAATGGGCCTATAATTGGTCAGGATGGGCGGGTCTAATGTTTGTTTCTTAAGAAGGGGTAGAAACCAGGACTCTTTTAAGTTGCTTGGGACAGTATTGGATGAAAAGTAAGCATTAATTAGTTTAGAGATTAAAGGGGCTAAATCTCTTGCAGCATCCTTAATTGTTTGGCAGGGCAGTTGTCACCATTACACAGACAGCTTCAGGGATGCGATAATTTTTTCACTTTCCTGAATTGATACTTTAGTGAATTTAAATGGTGCTAAACTAGGCTTGTCATTAGTAGGGATGGTAGTTAACATCTCAGTAGCTGGCAAGGAGGATTTTATTAAGGCAATTCTGGTTTGCAGTGTTGTTCTTTTGTTAGCTAAGGCGTTCTGGATGCTGGTGCACTATTGTTTGTCTTTGGGTAAGTTGTCAAGAGGCGGTATGGGTGATTCTAATTCCCAAAGGATCACAAACAGTTCCTTAGTATTGGAACTGGCATTTGAGATTCTTTCGTTGAAAAGATCTTTTATTTGTGCAGATAATTTCTTTCTTGCAATTATTTGCCAAGAGTTTTAATTGCAATGTATTTTCGTCTGTCGGGGAGTGTCGCCATAGAGTTTCCAATTTTCTCTTTTGCAATCTTAGTTCTTTAAAGTGGGGGGTAAACCAGGCACTGCTGTTTACTCTTGCGTAGCTTAACAGGCGCAATGATGTCAAGGGCCTTAATCCTAGTATTGTTCTAGAGATCGACCAGAGTATCAGGATTGGAGTTATCATTTTATCTTTGGCTATTTGTTTGTCCAGGGTTAGGCAGAAGTTGATTAAGTTGGTGGTCAGTCCATGGTTGGGGGGTAATTTTAGTAATGGCAGTGGGACAGTTCAAGGTGGCTACCCAGTGTAGGGTCCTTCCTTTGTCATGAGTTGGAGAGAGGACTTTTTTGATTTAGGCCGTGTTCAGCGAGCATGGTTGCTATTGCTTGGGCTTGTTTGTCCTCTGGATCATTGAATCCTATGTTAAAGTTGCCCAGAATAAGTATTTGAGAGGAGTCTTTGGTGTTATTTGCTAGGAGGCTAGATAGGTCCTCTTCAAATATTCCACTAGGTCCTGGTGGCCTATATATTAGGTATATAGTTACGGTGTGACAGGGGGATATGGGCAGTTTGGCAGTGAACAGTTCACATGATTTTAGTGGAGGTAGAGTTGATAGTCTTAGGTCGAGATTAGCTTTAGCAATAATGGCTAAGCAACCTCCTCTGGCATTCGGTCTGTCCATTCTCATTAAATGATAATCCTCTGGAATAGCTAATGTGAGGGCTGGGCCTGCTGCCTTGTGCAACCAGGTTTATGTAAACGCTAGGAGGTCTAGGTTATCATAGGTTAGGATGTCAGCTATTTCAGTGGCATGAGCCACTACAGATCTGGCATTAATCAGTGCTCCAGATACCGTGGTTGTATTAGGTAATCTTTATGGTTCCATAGAAGCTAATCTGTGTTGTTTAGGTTTATCACATGATGGCATTCGTATAGGGGCTTGCTCAAGGTATGAGGTCTTTTGTTTGTGGTTAGAGCGGAAAAGGTCCATAAGTTGTGAAACGTGTTGCCCATACTTTGTAAAGCATATAGCAAAAGCTGGTATAACCCCACAATGCTAATGCCAAGGGAGAAGCAGGAAAATATCCTACCCTTGTCAGTATTTGGCTACTTGTGCAGTGGGGAAACAAGAGTAGCAAAAAGGCTGCCCTTCTGGAAAAGATTAATCAGAGGGAGCGGAGCATTATTTGCAGAGAAGTATTACAAATGACCAATGTGAATCTTGTTTTCCCTGAAAAATTGAAGCTGCAAAATGATAAATATATTTTTTTAGAACCCTTCAGTTGTGGCAAATCATCCTGATCAAGACAATTATTGTTGCTAGTGACAAAATAAAAAAAGGTATTTATTTCAACAGGATAAATCTTACACTTGTTCAAGGAAGAGAAACAACCTTATATTTTCTTTGTTGAATCAATGGAGCATTGTAACTTTCTGTTGACAAGTTGAAGTTGCCAAGAGCTATGTTGGAAATGTGTTGCAAATTAGGATTTCCTTGTTTCTTTTTGGAACTGTGGAGAAAATCCTGCTTAAATCTGGGGAAGAGGCATTCACCAAAGTTATAAGGAGAGAAGGCTGTTACATTACAAACTCAATTGTTGTACTAATGTTGATGCCTTTGAGCTGCCATGCATTATCTCATTTATTTATTGTATGTATAAGTATGAGTGACAGGTATCCTTTTTTAGAGTGTTTCCTTTAGTTTATTTTAGGCAGAGAACTCCTCGTCAGGGTAGGGATGGTGAGGCTTTTATCCAAACTTCTGATTTAATAAAATGGCATTTGTAGCAAATCCTTCACAAAGTTGTCTGCCTCACATTTCCGACCCCTCACAAACCCCACACACTTACATGTATATCTACAGAATAGAAAATTTGACTTCCCTAAGAAACACTCAGACGAGGAAGAACATTGAGTACTGGGATGATTGTAATACTGGGAAGAGGTAGAAATTTGGAGTAATGTGGAATACTTCACTGAACCAGTACAAACGCACTAGTTTATTTTTGTCAAACAAACCTGAATGGAACATAACAATTGAAGAAAGACTTCCTAGAGAAAGAGAGACCCTCCCAGGAGGAAGCAGGAGATTAGAACTCCACTCTAAGAGCTGGGATGATGAGAGTGCCTAGAGCAGGACGCGTGCCCGTCGGCATAGGCACCCCTAACCAGTCTGCCGTAGTCTGAAGACAGAGAGAAGCAGATGCCTTGGCATCCAGCAGAATGAGAAGGCAGGAGTGCGTGGTCAGGCCAAGACGTACAGCCCAGAAGCAGTGAACCGCAGCAGAGCAGCTGCAGAGCAGCCGCAGCCCTTGGAACAAGCAGAAGGTGGCCGCGAAGCCAGGAAGCAACCGAAGACAAACAAAGTTCAACGGTAAGCCTTCCTTAAAGGTCAGGGAAGCTGGGACGATTGGCCAGAGAACCGACAGTAGGTAGAGTTACATGCTTCCAAGGGTATCTTCATAGTCACAGTACCTGGCAGGCTAGTATACCAGGTCAACAGAATCCCAAGAGAACCAAGTGCGTGTCTGGGACCCATACCCACATAATACCCGATCTTACCTAACCTATCTGCAGTATCCGGAGAAGTAGTAATTCAAGTGAAGCATCTGTTGAGAATGGCAAAGATAGAGAAGCACAATACCTCTTCTTGCCTAACCTATCTGCAGTATCCTGAGAAGTAGTAATTCAAGTTAAGTATCTGTGGAGAATGGCAAAGATAGAGAAGCACAATACCTCTTCCTGCCTAACCTAGCGGCAGTATCCCAAGAAGTAGTAATTCAAGTGAAGCATCTGTGGAGAATGGCAAAGATAGAGAAGCACAATACCACTTCTTGGCTGACCTATCTACAATATCCTGAGAAGTAGTAATTCAAGTGAAGCATCTGTAGAGAATGGCAAATATAGAGAAGCACAATACCTCTTCTTACCTAACCTATCTACAGTGTCCTGAGTAGCAGTAGTTCAAGTGAAGCATCTGTGGAGAATGACAAAGACAGAAAAGCACAATACCTCTTCTTGCCTAACCTATCTACAGTGTCCTGAGAAGTAGTAATTCAAGTGAAACATCTGTTGGGAATGGCAAAGATAGAAAAGCACAATACCTCTTCTTGCCTAACCTAGCGGCAGTATCCCAAGAAGTAGTAATTCAAGTGAAGCATCTGTGGAGAATGGCAAAGATAGAGAAGCACAATACCACTTCTTGCCTGACCTATCTACAATATCCTAAGAAGTAATAGCTCAACTGAAGCATCTGTGGAGAATGACAAAGACAGTAAAGCACAATACCTCTTCTTGCCTAACCTATCTACAGTATCCTGAGACATAATAGCTCAAGTGAAGCCTTAGTGGAGAATAGCAAAGATAGAGAAGCACAATACCTCTTCTTGCCTAACCTATCTACAGTGTCCTGAGTAGCAGTAGTTCAAGTGAAGCATCTTTGGAGAATGGCAAATATAGAGAAGCACAATACCTCTTCTTACCTAACCTATCTACAGTATCCTCAGACGTAATAGCTCAACTGAAGCATCTGTGGAGAATGGCAAAGATAGAGAAGCACAATACCACTTCTTGCCTGACCTATCTACAATATCCTGAGAAGTAATAGCTCAACTGAAGCATCTGTGGAGAATGACAAAGACAGAAAAGCACAATACCTCTTCTTGCCTAACCTATCTACAGTATCCTGAGACATAATAGCTCAAGTGAAGCATTCGTGGAGAATGGCAAAGATAGAGAAGCACAATACCTCTTCTTGCCTAACCTATCTACAGTATCCTGAGAAGTAGTAATTCAAGTGAAGCATCTGTGGAGAATGGCAAAGATAGAGAAGCACAATACCTCTTCTTGCCTAACCTATGTACAGTATCCTGAGAAGCAGTAATTCAAGTGAAGCATCTGTGGAGAATGGCAAAGATAGAGAAGCACAATACCTCTTCTTGCCTAAACTATCTTCAGTATCCTGAGAAGTAGTTGAAAGGCAAGACATGGGAGATATTCTCTTGGCACTCGAAAAAGCCTGAGCTAGACCAAGTGAACAGATTCATTTATTCGATCCCAAGGGCTCGAATTGGAACCATCAGCTCCATTCCATACGTTGCACCTGCTATTCCCACACGAAATAAGTGCGACATAACTTGTGACAAACTCCTCCCTCTCATCCTTCCAGTCCTGAATGAACAGGCGTTACTAAGCACGGACCCTACTGTCCTGGTTGACACCTTCAACCATACTATGCTAAAAGCCCTTGACCTCATTGCCCCATCCCAACTGAGAAAACCTGAACCATGAGCTCATCTCAACTCTTGGTTTACACCCCAACTAAGAATTCTTCGTAAAGAAAAACGAATCGCTGAATCACATTGGAAGAGTAACCCCACAGAAGTTAACAAATCTAGTATCATCCTACCTACGTTACATTATAAGAAAGCTATACTCCAGGCAAAAAAAGAGACTTACAACAAACGCATTGAGCAAGCTAAATCTAATACTAAAGAACTCTTCAAAATCTTGAAAGAATTGGAAACCCCTGTTACTGCACCTGACACTTCCATCAAAGATAGCACCTGGTGCACTAATATCCAAACTGCTCTCCTTGGGAAGATAGCCACTCTACAAGTCAAAATTAACGAGAAGCAGACTAATCTACAATCTAACTTGCAACCCAACTCTCTCCCAACTGTAAACAACTCCATCCCTGAGTCTTTGACTCCATTCAGCTTCTCACCCCTATCTATCACTGAAGTGGAAAATATTATCAATAGCCTCAAACCCTCCAACTGCCAAGGGGACCTCTGCCCAGCACCCATCATCAAGGAAGCGGCCCACGAGCTAGCTCCATTCATCACCACTCTCATCAATTCCTCCTTCAGCACGGGAATTGTACCGGACAATTTGAAGGATGCCTGGGTTATCCCGCTCCTAAGAAAACTAACTTTGAATGCCAATATACCTACTAACTACAGTCCCATCACCACGGTGCCGTTCTTACTAAAAATCCTTGACCGAGCTGCATACCTACAGATTCAAGACTATCTCAAATCCAATAAACTCTGAGGTCTAAGGCAATCTGACACAGAACTGAAACTGCCCTTATCGACCTCAAAACCCAGATCGAAGACTTAAGAGACAAGGACAAACTTGCTCTACTACTTCTTCTCGATCTATCTGCAGCTTTTGATCTCATCAATCATTAAATTCTGTGTCGACACCTTAAACTAGCCGCTCATTTTTCTGATATAGCAACAGCCTGGATCAGTTAATTCCTGGACAACAAATCGATGCGTGTCTTCTCTCCCCTAGCAGCAGCATCACCCGCACCCGTCACCTGCGGGGTACCTCAAGGTTTTTGTGTTTCTCCCACATTGAACAGCGTGTTCACAAAACCTCTATTTGATATTTTGGACTATATGGGTGTCACATACACTAATTATGCTGACGACACCCAGATACTCATTCCAATCTCAGGAGACTACGCTTCCGACTCTCTCTCTCTGAATGCCATCTACTAAGTCATTCAAGCATGGATGGCGCAACACGGACTCTGTCTGAATGACGAGAAGACAGCTCCTCATTCTCGGCTCTCCGCACAAACTATCCAAATTGGCCCCTGAGTTCAATTTCTTTATCATTGATGGTAACACTATCAAGGCCTCTAAGGACACTAAAATGTTAGGGATTTACATCGATTCTACTTTATCCCTGGCTAGACAAACAAATGCAGTATCATCTGCAGCGACTTACACTTGTAAGCTCATTACAGCTAGCCGCCCCTCCCTTTCACCAGCCAACTGTGTCAGAGTTGCCAGGACTCTCATGCTGTCAAAAAATTACTATTGTAATGCCCTCTATTTGGGCATTAACAAATTTAACCTTAACAAGTTACAAATCATCCAAAACAATGCTATTAGAGCAGCTCTCAACATCCCTAGGAACCAACACATCTCAGACACCAGATGTAATTTACACTGGCTTTCCGTCCCTCAACGAATTACACTAAAAACACTTTCCCTCACTCACAAATGTTTATCCAACTAAGCACCCTCCTACCTAGCCAACAGATTCGCCCTCCTAAACACCAACAGACCCCGCAGAATTGCTCAGACTAACCGCCTCTCCATACCACGCTTCAACCTTCAAAGATCTGGCGGATCCAGCTTCCCAGTGATGGCGGCGAAACTCTGGAATTCGCTCCCTAACTTGCTAAAATCTGAACCATCCTTCCACAGTTTCAAATACATGGCCAAAGCCTGCCTAACCACCCAAGACCCTTCATCTACAAGCCAACCACCCCCTATGCACTAGCCACCCCTCACTTCTTGTACATAGGATTTGACTCTCTGCTCACCCCGTAACTGCATTTTATATATATGTCCATTACTGTAACTTGAATTTTAATTTGTAATTTATACTGTAATTGTAAAGCTCTGTCTGCCTTTATCATGTTGTAACTAAAATACGCACCCGGATGCCCTCAGAGCCTGGTTGCACTCTACAAATAAAATAAATACACATTTAAGAACTTTGTATTCTTTGGAACTTTGGTTTGTACACTTTGGAACTTTATTTGGTTACACCATTTGGATCCTTAATTCACATCTTGAAAAAGAACTATACACAGGGGAAGCGAGTCATTCCCTCAGGCAATGGTTCCCTTACCCACAGGAGCTGTACATCATTTTCCAGGAGAATGGGGCCATTCTCCTGGACCAAGAACAGTCACACCAGCTTTAGTTAAAATGTAAGGGATGGAAATACGTTTTGGGCACAGAACGGTGGACTATTTACTTTGGACAGACATCCTGACAGAATCCTTAGTTTTTGTTGAGGCAGGGAAACCCCTCTTTGTATTAGGGAAAGTTAGGTTTCGCCTTTTCTTTTTGATGAATAAAGATTATGCCAACCAATATATGACTCCTGTGGATATCATACCATCACTGCGCATCCCATTACAGCACATACCAAAATGCTGAATTTTGACAGCCCATTTCGCTGCAATAACTGAAAGCCAGATTTGAGGGTTCAAGGTTCTTTATTACAGTAAAAGAAATTAAGGAAGTAGGTTTTAATTGAGTTCATCAAATGAAAAGGAATGACAGAGGTCCACTGTCCTATAGCGAAGACTACTTTGTTCTGTTGTATTGAGAGGCTGAAGGGGATGAGAGGAAATGATGTGGAGGTTGGGGAGGTGACTGAGAAGGAGAGATGGTGGTGAGATACAGCAGGAAGGAGAGGAGTGGAGCTATTAAGAGTAGGTACTGAAACACCAGTTAGGGGAAGAGAAGAGCTATCCAGAGGGGGTGGGTGTGGCGACAAGGAATGATGAGACTGACCACGCGGTGCCATAGTGGTTGCTATAAACATTTATTACAACAAAACATAACCTACCTAAGCCTAATGCTAACAGGGTTTCCCTTCCTAAACTAAACCTAAACTAAACAAACAAAAAGGCACCACCCTGGTCAGTGCACCTACTCTATCCCTTTCGCTACAATAATCAAAGTCCAAAAAAGAACACAGTCTTCTTCCAATCCAGGAGACTAACTCCCTTCCCCTAGATTCAAAGTCTGTCGACAAACTGATAGTTCGTAAAAATTCAAACAAAGGGTTGGCACACAGAGTTCTATTGGATTTTCCAAGGGCTAGGAGAATGACTCCATTCTCCTAGCTGGTTCCCCAAAAGTTTGGTGTAGACTTTAAACCGGCTGGTATTTCTCTAGACAAGGCTCCAAACAGTCTACTTTTCCTATTTATCTTAGCAGGACCTCACTGAGATGAGGAATATGTTCCCTGCATCCTTTTGACTTATCAGTCTTGTGGAACCGCCCAGGGATCTGTTCATTCCTCTTGGCCCCCTCCTGGACTAAGACTTATTCGCTCTACCTTCTCTTAGGGTATGCTTCACTGGTTTCACCAGGGGTCGTGGGTCGACTATCCTTCTTACAGCTTCTTCTTTCGGCCACCGCCTGGGCGATCAACTCTGGTTACTACTGCTTCTTCTTCCAGCCACCGCCTGGGCCAGTTACTTCTGCGAGCGGTTTCCCTCCACAGCATATCGATGGTGGTGGTCCCGACATACTTGTCGGACCACTTGCTCCAACCACAGCAGGTCCCGCAATGACCACATTCTCTCGTACTCTCCGCTTCTGCTGCGCCAGCCCCATGCTGACTCGCAAGACGCTTTTTGGGTGTCCCGCTGCTCGTCTCTGCAAGTTTGTAGACTGGCCTCACTGCAGTCCAGTCGTACGGGCTCCCAGGCAGCCCCTCACCAGGTTCTATTTCTGAATGTACAATGGCTCTTACTAGCCCAGAACCACACGGCCCAATCCAGACAGGTCAGAGAATGACGAAGAACACAGACTTTCCTTGCTGTTCAGTTCAAGTCCTCCATCCGACAAACAAGAACTATCAACTCCAACCGTCTGATAATTCCCAGATTCAAACTCTCCACCATTGGCGGGAACAGTTTCCCGGTGAAAGCTGCCAAGCTCTGGAATTCTCTGCCACACAACCTAAGAGCTGACCAACCATATTTTCACTTTAGAAGACACCTCATCAGCCACCTCAACTCCAATAACCCTTGTATCTAGCTGCACTTTCTACACCTATGCATAGATTTTGTTCGCGATTTTGCCCTCGCCCTTAACAGCCCTGCACTCACCTATACATTCACCTCCTGTATAGATATTGACTTTTTATGTATGAAGATTTGTAAATCTCTCAATCCTGTAACCCAGAATATTTTTTTTGCCAGGATTACCCGCCTCCAACAGCCCTGTACATATCTGTATACTTACCCTGTTTAGATATTGACTTTGTATGTACGAAGACTTGTATATTTCCTATTCCTGTAATCCTGATTACTTTTATTACTACTCCAAAGTGTATATTTCTGCAACATTGTAAGCTTCGAATTATCTTTTGCCTGCGCCCTGTTGCCCTTGGGTTAGGTGCGCCATACAAATCAATAAACAAACAAACAAACAAACAAACAAACAAACAAGTAGTGGGGATGGCCCCAACGCAAGGTCAGTCCAGCGAGTTTTTCTTATTTAGTGGGAGTGGTTTTGAATTCTGGTTCGCTTCGGCCTTTGTCCCACCAGTATATTAGAATACATTACCATAACACATTGTTTCAGGCGTAATCCTTAATGCAGGAGTTTCTGACCCTGATGTGAGCCGACTGGGTTGGGAGATGAATGGGCAATACCCCCGACCTGCGTCCTTATCCCCAGGAGGGGAGTTCCTCCCCATGAGGTCGTCCTGCATATAACCACCCCCAGGCGGACTATTGTTTAGCGGCCGCACCTCCCTAGCCTCATGGAAAGCCTGGGGAGAAGTGACGCTATCTGAAGGATTGTTACAGTGGGCTAACAAGAAGTGGAGGATAAGAGGGGGCCGCAGGAAGAGGTGTTGAGAGAGCAGGAAAAGGAGCAAAGGGGACCTCATGAAGATGTGGTGAGCGAGCAAAGGGAGAAGAAAACAGTGGAAGAGGTGGTAAGAGGGATGGAGGAGTCGGAGAAGAGGAGACCTCAAGTGAAGGTGGTGATTCAGCACAAGGAGTTTTGGAGTCAGCGGAGGATAGTGGTAAGTATTAAGGAGAAGCGGAAGAAGACAAACAACCAGAGAAAGAGGTTGTGACAGCTCCGGTGGAAAAGGAGGTGGAGGTGCAGGTGTAGGACACTAATCACCTGGCAGACCAGTAGGTAGAAGGGGTGATCGTCTGGCAGGTGGCAAAACAACACAAAGGTTGTAGGAGTACAGAGTGAGGCTGAGGCTAGACGAGGCCTAAAGGTTAAGGGAAAAGAGGAGGGTCACAAAGAAGCAAACGGAATGTGGAGGCATGAGGAGGGAGGGGTGCTAACAAGAGAATCCATAGATTGGGGCTACCAGAAGCTCTCATCAACCCAGATTCACAGAGACAGCCCAGCAGGAAACCTTATGGCCAAGCGAATGGCACCTAGCCTCTCTTCAGGAGTCACCCTGATTTGGACAGGATCGTGTGCCATCCCAGATCCTACTGAGAAGGTGAAAATGAGGCTCCACCAATCAGCAGGCAATGAAAAAGAAGTGCACCCCCAGATTGTGAGTGACTGACAGGGGTGCCCAGAGTTTTGAGGCTGTTGAATCTTGAGGAAAATTGGTTTAATTTATATTTTGTGGAACTTTAAGAGAAGAATTATTTTGTTTTATTTGTGTTGTAACCAAAGGATGAGCCCTCCTTTCGTTTGTTACCTCTTTTTGACTGTTTCAGTGAAGAACAAGGAGATGCTTGCTCAACCAATCATGTTTATTTCCCAGGCCCCATATAATTTGTCCCGTTAATCTGCCAACAGTGATCCAAATGTCGGCCGAGATAATTCCCTCCTAATTTAGTCATTAGTTGGAAAGGTTGTAGGGGGGAGTGACAGAAACAAGAGAGGAAGAGAGGCGCCTTGTTAACTGTCTTATATCCATACAGAGGAAGGAGCATTCTTAATGAAAAGGGCACTTAATAAAAACCCGTCCTGACACCTTTGTGTGGTAATACAACTTGGATTCATGATAGGCCACAGTGATTAATATGGGTTTGGGGCGGACAAAGAGAAGTCACCAGCAATGAGATGGGGGCCATTTACATATCAAAGTGAATTTCCCACCCGTTATCACACGGATTGCTCAGTGGACTTCTTGCACTTCACATACAAGGGGTTATCTCTGAAACTCCTGTGTGGTGTTTTGCTCTTAAAAAAACATTCTGTACTGTTTGACTTGCTAACATGTTATTTCTACCTCTCTAAAAAATAGATTCCATGACAAAGTAAAACCATTTTCTTAAAATGAAATCAATCAATTGCTTTCTGTAACTTACTGTATGTTTATTTGTTGTGGGTCATGCATCTTGTATTTACATCATGCACAATATGATGCATGGGTGTTTCAAACAATGACTGTGTGATATTATCTAACATGCATATTGAAGACACCTGAAGTTGGTCCATGTGTAAGGAAGGCATGGTAACAAACAGTGAAGACAGACACAAGTGATCACAGTTCAAGGGTGTTTTAATGAACTTCAATGGGTTGGTTGAACGCCTGTCTAAACCTAAATCTAAGGATGGGAGCAAGCTACGACCATCAAATAATAATAACGCAGTCCTAGTTGAGTCTCTGTCAAAATAAACCTACTGCCAATCGTTACGTCTAAATACAAATGGTGTGGGACAACAATGTATACAAAAAGAAAAATGTTCAAGAAATGATATGTCAGGATAGTTGAGCAGTTGGCTTCCCTTTCCCACGTTTACCACACAAGACAAGGTGGCATGTTTGAATTACGCACACACTCGGTCTTATTATTTACCATGGGTCTCTCTCCTTCAGGCTCAGACCCCCTTTGACACAATATTCACACTTGGTCTCCCTCAATCGGGCTCGGACCGTGGATCTCCCTCGTTCGGACTCGAACTCCTTTAACACAATGTTCGCAATTGGTCGCCCTCATTCCGGTTGGGACCCCTTTAACACAATGATCCAATTGGTGTCCCTCCTTTGAGCTCAGACCATGCAATCTCACTTTCTAAGCTTTCTTCTCTGTATCAAAAATCAAAGACTTTTGATTGGGTGATGGCATTTGCTTAAACCGTCACAGGACCACTTCGATTCACTTCATTCATCGTATGCTTTTGCTTATGCCATTTCTTGGCTGAATACCTCACAGAGAACTTCGATTGAGCACACTTGCGGTGCCAGACCACTCTGTCACTGGTATTGTATCTCTATTTGTTAAAGTTCAAACATCCATCAGCAATTAAGCTTTCCTCACATCTTTCATCACACACATTACCAATCTTCATTCTTGTTCTCTTTATACAATGTTGCTGCTTGCAATTTTGGCTTCAACACAGACCGGTCTTGCATCAGTCTCTTGGACTCACTGGCTGTATTGATCTCTCTGGCACTGCTTTGTTCTTGGAGCCAAGGATGGACCATAGTAGTGGGACATGTCAGGTATAATGCTCGGGAGTGAGTCTGTTTTCTCCTAGAGCGGGCTGTCGGTGTGAAAGTGTTTGTGAAAGGAAAATGGGGTAAAGGCGTTACAGGGAGGGAGATACCGCTTCTCGCCATCAGGTGTCCCACTCCCCGAAGACCTCTCACCCAGGTGATCCTCCTGCACTGGTCCAGCCCTAGGAACTGGATCCAAAAGCGATTGCCGTGTCCTGGCCACCTGGATGACAGATCCCCGGGGACCAGTGGGTGAGACACCTTCTGGTTTCTCACACATGTGAGAGGCTCAGAATGACATCGGTTTTAGGCTCATGTTGCTCTCTGGTTCTTGTAGCCCTGTGTTTCATTCTGGCAAAATAAAACTACAAATTAGCTCTATAAGAATACACAATGATGTGCCATAAAAATGTACTATGTGATTTTATCGAATTTGTTTTTTTACTGATCGATTTTGCCGCAATTATATGAAGGGGAGACCCCCGCAGCCCCTCCTCCCACCTACATTTTTTATTCACCTAAACCCACCCCCACATATATTTGGAGCACAATTCGATAAATATAATTTGATGAATTCTCCTTCGATTAATTCTGCTGCAGCAAAAACTGCTGTTACCCGTTAAAAAGCCAAAACTTCCCAAACATCTTTAACCTTACATATAAAAGACACACAGGAGGCTGTGTATTGTGACAGGTTTCCCCCACTTCACGAATATATGTGATCGTGCCCAAAACACTACCTAAATGCAGTCAATTTAGGTTCGTCTCACGTTATTTTTAGTTTATATAAATTCTCACCAATGATACTAGAAACCAGAGACCCTTCTGGTGGCTTCCAAATATTCAGGCACCACACATGACTTTCTCTGTCTAAAAGGGTCCAAAGAAATCCTTCTCTTATTCACCAAGGAAATTCCACTTCTTCTTTCCAATTCAGGAACTGGAAAAGTAGTTGCGGCAACTATTCTTAAAAAAAGTACTTTGATCTAGCTGATCCAAGTATCTAGACCAATATCTCGACTCTTTTACTTGACCACGTAGATAGGGCGATAGCGTTATCTCAATTGCAAACATTTGTGGAGCACCATAAACTACTTAGACCCAGCTTATTCGGACTTCAGGCCTAGCTACAGCACAAAGCTGGTTACAACAACTATGCTAAAGAAAATGAGGGAGGTGGTCGACGGTGGAGGCGCCTGGGCATTGATCCTATTGGGCTGATCCATGGTGTTCGACACTGTTGACAACCATATGCTTCTGACTCAGTAAGAGCAATAAAGGTTTAGAAAAAGAGTGCTCAAGTGTACCAAATGATTCCTATAGAAGGCTCAATGCAATTGGAAGAGATCGATACTATGCATCTAGGACGAGACAACTAACTTGCGGAATCCATCAGAGTTTGGCATTATCGCTTTTGCTATTTAACTTGTGCCCTCCCCCCTCTTGCTAACATCATTCCTTAGTGTGGTTTACAATTTTTAAACTGCACTTACGACGCTCAGATATTGTCGGCAACAGGTCTTGCATCTTCTTACCTGTGATGGTGGGGCTGGTTAAGGTAAGGCATGTCCATTCCAGTAGCCACCTCGGCAAGAATGAGAATTAGTCACTCTTAGCGATAGAATAAAAGGAGGAAAACCGGTGTCCAGGAAATAACCTCTTAGGAGGAATCTTCTTTCGATCCTTCCATTGGAGCATCCATTGAAAGGATCCCTCAAGGCTGATCTGCAGGAGGATAAGGAAGCGGGGAACGTTATCAGAATAGGACAACTTACTACAGGGAACATCTTCTCGGTTAGTAAACAGAGTGTTGCAATGCGCTGGGTACCGGTCTGGGTTTGCCTTATCTTCTGGGACCAACGTGGAATGATGTGTCATCAACGTAAGGGGTATATATGGTGCGTATGTAACGTACGTGGTGGCCATCTTGGAATGGGTCATGTATGTCTTCATCGGCGGTGTAGGCTCCATGATCTGAATGCAGGAATTCGGACAGATATACATTAAGCTGTGGTGAAACAGCAAAGGTTGGCCACGGCTCTCCAATTATTTATGCAGTAAGGTACAGAGAGCAAAGAAAGATATAAGCAAGGGAATGATCCTTGGGTAAGCACAGGAAACGGGCTAAACACAAACATACAACATAAACACATATTCAAACAGCGGCAGTACAAAATGTTCCCAGGACAAAGTTAACAATGATCACAAAATACATACAAAAATGTGTGATGATGAAACAGAGATGCCACAGGAAATGGGCTAAAGACCTGCCTTGCCTACATCAAAAACTGGATGGACAGAAACTCCTTCAAAATACATCCAAATAAACAGAACATTTGGCATACAACTTTAAATTAAATGGATGCAATCATGCGTTTTGGCCTGAAACTTTCAGTCCATGCCAGACCCCTCGCCAGTAATGAGAATTCTTTGCAGACACATCAGTGCTAAAATCTAATTCTTTTCAACTGAGAATATTAAAGCTAATACGCAATGCTCCTCTTTCTCACGCAAGTTCACAATCCTAAATGCTTTCATATCCCCTTGTTTGGACTTTGGTAATAACATCTACTTAGGACTTCCAGTTAATCTAATTGTGAGGTAGCAATGAGTGCAGAATGCAGCAGTGAGGATCCTGCTTAAGGCTGAAGAAATGTTATCACATTTTGCTCACCCTTGCATCCCGACACTAACCGCAAAATAAGCAACATGTTATTTTCAAGTCTATATTATTATTATTATTATTATTATTATTATTATTATGTGCTTGGGGCATAAATGTGTGTATGGGACTGCAGGGACTCTTCTATCACAGAAGCTCCATTGCTATCATCCTGCGAGACATCTCAGGTCTCAATCTTTGTGTTCCCTTACAACCTTGGTTTTTAATATCAGAAAAGAGTCTGAGCGTTCGCAACACTTTCTCCCAAAATCTGGACCGGCTCTCCCTCAGCACTAAGGGATGAAAACAATCAGTTGACATTTAGAAGCAGCCACAAAACCTTTTTATTTGTAATGTAAATTTGTAGGCAACTGTGACGAATCCAAGGTTTTCGTCCCTTATCCCCAAGGTGGAGCGACCCCCATTGAGGCTAGGGATGTGAGCCCGCTCCGCAAGACTATCCCTAGGGGTTTGGGCAAGCGGGGCCTCACTGGAGTGACTCGCCCTTTGGGGACAAAGACTTCTATGGAATCTGTACTCTCAGCTTATTTGAGGAGCATAGAAGTGGTAAAGGTGAGAAAGACTTCTTGTTTGACTGACACCATTGTTGAACGCTCTGCGTGCTTGACATGCCATAATCAGAAGCACATTACCTCTAGTAGCAGAGACAACTATAAAAATACTGGAGTCCTCAGCTGGAGGAGACTCACTGACGCAGAGCGGAATGACAGGGGAGGAGATGCGTAGAGTGGGCACTACTGTGGCAGTGCAGAACAGAAACAACCTAGAGGCGGGACCTCGCAGAGGCACGTGGTGGGCCTGGAGTCCACGAAACATCACTGAATCCAGGGATGAGAGCCCTCCGGAGAGGGTCAGAGAAGCCCGCCACAGCCAGAAGCACCCAAACAGCAAAGGAAACGAATGCTGCCAACACAGCCTTGGCAGAACCACTTTGACAAATCAGGTACACGGGCCACGCTAGAGGTAGGGAAGGGAGAGGTTGAGTTCGGTGAAAGGGGACTTTTAACCCTGAAACTTATCCTGACTAAGGAGTCTGGAGATATTGCAAGTCAGGACCAGAGAGAGTTCCAAGTAATACAGAACAAGATACGAGTGTGAAAAGTCTAAAGCATATTATCAAGTCCCAACAGGAAAAAGGGACGCAATCTGTGGCAGAAAATCAACAAAAGACGTTCAGGGGCTGGAGAGCCTGAGCACAGAATACTGCAGATCCAAGAGGTCCCATGGGACACAAAAACTGCCACTGTTAAGAGTCAAGAAAATAAGAATAATGAGTTACACATAGTAGGAGTGAGAAATCTCGAGGGAGCGAGGTGGGCTTCAATGTAAAACATTGTTGGAGGAGATAAGTCAAAAATCCACTGGATAAAAGCAGTGAAAGCCATATTGAATTGAATGACCAAGGACCAAGTGACTTTTTCTTTGTTTTATGTATTGGCCCAGGCCAGGAGCCATGTCTTGGAAGAAACATTTGTTCTGGATTTTCTTTGTGAGAACAATTACAGAGACCCAAGCCAGGAACTGTATCCTGAAAGGAACATTTGGTAGGAATGACTGTCTGCTGAACATTTTCTGAAGCAGATCAGGCAGCTAGGAGGTGTCGACAAAAACCCAGGCAGATACCCCTGTTTCTTTGTTTTGTTTGTTTTCATCTAGTGGTAGGGCCAGGTAGCTGGCCAGGTTTTAAAATGGATGACTGTTTTGGTTATGCTGACATCTTGACAGGCATCTTAGTTTTAGTTTGTTAGGATGGGAATCACCTTTTAGCAGTATGGACAGGAAGGCATTTTCTTTTGATTTAAATAAATCTGTGTTGAAACATGTCCTCTGGTCCGAGTCTTACTTATGGTTCAACACATAACTGACTTGCCTTCCATTCTTAGGCACTGTCTGAATAATTTAAAAGAAGAACATATGGAAATAGGCTATTTAAAGGGAGAAGAGTGGGAAGAACCCGAAGAAGATCTAGAGACCTTCAGCATGTTTATGTCCGTCTTCTGCTGACTTCAAATATGAACAAGCTTGGGTGAATGGGAAGCAAGTGAAGGCATTAATTGACTCAGGTAGTAAGCAAATTGCCATCAGAGCTGACCTGGTCACGACAACGGACCTCGAGAACGTTGCCTTAGTTAGAGTTACCGGTGTACACAGGGACAATGAGATATACCCCAAAATACCTGTGTACCTTAACATGAGGGGCGAGTCCTGTTTAATATCTTTAGCCATCATTCTTTGGCTCCCTGAGGAGGTCATTGTGGGTTGGGATTTCCCTTCATTTTCCAGTCTTTTGCAGGAACCCCCCCAACGCTATAGAGAGTTTTCACCCCAGGACTGCTGGCACTCTAATTACTATTCCCAAAACTCTCCAATATGGGATTGGGAAAAGACGGAATCCCATGATACTCCCACCAGGTATGATATGATATGATAGGGCATCTATAACGCACCTGTACACAAGTGTTTCTAGGTGCGACATAACAAGGAACGGACAAAACAACGATCTTACTAGAAGTTGTGTCATTCAGATCAGGGAAGCGCAGGGAGGGGAGAAGTGCAATTAACAGAGTGCAGCCAACGGGTGGCTAAGTGCCGGTAATCAGAAGTTGCAGCCAGTGGGTGGCTAATAAGTGCAGAGAGTGGGTGGACTGTAGGGTTACAGATACTGACCACAAGCGCTAAGGGGGCCAAAAGGCAGTGCGTGGTGTAACTGGAGAGGCAGGGACCTGGTCCCAATTTCAGAGGGTGGCCAGGTGACCAGGTGGGTGAAACAGATGGGTCAACAGCAGGGGAGAGAAAGAGAAAAAGCAGATGCAAACAGGAAGGTTTTGAGTTGCTTCTGGAACTCAAGATGGTTCTGCTCAAGCTTGAGAGAGGCAGGGAGGCTGTTCCAGATGGAGGCCCCAGCCGAAGAAAGAGATCTGCTTCCAACTCTCTGCTTGGAAAAGCGACTGACCCTCAGAGAGTTGGAGGTGGATGAGCGGAGAGCTCGAGAAGGGAGATACTTAGGAAGAAAGAGTTGGGGGTAGTGCGGACCTAGGCCTCAGAGAGCCATGTAGACAATGCAGAGGGTCTTGAACTTGATTCTTGCCACCACTGGGAGCCAATGAAGAGATTTCAGAGCTAAGAGATACAATCCCTGGTCTTGAGGTTAAGGACAAGTCTCACAGTACTGTTCTGGATAAGTTGTAGAGGACGGAGAGTAGAGGCAGGAAGATTTAGAAAGAGGCTGTTGTAGTAGTCCAGCCTTGAGAGGACCAGAGCTCTGGAGACAGTGAGCTTCTGGGGGACAGTGAGGAAGGGAAGAATACCTCTGAAGAGATGCAGCTAATAGTTTGACTTCTTAGAGATGTCGGAAATGTGAGGAGAGAAGGAGAGGGTTGAGTCAAAGATGAACCCAAGGTTCTTAGCCTCACAGGTAGGAGAAGGAAGAGGACCCAGAGTGGGTGGCCAGAGAGAGAGAGGAAAGGAGGGAGCTGGTGTTCTGATGAGGAGGATATCCCTCTTACTGGCATTGAGGCAGAGATAATTAGCGGAACACCACTCCTGAATTGCCGACAGACAACCAACAGATTCGGTGTGAAGGTTAATCTGGGAGATGGGCAGGTTTTCCAAGGGTTTGACCAGGAAAGGAGCAATAGTGATCGGGTGATAGTTAGCCGGAGAGGATGGATCGGCTGAGGGCTCCTTGAGGAGGGGGTGCAGAAGGAAGTGCCTCACGGAGAGGGGAAAGTTCAAGTGGCAAAAGAGTGATTGCAGAAATCAGCCGGAGCAAGAGTGTCGATGTGGTCCTTGATGGTTTTGGAAAAACAGGGAAGAACCTGTTTTGATGAGACTTTCATAGATCGTCTGGGGTAAACAAAGGAAATGAAGAGAAGATAGGAGAAGAGTAGACCACAGGTGGGCTAGGCATGGAAGAGGAGGAGGAGGAGGAAGAGAGGGTGGACAGGATGTTCTGCATCTTAGTGATGAAATTAGAGGCCAAGGCCGTGCAGAGGTTCTGGGATGGGACAGGAGAGGTAAAAAAAAAAAAACTGCAGCAGGATTGACTAGCTCCTTGCAGATTTTGAAAATATTAGGCAGAGTCGTTGGATGCCGCAAAAACATGGGCTTGGATGAGTGCTCTCTTCTTGGTGAGGTCAGAGAGTCTGTACTGCCTTTGGAGCAGGTGGCAGGCCAGTTTGTCAGAGGGTGCGCCAGTAGCCTTCCACTTCCTCTCAGCCACCCTGCACTTGTGTTTCAGGGTGACGAGGTCTGAGTCGTACCAAGAGTTGCACTTGGATTTAGGCTACATGCGGATCCTCATGACAGAGGCAAGTACATCAAGAGTGTCAGAGATAGAAAGATGGAGGTTAGAGAGGGCTGCGTCAGAATGTGAGTCAGCCAAAGATACAGAAAGAGGAGAGAAAACAGTCGCGAAAGCCTCAACTGACACACGCTTCATGGGTTGAATGACCGAGAAGGTAGGTGGCAGTTCTGGAATCGGCTTGACCTGGGGGTAGAGAGAGAGGGATGGGAGAAAAGGAGAAAGTGGTCAATCCAGGAGAGAGGAGTGGTGAGAGGGTTGGAGAGGGGGAGGTCTGAGGAGATCAGAACATCCAGGGTGTGCCCTGCAGAGTGGGTCGGGCCAGAGGGAAGAATAGAGTGACACACACTTCCCCACACGGATACAAATTGAAGCAGGAAAGCACACTCTGAGCAAGTCAAAACACACAAGGAAGCAGCAGTTCCAATATGGCCGTATATTACGAGGAGAAAGACGGCAAGAACCGAGCAGGCTGCAAGGAGGGAAATGCCATTGACCTTTTTCGGAGTAAAACTGCTACTTTTACAAGCCCTCGAGAATAAGAAACATAAGACCTGGAATTAAAGCTGAAGAAAGGTGCATTGTGTGTCGAAGGGGCTCTTCCACGTCGATAGCCAAAATTGGGAGGAGCGATTGCCGCCATGGTACTGTCCTTAGCTCCTACAACAAAGCAGCACCAGTAAAGTCAGCACAGCCGGTGAGTCAGGGAGACTGAAAGCAGACCGGTCTGTGTTAAAACCAAGGCTGCAAGCAACAACTTTGTATGCAGCAATATGAAGAAACAGTGTGTGAAACGTATGTGATGAGTGACGCAAATATAATTGTACATCCAAGGAGTGACTGACCTTTTGAAGCCAAGATAGATACCATATACAGAGTGGTCGGCACCACGTGGGTGCTCATTCGAAGGTCTCTGTTAGGTATCCAACTGAGAGGTAGCAAATCTGAAATGTGAATTGTGAAATCGAAGTGGTCCTACAACGGGTCAAGCTAAATCCTGTGTACATCCAAAAGTCTTCAATAGCTAATACGAACTGCAATTGGTCCGAGCCCGGCTGAGGGAGACTGGTTGTGTAAGAGGAAGGATCTGAGCCTGGCTGAGGGGGAACCAGTGTGAACCGCGAGTCACCCGAGAAAGGATATTGGGCCTCATTACGACCCTGGCGGTAATCGCCCGTCATTACCGCCATGGCGTAATGAGCGTTTACGCCGTGGGACGATGGCGTAAAGAGCGCCACATCACGACCCATCGCGCACGAGCATTACGCCATGGCGGTAATGCAATTAACGCCATGGCGGAAAAGGCCCCTACCGCCATCGCTAAGCGAGCAAGGTGCCCTTCCGCCAGCGTAAGTAGCGGCCACCGTAATTTACGACCACCGTAATTTACGACCACCGTAATTTACGGCCACCGTAATTAGCGGCGGCCGTAAAAGGCCAAACCGGAAATAGCGTCATCGCGCCGGAACGGGAAGCAGCCCGTCGGCCATCTTTAAAAACACAATCCATCGCCATCCTACCAAACAACACCAGACCCAACCCTGACACCTGTCCCAACCAAACACCCACCCATCCAAGTACCCGAAAATGCCAAAATCTGTGAAAAAGGCATGTGACCGCCAGCGCCAGGAGCGATTCAGCCGGGAGGAACTCTGCATGCTAGCGGAGACCCTGCAGGACAACGCAGGTGTTGTATTCTCCCCTGAAATGACCAGGACAGCAATCGGGAAGAAGAAGGCCATCTGGGCCCTGGTGGCTGAGCGCGTCAGCGCGGTGGGGACCGTACCCCGCACCCCACAGCAGTGCCGGAAGCGCTGGGATGACCTGCGCATACGGGTCAGAGCCGTCATCTCGGCAAACCGCAACCTTGCCCAGGCAACCGGTGGAGGGTCGGAATCCCCCCTGAAACTCCAACCGTGGGAGGAGATCTGTGCTACCACCATCGGCATGGAATCCATCGAAGGCGTTGGAGGGATGGAAAGGGGAGCCCCGACATCAGGTGATGAAGGTAGGTGCCTCATACAAGACATGCCATAGTCACAGCAGTCCAATCATGTGTAGCACAAGGTTGCCCTAGAGTGTAAATGCAACACAAATCAATACTGCCCATAGCCACATGCGAGCACCACCCTGCATACACTGCTGGCACCCGCATACCTGCATCCACATACCACACCAAAAGGAGACAACCTGCATGGCACTGCCTGAAATCTGCCTCATCCACTGGCCAAAATAATGTCAACCATTGTCATTCAGAAGTCCGTAGACCCATCAATAACGCCCTCCCACCTTTGCTCCACCACAGGCACAGAATCACACCCAGAGGACCAGGACACCCCTGCGCCGAAGAGAGCGAAGTCCAACGACAACCTCCCTGCACCCTCAACCTCAGCTGCAGTGAGGCAGACCCCACGACAATCAGGTCCCACTGCAGGCATACCGGAGGTCCCACCGGCAAGCACCCCTGTTGTCAGCAGGCCAGCAGCAGCTGCTCCACCTCCACCGACATTGCCTGCCACAGAAGGCAGGGGGTCAGCGGCCAGCAGCAACATCGGGGAGACAGCTGCAACAGCTGCATGTTCTGACTCGGACATGGAGCAGGAGGTCAGAAGCCCCACTGACCAACTACATTCCCCCTGTTTCTCAGACGCCAGCCCCCATGAGGGCGACACACAGGGGCACACTGAGGCAGAGGAGTGGCCTTCCACCCCATGCCCTGTCCACACTCCACAGGAGGGGACCAGCCCCTCCATCACTCCACCTGCACTGGCCATGGGTCAGCACGGCCAGCCGTCCCTCGAGGACATCACTCAGCGGCAGCATCAACTGTCCGCAATGCTGGATGAGCATGCCGCGGAATGTGTGGGGGCTAGGTTCAGCATTGAACAGGCCACGGAGACACTAAGGGCGGAAGTGGCGCGGAGCACTGCCACCCTGAGGGATGCCATGCAGGCCATGTCCAGGGACATCTGTGCCGAACTTGCGGGCTTGCGTCGTGCGGTCACTGACCTCACCCACACACGACAGGAGCTGCATGCACATGGGCAGCCAGGGACATCCTCCACTGCCAGTTCTGCGCAGAGCAGCCCCGTGCGCCGTTCTGGACGCAACCTGCGCTCCACAGCCAGGGGTGCCCCGGGTGCCGGGAGAGGGGGCTTGTGACGGCCTGTGGACACGGCCACAGGCATCTGTTGACAGCTACATGGGGTGTGGGAGGTGGGAGGGGGTGTGTTGGGGTGTGCAGATGGGAGGTGGGAGGTGGGAGGGGGTGTGTTGGGGTGTGCAGGGGGGAGGTGGGAGGTGGGAGGGGGTGTGTTGGGGTGTGCAGGGGGGAGGTGGGAGGTGGGAGGGGGTGTGTTGGGGTGTGCAGGGGGGAGGTGGGAGGGGGTGTGACACGACAGTTCATAGTTCCAATACACTTTTTTGTCTCAAAAAAAGAAATGTGTGGACATTTTCATTGCGTATGTGTGCTTTATTGGTGTACAGTCCACAGCGTGCATGTCCCAGAGACACACAGTGCCCCAAGTGCAGTCTCCATGCCATTAACACCAGCCGTGTGTGCTAGAAGCAGTGGTCGATGATACTTTGGCGCATGGCACGCCCCTCCTGTGCATCGCCTCCTCCATGTGGTGGCGCCCCATCTGCACCCTCCTCATCCTCATCGTCAGGTGGTTGCAGTTCTGCGTCAGGGGGCAGGGGCACATTCCGTCTGACGCACATATTGTGCAGCATGACACATGCCATGACGATCTTTGCCACCTTCTCATGGCCATACAGGAGTGCCCCACCAGACCTGCTGAGGCTTCGGAACCGTGCCTTCAGGAGGCCAAATGTCTGCTCTATGACCACACGAGTACGTGTATGTGCACGGTTGAAGTCCTCCTCGTGCTGGTTCTGCGGGTTCCGGACTGGCGTGAGGAGCCACCTCTTCAGGGGATAGGCTGCATCACCTGTATGTAGGCGAGAATGTATGTGTCAGTCATGTTGTCTGATCAGGAACATGATGTTCCACCATGGCTGGCATGGAACTGTTACCTTGGCTCACTTCTACATGCACTAATTGATTCACACTATGCAACCAGTATATGCTCATTGCTGCCATGGCCTGTTTTGCATGCCATCACCCTATGTATGCAGAGGGGTTTTGTGCATTGTGGGTGCCCTTCCTCTGTATCCGTTCTCTGTGTTACTCACAGCCAGGTGGAGTATGCATCTTCCCCCCCCCCTTTCTGCCAGGTGGAGTATGCATCTTCCCCCCCCCCTTTCTGCCAGGTGGAGTATGCATCTCCCCCCCCCTTTCTGCCAGGTGGAGTATGCATCTCCCCCCCCCCCTTTCTGCCAGGTGGAGTATGCATCTCCCCCCCCCCCTTTCTGCCAGGTGGAGTATGCACTGGTACGTCATTCCCATGCCCACTTCCATGACATTGCACTCACCGAGTAGCCAGGATCTTGGGCCTGCATGTCGCTCCATGTAGCGTGGTATTGTGGAGTTCCTCAGGACCATTGAATCATGGGTTGATCCGGGGAATCGGGCACAACAATGTGTGATGATCTTGTTGGAGTCACAGACCATTTGCACGTTGATGGAGTGGAACTGTTTCCGGTTGCGGTACGGTACCTCCATGGCACGTGGAACCACCAATTCCACATGGGTGCAGTCGATGGCACCAATGCAACCGGGTATGCTGGCTAGTGCATGGAAACCCACTTTGGTGTTTGCAATCTCCTGGGCAGTCCGTGGTAATGAGATGTGGTCGTCTGTGTGCTTGAGGAGGGCATCGAGCACTTGGATGAGTGTTCGTGAGAATAATGGTTGTGAAATGCCATGCAGGTGCCCCACTGTGTGCTGGTAGGTGCCTGTGGCAAGGAAGTGGAGTACAGCCACTACCTTCAGTAGGGGGGGGATGGCGGTTGGACTTTCTATCATGCTGACGATGTCGTCGTGTGTCATGTCTACGATGGCGGTGATGGTGTCCCGGTCCAAACGGTACAGGGTGTGGATCTGCTCAGCAGTGAGGTTGTTTGGATTGGCTCTGATGCGTGGGATTGGGGGCTGCCTGCGTGGTGGCACTGGCTGTGCTGGTGGGGCTTGCTGGGCCTGCCTTGCCCTCCTTCTCCTCCTGCGTCTCCTCTGTGCTGCCTGTTGTTGTTGTTGTTGCTGTTGTAGTAGCACATGCATTGCTATCAGGTCCTCCAGCCCCAACATTGCTAGTCGTATTGCCATCATTGTGGAGTGTGACTGGGTGTGGGTAGGGGTGGGGTGTGCTCTTTTTGTACTCCCCTGAGTCTGTATTGCCTTCACCTGTGCTGTTTCTGTGCACCTGTGGCAGCTGCATTCACTTGAATTGGCCCTTTACGGTTGGTTCGCGATGGCGTTATTTGCACCATGGCGGTAAGGTACTTAGCGGCCTCGGTGATGGCGTTAGGTGCATGTCCGCTTGGGTCGGCATTTGCGTACCTTTCCGCCATGGCGCTAAGTACGGTGTGGCCGGTCGCGTGCGCGCACCCTTAGCGCAGTTAGCGGCAGCGTTAACTACGATGCCGCTATTGGCATCGTAGTTTACGGTCAGGAGTCATGATCGGACCTGGCGGAAAACGATGGCGGTAACCATTTACCGCCATCGATTTTCACTTACCGCCAGGGTCCTAATGAGGCCCATTCTCTGAACATTGGAGAAGGGGATCCGGGCCTGGAACAGGGGGATCCAAAGTAAGGATTGTCTTATAAAAGGGATCTGAGCCTGGCTGAGGGAATCCATGGTGAAGAGTGAATCACCTCACTTGAGTGCTTCTAAGAGGAAAGGACCGTTTTTTTTGGTATATGAGGCCTTCTGCATCAAGAGAAATTGATAACTTAAGAGGCTTGGGCACAGAAGGCCCTGATGCTGGTAAAGAAGCCAGAGAGTGTGCTATGCTCGAGTGAACCACCTTGTCCCGTGCTGAAAACGTGGGCAAGGGGGACCAATGGCCTGAACATCCTGACATATCATTTTGTGAACACTTCTTTCTTTTCCATGAACACTACCCTACACTACTTGTATTTAACGGTAAGGATTGGCAATCATTTATTTTTAGTATAGGTCCTTTTATTTTGACGAGACTCCACTAGGACTGCCTTATTATTTGATGGTCATATCTTGCTCCCGTCTGTAGATTTAGGATTATATAGGCGTTTATCACACCGTTATTAAAGTTCAATAAACACCCTTGAACTGTCGTCACTTGTGTCAGTCTTACTATTGATGCCATGGCTTTCTTACCGGGCGAAGGCTCAATGAAGTAATTAAACTACCAGAAGATGGACACCTAAGATGTAACTTTTGAAGTGTACCAGTAAACCAAAGTGTGCGAGACTGATAGAATTGTGCCATCCACCTATCCTTTGTTTTTTAAGAGACTCTCTAGGCCCTGTGGGGTTGAACCTGGGGAAAGGAGTTAATGCTGAAGCCATTCTGACATTTCTTTTTCTATTGTATTCCCTTAAACCATGTGTCATTTTGAGAAGGAGGGCAAGGTTTTTTTTTTGTATAGGCCTTTTTATTTTGACTAGACTGACATGGGGCCTCATTACAAGTGCTCCGGTCCGGAATTAACGCTGCCGGTATAACTATACCGGCACCGTTTCCGTATCCGCCCAATCATGACCCGCTGCCCCAGAAATAGCACCTCCCCCAACCGCCACCGCGGAGTTAAGGGTCCCGTAAAGTCCACCTCCACGGATACCCCTCCGTTACCGGCAATACAAAACACCGCTAGCATCACAACTAGCACGGACACGGAAACACCGCCAGAAAAATGGCGTTAAAACCGTGATCACGGTGGCGGTACCGCCGCCAACGCGAACATGACGTTAAACAGTGCCTGGTGAACTGAATCAGGACACAGGTGCACCAAATCAGCCCAGCTGAAGCCAGCAGAACACTGGGAGCCTACAAAAGGGCCACACCCAGGCCAACACAACACAAAACCATGCAGGCAGCAGCTCTAGTAGCACTTGGACTGGGCCTACTCAACCAACAGGCAGCACTGCACATGATGGCAGTAATGGTGCAGAGGAGGAGGCGGAGGCGAAGGAGGAGCATGCGCCAACCAGCCAACCCTGCACCTATGGCAAACCCCATTGTCCAGCCGGCACAACCCTGCAGGTAGCCTGCAATACCACGCATCAGGGCCTCACCCTGGAACATTACCCCAGGACAGATCCACACACTATACCGGCTGGACCGTCCAACAATCCTGTACATCACTGCCATGATTGAGGACAACATCAGCAGCCACATAGACACCCCCACCGCCATCCCCCCCTCCTGAAGGTTGTGTCTGTGCTGCATTTCCTTGGCACTGGCACCTATCAACACACGGTCGGTGAGCTGCACGGCATATCACAACCCTGTTTTTCAAAAATCCTGGTACAGGTACTGGATGCCCTGTTGCGCCATGTGTCGGAACACATAGCCCTACCCCGTACCCTCCCCGAGGTCATTGCCACCAAGTTGGCCTTCCATGCCATAGCAGGCATGCCAAATTGTATAGGTGCAATTGACTGCACCCACATTGAGCTGACAGTACCACGTGCAATTGAGACGGTGTTCCGCAATAGGAAACAGTATCACTCGTTGAATGTACAGATGGTATGTGATGCCACGCTACTGATTACACACTGCTGCGCACGTTTCCCAGGCTCAACCCATGACTCAATGGTCCTGCGGAATTCCACGTTGCCATGGTACATGGAACGCTATGCTGGACAAAACACATGGCTATTAGGTGAGTACAGCTGACAATGCTCCGACCCTGTTGAAGTGGTGTGTGCGTCTCCAGGCCAATGAGCAATGTGAGTGTGCCACTATGAACGCACATGCATCACCCGCCCTGCCATCAACCAAATAGACAGCGGATCCCAAACATCACAAAGGAAGACATGACAGGTCAACACAGTGTGCCCGTACACACCCTGCCACATGATACACACAGCCAATACTGTCACTGTCCCATACACCTTGTTCCACTGCAAACACCCACCCACAAATGGAACACTGCCCTCCCAATGCACATGATGCCTGTAAATGAGACGTCCAGCATTAACTACTTCATTACAGTGGAGTGACTCTGCCATGTGTGCACATCACTGCACTATGCCATACTCAATCAAATGTCACCCGCAGGGCAGAGTACACATGCACGTAAATGTGTAGGTCAATATCCATTTGGCTACATCCACTGTGATGGCCGATAAACACTTCCAATCACTGTATGGCACACATGCATGAATGAACAATGATACAAAATAGCACAGCATCAGATGAAGACATGATACAACAAACACTGACATGTCCCCCTATCTACATCCCATGTAGGTGATGCTGGATATGCACTCACGCCATGGATGATGACACCTGTACGGAGACCAAGGAACAGGCATGAAGAGGTGTACAGCAGGGCACATGTCCGCACACTTGGCATGATTGAGAGGACATTCGGACTGCTGAAGGCCCGGTTCCGCTGTTTGAGCAGATCTGGCGGATCACTGCTGTACAGCCCAGTGAAGACGGGTAAAATCACGCTCGTATCTGCCATGATGCACAATCTGTGCCTGCGCAGGAACATCCCAATGCCCCCAGACGCAGATGAAGAAGATGGGGATGGGGATGGGGATGGAGATGCGGATGGAGATAGGGATGGGGATGGGATGGCACCACCTCCCCCTGGGGGTGCACTTGATGGCCAAAGAGCACGGGATGCACTGATTTGCATTTACTTTTGAGACACAGCACATTCACAGCAATGCATGGACATGGTGATGACAATAAATGATTTGTTGTACTGCAAATAAAATGATAGATTTCCACACATGTATGTTTTGATTTCAAATGATGATATATTGATGAATTAACAACAGGGAAGGAGGTGCAATGGTTAGGGAAGCTGTACACCCGTGCCCACCCACCACCCAAACGTACCCACCCCCACCCAGGCCCCAATGTTCCAACACCCTAAACAACCTCCACCACCACCCAAACGTATCCAACCCTCACACCCTTCAAGTCCACGTGTGTCCTGCAGTGCCCCACACACATGCCATCACTTCCGTGTGCGCTTCTGTGCCTGTGCATCCTTGCCCGAGAGCCCTGTTAGCCGACTCGAGCGCCTCCTTGGACTGGCAGTAGTGGGGCTGGATGGGGTGGTGGTATTGGATGGCACAGAATCAGGTATAGATGGCATATGTGCAATATTTGCCTGTTGCCTAATTAACATGGACTCTATGAGCCTGGAGGTGTTGGCATTACCCTCCCACTCATGGCGTGCCAGGGTGACTATAGTGCTGGCAAAGCGTCCAATGGACCTTGATAGGCGACGCACTGACGTGCTGTAGCACTCCCTCTGCAGCCTTGATTCCTCGAGCTGCCTCTCCACCAGCTGGGTGAGGGTAGCCTTCTGCGCCTCCATCCGCTGCATGCGGGAATTTAGCTCTGCCATAGATGGGGTGGGTGACCTCATGGGACTTCGGAGTGATATGGGACTAAACTCCAGCTGATGGAAGGATCCCAGGTCATCAAATGTGGGCATCTCCCCCTGTGGCCCAGTATCAGAGTGCTCTGCCGGGGCACTGTTGTCACTACAGGCCGCCCCCTCTGCAGTGCAGCTGCCTTCTGTGTTGGTTTGGGTGGGCACAATGGGTTCCCGTGGCATCTGTGTTAACTCAGCCAGCGTGGAGACGCTGGGGATGTTGGTGGTGGTGGCCGGCACATTTGTTGCAGTTGGTACTGGGGGCAGAGATGCCGAACTGCTGGCAGCATCCTCTTGTGCAGGGGCGGTGGCTTGGGTCTACTGCCATTTTGAGGTGTTAAGGCGAAGAATTCTTGGTAGGTCATATTATGTGGGGTGAATGAAAACAAAAAGCTTCAGGACGATGTGAGGGACAGAGGAATAAGGATGAAGATGAGAAATGAGAGAATGAAAAATGCTATGGAAATGCCGGTGAGGGAGAGGGAAGAGGTGTGAAGAACACAGGCTTTGTGCATAAAGGGCAAAGTAAATATAATAAACCCCTTGTGGTGAGGAAGGTTCTTTTATGATGCTATGATTCTAGAGGATGGAAGAATTTGGAACAAAGGAAGAGTGTGGAAGAGGATGAAATTAGGTGGATATATTGGTGGGTCGGTACAGTCCACTGGGTTGTGGTTGCTGTGTATTTAGTTTGTCCGATTTCATCTAGCTTTGTGTTTTTGTTAGTATGTATGGAAGGGAGGAGGTGTGTTATACGTATATCTCTGTACCATGGTTACCAAGTAAATATGGGGTAAACAAACATGTATATAGTTAACCTGTTATGTTGGTTCTGTTCTAGAATGTGGCTGAGAACTGTGTTTCTTTGGTGTGGGATGTGGCGGGTCGCAAGAAAGATTCGGACACATTGAGGACATATGACCTTTTCTTTAATGAAATTATAAGACAAAGGCCTATCTTTCCCTATTACTAAAGGGGTCGCCCTGCCTATCTAAATTAACTAAATATGCTCATCTGTCATCAGGAAGTCAAAAAGTATATATTGTCCTCAGTCCCAAAGTTAACTCTACCTGACCCTACCACTAATATTAATAACTCAAAGTAGGCTAAGAGAATGTCTCTCGACTCCTGGTAGTGTTTCCTCTTGCCGTCATCCCAGCGGCTTTCTCTTTAAGACTGTCTCTTTTCCCCAGTAGTTCTTGATACATAATTGTCTCTTTTTAGAAAATAGGATTCTGTAAGTTAACTTCCCTGATAGTCTTTTAACGTTTCCTTCATAAGCTCATGTAACTCTTCCCATATACTTGTGGGCCTTGAATTCTATTTAATGCCAGTTTTACGACAACTTTCCTTGAAGTAGTTTCTCACACTCGGGTCTTTACTTGCATGCCTCTTCTATCCTTGTGGGTTCACATATCCTAGGTTGTGTATGACCTTATCCAAACTATGAGTCCCCCTCTCTTGCGTTCGTAGTATTGGATTCTCTCTTTTATGATTTAGTCCCCTTGACAGTCTGATTTCACAACACTCATTACACTTGTTTGCATTGGGCTGTTTCCTCTCTTCAAGCCTCAATATCTGTTTTTTTTCCCTTCCTCCCACGATATTCCTTTCCACTTCTTGTATGTTTCCCATACAGCGTTGTTGATCATGCTCTATATTGTTTTCTAATACTTCCAATTCTGTTTACTTAATGTTGGTTTTTCATAATTGGGACTTTAAGAGTTTTCTCTCCTCCCAATGCTTCACCACGGCGGCATCCTGCCTCTCCCGTTCTCCCCGGGTACCTTTTCCAACACAGGGGTACCTGGCGGGGCTCGGCATGCATTCGGGTACTCGGCTTCTCGCCTGCTCTTCCCTATGCCTGGTTTCGCCGGCGTTGTGTTCTCTGCTCCTTTGACTTTGGGTGCCGTCTACAGATGTTGGCTTCAGGCAACTAGCAGAATTCCCTTCTGTGGTGGTCTCAGCGTTGTTTGTTGGGGCGTCTCGCTCACCATAAAGCAGCTGTGGTTGCACAACCACCTTGCACGGTCTTTAACTGCTATACGGTGGTACAATTAAGAGGTATGCTTTAATTTAAAAGGTTGTAAAAGTAGTCTTAACAGTGCAAATCAAAAGTAGTGGTACTCTGCTCCCGATAGCTCCTGCTCACTTCGACATTTGGTGCAAATTCTAATGTGTTGCAGAGAAAAAGCTTAGGCAGTTTTATAAAGTACATCTGAAAAGCCTTCTCATCATGTGCTTTAAAATAAGTAAGAACATGCAGATTTGTTCTCTCATGTGTGAAACTCCAGCAGTGCACAAAATAAGCGTACTACCATGAACAGTTTATTATCAGTTCATCAGCTACCATTACTACACAGCTGAACTACAGGCTTGGAGGTGAGATAGAGGAAAAACCTCCAAACCTCCAATTCCACTGCCTTCTTGCCCCGGTAAAGGGCCTAAACGGCCAACTCAGTGGTATTAACGCCGGTGGTAGTACTGCCGAAATCCCCCCTGAATTAATGCTAATGACTAAGGGCCTCATTACAAATCAGGCGGTCCGGAAATAACGGTGGCGGTAAACCCGCCGCCACTGTTGTTTCCGGACCGCCTGATCCCGACTTCTGCAGGCGGGAGGTGATGTTCCCGCCAGGTCTGACCTGGCGGGTTTAACACCGCCCGCCTGCAGGCGGACGAGGAAACACCGGCAGCATCACGAGATGCTGCCGGTGTTTCCATGATCCCCATTCCCATTGAGTCCCGTAGGACTCAATGGGAATGGGGATTAACACCATTCCGCTTCCGTGATTCCCGCAAAACCGGGGTTGTAATGCCCCGGTAATTCCGGGAATCACGGAGGCGGAATGGTAATACGAGTCCGGCGGTAACGAGGCGGTTTTACTGCCTCGGTTACCGCCAGACTCGTAATGAGGCCCTAACACTACCTACTACCACTTGTAATCTGGCGCTAATTCCGCCAGACCAAGTGGTGGTAACGGTAATACTGTTTGGTGGCATCTCAGCGGATTTAACACCAACACAACCCCAAGCTTGTAATGAGGCCTCAGTGTGCAAGTACAACAGATCAAGAACATGCTTTAAAAGTACTCACCCTGTAGTTTAAGGGGTCTGAAACCAGGGTTTAAGTGGTGTTACATGCGTGTTTGACCAAGATGGCGAAATTAAGAAAGTGCATTTTGTGATGAATATATGGAGTACATAAAACAACTAATTATGGTAAATGCCCATTTTCACTCCCTTTTCTTCGTCTAAACAAGGGGTGACTGCGAGCCTAAATTAGGCCATGCCAAAAATACATCTGCAGCATAACCCTGCAAATGAAAACCCGGCTGCATTGCAAAAACATGGAAACGAATCAGGCGAGATACATGAACCTATTTGAGAACTGGTTTCTACACATTCCGCTTGCACTGGTAAACTTTGGGAAAGGAACGCATGTTCGGCTGATATACCGGCTGTCTGCTCAGCCAGTCATTTCCCAACAATGGCAATATTATATATGTCTGATATAGTCGTTATAAGGTCCTGTATAATCCCGCATGAACATCTGCTGCCATCATATGTAACCCAGCAAGATCCAGGAAGATTACACGCACTTGACAGGGACTGGAAGCTGAACAGAAACAAGGTCCCCGTGGACAACACACAGACACTCAAACACACCACCATGCTAACTCTTGCCTCTGCACCAACAAACAATTAGAACGCAGCTAGTACCCCCTCGAATAATTCGGCCTAGCTGCAGACATACTTACACACCACATTGTACGCCTCAACAACCTTTAGAACGCAGCTATACCCCTCGAATTCGGCCTAGCTGCACACATACTTACACACCGCATTGTACGCCTCAACAACCTTTAGAACGCAGCTATACCCCTCGAATTCGGCCTAGCTGCACACATACTTACACACCGCATTGTACGCCTCAACAACCTTTAGAACGCAGCTATACCCCTCAAATTCGGCCTAGCTGCACACATACTTACACACCGCATTGTACGCCTCAACAACCTTTAGAACGCAGTTATACCCCTCGAATTCGGCCTAGCTGCACACAAATCTCCCTCAAGCCCCAGCGCCAACCGAATGCACATACCATTTTCATCGGTTTTACTGCACACATTCTACTGCCCTTACACAGCCACGCACCACAGGTAACTCTAGTATGTACCTACACGCTGCACACTGGCTGCACACATATCGAGTACACCCAGGCACATTGTACTACACTACTCTCTCCACTGACCTGGACTGCGGTACCCAAAGGTGTTCAACCCACAGTGCTTTGGAATCATAACAATGGTAAAAGGCGCTATGCAAATGCCAAATAAAATAACATAACATATGCTGTTATAGCCTTAAATGTCACAATAACACCCTACATCAAACTTCTAATTAGTTCACTCTTACATTTTTTAATGACAGTATCCGGGCTTTTTAAATTTGTTTTTTAATCCTCTTGTTTCATAAATCAGTTTATTTTACCCAAGTAATCCTTAAGAAGCAACAAATCTCCTTTATACTACAGAATTTCAAATTGATGTGTGTGCGCGTGTGTGCTTCATGATATTACTTTCAACATTTTAAATTCCTGTACATTTACAAAGTAACATAGTGCTTGGTAGCACCCACACACTAGAAGGATGCCATTGTGTAGTACAGCATTGGCAATGCCAACAGTTTGGGCTTTTGTGAAGGCATGGGAAAGGCACATCCCAGGCACTTTCGTAGTGATATTAACTGAACGTTGATGCTAGTAGGTGCAGAATGGTGTGAGAATATGGGCTTCTATAGCAGTGCCTGGCAAATTCCTATTTTGTTTCCCAAAACCTTTTTTATTTAAATTGTGTATATGGTTTAAACAAAGAAAACCTTTACAACACATGAAATCAAATACAAACAAAGTAACCAACATATCTGCTAAACAAAGTTCATAGAATTGTTAAAACACACAACAAAAACAAAAACACTCAAGGAATCTAATAAAAAACACCATATAATAATCCAATTGAGCAGATTGTAGATTTACAACGAAAGCACAGTTTTGTACAACATTAAAAAACTAGCAGTTTAAATATTTCAAAGTTACACAAGACTAAATAATTACATCATAAACTATACATACTTTCCTAATAAAACTTAAAACCCTAAAAGCAAACCTCCTTCAGTGTAAAGAAAAGTGTTAAATCAGCAAAGTTCTTGTACTTAATTATGTTGATTCTCAGATAGTTAATCTGCAAAGTTCTTCAGAAATCTGATGACTGCTCATTTTTATTGGATCTTTTTGCCATGCTTCATATTAAGCCACAGACAATCAAGCAGCACCCAACTGAGGTTACTAATACATTTACCAAAGTATTCAATCCTTTGTTTTTTAAGAGCGGAAACAATATATAAGAACATGTTGTAGAGATTCCTTTTCAGATGGATTTGAGCAAAATCTACAAAATGGCATAATTGACTGAGCTACTTGTCTTACTGCTAGAAGTTCATTTGTTAAGACAACGTTCAGTCTAAAACGCATATAGTCATTTCTTGCCTTTTTCCCTGTGAAGCGCAGCAAATTAGATACCGGAGTGCCCACTTTTTTTATCATAGGACACAATCCGGTAATATAATTTATATCTAATAGCCGCATCAATGGTCATAGACCAATCAAATTTGCGATTTTATGTTTTAACAGCATGCATTTTCTCCCTCAAATTCGTGGCTGAACTCCCAATTTTTTTCCAGGATCTCGAAGCAATGTCAATAGAAGTCCGGAAAACATCTGTTCAGGGGCATACATGCCAAACCTTCGCTACCTAGAATAGTGGACAGATTATGTTCTGTGCTGAAGAAGATTTTTCTGAACTGCGACAACTTTCTCGATTCCACCAGACTTGCCATGGACTGTAGCCCCAGTTCATATCTGATGGCTGCGAAAGTAACACATTTTTGGCACTTTTCTCCACATGATTGCTTCATAGCAGGCTAATTCATCTACTATCCATGGAGGGAAAAATTCCACTACATATGTCAGACGCGGGATAGCCTTAGCCAGGTAGAATCTTATAAAAGGTAGAGCAGAAAACCTGCTGTAGACTATTCAATAATAGACCCCCCTCCATCAGTACCCATGTGTTTACGGAAGCCCAATTGAAAGACGTGCAATATATTCAATTCATAGCACCAATCCTCCACATGGCTTTGTACTATGGAGGCAAATATTGTTGAGTCAGCATCCATTAACGAAATTGGACTATAGTTGGCAGGGGACAACCTATCTTCTTTCTTATAGATGGCAAATAGATAGGACGTCTTCTAAGTCTCTGGACTTTTTCGGGTATTAACAATATCTGAGAACCGTATATACAAAAATACATGACCATAAGGGGACATTTTCTTTAAATATACGATAAGTCAATGAATTAGGGCGCCAGGCTCTCGAGGAACTGGCCTTAGCTATTTTATCAGTCACAGTATTCACTGATAAAATAGGAGCCACGGCTCATCAGATGTCATATAATTCACTGCATCCAAATGAGACATCTCTCTATATAAGTCACTAAGATAAGTAGCCCAGGCCTCCTCCTTAATAGGATTAATTTGGAGGGAACATTGAGACTTTTGTAGGTTGTTAATCAAACTCCAGAAGTTACGAGAGCGGCCCTCTTTCAAGGATTGTAGCATGGCCTCATTATCAATTTGGAATAACAGATGTCTTTAGGAGTTGATCCAATTTTTGAATTTTAGTTTTAAGTTTTCGATCTTACCAATTTTAGCTTCTGGTCGATCTTGCCCATGCTTCTTTACCCATCTAATCTGTTTTCACGAAGCCCTTTTCATATGTTGTTCCGCATAATCAAAATTGTGAGAAAGAGGTCTAACATATGGGCTCTTAATCTTACCTTTCCCCATAAAAGTCATAGATGCAAGACATAGCTATTAAAGTTCAGAGTGTTATACGTGTCCCATTTTCCCTCTAAAGGGGAGCTCACGTAATCCCTTAAGAGGACCATATTAAACATTGCTATATTCCTATCATTCCAACTAACTCCATTGCCCCGCAGATTTACTAATAGTGGTATCTTATTTAAATCCCCCCCCCACTTAAAGGCAGCCACAAGCATAGCGTGGTCGCTGAAGTTATAACATAAAACTTCATAGGAACAATTTGAAATATGAAGTTGATAAGATACAAATATGTAATCAATACATGAGGAAGAATTATGCCCAAACCATGTGGCCTGTACTTGTTCCAGCCCTTCAGTGGGCACACAAAATGGCTGGAGCCCCCAAGTATTCATAAAATCACACCACCTCAAACCCTGCAGTCTTTTACATCTGGCGTTCGAGAGGTCAGAAAAACAAGCCCCCTAACCCCCGTCCCTTTTTATGGTTTGAAACATTGACATCTAAAAATTGGTCACATTCAAATAACTAGGAATTGGAGCAGTCTGAGTTGAAATCCTCAATCATCAACAATTGCGCCTCTGAAAACTCAGAAAGCCAGACTTCCAGCTTTGAGTTCAGGAGGTCTAAACAGGTGTCAAGGTCCCCATCCGGCTTCAAATAGATGTTAATCACCAGTATAGAATTCACAAGACTCATTGACTGATTTCAAGACCACAGCTAGAATGCCCTTACAAACAATACATTGGCTAACAATTGAAAGATCCATTCCTTGTTTAATAGCCACCAAAAGGCCTCCAGCCGATCGACCCCTGCTCCCCTGTGTCGCTGGTTCATGTAGTAACTCAAAGCCTTGAAATATCGGAAGTTCAATCAACCAGGTTTATTGCAAGCAAAAAATGGAGGCTGTATGTAAAATCTTACATAGTGTGGCATTTGAACATAAAGCCGAAAATCCACGTGCATTCTGGTAAATTAGTAGCATGTCTGCGTCTGTTAGCTCTGTGACAACGCTAAAGTGGCTCTTCATATTTTTTAGCTGTGTGATGGTGTCCCCAAGTGTAGAAGCAAGCCATCTCCAATTTGGAACTTCATTGCCTTCCATAGAGACTTGTGTTGACCGTCCCATAAACCCTTCTCCTCTCAACACATCCCCACTCCCCTCTAGGGATTCCCAACCACAATCGGCTGTACTCCCTTTGTCGGTGCAATGATAAGGCCTAAGATCATAACCGCAATTTTGGGAGATTTTCTGCTTCGTTCATTAGGATACTATTTACCATCCTTAAGGGGATCACCAATCGAACAAAATCGTAACGTTCTCAATGTATGAAATCGACCAGTTTGATTTCGTTCGTTTTGACTAACCAGAGAGCTGGGATTTCCCCAAACAGAGATAACACAGTCATCCTATTTAGGGAATTAGGTCCCCATCTATTAAACATGTATTTGAGAGTTAAGCTCAGGTCCTGGGGGAAAACTGGCTCCTTTCAGCAGGAGTCAAATTGTACTTTTACTAATAAGATTATTAAAATGCCTCTCCGGATTATTGTGTCGAGTAAAGTGGGGCCCTTCCAAGCTGTTAGCGGCCCAAGTTAGGAATTTATTAGGCCGATTAGGAATGCATGGATTATTTAGTGTTAAGGCCGATGGCCCCCTCATATTGTTAACTGATTCAAAATTACCTATCCCCTGGGAAGGGGCGGCCGTAAGCTCTATCAGCCCACTCCAAGAGGTGGGCGCAGGAGTATCAGAAGCAGACACGTGATTTTGTAAATCAAGGCTTTCGGTCACTGCCCCTAAGGCTGGATTTCCCTGAGCCCTTGGGTAGATTGGAGAGTTTGGTAATTTTAGCCTCTCTTGTGAGTTCATTCTTAGCGATAAGGCCTTTCTCTGACCCTCATTTGACTGTGTCATTTTTTGCGTTTCTTCTAGTACGGATGCTTTAATGAGGTCTCTGATTTCCTTCACGCCAAGAGTTGACCCCTGTTTGTTCTCATCAAGTGTCCCAGCCTTAACAGGGGCCCCATCATCAGACTGATGGGGCAGTATAGTTTCTTTGGGTCCTACTTCAATTAAAGTACCTCATGTCTTGTTCTGATTAAATATTTTAAAAGTAGAGGTTTCGGGTAAATATCCTTTGATACTTTTCCCCATATTTCTTTTAATCTTCTGTTTAAGTGCATCTACCAATCTGGTATCAGAAATGGGATAGTCCTCTGCTGGGGCTGTAGGGCTCCTTGGCCCCTCATTAGATGGTTTCTCTCCCAAGAGCTCCCCAGAGGGAGCTTGACCGGAATCCTTTACAGAGGAGCATCTTGCTTGGAGAATCTCAACCTCCTCCACTGAAATATCCTGACCATAGGTCTCTATATCCTTGATGATTTGTTTAAGGCGTTTTTGTTCTTGTAACATTTTTAGCAGGTGCCTCCTTCTAAGATGGGGTCATGCCATTAGTCCTTGATTTACTAGGTGATTCAGTTTCAGTTTAACTTTCCTCCGCTTTGGAGATGTCTAAACTCTTTCTAGCAAATAGGGCGGATTCCTTTGCTAAATCAATGAAAGTGGACATGTGATTGCAAAGGTCCCTAAGATAAGTGGACTGTGTTTTCATTTCAGCCATCAAATATTCCTGTAAATTAGTGATGACGGAAGCGCAGCCATTAGTGTTTTCCTCAATCAAAACCGGGGAGCTGGCAAAACGTTGGGCATTAGGTACACTATTTTCTTGATCATCCATAAGATCTTGATGGGCTGATAAAGCCAGAAGTGAGATTACTCCTGTTCCAAAAATAGAAGAGGAGTTTAAATGAGAGCCATAAATCACATCAATGGAATCGTTCTCCCTTGGGTCTACTCACGTAATCTGGTTCTCAATCTCCTGAGGGAGAGACCCCAGATCAAGCATTGGTATAGGTTGTTCCGATTCATTACAAAGCACTTCAACAGTGGGCTCCTTAGCCCCCTCGAGGCTCCGTGACTCCCCTGAAGATCCAATAATGCAGTTTTATCCAGAGATGGAGGCAGTGGGAGGGCCATGGCACGGGCCATGCTATTCCGCCAGTTCGTAAAGACCAGCGGCAGAAAGAATATTGCAATAGTTGGCCGCCTAGAAGGGGCAATTAGTGAGGTTATAGGAGGATCCACTATGAATTTTTTCTTTCTCATGATGTTGGAGGGCAACAAAAGGAAACACATCTCTGTAATACACACAGGTAATACTGAAATAAGCAAATAAGAGAATGGAGAACTAGTTGCCACACGCCCCCAAAACCCCTGAAAACGCCAAACAGTACTCTAGTTGCACTCGCTGGATGCACACGCACAAATGCGCGCACCCGGTTTACTTATAGTACTTCCGGGATCGGGGTGCGGGGCTACTACAGCAACGCTAATAGAGCAAAATCCAAAAGCAGTCTAAAATAAAGAAGGACTGTAACAAGGTATCCAGATACTTATAAGGGGCTAGGGCTGCAGCTAGCAAACAATGTGGAGATCCTGGATACCAGTAAAGAAACACGTCTGGGTCTGTAAAATGCAGCAAAAGACCTTTCGATATGGCAAAGTCCAGCCAAGTCCAGGACAGCGAAACAGCACTCGAGGTGCACTTGCTGGATGGACGCAAATCCCTAATACTTATACACAAGCCGCAGCTGTGGGATTTGCCAATGCATGTTTTGAACAGGACTTCAGTGAAGAACAAGCATAGTGCTTATAAATCGAGTGGCTGAAGACAGACCTGGTTAAGAGATTTTTATTACACCGGTAACGGGTTTGCAACTCCAATTAAGCCATTAACTCTCAGAAGACTGCTTTGAAAAAACACTGGTAGCGAAGTTTGATGGGAACGCTTGATTAAAGCGAGCTCAAAGAGTTCCTGTGAGGTGGGTTTTGGGCGGAGAGGGGCAGGATCTGGGTGGGAATGGCCAGAGGGATTAGCATGGCCACAGGAAGACAATGTGTGGGCATGCCACAAAACAACACCTACAAGCTGTGTGTCCCTCCTCATATGCCATTTCTCCTTAACTGTACTATAATGCAATAGTTTCTGCTTATAGGTGGCGCATAAGAACCCCTTTATAGCCCAGGCTTAAAATGAGAAGCAAAGGAGAGAGTATCGAGGAAACCAAGGACAGGGCATGAGGGGCGGAGTGAGGGAAACAGTGAAGCTTGCAGCGTGATGTGTGCAGATGAGCGGGCAGAGATAGAGAGGGTAGTGCAGTGCACGTGGAGGGAGAACAAACACCGCTGACGCTTTCTTGATAGCAGTTCAGGTGAGGTACAAAACCAAATATGTCAGCAACTGGATCCAGTAGACAATAAGTAATGACGTGCAATTTCTATCTAGACACTCTGCACTCACGTAAACAACCTCAGACAGCAAGCTGTGCTATGCCTCAATCGGTCTCACGTCAGCTGATATTAACTAATGCTACTGGAACTCCCAGTGAAAAATCAGACAAGATTAAAAAATAGAGTTACTACCTATAAAAAGCAAAGTCTGCAAAGGTTGAGACTATCAAGGTTAATGACCAAATGAACTATGTCCTGGATAAAAACAAGTTCACCCTACTACACTGTTAACCCTAACTCACACAGCTACATTACCAGACTTGCTTTCACTATGGCTCATTGACAAAAGTGTGCTAATCGGATGCTGGTCTAGCCATCATAGGATATCCTAACCCAGTCATCATCTTTGCAATATGGCTATCTTTCTTTCACACAGACTGTGATATTTGCTTGTCGAGTGTGCAAAAACATAATAATCTTTTCGTGGCACTACATTTCTTTTACATCACGTATTGCAACAAGGTGTAACCTTCCATCAAACAATGACTAAAAGCAGGTCAATTCATCTCACAGGATCTCTTGGATGTGTTTTGATATCCTAAAAGTAGAATAACGCCTAGGTGCTCTGGGACAGAGTGCAGGATAGGGGGTTGGCACTCTCTGCTGTCATGGAAAACAGACATGGGACTGAAATCTCAGGTGAGATTTTTTGTGGTAAATCTTTGAAAGCACCACTGCAGGGCGAACACAAAAACAAACAACATATAATTCCCAAGCAATCCAAAACTGTTTTACTCCAGCCTCTTAGCCCGCAGTTTTATATGACATATGCTGTATTTTATGTCCAATGCAACACACACAAGAGTCTATGATGTCACTAAGGAGGATTTCAGTCTTATCAATCAGTGCAATGGATTTATATGTGGATAGGCTGTTCTGCTTCTACTCCCTAATTGATGTGACCTCCATTACTGTATGATAATCCAAACCTGTAACCACCTATGTATCCTACTGAATTCATATTGTAAAACTACACGCTCATTGTAACCAAGAGCAAAGTACACTTCCTGTAACTAAGACATTTTCTTGCAACAACGTCTCAATGCCCATGGGCTGCTAGTGCGCTTTACAAATCTAAATAAATAAATAAATAAATCCAAGCAGACCATGACACCTAAGATCAGGTCCCCAGTCTTCAAGAGATAGCCAGCTCATATGTGTTTCATCAATACAATGAAGACTTACAATCTTCCGTCCGTATTTGTGTGAACCTTTCAGAGTATTAACAGTTGTTTCTACAAATATTTCGAAACACATCTCGTTAGTAAATATACGTATCAGCTACCAGCCTTGCCTGTTCCTACGGATGCCGGAGGACTTCTCAAGGTAAGTTCCGGCCCTTCTGGGCATCCACCTTGTTTCAGGGGGAAGCAGAATACCCCTGAATTCAAGCAGGAAATGCCCAGGAAGATCAAATTGATGATGGAGGAAAAATCAGGTTTGCAGGAAAAGATTTCCACAAGTAAGCAAGTCTGAAGCATACAGCAGGGTGCTCAGGTACTCCAATGAAGAAAGAGATGTTAAGCAGCCAACAGAAGGATAGATGATAGATAAAATCTTTATTCGGAAACATGAATTCCCATCAAAGAATAGACAAAAATAAAAACATTTAAATACAATCAAAATCATGTAGTCCACAAAAGTATACTAAGGTCATGTATCAATACATAGAAATTGCATATGTAACATATGTAACATACGTGCCTGTTCAGTGTACAAATACACTTTATGGGCCGTCGGCAAATCTGGGGCTGACAATACACATTTGAATGCTAATTGCACATGTCTGATCTTGGAGGTTCTTAGTGCTGGGATTATAAAATCCTTTCTTCAATTTGCTAGGGTGGGACCCTTGGGGTGACAAACCATTGGACATATTTATTTATGCTGGCCGTACCATTTTGAAGGCAACGTTACGATAATAAAATTGGACGCTTTGTTTCTGCATGTCATTTTTCTTCCTTATTCTTGTTCTTTGAGGGCAGAAGGCCTCTGTTAGCTCTCCTCTGATGGCGTTACCTTTCTGCAAGTCATCGCTGAGCAAATACCCAAGGCCAAGCTCTTGTAGAGAAGATGTTATAGACTTTAACTAAGGCGGGGCAGCCCAAGAGTTTGTGGACATGAGATGCTTCACCAGGGCCCTAGTTATTGATAATTGGGGCCTCTCCCATAGACGCAGCCAATGAATCAAAGGCTATATTGCTATGAGGCCTTCTATATAAGCCAGTTCAAGTTCTTTGTGTAGTAGATGCCCAGCAAAGCCCTGTGGTAAACGTATGATGTTCCTTAGGAATGTGTTTTTGGTTATTATTATTTTTTTTGTTTGGTAATAACCCCACGTAGCCGCACCGTATGTTAGCAGTGGTGTTGATTTAGCTGCATAAATTCGCAGGGTGTGATCCATGGGTAATCCACCCAGTTTTGCCCCAAATCCGTTTATTTATGATGCCTTTATAGTTTGCTGCTTTATGTGTTGTGACCAGCCCAAATCACTAGAGATCCTCACCCCAAGATAGCAAAACGGCTTGACCCACTCCAGACTTTTCCCTGCTACCAGTATGGCGTTGCCCCGTGGTTTGCTATTGCCAACACACATAAGCTTTGATTCCCTGCATTCATTCCTAAGCCTCTCTCTCTCATAAAATCAACAAATCCATCTATCAATTTTTGAAGGGTGTGTTTTGCTCTAGCCATTAGGAGTGCATTGTCTGCATACAAAAATGCACACACCCTTTGTTTAGCTATCCTCCGGACATCGCTCACCAAGTCAGCTAGGACATTTGGTAGTGAGTTTACATAGAGATTGAAAATTAATGAGGCCGGTACACAACCCTGTCGCACTCCACAGGAGATCTTGAATGCTTGCATTTCTTGGCCATGGTTTCCCTGGCTTACCTTTGCCATCAGGTAGTGTGCATATCCCGCCCGGCATTCCCATGGAGTGCAATACGCTCCAGAGTTTGCCGTGATCCACGCAATCAAAAGCAGTTGAAGGGTGCATAAATGCTAGGTAGATTGTGCCCTTATTGGCACGCACATATTTTTCCAGAACCAATCCCAGGTTTACAATCTGGTCAACTGTTCCAATGCCCTCTCGGAAGGGATGTTGGTACTCCGAGAAGACCCAGTACTCAGTAACCCAAGCCATGATCTTTTGATGTAGCAGATGCCCAAACCACTTAGCTGATTTATCGATGAGTGAAATTGGGTGGGTGCAGGTTGGGTCAGTTCTATCTCCTTTTTTAAAGGTCGGGACAAAGACCGCCTCTTTCTATGAGTCTGGAAAGATCTTTAACTGGATCATTTTATTGAATGCCAGGGTGGCATCCGGTATCCAAATCGCCTTTTCGTGCTTGAAGAACTCTATTGGGACAGAATCCAGACATGCCGCACTGCCATTTGCAAATCCAACGAGGGCTGTCGCACACACATCCAATGATACCACCAGATCTGGGCCTGCAGTATATTTCTCTGGTTTCTATGTCGTCCAACTTGCTGGTGTCGTGATTTGTATATAGTGCTGAAATATGTTTGATCCACTTTGCTTCGCCCACCCGGTCAACACGCCCCTTTGCTGATGTATTCTTGGGGCATAGGCCATCAGCAATCACTTTCCACTAGTCCCTCGTGTTGCCTGATAAGGCGGCCTTTTCCAGTTTATGCCTGGCAAGTTCCATTTGTTCTAATTTGCTGGACTTTAGCCTATTTTTGTACAGTGCCCTCGCTATCGGTGCGGGAACTACCATGGCACCTTAATGCTTTTAGAAGGACTCTTTTATTATGTCTGCCTAGACTTGCCATATACTCTCCATGAGTGCCTCTGGATTCAGGCATTATGCTCATTTATCAACGGATGTATCTATGACCTTAGACGTTAGGTAGTGGGGTTCTACCATATTCCACCGCAGAGTCTTATAAATGGCGGCCTCGGGCAATTCCGTCTCAATGGTTGATCCCTCGTTAGCACACCATAATGTTAGAACAAGGGGGTCATGGTCACTTTCGACCCTAGGAACTACTTGGAACTCTTTAATCCAATGCCAATCTTCTACTCTCAGAGTGATGTAATCAGTTATTGAGCGGTATTTCTTGTTCACGAAAGTATGTTTGCCGGGAGTGTCAGACTGAGATCTTCCGTTTACTGCTCTGAATCCCAACCTAATTCACACATCCATGACTTTCCTTCCCAGAGTGTCTGTGGTGGCCTCTGTCAGGGATCGTGGATAGATGTTAAATGGAATTTTCTTGTCTACAATATTATCAATGGTCCCTGTATAATTTCCAATTTTTAAGTTGAAGTCCCCAACTAACAGAGGTTTAACATTTGGGGAGCAACCTTCATAGTTTCTGACATCCTCCAATACCTCTAGTAAGGCTGATCCTTGGGTGCCGCTATCAAAAACTGCATTATAGAAGTTGGCTATGCGCCATTTGTTACCATCTGATAGCATTACATCTATTATCAGTGGGATCGGCGAGGTGTACAGCATCAATGTTCTTTCAATTGGAGTGAATGTGCCAAGTATATTGCAAGATCTCCATGGTTCCTGCCGCGAGAGGACCCTGCTGCCTTGGCTGAGTGCACCTCGAAGCCCGCCAGATGTATCATATTCAGAGCCTATGTCTCCTGAAGTAATAAAATGCCCATGCCTTCTAGGAAGATCATGAAATCAGGATCCCTGAGCCTTGTTTTGAGGCCCGCTACGTTCCGGGAGAAAATGCTCAGGGGACGTATTGGGCATTTCCCATTTGTAGGATCCAGACGGAGGCACATTTGCCATGAACTCATGCTCAGTTTCTTTTGCTCTGGATGTTAACATGCATTGTGGTCATTTTGCCAATACACTTTCTAGGGCGGCATGGGTCAAATCCATTACATTTTCTATGGCCGAGTGCCCATCCCCTCTCGACTGTGCAGACTCATATGTCTGCGTAGATGACTGGGGGGTCGCCGTGATGACACAGAGCGGCACAAGCCAGGTATCATGAAGTGGCATGCAACCTGTTGTATATCCCAGTAGACCGCCAGACCTCTAAGTGCTAGTTCATCCGCACAGTTCAATATTGCACCTCGTAGGTGCTGGTTTACCATTCCAAATCTGACATTACAACCATCACAGAAAATACCGTCCGATAAAGACTGAGAACATTTTAAAGGTTAAATCTTTGATGCCCCGGGTCTCCGATATTACTTTTACTAATGCTCTCTTGTAAGAGTTTTGTTTCCATGGTTCTCACTCTTAAAACAGCAGATGATATTCCCTTCTCTCCAGCCAGCCAAGGGGTCATCCCCATCACATTCACTGGTCTTGACCACAAGATCTTTGCCTCTGCTTTCAATTGTGTCTTTCAGGCCTATATGAGGTGATTTGCCAAAGTATGTAGTTCTTGTTGCTTGAGGTGATAATCAGAGATGCAACTGGTTGAGGGCCGTTTAAACCGTTTTTCACTCTTTTATTGGATGTTAGTTGTTTCCCTGGCTGTTGTGGCTGTAAGATTGTGTTTGGCCTGCTCTCGGGAGGCACATGAGGGGGAGCTCCTAGAGGACACCCGTAGATTGAATCAGTTGGGTGAGAGAGAACATCCCTGGGGGGCATGATAATAGCTTCTGTTCTACACTCCTGGGAGGGAGTTGGTGTACGTATTTATAATTCAGACTTAGTCTGTGTCCCCATGTCTACCATTGCCAGTTTCCTAATGTCCTTTAGTAGCTGTGGAGCACCACCTCTTAGGAGTTTAAGAATGAACTTGATGCATTTATCCACACGCTGCTCATCCTTGATAGGTAGGACTTGCATCTTTTGGAGCGCATCCTTGATGTCATCTACTGCTAGAGTGATATCATTCAGCCAAAGCTCCAAAATTCCTGGCCCCCCGTCATGCTGGATCTCTTGACCTTCATTGATGTTGTATGAGTAGTGTTTGGTCAGAGAGTTTCCTTTATATGGTCAAATGAGTTTCCAGTTTCTCCTCCACCACTTTTGTATTCTTCTCGTTTATGATCATCATTACACCCCTCTGCATAGTCTGTGCTGGCCATAAGATCAGGGATCAGTTCCCTAACTAAAGGTACAGCTGGTTCATAATTCATGATTTCTCACTGTTCATGCACTCTTTTATTAGTATTCTGGTTTGGGCCTGTGACCTTGTCTAGTCGTTTGCTGGTGGCGGACGAAGGACTCCCCTGAGTATTTGTTAAATCAATAATCGTCACTTCTCTTTGATTCTCTTTACAGTATTTGTGCTTCTTGTGCATCTCATGCGTGTTGGTGATGGGTTTTGCTAAGGGCATACAGTTTTCTGCATAATGACGGTCTATCGATCTCTCTAGTGCTTCCAGGACTGACTTGTCTGAAGGTCCATTTTCTCGGTGCAGTCCTATAGTCCCATGGGCCGGTTCATGAGAGATGGGTGAAGGAGTGACTGTACCTGGTATGATTGGTGGGGAGGAGACGGTGGCAGCCGAGACTCTTCCTGTGCTTGGAAATAAGGTTGAGTTCTCAATTTAGAATGAGGGTAGGGAAGAAATCCCTTGGTGAGTTGGAGTGCCGAAGTGTTCTGGTACGTCTCTGGGCTGCCTTGAATAATGTGGTGCAGCATCTATTAACATATTTTTCACTGGGCCTTTAATCTCATTCCTCTCTTCCCGTGCAGTTGGAATAATCACAAAGGCTGAGGGTGAGGGCAAAATCAAATCAGTGGGGCATCAGAGGTCTCTGGGCGCTTTTGTAAAGCCCACTTTATGGTTGTTTGGTAGCGCATCCCTGCTGGTTTTACTAACTGGTGGACAATGCACATTGATGCAAGTTGACTCGCTGCCTCTCCCCTCTTGGATCTGGTCTTTACTCCCATGGCGGTGGATGGACAGGTGGTGGATTGACAGGTGACTGGTGCACAGACAGTCAGTAGGCAAGCAGGCAAAAAACACTTTAGTCACTTAGTCACCTAAGTCTATAAAGTCTATTCGGGTGTATTGTGGAGGTTGCCAATATTGCTTATAGAAGGAGGGATCAGTAGATACTGATGATAGAATGGAAATGGCATGATACTAGGAGAGGAACAGGAGGTAAGAAGGTCAGAACCAGGAAGGCACAGAGCAGGGTTCCGGAGACAGGACTGCAGAGAAATCAGGAGGTTAATAGAAAGGAGCCAAGAAGAGGGAAAGGAATGAAAATGTACGAGTCACAAAACAATGTCCTCTCGGAAGAAACGCAGTGTTGAGATGTACTGAAGCAGTCCACAGCTTCGGAGATAAAAACTTTGTGTTCCACAGATTGTCTTATATGATTAATAGTTTCAAAAAAATTGTTCTCATAATTTGGAACAAATGTACAGCACTCTGATGCTACTAAGGCACAGACACCTCCTTTCGAATCTAGAATAATATTTAAGGCTATTTTATTTTGTAATAGCATAGTATGAAGAGCCCCTTGCTCATGAGTTATTAATGGGAGAGATACTGAAGTGGCATTTGCTACTCTTGCCAACAAGAGGGACAATGTAATCATCTTGTCTTAATTCAGCTTGATACCTACTCCAAGGCATCAGATAACCCAAGCTGTCAGAAGGCCTTTCCTGGAAAGATTCTCTCTTATATCTTGGAGATGGTGGCAGGATGTGAAAGGGTCTCATAGCAGATAACATATGTCCCATGTGAAAACTTATTTTCCCATCCATGTGAAAGCATCTATAGGCTGAGACTCCACATATAAAGTGGGTTCCATGGTAGAGGGCATATCCAGAAAAAAGAAGGCACACGGAAGGCACAGCACAATAACATGAAAGAACATACGATAAAAAGCCTGGTCCAGAATCACAATGGTGCTCAACCTACTTGGTAATTTATACAGTTATCTGTCCAGTTTTTGACCCATAACTGTATACATTACCAAGTTTGTATTGTATGTTCTTTCATGTTATTGTGTCATGCCTTCCCTGTGTTGGAATCAGGGAAGCATTTGGCATTTACAATATTGTTCAAAAAATCTCAAGGACAATTTGTAAATGTCAAATGCTTCCCTTATTCCAAGCCAGGGAAGGCACGACGCAATAACATGAAAGAACATGCGATAAGAAGTCTGGTTCTCATTTGGTCTAGAGTCACAATGGTACGCAACCAACATAAATTACCAAGTTGGTTGCGTACCATTGTGGCTCTGGACCAAATCAGAACCAGACTTTTAATCGTATGTTCTTTCACGTTATTGTGTCGCGCCTTCCAGTTCAGTAGTGATGTCACCATCAGCCTGCAATAAAAATCTTACATATAGGCTTTTATACGCGTATTACAGGCTGCCATGCATTATATTTGTATAGAAAATCAATTGATTTAAATAACCTCAGGCGGCACAGGATACAATGATACACGTCAAGTATATTCATCTTTAATAAACAATATTTTCTCATTTTAATCTTACTTTAGCAACTGAGTAATGAACAGTGAATCTATAAAACAATTTGTTTGCCCTATCACATAAAAGCTGTCAGTGATTATCTACGGAGGCCCGACTATATCGATTAAATGGCGTTCTCTCTATTGCAGCCCTGATAACAAAAGGCTGCCTTAATCAGCATCAAGGTTTTCCAAAGCCAAAGTTTGAGCTTCAAACACACCTAATATGAGATGCATGTTATACTAAACTTAGATAATCTATGACTCCAAACACTATTTGTGAGCTGTGAAGTATTTATATTTTATGTGCATAGATGTACACCAAATATATTTGCCTGTCTTTGGTTTTGGGGGATTTTAAATGTTATTAGGATGTTAAATTGAGAAACCTTGTGTTGATGGACAGTTGTGGGGTAAAGGAAGAGGTAACAAAGGCAAACGCACGATCTGTCCCCTAACCATCTCCAGAGACCATTGGGGGTGGTCCCCGCTGCTGGATCAGAAGTCTGCCTCTCTGCCAGCCACATTGTGCCTAGGACCTCACAGTGCTGCAGGTCCTCTTAAGGTGTGTGCCAGCCTCCCTCGTGTTTGGGAGCCTGAGAACACTCATATGCTTACATTGATGAAGCAGTAGACGTAATTACATTCATTTTAAAACTGAAAAGGGGTTTCTGCTCCCACCGCCAAAAAAATAGGATCTGGTTGCTCCAGAAACCTACTGACTCCAACCACGCAATACTTATTCACAGCCTTTGAGGGTGAAGTAGCCCGAAACACTTTGCCAGAACCCTCAGGAACTTTGTGAAAGTTCAGCTTAGCAGAATCACTCAAAATTCAGGCGAATCAGGGACACGCTCATGTGATCTTAAAAATCACACAAACACATGATCACTATTATGATATGTTGTAGTGGAATATGTTGTGTTTTGGTGTAGGTTTTGATGAATATTGAACATGTACAATATTAAAATGTGACCAATGTTTTTGAGCTGTTTTGTAGGAATTGCTGCAAAGAAAACCTTTGAACACAACTTTATTGATCCCCAGGCTGTGGCCCAGACGCCAGACTCTCGACTACTGTTGTCATTAGAGGAAAAAATATATCTCTTCATCCAATTAAAGAAAAAGTTAAATCATGAAAGACCACCTTTTCTGGGTCTATCTTTCACTCTATGGGCATCATTATGATTTTAGCTGTAATTCGATCAGAATTGCCTGAAAACATGTTTACTGCTACCACCGCGCAGTCCTGTGTGTTTACAGCAGAATTACCAGTGGGGCAATCGGTGGTTGGATCCCACATTCTGGAATAGGTACGGCTGCTTAGGGATTTCATTGGATTTACCGCAAGCTGCAATTCTGCCGCTAATTCTGATATTTTGGGGATAAAGTGGATGATTACCTCCAACTCTTCACCAGAGGTAAATCTCCCACTTGAATTCGTGGGAATCAATAGTGCTGCAAAGTGTCAGTAATTATTGGCACTTGACCAGAGTTTGTGCCTGCACCGCTCCACTCGTACTGTAGTATCTTTCCTAGTTGTGTGTTTGAAGTACATTTACCCCTTTATGTTGATTTCCTTCTAGATTGCGCGCTGCAAACAGCTGATCTGCGACCCAAGTTATGTCCCCACTCAAGTCAAAAAGAAAGGCAAGGTCATCAGGGTCATATGCATCCTCAGTCATCCAATCAAACACACGAACGACTGTAACTCCTGCCAAATCATCATTCCGCAGATGCAGGTCAACAGAAAGTCAGGTGAGATCATAATAATTTGTTTTTTTATATAGCGCTTTAATCTAAAGTGCTTTACATAGGACTTATTTACATGCATAACTATTATTACCCAATCGAAATTGATTGACCTCAGAAGGATGAAAGGCTGAGTTGGCTTTGCTGGGATTTGGACCTGTGACCTGTAGATCAAACACAGATCACAGCAACAAGTGTTTAACCCGCTGAGCCATCTTACCGGGTATGATGGCAGCTACATTAGTGTTTTAGCTTCTCGGGGGGATAACACTCAATGACTCCCATTTACTAACATATTGAAGCCATCGCTTTTTTCTTGCTTATAACAAAATATTATAATAATGTATAGAAATAAAATAATGTTGAAGGTTTTTGTGTAATAATAACATGCCCAGAGAAAATTATTTATTTATTTCTTATATTGGTTGTCAGCGCCCAAACCTGTGAGTATCCCGGTGCTGATACATTAGTGAACAGAACAGAACAAGCAATACGGTGCATAAGCATGATAGTAGTTGTTACAGAGAGTCAGGCAATGGGGGTAACCCAGTTTTAGGTTAGTTGTGGTACCCCAGTTTCAGGTTTAGTGGTGTAGGAAGGGAATTATACTTTTTCAGAGATTACTTGTTATCGAGCTGCCCGGCTTCTCCCTCGCCTGTTAGCTCCCCGCTCCCTTGTTTCTCTACTTCCCTCCCCATGTGCTTCCCCCTATGATTGTAAAGCGCTTCGCTGCTGCTTCCCGAACCTAGCACCACGCTCAATAAATACCCTAAAAAGAATAATAATAATAATGAGGATTTACCAAACACATACACCAGTGAGGCCATGGACCTTATAGCTTCCATGTTAGAGACATACAGAGGCTGGCTAGTTGCCCTTCATAGCAGACAGGGTCAGTAATCGAGATTATGAGCCTGGCAGAAAGGTATATCCTCCGACTGTTGGAGCCCCTGTCCTCCTGGGGCAATCCCTTGAAAGCAGAACCAATATATTACTAAGTCATGCATGCCAATGTGCCCATTCCATTCTAGAGATGATTGTCCAGAACTTTTTTTTTTAGCATTCTGGGGCAGTTAGTCTTGCATTTCTCCTTTATAACTTCAGGACTACATGTCCCATAATGCAAAGATAACCTCAAGGATGCCTGGGCCATCCCACTCCTAAAAGAAAACGTCCCTAGATGCCAACATCCCTACGAACTACAGGCCAATCACCACAGTACCTTTCTTGCAAAAAATATTTGATCAGGCAGCCTATCTACAGGTCCAAGATTACTTAGAAACTAATAAACTCTTGGGACTCAGACAATCCGGGTTCCGCCCTCGTCACAGCACTGAAACTGCCTTAATTGATCTTAAGACACAGATCAAGGATCTCAAAGACAAGGGTAAACTAGCCCTTCTTCTCCTTCTCGACCTCTCTGCGGCGTTTGACTTAGTCAATCACCAAATCCTCTGCCACCATCTCAAAACAACAGTCCACTTTTCGGACAAAGCCACTGGATGGATTGGATCATTTCTGGATAACAGGTCTATGAGGGTCTTCTCCCCATCCGCCTCTGCTGAACCTGCCCCTGTCACATGCGGAGTACCTCAAGGATCGTGCATCTCACCAACACTTTACAATGTGTTCACGATATTCTTGATTCTCTGGGTGTCATCTATACTAATTACACGGATGACACCCAGATACTCCTACCCATTACCGGCGATCACGGGATTGACACTCTAGCAGTTAACACCATTTACCAAGTCATCCAAGCCTCGATGGCGAAACACAAACTCTGTCTAAATGACGAAAAGACAGAGATTCTCATCCTAGGTACCCAGCAAAGACTTAGCAAACTCGATCTTGCTTTCAATTCCTTCGTCATTGATGGCAACATCATCAAAGTCACCAAGGACACTAAAACCTTAGGTATTTATATAGACTCCACCCTTTCTCTCTCTAGGCAAACTAATCAGTTTCATCTTCAGCTGCCTATACATGTAAGCTTATTACAGCCTGCCGCCCGTTTCTAACCCCAGCTAATTGCACTACATTAGCCAGAACATTAGTAATGCCAAAAATGTACTACTGTAACACCCTCTATCTAGGCACCAACCAGGGGAATCTTAACAAGTTACAGATTGTACAGAACAATGCAATCAGAGCCGCTGTAAACATTCCCAGAAATCATCACATCTCAGATACTAGAAAAAGTCTACGTTGGTTATCAGTTACACAACGTGTATCTTTAAAAACCCTGGCGATTGTGCACAAATGCATCGCCAACCAAGCACCTTCCTACCTAGCCAAGAGGTTTAACACTCACACCTCGAAAAGACCCCTCAGAAGTGCACAGGCCAATTGCCGCTCTATACCCCCTTTCAATCTACAGCGATCAGGAGGGTCTAGTTTCCCTGTCCTAGCCGCTAAACTGTGGAGCTCACTGCCCAACCCCCTTAGAGCTGAACCGTTCTTCCATGTATTTAAAAAGCAAGCCAAAGCCTGGCTGTCTGCCCAACCACTGTTGATTTAGTCTGGTCACTCTATCCCTGACCCATGGCTTTATTACCTGTAAATGCCTAGCAGTTGCACAATAACATGTACTTGCTCACTATGCCTGTATATATTATGTAAATGTCTATATTTTAATTTGTAAATTCTTTACTCTGCCTGTACATGTCCTGTAAATGCCTCTTTATTGTAACTTTATCTTGCAACCCTGCCTGTATTACAAACTATCCGCCCGGATGCCCTGGGGCCAGGTGCGCTTTATAAATAAATAAAATACAAATACAAATACAAAGAAAAAACAGGACTGGATTAGCATCTCCTGAAGGGAATGGGACATGTTGCCCTGTATGTACTGAAAGCATCATTAGAAAAATCCTGGATCAAGACCCGATAGGGAGTACTTGTAGTATGATGTTGCCTTGAAAACATTGCTTCTTTTTAGATTGAGTGTCTCATGTACCCACCAGTTAATTAAGCAAGTGAGTGAGCATAGACTACAAAGTGTTCCTTGAAACATTCTCTGCAAAGCTTAAATCTAAATGTGAAGCAGAGCAGCAGCCATGTGAAATAGGGAAGGCCTTTGCTGAGACCAGAGAGAGCATCGCAACAGAAGGCGGATTCTACTATTTAAGACCATGCACAATCTGAGGCAGGAAGTGTGTCTTTGAACAGTCTCACTACTGCGGGCACATGCAGGAAGCTATCGGACATGATAGATTGCCTAGCTGTGCTTCATAACCCTACCCACAACCATGTCTACACACGTCATCCACTATATGGTTTAGTATTGTCAAGCAGCCGGGTGTGGACCACAAAGGACACATGCATACCTGTCAACCTTTTCAGGTGATATGGTGGGTTAAAAAAGTGGATTTGGTTTTTGTGGGTGAGAGCTCCATTGACGCCTATGGATGGGGAAGGGGATTGGCGGGTGAGTGAACTGGCTCTGCTTGGGGTCACCCGCTAAAACCGGGTCAGTTCACATCTATGCACGTTGAGATAAGTTCAACAATAGAAGAACGTCTTCTTGCTTAAGTCAACATGTCCAGTCTTGGCAGGTCTCTGATCAGCATCACTTACATTCTCTTGGATACCACTCCGTGTGGTGGGTACTCAGCCGTATTTACTGTGTGTTTCTTTTCGTGGCCACAGGCTGGGTAGTGAAAAGAAAAAAGTGATTGCTTCAAAGCTGAATGCGTATCATCATTTTAAGATAGAGGACTCTCAAGCATCCCTGTGGTCTGAGGTCAAACGTTTCTGGGGATCGCCTTCTTTCACATGATGTCATAGGTAATAGACGGCATGGATCCTGCTGTGTTTCCCTTCTTCCTGGGGCTTCTAGGTCTCAAATCTGGCGCTGGAGCTCTTCAAGAGAGTGTCCTCTGGCCTTGGCTGCTAGCTTCTGCGCCCCAAAATGTTTAGTGGTCCCATGCAAAGGATAACAGGAGAACCCTTAATAGTAGGCGTAACTTCTTAAGGCATATCTGAAACCTGGGTAGGAATACATCTAAGCTGGCACCCGATGAAAAGAAAAAAGTGATTGCTTCAATGCTGATGGCGAATCATCATTTTAAATTCCACCGCAGTCAGATATGATGACCACTCTGTTTCGTTCTAACGACAAAGTCATCTGTAGACCTTGATTCTACCTGTAATTCTACTGCCAAGGATTTGTGTAAAGCCACCAATATTTAGAGACGCGTTGTGATCTTCTGTCACTTACAATATGTAACTCAAGTAATCAAAGAATCGGAGGAAAATTGACAACTGAACGGCTGATCGCAATGACTTCCAAGGGGATGCGGGGGGGGGGGGGGTGGGGGGATACAAAGTGGGCCAGTTTGGTAAAAGGATCCATCACAGCCCAACAAACCAAAACACAGCCATACTTTGAGAAGATGTTAAGATGATGAAATCCATTACAGTTATTTGCCAGGGTCCCCTTGGTATGGGGAATGGTTTCAATGCAAGAAATCTGCACTGCAGATTTTGCATCTCGTGCATGAAACCAACTTGCCCAGTTCCTGAGGAGAGGCGTGATTCCGGCAGCTTCTACACCTGATTTTGGACCTTCTAAACAACAGGCGGTGTCTGTTAGAATCATTAGTAATGGCCGCTGTATCCTGTCATGGCTGCCTCCACTGCAGATAAGATTTTTCATAGGGAGCAGAAAAAGCCATAGGGGCCTGTAGTCCAGCCCATATTCCAGTACTGGTTTTCGCTTCATGCAGAAAATTAGGATAATCCGAGAAATGGTAGCAGAAGGGATATTTAAGACAAATTATCTTCCTCTTGACATTTGTGGCCGCAAGTAGGAAAGGGTTAATTATGAGTGCTATTTTTTGAGGATGCATAATGATGGGGAAAGCCATTTATTACCATCAGCCTGGGGACAGTAATGCATTTACGAACAGAATGGACCACATTCTTGGGATGGGATCTTGGCTGCCAGGATATTATTTAGAACAGGCCCTGTCTACATTGGCCTAGCAGATGATTTGCTAAGAAGATGTCTGTAAAGTACAGATGACACATCTTCACATCCACGTAGACTATGCTGTTTCTTCAGTGACTGCCACCAGGGTTTGCTGAGCGTGCATGTTTTTATGTTGCAGATATCTACATTTGCATGGTGTCCTATGCCCACCATGTCGCTTCGGATGGCAAGTACATCGCCAACGTGAGCACCATGGTGGAGACCAATGATCCGGAGAAAGAGGTCCAGCCCGCCTTAGACCTCCTGGAGCCTATAGACCAAAAGTAAGTGGTTCCTATTGTATCAGCGCTTGTAGAAGTGGACCTTTGGAGACCTTTCAAAGTCAGGAGACCCTTTATTTATTGGGCATTTGTAAGGCACTTATACATCAAGAAAATTGTATTTCAAAGCGCCCACAGGGCAAGGGAAGGGAGGCAGCAAGACAATGGAATATGCAAAATACAGAAAAAGAAAGCAGTCCTACTAGGCCTTGGGAACGAACTGTACCAAAATGTCGCCCTCATTTGTGCGCCCCCTCAGTCATTGCGACTTTTGGGGCGCACAAAAAACCGACTCCCGTTACTGCGTATAAAGTGATCTATTAAATCTCTGCGCCGTAATTGGCGTCGAAATTTTCATTGGCGCAGTTACGGGTGGTGCAGTGATGACATATATTCCTTGGGAACATTTGGATTGTGTAAGTGCAGAGAGAGAAGGGACAGGGAAAAGAGGGGTAAGTTCTGGAGGATCCACAGAGGGGTGAAGTGCCAGGGAGATAGCTGCAAGGCAACAGGTAAGTGCAAGAGCCGCTTACAAAGGCAACAGCTAAGTGCCAGGCAGTCACCACTAGATGGAGCAGGGGTCACCCGGCCCTCCAGCAAGTGCAGGCCTGGGAGGCAGCACAGGTCAGGTGGTGCCCAATGGCAAGTGCAGGGGGAGGGCATATGCTGCAGGCGATCAGACAGAGGACAGGACCCAGAAGGACTCATAGAGGCCCAGTCCACCAATCACAGCTACTGTGGGGGTTTATAACGGAAGAGAGAGAGGGAAGGAGGAGGAAAAGAGGAAAGTCTTAAGGTGTTTGCAGAACTTGAGTTCCGGCTGAAGACGGAGCGAAAGGGGCAGGCTATTCCAGAGGAGGGAGCCAGCTGAAGAGAGGGAACGGCCACTCGCTCTCTGCTTAGAGAAGCGCTTGGCAAGCAGAGAGTCGGAGCGAAAGGATCAGAGGGATCTGGAAGGAGAGTATTTGATGAGAACAAGTTGTAGATAGCGTGGTCCCCGACCCCCTTAGGTCCACTATATTATTTAGAATATTTGTTTATGGTTTATAACTATTCACAGATATAGGTAGCTAAATTTATCTTTTTGGAAAAGCGCATGATAAAGGTCATCCAAGAAATGTTAAAAACGGCCCACGTCATGTCTTCACCAGCCAGCAAAAAAATGAATGACTCAGAACTAAAGCGAAAAAAGAATTCTTTATATGATATGTGGGGGAGCCACGAGACAAGGGGGATTTGTATGTGCTGTGCATAGAAATGAGGTAGAAATGAGGTATGTGAAATAGTTCTTGGAACTAATAGCACATTATATGAAATAAAATATAAAGAAATGAAAGATGATTTTTTTTTTCCAGAACTGTGTGTGTTACTGTGTGATTCTCGCTTCTGTCATTACTCAACTGAATAGAAAAATCAAGGGCCTGATGTCGGGCTTCCTCCTCAACAACATATCAAACAGCCGCCATTTTGTAATTTTATATCTGTTACACTAATGTGGCCTTGTCCTGTTCTGTTGTGTGAAAGGATTGTACAGTAACCACGTCCATGGATTATTTGACTTAAAAACTTTCCTTTTTACTGCCAGAAGTCTAAATGTATATATTCGTGCATTTCAAGGCATAATCTTCGAAAAGAAAACCAGTATTGACTAAATTGAAATAATGTTTCCAATGCTTAAATAAATGCCACTCAAATAATTAATTAAATGTTAGGCTTACAGTCATTGACAGAAATATATTCTCCTAGCCATCCTACAGGGCATACCGAGTGAAATGCGATGAAATCTTTAAGGAGGGGCATTTCAAAACAGACAGTGCACACAATGAAGCCATTTCACGCTCTTGGGCTTTTTCTTGTGCACACCAAGGAGCTCATTATCCATTGAAAGCGTAAAAAGATTTGACTGAGGCTTTAACGCCTTTTATTTACGCCACGCTATTTATTTATTTATAACATTTGTTATACACCCAAACCCAGAGGTATCGCGGCGTAGGTTACATAGTGCATACTTGTCTGGTTGCAGGCTAAGAGCAATACATTTTAAGCATAGACATTTAGATCAGAATTAACATTGGTGATGGTGTAGAGCACATAGTTACACTTGGGCTACAGATGGGTTGAGCCGGTGCATAAAGAAAGCAAGTCCGGGTTCCTGTGTATGCGGTTTTGGTCCTCTGTCAAATACATGTCCCCCCTTTTCCACAGCTGGTCCACCTAGTGAGTCCTAGGGGCCTCATTACAACTCAGGCGTTAAGGGTTAACGCCGTCGTTAACCCTTAACGCCTGATTCCAATTTTACCGGCTGCTTTTAGTAGGCGTTAAAATCCATGGCGCTAAACCGCCTTGGTGCTAATTACGGCACCGTAATTTACGGTGCCGTAATTAGCGCCTTCCCCACTCCCATTATGCCCTATGGGGCAAAAATGGGAATGGGGAAGGGTAAATGGGAAATTGGGATTTACCGCCCCAATCACCTTGGAATGGGACGGTAAATCCGCCATCCACCATGGTGTAAACATAGTTTACACCATGGTGGTAAAGTTGGTGTACTTACCGCCTGGGTCGTAATGAAGTAACCAAACTAGTCTATAAAACAGTAGACCAGCATACATACTATTCAGACTCATACCTTCAGGATGCCTCCTCTTTTGAAATATATGAGGAAACATGTACCGAACAAATAACTCCTTCGGCTGATTGTTTTCCCTGCTAGGCAACTGATGGTCTTGTTTGTGCATGAGTTTCATTTGTGTATTACTTTGGTTGATTTTTGTTCTTTATGATATGTCTCTCTGCACATGGACAGTACTAACCCACCAATGAGTTTGAAATTGGCTGTCATTTATCGTACTGTACCTATTTTTGTATTATTTTTTTATTTATATCGCTATTTGGTTAGGAGAAAAAATCCAACAAAACGTCTGCTAATATAATAAAGCTGGAATCTGAGTTAAATATTAATGCTCTACGCTTTATGCTTCGATTGATTTCGCAGTAAAACCTAAAAAATCTCTTTTTCACTAGGGATACTTGGCTTACTATTTGAAGCATGCATACGTAACTAAGTTAACAGAACTTTTACAGGCACTTTAACAGGAATGTAATGCCAAGAAATGTCTATGCGGTTGGAGCCCCCATTTTGTTCTCCATGTTAGCGCAAAGAGCAGGTAGCAAATTAGAATTTGTTGAAGAGCCAGGTTTTAATGAAGCACTTAAAAAGCTGTTGAGAGGGCTTATTTCTAATATGGGGAGGGAGGGAGTTCCAGATGTTGGGTGCTGCTACTGGGAAGCTGATCTGCCCTGTATGTAAGCGGGCGAGGAAGGGCGGATTCAAACTTGCGTTTGCGTCGCCTTCCCTCGTCTTTGCCATACAAATACTGCAGTATTTGCGCCAGCATGGATATTCATGCCGGCGCAAATGCTGGAACACGGCCCGTCATGCACGTTTGTCAGGCAATGTTTGTAATTGTGAGAGCGGCTTGCTAAGCGAGCATAGCAAGCAGCACTCACAATTAAAAGTAAATGCTGCCTGGCGTGCGAGCATCCCAGCCAGGAACTTTGCACAGTGGAATGTAAAAATGCAGGGCAAAAGGCAGCATACAGACATGGACGCTGCCTTTTGTCCTGCACTTTTGCACTCTGCCATGCAAATGACGAAAATGTGGCGGCAGGAAGGCAACACGTCAATGTCTATATCAACACATAACAGCTCTCCACGGCCAGATTATTATTATTTTATTTTTAAATGAGCTCCACGCTGGAAAATGGGCACAGAGAAGAATGTACATCTCTGCCATGCTTTCCTCCTCCGCATGTGTGTGCACTTAGTTTTACACCTGCAAGAATGTATATGCAGGTGTAAAACGAATGGATTCCCATGGAAACCACCTCAAATTAGCACCTGCTAAAGAACAGGCGTCTCCCATCGGATCCCATCAGTAAACACCGTCTGCAAAATATAATTAGCATACAGCGTTTACAATTTTAGAAGATGGGTGGTAAAACCGAAGAGAAAGGGGATTTCCCTTGGTTTTATTCTTCACTTTTACACTTTGCCTTGTAAATGCTTCAAACTGCATGCAGAGGCCGCAACAGCACGTACATGCTAACATAGTCCCCTGCATGTCTTTTGCAATTTTTCGAAACCTCCCACATGTTAACTAACAGAAGCCTTCTTTTTTACTGGAAAATGTCTATGCAACTTCATGCTCCAGTGTAGGACGAGAGCGATTGTTTTTGTTTCCACTGGATGGCGCCACAGCATTAATATGTATTGCCCAATTTAAAACTTTTAAACACAAACGATAGAATGTGCTCCCATAGCCTTCATAATTGCTTTCTTTGTTTTGGAGCTCACCGTGAGTATGGTGGTAATTCTAAAAACAAGCGGTATTTCGAAATCCACCTGTTTTTACCAACCATACTCCCGACAAGTTTTGAGTCGGATGCAGTATTTTGGACATTTCTTATGCTGTAAATTCTGCACGGTTATTGCTAGAAATACCTCCTAAAAATAAGATGCATTATTCCAAAATGTTGCCGAACCGCATAAGTGGCGGTAAAGTCGTGTTTTCACTCCCCGCTTCTTACTAAAATCCTTCTGTGAGTTTTCTCTCCATGGGACAGCGGTAGCATGAACTCTGCTGCGCCGTGAAGCTGGGATGGAAACGCATTTCTGGAATTCGGTATTTCTCCCTCCTCGCTGCATCAATGTGCAAAGTTACTGGGATACTACCCATCTCTCATGCTCCTTGCATCTCCCCTTGATCCACTAAATCTCTGTTTTATATATGTGTGTATATATATATATATATATATATATATATAAATATATATTTCTGAAGCTTGTGGAATGCCAGTAATACTATCCCTAGTGTGACGTCCACTGTACCCATGATCCATCACGCGTCTAGGACCCTCAGATTGTTTTTCCCCCATACTGGTCGGAAGCATTTTCCCCCATACTGGTCGGAAGCATCCTGCGGAGTTCCCTGGCTTTAGCCATAATTTTGCAAAATATCATAATATTTCCCCATTTTCTCCACCCAACGTCGAGCCACCGAAGTTCGACGCTCGACGCCGGCCCGGAGAAGAAAGCAACCGTCGAGAGCTGCACGACGAACTTTGGGCCTTGGAAGGCCTCTGGCCTCGGCCCGGCCCTTGGAAGGCCTCTGGCCTCGGCCCTGCAAGTAGGGAGAGTAGGGGTTGGTACATACTCTACACTCTTATATATATATATATATATATATATATATATATATATATATATATATATATATATATATATATATATATATATATATATTAATTTTCTTATATATTCCTACACACACTAGCACGCTGCCACAAGGTGCGTATGGAGGGTACCCCTTTCCAATTTTGCCCCAAGTGCAACCGCAAGTACCCTTGGGTTGACAGACACGCCACCTGTAACCTCTGCTTGCCAAGGGACCACCCGAGGCGAACTGCAGAGCGTGTAGTCGGTTTAAGCCGAAAACTCTAAAGGACGGTTCGATCAAACGTTGGGCCCACCACGCCAGGCAACGAGAGGCCATGGAAGCGGAGGGCGCCTTCAGTGATGGCAGCGATGCCATGCTATCGGACAGCGAGGGCAACGTGGCATCGAGAGACAGCCAAGCGCAAGTCCCTGACCTCGGAAGGTTATCTGGCAGGGCAGCTATCGGGAACGCCCTCGGCGACACGAGCGCAACCCACACCACTTCCACTAAATACTTGAAGTCCAACCGAGACTCGACGCGCACGTCGAGTTCCCGGAAAGAGGCACACAGAGAACAGTCCACCGAATCAGTGTCCTCTGGGCGTTCGCGGTCAAGATCGCTGCATGACACCAGGCAACCATCCACTGTTGCCAAAAGTGCCTCGCTCACTAAAGTAACGGAGGTTCGATCGTCGGAAGACGAAGCCGACCACCATCCCCAGGCCGCACTCCAGGAGTCGGTGTCAGCAGACCGCATGACGGCTGCTCCTGTGTCCCGACCTCCACACTCTAAGGAAAGGGACACTACCCCCGAATCTCGACACCAGATGTCGAAAAGCTCAGAAAAGGTGAAAACACCAGGGAAGCACTCTTCCATTCACGGGGAGGGGGGAAGCAGCAGAAGATACATTCACAGCCTTCTTCTGCACAACAGAAACATAAAGACAGGTCACAGTCTTCTGTAAAGATTTCCAAGACGCCTGCACAAGGCCATAGGTCCAGTCAGGATATGGCAGGGAATCCCTCCCAGGAAAGGGTAATCCCCAGCTCCAAGGAATGGTCAAGTGAGGATATAGACAGAGTTATGTCTAGAATGTCGTCCCTAGCAGACTTCTATGCCAAGAATCCAGAGCACTTCCTCTCCTACGCCCCTGATGGGGCTACCCCCTCAGGGTCTAGGGACCCGCAATCCCCTGGTTAGAAACCTCGAGTTGATGTGCCAACGCAAAGTCGGTCTTCTGACCCTTTCTACATACAGCCATACTCTCAGTATGCTACCGATCCATTACACGAGGATCCAGAATTGGCCACGTTGGACGACCAAACTGGGATGGATTACTATGGGGATAACGAGGACCAAGAGGAGGACGAAGAGGACCCAGAAGCCTACAGAGTAGACTCCCCAGTAAGCAAAGAACCTCTGTTTACCGACTCTCCTGTCGACAACCAACCTCTCTTAAATGAGGTTTTGTCTAGAGCGGCAGAACACTTCCGCATAGATACACAGGGAGCACAGGAGGAGAGGAACTTTGCTGAGGAACTAGTGGGAGAAAAGAGACCCGTTGCCCAGGCCATCCCTATTCTCAAGTCTATACAAAGGAGAATAGACCCTTCCCTTCTCAATCCCAATCTCACCAGGGCAGTAAACCCCAGGATCGAAAAACTGTTCAGGGCAGCCCAGTCAGACCCGCTGTACATAAGGGGGCAACTGAAACCGGACTCCCTGGTAGTGACTAATATCCGAAAGAGGGCGGAAACGCCCCTATCATCGTCTGAAGCTCCCCCCGACAAGGAGAGCAAAAAGATCTATGGGTTGGAAAGGAAGGTAGCCTCCACTTCCGCCTACCAAGCAAGGATTGCCAACTCCACCACCCTGCTGGTGAGTTACAACTGCCATCAGTGGGAAGAAGTAGCGGCATTCATCGAGTCCACCCCAGAACCTTTAAAAGCCAGTTGGCACAGGTTGCGTCAGAGGGAAGAGCCGTGTCCGGTTGCATCCTTAAAGCAACCTTTGATGCCGCGGATAACGCCGGCAGACTGATAGCAGAGAGCACTGTTATCAAAAGGCATGCTTGGTTAAGACAATCTGGGTTTAAACCCGAGACACAAGCATCCTTAATAGACAAACCGGTGGAGCCTGATCTACTGTTTGGCAAGGCGGTAGAGGACGCATTAAAGAAATGCCAAAGATGAGTATGAGACTCTCAAATCCCTGGGCCAGTTAACCAACAAACCCCCTAATCAAAGAGGGAATGGCAATTTTCGTCGGCCACGCGGCCAGAATTCACAAAGAGGCTCCAACTATTCCCAGGGGCAGGGTACACCATGGAATAACAGCAACCAGCAGTCTACCCAAAGTTATGGCAGGGGTAACAAAAGGGGACGTGGTAAGGGTAGAGGCAGCCCCAATAGAGGCGGCGGCATGCCTCCGGCAAAACAAAGACATTCCGTTCAGGGTCCCTTCTCACGCATCCCCAGTAAGGGGACGGATTCCAACTTCACCCAAGCTTGGGAAGGGATCACATCAGACAGATGGGTGCTGTCCACAGTGTCCGCAGGATACTGCATAGAACTGTTAGAGCGTCCCCGAAACCAACGTGCACGTCAAAAAGTACATTCCTTAGACCACCAGAAGATCGTCCTCGAAGAGATCGCCAATCTTCTAGCAAAGGACGCGATAGAACTCGTCCCGGGACACCAGGTAAACAAGGGTATTTATTCAACTTACTTCCTTGTGCCAAAAAAAGATTTGACAATGCGCCCAATATTGGATTTACGGCTTGCAAACAAGAATGTCAAGCCCCAAAAATTTCGCATGACTACTCTCCAAGAGGTAATCCCCCTCCTAAAAAAGGGGGATTACATGGCATCATTGGACATGAAAGATGCCTATTTTCATATTTCCATGTTCCCAGCGCACAGAAGATTCTTGCGCTTCAAGGTGGACAGTCAGCACTACCAGTTCAAGGTACTGCCCTTCGGTATAGCCTTGGCTCCAAGGGTATTCACCAAGGTACTGGCGGTGGCGGCGGCACACCTACGCAGGGAGGCAATCCCAGTGTACCCTTACCTGGACGACTGGCTCATCACGGGGGAGACCCCAGTAATTTGCAGATCAAACATTCAGAGAACTATCGACCTCCTCTTCCATTTGGGTTTCTCTATAAACGAGAAAAAGTTGAGTCTGGTGCCAAGCACCTCCAAACAGTTCCTAGGAGCTGTCCTAGACACAGAAGAGGGGTTGGCCTTTCCATCAGAGGAAAGAATTCGGAATATACTGCTGCAAATTCCGCTATATCAGGCCGGTCGCCAGATAACGGTGCGCAAAGCGATGCGTTTGCTGGGCATGATGGCGTCATGTATTTACCTGGTCCCCCACGCGCGCCTGCACATGCGTCCCATGCAAGAATGGTTGGCGAAACAGTGGTCTCAGGCAACTGGTCAGTGGGACGATCTAGTGGTCGTTTCGCTAACACTTGTACAAAGTCTTCACTGGTGGACAAGAGAAAACCTGTCAAAGGGGAAACCCTTTTACGATCCCGAGGTACAGGCTGTAGTCACCACAGACGCATCCCTGTCAGGGTGGGAAGCACACCTTCTCCACCACACATCTCAGGGTCTCTGGTCTCACTCAGTGGCCAAGAATCATATGAATCTGCTAGAGCTTCTGGCAGTATTCAGAGCGCTTCAAGTGTTCGAGTCCTACCTGTTGAACCTGTCAGTGCAGATCCTGACAGACAGCACAACAGCAATGTTTTACCTGAACAAGCAGGGAGGGACTCGTTCGCCCAATCTGTCCAAGCTTGCCCAGAAAATTTGGATATGGGCACTCAGACGGAACCTCAACCTGTCATCTCAACATGTTCCAGGGGAATCTCAATTCTCTGGCGGATGCTTTGAGCAGAAATCCCCTCCCAGAAGAACACGAATGGTGTCTACACAGAGGAATCGTAGATGATCTCTTCTCTCAGTGGGGTTTCCCCATTATAGACCTATTCGCCACAAGCGAAAACAGACAGTGCCCAGGATTTGCATCCAGTTTACCCCAACCAGACTCCCAGGGGAACGCCCTGTGGATGAACTGGTCAAGGATGTTTGTGTACGCTTTTCCACCAACCCCGCCGATCAGGAAGGTGGTCAACAAGATGCACAGGGAATCGATAACGCTTGTCCTAGTTGCTCCCATATGGGCAAGGCAACCGTGGTTCCCACCCTTACGCAGACTAGCGGTGTGTGAACCCATCAAACTCCTGTGCTGGTACAACCAACTGTCCCAGCACCAAGGTCAGACAGTGCATCCTCAACCCAACTCAATGAACCTGGCAGCATGGCTCCTGAGGTCATAGAGTTTGGACATCTCAATTTACCTCAGAGATGTATGGACATCCTAAAAGAATCTAGGAAGCCAAACACGAGGCACTGCTACTTTGAATGGAAAAGATTTGTTATCTGGTGCCAAAATAAGCAAATCAACCCAGTTGATTGCACTCCTTCCCTATTGTCACCTACATGCTCCACCTGCTGGAGGCAGGGTTGGTATTTAATTCACTGAAGGTACACCTGGCAGCTCTGTCAGCATACACCACCTCCCATAACAAGGTGTCATGGTGGAAAGTACCTGTGGTTAAAGCCTTCATGGAAGGAGTAAAGAGACTTCACCCTCCAATTTCTAACCCATCACCAGGATGGGACCTTAATGTGGTGCTATCTAAACTCATGGGCCCCCCATTCGAGCCCATGCATAAAAGCAGTCTCAAACACCTGACTTATAAGACTGCTTTCTTAGTAGCCATTACATCTATAAGAAGGGTCAGTGAAATTCAGGCTCTGTCAGTGCAGGATCCTTTCTTTACTGTTCATAAAGATAAACTGGTTTTACGTACACACCCTAGGTTCTCACCTAAGTTTATTTCTAAATGCCACGTTAACCAGTCCATCGAACTTCCGGCTTTCTTCCAAGACCCCCAAAGCTCGGCTGAGGTGAAACTACACACGCTAGATGTGCGTAGGGCAGTCCTATACTATGTAAACAAAACCAGACCGCTAAGGAAAACAGACCAACTGTTTGTCTCCGTAGCTACAGGCAGAGAGGGAGATCGCGTCTCTAAAGGTGCCATCTCTAAGTGGATTATAAATTGTATCCAGCTGTGTTACTCCCTTTCTGAAAAAGCTCTGCCTTTCACGCCAGGAGCCCACTCTACAAGAGGCATTGGGGCACTCTGGCTTTCATTGCAAATGTACCCCTTGACACCATTTGCAAAGCAGCTACTTGGAGCTCTATTCACACTTTTACTCAGCACCACTGCATTGACACCCATTCCAAGACAGATACACAAGTGGGACAAGCGGTCCTAAGACATTTATTTGCTCATGACCCTTCTCACATCCCACCTCCTTCTTCTAACACTGCTCGCTAAGCTATGCACAGCATTTGATCTAAGCAGATTCCACAAGCCTCAGAAGAGATACATTACTCACCGTAATCGTATTTCTGATGCTTGTATCTGCTTAGATTCACATGCAACCCACCCTTCCTCCCCTCTGAGAGAAGGCACATAGATGCTTGTAGTTTTATCTTCTATCTATCTGCTTGGATAATCTGTACTCACGCTACTCCTCATGCTACCTCATGTCAGAAAAAATACAATCTGAGGGTCCTAGATGCATGAGGGTTCATGGGTACAGTGGACGTCACACTAGGGATAGTATTACTGGCACGCCCTGTGTCGACGCCCATTTTCGAGTTTCGAAAAACAAACTGTAATACTCCGCAGCTTCCACTAGATGTCGGCCTATGCACAGCATATGAATCCAAGCAGATTCAAGCATCAGAAATACAATTACAGTGAGTAATGTATCTCATATATATTGAATATATATGGGTGTTTTATGAGGACTGTACCTTCAACGCCGATGTACCGAAAACATGGAGATCTTCATTGTTAAACTCACGTATTGGCTTGCCCAATCAAAGCAAAGGATGATAAAAAAAAAACATGCATCAAAATCACTTTACAGAAGGGCATTAAATAATTCACCCCAATTTGACAGCCCCGAACTATTTATTCCCTCGAATTCCAGCCTCCCACACAATAGGTAAATTTGGGAAGGAATCTCTGTATTTTCTTTTAATAATATGAAACAAGGTGTTCTCCCTAAATTCATCTAAGATCTTTCCAACCCCCCAAACTAGCATATCTGTGCTTGCCACATTTTATAGGTTGCATGTGACAATATCACCATATAGATGCCTTTTTTTCCCTGCACGTTCTAGGGTGGGTGTAAATTACTATTCTAACTCCAGTCCTAGATTATTTGGAGAAAGTACTTGATTTTCCCATTATTGCAAATTTGGGGAAATGTCGTCCTTTAGCGACCTTTACAAAGGCAACTTTATCACTGGATACAATTTTATATTTGTGAAGTATCTGCTTTCTTCTTTTAACCGGTCCTTCAAAATCAATATCTTCAATCGCAATCTCAGGGAAATGCTTGGAAAAAAACAAAAATGTACAGTATCCCTAGACTGCAATGCTTTACAAATCCTCTTCGCTTACTCTACCAACATGCTCTCCAACCTCAAAACTACCCTACTCCCCCTCCTTGTAGCATTTGAATCCATTTTTCTTTTTTTTAAAGAATCTTGTTCTTTTGCCCTGGCTAATTGCAATTTTCACTATGGCATAGTTTCAGATAAGAAACGCCTTTGGTCAAGCAATGCATCATAGGAGAGTTTGGATGTATTGCTCAGGACATGTGACTGTATGGGGCAGGATCAGCAGTATCACTTGACAGAAGAATTCTTTGAAAGGGCAGTGAATGCATGAACTGCCCCAGACCAGAGGATGGGCTGAATTACACCGGCATAACTCAGTGCTTGGCCCAGACATATTTGTTCAGCCTCTGAAGCCCCGCAGGGACAACTAAGCCTTTCCTCAGTCTAATGCTGATGAATTCAGTCCCATTGTACTGGATAATTATATCCCCAATTAGTACTTAGAGCGCATTCATAGATCTCATCTCAAACAATCAGAAGGCCCAGAATATAGCCAATAACTACTGATATTAATTGGATATTAAACAGTCTTACTTCATACACAGACAGGGAAGCAACAGCAAGCATTGCTCTGCATTCAAGAAACGGCAGTGCAAATTGCCGGCAACATTTCTTTCACTGCGTCATCAATGTGACAGGCAATATCCAATTTAAAGCACCATCGGGAAAGCTGAGACAGGGAACAGTGGTTTCACTTTTGTGCAGAAAATCAGTTCACTTTTATGTTACACCTAATGCCTGCTCATTCCTTTAAGCCAAGGTTAGAATTAAAATGTGTACATTGGAAAGACAAGCTTGCTATTTAAATATTACAAAAAACACACTTAACTTATTGATATATTTTGTGTATTTATTTTACTCACTATTAAGATAAAGATTTTTAATTCTCCACCACCATTCCAAAACCTATATTGCTATTGCCACTAAGTTCTAATCTAATAGCCTTATTTACCTCGAATGGGGTCATTATCACTTAGTCTAATGACCCTGCCCCAACGTATAACGCTCTGGTTCGTCTCAGGCACTGGGGTGGGTAGTTTTTTTTGCGATAACCACCCCTTCCATTGTGTACAAAGCTACAATATCACAGCACTTAGAAGCATCTGAAATCCGGCATGAACTACAGTAAGAGTCACAGGAGAGCTGCCAGAATAAAGCTAGTGACCAGGTTGGGTGGGATGGGTGTCTGTATATCAAGAGCACGCAATGGCATCCCTTATCTGCAGTCAAATTTCACACCTCTTTGGATAACACTTTATGCTTGCTTTGATAGGTTTGTGAGGATAACGGACCAGTACATACCGACACACGATGGGACTAAATCACAGGTGAGCTATCATTATTATTTATGCTCCTTTCATGAGTATACATGTACAATAGGAAATAGCCAAACTAATGCTGTACTAGACATTTGTGACTAAAACATTAAAGGAAACAGAGGACCCTCTAGTGTAGTTATAAGGTATTTCTCAGAGGATTCCTAGAAAGCACTGATTTCTGAAAGAATCCAGAATACTTTAGTCCGGTAAGGTATGTTATTTTTTCATGTTTGTCCTGGGTTTATATTCCATTACCCTCCCCATTTATTCAGAAACCAGTCGCCAACCGGTTACTCAAACTCAGAAATCTCAATCCATTTGTAGACACCCTGCCCATGGGCTGCCTCTGTCTCCTGTATTGCTCCACTTGTTGGACAATTACATTAGAAAAGTTCCCCCTAGATTCAGTAAATGCTAATTCAAATAAATAGCTTATATTTAAGACACTTTTCAGCATCACAGCTTAATGTGTGTTCTTTGCAGTACATTTTACTGGCTTAAACTATGGGGTGGAGCAAGGAATAAACAACAGATTTAAAAAATATTTTTAAAAAGTGTACATCAGCTGATCTGTGACATACCTTTAAATCTGCATTAAACTGCTAGCATGTCCAAGCATGTGTGTAAATGTAAGATTGACAACAAAAAACAGACTGAAAAAAGGGGCATTAAAAGCAGAGAAAAGACAAATAGGGGAATTGTGGGTATTGCCTGTTAACAACAACACCATAGTTAGAATCATAACAGTTGAGTAGATGCCAGATAGACAGGTAGCCTGCATATCTGCTAGCTTTACAAGTTGGTGGCCAGGCGGCGAATCCCTCAGTATATGAGGTCATTGTAAGGCAGTGGTGGAAGTGTCAAGTCATATCATTGGCTCTTACCCCTACTCCATGCAAGAAATCCACTGGTGTCTCCACCTAATTCTGATGTGGACGGAGTTGCTTGAAACAGTTTGGATTCTTCATCAAGTAAAACTCAGACAGAACCAAAAGGGATTCATTGTAATGCGGCCACTAACATGACCATTTCTTATCTGGTGAGGGTGTTAAAAAATATGTGAACCAAGGACTGTACAGATTCACAAGTCTTTTCTGCACCCACACCAGAAGGCAATGAATATGGCACGGAAAGGGTCACGGATATCCCGGGTTTAGCGCATGAGACCCCTACCATGGGATTAGCACTTGATTTAAATTGATTCTTGTAAAATATCACGTTAATTATGAGCCTATGTTTGGCTAGATCTATGCTTTAACAGAACTTTCCAGTAAGCAGGATGTCTGTTGGTCCAAAGGCCAAGATTGGTTGAATTGGTGAAGAAAATATATAATATACTGTTTTTGTTATTTGGCGAGTTTCATAGAGGTGTTAATAACAGCCATTATTGTTGATTATTTATCCATCTTAGTGGCACTCATATCAACTTCTGATGGTTAAAGGATTAAGTTGATTTATTGGGAATCCACTGGACTTACAACCTGTCACTCACAGGGGATTGAATACAGTTAATAAAGTCACCTTTTCAGTATTTTGTTTTGGGTTTTGATCAATGCAATACAGCCAACAGGCCTGTTTCTCAGATAAGCAAGCCTCTAAAAAAAGGGCAGAGGAAAACTTTTTTGGATGCACCATTTATTAAAATGCAAAGTTCGACCTATTCGCAAAGGTGAGCTGCGTATTTCGAATGACCTATACACTGCTCCTTCCACTAATATTTAACATGTTCCTAGAACCCACCTGTGGTAGTCCCTTACATGGCTTATCATTTTGGAATGTTTAAAAAAGGGCAAAACTATCTCCCCCTATTTGGGAAAAGAAATAAAAGTGGGAAAGTAGTGGGTCATAGAATAGCTGTCTGGATGAAAGAGTGAGAAATGGTCCTCCAATGTACTGCGCTATGAGACAAAGGGCTAAAAATAAACTACTTCTATGCAAAACTATCCATGGACTCGCCCCTCCCTTCCTACCTGCTCATCTCACTCCATACTCTCCTCCTCGCTCGTTAATCTCATCCTCCCCCTGTGATCCTTCTCATTTCTGCTCTCTCTTCTCGCTCCCCTACTCCGAAATGCTCTTACTCTCTCTCTCCGTACTACTCCAACTCTACCACTAGTTAAATCCAACCTCAAAGACCTCCTCTTTTCTGAAGAACCTGTTTCCTAGCACTCTACGCTACTGCATCTTCCTGGTTTCCTCCCTCCCTTCCTTTTATGGACAACCCTACAGCACTTTTCTGTCACCCCTCCATCCTTAATTCAGCAATCTTTCCACAATGACGTTTCTACATCACTCTATCCTGTCCTTGTCACTGGTGTATGTTTTCACCTTCCTCTGCAACATCTGGTCTTCAAGTCACATTCTCCTACCTCATTGTAAAAGACCCATGTGCTACGCTCTGTTATCAATGGTAAATTCTGTATGTGGTTTTGTGCCAAAACTGCATTGCTTTACCTGTGATTTTTATTAATAAATATTAATACATTCATAAATATGAACAACTGGGTACGCCTGTTCCAAACTAGCAGTGGAAAACCTCTGTGTTGTGCATATTTATGAAGCAAATCCTGTTTGTGATTCGGGAAGCGTCATAAAATGCACAGAAATTCCCCTTGTTCTGTACAATTGAGTAAAGGGGTGATGCAAAGCACATGCAAAAGCACTTTGAGAAATGTGTACAGCCCTTGTTGGCTAGCCCGTCACGTCACTTAGGACAAAAAGGGTTTTGAGAATTGTCCCAATGATTTTAACCATGGGTGAAAACAGTACTGTTATCAATGGCATTATTTATTATGCCAGTAATTATGTGATCAGTGATGTCATCAGGGATATCACTGACTGTGACCTTGTGATGCCTCCTAGCGACTTCAACCAAAAACATTTTTCTCCTTCTGTGAGGTTATCTTGAAACTGTTTGATTAGCGAAGGTCGCTTGCGTAGAATCGTTTCATTGTATACTGTATATTTATGCTTACAGAGATGTTCTATCTTTAGCATAACTGAGATCTTTTTAAGAGCTGTTATATAATATGTAATGCTCCATCACATCTTAGGATAAATTATATATTTGATAGCATGAAGCGTTTGAAGGATAAGATAAATCTGCACAAACTTTCCAGAAAATGTTGCCAAGTTTTGTGAAGATCAGTGAAGATGGTCCGGTGTAGGGGATGGCAGGTGATAAATAGTGTCCCTATCTTTCATTGGGATGTGATGACTGGCAAGTGCACAAACTGCAAGATTTGTCAAATTTACAAGGCACTTCACCTTTGGATTAATATGCTGCCTTTTGAATGAAGGATAACATTCTGTTACTTCTGTTGAAACTCTGTTACTCAAATGTCTGCCCAAAATTACACCATACAACACATTTCCAAAACCACAATTCGCGGCTTGCCAAAGTAACGGCAAAAACATAGCAGTGCTCTATTTAAGGCCCCGAAAGTAAATCAGTAAATCTATAAAACCGTGGGATCCCGTTGGATTCCAAATCTTAGATCCATGGGGTCCCAGCCGAGATAGGATTTAAAGAGGTTTATTTGGGGATGGGGGCAATATAATGAACATGAAACGAGCAAACTCCAACTAAGAAGTGTCAGGAGGTTTCTTGTGGATTGCAAGCTCAAAATTGCAGGGTGACTCGAAGTCCAGGTGGGCTCTGTAGCCTCAGGTGGTTATTGGGCGCGACAATATTTTCCCGGTAGGGGACCCTGTAACCTCAGATGGTTCCAGAGGATATGTACTGCGCAAATAAAGGTAACACAAAACAAAGTCTGTTTGCCTCAATGCACAGGCAAGCTCTTGTGTCACATGGACATTTCCCTTTTCTGTTTCCTTTTCCATCAGGTCTTGCTCTTGTAGGTCTGCTGCTGGTTGGGTTCACTGGGAGTCCCTTTGGTCAATGTCAAGGCAGTCTTCCACCGGAAGGTCCTTGGTCTTCAACATCAGAGGATTCAAAGGCCTGGGCGAAAGATGTGGCGCTTTCAGGTTGTCCCGGTCCACATCCTGGACTCAGGGAAATGTGAGGGGTTGCCCAACAACTAGCTCAAGGATTTCAACCCTCAGTCTCATTAAGATGGACCTTTTGCTACCTGTCCCATGAGGCTCTTGCTTTCCTATCCCTCCCTTGGAGGCTTCAGCCGCCCGTATTCCCCTGTTCATAACATGAACCTTTGCACTCAAACGCTCACTATCAGTCCTCGGCCTCTCCTTTCTGATTTTTACTTCTTCCATAATCACCTCGGACCCCCACACTCCCTATCCCACTCATTAATGCCACACACCTTTATTAGAACCTCTACAATCTTCCTGCCTACCTCTCAATTCAAGTTCTTTACCAGACTGGGCACAGCTGTAACCCTCACGCTCCATATCCTTCTCCTTATCACCTTCTTGACACTTTTGTGCACAGCCATTATCACTCCTCTCCAGATATCTCTCCTTAGCAAATTCCTCACCCTTTCGGGCACAACTTTTATGTCCTCTCTCCATATCTTTCACCTTATCACCTTCTTTCACCTTTTGGGCCCAACTAGTACTGTACAACTAGTACAGATTATTTCTTCATTCCTCTGGATGCTGTTATCACTATCCCCACCTACTTCACCCCTGTGGGCACTGGTCTTAATATCCTATTATTCATCACACTTTGCACACTATTTTCACTGCCGCCTTCGTACCTCCTCTTATTAGTGTCACACTCTCTGGTCATGTGTTCTCTGCTCCCCAGGTCTAACGGCTACTTCCTTAAAAGAGGCTACTTCCTTAGTTGGGAAATCCCTTGTGAATTGATTCTATCATTTACTCCATTATTTTACTTACCTCCTGTCTTGAGTAAGTCATTTGAATGATTATATGTTTATTATTGTGCGATAATATCACCTGCTAGTTACATTTCTTGGTGTGTATAAAGGCCTAGAATAAATATGTGTATTTGTATACAATCTGGTCTAAATTGAAGTATTGTTTATTATATTGTGTGGACTCACTGAGGACCCCTGACCCCACTCACACTCTCGTGAGAATAGCCTTGACTGTTCTTCACGTTTACCTTGATTGGGTTTTGGCTAATGTAGGGAAGGCATCGTATCACAAGTATGGCACTGACACAATGGATACAATTTATAAAACCTTTATTAAAAATGTTGGGGTCGGAGAAACTGCCCTATAATTAAGATGGGAGTAGTCTCTACCATCAAACAATAAAAAAGCAGTCCTAGTGGAGTCTGTCAAATCCAAATGGCCTATGCTAACAATACCTAATGCCTGCCATATCTCTAGTACAAAAAGTGTAAAAGGAGAAATGTATGCAAAAGGAAAAATCAGTGTTGCAAAGAATAAAGGTAGTTTAACCAGCTCTCCTCCTCACGTTACACCTCACGGAGTAAGGCTGTTCCTGTAGGCAGGATGACACACTCTCGTTCGGTTTCTAACACTCTAAGAAGTTCCAAACCGTGGATTGAGATCCGCCTGGCCTTCCACATTAAACTCTTTTTCTTGACTTTCCAAAATTGTATTGCAACGTAAAGTTTGCAAAGGTCCCCCTCTGCTGGGCCCAGACCTTATAGCAAATAGGTAAAGTTCACAAAGGTCCCCCTCTGCTGGGCTCAGACCTCTTACGTCACAGTTCAACACACATTTTCTGGGGCTCCCTTCCCCAAGCGTATTGTACTTCGGTTCTCCCTCAATCAGACTGTGACCCCTTTCGAATGTCAAAGACTTTCAAATGTGCATGGTTCTCTTCACAGACCACCGCAGGACCACTTTGACTCAATAGTTCACGTTCACTTAATTTCACTTTTACAGTTTGTTCTTTGTACAATGTACAATGTTAGCTTCTAACAATGTACCTTTTACTGAGGCTTTCGAATGGGCTACTTTCTTTCGCCGGACCACTATGTTACTTAGTATTGCTGATCTCACAGCTGCCTTTTACTTCAAAGTTCATTCACAGGTCTGCCTTTCTTCGCGTCTCATCCACACGCGTGCAACCTTCACTTGTGATATCATGTTGCTAATTCATTCACTGTAACACCCATCGGTCTCTTAACTCACCGGTTGTGTGTGCTTCTTTCTTGTTTTGCTATTTCCAATTCACGAGTCAAGGTTAGTCCTTCCTGCCTCCCTGAAACTTGAGGAGAACCATCTCCGGTTCCAGAAGCTCCTCAAAACCTTCCTCTTTGCTTCTGCCTCCTCTCCCCCTCTCCCCTGCTAAATTCCTGATTGAAACTGCGCTGAATCGGCACGGGGCCACTCTCACTGATCTCGGTCTCTGGCCCAGCCACCTGCCCCCGCTCTGTCTCCCTGGCAACCCCTGCACTGCAGGACTGTCTCTGTATCCCTACAGCCCCCCTCCCAGCACTTTGTTCTGCACTTACCTTGCACTTGCCACCAGCTGGCCCTTTATTTATTTATCTTATTATTTCACTATCCCATGTACTGCACTTTCCCGTCTCCCTTGCCCCTCACACTTTCCCTTCCCCCCTTCCCATGCACTTGCGCGATCTGAATGACACCTGGCCTAGTAAGATCGCTGTCTGTCTTCCCTATGTCCCCCCTCCCTGCCCGGAAACACTTGTGTATAGGCGTGTTATAAATGCCATATCATATCATATCATATCATATCACAGGCTTGGCCTTACCTCCCCACCTCTACTGTTCACCTGGGAGGGTTGCTGGCGTCCTTGAAACGCAATGCAATCTTCACTTATGAGATCTGGCCTTCTCCACATGTCTTTTACGGTCTGTCAAAGGCAACAACCTCCAGTGGGAAACTTTTGGGGTCTTCGGCCTGCTGCTCTCATCCCTTGGCCCATTGCTCTGCTCCAGCAGGTGTGCCTTCATCCCGGAAGTTCTGCTCATACTCGTGTTCCACCTTGCTCAGTTGTGTGTCTTTAAGTGTTGCCTTTTATTCGTGTGAGGAGAGCTAATTGGTATCAGGTGTACGCACTTAGTGAAAAGTGCCTGCGATTGCCTGACCCGATTAACAGTGCTTGTCCAGTATGATGTGAGTTAGTCTGGTTACTCTGTCACCCTCTTCCTTGCCCCATTGTTTGTGTAAAAAGGGACAGAGAGAGTTGGGACTTTGGAAAATCCTACAAAAAAGGATGGTGTAGATGAACAGAAAATGGGGGAATACCACATCTCACTATCGGCTGTCTCACTCCCACTCCCTAAAGACCACTCACCCAGGTGATCCTCCTGCACTGGTCCACCCCCAGGGTCTGGACCCAAAGGCAATGGCCGTGCCCTGGCCACCTGAGAGAGAGATCGCCAGGGACTAGTGGGTGAGACACCCTCTGGTTTCACAAACTAACCTCTGAGTTCCCTGCTCACTATAACTAGGCTAGCCTCCTAAGATCTGGCCACCAGGCCAGACCTTACAAATCCATCTTAACAATGGCCAATTACTCTCCCTAGGGTCTTAGTCCTCAATCTCATTGGGCTGTTTTTTACTGCCTCTGTCCTTTGCTTTCCTATCCCTCCCATGGAGCCTTCCACCCGCTTTACTTCAGGCGCCCTTAGTTGCCTGTTCAAAACGTCAACCTCTGCACCCAGGCTCTCTATTAACTCTTGGTCTTGCCTTTCCTATTCTTTCTCCTTATGCAATCACTCCTGATCTGCATACTTCCTTTCCCACTCTTCAATGTCAAACATCTCTATTAGTACCCATCTCCAGATCTTCTTTGTCCCTCTGGGTACTCTTCAGCACCATCTTCACTGTCTTCATCCCTTTGGGTACCACTGGTGCAGTCTGTTTCTTCATCACCCTTTTGTGCACTATTGTTAGCATCCCCACTTTCATCAGCCCTGTGGGCACAGTAGTTACTATCCCCCACCACTTCTTCACTCCTTTGGGCACTGTCTTTCCTCTTCTTACTACTATCGCCCTCTTTGGCCACCGTTGTCCCGCTCCATACCAGCAGCCCAGATCGCTAGGCTGCTCAGTTTGGTCTCATACGTCCCTCATGCAGCTGCCATCCTCCAGTGTGGCCAAACCATCTGTACCTCCCCTCCAACACCCTTGGCTCTTCTCCAAAATCAGACCCTCCTGCTTTCCCCTCAAGCCTTACCCACATACGCTCCTGTCTCCCCTCTCAAGTGTCCAGCTCCTACTCTAAATAGATACACAGACAAAAGACTGGGGCTATGTGTTCTTATAGTGCTCTGTTTCCTCCTTCCCTCCTCTCTTTGGTGAAAGGGGCTGTGCTAGCTGGGATGGGAGATGGTTTTTAGGTATCTGCCCACAGGGCTGTCTCACAACCCAGATATGGGACTTCACATTGCCTCGACCCTACCTTTGGGTGGTCAACTCTCTGCCTGCCACACCCTGGCCCTGCCTTCCAGCCCCAGCCTAGGGTAAGGGAACTAAGGTGTGTCTCACCAGACAGCTGATGTTGGGATTGGCCAGTGGTTGCCATGCCCTAAACCTGTCCCTGGTGTAGACTCCCTTTGCCTAACTGTGTGGGACAGAAGCCTTGTGTAATAAATTCCGGGCTGGCTGTTAGCCTCCTCCTAATTCTGGGACACTCTATCCAACTGTCAATTTAGTTAGATAGGGTTCCAGTACCCTAACGAGTGGAGTCAAGTGGGCATGAGCTGCTGACCCCACAGGGTCACCTTTCTTCGCTTCCATTGAAATAGTGATAGCTATGAAGTTCATAGCTTAAGCGTAAGCTAAAGCAATGTGTTTTGGTGTTGGAGGTAAACTAATGTCTCTGATTCCATGTGGTCTCTGCTACCCAAGCTTAAAGGCTATTTTCCTTAAAGTTGCTGTCCCAAGATGGTATCAGGTGATGGGGATCAAGGTGACGGCAACAATGGGATCTTCCCCATACCAACCCACGAGTCCATCATCCGTCATCTTGAGGAAGTACCAGAGTGAGGCAGGGCACTTTGTCACAATAAACCTGTATTGCATATTACATGACTATGTATAATTCATTAATTATAAGCATTTTGTGGGTGAGCTGCCAGCCCTCGTTTCTTTTTCCCCAAACAATTTTTTTTTAAATTGAAATGCTCAACAATACAGTTCAGGTAAAAAAAACATTCAATATTGTCCGGAAAATGGAAAAACTATAACTATCAGATAACTAATTCTTTAAAAGTGTGGCGAGTGCAGGTTCATGAAATTCTCCATCATCAGTGACTAGGATGAGCTGAGTCTTGTAAAATGCTCCTCTGTGAGTGATCCACCTCTGCTAGCATTTATGACATTTTCAGAAATGCATTGTGGAATTTTCTCTCTCACAAACCAGATCTCTGTCTAGTGGCAGAATCTTAACACGGATTACTGCTCTAAGTTGTTTCCTTTCTTGTCTGTGCAGGTGTTCATCTCTCGCTCGTATGACGCCACCACCCACTTTGAGACGACCTGCGAGGACATCAAGGATATGTTTCGTCGGATGACTGGCTCCAGCTTTGAGTTTGAGGACATGAAGAGGAAACGGAAGGATGTGCTTGGAGAAGACGGACAATGACCGGACACAGATGTCTACAGATGGTTTTTGTTGCAGTCTGCCTTTCAGCTTGGCAGATTCCATCAACAGCCGTGTGATCTCATTGGCCTATTTACCAGCCTTTTTAAGTAGCCACATTTTCTGATCAATCACATATTGTCTCCAGAAATACAGGCGGCCTCTCCTAGGAAACATGGAATTGAGTTCCTTGGTTTATGGTCTTTCCATCACATTTTTTGCATCGAAGGACATTTCCATCGAAATTTTGCAACCAAAAAAATGTGCATCAAATCCATTTTTCTTTGGTTTTTTTTTTAATGGGGGGGTCCACCCAACCCCCCCCCCTGCATTCGATGCATATTTATTGTTGCAAACCCCCTCAATGAAAAGAAATTCGATGGAAAGGCATTTGACGGATAGATTAGATACCGAGTTCTTTTAATGCCCATTAACCCTAGAACTGACCTTTTCCCCTCCCAATACAATTTCGCAAATATTTTCCCCACTGACAAAAATCCCCTAAAGCACCTTCAAGAAGAATGCTCTTGTGAAATAAGGAAAACGCGATAGTGAGAATTTGCTACCAACAATAAGACAGCCCTTGTACTTCGCTGCTTTAGGTTTTCATAATAAATCATGAAGCCATCCCTTAAAGGCCTACCCACCCTATCATCTTTACATTTTGGAGAAACTGTTTAGGTGCACCAACCAGTGATTGGCACTTGCTCTGAAAATCCATTGGTGTGTCCATAAATTGAGAGCGACAAATGCTACTTGCAATGGAGAGTTGAGTAGCAGCCATGCTAATATGAATTTAGTGCCGACTCACAAATGCCACAGCATGCTGGCTCAGAAATTGAGCTTTTCTAGACAAAGCAATAGGGGTTCCGGTCTGGATAAAGCTGTACATATGAAGTGTGGGCAACAGATTTTTCCAAATTAGCTTTTGCTTGGGGTCATTTGAGACACCACACCAGATGAGATCACTGCTAATTGCAGGTACTATTCATTTCCCTTTCTTCGGATGTCAGTCTGAAAACCCCAAACCCCTAACTGTCGTGTTGCCCCCCCTTTGGGCAAGCACGCTCCGGTCTTCAGACAAACTTTGACAATCTGACAACCTCCTATTGGGGGTGTGGATCACTATACCCCCCTTTGACTGCATTCGTATCAGGCCCTATGTGCACTGTGTTTACTTACTCCTAGATTACGCCAAATAACATACACCTATCTTACTACGGTGGGCAATAACGAATAACACTAAGACACAAAGAAAACACAAAGAATCGATTCAATTTATAATACCGGGATACATTTATTTATATACACACAGCTAAGCATAATACATGACAATGCAGGCAGTTCTAATGCTATGTCTAATTTGCACCTTTTATACTTCTGGTGCAAAGCTACCATGCAGTAACTATGTAAGCCTGTGCTGCGAGTGTGTGGTTCTAATGCAATCTAATGCAAGCGCTAGCATCCATCACCTTCATGGGTAAATCCACACCATTAAATCCACACCATCTTCATACTCTAAACAATTTAAACAATCCCTGTCTAGTTTCCCCTTCACCCAAACCTGTGTGTGTGTCTGTTCTTATCAATCAATTTAAGCCTAGGCCAAACCCATACTTCCCATTCTGTTGTCAATCAGCCAGTGGCAGGCCTCAAGACTGCCAACTGCCAAGCTCTCTTTCTGCCTCATCGATCTCATCAAGGCCCATCAGTCTGCTGCACCAAGCACCATCTCCAGCCAACTCTCTCTCTGTGGCTCTCCCGATCTCTCTGGCCAACTCCCGATCTCTCGTGCAGTCCCCCAACTCTTCCGTCTCTCACAACTCTTCCGAACTCCTCTCAACGCTTCCGAACGCCTCTTAACTCTCTCTCTCTCCAGCCCTCCTGGTTACAGTCTCCAATGACGCACAGAATGTCTAAGAATGTCTCTCCCTCAGCATTTAGCAAAATGCCTGCCTGTCTCCTTGCGTGTTACTTGTCTCGGCATGTCCTGTTACTTCGTGCGCTGTCAGCGTGACCTCATATCTCTCCCTCTTGACCTTCCGAATATGTTGCGAAATACATCATCTATTCACTGTTTCTCCATTCTCTCCACTGTAGGCTTCACTCTGTATTACAAAAAGCTCTTAGGCCCCGTCTCTCCATATGCAAAAAGCACCTCTTCTGTGTGAAAAGGCTTCCCTCTCTCCTGTCTACCCACTCCCTTGGCGCAGCCCCCACCTTTGCAGTCTCTGCGAAGCACACCAGCCATGCTGATAAGCTTCCTAGGCCGTCTCTACTAGGACAAGTGTCCATGTTATCTGTGTATGTCTGCCAATGTTTACGAACAGTGTACCATAACATTTCTCCGCACTGAGCAACTTCTGTCTTTCTCCATCAAAAAATGGCTCATAGGCCTCGTGTCTCATCCTGAATGCTTCCTAGTGTTTACCGCAAATCTAAGCACTATAAAGCAACTCATTCTAAGTGTATACTCAATCATACATACATACATACATGACATACCAAACATATCTATAATTGTGTCTCTACAAAGCATAACAATGTGTGAATGGCTTTACATGCATTTCAAATATGCCAGTGTGTGTAGTGCAAGCAATGCATTTTCTCGCCCAGCCTAAGTGCTATTTCTAATGCAAACATAAATACAGCATATCATGGTGAGTATATGTTGTGTCTCTAAAACACTACATGGCACTTCAAATATGTGCAAGTGCAAGTGGAGGCAATATCATTCTAAAAGCATATTGCAATTGACAGTGTCTACTTCAGCAATGTACTAATCAGAACTAAAAAGAATGCAATAATGGAATAATTCCATTGCAAAGAGTAATGATTGGGTAATGGTGATTCTAACAGATACTAATGATGAATCTAACGATAACAATACCAGGCCCCTCATTTTATCAGATTCACACGGAATGGAATAACAAACAGGAACTGCAAAACAGGCACTCTGAAACAACTATAGGATCAACCTTAGCTACCATAAAACAACCAAACCACATTCACAACTCTCCAAGCGTATACAACATTCACGTATCTAACATCCAATATTGCTTTCAAGATGCGCTCCTCAAAGCCGGACATTAGATTCAAGTCATTAAAAGTCTAGGCAGACTTTTGGCATCTACCAATTCACTTGCAAAGTCTAGTCGACCAACCCTTCATCTGGAGGACTTCCACTCATAGTCACAGATGCACCACCAGCCATCTAGATCTGTAACAATCTATTTTGGGCTCCTCTAAAAGAAGCTGGTAATCTCTGCAGGGCAGGGATTTCATGGGCTCATTGAGCCCAAACATGAGCTCAGACCCTGTGGCCATTTATCTGCTTTTATTATATTGTATTCATAGATCACTACACCTTGTATGTATATATCTACAAATCAATGTTCTTTCTATGATGTATAGTATTGTTATTTAGTAAAGCTGTAGAATTATACATGATATGTGTATATATTTGCACCTGATTTCATTCAACTGGTTTGTGTGTGTTATTTCCATATGAAGGAATTTACTGTAGTCAGGAATACTTCAAAGATCTCAGGTTTAAGCAATGCAAGGTCGCATATCTCCCAGGTAACAGGACTCTAGCATTCCCTAGCTATCTTCCCCTATCATTCTTTTCCCCCTCCTTTTTTTCTCTCAATCTATTTTTGTCTCCATCATTTACTCTCTGTTTCTCTTTCTTGCTCCTTTCACTCATTACCTCTTCGTTTTCTCAATTTCTCATTTTCTTTCTCTCCTTCTTTCCTCTAAATCATCTTCTATTTGTCTCTACTACTATTGCATTCTATCCTCCTTCTGATCTCCCTCTCATTCCTTCTCCTTTTCCTATATCTTTCTTGCTCTCACTTGAGTTTTCTCTGTTGCTACTATTTCCTTCTTCTCTGACTTTCTGTCCTTCTTGTCTCCATCTTTCCCCTCTCTCCCTTTCTCTTCCTGATCTTTTGCTATGTGTTTCTGTATCCTCATCTTATCTGCACCTTTACCATGCTCTGTTTCTCTTCCTCCTTTCCGTTCCTCTCTACCTAAATGGCTATTTGCACTCTAGTTCAGCAGAGCCATCCAAGACTAGCCGTGCATTAGAGGCATTTTACCAGATTCCTAGCATCTACTCTTCCTTGTCCTTCCTGCCCTTGGCATTAACAGTGAGTATGGAAAGTCTAGAAGGATCACACACTGTAGGGTTTTTAAATTCACCACATAGTCTGTCCTTGTGATCCTAGATTAGGTACAGGACAACGTGGCCAAGTTTGGTTGTCCACATTATATCCAGTCTCCACAGTTTTAATATGAACTGCCAGGTCCAGCCTAGCTCTGCTGAGAACTTTATCCCAGCCAGGAATGCAGCAGGTGGACTTGACGATAGAAGGCAGTAGTTTTACTTTCTCTTCTTCGTCACTTTATTTTATGTATTTATTTAATTGTTTTTTTATAACGTGCCCAATACCGTAACCGTACCTAAGTTTGGTTTCTGAGCACGGATCTGGGATTCAAACCTCTGTTGCTCGGCGTGGTCTTGCTTCCAAGACCACACGTTGCCCCTGTGCTATCCTCCTTTCTCATTAAAGAATTCACTTTCAATAGTTGATGCTAACAGGCCATTACAAAATGGATATGCACAGGCCTTCTGCTGTTTTGTGAATTTATTACAAAGCCAGGATGCAGCTAGAATAAGTATATAAATGAATGTAAAGAGTCAAGCTGAGATGACAGCCAGCCTCTTCCATCCTAGGACTGAGAGTAGGCAGTGTGCACAGCGGTGATGGGATGTGGGGTGTATCTGGATGTTGTGGTTGGAAATCGATAGTTGGCAATATAAGCAGTGTTAGCCATTGTTCCTGAGATGTGGCAATAAAGCAGCTTCTCACAACTGGTGTCTAGAGTATTTTATTCAAATGTTGATACGAGGATAGGCGTTTTACCAATCTATTGGACCCTGACTACTAGGTAACCTCCTGCATTGACACATCGGAGAACAACAGTGCATCAGGGATTCATCTGAACCCAGTGGATAACACATACCTCACACCCTTCAAGCTGTGCAAGATTTACTGCTCAGTCACCACTCATTTACAACCAGACTCAATCTGTATTGAAAAATGTCTAAGCTAACTTACGGTGCCCATGCAACGGGCGAACTAGTTGTGTGTTTTTGGTAAGGTGTACCGTTACAGTAGAAGGAGGCAACCAAGCTTAGTTTGGTTTGGTTTGGTTTTATTTGCTTGTATAGCGTGCTGAACCCAGGGGTAGCTAGGCGCTTGACTTGAAGAACTTGTTACATGCATGTTATAAATACAAATGATAACAGAGAGGAGGATGAAAAACAAGCGTATAGGAAATTAGAGTGTACATAGGAGAGGACGTTACAATAAAATAAAATAATATACAGGGGTGTACAGTATATACATGTTGCAGTCAGCTGTGAAAGTCTGAAGAACACATTATTACAGAATATACAGATCAAATTATAAAATATACAGCCAGTGTGTGGTTGCCTAGGTGTTAATTTAGATGGGGCGGGTAATGGAGAAGAGCCAAGTTTTGACTTTGAAGCGGAATGCTGGGAAGGAGTGTACATCTCTAAGCGCTGGGGGCAAGGAGTTCCATGTTTTGGCAGCTAGAACTGTGAAACTGGTTCCTCCTGATTTTTTTGAGTCTGAATTTAGGAATGCTAAGGCAGTGGGCGTAGTTAGTTCTGGTGAGCCTCAATGTGTTCTTTAAGCAAAATTTATCGGCCAAGTATTTAGGGGCGGAGTTGTTGAGACATTTGTGGGTGATCATGAGGGTTCTAAAAATGATTCTGTCTTTTATGGGGAGCCATTTGGCCATCTGTCTGGCTTGAGATATGTGGTCAGCGTGTGGAATATTGAGGGCTGCTCCGAGAGCGTTATTTTGCAAGATTTGGAGTTTGTGGATGTTTTGATAACTGGTTCCTAATAGAGGGAGTTACAGTAGTCAAGTTTTGATAGTATCAAACTGGGCAGAGTTTTGATAGTATCAAAACTCTGCCCAGTATGATATAGCTTTGTGTGGATAGAAATGGTAGACAAGCAGTTATTAGTTTAGTGTTGTAGGCTGAGGCTGTGGCATTAACCTGTCTTGAGAGTGACAGGGTGGAGTCGAGGTAGACACCTAATGTTTTTGCATTTTTGGAGACCTTGATTACTGTCTATGTTAAATGAGTTGTATTGTGGTTTGAGTTTGTTAAGGCGTTGTCTGGAGCCAATAAGTAGGAGCTCGGTTTTGTCGTCATTGAGACAAAGTCCGTGCTTGGCCATCCAGTCTTGTATTTTGCTGTACATTTAATTTAGACGGGCTGAATCATTCTCATAGGAGCCTGAGAGCGTGATGAGGATCATCAGCGTAGTTGGTATATGGGACTTTCATGTCATCTAGGAGGTCGAATAACATCTTAGTAAAGATGTTATACAGTATAGGGGATACACATGAGCCTTGGGGAACTCCACAGTTGATGGGTGAAGGATCTGCTGAGGCAGTGTCAGAGAAGACCCTCATGGATCTTTCGGCTAGGAAAGATTGCATCCATTTTGCTGCGTTGGGTGAGAATGAAGCTGATGTAGTTAGGTGTGAAGTTAAGATGCTGTGGTCGGCTAAGTCGAAAGCCGTGGAGAGGTCCAGGAGCAAGAGTAGGAAGGGGTGACCTTTATCTTTGGCCTCATCCATTTGGATCTTCAGATCTAGAAGGGCAGACTCAGTGCCGTGTCTAGATCTGAAGTGTGATTGGCGGAGGCCTAGGAGGTTGTGTGTTTCGAGGTGGTTCTGAATTTGAATATATGCTGCTTTATCAAGGATTTTTAGCAGGAATGGGAGGGTGGTGATGGGGCGGTAGTTTGTGGGAATGCTGGGGTCTAGTGTGGGTTTCTTGATAAGAGGTTTCATCCAAGCGTCTTTGAGATTCTTGGGTACAGTGCATGAGGCGAAGGAGGTGCTGATGAGTGTAGTAATGAAAGGGGCGAAGTCTTTGGCTCCTTCTTTGACGATGGAGGCTGGGCAGATGTCCCCTAGGCATTTCGAGGGTTTGAGGGTAGCAATTAAGGATTCTACCTGTGTAGTGGTGACCGGGGAGATTCGAATAGGTCTGTGTTATCAGGACGTGGCTAGGATAGTTCTTTTGGTTTCTATTTTGGTCTGGAGTAGAGCTATTTTGTCCAGTAGTGCCTTCTGGATATTGCCACACCGGGTGGCATCTTTGTCACAAATGGATTGGGGAGGTATGGGCGATTCCACTTCCCTGAGGATGGTGAAGAGCTCTTTTCCATTAAAGCTGGCATTTTGAATTCTACTGTTGAATGTGTCACTCTTGGTTTTGATAATGGATTTTTTGTAGGTGGCGGCGGCTGTCTTGAAGAGAGCCTTGTTTTGAGGAGACTGATTTTTTAGCCACTTAGCTTCGGAGGAGCTTTTAGAGTTCCTTAACACTTTTAACTCTGGGGTGAACCATTTGTTAAAGTGACTAGGTTGTTTGGTTTTGAGGGGGGCTGTTTGGTCCAGTGCTAGCAGTAGATTCTTGTTAAACATGTTAACTAAGGTTGATGGATCTGATTCGGTGGAGGGGGGGTTGATAATTGGCTGGATGAGTGGGCAGAGGGTCTCTAGGGTGATGGGCTTGTAATTCCTGGTAGAGGCAGGGGGAGCTTGAGCAGAAGCTGGGAGGGTGTGATATGAGGAGTCTAGCTCGAGGTGAATGATGCGATGGTCAGACCAGGCACATGGAGTGTTTGAGAGTATATTCAGATTTCAGTTTAGGTTAGCCACCCACTCAAGGGTTCTGCCTTAGCAGTGGGTGGGCTCTGAAATGGAGTTATTTAAAGCCTAGTTCCAGGAGGGATTGTTCTACTGTTGAGGCATGTGAATATAGGGGGTAATTGTATCCTAGGTTTAGGTCTCCTAGGAGTAAGATTTTCAAAGAAGATTTAGTGTGGTGGGAGAGTAGATTGGAGATATCGTCTTCAAAAGTTGATGTTGGGCCTGGGGGTCTGTAGATCAGGTGTATCAATAAAGTACAGAGAGGGGCAGTTTGGCGGACAAGAGTTCTCCTGAAGGGAATGGCAGGGACGTGAATTCTCTTAGGTGGAGGTGTGCTTTGGAGATGATGGCAATTCCTCCCCCTTTACTGGTTGTTCTGTCGGCTCTAGTGATGTTATAGTTATACGGAACAGCAAGCATGAGGGAAGGGCCAGCTGCCAGATGTAACCATGTTTCAGTGACAGCTAGGAGGTCAAGGCTGTTAGCTAGTATGAGATCTGCTATTTCCAAAGCGTGCGCTATGAGGGATCTGGCATTTATGAGTGCACATTTAAGTTTAGTGAAGGAGGGTTGAGGAGTGCTTTGAGGGTGGTTAGTACAGAAATGTCATCTGTAAGGGGCTTCCCTACCTCAAACGAATACTAAAGGATCTGTCCGAATGTCCGTTCAAATGAAAAGTCCACCGTCTTGTGTCACAGCCTACTACTTTCCCTTACACTATAACTAAAGACTAAGCTAATCCAACAGAATGTTCCTTCTCCAGGAGAATGACTCCCTTCTCCTGGTTATAGCAATTTAACAGAAGGTGCTTTTCCCAGGAGAATGACTCCCTTCTCCTGGTATACGGGTGATGTTCCCAAAATGTCCTCTTGTAAACAAATGGCAGGGGGAATTACTCCCTTCCCCTGGCTGGCAGTTCCAGCACTTAATACAGTCAACTTTCTGGACCAGGAGAATGACTCCCTTCTCCTGGTACTAGTCTGCACTTTCCAAAACAGTTCATAACAAGGTTTAACAACCAGACCAGGGGGGCATAACATAACAGGCGTATTTGTAGAGTGCACGTTCACCTCCAGAGGGGCATCTTGGCACTATTGATAGATAACAGATATTTATTGTTACCCAACTTAATGGTACTCGGAAGGACCTGTCGGGATTCGAACCTGTGACCATGAGGTCAAACACAGGCCCCTGCAGTGTCTCTTTAGTGTACTTGAAGGGATTCTGTTTTCTTACCAGGAGAATGACTGCCTTCTCCTGGTGTTTGCAAGTTCTTTCTCAACTTGGGTTTTATTTTGACACTTTTTTATGACATTAAAAAAGTTCAATATCCTACTTATATCGGGGTCTCAGACCCCTCTCTGATGGTCAGTGGGTTTTTCTATGTCACTGCTACACGGAAGATTTGCTCGGATGCTTGGTACTCCTTTGTTGGGTTCTCAGACCCTTCTCTGGTGGTCAGTGGACTTATCTCTGCCACTGGTACAAGGGAGCATTTCCTCGGTTGCTTGGTTCTCTTTTCTTAAGGCCCCAGACCCTTCCCTGGTAATAAGTGGACTTATCACTGCCAATGGTACGAGAAGGATTTCCTTGGATGCACTCTTCGACCCTGCTGTGGCTCCCCGACTCTTGAAAGGCATTACGCTTGCACCGGCATGAAGCAGAGACCTATACTCCATCCCCTCATCCCTACTTGCACAGCGCTGGTCTCTCCAGGGACTGCGCGGTCCACCTCCTCCTGGAGGGCCTGCCACTGCCTCTGCTGCTTCCCACTGGGCTTGGTCCTGCCAACACAAGATCAGTCACAGACTCACTCAGCCACTCGCCCGTATCCTCTGCAGAGCCCTCTCTTCGGGTCGAATGCGAACTTTCGAAACATCCAGGTTTTCCGACGAGGATGGAAGACGAAGATCCTGAGTCCTTCTCCTTTTCCATTATATGGGAGTACCTCCTGTGAGTATTCCCAGTATTTTATGTCTTGGCTGTACCCCAGGTACTACAGAAATACATGGGTTTACTTTCAATATAGTAGTTTGAAATAGAGGGGTGGCTTATGACATGTGAGGGTGTGATGTTATACAATGGGTTGTACCCAAGGTGATCGTCTTTATCCCCATGCTACTGGTGTGTGTACACCAGAGAGAGAGGTGCACATGATGAGTTAGCATAGTCCTGGATCTCTAGCAGACTCCTCTGACATCCAGAGACGTGAACAAGCCAAAGCGCCATCAAAATGGGAACTGCCGTCATACCCGTATGAAAGAGGGATGACCAGAGGGGAGCAAAACTGTGGAAATTCTTCCACATAGACAATTTGTGTTTGCCACTAGCAAGTTGTAGCATACTTACCATGGGAGAGGTTTTAGTTAAAGCCCATCATGGCACCATGATAGCAGTCCTTAGGATTCAATGTCCACGTTCATGTTAGGGGCTTGGTTCTGGGTGACCCTATGGTATATACTGTCTCTTTGGGGGTTTAGACCCCATTGAAAAATCCCTGGTGTTCTAGGGAATGATTAGCCAACAGTAGCGTGTTGCTGCCAGTGCTGAAAGTGTTAACCGGCTTCTCCCTCACTGCGGTATTGTTGGTCTGCCGGATCTCTCTCCCAGCTGGTTCTCTTCGTCGGTGGTGAAAGACCGGCATCAGTGCACATTGCTACCAGGAACAAAGGCAAGGAGAGTGCCCTTAAAAGCCCCCATCCCCATAGCCAGCAGAATTTAACTTCCAGCATGCTTTAAAAAGCACGGGAAGCGCTGTGGCCGCATGTGTTCCCTTCTCCTCTACCCGCTCCCTCGTTGGCCTGATCCCACCCCCGAGCCCTCCATCCCGATGGGATTGGCCCACCGGAAATGAACACAAACACACGCCTAATGACCTGTGGGTCGGAATATTTTCTGCACCATTGCTACCAGGAACAGAGGCAAGGTGAGTGCCCTCAAGATCCCCCAGCCCCATAGTCAGCAGGATTTAACTTCCATCATGCTTTACAAAACGCAGGAAGCGTGATGGACGCATGTGTTCCACCTCTCCCCTGACCGCTCACTCGTTGGCCTGAACCCGCCTCCCAGACCTCCCTCCCGACGTGATTGGTTCATCTCACCTTCATAATGGACAACCCTTGGCAGCCCTCTGCCCGGCAGCCCCTGTGGCTAAGGGCCCAAGGCAAAGGGCGGGTCCTACATTGGCGGCTTCAAAATGTATCTGCAGGTGTCAGCAGGGGAAGCCAGTGGGCAGCCGTCAACCAGCAGCGACTACCCAGGTAGGTGTGGCACGGGTGGGGAGTACAGCAATCACTGTACACTGGAAGCCCTGCCACTCTACTTACCCTCAAAACCCTTCAGGCCAGGATGTCAAAACTAAACAGCTTAACAACCAGACAGGATTGTGAATGTTAGACATTGCCACAAGTAGTTCAAACAGTGAATATTGGCTCGCATTACATCTAGACAGGACTACTGCGTTCTCTAGCTGTGTTCTCTCCCTTATGTAACTGCTTTGTTAAACATAGACCTCTCCCGTACCAAACTCTTGTACTGAAACGCATTGTGAAACGTATGCCTCTCTCCCACTGTACAGGATTCTCAAATCTAGGTGTGTTGTCTCCTGTACTCTTGTTCTCAAACTACATTGTGCAACTGTTGTGAAGGCACCTCGCGGAGACAGGTAAGACTTTTTAACCAGGATTTATTCAGGTTAAGAGGCAAAAGACCTCCAGCACATCAGTAACATCTGATGTAGGCAAAGGGCTCTCTCCAACTGACAAACATAGAATGCTGGGGAAGGAACACATAGCTGGGTGCTCTATGACATCATCAGAACCAGGCAGCATTGACACTTCTAGCCATTAGCATTGCATGATGTCTCCCCTTCCCCAGTCATAACAATTTTAACAGCAAAGCGTAGCAATACCTTCACAACACATCTCCCTCTTTTTCATTAAAGATTTCCACCAACTCTTTTCATCTTACACATGACATCTTTTTACAGTAGCGATACAGCCTTTATTCTAAACCTGACCGCCTGCTACACGCACTGCACCTTTCAACACCGCCACAACTCTAACTGGGTCGGAATACAACAAGTCACCCTTCTTTCTCACCACTCCCTTCTTAATCCTCACCCAGTCGCCGCACTCCACACGCAATTCCTTCTTTCCTCTCCTACTATTTTCACGCATGACACATTCAGTCTTCTTCTTCTTGAGGGACTTCCTCACCTCTTCAATGACCACATCAGACTCCCTGCTCTTGCCTAACCATGGCGGACACGCCATGGAGTAAGGTTTTCGACCCCTAATAAGTTCGAACGGACATAAACCGGTGGTAGCATGAGGTGCCATACGCAATGCCCACATCCCATTCTGTATAGTTGCCACTTTGTCAAATCCACACTCTTCCCCCATGCGAATGCTCTCCATGACACATCTGTTCAACCTCTCAACCACTCCATTAGTTTCAGGATGGTACAGAGCTGCCTTCTTATGGTCCACACCACACTTTTCCAAATACTTGGGAAAACATCCACCAATAAATTGCGTTCTCGTTGTCTGTAAGGACACTTCCCGGGAGACCCTCACTTGCAAATATCTCTTGCAAAACCTTAATCATACTTTCTCCTGATATCTCCCTCACAACTTTGAACTCTACCCACCTAGAAAACAAATCAACAACTAGAACCACACACCTTCCCCGGCCATATCCTAGATCGACAGGTCCTAATATGTCCATAGCCACCTCACTCCAAATCTTAGATGGAACACCAATATCAATTAATGATTGCTTTTTGGCTTCTACACCCTTCCCACTTCTTATACAAAATTGGCACTCACTCAAACGGGCTTCAACTTCTTTATCAAAACCTGGCCACCAGTAATCTGTCCTCAATACTCCTTTTGTTTACGCAACACCAATGTGTCCACTGTGCGCCAGATCGATAATCTTTCCTCGAATGCCCACTGGTGCTACTGCCCTCTCCCATCTAAATAATATCTCATCCGCAACAGACAATTCATCCTTCACTTCCCAAAACGGTCTTTCTTCCTCCAATAAAGTTGATTTATTTGGCCAAACAGCCGCGACCACATACGATATCACCTTACTCAGAATCACATCCTTCTTTATCTCATCCAACCATTCTTGCTTGGATACAATGCCTTCCATACTCACAAACACCATCTCCATGTTATCATCTTCGATCCTATCCTGGGAATTAACCTTTACTGTAGACAAATTGTCCGCCAATGTGTTCTCTCTTCCGGGAATCACCTCCATAACAAATTTGTGGGCTTGCAACCTGGTGACCCATCCGGCCACTCTTCGTGAAATTTTGTCCAGACCTTTCGTCTCAAAGATTACTTTCAACGGTTTGTGATCCGTCCGGATCACAAATTCCACACCCCAGACAACATTTTTAAATCTCTCTACAGCCCAATAACATGCAAGAGCTTCCTTTTCCAGAACTGAATAACGTACTTCTGCACCCTTTAAGCCACGAGAAGCATGTGCTATGATGACTTCCGAACCATCATCTTGTTTCTATGCCAACACAGCTCCCAGACCGCCCTCACTTGCATCTACCGTAATGATAGACAATTTTCTAGTATCAAAACATCCCAAAGGTTTTGCCATATCTATTTCTTCTTTGATTCTCGAAAATTCTACATCACACTCACGACTCCATATGAAATCAGCACCTTTCCTCAATATTTTCCTCATCTCGATAACTTTAGTAGCATAGTTTTCCACAAATTTTTGATAAAACTGTCATACCTAAAAATGAACAAAGTTCACTTTTTGTGGTAGGTTTCTCGATTTCCTTTATCGAGTTAATGATACTTTCCTTAGGTTTCACCCCCTCAGATGACACGTCGTGACCCAGATAATCCACCTTAGATACTGCAAACTTACACTTTTCTTCCCTTAACATAATGCCTCTCTCTTCAAGGACTCTCAATACATCATTCAAACTCCTGTCATGTTCTTTCAACGTCTCACCGCATATCAGTACATCATCTTGGAAAGAAAATACTACCTTTACAGATCCAAGTAAACGGTCCATAATCTTTTGGAACACTGATGAAGCCGACGCTAACCCAAATGGCATTTTTCTGAATTGAAAAACACCCTTGTGCGTAATGAAAGCTGTAACTTTCCTACATTCTTCCGTCAGCTCAACCTGGTGGTATGCAGACGCCATGTTATGCTTGGAAAATATCTTCCCCTGGCCCACCATGGTTAACATCTCCCCCATGTTCGGCAAAGGGTGCCTGTCGACCATCACACACTTGTTGAGCTCACGCATGTCAATGCACAACCTCAAATCACCAGAACTCTTCTTTACCACCACAACCGGTGACACCCACTCGACCCCTCCTGCTCTCTCAATCACACCCATCTGTAGTAATTTCTTTAGCTCATTCTTCACACCTTCTCTCAAAGAGAAAGGCACCGGCCTGAGTTTAGCAACAACAGGCACACTACCCCTTTTTAGAACAATTTGGTGTTGAAATCCCTTCACCTTTCCCAAAGTTTTCTCAAAAACACCATTGTGGTCTGTTACATACTTATTTGTCTTACTGCACGGCACAGACACTTGAAGCACTTGCTCAGGGTGATTGGGATCTAATCGAATAGCTAAAGTCTTCTGTTCTCTCCATCCCAGCAATGATTGCCCTTTCTTGGTAACATATACTCTTCCCCTACACTTCCTCCCTTTGAAATCAAAATCACACCATACATAACCTAGCAACTCAATGCGGTCCTGATTATACCTTCCAGCATTGATATCCGGTTCACTTAGTCGGGCCACTTCTCCGCACATCTCCTTCTCAAATACGCTTCTGGACACTAATGTAATCTTTGAGCCAGAATCAGCCATCATAGAAACTTCATGACCATTCACTTTTACAACCGCATACGGTCGCTCGCAGTCATCACCATTTTCGCCATCCATCACAACATTTACTGTATTAACAATGACATTCTGCATTGGAATTATCACTTCCTCTTCTGACGATCTTCCCTCTTCTTCCTCATTGATGTACAGGACCTTCTTTTGGCTGGATTGCCCAAATTGGTAGTTCTTGCAGCAGTTAGCATAATGACCCATCCTCTTACACTTTGCGCATGTTGCTTTACGGCCAGGGCACACAACTGATGAAGCAAAATGCGTGCTACTCGCACATCGAAAACATAGTCTGTCCTCTTTTCTCTCTGTCCTTTGCATTGGTTCTTGGTTTCTCTTCTCTTCCCCGACGACTTTGCTCGATTGCTTAGCTTTCCCCCTTCTTTTGCTTTTGTTATCCGCAACATTTTGCACCTCACTCTTGACTTCCATGAGTTCGCTAGTTTCATTCTTAGATAATTTAGCGACACATGCTAAAGAGTGTTCCACGCGTTTAGCAAGATCTAGAACTTCAACAAGATTGGGGTCGTCCCTCAACCACAATTCTTCACGTATCTTATTAGATCTACAATGAGTCATGAACTGGTCGCGAATGTGTTCATCAAATGTTCCTTGAAACCTGCATGCCAACGCTAAATGTCACAGAGCCGTTACATACTCTTCAACTGATTCGCCTTGAGCCTGCATCCTCATACGAAAATTGTATCGTTCCAATATCGTGCTGGTCTTGGGATTGAAATGTTTATCCAGCTTAAGTAGAGCCATATCAAATTCATTGGGTACATCACCACCGCTGTCATCTCCCGTTAGCTGAGGAAGCGTTTCATATATTCTCTGCCCTTCGTATCCCAGAAAATGCAGCAAAAAAGCCAACTTCCTTTCACCTGAGTACGATGTTCCCCCAGCTGCCTTCATGTAATGTAAAAACCCTTTATGCCATTGAGCCCACCGTATCTTTGCTGGACCTGGCACTGGCATGAATATTGGGGGACCCGCAATTCCAGGCAGACCTGCCATACTTCTGGGCGTGGACTATTTCGCGCTGGACTTTATTTTTCAATGAACTCCAGGATGTAGGTAACTGCCCTCCTTGTGGTAGATCACATGAGCCTTTGTCACCCTCGCACCTATCACAAAAGTCTTGCACCACCTTGTTCTCAGATGCACTGGTGGCTGGACACACTCCTTGTGACCGTCTTCAGACCACACAGGTACTTCCTGACTGGATCTCACGTGCGAACACCTCCTCCTCTTTGATATTTTTCTCCCACTTCCCTGCTCAAAGTGGGTTTGGCCGGTGGTCCCACAAGCTGCTGTGCGGGTGAAAAACGTGCTGAAAACTTCAATTAGGTGCCTTCAAACTCTACCTTCAATTTGCAACATAGATGTATATGTATCGCCTTCAATGTCCCTTTTTATTTGTGGCCGCCTTCTCCCCCTTTTTAAGGTGTCCCTTGGTGCTCAGTCAATACAAAACAACGTTCGTTAATTTCCCACTATTTCTCGCACTGTGAATGAATAGAATGTCCGTTCTTCAATTTCTAGGGCTCTTATACACTGAATGAGCCTACGCCTGCTTGTAGCTGGGCTTCTATTACCGCGCTTACGGTAACTCTCCCTCCTGGTGTACGCGCTGCTACCTCCCTCTTCTGGGCCACGTGCAGGCTTCAGTTGGCGGCGATCGGGTGCCGAGGCTCCAACTACAAGGCGGGCCTGACTTTGATCATCTCTGGAGCGCCCCGTCGCACGCAAATCGGCCTACAGCCGGGGAAAGTAACGCGAACAGCGTTCGCCAAACTCGCAGGGTGGGGAGCATTAGCTGCGTGGCAGCACTTACTTGGAAAGCAAAGGTGGCGATGCTGCTGTGGAAATGGGTGGCCGCTACCACGCCAGGGATGGCGGAGCAGCCACTCTCTCACCGGAAACCGAAAGCAGGGAACACTTGGTTTAGGGAGAAAGGGGGGGCGCCGCTACTACGCCAGGGAATGCGGAGCGGCGCACGCTTCTGGATCACTGCTGCTGGAGGTCTTCGAATCTTCAAACCTCCTGTCAACATCCCATCCTCGTTGCCAATGTTGTGAAGGCACCTCGCGGAGACAGGTCAGAGCACATCAGTAACATCTGATTAGGCAAAGTGCTCTCTCCAACTGACAAACATAGAATGCTGGGGAAGGAACACATAGCTGGGTGCTCTATGACATCATCAGAACCAGGCAGCATTGACACTTCTAGCCATTAGCATTGCATGATGTCTCCCCTTCCCCAGTCATAACAATTTTAACAACAAAGCGTAGCAATAACTTCACAACAGAAACGTATGCCTCTCTCCCACTATACAGGATTCTCAAATCTAGGTGTGTTGTCTCTTGTTCTCTAGTATTCAAACTGCATTGTGAAACTTGGGCCTCTCTCCCACTATACAGGGTTCTCAAATCGAGGTATAGCCCCCATCTCTGCCTAATATACTGTGAAACCTATTGTAGCATGAAAACTAGACCTCTCTCCCACTATACAGGAATCTCAGATTTATGTGTAGTCTCATTCTCGGTCTATTAAATTGTGAAACCTCCAGCCAAATAACTTCCATGCCTATGGTACCTATACACACCCCTAGTGTAGATGCAGGCCGCAGGCACGACCATTCAACCATGCCCCGTAAAATATTGCTATGGCTAAGCACATCCGGTCTAGATACACCCATAGCTGTCCAGACTGAAACACCTAACTTACCTCCACGTCTCTGCCACTAGCACACAGCGACTACCACCCGAAAGGAACACGGTATAGCTGGCCAAAATCGACTCTCTATACAATAGCAATCTATCGCAAACCACCAACAGCGCTCACCCACGTGCCTGGCCTCTCTTTGGGCTGCTTAGTGGAGCCTAGTCAGCCACCTAATTCCTAAACCCGGCAAAATGCAGACACGCATCTCCTAAGCTAAACCCCTTACAATTTTCACCACAATGACTATGGTCACCGAGGGCGTTCCTACCAAAAAAAGCACATTGAGGCCACACACGTGGGGAAAGAGTGCTATATTAATAACCTAATACAATACAGGCCTCTGATAATAGTTAATGGACAGCATGAGGTTCTGGAAGGCTGTTTCCCTTTGATGCTGTTGTTTTTGGCTTATCTCTTTTTTGTTGGCTCTACAAGGAAAGGAATGAGGCTAGCAAGCACTGTGTATAGGGGTCATCGCATAAGACAAATTAGTATTCCATAGCTTGTGGCACAAGGGGGGGGGAGACTCTCTCAACTGCCCCTATCCTCCCCAGGGGAAAGGCTGCCTCTGGTTTTCTGCCTCGTAGGCCTTCCACAACCGGTTGAGAGAAGCCCCTACTCCCTCTTTATAAGAGTCAGTGTACTGGCCTTGTCACGCACCACACTGATTAAATCCAACAAGGCTGTACAGGAAAAGGCACGGATGGTGAGTATAGACAGCTTTCACCTTTTTCCGTAAGGTGTGCTGTGAGAAACCTGAAGGTGTATCCCTAACTAATCCCTGGGGGTCTGTCATCCAGGTGACCAGGACACGGCCATCGCTATTGGATCCAGTTCCTGGGGGTGGAGCAGAGAGGGAGGATCACCTGGATGGGGGTCCTCAGGGAGTGGAAGTGGGACACCGACGGGTGAGACGTGGAATCCCCCTTCTTTCAATGCCTTTTCCCCATCCTACCACGTAGGATATTAGGATATTCAGAAACACGCCCTACCCCCTTTTCCGACACACAAAAACATTTGAACACCATCAAAGACAACAAACTAACACCAGAGCCGTTTACCTAACATGTCCCAATACAAGGGTCAGGCAAAGTCAGGCAATTGACCAGAATCACACACACCCGATGGCCCTTTCTCTTCCCCACAGGGATAAAAGGTGGAGCAGGAGAGCACAATACGAGCAAGGCAGACCTTACGACGAGATAGCTATCCCAGTACGGCAATTCAGGAGGTGGAGAAAGGCGGCGAGAACCGAAGGAGCGACGAGGAGAGAAGCAACCTTGCCCTTTCTGACACAGACCCGCGAAGCCTCCCTGAAAGGAATCGTAAGACCGTGAACAATAACTAACGTATATTGCAGAAGATATCAACGGTACACAGAGCATGCCTACGCTGATAAGTAGGACAGAGAGAGACGCCTGCTACTGTGGTACCATCCTTGACTCCAGATACAAGAGAAACCAAGCAGTTCATCACAGTTGGTGAGTCGAGGGGCGAGCCGATAAGAAACCGAACTGTGTTGAATGAAATTCACAACGTGACAAAAGAAGGGAAGTTCACAGAACTGATAACATTAAGTGAAAACCAGCTCCAGAAGACTCCGACACAGCGTGGGTGCACACTCGAGAGACTCTGGTTTATCCCGTGTTTGCAGAAACTACCGATATCGGAAGGCTTTAGGAGAGCTGCAAACAGGAGGTCAAAGTGGTCCTGCAGGGGTCTAGCAAAATCCTCTGTACAGTCTAAATTCTTTGACCATCAAACCATTGGGAAAGCCAAGGGAGATGAATCCCGCTTAGTGACAACGGAGAAAGAACTGGCAAGAGTGAACCCGACAGAGGGATGCCAACTGGAAGGGGCGAGGCATGATGCCCTAAAGGGCATTGTGATGACAAGGGTGAACCCAACAGAGTGATGTCCACAGTGTGTTGTTCTAAAGACATTGGGCCTCATTCCGAGTTTTGCGGTAAGTATGGGTTTTTACCGGCATGGCGGAAAGACCGAGTCCGGTCTGGTACGACGCGGCAATTTACAGGCCATTGCGACTTCGCGGGCACGAGCTTTCCGCCATGCCGGTAAATCCCCTAGCGGCATACCGCTAAAGGGCCCGTAAAACCCCTTAGCCGCATGAAGCGAGATGGTCATTACAACACCGCCACCGAAGCTTCGCTGTCCGTTATTAGCGGTGACCGTAATTTACGGTATCCGTAAATTACGGTCACCGCTAATTAACGGATACGGAAATTACGTCATCGCACAGGAACGGGAAGGAGCGCGGCGGCCATCTTTAAAAACACAATCCATTGCCATCCTCTTAATACAGTACCCGGAGGTATATTTTGACCCTTAAAAAAGCCATCACTGACCAGTATCATGCCGAAAGCACTGAAGAAAGGTGCCGCCCGCATCAGGAAGGAGCGTTTCACGCAGGACGAGCTTCAGGTCCTGGTGGACACCCTGCACGCAAATGACAGTGACATGCGTAGGCCCACCATTGCCAGGAAGAAGGAGATCTGGGACTTGGTTGCACAGAGGGTGAGCGCCGTAGGGAACACCCCCCGTACGACGAGGGACTGCAGGAAACGGTGGAATGACCTCCGTCTCAGGGTGCGGGCCATCCTATCGGCCAACCGAACACAGGCAGACAGGAGGAGGCCCAGCTTCTCCCATCAAGATGATGCCCTGGGAGCAAACGTGTGCGGACATGATGGGCACTGAAGCCATAGAGGGGGTCGGCGAGATGGAGTGCGGTGCCCCGTCATCCGCAGATGGAGGTGAGTGTCATGAGTGAAGATAGTAAATGCATTCCCAATGTAAGGCACAGCCAAGGGCTGGGCAGTCACATCACGTATGGGAACCCCCCCCCCCCCATCAAATCATGCCGTCACAAGTGAAACCCAGGCTGATGCTAGGTGCAAGGCTCCAACCCATATTGGCCATAGCACACAAAGAGGCAGTCAATGTGAGTCAGCACAGTACTCCACCAACATGAGTGACCCAGACACCTGCATGCATTTACCCTCCAAGCCCAGATCACTGTCCCACTCCCCACCCAAATGTCAACAAAACGCTGCAATCCCATTGTTATACCATAGGCTTGAAGAAATGCTGACCCCCAAATCATAGCTCATGCCATCTCTCTCTTCCCCCCCACAGGCAGCGGCCATGAAAGTGAGGGCCAGGAAGCCACGCAGCCCTGTACCTCCAGGGGCACAGCCAGGGGACAGCGTAAACCTGCAGGAAGGAAGAAGGCACAGGCAACACCACCTGCACCAGCAACCCCCATGGAGGCTGCACAACCCACACCGACACCCCTACCCATGCCTGCACTGCCGACGGAGACATGCCCCACGGTGCACTCAGAGGAGTCCAGTGTGGCAGGGGAGAATGCTGTCATGTGCCTCCTCGAGGAGCCAGATAGCCCAACATCAGTTCCCGTATCCGACTTGGAGGAGCCCTATGACATTGTACACAGCCCAGACACCCCATCCTACAGTCAAGTTGCACACAGCGACTCCGGGGAGAGTGACACCCCAAACCTCACAGGCCAAGGAGCACCACCTGCCAGTCCTGGATCCACCTCCCCTGCAGAAAGCCCCGAAAGGGCTGCAGGCTCAACACCACGGCTGCCGAGCACATCTGCCACACCGGCCATGGATGGATTGCACTCCCAGCGCCTCACGGGCCTGATTGAGGACTTTATCCGGGACAACCGTGAATCCAGGTCGGAGTGCCACAATGACCTGCAGGCCCTGGGCGAAGTCATCACTGCCAACACAAACCGGCTCTGTGAGGTGCTGGGCCGGATCGCTGATGCCCTGGAGGCAGCACCCCCCAGACCAAAGCCCCAGTGGGAGTACCCACCCTCACAGTGCTCCTCCACACAGACCAGCCCTGTCCGTCGGTCAATGTGCACACTCCGCTGCCAGAACATGGATACCCCTGGCTCTGGAAGTACACAATGACCATACTGCCACACACATGTGGCCTATGTTGCACTGATGGGACTATTGTGGGGTTGTTTTGGGGGGAGGCGGAGGGGGGTTAGGGTGTGTGTGGGAGTTGTGGGGGAGGGGGGTGAGGATGTGTGTGGGAGTTGGGGGGGAGAGGTAGGGGGATGAGGGTGTGTGTGGGAGTTGAAGGGGAGGGGGGTGAGGGTGGTGGTTTTGTTGTACACGTTCCTACATAAATGTTGAATACACTGGTTGTTCATTCCCAAAAAACAGAGTGGACATTGCTCATTTTGCTTGTGTCTTTTAATGTCGCACATTGCATGGTGTACATGTATCCCCACACCCAGTGCCCAATGTCCTCTCACCCTCACACCCTCAGCTGACTTGTGAGTCAGAAATATTGTCCAATCAATGATTGATGCACTGAACGTCCCTCCTGTGCATCGGCACCGTGCTGCTGTCCTGCCATTCCTTCCTCCTCCCCCTCATCATCATCTGGTGGTAGCAGTTCCACGTCAGGGGGCAGTGGCACGTTCCGACGGATGCACATGTTGTGTAGCATTACACATGCCATGGTGATCCTGGACACCTTCTCGTGGCTGTAGATGAGTGCCCCACCAGACCGGCTGAGGCAACGAAATCGTGCCTTCAACAGGCCGAAGGTCTGCTCTATCAACACCCGTGTACGGGTATGGGATCTATTGTAGTCACAGCTTTAGAGGGTAGCCAGCATCACCTGCATGGAAGTGGAAAGGAGGTAATTGTGTGTGCATTCATGGTGGCGAATTGTACTAGTCTTACATGGTCGCACATGACTACTGGGATGAGTATGCATCCCCCCCCTTTCCCATCCAGGTGGAGTATGCATCCCCCCCCCTTTTCCCACCCAGGTGGAGTATGCAGGCGACCTACTCACAGCCCCAATGCACTGCCATGGCCCATTCAGGTTACTCACCAAGCAGCCAGGCACGTCGTCCGGCATGTCGCTCCATGTAGCGTGGTACTGTTGAGTTCCGCAGGACCAAGGAGTCATGAGTTGATCCGGGGTATCGGGCATTGCAATGTGTGATGGATTTACTGGCATTACACACCATCTGGACGTTGATGGAGTGGTATTGCTTGCGGTTGCGATATGTTACCTCCATGGCATGCGGGACAACTAATTCCACGTGGGTGCAGTCGATGGCACCTATGCAATTTGGCATGCCTGCCAGTGCATGGAAGGCAGCTCTGGTGTCATATATCTCCTGGGGTAGGGGTAGGGATATGTATTCCCTTGTGTGGGTGAGGAGGGCATCCAGCACTTGTTTGAATATCCGTGAAAATATGGGCTGTGAAATGCCATGCATGTGCCCCACTGTATGCTGGTAGCTGCCTGTGGCAAGGAAGTGGAGCACAGACACTACCTTCAGTAGAGGGGGGATGGCAGTGCGGATTTCTATGCGGCTCACTATATCATCATGTATCATGTCCACTATGCTGGTGATGGTGTCCCAGTCAAGCCGGTACAGGGTGTGGATCTGCTCTGGTGTGATGTTGAAGGGGGTGGCTCTGATGCGGGGGATTGGGGGCTGCCGGCGTGTTAATGGTGGCTGCACCGGTAGGGCATGCTGGGCCTGTCTCACCCTCCTTCTCCTCCTGTGTATCCTCTGTGGTGGGGGTTGTGGTTGTTGTAGTTGCTGTTGTTGTAGTTGCTGCCTTGCAAGCAGGGCCTCCAGCTCCAGGAATGCTGCTACAATTGGTATCATCTTGGTGTGGGAGGGGGTGTGGTGTGTGGGTGTGCTCCTTTTGTGCTGTGCCATTGCCTCCACCTGTGCTGATTGAGTGCACCTTTTCCTCCTGGAAACACTGCTCAGGGTCCTTAACACCTTCTCGGCGATGCCGGTATTTACTCCAGGGCGGTAAGGTACTTTGCGGTCTTGTGGAGGCTGTTTTTTCCATGTCCGCTTTACTTGGGATCTGCTCCGGTTTACACCATGCCGCTAATTACGGCATGGCGTATCGGGCTCGCGCCACTAAACCGCTATTTACGGCATCGTACTTTACGACGCCGTAAATAACGGTCTGGTGGGTCAGAATGGGCCGTAACGGGAAACGATGCCGGTAGTCCTTTACCGGCATCATTTTTCCCTTACCACCCAACTCGGAATGACCCCCATTAAGACCTGTGAATGCAACAGCAGAAAGTGTTTTTGTGAGAAGCCATAGTGAACCGACAGAGGTAGGCTGAGATTCGAGAGGGGTCTGAGCCCGAAAGAGCGGTTCCCAGGGCAGGGGTGAAGAACCATCACCCTAAGTACGATTGAAAATGAACTTTCATTTGTTATATTGGATACATCAGGTCCTCAAGGGCAAGAGACTTTGTATGAAAAGAGACTTAACCATTGAAGAACCTGATAGTTGGGAAAGCTCGAGCATGTGGTGTGCTCAGGAGTCCCACCTGGTCTCGTTGTGAAAATGTAGGGAAGGGAGACCCCTGGCTACTACATCCTGACTTATTATTCAGGAATACTTCTTTTTTTGACAAGACGCCACAAGCCTGCCTTATTTTTCATTTGATGGTCTGCGCTTGCTCCCATTTTAGATTTAGATTTAGATTAGGCGTTTTCCCAACATGCACATACAGTTTAATAAACACCCTTGAACTGTGATCACTTGTGTCTGTCTTTACTGTTGCCACCACGAGTTCCTTACAGTACCTACCTGGGGGAGTCCCAACTAAAAATAATGTTTTTAATCTGTGTTTAGCCTGTCCTGTCAAACACTGGTGGCACTGGTAAGTACTGGCCCTCATAACCTACTGTTATTTGAGCAGCTGTGAACAATGTTTGTATGGAAACAAACAAACCCTATCCTCTGTATTGTGGCGCATGTTTGGAAGCCTACATGATGTAATTCCTATGCCGTTAAACTACTCCTACACCCAATCGAAATTGGCCCCACTGCCCTCCCGAAGGAGGTCAGGCTCCCTGCAAGCAATGTTGGCAACAAAGTGAATATGCTGGGCTGCTGGTCAGAGTCGGCCTTAGGGGTGGGCCGCCTGAGCGACCGCCCGTGGTGCCCTGTCATTAGCCCCCCACTACGCCAGTTCGGGGGAGTCTTTCAAGGTCTCCCCTGAGCTGGTGTGGTGGGAGAAGGCATGGCAGGCGTCCTCTTGAAATTCAATGCGCTCCGCTCTCGGGATGCAGAGCGCATTTAATAACGGTAGAGAGTTAATCAGCCCCTATTGAAAAATGTGCCTTCTCCCAGATCAATTTCTTGCTTTCTGATATGAACAATTTTAAAGTGACTGCTAATATAAAATAATGAAATAAATGTTTTGGGAGTTTTCAATGCAACAGTGAATGCATACATTAGTTGATTTTGGTGTAATAAGTAAATAACCAATTTGGCGCAATCCCCCATGCTCATCACCACCCCAGTAGCTCCCACACATTGGACCTCATTATGGGTCCAGCGGTAACCGTGCCGGTGCTACAGGCAAGTTGCCGCTGGACCGTAATTATTTCCCAGCACCAGACTTCCCGGTAACACCGGGGGATTAAAACCCCGGCAGCTCGGAAAGTCAGACACCGGTAAAATATTGTTCCCCATTCCCATAGAGTCACATAAGACTGTATGGGAGGGGGACCACGGAAGCACCGGCACCGTTAATAATGGTGACAGTGCTTCCGTGACGGTCTGCCTACCACGGCCACTGTGCCCCTGGCAGGGTCAGATCTGCCGGACACGGCGGCTCCGGCAGGCAAACCTGTAGTAAGCCGGTCCAGAAAAGAAAGAAGTGTTCATACTTGTAATGATGCCCATTGTCTCTGAACTAAAAGTAGCTCCTGATAATTGGAGACGCCTGGTCTAGGGCATGTACTTTTATAGTTGCATGATGGCCTATAACATCTGGGCCTGTACACCATTAGGAAACTGTTCCCTCGAGAACAACCATATGCAACTGAGGAGTGGGAAACTCTGGCTATCAAATGGGCTGTCACCAATCTGCGGTATTGGCTAATGGGGCCAGAATTCTGCCTCATCACTGACCATTCCCACCTACCTGGATGTATCCAAGCCAAGACACTACTTCCAGGGTAATGAGGTGGTTCATATATTTACAACCCTTTAGCTTCATAATAGAACCCAGAAAGGGAAAGGAACAGGATAACTTAGATTTGCTCAGTCCCGACCTGTTGAGCTGACTAGAGGAGGGTTCAAAGCTAACGCAAGGGGTATGTGATGATGCAAGAAATGTGTCCCTTCTTCCCAAGTGGGAGTCACTCCCTTTGGGGCTAGGAAGGCGAGCATGCTAAGCTTAACACCTCCTAGGGGATAGGACAAGCGGGATCCCACAAGGAATCCAGAGAAAGGGATTTTATTGATCCTCGCTCATGTGAAAGGCCCCACGTGTTTGTTTGCTATCTGAGAATTGACCAGTATAATAGTATGCATGACCCGTTAGAAATTAGCACCATTCATTATTTTCAAAGATCCACATTAGTTGGAGGGAAAGAATAGGCCCTCTTCTCTTAATAAAACTCAAATTCTGGCATGACCTCTTGTCCGCCTAATAAATTCTTTCTCAATCTCCTTAATCTCTAGATCTATGGTGTTTAGATTCACAGTAAGTTCCTGAATTGTTAGAGCAACTTTACTGGACATCAAGGGTAAAGCAAACATGATAATTGTTATTCCGTGTCTAGACTGGCCTACACTGGCACAGCCGGTCTAAACATGTTTCCTTACTGCAGCATGGCATTTCTTACTGGGTTAAGGGGCAAGGGTTAAGAAAATATGGTGTTATTATGTGAGTAGATTGGCCTACATTTGTGCAGCCGCTAGTATGGTTATGTTTTCTTACTGTGATAAGGCACTTTTTACTGAGCATCAAGGGAATCGCAAACATGATAAGTGTGATTAGTGAGTTATGCTGGCCTACAATGGGGCAGCTAGTCTGACATTTTGTTTTTACTGTGGCAAGGCATTTTCTACTGGCAAAGCCAACCGGAGATGTTCTTCTATGAGGAAACTGGCATATATTAGTCCACCGTGCATGTATATGTATGTGATTACACTGGCATATATCATGTGCAAAGGAATCATTAAAATTAGTTGTAAAAGGCTCATGTGCACTGTTGGTGTCTTGCATCTATCATTTGAATCCATTATTTTGAAAATGTTCTCATGTGAGAACTCCCTGAAATGGCTGGTACAGGCTTCTTCTGCATGCTCAGGGCCCGATTCTCATCTTGGCGCAGTGAGCGTGCTAAATAGCACGGCTCGCTGCGCCATTTCTTGACGCCCAGGCACCACTGCTATTCTCATGAAGGCCTGGGCGTCTTCGCAAAGCACGACAGTGCTTTCGCTGTAATCCGCCTGTTCCTAATGGAAACAGGCGGATTGCAGAATCTCGGCAGCATTTTCGTTAAATAACGAGGGAATCGTTATTTAACGAAAATGCTGCTGATACACCAAAGTGAGCAGCTTCAACATTGCAGGATGTTGAAGCTGCTTACTTTGGTGTATAAGAAAGTGTTCATATACACCCGTGCGGTGTATATGAACACTTTAATTTAAAGCGAGCAGCTTCAACGTTGCATCCTGTACCCGTGCGGTGTACATGAACACTTTCATTTACACCAAAGCCAGCAGCTTCAACGTTGCAGAATGTAACGTTGAAGCTGCTCGCATTGGTTTAAATAAAAGTGTTCCTATACACCCGTGCAGTGTATATATGAACACTTTCATTTAAAGCGAGCAGCTTCAACGTTGCATCCTGCAACGTTGAAGCTTCTCGCTTTGGTGTAAATGAAAGTTTTCATATACACCCGTGTGTTGTATATGAACACTTTCATGTACACCAAAGCAATCAGCTTCAACGTTGCAGCAACGTTGAAGCTGATTGCTTTGGTGTACATGAAAGTGTCCATATACAATACGGGTGTATATGGACACTTCCATTCACACCAAACAAGGCTTCTTGTGGCACTCCTCCGTACGGCACCAATTGTGTACCGTAGTTCAGCGCCAATTTCAAGCGCTTGCGAAATTGGAGGAGTGCCACAAGAATAACCATGCAAATGCATAGTTAACGAGAGTGCAGGTTGCTAGGTCGGTTTCCAGCCCTTCCTAGCAACCGGCACCCATATTCCTAAAGTGGCGTAATCATTCCGACTTCGGAATATTGCGCCTCCTTTAGAATAGGGTGTAATTACCGAAAATGTTGTTATCCCTTTTAATGACATTTTCAGCAATTACCACCCAGTTGAGAATCGGGCCCTCAGTCGCTGCTGCATATTCGTGGGAAACATTTACGCAACTCCAATTACAAAATTCACCAGCCAACACTATTCCAAGCAGACATACAATTAAATACTACTGTTTACAATGAAGCTCTTTTTTCTTAGTATTGTAAGGGTGCAGAAGTAAGGCTCAGACACGGAGGTGACATCGTTTTGGTTATAAACTTTTATTGACCAGTAAAAGGGTTATAAAAACGACCTCTCTGTCCCTAAAGCTTAGAGCGTTTTCCCGGCCTCAAAGATATCTAAGGAAAATGTCAGGATCTTAAATAGTCAGTCACTGTCGTGTCTAAAAACCCTACTTCTAACCCTAAGACTAGTAACTTCTAATGTACAAGGATGCTACATCCAGAACTAAAGTGATGACAGTTCTTGCCAACCGAAAGTTCCCAATGTCTCAGGTTGTCAAAAAACAAAATAAGTGTTCCTTTTACACAATGTAATATTCCAATGACCAGGAATTAGCTCCTTTCCCCACAATTTCTTCTTGTTCTATTTCACAAGTTCGGAGCTTGTCTCCTTCTTAAGTGGGTTCCTATGCTTTGCAAAAATAACACAAAACACAGTATTCACTCAGCCGGGTAAATTGTCTCAATTTCCATGGACTTTCCAGGGTTTCCTAAAAATGCACAACAAAGGTTTCCAGCTTTCCCGTGAACACCTCTTCTTTGTTCACAGAGGGCTTGTGTCTGGTTCATTCTCCTGCCAAATACACCCCAGGAAATTATAACGGATAGTCTTTGTTAATCTCTTCCTTTAATCTCCTTGGGTCCCAGACCCCGTTCTTTCTTGAATGAGCTACACCTTATTCTTAGAACTTCATATGGGTGTAAGTCCCAGACTTGCAATGATGTATTATACCAGCCTGGTGTACTCTCCTGCCAAGCATATGTGTTTCTCTTATCTGTCTCGTTTGCTTTCAGGGTCCCAGTCCCTCTTATTCTCTGGCTCTCAAGTGGGTGTGGGTCCCAGTCTTGCAATGCGGTATCACAATAGCGTGGTTTACTCTCCTGCCAAGCATATATTTCTTTGTGGACTGTCTCTGCTACTCTCAGAGTTCCAGACCCACTTATCTCGTGCTCTGTAGCTGTTCCCTGATTCCTCCGAGACCTCTAGCACCTCTTGTTCTGCCCATGTATCTGTGTGGTTCGCGTCTTTCGGTGTTCCACTGTGATGCTCCGGTAGCGTTCGGATGCTCTCTCGGGTCAGTGGCAACTCCGCCCGTTACTCCTTCTTTCTCCGGCTGTGCTTTCTGTCTCCAGCTGCATTCGAGTATCTCCTCTCGTTGGCAGTTGCTCCGCTGCTGCTTCCTTCCCGGGTTGCGGTTTTGGTCTCCAGCAGCTCCCCGGGCTTCAGGATGCCCGCAGGGTTTCTTAGGCTTTAGTCAGCGTAGTTTCTTCATCCTGGACTACCTTGTTTTCCCATTGACTCTCTGTGCACAGCGTCTCTAGGTTGGCTGAGTATACAATAAAAGATATTGGCACTGGTTGGAAAGTGGGAAGAAGAGTTTGGCTTTGGGAAAGAGGGAGGAGGTAACAAAGCAGAGGTATACCACGTTCTCAGATGGTCGTTCCTAAGCCCACAAGTGGCTACCTCTCCCATGTGCACCATCCCCAGGAGGACTATTGTGCTGTGGACGTACCGCCCTGGCCCTGGCCTCATGGGAAAGGTCTCCCTCTAGGGGAGAAGGGGCGGCTACACAGATTTGTCAGTATAAAAAGTGTATTTTTCACTGCAACACATGACAATTTGTGTCGCAAATGTATATCTCACCAAAAATGTGTATTCATAGTATAAGAAATTCTGTTATGTGCATATTGCCACAATATTTATTTTCCTCTAAAAAGCTATACAAATGTGAATTAATTTGATTTTTCTTTACAGTTAATTAATGAACATGATATGATATGATTGGTTATTTATAACACCCTTAACACCCAGAGGTTTCCAAGCGCAGACTCAGGGATCAAACCTGTGTTGCTCTGTGTCGTCTTGCTTCCAGGGCGAGCACGTTGCCCCTGAGCTATCCTCCTATCCTCCTAAGACAAGCATCACATAAAGACCCGTAGGAAGAAATAATATTTCATAACTACTTCCTATCTAACACATGATTAAAGAGATGATTACACCACGTATATCAAAATATAACTTTGCAAATCAACAGTATATGTAAAACTCAAAATACATACTGCATCCATCAATCACAAAGAAACAAAAAGTCTTATTCATATAGGATAATGTTGATATTTCCCAAATGTTTACCAACATCTTACAATGCAATGATTTAATACATGGATATTTAAATTTTACCAATGATGACTGAAAATGATTTATTACCGTAATCTCAACAATTCAATTTGGCGGTCTATATTATTTTACCTGCGCAAGCCTTCTTCAGGACCACTATATTTCCTGTGGTGAAATTCTTAGTTCTCTTTCAAAAGATATCAAATACACCTACAAATTATATATGGTATTGGTGAAATGTGGCATTTGTAATCCTTGTTGGTATGTTAGAGTTCCTTTTACATTGTCATGATCTCTGCTTCCAAAAGGTCAGGGTTTTCCCAACTCCCTTGGAAGCAGATCCATAACCCAGGTTCCGAGTGCCAACCAGTCCCAATTACGACCTTTTGGACCCAATCCTGGCGCCAGTGGCACCAGGCTCATAAATATGCCCAGTCCCAGCGCTGGAAGCGCCGGGCTCATAATGCTTGGGTGGACTTACCTGCAGCAGACCATGCTGCTTACTTGCCTGCCAGTTGAGCCTCTGATCCTCTTCTGTTTGGAACTACTTTTCCTGTTGGGTGGGGCAGGAGCCACTCCCTAGGTTCAGAACACTGGAACTCTTCTGGAAAGCAGGAACTCTTTTCTTACCTAGGCGTGGCTGTGGAAGGAGACACCTAAGCACTACAGGAGGCTATTTAAACCACACCCGATGGATGAATCTTGCTTTGCGTTATTCTGCATCCTCTGCAGCAGAACGCTCATCGTGTCTTCTGCATCTGATCCTGGGCCTAAGGAAAAAGGCTTACCATCCTGAATCCAGTCTTCAGCAACACCTATAAAGACAAGAAAGAACAGGTTAGCATTACGGTCTTCAGTGACAGCGCTTCACTTACCTGGTCCATCGGCTGTCGCCAACGCCTTGCGCTGCATTCCGGCATCTGAAAGACAAAGGCTTACCTACTCGTTGTGCGCTCCGGAGGTCTTCGCACTGCATTCCGGCATCTGAAAGACAAAAGCTTACCAGCTCTTCGCACGTTCCGGAGGCCTTCGGCGCTGCATCCCGCATCTGAAAGACAAAACAAGGTGCGTTTAAAGACATTGGAGAACTTTAATACTCACGTGCCATTACTCCTTTCCACATCTAACCCAGTGGGTATTCCGGCACCCTGCAGCCGCTCCGAACTTGTACCTGCAAAATAAAAAGACACTTAGAGCGCATCGTGAAGCAGGCAACAAGCGCTTACTTACGTGCTTCCAGGCGCTTCCATTCATCACACGGGCTCCATCTTCAACTCACTTCAGCCCGTCATCCGCCATCGCCGGAACCCTGCAAAAACAAGAGACATCATTACTAAAGACTTTTAAAGACATTAGAATTACTCGAAACTTACCGTTCGTGCAGTAAACGACGGACAGCAGTCCTCTGAAGTCAAGAGGCCTGCTCCCCTTATCCAGTGAAGAAACTGGTTACAGCACCCTGCCCCGAGGCAGATGGAGAGCACGGCGTTCACTTACCTAAGGTGAGAGCGTTAACCTTTGGGGTTCTACAGGAGAAGAGAAAGGGAAGAAGAGAGAGACATTCAATAACCCAGTTCATTAATCCCATATTTTCTATCTGCAGACATCTTACCCTTCGAGTCAGACATACAGTGCACAGAGGTCCAGCCCAAAGAGCCAGCCGTGTGTTACACATCACCTTTGAAGATACGGTATACGCCCAGTCAAGATCGGCGCCTCTACGGGAATCAGGTGAGCGTTACAGAACGCAAAGCCTACCGCAAAACTCCCGTCCAGGCGCTATGGAAACCTCGGATACCGACCAGCTAGCCCAGTTACTTGGGGAACTAAGGGCAGAAGTGCATGCAGCCCGTCAGGAAACGAACGCTCTAAGAAGGGAACTGATTATTTCCAAGGAGCGAACAGATGATCTCGCTAGACAATTGCTACAGTCACAAGCCGGACAGACCACGTTACCCGCATCTGGGGGAAATCTTCCTTCTACATCCTCTATGAATCCAGTGCAGATCAACCTACCTGGGAATGTACCTCTGGCTCCGCCCGAACGATTTTCTGGTGACCCAAAGAGGTTTGCAGTATTTATCAATCAGTGCCGGTGTCATGACGCGCGCTCCATGGAAGCTATGGAGCCGGTGGAAGGGCTGATTCCTCCACCAGCGGTCTAGTCTCCCACGCACTGCTGTGCCGTCATGACGCACATAAATGGGCGTCTCACGCGGTACTCATTGCGTTGCAACCTTGCTTTTCCGGCCTGGTTCATACGCTTGGTCTCCTCTCGGACCCCCCCCCCCGCACTGTGTATTCCTGCTTGCTTCCTCTTGTCAGTCCTCAGTGATATCCCTCTCTACTCTCATCCCGCAATCCCTCTGAGTGCTACCTCCTCTCCTCTGTTTCTCCCGCTCCGTTGAATTTCCCTTCCCGGTGGGGCTTACCTTTTCATTTATATGCTCCATTCCCTCTGTTGTCTCCTACAGACCTCATCCTCACTTCCTCGGATACGGAATCATTCCAACAGCGCTCAGGATACGCACACTACCCCGATTCCTGCAGTGTCTTCTGGGAACTGTAGTCCTCGAATCAACTCCAACGGAACGCCTTCAGCCTCGACATCAGTAGTGCTATACATCCAAGCACACCAGGGTTTTTCAGCCACGCTTTTCCCTGGTTTTGGGGGCGGACTCCCGGAGGGCCCCTTCTGCCTTGCTGTCTACAAGTAGGCAGGGTGGCTTCCGGTGGAGCTCGTCCCACTCTCAACAGGAAAGGACGAGACCTCTGGAGGGAAAGAAGAGCCATTGACACAGACGGTTCCTCAGAAGAACTCAGCACAGGTGAGGAGGAGGGAACCAAGGAGGGTACTAGTCAAGCTACCAATACTCCATCGCATGACAGTTTGCAACGCCAAAGAATGGCTAGCTTAGAGCAGTATCAAGAACTGGTTAATGCCATTCAGGGGATAACTGCTGAGCTCCAAACCATGAGGGTAGAAAACACCGCCCTTAAGGCTGACAATGCCGCTCTGAGACAACTAATGATTCGGAGAGAAGAGGTTTGGGAAGATCTCCCACCCATGCCCTTACCATGTGGGAAGTATGAGGGGAACCCCAAGAAGATTAAGGAATTCCTTGACGCCTGTAGAGTATACTTTACTTTTCGCCCAAAGATGTACGAATCCGACAAGGCAAAGGTTGGCTTCCTTGTCTCAAATCTTGGGGGTAACGCTCTAGCATTGGCTACCCCGTTGGTTACAGAAAATGATCCTATCCTGAATGACTACAATGCCTTTGTACTACGATTCAGAGAACGTTTTGAAAGGACCGAGACATTGTACGCGTCTTATGAAAACATACTAGACCTCAAACAGGGTCTTGTTGATGTACAAACCTATGCCTCAAACTTCCAGAGGATAGCTTGGGAAACAGGATGGCCTGACTCAGTCAAACAGACTCTCTTTCGGAGAGGGCTACATGAAGATTTGAAGGACGAACTCTCTCGAGTAGCAAGACCCTCCTCCTTCCAAGAACTAGTCGCTCTGGCCCTCCAGATGGAATTTCGAATTTCAGAGAGAAGAGCAGAAAGAAGGAAGACCAGACCCAATCCGCCTTCTACACCCTCCTCCTACTCACCAGCCGCTCCAGACAGATCTCTTCTCCAGACAGAAGAACCCATGCAAATCGGCGCAGCAAGGGGTCCACTTACTGCAGCAGAAAGAAAGAGACGAAAAGACCGGAGCTTGTGCATGTATTGCGGTTCTGAGAAGCACCTCCTTAGGGACTGTCCGGAGGTACCTCCCCGAAGGTCGGGAAACGAAAGACCCCGACCCTGAGCAGGGAGACGGAAGGGGCTTCTCTTGCTAATCCCTGTTTTACAAGTGCGTCCATACCATGTCCCCCCTCAAACCAGTTAATGGTCCTAAAGATAGTTCTGGAATGGACTCCAACCCAAGCAGTTGAGTGTCTAGCAATGCTTGACTGTGGTGCAGCTGGGAACTTTATGGACGACCAATGGGCCAGTAGATACGCCATTCCTAGGAGAGAAAAACCTCAGCCCATACCCGTTGAAGGAGTGGATGGCACACCTTTGTCTTCCGGTCTTATCCATCAAGAAACCACGGAAGTCACGGTTAAGATGAAGACTCATCATGAAACAGTGGTCTTTGATCTGATAAAAGCTGCCCACTTTCCGGTGATACTCGGGATACCCTGGTTGAGAAAGCACAATCCGGGGATCGACTGGGTAACTAACATTATAGAGTTCAGATCAGACCTATGTTTGCAGTCCTGTTTGAAGGAGGAAGGGCAACAATCACATCAGGGTGACACAGTGCCAGCGAGGAGTATTAACTCCATTCCCGTTACCTATCGGGAATATACCGACATCTTTGCAGATACTCTTCCCAGACCCCTTCCCCCACATCGAGCCGAGGACTGTAAAATCGATCTCATACCTAATGCAGTGGTCCCATTCGGGAGAATGTATCCCTTATCCCTCCAGGAGAAGGAAGCATTACGAGATTACCTAGCCAGCAATCTACAGAATGGCTTGATACAAGAATCGACTTCCTCGGCTGGAGCTTCTCTGTTCTTTATTCCAAAAAGGGGAACCAAGGAACTCAGACCTTGTATTGACTACAGAGGCCTAAATAGCCAAACCATACGAGATCGATACCCTATGCCTCTAATTAAGGAGATCATGGAAGCAGTACAAGGTGCAAAATGGTTTACCAAATTAGACCTTAGGGGAGCCTATCATCTCCTACGAATCCAACAAGGGGACAAATGGAAGACCGCCTTCCGTACTCCATTAGGTCATTTCGAGTACAAGGTAATGCCCTTTGGGTTGGTTAACGCGCCAGCCCAGTTCCAAAGATTTATGGACAAAATCTTCAGTGATCTTCTGTTTAAGTCCACGGTAGTTTACTTGGATGACATCCTGGTTTACTCTCATACTTTAGAACAACATCGTCTACACGTAAGAGAAGTGCTCAAGAGACTCCGAAGCCACCACCTATTAGTCAAGCCAGAGAAATGTCTTTTTGAGGTTGCTACTGTTTCATACCTGGGCTTTATTCTGTCAGAAGACCGCATCGAGATGGACCCTCACAAGACTACATCTATCAACAATTGGCCTGTTCCCAGCTCAGTCAAGGACATCCAGAGGTTCCTGGGGCTGACAAATTTCTATCGAAAATTCATCACAGGCTTTTCCAACACAGTCCTACCTATCACAGCTTTACTTAAGAAGGGGATGAAGTTCCTTTGGACGCCAGAAGCAGATTCCGCCTTTCATCAGCTCAAACAAGCATTCACCTCTGCACCCATCCTCAGGCAGCCTGATCAGTCGCAACCCTTTATCATAGAAGCCGACGCCTCTCAAGGGGCTATCGGAGCAGCCCTACTACAAAGGAAGGAGGATCAACTCGAACATCCCATTGCCTATTATTCCAGAACACTTACCTCCAGTGAAAGGAACTATTCAGTGATCGAAAAAGAGCTGTTAGCTATTAAACAGGCATGTGAGGAGTGGCGCCATTTGTTGCAAGGAGCGAAATACCCGTTTCAAGTTCGAACAGACCACAGGAACCTAAGTGTTCTGCAACAGATGGAATGCAGGAACTCTCGTCATGCTCGTTGGGCTTACTATTTCTCCCAATTTGATTTCATACTCACGTATCTTCCAGGTAGAGACAATCACTTAGCGGATGCTCTCTCCCGCAGCCACCAAGAAGGATCAGGGAATCACCCTGAACAGGAACGGCTGCTCAACGGGAAGAGATTCATAGGAACAGTTAATAAATATCTACAGCAGGTTCTTGAAGCCCAAAGAACCACCTCTCTTCCCAGAGACCCCTCTCTGACCTACAAAGGAGAATACCTGTATAAAGACGACTTGCTTTACCTGCCCACCCAAGATCTCCAGAACCAAGCCCTTTCGTGGTGTCACGATCTGCCTATGGCTGGTCACAAGGGCCGTGCTGCTACACTGGAACTACTGAAGAGGAGTTTCTGGTGGCCCAAGATGAATCAGGATGTTGGGGAGTACGTCTCTTCCTGTCCCACATGCGCTCAAGGCAAACACAGTTCGGCTAAACCATTGGGGCTTCTACAACAGGATGAACCACCCGCTGGACCTTGGCAACATATTTCTATGGATTTCATTGTGGAGTTACCCAGATCGGGAGGAAGTTCTGCTATCATGGTAGTGGTCGACTCCTTTAGTAAGCTGGCGCATTTCATTCCTCTTCAAGGCACTCCTTCTGCCACTACCACAGCAGACGTGTTCCTCAAGGAAATAGTCCGTCTCCATGGTCTGCCCTCCTCAATTGTGTCTGATAGAGGAACACAGTTTACCTCCAAGTTCTGGACTGTATTGTGTAAACAGTTACAGATTCAGAGAGCATTGTCTTCTGGCTTTCACCCGGAAACAAACGGACAGACCGAACGCCTCAACGCTACACTTGAACAGTTTCTGAGATGCAACTGCAACCAGACTCAGGATAACTGGAGTCATCTCTTATCGGTTGCAGAATTCTCATATAACAACACCAAGCATACTGCAATCGGTATGAGTCCCTTCAAATGTACATATGGGTACGAACCCAAACACATCCCATTTCCCACCGTTCAACCCACTAATGTCCCTACCATAGACCTACTACTAGACACTCTCAAACGAACCCACAAGTCAGCTCAAGAAACCCTGTTGGCCAGTCGTCAGACTTACAAGAGATGGGCTGACAAGAACAGGAGACCTAATCCTGATTGGAAGAAAGGAAGCAAGGTCTGGTTGTCCACGAAATATCTTCCCCGGAGAGTCCACCGAGGTAAATTCACACAGAGATATATCGGACCTTTTTCCATACAACAACAGATCAATCCTGTGGCCTTTCGGCTAAACCTCCCGCACTCTCTTCGGAGAATACATCCAGTGTTCCATACCTCGCTTCTTAAGGAATACAAACCTGATCCATTCTTGAGAACCTCCAGGAGAAAGATACCCAGTGTGGATGATGACACCCAAGAGTATGAGGTTTCGCGCATCTTGGACTCTCGTTACAAACACGGAGTCCTACAATACCTCATCCTGTGGAAAGGATACCCTTGGACGGAAAGAACTTGGGAACCAGCCAAAAATCTACATGCCACCAGGCTCCTACGCATATTCCACAGACACCATCCAGGCAAGCCTGGAGGACGGTCTTGGCGAAGGGGTTATACTGTCATGACGCGCGCTCCATGGAAGCTATGGAGCCGGTGGAAGGGCTGATTCCTCCACCAGCGGTCTAGTCTCCCACGCACTGCTGTGCCGTCATGACGCACATAAATGGGCGTCTCACGCGGTACTCATTGCGTTGCAACCTTGCTTTTCCGGCCTGGTTCATACGCTTGGTCTCCTCTCGGACCCCCCCCCGCACTGTGTATTCCTGCTTGCTTCCTCTTGTCAGTCCTCAGTGATATCCCTCTCTACTCTCATCCCGCAATCCCTCTGAGTGCTACCTCCTCTCCTCTGTTTCTCCCGCTCCGTTGAATTTCCCTTCCCGGTGGGGCTTACCTTTTCATTTATATGCTCCATTCCCTCTGTTGTCTCCTACAGACCTCATCCTCACTTCCTCGGATACGGAATCATTCCAACAGCGCTCAGGATACGCACACTACCCCGATTCCTGCAGTGTCTTCTGGGAACTGTAGTCCTCGAATCAACTCCAACGGAACGCCTTCAGCCTCGACATCAGTAGTGCTATACATCCAAGCACACCAGGGTTTTTCAGCCACGCTTTTCCCTGGTTTTGGGGGCGGACTCCCGGAGGGCCCCTTCTGCCTTGCTGTCTACCAGTAGGCAGGGTGGCTTCCGGTGGAGCTCGTCCCACTCTCAACAGGAAAGGACGAGACCTCTGGAGGGAAAGAAGAGCCATTGACACAGACGGTTCCTCAGAAGAACTCAGCACAGGTGAGGAGGAGGGAACCAAGGAGGGTACTAGTCAAGCTACCAATACTCCATCGCATGACAGCCGGTTGCATTTCTTATGCCGGCCAGCAGCTTTTCCAACTGATCAAGCTAAAGTAGCTTTCGTGCTTTCGTACCTTAGTGGCAATGCGGCAGACTGGTCGATCCCTCTAGTAAATCAAGATGATCCGGTCCTCCATGATTTTCAAGCTTTTCAGCTCAGTATGGAAAAACTGTTCGCAAGACATTCACAGGGGCAGGCCTTGGACAATGAGCTTCTTTCGTTGCGACAAGGTAATCAAGACCTTTTGGCTTATATTGCGTCTTTCAACAGACTGATAGTGGAAACTCAATGGCCTGAGGACAAAAGGATTACGCTGTTTTATAGAGGTCTACGTGGAGAGCTCAAAGATGTGTTAGCCCAAGTAGTGAATCCCCCACAAGATTGTTCGGACTATATAGACTCAGTCGTTCAAATAGATCACAGACTGCAGAACAGGAAGGCCGATCGTTCCAAGTTTGATGCTCGAGTATTTTCCAAACCGCCAACTCCTTCCAAAGGAGTAGACTCCGGGGAACCCATGCAAATAGGGGGCCTGAAAGGTCCTCTAACACAAAAGGAGCGGGAAAGGAGAAAACTGTTGCAATTATGCCTCTATTGCGGAAACTCAGGGCACTTTCTTCGAGACTGTCCGGTGAAACCTGCCAAGAAGGCAGTAGGAGCTGCAGTTACCAAAGTTACAAACTCTGAGCAGGGAAACGACCTCGCCCGACAAGAATAGAGGTCCTCTTGCCGAGCGTGAAAACCAGTTCCGTGACCTCGCATTTCGTGATACCTATGGTCCTCATTAGCCCTGATAATCCGGATCGATTACATGCAATTGAAGCTTACGTCGACAGCGGTGCCATCGGCAATTATGTGGATCATGAAATGGTTTTGAGGATGAATCTAACTCTTTGTCCCAAGGCTGTAAAGGACGTCATTACTACGGTGGATGGAACGGAGATAGCCTCCGGACCAGTAACGCATACCACTCAAGAAGTGACGCTAGTAAGTCAAGATGGACACCATGAGAAGATCGTGTTCGATGTGATCAAGGCTCCTCAGTTTCAGATTATTCTAGGAATATCTTGGTTAGAGAAACACAATCCTCTGATCGATTGGCGAGCAAGAACGGTCCAGTTTCCAGAATGTGTCTCTACTTGTCACCCTCCACCTGGTGTTGCACTGGCAGCAATTTCTTCAGAGACTCCCCAGTTACCTCCCGAATACCTAGAATACCAAGATGTTTTCCGGAAGGACCAGGCTAACTCTCTACCTCCTCATAGGTCTTATGACTGCCAGATACACCTGATACCTGGATCTACTCCTCCTTGTAGTAGAATTTATGCCCTCACCGAGCCTGAGAACCTTCACCTTCGACAATACCTGGATCAATACCTGGCAAATGGGTTTATTCGTCCTTCCAAGTCTCCTGCTTCTTCCGCTTTGTTCTTCGTTCCAAAAAAGGAAGGAGACCTTAGAACTTGTATAGATTATCGCTCCCTGAACCAGATCACCGTCAAGAATAGATATCCGTTACCTTTGATCCCTGAACTCCTGGACCAAGTCAGAAAAGCATGCATATATACAAAGCTGGATCTTAGAGGAGCCTACCACTTGGTACGAGTAAAAGACGGCGATGTATGGAAGACGGCCTTCCGCACCAAATATGGGCTATTTGAATATCAGGTCATGCCCTTCGGACTTTGCAATGCCCCGGCCGCCTTTCAATATTTTATGAACGATGTCCTCAGAGAGCTCATAGATGTGTGTGTTGTGGTTTACATTGACGACATCCTCGTTTATTCTTCATCGGAATCTGAACATCGGAAACACGTGAAAATGGTCCTCGAAAGATTGCGTCAACACAAACTTTTCGCTAAGTTGGAAAAATGTGTTTTCAACGTGACTGAAGTTGAATTCTTGGGATTCATATTATCACCTGGCGGAGTGCGTATGGATTCAAAGAAGGTCGATGCAGTTCTCAAATGGCCATCATCATCCTCCGTAAAAGGTGTGCAAAGCATGTTAGGCTTCGCTAACTTTTACCGCAGGTTTATCCCCGAATTTTCTCGAATATTCCAGCCCATCACTGCCTTGTTAAAGAAAAACAAACGTTTTGAATGGTCTACCGAGGCGGAACAAGCTTTCCAGGATTTGAAGACTAAATTTATCTCTGCACCAATCTTAAAACACCCTCGCCCCGAACTCCCCTACATCGTGGAAACTGATGCTTCAAGCCTTGCCATGGGGGCAGTTCTATCACAAAAGGACCCGGTAACCAATCAGTTGCATCCCGTGGCATTTTGGTCCCGCAAATTCTCGCCTCCTGAAATCAATTACACGATTACTGACAAGGAACTTCTGGCTATCAAGTCTGCCTTTAAGGCTTGGCGGCATTATCTGCTGGGGGCACGACACACCGTTACTGTGATTACGGATCACCGAAACCTGCAATATTTGAAAACCGCAAAAGCCCAATCCTCTAGACAACTCCGTTGGGCATTATTCTTTGCCGAGTTTGACTTCATAATTACCTATCGACCTGGTACAAAAAACGGTAAAGCTGATGCCCTTTCTCGGATGGGAGTGGAAGAACACTTGATCAACCCTAAACCTGTACCAATCATTCCCGAACAAAGAATTCTGGGTGTAATCGCCACACAATCCATAGAGGAAGTTAAGGATAAAGCCAGGCAACTTGTAACTCCAGCAGACATACAGAATTGGCATCTGCAGGGAAAGGACTTTGCAGTAAAGGACAACTTATTGTATTTCCAAGAACGATTATACCTGCCCAGCACAGATTTACAGAAAAAAGTAATCTCTTGTAATCACGATTCTTTAATGGAAGGACATTCCGGTATGGCCAAGACCTCAGAAAAGATCAAGCGCTACTTCTGGTGGCCGTCTTGGAAAAAAGATATCAGAGACTTTATAATGTCCTGTGGAGTATGCGCCCAAAACAAGAGTCAAAAGGAAAGACCAGCAGGCCTCTTACGCCCTATTGACATCCCACCTCGCCCTTGGCATACGCTTTCTATGGACTTCATCACCGATCTACCTCCATGCTCCGGATATAATACGATTCTAGTAATCGTGGACTTATTCTCCAAGATGGCGCATTTTATTCCGCTCAAAGGCTTGCCAACAGCAGCAACTCTGGCCCGAGAATTTCTCGAAAACATCGTCCGACTGCACGGTTTTCCTTCGGTTCTAATTTCGGATCGAGGCAGTCAATTTATTTCTCATTTTTGGCGAAGTTGCTGTCGGTCAGCTCAAATTGATGTGAGACTATCGACCAGTCACCACCCTCAGACCGACGGACAAACCGAGAGGACCAATCAAACTCTGGAACAGTATTTACGCTGCATGCTGCAACAAACTGAAAAAACTTGGAAAGACATCCTTTGGATAGCCGAATATGCCTACAATAACTCTGTCCATTCGGGAACTGGGAAAACCCTGTTTTTTCTTTTATACGGCAGTCACCCTCGAACCTCGGAGTTGGATCCCCTCCAAGATCTTGAAACACCAGCAGTAGACTACCTGTATTCTACAATCACCCAAGCCTTTAATGAAGCTGTTTCTCACCTTCAAAGGGCTAAAGAACAATACAAGAAAGGAGCAGATCAACATCGGAAGGAAGCCCCTCAATATCAAGTAGGGGATCAAGTCTGGTTATCCACCAAATATCTACCTCTAAAAGGGCCACGCACATTCAACCCAAGATACCTGGGTCCCTATTCCATCACTACCATAGTAAACCCAGTAGCGGTCAAGTTGGACTTGCCCCCGCACATGAAGATACATCCGGTCTTCCACGTCTCTCTATTAAAACCCGTGCAACCTCAAACCCAACTAACTAAATCTCCAAAACCCATCCTAGTTGATGGAGAACTCGAGTTTGAAGTCAAAAGCATTCTGGACTCCAAGATCTCCAAATCTAAACTATTTTACCTAATTGACTGGAAAGGCTACGGCCCCCAAGAGAGATCCTGGAAACCTGCTGAATATGTCCACGCTCCTCGCCTAATCAAAAGATTTCACCGAACATTTCCTGACAAGCCAAAACCCCCGGAGAAGCCCGGTTTGGGAGGGGCCTTGAGGGGGGGTACTGTCATGATCTCTGCTTCCAAAAGGTCAGGGTTTTCCCAACTCCCTTGGAAGCAGATCCATAACCCAGGTTCCGAGTGCCAACCAGTCCCAATTGGGACCTTTTGGACCCAGTCCTGGCGCCAGTGGCACCAGGCTCATAAATATGCCCAGTCCCAGCGCTGGAAGCGCCGGGCTCATAATGCTTGGGTGGACTTACCTGCAGCAGACCATGCTGCTTACTTGCCTGCCAGTTGAGCCTCTGATCCTCTTCTGTTTGGAACTACTTTTCCTGTTGGGTGGGGCAGGAGCCACTCCCTAGGTTCAGAACACTGGAACTCTTCTGGAAAGCAGGAACTCTTTTCTTACCTAGGCGTGGCTGTGGAAGGAGACACCTAAGCACTACAGGAGGCTATTTAAACCACACCCGATGGATGAATCTTGCTTTGCGTTATTCTGCATCCTCTGCAGCAGAACGCTCATCGTGTCTTCTGCATCTGATCCTGGGCCTAAGGAAAAAGGCTTACCATCCTGAATCCAGTCTTCAGCAACACCTATAAAGACAAGAAAGAACAGGTTAGCATTACGGTCTTCAGTGACAGCGCTTCACTTACCTGGTCCATCGGCTGTCACCAACGCCTCGCGCTGCATTCCGGCATCTGAAAGACAAAGGCTTACCTACTCTTCGTGCGCTCCGGAGGTCTTCGCACTGCATTCCAGCATCTGAAAGACAAAAGCTTACCAGCTCTTCGCACGCTCCGGAGGCCTTCGGCGCTGCATCCCGCATCTGAAAGACAAAACAAGGTGCGTTTAAAGACATTGGAGAACTTTAATACTCACGTGCCATTACTCCTTTCCACATCTAACCCAGTGGGTATTCCGGCACCCTACAGCCGCTCCGAACTTGTACCTGCAAAATAAAAAGACAGTTAGAGCGCATCGTGAAGCAGGCAACAAGCGCTTACTTACGTGCTTCCAGGCGCTTCCATTCATCACACGGGCTCCATCTTCAACTCACTTCAGCCCGTCATCCGCCATCGCCGGAACCCTGCAAAAACAAGAGACATCATTACTAAAGACTTTTAAAGACATTAGAATTACTCGAAACTTACCGTTCGTGCAGTAAATGACGGACAGCAGTCCTCTGAAGTCAAGAGGCCTGCTCCCCTTATCCAGTGAAGAAACTGGTTACAGCACCCTGCCCCGAGGCAGATGGAGAGCACGGCGTTCACTTACCTAAGGTGAGAGCGTTAACCTTTGGGGTTCTACAGGAGAAGAGAAAGGGAGGAAGAGAGAGACATTCAATAACCCAGTTCATTAATCCCATATTTTCTATCTGCAGACATCTTACCCTTCGAGTCAGACATACAGTGCACAGAGGTCCAGCCCAAAGAGCCAGCCGTGTGTTACACATCACCTTTGAAGATACGGTATACGCCCAGTCAAGACCGGCGCCTCTACGGGAATCAGGTGAGCGTTACATACATAGGGTCCAATCCCTCGGCTTCTAGCCCTCCAGCGTCCTTCGCATTCGCGCTTTCGCTCGAGATTTCTATGAAGGCAAACTAGCCCTGATTTGAGAAAGGCTTTAAATAGCCGAAACACGTGTCATCATTGTTACTCACCGGTATGGGGAGTGCGTAAAAAACAGACCGGTCCTCTTGTGCTGGGGATTTGCTTGAAGAGCTCGGGTTGGAGCCTCCACCCGAGCCTCCGCTCTGTGAGGGAATGAACTCTTTAAACTGATATGACCACCTGCTGAACTATACAGACAAGGGGACCGATCAATCAAAAGAGCGGGGAGAACACACCGCCACGGACCTAGCTGTAAAGAAATGACAAGAGATGAATATTCTATCGTATTCAACCCTGGCTTTCCCCAAGACTATTACCCTTAATAGAGTACCTGGGTGAGTTCCCCTTAAGCCACAAAAAAAGGACCTGGAGCAACCTATAAAGCAGAAGAGACTTTAGATACTAGCTAATTGTGAAAACTGCCCAATGATGGTAATCAAGGAAATATACTTTACCACTGGTGGAGGTAAGAGTAGTGCAAAGAATCCTGGGCAACAACGAAAGTATAAAACAAAAAAAGGAAAGTTAGTAGGGTAGCTATCCCCGGACAGAACGAGGGTCGCACTGGTTTCGGGTTGGTGCACCACAGCAAAGCGTTCCAAAATGCACTTTAGAAATGAAGCAATGTTATCCAAAGATGAGGTAACAGTTCGATGAAGACAGGATTCCAAAATGAAGAATTGTTCTTACCAGTGTTATTCCCCAGAAGAACGCAAGCACTGTGAGGAATGGGTTCAAGAGTCCGTGGCCAAGTGAAAGATGGTATTCATACAGGAAGTAGCAGTAGCAAAGTCTTAAACCAGGGGTCCAGGAGCAGGCAAAAGGTCTGGTACACGGGCGGTCAGCAAACACAACAAAATCACAATCCAGGAGTCCAGGAGCAGGCAAGGGGTCTGGTACACAGACGGTCAGCAAACAAAACCAAGACAGGATCAGGAATTAGAAGACCGTGTGCAGGCAAGGTCGGTACAGGGGTGGACAGCAAACAATACCAAAGTAGAATCAAAATGTAGGAGTCCGTGTGCAGGCAAGGTCGGTACACGGAGAAAACAGGAGACTTCCGGAATTAAGGTACAGAAAGTAGCACTTCAGAAAATGCCGGTTGTAACTATAAACAGAAGCGGCGTTCTGAAAACCGCTGTGGTTTAAATACAACAAGGAGGCGGAACATAATCGAAAACAAGGCTCCCGTATTAATGCCGGGAACTACAACCCATGGCAGGTTTTCTGGGAAATGTAGTTTGTTGCAGCTATTCTCCATGGCAGCTGCCACCGTGAGAAAAAAGGTGCATGACGGCGCCGTAGCCCCTTATGAAGAGCAACCACTTTCTTGTCCCTCTTTCTTGCCTTACATAGAGCTCCCCAACTGTCCTTGTTAACGCGGGAGACTGAAGAGGCACGGGGCAGACACCGGGGAGTGTGATGAGGCGAAGGTTGGGGTGTAACAATCATTAAGGGCAAAGCAATAAAACCCAAGTTTATGGAGTATAAAAAACTGGCGCATCTCTTGGTTTCTGAGTATTCACCAATACCTTATAACTTCTAAGGTGGTTCTGTAGACCTCTTTTTCCACCTAACTCAGACAGGACGCGACAGACCAACAACAAATATATAAAAAATTCCCAAAAAGTAATCGTGAATTACTAATAGTGTCGCCTGACAGAGTAGTCTCCCAAAAGAGTCTAATCTCATACTTACTACAAATTATATATATATACCCATATATATATCACAAGGCCTGCGGCGGCTTATAACTTCGCTCCCGCTGGAGCAATCCTCACCAAACTTTGCAAAACAGTATATGCCCGGCTTTGAATTTTTTCACCAAGTTGGGTGAGGTTTTGTGCACGGGGGGCAAAGTTATAGGGGGGACCCCCCAAAAAAAAAAATCCCATACACTGAATGGGGAAAAACTTTGTGCACGGCTACAGGCCGAACTGCTGGACGGATTTTCACCAAATTTGCAGAGGGAGTAGGGCCTTGGGCCGGAAAGGGTGCTTTTGTGTGTTTGGCAGAAATCTGACCAGTACTTCTGTTGTATACAACTGAAATGTACGTCCCAAAGCCTCAGGACACATGGTAGCCCCTATGAGGAGACACAAGCAAAGGATGAAATCTTAAGGGCCTTGTGAATCGCAGTGCCACGATTCACAAGTGACATACCCATAAGCGCCTTACGGCTGTAGCGGCGCTACCCCTTCAAGCGGGACAGCTGCAGCAGTGGCGCAGCTCACGACACATGGAGAAAAAAGGCATAACCACTCCTCAACATGCATGCACTGAAAAACCGGGGCAGCAGCAAGTTCCGCTCTGAGAGATGGAAGTGGTTGAGAGATGATGGCAGAAAAATACAGCAGGACCTCAGAGGAAAGTTTGAGGTATCAGAAATGAGAGGCAGACAACTCTGTGAAGGTTTTTCATAAAGTGCCATTTTATTAACTTAAAAGGGTTTGACAAACGCCTCACTATCCCCACCCTAAAGGGAATTTCCCTGCCTATCAAAATAACAAACGGAAACACTCTAACAAAAATAATCTGTCCCTCACACTTACACATACAATAAACATATGAAGGAAATGTATGGCAATTCAAAATATAACAAAACCACAGTTATATCAAACATATACTTAATAACTGTTTCTAACTGTTTCTCCTTGTGACCTGTGTAATGTTCCCTTCCCCAGATTCAAATCAGGAATTTGTATACCCAGTTCAAAATAGGAAGGTTCAGTTTTATTACACAGTTCTGGAAAACAATGTTCTTCTTTCTCCAACAAGTCTCTCTCTCAATGGGCCTTCCCAACAGTTCCAACAGAAATAACAAATCTCTGTTTTTCCACTGGTAACAAAATGTTCAACACAACTTCTTCATAACCAAGAGCACTTTCACAGTTCCTTATTGGCAAAAGAAACAGTTTGTCAGAATCATTTGACAATGATTCAAAATATAAGGTAGGGGCCTTGCCACTTCTTCTCCACAGTCTTTAACCACAACACAGTACTCTAATATCTTCCACCTGGTCTACTCGCCTGCCGGGTCTAACAATGCAAGGTCCCTAGTCCTGGTATACTCGCCTGCCAGGACCATAAACTTCTAAATCTACTGCAAGTACATCTGTGGTAAAGTTCACTTAGCAACAGTTTAGCAAAGTCTTTTGACTTTCAGAAACTTAAGTAACAACAACTTTGTAAAGTCTTTAGGCTTTCAATGACCACAGAAATAAACACTTCTATAAACATGAACCACATTGATGCTGTTTATGCCACCTGCATTGCAGACTATGCTCCACTCCTTCTGAGTGCTGGCTATGAGGAGGGCAGCTCTTCTGCTACAACAGAGTCTTATTTTCAACAAAATCAGTATCAACAACTTCAGTTTGAGCTACTTCTGCTGGATACATATAAAACACATTGTTGTTGCAGGTTTCACCCTTGGGATTGCCACCTGCAATGCAGATTCCACTCCTATCCTCCTGAATACTGACTATCAGGAGGGCAGCTCATCTGCCACACTTGCTTCCCAACTTTTGCATCAATGAAATGCTGGCAATTTCCTTTTATCACCCTCACTCCTCTTTGGTCAGGACAATGCTTGTTTGGGGCTTTCTTAATTATTGCCTTTTCCTCTTGGTTACAACATAATTTACAATTGAGCTCCTTAGTCACCCTGTTTGGGTTGGGACAACATTGGTTGCTGTAAATATATTTTCCTATTGCCCTCTTTTGGCTTTGGCAATGGTGGTTTTTATCATCATTAGAATTACACTTACCCCCAATGTTCTTACTCTGCCACCTTAGCTGACAAGCATTATTTTGGTCTGCAAAGTTAGGCCCAATCCAGCACTTCTGCCTCTTAACAGTTCAGTATTCAAAGTTTGTAACACGGGCCAGAGGGCGATCACGCACCGTTCCGGGGTCAAATTTAACTAGTGAACGATCTTAGTACTAGAAGCTACTCAAGTTAGACCCAAAAAGGAAACATTCCGATGGTACCTGGGGAAACTACCTCTACTTCAAACACCAACAGCCAAAATACCTGGGTGTGACGATCAACCTAAGTAAAAATGACACCCCTCAACATTCATGATAAAAGCAAAAATACAAGTCCTGATGACACAAGGCAAAATCATACATTGAAAAATCGGAAAATTCTCATTAATACCCATACTTAACTTTCATAAACAGAAAGTTTGCACGGCAGTCACCTACGGTGCGGAAACTGCCCTTTGCCTACCTCGTGAAATCTGGCCCTCCATCGATGGGCACTTTTGGAAACAAACCTTGAATTTACCTCGAAGTTTACCAGTACAACTTATTCGGCATGAGTTGGGGCTACAATCACGAGTCGCAATAGTTGAGTGGAATGCCCTATCACTCTATCGAAAAACTCTAGCTAACTGCAGCACTATCCAACACAACATCTTAAAGAGCAAACATTTTGATCAAAGTGATCCTGTAATTCAAGAATGGACCAAATGTTGTAGAAAATTGCTTTCTGAAGAAAACATTACGGAGGAACTACTTGTCACCAATCCAAATGCAGCAAAAAGAAAATTCTGGATTTTTGGCTGCATGAGAACTGAAGATGATCGAGCAAAAATTAAGCTGCAATGTCATATCCGTTCGGAACAAAATTCCTACCTACCTTGTCAAGTTTCCTTGTCCTGTGTTTCAAGCTACGCACATGTGCTTTAGGTTAAATTTCTTTAACACCAAGGAGATATTGACCCAACACAGACAGATTGGCAAGGACAATCTCTTATGTCGACTATGTCATGGAGAAAGTGAAACATTAAAACATCTTGTGCTTGCATGCCACCAGCTATCTGCGACAACAACAAAATACCTAGCTTCATTCATAAATAACAGATATTTAAGAGATGTTGATACCTAGTGGTACAGGTTGTGTGAAACGGAAAATGTAAAACTAATATTTGCCTTAGGGAAATTCCTGCACAAAGTTTTCCAAAAGGGACACATGGGACACTATTCTTGTTATCAAAGCTCCTAGCTGAACATGAACTAGAAAGCATAAACGCACTGTTCATCATGTGGTTGGCAAAGGTTTGTAATAAACCATGAGCCATAAATTAAAAAAAAAGAAAAAAAAGAAAATTGAACTCCCAAATGTTACAATTAGAGTGCTCTCCCTGCATCTCACGTTTACATGAATTAACTTCACTTTCCTCATTAATCATGTTTTCAGGAGGACCTTTAAAAGGAGCCAATGATTGTTTTGAAATCAAAGGAGTGCTAGCTCCATCAAAAACCTAGGATAGTAATGTTCTGATGATCACATTTAACTTCCTTTGTTGACTACATGTCACGATGCCTGCCCCCAGACATCTGAAGCAGACCAGTCAACCCAAAATCCTGGCACCCATGGGGACCTATAAGGCCCCAAAAGATTGCCTAAGGGCTTCCTGGACTCAGTCCTGGCACCATTGGCGCCAGGCTCATATGGCCTTTTTCAGGCAAATCAAATTACCAAGTGGTAAAGCCAGGTACAGCCCACCATGAGGCTGCTTGAAGGGACTACTTTATTCAAAGGACTATTTCATTGGGTCTGGTACTGGGACTACTTTACCTGGGAACTATATGTGGGAGGCTATTTAAACCACGCCTGGAGAACAGAACACGCTTCCCGTTATTCTACACTCTTGCAGCGTAACGCTCACTGTGCCTGCAGATCCGGTCCAGTCTTCAGCCACGCCCGATCTGTCTACTCGACCTGCATCTGCAAAGGAAGAGCAGAGAACAGGTTATAGCAAGAACCTTACCAGGATTCACCCCCTCAAGCATTCGGGAGTTTGTACCTGCAAGGGAAGGAACACCAGCGACCGCGCTATTCAAGGAAACATTTCAAGAAAAATTAGCACAGCGCAGCAAATTACTCACATATGCTCCGTTCATCCAGGCGATCCATCGAGGCACTCTAGAGTAATCACCGCCCGGAACAGCCGCATCTGTGAAAGACAAAAAGACAATCGGTGAGTTACTTCTTGCTATAAGACATTCAATCCGGCGCCGCAAGATACTTACCCGAAGCTATATTAGTTTGCGGTCTTGCTAATCACCCTCACACGAGCTTCCTCAGAGTCCTTATTGTCAGGAACTCAGCCACGGGATCAGTGAAGCTAACTGAGTACCCAAGTTTCAACGCACCCCTGCATGCAGATGCACGATGGAGAGCTCATCCTTCTTAACAATCAGGTGAGACGCAGTAAGGAGAACATAAGGAGAGTACAGAAGCAGTAGTTAGGTCTTCTCCTATTGGTTAGCTAATTTACCATTGTCCTATTCTAGGAAAATCCTCCTTTGTGCCGACAGACAAAACTCAGAGGGCAGGTGCAGTCGCTTGTCACTTCACTACGAGTCACGCTGGTGGAGACCGTTGCAGACCAGTTGCGTTCGGCGCCCCTGTGGAATCCAGGTGAGCGTAACACTACTGGAGTTCTTACCATTATAAATGTGGACAACTTTATGAGGGGGAGCTATGGGCCTAATAAATGATCGTTTAAGACAAGCTTTGCCGCCCCAAGGGTGAATAACTTCAGAACAAGAGATCTCACTCTGACAACAACCATAACATATTCTGGCATCACTGATATTTCTTCCTCCAACGGTGACAAATACTGCGTCTTATCCAGCACGTTCTCCCATTGCCTTGGGGGCCCTTCTCCTCCCAGGTGATCCTCCCGGATAATTCCACCACCAGGGTTAGGATCAGGTAGAGGCTGCCTTCCTCTGACCACCTGGGACGAAGCTTTAAGTAAGGTTTCTGTGAGGACTCTGCAGGATTCATCACAAAAGGCACTAGCCTTCTCCTTCAACAGCGCCAGGACAAGTCCCGGATGTTTGGAACACCATAGAGCTCGTGGCAGGACCCGGCTTCAAATCCACACAGAGGAACATGGGGAAATGTAAGGGGTATTTAAATTAATAACATAAACACCTGAGCCTCAAGGACACATTACATTTACAAGGAGCCCAGGATAAAACAAGAATATATAAAAGCAAATAAAGAAAGTGAAATCATGATTAAAACAACAGAAGTCAAACTGGCAAATCAGGATAGAGAGCCAAACATATGACCACTAGAGTAGAAACACCCTACCAGCCAATCCTGTAAGTAGGTCTTTCCTCCAATCAGCTGCCAACATGTTGGCAAGGAAGAGTCTGTCTATAAAAGCAGAGCCTGCTTACTCTGAACTTGTCTCAGTCAGGAACAGTTTCCCTGTATTACATGAAGAGGAGCTGTATCCTGAAGGAGGAGATGCTGCCTGGGTGGAGGAGCCTGGACTACCATGGAGCACTGTCTGCCTGGAAGCTGCCTGAAGAGCATGGAGGAAACATATTGATCTAGGGGGGAGAAGGAGAGTCCCCCTGCAGCCAAACTAAGTTTAAAACATGCAAGAGCTGACTTGCATGAGAAGAGGCTGAGGAAACTGACTGAATCAGGGTGAAGAAATAGAGTACACCTGCAACACCACCAAAGCCAGGAATGTGGATGAGCTGACCTGCCTGAGAAGCATGGGAAGAGTCTAAAGCAGGACCTCGATAAGAGAGTATGGAGGCCCAGACAGAATCGTGGCCCCTGAAGAGGAAAGGGGCAAAATTCCAGAAGAAGTGAGGGCACAGAGAGAGAAAGAGGGGAAATAAGATAGACTCCTGAAGGAAAGTGGAGCCACACCAAGTCCCCTGAAGAGAAGAGGGTCAAAGCAAAGAGAAATAGAAAAGGGACACCAATTAGGAAGTGAGAATACCCCAAGGAGGGGTTAAGTGACAACAGCCAGAGGGATTTACAAGAACCAGTGAAGGAAAACAGAGGACGGCCAAACCCCCTGAAAGGAAGACAGGGTTAGGTCAAATAGAGAAAGAAGGAGAAAGGACCCCAACAGGAGTTTGGGCACAAAAGACCCCTGAAGCAGAAGAGGGACAGAAGCTAAAGGCTGAGGAGGAAAGAGAGAGATGGAGAAACTTAGAAGCTCAACAGGATATTGGGGTGACATACTAAGCAACCATGAAAGAGAAAGAGAGATTTTGAGAGGAATGAGCCAACTAAAGGACTAAGATAAAGAACCAAAGCGCAGGACCAGCTGATCCCTCGCCTAACAGGTCCTGCACCTGGAGGGCAACCGCAGGTTCCAGTTTGACTTTTCGTATAAGCGGCCCTGTTGCTTGCCACATGGGAGGAGACTTCAGGCTGGGATTCTGTTATGACTCAGCAGGATTCATCACAGAAGCCACAGATAAACTTCAGCAGAGCACCTACATTCAAAAATAGGCTGTGTCCCAGTCATGTGAGACCAATTGAACACTTGGGGAATTGGCTAACAGAAAACCGCATGAAAGGTTTTCATAAACGTGGAAGCTGTTCATTCTGCACATATGCATAGATAAGACCTCAACTGCTGTGATGTCAAGATTGATAAATTCCTCAATTGTCAAAGTAAATTTGTAGTATATATTATAATATTTGTATGCAAGAAACTATACGTTGGTATTTTGGGAGGTTTTCTTTCGAATAAGAGAGCATCTTAACTTGATCAACAATCAAGATCTCAGATTTCTGTTGGCCCAACACTGGACAGAAATGCACTCATCAGAAGGCAAGAAGAACTTGAGATGAAGAACTTGCCAAGATGAAGCCTCTCATTCTGGGAGGGAACACAAACTCAGAAAGCTTAAAGCCATATATTTGCAAACTTAGGTCTACAGTGCATGGTTTAAATTCGGATACAGAAATGCAGGAGGCATGCAGGGGCAATGACATATGTACATGTTGGAAATTAGTTATTGGCAAGGCACCAGATGCCTCCCGCGATCTGCAGTGTGGCATACCTCCAGATGCCTGGCGCAATTATTTTCTGAATCTATATGAGGATCTTTATGAGGATCCTGAGGATGAGACCAGACATTTGAATGAGGTACAGCCATATGGTGATCTATTGGGGGATCCCACAGGGTTTGCTGTGAGTATAGCAGAAATAAAGAAGTTGTTGGAGTTTTGGGGGAGGGAAAAGCGCCAGGCCCTGATTGCATACCTGTGGATTTTTATAAAAATGTACCGCCTATTTGGGGTCCGATACCGACCAAATTTTTAATGCAGCTATACAGCTGGGTGCCATCCCCTTGATGTGGCAGGAGGCCACAATTTTCCCTATTTTGAAGAAGGGAGCTAAAGACCACCCAGAGAACTACCGCCCCATCTCTCTACTTGATGGGGCAGGGAAATTGTATGCAAAAATAATTTTAGGCCACCTGCAAGAATGGATGTAGTCTAATGTGATCATCGGTACGCTTCAGGCAGACTTCAAACAGGGGATGGGGACCGTCGGGCAATGCCATAGGTTATACCTCAAAGTCAGTAAGTACACAATTCTGAATAACAATAATCTGTATGCAGTGTTTGCTGACTTAAAAACAGGCTTTGACTCAGTTCCCAGAACCCAGCTGTGGCAGATGCTAATAGGATATAACAACCAGACAGGCTTCCTGTCCATCATACAGGCACTGTACTGCAATAATATGGCTTTGGTGCGATGGTGGCTGAGTGGAGATAACACAGAGAGTTTTGAGGTACAGTGTGGAGTAAGGCAGGAATGCTTACTGGGCCGCTTATATTTTGTATTTATATTAACAGGCTAATTGAAGAACTGGAGGCCAACAGTATGGACCCCCCCCGAGGGTTGGTAGCCAGTGCTTCTGTGCCATTCTTTCGCAGATGACGCACTATTGCTGTGGACTACTCCAATGGGCATGAAGCACACCATGGCAGTTTTTGTGAAGAAATGTAGCGACCTTGGCTTGGCAATTAATGAAAGCAAAACAAAAAGTCTACTCTTTAGACATAGGACAGCCAAACATGTCAAGGTCAACATAGAGAAAGAGGGAGTTAGACTGGAGCAGGTCAATTCCTATAACTATCTGGACCTGTCTTTTACCAAAAATGGAACTTGGGGTGATCAAGTCACAAAAGAAACCACTACTCTAAGTAAGTACAGCAGGGGTATCAGGACGTTTTTCCAGTCACAGGGGCGGGGAACTTTGACTCCAGCATTAGAAATGTTTAGACTTCAAGCGACCCCAGCCCCGCAGTATGGTGCAGAGATCTGGGGACATGCTAAAATCTGGCCCATGAGTTAGGTTGAAAATAAATTCTTAAAATCCTTGCTGCAGCAGCCCAGAAGTACCCCTAGTGCAATACTACACATGGAATGTGATACCCCATTGAGCACATGATATCTATAAAACTATTCCTCTTTTGGGTCCATATTTAGACAGTAGCTGGGCTACACATGTATAGAGAACTGCTGGCAAACTACCTGGCACTGAAAGGCAGTCGGTCAACCCCATGGCTGAAACATAAAATATTGGTGTCTGAGAATGGGCCTTACGTCATTCTGGGAATGACCGCTCAACATGCCAGCTAACTCGAAGGCAGCATGTAGGCAGGACTGCAGACGAACAATGGAGGCGGCTTGCATAAGGCTTTCTTATGGCCAACAATACCTACAGGCCAAGATAACGTTTGACTATGAACCTTACCTAGATGTTCTATATCCAGGCCGGCACGCCCGCTTGCTTTTTTATGATCTGAGAGCAGGGAAGCTGCGAGCGGCTTCTCTCAAGAGGAACTGGAATGGGCAAAATGGTACCAAATGCCCAGCGTATGGGGGTTGAACGAGTCGTTTCTCCATTTTGTCTTGATTGTCTTGATCTGTCCTAGCTACAACGATTACAGAGGTATGTATTTAAAACCAATATTTAAATGAAGCGCATCAAAGTACAGTAGATGCAATGGATCTATGCAGGAAAAGTGGAGATCTTAACTTTCTGTACTTTACAGCCGTGTACTTGCATAGGGCATGTCTGAGGAGGTTGAGTCTGAGTCGGAATGGAGGGGATGAACTTGACAAATTATTTTTTATTGAGTTTAACAAGGGTTGATTTTTTTTAGCTGTGTTGTAGAGCTGTATGGTTTTTCAGTGTGGGGAGTAAGTTGAGAGATAGCTAACTTCTCCAGTAGTTTGCCCAGAAAGAAGTGATAGAAATCGGGGGATAGTTTGCCAGGATAGAGGGGTCGGCAGAAAATGTTTTGAGTAGAGGGCGCACCAGAGAGTGTTTGAGAAAGGAGCGGAAAACTCCAGAGGCGAAGGAGAGGTTGCAGAGATCCACCAAGGCTGGAGATAGATTGTCAATGTTGTCCTTGATAGTTTTCGAAGGGCCTGGATCCACCTGTTTGGAAGAGGCTTTCGCACACCGGACTTGCCGCCTCAGGTGTGACAGGGGAAAAAGCATGAAAGGGAAGAGGGGGAAGAGAGTGGGAGGCCAAAGGGGGCTCTGAGGATGCTGGTGCATCGGTGGGTGAAGGAGTGAGAGAGGAAAGGAGTCCAAGGTTTTGTTGGTGAAGTGTGCTGCCAATGACGAGCAAAGGGCTTGGGTGGGTGCAGTGGCAGGTGAGACTCCTGAAGGTTTGGCCAATTCCTTGCAGACTTTGAAAAGTTTGGCCGTGTTGTTAGATGCCACACAGATGCAGGCTTGAATATGGACTGGATGCAGAGTCTATATTGCCTTTGAAGAAGGAGACATGCCAGTTTATCAGAGGGTGCACCTGAGGCCACCTATTTCTATTCAGATGCTCTCCACTTGCGATTGAGAGCAGCCAGGTGAGAGTCATACAAGGAATTGCACTTTTTGGGAGGCTTCATACGCACCCTAATGACAGGGACAAGGATGTCAATTGTGTTACAAATGGAGAGATGAAGATTATAGAGGGCTGTGTCAAGGTGGGAGTCAGCGCAAGAGTAGGAGGCGGGGATTAGGAGGAGGCAAAGGCAGCCACTGCCACTCTTTTCATGGGTCGGGTGGCCTTGAAGACGAGAGGCTGTTTGGGGTGTGCCAATGCCAGAGGAGATGATAGCTTAAGCTGGGAAGAGAGAAGAGAGTGATCGGCCCAGGAGAGTGCTGTAGTGAGAGGGGTAGAGGGAGGGATGTCAGTGGAGTTGAGCGCATCCAAGGTGTGGCCTGCGGTGTAAGTCAGCCCAGAAGGTAGAATGGATAGAGAGAGAGAGTCACAGAGTTTGTGGAAGGGTGCTGAAGAGTCCGGGGAGTCAAGATAGATGTTTAGATCCCCGGGCAGGAAGAGTTGTGAGGAGGTGGAGAGGTGAGAGGTGGTCAGGTTAGCCCATTCAGAGAGGAAGAGGGTAGACTGGCCAGGCAGCCAATAGATGGTGGTTAACGTAAGAGAGGAGATTGAGAGAGAGAGAAAGAGAGCCTGCAGACCAAGCATTCAAAGAAGAGTAGGCCTGAGTGGGAATGATGGAGACAGAGATCGACTCTGGATAGATCAGGGCTACTCCGCCTCCTGGTCTTTTAGTCTTGGGCTCAGAGAGGATCTTGTAGCCTTCAAGGAGAAGTGTGTCAAAACTTGTAACAGAGCCGTCCTTAAACCAAGTCTCAGTGAGTGCAAGAACATCAAGGTCCAAGAGTTCAAGGAGGAGGAAGATGTCAGAAGGGTGCTTGGCAGCAGAGCGAGAGTTGAGTGGCAATATGGAGCAGATTGCCGCTTTTAAGAGACTTACGGGGGGGCATACATGGGACAGCTGTCCCCCCCACAAGCGATGAGAGTGCCCGAGAGACAGAAACAGGAGAAGGGTGAGAGATAGGAGATAAGAATGATATTTGGGATGTAGCGCATGTGGAAGTGGGATAAGAAGGATGCAAGGTTACCCTTCAAGAGGAGGGTGAAAAGTTGATAAGGCGTGGGAGTATCCTATCAAAAAAGAGGAGGTTGGGTTGAGGACCCTGTACCAGGACAGTACCATTTAGATAGACAATAATGATGACCCTGGAAGAGGAGAAGGAGGCAAGAAGTACCTCCCAGCGGGTGATATGATATGATATGGCATTTATAACGCGCCTATACACAAGTGTTTCGAGGCGCGACGAGGCAAGGGGGGGACAAAGAGACGACAGACAACGATCTTACTAGGCTCGGTGTCATTCAGATCGCGCAAGTGCATGGGAGGGGGGAAAGGGGTAAAGTGCGAGGGGGGAAAGGAGAGGGGAAAGTGCAGTAAAGGGGTAGTAGAATAAACAAGATAATAACAACAGACAGCTGATGGCAAGTGCAAGGTAAGTGCAGACATAAGTGCTGGTAGGGGGACTGCAGGGAGACAGAAACAGTCTCTGGGTGCAAGGGTTGCCAGGGAGGCAGTGCAGGTGTGCAACTGGCGGTGCCTGCGCCCGAATCAGACAGGGTGGCCAGGTAGTTTTGACCAGTGCAGATTCAGCCAGGAATTCAGCAGGGGAGAGAGGGAGAGAAAGCAGAAGCAAAGAGGAAGGTTTTGAGGTGCTTACGGAACCGGAGATGGTTCTCCTCAAGTTTCAGGGAGGCAGGAAGGCTGTTCCAGAGCAAGGCCCCTGCTGAAGAGAGAGATCTACCACCAGCTTGTTGCTTAGAGAAGAGACTGTCCCTGAGGGAGTTGGAGGCAGATGAGCAAAGAGCTTGAGAAGGAAGATATTTAGGAAGAGAGAGTTGAAGGTATTTCGGGCCCAGGCCCCAGTAGGCCTTGTGGACAATGCAGAGGGTTTTGAACTTAATCCTCGCAGGCACTGGGAGCCAGTGCAGAGATTTCAGTCCTGGAGAGATACGATCCTTGGGCTTGAGGCCAAGGACAAGTCTCGCAGTCCTGTTCTGGATAAGTTGCAGAGGGCGAAGAGTAGAGGCAGGCAGATTTAGATAGAGGCTGTTAATATAGTCCAGCCTAGAGAGAACCAGGGCTCTGGAGACAGGGAGCCTCTGGGGAAGTAGAGGAAAGGAAGAATACCTCTGAGGTGGTGCAGCTGGTAGTGTGACTTCTTAGAGATGTCGGAGATGTGAGGTGAGAAGGATAGTGTGGAGTCGAAGATAATCCCAAGATTTTTAGCCTTGCAGGTGGGAACAGGAAGTGGGCCAAGAGAGGCCAGCCAGAGAGCTGCAGGGAAGGAGGGAGTGGGTGTGCCGATGAGTAGAATCTCAGTCTTACTGGCATTAATGCAGAGGTCATTAGCGGCACACCAATCCTGGATAGCAGACAGACAGTCAGAGATGAGGGAAGGGGAGGAGATAGCCGAGGGTAGCCTGAAAATGAGCTGTGTATCATCAGCATAGCACTGAAAGTTGTGGCAGAGATTGGCAATGCGGTGGGCAAGGAGTGCCAGGTACTGTTTGAACAGCCTGGGAGAGAGGTTAGATCCCTGGGGGACACCACAGGTAGAGAAAAAGATATCGGAGAGGAAGGACCCAAGTTGGACCTGGGAGGGTCGGTCGGAGAGGAAAGAAGTCAGCCACGCCAGAGCCTGACCGGTGTATGGGAGGACTGGTCCAGAAGACCCCCCTCCCATACCTCTTCTCCCCCGGTGAGGTTCATGGCTCACCGGGTGTCCTTCCTGCCACCAGGGCCCAGGTGGCGGGTGGGGCACTGGCTGAAGACATTGACCAAACCTGTTCAATTTAGCTAGGCCCTGGAAACCATTTTGTATAATAGAAATGGCTTGAGCCCTGCGCACCGCCGCACAGCCCCCACCCTTGGAGAGTATCACTTATCCCTGTGGCCACAGCTCCCTGGCAGATCCGCTAAGAGCCTGTTCCCACGAGCAGACGGACATGAGCTAGTGTTAGATACCAACACTGTAACATTTCACCTTCCGCAGTGTATCGCTGTTTCCAGCATGACCCGGCCAGCAGGGCCTGGGTGGAAAAGAACTATACAATGGTCCCCTGACAAAAGCAAAGTCCCCAAATACTAATGAGCAAACCACCTTTGATGAAAGCGTTCTCTCCACAACCTCTCTGACTAAAAAACCTGTAAAATATATGAAAATGGCAGGATGGGTGCTCATATAACATTAGGGATGAAGCACCCACATCCCTGTAGCTATGCGCAAATGGTAAAAGCATCCCGGTGGTTTTTCATGTTATGTGTGTTATCGAAAAGACTGCAACCCACAGTCCCACGCCAAAACTGAACTAATGCTGCTAGAGTACAAGGGAAGACAAATGCAACCATACTGAGGGCTCATGTAAGGGGTGCACGAAGATGCACCATATGGGTGTCCGAGCCCACTATGTGCCACTGCCGCCAGTCGCAGTGGCGGGTTGTTCCTGCGTGCTCCACCAACCTTACTACTACCTCACTTACCGTGTATGTATAAGCATATAACAAAATGTTGTAGTTGCTAAAAACGTAGTGTACAAGTAATGTGCTCGAACTCGCCATATAGATGGCACCAGCAATGTCGAAAACGTGAGCTTTGGAAAGACTTAATGAGTATTGTATATTATATGAATGTTTATATCTCTTCCACCTAAAGTCTGCAACACACGAGGAAAATACCTTTGTGAGCACATGCAAGGCCATTCCCCCTCCCTCCCAGTGAAGCCTACCAGACGAAAAAGCAGAGGCCTGTGCCGCACTGCTCCCCCTCCCCCAATTCGGCTGGAGCCGCTTCAAGCATTCGCATTCCCCTGCAGCACCCAAGGCCACAGCCCGCCACCTGAATTATTTACAACGCAGCAGTAAACCCCGGCCTTAAAACACAGATCCAAAGGCGCCCTTTCTTAGACTCCACGACCCGCTGGCCCACCATAGGTTAATGGCCCCTGTAAAATTAGGACACCCAATATTATGGCAACATCACAAGAACACATCCATAATGACTTCTAACAAGACATGATAACATAGACCGCCTGTCCCATGCCCCTAGACCCAACCCCACGACCTCTGATACCCGGTCAACAGGATGGTGGTAACCATGTATTGACGAATCACCAACAGACCCCACTCCAGGTGCATTCCTCCTGTGTTGCATTAACCTGCAGAATAACCTATTGGAAGATTTACCAGGGAAGATAATATTGCAATGTTGAATGACTGCGGTGTGCGTGGCTCTAGGGCAGAAAGTCAGGAAAGACATTCATCTCTGACACTGATCATGGTTGGCACAACAACACCGCCCGGATGAGCCCAGCTGACCTGCCAGGCCCAGCCCAACCCACGAGGGTAACCAGTGATGTCCTCCAGCCGTGGAAAACCACATCGCAGCAGCACCTATAGCTAGTCGTCGCCACCCAATCCCCACAAACTTGTGTCCCCTATAGCATGTAGGTTCTTATGACGTTTTTTGTAAATATATACGCCTGTCTTTGCTATTGTCAGACAGAGCGCTCTCAGAGTTTGCAGAGTTCTTTGCATGCCCTATTTTGATTGATAAACTCCCATTTAAGCTCACCCGCACTTTGTCCTGGCGTTATTCCCATCCTGGGAGAGTCCATTATTGTCTCTCATTGCGGGGAGGATCGTGCTATCTGGGGACGCTTGCCTTCACCGGTGATACCCAGGTTATCACGGAGACGGTTGAGCAGCATGGCATAGTTGACAGTGTCAAAGGCAGAAGAGAGATCAAGCAAGATGAGGACGCATGGGGTGTTGGAGTCAAGGTTGGAGAGCAGGTCTTCACGGATGTTCAGGAGAGCAGTTTCCATGCTTCTGGCAGCTCTGAAGCCAGACTGATGGTCATGGAGACAACCAACAGATTAGGTGTGAAGATTTAGCTGGGAGATGGCCAGTTTCTCCAGGAAGGGAGTGATGGAGATTGGGCGATAGTTAGCTGGCAGGAGGGGGCGGCAGAGGGTTTCTTAAGAATAGGGTGCCTAAGGGAGTGCTTCAGGGCGGATGGGAAGACTCCAGTGGCAGAGGAGTAATTAGAGAAATCAGCCAGGGCAGGAGCCAGGGAGTCGATGTGGTCCTTGATAGTTTTGGAAGGACAGGGGTGAGCCTGTTTCAATGAGACTTTCATACATCAGACTTGTCTAGAAACCTTGTCTGCAGGGAAAATGGGAAAGGCAGAGAAGGAGGGAGGGGGGCTGGCTGAAGATGGGCCAGAGGATGAGCACGGAATAGAGGGAGGGAGGCGATAGGAGGAGAGTGAGGATAGGATGTCCTGAGTTTTTGAAATGAAGTGAGAGGCTAGTGCCATGCAGAGGGCCTGGGAAGGGACAGGATAAGTAGAGACTGTAGCAGCATTGGCCAGTTCCTTACAGATTTTAAAGAGTTTGGCCGGGTTGTTTGATTCCGCAGAGATGCGGGCTTGGATATGAGCTCTCTTCTTGGTGAGGACGGAGAGCCGGTATTGCCTTTGCAGCAGGCGGCAGGCCAGTTTGTCAGAGGATTAGCAAGAAGCACGCCATTTCCTCTCGACCACCCTGCACTTGCGGTTTAGGGTGACGAGGTCTGAGTCATACCAGGAGTTACACTTGGCTTTGGGCTTCAGGCGGATTCTCATGACAGGGGCAAGGATATCAAGAGTATCAGATATAGAAGAATGGAGCATAGAGAGGGCTGTGTCAGGGTGAGAGTCAGCCAAAGGTGGAGGAGGGGGTGAGAAGGTGGCGGCGAAAGCCTCAACTGACACGCTCTTCATGGGTCGGATGACCGAGAAGGTGGGTGGCAGTAATGGAGGTGGCTTGGCCTGAGGAGTAGGGAGGGTGAGGTGGGAGGATAGGAGAAAGTGAAACAATATTGGATGTGCACACAGCTAAATTCAATATTAGGCTAAAGCAGAAAACAATGTTGGATGTTATAGCAGAGAGACAACTGCCATGGTCCAAGTTCAGGGGAAAGACGTGGCCAGGAGTTTGTTGCATTGTTAGTGGGCCTGCAGCGGGGGGTGGGCATTCCCTATTTTGGCCCGGGCAACTGCGGATCTAATGGGAGCTGGCAGGCCCTTCTCCAGGCAGGCAAGACAATGTGAGCTCCCGGGTGACACACACAGCAGGAGCGCAGACCCGCTCGCCGGTCTTAGGTTCCTCACTTGCCGCACTACGAAACAGTGGCCTGCCGTCTGCCGCACCGCAGAGGTCGTTTCCTGAAGTAATTAAGCAGAGGAGCCGCTCTCACAAGTAAGACACTGACACAATGGGTACAATTTGTAAACCCTTTCTTGAAATTGTTGGGGTTGGAGAAACTCTTACTTTGCCCTATAACTAAGATGGGAGTAGTCTTGACCATCAAATAATGAATAAAGCAGTCCTAGTGGAGTCCGTCATATCAAACTGGCCTATGCTAACAAAACCTAATGCCTGCCCTATCTCTTGTACAAAAAGTGTAAAAAGGAGAAAAGTATGTAAAAGGAAACTCAGTGTTAAAATGAATAAATGTGGTTGTACCAGCTCTCCTCCCCAAGTTAGACCTTACAGAGTAAGGCTGTCCCTGTAGGCAGGATGATGCAATCTGGCTTGCTTTCCAACACAATAAACCATTAAAAAACGTGGATAGAGGCCCGCCTTGCCTTCTATGTTGAAGTCTCTTTTCCAGACTTCCAAAATAATGTTTAAAAAGCAAAAAGTTCACAAAAGCCCCCCTATGTCAAGCTCAGACCTTTCACCACAGAGTTCACGTAGGTCTCTCTCTGTCGGGCTTGGACCACTTTCAGATGTCGTGGCTTTCTTCACAGACCACCGCAGGACCACTTTGACTCAAAGTTTACAGTTTAACCTTCACTCTCGTTTTCTCTATTTCACTTTGCTTTTCATTCGCTGTATCGCTTCAAGTAATATAACTTTCACAGAGATTTCCGAGTGGGCTACTTCATTTATTTATTTATTTGCATTTATAAAGCGAGTAAACAGCCCTCGGGTATTGTGGCGCTGTTCCAGATAGGTGTGCATAGAGGGGTACATGGTTACGTGTTACATAAGGGTGATATGGCAGCACATGTTACATAGTGTGTGGCTGATCGCATCGGAGCATTTTACATAAAGTTGTTATTGCATGTATACACATAGTAGTATGGAGTAAGGACAGTGCTGCGTTAGGTGGGTAGTTTAAGAAAATAGCCTTGCTTTGATGGCTTTGCGGAATGCAAGGTGAGAGGGTTCCAATCCGAGGGCAATATCTTTTGATGCACCACTCCGTTACTTAGCATTGCTGTTTTCGCGGGTGTCTTTCACTTCAAAGTTCAGTCACAGGTCTGCCTTTCCTCGCGTCTCATCCACACGCGTGCAGCCTTCACCTGTGGTACAATGTTGCTACTTCAAACTCCAACACACACCGGTCTCCCAGGTCGCTTGCCAACTCACCGGCTGTGTGCGTCTCTTTCCTGGTTTTGCAATACCCAATTCTCAAGTCAAGGTTAGTACCATAGGCTTGGCCTTGCCTCCCCAACTCTGCCGTTCATCCGGGAGGGTCGCTGGCATCCTTGAAAACACAATGCAGTCTTCACTTGTGGGATCGGGCCTTCTCCACATGTTTTCTGCAGCCTGTCGGAGGCAACGACTTCCGGTAGGAACTCTTGGGGTCCTTGACCTGCTGCTCTTGCCGCTTGGTCTGTTGCTTTGCTCCAGTAGGCTTGTCTTCGTCCCAAAGGTTCTGCTCGTACTCCTGTTCCGCCTTGCTCAGAGTGTGTCTTTGGGTTCTGCCTTTTATTCGTGGGAGGAGAGCTAATTGGTATCAGGTGTATGTACTTAGAGTCAAGTGTCTGACTTTGGTTGACCCGATTAGCGGGACATGTGCAGTACGACATGTGAAAGTTAATGTTGTTACTCTCAGTCAACCTATTCCTGGGCCCAGTGTTTGTGTATAAAGATGGGTGGGGAGCGGAGTTGGTAACTAGGAGAATGCCAAAAAATAGGATGTGTTCCATAAAGAAAATAGGGGGGAATACCATGTCTCACCATTGGCTTCCTCACCCGCACTCCTGAAGACCCCTCACCCAGGTGCACTGGTCCACCCGCAGGGTCCGGATCCAAAGGTGATGGCCGTGCCCTGGCCACCTGAGAGAGAGAGATCCCTAGGGACTGGCGGGTGAGACACCCTCTGGTTTCTCACATACCCTTTCCCTATGCGATGTAGCCACATCTGCTTCACACGGAAACCGGGAAAGGAAATCGACGTTCCTCTGTTCTTTACCTTTTTGGTGTTCCACAGTGAAACAGTAGGATTTCAGGTTTAAGAACCATTGCATGACTTGAGGGTTAGAGTCCTTTCATTGACTTATCCATACTAAATGTGAGTGGTCGGTGACTGTAAAGACTGGATGGGGTTATCTGCACTCCTGCTCTCTATATGGCAGAGTTGAAGCACAGAGTACCCCAGCCAAGATTCTCTATTCGATAGCTATGGTTGAGCAATCAAGGCTTAAGCTCTCAGGAGGTGATGCGGGCTGGTTCTTAAGTACAGTGTAGTGCCCAAGCACCCACAAAGGAATGTCCACACACTATGTTAGTGAAAACACAGTCTTTATATAAATAAGGTTCACGTTATATACACAATCACAATAACACACTTTGTAATCTGGCAATACTATAATGGCAAATGTATACAGGTCTACGTGGTAGCACCCTAAACTATTGATTCCTTTGAAATGCATCAACTGCTAACAGTTCCGATGGCATACGAATCAGATTATAAGATGAATCAACGATAGACACAGAAAGAAAGCAAGTTAAATAAAGCAACGGCAGAACAGTCCCCCGTCTACCTAGAGACAGTTCTGTGCGAGGATCCACTCACCTGGGCAACCTGTAAATAAAGCGTATTTGACAAGCCCAGTCCAATTATGCTCAATATAGTCTTGATTCCTTCTAAAAGGACCCATGACCCCAAAGCACCTGTTTTTGTAGAGTTCTTCGATGAGTCGTCGACTGGCCCTTCTTGCATGCACTCCTTTTAAGGCAGGAGCCACCGGTCATTGAGATTCGCTGAAGAAAGAGGTGAACACTGTAGTTAAGGCAGCAGCTTCGGTTATTGCAGTGCTCGTTGACGATCGGTCGAAAACGTCCTGCAAGCTGAGGCATGTGGTGCACCTTGACGAAGATAGTTTATTGCTGCTCAGAGTCAATGAAAAACTTAGGCCCAGCAAGGGCGTCAGGTCGTCGGCGTTGGTGGTGTTCGGGTGGCGGGAAACCCACTGGCGGATTCTCCTCGGACTGTCGGCAGCCTTACTTTATCCGGCAGGACAAAAGCGGTTAACGGTGATGAGCAAGGGAGTCCTTGAATCAAATGTCTTAGGCAAAGGAGCACTGCGGCTCCGGTCGGCGACGGCGGTTGACTACGGTGATGGACTTCAATGTCCGGGCGCTTCACTTTGTGATTCTGCGGTGTCTCCGTCTACGATCGGCAGCCTTTCGAGGGTCTATTGTCCAGGGAGCCTTGGCAAAGATCAGCTGGTGTACGATGGTCCCTCGTAGCTCAGGGAGAGGTGTCCTAGCCAGATCCTCTCTTGGATCAGTTCCTTGAAGGCACAGCAGCTTTCAGATTGGCGAAGGACAGGAGCAGCAATTCTTGTTCCAGTCGGCTTCAAGGTTAAGCATCAAGTATCAACTTCAGCTTGTGAACGAATTCTAGCAGTGAGAAGCCCCCAGATATACAGTTCTGTCTCTCATTCACTCTGCTGGGTCCCACTCAGGCAATCAATCACTCAGAAGGGCATTCAGGCTCACAGTGCATTCAGGCTATTCTTCTCCCTCCAGACACTCACAACAAGTAATGTGTATTGGGGCAAGTACCCAGCCATTCAACACTCCAGACTGTATTCATACCAATTTCAGGCAGGACATTCTCATTCATTGTACTACATTCCAGAAACCAGACACCCATAACATGAAGTGCATATTGGTCACATACTCCATTCACCCAGGTCCCACCCACACAGTGTACCCACAACATACAGTCATTGGGAAGGCTCCAGCCAGTCTGGTCTGGACTTCCCCACAATACCATATATGGAACTTCCACCCAACAGCCAGTCAGGGGGAAGGGACAGAGTCGGGGCTTCCCAGGACTTTGGGAAAAACAAGATAACAGGCAATATAAAGCAAAAGGCCACAGGGGCCATCTTGTTTCCTATCAGGAATCAACTGATTCCAATGGCAGCACCTGGGTATCCCAAAATGGAGGCTACTCAGAGCACCTATCAAATTCAGCATGGAGCTCACACCAGCCCATACCCTGCTCTGTGGGCCACACACAGGTGCCCAAAAGCAAACACTAGGGGTACAGGGTTGTATCCCCACCCCTGGGTGACATAAGGGTATCCCAAGGGTCGGTACACCAAACCAAAAAGAGGAAGAGCTGAACTGCCAGGAATCCCACATGAACTCCTGGGCAGAAAATACAGAACATACATGAAAAAGGATTAGAGAACAAGGACAGGGAGGCCCAGTCCCTCCAATGCATTTCCAGCATCACAGTGACAAGTGTGAACTTCCTCACTAGTACCTTAGATGGATGATTTCCCATGTGAGGGCAAGGGCCTCTAATTCTAACACAGAGTAGCTCTTCTCACGCAGGAAGAGTTTACAACTAAAGGATAGGATGGGGTGTTCTAATCCATCATATATTTGCAATAAAACTGCTCCTAACCCTGTGAGAGAGGCATCAGTTTGTAACACAAATTCTTTTGAAAAGTCTACTACTTTTAGGATTGGGTTCTGACAGAAGGTTTGTTTTAGGTTGTTGTAACATGCATCATCCTCATCAGTCCAATGAATCTTCTGGGGTTCAGCATTCCTTATTTTTCCTATTAACCTGGCTGTTCAATCTGAGAATTTTTTGATAAACCTATGGTAATAACCAATCAATCCTAGGAATGCCCTAAGGTCTCTCTTGGTCTTGGGCGTGGGGGCATCTAGGACGGCTTTGACCTTATCTTGCTGGGGCTGTACACTGCCATTCCCTACAAAGAAGCTTAGGTATTTCACAGCTGATTGAGGTACAGGTTCCTGTTTGCTCTAGCACCTCACATGGCCCATGCCACTTCGAGACAAGTTTATTTTCAGAGGTAGGTAAGAGGATTAATACCTTCTGTCCTACTGAAAAATAGCTTAAATTCACCTTCTTATCATAGGTGGACTTCTGTTGGGCTTGAGGTTTCTCCATGCGAGTGTGGACTAGACTCCGGATGTGTTTTGTGGGCTCTCGCAATCAAGTAGCTGTTTGTGAGAGGGGAATAGGTGCTTCTTCTCTCTCTTCCCAGGTCTCCCAGAGCATGTCTAAGACATCTCTTGGATCTCTACCGTAAAGTAGCCGAAAGGGAGAAAATCCGGTGGATGCCTGAGGGATCTTTCTTACTGCAAATAGGGCCAATGGGATAAGGCAATTCCAGTCCTTCCCATCCTCATCTACCAATTTTCTCAAAATAATTTTAATGGTTCTGTTAAATCTCTCTACCAATCCATCTGTTTGGGGGTGGTGTGAGAAACCTGAAGGTGTCTCCTTGACTAGTCCCTGGGGGTCTATCATCCACGTGGCCATGACACGGTCATCGCTATTGGATCCAGTTCCTGGGGGTGGACCAGTGAGGGAGGATCACCTGGATGGGGGGTCTTCGAGGAGTGGAAGTGGGACACTGACGGATGAGACGTGGTTTCCCCCTTCTTATAACACCTTCTCCCCAACTTACCACGTAGGATGCTCAAACACTCTACCCCCTAATCCGACGCGAACACTTTCGCATATCACGAAAGGACGACCGACTAACACTCGAGCCATTTACCTGAAATGTCCCAACACCAGGGTCAGGCAAAGTCAGGCAATTGACCAGAACCGCACATGCCTGACGTCCCTTTCCCTTCCCCATAGGGATAAAAGGTGGAGAACGAGAGCACAACATGAACAAGGCAGAACGCACGACGAGAGGGCTAACTCAGCACGGCAGTTCAAGAGGAGGAGAAAGGCGGTGCGAACCGAGACGGTGACAAGCAGAGAAGTGACCTTGCCCTTTCCGACCAAGGCCCGTGAAACCTCAGCTGAAGGAGTCGTAAGACCATGAACAATAGCTAGCGTGTGTTGCAAAAGATGTCAACGGTACATGGGGCCCTCCTCCGTGATAACCAAGCCAGGGAGAGGCGCTTATCTCTGTAGTACCAACCTTGACTCCAGAGAGAAGAAAAGCCAAGCGGTTCCTCACGTCCAGTGAGACGAGGAGGGAGCCGATAAGAAACCGAACTGTGTTGAACGAAAGTAGCAAATGGCTAATTGAACTGTGAAAGAATACAAAGAACTGATGACTCCAAAAGTGGGGAAAGCCAGCAACAGAGGAGTCAGGCACCACGTGGGGGCTCACTCGGGAAACTCTATGCGATTACCCGATTGTAAGAACTACCTATACCAGAAGGCCTTGTCAAAGGTGAAAAAAGGGGTCAAAGTGGTCATACAGGGGTACAGTAAAATCATCTGTACAGTCGAAAGTCTTTGACCGACAGATGATTGTGAAGCTTAGGGAAGTGAATCTCGTATCATAAGAACTGATTGAGAAAATGTGCGATTGACGAAGTTGGCAAAAGTGAACACGAAGGAGGGATGTCGACAGTGAACTGTTCAAAAAGACATTAAGATTCGTGAATGTCACAGAAGAAACTGTTTCGAGAGGCCATAGTGAACCCGGCTGAGGGAAGATAATATTGACAAGGGCCTGAGCCCGGAGGAGGGGAGCCAGGGGTGAAAAGGTATCACCTAATGTACATGTGAAAAGGAACTCTTGCTTTATTATTTTGGATACATGAGGTCCACCGAGGCAAGAGACTCTTTGATAGAAAAGAAACTTAAACACCAAAGGTCCTGATTGCTGAAGGCAGATCTGTTGACACATGCTGGGAAAGGTCGAGCGTGTGCTGGCTTCAGAATCCTACTTTGTCCCGTGCTGAAAACGTGGGGAAGGGAGACCCCGACTACCGCATCCTGACTTATTATTTATTAACACTTCCTTCTTTCTCATGAACATTATCCCACACTTCTTTTTGTATTTAGCGTAAGGACTGGCAAAAGGTTTTTTAGTATAGGCCTTTTTATTTGACAAGACACCACTGAGACTGCATTATTATTGTTTGATGGTCAAAGCTTGCTCCCATCTTAGATTTAGGTTTACATTAGGCATTTTTCCAACCTACCTTTACAGTTTAATAAACACCCCTGAACTGTGATCACTTGTGTCTGTCTTTACTGTTGCCACCATAAGTTCCTTACAGTGGTAAACTGAGGTTCTTAAGGTGGTAATGTGTAGTAATTCTGTGACTTCACCCATAAGTTTACCCATGAAATTGGATCCCTGATCCGTTACAATTTCCTTGGGGAAACCAACCTTAGAAAAGGATGGCAGTCAATGGCCCTCATCAGGTGGTTGGAGGTAACCATGCCGCTTTTAGCGGCATGGTTGCCTCCTTACCGCAATCCGGGTCCATCGAATGCGGACTTACCGGGCAATCGCAACCTTTGCGGACCCGGTAATTCCCCGTCCGAGGAACCCGGACCCAGATTATTACTACATTGAGCTACCTTGCTGGCATGTGTTGACGTTATTTGTGACAAGACTTGTTTTTCTTTCTCTTTTTGGCGCTTTTGCTTTTTACTTACCTTCATGGTATTCCTTCTTGCTTATTTTATTGATATATAATTGAACAAAATATTCATAACAGAGATGATTGAATAGAGTAGAGTTGCCTTGACAAAGCCTGCAGGTGAAACTGTTGGCCATGCTGTCACAAGTCTCTCCCCTTCTCACCTGTCTTTCCTTGCTTGCGACCTTCTTTGATGATTTCTTTCGCACGGTCCGGGATTTGTAGAGACTCGTGTACTGGTCATCTGGTTCCAGCGTGGGGATAGCGGTCCTACTCCAGGAGGCGGTCGGATGTCCAGTACCAGGAACCAGGAAGGAGACTAAGTCCGAGCTTGGGGGCACGGAACGCCGTGACTCGAGCGCAGGCTAGGATCCCGGAAGAATCGTAAGGTAGGTTCAAGGAAAGGAAAAGGAGGAAGTAGATTCAAGGAATCGGGGAAACAGGACTAGGAAGGAAGTTCCCGGCGAACTTCGGCAAAACACGTCAGACTGCTCGGAGCGGTAACGTTGAGACGCGCAGAGCCGCGGGGGTGTGTCTGCTTTGTAGAATGTTGAACATAGCAGGTAAAGACTGGCAAGCTGCGTTCCGCATCAAACGGCCATGTTGGAAGGATCACAGAATTCAGTCCTCTATGGGTCAGGGACCACGAAGTCCAGAATGGGCGCAGATGGCGGTTCATGACAGTATGCCTCCTCCGAAACCCAACTCCCCTGGGTTTGCCTGGATGGATGAGATGGTATCTTCGTATCAGCCAGGGGGCATTCATGTTTGACACGGGTTCCCAGGTGCGCTAACTGGGAGGATACCCTTTCCACTCGACCAAATACTGTAGTTTACCATGTCGGTACCTCGAGTCACAAATTCTGGAGACCTCATATTCGAGTTGGTCATTGATAATCACTAGGGTGGATCTTGAAGCAGTTCGAGAGGGCTGAACATATGGTTTTAACAAAGAAGTGTGGAAGACCGGATGAATCCTTTTCCATGACTCTGGAAGTCGGAGTCGAAAGGCCACTGCATTAACAATTTCCTTTATAGAAAAGGGTCCGTAATACCTGGGAGCCAATTTATTTGGTCGTAGGTGCCGAGAAAGGAGTTTTGAGGATAACCAGACCTTATCGCCAATTGAATATTGAATAGGAAGACCCAGGCCTTCTTTTGGAGTCTGCATATTGTTTCACGTCTCTTCAGGCCTTTTCTAGGTATTCCTTTGCTTCTTTGTGCACATTGATTAGTGTTTCAATCCAGGAATCAACCGCCGGAACTGGGGTAGATGTGGGAGAACGGATGGTAGGCTGAAGGATTAAGAGTGACCAATCATCCTGGACTTTGGTGGCGAAACAACGAAGATACTGTTCCAGGGTTTGGTTTACTCGTTCGGTAGCACCATTGGTCTGTGGGTGATAACCTGAAGATAATGCACGTTGAATTCCCACTATACGACATAGCTGTTTCCAGAACTGGGATATGTATTGGGGGCCTCTGTCGGAAATGATTTTGGAAGGTAATCCATGAAGCAGGAATATGTGTTCTAGAAAAATCCCAGCGAGTTCAGATGAGGATGGTAGTTTGTATAGAGGCGCAAAATTAGCCATATGTGTGAACAAATCAATGGTAACCATTATAGTCGTGTAGACTCTGGAAGAAGGTAGTTCTACAATAAAGTCAGTGTCAATGATTTCCCAGGGTCTTGTTGGTAGTGCTGGTTGGTGAAGAAGACATGCTGGTCTTTTATTGTCATGTTTGTTCTGATTACAGACTGCACAAGTCTGGACATGGATCTTGATGTCATCCTTCATCCTTGGCCACCAAAACTGTCTTTGTATAAGATGGAGGGTGTTGATTATGCCATGGTGTCCTGAATGAAGAGTATCATGGCATAAGCTTGTGATCTTTTGTCTCAGTCCAGGAGTAGGGATGACCAGTCGATTGTCCTTGAAGAGATATCCGTCTTTTGATTTGAGATTCCACCGATTGTTCTTCTTAAACTCCTTCCAGGGTTCAGAGGACTGAGTTTGGGCTCGAATATCCTCCAGGAGAGAGATTTCTTGAGCAACAAATATTGAGTTGGGAAACATCTTAGGATAGGATCGGTCCGCAAGGATTTCGTAATCAGGACGTCTGGATAAGGCATCTGCAATAATGTTATGTGTTCCAGGAAAATGATGGATTTGAAATTGGCATTGGGCAAAAAAGAAGGCCCAACGGGCTGGGCGACTGTTTCTACATTCCAGGGATTGTAGGACTTGAAGATTCTGATGGTCCGTGCGGACTTGTACCGGGTGTTTGGCACCCAGAAGGAGATGACGCCATTCAGCGAAGGCTTGACGAACGGCTAACAATTCCTTCTCCAGGACAGAATAATGAGTTTCACTGGGAGTGAAGGTGTGGGAAAGATAGGCGATGGGGTGTTCTAACTTGTCGCCAAGTTCCTGTTTCAGTACTGCCCTGATGGCGTAGTTGGAGGCATCAGTTTCAACAAGAAAAGGTCGGTCAGTGTCGGGTTGAGCTAGGATGGGAGCTTGTGTGAACTTCGACTTCATCCGTTGAAATGCCGAATCCTGGGCTGAGGTCCACTGAAAGGGAGTATCTTTCTTTAATAGTGTGACAATGGGATGCACAATCTCAGAGAACGCGGGTATACATTTCCTGTAGAAATTAGCAAGCTCCAGGAAGGATTGGATTTGTTTTACAGTGGTCGGAACAGGCCAAGATAGAATGGAGTCAACCTTGGAAGAATCCATCCCTATACCCTTTGGGCTAAGAACGAATCAGCGATAGTAAACAGTTGATACATGGAAAAGACATTTCTCGGGTTTGGCCAGGAGCTTGTGTTCTCGTAAATGTTGTAAGACTGCCCTTACGTGCTCTTCGTGTTTCAGATGGTCCTTGGAGTAGATCAGTATGTCGTCTAAGTAAACACATGACGAAGAGGAAAAACATATCAGAAAAGACCCGATCCATGAAACGTTGGAAAATTGCAGGGGCATTAGCAGGTCCAAAGGGCATGACCAAGTATTCAAAATGGCCGAAGGCTGTTCTAAAGGCTGTTTTCCATTCATCCCCTTCTTTTATACGAATAAGATGGTAGGCACCCCTAAGATCAAGTTTTGTGAAGATGACTGCACCTCTCACTGCTTCCAGGATATCCGAGATGAGAGGCAATGGGTAATGATCCTTGAGAGTGCATTGGTTAAGGCCACGGTAATCCAAACACGGCCTGAGCTCCTTGGAGTCCTTCTTAGGAATGAAGAAAAGGGATGCGCCCGCTGGGGACTTGGATGGTCGAATAGTTCCATTTTCCAAGTTGGTGTTCAGGTATTCCCGGAGGGCCCTTTTTTCTGGTTCTGACAAAATAAACATTCTTCCGAAAAGGATCACGGCTGAAGGTTCAGTGTCAATGGCACAATCCTCTGGTGTGTGGGGTGGCAGAGCTTGAACAATTGCTGTTGACAATACATCTGTGAATGCCTGGTAGGCCCTGGGAATCCGGATAATGTTAGAGACGGTGACTGGAATTTGCTGAGTTTCTTGAGAGTCTTGAGAGGAACTTGGTAAAGTGATTGGGGACAAACAGTGGGACATACAATGTTCTGAACCAAGAAATAAGGAGCCTGCTGCAAAGTTGATATAGGGGTTATGCTTCTGTAACCAGAGCATGCCTAGAACCATAGGATAGTGAGCAGATCTTGTGATATCAAATGTAATCCTTTCTTGGTGGTGATTTATAGAAAGAAGAAACTCTTTCGTTTGAAGGGTTATGGGTCCTGAAGATAAGGGTCTCCCATCAATAGCTTCAACAGGTTGCATAGTCTCCCGTGTTTTGTGGGGGATGTTGTGACTAGTGACCCAATCATGATCTATGAATATGCCCATGGCTCCGCAATCCACTAGTGCCAAGATGGAGTAAGATTCTTTCTTTGAAGGTGATAGGAATGCCTGTAGAATCACAAGTTTGTTTTGTCCAGGAGAGTTCACGGAAGGAATTGATGAGGAGCAGACACCTTTCTCCCGAAACTGTGCCCCATCTAGGATCAGGAGCTGGCGTTTCCCGAACGCTCTGGTGGAGCGATAGGGCACTCTCTCACAAGGTGTTTATTGGAGGCGCAGTACATACACAGTCCAATGTGAATCCGGCGCATCCTTTCTTGTGGAGTAATGGGTCCAAGGAAGGCCCCCAGTTGCATGGGTTCTGGATCCGGGGTTGGAGAAGCTGCGGGCTCTGGTCTGTATGAATGTTCTTGGCAGCCTTTTGAGATGTTGACTTAGACTATCTTTTCTCTGCCTTTCTTTCCTGGATGCGAAAGTCAATTTGTAGGGAGAGGTCCATGAGGGCCTGGAAGGAGCTTGGCCGAGCTACCCTGGCCCTCAAACAAGGGAAGAAATGTTCTACTCTCTTTTGAAACCACTACGCTCTAGTCCAACCACAACAGAATACTAAGGTCAGTGGAAAGTTTATAGAGGGGAAATAAAATAGCCCCATTATACATGAACTACACCTACAGAGGTGTAACACTACAATGTTTTAAATTAGGTACAGAAACCTGACCTCTTCCAGACCAGTCGCTAATATATATGTTGCATTTCCATTCCTTTGCAGTATCCAACAAAAAATTGTGATAATTTGGGGATCTGTTTGAACCTTGTTGTCAACCTGCTAAAAGCAATGTACTGTCCTGAAGAGGGCTATAATGAAAACAGCAGAACACCAGGGACGATGTTGATGAAATCTGTTAGCCGAAACATATGTAGACATCCCGCAGACATCTGAAAAACGGTGTCTTTTTTGTAGCATAAGTATTTCCTTACGCTGTACATTCATAGTGTGTTCCCCCCAAAAAATGCAATGTGATAAGATTTTGAAAATAGTATGTCCTTATGATAAAGTGTAACTGTCACTTACTAACCACAGTCACTACTGGTAAGAAAAGCGATATCTCTGGACTTTTTTAGTTGTCTTTATTTGTAAGACTGATTTTAAAGTGTGAGGTGCCTTGCGGAAAGCACCCACGACATGTTTGTGTTGTGAATAATTTGATTAAAATATGTCTCCTTCTATGAAAAACCTTTTGTTCATGTGTAATTTGGATGGATGTAATAGATAACCTATCCCAATTCCTTTTCATTGACCTATCTCTACAGTGGACTAAGAGAGGGGTAATTAAGCAATTTGTTTTTGTACTTTACACAGAACCCTGTGGGAGACTGCACCAGCCTTGTCCTTTTTGCAATAGTTAACCCAACCTTTGGTATAAGCATGCACTACACAAGTTGGTAGAGCGACTGAGCAGCCAGGCTTATCTCAAGAGGGGTCACTGTGAGCTATATGGTTGTAACACTGAGTCTCACAGTGACAAGCATCTGTTACTCACCGCTCCGTATGCTGAGTGGAGCCTGGGTAAGACGACCTCGCGGAGGGAGGTAGGATTTAACAGTTTCGGGTTCAGCCTCCAAGATTCCAGCTCCCCTGAATTCTGTGATTCAGGCTTCCTCTAAGAGGGGCTCTTTTCTATGATGTACCTCTCTGCCGTTTGAGTAAAAACCAGCACAGATGTCTATCGCCTAAAAGAACGGGAGAACACACACCGCCAATAACCAATGCTGCAAAGAAAACACAGTATGATTGTGACAATGTGTGGTCTTTCATCTTGCCTATACATTTATATAAGAAGATGGAGAGCCCTATCAAAGCCTAGATATAGAAACAGGAAGTGATACCTGTAGGGACTTTCCTCTAATCTTTCTGTATTTTGGTTTCCTAGGAAACCGGGGTTGACGAGGAGGAGGTGGAACCCAACGGTTTCAGCTGGGCATATTAAGTACAGCTGATAAATTGGAAACCAACTGATCCTGCGCCGTTGCGAGGAAATCAGCTCTTGACGTGTTAATAAGTTACTGCTGCCGAATGATATTGATGAGAAAGTTCAGAAGCAGTTTTTAGCAGCGCCGTTGCGCTCCAACACACCGGCTGAGACTGCAACCGTTGTCGCACATTTGACAATAAGAAGAGGGAGAGAAGCGAAGCGCCGTGTCACTTCCGAAAAGGGGAGCGAAGCGATCCCCGAGCAGAGACCGAGGACGGTTTCCCGAGGTTGGCGAGGAAAGAGCGAGCTCCGGAGGACAGCGGTCGAAGGAAGAAAAGGGGCGGAGCTAAATTCCCCGTCCGCTGGCAACCGCCAGCGAGGATCCGCAGGTATCGTTGTGCGGATGAAAGAGGACCGGCGTATGGTGAGCGCTCATAACGGGGCATGAGAGACTGAACAAATCCGAACCAGCTGTGTCAGGGACCGAAGCGGCGAGATTGAAGGTACTAGAGAAATGAACGCTTAAAGACCTATGAGACACTAGAGCTCCGGAGAGAGAGAGAGTGTAGGAGGTCTGTAACAAGGGTGCAAACCTTTTGAACTTGCTAGTTTCATCGACACAGACATTTAAAGGGGATTTTCTAGAACAGAGGTGTACCCCAACCCACGGCACCACTAAAAGAATATTCTGGGCCAACTATACTGGAGCTGGGGGGAAATCCTAAAGAAATAAAGGAAAGTTCTACAGGAGGCCAGCAAGACAAGAAGAGAGAAAAGACAAGAGTAGTGCTAGCTGAAAACAAAGAGGGCTTATCACAGCCTGGCAAGTGGAGAGGGTTAAGTAAAGCAAAGGAGCAAAAGAAAGACAAAGGCATATAAGAAGATAAGGAGAGAGTAAATGAACATTCTACATAATGGAACTTACCTGTTGAACATTTCCACGTAGGTGCCTCCACATCCTTGAAGTGTGGAAGATTTGAAAAGAAGCATCCTTTTTCTTGGTTTACCTAATAGGAATAAAAAAAATAATAGTTTCAGTCCAAACAAACCTAAAGGCTGAACACTCATTTTTATTATACTAGAGACTGAAAGTAGCACAGTTTGGTGTCAGAAGTGGGGTACTGAGAACGCCAGGGAGGACCTTATTAAGACATTAAGCGAAGGTCAACAACTGTTACAACAAGCCTTGCAAATGCAGTCACAACAAGCTCAGGCCGACAGGTTGGCCTTTCAACAGGCGTTACAAATGCAGCAGGCTCAATTGCTCGAAGTGTCAAATGTAAGAAACCATCCCCAGGTCCGTACCTCTGTATTGCAAAAATATTCAGCAGGTGAAGATCCAGGTCACTTTTTCGTGAATTTTGAAAGAGTAGCTCGAAATGCCCAGTGGCCCGCCGAGAGATGGTGTCATTACATCGCACCATTGATGACCGGTGAAATGCAATGTGCATACCAGGCTGCAAACCCTGCGGGCGACACCAGCTATGGGGACATGAAGAAGGTAGTTCTGGAGCGGATGGGACACGACGAGGAAACGTATCGAGTCAAGTTTAGAGAAGTCAAGCTGAAGGGGGAAGAAACCCAGAGACAGTTATTCTACAGAGTAAAAGAGATGGCGGAGAAATGGTTACAGCCTAGCACGTCCTCCTCGGTGGAGATAACAGAAAAGGTCGTTTTAGAACAGTTCATCGAAGCTCTTCCGGGCCCAGTACAAAGATGGGTCAAGCAACATCCCAGATTGACATTAAGCGAGGCTATAGAGGTAGCGTCAGCTTACCAGAAAGCGGGACAGGGTAAGGTGTTGACCTATACGACGACTTATAAACCACCCCTTATGATAAATAAGTCGGCGACCCAACCAAGATGGCCACACTCAATGCTACGAAGACCGGAAGGAGAAAATGTACGCTCCAGAACCAACAGCGAGGGTCCTCTAAATTATCGTCAAACTTCACCTACGCTTAGGGGTCCACAGTGTTTTGACTGTGGGGACTGGGGGCACCTCGCAAGGTTTTGTCTGAAGAAACCAAAAGCTGAACCAATGGACGTGGGAGTGTTCGAATCCCAAAAGGAAAATTAGGCCCAGAGCAGTTATCTGGGAGACAATCGCAATATCTATATACATGCGAAGCAGAGGTAGACGGAAAACCCACCACCGCATTGATCGACTCAGGCAGCTTACAGACGGCAGTGACACCGGAGCTGGTAGGTGAAGATTATTATTCTCCAGGGGAAATTCCTATCCGGTGTGTCCATGGGGATATAAGGGTTTATCCCTCAAAGGAAATACAAATTAAAATGGTAGGGGAGACAATGGGGGTGACGGCAGCAGTGTTAGCCCATTTACCTAAACCACTTCTAATTAGGACAGATGTACCAATATTCGCAGAATTAGTTCATAAAATTGAGAAGAGCTGGTTAGAAACGGCCCCTTTCCATAGAGAGGAAATACCTACCCCATCTCCCAAGTCACAAAAGAGTAGGAAGTTCAAGCGGTTTCTGAAGAAAGAGTGGAAAGCTAAACATGTTCTCCCTGTAGCAGTGGACTGGAGGCTAGAGGAAGACGGGGACAGCTTTAGGTCGGCTCAAGAGCTAGATCCTATACTGCAATATGCCCGAGAGCGTGCCCTTGAAAAACCAGCAGGGCAGGGACCTTGTTTCATAAAGGAAAATGGATTGTACTATAGATTAAGTAAATCCAGGAATGGAGAAGCTATGAAACAGTTACTGGTACCCCAGAAATATTATAAGACTATACTGGAGGTCGCTCACCTTCAAATTGGTGAAGGACACCTAGGAACAGAGAAGACAACTAAGAAGATTCTGGATAGGTTCTATTGGCCAGGAGTGTACCAACAGGTAGTTCGGTTCTGTCAGTCTTGTGACGAATGTCAGCTTAAGAATAGGGCCAATGTGAGGAAAGCACCACTTCAGCCTATGCCCCTAGTCATTGAGCCATTCAGCGGAATAGGAATCGATATGGTGGGACCTTTGGAATCAACTCAGAGGGGTCACAAATACATCCTTGTGGTGGTGGACTATGCAACCAGATACCCCGAGGCATTTCCCTTAAAAGCAACAAATACTCAACAGTTTTGCGACGCACTAATACCTTTTATTGGGCGAGTTGGGATACCCAGGGAGATAGTCACCGACCGGGGTCAAATTCATGTCCAAGGTACTTCATCAAGTCTGTGAGATGCTAAAAATAGAACATTTGAAAACCGCTGTGTACCACCCACAGACCGATGGGTTGGTGGAATGTTACAATCAAACCATCAAACAAATGCTGAAAAAACGACTTCCCCAGAGAGTAAAGACTGGGATAGAGTACTTCCCTGGATTCTAATGATGCTTAGGAACACCCCTCAGTCATCAACAGGGTTTTCACCCTTTGAATTACTATTCGGAAGACCCGTCCGTACTCTGTTAGACCTATTAAAAGAAGGTTGGGAGGAGCAACCAAATCGGGAAGTAACAATAACAGAGTTCGCTTCTCAGCTACAAGAAAGGATAGAGAAGCTACAAAGTATTGCCAGGGATAATCTCCTTCAAGTGCAAATAAAACAAGAAAAATACTACAATCAGAATGCACAGTTACGTTCTTTCAAGAAAGGAGACCAAGTACTAGTATTGGGACCTACATCAGAAAACAAAATTTTAGCTACCTGGAAAGGTCCTTATGAAATTCAAAAAGTGCTGGGTCCGTTAACGTAGAGAGTGAAACAGACGGGCAGTAAAATTCCCTATCAGACGTATCATGTCAATTTACTTAAAAAGTGGATATCTCCAGTCCAAGCAGTGGCCATGATATCTCAGGACGCAAAAATGGAAGAACATTTTCCACAATTAAAAGAGAAAGCAGGTTTAGAGGGTCTAAATATCAACCCAAACTTAACACCTGTTCAAAGAAATGAGTTATTTGATTTGATACAGAAGTTTGCACACATATTCTCCTCCTTACCAGGGAAAACTAACTTAACTGATCATCGGATAGTCACCAAGCCTGGGGCCATTGTGAGGCTAAGGCCTTATCGAATACCTGAGTCAAAGATCAAAACCTTCAACCAAGAGGTACAGGAAATGCTAGATATGGGAATTATAGAACCATCTCACAGTGACTGGTGTTCCCCTGTAGTCTTAGTGCCGAAACCTGATGGCAGTGTGAGGTTCTGCATGGACTTCCGGAAATTAAATGAAATCTCTAAATTTGACGCATACCCAATGCCTAGAATAGAAAATCTGTTAAATATTCTAGGTAAAGCGAAATTTTTTACCACAATTGACTTAACCAAAGGGTATTGGCAAATTCCACTGCTACTGTCAGATAAAGAGAAGACAGCGTTTGTCACGCCTACCGGTTTATATCAATTTACAGTGCTACCCTTTGGGTTACATGGGGCGCCCACAACCTTCCAGCGACTGATGAACCATATTATAAAGGGGCATGAACAATATCTCGATGATATCATAATTTACAGCAACACCTGGACAGAACATCTGCAACATCTTGGTAAAATACTTGAAACACTGAAGCAGGCAGGATTGCATATAAATCCCAAGAAAACTCATGTGGCCACGTTTCATACGAAATATCTGGGATATTATGTAGGCCAAGGGATCATCAGACCCCAGGAAGAGAAAATCCAAGCTATCAAACAGTTGAAGTTCCCAAAAACACCAAAGCAAGTGCAAGCTTTTCTGGGGTTTGTGGGATATTATAGGAGATGTATTCCCCACTTTTCTACCTTAGCCTCTCCACTCACAGATCTCTTAAAGACGAGCTCATCAACAAGGAAACTCTGGAAAACGATGGAAACGTTGCAGGCCTTCAATTCTTTAAAGAAAGCCCTTACCGAAAGAGCTGTTTTACACTGCCCATACTTTAGTGCCCCATTTTTTCTTCACACGGATGCCTCAGGCACGGGACTCGGAGCTGTGCTATTCCAGAACTAGGGAGAGAAGGAAAGGCCAATACTATTTATCAGTCGAAAATTGTTACCTCACAAACTAAGTTATCCGACCATAGAAAAGGAGTGCTTGGCAGTAAAGTGGGCTATTGATGCTCTGAGGTACTTTCTGCTGGGGCGAGAGTTCACATTAATAACCGACCATGCTCCATTGGTCTGGCTTGCGCGTAACAAAGACTCAAATCAGAGAATACTCAGGTGGTTTCTTTCTCTCCAGCCCTTCTCTTTTAGAACAATTCATAAACCTGGAAAATTCTTAGCCCAAGCTGATTTCTTGTCAAGGGCAGAAACCCTTCCCAAAAGTAAGGGCTTAGTAGAGGGGGGGTGACAATGTGTGGTCTTTCTTCTTGCCTATACATTTATATTAGAAGATGGAGAGCCCTATCAAAGCCTAGATATAGAAACAGGAAGTGATACCTGTAGGGACTTTCCTCTAATCTTTCTGTATTTTGGTTTCCTAGGAAACCGGGGTTGACGAGGAGGAGGTGGAACCCAACGGTTTCAGCTGGGCATATTAAGTACAGCTGATAAAATGGGAACCGACTGATCCTGCGCCGTTGCAAGGAAATCAGCTCTTGAAGTGTTAATAAGTTACTGCTGCCGAATGATATTGATGAGAAAGTTCAGAAGCAGTTTTTAGCAGCGCCGTTGCACTCCAACACACCGGCTGAGACCGCGACCATTGTCGCACGTTTGACAATAAGAAGAGGGAGAGAAGCGAAGCGCCGTGTCGCTTCCGAAAAGGGGAGCGAAGGAGATCCCCGAGCGGAGACCAAGGACGGTTTCCCGATGTCGGCGAGGAAAGAGCGAGCTCCGGAGGACAGCGGTCGAAGGAAGAAAAGGGGCGGAGCTAAATTCCCCATCCGCCGGCAACCGCCAGCGAAGATCCCCAGGTATCGTTGTGCGGATGAAAGAGGACCGGCGTAAGGTGAGCGCTCATAACGGGGCATGAGAGACTGAACAAATCCGAACCAGCTGTGTCAGGAACCGAAGTGGCAAGATTGAAGGTACTAGAGAAATGAACGCTTAAAGACCTGTGAGACACTAGAGCTCCGGAGAGAGAGAGAGTGTAGGAGGTCTGTAACAAGGGTGCAAACCTTTTGAACTTGCTAGTCTCATAGACACAGACATTTAAAGGGGATTTTCTAGAACAGAGGTGTTCCCCAACCCACGGCACCACTAAAAGAATATTCTGGGCCAACTATACTGGAGCTGGGGGGAAATCCTAAAGAAATAAAGGAAAGTTCTACAGGAGGCCAGCAAGACAAGAAGAGAGAAAAGACAAGAGTAGTGCTAGCTGAAAACAAAGAGGGCTTATCACAGCCTGGCAAGTGGAGAGGGTTAAGTAAAGCAAAGGAGCAAAAGAAAGACAAAGGCATATAAGAAGATAAGGAGAGAGTAAATTAACATTCTACATAATGGAACTTACCAGTTGAACATTTCCACGTAGGTGCCTCCACATCCCAGAAGTCTGGAAGAGTTGAAAAGAAGTATCCTTTTTCTTGGTTAACCTAATAGGAATAAAAAAAATAATAGTTGGTTAATAAAGAGTTGGGCTCTCTTTCAGTCCAAACAAACTACCTAAAGGCTGAAGACTCATTTTTATTATACTAGAGACTGAAAGTATCACAATGATTAGAAGCAATCAGGCAATAGGGAGATATTTAGACAATCAGATAATTCTTCTAAGTACCTAGACAATGGTTGAGGTGGTGTTGAACCTTTATAGATGAACCTACAAGAAAACCCAAGACTATGAGTATGCACAAGTGATAACCACAAACTCACTATGACTGATACAACCCTTAAACAGACCTGATAAGTGGGATTCCTAGGAAAAATGGGTACCAGTTGAAAGGAAAACAACGGCAGGTACAAAACAACAAATGGGAAGGTTAGTAAGGAAGAATATACCCGGGCGGCACGAGGGTCGCACTAGTGACGGGATGGTGCATACACCGGAAAGCGTCACTACTATGCACTTGGTTGATGTAAATGATATAGATCCAGGAATCCACACGTAAGAGAGACTGATGAATTTCAGGTAATGAACAATACATGGGAAATGGATGTGTTTTACCTTAATTGCACAAACACAGGCCAAGTTGGTGAGGCAGTCTTGTAATGTGCAGAGTGGTACCCCACGTAGGAAGATAGTTCAAATTGCGTAGAGCACCAAAAAAAAGTAAACTCACCAGAAAGGCGAAAGCACAGTGGGAATCCAGGGACAGTCCGAGTTCGGCAACAGGGTTCACTGATCAGAATGGAGGAACAAGCAAATGCAATCCAAGGACAATCCGAAGTCGGCAACAGAGTTCAAAATCAGGTTGAAAGAACAGGCAAGGACAATCCAAAGGTGGGTCGAAGAACCAGGAAGTCAAATATCAAGAGGAAAAAGGGTATAAGCACTGGAACGGGATGTAACCGAAGGAACGTAACGCCACAATTAGCAGCAACATGCCGCTGAGTCTCTTCGGCTTTTATGGTGCAGGGGGGCAGAGCCTCCTTATGCATTCTCTGCGCACGGGACGTCTCAGCTGATGCAACGTTCTCTGCTGTACGGCCAGACGCCATGGCAACCGATACCGAAGCCACAACGAAGTTCTGGAACGCGCTTGCCCCCGTATGTGGCCACGAGAAACGGGTGGTACTGCAGGACGGGGCCGATATGTAACAGCATCCAAGTAAACTTTCACACTCAAAGTTTCTTGATTAAACAATGATTTACTTATTTAACAGTCAGTTTGAATACACCTTCTTTAAAATCTAGGCTGGCTTCCCTTCCACTCCCAACTTAAATTCCACATCCTTTCTCTCGTTTTTAAATCTCTTCATGACCTTGCCCCTCCTTACCTCTCCTCTCTCCTCTCCTTCTATGCCCCCTCTCGCTCCATATGCTCTGCTGATCTCTTTTTAATCTCTGTTCCCCCACTTCCTTGTGCCGCTTCTCGTTTCTGCTCCTTCCAGCTCCTTGCCCCCTACTCTGGAATTCCCTTCCTTTCACTATCTGCTCCATGTCCACCTATTCCTCCTTCCATTCCTCCTTAAAATCACTCCTTCTTCACCCCCCCCTGACTTCTCTCCCCTTCCTCCTCTTCTTTCTCCTCCCCACGCCATCTACCTGTTCCTTTAACTTTCCCTGTATCCCCTATTATCTCCACCCTCCCTACTACTCTCTCAACTCCCTTTCCCTTACCCTTTTCTCCTTCCCATACCTCTCCTCTTCTCTTCCTTTTCAAATGCAAATTGTTCCACATGCTGTTTTTTTGGTTTGATTCATGTATATTTTATTGCTTCTATGTACCATGTTTGATGTTTTTCTTGTTGTTAAACTGTAATGCACTTTGGGTAAAGCGCTATATAAACAATAAAATATAAATACAACTACAAAAGGGAGCAATATATGTAATACAAATTATACTTCAAAAATAAACACTCTCAGTTTCAATAAATCAGTAGATGCTCATTTGGGATGACACACATACACTCCCTACACCCTGAGGTGACTTAAATAACTAGGACACTGTGGACATATATATATATATATATATATATATATATATATATATATATATATATATATATATATATATATATATATATATCACTGGCACATTTAGAGCAATACTGATTTTGGTGTCAAAAGGAAAATAGTGAGGGAATAAAACAATGGTTAACAAATATTTCTTAAGCAGGTAATTACTTTTGAACCCCCCAATGCAAAGTCAATTAACCCTTTCCCATCTACACAAGTTATAGAATGTGTGACTTTTGTTGAGGGATAGTTAAAACACAACGTTCAGGGAGCCAGGCCAGCCAATGTCAATTGAGCAAGGTCTAGGGTAGCTGAATGAAATCACTGTAGGGCCACATGCTGGGAGGCTTGTGAGGGGCAAAGCTGCAAGCAACTCTGAAAAAGCAACCAAGGCAAGTCTCAACTGAGAGCTAGCAAGGCTACACAACAAGAGGTAAGTACCCATTAGTTTGACAGTACCTTAGGTCTGAAGGAATTTGTTCCAGCTGGCTTCTTTTCCTGTTGTAGGTCTGCAGATCCTGTTGTTCCTGGGTCTCAGTCGGGGAAGCAAGAGGAAGGACATCTGGGGACTCCTGCACTACGAATTGAAGGTCAGCGTCAGCAATGGGCAAACTTCAGATCAGTGGCATTTCCCGGTTTCAGCTTCTCGCAAATAGCACCACCGTGGTTCTCGGATACCTTATGGACTTTCCTCGCATCTGGGTTCCGGTACCCTTTTGAGGTGGCTCAGGCTTGGTCAGTCCTGCTTCATGGGAGTCCAGAGGATCTTCCTAGAGCTTGGGTCTGACTTAAAGATGACACACTCGATTCTGGTGTTCCTCTCTCTGGCAATCGGTTCCTGCAGCAGCAATGGAAGTACAGCCAGCTCTGAGAGGATTTCCAGATGAGTTTGTCTTGGGGTCGATTGGTCCCACGAGCAGGGCTTTACCGGGCAAACCAACAGCCCAGGAGTTGAAGCAGGCGTCTCTTCCAAGTTCTTCTTCGGATTCCTTCGTCCAGTGGTCGACTCTGCCTTTAAAGCAAAAGACCTTTCCTTTTATGCTGGTTTCTCCCATTCATTCGCAGCCTAGCTGTCAATCACACAGCAGGGTGGCTGTCCTCAGAGGACAGGCAGCCAGCCAACCACCTTTGGGTGCATTCCTGTAACCAAGGAGACTACGCACAGGGAGTTTCGGGCACCTGCCTCGCTTCCTGCCCTGCCAGACACACTGGAACCAGAGGCGGGCTTCACCAGTGAATCCCGCCAAAGACAAAACGAACAAAGGGACCAAACCTGGGCTGGTGTGCAGAGTAAATCTCAAGAAGGACCTTTCCAACAACAAATGGCAAAAAAAGATGACCGGCCCATTGTGACAAAATGGGCACCCATGGGTGCTTTACTGCAGCTGCAATTGCAGCCCGCTGTAGAAACACTCACATGTTAGAAAAAAGTCAAACACTTCCACCAGCCATTAATCGTAGAAAGGGTAACATAACAATGTTACATGAGAAACACTGGGCCAAGGAAGAAGGCGACTGAGAATAAAGAGGCTGACCCTTACATATCTCATTGGACATGTCCCGCTAATCAGGTACTTGACTTTAAGTGTATACATCTGATACCAATTAGCTCTCCCACACGGATAGGAGGCGGAGCATAGAGACACACTCTGTGCAAGGTGAAACACGAGCAAGAGTAGAACTTCCGGGGAAAAGGCAAGCCTACTGGAGCAGAGCTGCGGACCAAGGAATGAGAGCAAAGTGTCAAGGACCCCAGAAGTTCCCTGCAGGAGGTTGTTGCCTCCAAAAGGCAGTGAAAGACATGTGGGGAAGGCCTTATGCCAGACAAGAAGACTGCACTGTGTTTCAAGGACACCAGTGACCCTCGCAGGTGAACGGCAGAGTTGGGGAGGCGAGGCCAAGACTGTGGTATTAACCTTGACTCATGAATTCGAACTGAAAAGACAAGAAAGGAATGCACACAGCTGGCGAGTTGGTGAGTGACGTGAAAGGCTGGTGTGTGTTAAACAGAGATTGAAGTTGCAACAATATATCGTGCAATTGAAGGCTGCACGCTTGTGGATGAGACGTGGAGGAAGGCAGACCTGTGTTGAACTTTGAGTTACCGATAGCTGTGAAACCAGCGATACTGAGTAGAGGAGTGGTCTGCCGAAAGAAAGTAGCCCATTCGAAAGTCTCTATAAAAGGTGAAATGTTTTTGGCTAAGAAGCGATAAAGTGGGTGGGTGGCATGACCAAGCGGCAACCCGAGATGGCGGCATACGTGAGGAGATCCAGCTGACACCGTGATTTTTCTACAAATATGGACATACACGCTTAGTTATTTTCATTAAAAAAACTCTGGAACACTAGGGCAATAACCTGCTTGCATTCAACCGTTATTGGCGCAGTATTATGAAGCCTACTTACATGTCACACCGCTGAAGCTCCGCTCGTCATCTGAACCATATCCAGACACCGGCAATAGAGGACAGCAGTGTTTCTTCTACCGGACATACCTGAAGTTAAATGACGTTCCATGAACATAATCCTATAAATCAACCTCTCAATGCTGGTAAGAGCCTCGGTTTTTCTCCCAAACATGTGCTGACAATTATCAGTAGCTGATGGGAGGTCTATGTACTCATTCTCTGGGAGAAACCATACCGCATGAAATAAAGAACAGGAGTGCTGCGATAAACTAAGCTTCATTTCCTCTCACTCAGAATACTCACAGCTGGGTCCCTCTTTCTTTCTCTCTCTGCCTCCTCACGTTTGTCAGCGTGACGCACCACGTTATATCGTGGCTTCAGTCTGTGAACCAGGGCCTACTCAGTGCTAACACCCGGTGCTCCAACCAAATATTGCATGCATCCTATCTGCTATTGAAATACTCTTACTGCTTACTGGGCCTCATTAGGACTCCGGCGCTAAACCATGGTGCTATTAGCACCATGGTCCATGCCGGAGTCTGCCATGGCGGAATGGGGAATTACCACCCCATTCCGAGGTTGGTGGGGCGGTAATTCCCCATGCCGCCATGGCCCTTCCCCGTTCCCATTTTTGCCCCATAGGGCTCAATGGGAATGGGGAAGGCGCTAATTACGGTACCGCAAATTGCGGTACCGTAATTAGCACCAAGGTCCCTTTGCAGGTCCCTACTTTAACGGCTGGTAAAACCAGCCATTAAGGTCGGGTCCCGCAAAGGGACCTCGTAATTAGGCGCTAAGTGTTTAACGGCGCTGCAGCCTTTTACGGCACCGTTAACCACTTAGCGCCTGGGTCATAATGAGGCCCACTGTGTAGCTATCAACTACTATGGATGACACTATCAAATAATACTTGAAGAGCTTAATGGTATTTGCTCCTCAATTCCCACACTTACGCTAGATCCTCTAACATATAAGAAGAAATGTAAACTTTGAAACATGATATAAAAGCTGTAGTGGGGGGATTAGGTGAAGCTGAGGAAAGAATATCCTTCATCGAAGACAGAGTTGAAGGCCTTGAAAATATGCAGCAGTAAATACTCCAGCTGGAGCTTGATGTTACCGAATTAGGGAATAGAAACCGCAGCGACAACATCAGATTTTATTTGATCCCAGAAAAACGAGAATTGGATGATCCTAGAAATGTTCTCACCAAGTGGTTTCCTACAACTCTAGATATTACTTTCAATCCTCCTTTAAAACTACAGCGAGCTCATAGAATTAAACCTCCACTATCTACCAACAGTTCTACGCCCAGGCCTTTCATCGCATGTTTCCTAATTCACCAACAAGCGTGCCAGACACTATTAGCGGCCAGGAAAAAAATCTCCTATTTCATTACACAGTCAAAAAATCTTTATACTTGATTTTTCAAAGTCCACACAAGCCAGAAGAAAAAGATTCCTTGATATGAGACCCCTTTTGAAAAACCTTGGCATCAGATATGGACTACTTGATCCTGCCAAAATGATCATTACAGTCCCTGACGGTCCCACTAAGGAATTCGCCAACCCTAATGATCTTTTCAACTTGCTTCAATCACTTCAATCTATCTTAATGGAAGTCTCAGCTCTCTCGGAATCTAATCAGCTAATTGTGCCTCTATATCAGATCATCACCCACATCAGCCATTCTATGAAAGAGCAAAAAGCAAACAAAGCAAATTCAGCACCCCACGAAACAGGTCCGAATCATCAGCTCCTTTGGATCCCCTCGCAGCCCAAGCTGCTCCAGAGACAAATCTAGATCGGCCATTAAAACTGTAGAACCTACCCTTTCTACATCACAGACTTGAACATATCTCTCCTTTTTGGCTACACTCTTTAAGGAAGTTAAACTTCAATTGTCCTCCCAAGTTATTATCTTCATCTAGCATGAAAATTACTTGATATTGTATTTATGTGTGTTGTCCTTTTCACTGCACAATAGTATTACCGTTATCTCCTGTTGGCTTACTCTTTTCTTGTGTCACGCTTTTCTGTGTGCCCTTGCAACCCCCAGGATATTCTCCATCTACCCCAGCCTTATGTGGACCCTTTTCCTCTTTTTATGTTTATTTCTCATCATTCCCACATTAACTTGCTCTATATCAATGACTTTTATATATGTCTGACCTCTCCCCTCCTTAAATGTTTCCCTTCTCACATGTTTCCCTTAGATTATCAGTTTTCCGGCAACGCACAGCTGCTAACAGTGTTATACATATTAATGAACATTTAAACATTCAATTTCTGATGAACAATGACCATTAAACCCATCACCTGGAATGTTAAAGGATTAAATAACCCCATCAAGCGCTGCAAAGTCATTTCTCATCTCACTAAATCCAAAATTGATCTTGCATGTCTTCAGAAAACTCCCCTGAATTCGGATGAGGAGAACAATAAGATTAAAGCCTCAGCGCGTAACCTTTTAATTAATTAATGAAGAAAAGGACTCTCAAGGCCGGCAAATCATTACAGAGGCAACTAACAATAACATACCAGTAATTGTGGTTAATGTTTATGTGTCATGCATGCTGGACACTGTACCTCTGGATCTGGAACTCCGTCTGTGCGTAGAGCGGGTTATGCTCATAGAACAGCTAGACCGTTTTACTCAAGATGGAGGTTGATGTATTACCAGGAAAACGACGTCTGCATTATTCACGTCATTGAAATTCACGTGATTTCAGTTAGTCACGTGTTTTACGGCAGAACGTTTATAAGCAGCGTGGAAACACCACTCGCTGCTTCTGATTGTGTCTTGGTAGCTGAACTTTTCATCTGCGTCCTCGCATCCAGTCAGTTGCTTCCTTGGCCTTCTTCGACGTGTTCCTTCACACGCGATCTCCTGCATCTACAACTGACTTTGTTAGCGCGTCTTCTCACACGCAAGGCCCGGTTTCATTTGGATGCAGTTTTCCTGTTCACGTGAAAATACCCACGTAGACTCTGAACTCTTCAAGTGCGGCTGTCCGGGCTGCGTGAACTGGTTTTCACGTGCAAATCGCATGCGGACATTGGAACTCTTCAAGCACGGCTGTCCTGACTGCGTGTACTGGATTCGCGTGTAAAATCACACGCGGACGTTTTAATTCTTCAAGTGCGGCTGCCCTGGCTGCGTGTACTGGTTTCGCGTGTAAAATCACATGCAAACGTTGGAACTCTTCAAGCGCGGCTGTCCTGGCTGCGTGTACTGGTTTCGCGTGTAAAATCACACGCAAAAGTTGGAACTCTTCAAGCACGGCTGTCCTAGCTGCGTGAAATTGGATTGCGTGTAAATCGCACGTGGACGCTAGAACTCTTCAAGCGCAGCTGTCCTAGCTGCGTGAACTTTGTTCGTGTCTAAATCGCACGCGGACGCTGGAACTCTTCGAGCACGGCTGATCTGGCTGCGTGTAGTTGATTCACGTGTATCCAGCACCTGGTTGATTAAAGCCTGTGAGGAAGTAACAGGTGGACTCATTTCGTTATAAGTTCTGTTCCTGGTGGGATAGGAAGGTGTATCTTCGACTACAACTTTTATTTGAAGGTGTCTGTGCACAGAACTATGAACGCTATCCTGTGGTGCACCAACCCAGTAACTAGCAAGAGCCTTGTGCCGTTCGGGATAAGTCTCCCTTACTAACCTTCCCTCCTTTGTCGTTTTTTTTTTATTTTTCTTTCTGGATACTTCATGGATTTTGGTAAAGACTACAGTTCTAAGCCTACAGGTTAGTGTTGGAATCTGCATTATTAGCATTCTATCAGAAAGGCCAGTTGAGATAGATTCTCATTATGCTTTCTTTTCCCTAGGCTGCCTTCCTATAACACTCCCACGCCCTTTCCAGTGATCCTCCTCTCTGCCTGTTCCACCAGTCAGAGAGTTGTATCACTTGGAAGGTCTAAATTGACATCCCTTCTATCAAGTCATGTGAATTAAAGGATCCGGAAGACCCTTATCAATTGTATCCTTTTTAGTTACCGTATCCTTTTCCTAAATAACTTTGGGGATTTATGACAGAATCAGAAGCCATGGAGGGTACGGATCCCTTAACGGTTCTGACTCAATTAATCACAGACTTGAGAAATGAAATGATTACGGCACAGGACACATTGCGTCATCGCATGGACGTTATGCAAGACGCTATGAGGGCTACTCCTCCGGTAACACTGGCTCCAGCTGCTATTGCATCCGGATCTGGTACCACGGTACCACCAAGGGAGAACCTTCAAGTAATTATGCCAACGCAGTTTCCTTTGGCTCCTCCAGAAAGGTTCACAGGAGATCCCAAGACCTATAGAACCTTTGTCAATCAGTGCGGACTCCATTTCTTGTGCTGGCCTAACTCATTTCCTGATTTAACTACTAAGGCGGCTTTCGTGCTATCCCATTTGGGGGGCACAGCTGCTGCTTGGGCTAATCCTTTATTGGAGACTAATAGTTGTTGTACGATTGTGACGATCTTCTATCTGCCATGAGCAAGGTATTTGATATGCGTTATTCTACTCAAGCCACAGATCTGGAATTTCTCAATCTACAACAAGGCAACCAAACGCTATTAGCTTACATAGCCAGATTTAATCAACTAACTGTCGAGACGCAATGGCCTGAAGATTAAAAAAACGCGGTCTTTCACAAGGGTCTATCAGAAGATCTAAAAGATGCCTTGTCTACAGTTCCTGTGGTCCCTACGGGTTTCACAGAATTGCTCGATTTGATTCTACAAATCGATGCTCGAAGAAATGCACGCAAAGGAGAAAGAAAACCCTTCTTGCAGACATCAGGCCGTTCTGAGGTACCAGCAGCCTCGTCTAATGACCCTGAACCCATGCAAATCGGTGCGGTGAGAGGCCGATTATCTAATGCAGAAAGGGAAAACCGTAGAAAAAACAATCTCTGCATGTACTGCAGTTCATCCGAGCATGTACTGGCGGCATGTCCCAAAAGACCAGTCAAGCGTTCGGGAAACGCCAAAACTCGACAATAGAAGGAGTCCCTGTGTCGAGTGTTAAAGCGGACTCCCGTACCATTTCAGCTTGCAAACCTATAGCTGTAGAGGTGACACTGAATTTCGCTGCTCAAGAGTTAGTCTCCAGGGCCATGGTTGATTCCGGAGCCACAAATAACTACATCAATATTACACATGCGATAAATGCTCTATACCCTTGATAACTAAAAACAAGCCTGAAACAGTGAACACTGTGGATGGGTCAGTCTTAACTTCAGGTATCGTCACTCAAGAGATGGTACCTATTCGTATGACTTTATCAAATGGGCATTCAGAGGAAATCGTTTTTGATGTTATCGCGGCTCCTCGTTACAAATTATTGCTTGGTCTTGCCTGGCTGACTCTTCATAATCCAACCATTGACTGGGTTACGGAATTGATTCAATATCCCTCCACTTATTGCAACGAACATTGTTTGACCAGTCAAGGGGTGTCATCCAAATCACACATCCTGGCCTTTATGGAGGGAGGTTTTTCTATCAGTGTCGTACATCAGAGCAGTACACATATACCATCTGAATACACTGAATATGCAGATGTCTTTGATAAGGGGCGGGCAGAACAACTACCTCCTCATAGACAGTATGACTGTCCTATTGATCTAATTCCCGGGGCTAAGATACCTACTGGTCGCGTTTACTCTTTAACTCCCAAGGAAGATGCTGTATTAAAAGATTACATTGATAAGGCTCTTGATATGGGGTTCATACGGCCATCCCAATCGCGGGCTGCCTCTCCATTATTCTTTGTTCCTAAAAAAGAGGGAGACCTAAGACCATGCATTGATTACAGGGCTCTTAATGACATCACCATCAAGAACCAATATCCATTACACTTGATAAACGTTTTGTTGGATCAACTTGGCACTTCTGTGTATTTTTCTAAATTAGATTTACAGGGAGCATATAATCTGGTTCGCATCTGTGAAGGCGATGAGTGGAAGACCGCTTTCAAGACGCGGTACGGCCTTTACGAATATCTTGTGATGCCTTTTGGTCTCTGTAACACTCCAGCCACGTTTCAGTTCTTCATGAACGACATCTTTAGAGACATGATGGACCAGTACGTTGTGATATATTTGGATGACATATTGATATATTCATCCTCTTTATCAGAACATGTAAAACATGTGTCCGCTGTTCTACAAAGGCTCAGAGAAAAACAAACTCTTTTTAAAAGTGGAGAAATGTGTCTTTCATACCCAGGAAGTTGAGTTTCTGGGTTATGATATCACAAATCAAGGAGTCCGAATGAGCCGTTCCAAAGTGAAAGCTATATTGAATTGGCCTATTCCACATAATGTCAAGTCTCTACAATCATTCCTAGGTTTTGCAAATTTCTACCTCAGGTTTATCCGTTCCTTCTCCAAAATATTGGCCCCATTGACAGCCTTGACTAGCTCCAAAGTATCTTTCTGTTGGAATCCGGACGCTGAAACATCTTTTGAGATACTAAAAGAAGCATTTACCACTGCACCTGTACTCCAACATCCAGACCCCGATTGTCAGTTTATTGTAGAAGCGGATGCTTCCAGTGTACCTACGGGATCAGTCCTTTCACAAATCTGTGCAGAAACCAAAGAGGAGCATCGCGTTGCTTTCTTTTCTCGTAAACTAACACCTTATGAACAGAACTATACCGTTACTGAACGGGAGTTGCTTGCGATCGAGGATGCTTTCCGAGAATGGCAACATCATCTTCTTGGTGCCAAGCATCAGGTATTGGTTTATTCAGATCATCGGAATCTTCAGGCATTTAAAACTATGAAATGTCTTACCGCTCACCAGGCTAGATGGCATTTGTTTTTTGCTCAATTTGATTTCCAGATCACATATCGCCCCGTCAGACAACATGTTAAAGCAGATGCTTTATCCCGCATCAGTGAGGATGAGAAAGAGGATCCTCCGGTTCAAAATACATTGCTAGCAGATCATGTGATATGTAGTTGTTCTGCACAGTCTTCCCTCTAACAAGAACTACAGGAATGGGTAAAACAAAATCCTAGATCGGTTCAGGAGTTGAATCTAGACATCCACAATGATTTTCCTTTCACACAAGGGGTGCTTTACCTGCCAACAGAAACCACTCGGAACTGGGCTCTCACTTGGGGGCATGATTCAATTGTAGCAGCCCATCCTGGACAAAAGAAAACCCTTGAGCTGCTCATGAGATGGTGTTGGTGGCCTTCTTACACAGGATGTAATTGATTATGTTTCTACGTGTTCAGTATGCATCCAATGCAAGAGCCCTCCTGGAAAAACAGTGGGTTTACTACAATCTCTACCTGTGCCTCACAAACCCTGGCACATGATATCAATGGAATATGTGGTGGAACTCCCAAGTAATAATGGTTACAATACCATATGGGTGGTGGTAGACTACTTTACTAAATTGGCTCTTTTTGTTCCCTGCACTGGGTTACCAACAGCTGCAGTGGTAGCTGACTTGTTTATCAGGCATATCTTCCGGTTTTTTGGTCTACCTTCAGTGATAATTACTGACAGGGGATCACAATTTGCCTCCCGCTTTTGGAAAGCATTAACCTCGGCGTTACTTATTGATGACAGGATGTCCCCAAACAGACAGGCAGACTGAAAGGACCAATAGCATTATGGAACAATATCTGTGGTGTTTGTGTCTTCAGTTTCAGGCGGACTGGATCACGGTCTTGCCAGCAGCAGAATTTGCTTACAATAACTCCTACCACAGTGCCATAGGAACTAATCCTTTCTATGCTCTATATGGGCAACACCCCAACTGTCATGATGCCTACCTCCAAGGAGCCAGGTCCGACCCAGCAACCCCAGAGGCAGGCATCATTTCCCCCAGGGGAGTGCCAGCGGGCCCAAGCTCATGTTGGACCCCTGTCCTGGCGCCTTAGGCGCCAGGCTCATAAAGCTAGACATGTGTTCAAGTGTTTTAATGTGCACTTACCTGATGCAGACCATGCTGCTACATCCAGGCCCTCTTGAGGCCTGAATGGAACTACTTTACCTGTGGGACTACTTTCCACCCGGGTGTGGTCGGGGAAGGATACATACCTGATCGGTGGAAGGATACACACTGGGAACTTCTACCAAAGCTATTTAAACCACACCCGATCAGCAACTCACGCTTCGCGTTGTTCTGCTCCTCGCAGCTGGACGCTCACCGTGTCAGCTCCTGCATCTGGACCTCAGCCACGCCTGTCAGTATCCTGGGTCACCTGCAAAGGGAGACAAAAGACCTTACCTGCTAAATCAGCACCACGGAGACATCACACCGACGATCCTGAAAAGGAAGACATCATTTTTAAAAGCATTTCGCTACGATCGCTGCAGCGCTGCATTTCACTCACCTATCCTGGACGCCTCCATCTTCAGCAGCGATCATCCGGATCCACAGCCACTTCCCAGAGCCTAGAGAGAAAAAGACAAGAACAAGGTGAGAGAAGGAAAGGAATAGGAAAAGCTCAGTTTCCTTCTAAGACTTACCTGTTGGGTCATTCCCATTTCATTTCGGGTCTTGCCGCTTCCAGGCATTTTCCGGACCCCGGCCCCTATGGGGAAAAAAGACAAAGGGCCTCATTACGACCCAGGCGGTAATCTCCCGTCATTACCGCCATGGCGTAATGAGCGTTTACGCCGTGGGCCGATGGCGTAAAGAGCGCCACATTACGACCCATCGCGCACGAGCATTACGCCATGGCGGTAATGCAATCAACGCCATGGCGGAAAAGGCCCCTACCGGCATCGTAAAGCGAGCAAGGTGCACTTCCGCCACCGTAATTAGCGGCCACCGTAATTAGCGGTCACCGTAATTTGCGGTGGCCGTAATTTGCGGTGGCCGTAAAAAGCTGAACCGGAAATAGCGTAATCGCGCCGGAACGGGAAACAGCACGTCGGCCATCTTTAAAAACACAATCCATTGCCATCCTACCGAACAACACCAGATCCAACCCTGACACCTGTCCCAACCAATCACCCACCCATCCAAGTACCCGAAAATGCCTAAAGTTGTAAAGAAGGCATGTGACCGCCAGCGCCAGGAGAGATTCAGCCGGGAGGAACTCTGCATGCTTGCGGAGACCCTGCAAGACAACGCAGGTGTTGTATTCTCCCCGGAAATGACCAGGACAGCGATAGCGAAGAAGAAGGGCCATCTGGGCCCTGGTGGCCGAGCGCGTCAACGCGGTGGGGCCCGTACCCCGCACCCCACAGCAGTGCAGGAAGCGCTGGGATGACCTACGCATACGGGTCAGAGCCGTCATCTCTGCAAACCGCAACCTTGCCCTGGGTACCGGTGGAGGGTCGGAATCCCCACTAAAACTCCAACCGTGGGAGGAGATCTGTGCAACCACGATTGGCATGGAATCCATTGAAGGCGTCGGAGGGATGGAAAGGGGAGCTCCGACATCAGGCGATGAAGGTAGGTGCCTCAAACAAGACATGCCATAGTCACTGCAGTCCATTCATGTGTAGCACAAGGTTGCCCTACAGTGTAAATGCAACACATTTCAACACTGCCCATAGCCACATGCGAGCACCACCCTGTATACACTGCTGGCACCCGCATACCTGCATCCACATTCCACACTAAAAGGAGACAACCTGCATGGCCCTGCCTGAAATCTGCCTCATCTACTGACCAGAATAATGTCAATCATTGTCATTCCAAAGTCTGCAGACCCATCAATAACGCCCTCCCTCCTTTGCTCCACCACAGGCACAGATTCACACCCCGAGGACCAGGACACCCCTGCGACGAAGAGAGCCAAGAAGGCCATCAATACCGTCCCCGCACCCTCAACCTCAGCTGCAGTGAGGCAGACCCCACAACAAGCAGGACCCACTGCGAGCATACCGGACGTCCCACCGGCAAGCACCCCTGTAGGCAGCAGGCCAGCAGCAGCTGCTCCACCTCTACCGACATTGCCTGCCACAGAAGGCACCGGGTCAGCGGCCAGCAGCAACATCGGTGAGACAGCTGCAATAGCTGCATGTTCAGACTCAGACATGGAGCACGAGGTCAGAAGCCCCACTGACCTACTACATTCCCCCTGTTTCTCAGACGCCAGCCCCCATGAGGATCACACACAGGGGCACACAGAGGTAGAGGAGTGGCCTTCCACCCCATGCCCAGTCCTCACTCCACAGGAGGGGAGCAGCCCCTCCATCACGCCACCAGCACTGGCCATGGGCCAGCAGGGGCAGCAGTCCCTCGAGGACATCACAGAACGGCAGCAACAACTGTCCACGATGCTGACTGAGCATGCCGCGGAATGTGTGGGGGCTAGGGCAACCATTGAACAGGCCACGGAGACCCTAAGGGCCGAAGTAGCGCAGAGCACTGCCACCCTGAGGGATGCCATGCAGGCCATGTCCAGGGACATCTGTGCTGAACTTGCCGGCTTGCGTCGTGCGCTCACTGAGCACACCCACACCCTACAGGACGTGCATGCACGGGGGCAGGCAGGGACATCCTCCACTGCCAGTTCTGCACAGAGCAGCCCCGTGCGACGTTCCGGACGTAACCTGCGCTCCACAGCCAGGGGTGCCCCGGGGACCGGGAGAGGGGGCTTGTAACAGCCTGTGGCCACTGTCACAGGCATCTGTTGACACCTACATGGGGTGTGTTGGGGTGTGCAGGGGGGAGGTGGGGGGGTGTGTTGGGGTGTGCAGGGGGGAGGTGGGAGGGGGTGTGTTGGGGTGTGCAGGGGGGAGGTGGGGGGGTGTGTTGGGGTGTGCAGGGGGGAGGTGGGAGGGGGTGTGTTGGGGTGTGCAGGGGGGAGGTGGGGGGGTGTGTTGGGGTGTGCAGGGGGGAGGTGGGGGGTGTGTTGGGGTGTGCAGGGGGGAGGTGGGAGGGGGTGTGTCACGACGTTTCATAGTTTGAATACACTTTTTTCTTTCCGAAAAAGAATTGTGTGGACATTTTCATTGCGTATGTGTGCTTTATTGTTGTACAGTCCACAGTGTGCATGTCCCAGAGCCACACAGTGCCCCAAGTGCAGTCACCATGTGATACACACCAGCCGTGTGTGCTAGAAGCAGTGGTCGATGATACTTTGGCGCATTGCACGCCCCTCCTGTGCATCGCCTCCTCCATTGGGTGCCGCCCCATTTGCACCCTCCTCATCCTCATCGTCAGGTGGTTGCAGTTCTGCATCAGGGGGCAGGGGCACATTTCGTCTGACGCACATATTGTGTAGCATGACACATGCCATGACGATCTTTGCCACCTTCTCATGGCCATACAGGAGTGCCCCACCAGACCTGCTGAGGCTTCGGAACCGTGCCTTCAATAGGCCGAATGTCTGCTCTATGACCACACGAGTACGTGTATGTGCACGGTTGAAGTCCTCCTCGTGCTGGTTCTGTGGGTTCCGGACTGGTGTAAGGAGCCACCTCTTCAGGGGATAGCCTGCATCACCTGTATGTAGGCGAGAATGTATGTGTCAGTCATGTTGTCTGATATAGAACATGATGTTCCACCATGGCTTGCATCCAACTGTTACTTTGGCTCACTTCTACATGCACTAATTGATTCACACAATGCAACCAGTATATGCTCATGGCTCCCATGGCCTGTTTTGCATGCCATCACCCAATGTATGCAGAGGGGTTGTGTGCATTGTGAGTGCCCATCCTCTGTCTCCGTTCTCTGTGTTACTCACAGCCAGGTGGCGTATGCATCCCCCCCCTTTCAGCCAGGTGGTGTATGCATCATCCCCCCCTTTCAGCCAGGTGGAGTATGCATCATCCCACCCCCCCCCCTTTCAGCCAGGTGGAGTATGCATCCCCCCCCTTTCAGCCAGGTGGGGTATGCATCCCCCCCCTTTCAGCCAGGTGGAGTATGCATCCCCCCCCTTTCAGCCAGGTGGAGTATGCATCATCCCCCCCCCTTTCAGCCAGGTGGAGTATGCATCATCCCACCCCCCCCTTTCAGCCAGGTGGAGTATGCATCCCCCCCCTTTCAGCCAGGTGGGGTATGCATCCCCCCCTTTCAGCCAGGTGGAGTATGCATCCCCCCCCCTTTCAGCCAGGTGGAGTATGCATCCCCCCCTTTCAGCCAGGTGGAGTATGCACCCCCCCCCCTTTCAGCCAGGTGGAGTATGCATCGGTACGTCATTCACCTGCCCACTTCCATGACATTGGACTCACCGAGTAGCCAGGATCTTGGCCCTGCATGTCGCTCCATGTAGCGTGGTATTATGGAGTTCCTCAGGACCATAGAATCATGGGTTGATCCGGGGAATCGGGCACAACAATGTGTGATGATCTTGTTGGAGTCACAGACCATTTGCACGTTGATTGAGTGGAACTGTTTCCGGTTGCGGTACGGTACCTCCATGGCACGTGGAACCACCAATTCCACATGGGTGCAGTCGATGGCACCAATGCAACCGGGTATGCCGGCTAGTGCATGGAAACCCACTTTGGTGTTTGCAATCTCCTGGCCAGTCCGTGGTAATGAGATGTGGTCGTCTGTGTGCTTGAGGAGGGCATCGAGCACTTGGATGAGTGTTCGTGAGAATAATGGTTGTGAAATGCCATGCAGGTGCCCCACGGTGTGCTGGTAGGTGCCTGTGGCCAGGAAGTGGAGTACAGACACTACCTTCAGTAGGGGGGGGATGGCGGTTGGAGTTTCTATCATGCTGACGATGTCGTTGTGTGTCATGTCTACGATGGCGGTGATGGTGTCCCGGTCCAAACGGTACAGGGTGTGGATCTGCTCAGCAGTGAGGTTGAATGGATTGGCTCTGATGCGTGGGATTGGGGGCTGCCTGCGTGGTGGCACTGGCTGTGCTGGTGGGGCTTGCTGGGCCTGCCTTGCCCTCCTTCTCCTCCTGCGTCTCCTCTGTGCTGCCTGTTGTTGTTGTTGCTGTTGTAGCACATGCATTGCTATCAGGTCCTCCAGCCCCAACATTGCTAGTCGTATTGGTATCATTGTGGAGTGTGACTGGGTGTGGGAAGGGGTGGGGTGTGCTCTTTTTGTACTTCCTGAGTCTGTATTGCCTTCACCTGTGCTGTTTCTGTGCACCTGTGGCAGCTGCATTCACTTAACATGGCCCTTTACGGTTGGTTCGCGATGGCGTTATTAGCACCATGGCGGTAAGGTACTTAACAGGCTGGGTGATGGCGTTAGGTGCATGTCCGCTTGGGTCGGCATTTGCGTACCTTTCCGCCATGGCGCTAAGTACGGTGTGGGCGGTCGCGTGCGTGCACCCTTGGCGCAGTTAGCACCAGCGTTAACTACGATGCCGCTAATGGCATCGTAGTTAACGGTCACGGGTCATGATCGGACCTGGCGGAAAACGATGGCGGTAACCATTTACCGCCATCGTTTTTCACTTAGCGCCAGGGTCGTAATGAGGCCCAAAGACATTGAATGAGCGAATGCAAAGACATTACCCGAGCGCTCATCCAGAACTTACCTGTCGTTTACTGGGACTGCACGTTTCACTTCGGGTCGGCGCCATATCTCCGGCATTCCGAACCCCGGCCCCTAAGGGGAAAAAGACATAAGCATTAGCGCTTGCTGCAACAAGACAATGAACATTATTATTAAGCTTGGACTTTTGAACTTGCAGCAGAACTTTTACAGCGCCTTACCTGAATAGTCAAGCTTACCTGAACTCCCATCAATCCTCAATCCAGTGAAGTAACTGGGTTTCAACGCGCCCCTGCATCAGAAGCAGGATGGAGAGCTCATCCTTCTTGACCCTAAGGTGAGACTTCACGGGGATATCGTGGAAGGGTATCGTGGAGGGCTGGAGGAGAGTGGGAGGCTTGAGCATAACTCAGTCAGTAGGTAATACTCCCTTTTCACGCACAGGGGAATATTTCTGCGAGCCAGAGAAGCCAGAGTAGAGGGGCCCTTCCTGTCCATCTTCAGGGTCTTGCGCTTCACCATTGAAGAAGCACCAGCACTCGAAGCCAGACCTGCGCCTCCGTGGGAATCAGGTGAGCGTTACACCAAATCCATTCCGTTGGATTCCGGGTTATCTTTGGGCACTCCTGCAGCCGTTCGTACTATCAGTGATCTAAAGAACATGCAAAGAAAGGTAATAAAACAGCTAGAGCAGGCTAAAAAACGAGATAAGCGCTATGCGGATACTCACAGAAAACCTGCACCGGTCTACAAACCAGGAATGAGAGTATGGCTATCCGCTAAGAACTTGAAGATACCTGGTAAAAAGAAACTGTTACCTAAGTATATAGGACCATATGAGGTGCTCAAGGTGATTAATCCAGCTGCTGTCTGCCTAGCATTGCCACAACGATGGCGAGTGCACCCAGTATTTCACGTCTCACTCATCAAACCATGCTCTGATGCCACTAGGCTGCCTATACGGCCTGTTGCTGTTTCTGTGAAAGGATCAGATGAATTTGAGGTACAAGAAATACTGGATGTGAGATTACGTGCGGGCAGACCTTTTTATGTAGTGGACTGGAAATGTTATGGCCCAGAAGACAGATCATGGGAACCTCTTTCCAATATCCATGCTCCTGCTTTGTTAAATAAATTCCACTTGAAGAGGGGAGATGCTGCTTCTTTGCGGGGTGGCACTGTCATGCATGCTGGACACTGTACCTCTGGATCTGGAACTCCGTCTGTGCGTAGAGCGAGTTATGCTCATAGAACAGCTAGACCGTTTTACTCAAGATGTAGTTGTTTGATGTATTACCAGGAAAACGACGTCTGCATTATTCACGTCATTGAAATTCACGTGATTTCGGTTAGTCACGTGTTTTACAGCAGAACGTTTATAAGCAGCGTGGAAACGCCACTCGCTGCTTCTGATTGCATCTTGGTAGCTGAACTTTTCATCTGCGTCCTCACATCCAGTCAGTTGCTTCGTTGGCCTTCTTCGACGTGTTTCCTTCACACGAGATCTCCTGATTCTACAACTGACTTTGTTAGCGTGTCTTCTCACACGCAAGGCCTGGTTTCATTTGGATGCAGTTTTCCTGTTCACGTGAAAATACCCACGTAGTCTCTGAACTCTTCAAGTGCGGCTGTCCGGGCTGCGTGAACTGGTTTTCGCGTGTAAATCGCACCCGGACGTTGGAACTCTTAAAGCGCGGCTGTCCTGACTGCGTGTACTGGATTAGTGCGTAAAATCACATGCGGACTTTAGAATTCTTCAAGCGCGGCTGTCCTGACTGCGTGTACTGGATTCGCGTGTAAAATCACACGCGGACGTTGAAACTCTTCAAGCGCGGCTGTCCTAGCTGCGTGAACTTTGTTCGCGTGTAAATCGCACGTGGATGCTGGAACTCTTCAAGCGCGGCTGTTCTGGCTGCGTGTAGTTGATTCACGTGTATCCAGCACCTGGTTGATTAAAGCCTGTGAGGAAGTAACAGGTGGACTCATTTCGTTATAAGTATATAAGACGTTGGAAGTTGAAGCTGAACTAAAGAAGGAGGAGTTAGTACAGCAAGTGATACTCAAGGATAGGGATCTTGAACTTAAAAACAAGGACACTGAATGTCAGAGAATCCAGCTAGAGACAGCTAGAGTGGAGACTTCAGCCAAACCAGTTGAGAGTGTCAGGTCCCCTCCCACCAGGTTTATGAACAATTTGGTTGGTGTGTATGTTGAGGGTTCTGATATCCTCCAATGGATTGAAGCGTTTGAAATGGCTTGTGGAATCCATGATGTTGACAAAAGAGATTGGGCAAAGTTTTTTTTAAGTAGAGTGTCTCAGACTGTTTATGGCTGTATTCTGAAACTGAGTGTGGAAGAAAGGGGTCAGTATGAGTTCATGACAGCTGCTTTGATTGACAAGTTTGGCAAGATACCTACTCAATACCTTAAAAGGTTCAGGGAATATACAAAGAGAGAGAGAATGTGTCTTGGGTTGACTGGGTGAGTACTGCACATGTGAACATGATGGGGTGGATTGAAGAATACAAGGTGAACACTTTTGTTGAATTTCCCCCACCCCCCTTGTATTTTTTGAGCATTTTTCTGAAGCCTGGTCACCAGAGCTTTGTCAGTATGTTGCTGCCCAGAACATTTTGGATCCCTTTAAGCTGGCCAGGCTGGCTGACAAGTGGGTCTCCCACCGGGTGTCCCCTAAGGAACCCAGTGGGAAGGACAAGGACAAAGAGAAAGGGGCCTCTCTGAAGTCTGAGGAGTCCCACAAGCATCCACAGTCGAGTAAACCTAAACCTTCCTCTCCTAAGAACCAAAAATCTAGTGGGGATCAGTATTATGGGGGTGGGAGTAAGAGTAGCGGTTCTGCTGCTGCAAAGCAGGCTCCCAGTGGATCCAGTACCGTATCTCGCATTCCTGGCACTTGTTGGAACTGTGGGGCTCTGAACCACAAGAAGGGTCACCCCAAGTGTAAAGGTAAGGCACTTTGAGAACAGGCCATCAGCCTGACCTACCCTTGCTTCATGCCTGAGGTGGCGGCCACTGTCCTCCCCTCCTTTACAGGAATCACATTTGTTGCTCCTGCAGAGATTTCCCTAGTGTCCCATGGGGCCTGGGACCAGTACGCAGAAGTACTGGCTAGTATCCCACAAAACACCCGCAGATTTATGAGACGTGTCCTCCTGAATGGCCAGCCTTCTACTGGTTTGAGAGACACTGGGGCAAGTATGACAGTGGTGGACAGGACCCTGCTCATGCCAGAGGACTATGTAGGTACTCCTCTGGGAACTACCAGGTTAGCTGGTGGGCTCCAAATGATCTCCTGTAGCCCTTGTCACCATCACGATTGCAGACAAGACAGCAAAGCTTCCCGTCCTGGTTCAGGACAATGGCCCTCATTCTGAATTACCTGTTAAAATTCTGTTAATACCGGCAATCCGGTATAAGCATTTCTGGGCGAGCATGCAGCGGAATCCCTGCCGTGCTGCGAGTACACGGATGCACGCACAAACCCATTCCAGAAGCGTTAATAGCGGAAAGCCGGAATCAACGGATGAATAGACCAAACATCTGGCATTTACATGGAAGAAATGGCGCCACTAGTGCTTCCGCCCAAAAAAACGCGCTAACACCAGATTGGCAGTAATAATGCCGCTGGAACCCAAAATGCTGTTAAAAACCGTAAGTAGGCCACCAGCCATTACCAAAACCAAAATCCACCTCAATCCACTGCAATCTACAACCATCCAGGCACAGAAACACCCGAAAAACATGTCCCAGGAACACAGCAATCCAGGGAAGGACCTGCACCAACACAAACCAAAGTTTGCAGACGCTAAACTGTCAGCCCTGGTGGAGACTGTGCTGCAGTATGCTGATAAGCTGTTTGGAGCCAGGCAGCACAAGACAAGCTACCAGAGGAAGAGCACCATATGGGGTGAGGTGGTGGCCAACGTCACAGCTGTCGGGACCGTACCCCGGGCAAGAAAGGATTGCCGCAAGAGGTGGGATGACCTCAAGGCCAAGGTGCGCACAGCCATTTCAAAGCACAGGAGAGAGTGCGCAGCCACAGGTGGAGGCACTGTGGAGCCCCTACGATTCATGCAGTGGGAGGAGCAGCTGAGCAGCATCCTGCACATGCAGGGAATTGAGGGCACTGGAGGTGCCGAGGCCGGTGCAGAGACACAAGGGGAAGGCAGTGAGTACAAGTGATTGTACATGTGCGCCCCCTTCCCTTTTGCATGCCTACACCATCAGGATGCCGAACAATGGCCAAGCCAAGTAGCATGATCCAATGCATGGAAGGCGCTGTCCACCCTTCGATGGCTGTACCACCCTGATAGTCACACAGGCATGCACAGTGCACACATCCTGCATGTACCCTCCCTCCCCCTCAACGTACCCCACCCCACAAGGTCATCCACCTAAGTAACAACACCCATGTGATAAACATGTCACCAACAACACAGTTGCCCACACTGCATGTGATGTGCATAATGCATGACTGAGGACATGTGAGGCAAACAGCTGACAGCACATCTCGTCTCCCCAACAAGTACCCACTCCACGGACAGCGACAAAGCAGGAACATCGTATGCACCCACCAGGAGAGGCGCCACACCTGCGCAGGCCAGACACACTGCCGGACGCAGCAGGCAGCATGGCACGGGGGTGACACCAGCCCAGCCGCCACCACCTGTGGCAGTACCAGCCCAGGCACCACCACTTGTGGCAGTGCCTGCCCAGCCACCACCTTTGCAACCTGCACACATTGGTGTTGTGCGAAACGACACCATGGCAGCGAGAGTACACACATGACGCAGGACAGTGACCGCGCACACACCAGCCCCACCCCGCCACATGTCCGCAGACAGATGTCGAATGTGGCTATTTCCGAGAACTCAGACTTAAACAGGGAACAGGAAGTGGACATGGACTCCTATGAACAATATGCGGGAGACACCACACCTGGATTTAGTCCAGCCACACCCCCAAGTTCACACAGCCAGCAACCACTGCCAGATGGTAACCTGCATGCAATAAGGGCACGGCTGGATCAGACTGAGTGCCAGCAGGTGTAAATACACACAGTGGCTGGTGAGCAACTCAAAGATGAGTAAAATCTGCAATATCATCCAGTGTAGCTCCCGCCGCATGGCACGTGCACTTGGACACGCAATATCAGCCATGGTGACACTTGGGCAGAGGGTACGTGAGCACACAGATGCCTCATCTGCTGCAGCAGAGTCCCTATCACAGGCCATGTAGTTGACATTGCAATACATCCGTGCCTAGGGTTCTGAGTCCTAATCCGCCAACACGCCCACTGAAAGCTCACTAGAAGGAACACCAAGGAGAAGGTCCATCTGTCTCCTCAGCGCAAGGCTCCAGGACTCAGACCCCAAGTCCAAATATGCCCAGAATTAATCCCTACCGACTCTAAGTACACAAAAGTATGCATAAGCGCGACATGGCAGTCAAGCTGATGCATGCTGTTGTGTACTTAGAGTGGGTAGGGTTGTTTGGGGTATCTTGAGTGGGTAGGGCTGATTGGGTTATTTTGAGTGGGTAGGGTTTTTTGGGCTGGGTGTTGGGATGGGATGTACAATGCATGTATATCCGGAATGGCCCTAAAAATCATATAAAGAAAATTCACACTTGCAACCTTGAATGCACATCATTCTTTGTGTGCATGCATTTATTGTGTGAGATGAACAGTGAAGTGAGCATTGCCCAGGTAAATGGCAGGCATCATCAAAAATAATTCTCAATAAGCTCCTGGCGGGTAATGCGACCCTGCCTGGCCTCTGCACACACAGTATCCACATGTGTGCCATCCGTGTGCACGTCTTCATCATCCTCGGGGGGGGGGGCATGGCCACATCTGGGGACAGGGGTATATTGCGCCGAATACTGATGTTGTGCAACATGGCACATGCCAATACAATCTTGCGCACCTTATCTGGCTTGTACATAAGGACCCCCAGTACGATGGAGACATCAGAAACGTGCCTAACACATGCCAAATGTGCTGCAACCCTGGTCCGTGTACAGGATTGTACAACAACTCCTGTGGTGTTTGGGGATTCCTCACAGGGGTCATCAGCCATTGGAGCTGTGGATATCCAGAGTCACCTGCAAGGGGGACAGAAATAGGGCATGTCAGTGGATACAGTGGATGAGTGTACCTTTCAATCACTGTGACAATGGTCAGGGTAAGTACAGTGCACATTTGCAAAATCCTGTTACACCTTAAGGCATGTAGGTCATTGGATGAGTGGTGTACATTGATGACAGGCATGTCATGGTGTTTGCACGCTCGCCACTGACAAATGGAACATGGACAGGAGGGGCACGGTACTCACAACATGGTTTGGTTCATGTACTTATGTGGGCCCACTGTGCTTTGTGGCATTCGGAGCTCAAGGTGTTGCAATGGGATGTGCATGTCACAGAGGAGGAGGGAAGATGGGATGTGCAAGTGCTCTTGTGTGCCCAGAAATGGTTGCTGATGTGTGCCACAATGGGGGACACTGGTTGTGTGGTAGGCCGGGGTGGACACAAAAGTGGTGTGCACATGCACCGTGTATGGTGCATGCTGGGGCACAGGTGCGAAGGTGTGGGAGGGTGGTGGTGTAGAGTAGACAGGGGCCTGGTGGACTGACTGGAGTGCCATGTTGCCAGAGGGCAGCGGCAGAGGGGTGATTGTCAGGGGAGGGTGAGTGGTGAGGAGGTAATGATAGCTGTTGGGCCATCCACACATCACTTAATGGTGCTGTCTGTTAAGGGCAGGGGACCAGCCTAGGAGGGGCGCACATCATCAATGATGTGCATACAACACATGAGTATGGGGTATGGTTGTGGGTGCACAGGACCAATCTGGCTAACATGCCATGTCTTTACCTAAGGTGTCACCCCGTTGCTTGCCATCTGGTGCACTTCTGTAAAATTTATATTTACTGCACTGAGTGACACTGTGTGTGTGCCCCATTTATCATGCCTGCTGTGCCATGCTGTGGTGCTCTATCTTGCATGTGTCATTGTGCACACAACTGTGTGTGTCTATGGCTCTGCATCCCATGCTAATGCAGAGCCATGCATTACCCCAGATTCACTTTTTCATCATGTGATGGGTGACCCTGCTGTATGTGTACGTTGCCATTGGTACAGGGTTGCCATTGGTACAGGGGTGTGTTGTGGCAGGTTGATGTTGAGCTCGTCGTGGAACGTTGTTGATCCCATGAACATGTACTTGGCTCACCTATGCACCCATGCCTAGCCACGATGATGGATCATGGTCTTTTTGTCTCTCTCACTGTTGCATTGGTCCTGTGTATCTATATGCTGATTGGATAGCACCGTTCCACCATTCAGTGCTGCTCTTTTTTTAGGGTCACATGAAGGAGGGCAACATCCGCTGATGGAGGAGGGTGGAGAAGGGTGAATTCCAAGCGCCCCTCATTGTCATTGTGTCTCTCCCCCCAAAATCCTATCTCTGTGTACTAAGATTCCTACTCGCCCAATGCCCAGGTACGTTGTCCTCTGTGCCTCTCCATGTATGCTGGCAGTTACGCAATACCATGACATCATGTGTTAATCCTGGAAACCGGCACAGCAGTGGGTGATTGTGAGGTCTGCATCACAGGTGACCTGAACGTTCAGTGAGTGGTACTATTTCGGGTTCCTCTAAACTTCCTCCTAGGCATAGGGTGCAACCAGCTCGACATGCGTACAGTCCAGCGCTGCCACCACATTGGGCATGCCTGACATGGCATAGAATCTTGCCTTAGTGGCATTCACCTGTGCCAGGGTGGTTGGGAGTGCAATGTGCTGTCCTACATGCAGCAGGAGTTTGTCCAGCACCTCCACCAGTACTTTGGAAAATGTTGGTTGGGCTAATCTGTGCAGTTGAATCACAGTATGCTGGAAGGTGCCTGTTGCGAGGAAATGCAGGAAAGGCACTAGCTTCACCAGCAGTGGTATGGCTATCCAGATGCCAATCCTGCTTTCAATGTCTCCCTGGATCATGCTCAGGACATATGCTACGCTCTCCCTGTCCAGGCCATACAGGGTCAGTTGCATGTCACTGAGGGTCCATGGCGTGGCCCGTATACGGGGTATGGGTGCACGCCTTGCATGGCGCATCCTCCTACTCTGGTTCTTCATCCTCACCCTCCTGTCCAGTGCCTCTTGGGCTCTCTGTTGGTCCTCCAGCTGCTGCTGAGCAATGTTGGCTTAGAGCAGCTACAGGTCAATGCTGACTGCAGCCAATGGCAGCATTGCGGCATTTGGAATTGTGTGTGTTGAATGTGTGGCCTTTTTCACCTACTCCAGGTTGCATTGGGTGCACCTGGATGCATTAGGTGCACCTGTGGCCTTATTCACCACACCTGCATGCATTTACTGCCGTTTACCGCCTGCTTTCAGGCGGGGGTTTCGCCGCCTAGAATTTGTCTGTTACCGCCATTCTATTGCCAGTATTCCCAGATATGCGAGGCTCGTGATATGGTGGTGTTGCCATGATGGCGGTGTTCCCACCTAGTCTTAGGTGCCTGGCCGGTGGCCAAAGGTGCCGGTTTCTCTGCCGCCTTACTTAACGTGTGACTGTTGTCATAGGCGGATTCCCACCTTTGGGGGGACTCCACCAGACTTGTACTATGGCGGTCCGGTAAAAATGGCGGTATGAAGTAATACCGCCACTTTTTTACCAGACCCCCAAACTTGGAATGAGACCCAATGTACCTGCCAACATCTTGTTGGGGAATGAGCTTGTAGAGTTGGGGTTGATCTCTGATGGACTACCCCTGACTGATGCTGCAGTCACTAGATCTCAGTCAGCACCGGGTCTGACTGGTAGTCAGGTACCCAAGCCAAGGGGGAAACCCAAGGCGAGAAGGAAGAGCAAGAGCACTACCTATGTGAAGGGGGCTCCTTTGTTTCCTGCTGTTTCAGCAGCACCCACTGGTTTACAGTCTCTGTACGGGCTGGGTCCAGTGGTAACCCGAGACTCAACTCCTGAGGGGGAAGAGCCAGAAGACCCTCCTGTGGGAGAGTTGGCCAACCCAGAGGATCACCCTGACCTTCAATGCCTGCATGGCTGAAGGGGGGCACTCTAGGGGAGACTTCTGCAAGGGTCAGAGAGAGTGCCACTCTCTCTCTCTCGGATTTAAGAAAACAGGCCCAGGCACAAGCGAAAGTGCCCAGGTCGTTTCAGATTTATTGGGGGGCGAGCTCCGTTGCAGTGAGCCCACCAAGCCTGAACCTGGTGCCCTCGAAAGGTTGGTCGTACCCAAGGTTTACAGGCCCGTCCTATTGCAGTTGGCACATGAGGTACCCTTAGCTGGTCATCTTGGTATTAAGAAGACTAAGCAAGGGCTCCCTACACATTTCTACTGGCACTGGATGGAAATAAAAGTGGAGTCCCACTGCCGGCCTCACTTGTCAGTTGTCTGGCAAGACAGGAGGAAGTGTCATTGCCCCACTGCAGCCTTTGCCAGTCATTGGCACACCATTTGAGAGGGTTGGCATCGACATTGTTGGCCCCTTAGATCCTCCCACATCAGGTGGACACCGGTTATGATATGATATGGCATTTATAACATGCCTATACACAAGTGGTTCATCCTGTTCCTGGTTGATCATGCCACCAGGTACCCTGAGACTATACCCCTTTGGACCATTACTGCAAAGGTGGTTGCTAGGGCTCTCCTGGGCACTTTTACCAGAGTTGGATTCCCAAAAGTAGTGGGGCCTCATTACAACTCCAGCAGTAGCCGTGCCAATAAAATCGGCAGGCTGCCGCCGGAGTTGTTATTTTTTTTACAGCGCCTGGCTCTACGGAAACACTGGGGAATTACGACCCTAGTGTTCCTGGAAGTCAGGCACTGGAAAAATGTTAATCCCCATTCCCATAGGACTCAATGGGGATGACGGAAGCACCGGCACTGTTAATAACTGTGCCGGTGCTTTCCGCAAAGTCTGCGGACGGGTGCTGTCCCGCCCGCCCGCCAGGTCAGACCTGGCAAGTGGGACGGCAGCCACCTGCAGACTCGGAATGTGACGGTCCGGTAACAACGGTGCCGGTAGCCTTACCGGCACCGTTGTTACCGGACCAGCATGCTCGTTATGAGGCCCGTGGTCTCTGACAGAGGATGCAACTTCATGTCTAGGTACATGCAAGCAATGTGGAAGGAATGTGGGGTAACATATAAGTTCTCCAACTCCTACCATCCCCAGACCAATGGTCTGGTTGAGAGGTTTAAAAAACTCTCATGGGCATGCTGGGTGCTTTGAAAGAGCTCCTAAGGAGATAATGGAATCTCCTCCTACCATGCTTGCTGGTCGCCTATAGAGAAGTGCCCCAAGAGGATGTTGGTTTCAGCCCCTTTCAGCTTCTCTTTGGACATCCTGTGAGAGAGCACCTTGCCTTGATCAGAGAAGGTTTGTAAGCCACCCCCCCATGTCCCGCCAAGCAAGTGGTGGACAATGTGTTAGGAGGATGACACATATGAAGGGCCAGGCATCAGCGAATCTTAGGGCAAGCCAAGAATTAAACAAGTACTTGCATTACCTTAAGGCCTCACAACTGGATTGGATTCCAGGACAGGAGATCCTTGTGATGGTTCCTACCAAGCCTTGAGCTATGGCAGATAAGTGGACTGGACCCTTCATAATAATCTCCAAGATGGGCAAAGTCAATTATTTGGTTGACATGGGAGTCCCTGGGGTAGCCCCTCAGGTATTTCATGTTAACAGGCTCACGACTTTCCACAGAAGAGAGGAAGTCTCATAACTTCGACTAGCTTCAGAGCAAGAGGAAGATGAGAGTGACCCCCTTCCTGATTTTCTGCATAGCAACCCTCAGAATGGTTCAGTGGAGGGGGTACATCTCTCTCCAGATCTGACATCAGAGCAGCTTTTCTCCAGCAGTATGCCCCTCTGTTCTCACTGACACCAGGCCTCACCCCATGGTGCAGGCACGAGATTGACACTGGTGACAGTGTACCTGTCAAAAGCAGATGCTATCGAATGTCAGATATTGTTGAAAAGCACATCCAGGCTGAGGTCACCATGATGTTGGATCTGGGTGTAACTGAACCCTCAACCAAACCATGGTCCTTGTTCCAAGGCAGGTACCAAGGTTCTGTGGGATACAGGAGGAGTCAATGCCGTCACCAAAACTGACACGCACCCATTGCCCATGGCTGATGAGCTTGTGGATACCATAGGTGCTGCCAAATTTGTAAGCACCTTTGAACTCACCTCAGGCTATTGGCAAATTGCTCTGATGGAGCAGGCCAAGGAAAAAACTGTGTTCTCTTTACCTGAGGGGTTCTACCAGTTTAGAGTCATGCCTTTTGGGTTGAAGAATGCACCTGCCACCTTCCAAAGGTTGGTCAATAATGCGCCCAGTGGGCTCAAGTCCTTTTCTGTGGCCTATTTAGATGACATTGCTGTTTACAATTCCACCTGGGAAAGGGCATTTTACTCATTTGGATAGGGTGTTGCAGGCCTTGCGATGGGCTAACCTCACGATCAAGGCCACCAAGTGCCAGATAGCTCAGGAGAAAGTCACTTACCTTGGTCGTGAGGTAGGAGGGGGTTGAATCCAAACTCTCCCCAGTAAAGTACAGGATGCCTGTGACTGGGAGACTCCCACTACTCAAACCCAGGTGAGAGTTTTTTTGGGCATCACCGCAACTTCATGGCAGACTATGGAAACATAGCTGCCCCTCTGCCATCGCCCAAGCAACCGAGGAAGGTTAATTGGACTGAAGACTGTCAGAGGGCCTTTGTTGGCTTAAAGAAAAGTCTGTGCAGGGCATCTGTGTTGTGGATGCCGGATTACAGCAGCTCAAAGGTAGAGAAATTAGGTGGGCTACTGTTGAAAAGGAATGTTTCAGTATACTTTGGAGCCTTAGGCATTTTAGGCTTTATCTTACACGGTCTACCCTCAAGGTCCAAACTGACTGTAAGACATTAAAGTAGATTATGCAGATGATGGGTGAAAACCCTAAACTGCTCAAGTGGTCTATTAGCCACAAGGGCTAGACTTCACTATTGAGCATGGACCAGGGAAGAGTCATGATAATGCAGATGGCCTTTCCAGAAGGTATGTTGACCATCTGGATGAGGGTGGCAATCTCGAGGGAAATTAGACCACCCTAACCTCAGTCTGAGGGAGGAGGGGCAACTGTGATGTTGGAAATGCATTGGAGGGACAGGGCCTCCATGTCCTTGTCCTGTAATCCTTTATCATGTGTGTTCTGTGATGTTTTCTGCACCGGAGTCCAGTTGGAACTCCTGGCAGTGAAGCTCTTCCTCTTTTTGGTTGTGATGAACAGAGACCCTTGGGATACCCTTATGGCACCCAAGGGTGGGGGTACAATCCTGTACTCCTAGTGTACGTTCACCTGTGTGTGGCTCACAGAGCAGGGTATGGACTGGTGGCGGCTTCATGTTAAATTTGACAGGTGCTCTGAGTAGCCTCCGTTTTGGGATACCCAGACCCTGCCATAGGAATCAGTGGATTCCTAATTGAAGGCAAGATGGCCCCTGTGGCCTCTTGGTTTCTATTACCTGTTATGATATGATATGGCATTTATAACGCGCCTATACACAAGTGTTTCAAGGCGCGACGAGGCAAGGGAGGGGGAACAGAAGGAAGAAAAACAACGATCCTACTACGACAATAGTCATTCAGATCGCGCAAGTGCATGGGAAGTGGAAGGAGGAGAAGTGCGGGGGTAAAGAGGAGAGGATAGTGCAGTGCATGGGATATAGATAAATAAATAACAGTAAAGGTAAGGCAAGCAGGTGGCAAGTGCAAGGGTATAGGCAGACAACAGGTGTCAAGTGCTGGTAGTGGGACTGTAGGGATACAGAAACAGTCCCCAAGTGCGGGGATGGCCAGGGGTGGCAGGAAGGCAGTGCAGGAGTGCCACTGGCGGGGAAGGGGACCCGGGACCGAGATCAGAGGGTGGCCAGGTAGCCAGTGCAGTTTCAGGGTTAGCCAGAAGGTCAGCAAGGGAGAGAGGGAGAGAAAGCAGAAGCAAAGATGATTCTCCTCAAGTTTCAGGGAGGCAGGGAGGCTGTTCCAGAGGGAGGCCCCAGCCGAGGAAAGAGATCTACGACCAACTTGTTGCTTGTAGAAGCGACTGACCCTGTTGGAGTTTGAGGTAGATGAGCGAAGAGCTCGAGAAGGAAGGTATTTAGGAAGAGAGAGTTGAAGGTATTGAGGCCCCCGTTCCCAGAAGACCTTGTGGATGATGCAGAGGGTTTTGAACTTAATCCTCGCAGCCACTGGGAGCCAGTGCAGAGATTTCAGTCCTGGAGAGATACGATCCCTGGGCTTGAGGCCAAGGACAAGTCTTGCAGTCCTGTTCTGGATAAGTTGCAGAGGGCGGAGAGTAGAAGCAGGCAGATTAAGAAAGAGGCTGTTGCAATAGTCTAGCCTAGAGAGAACCAGAGCTCTGGAGACAGTGAGCTTCTGGGGGAAGGAGAGGAAAGGAAGAATACCCCTGAGGAGGTGCAGCTGGTAGTGTGACTTCTTAGAAACGTCAGAGATGTGGGGAAAGAAGGAGAGTGTAGAGTCGAAGATGACCCTGAGGTTTTTAGCCTTGCAGGTGGGATCCGGAAGAGGGCCTAGAGAGGCCAGCCAGAGAGCTACAGGAAAGGAGGGAGTGGGTGTGCCGATGAGAAGAATCTCAGTCTTACTGGCATTAAGGCAGAGGTCATTAGCGGCACACCACTGCTGGGTAGCAGACAGACAGTCAGAGATGAGGGTTGTAGAGGAGGAGGCCGAGGGTAACCTGAACATGAGCTGGGTGTAATCTGCATAGCACTGGAAGTGGGGGCAGAGAGCGGCGATGCGCTGGGCCAGGAATGCCAGGTATTGGTTGAAAAGCCATGGAGAGAAGTAAGGCCCCTGGGGGACACCACAGGTAGAGAAAAAGATATCGGAGGAAGGACCCAAGATGGACCTGGGACGGTCGGTCGGAGAGGAAGGAAGTCAGCCACACCAGAGCCTGAACAGTGATGTTACCTTGTTTTTCCCAAAGTCCTGGTGAAGCCCTGACTCTGTCCCTTCTCCTGACTTGCTGTTGAGTGGAAATACCATATACGGTATTGTGTGGAGGTCCAGGCCATTCTGGCTGGAGCCTTCACAGTAACTGTATTTTGTGGGTATATGTCATGCGTCGTTTAGGTTCTAGGCGCATTTGGGCCAGTTGGAGAATGCTGGGGGTCCGTCACGCTCTAACTGCTTCAGCAGTCTAGTTGTTACGCGTCACGGAAGAACGGCTTATTAGCCACGCCCCCCGCTTCGGGTTGCAACATTCTTTGTCAGGATTACTCGGTCCTGGTTTTCTGTTGCTGTACGCTCTTGGTTCTTTTGTCCTGTCGCCCCCGTGCGATTCTAGTTTCCTGCATCTTGCTTTGTCTCTGTTACGTGTGTGCCGTCATCACTGGCATATGTGTGTCTTTCTTTCGTGGCTTCGCTTCTTACTATTATTCGCCCTTGGTCGCTCGCCCCTCTTTACGTGCGTTATTCATATCTTTGATCATTTACCTACCGGTCGGGAATGAGCGCCTTGTTGACATTCTGCGCTTCCTTATTTTTTTCCCCAGTCCTTGCTCTGTGTTTCTTTTTTTTCTTTGCTTGCGGTTTTATTGTTCCTCTTTTCATACTCCCACTTTGCTAGTGCTGCTCCTGGTCTCAAAAGGCACTCTCTCTACTTTCCATTTGTGTAGCTTTGTTTTCCTTTGGCTTGCTGATTTCCCATCCACGGAGCTCACTTTGCACACCAGAAGCCTTCTACAAAACGCTCTGCTCTGGAGTTTTTTATGCCACGGCTGGCTTTTTCCCCAGTTTTCGTCCTATCCGGGCAGAGGTCATAGTGGGGCTTGTTGGTAAGCCTTCACGGTGGCTTCCACTCGGGAGGGAACTAAGCTTCATTAAAAAAAAAGGAGCAGGACTACCGGACTCGAAGATTTCTGGATTTTGAGGACACACTTGGAAATATATCAGGTGAGGAGGAGTTGGGGGTCGGAAGCGAGTCAGAGGTATCCAATTCAAACTCGGAAAGTTTGCAAGACTCAGGACAGTCAGATTATGACAGTATACCCTTGGGGTGGGACCCCAAGAGTGAAAAGAGTGAGTGACCAATATGCATTCTATGTAATGGGTGTCTGATTTATGTGTGGAAGACAATGAATGAGACAGCCCTGCCTGAAACTGACATGAATGCAGTGTGGTGTGATGAAAGGCTGGGTGCTTGCCCCAATCCAAATTCCTTGTTATGGGTGTCTAGGTGGAAATGGATGGTCTGAATGCACTGTGAGCCCGATTGGCTGCCTGCCTGTATGACTGCCCCTATGATTGGCTGACTGAGCTTGGCTCAGCAGTGTGAATGAGGGACAGATGTGTATATCTGGGGACCTCTCACTTCCTAATTTGTTCAGAAGCCGAAGTTGAAACTTGAAGCTGCTTATCCTTGAAGCCCTGCTGGAAGGAGGTTTGTTGCTGTTTTCCGTCGATGAAATCTAAAAGCTGTCGAGCCTGTCAAGGATCAATCCAAGAGAGGACCTGGATGGGAGACCTCTCCCCGAGCTACGAGGGAACATCGTGCTGAAGCTGATCTTCATCGGGGCACCCGGGAAGCCAGTCCCGAAAGGCTGTCAACCGGAGATGGGGTCCGCCGACTAATCTTGAAGTAAAGCACCAGAACATCGAGACTTTCGAAGTCCATTGTCGTTGACCGGGGTTCGGAGGATTTCTGGAACTGCTGGAAGCCAGTTGAGTCATGTTGTCCAGAAGCAGGGACAGCTTGAGGTATGCTGCTCTACGATCGGAGCCGCAACACTCCACCTTGCCTAAGAACATTGAGCAAAGGGCTCCCTTGCCATCACTGTCGACTGCTTTGTCCCGCCGGAGAAAGTTGAGGTCATCGACGACCAAGGAAAGTCAGCTGGTGGGTTTCCCTCCACCCAAAGTCCACAAAGACGCCGACAAGTGAAGATCCAAAATCCAGCCGTGGTCGAGTACCGATCATCGATGCCAACACCCGCTGCCGGGCCTACGCTCTTCACTGAGTCTTCCTTGCGGCACCAAACTCTTTCATCGAGGTGCACTGCATGCTTCATCTTCGCAGGACCTCCATGGCGGATCATTGATGAGCATTGAAGGTCGAAGCTGTAGTCTTGACGCAAGTGTTCCCATTTCTTCAAGGAATCTCGACGCCCTGTGGCTCCTGCTTTAAAGGGAGTCCACTCTCGAGGGATCCGTCGACGAACCTTCGAAGAAACTCTTCTAACTAAGGTACATTGGGGTACTTGAACATTTTAACCAGGAAACAAGACTATTTAAACATTAAGGGACTGGTCTTGTTAATACTCTTTATTACAGGATGCCCAGGTGGGAGATCCTAACTCAGAACTGCCTCTAGGTGGTAGGGGACAGCATTCTGCCATTGTTTAACCTAATTTGCCTTCCTTCCTATGATCTATGCTGATACCCATTGCTGTGTGATTTAAATGCCATTGTAACTGTCAGCAGTTGATGCATTTTAAAGGAGTTAATAGCTAAGTGTGGTAACACATAGACATTGTATATATTTGCCATATTAGAATTGCTGCAGTGCAGATTGTGTTATTAATTGATGTATATATCTTGAACCTTATATATATATGTATATATATATATATATATGTGTATATATATATCAACAAATAGAGAGGAAGGCAAAACCGCACTCCCGGCGGGGCAAACAGACATCTTCAAAGCAAGCCCTGAAAAAATGAGGAACTCACATCATAATAGACACAAGTTTATTCCTTACAAAAAGATAGCAGCAAAAACACAACAGCGGCAGGACGCCATGGGGCAAGTCCTACACCACAACGCGTTTTGCGCTACACTGAGCTCTTGATCACATATATTTATATATAAAGAACTGTGTTAACAAATAACATAGTGTTTGTATATTCCTTTGTGGGGGGCTTGGGGACTATACTGTAGTCTGTAGGAACATGCAACTATTCTGATAATTAACATCTTGCCTCTCAATCACTTTTCAGATTGAGAGTAGAGCTGAAATCAAATACAGAGAGTCAAGCTTTGTTTGAGAGGTTGGCCATACATAAGGTAGGTACTTTTCAAAAGCATTACTTTAGAACTGGTACATCAATTTATGGGATAGCATGCACTGAATGGCATATTTGATATTTCTTTCAGCTTCCGTCATAGGTATTTGATCCTGAGCGGGCTTAAAGGGTATCAAGACATCATGATATCTGTCAGGTTTGTGATGAGATTAATGTTTTGAAATAATACATGTCGGAAGAATCTTTCTTTACAAATAGTATTTTTTGATTTTTTCAGACCATTTTCAATGGTAGCAGCTACACCTGAAGAAGGGGCATAGAGCCCGGAAATGCGTAGTTTCGGGGCTTAGGTTTTTTCTGGTGTGGTATCACTTGCATTGTGACACTAAGCTGTGACCTATGTAGTACCACACAATAAGTGTAAGTGTGAAATAATCATATGGTTTGTTGACAAAAGAAACTCTTCTGTAAAGTTCATAAAAGAGAGTATATCCATTGTTGTTTTTTGAAAGTATTTGTTTTTTGAAGTTATTGTGTTAATTTAGGAAGAGACAATAAATCCTTAAACAATTCTCTACGTACTTATATTGAATTACAGTTAATTAATAAACACATATTTTTTGCAACTCAACACAAAGAGGTTTAATTCACCGCTATTGGAGTGAATGGGTGTTTCACCAGTGTTTCTGATTAATATTATTGTAAATGTGTTTCTCCCTGTGTAGCCTCCCTGTGTAGCCAGGGTTTGAACCGTAGCACCTGAAACGATTTTTAAATTCAATATAAATTTGAAACCACTGAGTGAATATCATTTATAAATTTAGTGTACCCTTATTTCTACATATATCTAGTTATCAGCAATTGCCTGATTCTGCCGGACTCTTGGGTTGGGACATGTCAGGTATACAGTTCTTGTGATAGTCCGTCTTGCTTCAAAACTGGGACAACTGGGCAGGCTTTAATAAGGAATGATATCCCTCGTATTACCCTGGGGATTATTTTTATCCCCTACTTCGTTAACCCTCGTCCCAGGGGGATTGGTAAACTCAGAAGGGTGAGATTTGTAGGGTTTGTAAAATGAATGGGAAAAATCCGAAAAATAATAGGTTTGTCGAGGATAGCACCGGCATTATTGTTATGAAATGAATAGGGGGATTGTGGAAACAGTGGTGTTTGGTTAAAGCAGATAGAGAGTTCGGAAATAATAATCAGAGGGATGGAGAAAAGAATAACTGGGAGCATATGAGTAGGCAACCAGAAAATAGTGATTCTGGGAGATGTAGTTTCTCGCTGCAATGGGGTTTGGGTTGGTTTTTGGCATGGGAGATTGATTGGGCGGAAGGGAGGTTGATTTGGAACAGCATGTAAAAGCCTGAGTAACTACGTCCTACTCGTCCTCTTCCCTGGTGTAGTACTGTGTCTCTCCTGGGGCCTTCCCCGAGCATAACCCAGGTTTCCCCTACCCAGGTGATCCTCCCTCGCTAGTTGACCCCCAGGGTTGGGATCTGAAAGCACCAGCCCTTCCGTGGTCACCTGAATAAGGGATTCTCAGGGTCTAATCAGGAAAACACCCTTAGGTTTCTCACGGGTCTGTGCCTGCAACATCAAGACACATGGTTTAAGCTTGTCAGGACTACAGAATGTGTTTGCAATAATACAAGTCATTCCTTTATAAGAACATCTCCATTTTATGGTGTTTTTGGGCAACACCTTTGAACATTAAGTGTGGACCTTCCACTTCCTACTTTAGTGCCAGGAGCATAAGACCATTTTGCATTTGTCAAGCAACTACAAATTTCCGATAATAAGCATCTCTCTGTTGCTCAAGAAAGAACCAACCATTATGCGGATGTACAAAGACACATGGCACCATGTTAGGGACAAGGTTTGGTTATCTGCAAGAACCTATACATACCTGTGGTCCCAAATGAAATAGGCAAGATGTTTATCCTGGTTGCAGTTAGGTTACACCTTCCTCCTAAATTAAAGCTACATCTAGCTTTCATGTTTCACTGTTAAAATCCTCTATGAAAACTACCTGTTTACCTATTCGCTCTGTGGATTCTATGGTTCGGGTTCTGATGAGTATGGAATATAAGAAAACTTACAGTCAAATAAGATTTGGGGTGAGGTAAATTACCGAATTGACGGTAAAGGCTATGTCCTGGGGACACATGTGGACTAAGGAAAAACATTCATTCACTCCATTTGCTTTGTCGCTTCCATTCATTGCGCACTAATGTCTATTAATGTCCCACTAACCAAGAGATGAGCATATAAGGCATATTAGTGTCCACTAATGGACAATTAGGTTGAGAATACAGTGGAGCATTGTCACATATGCAGGGACAGTGACAAGAGACTAAACAGAAAGATCTCTGTTAGAAAAAGATGGCCGTGATTGTGTAGTACACTTTGAGATTTGGCGTTCTGCTGGTGGATTATCTAGCCAAATAGAGAGAACTGCACTTTGTTCCTAACATTACCACCTCTATAGTTATAAGAGACCTTAATGGCAGTCTTCAATAAAGAACAAATGGCCAAGCAACTTGGAGAGGAGGTGCTAGAACCTCCACTTCCCCCAAGCGAGCTGGCTGCGGATGGCATGGTGGGCTGATCAATGGTTCCATTATTGCAAACATCAGAATTATAGTGCTTTTTTAAAATAAAGGGTGCATATAGGGTGACATATTTTTTGGGGTCCCAATGACTCAGGAAGTAAAGGGTGCCTCAGGTATTACATGCACATCATGAATATGTAAAAATGTAGTCTGAAAACCAGATAAGAGTTATGCTAAAAAGTCAATTGGTTTACCGCTTGGTAGCCGAACATCTATGCTGAACAGTCTCATATAGATTCTAAGATGGATGCCAGAGACAAAATGGTGTCTTGGGTGCAGGTGTCAAAAGCCCTTATTCATGCAGATAATGAGTAATTCTTTGGCAGCAGTTCACTGTAGATAAGCATGGCTGGGATTGATATACTTAGAAACCTTGGCAAAAAAAGCAGACAGGGATTGATAGTAGATTGGATAAAGGCCTGGGAAAGCTACCAATAAGACAGAGCAGCTGCTTAACTAGAAACAAATAAGATTAGCTCATGACGTTTCTTACAGTATGAGCTGCCAAGTAGATTTGGCAGGCCTCCAGAATCAGATAAGGGCTGCTTCTTGACAGGCATTTAAGGATTTATGATGAGGTCCGGCTGGATCTCATGCAAGCTTATCAGATTATGTGTCATACAGAGTGTGCCAAGATGAGCTAATGTGGGCTTTGTAAGTGGCAGTTAAGCCAACCAAACACTAGAAGGGGTTTATTTTTGGCTGAAGGGACCAATCAGATATGCATTGTGAAATTGTATGAAATGTTTCATCATTGGAGCTCAGTGCTGCTTCTGTGTCTTTTGAATCTGCATTAAAGATGATTTTGAACCTGTGTATGGGCGTCCGTTCCTTTGGTCTTGTACGAGTGCCATTGTCTGCGGATGTCAAATTTGATGGAGGGCAGAGGGTCCCCCTTTACAAACTCATCAGAGACAATTGAGTGGTTGGTCCCAGCTGAAGTGCAAAGCTTCCTCAAACATCAGAAGATAATGCAGCGTAAAGCTGCACTTTATCACCCCCAGGTCAATCGACAAGTTGAGAAGTCCAAGTTTTATAAAGGGCAGGCTTCAGCTGGCTAAAGCATCTTGACAGGATCTTAACCCAGTTGCTATGGAAGCAGGGACAGCCCACCGAATGATGCCAAACCCTTTGATGGGAGAATCCCTCTTCCAGATTATGGGTAGGAGACCATTTTCAACACTTGTATATCCTTAGCTTCGTAGCACAAGGATGAACTCTGAAGAAATCATCAAAGTCATACTCTGGAAATTCAGCAGAAAATAAGACAAACATCTGTCTCAATAACAAGAGTAATGATACCATGTTGAAACACAGTTCTCCCAAACAAGTACATAAAAGGGGAAACAACTATGTGCGAGAATAGAGTCCCCAGTAGATTCCAGGACTACCACACGAACAGTGTGGTTGATGGACTGGACATTTTTTTTTAGAAAAGTACAAATGTAGCGAAGGAGGCAGAAATCAGCACCCTACATCATGTGCACGGGAAGTGTGTACAAGAATGAGGCTCATGCTTTCTGGGCATATACATGATGAACCCATGCACCTGCCAAGTACTCAGGCATACCTCTCCATTCACACGCTTTTGACTGGTGTCTCGCGCTATGTAATCAGTTCACTCACCCAACAGGCCGGTTTATAGGCCCGTACACTTCAGTAGGCTCTCATCCATAAAAATAATATGGGAAGTCTATATCTTTGCTACAGCATCTCCCAAAACAATTAATAAACAAAGATTTAAGTGCTTTTGAGTCAGGCAAGTATTGAGTTAATTGTAAATCCAGATAATTGGGCTTTTTCCACCACTACATATATTAAACAATATTACAAAAAGGTAAATAAACTGCAACTGTGCATGTTTCTAATACTAATGAAATTATCTTTAATGTGGTGGGTTCACAGCCCATTGGGTCCTTTTAGAGAGGTGGGCGGTGTTGAGGGCCTGCTCCGGGTCACCGGGCAGGCCCCAGACTCGTGTCGGGGTCACCTGACGGGATTTCTCAGTACGGCGTTCACGCCGTGGATGCATGGGTGGGGTTCACCCAGCACACCAAGGCCCCGGCTCTGGGGGCACCCAGGCCAGGGTCGCACCAGTGGCCATGTTCACATGGCCTGGGGATCACCCTGGAACGGCGTTGCCCAGCAGGGGCGCCGTCCTCGAGCTGGGCCCCGTCCTTGGGCCCAGCGCATGCGGTGTGGCACCAGCATGGTGCTGAAACAAACACACACCGGAGTTGCAGTTTGGTCTTGACTGACGAGCCGGAAGCGGCTCGTTCCTTTTATTATGTTGGTCACGTGTCTAGTGCCACGTGACCCATTACAACATCCTGGGAGCTACCATTCTCCCAGGAGGGGTACTATGCAACACCACTCCATTTTTTATAACAACAAAACAAAAACCCTACACCACCATGCACTACTACTACTATAACCACTCTACTAGTTTTTCACACCCTTAATTAACCTGGGTGAGTGGTTCTACCATCACAAAACACTAATAAAAGCTACTGGCACCACATTATGCCGGTCAAGTGGCACAGCGAGTAGAGCGCCCGTTTTGACACCCGTGCAGAGCCTGTTAACGCAGGTTCGAATCCCGGCGGGGCCAAACTCAGCCTTTCATCCTTCCGAGGTCGATAAATGAGCACCACACACCGTGGGTAATAATAAGCAGCGCTCAGATACCTGAGGGTTTGTAGCGCTATATAAAAGCCTAATTATTATTATTATATTTCCCACCGACAGGGTCCTTTGGAGCACGTCCGTGTCTGCCGGCCTGAGTTTTCCCGGGGACGTCGGTGCCAATGTCCTTCTTCCGCCATCTCAAAGATGCAGGAGGCCAGGTTGAGTCCTCACTAGTGTTTGCTTCGGACAGCCACACCAGAGTCACACAAAGAGACCGGCAAAGCCGCACCCGGGAAGGCCCAGGGGGCACATCGGTCAAGTCCATAGTCCAGGGGGGGGCACCTGTGACTGAGTACTGCCACCCTGACGGCAGGCCCCTCACTACACACCTCTCCCTCCTGGGGGTGGGTGGCAGGAAACACATGCCGGTGGCAAAATGACAGAGCTGCAGGCCTCCGAGGGCGCCTACACCACCACCAATGTGTTGCAACCCATCCCCTTCTCCTTGCACCGTGGGCTGCTGGCAAGAGGACACTGGTGCGGTGCTGTTGACCTGGCCCTCTTCCTTGTTGCTGCGAGGCGACCGGGCATTCTGCCTTCCCTCTCCAGGAAAATTCCTCGGTTCCCTGCACACTATGTCCAGTTTGATGCCTCCCTCGCTTAGGATGGAAAATGAAGGAACTGCTGCAGGCCTCAACGTTCTCGTCAACCTCACCGTGCTTGACAGTGCTTGACAATGCGGGCTGGGTACCTGCAGCACTACTGTGAGGCAGGGTAACAGTTATGCCCCTTTTCTTTGTTGCTCGAGGCTGCCGCGGGCACGTTTTCCTCGAGTGGTATTTTTTTTCTTCACCCTCTCCGCTTCGGAGCACCTGTTTCCAGTAGCAGGCCCCGGGGTGATGGGCCCGCCTCCCAATGGGGGGCAGTTCGTTAACCCACAGCCGATGCTGCGTGGTTGGCTGCTCCAGTGGGCTGGGCCGCTCCCCTTTGTTTCGGCTGGGGGACGTGCCTCCTATTGTGGCTCCGGCCGCCGGCCCTTCCTCCTGGGGTCTCTCGGTCTTCTGCTGTGTCTGGGCACAGCCGCGGGGTGGCTCCCTCCTCTCAGTGGGGAGGAGGGGCAGCTTGCCTCCATTTTCCCCATCGCGGGCCCAGGTGGAAATTGGGCCCGCCTCACCTTCCTCTGCTGCGGCAAATGCCGCCCACGCTTGGGGCCGCCTCAACTGTTCGGCGGCACCCGTCTGCACCTTGCCTCCACTGCCAGCTCCCATGCGGCGGATGCCGCTTGCTTTCTGCGGGGGTGGGGGGGCTGCCTCACCTTGCTGTGGCTAAGGGGCCGCCGGGTATATTGTCGCGGACGACACCGCAGATCCTCCCTCACACGGGGGCGGGCAGCAGCTCCAGTCTTGTTTCCTTTGCAGGCCCAGTTGGAGTTGGGCCCGCTTTTCATACAGCTATGTTCGCCACTCTTCGTTCCCGTGGCTTGATGGTGGGGGAGGGGCAGCGCCTCGTCTTTACGGCCGACGCTGCGGGCACACTAACTCCCCACGGGGGAGGCGGGGACAGCTTCCTCCCACCTGGTGGTGGGGGCGCACTTCCTTCAATGTTGTGGCCAAGGCAAGCGGGGCGCACACACACACCGCCACCAAGGTGCGGGCGACGCCACCGATCACTCCGTCTTCACGGGGGTAGCGTCTCTTCCCCCCGCGGCGGCCTACATTCTTCCCCCACGATGGAGAGGTGGGGGCACCTCAGGGGTGGGCAGTCAAAACCTCCTTCATGCGGCAGATGACGCAGCTGCCTCAACACCCACCATGCGGCCATCTTCCGCGCATGTGGGTTCCTCGTCTCCTCAGAGGCTCCTCGTCGCCATTGTTGGGAGCCTGCTCCGGGTCACCGGGCAGGCCCCAGACTTGTGTCGGGGTCACCCGACAGGCTTTCTCAGTACGGCGGCAAGTCATGGATGCATGGGTGGGGGTCACCCCACCCGCACTGGTTCACCGGAGCTACCCACGTAGCCGGGGGCACCCAGCACACCCGGCTCTGGGGGCACCCAGGCCGAGGTCGCACCAGTGGCCATGTTCACATGGCCTGGGGATCACCCTGGAACGGCGTTGCCCAGCAGGGGCGCCGTCCTCGAGCTGGGCCCCGTCCTTGGGCCCAGCGCATGCGGTGTGGCACCAGCATGGTGCTGAAACAAACACACAAAGGAGTCGCAGTTGGGTCTTGACTGACAAGTTAGAAGCGGCTAGTTCCTCTTATTATGTTGGTCACGTGGCTGCTTCCACTTGACCCATTACAACATTGTGGGAGCTACCATGCTACCAGGAGGGGTACTATGCAACAAGCGGCGCTATACAAATTATGCAAAGGGCCACTTTGAAAAGTTGGAATCTCTGGGCGAAACAAAAGGTTGAGAAGTCTAGGCGAGCGTGCCAGCTGGGCCTGTGAAATTGAAAAGAGGGCGCAGTGCTGAATCAAGCCGCCTAGGCTGTCGGCTCGCTTTTCTCATACAACCAACTTCTGTTTATGAAAAAATAACAAACGAATAGTCTCCTGGTTCATTGTAAGCCTCCATGAAACTCCGCAGCAGTCCATAGCATTACCACACACGCCGGCATCTTGCACCTGCACCGCCTAATAAACAACTCTCTTGAAGCTGGCTAGTCTTTCTTTCGTAGTCCATAGTCTGTCACTACCTTCACGTCTCTCTTCTATCTCCATCGCTCTTGGGTTTCGGGGCCGGAAGTGACGTCTGGCGGTGTCCCGAGCGCTTCCTGTGCGCAGTCTGTGTTTCCAAGAGAAGTTGTTCCTTCAACCTGCCTGCCGACCAGAGTCTTCGCTGCTGTCCCGCCGACAGGTGAGTGGAGTCTGTGGGGGCGCAGAGCGCACTGGCACGGAGGCAGGAAAAGACGAAGCGAGTGACAGCTGCGAAGAGACGCGGGCCTTGTTTACTCGGGCTGGGGTTCCATGACCGAGCAGGTCCCCCTCACCCCCCAGCGCTGTCTTCTCAAGGGAGACTTCCTGACAGAGCTGATGGGACGGGCTCTCCAATCTACCTATTACCCTGTCGGGTCCTGCGATCTACGGGTGCTGATCCGCAGGGCACCCCCCCAACCCCCCTTGCATCTAACTGATCTGTCAGCGAAGATAAGTTGTCCCATATTAGGCGGAGACACTTGCAAGACCACCCTTTTTCGTGTCTTCTGGTAGTTTTACTTTTCCGATTGTAAACATAGAACCTCAAGAACCGGCATGAAGAGAAAAATTGTGGCTGAAGGGATAAAAGCAACGTATGGGTATCCTGCATCATCCAGTGAACAGGGTCTACTTCTGGGGAATAAGGAGCGAGCCCAGAGTGTGGCACGAATATAAGCCTGGTCTTAAAGTGAAAGTTATCACTTTTTGCCTATTATTTAAGTGGTCTGCTTTAAATACCTTCTAGAGTTACAAATACATCTTTTGTATACATGACCAAGCACGTAGAGTTGTCAGTGTTATGCTTGTGGCACCAGCTAGTTGGATGAGCCAAAAGTATACCCGGTACCAGTGTCCAGCTTACCAGGTGCACCAGTGTTGAGCTATAGCAGGCTCATCTAGACTGCAACTGGGCGATACCTTACTCGTAGCAGGTTTCATCCCTTCACCACTGTGTGAACCTTGCAACCCGCTAACACCATACATAACTACTTGCTTTCCCATCCTAACCTCTTTCCTGTAACTGAGGCTATCCGCGTTTGGACAGCTTCATTTTGAGCCCTCTCCCAAATTATGTAATTTTTTTCACAGAAAATGTTCTGTAAAAGCATAATGTTAATCTATTATATCAGGTATTTCTATTTTCTGGGTGTGGGAGGAGGGGACCCGCTAGGTCACTGACGCATAATAGTGGAAAACCTTTATACTGTTAGGGTAATTTCTGGCGGTCGTCAGCTCTCGGAAGGCCCTAACTCCTTCCGCGTCCCAAAGAAGTAGAAGGCCACACAAGAGCAATTTGTTACTATTTATTGCAAGAAAACATACAAGGACAAATGCGTGGAGTGTAGGTTCCAAGCAACTTCTCTGCATAAACGGGCTTGCAGGCCCATTTTGTACCTGAGTGATGTAACAATTTGTGTCATCTGTGAAAGCTCGTCCCCAAACCTACCGCCACTCTGGGGTGGCTGCCTGAGTGGTAGGTTCAGTTTAGGACCTTAAAGTGAAAGGGTTTATTGGTAGAGTAGAGGTCAGGTGGTATGCTTGGGTCGTCCCTAAAAATTGTTACTTCTAAAAGGTGACATGGAGTTAGTGATTGGTTGTATGGTAATGTGGTCAGTGGTTAGCCCCCTTCCCCCCCCCATGCCCTGATTGGTCCATCAGCGAGCCCCCAAACCTGGGTCCATCGTCGTTTCCAGCCCACGATGTACCTGGTGTTAGCAACAATGTGTGACTGTGTCAGTGCATGACAATGGACAGGTCCTGCTACTGCCATTAGAGCGCTCCTTTCCCATCATCGCCTGTGTCTGAGTTGTTACAACTTTGTTGACTCTGGTTTGAGGCCTACTTTGGCTTGGTTGTATGTTGTGGCATAATGTCCATAAAGCAAAGGGGTGTGGGGGTGCGGTGTTGTTCCTTGTACATCGGTCCAGTTATAGGGCCTTGTCAGGGTTAGTAGCATGAAGCATCTGCAAGCGTATACACAAACTCTTCTGGCGTTTCTGCGATGTGGTTGCTGGCCTATGTGAAAAATAACTATGTACGCCTGTGAGGGTACACGGTCCGCTACGTCATAGCACTGAGCGTGTTATTTGTGTGAATGGGTGTGTGTCTGATCCAGGTGCGCGGCAGCACGTGTTTCTCTCTCTGTTGCTGCTATGTCGTTGTGTCATCTCTAACAATGGCAGCTTAGGTTGTAAAACGTTTTAGTCAAGCTGGTCCATGCGATCAGTCTCAGCTCCGTCTTAGTTCCCACCCAGTGCTTTGGGTGGGATGCGGCCTGGTTTCGCAGGCGGAGGGTGATTACGGTGTATATTGACATCCGGGGCAGTGGACAGAGGTGAAAACTCATCTTGCTGAGGGTACTTTGGTTGTGACGTCGTCGGCCATAGTTTGTATTTAGGTCTGGGCAAGGGACCGTCCAATTTTCCCTCTTCAATACCACTCCAATTAAAAAGTTCGACAGCTGCCACAAACGGCGAGCCAAGCGAATGGCATTCTCTAACGATGGTTAGGTACATCTTCGCTGAAAGAGTGGGTCCTGTCAAATAATTTTTTGTTGTAAAACTCGTGTTTACCACACGTCTTGCCTGCTGTAGAAGCAGACTTTGTAAACGTCCCACAGAAATCTGAAGCTGAAAAGCGGCATTGAGGTAGGCACTCAAGAGAATGAACCTCGTAAATGACTGCTGGAATTGTAATCAATTCCTTCACAAAGATTGTAAAAAGGTGCCAGATTCTGCATGAAGGAATGAACTAAACATGCAAACAGCGTTGCTTTTTCAGTCCACAATATGAATATACACAAGCTCCAAAAGAAAATGCTGAAGTCTGTCTGTCTATTTAGAAGAATGATAGTCCCAAATGTATACTGAAATGCCCTATACGGAAGTGACGTCTATGCTTTGCCAAATGAATACAGCCATTCCTAAAAGGTTTGCACTATATGCAAGATGGCAGACCTCATAGAAGTGCCTGGAAAAAAAAAACACCGGACTGTCTAAAGTTATTAACATGACGTTGTAAAAACACTTGAAGTGCAGTCACTGACTTTTTTAAAGTGGTGGGATATTAATATTTTCCCCGAATAAATGCAAGCCTGCGTCCCAAGATTGGTCGAGGGTTAAAAATGGTGCAATGTACAGCTCAATATTTGGGTGAAATGTGGCTGTAAAGCCATATTACATGCAGCGCCACAAGGGAAACACATTATTCCTTATACTTCAGTCGCCAAAGGTCACTAACAGTACACAGCAGCAACTAATGTACATGCAAATCGGAACATTGTGCATCCAAAAGAAACACTGGATGCACAGTAGGTAAATATTTCTGGCACTTAATTAAAACGTTGCCCGATTGTGTTCCACCACACTGGAAGAGTGGCATTTGGTAGAATGTCTACCTGAATATTATTTACAAATGTTCTTCTAGGAAATTATCATTCAATGAGAGCCGAGGTCCAAGCTTCCATCAAGACATGATCCACAAGTTGGATAATCAGTGTTCTTGTTGGTGGCCAGCAAGTAACAAATCGAGCCTTCACATTTGTGCTAGTTGTTGGTAAGTGTTAATTGACACCTGGCAAGTAAGAAATGGTGTGCTACGTTCATTTGGACCACTGAGGGGACGAGGGATGTTTTATGCCTAGCTAGTAGCTTTCAACTTGAAATGTTTACCCGAGTAAATGATACTCTTTAAGTGGCATTCAATCAGACAAAAAGGCTGTACTGCCAAAGTAGACACTCAAATGTTGACTAAAAAAGGCTTTCCTTCCACCACAGCAGCTTTGTACAATTTACAGCAAATTGAACACTCATTTGCCACCCGTTAATTTGCACATTTGTAATTTATCTGTTCTGTGGTTAATATATCCTTAAGTGTCTTCCCCCACAGCAAACTTGACGACATCTCACACCTCCCAGTTTTCCATGTAAATAATTGAACATGCATTGAAATGCTCACCTGGGGACAAATTCAGGATGTACCTTGTAAAATCCATTTTAATGCAAGGAGGTAAGCACAGCACACAGAAGAGGGTTGACACTGTGAAGAGAAGAGACTGAGAAGAGACGATTCTCGGAAGAACCTAGCATAGTAAATAGGCATGATGTATGCTTAAAGAAGAGGTAGTCTCTGCAGCGTCTTAAGATGTGAGTGATGGGTTCTAGTTTTCTTAGTCATGTGACGATGCATGCTGCAGCTGAGGTGGCATCTGGGATTCCTGCAAGTCTACTTGTTGCTACAGTCCAGATGATAGAGGATCATGGCTGGGACAACTGTACTGAAACTCATGGCGGGATTGAGTGGCTTGACTTTGGAGGAGTGCAAGTTGGTATCGTTTTGCATGGTTCTTCTTGGCATTGTGTGTTTTTGAGTTGGTGGACACAACCGATGGTAAAAAAGATAGTTTGCACTGTGTTAGTTTAGGTGTGACTCTGAGATTCATGTCACTCGGCCAGTTCTGGACTTGGGTATTTGCTTGGGGTTTCCTAGGAGAATGCATTTAGTCTCTGTATGATTGAGCTTCAGGTAGGCACTTGCCATTGTAATCTGCATATTTCTGGATATTTATCTCTGTACTGGAGAGGAGTCCTTCCCCCAGACCCTTCTTTCCCCCACCCTAGAGGTACCATGCAGAGGTTAAAAATGATGGAGAGCCTTTCTTGCACCTGGATGGATACAGTCTTCGCAATCGTTTGGCTGAGTAGGTTTTATTGGGCAATAGTTTTCCAGGCCATCTGAGACCAGTGTGCTTTTTTCCGTAGGGGGGTGGAACAGTCGCGTGTTGAGTGCATCTGGGATGGTGCCTTGTATGTGCTGATGCCATAGAGGAGTTAATTACTTGGCCATGTCCTGTCAGTTTCAGCAGTGTCATGTATGGCATTATTGCCTCTGTAAAACATATCACCATCTGGTAACTGCATTGCCTCGGGAAATAATGCTTGTCACAACAAAGTATTTACTGTCTTAACCATTATCATGGCAGTGTGTATTTAGCAGCACTGGTAGGGCACTTTCTGCAAATGGGCATCTTGGAGAAATGTAGATATAGCTTGGAGGAAGGTTTTCCACTTCTTAATTTAGCTGCACTGTTTGTCTGAGTGTGCTGACAATGATGAATCTAGGGAGTCTGACTTGCTCTTTGCGCAACATCTTCAAAAGAATATCTTGCTGGTTTGTAGAAAAAGTAAATAAAGCCTGTTTCTGGAGTTTTGTGAATATAAACCTGGAGATCATTGGGGACATGCACATATCTGCGCTATGCATCCTGGATCTTCATCCATCCCAAGTACACTCAGCCGATCAGGAGTACAGGGGCTTTAGAGCCATGCGCTGCATTGGTCTATGTATTTGTAGTTATTGAAGAATATGCTTCAACCAGCAACACTTTTATCATGAGTACACAGTAGTCGGGGCAGTCCTGGAACAGATGTGATACTTTAGGAAGAGGTTATGAAAGACAACTGGACATAGATTAGAGATAAGATGTTACTGACAGTCCCCCCGAGGCGCAAGCAGAGCTCAGGGCTATTATGTGGGGGTGCGGAGGGAGAGTCACGCTGGGGAGGGAAATCAAGGCACAAAATAGTTTTCAATATCTAGTTAGCTTTGTGTGTTCATTATGTAAGAGGAAAGAAAGGAACTAATCAGAATGGATGGAGTAGCAGGCAGAGAACTGGGCAAACTATGTAGAATATTGTAGTTTGCTGCCATCTCACCTTGAGGGTATGTGGTATAAAGCCACAGGGGGATGCAATAGAATATTAAGGTGTATTGGATCTGCTTATGGGTTGAACACCAGTTGCACAGATGAATGCTAACAGCGGGTCACATAACTAGGTTTGCCATCAAAAGCATTTGACTTTGATCATGTACATTTTCAAGTGTTCACTCGTCAATCTGATGTATCTTCCCCCACAGAATAATATCTGATTGACACTGATATTTAGATGCAGTAACCTAAACTTTGCTGTAGAACATGGAGACAATGCAGTGTTTTACAGTAGCAATACTGTAATTATGCATTATTTTACAACTTATATTTTTAGGAATGTAATTGCAGGACTGTTTACAAAAACAAAATACAAATAAAGTTGGCACATGTTGGTCTTTGCCAGACCAGGATATAGTCAGCTTTGTATCGTCCGGATACTTTGGGTTTCTCAATTATTTGAAAAATAAATTCTTCCCTAGCTCTCGTACACAGGCCGTTGGCAGTTAAGAGCAGAGGAAATGGTTACTGCTGCACTCTCTTCCCCACTAGCCCCTTTGAACTGACAGAGAAGAGGGTGAAGAGAGCCGCAATGGGGAAGAGTGGAATGGTGGGTAAGCTGTGCTTTCATTGAACATGGTGACTTAAAAAGCTGACTTTGCAACACAAGTGTCAATTTAATTAGCAAACCTACAGAATTGCATAGCAAATTCCTATGCGACACTGCTTATTTTATGCCTTGGAAAGAGTGGGGGTGATGTAGTGATGTGTAAGAGGATTCTTCCCCTTTACCATTTGAGGTGGTGCATGAACGATGATTTGAATTAGCGGATGACAATGAGACAGAATGGGAACCAGAGGATGCACAGTGTGGATGGACACTGTAGGGGTCTGTCTGCATGCTTGACCCCCACCCCTATAGTGGGCAAGGGTCACTCTTTCTGACAATGTCGACTGGTTCTTCATTGCCGCCTCTCACTTATCTTGCCACCCCTTTTTGTTTTTCATACAAGTACATTTGGTGGTCTTATTTCCCTATTTGACCAATATCAATTATTCAGGATTCTGTCTGTGTTGTTGTGTTTTATATAAATATATATTTTGCAGGAATTGTAGGAGAATTTTGGTCATGCCGGATTAGTTATGGCAGCAGCCCAAATAGATGTGGGTGTTGGCCGCAAATTGTGAAATTCAACACCATGACTAAGGCTGACGCCAGCAAAGGCTGGTGTTCGGTGTTAGAACTACATGGGATACTATATACCTTTTTTTTGAACTGCTTATTGGACACACTTTGGTCCATGAGGTGCCATTGCTTTTTTTTTGGTGTTTATTGATGGCAAATATACCTGATTCAACTGAATGGAAAGATGTGCAAGGAAACCATTAATTGCAAACCTGCATCGTCTAATTTTTCTCAGAAAGCTCCCAAATCCGTTCACCCACTTCGACAAAGAACATTGGTACATCATTCTTTGTAAACCAGTGCGTAATTCTTAGTTCGGACATGCCAAACAGTACTTGACTGGCTTTCAAAGTTGATGCTTATTTCCTTATTTATTGCACATCTTCATTTCCTGAGTAACCGGTGTGGGGGGGGGGGGGAGCAGCATTTATTTCATGTCATTACTTGTTTATAAGTTTAATATATAATCGTGCGTCTGAAAACGCCAACGATCCTTTACATTCAGTTTCACAGAAACTGAATTAAATATGGCAAACCTACATCTTTTTTTAAAAATACCCACGCCAACTAAATCCTTTGTTCATCTAGCATGCTCCTATCTGCCAATAATTTCCCTTTTAATTTTATACTAAACAAATGGATGCAAAAAAATAAACATACAACTGAACTCTTACAATCGAATGCTGCTGTTTGTTAAATAGGTTTTAATTGGATCTTTTTTGCTCGGCTCTAATGACAATTAGAAACCAGCCACACATGTTGTTGAGATTACATTTTGCCCCCATACGTTTACACGGCCTGCTTTCTAGCTGAATCTGTACCGGTGAAGAGCAATACATCTAGTAAACTAAGATGAACATCCTACGAGTGTGGGAGGGAAGTTCAAACAAATAACGTTGGCTCGTATCCTAATAATAGATACAATGCAAGGACAAATTCTGACGATCATTAACGGCACCCTGCTTCCTTTTTAAAAAGTTTGCTCCATGAGTAACCTGATTTACCAGTGGCAAGCGTTAAGAAATGTTAGTGCGCCTTCAATGCAGCCCGCCACAAAAAGGAAAAGGGAATCTATAAGTAATATACCAGCAGTTGTTAGTTTGTGGCCATGATTTTGTTCAGATATGATACAGCTCAGGTTTAACCCCTCCAGCACAATCCAGGTCTTTTTTTATTATTGCCAGTAAGTGCTTCCAAATTATGCCACATAGTAAATTACAATGCATCTTGGGGTCAACTCCATAGCTCAGCTATGTAATGTATATGAGACTCCACCCATACGACTCTAGCAGCCCACTACACATTAGCCGTTTCAAGATTCCCGATGATGATGATGATGTTCCATCTTTTGTACTACTTTTTTCTGAAGGCTGCAGCCTCTTGTTGAACCACCGTCAATTAAATGGATTCATGATTTTTGCTGACTATCAAAACCTTTTTTTAATGTAGTGGATTACACGGTCATTTAACCAACTACTTCTCAAGGGCCTCGATGGCAAACTGGCTACATATTGTTGTCTTGTCATGAAGGAAAGTGTCATTCGTGTAACACAAAGGAAACCATTTCAAGCCACTAAAGCCATGCATAAAGGTACTTGTCCCTCATTTCTTCACACACACAGTACAAGGTTCCTTACTCCACCGATTATTGCTAGTTAAGGGTGAACATTTTGAGGCCTGGTCTAACTGATAACACCAGGGATCGAAACAAATTTGAGATATTTTAACTCTTGGATGTTGCTTTAAAGAGCCTGGTTAGCTTGGCACAGACTTCTGCAGGAGAGTATTTGACTAACCAGGCTAAATGGTGCCCTGTTCTAATAAAACGCATGCTTGCCAATATTTTACTGCCTACCGTCCATGACTTGCCCCTCAGATGGTATGACTACAGATAGATTAGTAAATCGTTGAATCTTATAATCTATGGGGATTTATTTGCATGAAGTTGCATTTGGAAATTTAAAAAATAATTGACGTTCTAATTTTCATTTCCCGCTGAAGTTGGATTTGCACAAGCGATGGATGTATTGACTCCTTGTATTCCAGTGGTAACTTCTACTCGCTGTTTGATGCTAGTTTCCCTGGAGTGGCTTTGAGCTTCTGCTCATCACTCACATATTTATTTCAATCCCTATTGCACCTAAATGTTGACCTCCTATTTATGGAGGAAAGCACATAGGCCTATCTAGGGGGTGAGCAAGGTCTGCAGTTTTATATTGTGCTTGAGTCGGTGGTTGTTGCATTAGCCATTCATTGAATTGTTCTAATAATAGATTGCATCTTTGAGATTCATACCATTGGACATATTTTTCTTTTTCTTTGCGATTAAAGTACTGTGAGATGTGCGAAGGAAGATTGGGGACACTTCTCGGGTTACTCTGTTTAATCACAGAAGCTGAGCATAACGGATTGTCCCTCTTTTCTCCCCCCTTTTTTTTCTTTTTTCTTCAACATTCTTGGTTTCACTTTGCTAGGGACAGCTTCCTTCAGCTTGACCCATAGTTTCTTATTCTGGGTGCACTTCCCTGGGGACCCAGGGTCTGAGCTTGACTGGTGGATGGTAGTAAGGGTCTTCCAACCTGGTCTTGAATATGCCCAGTTATACCTTTTCCGGTTCATCTTCCAGCACGTCTCCTTCCTGTAAGTATAAAGGGCAGATCAGTCACACCTTTCTGTTTTCCCTCTTCATTTAAATGCCACTCCTCTGAAGTTGATTGGTTGAGCTGTTTCCTTCCTAGAAAACCACCCCCTCCTTTGGGGTCCTCCAAATCCCCTTTGATGTTAGTAGGCGGTGTTGGTTGAGGAAAGCCCCAACCCCCATGCTTAACATGTTTTTACTGTCCCGAACGCCGCATTGTTTTGCCCACGGGACACTGACCAGAACAGGGAGGCTCCCGGGACCGGCATGGACCACCCCAGTGGTCGCCGCCTGGCAAATGTAGTCCTGTGGAGAGTCACAGGACCGCTGGCCAGACCATTCCAGGATGCCACTGACACCATGGTCTGCTCGCGGACACCTCACCAGCGCCTCTACTGTGTTTCACCTCCTGCAGCTTGCCAGTAAGTGTTTAGGTGTTGCTGTTGCCCGTCTCGTTCCCTCTGCAAGCCCTGACGCTTGGACAGGAAATAAGAACGTGACAGGAAATCAGCCTGTGCCAAGAGCCTCCCAGGCAAGGGAGTGGTCCTGAAATAAATTTGCTGCAGGGCCAGAAAGCAACGCAGTACGCGTGGGCTAGTCTCTCTGCAGAGACAGCTGCACTAAAGGCGCCTGGGCAGTTACCAAGGTGAAGTGGCAACCCAATAAATTATACTGCAGTGTTTCGATAGCCCATTTGATATCGAGGCACTCCTTCTCGATGGTGGCATACTTGGCTTCATGTGGCAACAGTTTTCTGCTGATTAACTGAACCAATCACTCTGCTTCTCCCTGTCCCTGGAATAGCACTGCGCCCAAAATGGTACCTGAAGCATTGGTGTGTAGGTAGAAAGTAGCCTTGATGTCCGGGCAATGTAGTACAGCGTTTGCATCCAGGGCTTCTTTCAGAGTGATATAAACCCAGACTGCCCTACTTTCTCTGTCCTCCTTGATATCATAGGTCGTCTTTTTCAACGGGTCCATCAATGGGACCCCCATGGTAGCGTAGTAAGGTATGAACTGCTGAGAATACCTTACAAGTCCAAGGAAGACCCAGATCTCTTATGGGTTTGATGGGAGGAGAAGACTGACGTATGTCCTCTATTTTAAATTGTAACCTCCTGTTTCCGGCATAGTATCCCAGGTATTTAGTGTGTGTGGCTCCCATCATTGTCTTCTTGGGGTTGATCTTAAGACCAGTCCTTCTTAAGGCATCCAGAACACTATCAATATGTCTGAGGTGACTTTGCCTGTCTGTGCTCTATCTGGTAATGGCATAGAAGTAGGCAGTAACCTGGTCTTATTGTACTTTTAGTATTCTATTCATGAGCAACTGGAACATTGCTGATGCGCCATGTAGTCCAAAGAGAAGCACTGTAAACTGATATAAGCCGCCTGGAGTAACAAAAGCAGTTTTTTCTTTGTCATTGGCCCTTAGAGGTTAGAGGCATCTGCCAGTAACCTTTAAAGTCAATGGTGGTGATATATTTGGTCGAACCACAGTGTTCTGTTCTGGGCATGGGGTAAGTGTTAGGTAAGATTTTCATTTGTATGCTAAATCTCCCTCACCTGTGAGACCCCCGGCACTTTTTGCTGGACTTGAGGATTATTTTTCCTTCCATGTTCCTGGGTGAATGGGAGCCTTTATCCCCCACTCGCCCTTTCTTTTACTCTTTCCATGGAAGTAATTTTTGTGACCCACCATGCTTTATTTTTGGAATTATACTGTCGTAACACTGTTGGCATACAGTGGGCTATGTGTAGGTTGGATTACTTTGATTCTTGAGATACTGTGGTTTCAGAGAAACAATCCACACGGTTTGGCCACGAAAGTGTACTTTAATCACAACTGAAACCAGGGCCGGGCACCAGATTGCACCCAGGGCGGAAAGCATTGTTGACGCCCACCAGCCCCCAGAAAAGACAACCAAAAAAATGGTATGTTACAAATGTTGTAAATAGGGCACTCGATGAAGAAATAGATGGAAATACAAATGCAATAGAAAATGCATACATTAGATACTAGGTGAGTCTTGGAATGTTATCTGTATGATGTGTTCAAAAAGTAACTTTTCTGCATGCATGGTTGTGTTTCTTGTTTTGTGCCTGCAAACATGTATTAGTGCTTGTAGGTGGCTCGAAGTGAGCGTGTGCACAAGTCCATATCTGTCTAGGAGTCAAGTCTGCATATGTTTATTGCTTTGTGTGCAGTGCATAAGAGTGAATAACTGCATATGGTGACAGCGCATGTGCATGTTCTTAGTGTAGGGGCTCCCACACTGTTTTGTGAAACTTAGGGTTTCACCCTTAGTAACCCAGGGTAATCTAGACATGGACCCCTTGCTCTCTGTACCTTAGAGAGGCTTAACTTTACCTCACTGAGGAGGCCCAACAAGGCTGAAACACATGTCTGAGGTTGCTGATGTTATTGGTACTGTGAGGCAGGCGTGATATCAAAAGTAGACACAGACACATGTGATACAGTTTCAAAACCTTTATTGGACAGGTAGGAATGGGATAATTCCTAACTGGCCCGAATTGTAAGGTGGGTGTAGTTTTGACCATTAATAAAAAATGAGAAGTCTGTCCAAGTCTGTTAGTCCAAATAAAATGGCCGTCTGTGTCAAACCTATGCTTGCCTTCACTTAATGACAATGTGTATGGGGTTAGATAAACTCAAATAGTTTTCAAAGTAAAACCGGATGGCATTGGAGCTTTCCATAGCTCCCTTCCCCAAGTTCAAGACACTTGGGTTCACCACAGTTCAGCAGAGTTCTTAAAGTCGCAACAGTTCACAATATCTTCTTACAACACAGGCAGGCTTCTCTGGGCTCCTTGTCCCAGATTCAAAGCCCCTTCAATTCACACTCCTTTGATGGGCCTCTCAGGCATCCCTCACCTAAGCCTAGGCCCTCTTCATTTCACAATTCAGTTTCAAACTTCAAAGTATTCAAATTGAAGTTAAGATTTGCACAAAACATTTAGAGGTTCCCTGCCCCATATTTCACAAAGCTCTCTCAACTTGGTTATATAGTTCACACTTTCAATGGAGTCTCCCAGTGTCGTGGCACAGTTGTCAGACCACACAGTCCACCCACTACAGGTGGTTCAACCGCGGGCTTGGCTTCACCCACCCCCCGTTTGACAATTTCAACTCTCCTAGTTCAGCTCCCAATTTAACACTTCTATATGTTACTTTTCCTTCAAATATCTCTTCTTGGGGATTGCGTCACTTTTCCTTCCTAACATGGATCCCCTTTTCAGTTCACACATGGCTCCCCTTCACTTTAGGAGCTTCCTTTACTTTCCTTCATTCAAATAGGCTTTCAACCACACTGTTAAGTATATCCTCATGGTTATACTTTCTCTTCTTGTTAGTTTCATAAAGTTCAATAAAGGCACGTTCCTCTTCCTGATAGTTCTTCTCTGTGAAGGGTGCAGTGACCTAAAGTCCTTGAGTGGAAGAAATTCCATAGCACAAGGTATTTAACCCATTTTCTTTCTCAGTTGAGGGGCTCCCACACTCCTTTGTAATATCATGTCTCTGGCATTCAAGGGTAATACCTGACCATTTGAAAAACGTACCTTCGCAGAAAAAGCAGTCGCAGCTTAAGCATATGTTGGCTTATGGCAGTACCAGGCAAGTAGTAGTATCATCAGGCCGTATGATAGCAATTTTGTCATAGGGTCTAAATACTTAGTGCATGGGCCTTTTATGGCAACACCTGGGTATGGAGTGGGGCATTTTAGCAGATCCTACTGTGCAATTTCAAAGCACCCCATTTATACAGCATTACAAATGTACATGCATACACGCGTGCAACCATACAAATATCCCAATCCACGTACCCTTCTACTGTCCAACACTAATCTGCACACAACGCAAACCAGACAAAGCCAGAACTAATGGCTTTGTCAATACGTGTTTCTAAAATTATCCAGAAGTCGACAGTGTTGGGTTCCTTGATGAAACTGGTTTGAAGTATGTTTAGCATCCTGTGTGCAGGCAGCACTTCAGCTATGGGGAATAATTTGCGGATGTCTTCCCCTACAACAAAACAGCAGACATAGGAAATTCAGTGTCCATATGTACAAGAGTTTTAATTTGGGTTGGAAGGGCCACGGCTTCTGGCAACACTACATTATATTGGCATGTGATTGCTGCCGGTATGAGCAACGCCCCCTCCTCTGTGCAGCGCTTAATTGCTGATATTTCATCTGCAAAACGGGTCTAACATTTTTCAAACTTATGATCCCATAACGAATTACGATGATCAAGAGTGGAGTGTTCCAACTTTTGAGGGCCATAGGGAAGTAGGTCTAAGGGGTATGGGTGCAACCCCTATACTATCTGTGGAAGACCTTGCGATTTCATTAAAATACGGTGGGGGGTGGGAATCTGCGGCACTAACCTTATTCAGATCGAGATTTTTAAGCATCAGAGCGTATTGTGGCTGACAATTTTTGCTGGAGTTTTTTTAATACTCTAATATCCCACAAATGAATTCCTCCTATTTGGATGGAAGCTGTTCTCCTTCCCATTTTATAGAGAGATAATTTAGCAGATCTGTTCTTTTACAGCACGATTTCCTTGCTTGATGCTACTGCCAAGTGGTTTGGCACAGCTGTGTATACTTAAAATTATGGAGTTAGTCGAGAAAAATGCTATGCTGTCTGACGTTCAGTATGGTTTTACGGAGGGCAGGGGCACTGTGGGACAAATGTAATTTCTTTTTTTACTTTACAGAAATATGTGCGAGAATTTATACTACTTTCATGGCCCTAAGCACTGCATTTGATTGTGTTAATTGTGAAAAATTATGGGCTTCCTTATGGGCTCCTGACGTGCCATCGTCGTTGCTGGAGTGTCTGATTGGAATGCATTCTAACTTGTCAGATTGCGCCTTAACACTCTAGGGAAACTTTGGCATCCATTCATTTTAACACGGAGCATGAGACAAGGTTGTGTGCTAGCTGCTTTACCTTTTTAATTTATTCATACATTCTTTATCTCCCATGTTGTATGGTTCAACGAGTGATGTCCTAAAAATAGGTGGTATGCGCACCCCAGTATTAATGTATACAGATGACGCCATCCTTATTGCTAGAATCCAAAGTAGTGTTTTGGTCACACTAATAAAACTAGAACCCCAATAGTGATTGATGGTTGTAGATTGGAATGGGCTGATTTATTCTCCTATTTGGGTGTTAATTTGACGAAAGGACTAAATTGACATCACCACATGAGCACCCAAGCCACCAAATTCGCTCAAATAAATGGCTCTATAATTTGGTATGCTAATAAAGTGAGGGGGTCTCCCCATGGGTCATATTACACAAATTTATAGAACAAAATCGCCTCTGGTGGCCACATAAGCGCAGTAATCTGGGGACGTTTACATCCAACTCTCCTTGAAAGAAAGGAGCACTGTTTCCTTGGGAAAACCATGGGAGTGAATCAGGGCTTTTTGGGTTACTTGCTACATCATGAATGCAGCTTTACGTATATTTCAGATCGTATTCAATTACAGTCTCTGATCTACTGGCTAAGCTTATGGGGGCAATTCTAGTCTAACTCTAACCAGGTTGATTGTCAACGATATCCTGGACTCGCAGGTACATTTCTACTTTGCTTGGCTCAATTATGTGCGTGCAACATTCAACTCTCATGACTTGGCGAGTGCTTCAGCATTCGTACTGGCAGGAGTAAAGAAGGGTTACTATCAGTGGTGAAGTAATTTTTGGTCTTTAGCCCAAATCAGAGAGGCATTAGAGTCACATAAATCTGTGTTTGGTTATCTTTTATGGGTCTACGTGCCGGAAATAAACCATTGTCTCTCTCCGTGTTTAAACTGGTTATTTTAGGATTATGCATTGTAAGGCAGATGCTTTTAACATCAAAGAGCTTGCACTTTCGCTAACTTATGCCTCAGTGAAAATTCAGCGCATTAGTGGTGCATTAACCAGCTGTCAATGCAAGCATTATTGATAAAGGGAAAACCTATGACTAATATGAGGAAATGTGTAGCAATTGAAGTGGTTTCTTTTGTAGGTAGTGTCGCAACACCACTGCTGGTAAGAGTTTACATTAAAAGTTGCATGTAGGATATCTGTCGGTTGCAAAGAAAAACATTGTTTAAGGGATGAATACTGAGACCGTGTTAAACAATACAGTCTAGAGTTCAAATTCAAAGTTCGAAAGCTCTTATCCAAGCATAAAGTCACATGCCCTCTCCATTCTCTATATGTACACGGCACACCGATTTCTTATTCACCAAGAGTCAATTATCATTGGCTAATAGGGAGTGCATATTCCACGACCTGATACAGGTATCACTTTAGTGATCATGATAAACTTTTACAAAGTGACATTTTGCGTTTGGAAGTTAGACCGGTGTATGCAAATACCGGGGCTTGGATCATTCTCAACGGGGATGAGCACCTCTGTCGTATATGAAACTTAGCTGTTGAAACATCTAGGCATTTACTTATGCAATGCAGCATCCTCCAGTGTTTTATACAGGGTTACCAGGCATTTTCAGACTACTACACAGATCAGTTTTGGAGTAACGTTTATGGGGGAAATCCTGGTCGTGACGTCTGCAGGATATTACATCTGGCAATGGGTAGAAAAAAGATTGGATATATAAACGGGCTACTCTCAAACTCTTCTTGCTGTATATATTTAGACTGATCTGATTTTCTGAGGGAAATGACTCGAAATTAATTTCATTTATTTAAATAATTGCCTTTGGAATTTTATATATTTGTTTCTTGTTATTAACATTGGTGATGCATTATGTAATTGTTTTGGAATCAAATGAAATGGTATTCTTGTTTTCACTTCGATGATTTCTTTGTAAATGTTTTATTGTATGATGAATTGTTTTACTTGATTTGTATAGCGTAAAGGTCAAATTTTGACCAGAGACACTTAAAAAATAAAGTGACATGGGCTGCATGTTGCAGCGGTAACCATCCTTTTGGAGACTCTGGCTTTTGAGTGGTATTTTCAAGATGGTCTTGTTAGATCCCACATTGAGAGGGAAACAATGGATATATCTCACAGGTACCCTGTAATTTCACCTGACCAGGTCACCTTACTGGCTTTTTGTGCAACTCACTGGCCCGTTACATCACCATGTGTTATGTTAGAAAGATGCACGCTGCTGCAGCCATTTTGCGATTCATGTACAATGGCATGATCCCTGTAGGTCCTCTTTAAAAAGGTAACCTCATTCCTGAAAAACCAGTTCTTGAGCTTAATGGTGATATTGTGGATTTTCACTGTTAGGCTGGTCCTTCCCTGTGTACTGTGGCCTGGGTTTATCGAGCATTGGCTGTGGCCGCAAAAAATCTTAAATCTGGAAAACAAGTCCTAGTGTGAATACTAGACTAAATGTTAGTGTACTTTTTCTGCAATGCAGAGTGTACTTTATGTGAGTAAAGTCTCCCAGGAGTTACTTAAGGATATCTGAGCCTCGTTTAAAATCTTACACGTCAGATCTGCTGCTCCTCCTCCCATGCTCTTCAGTTTGTCGTCCCTCCCGCCTTCCCTCTTTCTCTGTAGCCTGGTATGTGAACAAACAGGCATTTTCTCCCTACCAATGCCGGATTTGTTTGTTTGTTGGCTGGCTTGTCACCATTTAGATTATATGTTGGTGCTTCTGAAACAATGAGGTCGCCACATTTTCACAATGTGATTATTATTGTTACTGTGGGAACTTGAATGTGGCACCATTCCGGATTACAAGGCTTCCACCTATTTGATAGGTGCATTGTGCCTGTTTAGAGGCAATGCCTGTACAGAAATAAGGGTCTTTTTGCCGCACCTTTGTCAGAAAGCTTGTGCTCTGCTCCTGCACTCTGTAATTCGAGGTACTGCTGAGACCTGCAGGCATCACTTGTTGGGAAGGGGTGGGGGGCGATCGTCCCAGACCTCCAAATGTTTTCAGATGTTGCAGATGCCTGGGTGTGTGCATTAGGGGCTCAGAGAGGTTACAGGGGGCAGGGGGTGTCGACAGGGGCTATAGTGTGGGGAGGGTGGTGCATGGTTTAGCTTTACAGTACATTGGGAATCAAACACCATTGCGGATAGTAGCAGCCATATAGAAATTGCGGCCTAGCTTTGCGCTGCAGCCATGGCCACGGCCAAACCACACACATGGAAATAAGTATGCATGTGGGAATGGAGAATAGCATGGGCACCAGTGAGAAAGCCAGAGCTGCAGAGATATATAGACCTTTCATTGTCTTATGTTGGCAGCATTCGTATCCCAGGAGGAATGCGCCCTGCAAGGCCACAAGAGGGTTGAGAGCTGTCGACAAAAAACAATCCCACGAGAAGGAGGGCACGAGCCGCAGACCTTCCCCCATCCCAGATTTAAGTAATAGCCTCCAGATGCCCCGTCCCAAGACACCCAGCATTCCCAGTTACCAGTCAGTCCCAGACCACCAACCATACAACTGTTCAACTCCTGATCGATCTGAAAGCAGGGACCAGTTGCCTTCACCGTAGGTCACGGGATTTGTGCTGCGGGTGTCGGGAGAGGTTAATCAACATAACTAAAACTAGAGTGGGAAGCTTTGGATGGGTGCGGCGTGTCTGGAATCGAGCCAGTGTGTGAAGCAATGAGCGCGAAGTATCCGCTTAGCCCTTTCTGCAGTACCAGGTGCACATTAGGTTAGAGATGGAGCATGTATTGTTGTTCTTCATATAATTACCAATTGTAGCTCCGTGCCTGCTGACGCGCAACCTGGAACCCACTTGGAAGAAATTGGGCAGACTGGGCTGGGACCAATGTCCTGGCATCCCTTCTGGAGCAGGTAGCCTATGTTATAGGGTCTCACCAACCTGCCATTTGGATTTGTAGATTGTTATTTAAGTATCTGATGATGCCATGTCCCTTTTTAAAGATTTGCTAGTACTGATTTTGCCCAGAATGTTCCGTGGTAGCAGAATGCTTTAATGGCGCACCTTTTTTTGTGGAAATAAAACGTTGTTCTCCTTACAAGAGTTGTGCTGGGCCTTTTTCCCCCTAGTGGGTTACATTTTTTCTGGTGTGAGCATTGAGGTTCTACTCTACACACTCCAGGACCTGATGGCTCTACACCAGAGTTCCCTTCCCTTGACTTGTACATGCACATCTCGTATCTACTCCGAGGGCTCTAGTCTCTTCTGAATAGCACTTGCTAACCTCGTAACAGCCATACCTCTTATCTTAGGCCTTGAAACGCCTGCAAAGGCCTATCATTGGACAGGGTCTGCTACTCGCTACTGCCTATTACCTAAGACTCCTCTTACCTAATTTAGAAATTTTGATCTACCACCTGCACTGCTTTGTGTTCCTACGCTGCTTTCTTTGCATACCAAAGAAGCTGTTGTGAATGCAAGCAATGGGTTATTCTTTGTTCGATCAAGCAATGTTAGGCACGGTCGCAGCTCAGCTGCAACTTTGAAAGCTATTTTTCACCTCCAACAGGATGCTTACGCTGGGCGTCCTCATTGCGCAAGATTGTGCCTGTAGGAAACTGAGTGTATGCTACACACAACCACTGCTTGTGCTAGTTTTGTCCCTACTTTGACCAATGTGCTTTATCATAACCACAGCGCTTTACTATTGGCTCTTTTCAACAGCCCTGTTTTAGGGACTGAAACAGAATCCTTAACTTTCAAGGTGACTTCTGCGGAAGTAGAAATGCAATTGAGGCACTAGAATGAGGGGGATCACTGCGCTTGATCAGGTGAAATTTGTGATACTCTGCCGCGTTTGTTAGGGTTCTGGTGGGACGGCCCCCAATCTGTCCGTGCTAAGGTGCCAACAATTCTACAAGTAGGAACATATGCAATGGTTAATTGCTTGTTTGAGAATAGAATGACTATGATTTAAACAAGACAGTCTGGTTGATTTTGAGCAGCCTATATTTATTCTTCTAACCGACTTGTGTTTTGACCCACATCGGTCATTTTCAAGGCTAAGGTAGAAGTACATGTGAAGTTAATGTTTGAAGAGTTTGTTATCCGGAATAGCGCTTTAAAAAAAAAAATAAGTTGAAAGAACCATTACCTGAAAGAGTTTTGGGGGGAGGGGCAGGGTTTAAGTGAATCGCAATTCGCCATGAGTGTAGTGTGTTTGCATGTGAATTACGTGATGGATGTCACAATTGTAATCATCATTGAATCATGAAAAATGATTAACAATCAATAGCAATTTGTATTATGCACGGACAGTATAATGTAAACATTGGGGAGAAAAGGAGAGCGGGAGAATACTTGATACAAAATGGATGGCCCAATTGAAATGTGCAAAAATGAACGCTGGCAACACGAAGGACTAAGCTTAACAATCTCATGTGCGGAGTGTATTACTCGAGTGAAGTTGCAGAGTGTAGTTTCTGAAGGTGGTGGGAGGGTCTCTCGAGAATCAAGTTGCATCAGAAATACAAATACAGTATCGGATTGGCCTGACCTGGCAGACAGAGACAAAATCGTTTAAGGGCTACATACACATGGTGGTATATTTACTTGTTGTTGTTGCTGTTGGGTGTTGCTGCAACAAGGTCCTTCAATCCAGACAGTTCATGATCCAGTAATGTTAACGAGTTAAGGGGTAGCAAGGGGGACCTGGAGTCTGTAGGATACGAAAAAGGATTGTTAGCACGCCCTACGTGAAGCCAGTGGCAGCTGTATTGTTCTAGTTACCACAGACACCCACAATATTTATTGTGAGGTCTGTCTGTGGTTGGTACGGGGGGTGTTGGGTTGTTCAATTAAAAGGCAATTATGGTCAAGGCGCACTTTGGAGAGGGAGGCTCTCGCGGATGCTGATGGCAGTAGGTGTCTCAAGTGTTAGCCCGAAAATGCGACAGACAAGTGCCGGTATGAATGTTTTGGGTGTGCAATTGTGAGTGAGCATGGCATTGGATAGTCCTAAAAGCACTCCTATAAGGACTAATGGTTCTCGTACCTGACTGTATACCCAAACCATTTTCTCACACAAAAAGACAGGTTAATGATTTATTTTCTTTGCCATTTTTGACTTACCTCACGTGTAACTAGAAGCTTGCCCTCCAACCACTCCATCTAATCCCTTGTGTAGTGCCTAGCCCAGGGTGAGGGGATAGAGAGGCTTGCCCTAATGATGATTCAACAACAAAACTGCTTCTGTCACATAAACATATAATTATCCATGGATCTTGCAGTGTTCGACCACAGTATCTGCTTAAAGCCTTGCAAGTGAAATATATATTTTTTTATAAGGGGTCCCTGGGTTGGCATCCTAAAAACATTTAAAAATGGAACAACTCTATGGAGCTTAGAGACCATGTTTCGGAAATTTCCAAGTTGTGAAACTACATGCACTCGAAATGCCGAATTGGTTTTTCTCATACAGGTGTTTTATTTTCAGCTATAAAGACCTCTGGGCCATAAAGACGGTCTGTTATTTCCAGAAGGTATTTACGTGCCTACCGGTTTCAGTGGTTAGGTTGTTCGACCACTTTCTTCAGGGCCGCAGCACTCCTGAGAGTACAGGCACAAAAGTAAGGAGAGAGGCTCTGCGCTGGCTGTTCACCACACCTGTATATTGAACATAGGGATGGGAGGGAGAAAGGTGGGGAGGGTGGAATGGAATGGAAAGAAAAGAAAGCAAGATGTTCATTATCCTTTCCTTTTTGACATTTATGTTGTTAGCCCCCTCTTGGTGTACATTTACTGTGGCCGTAAATTGGCTTTACCTGCAACTAGGGTAAAGAGTAAAGCCAGGCCAGATGCAGTTAAAAGGATTGCCTCTTCTAAAACAGGCTTCTTCTTAGTAGTCCCGCATGGACCAAAAAAGGATACATGTACATCCTTTAGATTCTTCTAGTGGTGGAAGGCTATTCAATTTAAAATATATAGCTGCATCAAGGCACAGGGTGCTGATTGATGTAAAGAACACGCTCATGTGGCATTCATACAAAATAGGTTCCCCCAATGATCAAAAAGGACTTTACATATTCGTCCTGAATATCCCTCATTCATTTAGTGATTGCGTGTTTTACCTTGCGTGCATATATGATTGCAGAGTCTTCGGTACCGCCGATGAATCTAGTCTACCTCTCAAAACAGTGGTTTTATTATTTCTGCGATTGTCATAGCGTACTAGTACGCATGTGCTGAAAGCAGTCGTACCCTTTAGTGAACCCACCATTCCGCCATCTTTGACTGGCTGGTGGCAAGTCCTCATGTTCTACTTGATCTATTCATCGCATATTCGCATGATTGCACGTATCCTTTACCTTACTCTCCCACTTTATAAAAAAAGCTGCGCTGGCGTAGCAGCATATATTTACACATTAAGATTTCAGATTAATTTATCACTGTCAATTATTCTTCAATCACCGACTATGGATCGGTGAGTTACAAGGAACAACAAAACATAAGGTTATAGTTCATACAATTAATCCATAGAGCCAGTGCTACTTGATTTATTTTTAGGACCATGTAGCGTGTTGAGGCTCTCTGGGTTATCAGAAGCGTCTAGCCTCTTAGAGTATCCTAGCCAAATATCCACAAAGGGAGGAATCTGGCTCCTGGTAGACACATCGTTTCCGGGATAGGCTCTATACTTGAGCCTATGTGACAGTTTGTAGATTATTTTCTCAACCCCAAGATGTTCCAATGAGATCATACCTCAAAAACACCACAGCAGGGGGCATTGTTGCGCAGTGGAACTATGAGGACGTGAGCGGCCATAGCCGCCGAGCCGCAGAAAATATCCTGGAATTTTGTCCCGCCTCCCGCCTGAGACCGTATAAATAAAGGACTGCCCCGGACTGCGGAGGCGCCGTGCAGGCGACGGCTGTGCTCCTGAAGGAAATCGGAGCCGAGATCCCTTGTAACGGACCATCCAAAGCAAAGGGACGACGGGAGCCATCTTGCCCGTGTGGCCCCCCCACTGAGGTCGGAGCCTCCAACCGGCCGCAAGTTTCAAAGCGTAACCTTCCCACCCCCCGGGGCACAGAAGTGTGGGGTGTTACAGCACAGATCCAGCGAGACCCGCCGGAGATCCCAGGATTGCCATTCTTCCCCCAAGATGGAGAGACGACACAGCCTGCAATGGTGATCAGGTGAGGAGGAAGGGAATCGAGACCCCATTCCCCCTGCTGCTGCTGCTGCATGCGGCGGTACCTCAGACAGCGCGGGGGAGCACTGACAAACTCCCCCGTCCCAATGCTGTGATTGCTGTGGCACTGATCAAGGCCCAAGCGTTCAGGGACCAGGGGAGCCTTTACCTGCAGCGCTGTCTGAGCCACGTAGCGAGGAGAGCAAGGTAGACCTGTGCCTCCAGCCCCATGTTGCGGGACTAACGGTGGGGGAGACCCCGGCAAACTTGGGAAGAGATCCCCCGCCCCCCAGCAATAGACCATTGTCCGGCACAGCGGGGCCTTCAACCCCGAAAAACCTGCAAGACCAGGCTAAACACCCACCACAAGCGAAGGACATTCTAAAACCTGGCGGATACTGCATGGGTGGGCAAGCAGCCAAACACAGAGTCCTGCTGGTCCCCCGGCCGGCGAGCTACAAAATACTGCAGGGCAATAAGGGACCCCACATGGGAAGAGACCCTCTGCATAACCCCCAGTCGGGCGGTGGGGACTCGCAGGAGCCCAAGCCAGGAATCAGACAAGGGCCAGGGCGGCAAGAACAGGAGAGCCCAGCTCCAATGCACTGGACGCCTGGCATCATACACCGCAGGGACACACTTCCCTTGCAAAGGGGCCAAGCTCACCCCATCCAGAGGTCCAGCAGGAAGAGGCGCTGTGCCTAACCGAATGCTATACGGGAAGCAGAGCAATGCATATCGGACACAGAGGATGCCATCAAGAAAATGGAGAAACCACTAACGTCGGTTACCCAGAAACTCTCGCAACTTGAGAACCGGGGAGAAGACAGCAAGGGGAGAGCTAGACGGAACAATATCCGCATTCCCCCACCCCTCAATCCCCCCCCCCCCCGACACCATAATGGTGTGCATGCTAAACTACCGAGACTTTCTGCTACAGATGGCACGCACTGCCGGCCCCATTACGTACAAAGGATACAGAATCAGGTTTTTTCCGGATTACACCAAAGCAGGGCAAAAAGCCTGCCAATCTTTCGAATCTGTTAAAAAGAAGCTACACTCACTAGGCATGAAGTATGCACTCTTTTTCCCGTCACACCTCAAAGTACATTATGAGGGCACGGCGCTCCTGTTTCTCACAACCCAAAGGAGGCATGGTCATGGCTTGAAACGCACGTCCTGTTGCAGCCAGAACATCGTACACCCAGCGGACGACCCGGTGGAAGAGCACACCGAAGTCGCTCTCCAGCAATGAGAGAGACAGTCGCCCGCACTGGCGCTTCCTGCTGAATCTGAGCCCAAGAGAGAGAGCAACAGTAGACCCGGGGCCCACGGACCCCAACAGCACTCTTGCGCGTAGTGTGGGGGAGGATGGCCGTAGCGACCTCGGGATCGGGGGCAATGGTTCTCGCGGTCCACTGCAGCAGCCACCCCGCAACAGGTTGACTCCGTTTTTCGCACCCAGTTGGAGCGAAGTTAGGGATACAGGTGCTTCCAGTTTGGGAGGAGTACAGGGAGGGTCACGGGGTAGATTAGATGCCACAGTTGGGTTAATTATGTTTATAATAGAGTTACAATCGTACACAGCACACACTGGCTCCCTCAGGGCGGCTGACATACACAGAATAGGGCGCGTGAATTACCGGAATGGAGTGGGAAGAAGAGGCACTGCATGGGCAGAAATAGGTCTCCCCTGGGATGATGGCTCTTGAAGGGAAGATCACTGATGACCTGCATCGTGAATGGGTTATGTTCTGTGGTCAAAAGGAGACTAGTCTTGCAATATCTTAACAGGCACTCCCCCGACATTGTGTTCCTTACAGAGACCCACCTGGCAGGGGCAGAATGCAGGTTTTTCCTTAGGACCAACTACAAGGTGGCTTTCCATGCATGCTTTTCCAGGGGGTCCAGGGGAGCACTCGTATTCTTGCACAAAAGGGTACCATTCCAGCTGATGGAGGTGAGGTCTGACCCAAGGGGGCGATACGTCCTATCCAGGGGAGAACTGGGAGGCAACACCCTGGACTGGTATCAGTTTATGCTACCCCCCGCCCCAACTTTCTATGGATCTCCTAACGGAACTGCAAGAACTCACGACTCAATGCCAGGCGGACACCTGGATACTAGGTGGGGACTTTAACGAAGTAATGGACTACAGCCTCGATAGATCCCACATAGGCTCTAGAAGCCTGTTGACCCGCACAAAGTTGCGCTCCTTCACTGAAGCCCTTGGGTGGGTAGACACATGGAGGTGGCTCCATCCCACCGAAACGGGATACTCTTTTTCTCTCTGGGGCCCATGCCACGATGTCAAGCATTCCGACTACCTGTTTGTCCCCGCCAACATGACGCACCGGCTGTCAGCTAAACTCCTAGCAAGAGGAATCTCGGACCACTCCCCCCATATCACTGAACTAAAGAATGGGCCCTCAGCGCCTTAACACCTACCACCTAGGGGACCCCGAGTTCATAGAAGGCCTCAAAGCCGAGACCGATAAATACTTCGAGATAAATGCAGGGACGGAAGACAGCCCAGTAACGCTCTGGGAAGGGTATAAGGCTACGCTAAGGGGGGAAAGCCCCGTCGATGGTCACAGCCAAAAGGAGACAGCATGGGAGAAAGTAGAAGAGGCTGAAATGGTGGTCGAACAAATGGAGGCGGATATCCTCTCTTCCGGGGCACAGAGGGGCAAGCGGGTGCTCGTCTCAGAGTTTCTACGCAACATTGCACTGGACAACGCCAAAGAAGCACACCAGGTCTGTCAGAGCTGGGGGATAAAGGGGGTAAAACGCTGGCCTGGTTGGAAAGGAGGGATGGGGGACCAAGGCATGTCCGATCCATACGAAACACCCAAAGGAAGGAAATCACTGAGGAAACAAATAGCTGAAGCCTTCGCGCAATACTATGAAGCGCTATACAGTGTGGGTAGTAGACCGGCAAGACTGGGACCAATGCAGTGTGTTAGGCAGAAACCTGTGCAGTTCCCTTTGGGAGCACTGCAAAAGATTTAGGACTACAGGTGTTAGCAGTAAACCCACTTGGTAGCAGTCTGTACCACCCAGATTTACCTGGTAGCTGTGGCTGAGCAGTCAGACTTCCCTCAAGAAGAGTTAGGCAGTATGCAAAGTATACACATTAGGTACTCCGACATAATAGCACAAGCAAACACTGACCAGAGCTTTGGTATCAAAGTATATAATTATTTATTTTAAAACACACTGAAACACTCCAGCACTCTTATTGTAAAACGCTCTAAACACAGTTACTATTATAATGTATACAACCCTTATTCCTTATCAGACAAGTCTTAGTTAACACCACTTATTTCCAGACAGAGGTGAGCGCTTAACTATAGATGGCACTCCAATAAGTTCATGAAGGGAGGGAAAAAGACAGAATATGTGAAGATACACCACTCTAAGATTTAGGAACACTTTTAGCAAGGCAGAAGAGCAAAAGCCACTGGTGAGCCAAAGTCCATAGGCTGAGCCCACTCTTGGAGAGAGCAGAGCACAAATGCGCCCAAGATCACAGTTACACTAGGCGTTGAAAGTCTTGCAGAGAGTTCGAAAAGAGTTTAGAGAGTCTCAGAAAAGTTTAGCCAGGGTGTCCCAGGCTAACCCAGGTTCGAAAGCCGGGGGCTAAATCTACCCCGTACAGTCGGTGGCAATGGAAGCCCGGCGGGACACGGTACCTTAAGTGGGAAGGATCCTCCAGCGGTGGCAGTTGTTCCTGGCAGCGGGTGCAAGTCTCGGCGTCATCCAGGGGAACAGAAGATCTCGACTTGGAGCAAAGATGAAGGTCGTTGCACTGCCAGGGAAGAAACCAGCCGCAGAGTTTTCCGGTTAAAGGTATTATCCTTTATTTCGCGGTTGTGGTAAAACGTGGTATTCCGGTTGCCGGGGTGCTTGGCACAGGCAAGGCGGTCACGAGATGCGTCGGGAAGGCGAAAAAACGGTGAAACTGGTTATCCCCACCAGTCAAAGGAAGAAGACTCTCCGGCGGGAGATCTCCTCTGTCGTTGGGAAAAGTGGTAAGACCATCCAGCAGGGCTCCACCGGTGGTGTCGTCGTGGCAGGTCGGCTCAGCTTCTCCCTCGTCGGATTCTTAGGTCCTGTGGCGACTTCTGAAGTTCCAGACCCCAAAGCCTTGCTTTTATGTTAATGTTAATGTTATGTTAATGTTAATGTTAAAGGTCATTTGTACCGCGCACTATCACCACCGGAGTGGTCTCCTGGCGCTCTGGCGGCTCTGAAAGAGGGAGGGTGGGGTGGGTTAGTGGGTGGAGGCTGGAAAAGTGCAAGATTGCAGTGATGTGCTGTTGGCAGCCTCAGCCCGGTGGTTCCGTCGGCTGGGCCTGGGGTGTATGCGGCCGGTAGTCGTCGTGTGCTGATGTGCGAGTCTATGTGTGTTTTTGTTTTGTTGTTGCAGTGTAGTGAAGTTCGTGCGGTTTGCTGTGCTGGAGGTTTGTGGTTGTTTGGTTTGGAGTTTGAGAGGTGTATGCAGAGAAGGAAGTTGTTAGTGGTATTGGTTAGTTGGCATCTCTATCCTGGATTGAGCCGGTTGGGCTCGTGTAATCTTACACGACGGGATGCTTGTACACCCTGTGCCTCAGGAGGTACGTGCTCGTTTTTTTTTTTTCTCCATTCGAGGCCGTTTGAGGATTTAGCTGTCCCCTCCGCCCGCTCCCTTAATAACTTTGCATGCTCCTCACCCCCCCACATGACTAGCGCAGCTGCTAGTGTCCATACCTCCGTTTGTGTGGTGATTAGTTGTGTCTTGTCCGTTCCACAGCTTGTGGTACCTAGTTGTGGCTGTACGGGTGATGGGGGATGGTGAGGGTTGGCTGGAGTCGTTGCCTCCGTCTCCCTGGGTCTCGCAGGTGGACCCCTGTGTCAAGGTCCTTTTTGTTGAGTCATTTGTCTTATTGTTGTTTCGGTTTTAGTCTCTGGTTTTGAAGAGCCAGGTTTTTAGTAATTTTCTGAATTTGAGGTGATCTTTGGTGTTCCTTATTATTTTTGGGATGCTGTTCCAGGTTTTCGCGGCTAGGTGGTAGAAAGCGGTTCCTCCGAGTTTCTTCTTGATGTAAGGTTTTTGTTCCAGTCGGATTTCATTGGTTGACCTGAGCGGTCTCGTTGGCTTGTAGATTGTTATTTTCTTTTGTAGGAATTCTGCTCCTTGTCCGCTGATTGCCCTGTGCGTTATGCACATTGTTTTGAAGATGATGCGCTGTTTTACTGGGAGCCAGTGTAGTGTTTTTAGGGCCGGGGTGATGTGGTCTCTTCTGGATAGTTTGAGGAGTAGTCTGGCTGCTGTGTTTTGGATCCTTTGTAGCTTCTTCAGTAGGTATTCCGGTATACCGAGGTAGAGGCTGTTTGCATAGTCGATGCTTGACATGATGAGGCCGACGATGGTGAGTGTTTTGTGTGTGAAGGAGAGGAAAGGTAGTATTTTTCTTGCCGTGTGGAGGAGGAAGAAGCATTTCTTGACTGTTGCGTTTATTTGCGGTTCTAAGGTTAGGGTGTTGTCCATCAGGACTCCCAGATTTTTTACTACCTTAGATGGTGATGGTGCAGATCCCATTTCCGTTGGCCACGGGATGGCGGTTTCCTTTTGTTGGTTTTTGGATATGATCATGATTTCGGTTTTACCTGGGTTGATTTTCAGGTTGTTGGCATTCATCCAGTTGAAGACTTCTTTTAGACAGTCGGTTAAGTTTGAATGATCGGCTTGGGTGTCTTCGATCTTGTAGATGATTTGAGTGTCGTCTGCGTAGTTGTAGCATTTGATGTTGTGTTTCTTGAAGATTCTGATTACTGGGGTTTGATAGATGTTGAAGTACAGTGGTGATAGTGAGGATCCTTGTGGTACTCCACAGTCGTTGACTCGTGGGGTAGATTTGAATGGCTTGATCCAGACGGTTTCAGTTCTGTCTGCTAGGAATGATTTAGTCCAGCATAGCGCTGTGTCTGTTATGCCTATGTCTGCTAGTCATTTGGTTAGGGTGTCATGGCTAACTGTGTCAAAGGCTGCAGAGAGGTCGAGCAGGATAAGGGCAGATGTTGTGTCGGAGTCTGCGTTTGTTTTTAGGTCATCCCAGATGGATAGTAGTGCTGTTTCTGTACCTCTTGTGGGTCTGAAGCCGACTTGAGCTTGGTCTAGCAGGTGGTGTTCTTCAGCGTATTCTTGGGTTAGTTTGTATACGTAGGTTTCGAGGAGTTTGGCTGGGTAGGGGATGTTGGAGATTGGTCTGTAGTTGGAGAGGTCGTCTACGTCCCCGCTTGTGTTTTTCAGAAGTGGTTTGATGAAAGCCGATTTGAAGATCCTTGGTACTGTTCCTGTTGCCAGTGATAGATTTAGAAGGTTTCTGAAGTATTCTGCTGGTGTTCCTTGTGCGAGGATTGATTTGTAGATGTCCGGGGGACAGGGATCCATCGGTGAACCCGCTTTCTTGCTGTGTTTTACCAGCATTGCGAATGCCTCTGCTGATATTTCGGGGTAGTTATTGAGTTTGTGCTGCGGTTCTGATTTGGGTTCGTTTGGTTGTATGTCGCTGCTAGTTCGTCTCTGTTGGATGGTTTGTCGGATGTCGTTGATTTTCTTTTTGAAGTGGTCTGCAAGATTGTTGCATAGTTTCTCCGAGGGGGTTGGGGTGTTGTCACAGCCTGGTGGGTTTCTCATTTCTTTAATGATACGGAACATTTCTTTTTGTGTGTTGGTGGCATTTGTGATTCTGTCATCAAAATGCCTTCTCTTTGCCTTTTGAATTTCCTTCTTGTATGCGCGAATTTGCTTCTGGAACATTGTTTTGTTGTCTGGGTTGTAATCTTTCCTCCATTCCATTTCCATCTTTTTGTTTTCTTTTTTCATGGTGCTTAGTAGTGGGGTAAACCATTTTGCCATTGCTCTCTTTTTTGATGGTGTGAATGGTTTTTCTGGGGCCATCTTGTCAATTGTATCTGCAATCCATTTGTGTAATATCTCAGCTTTCCCGTCTAGGTCAGCTAGGTCTAGTTCTGTTGTTAAGGGCTTGGTTAACTCCAGTTGTTCGAATAGGTTGCCTTTTTTGACGTCTTTCCAGTTTCTTTTTGTGGTGGCTGTGAGTTTGCGAGGTTGGATGTAGACTTGAGTAGGCAGAGTGATTACGAATGGGATGATGAGATGGTCGCTCCACAGTATTTGTATTGGCGGTGCCGTGGTGATGAGTTTTTCCTCTGCGAATATTGCGTCCAGGGTGTGTCCTGCCGAATGAGTTGCCCCTTTTACTAGTTGTCGTAGTTTCATGGTGGCGAGTTGTTCAATCAGTGAGTTTTGGGAGTTGGCATGACTGTCTTCGAACCAGATGTTGAAGTCCCCCAGTATGATTAGGTGTTCGTGGTTGATTGCTATGTTGGTTATGGCTTCTATGAAGTTGTCGACGAAGGATGCATCATAAGTTGGGGGTCTGTACACCAGGATGAATGTGATGTTGGTTTTTGGGCTAGCCGTTAGGTGTATGACCATGGACTCGCAGTTGGGGATGTTGAGAGGTTCGTCTGTTCTTATTTTCAGCTGTTCTTTAAAGGTTATTGCGATGCCTCCTCCTTTTTTATTTTTCCTGTTAATTTGAAGGCATTTAAAGTTTGCTGGAAGGCAGCTTTGGAGTGTGATTTTGTAGTTGTCGCCCAGCCAAGTTTCTGTGATGAAGAGGATGTCGATGCCGTTGTCGTCGAGTAGGTCGAAGATCTCTGCAGAATGTTTTGACATGGATCTTGCGTTTATTAGATTGCAGTGGAGTTTAGAGGTGTAGCTTGGTTTGCCTTTTTTTGTTATGGTCATTTTCTGATCTAGCTCAGGAGCAGGTTTCAGGTTGTCGGCGTCCTCGAGTAGTTCTTCTAGGTTTAATCTAGGGTTTTTGTTTTCATCTGGTTCGTCTTCCAGGGGACGGGGTTGGGGGTTCTTCTTGCTTTGGTGATGTATGGTGTTATAGCTTCAGTTGTGTGCTTGTTGTATCTGGTCGGGTTCGTCTTTCTTCGTGATGTTGGTAGGTTGTTCAGTGTAGTTGGTTTTGGCGTTGCGTTGGTTCGATCTGGTGAGCAGGTCTCGGCGAGGTATGGAGTTAGGTAGAGGGATTTGTCTCTTCTTTCAGTGTTGGTCCGATCTCTGAACCTGTCTGTGGGGGTGTGTTCTGTTGTTGCTGTTCTTGGTTGAAGTTTCGGGGTGTTTGTTCTTTCTTCTCTTCTTTCCCTCTGGGTGGGCCGTTTGCGCGGCATTGTATGATTCCGAGTTGTTTTAGTCTTGTTGTTGTTTCAGTCGGGGTATAAGGTGGAGTTAAGGGTTGTATAGTTATCTAGTTGGGTTTTAACAGTGGCTTTCTTTAGTCTCGGTCTTCCTTCGCGTGGCTCACTGTGGTGAGCTAACTATGTATGTTTTGGGGCTGTGGGTTTGGGTCGGGCGGCCCTGCTATCAATGCATTTTGGGGAACAGACGGTGCAATTTGAGCACAGCGGCCCTGCTAAGTTTGAGACAACTGTATAGTAGGGAGGGAGGCCTATCAATGCAGTTTGGAGAATGGACAATGCAATTTGGGCACGGCGGCCCTGCTATCAATGCAGTTTGGAGAGCAGACAGTGCACTTTGGGCACGGCGGCCCTGCTAGGTTAGAGACACCTGTATAGTGGGAGGGAGGCCTGTCAAAGCAGTTTGGAGAAAAAAATTATGCAATTGGGCCCTGCGGCCCTGCTATTAATGCAGTTTGGAGAGCAGACAGTCCAATTTGGGCACGGCGGCCCCGCTAAGTTTGAGACACCTGTATAGTGGGAGAGAAGCCTATCAGAGCAGTTTGGAGAACAGAAAATGCAATTTGGGCACGGCGGCCCCGCTAAGTTTGAGACACCTGTATAGTGGGAGAGAAGCCTATCAGAGCAGTTTGGAGAACAGACAATGCAATTTGGGCACGGCGGCCCTGCTATCAATGCAATTAGGAGACAGGCTTATCAGTGCAATGTAGACATCAAGCAGTGCAATTAGGAGACAGAACTCCTGCTAAATTTGAGAGACCTGTATAGTGGGAGAGAGGCCTATCAGTGCAACCCGAACATCATACAATGCAATTGGGAGACAGAACCCCTGCTAATTTTGAGAGACCTGTATAGTGGGAGAGAGGCCTATCAGTGCAACCTGAACATCATACAGTGCAATTAGGAGACAGAACTCCTGTTAAATTTGAGCGACCTGTATAGTGGGAGAGAGGCCTATCAGTGCAACCTGAACACCATATAATGCAATTGGGAGACAGAACCCCTGCTAAATTTGAGAGACCTGTATAGTGGGAGAGAGGCCCATCAGTGCAACCTGAACATCATACAATGCAATTAGGAGACAGGATTATCAGTGCAATGTTGACATCAAGCAGTGCAATTAGGAGACAGAACTCCTGCTAAATTTGAGAGACCTGTATAGTGGGAGAGAGGCCCGTCAGTGTAATCTGAACATCATACAATGCAATTAGGAGACAGGCTTATCAGTGCAATGTAGACATCAAGCAGTGCAATTAGGAGACAGAACTCCTGCTAAATTTGAGAGACCTGTATAGTGGGAGAGAGGCCTATCAGCGCAACCCGAGCATCATACAATGCAATTAGGAGACAGAACCCACCCTATGCAGAGACTGGATATATAGGCACAATTATGAAGTCCAACAGGGCATGTTAATGGGCACACTTCTAGATTCAACTGTGCACAGAGGGGCTATCTGGGGAAACTCTTTTTAGGTACACTTCTATATGCAGTTAAACTACAGATGGGAGGGATAACAGCGTTTTTTTTTTTTTTTTTTGGTGTATGAGTGGTAGGGTAGTATGGCGTGAGGTAGTTGCCTCAGTCCCTGCCCTTGCCACACTTACTTATTGTCGTCTTCTTGCTTCTCCTGCTGATACTGCTTGGAGCCGTCACTGGAGGAACCGTCCTTTGCCTTGGGTCCTTAGCTGATGGGCTGCCGGGAGGAGGGTCGGGAAGGGGAAGAGAGAGTGCGAGGGCCGGGACAAGCAACGGTGCACGCAGGTGCAGGGGGCCTATGCAGGGGCCGGATGGAGCTAAAATCAGGGCCCAGAAGGGTCTTGACTGTGCTGCACTCACCTCGAGGCGTCCAGGTGGAAAGTGGCGCTCGAGGTGAGTTGCAGGGGCCTACTTCCTACACAGGAATGCAAGTGGCCTATCAGGGGAGGGGGCGGGCTGGGAGGCGGGAGGAGGGTCGGGAAGGGGAAGAGAGAGCGCGAGGGCCGGGACAAGCAACGGTGCACGCAGGTGCAGGGGGCCTATGCAGGGGCCGGATGGAGCTAAAATCAGGGCCCAGAAGGGTCTTGACTGTGCTGCACTCACCTCGAGGCGTCCAGGTGGAAAGTGGCGCTCGAGGTGAGTTGCAGGGGCCTACTTCCTACACAGGAATGCAAGTGGCCTATCGGGGGAGGGGGCGGGCTGGGAGGCGGGAGGAGGGTCGGGAAGGGGAAGAGAGAGCGCGAGGGCCGTCACAAGCGACGGTGCACGCAGGTGCAGGGGGCCTATGCAGGGGCCGGATGGAGCTAAAATCAGGGCCCAGAAGGGTCTTGACTGTGCTGCACTCACCTCGAGGCGTCCAGGTGGAAAGTGGCGCTCGAGGTGAGTTGCAGGGGCCTACTTCCTACACAGGAATGCAAGTGGCCTATCAGGGGAGGGGGCGGGCTGGGAGGCGGGAGGAGGGTCGGGAAGGGGAAGAGAGAGCGCGAGGGCCGGGACAAGCGACGGTGCACGCAGGTGCAGGGGGCCTATGCAGGGGCCGGATGGAGCTAAAATCAGGGCCCAGAAGGGTCTTGACTGTGCTGCACTCACCTCGAGGCGTCCAGGTGGAAAGTGGCGCTCGAGGTGAGTTGCAGGGGCCTACTTCCTACACAGGAATGCAAGTGGCCTATCAGGGGAGGGGGCGGGCTGGGAGGCGGGAGGAGGGTCGGGAAGGGGAAGAGAGAGCGCGAGGGCCGGGATAAGCAACGGTGCACGCAGGTGCAGGGGGCCTATGCAGGGGCCGGATGGAGCTAAAATCAGGGCCCAGAAGGGTCTTGACTGTGCTGCACTCACCTCGAGGCGTCCAGGTGCAGAAAACCCCCATTCACTCAGCCTAGCTGTCACTCAAACATGCTAAGTGGCCACTTGGGCCAATCAGGACGGAGTGCGACTTGAGTTGCCTAGGCAACTCAGTCCAGGGTGCCTAAATCCCCCTCCACCCCATCTAAGTACCCCAGACAGAGTGACACCACTTTGGAGGGCTTCTGTGGAGAAGCCCGCCAAAAAGTGGAACAAAGGGCTCGACTTGGGTTGGAGTCACAGAAGAGAACACAAACGCCATTTTAGAACTGAGTTTTGGCAAAAAATACTAACCGGAGAATTAATAATAATTAAATAAACCGGCGGTATGTTCGAGGCTATTGTAATGAAATAAATATAGTAGCCTCGAGATAGTAGCCTCGAACAATGGGAAAATCCCATAGAGAAATATTCGTGGTCGAATATAAAAAGTAGTATCCACTGCCACCAGCCAAAACTCGATCAGGGGGGACGGAGACGTGCCCCCTCGACTAACAGACCCCAGGGCAATCGAATTGCCCCGGCCAGTACGTCCACAATATGATGGTTTGTACTGGTTCTGTTCAGAATTCAAGACTAGTAAAGTCATTGATTGGTGACTTTACATGCCCTGGGAGACAGTAGTCAGTCCCAGGGTATGGAGTCTATACTGGGGGGCCACTGACACCCCTGTGTTACTGCACTGAGGGTGCTGGGTAACACACATCACAAAAACACATGAAGCCCTATGGAGTAAAAGACCCCATAGCCCATTAAACACATCTAGAGTCAAAGGAACACACTCAAATCATGTCCAAGAGTGAGGGTAAAAGAGTCTCACTCTTGGCAGGAGAAAAAAAATAAACTCCAAAAATCCAGCAAAGCTGCTGGGGGACTCACTAGGTTAGGAAATTCAGCCTAAACAGAGAAGTCTCCCTAAAACAGTGCATGCCCGAATACACTGAGATCAACATCGATATTGGGTGGAAGTTTCCTTGGATTCAAATGACTTTCACTAATTGCAATAACAGCAATGTGATATATCTGATGACATGCCCCTGCAAATTGAGATACGTAGGCATGACATCTCTCCCCCTATAAAAATCAGGTTAGGCGAACATTGCACCTGCATTAAGACTAAGAAGATAACGGCTCCATTAGTGGAACATTTTCTCCCAAAAAGCATGGGCATCAACTATGTGTGGCATAATGAGGTCTTTTTTTCATGTAGATGTCCTAATAGAGGAACATGAGCATCCACGTTATTCACCAGGGTAGGTATTGGTATGTGAATTGATATTTTATTTATATCGCGCTCGTACACAAGTGTTTTAGAGCGCGGCAAGGGAGAACGGAGGAGAACATAAACGACGATCTCACTAGGCCCAGTGCTATTGAGAACGCGCAAGTGCATGGGGAAAGAGGAAAAGTGCATGGAAGGGGGAGAAGTGGAAAGTGCTGAACAGAGGAGAAAACAAATACAAAATAATAAAGACAATAAACCGTGGTAGTGCAGCCGGCAAGTGCTGGGTTAGCAGACAGGGTATGTCTGATACATACAGGAAAAAAACGGTGGGGGGGTCTGTATGGGTACAGATACAGACCCCAGTGCAAGGGGTGGCCAGGAGGCAGTGCAGGAGGGTGGCAGGGTAAGCAGGTACCTGGGCCCGGAGGACAGACGGTGGCCATGTGCGCAGTGCCAAGAGAGAAAACAGATTAGCAGGGGAGAAGGGAGGCAAAGCCAGAAGCAAAGAGGAAGGTCTTGCAGTGTTTCTTTAACCGGAGCTGGTTCTCCTTAAGTTTCAGAGTTGCAGGGAGGCTGTTCCAAATGGAGGCCCCAGCCGAAGACAGCGATCTACCCCCAGCTTGTTTCTTTGAAAAACAACTGATCCTGAGGGAGTTAGAGGAGTGAAGAGCTCAGAAGGGGAGGCATTTACGGAGGGATAGTTGAAGGTATTTTTGACCTGGGCCCCAGAAAGCCTTGTGGACAATGCAGAGGGTTTTAAATTTAATCCTTGCATGCACTGGGAGCCAAAGAAGGGATTTCTGGAGAGATATGATCCCAGGGCTTGAGGCCAAGGATAAGTCTTGCAGTCCTGTTCTGGATTAGTTGTGAATGGTGGAGAGTGGACGTGTAGATTTGGAAAGAGGCTGTTACAGTAGTCCAACCCAGAAAGAACCAGAGCTTGGAAGACAGTGAGCTTCTGGGGGAAGGAGAGGAAATGGGTGCCTCTGAGGAGGTGCAGTAGGAAGTTTGACTTTTTAGAGACGTCGGAGATATGGGCGGAGAAGGAAAGTGTGGAGTCAAAGATGACCCTGAGGGTCTCAGCCTCGCAGGAAGGCGTAAGAGGAGGGCCAAGGGAGGCTGGCCAGAGAGTGAGGGGAAAGGATGGTGAAGGTGTACCGATGAGGAGGATCTCAGTCTTGTTGGCATTTAGACAGAGATTGTTGGCGGCACACGAAATATTAATGGCAGTTAGGCAATCAGAGATGAGGGAAGGAGAGGAGGTGGCCGAGGGTAGCCTGAAAACGAGTTGTCAGCATAGCACTCGGAATATGAGCTCAAAATGGCAATGCAGTGGGCGAGAGTTGCAAGGTATTGGCTGAAAAGTCATGGCAAGAGGTTAGACCCCGGGGAACATCACAGGTAGAGAGAGGGAGATGGAGGAGAGGAAGGAACCAAGTTGGACCTAGGAGGGTCGATCAGATAGGAAGGAGGTCAGCCAGTCAGAGCCTGATCAGTGATACCCAGGTTATCGTGGAGATGGTTGAGCAGGATGATATGGTTGACCATGTCGAAGGCAGGGGAGAGGTCGAGTAGGATGTGGACAGAGGGCATGTTGGAGTCAAGGTTGGAGAGCAGATCTTCATGGATGTTCATGACAGCAGTTTCCGTGCTTCTGGCAGCTCTCAAGCTAGATTGGTGGTCGTGGAGAGAGCCAACAGAATTGGAGTGAAGGTTAAGCTGAGAGATGGCCAGCTTTTTCAGGAGTTTACCCACAAAGGGAGTTATGGAAATTGGCCGATAGTTAGCTGGACAAGAAGGATCAGCTGTGGATTTCTTGATGAGAAGATGCACACAGGATTGATTCAGAGGGGGAGAGGGGGGGGGAAGGATCCTGAGGCAAAGGAGAGGTTGCAAAAATCGGCAAGGGCTGGAGCAAGGTTATCCATATGGTTCTAGAGGACCAGGGATGAACATGTTTTGAGGAGGCCTTTTGATAGATCTTGGTGCGGACAGAGTCGGTATTGCCTTTGGAGCAGGCGACAGGCCAGTTTGTCAGAGGATGACCAAGAATCCCTCCATTTCCTCTCAGCTGCCCTACACTTATGTTTAAGTGTAGCTAGGTCGGAGTCGTACCAAGAATTGCACTTGGCTTTGGACTTCAGATGGATTCTCATGACAGTGGCAAGAGCATCAAGAGTAGCAGAAATGGAGTAGAGCAGGGACAGGGCTGTGTCTGGGTGTGAGACGAGCAGAGGTGGAGGGGGGGAGAGAACGTGGCAGCAAAAGCCTCAACTGACACCTGCTTCATGGGCCGGATGTCCGAAAAGGTAGGTAGCAATCGTGGGGGGGAAGATTGGGAGAGATGAGGGTAGAGGAGGCAGTGATCGCCCCAGGAGAGAGGGGTAGTCAGAGGAATAGAGGGGGTTGCCAGAGGAGATCAAGAAATCAAGTGTTTGACCTACAGAGTGAGTTGGGCCAGAGGGGAGAATAGAGAGGGAAATGGAATTGCAGAGGTCACGAAAGAGCACAGATGAGGAACAGGCAGAATCCAGATGGATGTTGGTCACCAAGGAGGAGAAGTTGAGTGGTTGAGACCAGGAGGGAGGAGGAGAGGTCTGCCCACTCAGAGAGAAAAGAGTTGATTTGAAAAGGGAAGGGGGTGAGCGATGCAGGGAGAGAGAACGATCTGATGGAGGCAGGAATCCACTCAGGAAAGATCAGGGCTACACCCCCTCCGGGCCGGGTGGATCTGGGCACGGAGATGATCTTGTAGCCATTAGGGAGGAGTGTGTCAAAGCTTGTGACAGAGATGGCCGTGAACCATGTCTCGGTATGACCAAGGAGATCAAGGTCAAGTTCTTCTAAAAGGTGGCAGATGTCAGAGGAGTGTTTGACAGCAGAGCGAGAGTTGAGTGTGGCAAGATGAAGAAGGTTGCCAGCCCTAAAGACCTTCCGGGGAGGGGTACAAAATAGAGGTATGCCCTGCGGAGGTGTGGCGGGAGCCCGAGGTGGGGCAGAGGTGGAGGCAGGAGAGCGCAAGGTAGCCAAAGGAGGGCAGGAGGGGACAGCTGGAGAGGAAAGTAAGTTGATGAGGCGAGGGAACCACATATTGAAGAGGAGGAGATTGGACAGAGGGCCTTGAACCATGCCATTTAGGTAGTCATTAATGATGACTCTGGAGGAGTTGAAGGAATCCATGAGAACTTCCCAGCGGGTGCCACCATTAATAGGAGAGGAAGAGACAGGACAGAGATCATATGAGGGGTCAATAGATCTGGCGAAGGAACAACAAAGAGGATGTCGGTGAGGGTCTGTCTGGAAGAGGTGCTGGAATAGGTATCAGCGATGGGGAGACCTTGGTTGGAGGCCAATATATCCTTTTTAAACTTCTTACCAATAGAGAAGCAGTTGGAGTAGATAGGAGAAACAGATGGCGCCATGGGTGAGTAGGCAGTGGGAGAAGTACAGCGGTATAGAACAGTCACTGGGCTAGCAGGTTAAAATAAGGGCCAAAGTTAAATGAAAAACACCCAAATTCGACTTTCACAGTTAAATGCTAATGCACTGTAGGTGAAGGAATGGGGTATGAATCAGAAGTTAGAGGTGAGTGCTGAAACGAGTGCATTAGCGAGCATAACAGGGAGACCTATTAGAACAGGCAGAGAAGAGATTGAATGTCCCAGGAAGGAAAGAAAGGGCAAACGGAAGGAGGGAACTAACCCATAGTGAGTGAAGTAAGAGTCTTGGCAGTCCAGTTTCATAGCTGATGGAAGTAGCAGCCTCAGGGAGGGTCAGTTTGTGGCACTAGTTTCAAGTAGTGGACAGGGAGCAGACAGGGGCCCTTAGAGGTGGGCCTTGCTGAAGGGGCCGGCTAATGCCTGCCGGTCCCTCGTTGGTCCACAAGAGCAACTCCCAGCCAATCCCTCAACAGAATGGAGAGAGGCAGACAGAAAACACTGCTTCAGATGGTAGGAAGGCCCCGACGGCTATGTTGAAAGCACCGCATGGTGCGCGTTATTGCAGGCAAAAAAGTACAAACAAAAAAGATTACTCTCTGCAAGGCAGCAGGATCATGAAACAAAAATTGTCCAGAAGCGCGATGAAGAAGCGCTGTAATTACGGCATGAATGCAGTTAGATAGTTGAAAGAATCCTATTTATTGCTAACCTTGATTGTGCAAGGTAATTGTTTAATCCCATATGTTGTACCCAAAGTTCATTCTTTTACCTCTGATGCTAAAGTAAGGAAATTAATTTTTCGCGTGTCCTCATAAGATAATGATGCCAATATCCATAGGGCATTGTCAAGTAAAATTAGACTTGAAAATAGTAAAAAGTATCACTTGACTGCTGTTGTATCAGTCGGTCTTTAATAAGGGTAATCACAACAGGGTACATTCACTCATTACCATTACCTAGTGTAGATGTTGCATGCTTTCATAAACCTCTGAATGGTAACAGTAATGTTTTAGTAATCCAGTGCTGGAAATAGACTAGCACCGTCTGCTGCAAAAGGGCTGCTTAAATTTGACTTTCAGTGCATCCACGAGAGGCCACTGGTTCCATATGTCACTGTCTTTGTTTACTATGGACACGGGTGTCTACCGCGTTGCCTGTCCATGAAGTCCTAACCTCGTACATCGCTGTATAATTTGATAAAGCGAGTGGGTTTCTTAATCATCTCGTATGGATGTATTCATTGTTTCTGAATGTCCCTATATATTTACATATTACTATATTCTATTGGTACATTTGTATCGTATGAAGTCATATATTATGCATCTCCATCCTTTCCATAATAAAGTGTTATTCATGTATGCATACAACTGTGTGCATCCGAGTACATTTAATGCACATGTTAATCATTTTTATGATCCAATCATTCACATGGGTCCTTGTCCTACTTTGCATGATTATAAGGTTTTAGCCTATTCTACATTCGCAGTTGTTGGGATGTTACTTTTAATACTTTATTCAAGGTAGATTTAAAATGTTACATGTGTTCATACAATTAGTAGTTGCTGTTCTGTTTCATTACCTATCCATTCATTATGAGGTAATGCATTCCTTTCAGTGTTGTGCTTTGAGAAGGTTCTGTTGTGAGTCAGTTGGTGAGGTTGCTGGAGGCAGCGCCTGCTGTCACAGACAGATACTTAATAAAGTATCAAAGTAATCATTCTTGATCTGGACTTCAATTCTTAACATTGGCGACGAGGATCCTCTGAACCCCTAGTGCGACGGCCCCGGCGTATTTCGTGTTGCTGTAGATCCCTGATCTCCCTGCGGCCGTGACAGCAGGCAGAAGAAGTGAGAGCCGCTGCGGACATCAAGGGAGACCACGACACAACGTACCCAGCTGAGGCAGGTCAGGCGTGCGGTGTGGAGCCTGTGTGGAAAGGGGTGCCTCTTTCACAAGAGCGCGCGCGGGCACCGGCGAGCCCCCCCTCCCCCCCCCCCCCCCCCAACGCGTTGTGTGAGCAGGCAGTGGAGCGCGAGCTCGCGAGTGGAGCGTGAGCGCCAGTTCAGTCTGCGTGCACAGTCAGAGAGCGGGGGCAGGCGCTGCGGCTCGTAAGCCTGAACAGTGCCGTGGCAAGCTCTGTCCCCGCAGCGTGAGCACCAGCTCAGCCGGTGCACACCGTGAGGGAGCGGGAGAAAGCACCGCTGTTCGTTAGCCCGAACAGTACTGTGTGCAAACTCCGCCCCCGCACCATTGACCCCGCCCTTTGGGCCTTGCATTGATATCGCTTCAGGAGCAGCGATTTGAACTTTGGTATTGTGATGTATTATATGGACTTTACAGCTGGAGATGCATAAAAGTTGGTCCGTATGATTATAGTTAGGAACTGCCTCAAAATCAAGTAATCTGCCTGCCTGCATACATTCAAGAGGACTCTAAAGGAAGAGCTAGGATCACAACTACAGTGTTACTGTTCGTCATGGCTGCGTCCATTCCACCCCCTCTCTCTTTTCTGAATGAACCAGGCCGGCCTGCAGTCAGGTGGGATAAATGGAAGGATGCCTTTGAGAACTATTTGGTGGCTATGGGGGGGGGGACAGATTCTCACCTGCACGCAAGAAAGCTCTGCTGATACATAATTTAGAAGTAGAAGAGCGAAGAATTTTTGACGGCCTTACTGGAAACCAAGTGTCAGGATCTGGCGACATGGATGAGTATGAGTTAGCTCTTGGTCGCCTGCGAGATCATTTCGAACCAAAGAAAAATGTCAGTTTTGAGAGGCACAAGTTTTTCCAGAGAATACAAGAAAAGTCAGAACCCGTAGAATCTTACATTGCATGTTTGAGGTCCCTGAGCTACTCCTGTGAATTTGGACAGTTGAGTGACTCATTAATCAGAGACCAGCTGATAAGGTGCACCAACAATGTCAGAGTTCAAGAAAAACTCCTTGCCAAAGACATGAGTCTGGATGAGGCGGTGGATCTGGCCAGGGGCATTGAGCAAACTACACAGTATGTCAAAGAGCTCAGGATAGATAAATCGATTACACCATCAGTAGCTGTGTGCGCTCTAGATCAAAGAAAGAAACCTAATCCTTTCAGTGGAAAGAAAGGGAACTGGAATATGAGAAGTTCTTGTCCTCGATGTGGGAGTTCCAGACACGGCGCAAATTTTCCATCGTGTCCCGCTAAGTTTGGTGAATGCTTCAAAGGCAGGGGCAAGGGACATTTTGCGAATGTCTGCAAAGTCGCTGCTGTCAGTTATGTGGAACACAGAGCAGAAGATTATAAAGAAGAAAATGTTAGGAGGGGATATGACATACAGGAAGTGGCGGATGTGAGAGAATCAATCAACAAGCATGTTTTTGAGATATCAGCCTTATCTGGGGAGACGAAGGGCCCGGTGGACACATTTCTTGTTGATGGGTGTGAGCTAGTAATGAAGGTAGACACATGCTCGCCTTGGACTATTATATCCCGAGACACCCTAGTCAGTGTTTTAAGAAAAAGTGAGGACAATTCGACCCACCAGTGTCCGAGCTTGCGGTTATGCGGAATCGGCTATAGACATTCTGGGGGAATTTCCAGCAAAGATACAGTATAAAGAAAGAAAATGTCAAGCTATTGTACTAGTAGCGAGGAAAGGTACCTCGCTGTTGGGTTGGGAGGAACAGAGGAGCTTAGGAGTGCGAGTTCAGGCCAGTGCTCCCAATCCTGTGACCATAGCAGAAGTAGAAGATATCTGGACCAAGGATTTCCCAGAAGTGTTTTCAGAAAAATTAGGCAAGCTGAAGAAATTTGAACACCATATAAAGCTCCAAAGCAATGCACAGCCTGTGGTACACAAGGTGCGGCAAGTGCCATTGAAAGTGAGAGATCAACTCAAGGAAGAACTGAAAAATTTAGTCTACAAGGGTGTCATTGAGCCAGTTACGGCCACTGAATGGTTGTCGCCCATTGTCTTAGTGGCTAAAGCAAATGGGAAACTGATACTGTGTGTTGACCTTCGCACCTTGAACCAGAACATCATTGTTGAGAGACATCCACTGCCAAACATTTCTGAGACTCTGTCAACGTTGGGTGAGCCGAAGTGGTTTTCCGTCATTGATCTTTCGTCAGCATATCATCAAGTTCCATTATCCAAGGAATGCCAACACCTCACCTCTTTCATCACACCCGAGGGGGTGTTTAAGTATAACCGCATGCCTTTTGGATTGGCCTCCGCGGCTTCTGTTTTTCAGAGGGTGATGGAAGAAGTACTCGGGGGTTTGAGAAAGGTCACAGTTTTTCAAGATGACATTCTTATCTTTGCAGAGAATGAGCTTGAACATGATGAAACATTGAGAGCAGTGCTGATTAGACTCAGGGAAGCTGGTTTGACTGTGCAGAGGGAAAAATGTAAGATTGCTGTGAAGGAGGTGGATTATTTGGGCCACAGGATCTCTTGTGAGGGAATTTCACCCAAGAAATCCCTTGTGGACAGTATTAGAAGTGCTCCTCAACCACAAGACAAAGAGCATTTACGCTCTTTCATGGGGTTGGCCGAGTACTATCACAAGTTTGTTGACGGTTTTGCCACCATGTCTTCGCCTCTGAGGGAATTGTTAAAGAAAAATGCAAAGTATATATGGACTGATGAGTGTCAAAGTGCCTTCCTGAAAATCAAAGATGGTATTGTGAGTGCTCCCTCTTTGGGAGGGTTTGTTGCCAATAGGAAAACTGTGTTAGCAGTGGATGCGAGTACTCTGGGTTTGGGTGCTGCCCTTTCTCAGTTTGATGCTGGCAAAGTAGAACACATCATAGCTTTTGCCTCTCGACCTTTGAGGGGTGCTGAAGAAAATTATTCTGTTGTAGAAAGGGAAGCTCTAGCAGTATCGTGGGCTGTTGAACATTTCAAGTTTTATCTCTGGGGTCAATTTTTCACCGTAAGAACGGATCATAAGCCATTGGTTCAATTGTTGGGAAGTGTGGACTGGGCCAAAGGTTCCCCTAGAATATCCAGATGGATGGTAGATTTACTAGCTTATGATTTTAGGGTTATATATATACACCTGGGAAAGACAATGTAGTGGCAGACTGTTTGTCAAGGTTGCCTGTGCAAGACAACGACTCTAAGGAAGTGAGTGTTGAACAAGGTCTGAGCGTTTATGAAGTAGAATATGAAGCCATAGGGAGAGTTGAGTGGAAAGATGCTGATGATATGGATGAAATAATAAAACAAGTAAAGAGGTGGACCAAAACAGGTTGGCCCAGGAAAGATCTTGTTGAGAAGAAATATGAGAGTTACTATGGAATAAAAGAAGAATTAAACTTATCTGAGGATGGTTTTCAGCTCAGGAAGGGAGCAAGGGTGGTCCCTCCTTGTAATGTTAGGTCCAAGTTGGTTAACATTGCTCATCAAGGTCATTTAGGCATGGGGGGCATGAAAAGACATATCAGGCAATCTTTCTGGTGGCCAGGAATAGATAGTGAGGTCGAGAAATGCGTGAGAGGTTGCAGAGAATGTGAGAAGAGTGATAAGAGTAAGGTTATTAGGGAGGCTCCCATAAGACCCGTGAGTGTTCCAAGTGAGCCATGGAAAAAAGTTGCGGTAGATTTGATGGGGCCCTTGCAAGAGTTGGGTAATGATTTTAAATGCTCGATTGTCCTTGTGGATTACCATTCCAAACGGGTGTAGTGGAAGGCGATAAGAGAGGCTACCACTGCTCAAATGATTACATTTTTTGGAGAGGTATTTTACAGAGAGGGATTTCCTACAGAACTGGTATCAGACAATGGTGTTCAGTTCTGCTCTGACAGAATGGTAGAGTTCTTTAAAAAGTTTGGTATCAAACATTACAGAACAGCTCTCTATCAGCCTAGGGCAAACGGTTTGGTAGAGAGAGCAAATCGATTTATAAAAGGAGGGCTACAGTTAGCCATGGTGTCAGGTCTAAATTGGCAAACTGTGTTAAGGGAGATGGTGTGGAATTACTGCACGACTCCACATTCTGTTACCAGAGTTTCCCCATTTATGTCACTCAAGGGTAGGCAACCAGGGACCAAATTGTGTCCGGGATGGTTGGATTTAGCAAAGAGTACTTATGTGGACAGGACCAGAGTTATGTCACTCATAAGAGAGGCTCAGAATGAGTACAGGGAGAGGGCGAATGCTGAAAGGAAGTCCAAAACAATGGTTTGGAAAAAAGGAGATATGGTTTACATTAAAAACCCGAGAATGTCCCCTAAGTGCATTGAGAGCAAATTCATTGGGCCCAAAAGAATTTCTGTAGTGAGAGGAAATGTAGCTATCATGGAGAGAGGTGAATGCTGGTCCATGTCAAGGTTAGTGAGATGTAACAACAATGGGCCAGTTGAGGATGGTGAAGGTACTGAGGGTGACAATGATGATAATCTGTTATTGAGTTCTAATGCAGACAAGAGTGTGAACAATAATGTATCAAAAGAGAGCAATGTAAATGTAAGTTTGGGGAGAGTGAGGAGTAAACCTATCTGGTTAAGAGATTATTATCTTAAATAAGTCAACATTGTAAGGGAGGAGATGTGTTGGGATGTTACTTTTAATACTTTATTCAAGGTAGATTTAAAATGTTACATGTGTTCATACAATTAGTAGTTGCTGTTCTGTTTCATTACCTATCCATTCATTATGAGGTAATGCATTCCTTTCAGAGTGTTGTGCTTTGAGAAGGTTCTGTTGTGAGTCAGTTGGTGAGGTTGCTGGAGGCAGCGCCTGCTGTCACAGACAGATACTTAATAAAGTATCAAAGTAATCATTCTTGATCTGGACTTCAATTCTTTCAGTGCATCCACGAGAGGCCACTGGTTCCATATGTCACTGTCTTTGTTTACTATGGACACGGGTGTTTACCGCGTTGCCTGTCCATGAAGTCCTAACCTCGTACATCGCTGTATAATTTGATAAAGCGAGTGGGTTTCTTAATCATCTCGTATGGATGTATTCATTGTTTCTGAATGTCCCTATATATTTACATATTACTATATTCTATTAGTACATTTGTATCGTATGCAGTCATATATTATGCATCTCCATCCTTTCCATAATAAAGTGTTATTCATGTATGCATACAACTGTGTGCATCCGAGGACATTTAATGCACATGTTAATCATTTTTATGATCCAATCATTCACATGGGTCCTTGTCCTACTTTGCATGATTATAAGGTTTTAGCATATTCTACATTCGCAGTCTTGATCAAATATCATACAGTATTCAATGGCTTCAAATCACATGGAGGGCTTCATCAAACATTGCATAATTCGTGTGTTCAGCCATAATAAATCATTGTGGTGTAACTTACAGTTGTATACTGTTTTTAGATGGTTGTTCTACAGAGTCATAACATTTTGAATAGTATAGGTGGGAATTAGAAACTTGCTTCAGGTGAGTATGTCCACATTATAGTGCTCAATGGATAATACACATGTTTGAAGAATTATTTTTCTGATTCTGACTGAAATTAATAATGGTCATGGTCACCAAAAAAGCGTGATCATTTAACCATTAAGAATCAGTTCGAAATGGGAAAAATTTTGAATGCAAAAAGAATAACATTATTATATTATATAATTTGTCAGTGAATTGGCTTGTAATTATAATTGGTATATGGTTGGGTGACACACATTGGGTACAGGCATCTGGACCAAGAGATTGATTTCAGGTTAATGCAGGTTGTTGTAAGAAAAACATAGCAACAAAAATGTTAATTGTTCTGTGTACCACCCAGTGGTCACTAGTCTGTATTTACAGAGGAGTCTTTCTTCCTATGGTCTGAGAAACAATTTCCAGGCCTGCAAAACAGATTTTTTTTTTTATTTTTTTCCTTCTCCCCTCACCTTGTGTTTTTCCTGCCAGTGGGTGGTAAGCGGTTAGCTTGTTTCCTGAGAGCTGAGAAAGTTCAAGTGTTCCCTGATTCTGACACAAAGGTCTCTTATAGTACTACCTTGGTACATGAGATCCCAAACCCAGATAATATATGCAACACATTTTGAACGGTAGTTTATCAACTGCTTGATGTTATGACTGGTTGTATTGTTGAAATGTATTACGTTGGTGCTTTTTGCATGCAGATAATTGTACATGTTCAGCATTTGTGGAACCCATTGGCTCCGTAACCAGTTTCTATAAGGTGCAGGGACCAAGGTCCATGAATGACAGGCTAAGGGCTTTCTTGGTGTAGGCGCTTCCGTTCTTGAAGGAGAACAGTGTACTTTAGAGACTCATTTCTTATTCATCAATCTGTAGTAAATGCCAATGTCTTTTGATTACTTGTTGGATTCTGTGACTGTCCTGAGTGTGTCTCCTAATGATTTAGCTTGTTTCCTTTTCTGCTTTTTCTGTCATGTTGGTGGGGTAACCTGTAGATGTGAATCTGTCTCTGAGCAGTTTGCATTTAGTCTATTAGTCTGGTTCACTCCTGCAGTTTTTTTTCTAGCTCGTATATATTCCCCTTTTGGGATGTTTTGTATGTCACTTTCTTATGGCAGCTTGACACGTGTAGCACAGAGTTAACTTCCATAGGTTTGCGAAGCGTTTCGGTGTCAAGCCCTTCTGCACTCACCATTAGGCCGATGTCCTAAAAATCAATAGTTGGATTGCTATGCTTGCATGTAAGAGTAATGCCAAATATTTTGGAGTTGAGTTAGGTTTTGAATCTGGCTAGCTTTTACTGCAGATGTCCCCATCCTCGGCACTCAGTACCTTAAATCCACTTGCCTGTAAAATTCTGAATTTCTGTGAACGTTCCCTGTTTGTTTTTGTTATTGTAGGTGAGGGTCCCAAATTTGCACTAGCAAATGGCTCTTGATAAATGGCTCTTGATAAATGACTCTTGGCTAGTAAGAAATGGTGTGCTGTGTGTATGTATAGAAACGAAGTGACAATTATGGCTGGCTGCTAGCTTGCAACGTTATATTGTTACCCAGTGTTGTAGGTTGGTTACCCAATAACTTATATCAGCCACGCATTCCTCTTGAGGGGCCTTGGCTGTTCTATCTCCTCTGGAAATATACTGAAAAGCCCTGCAGCTCGATGTTGGTTGATCCTTTCTGATGCTAAACGTAGCGTCTCGGAAAACTCTAAACAAAAGTGTTTGAGGAGGTACAATAATGTCGTGTAAGGTGGGTTGGAACTGATCCACCGGTTCTAGATTGGGCAAGTGTGGATTGTAGAGTGCTGGGTTGCACAAGTAGGTTAGGCGAGGTTGTTTTAGTTGTGAGGAGGGACCTGTTTTGAGCCCAACTATCGTTTTTATGGTGAGTGGTATATGGGCTGTTTTGAACAGGGTGCACGTTTGTGTGTCTCTGATTTTCCTCCTTAAAAAGTCCTTTGAAGTAGCAGTATGGCATCCCATGTGAAACCTTTTGCAACAGAAGAGCTTTCTATGTACTGGTGCCTTTGTCCTTCCTTGACTGTCCTCAAAGTGAGTTTGGTCACACTTTACAGATGTTGATGTAGTGAGCAGAGGTGGTATTGCTGTCAAATTGAACAAAGCTTGTGGGCAGATTAGGGACTACGAAGTGGATATGAGACCAGTTTTCATGCAGCAGATATGGAGAAATCGATTTTATTTTTGGTTATTGTTTTCATCCTGCTTAGTTTGGTGGAAATGCTTTTCATGTCTGGTGTGTGATAGTTTGAGGGTGAAAGGACATAGCCATTGAGTTATCCTGTATATTGGAGATGTGTAAAAATCATGGTTTGCTTGAAGAAAAGTCCTCACCCGTTCTATAGAACACAATGTCCGAACCTAATTGGCACTTTGTACATTTGTTATGGCACAAGTAAGTGATCAAAAAATGTGTGTCTATAGTCTGACCTGCAGTGTCCACGAAAAAATCAGACACTGCAGAGGGACAAAAGGGCACTTGGAAATCTATAAATGCTGATTTTGAACCCTGCATGTAAATTGCCATGTTACGTTGTGCCAAAATATATCCTGCTCATTTTAAGAAGAATATGTGCTTTATTTATTGATATGTTCTCAGCCATTACTGGCTTTACATATACACACATCATTAATACAATATTTCATAATACACACCATTTAAAATGTGCTTACAAATATTCTCAGATAGCTCCTTTAAAATTATCTCATAAAATTTCATCATGTGATATATCAAATTCATATCATTCCCTTCCATCAGTCTTTGCCATATTTTTTCTATGTCTTCAGATAGACTTGAGTTCATATATCATATATATCGCGCAAAGGTTCTCTAGGCTTTCACAGCAGCATACCAGATGTTTAGCTGTCTCGATTTGTTTCATGCCACACAATCTACTTAACCTTGTGCTTCACTCTTATCCTATTTTTGCACCAAGGATCTCCATCGTGTCACATCTATTGAACTTGAACATTAAGTATTGTCTTACTGTGGCTGCTGTGGGAAAGGCAAATTGATATTTAGGTTTCACTGTTGCCAACGACCAGTGTTCTAAAAATAAACCACTTGTCGATTTAGTGGCCAAAGTAATCATATCACGTTCCTTTGCACATCTGTACATCAATCCTTGTAAGAGTTTTTTAATCCTAACTTGTTTTAAAAGTAGCCTAGTCTCAGCATTACCCTTGGCCCATTTCATGTACACCATGTACAGCCTACACAACGTTTTAAAGTGCTTGTTGTGATCTTCCTTACAAACATTTCCCATCAATTCCACCACAAATGTATTAGTAGCCAACATGCTCAATTTCACCTAGCATTGCTGATTTATATTCTAATATATCTTTAGCAGATCTAAAATCACCCTCTAATAAAATGTATTCACAGGAGACTGTCGAGGGTAATCTAAAAAAACCATTTTAAAATGTTTCTTTCCAATTTGCACATTTCATTTACAAACTTGCTAGCCCATATCTCGGCTCCATACAATAGACTAGATACATTTACAGATATTCCTCCTTGCTTCCCTTTAAATTTACTAATTGCACCTGCATTCTTGTAGGCATATGAGTTTAGTTGCAGTCCAATGATATTTCCAAGACCGCTTTGAATCTATTATCACCCCAAGATAGCGATAGCATTCAACTTTCTCAAGTATCTGAGTTCACCGACCACTTAAAGTTGTTAGACCTACTTTGTTTTTTGTTTCCCAGAAAAGCCATTACCTTTGTTTTTGCTATATTTATTATTAACCCATTCTTTTCTGAGAATTGGATCGGACAATTTAGCCTGTTTTGTAGCCCTGCAGGCGTATAGTCCAGCGGGACCAAATTGTCGGCATACCATAGCCATGGGAGATATATGCCCATTTTTATTGCAAATGCCCATTTTTATTGCATCGACCATTCGCTCATCCAGCTCGTTCATACAATCAGCAAGGTAGAGATTGAACAGCGTAGCTGCTAATCTACAGCCTTGCTTCACTCCACATACTGTGGGAATAGCCTCAGATAAACGTCCTTCACCATCCAAACGTACTCTGACAAGTATAACAGTTGAATCATTTGTAGTAGCCCAGCTGGTATCCCCCATTTCCTCAATTTACTCCGTAATTTCTCTTACCACCGTGTCAAACGCGGCCGAGACATTCATAAACACCACATACATTGGTAAATTGCGGTCATTCCAGGTATAGTCAATTGCTGACACTAAACCAATTGTGTTATGAATGGTTGAGGATTTCGCTCGAAATCCAGCTTGGTAAGTTGGCAGAATCATATTTCTCTCTATCCATATATTTACATCTAGAAGGATTTTCATAAATATTTTCGCTTGAGTATCTAGCATTCTGTAATTTCTAGGATCTTTCCGTTCCCCTTTTTTATGTATTGGTAAAATAATACTGTCGTGCCATGATTTGGGAATCGCCTCATTCTTGCCAATCCAAACGAATAGTATATTAAGTACTTCAGCCCATGCTTCAGGGGCCAGACGTAATAGAGCGTTACACGTTCCGTCAGGGCCAGTGTCTCTCGAGGTGGTTAATTTCTCTATCAAAGTTACTATAGATTTTTCAGTAAAATTACTTCTCCATTGTAACCGCTCTGCATTTTGTCTTTCTTTTTCACCGATCCCGGAACCTAGAGTGTTTTTAATGTGTGATCCAATCTTTTTCAGCCAACCTATTAATCGGCAATATTCGTTTTTCCCCCTCATTTATTGCCCTCCACATGCCTTGCTGATTGTTGCTCCTGACTTGTACTGCAATATTGAGCCATAGCTCACTTGCTTTGTTTTTTTTTTGTGGCTTCTTAGCCACTTCCTGTGTTGTTTTTTTACCCATTTAATCTACTTTAGTGGCATCATTCATCTTTAAATCAACTATTCGTTTAATGGCTTTCCTAAGAGCACTTTTAGCTTTATTGATTTCATAGTCATACAAATTATGCTTACCATTGGAAAGATTCCATCTCTCACTGTTGCTGGAATACTTCAGTTTTTTGGAAGAGGCTTCTTTGATTTTAAACAGTATCTTTTCATAATTCCCAATTATTTCACTATTGGTGGCAACTTGTTTATTACCAGTCCTATCTCCGAATTTGAATAATTCTTTTATTGCGATGGCATTTGCTTTTTCCAGTTTCGTAGGATTCCAAATTATTCGATTTGCAGTGTTATTTATTTTTGTTTCCACCCATATGGTACTCAGCCTCCACTTGAAAGTGTTCCAGCATCACATATAGTGGGAGATATTCCCTTTCCTGACTGCTTCCTATCGCCATATCTAGAATTAAACTATTGGCATTTCCATTTACAATGATGTACTCAATTGTTGTTAGACTACACCCTCCTATTCTTGTGGCGCTACGTTTAGCGTCACCTTTAGTATGGGCGTTGAGCATAATACATTTGTGTTGTGTGCATACCGTTTAGTATAATCTTGTAAAGCTCAATGTTCCTCAGTGTTATGTGTTCCTAGGGGTTACCCTGTAACTCGGTATAACCCAAAAATCACAATTGCCTCTCTCTATTGGCTTACAACTGGGATGCTTTCTGCCCGACTCCCTTGTCCCTCTGCATATAGTTTGCTGGTTTAACATTGCCTTGTAGGTTAGGGATTAATGGATGTAGGATGGTTTCAACAAAACACATGGAACCTGCTCGCAACCCTGTAATACTAAACGTGCCTGAGGAGAGCCTGGCTGACTGTTTGCTTTTCCTTCATTTTAGTGGACAGGAATTGCAGATGGATACTAGACGGCAGTAACAAGTGGAGGTGGGGGGAGCCCTTTCCCAGCATTCAACTTCAGCTGGACAATGTCTGTTGACATGAACAGTCAGGGTTCAGACAGCAATGAAGATGACTATGATCCCAATTGTGACGACGATGATGACGAGGACCCTTGTGATATGGAAGATTATTACGAAGGGGTTGCAAATGATGTGGAGCAGCAAGGCGCAGATGCTTTTGATCCAGAGGAATACCAGTTCACCTGCCTGACCTACAAAGAGTCGGAAAGTGCACTGATAGAACATGTGGCCAGCCTTGCATCCATGTTAAAGGTGAGAAAGCATTTCTTTTTGTCTCATGAATATAAAAGTGGCGACATTTCATTGTAGGCTCTGCATCCTTTCTCACACCTGGTAATCCAGCCATTGAGCACAATACAAAATCTTTCTCCTTACCCTTTTCCCCTTAAAGAAAAAGGACAAAATTAAACTGCCCAAATGTATAGTTCTTGTGAACACATCTACAAATGGGTACTGCAGTTCAGATATTTGCACTTTCTTACCCGTACATTTTTCAGAAGAACACTTGTGTAACTCAAATGGTCATTTAAAAATACAAGAAATCTTTCAGATGGCATTTTCAACATTTCTAGAGAATATTTTGCTTATTTGTTTTAAATTGGTCCGATCTTGAACGTTTCGTGTCTTCATACAGAAACATGACTTTTTTTAAATTTTCTTCTTGTTTTTCTTAGACCACTTACCAGTCCTATAAAGGGGTCCAGATGTACATGGACTAATTGGCTAAGAACTTTCAAGGGCAGTAGTTCTTACTTGTTTGATTCCAGATCTGTCGGTATCCAAGTTACTGTGTTGCCGAGTAGCTGGGGCATAACAACATGTCCCCTAGGATATCTGGTACTCTGGGTTACTGTTCCAAATTAGAAGATGAGGCCTAAAATGGCGACTTGTTGATTTGTTAATCATGGAACAGATTCACCATGGAAGCATGCTTACTTTGAATTACTTTTTCATCGCCAACTGCCTGGTCATGTCCGCTAAACATGAAACCTGGTACAAATCTGTAAAGAATTGGTTGTCTCCCACTGTTGTTTACTGCCACTGTTAGACTTCTGTTGCTCAACCATTAAACAAATCCTGTGCGCAATCGGTTAATTGCATACATTTGACAGAGAAGAGACTGGGTTCTACAGTTGAAACACTCCTGCGCTAAGCTCTGGTTATTTTGTGTTGCCGAAATTGTTGATACAAGGTCACAGGTTTTGTTGAGGTGAAGCCCGCACCTCTTTGTGTGATTGGGAAAAGGATGCTGGCTACCTTGCAATTGCAAAGTAGATTTCCACACTGTTTGCGGTTTAAACCGTGCAGATTTATTTATTATTTTAGTGTGGACTCAGTCCTAGTAGTGGTCAGCAGACACTTGTTTCGATCTTGTGGGTCTTCATCGAGGCTAAAATTTATTTAGGGGGTCTGGCACAAACGGGACCTCATCCGGGACCCCAAGCCTGCGTCTCTTCGGCATCCAAAACTTGGCCGAACTCTTTAAATCTGCAAGGAACTGGCCAACCCTGCTGCAATCTGCATCCCTCCTCTTTCTTCTCAGGCTCTGTGCAACTCTTGCCTCTCCCTTTAATTCCAAAACTCAGGACATTTGTCCTCCCTCTCCTCCACCCCCTTTCTCTCCCCTCTCCTTCCCAGCCTGCCGACCCTCCCACAGACCCTGCCCCCCTTTTTCTCCTCCTTTCTCCCAAAATGAAGTCTGATCTATGAAAGCCTCATCAAAACAAGTTCATCCCTCTTCCTCTGAAACCATTAAGGACCACATCAATACCCTCGCTCTAGCCCTTGCTGATTTCTGTAACTATTCCTTTGCCTCTGGATATTTCCCCTCCCCTCTCAAGCACTCCCTTATGCATCCTCTCAAACCTACAGCCGATCCCTCCTGCCCGGCTAACTATAGCCCAATTTCCATTACTCCCTATTTGGGGAAGCTACTGGAAAAGCTGGCCATTTCGCAGCTTAATCTTCATTCTGACTCTGTTGGCTCTCTCCATGACCACCAATCTGGTTTCAAAGCTGCCAGAAGCACGGAAACTGCTCTCCTGAATATCCGTGAGGATCTGCTCTCCAACCATGACTCTAACATATCCTCATCCTACTTGATCTCTTCTCTGCTTCCGACACGCTCAACCATACCGTCCTGCTCAACAGTCTCTGTGACAACCTGGGTATCGCCCATCAGGCTCTGGCCTGGCTGACTTCTTTCCTTAATGATCGACCTTCCCAGGTACAACTTGGGTCCTTCCTTTCCTCTATCTCCCTCTCTACGCGTGGTGTTCCCCAGGGGTCTAATCTCTCGCCCTGGCTTTTCAACCAATACCTGGCTCCTCTCGCCTACTGCATTTCCATTTTCTGCTCAAACTTCCAGTGCTATGCTGATGACACCCGACTCATTTTCTGGCTTCCCTCTGACACCTCCTCTCCCTCACTTATCTCCGATTGCCTGATCACCATTCAAAATTGGTGTGCCGCCAACAATCGTTGTCTAAATGCCAACAAAAATTAGATCATCCTTTCCCCCCACTCTCTGGCTGGACTCCCTTGGCCCTCCACCTACCCCTACCTGCGAGGCTAAAAATCTCGGTCATCTTCGACTCCACACTTTCCTTCTCCGCACACATCTCTGACGTCTCTAAAAAGTCAAACCTCCTACTGCACCTCCGTAGAGGTACTCTGCCTTTCCTCTCCTTCCCCCAAAAGCTCAGTCTCCTAAGATCTGGTTCTCTCTAGGTTGGACTACTGTAACAGCCTCTTTCTAAATCTACCTGCCTCCACTCTCTGCCCTTTACAACTAACCCAGAACAGGACTGCGAGTCTTGTCCTTGGCCTCAAGCCCAGGGATCATATCTCTCCAGCTCTGAAATCCCTTAATTGGCTCCCAGTGGACGCAAGGATTAAATGCAAAACCCTCTGTATTGTCCACAAGGATTTCTGGGGCCTGGGTCCAAAATACCTTCAACTATCCCTCCATTAATACCTCTCCTCTCAAGCCCTTCGCTCCTCTACGTCGGACTCCCTCAGGGTCAGTAGCTTTTCAAAGAAACTAGCTGGACGTAGATCTGTCTTCTGCGGGGGCCTCCCTTTGGAACAGTCTCCCCGCCACCTTGAAACTTGAGGAGAACCATCTCCGGTTCCAGAAGCACCTCGACACCTTCCTCTTCACTTCTGCATTTGCTCCTCCTCTGCTGATCTTTTTTCTCTCTGCATCATACTCCTGGCCACCCTTTGTTCTTCGGCCCAGGTACCTGCTCATCCTCCTGAGCCACCCCTTGCACTGGGAACTGTATCTGTACCCATACAGTCCCCCATCTTCTGCACCGATCAGATATACCCTATCTGACAAATAACGCACTTGCCTCTGCCTGTATTTATTGCACTTACTATTTATTCTGTTCTCTCCTTTGTGCTGAACTTTCCACTCCTCCCCTTTCATCGCACTTTCCCCCCTTTTCCAGGTACTTGCGTGCTCTTAATGTCACTGGGCCTAGTAATATTGTTTTTATTATCCCTTGTTCCCCTCCCTTTGCTTGGTCACACTCTGAAACACTTGTTTATGAGCGCAATACAAATAAAATATATCATATCATATATAAAGAAGTGTGTTAATCATGTAAAAAAGGTTGATGTGTATTGGTGCAATTTTGCTTTTGCCCAAGGTTCTCTTACCAAAATGGCTAGCGTTATCGTTCTAATGGGTCATAACTGAGGCACTCTGCTTGCAGGCACTACACCGCTTCAGGCCCAGTTGTTTAGAGATGGTTTTAATGTACCTGGATTTAGCATAGAGTTTGAAAAAATTGAATTGATATTTTATTTATATCGTACACAAGTGTTACAGAGCACGACAAGGCAAGGTAGGGGCACAGGGGAGAACAAAACAACGATCTTACTAGGCACAGTGTCAATGAGAACACGCAAGTGCATGGATGGAGGGGAAGGGCAAGTGCGGAGCAAAGGAGAAAACCGATAATAAATAAAACAAAATAAACAGTGGTAGTGCAGCCCCCAAGTGGCAAGTGCTGGGTTTAAGGCAGCAGACCGCGTATGTCTGATAAATGCAGGAAGAAAAAAAGGGGGGAATTGTATGGGTACAGATACAGACCCCAGTGCGGGAGGGTCGCAGGGTGAGCAGGTACCTGGGCCCTGAAAAAAAGAGGGTATGCCAGGTGCCGAGAGAGAGCAGAGCAGCAGGGGCGAGGAGGGGCGAAGGAAGAAGCAAAGAGTAAGGTCTTGAGGTGCTTCCGGAACCGGAGATGGTTCTCGTCAAGTTTCATATTGACAGGGGGGCTGTTCCAGAGGGAGGCCCCACCCGAAGATGGAGATCTACTCCCGACTTGTTTTTTGACAAACGACTGACCCTGAGGGAGTTGGAGGTAGAGGAGCGAAGAGCTCGAGAGGGGGAGTTATTCGCGGAGGGATAGCTGAAGGTATTTTGGACCCATGCCCCAGCCTTGTGGACAATGCAAAGGGTTTTGAATTTAATCCTTGCATCCACTGGGAGCCAATGGAGAGATTTAAGAGCTGAGGGATGCGATCCCAGGGCTTGAGGCCAAGGGCAAGTCTCAGTCCTGTTCTGGATTAGTTGCAGGGGGCGGAGAGTAGAGGCAGGTAAATTTAGAAAGAGGCTGTTGCAATAGTCCAACCTAGAGAGAACCCGAGCTTGGGAGACTGAGCTTCTGGGGGAAGGAGAGGAAAGGCAGAGTACCTCTGAGGTGCAGTAGGAAGTTTGACTTGACATCAGAGATGTGTGCAGAGAGAAAAAAGTGTGGAGTCAAAGATGACCTGAGGTTCTTGGCCTCGCAAGTGGGGATTGGAGGAGGGCCAAGGGAGGCTGGCCTGAGTGTGAGGGGAAAGGAGTGTGAAGGTGTGCCGATGAGGATCTCCATCTTGCTGGCATTCAGACAAAGATCGTTAGCGACACACCAATCTTGAATGGCAGTTGGGCAATCGGAGATGAGAAGGCGAGGAGGTGGGCGAGGGCAGCCTGAAAATGAGTTGTCAGCATAGCACTGGAAATTGGAGCAGAAAAGGGCAATGCAGTGGGCAAGAGGTGCCATGTATTGGTTGAAAAGCTTGTGTGAGAGGTTAGACCCATGGGGAACACCACAGGTAGAGAGGGAGATGGAGGAAAGGAAGGACCCAAGTTGGACCTTGGAGGGTCGATCTAAGAGGTCAGCCAGGCCAGAGCCTGATCAGTGATACACAGCTTATCACAGACGGTTGAGCAGGATGGTATGGTTGACTGTGTGGAAGGCAGAAAAGAGATAGAGTAGGATGACGACAGAGGGGAATGATTCAAGGTTGGAGAGCAGATCTTTACAGATGTTCAGGAGAGCAGGTTCGTGCTTCTGGCAGCTCTGAAGCCAGACTGGTGTTCATGGAGACGGGCAACAGAATCGGAATGAAGGTTAAGCTGAGAGATGGCCAGCCTTTCCAGGAGTTTGCCCAGGAAAGGCATAATGGAGGTTGGGCGATTGTTAGCCAGACAAGAATGATCAGCTGTGGGTTTCTTGAGAAGAGGATGCACAAGGGAGTGTTTCAGAGGGGAGGGATGCTGAAGCAAAGGAGTGTTTGCAGAAATCGGCAAGGGCCGGAGCGAAGGGTATCAATGTGGTCCTTATTGGTTTTAGAGGAACAGGGATGAACCTGTTTTGACGATGCTTTCATAGATCGGACTTGTCTAGCGACCTCATAGGAGGAAAAGACGAAAGGATGAGAAAGAGGTTGGGGGTGGCGGCTGAAGGAGGGTCAGCATGCACAGAAGGTGAAGGGGGAGGGGAGAAGAGTGGACAGGATGTCCTGAGTTTTTGAGATAAAGTGAGGGGCAATGGCATTGCAAAGAGCTTGGGAGGCAACAGGAGGGGTAGAGACAACGGGTGGGTTGGCCAGCTCCTTGCAGATTTTATAGAGTTCGGCCGAGTTATTAGATGCCACGGAGACATAGGCATGAATGTGGACTCTCTTCTTGGTGAGTCGGTATCGCCCTTGGAGCAGGCAACAGACCAATTTGTCAGAGGATGAACAAGAAGCCCTCCATTTCCTCTCAGCCAACCTACACTTATGTTTAAGTGTAGCTAGGTCGGAGTCATACCAGGAATTGCACTTGGTTTTGGACTTCAAACAGATCCTCATGACGGGGGCAAGAGCATCAGAAATGGAAGAATAGAGCAGAGACAGGGCAGTGTCGTGATGTGTGTCAGCCAGAAGGGGGCATGGGGGGGAGAGGAGAAGATGGCAGCGAAAGCCTCCACTGAGGCTTGCTTCATGGGCCGGATGTCCGAGAAGGTAGGTGGCAATGTTGGGGTGGGTTTGGGCTGGGGGCAAAGAGAGAGGGAGATATATATGGTGAGGAGGGAATGATCACTTCAGGAGAGATGAGTGGTTAGAGGGATGGGGAGGTCAGAGGAAATCAAGACCTAGTGTGTGACCAGTTGTGGGAGTCGGGCCAGAGGGTAGGATGGACAGGGAGAGGGAGTCTGAGGTCATAGAGTAAAGAGGAGGAACTAAGAGAGTCTAGATGGATATTGAGATCACCGAGGAGGAGAAGTTGAGTGGTAGAGGCCAGGACGGAGGAGGAGAGGACCGCCCACTTGGAGAGAAATTAGGTGATTTGACCAGGAGGCCGGTAGATATTAGCCGCAGTAAGCGAATGGCTAGGAGAGGGAGAGCCTACAGACAAGGCATTCAAAAGAGGAGTAGGTCTGAGTGGGAATGATGGAGGCAGGAATCCACTCGTGAAAGATCAGGGCTACCCCCCACCAAAGCATTTTTTTGCTGTGTTGTGGGCAGCCTTATCTTCAATTGTTGTCAATACGCTCTCCCTTTGTACTGCTTTGCTTAGCAATCTCCTGTCTACACAGGTTCCCATCTTGCTGTGTGGTTGGATCTTCTTGGGCAAGACAATTGAAGATACCAAGGGGGGACACACTTCTATCATTTTCTTGTTGTAGCTACCTTAGCTACATTTATTTACTTTGCAATCTTATATGAAATTATATCCCTCTTGATATAGTGCAGCTGGCTGAATTGCCTCTGCAATGTGCCACTTGACTTATTCCTGCTACAAGCAACATAGGTCCAAAAAGAGAAATTCGTATTTAAGCTATAAACCACGACAGAGGGCATTACCAGTGGGCTCCTGGCTATTACCTGACTGCCAATGCCCTCTATGCCCACGGAAGGGTTTATTTGTATTGGCACTCTGGCATATTTTCCAGGGTGCTAATCGACTTTGTGTTTTTTCTCTCGTTTGAGAATCGGCTCAAGCAAACTGAAATGACCGCCATAGACTTGGGGAGAAGGGAAGTACATGTAGCCCTGTCTCCATTTGTATGTATGGTCGGCATTGCCGTGCAGGGGCTTGGCCAGACCACAAGTGTCTGTTGGCAAAAAAACAAGGCGGCTGCAGGTGATTTGGTAAAGGGTTTGGGAAGATGGAAATGGTGAGGGGGAAGGGGACGTAGCCAGCGAGGGCTAACTTGAACAGCAGGGAAGATGGTGGCCTCATACTTGTGAGGAGGCTTAGAACACAAGCAATCCCATGATCTACAGTCTGCCTTCAGAGCTTCCTGGTTGGCTGGGAGGCCCCATGACCACCACCACCCCACTCCCCCAAGATAAAATATTGCGCCTTTCTGTGTGCAGTTTTCCACCCAGTTGCATTTGGGGCACAGGTCACATGCCACGTTAAACAATCCATCTGGTCGAGCTCGAGTTACTGAGATTGGACATCTTGCAAATCTTCCTAGATGTTTACCAAAGCCCCCAACCATCTTATTCACGCTTCCATACAATGTCACTCCTTTGGCAGGGTACACACATCCCTTTATATGAAAATGCTGCTTCCTGATATCCATGTTCAGGAAGCCACCTTAGTGTTCTGCAAGTTCTTGTTACATCTTGGACCCAGATTGTGCTGCTCTTTCTCTTACCGTGCATGCGTCTGTTTAACGCACTATGCCTTGGGTGTTAGCCAGCTCATATGCTTGACCCCAGGGTCTTCCTGTCTCTCGAATTATCTGCCACCACTCTTAGGCAGATCTACATCCTTGGATTATCTGCACCCCCACATCATTTGCGTTACCGGCATGAACGTGCCCAGCAATATCAATGACTTGCATTTGTGGACATACCAGCCATCTTTATGGCCTGCTGCGTAACAAGCCTTTCGTAATCAAGTATTTTTTTTAATCTGTAATGGTTTATTACAAAACCTTTTCACGACAAGGGCATTTCTAAACGCATGGATAAATAGCATATCAAAATCCATCAAAAGCGAGGATAGTAGGTGGTCATTTAAAAGGTTAAATGACCACATACTATCCTAAGTCGTAGCTATCATGAAAGACTAAAAGCTACATAGTTAAAACGTATTGGTTCAGTCAATTATTACAGCCTGAGATGCAGGAATGTATGACAGAAATGTATTCAATTTAGTTACAACTCTAAAGTAAGAATCAACTATGCTTGCATACCTTTCATAAATCTAAACCAGAGACTCAACAGAAGATTTTCTACATGTATGAACATATTTGGAGAAATACAGGGTGCTCAAGTGTCTTAAAACTAGACATATAGTTACTACGCTTTTTATTGTTTCTACGGTACTGGTAGACTTGTTGGTTAAAGTTGATCTTGTCGTTAGTTAAAAGAAAATATTGGGGCTCCGGTATGTTTGGGATACATGAGCGTCAAAAGATGTGAGGGGACTGGAAACTTATCGCCTAATTATGGGCTTGTGCGACTTTGTCAGAAGCGAAAGACTGCACATTGCGCTGGACAGCTCCTGCTTTCGGGCGATGGCTGTGCTTTGAAGCTGCAAGCTCTATAGGTAACTGGCTTGTCTACTCGTCTGCAGCCAGCATCCCCATGTGTGCATCTTGTATCCACCACATAAGACCCAACTTGATTGCATTGCTTTTCGTTTTTCAGGGTCATGTTTGAAGAGGTCTTAACCGGAGCGCATTGATGGCATATATCCTGTGCTTGGTGTGGGCATGTCCGGAGGAGGGAGTGTCACCTTTTGGAGGTGGGCTGTGAGAAGTGAAGTCCTTCTGAGGTTGGACTGTCTTTAATTGGGACTGTGTGACTTCAGCCCTTGCTTGGATTAAGGCTATGGAGGGCCCCCATTTGCCGATGTAACACATTTTCTGGTGATATCGTGTTTAAGCTGAACTCTGCACAGCTGCTGATAATTTCAAGAAGGGTGGGGGTAAGGAGGATGTTTCTTGGAAAATGCAGGCGAGTCATTGAATGCATGTAAGGGTGTCTTGAGCAATCGCCCGCAGATGCAGCATCAACTACGAGCTTTCCAGTTAAAGGGAGAGACTAATTTTTAAATGTGACTGAATTGTTGCATGGTATGGTGGTGTTCAGGATCTTTACTGCTGGTTCAACTGCCTGTGTATTGTCCGCTCCTGGTGTTTCAGAATCTGGCGCTGCACGATTTAATGTGCCATAGAGGATCACCTGGCCTTTAGGAAGGCCGTATCTTGAACTCCTCTCCCACGCTCACTAGCACCATCCTGCAGTCGGACCCGCCCATGCCCATTCCCTCCCATCTTTGCCATTCAGCTACCTTGGCTCGTCTCATTTATCTTCTGAGCTCTGCCCTTCACACCTCCCCCTGATTTATTGCACTTAGATTGCATTTGACATTAAGTACTACTCTTTGTACCTAGATGGAATCCATGGGCTAGACCATGTTCAATGTATAGCTAACCCATTTATTCCTCTCGCGCTCCGTACCTTCGGCCTTAATCCCACATAGATTTGCGCTCACTTATATCTCAAACACTGTTTCACAACACCTCTGCCATAAGAATGAAGCTACCTTTCATGACAAATTCGAACTGTAGCTAATCGCATTGCTTTCTATACTGTTACAAACCCTTATGCTTCTCTACTAGAATACCTCCTTCCACCCATCCACATGCCATTCGGACAAATGTGTTAAATGCAGAACAGGGAGGAAAAGTTAATAAATGTACTCTGCCCAGTGGTGTATGTTTCGGACTGGCGGTATGTTATGGGGACGATGGAAGGAGGAGCAGAGATGCAACATGTTCTTAATTTGGGGTGAAGGTGCAAACGCTCCACGACCTTGATTCTTCTCAGCAATAGGCTGAGGGCACAATCGCATATTCGAAGACCAGAATGATTGATTCAAAATTAAAGAATCAATGATTTTAATGATCCCTTAATCATCAGAGATAAAACTCTCTCCTTTACATAAATCAGGTGGGAAATGCATTAATGGTACTCTGATTGTAAAATGTAAGCACACCTCTTTATTGTGTTCACCATATTCAAATTGGCCATTACAAAAAATGGCGGTGATGAGCATGCGTAAGCTTTCTTTTTTCCTCTATGGAGCAATGACAAATTTATGTTTTACAAATGTATTTATTTATTAATGTGTTACAGCTTAACATAAGCTTTTCACATTTCATAAATCAATATACATTACAAAAAAAAATATTGTTGCAACAAAATTAAACATATAAAACAATAAAATAAGAATTATAAGAAAGAAGATAAAATAGCAAACTTATACCAAAAAAGGAAGAAGTAAATCTACACAAATATTTAAACACACAAACATTACTTTAATTCCCCTATGATCTATTTCATTCCGTAGAAAATTTCACTTTCTAAAACTTCTAAAAAGAATTGCTGGAATAATCGCTAGTCAATTCATAAATGATACTTTGTCATTCAGACACTCATTCTCACATATGATATTTTATTCAATGGAGTACTGAAGCACTTAAATAGTTATACCTAGCAGATTTTCAACAGTCGACCATACGTCATACATTGCAATATTAAGTCTCATGCCAATTGTATTAACAACCCTCAACCAAAAATCGTTATTACTTAGATGCTCCTCACTATGGACAAACCCCCATAGCAAATTGAGTAGGTTTTTAACATGGCAGGGCAGCTGGTTAGGACATGTTTACCCAATTCAATCTCAGATTTATTTGTGCAGAGCCAGCAAAAACGTTCTGATATCGGGTGATTGTTCATAATCCCAGCAATAGCCAATACCAGAAGCTGATCAATCCTCATTAAGAGGATAAATCGCCTCAGACGAGGCGAAGGGCAGAGTGACAAGTATTGCAGTGGTTGCTTGAAGGTATAACGCATGTATGGGTCAAATTGAGCAAATTTATCAATCCAATCCCATAATTCTGCCTTCTTAGTTAGAGCACGCAAAGAACTAGCCCTGTCCCCATAAATCCTATTAGACCAACCAATCTTCTCCAGATAGCTGCCCATATGTTTTTTCATAAGTGAAAATGTAGAGGATTTATGAATTTCACTATGCATAGCAGAAAGCAAGAGATTGTCTGCATTCAACATTTTTAAATACAGTTCCGCCCACTTCCTAAGTGATTTCAACGAAATAAGGCCCAATTCCAACCTTAGGATGGACATGGGTATACATGTCGGGAGACCAAGTATCCTCTTCCAATATTTTCCCTCTAGTATCTGCAGCCACCCAAGACCCATTAGCTTTAAGGATTCTAGTCCATATGTGATCATGGGCGCTAGCACTTGAAGATATAGTTGGCGTGCAGCCCAGATAGTATACCCACAATATGAGGCAGAAAAACGATGTATCAAAGCAGTAATTTGAGCCGCTCGGTTAATCCGAGATTGTTTGCACATATTGTACTGACCCTTAGGCTCTAGCTCTACACCCAGATCTCTATAATGGGGCGGGGGGGCGTGTCTTGTATCGTTGACTCGTGAATTTTAATTCCCACTCGTGCTATCTTCTTACTGGCAAAAACCACTATCTGGGTCTTTTCCAGGTTGATTGAAAGGCCATTACTTTGAGCATAGCCCCATAGAGCCTCTGCTGAGCTACGTAGTCCACTGATAGTGTGGTCCATGATGACTAAGTCATCAGCATAAACTAGGACCGGACAGTGGACTGTGCCTATCTTAGGGGGACAGTTATGTTCTGCTGTTATTGCTTTTGGTATGTTGTGGACAAACAGGTTATATAGCAGTGGTGCAGTAACACAGCCTTGTTTTACACCACGAGTTTGCCGGATCCTACTGGTCATATTCCTCTTGGCGTCTAGCTTCAAAGATACTGAGGTGTTGTGATGTAATAATCTGAGATAATAAAGTATCCCACTGGGGCAGCCCAAGGTCTCGAGTTTGGACCACAAAATCTCTCTTGGCACTTAGTCGAAAGCCGCCTTGAAGTCGATGAATAGTGCATCTAATGGTGGGTTGCCGGCTTATCTAGCCCTATTTCGAAGAATATCCATTACCACCAAGTTATGCACTGTGGAATATCCGCCCCTGAAGCCACATTGAAACCGGTCCAATATCTTCTTTGTCCACCCATGCCTGCAATTCATGCAGTAGATAAGTGGCAAATAATGTGCCCGTCAGTCCAACATAGACAATAAACAGTAATTACATGGGTCTGCCCGATCCACCTTTTTGTAAATCAGGACCAGTATCGCCGTTTGCCACGATTACGGAATACACCCGTCTGCAAGGATCTTATCGAACTGTATTTTCAAAATTTCTGCCAAATACTCTGGGTTGCTTCTTAATATAACATTTGCAAGGCCATTAGGCCCCGGTGCTCTCGATGATTTGAGCTTTTTTATCCTAGCAGTTAGCGACTTATTGTCACCTCAAATGGATGTAAGGGCCGATTCCAATTTCCAGTCTCCCGACATTGTACTGGGGCATGACTATTACGACTTCTCAGAAATTCCTCCCACTGTCCTGCACCAATAGGCTTAGTAAGGGAACTGCTAGTTTCACCCCTTACCAAGCAAGCCCCATATAGACCGGGAATTCCCTGTGCATAATACCTGCACCGTCTTTTGCCATTTAAGCATCTTGGATGCGTAACGCTTCCGCCTAAGCCATGATCTAAAGGCATTCCTGCACTTCCTGGTTAGATTATAGTAATTATTCCATGAGGTGCAATCTTTGCAAAGCTTCTTAAGCTCTGTTCTTGGTACTCTTTTGGCATCTCTAATTTCTAATTCAAAGATGTTAGATGGCTTGGCTTCTGGAGCTCGCATACTTAGTAGCGGCGTACTTATATGAAAAGGATGATATCCATTCTTCGATCTGACTACTGATCATTGCAAGAACCTCACAACGACTCATGCTTGTCATTCCTACAGTAGCTTCCATTGCTTTCTTGATGTTATGGTCAGACCAACAGACATTCGATGAGGCATGATTCGTCCTCAATTCTCCAGTAGGTCTGGCCCGGGCATATTGTATCAAGAAGTTAAACGTCAATGCAAGCATAGCGTGATCACTCCAGTCGTTCTTATTGACCCTCATATCTATAACCTGAGAGGCCATTAAAGGGCTAACAAAGATATAATCAAGTGTGCTTCTAGACTTTTCATTACACCATGTAGGCTGCCCCGGGTAGTCACTAGTGGTTTTCCCATTTAACATTTCAAAGTCCCATGATTTGAGAAAGTTGAACCATAGTAATCCCTCTGGGTTCTCTCCCAAATGCCATAATTTGCCTTTACTCTTCAGAAAAGGATTTTTACTCTTGCCCGTGCTGCCCATTAAATGACAAAGTCACCCACAATTATTACAAGTTCATTTTTTGGTGCAATCATCCAATCAATCAACAAATTGTGACAAGCTTCCTGAATAAGATCTCTATGGGAGGATCCAGGGAGATTATAAAGGCTAATCAATAGCATTTTATCTACTGTATCTTTACCGGGGAGTTCTAACTCAACTGCTATCACAAACTCATCCATATTCGAATGGATACAAGTAGACTTTAATGGATGTAATATCTCAATTAGCAGTCCCCCCATATGGTCTTCCCCCTCTGACCCTTTTTAGCTAATACCTGATGGATAGTATATCGATTTAATAGGGCCCAAGAGGTTAGCCAAGTCTCCTGGAGACAAATACAGGTATGCCCTGCCAACGAGGGGGTAGAGCCATCCGCAGCTAATAAATGGCTAAATCCCCGACAATTCCGTGAGACCAAAGAATGATTTCATTGTTTTAGTGACACAGCGGGGAGAGACTCTGTGAGCCACTTAAGGACATTCTGTATGTCAGCCATTTGCACATAGTTTCCTTTGGGTAGCTGTGGCATCGTAATTTCATCATTGTGAGTACTTAACGGTAGCATTGGCCATTTAGGGTCAGCCATATATGGGTCGGCATCCAATTCAATATCCGCTTCCAGCAAGTTGTTTTTAAAAGTTAGTTATGTTTGCAGTTGCCAAAAATGTACATTGTATTGCCGATGTGTTAGAGTTCGTCACTTTCAATGGTTCAACAAATTCAAAATCTTCTGATCTCAATACTCTCAACTGAGGAATTGCATGAAGTCTAGTCATCAAAACAGATCTAGTGATCCAGTCGCGATTGCTGTTTTGATACAAGTTCTTAATAATACATGTCCGTCCACATTGGGGCCAATTGATGTTAACTTTGTCCTCAGTGGATGGTGTTGGTGCAGCATCTAACTGAGGGAGTGAAGTTGGATTGGTATTTATAATGGACAGAGCTAAATTAGCTTCCTGCTCACTTGGGCAAAGCGATGGCTCCAGTTCCACCTCTTCAACTAGAAGTGAGGTATTACTCTTATCAAGAATGAGCCAACTGGTCAGTTTGGCCTCTTCACCTGAGGTACGTTTGCGAGCACGCGCAGCTTTCCGTTGAATTTTTCTCAGGCCCTTCTTTGGTGCGCTTCCTTCAGTGGGTCTAGAACTTTCCTCCTCAGGTACTGCTGTATCAGGTAATGTTATAGTCGCTGTATGTGGCTTTTTCCTTGTGGTCGCTCTTCTGGCCATTCACCGTTGCTTACGTGAAAAATAAACGGGCATTCAAGTGGTATGTCATTCCCTTCATTCTGCACTGTCGCCAAATTTCTGTTATTGGCGTTGATTGCTGTATTATCTGCCGGTTAGCCAAGAGTGACTTCTAATATTCGCCCACCCATCTTTAACAAAACATTTAGAGCAAACTTAACGATGCCACAGAGGATTACAGTTCCACCAGAGTCGTGCGGTTGTCTCCCTGGTCTCTGCTACTGTCTGGTTAAGATGACTCCAAATGTACATCCAGATTAGGAGAGGCGGATGGTCTATTATATGTTTCTCATCGTGAAGTGAGCTGTTGATGGACACCAATCTGGTTTCCGGCCCCACTTCCAGGTAAGGGGGTCATGGATCTCTGCATAGATAAGCAGAGCTCCAGTAAGGAGTTATCAATTGCACTTTCCCCTAAACCATCGTTGGTATTATTCATACTATGAGTAGCAATCTCTCTCTGCTCCGGCGATAGTATGATTGGCCTGCTGGGGGTACTAGGTAATGGAAAGAAGTCTGTGATTGCACCTTTTTCTACAGGTGCCATTTAGTTGCCTTTCCTCTAGAAGTGCTAGCCATAGGGGCCCTGCCCCTCTGATTTTGAAGATTATATCTTGTTGCAGAGCACTTCTTAACTGTGAGCATTATAGATCTTCTGACAACAACACGACAATCCCTCTGAGTCCAATTTGTTGTGACAGCTGTTGGTGGCGCTAATTTGCTAGTTGGCCTCACCAAGCAGTGAAAGAATATGTATCCAAGGACCAAGGTAAAGTCAAACAAAAAAGTAATAGTTGATCAATATTAGTTTACTCCTGGCAGCTTTTGCTGTAATATTGATTCTGTCAGAGTAATGAATGGAAAGAAGAAAATCTAACACTTATCACTGTTGCAAGTTACGCCTTTCACTGGGATCAAAGGCAATGCCCACAGTCTCCCAGGTAAGGCGATCAGACCAACAGTTAAGTTCCACACGCGCTATTTCAACCGCGCAAAATACATTGAGTGCTGCGTTTGTGAGTTTAAACAGTCATGAACTGTGCCGGCGATATGTGCGAAATCTGTAAGCAGCGCAGCGCCCTGTTAATGAAATTCTTGATCACAGATAAACTTGTCCAAACAATGCAGCCACTATGCTCCAGGCAAGGCCCACGGAGTTAGCCGCACCGCACTAAATACTGCCACAGTCCCACCAGCCAGTCTCCAATGTAAAAAAAACAACTATCTGAAAATGACAAAGCTACAGCGCAAAGCAGTCTGCTGGTTAATAAGCAGTACAGATTCTTCCCAGGTAAATGCAGAGACCACCCTCCTTCACTTCCCCAGCCCCTGTGTTGTGCTACACATAGGAAAATCAGCTGTTCCTGTGTTGCCTTGACACCTCCCAAATCGGTGTCAAAAGACGTCGGCACCTTGTTCCTTGGAAACCTGCAGACAACAACATGCTCAGTGCTCTACATAGTAACCAGCCTTTGTCAGCATCCCCACTTTAAAGCAGAAGCTGGGAAAGACCATGCTCCTGCCTCCCTTCCTCTAGTGAAGTCATTAGCTGGTGCTGCTTCACTAGTCCTTTTTTGGATGTGAATTCATAGCAATGGCATATTGCCCACTCGAGGTCAAGTTTATCAAAACGATGTTGTTTGAATGTTGGTGTTTAGATTCTCTCGCACAAAAGAGGCGTTTTCCTAGACCCCTTCCCCCTGATCCTCGTAGCCGTGCTGTTTCACATATTGCAGATCACTTCGGGAGCTTGACTTGCACTGATGGCAAACGGGAACCCGATCCCCAGTGATCTCTCACTTTGGGCACAAAGCACTGCAGTCTATGGTCCGCACGCTGCCAAAGCTGCGAGAGCAGCACTCAACCCAGTACATTTTGTTCCTGGTATTGGAATCAGAAGCACAGCTGCGGCACATTTTTCTCCATGATCATATGTATTCAAGTTGCTGAGGCAGCAAATTGATGCCATCTTCAGCTCAGAGTGGCGGGGAGGTGTCCATGGATTCTCCCCCAGTTTGCTTGCTGCAGCTTCCTATGTCGACCGTGCACGTGAAGCCATGGTTGATGTGCTGTGGGGCGACTTGTTAATGCTTAGTCTATCATTTCATGTAACTGAATCGGTTGTTTAGCCATTGGTCAGAAATTGTCAATTTAAACAAACATATCTCTTCATGCTGGATTCTTCCTGCGAGGGAGGTGTTATTGTGGAGAACATTTCTTGATGGTGGGTCCTTATTCTAAGCGATAATGACCCCGTCCAAGATATGTAAAACCATTGCACATGGTGGTAGTAGCAATGCATGTTTTGGAGTTTTGGTGGTGAAGTTAAAATTTGTGCTTTAAGAAAGAGTAAAACAAATGGACAAACTGAGTTGGTACATTAAATGTGGTTTTATTTTCGTAGTATCTAAATAACGTCTTCATACATTAAGCATTTTAATTGCCACTTGGTTTAACTGGATCAGGTTTAACATGCGCATGAATTAGGTGTCATGTAAAAGTAAAGCATTTCTCTAAGAAAGAAACAGCATTTTCAAATATTTTATTTTTGTCATTTGTGTGTTAAATAACATGTTGCAGCTAAAACAAGGTCCTTCAGGCGAGGAATTGTCTTTTGAAACTACATTTAGCTTTGGAAATTGTTTCCCGGTCTGCTTCTAAGACACAATGTTCGGAATGCAGTCAATACCAGTAGTTATTGACAGCACTCTAAACATTCTGATTGTCAAGGAGGCGGTCAATAACAATTTCCAGCTGTTATTATTACCCGGCTTAATTTAACGAAACATGCCTTATTTGCTACCGAGTTCTATGAACCTCAAGTAGCGGCATTTTCTTTGTGATAGAGGGATTTTAGAGTACTTGATCCTTTGAGGTGGCTCCTTTTCACAAACCACCTTGTATTTCAAAATTAACCAGTGCCTCCAGCGAACGCTGGCTTGGCGCTCAGCCCGGGGCCCGCTTAACATCTCCCTTGTGCTGCCAGGATTGCATCATGCACCTGGGATGCCCTGCTCAGACTTGTGGGTTTCTTTTTTTTTTTTAAAACATAAACGGCTTATTCTTCCAATCTTCTGCTTTTGCACCCTTCTCAGCCGGTGTTACAGATTGAAGTTCATGGGCCCTGCTGGGCAGGGGGAGATATTGTACGTTTGCAGAATTATATATACAAACGCACACCAGCAGTAGCGCATATTCAAACGGAAAACCGCATACCTGAGGGGAAAAAATCCGTCTGCTATAATAAAAAAGGTTGGCAAACATTCTTCTGTTTGTTGCTTCTCTTTTGCAGGGCTGGCAGCTACCTAGCACAACTTGCACAAGAGGAAACAGTGGGCAGTGAAATTGTGAAACTTCGTGCTAGGCAGCGTTTAAAAAAAACTCCTTTTATACCTTTTTAAGATCTCGTATTGTATTTTCTCAGGTGGTATTGAAGGGGGCAGTGCCAATGCTAAGCAAACTGGCTTGCTTGCTTTACATTTTGATGAAACATGTTTATCAGTCCATTCAGCTTCCTGCCCTTCAAGAAACCCTAATGCTAGGCACTCGTTCCCAACAATATATTTGTAAAAGAGTGAAGATTGTGTGTTGAACTCTCTAAAATTAAAGGGAAATCTTGAAAAAGCAATCTGTCAATAAAATACTAAGGGGGACCACCAGGGGGCGCAGGCAAGATGGATGCCTAACAGTTGGACCCCGTTCCGAGTCCTGGCATATCGTGGAGCATCTGTGGAGATGAATGCCCGGGAACCACCACACCGGCTCCTGGGACGGCAGAAGACCTGTTGCTACTGATGGGATGTGTTGAATGAACCTCGACCCCATACTGAGGCAGAATTGGACTCTGGCTGGAAGGCCGGTGGGCGCAAGGCAAGTGGTATGCGGTGCACCCTGTAAAGCAGCCTGGTGAAGGAGGGCTACAGCTGAGGGACAGCAGACCTCCTCCTGGCAGCGTTGCTGGGGAACGGTTCCAGCGTCCCTCCTCCACCGCTTACTGCGAAGGAAGTATGGAGGCAGTGAAGAGGGCTAATGAGGAGCCGTGAAGCAGCCTGGTGGAGGACCACAGCCGGTGGACATTGGGGGCTCCGGAAGACCCAAGTGCCTCTCGTGCCGTGATGCGGTACAGCAAGCAGGCACCCCCCCCCCCCCCCCCCCACACTCAGCAACATTGCTGAACGGCACCTACAGGGGAGGGAGGGGGGGGGAAGTATAGAGGCAGTGAGGAAGGGCTGAAGGGGTGAAATCTGCCCCCCCCCCCCACAAAATCCCCCCCCCCCCCCGCTGTATGATCGTGGTGCCCACTGGAGGGGCGTATTGAGAGGGGAGGGCTCCGCTCGCATCGGTGGAGACTGCAAGGAGAAAGGAGTGCTGGCATACAGTTGTGGTTGGGATCCAGTCACAATCCAACCGTGAAGTGGCTTCTGGTATAGCTGTGGGCCCCAGAGCTGCAGGAGTGGCTCGACAGAGACTGAGACTGAGTGACCCCCCTCTCGAGGACCGGCTGATGAGTGATGGGTGGGGAGAGGGTCTTGCGAGGAGCGCTAGATCCAAGAGGGCTCCGCGTCAGTGACTGGAGGACCCCACGTGGGGACCATGGCCTTGAGACCATCAACCTCGGTGGGCAACAGAGGTCAGGGTAGCCCGGAGTTCCCACACACCAATCGGGGAAAGCACAGTGGCCAGATTCCAGTTGGGGCACTGGGGTGATGACCCGAGCACCCAAATAACATTTTGCAGGTGCATATAGGAGCTGCAGATTCGTGCTGGTGGGGTTTAAGGAGCCCAGACAGCCGGGAGGGCCTGAGGGCGCAGGACCCAGGAACAAGTGTGGTGTCCCACTTTAACGGAGTAGAGCTGAGCTGAGGGGGACCCTCTCTGAGGGCACTTACTAGTTGGATAACCGGACAGTTGACTTCGAGCTGGGGGCTGAGTGTTTATTTATATTGTGCACCTGACCCGTAGGTATCTGGACGCTTATGAAATCGCTTACACAAGACACAATAGACACAGTATAGGCAGATATAGACATATATTACATTACATGATATGCATACTTACAATATTTACAGTACAGGAGAGTGGCTGTTAGCAGGCACTGTATACTAGGATCTTGGAAGGTATTAAACAGTCAACAGGTAGGGAGCCATGTTAGACATCAAGAGAAATGAGCCAATTTTTGGTGATTTTTCTGAAGCAGAGGAATGACGGTTCAGACCTTAATTTTACTGGCAATGAGTGCCAGAGGTGAGATGCTAAAACGGGGAAGCTACTTCCCCCTGCTCTCTTAAGGTTATATCTAGGGTCCTTAAGGTAGTGAGTGTTCTGGTAGGACGATCTGAAATGTTTGAGAATTTGTCCACTAGATACTTGGTGGCAGAGTTCGCAAGGCATTTCTAAATAAGGTTGAGACACTTCAAGTTAATTGTCTTTCACCGCCAAGCATTTAGTGTTGCGTCTGGCTGCTGAGATGAGCTGCGTTCTAGGGATTTTAATGCAGTTTTTAAAGCATTGTTCTGCAGGATTTGCAGTTTGTTGATATTCTGTTTACTTGTCCCTATGGACAGGGCGTTACAATAGTCTATTTTAGATGGGACTAAGGCCCTTGCCAGGGTGATTCTGCTGGGTGTGGAAAGAAAAGGTTTACAGGTGTTGATTAACTTGCAAGTATATGCCTTTGCCGTGGCTGTGGCATTAACTTGTCTTCAAGTTTAAGGCCGAGTCCAGGTAAAAACCCAGAGTTTTAACATCTTTGGATACTTTGATAGTATTACCGTTGATGTTAAATGAGTTGAATAGGTTGCTCAATTTGTTTGGTTGTACAGGGGAACCAGTGAGCAGAAGCTCAGTCTTCTCACCATTGAGGCAGGGGCCATGAGTGGCCATCCACGTCTGAATGATGAGGTAATTTTTGTTAAGCATGATTGTGTTGGTCTTGTGGTCACCAGTGATGGGGATGAAAATCTGGGTGTCATCATCATAGTTAGTGTAGGTGACACCCATATTATATAGGTCATCAAATAGTGGTTTGGTGAAGATGTTGTACATCGTAGGGGAAACACATGATCCCTGTGGTACTCTGCAAGTGATAGGTATTGGTTCTGCTGAAGCAGTCGGTGAGAAAATTCTCGTTATGCGGTTATCCAGAAAGGATTGGATCCAAGTGGAGGCTTCGTCTGAGAAGAAGGCTGCTATTTTAAGGTGGTTACATAGGATTTTGTAATCTACTAAGTCAAATGCTGCGGACAGGTCATATTGGAGAAGGAGAGCAAGTTTACCTTGGTCTCTGAGCTCATCCATTTGATTTTTTTAAATCTAGAAGTGCCTGTTTCAGTTCCATGCTTGGGTCTGATCTGAAACCTAGGTTATTTGATTCCAGGTATCCCTGGATTTGCAAGTACGTTGCCTTGTCTAGTACTTCAGCAAATAAGGAACAGTCGTTATGGTGCAATAGTTTGTTGGTATGGCTGGGTCTAGGTTTTTTTTTTTTTTGTTGTTGTTTTTTTTAGTAAAGAGTGGACCCAGGAGTCTTAAGTTAGTTGGGACTGTACATGTGTTGAAGGAGGAATTCATTAATGTTGTGTAAAAGGGCGCTAGTTCCCTAGCTGCCTCTTTGATTGTGGGAGCTGGGCAGGTGTCCCCCTAACATTTGGACGGCTTGTGGGAGGCTATAATACGCTCTACTTCAGGACTCGTAAGAGGGGTACATTTGAAGCATTGATCCGGTTTAGAGGTGGTCATTTGGTGTTTCAGAGGGCAAGGATTCCCAGAGACTGTTTTTTTTTTTTTTACCTTTATTTATAAACAATGCATCGGTTACATAAATTCATTCGGTGTACAATTGCCTTGTATCAAATCTCTCATCCTGCTACTTAGCTCATACCCCATGTTGTCTTGCAATGATAAATTTAGTTCTCCCCGACCCCCCTCTGTCAACTCAACTAACCAAACACCCATCCCTCCATCCAGCGTCCCCACACTCCCAACCTCCCCCCCTCCCCCCCCCCCCCCCCCCCCCCCCCCAGCCGCCCTCTCCCGTATGCTATGACAAGACATTGGGCATGGCTCAATCAATGACTAGACCCAAGCGTTCCAGCGTATGAGTTGCACTGGGTTCTGGAGCTGAGCTCAAACCACGTTCAGATTTCCCAGTATGTTATGCGTGGCCTGTACAAGACATGTTCTCTTTCTTTAAAGTGATCATGAAAAGGGAGTCAGGTCTTCAAAACCTTTGGGTATAACCCATTCGCCAATGCACACACCTTTTCCATAGACATCACCCCCCAGATCTTAACCCACCAACATGCAATCGCAGGGCCTTCTGGCACTTCCAGTTTTGGGGTAAGATCATCCATGCTGCTGTTAACAAGTGTGTGATCAGAGTGGCAGGCCCCTGTTGCTGCATAGACCCCTTCCATTTCCGCCCCCAGGATTATTACCACTGGTGATTCGGGTAGTTGTATCCCTGTGATCTCTTTAATCTGGGCTAATACTGCTTTCCAATAAGTCCTAGCGTGTCCACCACATATGTCCCAGGGTGCCCGTTTCCCCACGTTGTCGCCAGCATTGAGGCGAGTGATCTCTATTCATAGCATATAACTTCTGGGGTGTTAAGTACCACCTGTGGCAGATTTTATATGCGGGCTCATTTCATTGTCGTGTATTTAGAGGATTTATTTTTAGCTCTTTTCCAAATCTGACCCCATTCTTCCTCTGATATATCAACCCCAAGCTCTGTGCCCCATTTAGTCTTATATTCTAGGTCAGCTGAGTATTGCGTCCTGTCTAGCAACTTATATAATCTTGAGATCCCTATAGCGGTTACCCCCTTCGCTCATGGTCCATTCCAGCCCTATCAGTGTTCTTGTGCCAGCCTTTTTAACGCTATTTTGCGAGATCCAGTGTCTGATGTGTATATTTTCATCTCTCGCCTCTATACGGAATTTGCTCTTACATTCCTCGAATAGTAATGGGTTACCATTCTGATAGACATCTGCCAATCTTAGTTCACCATGTGCCTCCCATCTTTCCAAATAGGCTGCTTTTATCCCTGGGGAGAAGTCTGCATTGTGACACATCGGGGATACTCCTACGTCCCGTCCCCTTTCCTCCATACTTATGGGACATCTCTCCGTCCTGTAGGACAGGACCGGAGCACTTTGTAAAAAGCATCCACATTTTTTTTCAAAAATTTGTCCCTTCTCTCTTTCCTGCGCGGGGCCCGGCACGCGGCCGCAACCCCGCCGACCTTGGCTCTGCATCGCCCATCAGTCCTTTTCTCCGCGCGATCGGGGCCGGACGCACTTGCATCCTTGGAAGATTTTCTTCAGTTTTTCCCTCTCTGGCTCTTGCTAGCGTTCGTTTACTAGTCTGTCTGTCTTTTAAACTAGATTTTCCAGACTGTTCACCGTGTCACCGTCGATTTCGCGAGGGCGGATCCCCATCCTCTTTGTTTAGTGTGTTTGTGTCCGGAACACCTTTCGGTCCGGTCTCCAACGTCGGTTGGAGTGGTGGGAGGAGGTGTTCGGGCGGACTCCTCCTTCGCATTTTCAGGCGTTCATCGACGAGAAGGGAAAGCACCCGGTAAGTTCTTTGATTTTCAGAGCACCCCGGCCGGGGGATACCTTCCCGGGTTCCTCTCGAGCCGGGAGGGGCATCGATCACCCTGTTACCAGGGTTCGCCCTGAGGTGCCTGTCGGGCCTAATAATCCTACCGGAGGCTTTCTCCGAGGGTCTCCGTAAGGGGCCTGTGATCACCGGAGTACACTCCGAGGCCCCTCCTGTGGGGGCTGTGTGTAGACCCAGTTCTACTGAGTCGTGGGGTACCGGAGCTTGCTCTGAGGCTGTTCTTTCGGCTTCCCTGAAAAACAAAACCGGGGTACGCCCCGAGGTCTTGACTGTGCTTGAGGTTACTGAACGCATGTTCGAGGCCCGTGCCAATAAGACTTCTACCGGGCCTAGGTCCGAGGTCACTCGTACAGAGGCTAAGGCTACCAACAGTTCTGAGGGGGCCAGGCAAGGCCCTGTCGGTGACAGCGCACCGTTCCTGCTCTTGTGGTGACACCAGATCTGTTGAGGGGGCAAAGAAGAAAGTTTCTTCTTTTACCGGCATTGCCGAGGCTCGTCCTTCGAAGGCTCAGTTGGCGGTTGGTATGTCGCAGAAACATTCAAGGCCTCATAGTACCGGCTCTGCCGAGGTTCCTTACGTTAAGGCTAAAATTAAGACCCCTGATCCATCGACGGGGACCCCTGCCTCACTTCCTCACGTGCCGCAGTTCCCCTCAGATGAGGACAAAATGGCGCCCGTTCCCGCCACGACCACAGTGGCCATTTTAGGTACTACCCCCTACAACTACGCCATCGGCCCCTGGTGTAGGGTTCGGTCCTTCGGGTGAACCTAAGGTCCCTTGTGCGCATCCTTACCGGCCAATTTATGATTGGAACGTCCGGATGCCTGTTTCGTTGCCCGCGGGGGCGGCTCCCTTGATTTATGTGGATACGTCGGCGGAGGGGCCTGTGTGGCACCCTTCCCCCGTTGCATCCCTGGATTTGTCCACCTCATGAGAGGCCTCCTCAGCTTCCGAAGCAATCTCCTGAGGAAGCCTTTTTCGGTAAATTTCAAGCGCTTATGCGCACCGACCCCATGAGGGAGTATTTCAAGGGGCTTTTCAAGGAGATATGTCCACACGCGCCTCCGGCTCCACCCGTCCCGTCGGTGGTTCCGCCGGCGCCTCCCTTGCCCGTGGTGCCTCCCCCTGCGCTGTGCCGTCATTGTCCCCAGTGGATAAGGCAGTGCCTGACACGGCTCAGCAGGATCCGGACCTGTCGGATGACCCTCAAGGCGATCAGGACAACGATGACCTGCCCCGCTCTACCAGAGCTTTCCATGACCGGGTACTGGACATGATGAGCTTCTTAGATGTTCCGGTTCCCGAGGCACCTGCTCCGCAGGTGGGCGTGCTTTCTGGGGCGTTCACCTTGTCTCCTTTGGAGTGTACCGGCCTGTTCTTGCAGAAGGACGTTCTGGCCGAGGTAAAAAGATTGACGCGAGGTACAGGCTACATTCCTCGGAAGAAGTGGTCTTGTCGTCTTGTCCGCCTCCCTCCTCCACAGTGGTGGCTGCGGCCACGTTGCAATCCAGACCCGCAGCTTCCTCTTCCACGACGGCGACTCGGGTCTTGGGAAAGGAGGACAAGCTCCTGGACTCCCTAGGGAGGAAAATCTTGCAGCTCAGGCAGGCCAATGCAGAATTGATTTTGGCGGGAGCTAACATGCTGATGTGGAGAAGTCTGTCGGAGTTTGAGGAGCATATCCTGGTCGAGAAGCTGGAGGATTTCAGAGGAGGGCTTTCCGATGCCAGGGTCTTGGCCCAGGATCTCCTGGAGGCTGCGGCTCATCACGTAGACACCTCGGCTCGGGGTCTGATGCTAGGGGTTGATACCTCGCGGCAAGCATGGCTACATGCCACTAAGTTCTCGAAGGAGGTGCAAGACAAGGTTCTGGACCTTCCATTTGATGGTAAGGAGCTTTTTCACTCTTCTACTGATGTAGAGCTCACCAAAACCAAAGACAGCACTCAGACGGCCAAATCTTTGTCTGTTCTGGTTGAAGCTCCCTTCAAGGCTCAAAGGCCGTTGTCGCAAGTTCGACCGTCCTCTGGTTTTAGGGGCTTCCTCGACCGCAAAAATCGCAGAGTGGATACTCCTGCGGGGAATAACTGCCGTAGACAACAGCGTACGCGGTATTTCTCCCGCTCCTCAGCCTCCTCATCAGGTTCAGGTGGCACCGCCACCGATAAACCTGCCAAATGAGGGTTTTCTGCGCTCGCACGAGACCCCGGTGGGAGGACGCATTGCGTCTCATTGGGAGGCGTGGCAGACCATCACAGAAGACAGATGGGTCTTGTCAATCGCTCGAGCGGGCTTCCGCTTAACTTTACCCCCTACCCATCCCTCAACCCTCCTTTTCAGCTGTCGGGCTCACCCTCCCTCAAGGCCGAGGTTCAGAAACTTCTGCTCCTCAGAGCTGTGGAACCCGTTCCCCTTGGGGAGCGAAGGGAGCGCTTCTACTCCTGGCTGTTTACGGTGCCCAAACCCAACCAGGCTGGCCTGCACACCATCCTAGACCTTTCCCAGTTGAATCTTTTCCTACCCCAAGAGAAATTCAAGATGATCACGCCCGGCCAGATACGCTCCTCCTTGCAGATGGGCGATTGGCTCAGCGTGGTGGATCTTCAGGACGCGTACATGCATATCCTGATTTGGAACCCACACAGGAGATATCTCCGCTTCTCTTTGGGAGAGGAGCACTTCCAGTTTCGAGTGCTTCCTTTTGGCCTCAGCTCGGCGCCGCGTGTCTTCACGAAGATGATGTCAGTGATTACGGCCTAACTTCGTCTCCAGGGTATCCATGAGTATCCGTATTTGGACGACTGGCTCTTATGCCGGTGTGCGCCCCGAGGGCTTGGTGCTACCGAATGGATGTTCGAGGCCCGCGCTGGTAAGGCTGTTACCGGACCTGGGTCCGAGGTCCCTCGTACAGAGGCTAAAGCTACCAACATTTCTGAGGGTCTGGCAAGGCCTTATTGGTGAAGGTTGTTTCTCACCGTTCTGCTCTTGCGGCGACACCAGATCTGTTGAGGGGGCAAAGGGGGGAAATTCTCTTTTTACCGGCAGCGCCGAGGTCCTTCCTGAGAAGGCTAATTTGGCAGTTGGTATGTCGCAGAAACATTCCAGGCCTCATAGTACCGGCTCTGCCGAGGTTCCTTATGTTAAGGCTAAAGTTAGGACCCCTGACCCATCGACGGGGACCCCTGCCTCACTTCCTCACGTTCCGCAGTTCCCCTCAAGTGATGACAAAATGGCGCCTGTTCCCTCCACGACCGCCATTTTGAACACTACCTCTACAGCTGCGCCATCGGCCTCCGGTGTAGGGCTGGTTTCTCGGCCTTGTGCGCATCCTTATCGGTCAGTCTACGACTGGAATGCTCAGATACCCCTTCCGCACAGTTTTTTGTTGCCTGCGGGGTGGCCACCTTTGGTTGAGCTGTCCATCCAGATATAGGAGTGGGCCATGCTTCATGGCATCTGGCTGCTTGCGGTGCACATCCCGGGCCAGCTGAATGTCACAGCGGATGCCCTCAGCCGGCGGACAGTGGTCAGCTACGAGTGGGAGTTGAAGGCGGAGATCCTCTCATGGATTTTCTTGCGTTGGGGCACACCGGAGGTGGACCTGTTCGCTGCGGTGGTAAACAAGAAGCTTCCTCGGTATGCCTCCAGAGGGGGGCTGAGAGCCTCCTCTCTGGGGGATGCTCTCGAGATTCCATGGCACAACATGAGAGCTTACGCCTTCCCGCATCTGCCTCTAGTTCATCGAGCAATTGGGAATTGGGAATTCCCTTCTGCTCATGGCCCTGTGGTGGCCGACCAGTTTTTGGTTCTTAGAACTTCAACACCTGTCAGTGTTTCTGCTGATCAGGTTACCATTAACCCCAGATCTTCTTCATCAAGGGGAACAGCAGATGTGGCACCCCTCGCCACAATCGCTCAGCTTGGCGGCATGGTGCCTGAGTTCAAGTCTTAGAGCTTTTTAACTTGTCTACGGATAACATGCGTATTATCCAGGCAGCCAGGGAACACTCGACCAGATGCCAATACTTGAGTAAATGGCTCAGGTTCTGTCGTTGGTGTTTGGAAAAGCAGTTGGATCCAAGGGTGGCTACGATTGACAAGGTGCTGTCCTTCGTGTCCTCCCTAGCAGAGTCGGGTGTTCACGTTCTGTCATGCAGAACTTACCTTTCAGCGGTTTCCGCTTATCTTGCTATAGACCAATGCTCTTATTCTCTGAGTAACCCAGTGGTTAAGAGGCATTTTGCAGGCTTGACACTCCTCTACCCTCCGGTTCGTAGTCCGCACCCGCCATGGGACCTAAATGTAGTCCTGACGGCGCTGTACCATAAACCCTTTGAGCCAATAGCTACGGTTGACCTCAAGTACGTGTCCTGGGAAGTGTCCTTTCTGGTAGCCGTTACGTCAGTCAGGAGAGTGAGTGAGCTCCAGGCATTGTCGGTGGAGCACCCTTTCTTGGTCTTTCACAAGGACAAGGTAGTCCTTCGGACGAACCCAGCTTTCCTACCAAAGGTAGTGACCGAATTCCATCTGAATCAGTTGATTTCCCTTCCGGTCTTTTTTCCGAACCCTGCCTCGGAGGCAGAAAGGGTTCTACATGGCCTGGATGTCCGAAGAGCTCTTAGGTTCTACCAGGACAGGACTTCCGAGCTTCGGAGCTCTTCCCAACTGTTTGTGACCTTCGGTAAGCCTCAGGGCAGACTGGCGTCTAAGGCATCTATTTCCAGATGGATTACCGCCTGTATCACGGAATCTTTCACCGTCCAAAAGCTGAAACCTCTTAAAGGTATCCATGCACACCAGGTGCGAGGCAAGGCAGCCGCGGTTGCTTTTCAGAAGCACGTTCCCTGGGAGTCCATCGCTAAAGCGGCTACTTGGGCCTCCCCATCTGCTTTCTGTAAGCATTACTGCCTCGATATGAGCTCTAGAGCTGACGCTCAGTTCGGCTAGGCTGTGCTGAAGGACCTGTTTCAGTAAGGGGTATTTCCATCCACCCATAGTTCCTGTAAGGAGTGCTTGGGAATCTCCCATAAGTATGGAGGAAAGGGGACGGGATGTAGGAGTATTACCAGGTTACTCACCGTAGTGACCACCTTACTCCTAGTCCATAGTCCCCTTTCCTCCATACGCCCGCCCGCCGTCCCATCTAATAAGGTTCCTCTGTTATTACTAATGCGTCTTTGACCCTGCGATAGAAAAGGGCTGATGGGCGATGCGCGGGGCGGAGCCAAGGTGGGCGGGGTTGCAGCCGCGTGCCGGGCCGCGCGCAGGAAAGAGAGGAGGGACAAACATTTAAAAAGAAATGTGGATGCTTTTTACAAAGTGCTCGGTCCCGTCCCACAGGATGGAGAGATGTCCCATAAGTATGGAGGAAAGGGGACTATGGACTAGGAGTAAGGTGGTCACTACGGTGAGTAACCTGGTAACTGTGGAACCAAGCTGGGGGGGAAATTTGCTCTTTGCAGGACCACGTCCCATTTTAGGGCCACGTCCCATTTTTGTAAAGAGAACCGTCGCCTTCAATAATGAACCTCCTGTTGCCTGTTCCGTGGATGTATTGCTTGCAGTGAAGCTAACAGGATTGAGGTGGCTTCCTGATGTTACACCACCCATTGTATTCCCCTGGTTTCGCCCATTGTAGCATGGGTGCCAGTTGGAAGGCTAATATATATTTCTGAACGTCCGGAACTCCCAGTCCTCCATTCCACAGTGGTCGGAGGAGTATCAATCTACGCACTCTAGATTTCTTTTTGTGTCATATAAAGGTGATTATTTCGTTCTGTAGTGTTTTTATGATAATTTTGGCTGGTATGAGCGAGCTAGTGATATAGAACGGTTGCGGTACAATTGTCATTTTCTCTGCGGCTATCCTTGCAAACCACAATATCTCGTGCGTCCCATCTATTCAAGTCTATTGTACGTCCCATCTAGTCATTTTCAAAAATCACATGGGTTCCAGAAAAACCTTCCATTGGCGCAACATGATTGGTGAGGAGATGGAAATATCTATTGAGTTGGGGTATGGCTTGGATAATGAGTCAGAAAATGAGTTGATTGACACATGGGCGGGCAATGAGGCAACTAACACTCTTATGGAGGAGATGCGGAATAAAGATCTTAAGAAAATGTCATTGTCATTCTCTGGGGTTCCTCCACCACCTATTCCAATCAGTGGTCCCCCGAAAGGGCTGTACCACATATTCCCCCCCCCCCCCCCCCCCCCCAAAAAAAATGATCAACTAAAACAAACCAGCTTGGGGGTGAATTCAGGGGAGCAAGACTTGAATAAGAGTGCACCCCGCTCATGTGGGGAGTCAATTGACTCGGTCAAATGTAACACTAAGACGATCTGTTGGCCCAGCAAAAACCTCACCAGTTCTTAATAAGAAGTGCACCCAGGACAGAGTCTTGGCCCCGAAGTCATCTTTGCCAAATTTAGTTACAATCGATAAAGAAACACTGCCACAAAATACGATGCAGATTAAAGCTCTTATTAGATCTACAATAAGTGAGATGTTGGAGGCTGGCTGCAATAGAATTTTGCCCACATGAGCCTCCTTAAAAGATGAGTGTCATGATGGAATACATCCTGTTGCCCATTTGGGTTCTGAGAAGAAAGGGCTTATATTGAATGGGGCTAGTGCTAATGTTACAGAACTCCCTCATAATCCAAGATTGACTTATTTGGCGATGGTTGACTTAAAGGCATGGTCTAGTAAAAAATGTTATTGTCCCAACGGGTCGGCCATGTTTTTTTAAGCCTAAGTGGCTCGATTTTAGAAAACTTTCCTATGGACCTTACCCGAGTTTTCGTCCATTAAACTCACGTGAAAACAAGCACCAGGGAGCCGCCATTTTCTGATAATCCTATCTTTTCCCCGATCGCCCTGGCGGACCTGCTTTTGCGGCACTAAATCAATTCCGACATTATCAAAACATTCATATTCCCCGCCTCTCCCCATGACGTTACTGTGCTGCGTAGGCAAACGCGCCCAGTCGTCTTCTGCGCGACTCCACACAGAACCCGGAAACCAACACAGATCAACTCACAACACAGCGCGCCACAATTCGGAATATTAAACTGTACTTTACAATGAAACAGCAACACGGTACATTTGGTAAAGTACATTTATTTGACATTAAATGTTTAGAGAATATTCAGCAATTGCCATATGAACTCCGGAAGCCATTTATTTTCTTTTATCTGTATCCGCAATAACTGTTCATCTTGAGTCACGCGGTGTTCCTTTATGGTACACAGGGTGTGCATTTTCGTAAAAAGAATCACTTTGGAAGCGCGGTGAACCACAAGGCTGTTCCATCAACTAGGCACTAGTCCAGCCTAAAGGTTAAGTTGCTTCTAGCCACTAGTACAGCGTAAGGGCATGTGGGCCCTTGGCGATCGTCCCATAATATGGTGATCGTGCTCCAGTTGTTGACACGAAGCTGCAGGTGAAGAATCCATCCGCCGGTGTCTCAAACAGATGGCAGTGGCAGTAAGGGATCAAATACCTGTTATGAAAACAAAAAAATGATAATTAGTCTCGCTAGCCGAACTTCATTAATATTACTCATTTTATTTATTACGGCCGATCAGAAACTATTTGCTTGCAAGGGTAGTTCAATGGAGTATGTTCGTCTCTAAAATCAATGCGAAAAGTAACGAGATAAATCGAGGCCAACACACAATGATAAACGACAGTCTACATGCGTGAGGAATGATATGATATATGATATGGCATTTGTAACGCGCCTATACTCAAGTGTTACTAGGCGTGACAAGGCAGGTGGGGAACAAGGGCAGACAGGCAACGATCCTACTAGGCCAGGTGTCTTTCTGATCGCGCATGGGGATGGGCTGTACAAGGTTAGTTGAATACAAATTAAATAATAGGGCCAGCTGGTGGCAAGTGCAAGGTAAATGCCGGGAGAAGGGGCTGAAGGATACAGAGACAGTCCCGTAGTGCAGGGAAAAGTGGCTGGGCCATGGAGCGAGATTGGTGAGACCAGTGGACCTGCATGCCCATGGGCCCACTACGAACAGTTTTACTTGCTTTTCCTAGCTCTTCATTCATTCATTTATTCATGCATCCATTCATTAAATCTTCATTCCGGTATAAAAGCGTGTAAAGATTTACTTACATTATATTTGAAATTTCCATTGTGTCTCTTCGTAATGCAGTCTGTAAAACGGACCGTGCTCTTAACAATGATTTTTCGTATACTGACCTAAAACTGAAACTCGGTCTAGTTTCTGAATTTTCTGCCTTATCGTCTCTTACGTTATTGCGCACTCCCTTCAAATGTAGTTTTTTCGGCATGGTCCCTGTCTCAAGGTCAAAAAACAATAGACCCTTATACTTCCAGTGCGACTTGTGGGCCTCATCTGGGTGCTGTCCTTCGCATTCTTTATTTGCAACATCACGTAGTATAGGCATCTATGAGAACTTGAAGTTTAGAATCCGTCTATGTAGTGCGCCTCAATGTGCAAATAGGAACTGGCTTCTCCCCCAAATGCCACGGCCCGCTTGGCTGGCGCGTTCTAAGTGCCCCAATTTTGTCACCGTTGTCTGCGAGTTTTGCAGCCCAAATTGAGACCTTTAATTTTTGGCTGACGGTCAGGGAAAGTATAAAGTACCACAGGAGTTGAGTTAAAAGTGAGATTTATTGTTTGTTTGTTTTATTAATTGCAATACGCAAGCCTCCCCTCCGTTAACAGTGCGTAGCATTTACATTTACATGAGATGAGACATGAGAAAAATATATACATACACATATGTGAGGTGAATAGAGAGAATTCAAAGATGACACCCACCTTGTTCGCCACCCATGATGGTGAAGTTAGGAGTTAGGTTTACAGGTACACTGTACAATAACATTTATTTACAAAAAGACAATTGTATTGCAATTATTTAAACCGGGATTTGTACTTCACAATCAGCTGTGCATCGGGTGGGCATGGCACAGTCGCAATGTTCGGTGGCAATGGATCACTGCTCTGTACAGAAACGTCCAAAATTCCATATCTGTGCTTCTCTGACGCAGCAACAATAAGGCCTTTCACAAAGTCGAACTGCATTTCATCATAGACTGGTTTGATCACCCATTGCTTACTTCGTTTTGAAAACACCTTAGTGTAGCGAGGCATCCTTACTTTACCCCTAGTCCTAGATTGTTCACGTCCGACATTGCTGTTATGGGCCAAGACCGCTAGTAGAGTGCGATGTTTCATGCCCCGAAAGCTAAAATGCAAGCGCTTTGGCCTGTACTTTAGGCACATATTGTGGAACACCTCCAAATCTCCTGTGTGACAGAATTCTGTCAGTCCTCTCAAATCTCTTGATAGAGTTTTGTCAAAAACAATCTTCTCAATGGCTTTGTGTGTCGGTGAAGATGGAATCAACCACTTCTTCTTCCGTGCCTCCTCTTGGGACAAAGGGCCATGTTCACATTGGTGGAAATGTTCATTTGCTGTCCAGCGGTGAAAGTTGGTACAGTGGTGCATCAGTGACCGCCATTTTTCAAGTAGTATTTCCACTGACCCCTCACAAGTTTTTGAGCTCCACCAAAGATGGTTGGTGATAGAATGTGACCACTGCAAAATACTTTCAAAACCTTTTTTTTTTTCCTGCAGCCGAGATTTTCTTATTGATTGATTTAGCAAGATGCCATACGTCAAATTGATGTTTAATATGTGGGAACTGCTCTCTCATTGTCTTGGCAATTGAAACGTGTCTATCCGTGGCTATGAGGTCGATGTGCATCCCCCTCCATTGTAGATGTTCCACTGATTTTATAAATCCTAGTTTCTCCATGGCCACTGACGATGTACATTGTGTTACCTGCACGACCTCCGAACTCACAATTTTCTTACTATCCATGTCCTGAAAGTGGTAGGTGCAGTACTTGGCAGAAAATCCAGGGCTATCGCACTGTCCATCGCCGGCTAGCCTGAATCGTTTGCCTTCGAATGTACTTGCTAGAGACAATTGTTCAATTTTCCAAGCTTCACTAATGGCCGGAAACAGATGATCACGTTGGTATGTGTAGTACAGCGCTTTAGAAATGAAATGGAGTCCCACAAACTGAAAGAAAGCCTCTAACTTTCTAAAACTGGAGCCACTAAAAAGTGATGCAGCTGCACACAGTAGATTGCCTGCTGGCATTTTCCCCAGCATTGGTTGTGCAGACCATGAGAACCTATGATTTAATCTACAGGCGGCATTTATTTTGACGTTACTGCCTTTTATTTGACGAGTCACATTAATCAATGGCTTCCCACATACATTCCCTCTAATGGAACGCACACATTTCAGCATACTTATAATTTCCATCAAACAACTGTCGAATACAATGTATTTGCTCTCCTTCATTAGACTGTCATCCTGTGTCAACGTTGTTTCGGCCTTTGACGTTGTGGAGATTTCAACACATTGGAAAGTAATATCGCTGATATCAAGTTCTGATGCGTCTATGGATGCTGCGGCTGGTTCATTCACTGTCATTTCAACATCTATTACTTCAACATCGATGGGAGAACACAACAATGTCGACAGGTTTTTTGGTGGCAAATTTTTGGCGGGTGTAGATTGTGTAAATTGATCTGCAACTACTTCAGAGCTATCTTCAATACATTCAATAACATCTTCTTGTGGTGGTCCGGTCGCACTGTAGCTATGGTCCAATGCAACTTTGCTGTAGTCTCCAAACACAGTTAATTCATGTTCTGGCCATTGGACATGAGCATCTCGAGCCTGAACACGCCTCGCCTCAATTAATAGTTCCTAAATAGTGTACACGGTCTGGCAAGCCACATCTCTCATTCGCTTCACTGTCTGTGTGTGTATAGTTCTGACACCCACGGGTAACTGGAGGAGATATTGGAAAAGGGATGTTCAGTTTAAACACAAGATGGAGTGTAGTAGAAATGACTGGAAAAAAACATAAAATAGTCCACAGCACAAACATTTTTTTAAAGTTATGAACTGTTTGTAACTAACCTTTTTTTGTTTTTTTTTCTTTGCAATGTTTTTGACTCGACCTTCAACATCTGCACGCTGTAGCTCCAATTCGTTTCCGCATGTCCTCCCTTCCTCTTGCGCTGCAAGGACTATATTTTCTGTATCCGCATAGACAGCACGGAATGAGGCTCCATCGTCTCCCTGAAACATAGTACTTTCATTACTATGTATCAAAATATTGTTAGCATAAAACACACGTGAGGACGAACACACAGGTACATCTCAATAGCCAAATACAATTTAAACATTGTGTGCAACAATCAAAGGACAAGTATTCGACCAGTGATGATCTATTTCGATGGAACTGTCAGTATCCATACCTCTGGCTCTGCATGGACTGCCATGAATGGTTGTATTGGAGAGGAGGCATCCGCATCTCCCTGAAACACAGTACTTGCATTAGTATGCTTTTCAATATTGGAAACACAACACACACTTGGGGTCGACGGCACAGGTACATATAAAGGGATAACCGCAAATGATGCATTGTCCAAAAGAATCAAGGAAAATCCAAATATGATCACATTTCATCGACTTATTTCAATGATTCCTTTACATCTGCATCATCTAAATGAGATGTGATTGTGGTGGAAGCTCCGTCGTCTCCCTGAAACACAGCACTTGCGTTAATAGGGAAGAAAGTATAGCAAATGGAATCACGTTATATGATCACGCATGATGGAGCTGTCATTATCCATACCTCGTGCTGCTGAAGAATATCTATGGATGTTGCAAATGTAGTGCGCACTTCCGAAAGCTGTTGCGCCGATTCGTATACTTGAATGTCAGGCTCTGCATCAAGTGCAGGGGTTGATGCTCCATCAACTGCCTGAAACATAGTACTTGCATTAGTGAGGATTACAATTGCGAAAACATAAAATACACCTGGGGTCGACAGCACAGGTACATATCAACGGTTAACCACAAATGAAATGTGTAGAACAATCAAACAACAAGAATTCCAGCTCTGATGATGACGCTCGATGGAGCTGTCAGTATCCATACCTCCTGCTGGTGAGGAACATCTAGAAACGTTGTAGATGTGGCGGGCGCTTCAGCATCTCCCTGAAAGACAGTACTTGCATTAGTATGGATAACACTAATTATAACTGAAAACAAACACCAGTGGACGATAACTAAGGTGTATATTAATTGGAAAGCAGTAACCAAACATTCTGTAAAATAATTACACGATAGAATAAAACTATTACTTGACATGCATAAAACAAGTCTGTAGCGGATTAGCCTAGTAAGATTATCTGATACGCGCTAGAAGTGGTTGATAACTGCGACCACGTCAAGGATGTAGAATGTTCTTGCTTCAGATTCAAGGGATAGTCAAGAAGTTGTAAAGGTCAATTAATGATTGATAATGAAATGCCAATATTAAAAATAGCCATGTAAGCCGACAGAATACTTGAAAAATGCTCAATACAGCACAGTTCCCTGTCCCTATATATATATATATATATATATATAAATATATATATATATATATATATATATATATATATATATATTGCGTTTGTGGGTTATGAAATCGAAAAAGAATATATTGATAAATGTCATTATTCAAAAAAGTATACTCATATCAATATCGAAATTATTACAAGCGATAGAACACCTACAATATCGATTAATCCATTCGGCTACATACTACCGCAAGGCCTAAAGCTAAATCCGGCCACTTGACTCACCGGTGGCGGAATGTGGACGAATAGAGTGGGAATAGCGTTTTCGCGCAATTTCCGTGTCGTTCGCCGTTTATTCTTCTTTGTTACCCAAGAAGTTGTGTACATGTCCAAGGAAAAGTGCCGGCTGCAGATGCGGTATCGATCACCCCTCTTGTCCTCCAAGACTTGTTGGACTCTACTTTCCAGCTCATCCAGTGGATATCCGCAATGTCTGACCCATTCTCTTATTCGATCAACAGTTTTCGGGAATGCATGCATTGTAGTTCCTTCAGATTTCGCATGGGTCTTCGAAGGGCAACCGCTAATCGAACAGGCAGGCATTGTTGATGAATCTGAAAAGTAAATATCGACATTATACAATCTTCAAGAGTACAAAAGTAAATGAATCATACAATGATCAATGCAAGGTTTGTTTTGGTCGCAGGAACTATACCAGTTCATTATGTGCTGCTTAGTATTTGCATAAGTTGCATAAATGTATAATTGATGTGACTGAAATCTGAACATGTTTCTCGTCCCTTGGATGTTCTGTCTTGCACGAGAAGGAAACATGCTAACATTATTGACTGGACCCCCGAAGGATGCAATTCAATCACAATAGTCACAGATGAAAATAAATAGATCTATTGATAGCATAGCAATGGAAACTGAAGTCAATACCAATGAGACCAATGAACATAGCACTATTGTGTACTCTACTGGAAAATAGATAGAAATTTAAAAATCTGCGAAATATAACCAGGATACATGGCCTTACCTTGACCAACAAACAGTTGGGTTCAGCAAGCAGAGCAGTATGTTGCGGGAGAATAGGTGAATGGCCACAGGTAGCTCACTGATGGGTATGCTCGAAGCGGTCGGTCACAGAGTTCACGGATAGCACGACGATAAGCAGATTAGCATAGATCTCAGTGGTTCCCAGGTAGCACGTTCAAGAGTTGACTTGCAAAGCTCAAAGATGTTCTCATGAGACATATCGAGTGGTTTTTAAAGTATTAGAAACTGGGGTGTGTTTGTGAATGAATGACGTATGTATGTCGTGGTATTAGGGGGGGGCGGCCTGCCTCAGGGGAGGCCTGCCTGGAGACACGGGGTCTGAGGAGGCCATGTGACCGATGGCCCCTTGGCATGGGACACCTTTTGAAGTGTACATGTAGTTTGGCACCTTGGCCGTTTGCGCCCGTCACAGCCCCCCATGCCAGCGCGCATCCACCGGCGCGAACCGCCTTTTTATCAATATACAGTATATCGCCTTTATATCAATGATAGTATATCGTTGCTTATCAATAACAAATGCCACATACCGGAGATTTTTGTGAGCACAGACCCACACTTCAACCGGTGTATTATAGTGGCCAAGACCCTAGGGCCTGTATAATCCAATGATAATTGTTAGTATAGATATATGTGTGACTTTTATAGAGACATAACCTACTGAAAGACTTTGAACAAGTTTTATTTAGGGCATGCATTATCGAGAATATGTTAAGTTAGCTTAGATAGATAGTGACCACCCTGCACAGGTGTCTGACGTCCATCCTTGAATGGAGACACACTTGATTCATTTAAAAAATCGAGACAAACGTTGTTAAAATATATGTGGTGTTTTATTTTGTATCTTATTTTCATGACACAAAAATACAAGACTTTAAAGATTATACAGGTCAGGTTGCAGCACAGCGAGAGAAAATCCCCTGTACTGACCGCTGTCACTCGGGAACGTTTCTCTAATGGCACGAACGGCACAGGCGGGTATCACTCTTCGAACGCGGTGTCCAAGCCTCCCGTGAAGCCACCATGTAAAGGAACGATAGGCCACCAGCCTGTACCACCTGTGAAAAGGAATGAAACAAACTGTTTTTAAATGACCCAGATAAGTTTAATAAACGTTTGTTGTCAATGACAATTCTTGTAACTAATGGCCTTTTACACGGACAAATGCTATCTAGACAATGCACACTATTGAATGACTTACATGCGTTACAATGATATGTAGATGTAATTTTGGATATAGTAGAAGAACATGAAATAGGAGTGGCATGACAAGCAGAGTATACTTACTCGTTACTCGGATTACGAGGACGAACAGTTGCTCGAAGTTCGTGCATAAGCACCATCATTATTCTCAACACGGCCCGTGTGAGGCAGGCTGCCCTGAAGTCTGGCAGCTCGGTGATGCATTGCGGTCGTGGCTCGCCTTCCAAAATGTAGGCCAGGCATCCCGAGTTTTCTCGGCAGCAGCAGTTCTAGTCCTCAGTTGGCATTGGCTCGCACCGATTGCATGTGCACCAGGTGGAGCCGCCGTCCATTCGACTAGGCCCAGGCTCTTCATCTGTTGATTCGTCCTGCCAACTGCCGTCCGAATCCCCATCGTTTTCACGTGCTTCCCTTTCCAGTAGTTCCTCCTCGGTATACTCGGGCTCGTACATGTAGGGCATTATTGTAGCCATTGTGTGTTAAACAAACTAAAATAATTTATAGCGGTGGTACTGATATCTGTTCACACGGGCTACAAGCGGCGAAGGTAGCTGACCAGAGCACTGAAACGAGTCACAGAATACTCAAAGTAACACAGAGAGAGGAATGGAATCGAAAATCTGCTGCTGTGTGTTGTGAAACGGTCTGTTTATACTTATTGAGGAGAGAGGCGTCCTGCCATTTCCATGGCGACACGTCATTAGCTGAAGCGCAGCGAATGTTGACACAAGACGTGCTTTGGCGTTGGGAAATGGGCGGTACGACTCTGCGAATGACAGGCTCAGGGGCGGGGGAATTGATTTAGTGCCGCAAAAGCAGGTCCGCCAGGGCGATCGGGGAAAAGATAGGATTATCAGAAAATGGCGGCTCCCTGGTGCTTGTTTTCGCTTTTAATGGACGAAAACTCGGGTAAGGTCCATAGGAAAGTTTTCTAAAATCGAGCCACTTAGGCTTAAAAAAACATGGCCGACCCGTTGGGACAATAAAATATTTTACTAGGCCATGCCTTTAACGGGTCTGGACTGCAATGAAAGGGATACTCCTTCACATCATACTGATGTCAACTTTGTCTCCCAAAGTGAATTGAGTCATGTGCAATGGAGAACTCTGTGGTTTCCGGAGCAACTAAGTATTCTTTTCTATCAGCTGTTCGATTATGGCTCTCTCCTTAAACAGGCCTAGAATTCTGAACCTCTTTAATGAGATCCCTGTGTTGCACTTACTGCCCTCGGCAGATCTGAAATTGGTGGATGGACTGTGAGACTAGTACTGAATTCAAAAATAGTATTTGATGCGATTCTATCTGAAAAATTGTAATTTAATGGATTGGGTTACGATGTCATAATTTTCAGTTCCGGTGTTCTAAACTCCAATCAGGAGCAGAATATAAGAGCAACTTCACAGGTGGCTATGGAAGGTGTGGGCTCTTGATGAACTCAACCTGAAGGCATAAAAGACTGGGACGAACAAAATAGTTGGTGCTGGTTAGCTTTAACCTTGCCTGATTCTATTTCACAATTGAAATCCCTACAAAAAAACTTAAACCAAACGTGATGTAAAACTGTTATCTTGGAATTCCCGTGGCTATGTACAGCTTGCTTCTTTCCACTCCTTGTGTGCTAGACATTCTACCTGCTCTATTATCTGCATACAAGAAACATGGATGACTAAGCCCTATTATCTGGATGTTTATGAAGTTCGCCAACTGTTAGCAACTCAAGGCCATATGGGGCGACCTTCAGGTGGTCTTTTAACGGCCTTTAAAAATGGCGTAGGACCATCAATAACGGATATCTTTACCCTACCGCCTAGTGTTTTGGTCACAATAGTAAAGGTGGATGTAACACAAGGGTCATTATCCATGTTACTCATCAATGTCTACTGGTCTCCTCACCGAATTCTCCATGACTCTATTAAAGAACATAACACATTGATTTTGGAGGCGATGCTGAAACATCTGGGCATGCAATTGGTATTTTTAGGAGACTCTAATGCAGATATATCTAACATAAATAGCAATTGGTACAAGGCGGATCCAGATTTGGGTGTTTTGACAATGTCGATAGAGGAAGGTAGCAGCTGCATAAATGGGGGTCCACAGGGGTTACAAGGCCAGTTGTGGGCGAAATTATTTTCCAATTGGGGTCTTATGTCCATAAACTCTACCTTGGAATCCAATCTTGTCCACACACTTGGTCAAATGGACTTCACTTTTTTCGACCATAGATTACATGTAGATTACATGTACATGTCAGGATACCTCTTTGAACATTCCCATTCATGTATTCTGCTGAGTGACCACAGGATTTTGGAAGTCTCGTTTGCCATTGTCCTTACCTGTACAGACTAGTGTGGCATCTAACCTGGCCATAAACCAAGCCAAAAATCGCATTGTCTGGCACAGGTTTCCATATAACAAATGTGAATACGGCTTTTGTTTCAGACTTTCATCAAACTCCTATATAAATCAGGCTGCATATTTTTTCCACCATAATTTTCCCAGATATCTGAATGATACGATTCATGTAAACAGTAGATTGTCATTGTATATATCTAGGATGCAGAAACAAAAACAGGTTTACGATTCTAGAGTGAAGAAAGGAAATGTCAATCTAGAAAAGACTTAGGACAAATACAGAAGAGCTTTTTACCTATAATAGACAAGATGAAGGCTATTCATAAGAACAAACAGTGCTTGAAAAATTGGCTGAAGCACCATAAGGTATTCTTGCTACAAGCAGACAGTGAAACAATGTTCTGCACAATGAGGAAAGCCTGTTCCCACAACTTCTGGCAGTTGATCAATAATATTGACTCTCTGGAGACCCAGGATCAAGCGAACCCTATTCCGGAGGAAATATGGAAAGGCCACTTTGCAACACTTTATGCTCCAAGTAAGCTGGGGTGTGTAGTAAGTGAAAGGGTCCCAAATCACTTTTGGCACTTTGACTTTTTTGTAAATGACCTCACGAGTTTGATTCAAAGATCTAGTGCATCAAGAGTAGCAGGACCCAATTGCCTGGCAAACGTCACTTTAAAGGCGAATCCTGAAATTTGGGACAAAACATTAGCTATATTTTCGGATATTATAACTACTAGACGCGTTCCATACACTTGGCACTTTTCACACATAGTACCCATCTACAAAAAGGGTGATCGCTCTTTACCCCACAACTATCAACCCGATTGCATTAATAGATGCAGATTCAAAAAATGTTGCTGGGCTTGTTCTTTCCAAAGTTAATGATTGGGCAGATGAAAATGCTATATTATCCGGGTACCAATTTGGTTTTCGCAAAGGCGCTGGCACTGATGTTGGTGGTCTGATTATGTCTTTATTACAAGAAAAGTCATCGATAAAAAGTGCTATTCCTATATATGTTGCTGCAATGGACTTATCACAGGCGTTTGACCTTGTTGATTGGTCTTTGCTCTGGTCAAAACTATCTACATGGGGTCTACCCAATGATGTCTTGTCCATTTTGGTTCATCTTCATAAAAGCTCCTTAATTAAAGTGCGGATGAACAAAGAGGGATCTTTGCCTTGTGCCGTTGAAACCCATAATGGACTAAGTCAAGGGTGCATATTTGTCCCTACTCTTTTTAATCTCTTAGTAGCAGGTGCGGGCTCACCTTTGGTTAAAGCTGCCTTTATTTCTCCTAGAATAGAGGGGACGAAACTGTGCTGGTGTGCATATGCAGATGATTTTCTTTTAATCGACTTCACTCCATTATGCCTGCAGCACTTGTTAACAGCGTTCTCTAAATACATTTCATCGAACGGTCTTGTGGTGAACGCTGGCAAATCAGTTGTCATGCAGCTAAGTCACCACAAAAAAATCTATCCCCTATAGATGGTCTTTAGGCGCAGCAAAATTGGCAATCCACTCCTCTATGCGATATTTAGGGTTGTCAGTCTTTGACCATCCTAGGCAACGTGCTTACTTATATCACATGCTAGAAAAGGTGGATATCCTGGTATCGCAAGTGAGGAAAGTACAGGAGACATACTGTCAGTATTCTATGTACCCTTTGGTGAATTTCTATGAATTAAAGGTAATTCCGAAGCTTCTGTATGGTTTGGAGCTTGTTCCTCCTTGTATGCAGATTGACCTGTCTATGATAGAAGCCAGAATTAGGAGAGCGCTACTGTTTTGGCTACCTAAATGCGTGCCATTAGCTGTCCTTTAGATATTTTATTTTTATTTATTTATTTATTTAATATTTATATTGCGCCGGTAGCTCGCGAGCCTCGGGGCGCAGAAACAAGGACACGAGAACGGACGGAACAGATAGTGTTTAGACAGAGCAGACGGGACAGTCACATAGAATTAAGCTAACTGAGGTATATGCCGTGATGGCCGTTTATTTGAAGATATGGGTTTTTACCTGTTTGCGAAAACGCGAGTAGTTGGTTTCCAGTCTAATGTGGTCTGGTAGGTTGTTCCAAAGGTTGGCTGCAAGGGTTGGAAAGGCTCTACCTAAGCCACTTTTGAGTTTGTGAGGTGATGTAGCAATTTTAACAAGTTGGGATGATCTCAGTGTTCTATTAGGAACGTATGGTTTGATCCTAGTTTTTAAGTAGGTTGGTGCCTTTCCGTAGATGCATCTGTGAACGATGGTTAAGGTTTTGAAATGCATCCTATCTTCGATTTTCAGCCAATGAAGCTCCCTTCTGGAGTTGCTGATATGTTCTGTTTTAGTTTTGAGCTTGACAATTCTTACCGCGTTGTTCTGTACAATTTGGTAGCTTTGTAGGCATTGCTTGGAGGCACCCAGGACTAGAGCGTTGCCATAGTCAAGGCGCGATAAGATGGTGGCTCTTGCTATGGTCGCACAATTTTTCCTCGGATATGAAAGGTCTGATGGCTTTTATTAGACGGAGGTGGTAGGCACAGTTTTTTTTGATGAACTGTACTTGGGCATCCGCACCCAACGATGCTTCTAGCAGCATACCTAGGGTTTTAACCTTGCTTAGGACCGGAATGGGGTTATCTTTAATGTGGAAGGATGTGTAGGATGAGGGTAGCTTAGCACGAGCAGAGGATGAGCCGAAAATCATGAGTTCCGTTTTTTTTCCGTTTAGGCACATCCAATTGGAGTCCATCCATTGCTCCACGTGGTTGTATATCGTGGTAAGTTGCTCGCTATCTTTCTGATAATTGCCACTTAGTTCGAATACAAGCTGTGTGTCGTCAGCATAGTTAGTGAAATAGGTGTTTATGTGGTCTAGAACAAGGCATAGGTATTTTAAGTAAAGATTGAACAGTAGGGGTGACATACTGGCCCCTTGGGGAACTCCACAGAGGATTTCTTTTTCGAGGGAGAACTTGTCCCCCCAGTGCACCCCCCAGATATGAGTTAAGCATGCAATCATTGGCGAATCTTGTTAATTGGATAAAAGTATCTTTATACAGGAAACTCGCGCTAGACTCAGGATTTAATATCTATACCAAACTGGGTGCTAAGCTGACAGCTAACGGACAAGAGACGGCCCTTCTCACTGCTCTTATAAGAGTCTGGAAGGATGTAGTTGACAATCTGGGGATAGGGGAGGATTTGCTAAGAGAAATCCTCTCAGTGTTAAACTAATGCAACTCTCAGATTGGGCTGGTACAACAGAGAAAGTCTCCACGGCTAAATTATATGATCAGTTAATCTCGCACTGGAAGCAGATTGATAACATGGAAACGTATTTGATACGCTTCCCGGGTCATCCATGGAGAAACGCATATGAGATTTCGTTTCAATGTTCTATTGTCTGGGGAAATAATTGAGATACGATCGGGTAAAGGGAATCGGTGATTCCATGCACATTTTGTATGAAGGCTAATGTGAAAGAAACACTCAAACATCTATTATTAGAATGTCCTGTTCTAATATCCCAACAGATTGCCAGTTTTGCAACAAATGCAGGTATGGTTTTGCTGGATTCAGTATGGTGGCAAATGTTACCTGGCAATACTGTGGTGTTCCAAATTGCTGTGGTATTTTATTTTTTTTTTTAAACCTGTTTTTATTAGTTTTCGCGGAAAGCAGACACATTTTACATTGGCAACATTAAAAGAAACGACAAAGGAACATATGAATAGAAAAACATCCCCCCCATTCCCTCCTCCCCACCGAGCGTGCATAGCTCAGCCCCTGTATGTCTTCTCTGGGAAGCTCTTTTCTTCCTTCACGTAAATAAGTCCAAAAATCTTATATTATGTGGGCACCATTGTTCTTTGTAGTCTTTCTGAAGGAATTCCAGTACCCCTCCCCAGTCTTTTCTAAATCTTCCATGATCCCCTTGAATGTTATAAGTTAGTAGTTCCAGTGCCAGGTGAGACCATACCCTCCGGGTCCAGTCTACAGCCAGAGGTGGGGATTTGCGTTTCCAGTTGCTTGCGGTTTCCAACCAAGCTCCTATTAGGAGGCCCATAAATTGTCTCTTCTGAGAAATGGTAAACGTTTTGTCTTTTGGGTCCCAAAAGCCCCCAGCCATATTTCCTCTCCCAGGTGTTCTGAGCCCGGGAACATCCCGTGCATTTGGCTTTTGATCTCTCCCCAGTATGGGTTTATCTTCGGGCAGTCCCACCAAATATGTCTCCAGTCACCTTTCCCACCACAATCACGCCGGCAGGTGTTCGGGGAGTTTGCAAACATCGAGTGCAGTCTCTCTGGGGTATAGTGCCATTGCACCATTATCTTCACCCACATTTCCCTCGTTTGGACGGCTCGTGTCAATTTTGGTATTAGACCCCATGTGTATTCCCACCTTTCTTTAGCGAGACCGAGACCCAGGGTTTTCTCCCATTTCTTCATATATTGCCAAACAGTAGGTTCTTTTAGTGCATTTATAAATTTATAAGTGATGGAGACAAACCTGCGGGAGCCAGTGTGCGTCATTATATACTTCTCAAAGGGGGTCAATTCCCTGGTCAATGCTTCCTTTATGCGTGGGGTACTCAGCCAGTGCTGTAGCTGTTCGTATTTATATCTATCTTTTTTTGTTAGGTTCAGAAGTGTTTTGCAATTCTCGAAGGACCTGATCTGTTGGTCATGCTGCATATCTCCCACCATCCTGCACCCCCCTTCTTCCCACTTGTGATAGGATCCCTTTTCCAAACCCGGGGGGAACTCGGGATTTCCAAACATTGGCATGAACGGGGTGGGATCCTTGGTCAGGGTTTCATTTTTCGTGGCGGCGTCCCATACCCCCATTACCGTCTTCATTATCTCGTTAATGTTAGGGTGTCGGAATCTTTTATTGATCCAAAGCAGATGCCTGGTGGAAGTTGTTGCGACCGCCCTATCCTGTGCCTCACAGATTTTCTCCCCCTGTTCCGAAATCCAATCCCTTACTACCCAGAGTTGGGCCGCTTCGTAGTATTTCTTGAAGTGTGGCATTGAGCATCCCCCCCCTCCCTTCTGTGTGCTGTCAATACCGCATTTGACATTCTAGGGGTTTTGTTGTGTCAGACAAACTTAGATACCACCTTCCGGAGTGTTTTGAAAAAAGCCTGGGGGGGTTTTATCGGGAGCGCCTGGAACAAATACATTAGCTTGGGGAGAATTGTCATTTTCACTGCCGTGATTCTCCCCCACCAGGAAATCGATAGCGGGTTCCATTTTAGCAGGTAATTTTTGACTTTTTCAAGGATCTGTGGGTAGTTATGGGCGTATAATTTATCTGTGATCTGTGAGAGTGATACCTAGGTATCTGATGCCCGTGTTGGCAATTTTCAGTTGGCAGTCCGTGGCGGCTATTTCTCTATTCCCAGCCAGAATCAATAACTCCGATTTCTGCCTATTTATTTTTAACCCGGATATCTCTCCGAAGCTTTCTATGATTTCCTTTAGGTGTGGGAGGGACGTCTCTGGGTCCCCTATGGCCACCAACATATCGTCAGCGTAGGCTACCGCTTTGAGCCAACCCCGCCATCTCGATACCCTTCACCTCCTGAAAGTCCCTTATTCTTGCCAAAAGTGGTTCCAAATAAATGGCGTAGAGAAGGGGGGAAAGCGGGCACCCTTGCTTTGTCCCTCTTTCTAGGTTTACCCTATCCGAGATCCTCCCATTCACCGCTATCCTTATGGAGGGGGAGTTGTAGTTAGCCTTGATCCCGTCTACAAAGCCTTTGCCCATTCCCATTTTCTGGAGGACCCGAAAAAAAGGAGGACCATTCTACTCGGTCGAACTCTTTCTCTGCGTCTAGGGCTACCAATGCTGCTGGGGTTTGTTTAATGCCTATCTTCTCAATCAGGTGAAGGACCTTTTAATATTATCGTGTGTCTGACGATTTGGAACAAATCCTGACTGGTCCTGGTGAATTAGCCTGGGGAGGATTGGTCTCAGCCTAGTCGCCAGAATCTTAGTGTACAATTTAGCATCCAGATTAATTAATGCTATCGGGCGATAAGCAGTGGGAAGTTGTTCCTCTTTCCCTTTTTTATAAAAGACCAGGACTTTAGCTTCGTTCTTATACAGGGATGTCGGTATCGGGAAGAGGATATCCTTGTATGTCTTGTAGTATATGGCTGTGTACCCATCTAGGCCCGGGGCTTTGCTATTCGGGAGGGACTGTATTGCTGCATTAACATCTTCTATGGAGATATCCCTGTCTAAGGCTTGTTTGTCTTCTTCTGTCAATCTAGGAAGGTGGACCCCAGCTAGGAAGGCTTCTTGCTGCTCCTCATTCGGGTGGTCAGTGGAGTACAATTTTTGGTAGAATCTATCTAGTATCCTTCCTATCTCTTCTGTCTGTGTTTTAAGTTGGCCTGCCTCATCTTTTAAGGCTTGTATTGTCTGCGACTGCTGTTTTCCTCTCAGCTGTCTCGCTAGCAGCTTGTCAGCTTTGTTTGCTTTCACGTAATACCACTGTTTCGTATAAAGTAGTGCCCTTTCTGCTTTCTTCGTTCTGAGTGTTTCCAGCTGTCCCTGAACGTGTCTCATCGTGTGCATGAGTTTCCTGGTGGGTGTCTGAATCAGTTCCGCCTGTATAGCCCCTATTTTTTTCTTCTAATTCTTTCTCCCATTGACAATGCGCTTTCTCTTTCTGTGCTTTAAGCGCTATAAAATGACCCCTCATGACCGCCTTATGGGCATCCCACAGGGTTCCTGTTTGTTCCGGGGAGATCATTGTTGGCCAAGTATTCTAGTAGGTGTTCTCTTATCATCTGCCTCAGCACCGGATCCCTAATTATATCTTCTGGAAGGCACCAGTTCCATAACTGGTGATGGTGTTTTGACCAGTTAATATCGGCCCACAGGGGGGCCATGGTCTGAGAGTGTAATGGGTTTGATCGCTCTCTGTTTTATCCTACCTAGGAGCCCCACTGAAACCCATAGATAGTCTATTCTCGAAGCGGTGTTATGAACGTGTGAATAATAAGAGAAGGTTTTCTGTATGGGGTTCCCGTTCCGCCATGCATCTGCCAGCCCTAGGTGCATGAACTTCTTCTGTTTTAAGTTTTTTGACGGGGTGCCTTGATCTCGTTGTCTAGGTCCGGATCTATCCAGGGATGGGTCCCACGCCATGTTGAGGCCCCCCCCAATATAATGTCCCCTGTGGCCTGCTGTTCTATTTTGTTCAGGATGTCTCCTAAGAAGCCCTCCTGACCTGAGTTTGGGGCGTAGACTGTGGCCAATGGGAGGGGCGTGCCTTCGATTGTTAGTGACTATCAGGCACCTTCCCTGTTTATCTTTCCATATAGTCTTTACCTGTGCGTGTAATGAGTCTTTGAGCGCTATAAGGACACCTGCTGTTTTATTCTGTGCGTTTGCCTGGAGTATTTGCTTGAAGCCCTTGAGGCGCACTCTCTCTTTTTTTCCTGGTCCCTAATGTGTGTCTCCTGAAGCATTACTATGTCATAAGCGCCCTGCTTGATAGAATGTTCGACTTTTTTGCATTTAACTGGGTAGTTGAGGCCTCTGACATTGTGTGTCAAGATCTTCATCTCCATTGGGTTTTATGGATTATCAGGCCTGTCTCATAATCGCTTCTCCCATTCTTTGCTTTTGAGTTATGCACGGTCTTCCCCTGTCCCCAACACCCCCCCCCCCCTAAGAATTGCGCAACCCCCAACTGGCGCATGTCCCCCTCCCTCGCCCAACTGCCCTGAGGATGGCATGATTCTCTATAGTCGCTCAGACGTGTCGCCGTGTGCCTCATACCCTCCAATACTCTCAGGGATAACCTTGAAGGGAGTCCTAAAACCTTCCACATGACTTCAGTTTCCCCCGGGTCCTCACTCCCCCCTTCCCGGCACCCGTTACTTCGGCCTCTCGGTTCCTGCTGTCCTTTTCGAGTCTCCTTGTGCTCCGCTGAGTCTTGTTAATGCTCCACGTTTCTAAGCCCTCTGATGATCTTCGTTTCCTTTTACTTGGGCGCCTCATCCTTCTGTTTACCGTGTTCCATTCCCCCCTGCTCTTCCTTGCAGAGGGGGCCGTGCCACTTGGTTGTGGGGAGTCGTCATCCTGATCTTGTAGATTTAGTATTGCCTGTTCTTCCTCGCTTGTGGTTATTCGTTTTTGCACTCCATCCCATGTGAATAATAGCCCAAAAGGGAACGTCCACTTGTATTTATTTTGACGCAAAGTGAGTTCCTTTGTAATAGGGGCCATGTTTCTTCTTTTCAGGAGAGTTGACAGAGCAATATCCTGGTAGAATTGTACCTCCTCTCCATTCATTCGGATATGGTCCATTGCCCTGGCCTTTCTTAGGATCTGCTCCTTTTGTGCGTACCTTGTGAGAGCCACCAGCACGTCCCTCGGTCGGTCTCCTTGTGTCATTGTTCTCCTCGGGCCAACCCTGTGTATTCGGTCGATCAGTATCTCTCCTTCCTCCTGCAAGTCGAGGATATCAAGGAAAACTTGCTGCACCGCCGATTTAAATTCTTTGTCCTCGACTGTCTCTGGCATGTTCTTGATCCGGATATTAGACCGTCGCGATCTATTTTCCAAGTCTTCGTATTGGATCTCCAGATTATGCGTTAGACGGACCAGTTGTTCCTGCGTTTCTGCCACCTGTTGTGTTTCCTCCTCCATGTTCTGAACGACTTTCTCCAGGGTGTCTGTTCTTTCACCCAGGCTAGCGACTTCTGTTTTTAATTCCTGGAGTACCGATTTAAATTTGTTCTTCATAGTGTCTAGGTGCGAGTTCATTGAGTCCAGAAATTGCAGCTGGAACTCCCCGAACCACGTTTTTAGATCCTCCTTCGTGGCCATCTCGCCGTGGGGAGTTGCCTCCACCTGGGTGTCGCTTAATGCTTTGTGCGTTCCTGCTTTCTCTGGTTTCCCTTTGTCACCCCCCCCAGAGGTGGACCAGGCTCTGGTCTTGCTTCTGAGACTGAGATGAAGGGTTCGACTGTCCCGGCTTTCCTCTTGGCCTTGACATCTGGGCCTGTGCGATACTCTACTGTATGAGGGCAGCCTCGTGGCGTTTCAGGCCCCCCCCCTCGCCGGGAATCTCTAAATTCGGATCTGTCCCACCTCCAGATCAAGTCCCCCGCCACTCTCTCCTGGCAGATGAGGTCCACGGGACGGTGCCGGGGACTTCACAAGTTCTTTTTCTCCCCGGGGTGGGTGGGGCCCTCCTGCAAGCTGTGGCAGCCGAGATCTTACCCCTCTGTTTGGGAGGGCGCGGCCTCCCCTCCTCCGCAGACGGCTCCCGATGCTGGGCTGGAGCGCTGCCAATCACCCGGCGGGGAAGTCTGGAGGCGTCGCGGGCCCCGAAACCCGTAGCCTTCGTGGGGGGGCGCTTCAGGGCACCCAGGGCGGAGGCGCCCCCTTCGCTCTCAAACCTCCTCTCCGGGGCCCAGACTGATAAGCAGGCAGAGGGGGTGGCGGCTCCCCGCGCTCTGTCCGTTTTGGCTGCAGAGGGGCGCAGCCCGAGCAGACGTGCTCGCAGGGTTCGCCCACCGCGGGTCCACTCATGCGGCTCGCGGGGCCGGCTCAATCCGATGACGATCCCAGGGGACCAGGGATCCTCCACCGGACGCCCCCCGGTCGTGGTGGGAGTTGCCGCTGCTCTTGGGCCCGGTTCCGAGACGGCGCTGCGGCCCCGAGAGTGTCTCCGGCGGAGGGTTGAGTCGGAGGGGGCGGATCTCCCCACCGGCCTGGTCGCTTCTCCTTGGCGGATAGTTCGCCTGTTGAAGACGGCGGGGAGGCTTCCCACGTCGCAGCGATTTCGCCTCCGGGGCAATGTGCTGGGGCGTTCTCTCTGCAGGAGCTCAAGGGCTAAGACTTCGGGAGTACCATATTTCGTTGGCTGCTGCTGCGGCGCGGGAGGGGAGACGGAGCTCGGCTCACACACGTCCTCCCTCTCCGGCGGCCATCTTGAAGTGTGGTATGATTTCTGATGGATACATGTGGTCTGATCCAACTCAAATATAACCCAAATGAGGCTGACTCTATGAATTAACACCCCATAGCTCCAGATATAAATATAGCTGTACCTTGACTGTGCCACTCTTGCCTTTTCTATTGGCCCCTTTGAGTTAATGTCTGCAGTATAATCAGCTGTTTGTTGGATGGCATAAGGAAATGTTTTTTGAAGATTGTATTAACATTAATTATACTAGAATATTTGTAACTATAGTAGGCATAGGTGGTGTGCATTGATCATATCAAACCACACGCAGTTGGTTTTATGAATTTCAACAACAGTGTAAAAGTCTTAGCTGGAATGTGAAGTATATGATTGCATTTCCCTGCCCATGGTTCTGGCACATGTTTGATATATTTTCTTTTTGCTTTAGCTAAATGATATGTATGCTGGATGTTAGTATGGAATTTTATTCTATGGTTTTTAAGATTGTAAGTGTCAATTTTAACAGTATAATTTTGTAAGGGTTTTCTTTGTTAAAACCACAAGCAAGAAAAAGAAAAAAAAGGAATGCTATTTCCTCATCCCTGACCACACCGGTTTGGATGTCGGTGTGGGCTATTTCATGAATCTAAAAGTCAATCTATGTCCTGCGAGGCAGGTTTTTAAAATGATGCCCTTTGTATATTACCTAAAAGATCTGAAATATCTTCTTACTTTCAGGTGTCTCCGTCAGTAACCAAGCTTGTATTAGTTCATTTCCATTGGCAACTTACAGACATTTTGGAAAGGTAGGTGCCTTTGCTCTTACATTTTTCTTGGTTGGACGTCTTTCATATTAAAGTTCAATTCCCAAATAAGCAAATAATATGTTTGAACCAAATGGGTAAGGCAGAGCTGTTAACTGATAAATAAAGCATCGACCTAGCCAGTGGATTTACCTGTTGTATGCGAGTTGCCAGCTACACTCCCAGCGCTCCCTTTTGTACACCTGGCAATACACTCCAATTTCTGTCATAGTTTTACAACCAGCCCGATGAAACGAGGGAGAGAGCAGGAGCACTATGGACCTCTCGATGCTTTTTGCTGTACATGGGTATGGCAGCCATGCTCTCCACTCCTCCACCTACCACTGCCCTTTCCTAATGGATCAAGTACTTGTAGCATTTCATTCCGTCAGTGCGTTTGCTTATCCTACTTGTTATGCAGGAAGATGCGCACAACTTGGAATGTTAGGAAGGTACTTAATCTTGTCGATTGCCTCCAACGACATGAACATATTTCTAAAATTGGCGGTCTGCTACAAATCGGCCAGATATAGAAAATGCAAGCAATCACGCAAGATGCATAGTGACTACATTTCCAGCATTGCTTGTCCCAAAATGAGAACCTCTCTTGTCAGGACGGTCTAGGATGCCCAGATATCCGAGCTTGACTCTGCCAACATATTAAAAAAAACGTGCATGGTTATGACATACTGTCATAACTTTTGTTATCAGTTTATTGCGAACCTAGATCAAGCAAATGTCTTTTTTTGCTAGTTAATAATTAAATTCAAAACACTTTGAAGGCACTGACTGAAATTTCTGTCCTAGGCACAAGTCGAATTCTCCACAGCTTTTAGTTGAAGCAAGAGTTCAGCCTAGTTCATTGAAACACGTAAGTAGACTGTTTGACGAAGGATGATGCTACTCCATGTTCACTTGAAAGTCATGTAATCGTGGCATTTTTTTGTCTTTTGTAATACAAGTGATAATGACTTTAAAATATGATCATCCTAAAGTTTAAATTGGTGTGTGGGTGCATAGGCTCTGATGTGGCCACGACAGCAGCAGTAAGCACAATAAGACAGAGCTGTACAGCACAGTCTTCGAGAGCTGTCAACAAGTCAGATTTTCAGGATATCCAACATGAATGTTGATGAGCCAAAGTTGCATCCGATGGATCCAAATAACAAGTCGCTTAAATATTCAGTGTTATTCTGAAAACCTGATAGGTTTGTAGGCCTAGCGCCAGAGTTGAACTCCACTGCTCAAAAGGATTTAACTTTTACCATTTTTGCAATATTTAAAGTGTTTTGATCCATGTATTTTTGTTGTCACATTGAAAAATGCCCATCATGACACTGTCCACATTAGTCTGTTGCCTTCTATGGTGCCACACATGTCGCAAGTGTGGCCTGTCCCTTTACGTAGAAGAGAAACTTCCTTGGGGAAATCATTCTTTAAATATATTTCTGGCATCTATCTGTCATTTGTATAACGGAGTGGTGCTATGTGGCAGGACCGTGCTAAGAACTGACCTTTGTCAGTGGCAATGGTAGAGATTTAGGGCTGAACCTAGGGCTGAACCTCATTAAGGACATCAAGACAATTGTCTGAGTAGTGCATTGGAGGAAAGCGATCTGACCAACTGAGTGGAAGCTGCAAAAACAAAGGGAAAATGTCTTTGTTGCCCATCCAGATGGCATTCATTATACTTCTGGAATCATTGATCCTTTAAAAGTTCCTTCTTGTTTAAGGAGTTGCATGCAACAATTACGCTCCTTGTAGCCATTGTCAATTTGGCACTAATTGCACATGCCACTTAGTAAGCCCTACCCACATGTTTAATTAAATAAATCGCAATGACCCCTTCCCAGTACCATATATCTCTGTACTAAACTGGTGTTTTCCGGAACATAACGGACTTGCATGTCAATATTAATATTGTGAACTGCACTTGTTCCCATCTGCCATCTTTTGATAGCTTAATCTCTAGCACAATCAAGCATACATCAAGTGCCCTAGCGGCAATAAATGATAGAAAAATCAAATGTTTGTGATATCAGCTGCCGTATCCTTAAAGCATCGCCCGTGATCATGACCTTGGTGCACTACAGAGCGAAATATACTGTCCAAACATTTATGTAGCCACGTGTCTCCACGCAAATGCGGAAGACTCACCCATCCAATGCACAAACACATTACTGAGACCTGTGGATTTGCTTAGAACCCCATGCTTTGCATAGGCCGACCTCTAGTGGGTGCTGCTTAGTATTACATGACTGTTTTTCCAAATTCCAAAATACATGTTGATTGGGCATTTCTGTAAGACTATCGCTACTGTGACTTGTACTATACTCCTGATCCATCACGCGTTGGGGCCCTCAGATTGTTTTTTTCCACCATCGGGTTGATTGCACTTAAGAGTTAATCAAAATGGTACTCTTGCTCGTGATCTAGCGTAATATTTATATATATTTTACCGTCTATTCCAGTCATTAGCCATATCTCTCCACGGAGCACAACGACCACAGGATCTATTATTATGTTATGTTACTTGCCATTTATATAGCGCCTTATGTATCATTGGTATGACCTCAAAGTGCTGGTAGGTTGAACGCCCTCGGGCACCGCAGTTCAAGTCAGTAGATAGAGTTGTATGGTGCGTGGGCGCACCGGATATGTGTGCAGCTGGTGTGGTTGTTGCATGATAGCTGCTTCTTAGCGTAGGTGTGGTGCTGAGAAAATCAGTTGGATGTGTTCAGTCTGGAGGGTGGACACCCAGACTGAGTTCTGGCTGCGTTAGGCCTGAGATGCCTAAGATAGCCGGTATGTGCTCAGCTAGCTGTGGTTTATTTGGGTGACGAGGTGTTTGTTCCATCCATTTCACTTACTCCGTTCCATCGATTCACTTTGCTTTTATTCTCTTTGTTCAAACACCTTGGATTTCTGTTTGTTTGTGGTTTTTCATTCCATTTGCTCTAAGCTTCGATTCTTTAAGGGAAGAGCCATGTTTTCAGTAATTTGCGGAATGACAGATAGTGATGTGTTGAATGTGGAGTGGAAGAGAGTTCCATAGAGTGGGAGCCAAGGCTGAGAATGATGATCCTCCTAACCTGACTGAGTTGGTGTTTGGTATCACTAAAAGGAGGGCAGAGCTTGATCTTGGAGTGTGCGGTGGGTGGTAGGGTTTTAGCTTGTCCTGTAGTTATAGAGGGCCGGTTTTATTCACTGCCTGGTGGGAGATGCATAAGGTTTTGAAAGTCACCCTTCGTCCAACCAGGAGCCAGTGGAGAGTTCTGAGAGCTGGAGAGGTGTGGTCTCTTTGGCCAAGTGCTAGAAGCAATTTGACTGCAGCGTTTTGTGCTCTTTGTAGTTCAATAAGGTGGTCTGCTTGGACCTCGAGGTAGAGGGAGTTGGCATAGTCCAGTCTCGACATTATAATAGATTGGACAGCGGTGAGTCTGTTGGGAAAAGAGAGGAACAGAAAAAATGCGTCTAAGAATTTTGAGGTGGTAATGGCAGGACTTGGAGACGTTGATGATTTGGCGAGAGGGGGTTAGGTCAGAGTCGAGAGTGCCTCGAAGTTTTTTTTTTTTACTGTGGTCGAGGTGGTGGCTGGATTGCCCATGGATGGTGGCCATGGTAGAGGATGGGGGGAGAAGCTCTGTGATGCACACCATTATTTCGGTTTTAGAGGGGTTTAAGAGGAGGTGGTTTGTGGTCATCCAGCGGTACGACGTTGTTTCATCGCCTGCTGTCACATCGCCAGGCTTTTAAACGAGCACATAACAATGTAATGTGCACATCAAATTTTTTAGGGGTGGTGGGAAAGGGCAAATAAGGGTTTGGGCGGGTGGGCAACAGTAAAAAATGTGTGGGCGGAGGGTTTGGGGGAGGGTCCCCCCCAGAAAAAAACAAGAAAAAAAACGATGAGCACATTCGATGGCATGTGTATGTTTAAAAGCCTGGCGATGTAAAAGCAGGCGATGAAATCACATGGAACCCATCCATCGATCAATGTCAAGGAGGCAGGCTGTGAGGTCGGGCTGACAGCTGGGGTTTGAGTTGAGGAGTTTTAGGATTAATTGGGTGTCATCAGCGTAGTTGTAGCACAGGATATTGTGCGGGCGGATTATTCCTGGGAGGGTGGACATATAGAGGTTGAACAAAAGGCATGCTCCTTGTGGAACTCCAGCAGCAGAAGCAAAGGTGGATAGGAGGGTTATTTCTTTTCTATTGTTGAGGAAGGATGATTTCCACTTGAGAGCGTTCCCACTGATTCCTAGGGAGTGGAGGCGGTCGAGGAGGATTGAGTGGTTGATTCTGTCAAAGGTGGCGGAGAGGTCTAGAAGGATTAGTGCTGCGCATCCCGCAGAGTCTGTGGTGATCTTAAGGTATGCCCAGATTGAAGTCAGAGTGGCTTCGGTTCTGTGTCGAGGTCTGAAGCCAGATTGTGCAGGGTCTAGGAGATTGTTGGATTCAACAAAGGAATTTAGTTGGGAGTATGCGGTTCGATCGATGAGTTTAGCAAGGAACCTGGTGTTTGGAGATTGGGGCGGTAGTTTTTAGGGTCGAGGGAAGATTTTTTTTTTAGAAACAGTTTGACATAAACAGTTTTGAAGGCGTTGGGGAAGATTCCTGAGGTGAGGGAGTCATTTATGATGGTTCTTGCGTACTTTCCTGCGCAGTTGGATGAGAATATTTCTTTGAGGATTGAGGCGGGGCAGGGGTCTATGGGTAAGCCGGATGGTTTCTGTGCAGAGAAGTTTGATAAATTGGTCTCTTGGAGTCGAAGGTGGGTTGGGTTGTAGTTGCTGTGGCAGGTGGGGGGTGGAGGGGCTGACTGGTAGGGCGAGTGGATTACGTGACTCGGACATGAGGGCCAGTTTGTTGAGAGAATTTGTTCTGTCGAGCGCAGAGGTGTAGAAGTGGAGAGAGAGTCGCAGAGTGACTGAGATGGGGTCATTTGGTTGGTGGTACAAGTTGGTTTGGTGAATTCAGAAATTATTTTGTGGAGTCCCTTGCTGGTGTTTTCACAGTTGAGAATTAGAGAGTTGTAGTGGGCTTTTTTTGCTTTTAGGATTTCGACTTTGTAGTGGCGATGGTGCCGGGCCAGGGTTGATCTACTCGGGTTGGTTTTATCTTTCCGCCATTTGCATTCGAGGGATTTATACAGTTGTCTTGCCGTCTTCAGTTCTGGTGTAAACCATCTGGGATAAGGGCCACAGCGAGCAGAGGATTTGCAAGTGGGGATGAGTGGGATTAATGAGATATTGAGCCACGTGTCGAAGGAGTCGGTGGTTAAGGGTTCATTATGTGGGGTGGTTGAGGGAGGAGTTTGAAGTAGCGCATCGGCTAGGTCAGGGAGGATTTTTAGTTTCTTCCAGCATTTCCGTTGATTTGGGGGTTCTGGTTCAAGTATGGGGAGGGGGGCAGGTGAGCGAATGGTGAAAGGCACAATTAAGTGATCAGACCAGATGGGTGTCAGGGGGCCTAGATGTATTTGGTCGTGGGAGCTTAAGATGGCATCAAGGGTGTGTCCTTCAGAGTGAGTTGGGCCGTTCATGTGAAGGCGGAGGTTAAGCGCATCTAGGCAGTCGACCAGTGAGTGGGTCATGGGGTTGGTGGGAATGTCCAGCCAGATATTGAAGTCCACCTAGAAAGGTGAGGGTGGGATGGTTTATTTGGATGGTGGCGATAGAATCACAGAGGTTGCTTGGGTATAGTCTGTCATAGCCAGGGGTCTGTAGATGATTAGGAAGCTGTGGGAGAATGATGGGGGGAGGGATAGTTTGACGAGAAGCGATACGCAGGAAGGGATGATTGTCTGGCAGTCGATGATTGAGGCGGAGAAGTGTGACTTAAAAACGATTGCTAGTCCTCCTCCTCTAGAGGGTCTTTTGTGGGATGAGGGAGCAGTCCGGGGGTGGGGGGAGGCTTCATGGGCTATTGGGGGGGGGGGCAAAGTTATCGGAGAACCAGGTTTCGGTGATCAAGACTAGGTCTGGGTTTGTCTGAGGCGAGGAGTTCAAAGATGCTATTTCTGTCTTTTTTTGCTACAGATTGGGCATTAAAGAGGATGCATCTTACTTCGGCACAGGGGATGTTGTGGATGTTGGGGTGGTGGTGGTGGTGGTGGTGGTGGTGGTGGTGGGGAGGAGTGGGTGAGTGGCTGCGAGGGATGGTGGGGGTGGGGGATGGTGGTCAGTGAGCGGAATCTGGGTGGTTGGGAAGAGTAGGCGGGCGGAGGAGGATGGGGTGTGGGAAGGATGGGGTTGGACGGTTGTGAGAGGGTGGTCGGTTGGAAAGATTGATTTGGGGCTGGGGATTCGAGTGTGAAGGGTTAGGGTTTCTAGGTGTGGTTGGTAAAAATTCAAGGGAGAGGGGTTCGAAGCAGGGTGAGGAAGGGGAGGAGGGTGGTGATGTGGAGATTGAGCGATTGAGGTGGTGTGTCGAGACAGGAGGGGCGAGGATTAGTGGGAGATTGAAGGAGACCAGGTCTGTTTTTCTTTTTTCCAGAGTTTTTAATGCGGTTGGTGTATGTGGAAGGGTGGTATGTTAGGGGGGTCGGAGGGCGATGGGGATGAGGCCACTGTTCTTGCCAGGGCAAGACGTGCAGTTTTTAGTGTGAGCTAGTTTGGGATGGGAGGGTTATTCTGGCTTGAGAGTTGGCTAGCGGGTGGGCTAAGTGTGGTAGAGGGTGGGATGGTTTGGGATGGGAGGGGGAGGGAATTATGGGGCGGGGCACGCCAGAGTGAGGCTCTTTCTCTGAATCTAGCTTAGCGGGAGGGACTAATGGCGTAGCAAGGTGGGGTTAGGGCTTGGTTGTAACACAGTATAAGACAGTAATATCTCAGGCAATTTCTAGGTGTGTGGGGCAGGCAGAATAAAACGCAGTAATATCTCAGGGAGAATGAAACCGTAATATCTCATGGGGTGCCTTCTAGACGCGAATCTGCCCAATGGGAGCAATTTCTAGGTGTGTGGGACAGGTAGAATGAGGCACATTATAATCACAGGAAAGATAGAAAACAGTAATGTCGGGGGCGCGAAAGAGCCCGAGCAAAATAGCAGCGGGCTACGAGAGCTCTGCCGGATGAGGGCAAAAACAGCCGATATCTACCCCTTGCAGCGCAGCTAATCGCTTGAAAAGGAGATAACATCTTGGAATGAAGAAGCACCAAAGGGTGAAGTTTGGATGATGAAAATAAAAATAAAACCCCCCTCGCACAGTGGTGCCTGAACTACGCACTGCTGAACGTCTGACTGCATACCGGACAGCGGCAGAGAAAAAAGGGCACGAACGGGGCAGCCTAGACACTAAACACTCAGCCCTGCCCTGATGAGCCCAGATTGGCAAGCAATACCAGGATCAGCGATTGCCACCGGCAGAGAGACCTGCATTTATAATAAGACTGTTGTAGCCCCTGCCCCAGGTCGTGGAGTTACTGTGCAACCGGTGGTTCCATGTGTTGACACCGTGGATAGAGACTACAGTTGCGGAGCCCCAGATAAGGGGGCAGCCCGTCACCAAACCTACCCCTGACGAGAAGGTCGCCTTTGCTGCGTCTTACGGGGTGGGGGGAAACACACAACAGAGCAGTAACAGCGAGTCCACGAGACGCCAACCGCACCGCCTGCCAATCCAGAGCCAGACTAGACTGAACCGGTCACCAAGGCGTTGTCAAGTAAGACAGGCGCAGGGGCAGGAATCACCATGGCGGATCCACCACCGCCTCAGAGTAAAGACCTTGCCCCCAAGTCACTAATCCAGGGAGAGATTTCAGATCAGGAAACAGAAGATTCCCGATGGCCAATCCCAAGCTCCGAACAGGCATCACACGCTGCTATGGGAGGCTTCTTCTGGCCACAAGGCTGCAAACTCTAAACATGTACAGCGGACTGTCTCGGCACATTCGGCAGGGACGCTGATCAAATCAAAGCACGTTGCTCACAAAAAAACACATTTTGCGGGGATTGGGTCCTCCGATGTATTTCTCATCTATGACAGTAATCACCACAGCTCTGCTGCTTCAGAAAATCTTTCTGCGTCCTGCGTCGATGTCGATACGCCGCCCTCGAGGACCTCCTCCGAAGGCTGACGTCATTGGATGTTATAAGTAGGACGCACGACGCCCGTAGCCTCAGTTCCGTTTTTTTCCGCAAACATGTTCGCTTCAGGATTCTCGGCGCGCCTCGACTCTTTGGAGTTTCCGTTGTTTCTCGGTTCTTCGAACCTGTTTGTTTTGTGAAGTTTCTTCATCGTGAAGGATGTCTACCTAGTCTTCTACCCCGCGTCCGGGATTTAAGAAGTGCGGGGACTGTGGGTCCAAGATGTCAGTTACGGACTCGCACGACGCCTGCCTCTGGTGCCTCGGGGAGGCCCATGACATGGATGACTGTGTCGACTGCCAGTTGCTCACGTCTAAAGCCTTGCGGGAGCGCATGAAGTTATCGGTAGGTAAGGTGTCTAAGCCACAGAAGTTGAGGTCTGCGGGGCTTTCGACAGACGATTCGAGAGGTGACTCTCCGCATCGTCGTCGGAAGTCCAGAGGGTCTCGGTCCCGGAGTCAGGCCCGCCACTCCTCTGCCTCTTCGAGGCACTCCCGGAAGCGCTGTCATCGGTCGCCTTCCCCGTCCTCTTCCGAGGACTCCGCCCGTCGGCGGGTCGCTTACCCTACCAAGCAGGCGACGCTGGAGGAATGGGCTTCCTTCGGGAAGAAAATGTTAGCGATTCTCGAATCGCAGGGCACCGGTCCGTCTGCGCCTCCCGAGTGGCGTCGGTCGTGATCGGTTGAGACACCGCTCGCACGCCTTCGGGCTCGGGTGGTTGGCACGATTCGCGGGAGAGGTCTCGCTCGGACAATGGGAATCGTTCTCGTCATGCCCGGTCCAGGTACCAGTCCTTGACGCGCTCGAGACTGTGTGAACCTGTGATGTCTTCGAGGAAGACGTTGGCGCAGAGGTCGTCGAGGGACTCTTTCGAGGCCCCGCCTCCGTAGAAGTCATCGCCTGTCGAAGGACACGCTCGGGGCTCCGGCCTCGAGGCCTGTGTCAACGCCATCGATGCTGTCGGCGCCACGTTCAGCGTCGACGCCGATTCACTCGATGCCCTCGACGCCTTTCGAGGCTGTGTCGACGGGGGTACCCCGAGGCTCAGTGGAACCCCCTAGAAAGGCTCTGGCCAAGGTCAAGCATGGCTTTGGTTCACATTCTGTGCCTTCTTACCGCCATCTTGAGTTTATTTCAGAGGTGGATGAGGGCTCTGATGATGGCATGGTTCCTAATACGGTGCCAGACGAGATTCTCTCGGGCCATAGCCAATTTGAGGACCTGAGACAATCCCTGCACAATGCTAGTGGGCTGGACACCTCTCCGGCGCTCATGGCAACTCCTCGTACCGGCGCCTTATGTCGAGGGTCACCGAGTACTTGGGATGGTCTGCTCCCCCGGGGGAGTTTCTTCAGGATGACTATACTGAAAATCCTCGACCTTGGTCCACCAACTGACCCGGTACTGCCGTTTCATATGGCTCTACAGAGGAGGGTGGCGGCGCCTTGGACTGCTCCGGAGAGTCTCCCGGCAGTGGGCAAGACTTTGCCGCGAAAATACCGCCCAGCCAGTAGCGACCCCTGCTACTTGTCCACGCACCCCACTCCGGAGAGTTTGGTGGTGCAGGCGGCTACGGCCCCCGCAAAGCAGGCGTCGTATCCTGCCATCCCTCCTGATGGGGACGACAAGCGTTTTGACGGCTGGGCGAAGAAAGTGTTTTCTTCAGGGGGTATGGCGCTTCAGACAGCCAACTCCTGTATGTGTCTTGTCACGTTTCACGTACACTCTGTGGAACTGTTTCCTTAGCGGCTGAACATATTCCCGAAGGGGACGAATGGGATAGTTTCCTTGCCATGTTTCAGGATGGCAAGGATGTCATGTGTGAGGCCGTTCAGTCGGGTTTGGACATGGCAGATTGCGTCAGCCGGTCCATGGCGGCGAGCACCGTGATACGCAGGTTTGCGTGGTTGCGGAAGCCTGGGTTTGCTCCTGATGTGCAGGGCCGGCTCCTCAACATGCCCTTTGACGGGGAACATCTTTTTGGCTGCAAGGCTGACGAGAGCCTTGTGCGGTTGTGTGAGAGAACGGATCTCAACGACCGGTGGGGGGTGTCTGTACTCCCACTCCCTATATGGTGGAGGAGAGGCACAGGAGACCCCAGCCAAGATTCTCTATTCGGTAGCAATGGTCGAGCAATCAAGGCCTAGCTTCTCAGGAGGTGATGATATGATATGATATGATATGATATGGTATTTGTAACGCGCCTATACACGAGTGTTTCAAGGCGCGACGAGGCAGGGAGGGGGGGAAACAAGGGGAAGACAGACAAACGATCCTACTAGGCCAGGTGTCATTCAGATCGCGCAAGTGCAGAGGTAATGGGAAAAGGAGAAGTGCAGGGGGAGGAGGTGGGGGGGAAAGTGCAATACAGGGTAAGTAGCGTAATAAAATAATAAATAATAAATAAAAGGGCCAGCTGGTGGCAAGTGCGAGGTAAGTGCAGAGCAAGTGCTGGGAAGGCGGCTGTAGGGATGCAGTGACAGTCCCGAAGTGCAGGGGGAGCCAGGGAGGCAGTGCAAGTGGAGAGTGGCTGGGCCCTGGGCAGGCAGCTTCGTCCGAGCGGTGCTCGTCGGCGTCAGGGCGTCGGCGTCCTGCAAGGCGGAGGTGTGCGGGGCACCTCGATGACAATAGTTCTGGACTGCAAAGATTGTAGAGACGGGAGCCCAGCAAGGGCGTCGAGTCGTCCGAGTCTTTGAGGTCGTCGGGTGGCGGGAAACCCACCGGCAGGTTTCTCCTCGGTGCGTTGGTCGTCCTCGACTTTCTCCGGCAGGATAAGTTGCAGGCCGGTTCTTAAGTACAGTGTATCCCCAAGCCCCCACAAAGGAATATCCACACTCTGTATTGGTTAGAACACAGTCTTTATATAATCAATAGTTAAGGTTATGTACATTCATCATGATAACTCACTTTGTACTCTGGCAAAATCTACAATGACAAATATTTACAATCCTAAAGTGGTACCACCCTAGATCTCATTGAAGTGCATGAACAATACTGTACAATGTCACACAGACCAATAGAGTGAAATCAGCAATAGAGAGAGGAGAGAAAATAAGATGGTTGAGCAATAGGCAGAATACTGACCCCTACCACTAGGCACAGTTCTGTGTGGAGATCCCCCCACCTGGGCAACCTGTAAAGAAAGATATAGCACAAGCCCAGTCCATATATTGCTCTGCAAGTCTTGTTTTCCCCTATAATATTTTTACCCCCCCAATGTACCTGGTGGAGTCGAGTTCCTCGAAAAGGCGTCGACAAACGTCGAGGGACTCGCTGTTCGGCGACGGGGAATCGACGGCCCTTCTTGAATGCCTTCCCTTTCAAGCGGGAGGCACGGGGTGTCGAACGTCCGTCGACAAACGAGGTAGAACGATGTCAAAGAGGCGGCAGCTTCGTCCGAGCGGTGCTCGTCGGCGTCAGGGCGTCGGCGTCCTGCAAGGCGGAGGTGTGCGGGGCACCTCGATGACAATAGTTCTGGACCGCAAAGATTGTAGAAACGGGAGCCCAGCAAGGGCGTCGAGTCGTCCGAGTCTTTGAGGTCGTCGGGTGGCGGGAAACCCACCGGCAGGTTTCTCCTCGGCGCGTTGGTCGTCCTCGACTTTCTCCGGCAGGATAAGGGGTCGACGATGCGGTCGAGAGAGTCCTTCGATTGAATGTTCTTAGGCAAAGGAGCGGACGGCTCCGGTCGTCGGCGGCACGGCGTCAAGTGGTTCCCACGGCTGGGCAACACAACTTCGACGGGCCTCCAGCGGTTCCACAAACCTGCGAACCCTGGTCGACGGCAATGGACTTCGACGGCGTCGATGTCCGGGTGCTTCACTTCGATCTCCTCGGCGGTCCCGTCTCGGGTCGACAGCCTTTCGAGGATCTGTCTTCCAGGGCGCTTCGGCGAAGATGGAGCGGTGCTCGACGGTCCCTCGGAGCACGGGAAGAGGGCGCCTTACCAGGTCCTCTCTCGGGTCAGTCCTCGACGAACACGGCAGTCTTCGGATCGGTCGAAGCAAATGCAGCAGCAAGTCGTCTTCTTCCAGCTGGGCGTCGAGGGTCAGCAGTTCCAGTTACTCTTGAGTGGAGACTCAGCTTCTGAACGCTTCTGAACTCTTTTCCAGTGGTGAGAGGTCCCCAGATATACTATCCTCTCTCTCATCCACGCTGCTGGCACACACTCAGCAGCCAATCATACTGCAGGGCATTCATGCAGTCAGTCAGCCAATCAGGCACACAGTGCATTCAGGCCACAATCCTCCCTTCCAGACACTCACAACAAGGAATGTGGATTGGGACAAGTACCCAGCCATTCAACACTACACACTGCATTCAGGCCAGTTTCGGGCAGGGCTGTCTCAGTCTTTGTCTCTCATGCCAGAAACCAGACAACCACAACAAGAAGTGTATATTGGTCACACACTCCATTCACCCAGGTCCCACCCACAGGAGGTACCCACAACATACAGTCACTGAGAAGGCTCCAATCAGTCTAGCTGGGCCTTCACAACAATACCATACATGGAACTTCCACCCAACAGCCAGTCAGGGGGAAGGGACAGAGACAGGGCTTCCCAGGACTTTGGGAAAAACAAGATAACAGGCCATAGAAAGCAAGAGGCCACAGGGGCCATCTTGTTTCCTATCAGGAATCAACAGATCCCAATGGCAGGGCCAGGGTGTCCCAAAATGGAGGACACCCAGAGCACCTGTCAATTTCAGCATGGAGCTTCCACCAGCCCATACCCTGCTCTGGGGTCACCCACAGGTGCCCAAAAACATACACTAGGGGCACAGGGTTGTACCCCTACCCATGGGTGCCATAAGGGTATCCCATGGGTCTGTTCACCAAACCAAAAGAGAGAGCTGCACTGCCAGGAGTCCCATATGGACTCTGGGGCAGAAAACATAACAGAACACACGGTAAAAAGCAGTAAAAGGACAAGGATTCAGAGGCCCTGTCCCTCAGATGCATTTCCAGCATCACAGTCGCCCCCCCCCCAGACTGAGGTGGAGGGTGTCTAATCTCCCACGGGATAGACACCCTCATCCAGACGGTCAACATACCTTCTGGAAAGGCCATCTGCATTATCGTGACTCTTCCCTGGTCTGTGCTCTATGGTGAAGTCTAGCCCTTGCAGGCTAATGGACCACCTGAGCAATTTCGGGTTCTCACCCTTCATCTGCATAAGCCACTTCAGGGGCTTATGATCTGTTTGGACCTTGAAGGTAGACCCCGTAAGGTAGGGCCTAAAACGCCTAAGGCTCCAAACTATACTAAAACACTCCTTTTCAACAGTAGCCCACCTAAGTTCTCTACCCTTGAGTTGTCTACTGATGAATATGATAGGGTGTTCTCTCCCTTTGTCATCTAACTGGGACAAGACAGCTCCAATTCCGGTGTCGCAGGCATCCGTCTGGACGATAAAGGGTCGGCTGTAGTCAGGCGCACTCAACACAGGTGCCCTACACAGACTTTCTTTCAAGCCATCAAAGGCCCTCTGACAGTCTTCGGTCCAATTAACCTTCCTAGGCTGCTTGGGTGACGTTAGAGCTGTGGTGCAGCTATGGTCCCATAGTCTGCCATGAAATTGCGATAGTACCCAGTGAGACCCAAAAAGGCCCTCGCCTGGGTTTGAGTAGTGGGAGTCTTCCAGTTCTGTACATCCTGTACTTTACTGGCGAGAGGTTGGATTTGACCCCCTCCTACTTCATGACCAAGATAGGTAACTTTCCCCTGAGCTATCTGGCACTTGGTAGCCTTGATAGTGAGGTTAGCCCTTTTCAAGGCCTGCAACACCTTATCCAGATGTTTCAAATGCTCTTCCCAGGTGGAACTGTAGACGGCAATGTCGTCTAAGTAAGCCACACAAAAGGCTTCCAGCCCACTGAGCGCATGGTTGACCAATCTCTGGAAGGTGGCAGGGGCATTCTTCAACCCAAAAGGCATGACCCGAAACTGGTAGAGTCCCTCAGGTGTTGAGAAGGCCGTCTTTTCCTTGGCATGGTCCGTCAGAGCTATTTGCCAATAGCCTGAGGTAAGGTCATAGGTGCTCACAAACTTAGCAGCACCGATGGTGTCCACGAGCTCATCAGCCCTGGGCAATGGGTGCGCGTCAGTCTTGGTGACGGCATTGACTCCTCGGTAGTCCACACAGAACCTCCAATCCTTGGTACCCGCCTGGGAACTTGCCTTGGGGACAAGGACAACTGGACTGGACCAGGGACTGGTTGAGGGCTCAATAACACCCAGATCCAACATCTTGGCGACCTCAGCCTGGATGTGGTTCTTGACGGTATCTGACATACGGTAGCACCTGCTTTTGACAGGTACACTGTCACCAGTGTCAATTTCGTGCTTACACCACGGCGTAAGGCCTGGCTTCAGTGAAAACAGAGAGGCATACTGTTGGAGCAAAGCCCGACAGGCCCTCTGTTGCTCTGTTGTCAAATCTGGAGAGAGATGTACTCCCTCCACTGAGCCATCCTGAGGGTTGCTATGCAGCAAATCAGGAAGGGGCTCACTCTCATCCTCTTCTTGCCCAGAAGCTAGCAAGAGACATGAGACTTCCGCTCGCCTGTGGAAAGGCTTGAGCCTGTTGACATGGAATAGCTGAGGAGCTACCCCAGGAGCTCCCATGTCAACCAGATAGTTGACTTCGCCCATCTTGGAGATGATCCTGAAGGGTCCAGTCCACTTGTTTGCCAAAGCCCTAGGCTTGGTAGGCTCCATCACAAGGATTTCCTGTCCCGGAGTCCAATCCACTTGCGAGGCTTTAAGGTCATGCCAGTACTTATTCAATTCCTGGCTGGCCTTGAGATTTGCTGTTGCCTGACCCATCATCTGTGTCATCCTCCGTCTGAGGCCTAACACATAGTCCCCCACTTGCTTGGCGGGACCCGGAGGGGTGGCTTCCAAGCCTTCTCTGATCAAGGCGAGGGGCCCCCTTACGGGATGTCCAAAGAGTAACTCAAAGGGGCTGAAACCAACACCCTCTTGAGGTACCTCCCTGTAAGCAAACAGCAGGCATGGCAGGAGGAGATCCCATTTCCTCCTTAGGGGTTCTTCCAAAGCCCCTAGCATGCCCTTGAGAGTTTTATTAAATCTCTCCACCAGACCATTTTGTCTGGGGGTGGTAAGAGGTGGAGAACTTGTAGGTTACCCCGCACTCTTTCCACATGGTTTTCATGTAACTCGACATGAAGTTGGATCCTCTGTCAGAGACATCCTCCTTGGGGAATCCAACACGGGTGAAAATGCCCAGGAGAGCCCGGGCAACCACCTTGGCCGTAACCGTCCGAAGGGGTATCGCCTCAGGGTACCTGGTGGCATGATCTACCAAGACCAGGATGAACCGATGTCCACCTGAAGTGGGAGGGTCAAGGGGACCGACTATGTCGATGCCCACCCTCTCAAATGGGGTGCCAACCACTGGCAACGGCTGCAGTGGGGCAATGACACTGCCTCCAGTCTTGCCAGACAACTGACAAGTTGGGCAGGTCCTGCAGTGGGACTCCACCTCTACTCCCATCCGTGGCCAGTAGAAATGGGCAGAGAGCCTCTGCTTAGTCTTCTTGGTCCCAAGATGACCAGCCAAGGGCACCTCATGCGCCAACTGCAGTAGGAAGGGCCTGTAAACCTGGGGTACCACCAACCTCTTGCGGGCACCAGGTTCAGGCTTAGTGGGCTCACTAACAAGGAGCTCACCCTCCCAATAAATCCGGAAATTCCTAGGCACCTCTCCTTGTGCCTGGGCCAGGGCCTGTTTCCTCAGTCCCTCGAGAGAGTGGCACTCTCTCTGTCCCTTACAGAAGTCTGCCCGGGAGGGTCCCCCTTCAGCTAACAAGCATTGAAGGTCGGGATGATCCTCCGGGTTGAGAACCTCTCCCACAGGAGAGTCTTCTGCCTTTTCTCCCAAAGGAGTTGAGTTGGGGTTTTCCACTGGACCCAGCCCGTCCGGAGCATGGATCCCAATGGGTGCAGCAGGAAGAGAAGGTGCTCCCTCCACAGAGGTGGCCTTCTTGGTCTTCCTCCTTCTTGCCTTAGGCCTCGCCTTTGGCTCGGGTATCTGACCCACAGCCAGACCCGGTGTCACCTGTGATCTAGTGACGGCAGCAGCAGTCATGGGAAGACCATCCGAGATCAACCCCAACTCTACTAGATCATTCCCTAACAAAATGTTAGCAGGGACATTGTCCTGAACCAGGACAGGAAGCTTCGCTGTCTTGTCCCCAATCATGAGTGTGACTAAGGCTACAGGTGATAATTTGGGAGGCCCACCAGCTAACCTGGTGGTTTGCAGAGGAGCACCTTCATAGTCCTCTGGCCTGAGCAGGGTCCTGTCCACCACTGTCATGCTTGCCCCAGTGTCTCTCAAACCAGTAGAAGGCTGGCCATTCAAGAGGACACTTCTCAAAAACCTACGGGTGTTCTGTGGGATAGTCGCCAGTACTTCCGCGTACTGGTCCCAGGCCCCAAGGGACACTAAGGAAATCTCCACCGGAGCACCAAATGTGATCCCGGCAGAGGGGTGGAGGACAGTGGCCTCCACCTCAGACACGGGGTAAGGGTAGGTCAGGCTGACAGCCTGTACTCCAAGTGCCTTACCTTTACACTTGGGGTCACCCCTTTTGTGATCCAGAGCTCCACAGTCCCAACAAGCGCCAGGAGTGCGGGGTACGGTACTGGAACCACTGGGAGCCTGCTTTGCAGCAGGTGGACCACTACTCTTATTCCCACCCCCAGATGACTTATCCCCACTAGATTTTTGGGTCTTAGGAGAGGAAGGTTTTGGTTTACCCGACTGTGACTGCTTGGGGGACTCCTCAGCTTTCTGAGAGGCCCCCTTCTCCTTATCCTTGTCCTTCCCACTGGAGTCCTTAGGGGACACCCGGTGGGAGACCCACTTGTCAGCCAACCTAGCCAGCTTAAAGGGGTCCAAAATGTTCTGGTCAGCCACATACTGACGCAGCTCTGGTGAACAGGCTTCAGAGAAATGCTCAAAAAACAAAAGGTGGGACAATTCAACAAAAGTCTTAACCTTGTATCCATCGATCCACCCCATCATGTTCATGTGCGCTGCACTCACCCAGTCAACCCAAGACATATTCTCCTTTTTCTTAAAATCCCTGAACCTTCTAAGGTATTGGGTAGGTGTCTTGCCGAACTTGGCAATCAAAGCAGACTTCATACACTCGTACTGACCCCTTTCTTCCACACTCAGCTTCAGAATACAGTCATACCCAGTTTGAGGCACTCTGCTTAACAAACACTTCGCCCAATCTCTTTTATCCACATCATGAATCTCACAAGCCATTTCAAACGCTTCAATCCATTGGAGGATATCCGAACCCTCCACAAATACACCAACCAAATCTTTCATAAACTTGGTGGCTGGGGACCTGACACTCTCACTGGTTCTAGCTGAAGTCTCCACTCTAGCTTTCTCTAGCTGGATCCTCTGACATTCAGTGTCCTGGCTCTTGAGTTCAAGGTCCTTATTTTTGAGTGCAACTTGTTGAGCCAACTCCTCTTTCTTAAGCTCAGCATCTATTTCCAACTTGCGGTATTCAAAGGCCAATTTCATCCTTAATAACTCAAGCTCTAAGGAATTGCTGGAGTTTGGAACAGAGGCAGCAGGAATGGCGGCATTCCCAGAAACAGATTCAGCAGAAACCCCAGGGGCAGAGTCCTCATTGGTGGCATTCCCCCCCTCATCAAGAGTTTCACTATCAGTCTGGTAGTCCACCAGGGCAGCTATCAGCTCAGCCCTAGACTTATCCACAAAGTCTAACTCCCTAGCTTCACAAGCACTCTGGAGAGCCTCTAAGCTCATCCGAGTTAATTTGCCATTCGCAATAGACTCCATTGTTTGTAATGCAGTTACCTTGTACACAACTAAACCTTAATTCAATAAAGGGCAAATATCCTTTGTAAGTGGCACGGTTATACACTGATTCTTAAAACCATAAGCATCCCACCGCTTGCCACCAGTGTGAGAGAACGGATCTCAACGACCGGTGGGGGGTGTCTGTACTCCCACTCCCTATATGGTGGAGGAGAGGCACAGGAGACCCCAGCCAAGATTCTCTATTCGGTAGCAGTGGTCGAGCAATCAAGGCCTAGCTTCTCAGGAGGTGATGCAGGCCGGTTCTTAAGTACAGTGTATCCCCAAGCCCCCACAAAGGAATATCCACACTCTGTATTGGTTAGAACACAGTCTTTATATAATCAATAGTTAAGGTTATGTATATTCATCATGATAACTCACTTTGTACTCTGGCAAAATCTACAATGACAAATATTTACAATCCTAAAGTGGTACCACCCTAGATCTCATTGAGGTGCATGAACAATACTGTACAATGTCACACAGACCAATAGAGTGAAATCAGCAATAGAGAGAGGAGAGAAAATAAGATGGTTGAGCAATAGGCAGAATACTGACCCCTACCACTAGGCACAGTTCTGTGTGGAGATCCCCCCCACCTGGGCAACCTGTAAAGAAAGATATAGCACAAGCCTAGTCCATATATTGCTCTGCAAGTCTTGTTTTCCCCTATAATATTTTTACCCCCCCAATGTACCTGGTGGAGTCGAGTTCCTCGAAAAGGCGTCGACAAACGTCGAGGGACTCGCTGTTCGGCGACGGGGAATCGACGGCCCTTCTTGAATGCCTTCCCTTTCAAGCGGGAGGCACGGGGCGTCGAACGTCCGTCGACAAACGAGGTAGAACGATGTCGAAGAGGCGGCAGCTTCGTCCGAGCGGTGCTCGTCGGCGTCAGGGCGTCGGCGTCCTGCAAGGCGGAGGTGTGCGGGGCACCTCGATGACAATAGTTCTGGACCGCAAAGATTGTAGAGACGGGAGCCCAGCAAGGGCGTCGAGTCGTCCGAGTCTTTGAGGTCGTCGGGTGGCGGGAAACCCACCGGCAGGTTTCTCCTCGGCGCGTTGGTCGTCCTCGACTTTCTCCGGCAGGATAATGGGTCGCGATGCGGTCGAGAGAGTCCTTCGATTGAATGTTCTTAGGCAAAGGAGCGGACGGCTCCGGTCGTCGGCGGCACGGCGTCAAGTGGTTCCCACGGCTGGGCAACACAACTTCGACGGGCCTCCAGCGGTTCCACAAACCTGCGAACCCTGGTCGACGGCAATGGACTTCGACGGCGTCGATGTCCGGGTGCTTCACTTCGATCTCCTCGGCGGTCCCGTCTCGGGTCGACAGCCTTTCGAGGATCTGTCTTCCAGGGCGCTTCGGCGAAGATGGAGCGGTGCTCGATGGTCCCTCGGAGCACGGGAAGAGGGCGCCTTACCAGGTCCTCTCTCGGGTCAGTCCTCGACGAACACGGCAGCCTTCGGATCGGTCGAAGCAAATGCAGCAGCAAGTCTTCTTCCAGCTGGGCGTCGAGGGTCAGCAGTTCCAGTTACTCTTGAGTGGAGACTCAGCTTCTGAACGCTTCTGAACTCTTTTCCAGTGGTGAGAAGTCCCCAGATATACTATCCTCTCTCTCATCCACGCTGCTGGCACACACTCAGCAGCCAATCATACTGCAGGGCATTCATGCAGTCAGTCAGCCAATCAGGCACACAGTGCATTCAGGCCACACTCCTCCCTTCCAGACACTCAAAACAAGGAATGTGGATTGGGACAAGTACCCAGCCATTCAACACTACACACTGCATTCAGGCCAGTTTCGGGCAGGGCTGTCTCAGTCTTTGTCTCTCATGCCAGAAACCAGACAACCACAACAAGAAGTGTATATTGGTCACACACTCCATTCACCCAGGTCCCACCCACAGGAGGTACCCACAACATACAGTCACTGAGAAGGCTCCAATCAGTCTAGCTGGGCCTTCACAACAATACCATACATGGAACTTCCACCCAACAGCCAGTCAGGGGGAAGGGACAGAGACAGGGCTTCCCAGGACTTTGGGAAAAACAAGATAACAGGCCATAGAAAGCAAGAGGCCACAGGGGCCATCTTGTTTCCTATCAGGAATCAACAGATCCCAATGGCAGGGCCAGGGTGTCCCAAAATGGAGGACACCCAGAGCACCTGTCAATTTCAGCATGGAGCTTCCACCAGCCCATACCCTGCTCTGGGGTCACCCACAGGTGCCCAAAAACATACACTAGGGGCACAGGGTTGTACCCCTACCCATGGGTGCCATAAGGGTATCCCATGGGTCTGTTCACCAAACCAAAAGAGAGAGCTGCACTGCCAGGAGTCCCACATGGACTCCGGGGCAGAAAACATAACAGAACACACGGTAAAAAGCAGTAAAAGGACAAGGATTCAGAGGCCCTGTCCCTCAGATGCATTTCCAGCATCACAGGTTGCAGACCTCAAAAGCTGCAGTGAAGTCATTGGGCGATGCAGTTCGACAAACTCCGCCTTTTCGTCCTCGGGGATAGCAATGTAGGGGTGGTTACTTTCGTTATTATGCATCCTTTGGTAAAGCGAGAGGAGCTGCAAGTCAAAGGGGCCACCGTAGGAGTGCCAGAGGTGGAAACCAAGGTACTTGAGGTGCCAAGGCCGCTTGGCCTGTTGCCTCTTTGCCCTCAGGCAATGCCGCTTCAGCTCAGTCATGAGGCAATGTCCAATGGTTCGCCGGTTGGGGGAAGGCTGGCGCAGCATCTTGCAGAGTGGCGCGCCATTACTTCAGATGTGTGGGTTCTGGAGATCATAACCCACGGCTACTGTCTTCCTTTCCGGCAGAGGCCTCAAGACAATCCACCGGGAAATCTCTCTTTGAAGAGTCCGGATCCGCTCCTTGCGCAGGAGATTCAATCCCTGCTGGAGAAAGGCGCCATAGAACTGGTGCCTGTAGCGGAGAGAAACAAATGATGGTATTCCCCTTATTTTTTTGATTTCCAAGAAAGACGGGGGATTGAGACCCATCATGGACTTGCATGGTTTGAACAAACTCCTCAGGAAGGACAAGTTCGATGGTTACTCTCTCGTCCTCCAGGCCCTTCAACTTCAGGACTGGTTGGTGTCTCTCGACCTCAAGAACGCTTATTTTCATGTGCCAATACATCCAAAGCACAAGAAGTACCTGAGGTTCGCGGTTGGCGACTCGCACGTTCAGTTTCGGGTCCTGCCGTTCGGATTGACCTCCGCCCGAGGGTTTTCACCAAGCTCATGGTAGTGGTGGCAGCGCACCTTAGGAAAGGGGGGATTCACATCTACCCCTACCTGGACGGTTGGTTGATCAGGGCGTGCTCTCCCGAGCAGGTCCTGGATCATCTGTCAGTCAGTCACTCTCTCCACAAGCTGGGCTTCTCCCTCTACTTAAAGAAGTCCCATTTGACACCAACTGGGAGGCTCCAGTACATCGGAGCAGTGCTCGACACGTCCCTGGGGCAGTGTTTTCCTCCCCAGGTGAGGGCTCATCACATTCAGCAGATGGTGCACAAGTTTCAGCTTGCCCAGAGTCTCCCAGCGTTCGAGTTCTTGAGATTGCTCGGCCTCATGGCATCCTGCATTCTTCTGGTGCCGGAGGCCAGGTTGCGGATGAGATCTTTGCAATGGGCACTCAAGCTCCAGTGGTCTCAGTCGTCCGGCAGGATGTCGGACCCTGTTCAGGTGCCGTCCTCGGTCGCCCAGGACCTTCCGTTGTGGGCCGTCAAAGACAATCTGTTGAAGGGGGGCTCCATTTTGGCTACCCTGGCCGGAGGTGACTATCGTGACGGACGCATCCCTCATGGGATGGGGCGCTCATGCCAACGAGTTGACAGCGGTTGTTGGTCTCCGTCGGAGTCCAGACTTCATATCAATCAGTTGGAGCTGAGGGCCGTAAGGCTAGCCCTGAAAGCTTTTCTGCCGACTGTGCGAGGGAAGAATGTCCTGATCCTGACTGACAACACGGTGGCCATGCATTACCTCAACAAAAATGGGTGGGAGGGCAGGGTCACTACCTCTGTGCAGGGAGGCGATACAGCTCTGGTTCTGGGCAATCCAGCAGGAAGTTTCGATCTCGGCAGTTCATCTGGCCAGAGACGAAAACGAGACGGTCGGACACTCAGAGCAGGTAGAGTGCGATCTCTCACGAGTGGGAGCTGGCTCAGGAGATTCTCATGGAGATCTTCACCCTTTGGGGGACCCCTCAAGTGGATCTCTTTGCCTCCAGTGTCAACCGGAAGTGCGAGAGGTTCTGCTCGCGGGAATTTCCTCCGAAAGGAGCCTTAGGAGACGCGTTCGTGGTGGTGTGGTCATTCCCACTGCTGTAAGCGTTTCCTCCAGTCCCCGTCATTCCGCAAGTGCTGCAGAGGTTACGGAGGTTCGGTTCCCGGATGATCCTCATTGCTCCGGCGTGGGCCCGTGGACGTGGTACCCAAACCTTGTCGACTTGTCCATCTGCCCTCCACATAGTCTTCCCTACCGAGACGATCTGCTGTCACGGGAGGGGGGGGTCAGGTTCTCCATCCAGAGGTCAGATCCCTCAACCTTCACGCTTGGTTTCTGAAAGGTTGAGGTATAAGGATTGGGACCTCCCTGAAGACGTGATGGAGGTGTTGCTCTCGGCCAGACGGCCAGCAACAAAGTCCCTGTACCGTTGCCGTAGGTTCTGCGACTGGTGCAGGGGTAAGAATGTGAATCCTTTTTCATGTGACATTCCTGTAGTTCTGTCTTTTTTGCTTTCTGTGGCCCACAGGGGCCTGCAAGTGGGTACCGTTAAAGGTTACCTGGCGGCGCTGTCCATATTTAAGCGCTCGTCTGAAGAGTGTTCCTAATTTAAAATTCCTTTAATTTCTCAGTTTCTGAAAGGGCTCAATGTGTTCCTTCTGTCACCTTTCCAGGTGCCCGGTTGGGATTTGAACCTTGTTCTCAAGTTTCTGATGGGTGCTCCGTTTGAGCCTTTGCATTCATGCCCTTTGAGACTGTTAACTCTTAAAACTGTATTTTTGGTTGCGGTCACTTCCGCTCGCTGAGTGAGTTAAAGGCACTTTCAGTTAATCCACCCTTCATTGTGTAAGGACAGGGTTGTCCTTAGAGTTCGTCCTTCCTTTCTTCCGAAGGCGGTGTCGGAATTTCATTTAGGCCAGAAGGTTGTTCTTCCGGCGTTTTATCCTCCTCCACATCCTGGTAAGGAAGGGGATAGGCTCCATAGGCTTGATCCTAGGAGAGCGTTGAGCTTTTATATTTCACGCATGTCCCGGGTCAGAGTGGACGATCAACTCTTCATTGGTTACGCTGGAAAGCGTTTGGGACAAGCTGTGACGAAACAGACTGTTTTTGCTGGATTATGTTGGCTATCTCTGAGTGTTACCGCTTGGCGGGTAAGGACCCACCGGTTGGCTTACGGACCCATTCTACCAGGGGTATGGCTGCCTCTACTGCCCTACAGAGGGGTGTCCTATTCGTAACATCTGTGATGCAGCCACCTGGGCTTTGGTACATACTTTTGTACGTCACTACTCGCTCGATTCCATCCGGGGGCAGGATCTGTCCTTTGGCAAGGCGGTCCTTTACTCCGCAATTTGATTGGGCATTCTAAATTTCTGTTTTCTAAATTCTTTTCCCGTCTCCTTTGGTACTGCTTTGGGAGTCTGTCATAGATATGGAACACGTCGGAGGAACCAATCCCCTCGAAGAACAAGTTTCTCTTACCTGGTAACGTTCTTTCGATGGGATGGTCCGACGACGTATTCCATATCGCTCCCTCCCTGCCTTCCCCGCTACAGAATTTCTTGTGCGATTGCAGCTTATGTTTCCGCAAGGCTTTGTGTGGTCAGACTGGCAGAAGACTGGTGTCACACGTTCTGTGGAAAAAACTACAACTGAGGCTGCGGGCGTCGTGCCTCCTACTTATATCATCCAGTGACGTTGGCTGTCGGAGGAGGACCTCGAGGGCGGCTTATCGACGTCATCGACGCAGGACGCAGACGCCAAAAGATTTTCCGAAGCAGCACAGCTGTGGTGATTACGGTCATAGATATGGAATACGTCGTCGGACCATCCCATCAAAAGAACGTTACCAGGTAAGAGGGTAACATGTTCTTTTTGATATATGTTCAGATTCACCTAAACTTAATCGGCCGATCAAGGCACTTTTTTATGCAGATGATCTTGTGTTAATTTCCAAAACCCCAATTGGTCTTTAGAAATTTCTATCTGCTTTTGAAATCTACATCATACAAAATTAATTAAAGGTTAACACGGACAAAACGCAAATAGTCGTCTATGCACCAGTTAAATCTCAGAAACCACACATTACATTGTCAATCAACAAGGTCCAATTAGCAATAGTCAATCGATACCTAGGCATGGTTTTTGAGGGTACTCTCGCAACCAAAGGTCGGATGGAGAGAGTTGACATTAAGTTAGTCACAGCCATTTCGCAGACAAAGATCATTTTGAAACGATATGGAAAATGTTCCCTTACTCCAGCACTTTTGTTTTGGGACCAAAAAGTCGTACCATGCTTGCTCTATGGCCTGAAACAGGCACTCAATTACCGCGTTTGCGGTTATGTAAACTTGAAGCCAAATTCTAGAAACAAATATTATGTCTTCCACAATCTACTCCCATCTCATGGCTGCGGTATGAACTGGGGCTTTGTACGCCCTTTATCAATGGCAATTGTGTATGAAATGTCTCATTTCAACACCATACAATGTCATGTTGAAAGTCTTGGCTATTGTCATGACCCTTGGCCCTGGCCCTCACTGCAAGTCAGCCTTCCAGTTAGGGCCAGGTCAAATGCCTTTAAAACCTCATCCAAGACTCTCTTGGATGGCTGAAAGGCGCCAGGCTCATAACCATCATGAGTCCCAACATTAGAATGGGCCTATTTACTTGTGACTATTTAACTGGGGGTTACAAGGAACTGAGCTATGTGGTCTAGTCTTTTGGGTGTGGCAGGCCTGGGACTATTTTACCTGGACTGCTTTACCTGAGACTATTTCAACCGCACCCAAACAGCAGAAAATGATTTGCGTTATTCTGCTGTGGGCAGCGTAACGCTCCGTGTCCAGTTCTTTGATGCCAGCTTACCTGAAACAGAGGACCTGCAGAGAGAAAGAACACTACGAAACTTACCTGGTACAGTATCCTGGCTTCAATCCATCGCCGACTTCTCTTCCACTCACCTGAAGGTACGAACTCCATCATCCGGCACCGCATGCATCCTGGAATACCATAACCTGGAAAGGCGAAATAGAAATACAGCATTAGTAAGCGTTTACTCACGTTTCCTCCCGAATGAAGAAAGCCACACAACTCTTACCTGGGTAGTCATCCCCTGGTCAGTATCATTGCTGGAACATTACAGCCCTCGGCAAGGAACATTGCAACCTGCAAGGAGAGAAAAGGCGAAACAGCGCCGCGCATCACGCATTACTCACCGGACAGCATCGCGCACACAACGCTCATCTTCAAACTGCATGACAACACCAAAACACCTTTCCATACCTAAAAGGAAAGAAGCAAGACATTATTCGAACTAAGAGGAACATAAGAACTGCATATAAAGACTGTAAAGCAGCAAACCTACAGAGTCGCAGCAGGCCTGGATTCCCACGGGGGGACTTGCACCAGTGAAGTAACTTGGTCGCTGCTCGCCCCCACATCTACGCGCCCCTGCCACGAGGAGCAGGACGGAGAATCCACCTTTTACAATATTAAGGTGAGGAGAAGGCCCAGGCGGGAGGAAGGAGTTGAGGCCAAGGGAGGTGGGAAAACATAAAGACGATCTGGTATTGAATCCAGCTCTCCTATATTGCAGACCCATCTTTAACCAGAGGCCTTAGCAAGGGACCGGGAGAGGGTTCGAGAGTGCAAATCATCCAACCAGGGCTGGGTGGCGTCCCCGTGGATACCAGGTGAGCGTAACAGCTATATATTTGTTTTCATCACACACAAAATTGTTCAAAAGTGGACATCAGGAGTTTTCAATTGACACTTCAGGACGTGCAAGTATATGGCCATGTTAATATTGAATACGAATAAAGTCAAAACAATTCATCAGCACGATTGGATTACAAATACAGAAACCTTTCTAATGTACCAACAATCTGCAAAACTAAGTTTTGTGCTCAAGAAAATGCATTTCATGGCAAGTTATTTACGAAAAGCACCATCTCCAAGGCTTCGCACAGCCATGTTACGTTTCAACCATAACTTGTGGCCCACAAGAGATTTATGGGCAGTTTGCAAAATCATACCAATGGAAGAGAACTTTTGTAGTTTTTGTGTAGATCGATCATGCAAAGAAACATTGGAACATTTAGTCTCACTCTGTCCAGCCCTTATGGCTCTTCGGAGGATTAATTTTTCTAAACATTGTAATAACCTTGGGTTATCAGAAGATTATGATAGTTGGTCAGTACTTTTATCAACACCGTCGACCTCTATTCAAATTGCTCTTGTTGGATTCTTGAATGTCTTGGAGCTCGACAAGAATACTGATAAGATTGTGACATACTCAATTTTAAGGACAATATTAAGTTTGAAGGTTTGGATGAAATGCATACGAAATGTAAAATGTATCATGTATCTTATGATGTAAAACATTTTTTTATTTTTTGTATGTTGCTTTGCTTATATATTTTAAATGTATTGAAAAGTTGATTTATCAGCTGAATAAATAAAAAAAGACATGAGGGTGATGATTGTGAGTGTTTTGTGGGTGAAGGGGACGAAAGGTAAGATTATTCTTGCTGTGTGAAGGAGGAAGAAGCATTTCTTGATTATAGCATTTATTGATTTTAGCATTTATTTGTGGTTCTAAGGTTAGGGTGTTGTCCATCTGGACTCCCAGATTTCTACTACCTTAGATAGTGTTGGTGCGGTTATAGGAATATAGGTGCTGTTGTCTTGGTTTTTGGATATAATCATGATTTCTGTCTTTTCTGGGTTGATTTTCAAGTTGTTGGCATTCATCCAGTTAAAGACTTCATTTAGAGACTCGATAAGGGTTGAGTGATCGGCTTGAGTGTCTTCGATTTTGTAGATGATTTGAGTGTCATCTGCATAGTTGTAGCATGTCATTTTGTATTTTTTGTGGATTCTGATTACGGAGTTTGGTAGATGTTGAAGTACAGTGGTGATAGTGAGGACCCTTGTGGTACTCCACAGTCGTTAACTCGTGGGGTGGATTTGAAGGGCTTTATCCATACGGCTTCTGTTCTGTCTGCTAGGAATGATTTAATCCAGAGTAGTGGCATGTCCTTTATGCCTATGTCTTCTAGTCTTTTGGTTAGGGTGTCATGACTAACTGTGTCGAAGGCTGCAGAGAGGTTGAGCAGAATCGGGGCTGAGGTTGTGTCGGAGTCTGCGTTTGTTTTTAGGTCATCCCAGACGGATAGTAGCACTGTATCGGTTCCTCTTGCAAGTCTGAAACCGACTTATGCCTGGTCTAGCAGATTGTGTTTTTCCTACGTGTTCTTGGGTAAATTTCTATACATAAGTTTCCAGGAGTTTTGCTCGGTAGGGAATTTTTGAGATCGTCTTGTAGTTGGAGAGGTTTTCTACATCGCCACTTGTGGTTTTTAAAAGTGGTTTGATATATGCTGATTTGAAGGTTCTTAGTATGGTTCCTGTTGCTATTGAGAGATTTAGGAGGTTTCTGTAGTATTCTGATGGCGTTCCTTGTGCAAGGATTGATTTGTAGATGTTGGGTGGGCAGGGATCCATGGGTGTCCCTACTTTCTTGCTGTGTTTCACCAGCAAGACGAAAGCCTCTGCTGATATTTTTGGGAAAGTTTTGGAGTTTGTGTTGTGGTTCTGTGTTAGGTTCGGTTGGTTGGTCCATTTTGTATTTGTCGGATGTTGTTGATTTTGTTCTTGAAGTGGTCTGCCAGGTCGTTGCAAACTTTATCTGAGGGGTTTGGGGTGTTGTCGCAGCCTGGTGGGTTTCTCATTTCTTTTTGTGTTGGTGGCATTGGTGATTCTGTCATCATAATGCCTTCTTTGCCTTTTGGATTTCCTTCTTGTATGCTCGGAACAGTATTTTTTTGTCAGTGTTGTATTGTTTCTTCCATTCCAGCTCCATCTTCTTGTCCTTTTTCATGGTGCTCAGTAGTGGGTTGAACCATTTTGCCATTGCCCCTTTTTTTTGATGGGGTGAATGGTTTTTCCAGGGCGATCTTTTTAATTGGATCAGTGATCCATTTGTGTAGTAGCTCCGCTTTCACGTCTGGGTCAGCAAGCTCTATTTCTGTAAGTGAGGGTTTGGTCATCTCCAGTTGTTGGAATAGGTTGTTTGCTTTGATGGTTTTCCAGTTTCTTTTTATGGTGGTTGTGAGTTTGGGGGCTTGGATGCAGAGTAGGTAGTCTGATGGCGAATGGGATGATGAGATGGTCGCTCAACGGTATTTGTATCGGTGGTGCTGTGGTGATAAGTTTTTCCTTGGCAAAGATTGCGTCGAGGGTGTTTCCTGCCGAGTGTGTTGTCCCTTTGACCAGCTGTCGTAGTTTCATGGTTGTAAATTGTCCAATCGGTGAGTTTTGGGAGTTGGCGTGACTTTCTTCAAACCAGATGTTGAAGTCCCCCAGGATTATTAGATGTTTGTGCTTGATGGCTATGTTGGTGATGGCTTCTATGAAGTTATCGACAAAGGTTGCATCGTATGAAGGTCTGAACACCAGGATGAATGTGATGTTGGTTTTTGGGTTCGCTGTTAGGTTTACGTCCATGGTTTCACAGTTTATTTTGAGAGGTTTGTCTATTTTTATCTTCAGGTGTACTTTGAATGCTATAGCGAGGACTCCTTTTTTAATTCTTCTGTTTATTTGAAGGCATTTGAAGTTGGTTGGGAGGCAGCTTTGGAGTGTGATTTTGTAGTTGTCGTCCTGCCATACTTCTCTGATGAATAGGATGTCCATGCCGAAGGTCAAAGATCTGACTGTTTTGACGTGGATCTTGCGTTTATTAGATTGCAGTGGAGTTTAGAGGTGTGGTTTGTGCTTTATTGTTGGGGTCGCCTTCTGATCGTTGTTGGGGTTTCCTTTAAGGTCGCTCTCTAGTTGAGGTGTTGGTACAGGTGCATCTTTGTCGTCAAAATTCTTCTAGGTTCATTCTTGGGTTTTTGTTTTCATCAGGTTCTTCTTCCAAGGATTGTGGGTGATGAGTGGAAGTTGGTCATTATTTGGTGATGTGAGGTGTTATTGTGTCGATTGTGTATTTATTTCTAGCAGCGTCTGTTCTTCTGCATGGTTGTTTTTGGTTGTCTGCTGTTGCTTATTCTCTCATTGGGTTGATTCGTTCTGGTGACTGGTTGTTTGCGGGGTATGGGGTGAAGTAGAGGGATTTGCCTCTTCTCTCAGCATTGGTTAGGTTGTTGTTCCTGTCAGTGGGAGTGTGTTCTGCAGTTGAAAGTCGTTGTTGCTGTTCCAGTGTGTTTGTTCTTTCTGCTCTTTTTCTTTCCCTCGGTACTGGTTGCTTGCGCGGCATTTCGAGGTTGAGAGTTGTTTTGGTCTTTATTTTGTTTGTTTTGCTTTGGTCCGGTTGTCTTGTGGTGTAGTACTGGATGTAGGGAATTGTCCGCTACAAGTCTGGGTACAGTCTGTAGGAGGTCAGCTGGTATTGCCGACTTGTTCAGTCACTGTTTGCGTAAGGTAGGTTTGCGTAAGGGAGGTTTGTTAGGATTATATCGTTGGGTTAGCATTGGCTGTCCTTAATGAGTATCCCTGGACGAGGTTCACTGCAGTGAGCCAACTAGGTGGGCTTTGGAAGGATAGCTAGTAACTACAGAGTGGTCCTAATGGGCGCAACTAACAATCACTGTGACCTCTAATGGGTTGTGTGCCCCTTATCACAGTATGACTCCGCAATAATCGGCCAATGATCGCTGTCTCCAGTGACTCTCTCTAGATGGGAGTTGGTCAGTCACATAAGAGTGTCCTGTATAGTTGGGGAGAGGCCTGTAATCAACAAAACAATTTGAAATAGGGCACCACTAGATTGAGTCCTGTATAGTGGCAGAGAGGCCTATGCACGACAGACGAAAGGGGTGCAGCACTAAATACAGCTAGGTCTGAGACACAAGTGAACCAATGATTATAATGCCAGTCACATCCGAGAGTCCTGCACAGTGGGAGAGGGGCCCACGCCCAACAGGTTCAGTGGGTGTTTGTAGTAGACACAGCTCATTTTGAGACATAGGTGACCAAATGATCAGTCCCAGACACAGCCAGATTTGAGTCCTGCATAGTGGGAGAGAGGCCTACGCATAACGGGTCAAATGGGTTTTATAGTAAACTATGATTGATGGTGTGAAATTGAGGAAGGGAGAAGGTGTTATTTATTACTAATGAGTTTTAAATAGATTTGATAAGTGGTTAAGCTTCCAAGGTAGAGTTATTGCTCTACTCCCCACCTGGGCCACTCTTACCTTACTGGTCCTTTGGTCATTGCTGGTTGACGGCTGGCTACTGGCTTCCCCTGCGGACAGCAGCTGACACTTTCTGGAGCCGCCTCTGTTTGAGCCACCCTTTGCCTGGGGGCCCTTAGCCGCAGGGGCTGCTGGGCAGAGGGCTGCCCTGGAAGGTCAGTGAAGATCATCCGCACCACCAATTGGGGGAGGAGGGCGGGTACGCAAACCAGGAAATGGATGCTGGGGAGGGGAAGGAGGGAGAGAGGCAAACAGCGCGGGAGCGCCGCACAAAAGAAATACAGGTGGAAAAAGCACAATGGGCCCAAGGAGGGTCTCGCGGACTAAGGCTCACCTCAGATTGGAATGGCCAACTGGCGAGAAGGGAGCTCGACGTGCCACTGGAGGCTAACTGCAGGACAGCCACATGGAGTTCAGTGCACACTTTCACTGAACATTCTTGAGTTGACATACTAACCAGAAATTACTCCTAGGTGGGATAGGCAGTGTTGAAACATTTGTCTCTGTACCTTCTATTAACCCACCGTCTACTCCTGGTACTGCCTGCTAGTCTATGCCAAGCATGTGATTCTAAGTAGATCCACAAACACGGTAGATTAAAATTGCATACCCATAAATCTTCTTTGAGATGCTTGTATCAGCTTAGACTTACAGGTGTAGACTCATTCTCCCCTCGTTGGGGGTAGAAGGTACCATAGACATGTTATATGTGAGGCGTTTCACCACAATTGTTCACATTGATTTTTTTCACTATACATTTCATACAACCTCAGGTCTGAAAAATGACAATCTGAGCACCTTGACGTGTGAAGGATCATGGATACAGTACAGGCCACAGTAGGGCTAGTATTAGATTTACGCCCCGTCAATGTCTTTTTTTTCAAAATGGAAAATAAATCATGTAATGCTCTGCACCAACCACATTATTATTATTATTATTATTATTATTATTATTTACTCAGATTTGTAGAGCGCACGTCAGCCCGGGGGCATCGTGGCGCTTGTTACAGACAATATCTTAGTTACATAGGATACAATATTTACATACAAGTACAGTATTTACATTAACCATGGACGTTTGTCCCAATTTACAATGCAGTATATTTACATAGAATCCTGAGTTTCCTATTAGTTTGTGAGGAATGAGGTTTTCACTTTCCTGCGAAAAATCGGGAGTGAGTTTTTCGCTCTGTCTGCAGGAAGACGTTCTAGCTCTTGGCTGCAATGTAGGGGAAACCTAGACCTCCGGCTTTGGCTTTTTTGATGCGTGGGATGTAGAGTAGGTTGGAGTATTGCGTCATAGAGGGACGGGAGGAGGGAGATTTGAGGATGGTCTCTGACAGATAGGACGGGGTGGAGAGAGAGAGGCATAGATGTCGGCCTATGCAAAGCGTATGACTCTAAGCAGATAAGAGTACCAGAAGATGATTAAAAGGTATGTAATGTTTGTTTTTTCCTTGGTGTTGCACAAAAAATATTTGTCAGAAAATGATCAATGAATTAAAGTAGTCAAGGTGTTAATATATCTATATGATAAGTATTTAAATTGTAAAATACATCAATATCACAATAGCAAAAACATCTTTTGATTTTACCTTGCTTTAGATACCCCAAGAATGTATGTCCAATTATATAATTACATTTTCATTGTTGTATAACCAAGTAGTTTGTGATTCACTTTAATATGTATCGTCCTTGATAATTCCCTACAAAAGCAAGGCAGAACTTCCAGTTGATATGCCAAATGTCTCCATCCAAGAACCGAATTACATTTTTTTCTGTCTTTGGCGATGCACCATGTAAAAAAGTCCTGTAGTTTACTCGGTAAGGGTGTAGAAGCAGGACGCTGACAGTGGTGGCATATTTGTTGGCAAAAATATTTATTGTAAGGAACAATCCTAGAACTCTCAAACAGAGGGGATTCCCTCACTATAATCAAATACGAAGGACTCTGTCACAATGTCCGTCAAAATCAAAATAGTCCACCGTCCTGTGTCGAAATGCCGATTTCCAACCCTCACACTTGTACCTAATTATAAAAGGGTAAAGGGACTTCCTGGTCCAGATGAGTGACTCCCTTCCTCTGGACAATGTCCAATTGTACATGATAGCCTCGCCTGCGAGAATGGCTCTTCTCCAGTCTTCAGTTCTCCTTCATAAGTGCGGATTTAAAAGTTCCAGGTTCAATCAAAGTAAAAGTTCCAAGTTCCAACACAAAGAGCTCTAGGCAACACCAGGGGGGAATGACTCCCTGCCCCTGGTCACAATATTTTCAATTCCAAGAGGTTTCTCATCTCCAGGCTCTCAAAGTATACAGTGCCAAGAGGACACTTCGCCTTTCTTGGCTTCTCAGGGCTCTCACAAACCGCACCAGATGGAATGACTCTCTCCCCCTGGTTAAAATGTTTGCAATACACAGTTCAAGTTCACCAGCTTATACACAGTCTGCCTGTGTACTCACCAGCCAGGCACTGGGTCATTCATTCTTCCTCCAACTTGGTCAAGGGTAATATTTTCTCTTACCCTTATTTGCTCTTCCTAGCACAGCCAACTTGATTCGCCCTTCACTCAGGAATTGTGCCTTGTGGAAGACTGACACATTTTGGATTGTTCGTATTGGTGAAGATGCCAGATCCCGCTTTTCTCCTGTGGGGGTAGTCTTCTCCCTTGGTTTTCTCTGATGCGAAGGACAAGGGTTTGGGCTGCTACCTTCTTATTAACCAGCACCTACTTGGTTCTGTCTCCTCCCAAGTACCGGTCTGAGGAAGAGGGGGACCATTGCCATTCAAAGACTGGGGATCTCTTTTTGTCCTCGGGACCTCCTTTCTGCCCCAGGTTGGTATAGGCCAGCCCCATGGGTCTCACAGGGGTCTTCCTTGCTTCTCCGACCTCATGATTACTATGCAATATTACAGGTACTGTCTTTTAGTTTCTCCTTTTTCTCTCCTGGGAGTTCTGTCTCCCCTATCTGGAGGGGGATTTGCATTTTTACACAAGACCCTTTCACCTTTTTCAACCCTAGTGGGTAGTCTCTGCTTGTGGCTTCCAGCCTGCACGGGCGTCTCGCCCCTGGAAGTCGTGCTTCAGCTCCGTGCTCTGGAATCCCTGACGGGTACAGTGGCTTTGGTGCGCTTTCTCCAGTTCGCCACTGGACGCCTGCTTCTCCCGGTGCCGTCTTGTTCCCCTCCAGCAGACCATGTAGAGAGACCCTGCCGCCCTGAAAGTGTCCCACTCCCTTCCGACATCTGGTCTCCAGTTGACTGCTTCCTCCAGCCCCCGGCTCCTCCAAGTAAGGTCTGACCCTTGGTTCCTCCAGTGAGGAAGTTTCTAGATTTCCACATCGATTCCTCACACACTGCTGATGCTCAAAGATTCTCCCCTCTTTGGGAGGCATGCTGGTCCACAGCCCCTTCTGCTTCAGCTCAGTATTCCTGCTCTTTGCTCCTCTGTGGAGGGCTTGACAGCACTTTCTGGTTTCCCTCCTGTATTTCTACTCTAGTTGGACCAATCGGAAGCCAGTAACCACTAGACTTTCTTGTAGTTCTAGAGGTGATCCTCATGCCTCCATGCTTCTCCCTCGTCAGTGGTTGTCGGCAGTATATCTTTCAACTCCTCCCTAATATTTTGAATCCTAAGCGCCCAGATTTCCCAGGGTTAGGTGTGCTCTACAAATATACTAAACTAAACGTCCTCGTCTCAGTATTTCTACCCTTGATCTCCCTTGGCTTGGTTATGCTCTTCATAGTCCGAGTATTTTCTAGGGAAATTAAAGGGTGACAATAACTTATGACCCTATTAGAAAAGGGGTTGCAGAAAGGGGTTCTATGGTCAGGTGATTGGCGGGGTTATCACGTTCTCCCGAAATGGTAGTCCATGGTCCCACCGGGGGCATCCCCTCCCATGAGATCCTACCAACCCCAGGGGATTTATGTGATGGTGGCCTCACCACCCTGGCCTCATGGGAAGGGGCTCCCTCTTTGGAGGCAGTGACGATACTCCAGGATTCATCCCAACACCTTTAGCCAAATCTGCAATAGGTCTGTTGGTTCCGATAGTCGGGTAAGTGAATGGGCCTACCTGCCCTCCTGTGTTTCGTCATATTATTGTAACTATATGACCTTCAGGTGGGTGTGGGGGGCGTGGGAATACGTTCACATGCTGGTTGTAAACTCCATCAGGTGGAATAGTTATGTGGCAATGACTGGTTAGGATGAGGTAATGGTTGGTTGATAAAGCAAACTTTAATATTCTGCCCTTTGAAAATGTTACATTTGATTTTTTATTCATATATTACATTAGTTTATTAAACTAATGCGCCTGAAAAGCCAGTACTGAAACTCAACCCCAAATATACTAATGCACAAACTGGAAACGGGAAACAGCAAAGCAATCGAAGTAGATCTGAGCAACAGGTGTCAACAAATGGAAGTCGGTGCAAATTGGAGCTTGAAAACATTCTGGAGGATAAAAATGAAATAAACCTAAATAGAGCCAACGTGATGAGACTGCTGCACAATGTACCTGCACTGCGAAATATCCAATCAGATGACATCGGAATCGTAGAATACAAAAACGAGTCAAGATCGGATTGGGTAATCTTGCACATGAGGTCAAAAACTGTAGCGAGACCATTACTCGATGCAAAACATGACCTATTCTTTGGCTTTAATTTAGCAATTGCAGAAGAGCAACAATCTTCTCTCAAGTGGACCAACGAAAAAGGCCCACATCACACGTCTAACACTGCTAAAAGGGAAGTCTTGAGGAAGCAACTCAAACAGTCGGGGTATGCAACTGACACAAATAGACAAAGAAGCAACGTATAGGATGATGCAGGGTCAAGATGCACGACCCAACTGTTAACATCATGGAATACCAGAGGTTTTGCCCATTTATTTCAAGAAGGAAAATCTCAAGACATTAAAAGTCTGTTCATCTGTCTGCAAGAAACTTGGCTCAGAAAGACGCCATCCTGTGACGGCTACACAATCTACTTAAATGAGGCCGGTAAAAATCAAACTGGCCGTGGCCGTCCTTTCTCTGGCTTACTCGCAATGATAAAAAATTCCTCAGGCTGGGAAGTGATTGGAATACAAAACCCTAACCTATTCGTACAAGCGATCACGCTTCGATCTTCAACGTACGACCATCTGGGAAATACACAAAAGCAACATCTTTTGTTATTAAACACCTACTGGAACCCAGCAATGATTTCAGATGCAGAATACTTGGCGTCTGTCACTGCGCAAATAGTTGTTATGCAACATTCGACGAGCCATTTATACTAGTCTGTGGTGATTTAAACTACACGTGGTTCGACAAAATAAACGAACGCAACTCAAATGACATACACGAGATCCCAACCGAAACTTCTGATCGTGGCACGAAATGAGCTTACGAACTAACAAAACGCAATTGCGTACTGCTGAATGGATGCACCAGAGGTGATATTCCTGCAGCCGCAACGTGGCATCGAGGCGATATAAATAAAACCCTAGACTACATCTGGGTGTCTGAGAACTTACATGCTTTAATCTCAGATTTACACGTGAAAAAATCCTCCATAAGTGACCACAATGTACTCATTCTATCTTGGCATACACATAACACAGGAAACTAGTTAAGTTATACCGCACAATTGGACATCAATAATACCCAAAACCGACTGCGAATAAACAGCAAGCAGATCGATATATTGACAATGGATTTCATTCATACATGTTCCATCAAGCGACATGTAGAATATGAATCTCTATTAAAACAGTTTACTAGTTCAAAGAAGAGGACGGTTGGAGATTACACCCATCCATTTAGTCCTGAAGTATGTGAAGCAAAAAAATCATTGGCGAAAGATTTGAAAAAATTGAAGGAAAGTGGCGACATTAATTTGTTACAGCAAATAGCCACAAGGCGTCAACAATACCGAAATTGGATAAAGTCCTTTAACATCATACAAGATCAGGAACAAGCTGAATTAATGTTGCGCTTATTAATTCAAAAAGACAGCTCAACTATATGGAAAATCATAAATAGTGGCCATCTAAAACAAATAAACTACCTAGCAAATGGCGTGAACGCTGCCACTTGGGTAAAACATAACTCGGTATTCAACACTGACTATGCCGATAGCCTTCCAAAGTCCACATTGGAAGAGTGCAACTGGGATGTCATTGAATCAGTTGGAAATAAAAAAAGCAATTCAAAATCTGAAATCATCACGAGCTACAGGCCCTGACGGGATCTCCAATGTCATGCTAAAAACGAATAAAGAAAATTGGGCACAATTCATCAGTCTTATTTGACCAATTTGCCCAAACATCAAAAATCCCTGATTCTTGGACTAAAGCGATCCCTGTCCCGGTGTTTAAAAGAGGAAATCGAGAAGACCCAGCTAACTATCGGCCCATAGCGCTGTTGGATACTATGGGGAAGATATTTGCCACATTCCTGCAAAGCAAAATCTCGAAATGGGCAGAATATAATATGATCTACGACGTGAGACAAACTGGGTTTACTAAAAAAAGTCGGTGTAGAACTCAATCTGCTGCTATTAAATCTGGCTAAACTAGATGCTTTAAAACACAAAAAAAGATTGTTTTTAGCTTTTATTGATCTAAAACAAGCCTTTGATAGCATCAACCGCAACCTCCTGTGACAAAAACTAAAAACGAGGGTTGCCCAAATGAGTTATCACAGCTGATGGCACTACACGCTAATACTAGCATTCGCGTGCGCCTAAATGCAGAAGGCGAATTATCAGATGAAATAAAAACTACAAAGGGTGTAAAACAGGGTTGCCCTGTTTAAACTTTTCATTGCCGACTTGCCTGAGGCACTTTCACAAACACAGTGGTTTCTTCCCAAAGTAAACGGATCTCGCGTAAGCCACATAATCTATGCAGATGACGTAGTGTTGCTCGATAGCACTGAAATAGGCCTACAAAGATCACTGTCAGCTCTACAGACCTACTAAATGGCTAATCACCTAATGATAAACGTGAAAAAATCTCAAGTGATGGCTTTTGGACAGAAAACTAAATAAAAAAAAAGTGAGTTTAAAGTGGAAAATAGACAATGAGATACTATCCAGAACAGATGCCATTCGATACCTGGGCGTCTCCTTTAATATCTCGATCAGAGAATGGAGTTGGACCAATGAAATCCACTCTCGTATGCGATGTTTGCCTTGCAAGGTCGAAAACTGCACATAAATTATGGAAAATTCTCACTTCAACCTGTAGTGACCTTTTACTTGCAAAAAGTGACACCAGCAGTATGTTTTGGCAGCGAAACAGGGTGGAACATCAGCGCAAATTTATGGACACAACTAGAGGGCTGCTTCTGGCGCAAAGCTCTCCATCTGCCGCAATGCGTCTCAATGGTGGCATTGAGGCACGAATTCGGTCTGGATTCCCTACATATCATAGTATTGTGGAAATCTATAGCACTTCTAAGGAAAATGAGAATATCGCCAGCATCAAAGGCATACTCTATTCTGGCCAATAAGAACCAGGACACATCTGCCGTATTAATAAACGGCTGGGAAGAGAAATTATTAGACATCTTGGAAGAAGCGAACATAAAAATGTCCTTGGTCATAAAGATACCGCAACTGGCAAAAGATAATTTCAAACAATGGAAGTGGATAAAAAATGCAAAAAAACGTGCCGCATTAACTTCAGCAATAGATTTAGGCCTGAGCGCGCAAAAAATGGGTGTACTGCCAAAGTATTTGGCTAGATTTCCATCAAATTACCACCGGAATCAGTTCTTGCGCCTACGTCTTAATCTTTATAATACAAAGGAGCGGCTGATGAGAATAAAAGACGCTACGACTATGAATGACAAATGTCGCTTCTGCCAGAAGGAGCTTGAATCAACTAAACATCTAATAATTGAGTGTTCGCAGATCACCGGCCAACGTTCCTTGCATCTAGAACGTTATGCCCCTAAAAACGGTAACATGGTTGAATGGTGGACCCATTTGATTATGGGAACAAATGTGCAGCTAACTTGTGGTGTAATTAACTTTATGGACATGATATTACCACAAACGTCGAAAATACTGGAACTCTCAGATAATACTACTAATAATACAACTACAGAACTGTAGATTATCCCACGTCCGCATAACTCCAGACGTGAAATGCATAATGATGTGGCACAGGGGATTGGGAATGGGAATGACAAAGTTTGTTTTCTTTTACAAAACAAGTCTATAAATAAATAAAAAATAAAAATAAAGACTGTTTTGCTAGTCGGTATCGCATCTGCCCGCAGGGTGAGTGAATTGCAAGCACTGTTTTGTAAACTTCCATATACGGTCTTCCATAAGGATAAGCTTATACTTAAAGTAAGACCTTAGTTTCTGCCAGAAATAGTCTTCCACACCCATTTGTCCCAAAAGATAGTTTTACCAACTTTCTATCCCCGTCCTCATCCTGGAAAGGAGGAGGAGAGGAGGTTACATAGACTGGACCCTAGGAGGGCTCTACGAATGTCAAACATTTGCCATGACGACCAATTATTTATCGGATATGCAGGTCAGAAATTGGGGTTAGCAATAACAAAACAGACTTTATCCAGATGGATTATTCTGGCTATCCAAGAATGCTATACATTGGCTGGTAAAGATACCCCGAAGGGTCTAACAGCTCACTCGAGCAGGGGCATGACGGCTATTTCCGCTCTTCAGAAAGGAATACAGATTTGTGCGGCCAATTCCAGCCAGCTGTTCTCAGATAGGCCTATCATTGTCTTCTTGCTTAAAAAGTGTGATGCAGGGCAAACCATTCTCCCTCAATGCTAGTTGCCTTCACTCCCCAAATTGGAGGAGCACTTGGCCCTTTCTGCCAACAAATATCGTTGGTCTGTTGAAAAACTAAACAGACCATCTATCTTCTGACCATTAACTTAGTTTAGGTAGTTTAGGCAGGCTCAGGCCCACTGCCCACTCCTCTGCCAAATGTGGTCTTGTGGGTATGTAGTCAAATGTCCTTGACAAAATTGGGTGATCTTGGTCCCACACATTTTTAAATTCAGTACACAAAACATATATGTCCGTGGTCAGCAGCCACTTATTCAGAAAATAAAAGCCACAAGTATTTTTCCAGTGCTTGCTACTACTGGTAGTTAAATCCACTTAATCAAACACTGCAGGTAGCATGTCTGGTAGTGATAATGCAGGTTTCCTGTCTGATTCTGAAATTCAGCATCTGGTACACCATTGCCAAACATTCTGATAATAAAGATGATGCAAACGCACCTCTTGACATCATATCTGGCAACTTCTACATTACCACAGGATTCAACATCATGAGACGTTGACCAAGTTGGAGATGACAACAATCGAAGCAGAAGCAGTGTTTTTAAAACTTCTAACCTTCTATTTAGTAGTATTTTTAAAAATGAATTAAATATCACTTAAACACAGAGCCTGTAATTGTGTCTGGGCATCCATAAGACTCTCAGTCAGTGTCTCAAAAGCACCATGTAGTGTTTGCCGGAGCCAATCGCTCCACTGTGCTTGTGTGTACTCACTGGCTGATGGCAGCGGTTTGCCACAACATGGAACCTACCAACTTTACAACTATTTGGGATCAGTAAACCAGGGCTTGTTCTGTATATCCCCATTAAAATGGTAGCCTGGATTTAGCAGTCCTATGAGATATCGCAACAAAAGCTGTGTTTACCCGGCAAGCATGGAAACAAGCTCGATATGTCTGTAGTTCAAATGTGATGACCACTCCTGATTGGAGGTGAGGCAAATTTTTGGATGTGCATTCCAATCTCCATGATCTGTATGGGAATAGGCTTATGAAATGCTGATGCTTACTCAGTCTGGTAGCAACAAACCTGCAAGACCCCCAGCTTACTCGTGTAAAATAGGGGAACCACACATGTGCACCCTTTTGTTACATTACAAGCCATTGGGTTGTTTGATTCTGCACTTTGGGCCTTATCAAAATGCCATTAAACAGAGTTGCCTTTTCTGTGTCCCTGGCTTTCCTGTTACTCGCCAGCAGAAGGTAGTGTCGGAGACGAATGCCTAGTACATAATTATCTTGTCTGCTCCTGCACCCCTCTGTCGCCGCCTGCACTCTTTGCATAGCTGCTGCAATCGCAATATCAGAAGTAGTTTCATTGACCTCCAACACATGGGTCATCTTTCCTCAGTCTGGAGATATTGTCTAGGATCCTTGCACCTGCCTCCTGGGATGGAACTTTCTGCATGCTCCTTTGGCATCGAAACATGTCTTGGACAGCTTCTTCACTTCATAACCGTTGCCTTGCCAACTGGCTTTGTCCCATAGTCTAACTTTGCGCACATAGGAAAGTGAAAACTTGCACAAACATGGCTTGTTGACTGACTAGAACCGGTCTCTAAATGTGCAGTTGCCACTAGGTATCGGGCAGTGGTTATTGACTCTTTATGAATATGGTGTGCTTTGTATGTAGATTGAGATAACAAGTGACTTTTTGTGTCTAGCTAGTAGCTTGAAATGTTTAGCCCCTGGCCTACAGGTTGGCTTCTCCTTTTCTCAAACTGCAAGATTTATTTTTCCTTGTTAACTTTTGGATTTTGACAAGTCATAAATACCCTACCCTTAAGGCACTGCAAACTGAACACAGGTACTGTTGTAAGCACTTAAGACTTTCTCAGAATTCTCCACCCCTTAAAGATAGAATCGCCTGTAATGTAATGCTAACTATTTTTGCTGAAGCAAGGTTTTCTTTAACCCCCATGTGTAAATGGGCAGTCACCAGAAACCTTTGACGTTGCATATAGCAGAAGCAAAGTGTCATGCTTTCAGACTCACCCAATCACGACCGGGTGATATGCAGGCGGCGGAGAGAAACATGGACCCCTCCCGCGATCACCTCTGCTCGATCGTTAGTGGGACGCTACACTCTGAGGCATCCCTGGCGTCGATTTCCATGCCTACAGTGGGGATTGCCTTGGAGACTGCAGGCGCGGAGGGGATCACCACTCCACACTGCGGTCCTCCGCTCGATGCGGATCGTCACGAAGAAGGGGTCATGTGACATGGTTTCCAGGAAACAGGCACCAAATGAACCAGTGGATCACGTGACCAGGAAATCGTCCCCGATTGGCCAACGAATCAGGAAGACTGCAATAAAAGGGGCTTGGCCTTTGCACACATTGCTTCTCAGCTGATCTCTCGGCGTTTAGCGATTTCCTGCGTTTTGAATTTCATGCTTATCGAATTTCTTGGATTTTGGACTTCGTTTTTCTTCTGGATTGCCCTCAAATTTTGGCGCTTGGATTTCTTCTGACCTGTATAACTGGATTATCTGAACTTTTAACTGTTTTCTTGGATTGTTTATGGATTGACCTTTGGATTTGGCGCTTGATAAACCTTCGGCTACCTTTTGTTTGAACTCTTGGAACTTTGTCAAGAACTGTGCACCTACAATCAAACCCTCTCCTCTCCCTTCAGATCCCGTGGTCCCGTTATCCCCTCTGCACTACTCATCTGACCCTTGGGGGAAAATTCACTTAGGTTCAAGTCACTCATCATTCACCTCCAGGGTAGGTCTTCCTTATTATTTGTTTATGCTTGTTGTGAATACCGTGTAGCCATTAGCTAACCTGGTATTTTCTTTGCAGCCACCCGGACCTGGAGTTTCCTGTTTACCCCCACCTGTGGCTCCAATAACCGGTCAGCGAGTACTTTGCCCCTCTCTGACTGGTGCTTGGGGACGGAGGTATACTAATCCACGTGGCCCTCAGGATTTGACACAAAGCCTCTGTTCAACCATGTTAATGTTAAAGGTATTTGTACCGCGCTCTGTCACGAACAGAATTGGTGCCCAGGCTCTCAAGTGAATATGCAAACAAGAAGGTGGGGGAGGCGGTGGTTAGTCGTGTGGAGAGGGAGTAGGAAAGTGTGAGGGTGTACTGTTGTCCTGTTGGCAGCTTTAGTTCGGTTTTCACTGTGCGCCGAGCTTTGGTGCGAATATCTGATCTATGTGAGACCTCGTGTGCAATTGCTGGGGTTTGTGTTGATTGCTTGTTGCAATGTGGTGAAGTGCGTGCGGATTGCTGTGTGAGAGGGTGGTTGTATGGATTTTTGGGTGAGATAGGTTTGCAGAGGTTTGAGCTTTTGGGTTAGTGGGCTATTTAGAAACCCCAGTTCCCTTCCGATCTATTCCTTGTCGGTGATCCATTACTGCCTGTGACTTTGCAGGCCAAGATATTGACATATCCTCCTTCTTCCATCCTGATCTCTCCCTGACCGTTCTGTCGTATGATTCTAGCTTTCTATCCTTCAGCATAAAAATCATTGGTGCTGAAGTAGGTCATTTAAACACGATTATGTGGGCGTTTCCCCTATTGATGTGTCAGATTACCAGGTACTGGACTGTGGTTCTGAAGTCCTCAGGTGCAAAGAAGACTTTTTTTTTCGGGAGGAAGGTTAACTGGTACCATCAGTTTGGGCCTTTTTGTTATCTGTTGTCCGAGAGTGTGCAGTCTAGAGTGGACCAGAGCGATTTAGCAGTCTGGGTCATGTGAGGTGGGAAGGCATGCGCATGCCATTTAGTCACCCATGAATAATATACTGCTTTGAAGCTTGTAGGGGAGGAGAGGTCCAAAAGACCCCCCTTGCCTACATCCCCACCCCAGGTGAGGGCCATGGCCCGTCGGGCGTCCCCTCCTTACCACCAGCGCCCAGGTGGTGGAGGGCTCACCTGCTGAAGACATTGCCCACACGTATTGAATTTAGCTAGGCCTCAGAAACCATTTTGTCTAATAAAGATGGTGTGAGCTCAGCGCACTGTAGCGCGGCCCCCACCCTCGGAGAGTTTCAGTTATCCCTGTTACCGCAGCACCCTGGTAGATCCGCTGTGAGCCCGTTCCCACGAACAAGACGGACATGAGCTAGCATAAGATACTAACATTGTAACATTTCACCTTCCGCAGTGTATCATTGCCCCTAGCATGACCCGGTCAGCAAGGCCTGGGCGATGGAGAGAACTGTAAAATGGTCATCGGATGACAGCAGAAAATTCCCGAATATTAATGCCAGGACTACTTGCAAAGTGTGCATTTCTCCACAAAGCTTCTTCTATTTAGGAAACCTGTAAAATATATAAACATGGTAGAATGCATGCTCACACGATAATAGCAATAAAGAACCCCCACCACTGCAGTTGGGTGCTAACAATTAAGAAGCCTTCCAGGGGACTGTTCATTATGTGCATTCATGAGAAGCTTACACCCCGTGGACCCGCACCATAACCGAACTAATGCTGCTAGAGTACAATGGAAGGCGAATGTACTCATACAGAGGGCCCATGTGAAGGACGCGCGCGAATACACGTGTCATGCGTATGTGTCTAAGCCCCTTTTGTGCTACTACCGCCATGTATGGTGGCGAGTCATTTTCTATGTGCTCCACCAACCTCGCTACTACCTCACTTACTGCAAAATGTATATGCATATAACTAAATGCTGTAATTGTTAAAACATAGTGTACGAATAAGGTGCTCAGACTGGCTGTATTTGAGAAACATTTAGCAAAGTTGAAATGTACGTCTTCGAGTGATTCAAATAAGTATTATAGAGTGTTCAAATGTTTGTGATGTTTTCACCTAAAGTCGGCAACATACGAGGAAGATACCTTTTGTGAATATGTGCAAGGCCATTCCCCCTCCCACCCTGCGAAGACTGCCAAACAAGGGAGCAGAGGCCCGCGCCGCGCTGCTCCACCTCCCCCAACCAGACTGGAGCCGCTTCAAAGATTTGTAGTCCCCTCTGCAGCACCCAAGGCCACGGCCCGCCACCTGCATTATTTACAGCACAGCAGTAAACCTCTGCCTGAATACACAAATCCAAAGGCGCCCCCTCGTAAACCCCACAACCCACCGGATCATCTTAGACTTATGGCCCTGTGCAATTAGGACACCCAATACTGTGGCAACACACAGCGGCACATTCATAACAACTTCTAACAAGACAGAAAGACATGTACCGCCCGTCCCATGCCCTGAAACTTAGCACCTCGACCTATGGCACCGGTCAACAGGACACTGGTAACCATGTCCTGACGTATTACCATCAGACCCCTCACAAGGTGCATTCCTCCTGTGTTGCATTAACCTGTAGAATAACCTATTGGAAGATTTACTAAAGAAGATAATATTGCAATGACTGAATGACTGCGGTGTGCATGGCATAGGGCAAATAAGTCAGGAAAAGACATTCATCTCTGACACTGGCCACAATGGCACAACAACACCGCCCGGATGAACTCAGCTGACCTGCCAGGCCCAGCCCAACCCACGAGGCTGACCAGTGACGTCCTCCAGCCAAGGCCAACCACATCGCAGCAGCACCTATAGCTAGTCATCGCCACCCAATCCCATTGAACTTGTGCCCCCTATGGTATGTAGGTTCTTATGACGTTGTTTGTAAATATATACGCCTGTCTTTGCTATTGTCAGACAGAGCGCTCTCAGAGTTTGCAGAGTTCTTTGCATGCCCTATCCTGATTGATAAACTCCCATTTACGCTCACCCGCACTCTGTCTTGGCTTTAGTCCCGACTTGGGAGAGTCCTTCATTGTCTCTCATTGCGGGGAGGATCGTGCTGGTTGGGGACGCTTGCCTTCAAGCTCAATCCTACTAAAGACTTGGTAGAGTCTCTCCCAGGGGTTATTCACCCAAGAACAGGTCATTGGGCTGTGTTCGTGCTGGTAGAGAGATTCCCAGACCCCCCTTTGTTTGCATACATTAACTTTGGGTTTCACCCTAAGTTAACAGGGCAATCCAGACGTGGACCCCTTGCTCACTGTCCTTAGAGAGGCAACAGTTTCACCTCACTGTTGATGCTCAACAAGGCTGAAACACGTGTATGGGGTTACTGATGGTACTCTTGTTCAGAGGAGAATTGCCTAGCATTTCGGCGCTGGACTGCCCCTGGGCAGGACAAAGGCTGATATGCGGGGACATTTATTCTCTGTGAAAAGGACAGTGAGCTAAAGACTTGGTAGAGTCTCTCCCAGGGGTTATTCACCCAAGAACAGGTCATTGGGCTGTGTTCGTGCTGGTAGAGAGATTCCCAGACCCCCCTTTGTTTGCAATCCTACAAAGATTGACTTAGTCCTACTTGGTCATCAATCTGTTATGTGCATATCCTTCAGGCCTGGAAGGAGACGAGGCAATTCTGGAGATTTAAGATGCCCTGGATAACACTGACTTTTAGGTGTTAATGAGTATTACCCATGTATTGATGCATAGAGATTTCAGAGTCCTCGAGAAGCGATGCCAGCTGCTCTGTGTGTATCCTTGACTGCACATCCACACTTAACCTTTAGTGAGTCGGGTAAAAGGACGCGAGGTCCTGTGGATTGCCCTTTCTGAAACTAAACTTATTAACTATGAAGCATTTTCTAACAATCATCCACCTATGGCTCCAATTGGGCGATTACTTCCCTTAATGTAAAACCTGGAAAGCTCATTTGTCACCTTAAGCCATCTTTAAATCCTTGTTGCGCCTCCAAATCCTTCCTGTAACCGATTTTAGTGACTTAGACGACTGGTGGATGTGAATTTCTTCACGTACCAGCCTTGACTTCTGGGTAATAACTCTAACTCCCTCCCCGCCTCCAGGCCCTGGTTTGTTTGATATCATGTATCCGCAATCAAATAGCAGGGGCAATCCTGGGCCTTGTGTGTGATTGAGTACTTACTTTGACTGGCACCAGACTCTTATTTGAAAAGGTATCAAACGTTGCTAAAATCACCTTTTGCTATGAACACATCAGATAGTTTACCGCTGGCTACTGGAACAGGGCCATTGTCCCCTGCAAAGGAATGGTTACATCTTCTAACATAGCTTGTCTTCAATTCTTTGGTCCATTAAAAAATCTTCAAAAGAAATAAATATGACCCTAGGGGTACAAACCCCATCCAGGAATGTATGGAGAACTGACTACAACCTTGAAAGTTAGCTTTCTGACGCACACTATTGGGGCTAGCGGACATCTACTAGGAATCTGCGCTATTGGCTGTTCCAGGCACTGCTTCTGGAACACCATCAAATCTAGTCAGATTTATGCAGATGTGCCCAAAATCTGCAACAATTGGCTGATGGACTGTGATATTATGCTATGCAAAGCCACATATTTCATGAGATGAGCTAGCTTCCTCTCCATGACAGAGGTGCTGGTGGTTAGGGCTGCTGTCTGAACAAACAGCCCACTCCCTCCAGCCCTCCACCTGCCAACCACTATTGACTGGATCCATGTTCCCTTACTCCAGCACTTTTGTTTTGGGACCAAAAAGTCGTACCATGCTTGCTCTATGGCCTGAAACAGGCACTCAATTACCGCGTTTGCGGTTATGTAAACTTGAAGCCAAATTCTAGAAACAAATATTATGTCTTCCACAATCTACTCCCATCTCATGGCTGCGGTATGAACTGGGGCTTTGTACGCCCTTTATCAATGGCAATTGTGTATGAAATGTCTCATTTCAACACCATACAATGTCATGTTGAAAGTCTTGGCTATTGTCATGACCCTTGGCCCTGGCCCTCACTGCAAGTCAGCCTTCCAGTTAGGGCCAGGTCAAATGCCTTTAAAACCTCATCCAAGACTCTCTTGGATGGCTGAAAGGCGCCAGGCTCATAACCATCATGAGTCCCAACATTAGAATGGGCCTATTTACTTGTGACTATTTAACTGGGGGTTACAAGGAACTGAGCTATGTGGTCTAGTCTTTTGGGTGTGGCAGGCCTGGGACTATTTTACCTGGACTGCTTTACCTGAGACTATTTCAACCGCACCCAAACAGCAGAAAATGATTTGCGTTATTCTGCTGTGGGCAGCGTAACGCTCCGTGTCCAGTTCTTTGATGCCAGCTTACCTGAAACAGAGGACCTGCAGAGAGAAAGAACACTACGAAACTTACCTGGTACAGTATCCTGGCTTCAATCCATCGCCGACTTCTCTTCCACTCACCTGAAGGTACGAACTCCATCATCCGGCACCGCATGCATCCTGGAATACCATAACCTGGAAAGGCGAAATAGAAATACAGCATTAGTAAGCGTTTACTCACGTTTCCTCCCGAATGAAGAAAGCCACACAACTCTTACCTGGGTAGTCATCCCCTGGTCAGTATCATTGCTGGAACATTACAGCCCTCGGCAAGGAACATTGCAACCTGCAAGGAGAGAAAAGGCGAAACAGCGCCGCGCATCACGCATTACTCACCGGACAGCATCGCGCACACAACGCTCATCTTCAAACTGCATGACAACACCAAAACACCTTTCCATACCTAAAAGGAAAGAAGCAAGACATTATTCGAACTAAGAGGAACATAAGAACTGCATATAAAGACTGTAAAGCAGCAAACCTACAGAGTCGCAGCAGGCCTGGATTCCCACGGGGGGACTTGCACCAGTGAAGTAACTTGGTCGCTGCTCGCCCCCACATCTACGCGCCCCTGCCACGAGGAGCAGGACGGAGAATCCACCTTTTACAATATTAAGGTGAGGAGAAGGCCCAGGCGGGAGGAAGGAGTTGAGGCCAAGGGAGGTGGGAAAACATAAAGACGATCTGGTATTGAATCCAGCTCTCCTATATTGCAGACCCATCTTTAACCAGAGGCCTTAGCAAGGGACCGGGAGAGGGTTCGAGAGTGCAAATCATCCAACCAGGGCTGGGTGGCGTCCCCGTGGATACCAGGTGAGCGTAACAGCTATATATTTGTTTTCATCACACACAAAATTGTTCAAAAGTGGACATCAGGAGTTTTCAATTGACACTTCAGGACGTGCAAGTATATGGCCATGTTAATATTGAATACGAATAAAGTCAAAACAATTCATCAGCACGATTGGATTACAAATACAGAAACCTTTCTAATGTACCAACAATCTGCAAAACTAAGTTTTGTGCTCAAGAAAATGCATTTCATGGCAAGTTATTTACGAAAAGCACCATCTCCAAGGCTTCGCACAGCCATGTTACGTTTCAACCATAACTTGTGGCCCACAAGAGATTTATGGGCAGTTTGCAAAATCATACCAATGGAAGAGAACTTTTGTAGTTTTTGTGTAGATCGATCATGCAAAGAAACATTGGAACATTTAGTCTCACTCTGTCCAGCCCTTATGGCTCTTCGGAGGATTAATTTTTCTAAACATTGTAATAACCTTGGGTTATCAGAAGATTATGATAGTTGGTCAGTACTTTTATCAACACCGTCGACCTCTATTCAAATTGCTCTTGTTGGATTCTTGAATGTCTTGGAGCTCGACAAGAATACTGATAAGATTGTGACATACTCAATTTTAAGGACAATATTAAGTTTGAAGGTTTGGATGAAATGCATACGAAATGTAAAATGTATCATGTATCTTATGATGTAAAACATTTTTTTATTTTTTGTATGTTGCTTTGCTTATATATTTTAAATGTATTGAAAAGTTGATTTATCAGCTGAATAAATAAAAAAAGACATGAGGGTGATGATTGTGAGTGTTTTGTGGGTGAAGGGGACGAAAGGTAAGATTATTCTTGCTGTGTGAAGGAGGAAGAAGCATTTCTTGATTATAGCATTTATTGATTTTAGCATTTATTTGTGGTTCTAAGGTTAGGGTGTTGTCCATCTGGACTCCCAGATTTCTACTACCTTAGATAGTGTTGGTGCGGTTATAGGAATATAGGTGCTGTTGTCTTGGTTTTTGGATATAATCATGATTTCTGTCTTTTCTGGGTTGATTTTCAAGTTGTTGGCATTCATCCAGTTAAAGACTTCATTTAGAGACTCGATAAGGGTTGAGTGATCGGCTTGAGTGTCTTCGATTTTGTAGATGATTTGAGTGTCATCTGCATAGTTGTAGCATGTCATTTTGTATTTTTTGTGGATTCTGATTACGGAGTTTGGTAGATGTTGAAGTACAGTGGTGATAGTGAGGACCCTTGTGGTACTCCACAGTCGTTAACTCGTGGGGTGGATTTGAAGGGCTTTATCCATACGGCTTCTGTTCTGTCTGCTAGGAATGATTTAATCCAGAGTAGTGGCATGTCCTTTATGCCTATGTCTTCTAGTCTTTTGGTTAGGGTGTCATGACTAACTGTGTCGAAGGCTGCAGAGAGGTTGAGCAGAATCGGGGCTGAGGTTGTGTCGGAGTCTGCGTTTGTTTTTAGGTCATCCCAGACGGATAGTAGCACTGTATCGGTTCCTCTTGCAAGTCTGAAACCGACTTATGCCTGGTCTAGCAGATTGTGTTTTTCCTACGTGTTCTTGGGTAAATTTCTATACATAAGTTTCCAGGAGTTTTGCTCGGTAGGGAATTTTTGAGATCGTCTTGTAGTTGGAGAGGTTTTCTACATCGCCACTTGTGGTTTTTAAAAGTGGTTTGATATATGCTGATTTGAAGGTTCTTAGTATGGTTCCTGTTGCTATTGAGAGATTTAGGAGGTTTCTGTAGTATTCTGATGGCGTTCCTTGTGCAAGGATTGATTTGTAGATGTTGGGTGGGCAGGGATCCATGGGTGTCCCTACTTTCTTGCTGTGTTTCACCAGCAAGACGAAAGCCTCTGCTGATATTTTTGGGAAAGTTTTGGAGTTTGTGTTGTGGTTCTGTGTTAGGTTCGGTTGGTTGGTCCATTTTGTATTTGTCGGATGTTGTTGATTTTGTTCTTGAAGTGGTCTGCCAGGTCGTTGCAAACTTTATCTGAGGGGTTTGGGGTGTTGTCGCAGCCTGGTGGGTTTCTCATTTCTTTTTGTGTTGGTGGCATTGGTGATTCTGTCATCATAATGCCTTCTTTGCCTTTTGGATTTCCTTCTTGTATGCTCGGAACAGTATTTTTTTGTCAGTGTTGTATTGTTTCTTCCATTCCAGCTCCATCTTCTTGTCCTTTTTCATGGTGCTCAGTAGTGGGTTGAACCATTTTGCCATTGCCCCTTTTTTTTGATGGGGTGAATGGTTTTTCCAGGGCGATCTTTTTAATTGGATCAGTGATCCATTTGTGTAGTAGCTCCGCTTTCACGTCTGGGTCAGCAAGCTCTATTTCTGTAAGTGAGGGTTTGGTCATCTCCAGTTGTTGGAATAGGTTGTTTGCTTTGATGGTTTTCCAGTTTCTTTTTATGGTGGTTGTGAGTTTGGGGGCTTGGATGCAGAGTAGGTAGTCTGATGGCGAATGGGATGATGAGATGGTCGCTCAACGGTATTTGTATCGGTGGTGCTGTGGTGATAAGTTTTTCCTTGGCAAAGATTGCGTCGAGGGTGTTTCCTGCCGAGTGTGTTGTCCCTTTGACCAGCTGTCGTAGTTTCATGGTTGTAAATTGTCCAATCGGTGAGTTTTGGGAGTTGGCGTGACTTTCTTCAAACCAGATGTTGAAGTCCCCCAGGATTATTAGATGTTTGTGCTTGATGGCTATGTTGGTGATGGCTTCTATGAAGTTATCGACAAAGGTTGCATCGTATGAAGGTCTGAACACCAGGATGAATGTGATGTTGGTTTTTGGGTTCGCTGTTAGGTTTACGTCCATGGTTTCACAGTTTATTTTGAGAGGTTTGTCTATTTTTATCTTCAGGTGTACTTTGAATGCTATAGCGAGGACTCCTTTTTTAATTCTTCTGTTTATTTGAAGGCATTTGAAGTTGGTTGGGAGGCAGCTTTGGAGTGTGATTTTGTAGTTGTCGTCCTGCCATACTTCTCTGATGAATAGGATGTCCATGCCGAAGGTCAAAGATCTGACTGTTTTGACGTGGATCTTGCGTTTATTAGATTGCAGTGGAGTTTAGAGGTGTGGTTTGTGCTTTATTGTTGGGGTCGCCTTCTGATCGTTGTTGGGGTTTCCTTTAAGGTCGCTCTCTAGTTGAGGTGTTGGTACAGGTGCATCTTTGTCGTCAAAATTCTTCTAGGTTCATTCTTGGGTTTTTGTTTTCATCAGGTTCTTCTTCCAAGGATTGTGGGTGATGAGTGGAAGTTGGTCATTATTTGGTGATGTGAGGTGTTATTGTGTCGATTGTGTATTTATTTCTAGCAGCGTCTGTTCTTCTGCATGGTTGTTTTTGGTTGTCTGCTGTTGCTTATTCTCTCATTGGGTTGATTCGTTCTGGTGACTGGTTGTTTGCGGGGTATGGGGTGAAGTAGAGGGATTTGCCTCTTCTCTCAGCATTGGTTAGGTTGTTGTTCCTGTCAGTGGGAGTGTGTTCTGCAGTTGAAAGTCGTTGTTGCTGTTCCAGTGTGTTTGTTCTTTCTGCTCTTTTTCTTTCCCTCGGTACTGGTTGCTTGCGCGGCATTTCGAGGTTGAGAGTTGTTTTGGTCTTTATTTTGTTTGTTTTGCTTTGGTCCGGTTGTCTTGTGGTGTAGTACTGGATGTAGGGAATTGTCCGCTACAAGTCTGGGTACAGTCTGTAGGAGGTCAGCTGGTATTGCCGACTTGTTCAGTCACTGTTTGCGTAAGGTAGGTTTGCGTAAGGGAGGTTTGTTAGGATTATATCGTTGGGTTAGCATTGGCTGTCCTTAATGAGTATCCCTGGACGAGGTTCACTGCAGTGAGCCAACTAGGTGGGCTTTGGAAGGATAGCTAGTAACTACAGAGTGGTCCTAATGGGCGCAACTAACAATCACTGTGACCTCTAATGGGTTGTGTGCCCCTTATCACAGTATGACTCCGCAATAATCGGCCAATGATCGCTGTCTCCAGTGACTCTCTCTAGATGGGAGTTGGTCAGTCACATAAGAGTGTCCTGTATAGTTGGGGAGAGGCCTGTAATCAACAAAACAATTTGAAATAGGGCACCACTAGATTGAGTCCTGTATAGTGGCAGAGAGGCCTATGCACGACAGACGAAAGGGGTGCAGCACTAAATACAGCTAGGTCTGAGACACAAGTGAACCAATGATTATAATGCCAGTCACATCCGAGAGTCCTGCACAGTGGGAGAGGGGCCCACGCCCAACAGGTTCAGTGGGTGTTTGTAGTAGACACAGCTCATTTTGAGACATAGGTGACCAAATGATCAGTCCCAGACACAGCCAGATTTGAGTCCTGCATAGTGGGAGAGAGGCCTACGCATAACGGGTCAAATGGGTTTTATAGTAAACTATGATTGATGGTGTGAAATTGAGGAAGGGAGAAGGTGTTATTTATTACTAATGAGTTTTAAATAGATTTGATAAGTGGTTAAGCTTCCAAGGTAGAGTTATTGCTCTACTCCCCACCTGGGCCACTCTTACCTTACTGGTCCTTTGGTCATTGCTGGTTGACGGCTGGCTACTGGCTTCCCCTGCGGACAGCAGCTGACACTTTCTGGAGCCGCCTCTGTTTGAGCCACCCTTTGCCTGGGGGCCCTTAGCCGCAGGGGCTGCTGGGCAGAGGGCTGCCCTGGAAGGTCAGTGAAGATCATCCGCACCACCAATTGGGGGAGGAGGGCGGGTACGCAAACCAGGAAATGGATGCTGGGGAGGGGAAGGAGGGAGAGAGGCAAACAGCGCGGGAGCGCCGCACAAAAGAAATACAGGTGGAAAAAGCACAATGGGCCCAAGGAGGGTCTCGCGGACTAAGGCTCACCTCAGATTGGAATGGCCAACTGGCGAGAAGGGAGCTCGACGTGCCACTGGAGGCTAACTGCAGGACAGCCACATGGAGTTCAGTGCACACTTTCACTGAACATTCTTGAGTTGACATACTAACCAGAAATTACTCCTAGGTGGGATAGGCAGTGTTGAAACATTTGTCTCTGTACCTTCTATTAACCCACCGTCTACTCCTGGTACTGCCTGCTAGTCTATGCCAAGCATGTGATTCTAAGTAGATCCACAAACACGGTAGATTAAAATTGCATACCCATAAATCTTCTTTGAGATGCTTGTATCAGCTTAGACTTACAGGTGTAGACTCATTCTCCCCTCGTTGGGGGTAGAAGGTACCATAGACATGTTATATGTGAGGCGTTTCACCACAATTGTTCACATTGATTTTTTTCACTATACATTTCATACAACCTCAGGTCTGAAAAATGACAATCTGAGCACCTTGACGTGTGAAGGATCATGGATACAGTACAGGCCACAGTAGGGCTAGTATTAGATTTACGCCCCGTCAATGTCTTTTTTTTCAAAATGGAAAATAAATCATGTAATGCTCTGCACCAACCACATTATTATTATTATTATTATTATTATTATTATTTACTCAGATTTGTAGAGCGCACGTCAGCCCGGGGGCATCGTGGCGCTTGTTACAGACAATATCTTAGTTACATAGGATACAATATTTACATACAAGTACAGTATTTACATTAACCATGGACGTTTGTCCCAATTTACAATGCAGTATATTTACATAGAATCCTGAGTTTCCTATTAGTTTGTGAGGAATGAGGTTTTCACTTTCCTGCGAAAAATCGGGAGTGAGTTTTTCGCTCTGTCTGCAGGAAGACGTTCTAGCTCTTGGCTGCAATGTAGGGGAAACCTAGACCTCCGGCTTTGGCTTTTTTGATGCGTGGGATGTAGAGTAGGTTGGAGTATTGCGTCATAGAGGGACGGGAGGAGGGAGATTTGAGGATGGTCTCTGACAGATAGGACGGGGTGGAGAGAGAGAGGCATAGATGTCGGCCTATGCAAAGCGTATGACTCTAAGCAGATAAGAGTACCAGAAGATGATTAAAAGGTATGTAATGTTTGTTTTTTCCTTGGTGTTGCACAAAAAATATTTGTCAGAAAATGATCAATGAATTAAAGTAGTCAAGGTGTTAATATATCTATATGATAAGTATTTAAATTGTAAAATACATCAATATCACAATAGCAAAAACATCTTTTGATTTTACCTTGCTTTAGATACCCCAAGAATGTATGTCCAATTATATAATTACATTTTCATTGTTGTATAACCAAGTAGTTTGTGATTCACTTTAATATGTATCGTCCTTGATAATTCCCTACAAAAGCAAGGCAGAACTTCCAGTTGATATGCCAAATGTCTCCATCCAAGAACCGAATTACATTTTTTTCTGTCTTTGGCGATGCACCATGTAAAAAAGTCCTGTAGTTTACTCGGTAAGGGTGTAGAAGCAGGACGCTGACAGTGGTGGCATATTTGTTGGCAAAAATATTTATTGTAAGGAACAATCCTAGAACTCTCAAACAGAGGGGATTCCCTCACTATAATCAAATACGAAGGACTCTGTCACAATGTCCGTCAAAATCAAAATAGTCCACCGTCCTGTGTCGAAATGCCGATTTCCAACCCTCACACTTGTACCTAATTATAAAAGGGTAAAGGGACTTCCTGGTCCAGATGAGTGACTCCCTTCCTCTGGACAATGTCCAATTGTACATGATAGCCTCGCCTGCGAGAATGGCTCTTCTCCAGTCTTCAGTTCTCCTTCATAAGTGCGGATTTAAAAGTTCCAGGTTCAATCAAAGTAAAAGTTCCAAGTTCCAACACAAAGAGCTCTAGGCAACACCAGGGGGGAATGACTCCCTGCCCCTGGTCACAATATTTTCAATTCCAAGAGGTTTCTCATCTCCAGGCTCTCAAAGTATACAGTGCCAAGAGGACACTTCGCCTTTCTTGGCTTCTCAGGGCTCTCACAAACCGCACCAGATGGAATGACTCTCTCCCCCTGGTTAAAATGTTTGCAATACACAGTTCAAGTTCACCAGCTTATACACAGTCTGCCTGTGTACTCACCAGCCAGGCACTGGGTCATTCATTCTTCCTCCAACTTGGTCAAGGGTAATATTTTCTCTTACCCTTATTTGCTCTTCCTAGCACAGCCAACTTGATTCGCCCTTCACTCAGGAATTGTGCCTTGTGGAAGACTGACACATTTTGGATTGTTCGTATTGGTGAAGATGCCAGATCCCGCTTTTCTCCTGTGGGGGTAGTCTTCTCCCTTGGTTTTCTCTGATGCGAAGGACAAGGGTTTGGGCTGCTACCTTCTTATTAACCAGCACCTACTTGGTTCTGTCTCCTCCCAAGTACCGGTCTGAGGAAGAGGGGGACCATTGCCATTCAAAGACTGGGGATCTCTTTTTGTCCTCGGGACCTCCTTTCTGCCCCAGGTTGGTATAGGCCAGCCCCATGGGTCTCACAGGGGTCTTCCTTGCTTCTCCGACCTCATGATTACTATGCAATATTACAGGTACTGTCTTTTAGTTTCTCCTTTTTCTCTCCTGGGAGTTCTGTCTCCCCTATCTGGAGGGGGATTTGCATTTTTACACAAGACCCTTTCACCTTTTTCAACCCTAGTGGGTAGTCTCTGCTTGTGGCTTCCAGCCTGCACGGGCGTCTCGCCCCTGGAAGTCGTGCTTCAGCTCCGTGCTCTGGAATCCCTGACGGGTACAGTGGCTTTGGTGCGCTTTCTCCAGTTCGCCACTGGACGCCTGCTTCTCCCGGTGCCGTCTTGTTCCCCTCCAGCAGACCATGTAGAGAGACCCTGCCGCCCTGAAAGTGTCCCACTCCCTTCCGACATCTGGTCTCCAGTTGACTGCTTCCTCCAGCCCCCGGCTCCTCCAAGTAAGGTCTGACCCTTGGTTCCTCCAGTGAGGAAGTTTCTAGATTTCCACATCGATTCCTCACACACTGCTGATGCTCAAAGATTCTCCCCTCTTTGGGAGGCATGCTGGTCCACAGCCCCTTCTGCTTCAGCTCAGTATTCCTGCTCTTTGCTCCTCTGTGGAGGGCTTGACAGCACTTTCTGGTTTCCCTCCTGTATTTCTACTCTAGTTGGACCAATCGGAAGCCAGTAACCACTAGACTTTCTTGTAGTTCTAGAGGTGATCCTCATGCCTCCATGCTTCTCCCTCGTCAGTGGTTGTCGGCAGTATATCTTTCAACTCCTCCCTAATATTTTGAATCCTAAGCGCCCAGATTTCCCAGGGTTAGGTGTGCTCTACAAATATACTAAACTAAACGTCCTCGTCTCAGTATTTCTACCCTTGATCTCCCTTGGCTTGGTTATGCTCTTCATAGTCCGAGTATTTTCTAGGGAAATTAAAGGGTGACAATAACTTATGACCCTATTAGAAAAGGGGTTGCAGAAAGGGGTTCTATGGTCAGGTGATTGGCGGGGTTATCACGTTCTCCCGAAATGGTAGTCCATGGTCCCACCGGGGGCATCCCCTCCCATGAGATCCTACCAACCCCAGGGGATTTATGTGATGGTGGCCTCACCACCCTGGCCTCATGGGAAGGGGCTCCCTCTTTGGAGGCAGTGACGATACTCCAGGATTCATCCCAACACCTTTAGCCAAATCTGCAATAGGTCTGTTGGTTCCGATAGTCGGGTAAGTGAATGGGCCTACCTGCCCTCCTGTGTTTCGTCATATTATTGTAACTATATGACCTTCAGGTGGGTGTGGGGGGCGTGGGAATACGTTCACATGCTGGTTGTAAACTCCATCAGGTGGAATAGTTATGTGGCAATGACTGGTTAGGATGAGGTAATGGTTGGTTGATAAAGCAAACTTTAATATTCTGCCCTTTGAAAATGTTACATTTGATTTTTTATTCATATATTACATTAGTTTATTAAACTAATGCGCCTGAAAAGCCAGTACTGAAACTCAACCCCAAATATACTAATGCACAAACTGGAAACGGGAAACAGCAAAGCAATCGAAGTAGATCTGAGCAACAGGTGTCAACAAATGGAAGTCGGTGCAAATTGGAGCTTGAAAACATTCTGGAGGATAAAAATGAAATAAACCTAAATAGAGCCAACGTGATGAGACTGCTGCACAATGTACCTGCACTGCGAAATATCCAATCAGATGACATCGGAATCGTAGAATACAAAAACGAGTCAAGATCGGATTGGGTAATCTTGCACATGAGGTCAAAAACTGTAGCGAGACCATTACTCGATGCAAAACATGACCTATTCTTTGGCTTTAATTTAGCAATTGCAGAAGAGCAACAATCTTCTCTCAAGTGGACCAACGAAAAAGGCCCACATCACACGTCTAACACTGCTAAAAGGGAAGTCTTGAGGAAGCAACTCAAACAGTCGGGGTATGCAACTGACACAAATAGACAAAGAAGCAACGTATAGGATGATGCAGGGTCAAGATGCACGACCCAACTGTTAACATCATGGAATACCAGAGGTTTTGCCCATTTATTTCAAGAAGGAAAATCTCAAGACATTAAAAGTCTGTTCATCTGTCTGCAAGAAACTTGGCTCAGAAAGACGCCATCCTGTGACGGCTACACAATCTACTTAAATGAGGCCGGTAAAAATCAAACTGGCCGTGGCCGTCCTTTCTCTGGCTTACTCGCAATGATAAAAAATTCCTCAGGCTGGGAAGTGATTGGAATACAAAACCCTAACCTATTCGTACAAGCGATCACGCTTCGATCTTCAACGTACGACCATCTGGGAAATACACAAAAGCAACATCTTTTGTTATTAAACACCTACTGGAACCCAGCAATGATTTCAGATGCAGAATACTTGGCGTCTGTCACTGCGCAAATAGTTGTTATGCAACATTCGACGAGCCATTTATACTAGTCTGTGGTGATTTAAACTACACGTGGTTCGACAAAATAAACGAACGCAACTCAAATGACATACACGAGATCCCAACCGAAACTTCTGATCGTGGCACGAAATGAGCTTACGAACTAACAAAACGCAATTGCGTACTGCTGAATGGATGCACCAGAGGTGATATTCCTGCAGCCGCAACGTGGCATCGAGGCGATATAAATAAAACCCTAGACTACATCTGGGTGTCTGAGAACTTACATGCTTTAATCTCAGATTTACACGTGAAAAAATCCTCCATAAGTGACCACAATGTACTCATTCTATCTTGGCATACACATAACACAGGAAACTAGTTAAGTTATACCGCACAATTGGACATCAATAATACCCAAAACCGACTGCGAATAAACAGCAAGCAGATCGATATATTGACAATGGATTTCATTCATACATGTTCCATCAAGCGACATGTAGAATATGAATCTCTATTAAAACAGTTTACTAGTTCAAAGAAGAGGACGGTTGGAGATTACACCCATCCATTTAGTCCTGAAGTATGTGAAGCAAAAAAATCATTGGCGAAAGATTTGAAAAAATTGAAGGAAAGTGGCGACATTAATTTGTTACAGCAAATAGCCACAAGGCGTCAACAATACCGAAATTGGATAAAGTCCTTTAACATCATACAAGATCAGGAACAAGCTGAATTAATGTTGCGCTTATTAATTCAAAAAGACAGCTCAACTATATGGAAAATCATAAATAGTGGCCATCTAAAACAAATAAACTACCTAGCAAATGGCGTGAACGCTGCCACTTGGGTAAAACATAACTCGGTATTCAACACTGACTATGCCGATAGCCTTCCAAAGTCCACATTGGAAGAGTGCAACTGGGATGTCATTGAATCAGTTGGAAATAAAAAAAGCAATTCAAAATCTGAAATCATCACGAGCTACAGGCCCTGACGGGATCTCCAATGTCATGCTAAAAACGAATAAAGAAAATTGGGCACAATTCATCAGTCTTATTTGACCAATTTGCCCAAACATCAAAAATCCCTGATTCTTGGACTAAAGCGATCCCTGTCCCGGTGTTTAAAAGAGGAAATCGAGAAGACCCAGCTAACTATCGGCCCATAGCGCTGTTGGATACTATGGGGAAGATATTTGCCACATTCCTGCAAAGCAAAATCTCGAAATGGGCAGAATATAATATGATCTACGACGTGAGACAAACTGGGTTTACTAAAAAAAGTCGGTGTAGAACTCAATCTGCTGCTATTAAATCTGGCTAAACTAGATGCTTTAAAACACAAAAAAAGATTGTTTTTAGCTTTTATTGATCTAAAACAAGCCTTTGATAGCATCAACCGCAACCTCCTGTGACAAAAACTAAAAACGAGGGTTGCCCAAATGAGTTATCACAGCTGATGGCACTACACGCTAATACTAGCATTCGCGTGCGCCTAAATGCAGAAGGCGAATTATCAGATGAAATAAAAACTACAAAGGGTGTAAAACAGGGTTGCCCTGTTTAAACTTTTCATTGCCGACTTGCCTGAGGCACTTTCACAAACACAGTGGTTTCTTCCCAAAGTAAACGGATCTCGCGTAAGCCACATAATCTATGCAGATGACGTAGTGTTGCTCGATAGCACTGAAATAGGCCTACAAAGATCACTGTCAGCTCTACAGACCTACTAAATGGCTAATCACCTAATGATAAACGTGAAAAAATCTCAAGTGATGGCTTTTGGACAGAAAACTAAATAAAAAAAAAGTGAGTTTAAAGTGGAAAATAGACAATGAGATACTATCCAGAACAGATGCCATTCGATACCTGGGCGTCTCCTTTAATATCTCGATCAGAGAATGGAGTTGGACCAATGAAATCCACTCTCGTATGCGATGTTTGCCTTGCAAGGTCGAAAACTGCACATAAATTATGGAAAATTCTCACTTCAACCTGTAGTGACCTTTTACTTGCAAAAAGTGACACCAGCAGTATGTTTTGGCAGCGAAACAGGGTGGAACATCAGCGCAAATTTATGGACACAACTAGAGGGCTGCTTCTGGCGCAAAGCTCTCCATCTGCCGCAATGCGTCTCAATGGTGGCATTGAGGCACGAATTCGGTCTGGATTCCCTACATATCATAGTATTGTGGAAATCTATAGCACTTCTAAGGAAAATGAGAATATCGCCAGCATCAAAGGCATACTCTATTCTGGCCAATAAGAACCAGGACACATCTGCCGTATTAATAAACGGCTGGGAAGAGAAATTATTAGACATCTTGGAAGAAGCGAACATAAAAATGTCCTTGGTCATAAAGATACCGCAACTGGCAAAAGATAATTTCAAACAATGGAAGTGGATAAAAAATGCAAAAAAACGTGCCGCATTAACTTCAGCAATAGATTTAGGCCTGAGCGCGCAAAAAATGGGTGTACTGCCAAAGTATTTGGCTAGATTTCCATCAAATTACCACCGGAATCAGTTCTTGCGCCTACGTCTTAATCTTTATAATACAAAGGAGCGGCTGATGAGAATAAAAGACGCTACGACTATGAATGACAAATGTCGCTTCTGCCAGAAGGAGCTTGAATCAACTAAACATCTAATAATTGAGTGTTCGCAGATCACCGGCCAACGTTCCTTGCATCTAGAACGTTATGCCCCTAAAAACGGTAACATGGTTGAATGGTGGACCCATTTGATTATGGGAACAAATGTGCAGCTAACTTGTGGTGTAATTAACTTTATGGACATGATATTACCACAAACGTCGAAAATACTGGAACTCTCAGATAATACTACTAATAATACAACTACAGAACTGTAGATTATCCCACGTCCGCATAACTCCAGACGTGAAATGCATAATGATGTGGCACAGGGGATTGGGAATGGGAATGACAAAGTTTGTTTTCTTTTACAAAACAAGTCTATAAATAAATAAAAAATAAAAATAAAGACTGTTTTGCTAGTCGGTATCGCATCTGCCCGCAGGGTGAGTGAATTGCAAGCACTGTTTTGTAAACTTCCATATACGGTCTTCCATAAGGATAAGCTTATACTTAAAGTAAGACCTTAGTTTCTGCCAGAAATAGTCTTCCACACCCATTTGTCCCAAAAGATAGTTTTACCAACTTTCTATCCCCGTCCTCATCCTGGAAAGGAGGAGGAGAGGAGGTTACATAGACTGGACCCTAGGAGGGCTCTACGAATGTCAAACATTTGCCATGACGACCAATTATTTATCGGATATGCAGGTCAGAAATTGGGGTTAGCAATAACAAAACAGACTTTATCCAGATGGATTATTCTGGCTATCCAAGAATGCTATACATTGGCTGGTAAAGATACCCCGAAGGGTCTAACAGCTCACTCGAGCAGGGGCATGACGGCTATTTCCGCTCTTCAGAAAGGAATACAGATTTGTGCGGCCAATTCCAGCCAGCTGTTCTCAGATAGGCCTATCATTGTCTTCTTGCTTAAAAAGTGTGATGCAGGGCAAACCATTCTCCCTCAATGCTAGTTGCCTTCACTCCCCAAATTGGAGGAGCACTTGGCCCTTTCTGCCAACAAATATCGTTGGTCTGTTGAAAAACTAAACAGACCATCTATCTTCTGACCATTAACTTAGTTTAGGTAGTTTAGGCAGGCTCAGGCCCACTGCCCACTCCTCTGCCAAATGTGGTCTTGTGGGTATGTAGTCAAATGTCCTTGACAAAATTGGGTGATCTTGGTCCCACACATTTTTAAATTCAGTACACAAAACATATATGTCCGTGGTCAGCAGCCACTTATTCAGAAAATAAAAGCCACAAGTATTTTTCCAGTGCTTGCTACTACTGGTAGTTAAATCCACTTAATCAAACACTGCAGGTAGCATGTCTGGTAGTGATAATGCAGGTTTCCTGTCTGATTCTGAAATTCAGCATCTGGTACACCATTGCCAAACATTCTGATAATAAAGATGATGCAAACGCACCTCTTGACATCATATCTGGCAACTTCTACATTACCACAGGATTCAACATCATGAGACGTTGACCAAGTTGGAGATGACAACAATCGAAGCAGAAGCAGTGTTTTTAAAACTTCTAACCTTCTATTTAGTAGTATTTTTAAAAATGAATTAAATATCACTTAAACACAGAGCCTGTAATTGTGTCTGGGCATCCATAAGACTCTCAGTCAGTGTCTCAAAAGCACCATGTAGTGTTTGCCGGAGCCAATCGCTCCACTGTGCTTGTGTGTACTCACTGGCTGATGGCAGCGGTTTGCCACAACATGGAACCTACCAACTTTACAACTATTTGGGATCAGTAAACCAGGGCTTGTTCTGTATATCCCCATTAAAATGGTAGCCTGGATTTAGCAGTCCTATGAGATATCGCAACAAAAGCTGTGTTTACCCGGCAAGCATGGAAACAAGCTCGATATGTCTGTAGTTCAAATGTGATGACCACTCCTGATTGGAGGTGAGGCAAATTTTTGGATGTGCATTCCAATCTCCATGATCTGTATGGGAATAGGCTTATGAAATGCTGATGCTTACTCAGTCTGGTAGCAACAAACCTGCAAGACCCCCAGCTTACTCGTGTAAAATAGGGGAACCACACATGTGCACCCTTTTGTTACATTACAAGCCATTGGGTTGTTTGATTCTGCACTTTGGGCCTTATCAAAATGCCATTAAACAGAGTTGCCTTTTCTGTGTCCCTGGCTTTCCTGTTACTCGCCAGCAGAAGGTAGTGTCGGAGACGAATGCCTAGTACATAATTATCTTGTCTGCTCCTGCACCCCTCTGTCGCCGCCTGCACTCTTTGCATAGCTGCTGCAATCGCAATATCAGAAGTAGTTTCATTGACCTCCAACACATGGGTCATCTTTCCTCAGTCTGGAGATATTGTCTAGGATCCTTGCACCTGCCTCCTGGGATGGAACTTTCTGCATGCTCCTTTGGCATCGAAACATGTCTTGGACAGCTTCTTCACTTCATAACCGTTGCCTTGCCAACTGGCTTTGTCCCATAGTCTAACTTTGCGCACATAGGAAAGTGAAAACTTGCACAAACATGGCTTGTTGACTGACTAGAACCGGTCTCTAAATGTGCAGTTGCCACTAGGTATCGGGCAGTGGTTATTGACTCTTTATGAATATGGTGTGCTTTGTATGTAGATTGAGATAACAAGTGACTTTTTGTGTCTAGCTAGTAGCTTGAAATGTTTAGCCCCTGGCCTACAGGTTGGCTTCTCCTTTTCTCAAACTGCAAGATTTATTTTTCCTTGTTAACTTTTGGATTTTGACAAGTCATAAATACCCTACCCTTAAGGCACTGCAAACTGAACACAGGTACTGTTGTAAGCACTTAAGACTTTCTCAGAATTCTCCACCCCTTAAAGATAGAATCGCCTGTAATGTAATGCTAACTATTTTTGCTGAAGCAAGGTTTTCTTTAACCCCCATGTGTAAATGGGCAGTCACCAGAAACCTTTGACGTTGCATATAGCAGAAGCAAAGTGTCATGCTTTCAGACTCACCCAATCACGACCGGGTGATATGCAGGCGGCGGAGAGAAACATGGACCCCTCCCGCGATCACCTCTGCTCGATCGTTAGTGGGACGCTACACTCTGAGGCATCCCTGGCGTCGATTTCCATGCCTACAGTGGGGATTGCCTTGGAGACTGCAGGCGCGGAGGGGATCACCACTCCACACTGCGGTCCTCCGCTCGATGCGGATCGTCACGAAGAAGGGGTCATGTGACATGGTTTCCAGGAAACAGGCACCAAATGAACCAGTGGATCACGTGACCAGGAAATCGTCCCCGATTGGCCAACGAATCAGGAAGACTGCAATAAAAGGGGCTTGGCCTTTGCACACATTGCTTCTCAGCTGATCTCTCGGCGTTTAGCGATTTCCTGCGTTTTGAATTTCATGCTTATCGAATTTCTTGGATTTTGGACTTCGTTTTTCTTCTGGATTGCCCTCAAATTTTGGCGCTTGGATTTCTTCTGACCTGTATAACTGGATTATCTGAACTTTTAACTGTTTTCTTGGATTGTTTATGGATTGACCTTTGGATTTGGCGCTTGATAAACCTTCGGCTACCTTTTGTTTGAACTCTTGGAACTTTGTCAAGAACTGTGCACCTACAATCAAACCCTCTCCTCTCCCTTCAGATCCCGTGGTCCCGTTATCCCCTCTGCACTACTCATCTGACCCTTGGGGGAAAATTCACTTAGGTTCAAGTCACTCATCATTCACCTCCAGGGTAGGTCTTCCTTATTATTTGTTTATGCTTGTTGTGAATACCGTGTAGCCATTAGCTAACCTGGTATTTTCTTTGCAGCCACCCGGACCTGGAGTTTCCTGTTTACCCCCACCTGTGGCTCCAATAACCGGTCAGCGAGTACTTTGCCCCTCTCTGACTGGTGCTTGGGGACGGAGGTATACTAATCCACGTGGCCCTCAGGATTTGACACAAAGCCTCTGTTCAACCATGTTAATGTTAAAGGTATTTGTACCGCGCTCTGTCACGAACAGAATTGGTGCCCAGGCTCTCAAGTGAATATGCAAACAAGAAGGTGGGGGAGGCGGTGGTTAGTCGTGTGGAGAGGGAGTAGGAAAGTGTGAGGGTGTACTGTTGTCCTGTTGGCAGCTTTAGTTCGGTTTTCACTGTGCGCCGAGCTTTGGTGCGAATATCTGATCTATGTGAGACCTCGTGTGCAATTGCTGGGGTTTGTGTTGATTGCTTGTTGCAATGTGGTGAAGTGCGTGCGGATTGCTGTGTGAGAGGGTGGTTGTATGGATTTTTGGGTGAGATAGGTTTGCAGAGGTTTGAGCTTTTGGGTTAGTGGGCTATTTAGAAACCCCAGTTCCCTTCCGATCTATTCCTTGTCGGTGATCCATTACTGCCTGTGACTTTGCAGGCCAAGATATTGACATATCCTCCTTCTTCCATCCTGATCTCTCCCTGACCGTTCTGTCGTATGATTCTAGCTTTCTATCCTTCAGCATAAAAATCATTGGTGCTGAAGTAGGTCATTTAAACACGATTATGTGGGCGTTTCCCCTATTGATGTGTCAGATTACCAGGTACTGGACTGTGGTTCTGAAGTCCTCAGGTGCAAAGAAGACTTTTTTTTTCGGGAGGAAGGTTAACTGGTACCATCAGTTTGGGCCTTTTTGTTATCTGTTGTCCGAGAGTGTGCAGTCTAGAGTGGACCAGAGCGATTTAGCAGTCTGGGTCATGTGAGGTGGGAAGGCATGCGCATGCCATTTAGTCACCCATGAATAATATACTGCTTTGAAGCTTGTAGGGGAGGAGAGGTCCAAAAGACCCCCCTTGCCTACATCCCCACCCCAGGTGAGGGCCATGGCCCGTCGGGCGTCCCCTCCTTACCACCAGCGCCCAGGTGGTGGAGGGCTCACCTGCTGAAGACATTGCCCACACGTATTGAATTTAGCTAGGCCTCAGAAACCATTTTGTCTAATAAAGATGGTGTGAGCTCAGCGCACTGTAGCGCGGCCCCCACCCTCGGAGAGTTTCAGTTATCCCTGTTACCGCAGCACCCTGGTAGATCCGCTGTGAGCCCGTTCCCACGAACAAGACGGACATGAGCTAGCATAAGATACTAACATTGTAACATTTCACCTTCCGCAGTGTATCATTGCCCCTAGCATGACCCGGTCAGCAAGGCCTGGGCGATGGAGAGAACTGTAAAATGGTCATCGGATGACAGCAGAAAATTCCCGAATATTAATGCCAGGACTACTTGCAAAGTGTGCATTTCTCCACAAAGCTTCTTCTATTTAGGAAACCTGTAAAATATATAAACATGGTAGAATGCATGCTCACACGATAATAGCAATAAAGAACCCCCACCACTGCAGTTGGGTGCTAACAATTAAGAAGCCTTCCAGGGGACTGTTCATTATGTGCATTCATGAGAAGCTTACACCCCGTGGACCCGCACCATAACCGAACTAATGCTGCTAGAGTACAATGGAAGGCGAATGTACTCATACAGAGGGCCCATGTGAAGGACGCGCGCGAATACACGTGTCATGCGTATGTGTCTAAGCCCCTTTTGTGCTACTACCGCCATGTATGGTGGCGAGTCATTTTCTATGTGCTCCACCAACCTCGCTACTACCTCACTTACTGCAAAATGTATATGCATATAACTAAATGCTGTAATTGTTAAAACATAGTGTACGAATAAGGTGCTCAGACTGGCTGTATTTGAGAAACATTTAGCAAAGTTGAAATGTACGTCTTCGAGTGATTCAAATAAGTATTATAGAGTGTTCAAATGTTTGTGATGTTTTCACCTAAAGTCGGCAACATACGAGGAAGATACCTTTTGTGAATATGTGCAAGGCCATTCCCCCTCCCACCCTGCGAAGACTGCCAAACAAGGGAGCAGAGGCCCGCGCCGCGCTGCTCCACCTCCCCCAACCAGACTGGAGCCGCTTCAAAGATTTGTAGTCCCCTCTGCAGCACCCAAGGCCACGGCCCGCCACCTGCATTATTTACAGCACAGCAGTAAACCTCTGCCTGAATACACAAATCCAAAGGCGCCCCCTCGTAAACCCCACAACCCACCGGATCATCTTAGACTTATGGCCCTGTGCAATTAGGACACCCAATACTGTGGCAACACACAGCGGCACATTCATAACAACTTCTAACAAGACAGAAAGACATGTACCGCCCGTCCCATGCCCTGAAACTTAGCACCTCGACCTATGGCACCGGTCAACAGGACACTGGTAACCATGTCCTGACGTATTACCATCAGACCCCTCACAAGGTGCATTCCTCCTGTGTTGCATTAACCTGTAGAATAACCTATTGGAAGATTTACTAAAGAAGATAATATTGCAATGACTGAATGACTGCGGTGTGCATGGCATAGGGCAAATAAGTCAGGAAAAGACATTCATCTCTGACACTGGCCACAATGGCACAACAACACCGCCCGGATGAACTCAGCTGACCTGCCAGGCCCAGCCCAACCCACGAGGCTGACCAGTGACGTCCTCCAGCCAAGGCCAACCACATCGCAGCAGCACCTATAGCTAGTCATCGCCACCCAATCCCATTGAACTTGTGCCCCCTATGGTATGTAGGTTCTTATGACGTTGTTTGTAAATATATACGCCTGTCTTTGCTATTGTCAGACAGAGCGCTCTCAGAGTTTGCAGAGTTCTTTGCATGCCCTATCCTGATTGATAAACTCCCATTTACGCTCACCCGCACTCTGTCTTGGCTTTAGTCCCGACTTGGGAGAGTCCTTCATTGTCTCTCATTGCGGGGAGGATCGTGCTGGTTGGGGACGCTTGCCTTCAAGCTCAATCCTACTAAAGACTTGGTAGAGTCTCTCCCAGGGGTTATTCACCCAAGAACAGGTCATTGGGCTGTGTTCGTGCTGGTAGAGAGATTCCCAGACCCCCCTTTGTTTGCATACATTAACTTTGGGTTTCACCCTAAGTTAACAGGGCAATCCAGACGTGGACCCCTTGCTCACTGTCCTTAGAGAGGCAACAGTTTCACCTCACTGTTGATGCTCAACAAGGCTGAAACACGTGTATGGGGTTACTGATGGTACTCTTGTTCAGAGGAGAATTGCCTAGCATTTCGGCGCTGGACTGCCCCTGGGCAGGACAAAGGCTGATATGCGGGGACATTTATTCTCTGTGAAAAGGACAGTGAGCTAAAGACTTGGTAGAGTCTCTCCCAGGGGTTATTCACCCAAGAACAGGTCATTGGGCTGTGTTCGTGCTGGTAGAGAGATTCCCAGACCCCCCTTTGTTTGCAATCCTACAAAGATTGACTTAGTCCTACTTGGTCATCAATCTGTTATGTGCATATCCTTCAGGCCTGGAAGGAGACGAGGCAATTCTGGAGATTTAAGATGCCCTGGATAACACTGACTTTTAGGTGTTAATGAGTATTACCCATGTATTGATGCATAGAGATTTCAGAGTCCTCGAGAAGCGATGCCAGCTGCTCTGTGTGTATCCTTGACTGCACATCCACACTTAACCTTTAGTGAGTCGGGTAAAAGGACGCGAGGTCCTGTGGATTGCCCTTTCTGAAACTAAACTTATTAACTATGAAGCATTTTCTAACAATCATCCACCTATGGCTCCAATTGGGCGATTACTTCCCTTAATGTAAAACCTGGAAAGCTCATTTGTCACCTTAAGCCATCTTTAAATCCTTGTTGCGCCTCCAAATCCTTCCTGTAACCGATTTTAGTGACTTAGACGACTGGTGGATGTGAATTTCTTCACGTACCAGCCTTGACTTCTGGGTAATAACTCTAACTCCCTCCCCGCCTCCAGGCCCTGGTTTGTTTGATATCATGTATCCGCAATCAAATAGCAGGGGCAATCCTGGGCCTTGTGTGTGATTGAGTACTTACTTTGACTGGCACCAGACTCTTATTTGAAAAGGTATCAAACGTTGCTAAAATCACCTTTTGCTATGAACACATCAGATAGTTTACCGCTGGCTACTGGAACAGGGCCATTGTCCCCTGCAAAGGAATGGTTACATCTTCTAACATAGCTTGTCTTCAATTCTTTGGTCCATTAAAAAATCTTCAAAAGAAATAAATATGACCCTAGGGGTACAAACCCCATCCAGGAATGTATGGAGAACTGACTACAACCTTGAAAGTTAGCTTTCTGACGCACACTATTGGGGCTAGCGGACATCTACTAGGAATCTGCGCTATTGGCTGTTCCAGGCACTGCTTCTGGAACACCATCAAATCTAGTCAGATTTATGCAGATGTGCCCAAAATCTGCAACAATTGGCTGATGGACTGTGATATTATGCTATGCAAAGCCACATATTTCATGAGATGAGCTAGCTTCCTCTCCATGACAGAGGTGCTGGTGGTTAGGGCTGCTGTCTGAACAAACAGCCCACTCCCTCCAGCCCTCCACCTGCCAACCACTATTGACTGGATCCATGTCTCTGGGAAGCATCTACCCGTGTACAAAATATCAGACGCCCATCTCAGAGATGTATTACTCCTAAAGGGGTTGGGTTACTGCATGGGTTGCCTACCCTTTTGGCGTTTAAATATTGTAATATTATTTAACTGGGATAGCTAAACTTTAAAGACTCGAGAAATATCTGAATCGTAACATATTGGCCAAATTCCCCAGTCCCTTCCCCTCGCCCACACCCTTACTCACAGGCCCTTGTTTTGGCAATGTATGAATATTGTAAGCAGTTTAAAGTACAATTTCATTGTGGTTAATTTGATCTCTGGAGTGTATACAATATACATTTTTAGTTATGCTGTTTTGCAAGCCCCGTCCACCATGTATACTAAAAGATTACTCCACTGCCTCTTAAATTATGCACCGACTCCATAATTGTATCCTAAAATTTGATATAACAGGCAGCCTTTATTTATTTATTTTTTATCGCAGATTTATAAGGCGCCTATACACAGGAGTTCCAGGTGCCACAAGATGGGAGAAAAAGGGAGGGGGGGGTCACATGGAGGAAAAAAGACCATAATGGTCCTACTAGGCCTTGTCATTCGGAATGTGCAATTGCCAGCAGCAAGAGGAGCATGAGTGGGGTGGGGAAGGAGGGCTCAGCGATGGCCAACTGAGAAGGGGGGGGCGGGGAGTGTAAGTGCCAGGAGATGACGGGGAACACTGTCAAGTGCAGGGAGGGGGGTGGCCTGGACTTGGGAGGGGTGGCCTGGACTTGGGAGGGGCCCCAACCCTCAGGGAGGTGCCCCAACCCTCAGGGAGGTTGCAGTGCTGGGTAGCTAGGATGGGCGGGGGACAGAGGTAGACTGGACGTGTGGGCCTGGTGCCATGTAAGATTCATAAGGGACCAGGCCACCAGTCTCTGCAGACAAAGGGGGCATTAGCAAGGGAGCGCGAGAGGGAAGGAGGTAGAGAAAAGCAGGGTCTTGAGCTGCTTCTGGAACTTAAGGAGATCTAGCTCCAGTCTGAGAGGCAGGGAGGCTATACCAGAGGGAAGCTCCTGCCGAAGATGGAGATCTACCCCCTCCTACCCTCCCCTCACTCTCTGCTTGGAAAAACATCGGATCTGCAGAGAGTTGGAGCTAGACGACCGAAGAGCTCTAGCCGGGAGTTATTTGGGGGAGAGTTGGATGTAGCCGCCTCCAGGCCCCAGAATGCCTTGTGGATGATGCAGAGGGTCTTGAGTTTGATCCTTCACTATGAAGGCCTGCTTTTGTTAAAGTGCTGGGGATCCCAAGTCTTCAGAAATTGTTGTAAGTGCCTCAACAGAGCGCCATTGAAACACAGAAGAGCATACGCTGTTTCAATACAGCACAACCATTGAAACACAGAAGAGCATACGCTGTTTCAATACAGCACAACCATTGAAACACAGAAGAGCATACGCTGTTTCAATACAGCACAACCATTGAAACACAGAACAGCATACGCTGTTTCAATACAGCACAACCATCTACGCTGTCTGATTTGCACTTTTGCGTTCTGTTTAATTGTTGGGAATGGCAGATGTCTATTTAACAAGCGCTTAGTGGCTATATATTGCTACTGTAAATTTGATTTTTACCATACGTTCATAAACATTTGAGTTTTAACTATGATTTATTTTCCAGATTATGGTACATTCCTCCTCGCATCACTGCGCAGTGTGCATGCAGCTAGTCCGAAAGGAGAATTTGCTCTCTTTAACTTGCCAGCACCAGTTCTGCCGCAGCTGCTGGGAGCAGCACTGTACAGTACTCGTCAAAGATGGGGTTGGAGTCGGTAAGTTCTACTTTAGAATTGCTGTTTTTTATATTGTGATTAAAAGGAGGCTCTTTAAATAATCTAATAAAGTCTGAGAAAAAACAATGATCAAGATTATAAATGGAATCCACCAACATTGGCTTAATTCAGATTTCATGTTCTCTTCTTGCATAGCAGCATAAAAGCCTAATGGTCAATTGGAGCCGAATCCTTAATTTGCTTGTTTTTGTATGTGTAAAATACCAAGATTAACTTTTTTTTTATGGATGGCCAGTTTATTAAATATTTACATGTAATTTGACTTGAATACGCAGCTATTCAGAAATAGTTTGGTGTACATTGGAGACACCTAGAAGTTGTTTCTAGTGTTAAAAGTGGATTGTGACCAACACAAATATAGGTTACACTGTTTACTTAATGATTATGTATTTCATTATAGTGGTTTTGGGATTCTTCATCAGTAATAAGGTAGTGGGCTACCTTGATATGTTCAGTTATTTTCTGGCTACTCGTTTATACATATCAGTTCACTGCCTGCTTTCTTGTGAATAGCAGTGTTTTTCTTGTGCATTGGATGTGGTGTGTGGTGGTGATCTTCTTTGCTGTGAATCTGCACGCTGTTGGCCGATGAGTTTCCATTTGTGATCCTCTGTGATAGACTTTGCTTCTGTGGAAGTACTCCTGAGGGAGAGAGGGGTACATTTCTTAAAGAAATGTGAGGAGGATAGTGTAGGGCTTCATTGGTTTGGCTCCTAGTCTGATCCTCGATGTGAGATTGTCTCAAGGCCCCACTCCTCCCCATGTGTTTTGGCTCAAGTTTCTAGACTGTCCAGGTAACTGGTGATGGGAAAGGGAGGACTGTTGGTCGGCTGCCTCTACTGACCCTTTTAGGGTGTGTGCTTGTAATGGTGTTCTTTATTGGGTGACTGGTAAAAAGCCCTAGACTATGACCTGTTGTCACAGATGGCACTCTGTTAAGAGAGGCACAGGACACCCAGGAAGGGTTTAGGGTGGTTGTGCCGAAGTAAGGTGGACAGAATAAGTACACACACAGCTGAAAGTAATGAGAACGAAGAGTAGGCAAGTGTAGCAAGGAATAAGGTACAACAGAATGGATTCCCTCTAGGGGTGTATGCAGATATAGGAAAAGAGTATTCCACGGACCTTAGGAAAAAACTCTAGCCTTCTGCACAGTTTGCTATCACAGAGGCCCACGCTGTTTGCTCATGGCTTGGAACAACAGCTATGGGTGTCTATGGTAAAAACGAGACAAGGGAAGGGGCAGAGGTTGCCTGATGGAAACCAACAGACAAGCTCTGTACAAAAGGGTCTACAAACAGTACAAGAGAAGATACTTACAGACAAATCCAGGAAAAGGAAGTTGATATACAACTTTCCCTTTGTTTCCTTCTGCTAGTTTTCTAACAGGATTGGATAGCAGAGGACGGTATGGAACAAGGTTGAGTGCTCAGAGGAGCAGGAAAGCAATGAGCAAGCCCACAGGAGCAGGGCTGTAAGGTAGGGAGCCCAGAGGGAAAGGGTTTAGGGCAGCGGAGTAAAGCAGGCTGCACGGCACAGAGCCCAGAAGGGCCGGGCAGCAAGGAGTGAGCCCTGGGGGGGCAGGGCCGCTGACCGTAGAAGGCTGCAGAGTACTGTAGAGGGCTGCCAGGCTGAGAACCCAGCGGACAAAGGCTGTAGATAGCAAGTAGCAGAGCGTGATCGGCTGCAAGGTAGGAAGGCCCAAGTACAAGGGCTGTTGGCAGCAGAGAGAAGCGGGCTGCGCGGCAAGGAGCCAGAAGGACCGGCAGCAAGGAGTAAGCACAGAGGAGCAGGGCCGCTGAGGAGCAGAAGGCTGCAGAGGACTGTAAGCTGCAAGGTAGGGAGCCCAGAGGACAAGGGCTGTAGGCAGCCTGAGTAAGGGAGGCTGCAGAGCAGGGAGCCCAGAGGACAAGGACTGTAGGCAGCCAGAGTGAGGCAGGCTGCAGGGCAGGAGCCTGGAAGACCAGGGCGGAAGGTAGCAGCTGAGCGTGATCGGCTGCAAGGCAGAAACCCCGATGGGCAAAGGCGGAGGCTGGAAAGCAGCAGAGCGTGATCAGCTGCAATGTAGAGAGCCCGGCAGGGCACTGGATTCAAAGCCGGAGTAAGGAGGAGCCGCATTCAAGATCCGTAGCTCGAAGCAAAAAGGTGCAGGAAGGACTCTTAATGCAAGAGACTGAGCTCCTGCAGGCAGCAGCTTTTATACCGCCCAGCACAGAGGCAGGCTAATTGCTCGCACCTGGATCAGCACACCTGCATACAATCGGCCACCTCCCTCTCTGTTCCTGAGCTGGATACTATCGCCTAGACACTCACTCTGGGTCTGATTCTCAGGTGGGACAAGCAGCACTACTCTTCATTCTCACGCCTCACCACCAACTCTGGGTACTGCTTGATGGTCTATGCACAGCATGTGATTCTAAGCAGATTCACAAGCATCAGAAGAAATGCATTACTTACGGTAATAGCATTTCTGATGATTGTATCTGCTTAGATTCACATGCGCCCACCCTTCCTCCCCGCTCGGATGGAAGGAACATAGATATCTTACTACTTCTTCTCTCTCGCTTTGTACTCAGTTACTTTAGTCATAAGGATCCCTCACAGCAGAAAAAATACAATAGAAGGGACCTTGACGCGTGAGGGATTTTGGGTACACTACATGTTACACTAGGGATGGTGTTACAGGCACGCCCATGTCCACGTCCCCTTTCGATCCTCGAAAGACGAGATGTAATACTCTGCGATTACCACTAGATGTCAAACTATATGCACAGCATGTGAATCTAAGCAGATACAATCATCAGAAATGCTAATACGGTAAGTAATGCATGGCATTCGGGGCAATGTCATCTTCCCTCCAGTAGTCGGGCACTCCTTGTGAGAAAACGGCAAGTAGGACTGCTGCTTGTTAACCTTTGCCATGTATGGTTCAACCCCGATGCGTAAAGAAGCACCAAGCAGCGCGACATATCCACACGCAGAAGCACCAGCGCCCCCACAGTAGACAGGCTCCCCGCCGTATCACCTATCCCAGCTGGGGCACAAAGCAGGTTCACTCTCTTCTAGTAGGGAGTGGACAGCTCAGTTCCATGTAGGGGCCCCACCATCCACCAAGGAAGTCCTTGCATGCTCGGCCGGACGCCGCCTACTCGCAAGTGACGGCAAAGCCAAGAATCAAGAACTTGATACAACAGTGACCCACATGGCGCAGTGCTGCATTGACTGTGCCCCACGACCACAAATCGTTCATCAGCACCTACCACCAATCTCCAAGTGGGACAGTGTTGTCAGTCGTTGCACCACTCCTCTAGCGCAGCTTGGGATGCACACAAGGGGGCCTGGCAGTCCCCCACATCCTCGGGCCTCACACTAGCTGCTCCCAATTCACAGGTCGGAGAGGAGCCCCTGGTTCACCGCAGGCGGAACATCCTATACTAACCTTGATCACTGCCACAGGCTCGCAGGCCTCACCAATGTCGGGGGGTAAGGGCGGCGGAGCTGAACGCCACTCAACCACTGTCGGTCCTTGTGTCGAATCTGCTAGATAGTCACGTCCAGCGCGGTTACCAGCAGTCGCCTGTTCTCACCATCAGAAAACAGTGCCCCCACGCACCGTGGCGTGTTCCAGCGCTGCTCTTAGCAGCTTGCTCAGGCCGTTCTGCAGGCCGCGGTGCCCACATCTCGCTGATACAGATAGGTTGCCAAAACAGTCCTAAAATGCTCAGAGCCCCGTAGACTTTTAAGTGCCCCACCAAAAGTTGTCTGTGCCTTGGGTGTAAAGTTCAAACAGCCTCCTCTTCGCAGTGTTGGACCAAGGAACTCCGCTAGCTGCAGCTATCTTGGTGAAGCGCTTGCGAGTGCCCTCCCGCCCTCCCTGGTTTTATCCTCTATTACACCTTTTTGGCGTATATCTTATTGTTGCTGGGTTGCCCCTTGGGCACCACTTTTAATTTTGTTTGGCTTACCTTGTGTGAACTACAGTTCCCAAGGGTAGAACGGTTATTTGTATCCTCTCTACATTTTATTTGGTGAGACCATCACCCCTTTTCGCCCTATGTGGAGTGCTGTGGAGATACTGTGATCATTGATAGGGAGACAGGGGATACACTAACATTTCTGTTAGAGGCAAGTTAACCTAAATGGCTGGTGGCAGTCAACCTTTTTACTAATTTGGTGCAGCTTCACTGCAGGCTGTTTTCACAGCTGCGGGTAAAGGCACCCAAGGGTGCCCTGTTTACCAAAATGGCCCCTGTATTATTTTTTCGCCATTTTAGAGTTTCTTATCCTTTCTCGGCCCCCCCCCCCCCCCCCACCCCCCCCACCACTCTTCTGGGTGGGAAATTCCTTTGTGCGGGTTTTGTCTTTGGCAGGAGATCCTGGGCAATCCCGCCCAGGCTCCAGTGTCTGTAAAGGCAGGAAGCGAGGGAGGAGTCCAGAACTCTCCAGCTCTTTGTCTTCCTGTCTGCCTGCTCGGATCCAGTTCCAACTGGGAGGTTGGCTATCCTGAAAAGACTGCCGCCCCCTCAGGTTTGCATATTGCGTGCCTGTAGAAAGGTCTGATCTTGGAAGCTGAAGAGGTCGGCGACCACTGGAACCAAATCCGAAAGAGGAAGTTGAAGAAAAGCCATCTGAGACGATTCCCAGCAACCGGAGAGCCTGCTTTATATTACTGGAGCCTGCTGTTACCGTTCCTTCCAAGCGACCTGGGGGGAGTCTCAAACTAGACAATCCCGACCCAGAGCCTTGTGTGATCCACTAGACTCAAGAAGACCTGCATTTTGAGACATTCCACATAGTTTAGCGACCTTGCGGACTGAGATACCTCAATACCATGGGACCTCGAGCCATTGTGCAGCTCACTGTTTTATGAATACTGTATCGCGCTGAAACTTTGATGGCATCCTGCTGTATCTCCAGATACTTAATTCGAGTCCTAAATGTCTCCTCACCAGAGTGCTGGACCAGATTAGCAACAAGAATCCGACTGGCAATATTCTGTCTTCTCCTGACTCCTGAAAAAGGCTCCAAAACCACAGAACAGCATCCTGCCACAAAGAAACTCTTGCTTGGAGCCTTCCCCGTTGATCCCAGCAGGAAAATCCCTTCCAGTGTCCGGTCTTCAGCCTTCACAACAAGGAATTCATGGATTGGGTTTTTGGCTGCAGATCCTGATGATATCCTGCTGCAAACACTTAATCTGTGCTGAGGTACTGTGTTTCACGACCCTCACGACGGCTGGTGCTGGGAGCATTCCTTTTGGGGCTGAGAAGTCTTTTCCACGCTATGTGGCCAACAAGAACCTGTTCCGCCCTTGGCGTGCTCTGGCCCTGCTGCTTCAGACAGTCTCGCTTCCCCCTGGTTCGGCACTTCTTATCTATGTGGGGGTATGCCCCTCAAGATTGGCCTCTACCAACTCCAGTGCCTCCATGAAGGCATACTTTAAGGGCCTTTTTTAGAGAAATATATATCCAGTTCCTCCTGTAACTCCTTTGACCCCGGCTGTTCCTACACTGGTCCTGGTGGTGCCACCACCTCCACATCTACCTGCTGACCTCCACCATCCCTTCCTCCTCTGCCTCCGCTTTCCCTGATAGAAAAGACGTCGGGGGAGTGGGGGGGGCAAACCACACTTTAGGCCCTGAGACACCATGTGCAGGGGATCAGTCTTCTGTTCCCGCTTCACTGGACGAGGTCCAAGTGGACCAGGACATCGGTGAACAGTCCCGCTCTATTAGAGCTTTTCATGACAATGTACTGGATATGATGGCTTTACTTGATATTACTTTGCCGGAGGCCCCACTCCACAGGACGGGGTGCTTTCTGGAGCCTTCACTCTATCACCACAGGAGAACACCTGCCTGTTCCTCCAAAAGGACGTCTTGGCTGAGACCCATAAGGTCTGGGACAAACCCCCATACCGGGCTCCATCTCAACAAGAGGTTTGACGCTCGATACAAGCTTCACACCTCGTAAGATATAGCCTTGTCGGTTTGTCCGTTCCCTTCGTCAACAGTGGTGGAAGCAGCTACCCTCCAGTCCTGCCATCCTTTGAATCCTCCACTGCAGTGGCCCAAATCCTCTCTAAGGAGGACATTCCAAGAAAGTATTTTCCAATTCGGAGCTCCAACTTTATCAGGCTAACACCGAGCTCATCCTGGCAGCAGCCAATCTTAAGCTGTGGAGGGAGCTAGTATTCCTGCGGATAGGCTAAGTGTTGGCACAGGATTTGCTGAAGGCTGCCGCACACCACGTGGATACCTCTGATCGAGGCGTTCTGGTTGGGTTCGACATCTCCTGCCAAACGTGGCTCCAAGCGAAGAAGTTCTCAAAGGAAGTGCAGGTCAAAGTACTAGACCTTCCTTTTGATGGCAAGAGTTGTTCCATTCCTCCACAGATGAGGAACTCACAAAGACTAAGGCCAGTACCCAAACCGCCAAGTCTTTATTGGTCCTGGCGAAAGCTCCAGCTAAGGCTGAAAAAATATAGAGATCAGGGTCCCAAACTCTGTTCTTCTCTGGGTTCAGGGGATGTCAGGATCGATACGTCTGCCGATCTGAAGCTCCGGTTGGCGGGCCCCGCTGTAAACAATGGCAAGGTGGCCGGTTATTCTCTCTGCCAGCAGCCTCCTCTCCAGGGACAGGTAGTTTCCCTCCCGACAAGTCATCCAAATGATATATCTAGTTGGTTGCACGAGACTCCGGTGGGAGGACGAATCTCGTGTCATCTGGTGGCGTGGCAGACCATCACCCAAGATGGGTGGGTTTTGTCCATCGCTCTGATGGGATTCCGCTTGCCCTCCCCCTTCCCCACCATTCAACCCTCCCTTCCAGCAGACTGGGTCGTCTACCCTCAGAGCCGAGGTACAGAAAGTTCTAGACCGCAGAGCGGTGGAAACTGTTCCCCTCAGGGAGCAAGCGGAGGGCTATTACTCCAGTCTGTTCAGTGCCCAAACCCAACCAGGCTGGCCTGCGCACTATCCTTGATCTTTCCCAGTTCAATCTATCTTTGCTCCAAGTGAAATTCAAGATGATCACGCCCTGCCAAATAGGCGTCTTTTCGGAAGGGCGATTGGCTCAGTGTGGTGGACCTCCAGGAAGCATACATGCACATTCTGATTCGGAGCACGCATCGGAAATATCTGCGGTTCTTTGTGGGAGCGGAACACTTCCAGTTTCGAGTACTCCCTTTTGGTCTCAGCTCGGCACTGCATGTCGTCACGAAGTTGTTGGTTATCGCAGCATTCCTCCGACTGCAGCGCATTCATGTATATCCATACTTGGAAGATTGGCTCCTGCGCAGTCCTTGCCCACAGACGGCTACGAGCAATCTCCAGTCACTCCATCAGCTCCTGTTCCATCTTGGGCTGTCGGTCAACTGGTGGAAATCATCCATGATGGTCTCTCATCTTTCTGGGTTTCCGTTGGGACACTGTCAGTACCAGAGTGTTCTTAACGATGGACAGGATTGCAGACTTGTCGACCACGTGCCAAATCTTCCAGTCTTCTCACATGACGGCTTGGTGGTTCCAGAGACTTCTGGGCCTCTTGGCTTGCATGTTGGCTCAGCGGAGCTGATGGTCCCTGGCTTTGGACCTGGATTCCAAAATGATTCCAGCTCCATCCGGCATGACTGCGGATCTACACTGGTGATCTTCTGCCATCCTGTGTACAGGATCACCCTCACCTCAACCCTGAAGTAGGTGAGCTGGCTGAATATAGCGCCCATTGTGCCTGTTGTGCATACCCTGCTTAAAGGGCCCGAAATCTTCTATTTATTCCCGAAGTTGCCTGCCTCCAAAATGGCCATCGTGCAGACAAACATGGCTGCCTGACAACGTTGCCATAGCAACAAGCGTGCTTTACAATAGCACCGATTCACCAGCAGGCGGAAGCCGGCTCTATCCCTTCCGGCGAAGGCCCGCTGGACAAGGCCATGGGGTACTGCGCCTGTTATGCGCTTGAATGCGCACCGTCTCTATCATCAGCAATAGCTTAAGGTATGATCCAGCCCCTGCATCTCACTCCTGCCATTCCCATTCGCCACTAATGTTATCATTCATTCTTGCACGACGATGAACTGGCCCCACGATCCCCCACCAGCAAATCCATAGCAATCAACGGGCGGACATGATCGTTGAGCCACATACTCCTCCCTACTGCCTAAACTTCGCAATCCTAAACTTTAAGGATCCTAAGAGAACTGCCTGCCAACTCGAATAACAATGCCAGAGCCATCTACCTCCTGTATGACCAGATAGTCACCCCACATCCTATTATGGGTTATATATGCAACCGTCTCGCACAACTGCCGCATGTAACCGGCCCAGCCTTGATTATATGTAATACTACTCACCCATCCAATCTGCTCGCTACCCTACCTAAAGCAATTGATACTGGCCCACCTGTGCAATTGATACTGGCCCACCTGTGCAATTGATACTGGCCCACCTGTGCAATTGATACTGGCCCACCTGTGCAATTGATACTGGCCCACCTGTGCAATTGATACTGGCCCACCTGTGCAATTGATACTGGCCCACTTGTGCTATTGACACTGGCCTACCTGTGCTATTGACACTAGCCTACTCGTGCAACTTATTTCTTTGCCTACCCAACCCACTAGTACAATTGTTGTACAATCAACACTAACCTGCTACTAGCCCACTAAGTGAATCTTAAACTGACCCAAAACACCATCTGAGATCCCACGGCATAGCCCTGAACATGCTTGACAACTTGAGAACCCTACCTTTAGTATTTACACTTGGCCTCCTAGTCATTATGTCTCTAGTCACCCCCCTAACACGCCCTCCTCTGGATAGAAATATGAGACTTAGATCCAGATTATCCCGGCTCTATGACCCTAAAAACACCAACAACCGCACAGTGTTATCCACGCCTAACAACAACCAGATTACGTCCAACATAGTAAGAAAAAACCTCTCTAGTCCCAATAAACCCGAAACCAAACCTCCCCCCGACCCCACTAATAAAGGCACACTATCCCTATCTGGATCACTTATCAACACCAGATCCCTAGTAGCCCACGCCTCTGAAATTGCAGATACATTGCACAATGAGAATCTAGATCTTCTAGCCGTAACTGAAACTTGGCTCCATGATGCGGCAGATCCTGCCCTCATGATAGCAATACCTGAGGGCTACCAGATACTCAGAGTGGATAGGCCTAACTCTCGCGGTGGCGGCCTAGCTATAATCGCCAAAACTAGCCTCTCCATTAGACTTGCCACTCCAACTACATGTCCCTCATGTGAAGTCCTCACGGCTAAACTTCCCCTATGTAATAACCGTACTTTAACGATCCACTTGATATACAGACCTCCTGGCCCACTAGGAACCTTTGAGGAGGACCTTACAGATATAACTAGCAACACTAAAATCCACTCACAAACCCTACTACTGGGGGATTTCGACCTCGACTTCAATGAAGCTGAAAACAAACACACCCAAGCTATAGCTGCACTTCTCATAGATCTTGGACTCTCACAAAAAGTCCTATCCCCCACCCACATCAAAGGAAGAACCTTAGATTGGGTGGCTGACTCGAACTGTAACATCATTATTACAGATAATGTACCACAACTATGGTCCGACCATCACCTCATTACCTTCTCAGCCACACTCTACATCCTCGGTCCTAAAACCATTGAGATGGCACCCTCACTCCCCACAAGAAGCAAAAAGGACATCACAGCAGAAAAACTACCGCACCTCCTCCCATCTCTGAATAACGTTAACAATGCTGACCCTAAATCTCTAGTGGAAATCTTCAATACTGCCATGTCCCAAGCCTTGGACGCAGCCGCCCCACTAAAAATGCGCAAAGCCAGACAAAAATCCCACCTCAACGCATGGTTCACACCTCAACTTAAAGAGTTAAGATTACAGAAAAGAAAATGATCTGGTGCCACTCCCCGACTACTGTCAATAAGGATAAATTAACAGAACTCTCCAAATATTACAAAAAAGAAATAACAAACACATAAAAAATATATTCAATGATAGAATTGCAAAATCTATCTCCATTACTAAGGAACTGTTCTCCATCCTACGTGAAATGGAAGCCCCAACACCACCGGCAGACAGTCCTGAAGGACAAGCCATGGTGCACTGCAATTCAAAAAGCCCTCCTAAACAAAATAACTACACTCCAACAAAAAATAGCAATTAAAAAAGCCTCTCTGCCCCCCTCTGAGCAACAACCATCCCTTGACACAGGGTGTAACACAACTACACCATTTACCTTTTAAAGAAATCTCTTCTTGACACAGAAAAAATCATTCTCTCTCTAAAACCATCTAACTGCAAGGGCGACAGTTGCCCGGCACAAATTATAAAGGATGCGGCTAGAGTCCTTGCCCCATTTATCTCCAAGCTTATAAACGCTTCCTTTAAAACCAATACAGTACCTAATAACCTCAAAGAATCCTGGGTCCTTCCCCTGCTTAAAAAACAAACACCAGACCTTGCCAGCCCTACCAACTATAGACCAATTACTACTGTCTCCTTTCTACTTAAAATTATTGATAGAGTAGCCTATATTCGGTTTTTTTGCTAAAATAAATGGGGTTTGCAGAGAGTTCCTGTGGCATGGCACTCGAAACAGGGTAGCACTCTGGAAGTTGCAGAACTCTCATGAAAAAGGGGGAGTTAGACTCCCAAACTTTGAGGCTTATTACATAGCGAGCCAACTACAGTTTGTATCCAAATGGCTTTCCGACGAAGAGACCCCAGAACTTAGATTATTCGGGCATGATTGTGCCCCATTTTTCCTGAAGGAAGTCATTTGGTTGCCAGAAACTGTTACGAGAAAGTACCCGGCGATGGTGAGGCTGGGATGGAAGATGTGGAGACGAGCATGCAAACTGATGGGAGACCCACTCCCGTGTTCTCCGCAGATTCCACTAGTTGCCCTGGCGGGGGTAGACGGACAGCTGAGGGGGATTATTAGGACCTATTGGGAATCTGTGGGGTTGGTGACATTGGGTGATGTGTGGCAGGAGGGTGCCATCAGAGCGTTTGAGGAACTTAGCGGGGAGGTTGGATTACATGGAGGCCAATATGTAACATACCACAGATTGGGGAGGAAAATTCGGGAACTATGGCCTGAATTTACCTTGGCAGACGAATCGGAGGTTACGCTGGAAGGGATATACGACACGACGGAAGGGGGACATGAGATCTCTAGGTTGTATGAGATGGTGATGTTGAAGGTTGGGAAGGAATTGACAGGCCTACGATCGGAATGGGAGTGCGAGGTGGGGACCCAGATGGGAGATGGGATGTGGGAACGGGCTCTAAGATACCACAGGAAAGTATCTCGAAATGCCAGACTGCAGCAGGTACAGCTATATGTCACGCACAGAGCGTATATGACCCCACTGCGGATATCCAAATTCCGGAATGCGGGCAGACAGGCGTGCCCTAAATGCGACGAAGAAAATGCGGACATGACGCATATGTTCTGGGCATGCCCAGTGATCGAGGGGTTCTGGAGGGAGGTGGCGCGCAAGCTAGGAGAGAAAGGGGTCACGCTTGCCATAGACACCGCCTGGGCATGCCTGCTGGGTGGGTTTTCCAGACCTAGGAAGCAGAAACATGTGTGTAAACTGAAAGACTTGGCGTATGTGCTGGCCAAACGGAGAATAGCCATGGGCTGGAAAAAATGTAGCAAGCCACGGGTTGAGGTGTGGTGGAATGACCTACAGAAATGGGCGGAGGCCGAGACAGCAGTGTGGCAGGAGGCGAGTTGTATGTCTTGGGAGGAGGAACTGGCCTCTTTGATGGCATGGAGGACTTTGATATCTTGCATATTTGGGACAGGGATGGCTTCGGGAGGGTCGGATGACAACGAGGCCCGCTCATGTGCGGCAGATACGGAATGTGACATGGAAACTGGCTCGCGAGGGGGGAGGGATCAGGGAGGTAGTGCGCACTAATGATTAAATGCTTTATTGTAATATTGTTAATTGCACTACGGTTTGGTTTGTATTGTTGTTTGTGTTGAAAAATCAATAAACTTTTTTAAAAAAAAAAAAAGAGTAGCCTATATTCAAATTCAGGAATACCTAGAAGTTAATCACCTACTAGGATCACGACAGTCTGGCTTCCGCCCACTCCACGGTACGGAAACTGCCTTGCTAGACCTTAAGACTCAAATTTACAAGTTGAAGGACAAGGGACAAACAGCTATGCTACTTCTCCTGGACCTCTCTGCAGCGTTCGACCTAGTGGATCATGCAGTCTTATGTAGCCATCTTAGGTCGGCGGTGCATTTCTCAGGGGAGGCCATAGCCTGGGTCCAATCCTTCCAGGCCAACAGGACAATGCGAGTCTTTTCCCCACTAACGGCTGCTGACCCAACTCAAATCTCCTGTGGAGTACCCCAAGGATCCTGTGTCTCACCCACCATGTATAACATCTTTACTAAGCCTTTGTTCGACAAATTGGACAGACTGGGTATCACCTACACAAATTATGCAGATGATACCCAGATCCTCATTCCCCTTCGGGCAACTTTTTGGAGGGCACAGCCTTAGTAAACAGAGTATACCTCCTCATTCAGGCATGGATTGCATCTCATGGCCTCTGCCTGAATGACGATAAAACTGAGATACTAATCCTAGGCTCTGAAACTAACATAAAAAAACATAGCCCTAACTATACCGCCTTCAACATCGACAACAATCTCATCAAGGTGATGCCAGTGGTCAGAACACTAGGCTTCTATCTTGATGCCACCCTCTCGCTTAAGAAACAAGTCAACTCACTTGCATCCTCCACAGTTTATACATGTAAGCTTATTCGAGCTTGCAGACCATACGTCTCCACCCAGAGTTGCATCACCCTCGCCAATGCCCTTGTAATGTCGAGATTAGACTACTGCAACGCTCTCTACTCAGGCGCCAACAAAAATATCATCAACAAAATACAAAGAATGCAAAATAACGCCCTAAGAGCAGCCTTGAATACCCCCAGGAGAGAACACATCTCTGATGCTAGAAGAGAGGTTCATTGGCTAAAGATTTCTGACACGATACTTCTAAAAACAGCCTCCCTTACCTCCAAATGCTTAAACAACTTGGCCCCACCCTACCTTAATGAAAGGATAATTAGATCGTCCACACGCCCAACGAGAACTACCAATGCCCATACCCTTGAAACGCCCAGATTTAAACGGGCCACAGCTGGAGGATCTAGCTTCCCAGTTATTGCAGCACAAACTTGGAATGCACTCCCGCATGACCTCAGAGGAACAACCATACCCTCAATTTAGACTCAATGTAATTAAATGGCTATGAACGAATTACTGTTAGCTTACCTCTCTCGGTACCTTGCTCTCCTATCTTTACTGTATGTCTCTTAATTTGCTTCCTCCTGTATGCCACTGTAACGATCCTGGCAGCCTATTTCTTTTTTCTTTTTTTTCAAACTGTCTTGTATATTATATGCTTCTGTGTACACATTATGTAACCAAGTTTTAAGTTGTCTTGACCTCTACTGAACCCGGCTACCTAATGGGTTTGGCGCGCAATACCAAATAAACAAACAAACCTTTCACTGGGGACCTCCTTCTAGGAGCCCTGCCCACAAGTAAGTCACTAGACGCCTCCCTTCTGGGGTGGGGCGCGACACTACATTACCTTGAGGTGTGAGATTTGTGGACGCTTCGAGAGGCAGTTCCATTCTTTTTTGTCTTGTTATCATTCAGGTACTCGGTGCTCAGGCGTCGCGTTCCTCCCTGGCGTATGTCGACTTCTTCAGGGTTCAGCAGGTGTCCATCCTGCAACGGGCTGTTTCCAACTACAGACCCCCACGCCCTCTGCCTACGTTGCCTTGGCCCAGACCACGGTTGTCAATCTTGTTCAGCGTGTAACTCGCTGTCCTCAATCGCCGAAGAACAGAGGAGCCAGGTGGAGGGAGCTCTTCCAGAAGTCTCCTCCAGAGGAACTCAAGACCTTCGTGAAGCATCGAACCAGGCCCAAGGTTGGCCCGATATACTCCATTGCACCCCGCAATGGAGACTCTTTCCCAGGTCTCTTCCATGCGGGAGGGACCGGTCAGGTCCTTCTACCAATGCTTGCACTGAGGCTACTGCAGCTACTGGCCTCTGGGCGGAGGGATCCTTGGATCCTCCCGGTGATGGTGTTGAGGGACCGGAAGGTTCTTTTACTGGGTCTTCACCCGAGGGGCTCCATCCTTGTACTGAGGGGCTATGCCATATTACTGGCAATACGTCCAAGGGGGCGCCTAAATGCAGCTCTACCGACCCCTGGGTCGAGGGCGTCGCACCTACCGGGCCTAGGCCAGAGGAGCAGGATAGGCCTTGTGATCCACACACACACGCACGGAGGAGGCCGGGGCATCTGCCTGACAAAACGGCCGCCTTGCAAGAAAGAGGCACCTGTCCAGCGCCATTCCAGGAATTCAGCGAAGAAAGAGTGTCATGGTGGGACTGTCATCAACCAGGTATGTGGACTACAGCCTACCCTTCTTACGCACAGGGCAGTTTTCCTTTGCGTCCGTATGGACAGGATATGCAGCGGCCTCAGCAACCCCCCGCTACCCTGTCAGCACCCCCTGCCACTGCTTTTCTCGGTGAGGTGTTTTTCTTCCTGAGGTTCCTTGGCCTCAGGAAGTCGCCGTGGATGGGCGTTCTCCTCAGAGACGCCATCAGGGAAGTCATTCCGGCCATGCCAGTGTGGCACCACAGACTCCTCCATCGGGCCCCCAGGCTTCGGTGCAGCCGCCACCAGAGCCAACTCTGCAACCACCGTCGCCTCCTCCGCTTCCGGCTGTGGTCCCTGTACCGCAGCCTCTGGCGCAATCTACTCCTCCACCACAAGAGGCTCCAGATCCACAGGATCCGGATTAGGAGGATCCGGACACGCCATCCTCAGTCAGGGCCTTCCACAAAGGTCTTGCTGGGCTGGCACGGTACCTGTGCCTACCCCAAGCCGAGGTTGAGCAGCCGGCACAGTGGCTTCTGGCTGAAGTCCTCACAGGACGCCCCTCTGCCAAATCAGGGATTCCTATGCAGACCGATGTAGTCTCCCTGGCTAAGAAGGGCTGGCTCAAACACCACTCTGCCCAAGTACAGGCAGGTGGAGAGGGATACACTCTTGCTCTTGGCCCATCCTCAGCCACACTCCTCTGTGATCGCTGCAGCATCACTATACTCAAAGCCCCAGTCGCCCTCAGCCTCTTCCTCGGCGGCGCTGCTAGGCAAGGAGGAGATGATCTTGGAGGCGTATGGAAATAAACTCTATTCCAATGCCTCTTTACATCGACGTCAGGCCAACGCCGATGCCATGCTGGCAGCCGCCAACCAAAGATTATGGCAGAAAATTGGGGACTGCCTCCTGGAACTCCCCACCCAGAGCCAATCACACTTTAAGGCGGGGCTAGCTGAGGCCAAGCTTGTCGCGCATGACCTCATGGAATCCGCAGTGGCCCATATTGACGCCTCAGGCCGTGCCATCTGTATTGCCACAGACATGAGAAGGACAGCCTGGCTCTGGGCAACAAAATTCAACCCGGCTGTAAAGGAGCGCATACTAGATCTTCCATTCGAGGGAGGTGGGGGGAATCTCTTCCACTCCTCTACGGACGAAGAGCTGCACAAAAAGAAAAACTGCTAACAAACCGTTAAGTCTTTGTCCATCCTTACAAAGACCACGCCCAAATCGTACACTATCTCAGCAGCGCTCAGAAAGAGGTCGTACATAACGGAGGGTTGCGCGGCTTCCAGGAACGCCGATTCAAGCAGCCGGACCGAACCGCCGAAAGCAACAAAAAGGGGGGGTGGGGATAGTTAGGGCTTTTTCCAGTCCCCCTCGTCAGCGACAGCCTCCAAGGGAAAGAAGGCATGATACGCCCCTTCGGGTCCACGTGTCTCCGGTGGGGGGCAGGCTTGCTCTCCATGCATATTTCTGGCACCAGAATTTCGCAGACCCCTGTATCCTCTCCCTAGTACCCACTGGGTACCGCCTTCCTATCCCAGCCTTTCCCACTCGCCCACAGGTTGGGACAGTAAGACTTTTGGCGGAGATCCGGTCGCTCGCAGAGAGCCATGCAGTGGAGGAAGTCCCAGCCTCCCAGCAAGACTTTGGCTTTTACTCCAGGATTTTCGCCATTCAGAAGAACCAGGGGGGCCTGAGAGTTGTGCGGGACCTTTCCACCCTCAACCTCTCCTTATCCCTGCAAATATTCAAGATGGTTACACCAGCTTTTATAGCGGAGACATTGGACAGGGGAGACTGGATGTGCTCCCTGGATCTGACGGAAGCGTACCTACACGTCATGATTTGGCAGCCCCATCGTTCTTCACTACGGTTCAGGATCATGAGCTACCATTTTCAATACAAGGTCTTTCCTTTTGGCCTCAACTCGGCCCCTACGGTCTTTACCAGACTCATTAAGGCGGTGGCGGCCCTCCTCAGAGCGCAAGGGCCTCCACATCTACCCATACCTCGACAACTGGCTCGTCAGGGCTAAATCTCCGTAAGCGGTTCACCCCCTTCCCATGCCCTTATGAACACACTGCATGACCTGGGCTTCTCGCTCAATCTCAAGAAGTCAAAGCTGCAGCCCAGGCAGACGCTCACATTCTTGGGCCTCACTGGGACACGCCCTCCGAGAAAGTATTTCCCTCAGAGGACAAAATCTCAGCCATCAAGAGGGCACCGCCCACTTCCTCAGCAGAGAAGTGACCTCGGCATGGTGGTACCAACATCTCCTGGGTCTTCTGGCAGCGGTCTTGTGAGCCGTTCCGCACACGAGACTAAGGATTAGGAGGATTCAGCTGCACTTTGCGGCCTCATGGAACCAGGAGCGGGGCTCTCAATCCAAGATGATCAAAGTGCCTCCATCTCTCCACCCGGACCTGACTTGGTGGTCCCAGAGACTGCAACCTGCGGAGGGGCAAGCCCTTCCGGCCACCCTCTCAGCAGGCCACCATCACCACAGATTCCTCGCTCGAGGGCTGTGGTGCCACCCTGGATGATCTCTCGGTCCACGGCACCTGGACTCGACAGGAGCAGGAATACCACATCAATTGGCTAGAGCTGAACGCCATCTGGCTGGAGCTCAGGGCGTTCCTACCACTTCTCAGGGGCAAGGTTGTCTTCATCCAGACGGACAACTCAACCAGCATGCACTACGTCGGCAAGCAGGGAGGCACTAGATCCCCCTCCTCTGTGCAGTCTGGCGATCAGTATTTGGGGGTGGGCCCTGGAAAACAACATTCCACCTCCCGAGGGAATCCAACCTGGAAGCGGACAGACTCAGCAGATTGGGAGCGGACAATTACAAGTGGCAGCTAAACGACTGCTTTATTCAGGAGATTTTCAATAGGTGGGGGTCACTCCCGGGTGTATCTGAAGAAGTGCCCCCAGTTCGCATCCTGGCAAGATCAGGGCCCCAGCTCTCTGGGCAACGCATTTCACCTCCAGTGGACTGGCATGAAAGCCCTACGCCTTTCCACCCACTCCCCTGATTCACAGGGTAATTTGCAAAATCAAGGAGTCTCGCCAACTCCTAATCATTCTAATAGCTCCATGGTGTCCGGCCAGGCCATGTTTTCCGGAGCTGCTCAGTCTCTCGGAAGTGCCCCAGATTCACCTCCCGACAGGCCCAGTACATCTTCTGGCTCAGCAGTGGGACAGAGTCACCAGCCTGCACCAGGGAAACTAGCACTCACAGTGTGGTACCTGAGCAGGTAACGCTGCGCCACCTTAGCCTCTCACAGGCCAATCTGGAGATCATACAGGGCGCCAGGAGCAAGGCTACCAGGGCCCAATACAAAAGCAAATGGACCAGATTCTGCCACTGGGCAGACTCCAGGGGAATCGACCCCCCTGGCGCGTGCACCTTGGACGGCGTGCTCTCCTTTTCGGCGCTCCTCGCTCATTCAGGCGTGCAGATGGACCCCTGCCGCACATACCTCACAGCCATTGGGGCGCACAGGAACTCGGAGGAGGGCATTTTCTCCTGCTCCAACCCTATCGTCAAGCATCTGACGGGACTCTCAAAGCTCTACCTGCCTGTCAAGAGACCGCACCCGGTGGGGGACCTTAACATAGTCTTGGGCGCCCTGGCGCACAAACCGTTTGAGCCCATGGCGTCCGTGGCCATCAGGCTGGTTACCATCAAGACGGCCTTACTAGTCAGCCTTACCTCGGCTCGTATAGTCAGCGAAATCCAGGCCTGGTCGCCTCTGAGTCATATACCACTTTTCACAAGGACATGGTAGTCCTGCGGACACACTCAGCATTTCTGGCCAAGATTCTGTCTGCTTTCCACGTGAACGAGGAAATAGTCCTTCCTACGTTTTTCCCTGATCCCAAGGATGAAGCGCAGAGATGTCAGGCGTGCCCTGAAATTCTACTTCGACAGGACCAAGGGGTTCCGCAAATCACACCCCGTTAGCCTGGTCTTGAGCCCCCGAAAGTGACAAACGGGCCTCTAAGGCTTCCATATCCCGCTGGATGGTCTCAGCCATCAAAGAAGTGTATGAGGGCCAGCACAAGCCGCTCCAGGCCAACATGCATGCCCACGCAGTCAGGCAGGGCCAAGGCAATCGCCATCGCATTCCAGCGCCATGTCACTTGGCAAGTCATAAGCAGGGCGGCCACTTGGGCCTCTCCCATGGCTTTCTGCAAGCATTACTATTTGGGTGCCGGCTCTAGAGCTGATGCGGTTTTCGGACAGGCGGTTCTCAGAAACCTATTTGCTTGAGGAGGGTCTCATCTCCACCCTGGGGCTACAATCCGTTGTAATCGTCCATACAGTATGCAGGAAATGGGACGGGACGTAAGAGTTATAATAGGTTACTCACCGTAGTGACTAACGTACTCTTAGTCCATAGTCCCCTTTCCTCCATACGTCCCACCAACCTCCCCCTAATAATAATGGTGTCATTAGGCAATGTTAAATCTATTGTCGATGCGTCAATGGGGACTGAGGTGTGGTGCCGGAGGGCGGAGTCTGGGCAGTGCATGCGCCTCTAAATTTAAAGCAGAAGGTTTTTTCTGGTGAAAAATTTTCTCCTGTCCCTTGGAAGGGACGCCCATACAGTATGGAGGAAAGGGGACCAAGGACTAAGTACGTTAGTCACTACGGTGAGTAACTTATTTTTCCACCAATGGGGCACCTCCGAGGTGCACTACTTTGCATCTTCTTTGAAAAAGAAATGACCTCTTTATGCATCCAGGAACGGGCCCGGAGCGTCCTCGAGATTTAGTGGGACAACATGAAAGCTTATGCTTTTCCTCCATTGCCACTGATTTACCAGTGGCTCTGCAAGCTCAGGATCACGTCAAACTGCACTCTCCTGTTCATGGCTCCCTGGTGGCCAGCCAGGTTCTGGTTTTCGGAACTACAGCATCTGTCGGCACTCCCCCCCCCCAAGCCCCCCACCCCTCCCCCCTGATCAGATTGCCGCACATTCCCAACCTTCTTCACCAGAACAACCATAAGATGTGGCACCGCTCACCACAATCGTTAGATTGGCGGCCTGGTGCCCGAGTTCAGATCTTGATCACAGTTCAATCAGTCTGAAGACAATATGCGACTTTACAAGCGGCCAGGAAGCCTTCTACGAGGGCTCGGTACAGGAAGGAGCAAGTGGCTCTGTATTTTGCCATTGGTGTTTACTAAACTGTTCTATCCCAGACAAGCTTCGGGCGCGCTCTCCTTTGGGTTTCATCTGGCAGCTTCTGGCATTCACGTTCTGTCTTGAAGGACTTACCTTTCTGCTATTGCAGCCTATCTGTCCACGGACAGCTGTTCTTTATCATTGACTAATCCAGTCATTTAAAGACATGTTGCAGATTTTCTTCATCTCTTCCCGCCGGTGCGCACCCTTCATCCCAAATGTGATTTGAATGTGGTCCTCACTGCGTTGTGCCATAAACCTTTTGAACCTATGGCCTCTACCGATTATTAATACCTTTCTTTGAAAATTGCCTTTCTGTATGCAGTAACATTAGCGAGGCGATTTACTGAACTCCTAGCTCTTTCCGTGGAACATCCGTTCCTCATTTTCCACTCATCCTTCCTTCCTGCCTAAGGTGGTTACCGATTTTCACTTGAACCAATCGATCTCCTTGCCTGTCTTTTTTTTTTCCTAACCGAGAGTTTTACTCAACTTGGATGTCAGGCGAGCCCTGAAGTTTTACCTCGATAGAACGAGTGAACTCAGGAGCTCCTCGCAACTCTTTGTCAATTGGGGACCCTAAAAGAAACCAGCTTCAAAGGCAACTATCTCCCGATGGATTGCCTCATGTATTTCGGAAGCTTATAACACTCAGGGCCTTCAACCTCCGAAGGGCTTCTATGCTCATCTTGTACGTGGCAAGGCGGCTGCTGTTACCTTCCAAAAGTATGTCCCTTGGGAAACCATCACCAAGATGGCTTCATGGGCTTACCAATCAGCTTTTTGTAAGCATTACTGCTTAGACCTGAGCTGCAGGTCCGACGCTCAATTTGGCCTTGTTCTGAAGAACTTAGTCCAGTAAAGGTTTTTTTTCCATCCACCCGTACTACCTGGAATCTCTCACAAGTATGCAGGAAAGGGGACGGGGAGTGTAGGAGTATAACAAAGTTATTGTAGTGACTATATTACTCCTAGTTCATAGTCCCCTTTCCTCCATATGCCAGCCCGCCATCTCCTCTAAAGTATCTGTATTCTCTATTATTGCTTAAATGGTCTCAGACCTGGCGATAGAAAAGGACTGGAGGGCGATGCGCAGGGCGGAGCTTAGGAGGGTGGGGTTATGCCATGTGTGGTGGCCCGCGTAAAAACTAAGACAAAACCAAATATTTTTCATGTTTTACAAAAGTGCTCTGGTCCAGTTCCGAAGAACGGAATGTCCCACAAGTATGGAGGAGGGGGGGGGTGGGGGGGGAGGGGGAGACTATGGACTATGAGTAAGATAGTCGCTACAGTGAGTAACTTTGTTATTCCCATAGAGTACAAGTGGCAACTATACAAGGACATTGTACACAACGTCTTCGCAGACTGGGGCTTCCCAGAGTTCGACTTGCTTGCCACTCTGGAGAACGCATAATGCCCAGAATACGCCTCCAGGTGCTCTCCGAACCGCTCCAAGGGGAACGGGCTCTGGATAACATGGTCAGGGAAATTTGCCTACGCTCCCCCCTCTCCCGACGATTCCCCTTTTGGGGAGAATGCTCAGAAATGTGCTAACTCCCTCCACATTGGAGACCCCCAGCAACTTTGCTGGATTTTGAGGACTTCATTTTGATTTTTTTACCTGGAGACTTTTTTTTTCTTTTTTTTTTTCTCTGTCACACAGCACCTTCAGTACAGTGATACAGGGAAGTCTTGCAGATTTCCCAAAGGTTTAATTAGCTTCTCTGGGATAAACTACTGTTTCCCAGAATAGTAAAGTGAAATTAAACTTTTTAAACCCAGAACACACTATCTTACATTGGAGGGGTTACTTAGTATCACTTTTGTCTAGCTTCTCATGTAACATTTTTGTTACCCTTTCCTCGATAAATGGCTGGTGGCAGTGGATTACTTTTACTATTGTGGTGTGCATTTACTTCGGGCTGCGTTCGCAGCTGCAGTATAGCACCCAAGGGTGTCATTTTTGTCAAAATAGCCCGGTCTTCTTTTTTCTCCATTTCTTTGTGAAAAGTCCTTGAGATTTACTGTGCGCACCAAACCAGGTTTGGTCCTTTGGTTCACTTTACCTTTGCCGGGATTCACGAGTGAAGCCCGCCTCTGGCTCCAGGGTGTCTGGGGTGGGTAGGAAGTGAAGGAGGTGCCCGAAACCCCCCTGTGCTTGGTCTCCTAGGAAACCCAAATGCACTCTGTAGAGATTGGCCGGCTGACTGTCCGGCAAGGACAGCCACCCTGCTGGGTGACTGACAGCCAGGCTGGAATGAATGGGAGAGAATTGAATAAAAGGCAAGGCTTTTGGCTTGGAATGCAGAGTCGACCACTGGATGAAGGAACCGAATAAGAACTTGAAGAGGATGCCTGCTGCAACTCCTGGACCGTTGGTTTGCCCGGTGAAGCCCTGCTGCTGTGCTGAAACTCCAAATTCGTATCGATCGAGAAGCCCCTGCAAGGACTACTTCTACCCTTGAGTTGATGGGACCAATCAACTTCAAAGTAAGTCACTTGGACATTCTCTCGGAGCTCGCTGACTTTCCAGAGTTGCTGCTGGAAACCGAAACACCAGAAGTCCTCCCTCTCGTCCCCACGATTGAGGCCCAGGAACAGTGATATCTGCAGAGCTGTTCAGGAACAGAAGTCATCTGCTTCACTTTTTCTTCAATACAAAGGTACTGTAAAAGTCTGAGAGAACGTACCTCTTGCTGTAGAGTTGCTTGCTTCTTCTTCTACTCACAAGTCTAACCGTATGTGGCCCTACATTGATTCTTCTTTTTCTTCAAAGACTTCTAAAACATTGTGCAAATACTTTTCTTTCTTACCTGCAAAGAAGTGCTTCAGCTCATATAGACTTTTGCCCATTGACATTGGCTTAGCCTGTTCCACTGAATGACTCTTATTTGGGGAGCTGAAAGTAATTGCCTGCTTAAAGAATATTTGTGGTCTCTTGCATGTTCTAATAACCTTTTACTTTGACTTACTCCTAAATGGTCCTAAATACAACAGTGATTTATTAATGTCCCTAACACCCTAGCTATTGAATTCACCCGAGGGTGTAGGTTGTGTCTGTGGGTCATCCCAAAAGGGTACTCCCTGATGTAGAGATATTAAGAGTGTGTATTTTGTGAAGTATATTTGAGTGTTAATGTTAAATTGCTCCCTTTGAAAGAAGGCTTACCCTATCTGACTGATTAATAATGGTTTATTCAAGAAACCTTGTGTGTAGTGTTTAATTGAATACTTGTCACTGTGAATCTGTGCAACTCCCCTACAGCTCACATTGACCCCTCTTGAGATAAGCCTGGATGCTCAACACGCTACCAACCTATGTAGTATCAAAGGCTGGGTTCCTATTGCCAGGAGGTCAGGGTTGTTGTAGTGCACCGAAAGGGTACTGCATACAATCTTGCCTAACACCCTGCTCAACAGACTAGTGCACAAGATGCATCAAGAGCGACTCAGGATGATTCTGGTGGTTCCGAAGTGGGCCCGCCAACCTTGGTTCTCCCATCTCATGACAATGTCAGTCTCCCCTCCCAGGAAGCTGCCATGCCCTTAGAACATGCTATCTCGAGACAAGGGAGAGACACTACATCCATGCCCTCAAACTCTCAATTTTGCAGCCTGACTCTTGAGGTCATAGAGTTCTGGCACCTCCAACTCCCTCAAAGATGTGTGGACATTGCTACTCCCGCAAATGGAAACACTTTATTTGGTGTAATAACAAGGGCATGCACCCTGTTGATTACACACCGAGACATATTCTCCTGTACCTAAATTAACTTTTAGATTCAGGTCTGGTTTTCAATTCGCTTAGCAGCGCTTTCAGCATACACCACCTCCCAAAAAAAGGTTTTCGGGGTGGAAAATTCCAGTGATGAAAGCGTTTATGGAGGGGGTGAAGAGGATCCATCCCCCCATCTCAAACCCAGGTCCCAGGTGGGACCTGAACATTGTACTTAACAGATTAATGGGGCCTCCCTTTGAACCAATGCACAAGGCTAGCCTTCAAGCACTCACCTACAAGACTGCCTTCCTGCTTGTGATCAACTGTAGGCCCTTTCAATTCAGGACCCTTTTGTCACGATTCACAAAGATAAGGTGGCCCTGCGCACTCCCCAAAGATTTGTGCATACATTTGTCAATGTTCCATGTAAACCAGTCCATAGAACTACCCACATTTTTCAAAACCCTACTAATGTGGCAGAAGCCTCCACACACTAGATGTGAGGAGAGCAGTTCTCTATCAGTTATCGATTGTCTGGAAAAGACAAAGCCTCTAAGGAAAACAAACTGGTTCTTCGTTTCAGTGGCAGCTGGTAGAGAAAGGGACCCTCTCTCTAAATCGGCTCAATCAAAGTGAATTGTGAACTGAATCCCACTGTGTTACACTCTTGCCAAGAGAGATCTACCCTTCACGCCTAGAGCACACTCTACTTGGGGCACAGGGGCTACCATAGCATTCGTTGCAAATGTTCTTCCTGAGTCCATTTGTAAAGCAGCTGTACACACCTTTACACAACACTACTGCCTAGATACACACTCTAGGTCTGATTCTCAGGTGGGACATGCGGTGCCAAGACATCTCTTTGCTACTGTTCCTTCTCACATCCCACCACCATCTCTGGGTACTGCTCGCTAGTCTATGCACAGCATGTGATCCTAAGCAGATTAACAAGCATCAGAAGACATGCATTACTCACCGTAATAGCATTTCTGATGATTGTATCTGCTTAGATTCACATGCGCCCACCCTCGTGGAGTAGAAGGAACATAGACATCTTACCCCTTCTCTGATGGCAGATAAAATTCAATTGGAGGGACCTCGACGTGTGAGAGATTTGGGTACACTACACCTTATGTTAGGGATAGTCTTAGGCACGCCCATGTCGACGTCCCCTTTCGATCTTCGAAAGAAAGATGCAATTCTCGGCGATTACCACTAGATGTCGAACTATATGCAAAGCATGTTAATCTAAGCAGATACAATCCTCAGAAATGCTATTATGGCGAGTACGTTGAACTGGTACTTGCTTCCCCTGGCTGCTGTATAGCCTGTCTAGAATAAGTCTGCCTTGGGTTTTACCTACCTTGAATAGCTGTGTGCCTTTCTTAATAAGTGTACGGTAGGTTTTGCTAACCTTGGTCTGCCTTGTGGTTGTTTGTTATGCGCTTATACACAAGCAAGTCATCCTAAAATAATGTAAAGCTAGTGCTTACCTTAGTCTGTGTCCCCTCCTGGGCTTCTTGACGACCTAGGTGTTCTTTATACCAACTATGCTGACGATACTCAGGTCGTCCTTAAACTCAGTTACTCACAAGACACTCTTGCTATCATAACATTTACTCCACCATCCTGGCTTAGATGGTAACCAATTCCTTGGCCCTTAACGCTGAGAAGACGGAGCTCTTAAATGTTGCCTCCAGTCACATCCTTAAACTTTCTCTTGAGTATAAAAGTTTCATAGTCGCCGGCAATACCATCGTGGTAGCAAAGAGTGCGAGGACCTTGGGCGTTATATTAGACGCTGAGTCGACAATGACGCAGCACGTCACCCAGATTTGTGGCTCGTGTGGTCTCATCAACCAGATTCGGCTCTTCAGGTGACCCAGAGTGGGACAGTTGGAGCAATACTGGTACTATCAAGGCATGCCCATATTACAACTGCAAGGAGAGTGTTGCACTGGCTGCCTGTAAAACATTGCATCGCTCACAAGATTCTCACCGTGACCCATAATGTCTTAATCATGAGGCTCCGTATCACAAGGGAACGGTCAATGGAAGACAATTTATTTAAAGCAGAGGATGCCCATTCGTGTGGTATCAAAAAACCACTTGTTCATTCACACTGGACTGCTCTCCCTATGGGAAGAACACCCTATCCCTTCCTAGGTGGTGCCCTCTGTCCCTAGGCTATGAGTGACTGACCCTGTCTAAGTTCTTTCATACAATCTTTAATCAACACACCAAATCAGATGCTACACATTTCAACTACTAAAAGACGAAGCACCGGTATGCACTGTTGGCAGCTAGTTCTATGGAGACATAATGTGCATTATATGTATCTCTGATCAAATGGTAGTGTGCTGTCCTCACTTCAGGATTTGTTGTACTATATTTTAATTTACCATTTGTTGAGAGGCAGGCACAGCCATTATAAGCCCCTCCGGTGTAATCAGCGCTGTACAAATTCCCTTGCTAAAGAGCGTGCCTAAACCGGCTTTAATCAATGTACAGTAATATATTAAACAATGTAATTTATAAGACATATCCTTGTCCAGCTACGTGGAATATTGTCTAAAGCATGAGGTCGCTCATGTCCTGTGTGGTCGACCGGTTTCAATGATTTTCATGATGTTCATCATCTTCTTCAGGACCTGTTATTTATAGTGGATGGATTCCTTAGAGAGATGTTGGTCTCTGGAGCACTTGTGTTACCTGGAGGATAAGGCACAAAAGCAAGGTTTCAGACTTAATGAGTAGTCCTCTGAACAGATGCCCGGTATCTCTATGGTGACGGGTTTCATAGTGTGGTTCAGATTATTTGTGCTCCTTGTGAGAGGGTAAGCAATGTGCTATGAAGACACTGAGAAACATCTATAGGTGCCATGTTAATGCACTTGGAAACAACGGAAACCCACAGTGGGGAGGGGGTCTGTAAGGGAGGTGAGGGAGTGAGGGTATGGAGGAGGGGGAGGGCAGCTAAGACATTTACTTGAGTGGACTAGCCTCTAAGGTGGTGTTCGCAGGAGTTATAACTGCGGCGAGTGCGTAGCATGCTTCCAGTATCTAGTCTCTCTCAGGGGGTGTTTTACCTGGTGGCCTGGTAGGCCATGTCACCAAGTTGTTTAGAGTGGGGTATCAGGGTGTTGCTACCCAGGTGGCTGGTGGGGTGGCAACTGTACTTGCCTCCTGCACGGGGCAACATTTTTTTTTTTATAAATCTCTGGCCAGAAGAGTAAAACACAGGCTCCTGATGTTACAGCCAAGTTCTAAAATGTTACTTGAATTACCTCAAAGACCATAGAAGTAGAGTAGCTGGCTGGTCTTTTTTTCCAGCATGGGGTCTGGCATGGATTCACATGCTCATGAATATTCCCCGTCATCAGGCTGGGAATCCTCGGTAAAGAAAAAATCAGTATCAGTTTCGTTTCTGATCTGTCTTTCTCAGTAGTAACCAATCACTGGTCTCTGGGTCATACTGTCCCAGCCAATGACTGCCCTCTCCCTAAGCCCCGCCTCTGGCAGCCATCTTCAGATTTTTACTGCACTGCAAGTGTTGGGAGTCCTTGTGTTTAGCTCTCGAGTTTTTGCTGCCTTTTCGCACTTTTCAAAGAGAATTTCTCATTTTTCGGTCACATAGAGCCTCAAACTCCACCGTCTCTACATCCGATTAACGGGTATCCGTGTCGGATTTTTTTCTTCGCCCCTCAAGGGTGGAGATTTCGTCGAGTTACGCTTCTTGGGGGGGGGGGGGGGGGTTCCAGAAGTTTCTGCGGCCTACCCAGACATGGCCCAGGAGAAAAGAAAGCTTGACGGCCGGAAAGCTGTTCAGGGTTTGCCCTGGATGCCAGCTACAGAATGTGTTCAATGTGGACGAGCATTCGAAATGTCTCTACTGCCTTCATGAGGACAAAACGCACATGGAGAACGACTGCATTTTGCAGGAACATGTCAGAACGGACCATCCGGGACCGACACCTTCGTCTCCAACTGGCTGGAAGGGAGGAGTCCGTCAGGTGAGAAGAAGAAGTTGTTGTCAGAGCGGTCTTCTAAGTCCTGTGAGGGCGCCCCGGCGACGGGGGCCCAACAGAAGGCAAAGCACCGCAAGTCCACTGGCTGCCAGGCAGGGCGCGCCTTCCCCGGCACCATCAACCACGAGTCAACGCTCTGGCTCGGGGAAGAGGAAATCCAAGAACCCGGGTAAGCCTCTGGAGAGGTTCCGGTCGATCTCGAAGGATTCGGCCGAGGGGGAGCAAGACGGTGACCCTCCCAAACCCCCCCCCCCCACAATCTCCCCCCCCCCAAGGTGAAGGCCTCAAGCGCGCCTAAGGCGGTGAAGGCCTTGATTCACCCGGCCAAGGCCTCTATCGAGGGACGAGGGAGTCGCGGCGGCGCTGGTGCCGCCTGTGGAGGCGCCGCCTGTGGAGGTGACCTCGGGGCCCAGAGTCTCCCTGCCTCCGTGGAGGGAAGCCTCTTTCAGACCCATCAAAAAGACCCCCATGAAGACCCCGGCGGAAAAAGAGGGGGGGTGGCCATTGTGGACACATACACAACATCCGAGGAGGAGCTAGCATAAGTCCTAGAGGGCCTCGACGAGGGCGTCGAAGAGGCCCGTCCCCACAGGACGGATCCCGACGAGGGTGACGACGGCACCGGCGAGGGTCCTAGTCACCCATCGCTCCCGTCGCTTCCGGAGCCGCAGGATAACTCGGCGGCCATTTTGTTGGCAATACAATCCTTACGTTCAGAGATGACGAGATTGCCCTTACCACCGACTGCGGTCCCGGTACCAGGCCTGACGGAGGAACCAGAGCCGGTCCCGACGGGAAGCCCCCCGAACAAGAGAAGACTGATCCACCCAGCCCCGCCTTCTCGGCCCTCGCGGCCTGCTCGGCCTTTACCCATGTCCCCCGTCCCTGGGGATGACACGGGAACAGACACGGCCACGACGGGTACCGACGGTGACGACGGGACAGAGCTCCCGGGCCTCCCGTCACCAGCCCGGGCGGCCCGGGCCTCCCCGTCCGATGAGATCGGATCTTTCCATGCAATGATCGCCAGGGCATCCGAGCTTTTTCAGCTCTACCCAGAAGAGAAGAAGGAAGGTTTCCTTTACCAACGGCGCAAGGCCAAGAGGAAGTCAGTCCTCGCTGTGCCTCTGCTGGATGACATCTGGGATGAGGGACTCACCCTTCTCAAGAACCCGTCTACGACACCTGCCAAGAAGGATTGGTACGAGAAGAAGTACTGGTCCCAGACGCGGCCCCTTTGTGCCGTAGGGCACAAGCTACCCCGGACTCGGTCGTCTCAGCTGCGGCCAAGAAGAAAGCGGGGGGGGCATCGGTTTCAACGTCAACCTCCCCACCAGACGGAGAAGGGAAGACGATGGACGCAATGGGTCGACGAGTTATCTCGTCGGTGGCAACAACGATTAAGGCGGCCAACGCCCTCGCCATCGTGGCCGATGGGGAGTTATGGTACAAGATCGCCCCCCTGTTGGACTTCCTACCAGATGACAAGAGGGCCGAGGCCCTGGAGATCTTGCAAGAAGACGAAGTGGCGTCGGACCACGCTATTACAGTGGCAACGAACATTGCCGACACCGGTTTCCGCCAGCTAGGCAACAGCGTTTGCCTTGGACGACGAGGTTGGCTTAAGGCGACGGATTTCCGCCAGGATGTACAAGCCAAGGTGTTGGACATGCCGTTCGACGGGAACAATCTGTTTGGGAAAACTGTGGATGAGCCCCTCCAAGACGGACACAGAGACTGCTAGGGCCCTAGGTGTTCTCCGGCAACGGAGGCCGTCCTTTCGGAGCGCCGGAGGCAAGCAGAGTGCCTCCAAGGGATTCGGCGGTGGATCTTCTACGTACCGCCAAGCGGCCTGCTCCTCGCCGCAGGAAGCCTATAGAGGACGAGGCAAGTCGGGGGGGCCCGCCGTCGTCGCCAAGGCGGCAAGGCGTCCTCCAAACAAGATTGAACCGACAGCGGGCTCGGGCCCCCACCGAAGCACCCCGGTGGGAGGCCGGCTGGTGAAGTTCGTCAGCGTGTGGGAGTCCATCTACACCGGCCATTGGGTGCTAGACGCCCTGGCCCAGGGGCACCCCTCGAATTTCTAAAAAAAGTGCCCCCGCATTCCACCCGTGATCAGGAAGGCAAGTCACGTCCCTCAACTACTTTTGGAGGTGAGGGCGTTGCTCAAAAAAGGTGCCATCGAGCTCGTCCAGAAGAGGCTCCTTGGCTCCGGAGTATACTCAAGGTACTTCCTAGTAAAAAAGAAGACGGGAGGATGGCGCCCCATCCTGGACCTGCGACGGCTGAACAAGTACATCAAGGCACAGAAGTTCCGGATGGTCACCCTCCAGCACGTGCTGGGACAACTGGAGGAGGGAGATTTCCATTCGTCGTTGGATTTGGAGGATGCGTACTTCCACATCGCCATTCTGAAAGGTCACCGAAGTTCCTCAGGTTCGTGGTCCAAGGACGGCACTACCAGTTCAAGGCCCTCCCGTTCGGATTGAAGTCGGCATCCAGGGTGTTCACCAACTGCCTCGCACCTGTGGTGGCGCAGCTCCGCCTGCAGGGGATCCACGTCTACCCCTACCTGGACGACTGGCTCATCCGAGCAGGGACAAGGGAGCTCGCCGTGGATCACACAGCAAAGACCGTCCAGCTGCTCTCGGACCTGGGATTCTCCAACTTTCGCAAATCCCACCTGGTCCCGTCGCAAGTTGCACTGTTTCTGGGAGGAAAGCTCGACACAGTGGCGCGCCTGGCCTCACCGTCGGAAGAAAGGACGATGGCCATCCTGGGCAAGGTGCAGCGTCTGCTGGCCACGGACGTGGCCAGGGTGAGGTCCATCAAGTCCCTCCTCGGGATGATGTCCTCCTGCATATATCTCGTGCGCCTGTGCAGGCTTCGGATGCGCCCTCTGCAAGAGTTCCTCGACTCCCGCTGGATCCAAGCGACGGGCAGCTTCGAGGACTGGATTCCGCTCGACAAGACCTTCCGATGAGCAATCCGGTGGTGGGGCACCCGCACTCATCTGACGGCGGGCACAGACTTTCAGACCCCATCCCACCAGGTGACGGTGATGACGGATGCCTCCCTGGAAGGGTGGGGGAGCACACACCAGAGATCTTCATGCAAGATACCTGTGGCTCCCGGAGGAGAAGATGCTCCACATCAACATCCTGGAGCTCCGTGCAGTGTTCTGGGCCCTCAGGTCCTTTCTCCAGTCCCTCAACGGCAAGGTGGTGAGAATTTTCACTGACAACACCACCACGATGTTCTACATCCGGAAGCAGGGAGGAACCAGATCCCCAGCCCTCTCCAAGGAAGCCCAGGATCTGTGGCATTGGGCCATCGCCCAAGGGATGTTTCTGGTGCCCTTTCATCTGGCAGGGATTAAAAACACCATCGCCGACTCACTCAGCAGGGAGCTGCCCTCGTGCCACGAGTGGGAACTACATCGGGATCAAGTGGATCGACTCTTCCGACAATGGGGAACACCCCAGATTGACCTGTTAGCGACGGCGACGAACTCAGAGGTTCGCCAGCAGGTTTCCCCAGCCGAGGAGCATGGGCGATGCTTTCTCGTTCCCCTGTGAAGGCCTGTTCCTTTAAGTGTTCCCTCCATTGCCATTTGCTGCTCAAAAGGTCCCGGTGCAGGATGATCCTGGTCGCTCCGGCGTGGCCGAGGCAGATCTGGTTCCCGGACCTTCTGGACTTGTCAGCGTCCCCACCAGTCAAGCTGCCGACGGACGCGGATCTTCTCTCCAGAGAAGGAGGCGCCATACTTCATCACGACCCGGAGTCGCTGAACTTGCAGGCCTGGCTCCTGCAGCGCTTGAGTTTGGAGGGTCCGACATCCCGGCTGACTGCAGAGAGGTCCTTGCAAAAGCCAGGGCGTCCTGAACTACAGACATAAGTGGAAGAGGTTCTCTGTCTGGTGCCGTGCACATAAGATTAACCCTCTACGGATTACGGCCCCTCAAGTGCTGCTGTACCAACTGTCGCTGGCCAAGGCTGGACTGGCTCATGTCTCCATCAAGATACATCTGGCTGCGATCTCCCGATACACCGGAACCACAGGACGGGTGTCCTTGTGGTCCCATCGCCTGGTGAAGGAATTTATGAAGGGACTGTTCCGATCGTTCCCGACGGTGAAGGCCCCTGCCCCGGCGTGGGAGCTTGACATGGTGCTGACCAGGCTCATGGGGGCGCTATTTGAGCCCCTGCATTTGGCACTGTTGAAATTCCTGTCGTGGAAGACTACGTTTCTTGTGGCCATCACCTCCGCACGGCGAGTGGGAGAGCTCCAGGCCCTATCCTGCAAGCCTCCATACTTGACTTTTCACGACACAAGGGTGATGCTGTCATGATCTCTGCTTCCAAAAGGTCAGGGTTTTCCCAACTCCCTTGGAAGCAGATCCATAACCCAGGTTCCGAGTGCCAACCAGTCCCAATTGGGACCTTTTGGACCCAGTCCTGGCGCCAGTGGCACCAGGCTCATAAATATGCCCTGTCCCAGCACTGGAAGCGCCGGGCTCATAATGCTTGGGTGGACTTACCTGCAGCAGACCATGCTGCTTACTTGCCTGCCAGTTGAGCCTCTGATCCTCTTCTGTTTGGAACTACTTTTCCTGTTGGGTGGTGCAGGAGCCACTTCCTAGGTTCAGAACACTGGAACTCTTCTGGAAAGCAGGAACTCTTTTCTTACCTAGGCGTGGCTGTGGAAGGAGACACCTAAGCACTACAGGAGGCTATTTAAACCACACCCGATGGATGAATCTTGCTTTGCGTTATTCTGCATCCTCTGCAGCAGAACGCTCATCGTGTCTTCTGCATCTGATCCTGGGCCTAAGGAAAAAGGCTTACCATCCTGAATCCAGTCTTCAGCAACACCTATAAAGACAAGAAAGAACAGGTTAGCATTACGGTCTTCAGTGACAGCGCTTCACTTACCTGGTCCATCGGCTGTCACCAACTCCTCGCGCTGCATTCCGGCATCTGAGAGACAAAGGCTTACCTACTCTTCGTGCGCTCCGGAGGTCTTCGCGCTGCATTCCGGCATCTGAAAGACAAAGGCTTACCTACTCTTCGTGCGCTCCGGAGGTCTTCGCACTGCATTCCGGCATCTGAAAGACAAAACAAGGTGCGTTTAAAGACATTGGGGAACTTTAATACTCACGTGTCATTACTCCTTTCCACATCTAACCCAGTGGGTATTCCGGCACCCTGCAGCCGCTCCGAACTTGTACCTGCAAAATAAAAAGACAGAGCGCATCGTGAAGCAGGCAACAAGCGCTTACTTGCGTGCTTCCAGGCGCTTCTATTCATCACACGGGCTCCATCTTCAACTCACTTCAGCCCGTCATCCGCCATCGCCGGAACCCTGCAAAACAAGAGACATCATTACTAAAGACTTTTAAAGACATTAGAATTACTCGAAACTTACCGTTCGTGCAGTAAACGACGGACAGCAGTCCTCTGAAGTCAAGAGGCCTGCTCCCCTTATCCAGTGAAGAAACTGGTTACAGCACCCTGCCCCGAGGCAGATGGAGAGCACGGCGTTCACTTACCTAAGGTGAGAGCGTTAACCTTTGGGGTTCTACAGAAGAAGAGAAAGGGAAGAAGAGAGACATTCAATAACCCAGTTCATTAATCCCATATTTTCTATCTGCAGACATCTTACCCTTCGAGTCAGACATACAGTGCACAGAGGTCCAGCCCAAAGAGCCAGCCGTGTGTTACACATCACCTTTGAAGATACGGTATACGCCCAGTCAAGACCGGCGCCTCTACGGGAATCAGGTGAGCGTTACAGATGCTGAGGACGCACCCCTCGTTTATGCCCAAGGTGCCGTCGGACTTCCACCTCAACGAGCCCTTGGTTTTACCTGTTTTCTTCCCGTCGCCTTCGTCTCCAGCCGAGAGGACTTTGCACTCGCTGGATGTGGCTAGAGCGCTCAATTTCTACGTGGACTGCACAAAGAGTTTTCGGAAGACAACACAGCTTTTTGTGAACTTTGGACCTGTGAACCAAGGGAAGGCTCTCTCGAAGGCTTCCATTTCCAGATGGCTCTCCGGCTGCATCACGCACTGTCATCGGTTGGCAAACCGACTGTTGCCTGGCCGTCTGAGAGCCCATTCAACCAGAGCTATTGCTGCTACCACGGCGTTCTTGTCTGGTGTGCCCTTGCTGGACATCTGGAGGGCTGCTACGTGGAGGTCAACGCACACCTTCACGAGATTCTACTGCGTCGACCGAGATTCCAGGGAGGAGTCCAGGGTCGTCCAAGCGGTGCTGCGCAACCTGTTCGCCTAAGGTGAGCCTGGTGAGGAGGTAAGAACTGCTTAATGTTGCATTTTGATGTAATGCTTAATGTCAAGCCCTTTTTTCCACCTCCCGTTAGTTGTGCATGTGTGTACTGCTATGTATTCTTATATTCATGAGCATGTGAATCCATGCCAGACCCCATGCTGGAGAAGGAACAAGTTACTTACCTGTAACTGTTGTTCTCCAGCATGGGTCTGGCATGGATTCACATGCGAACCATCCCTCCTGCCCCTCTACGGCTCTTCACTTGGTCATACTGCCACTTTGCGGGCTACCAAATCTGAAGATGGCTGCCAGAGGCGGGGCTTAGGGAGAGGGCAGTCATTGGCTGGGGCAGTATGACCCAGAGACCAGTGATTGGTTAGTACTGAGAAAGACAGATCAGAAATGAAACTGATACTGATTTTTTTTCTTTACCGAGGAGTCCCAGCCTGACGACGGGGAATCTTCATGAGCATGTGAATCCATGCCAGACCCATGCTGGAGAACAGTTACAGGTAAGTAACTTGTTCCTTTCGGCGGTACGTCTGTGGTGGCGCATCTGCAGGTGCTCCTGCAGTGAGACAGACCGAACCAGACCCGTTGAGGAATATGTGCCCTCAGTAACTATCTCTGGGAGAATTCTCACATATGCTTTTGGGGCCTGGACGACCCGCGGCATTGTGTGGCTCTTACCTGTCAATGAGGGGTCACCCCGGTGTTTCGCGCTGTGTATCCCCTTTGGAGTTAGGTCTGCTAATATCTTGCCTGTCGCCCGCACGGTGAGGGAAGCGTGGAGCAGTCAGAAACTAGACTGTGTCCACATACTCTCGACTGCCATCTTGGGTGTGTGTGGACTCGTAAGCAAGTCTGCAAGCAATGGTATTAAGCATACAAAGCCTGTGTACTGTTGTGTGTGCTACGTAGCCCGGCCGCCATCTTGGAAGGTGTTAATTCCATATATATGCTATTGCTATTAGGATCGTGTGTGGAGTTAGACACATGCAAATCCTAATAGCTACAAACAGTTTGTGACACAGCGAATTAAATGAAACCAAGGGCCTTTAGAGCAGGTGCCCGTATCCAACGTGGCTGCAGTTTTGATATACTGGCCCTGCTTGTCTGGAACTCTATCCCTCTTCACCTAAGAAACATTTTTGTCCACAAAGGAGTTTAAAACAAGACTCGACTCTCCTTTTCAATTATCCACTTGACTAAGCATTGATTTACCCATCGTTATCTTTATCCCACCTGTTTCTGGACATCATCTTGTTTGTCTTTCATGTGCGCTCTGTGGCCCTTGGGCGAGTGGTGCTTTACAAAAATGAAAATAAATAAGGCTACTCAGTGAAGCAATCACAAATCCCCACTGGGCACCAACAGCTGCTCCCTCCATATGCCCCACACAGAGGACGTACCATTCAGCCTGCACTGTCCCGGCACCCAGCCACTAACGGAACAATCCTGTATAATGGAATCCGATCAAGAGTGTGTGGAGCCAAGACCAGGCATATTCTGAGGAGGATTCGGACCTGACCCTTAGTTTTAAAAGAGCGTTACGACAATCCCTGGTTGACACAGTTTCTCAAGGGTTGCGCCCTATCGAGCCAGGACATACTGGAAGCCGCAGAACACCTAATTGGGGATGGCCTTAAGACAAAAGGCACTGATGGAGAATGCAGTACATCCCCTAATGGGCCTACCGCTGAGGCAATTGATAAGGGGAGAGATCAGACTCGTAAACGGAAGTGTCCCTTGACTGCTGACAGAGGAAAAAGAATGCCTCTTGAGGCTGTCTATGCATTTGAGAAGCTACAAGATGCTTTCATGTGTTTGACTGCCGAGCCTCCTACCCCCTTCCCCAGGGGCGCAAAACATAGGGGACGTGACTCCACACCAGAGTCCATAAGTGTCTGACTCAAAATCCTCCCTGAGGTCCAAGAGTGGCAAAAGCAAATACAAACAAAAGCATTTGAAGTAGTCAAAAGAGGAGGTAACGGACATGTTTGACCCCGAAGCAATCATACATCATGATCAAATGATTGGATACCGTCACTGAGAGTAGCAGCATACAAGCCCCAAAGGCTGCGTAAGCCTGTTGAGAAGGAAATGAGGCTTCAGATGCGCTCAGTGTGTCCAAGACCAGCCTTGCCAGGCAAAGTGGCAGAGACGCCGGAGCTAGACCCAAAAATGATCGCATTTATCTCGAAGACCTCCAGGGAACCTTATGAAAGGCATGGACCAGGCCTGGAAAGGAAAGCCAAGAGAAGGTTTTAGACATGGCAAGCCCCATTGCTAAGATTGTGACTTGGCCGAAAGTGCAAAAGACACGGGAGAACCTGTAAAATCAGAGACTCTAGTCAATTGGGCTCAATAAGTGGTGTTCCTGCCAGACATTAGCCCTGGTTATAAGGGCCTTACCAGATTCTTTAGCACACTCTTCCACAGAGGAGAAATATCCAAAGCATATCGGTCTTTGTCCAGCACCGAAATGCTAGGCAATTCTCCTCTGAACAAGAGTACCAACAGCAACCCCAGGCATGTATTTTGGTATGGCTGGACCTAATCAGTAGGGTGGAGCTGTGCCTCTCTAAGAATAGTGAGCAAGGGATCCACGCCTGGATTCCCCTAGTAACTTGAGGTGAGACACAAAGTAACTTAAAATACTGCGCCCTTCATCCGAAAGGAGAAGGAGTACTGTTAAAGATTGATTTGAAGCTAGGAGACATAGCCTCGTATGAAGCCGCCCAAGGATTGCTATTCCGCAAGACTATCGCAAAAGAAATGGGAAGATTTGTGGGCATGTACGCAGCCCTTGAAAATGCGCAAACGTCTATGAAGAATATTTTATCTGAGTTTTTGCAGGGACTGGAAGCAGTAGAGGTTGTGCGTCCGGTCCGTTCCATTCGCAAAGAAGGCCATAGAATCCAAGAGTCTGTTATTGGGAGTCCCGTCAACAGGACTCATTCCTTCCAGGTCGAGGGTGTGGGAACCAAGGGAGCAGAGGACTAGGCTATTACCGCCATCAAAGAGCGCAATCAGGTGAGTCAAGTAATGACTTAACCCCCAGTGAGGGGCAGGACAATGTTGTACTTTTGGTGCAGGCTTTCAAGCTTCTTGCGCCTGCTTTAGACAGAAGCAGGGTTCCAATTAGAATTTGTAGCGTCGCTAGTGCAGTGAAGCAGACCAAAGTGTTTCACGCATGCGTGCAAGGAATTCAAACTCCTGGAAAGGGAGTTGAATCAGTTGTAATACAAGGGCGTGATAGAACGCAGCAGTATGGCTGCGACTGCCTTCATAAACATGGTTTTTAGTTCACAGAAAGGAGAAAGTCAGACCTGTGATAAACCTGAACGAACTCAACAGGTGGATGGTTTAGACACTTCAAGAGGGAGGGAGTACACCTCATCCGCGATATTCTCCAAAAGGGAGACTGGCTGGTGAGGTTAAATCTGAAAGATGCTTATCTGACAATACTGGTTGCCAAGAGACATCGGATTCCGCAGCTTCTTTTGGAACAACCAGGTATGACAGTTCAAATGCCTACTGTTCAGTTTGGCCCCAGCACCCTTGGCCTTCATGAAATAATCGGACTGGTGGCGGCGGACATGGGAGAAAGAGATGCGCATGATCGTCTACCTAGGCGACATTCTCATTTTGGCCGACGACGGATAGTGCTCGTCAGTCAGATGCAGTGAGCATCTGAACTCCTCTCCTCCTTAGGTTTTCTGATAAATAGGGAGAAATCAGAATTGATTCCGAGGCAAAGCCTAGAATTCCTAGGTTTTATCGTAGATACTAAGAGGGTGACACTGGAACTGCCGGTGCCCATGATGAGAGCAAGATTTAAGAGCGGCGTTGGCAAAGCCATTAATAGCCTTTCGAACACTGGCGAAGATTGTCGGGTTTCTAGCGCCTTCCATTCAAGCTATCTTTCCAGGCCCTCTGCATTACAGAGCTCTTCAGAAGCTGAAGATTCGCCACCTAAAAGAGGGTCTAGGGTACCACCAGTTAGTGTCCCTATATCAGGAAGGGAGACTAGAACTGGAATGGTGGCCTCAGAACATTGAGGCCTATAACGGCTGCCTATCTTCAGAGATGTCCCGGAGCTCATCCTAGTCAGAGGCCAGTAGGGCAGGCTTGGGAGTGAGATGTGGTCACCTGAAGACAGGAGGCAGATGGTCCCAGGAGGAACTGTCCCTCCGCTTCAATTGCTTGGAATTGCTTGCAGGTTCTTTCGAAATAAAAGCCTTCACCAAAGGCAGAGCAGAGTGTTGCATCCTGCTCAGGAAGGACAACATCTCAGCAGTCTGATACATCAAGCACCTGGGAGGACCGCGGTCGCGGGTGCTGGTGGAATTGACCAAAGACTTCTGGCATTGCTGTCTCGACCGGAAGATCTCAGTGACAGCAGAGTATCTCCCAGGAGTACAGAATGTAGCGGCGTTATTAGAACTCCCGCTAGTGGCACGACTCCAGCGTCTAGATGACCCTGAGAGAGGTGTTCACACAGATGACATCTGAGGTCCCCTAGACAGCAACCTATTCACCTCCAGATTGAACAAACGGTTGCCAACATTTTTTAGCTGGAGGCTGGACCGGAATCGCAAGTAGCGGACGCTTTTTTTCAAGCATGGTCAATGCAACACACTGCGCCTTTTCCCCGTTCATAATGCTTGCGAGAGTGCTAGCAAAGATCAGGAGAGAGAGCACAGAAGTGGTCATAGTAGCCCTGAACTGGAAGTTGCAAGCTTTGTTTCTAGTTCTGATGGAACATTTTGTCGTATTTCCCACAAGTGCTTCCTCGCAGGCAAGATCTCCTGTTGGATCCGGTGGGGAATTTCTACCCTCTGGCGAAGACTGGGCAATTATCTCTACTAGCGTGCAGGGTATCGGGGGCAGATGGAGAATGCCAGGCATTTTGGGAGCAGCTTTGGTATTTATCAAGCAGTCCTGGCCCCTCTACATTGAGTTATGAGGCAGCATGGGGTAAATCGATGCAGATGGTACATGCTTCATCCCGTTTCGGCCCCTTTAGTGCGGGTACTGAATTTCTTATCCAAGGAGGTAACGCTTTCCGGACAATAGGAGTCTACAGATTGTCGATTTCTGCCAGTCACAAAACGTTAGACGGAGCCCCCATGGGAGAAGCATCCTGTGATGGTGAGACTGATGTGAGGGGTCAAAGTGAGGGTACCACCCATTCCTAGATATGCACAGCTATGGGACGTCGACTTAGTCTTGCGGCTATTTATGAATTTGGGCGCGTAACAGACTTGATCGGACCAACAGTTGTCCGGGAAACTAGCAATGCTATTGTGCCTTATGACCTGTAGAAGAGTGTCTGATGTGAGGGCCCACGAGATAGACAGGAAGACTTTCTATCCAGAAGAGTTGACCTTCTCCATTGCGAGAACGACTAATTGTCACTGCTCGTCGATATAATACCCTTATTTTCAAAGTTGGCCTAAACTATGCGTGGCTAACTGTATCACTGAATATGAGGTGAGGATGGCGGTTTTGAGACCTGCAGGTATTTCCCAGTTGCACATTATGTGCAGAAAGCCATTCAAGGCGGTTGCGCCAGCAACTATAGCCTGATGGGTGCGAGAGATCATGTCCTTAGCAGGCATAGATGTGATGTGTTTCGGAGCAGACTCTGTCAGAGGTACTGTAGCTTCCAAAACTTTTAGGGTGAGAGCGAGTCTTCCAGACATCCTGAAGGCATCGGATTGATCTAGCGACGCACTTTTAAGCCATTTTACTTTAAACCAATTGCGAGTGTGGCAGCGCAGTAGTAGTGGACAGCTTTCAACAAACATAATGCTCGCCTGCGGTCTTCGAAATAGAATGAAGATTACACCTGCTCTAGTGCAGGCAGATTTGATTAAAGACACAGGGGTGAGCATTATCCCGCAGGCAACGCATAGCATACTTGAGTAGTGTGCATGATCATGTCAATTCTCTGTTTATGACCGATGGCGTCCTAAGACCCTCCCCAAACGTGCGTCTTTGCTGACGGGGGATTACCAGATGGCTGGCTGAGGATCTAAACGAGGAGACAAGATTATTGCAGTCGAGTTGCTGGCATTAGCCATGTGAGTGAGGATCCTTGATTGGTGGAGACCGGGGCGATGCAACCGGAGGCATATTGGTTTTCTTTTGCAGTGTTTGTTGGTCACCGGCTGTCAGTTGGAAGGCATCAAGGAAGAGCAAAGGACCTGAGCAGGAGATGGCTGATGGGATGGGATGGGATATAGAGACTGGACATGGGACTAACGGGGATGCTAGGGTTCATGGGATTTAAAATTTTAGAGTATGTTTTCAGTTTGAAAACAATATAATAATTTTGAAATGTTTTATGAAAAAAGGATTTAAATCTGATGTAAGTGTAGAATTAAAGGAGGTTTAAGCATAATGCTCACCTCCAAGTCTTTAATAGAATCAAGACTCCCTGCGCTACAGCAGGGGTAATCTTCATTATCCCCTTTGCTTTAGTACCATTACTGCTTACCTTTTGCCTTTCTAGTTTGTATCGAATGTAAGCAAAGGTGAAAAGTCTCTGTGATGGGATAGCTTGCAAATTCAGCATGTAAACTGCAAGACACAGGTTCAATACACAGGACTTCATCCTAGGACAGTCAGCTGTGATCAACGGTAATAAGCCACCCGGAAGATCAAAGCCAACCTTTTTAGCACGTTAAAAAGTATTTGACACCATAATATTTACTACAGCAGGATCTGGAGTGTGCAGTGACTTGCTGAAGAAAGCCTTATTGGGCTGTCCCTTGCTCGCCCCCACCACACATATGAGGGCGACAAAATGGTGGTGAAGCCTCTCCAACAAATGTTTCACACATTCAAAAAGGTTCATACTGGGCGACAAGTCAATGTGCCTTTCTGGGCCAAAAATATAGCAGAGCAGCGGCAGCCTACAAAACATCTGATAAGGGGCCTCCTCCAGGGCGCCTGCTCCCCACGTCACTTACTGCACCCCTCCAGCCACCAAAATGACTCCTTAATTTTTCCATCAGTCACCTGATGCCGCCATTGACATATTCAAGTAGTCGACTTGGAATCCATTGGCTAGTGTGTTGAGTAAGAGGATGGGCTTTGAAAGAAAATATTTCTCGAGATAGTTGAGATGCAATTCTAAGTAATTGCCGGAGCCGGGAAGAGCTAAGACTTACAAGCTTTCCTTAAAAGGTGCTGTTCTTTTTAGGCGCGCATGGTGAAGGGCATTGTGTTGCACATTTTAGTGGCATGCACAGAGCCACTACTGCGAGAACTTCTAACAAGGATTTCAAAATAGACTGGCAGTGGCGTATTTGAGGTTTTATTTTGACTTGGATCATGAGAATTTCCACTAAGGTATTCTGGCCTTTATTGTGTCTAGCTCGCAGAGTGATGCACATTGCTTTGAAGGTGTCGCTGCACAAACCAAAGCTAGTGAAGAACCTGTAAGGACGTGGCAAAGGTGTTCTGTCAGTCCCAGTTGTAAGTGGAATATTGCTGCTATGTTTGAACTTGCTGCAATTATGCCAGATGTGATAATGGAACCCAGGGGTGTAGAACATGTTGGCATAACTTAGGTGTGGGAATATAGCTGCAATAATACACCACTCTGTTTTTACCAGTTGGGATGAGGATAGTTGTTTAAATAAATTAATACAAGTTTTCCCCTGAAGTGAGCTACATATGTTATCTGTGCTCCATGAAATTGGAGTATTTTGGTGAATTAATATAAGATAATTAATATAGAGTGGATAGTGGGCCTATATCGCTCTTTGGAAATTGCAACATAAGCAGTCAAACAGGGTTGCGGAGGGACTGGGCTTACCTAATTTTGTGAAGTACCATATAGCTTTCAACACAAGACAAATCTATAGGTGGACGGCGAATGAACAATTGTGGTGCTGTGACAAATTGAGGGACTCGTCGCTTCTCCTCAAGAGGGAGCCCCTCCCACTGAGGCTAGGGAGGTGAGCCTGCTTTGCAACACCTTCCTTAGGGGTTGAGGCAAGAGGGACCACACCAGGAGAGATCCCCCACTGCCCCCCTCTAGGGGACATTGTTAGGACTGATTTTCTATACTCTGACCTGAAGGACAGATCTATAGAAGGCTAACCTAGTTTAGTGACAGGGACATCTCTGGCAGCTGTAGCCAGACCAGTTGAAGGTAGTTGGTCGAGTGTCTTGGCTAAGTCTCAAGAGGTGGTGATCTTGTAAAGGGCCCTCAATGATCCCACACAGCGAAAAGTCGGCGAAAAACACTTGGACAATCAGTTATAAAAATACGTATTTCTTTATGGCCATATAACACTATGAAAAATGACTACTAGCATGTAATATTATCACACATTAAATAAAAGATACATATATACAAACACTTGAGCAGGGCAAAATACATATAAAAACCCCTGTAAAGGAAGGTAAGTATTCATATGCAGCACTACAGGTCCATGGATACAAAACTAACTTTAGAAGTCCATCCGTAAGATGTATGGGGCCTTGTGCCCAAAAGTTCACCAAAGTTCCACACAGTTTGGAAGACAGGGAAAAATGTGTGTAGGAATTCTGGGGTCCAATTAAGTTCGAAGTGGTAAAAGACAAGTTATTCTAACTAACAAATGTTTCACCAACGTTCAGAGTGCTTGTGCAAGCCAGCAATAGCAGAGCCAAACTATTGTAAAAGTTATCAAACTTGTTAGGAGTACAGTTAAGTATTGTTATAACTCTCCACCCGTACTCTCGATTCTTCTTAGGACTTGACAGGTCTTCTGAAGAGGGTAAGAGGTTGCTTTTTCTGCCTCCAGCTCCAGTCCCTGATGCCCAGATGTTGCAAGGGTCGAGCACTTCTCAGTGCTGGTGCAAGGTCTTTAGGTTGGAGAATGCAGAAGAACTTTGTGCAGGACCCCTCTGAGCACAGGATTGGAGGCAGGAAAGTGGTTTCAGATGACTATCATCGATGCACGGCGACACACTGGTCGCAGTGAACCTTCCCCCTACTACCACCGGGTCCCCTTCATGCTTGAACCACGAAATTTGGCAGAGGTGAGTAGCAAAAGCTGGCGATCCCACAAGTTGTTGGCCTCAATGTGGAACAATAACGTCTACAGCTTGGTAGCCCAAACTCTGAGCTGGTCAGTCACCGGGTGATCCCAGGGGCACTTCCGAAGGCTTTTCTTCGCAGGACTCTGAGCTGACGTCCTAAATGAATGTGACCTCAACTCCTAGGGTTGCAGCTCCTTTGCAGGACTGCTGGAAGATCTTCGAAAAGACAGGGCTCTTCCTGGATAGCAGAATTTGGTTGCCAGGTAGTCTTCAAACGGGTCCACGGTCTCCTTGCAAGTCTTGTTGCTGGAAATAATTTTTAGCTGCTTTGGATTCTTTCAGGATCTCTCAAAAATGAGTGCAGGGGTTCTCTTCTTAACCAAAAAGCCAGGTAAGAGCCGAAACTCCACAAGCCAATCAAAGATCTGGACCACACACACACTGCAGGAGTGGTCCAGTCAGGACCACTGGAGCTGGCACCTGACAGTCCCATTCCACTTCCTGGCAGCAAACGCACACACAAGGCCCAACAGTAGCCTGCGAAAAGCCTCTGCTTTCCCGGGCACTGGAAGTCTAGGTAAGGATTTTCCTGGCCTCGAAGGCCAGGAAGAAGGGTTTGTGACAAGATGGCCAAGGGACAAACGAAAAAACTTGTGGCATGGCCATTTTTGGTCACTCGCCACAGTAGATATCCAAACATCGTAAATATGGTAAGGCTACAGTAAAATACACAAAGAAATGGCAAAAAGTAACTGCTGCCACCAGCTTGTCTCTTGGGCACACCTAAAGTAACCAGAAATCCTCTGAGTGTTAGTCTAGGGTAAAACAAAATGTGGACCTCATTGTAACATGCATTGCACATTATAAAAAGTGATACCAATGTAACACTATGGGAAACAATGTGTCCCAGTATGGACAGCCTGGAGCAGATGTCGGTTTCCCCATGACAAATGAGCAAAAGTCAGTGTAGTTAAGCTGAAGGCTTCACAGCACTGCAAAAAGAACAGGTCGGATAAAAAATGTAAAAGCAAAAACATTTGGGGTCCATAAAATTTGGTGGTAATGTGCTGTAAAGAGAAATCTTTCCCAGCCGACATGGACTTGCATTCTTGTGAGGACCTCATGACGCGAAGCCATAAATGGCATATATCGTGTCTCCCATATCCGATACTTCCATGTATCAAGACTTGAAGAGGAACAAGAGAACATGGCAACTGGCTGTTTAACTGAAAATCCTAGATCCACTGAGATGAGTGTATTTAAAGACGAGTGTTCATTAACTCCGGAGAGGAAAAAGAGAGCATTGTGTAGCAGGGGAGGTCCCCTGGCAACGTTAATTGATCTGTAGGCGGGCAGTGTTTTTTTTTTTTATGGGTGATTTTTTTTATGTCTCTCCATAGTGTATGATTGGAGTTATATTTTCCTATAACTTTTGGTGAACTACTGTTCCTAGAAGTAAAGTGGGATTCCCAACCCCTTTGTTTATTTTAGTGAGCCAGCAACCCCCTTCCTGATGTGGAGTTCTGAGGGGGATACAATGTATCCCCTTGCTTACTTACCTGGTCAAATTTGTGTTACAATTAACTTAAATGGTTGGTGGCAGTGTAAATACTTTGACATTTAGTCATTATTACTCGCAGGCTGTCAAATCGGCCTCGGTAATGCACGGGAGGACCACCATTCTGCTAGAATGGTGGGTTCCTTCTTTTTTCAGCATTTCTCATTTGCTTGTTATTTCTGAGGTCTTCTGGCATTTTAGACAGGATCTACCTTGGTTGAAGCTATGTCTTTATGTCTTTAGCGGGAACTCCTTTGTATTCCACGCCCAGGCTCCAGAGTGTCTGAGAATGCACAAAGCGAGGGAGGAGTCCAAAACTCTGCAGCCCTTTGTCTTTCACCTTGCCTGAAAGGAACCAGTTCCCACTGGGGAGGCTGGCTGTCCTGTAGGACTACCAGAGAGCCCCTTTCTATAAACTGCTGCGAGAGTTTGCAGAAGTTGTGCTGTAGTGTCTGATAAATACTCTGATCCTGGAAACTGCTGATAAGTCGACCACTGGAACCAAATCTGAAGAGGAAGATGAAGAAACAGCTGTAACCATTTCCAGTGACCGGAGAGGCTGCTTTGTAACCGGAGCCTAATGTAACCCTTCCTTCCAATCAACCTGGGGGTCCCAAATGCAACGACTCCTACCCAGAGGTGGTAAAACCCACTAGTCCTGAGAAGACCTGCTAAACGAGCCATCCCTCGACGTGCTGTGACCATGCTGGGCTGCAAAATGCAAATACTAAGAGACCGCGAGCCTGAGTGCAGTGCATGGTCATCCGAATCCTGCTGAAACTTTGTTGGACTCCTTGTGGACCTCCAAATACATGATTTGAACCCTTGAAGCCCCCTCATCAGAGTGCACGACCAGTTAGTGAAGGGAATCCAACCAGCAATATTCGTCCTTCATCTGGCTCCTGTGCGAGGGCGCCAAATCCACAGAACCTCGAGAAACCTTGAATAATCAATTGTTGGGAGCCTCCTCTGGCAGCTGCTGCTGCAAGTTATCATCCAGTGTCTGTTTTTTCATCTCAAGAACAATAATCCAGGGACCGGGTCCTGTGCTGCTGAATCCTGAAGGCATCTACCCAGAAGCTCTTTTCCCAAAGGTGCTGTGTGGGCGTGGGTGATACTTACCTTACGTCTTGTGTGAATCCTGTGAGGCGAGTGGGTGATTCGAGAGTTTGGGAGTTTGCCCATACCACTTGCCCAGGCTTAATGCTGGAATGCATATAGGGAGTCTTCTATGAAGTCCCTGAATACTTTTAACCAACTCGAAAGCGAATACTTATTTTATTTATTACATTTATTGTACGCCCAAACCCTCGGGTACCACAGCGTATTACAAGAATGCTTAAACTTAGATTACAGTAAGATGTACAAGCATACTTGAAAGTGTGTACAACGATTGCAACGATTGCAACAGTATTGTGGTTACAGATCATATAGTACATACAGTTTGGCTTGGTGGTTGCAGTATATTTACAATGGAGAATGGACAGTTACATTAGTATTTATTAAAGAACCAGGTTTTGAGGAGTTTCTTAAACAGTCAGAGAGGGCTCATTGATGTTAGCCGGTAAGGAGTTCCAGGTTCTGGGGGCTGCTACCAGAAAACTAGTGTTACCCGTTCTGGTGTTTTTTAATCGTTGTATGTGCAGATATAATTTGGCATTAGATCTTGGTGTTCTAGATGATTATTTCCGGTTGAGTCATTTATTAAGGTAGATTGGGACAAGGCCTGTGACACATTTGTGTTTAAGAGTAAGTGTTTTATGAAGAATCCTTGCTTGGATAGGAAGCCAGTGTGCTTCTTTTCTGAGGTGGTGGTCCCTTTTTTTAATGCCTTGCGCCGATCTTAATGCTTTATTCTGAAGTAATTGCATTTTATTCATGTTTTTTTGGAAGTGGCTAATAGGAGTATATTGCAGTAGTCTAGTTTGGTTAGGATCAGGGCTCTTGCTAGTGTGATGCAATTTTGCTGCGTGAGGAAAGGACGACTTAGTGTGATCAATTTAGTGGTGTAAGCTGTAGAGGAGGCGAGAGCGCTGATGTGTGTGTGTGTGTGTGTGTGTGTGTGTGTGTTCATGGTGAGACTGGAGTCTAAATGAACCCCTAGGGTTTTCACCTGGTGTTAGATGGGGATGGGAGTATTATCAATGATGATATTTTTATATTGTGGGCAGGGGCGTTGCTAGGGGGGGGGCTAAGGGGGCTATAGCCCCTGATCTTTTGGTTGTAGCCCCGGATAGAATCTCAGGAGCTACAGCCAAAAGACTAGCTAGCCCCCAGTCCCAACAGTTCCGACATCAGCGTAGCCCCGGGTCTTTTCCAGACCTAGCAACTCCCCTGATTGTTGGTATAAATTGGCTAGTCTGGTGGGAGAGCCTACTATGAGGCTGTTTACTGCCATCCAATTTTGGATGATAGCATATATTTTATTCACGGTGCAGGTGTCTTGTTCCAGGTTGCCTGAGATAGGAATGAGTATTTGTGTATCGTCGGCAAAGTTTGTATACATTACTCCCATTGCATCTAAGGCTGCAAAGAGTAGTTTGCTATAAGCATTATATAGTGTTGGTGAGAGGCATGATCCTTGTGGTACTCCAGTGTCACTGCTATGGGATCAGCTGCTACATCTCCTATAGCTACTCTGAAAGTGCGATCTGAGAGGAATGAGTTAATCCAGGTGGATGCTTCTTTTGAGAAATGGAAGTTATCTGCCAACGTTTGGTACAGTTTGCTGTGATCTACTAAATCAAATGACACTGACAGGTCCAGTAGTAATAGTAAGCAAAGTTTACCCGAGTCCCTGACTGCTTCCATTTGGAATTAGCTTTGAAGGATGCATTTACAAAATTCGTTATGATGGCTACTAGAGTAAGTCCACAGTCTTTGACTAGTTTGGCCGGGAAGCAATCTCCTTTACAATTTGACGGTTTAAGTGATGCTATTGTTTTAGATAATTGTTCTGTAGTTACTGCTGAAAAGTGGAATTCGGGTATATTATTGGAGGGGGTGGTGGCTACTAATGAAGCCATTTTAGTGGCGGTACCTAGTACTTTTCTTTGTGAGTCGATTTTGTTTTGGAGTGGGTTCATTTTTGCAGCTAGTGCGTCTTGGATGATGGAACACCATGCTTTATTTACTACCACTGTACTAGGGGGATGGAAAGGAGTTTCTAATTCCTTAATGATGGCGAATAGTTCCTTGCTGTTGGACGCAGCATTGACAATGCGTGTATTGAGTGAGTTAGCTTTCTGAGATCCTTGTAAGATTTGGATATTTGTAGTAATTCTTTTCTGATTTCATCAGTTTTATTTATTTTTTTTGGAGGAAATGTTCTAGCGCACGTTTTTTTCCTTCTTCGATCGATGAGGTCATCGTTAAACCAGGAATTACTAGGCTTTAGTTTAGGGCGTTTGGGTCTGAGTGGTGCTATTTCGTCGATGACTAGCTTAAGACATTTGTGGTAGTGGGATGAGATCTCATCTGGGTTGAGCAGGGGGGGTGGCTGGGTAGTTAGTAATCTAATGAGAATCGGCGATAGATTCTCTGGTGCAAGTTTCCTAGTGTTTCTCCAGAGTGGGTAGTGGGGTAGGAATGGGGACAGTGGTGTCTCTGGTTATGATAATATTAAATCTGATAAGGGAGTGGTCTGTCCAGGATAGTTCTAGGTTAGTTGTTGTATTAAGTATTGGGGTCCAATCGAGGATTCAACCTTTTTTATTAGTTGGAGCATTGACAATTTGGTTGAATTGCATTTCTAGGAGAGCATTTTGGAATGCTGTAGCTCTGTGGTCACTATGGTCATCATATTTCAGGTTAATGTCTCCTAGGAGTATGAATTTTGTATTGGGTTTAATGAGTGGGGTGATGAGTAACGGTAAATCGCTATCAGGATTATTCGAAGAACTAGGTGATCTGTAAACTATTAGTACATTTATAGTAGTTTTGGGGTCTGTGGAGAGTTTGAGGGACAGGAGTTCATAACCTGGTAGCGCTTCTATTTTGGATTCTCTGAACTTAAGAGTAGTTTTGAAGATGATGGCGACTCCACCACCCGTGGTTTCTTGTCGATCTAAGTATCGAGTAGTCAGTGGGAATGGCAAGGGATGATACTGGGCCTGAGGCTGCGTGTAGCCATGTTTCGGTTATAGCAATAAAGTCTAGGTCATGTTCGAGAATCATGTCGTGGGTGTCTAGGGAGTGTGCGCCTAGAGATCTAACATTGAGAAGGGCGCCTTTTAGAGGTTTAGGATTGGTGAGTGGACAACTGGTATGAGTGCTTTGTGGTGTGCGCTTCATACAGGTGGTCTGTGATGGTGGTGGGTGGTTTCGTGCATGATCTGGGGTATTCATGTGCCAGAGGTTGGTTAGTGGTTTGGACTGTACTTGTGCTCTAGGTATGATGTTGGTTTGGTTGATTACGTGGAGGTGGTTGATTATGTCTCTGGGAGCGTTGTGTAATGCAGCCTTTGCGGTGCGGGAGGAAAGTCTGATTGTTTGTATTCCTAGTATAGGTTTGGAGTGCGAAATGGAGGTATAGGTTCTAGCAGAGAGTCGGAGGTGGCGGATTTTACAATATGAGTTTGGATGTGGGTGTTATGTTGGAGAGTGTTGTAGAGGTGAAGGCTGGTGTCATGGGTAGGAATGGTGTGGGGCAGAGTAGAGGGTGATGTCTGGTGCAGAATAAGCGAGCTAATCCAAGTCCTACTTGGATGAATGTTCCTTGGGTGCACTGTGAGGCGGGTTTAAGGTTGTGAGGCGTTGTCATGTTTTTACTGTTGTAGATGTAGCTAGTGGTTATGAATTGCTAGTGATTGGATATTAGCCAATATAAGGCAGACTATGACGAGGGTGGATTTGGGTAGTTTAGAATGTAATAGGCCGAAGTTTATTTTAGTCATCGCTGGGCGGGCTAGGTATGTCTAGTTGTTGCATATACCTTGGTGGCTACTTGGTAAGTAGTGGCAACTAAGCAGGCTAAGTCACAGTATGTAAATAAAATTTCATACGTAGGCCATGGGGGTTGTTATATCGGTAGTACTTGCTATACAGACTAAAATCACAATGTGCAAATAGGGTAGCATCTATAGACCATGGGGGCTACTAGGTAGGTAGTTGCAGCTAATCAGGTTAGGTTGCAATGTACAAATAAGGTCCCAATGTACAAATAAGGTCCCATACATAAGCCATGGGGGCCGCTAAATACGTGGTACTTGCTAAACAGAGTAGAATCCCAATATGCAAATAACTTGGCATGCATACATCATATGGCTATTGGGTAGGTAGTGCTCGCTAAGCAGTCTGAAGTCACAATGTATCAATAGTTCTCCAGCATTTGATCTTTCATGGATTCACATGCTTAGAATATTCCCGATCGACAGCCGTTTCCCATAGGAAAACGTTCGACACTTTTGTGTCCTATCTACGTCGTTTTGGGCCGCGCACGCATGCCCCACTAGGACGTAGCAGTATAAATGCCCCGCCCCTGCGGTTTCCCTTCAGATTTCAACCGTCTCCAAAGTAGTGGGAGCACCTCGTGTAGTCTACTATTTTGTCTAGGTTGTGCTGTTGCAGTTTTCTCCTGATGTCGGGAGAAGCGCTGTTCCGTCCGTGCGCTACGTGCGGGTTGAAGGTGTACGAGGGGGACGGACATATGGATTGCATATACTGTCTACACCCTCATCATTCGGCAGACAAGTGCGACATATGAAAGGGCTTCTCCCAGAAGACTCTTAAAGATCGCAGTCGAAGACTTGTGGCATGGTTGAATGACGGAGCAAGGGCATACACGCCTTCGGGGGTGGGCTCCACGCGCAGTGCGGCCTCAGTGTCAAAATCTTCAGGGGCCCCGTGCCGCTCAATGTCGTCAGAACCCCCGGTGAAGAAATCGCGACCGGCGGAGAGAGAATCATCGGAAGGCCATTCCAAAGACAGAAAAGAAAAATCTAAATCTCCTCGGGCGATCGTCGTAGATCGACCTCGGGTCGAGATGCAGAAAAACGCAGGTAGAGTTCAGAAAAGGCAGGAACGTCTCATAGGCCTGCACGATACCACCGTCATCGACGGTAGGGCAGTCGTCGACCACTTCTCTGCCGCTGACGCAGTTGGCCTCAACCGTTCCTGGACCGCAGACGACGGAACCGACTATCGCTTCGTCGACGTAGATCCCGCAAGATGCCTGGCATCCAGAGGTATACGATCTAATTTTGCCGGAGACACTTCTGCAGCAAGAGGCCTTGTCAGTGTTCTCGGGAGACGAGGATGTGAGAATAGCTGGCCCTGCAGACCTAGGGTTACAAGGGGTTACCAGGCCTCTCTCCGGGAGCATTCCGGGTTCTACCCCTCTTCTCAATACACAGTCACTTTTGTCGCTGGAAGTCTTATCCACGTTGCAAACGTTGCTGAAGACACTGGATGACAGACTACCTCGAACAACTCCGGCTAGGTCGGTCATCGACGACCCGGGCCCGTCTCGTCGACCACCGCAGTCAACCCCTGCGGCAGTGCCGCCGGATGCAAACCTCTCGGCTCCACGCCCGAGGAAGGGGAGCTGATGGGTTCGGACTGAGCCTCGTCAGTTGTCTCCCTTTCCCCCCTCCAGGGATCCAACCTGGGAGTCCGAAGCAGAATTGGAAACCCCGAGAAGCCCGGCTCAGCCGTCTCACCCAGACGATATTGGGTCATTTCACACCATGATGGCCAGGGCTTGTACAGAATTCGGGCTGGCCCAGGAAGAAGAGAAAAAGGACTGTTTTCTTTTCGACCACATGGGGGAAAAGGAGAAGGTCAGTGTTTTCAGTACCCATCCTGGATCATGTGTGGAAGGAGGGATTGCAGACCATGCGCCACCCTTTCTCGGAACCAGCGATAAAGGGTCGTCTAGAGAAAAGGTTTAAGGCCCCGGACTCTACTGCCTTTCCTCCCAACCAACTCCTGACTCAGTGGTATCGGCGGCGAGAAAGGCGAGGGCCCAGCACAAGTGCACGTCCCCCCGGCAAGTGATGCCAGACGACAGGATGCTTTCAGCAAAAAAGTGCTGTCGGTAGGTGCTACCACAGTGAAAGCGGCCAATTCTCTAGCCATAGTAGCCAGATACGACAGGGAGATGTGGCAGCGGCTGGCTCCTATGCGGAAACACCTTCCGGATGAACATCGCAAAGCGGCTATGTTGCTGGTCAGATAAGGTGAAGAGGCTTCCAATCATGCCATAAACGTCGCAGTGGACCTCGCGGAGTCGGGGTTTAAGCAGGTGAATAACGGTGTGGTTCTCCGATGGCAGGCATGGCTAAAATGCACCAACTTCCGACCGGAGGTGCAGTACAAGGTACTGGATATGCCTTTTGAAGGAGACCTCCTCTTCAAGGAGAAGGTGGTCGAAGCCCTGAAGGGCATGAAAGAGGACTTGGACACGGCGTGTTCCTTGGGGGCCCTCCAGAGTGGTCGAAGTTTCCGGTCTTTTCGTCCCTTCAGGGGAGCATTGGGAAATTCCAGATTCTCGGCATCGAGGGACAGTTCCTTCAGTAGGCCAGCATACCCCTCCCAGGGATACCGACGGGCTTCGCAAGCGGCTAAACGTCGCCGGGACTACCAGGCCCCCAAGAAGAGAGCAGGTTACTCGTCGACGAGGGATAAGCAGACCAAGGACCAGCAATGACGGGCATTGGAACGTTCTGGAGGGCAGAGTATCGTGTTACATCAACGAATGGGAGCAAATAACAACGGATCATTGGGTGTTGGACACTGTAAGATACGAACATTCCCTGCAATTCTAAAGCAACCCTCTGCACATTCCACCGGTGTTTGTAGCTCAATCCCATCTGAGCATGTTACAGCAGGAAGTAGCACTTTTGCTACAAAAAGGTGCTATAGAAGGGGTCAAGGGGTTTATTCCCGAAACTTTGTGGGGAAAAAGCCAAACTGAAATTGGCGTACCATCCGAGACCTGCCCAAGCTAAACAAATCGTTGAAAAGCATAAAGTTCAAGATGCTCACACTCGAAGAAGTGATCCGGTCAGTTCAAGAAGGGGATTTTCTGTCGTCTATGGACGCGTACTTCCACATTCCGATGTGTCGGCGACACAAGAAGTTCCTAAGTTTTGTGGTAGGGCGGACTCACTACGAATTCACAGTACTTCCCTTTGGACTGAAATATCTTCTCCCAGAACGTTCACAAAATGTTTGGCCCCGGTGGCAGCCTGGCTGAGACGGCAAGGCCATCATGTATACCCGTATCTCGACGACTGGTTGGTGAGGGGGGGTCCTCCCCTATGTCGACGCACAGAAGTTTGCAGGCCACCATGAACCTCTTACAACGGCTGGGGTTTGCGATAAACTTCGAGAAATCCTCGTTAACACTGTCAAGAAGCTTGGTGTTCCTGGGCGCACAGTTCGAGAACCAGTCAGGGTTAGTGAGGCCATCGCTCGACAGGATTACCAAACTCCGTCGACAAAGTGATTCTGTCAACAAGTCCTTGTTTCATCCCGAAAGTTCCTACAACTTATCATAAGCACTCATCCATTGTCCTGCCCACCTTCTTCGCGACCCCCCTCATCGGCTGCGGAAAAGGTCCTACATAACTTGGATGTCAAGAGAGCTCTAAAATTTTACCTTCATCGAACTCAACAACTTTGATCTACGCAGCAACTCTTTGTTGCATATGGCCCTTCGGCAAAAGGGAAGGCAATTTCAAAACGGGGACTGGCCCGATGGGTCTCGTCGACGATTGCCTTCTGTCATTCAAAAGCGGGAAAACCGCTACAAGGACGTCCGGCGGCTCATTCAACCAGGGCGACTTCGTCGACGGCGGTGTGGGCAGCGGTACAGACATTTGGCAGGCAGCAGCATGGTCAGTACCTCACACATTTACCCGCCACTACTGCCTCGAACGACAGCATGCGGACGAAACACAAATGGGAAGAGCAGTCTTGCGACATCTATTTCAATATGGTAAGCCCTTTTTCAAGAAGGGTCTATGCTGATTTAGATATATATATGTATATGTATATATATGTATGTTTATGTATACTGTTATAGCTTTATATGGGTATTGCTCTGTGCAGGTACTATGGCACACTTTAAATGCGAATCTTGTGTAAGCGTGGGTCGCTATACGCAGAATTGGGAGGGTACCGGATTGCATTCACACCACCTCCTTTTCAGGATCACTGCTGTGCATTCTATTCTAAGCATGTGAATCCATGAAAGATCCAATGCTGGAGAAGGGAATAGTTTCTTACCTGTAACGCCATATCTCCAGCATTGGTATTTTTCATGGATTCACATGCGCCCGCCGGCCTCCCCTAAATGCAATCGTCTTGTAGTTCTTGGTTTCACCCCATTCTGCTTTGGAGGGGTCGAAATCTGAAAGGAGCCGCGGGGGCGGGGCATTTATACCGCTACGTCCTAGTGGGGCATGCGTGCGCGGCCCAAAACGGCGTAGATAGGACAGAAGTGTCGAATGTTTTCCTATGGGAAACGGCTTTATAAGCTTACCGAGGGTTCCCAGTCTGTCGACGGGGAATATTCTAAGCATGTGAATCCATGAAAGATACCAATGCTGGAGAAATGGAGTTACAGGTAAGTAAATATTCCCTAAAATGCACATATTCCTTGGTGGCTTTAGTGGTGCGATATCGACTAGGCAATGCAGGTTACAATTTGCAGGTAATATGTAATACATTTAACTTGGAGTATACTGAATGAGTAAGTCAATTATATAGGGTAACAGCAGTATCTAAGCAGTGCGTTTGCATCTGGGACCGATTATCTGTATGTGTAAAGGTGGTTATAAAGAGAGTTGAACAGTCAGTATGGAACCTGGGAAAGGTTACAGGCAGACCAATGAACAGACGTTTGGCGGGCGAGTTTGTTTTGAAAAATAGGTTTCTGGCGGTAATGTGATGGAGGTTGAGAAGGAGTACTACTCCAGAATTGGCGCAAAGATGTGGAGGAGTCTGGGCAAGATCTCTCGCGAAAGGCGAACTGCCCACACTGGACATGTTGTCTTTACTACGCAGTTCTTAGGCTGCGGTCTGGCTACGCCTACCGGCTTTTGGTTGCGCCAATTGTGGTGCTGGCTGGCCAATCCGGTGTGCAAGAAGGGAGGGGGTGGGTCTTGGTAGTATTCCAAATGAGGTTATGCATCCATGGCGGCCATCTTAGGACGGAGAGTCCTTGTGCAGCGCTATGGCGGATGCCTGTTGCTACTTGCAGGCAGCAGATGGATATTCTCTCATTGACACGCAAATATCGTGTAGTGTATCAAACGCTGGGGATTGCACACATGAGGTACAATTTGTCTTGAAAAAAGGAGGGCTGTGCAGCTGTGCTAGTCTGCAGCCCGATGGCTTACCTCAACAGCCTCACTGCTCCGGGCCACGATATGCTGCTTCGGCAGGGGTGAGGAGCTCCTGCTCCACAGGCACACACACCGACTGCAATTACTTACTTGTTGAAGATATGTTATGTTATGTTACTTTGCATTTATATAGCGCCTTATGTATCATTGGTATTATCTCAAAGCGCTTGTTAGGCAGAATTCCGTGCAGTGCCCCTAGCGACCACTACACACAATTAAGACTACAGGTGGCAATACAAGTTTTACCTTTTGGTAAGAGCCTGTACTACTAAGTTATAGTGGTAGCAGTAGCGGAGCAGCCAGGCTTATCTCAAGAGTATATGAGCAGTAGCAGAGATTACACAAAGGGACCACAATTACTGTGACTCAAGCAAACACTGACTCAAGATTTCAGGTAAAAAATATAAGTACATTTATTTTTAAACCATTTGTTATTAACACGACACTTCTATTAATTCAAAAACCACACATAAAATGTACTACAACTACTACAACTAACCAATTCACTTTGTACAGTATTATTCGAGGTAAGTACCCTGTGTTTGAATGGACCGGTGTTATGAAACAGAACATGTTACCGTGAATACAATTGCGATCACTTTTTGACTGTTCGGTCTACTAGATAAACAAGTATCCGCGGCAAGAAATGCTACCGGGGTAAAACACATTTGGCACCCGAAATACCAAGAGGGATTTGGGGGAAAAAATCACAGGCAATATATTGGTAAGGCAGACAGAATCGAAGAACACACATAGTCAGGAATTCAAGAGTCAAGCGGCCGGAGCTAAAGTCAAGTGACACCGGGTGCCTGTTGTCAAGGATCACACAGACAGTTCGAGATTCAACGTTGCCAAGAATACTTTGATATTGTCAATGTTCGGAAGCAAAAAGTTATAAGAAGGAGGGAAAAGTAAGTACAAGCCTTAAAGTAGCGAAATAGGGATTCCACCCAAAATTCCTCAAATAGGACACAGTACCTTTCTCAAAGAACGAAGCTGGTGCTACGGCAGTTGTTCCTGTTGGTTTCCCGCAGACCCACGCTTTCCTGCAGCTTCAGCACAAAGGACAATGAGGGGGTCCGCACCACACAGGGATGAGGCCGGCAGCAGCGACAATGAATAAAAGGTGCGCTCCTTAAAAACAGGAGAGGTTCTTCAGGTGGCTATCCGCAGTGTGCAGCGATTTCGACCACGAAGGCGACCTCTGGCTGAAGATGATGATCTGGTTATCCCCACCATGCTCACCATGGAAGAAGACTCTGGACTGGATCTCCTCTTAGTCGTTGAAGGGTAGATACCGCAGGACTGCAGCAGGGCTTCACCGGTACGGGGTAGTTGCAGCAGTCGACCTCTCCTCCACTTCTCATCAGTTCCTTGTAGTTCCAGTGGCGACTCTCTGACTTCCAGCCCAAGAGACCTACCTTTTATGCGCAAAACCCCCATTCACACAGCCTGGCTGTCAATCACCCAGCAGGGGGGTTGTCCAGCCCGGACAATCACCTTGTCCAATCATGCCAAAGTGCGACTTGGGTTTCCTCGGATACCCTGTGCAGGGGGTGACTACACCCCTCCCTCACATTCAGCCCACCTAGACACCCAGGCACCCTGAGTAGGGCTTCTAGGTAGAAGCCCGCCAAAAGACAGTGAACAAGGAAGGCAAACCTGGTTTGCAGTGCAAAATAAAACACACAAAGGAGTTTAACAAAAAGAAATGGCGAATAAACCGCACCAGAGCCAAACAAAAAAGGATTTGGTCTAGCGGATTTAAGTCTGAGACTAACACAATAGCCTACAATAATTCCACGGTTATATAAGATAACCGCGCTATAAATTTAGGGTAGATGCCACTGCCACCAGCCATGTCTAAATGTTAAGAGCGAAACAATGCTCTAGGAGGTACAGATAAAGAGTTAAGAGTTAACCCTTCCAGCACTCCATGTAAGATGGTGTGTACTGGATCTGTGGTTAAATAAAGTTAATGGTAACTTTATCCTTTTCTGGGGGACGGTAGTTGCCTCAGAAATGGAGTTGGGGGGAGTCTGAACGACAACCTTGTGCCACTGCACAGAAGGTGCTCTGTGACGCATACAAAGATGGGGGCTACTTAAGTGGTGTACTCCAGAGCCCACAATCACAAAAACAGGTCAAAACACATAGCAAAATACAAGTAAGAGTGGGGGAAAAGCTCACACTCTTACCAAGTGGAAAGAAACAACTCCTGAGATCCAGCAAAGCTGCTGAGGGACTAACTAGGAAAGGAAAATTAGCCATGAAATGAGAATTCTCCCTAACAGCGCTGGTAGGTTGAACGCACTCAGGAACCGTAGTTCAAGTCAGGAGAGAGAGTCGTAAGGTGCGTTGGTGCACCGGATATGTGCGCAGCTGGTGTGGCAGTTGTATGATGGCTGCTTCTTAGCGGTAGGTGTGGTGGTTGGGAGGTCAGGAATATGTGTTCATTCTGGTTGGTTGATACCCAGACTGATTTTTGGCTGCGTTAGGCCTGAGGAGACGCTTAGGCTAGCAGTGTTTGCTCAGCTAGATGTGTTTAATTAGGATGATGAAGAGTATGTGGCGGGTGTTAGTATGAGAACAGCTATACCAAATGTGTCATAGTATCGCTGTGTTCTAGTTCAGTGGTGGTGTATAGGAGAGAGTAAGCGTGGTGGTGTGACAAGGTGGTTTTCAGTAAGGTGCTTGAGATCGAGCGCTCGTCTGTACCATCTATTGTATCCGATTTATTCACTCTGTTCGTTCATTCAGCTCCGTCTGTTCATACGTTACGTCTCGTTCATTTAGTTTACTAGTCTTTCCAATTCATTCCATCATTCGATCCTTCATCTACATAAACTACTCCAACCCGTCTGTTGATCCTTCCCATCTGTTTAGCGTGTTCCATCTGTTCCATCCTTTTTATTCGACCTGTTCCCTGTGTTTTACTCACTGCATCCGTGCCATGCACTCCGACCGTGCCATGCACTCCGACCGTGCCATGCACTCCGACCGTGCCATGCACTCCGACCGTGCCATGCACTCCGACCGTGCCATGCACTCCGACCGTGCCCTGTCCGCGCCCTCTGCTCTGTCCGCGCCCTCTGCTCTGTCCGCGCCCTCTGCTCTGTCCGCGCCCTCTGCTCTGTCCGCGCCCTCTGCTCTGTCCGCGCCCTCTGCTCGGTCCGCGCCCTCTGCTCGGTCCGCGCCCTCTGCTCGGTCCGCGCCCTCTGCTCGGTCCGCGCCCTCTGCTCGGTCCGCGCCCTCTGCTCGGTCCGCGCCCTCTGCTCGGTCCGCGCCCTCTGCTCTATCCACTGCATCCCTTTTATCCACTAGATCCGTTCTAATTTAGTTTATCCGTTTTAGTTTTCCATTTTTCTCGATCGGGTCTCGATGCTGGATTGTTATTCTGAAAACAGCAACCATGGGCTACTGTGTATTGTTGCTGTTATACTGTTTGCATTAAGAGTCGATTTCTAGGTGAAGAGCTATGTTTTCAGTAATTTGCGGAAAGACATGAAGTCTTCGGTGAGTCGGATGTGGGGTGGAAGTGAGTTCCACAGAATGGGGACCAGGGCTGAGAATGATGCTCCACCTGACTGAGTTGGTTTTCGGTATCACTAGGAGGCAGGCAGAGCTTGATCTTGGAGAGCGTGGTGGATGGTAGGGTTTTAGTTTGTCCTGAACATATTGAGGTCTGGTTTTATGCATTGCTCGGTGGGAGATGCATAAGGTTTTGAAGGTCACCCTTCGGGCACCTGGAAGCCAGTGCAGAGTTTTGAGAACTGGGGAGATGTGATCTCTTGGGCCAAGTGCTAGTAGCAGTTTGGCTGCAGCATTTTGTGCTCTTTGTAGTCTAGTCAGGTGGTATGCATGGACTCCGAGGTAGAGGGGGTTAGCATAGTCCAGTCTGGACATAACAAGTGATTGGACCGCGGAAAGTCTGTTGGGAAAGGAGAGGTATGGAAAAATGCGCCTAAGAATTTTGAGGTGGTAGTGGCAGGATTTAGAGACGTTGACTTGGAGCGAGAGGGTTAGGTCAGAGTCGAGAGTACATCCAAGGTTTTTTTTACTGAGTTTGAGGTTTGAGGTTGTTAGGGAATTGGCCATGGCGGATGGCCAGGGTAGGGGGTGTGGAAGAAGTTCGGTGTTGCCACACACCATGATTTCAGTTTTGGAGGGGTTTAACAGGAGGTGGTTTGTGGTCATCCAGTGATCTATGTCACGGAGGCAGGCAGCGAGGTCCGGTTGGGTTGGGATTTGAATTAAGGAGTTTTAGGATTAGTTGCATGTCATCGGCGTAGTTGTAGCATAGGATATTGTTCAAGCGGATTATTTGTGGGAGGGTGGACATATAAGAGGTTGAACAGGAGGGCTGATAGGCATGCTCCTTGTGAAACACCGGTATTGACTGTTCGGGCGGGGGAAAGCACAGGAGGAGAGTTGGGATATTTGGTTCCTATTGTTGAGGAATGATGCTATCCATTTGAGAGCATTTCCACGGATTCCCAAGGAGTGGAGGCGGTCGAAGGATTAATGCATCGCATCCCACAGAATCTGCAGTGTTTTTAAGGTCATCCCAGATTGAGGTTAGGGTGAAACCTTATTGAGCGGGGTCTAGGAGATTGTTGGCTTTGACAAAGGCATTTAGTTGGGAGTAGGCTGTTTGGTCAATGAGTTCAGCAAGGAACCTGGTGTTTGAGATGGGGCGGTATTTTTTGGGGTCGAGAGGGTCGAGGGAAGGTTTTATTTAGAAGAGGCTTGACATGAGCAGTTTGAAACGCGTCGGTGAAAATTCCTGAGGCGAGGGAGTCGTTTGATGGTTCTTGCGTGTTCCCCTGCACAGGTAGATGCAAATATTTCTTTGAGGGTTGTGGCTGGGCAGGGGTCTAGCGGGGAGCCGGATGGTTTGCGGGCAGAGAGAAGTTTGAGAAATTGGTCAGTTGATATTGGAGTGAAAGAGTCGAAGGTCGGTTGGATAGCGGTTGCAGGTGGTAGGATGGCAGGGAGGTTGGGTGGATTGTGTGGTGGGTGCATGACGGGCAGTTTGTTGGTTAGAGAATGCTCTTTCGAGGGCAGTGGTGTAGAAGTGGAGTGATTGTGAGTCAGAGTGATTGTGAGGGGGTCGATTGGGTGGTGGTACAAGATGGTTTGGTGAATTCGGAGTTGATGTTGTGGAGTTCTTTGCTGGGGTTTTCACAGTTCAGGATTCGGGAGTTGTAATGGGCTTTTTTTGCTTTGTGGATTTCGGCTTTGTAGTGGCGATGGTGCCAGGCCAAGGTGGATCTGCTCAAGGTAGTTTTGTCTTTCCGCCATTTGCGTTCAAAGGATTTATAGTTGTTTTGCAATCTTCAGTTCTGGAGTAAACCATCTAGGAAAAGGGCCATGGCGAGCTGATGGTTTGCAAGTGGCGGTGAGCGGGATTAATGAGGTATTGAGCCACGAGTCAAAGGCGGTGGAGGCTAGGTGTTCATTGTATTGTATTTGTATTGTATTTGTATTGTATTGTATTTGTATTTATTTAGTTTATATAGCGCTTTACTCCAAAACGCTGAACAATTTAACAACTTGATACATATAACATAACAGTAGAAGCAAATTACAAATTATGAATCAGTCCAACAAAACGGTAACTAGAGCAATTAAACTGAAGGGAAGAGGGAGAGTAGTGCAGTAGAACTGAGATGGAGAGGGAGGGGTGAGGAGGAGGATGAGGGAAACGGAAGGGGGAAAAGGGTCTGAGTGGGGTGGTGGGGGAGGGGAGGGAGATGATCAAGGGGAGAAGATAAAGGAAGGAGGTGTGGGGGAGACTGAAGGAGCGCGTCAGCTAGGTTGGGAAGGATTTTTAGTTACTTCCAGCATTTGCGTAGACTTGGAGGTTCTGGTTCGGGTACGGGGAGCGGGGTGGGTGAGCGAATGGTGAAGGAGACAATGAAGTGATCGGACCAGATGGTGGGGATGTTTAGATGCATCTGGTCGTGGGAGCTGAAGATGGCATCAATGATGGGAGGGGAGAGAGTGGAAACGGGTGAGAGAGGGGTGGTTGGTGGTCGATGGGAAGAGTAGGCGGGCAGTCGCGGGTTGGAGGGGTGTGTCGGGTTGATTGGAATTGGATCGGGGGACTTGAAGGTGGGGTGTAGGGGGGGTTAGGAGTTCCAGTTGTGGTTGGTGAGAATTCAAGGGAGATGGGTTTCAGGCAGGGGGGGGGGGTGGTGATGATCGAGAATGGGAGATTGAGGGGGTGGGTCGAGACAGGAGTGGTGAGGAGTACTGAGAGATTGAGGGAGACCAGGTACGTTTCCTCTTCAGGGTTTTTGTTGCGGTTGGTGTGTGAGAGGGTAGGGGGGTCGGTGGGCGAAAGGGGTGCAGCTACTGTTCTTGCCAGGGCGAGGCATGCAGTTTTTAGGGAGGGGAAAGAGTGGGTTCGGAGGAGGATGTTGGTGGAAGTTGATGAGGGGAAGGGTGGGGGGTGGTTGTGGGGCTGGGCGTTTTTGGGAGGCTGGGCGGGCCGTTGTTTTGGGCGGCCGGGGGTGCGGGTATGATGATAGTGGGCGAGTGGGTGGAGGGGATGGGAGGAAAAGGGGTCTTAGGATGGTTGGCTTGCCATCGGGCTCCTCTGGCTTGGTGTTTGGATGGGGTGGGGGCGAGTTGGAGGGTTGTCTGGATTGGGATGGGATGGTTCTTCTAGCTTGGAAGTTGGATAGGGGAAGGGCAGAGGATGTGGTGGAGGGCGGGATGGTTTGGGGAAGGGGGGATGGGAGGTAGGACGAGAGGGAGGGGAGTTTGAACTGTTATAGTTGGCATAGGATGATTTTGTTCACACCTTCCAAGTTCAACTATACCATCGGATGTTAATTGTTCACACTTTCTATGTTTACCTGTACTACAGTTAGGGATAGTTTCTAGGTTCAACTTAAACCACAGCAAGATATTATTTGCTCTTTTAAGTTTGCCTATACCACAGTTACGGACAGTTTCTAAGTTCAACTGAACCCCAGGAGGATATTATTCACACTTTGAGTTTAGCTGTACCGCTGTTAGGCACACTTTCTAGTTTGGTAGTAGCACAGGTTGATATTATTTAGAATTTCTAAGTTCAGTTGTACCACTGGAAAATATTATTCATACATGAGAGGTCAACTATGCCATAGGATGTGATTATTCACACTTTCTAAATTAATTGGACCACGGTAGGCACACTTTCTAAATTCAAGCTTTGACACAGTGAGGTTATTAGACACACGCTCTAAGTTGAACTAGAACAACAGTTAAGCTATTGGGTACACTCTCAAAATTCAACTAGATCACAGTTACGCTGTTAGGCATGCTTCTAAATTCAACTTTGTCACAATGTGGTTGTTGGGCACACTTTCTAAAGTGAACTAGACCACCGTTATATATTAGGTGCACTCACTAAATTGAACTAGACCACATTTGCGCTATTGAGTACTGCACTTTCCCCCCCACCTCCTCCCCCTGCACTTTCTCCTTTTTCCCCTTACCTCTGCACTTGCCCGATCTGAATGACACCTGGCCTAGTAGGATCGTTTGTCTGTCTTCCCCTTGTTTCCCTCCCTCGTCACGCCTTGAAACACTTGTGTATAGGCGCGTTACAAATACCATATCATATCCTATCATATATCATATTAGGCATACTTCTAAATTCACTTTTGGCACATTGGTGGTTATTAGGCACATTTTTTAAATTGAATTACACCACGGTCATGCTATTAGGTACACTTTCTAATTGAACTAGACCACAGTTGTTGATCATAGTTTATAAGTTCAACAAATCACAGGATTATATTGAATACACTTTCTGTGGTTAACTGTTAGGCAGAAACCTGTGCAGTTCCCTTAGGGACCACTGCAAAAGATTTAGGAATACAGGTGGTTGGCAGTAAACCCAATTGGTAGCAGTCTGTACCACCCAGATTTACCTGGTAGCTGTGGCTGAGCAGTCCGACTTCTCTCAAGATGAGTTAGGCATTATATAGAGTATACACAATAGGTACAGAGATACAGTAGCACAAGCAAACACTGACCAGAGCTTTGGTGTAAAAGTATATAATTATTTATTCAAAGACACACTTGTAAATTACTCTAGCACAAAGAGAGGTAAGTAAATTCAACACACAGTCACTATTATATATATATATATATATAACCCTGATTACTTATTAGACAAGTCTTAATGAGAAACACCACTTATTTTCAGACAGAGGTGAGCACTTAACATAGGATGGCACTCTAATAAGTTATTAAAAAGGGAGGGAAAAGGCAGAGTTATGAAAGCACACAAATTTCAATACTTTTCAAAGAACCACAGTGAGGCAGGTCAGGCAAAGCCTACTGGAGAGCAAGGAAGTTCAAATGCCAGGCCCACTCTTAGAGAGAGCAAGCGAAATGTGTCCAGGATCACACAGTGGGGTTATGCCCAAAGAGTCTTGGTAGATAGTTCACAAAAGATTGAGATCCAGTCAGGAAAAGTTAGTTAACAGGTCCCAGGCTAACCCAGGTTAGAAAGTCGAGGATTTACTGTCACCCCGAACGATCTGTCGCAAGGGAAGCCAGGCGGGACACAGTACCTGAAAATGGGAAGTTAACTGCAGCGGGGGCAGTTGTTCCTGGCAGCGGGTGCAAGTCGGTGTTTCGTCCAGAGGAAGAGGAGGCCTCGACGTGGAGGAAAGCTGGAGGTTGTTGCGCTGCCTGTGAAGAAACCAGAGATTCCCGGTTACAAGGTACCACCCTTTTCTTCGCGGTAGTGGTAAATTGTGGTGTTCCGGTTGCTGGGGTGCTTGGCACGGGCAAGGCGGCCACGGGATGGTCCAGGAAGGCGAAAAGAGGGGCAAACTGGTTATCCCCACCAGTCAAAGGAAGAAGACTCTCCGGGCTGGAGATCTCCTCTGTCGTCGGCAAAAGTGGTGAGACGGTTCAGCAGGGCTCCACCGGTGGTGTCGTCGTTGCAGGTTGGCTTGGGTTCTCCCTCCTCGGATTCTTTAGGTCCTGTGGCGACTTCTGAAGTTCCAGTCCCCAAAGCCCTGCTTTTTTGCAGAAAACCCCCATTCATTCAGCCTAGCTGTCACTCAAACATGCTAAGTGGTGAGCCGGGCGGCTCACCACTTGGGCCAATCACACAAGAGTGCGCCTTGAGTTGCCGAGGCAACTCAGTCCAGGGTGCCTAAACCCCCTCCCACACCCCCTGTGGTACCCAGAGTGGCACCGCTTTTGGAGGCTTCTGTGGAGAAGCCTGCAAAAAAGTGGAACAAAGGGCTCGACTTGGGTTGGAGTCACAGAAGCGAACACAAACGCCATTTTGGAACCAAGTTTCGGCAAAAAATACCAACCAGTGAATTTATATTAATTTAATAAACCGGCGGTATGTTCGAGGCCAATTTTAAAAAGTGGTAGCCTCGAACAATGGGAAAATCCCATAAGAATATATTCGCGGTCGAATATAAAATGTAGAGGCCACTGCCACCAGCCAAACCTCAGTTGAGCGGGACTGGACAGTGCCCCCTCGAACAACAGACCCCGGGGCAATCGAATTGCCCCGACCAGTACTTCCACAATATGATGGTTTGTACTGGTTCTGTTCACAATTTGAGACTAGTAAAGCCAATGGTGACTTTACATGCCCTGGGAGACAGTAGTCAGTCCCAGGGTATGGAGTCTGTTTGGGGGTCGCTACGACACCCCAGGGCTACTGCACGGAGGGTGCTGTGTAACCCACATATCAAAAACACATGAAACCCTATGGGGAAAAGGACACCATAGCCCATAGAACACATACAAAGTCAAAGGAACACCTCAAATCATGTCTAAGAGTGGGAGGAAGAGAGTCTCACTCTTAGCAGGAGAAGGAAATAAACCTCAAAAATCCAGCAAAGCTGCTGGGGGACTCACTGGGTTTGGGAAATTAGCCTTTACAGATAATTCTCCCTAAAATATACCACTGGGTGAGGTTATTCCAACCCTCGAAGTTCAACTGTACTGCAGGGTGTGGTTATTCACAATTTGCACAGTTACTCTATTCGGCACACTTTCTATATTCCACTAAACCACAGTTATGCTAATAGGCACACCTTCAAAATGCGGCTAGACCACAGTTATGCTATTAGGCACACTTTCTAAATTTGTGCGGTTTGTACAGACTAGAGGTGAGATTCAGTTCAATGGACAAATCATGTGCACTCAATGATGTTGTGAGTACAATATAGATGCAGGAGTTTACAACAGTTGTAGGATTGAGTGGTAGGGTAGTATGGCGTGAAGTAATTGCTTCAGTCCCCACCCTTGCCACACCTACTTGTTGGTGGGTGTTGGCTTCTTGCTTCTCCTGCGGATATGGACGGACCACTATCTTATATGCTTTACAGCCAGCATAGAGCCTCCCAAACTTAATAAGAATAAAATAGTACCCCCCATGCCAACGAGAAGCAAAAAAGAAATCACGGCTGAAGAACTTCTCCCACTACTCCTACCAGCTCTCTCCGCCAGTACCAGTGAATCTAACCCTAGCGAGTTAGTTGAGGCATTTAACAATTCCATGACCAAAGCTCTGGACTTGATTGCCTCTATCAAACTCCATAAAAGTAAACATGAAGCTCACCTCAACTCCTGGTCCACTCCCCAACTCAAAGAAATGCGCATCCAAAAACGCAAACTCCAAGCTATCTGGAGGCACACTCCCTCTGCTGACAATAAAACCACACTTGCCAACTTTGCAAAAATTACAAGAAGGAAATAATTCAAACTAAAAAAGACTCATTCAACGAAAGAATCAGTAAAGCCAACTCGACCTCTAAAGAACTCTTCACTATTCTCCGGGAATTGGAAAACCCAATTGCCCCCACAGACAATGTCCCCAAGGACAAACTTTGGTGCACTAGCAGTGGGAGAAGCAGTGGGAGAAGTGGGAGGACAAGTGGTCCTTTGTGGTGCGTTCGAGTATTTTTTCCCTGGACACTAATTTGGAGGCGGAGCCCTTCAGCAGTGAGAAGCTACCAACTCTACTTAACATTATTTCTCGCACAGAGCGCACGCGGAGAAGTGGGAGGACAAGTGGTCACTTGTGGACAGCGGTGGACAAGAACCTTAAACCCCTCCAGGATTTACATAACGGGCACCGGAAGAGCGGTAAGGAACGCACTTGTCACACCCATAGAGGCGGCATTTGGGTCGGGAGACTGCGGAGGGCTATTCTCCCTCTTTGATCCCTATCAGCACACAATTAGTTACTGTGGGCTACGATACATATCGGTGGCTGATATATATCCAGCATAGCACGATCACAGTATTACCGTAATTTACGGCATACTCCGCGGACAGACGTACGGTGGTGCGGCCCGTAAAGAGAATGACTAAAACAAAAGCAGGGAACACTAGGTACAATCTGCGAAAAGGCAATAAGGAAAAAGTGGAGAAACAACCCCCCAAGCTAGCGAATAAGGCAGCAGTAAATGGGGACAGTGGTATACCAGAAAAAGGTACTATTCCTGCCATGTTTGGGAATGGTAAGCCTAAAGCTAATATGGGGGCGGACATTGTTGCACTAGAAAAAGAGACTCTTTCGCCCCCTCACAATGGCAGAGATGTTTTAGACTCTACCAATTATCAAGATATTGACAACAACTCACTATTCGACCTATGTTTATCCAAAAATCAATGGCAACTTCAAGTAGACCATTGACCTCAGTTGGAAAATCCCCAATTGTGGTTGAAGCGCAGATCTTGAATCCGGCTCATAAGGAGCAACAAAAGGTCAGAGAGATCCCCAGTCCTAAGTGCACAGGCAACTCAATTTCGGATCTGTCAGGTATACTTTCCATCCAGCCTACACCCATCTCACCAGCAGAGCCAACGTTGGGACGACTGTCTGCCTCCCCTAGCCTCTTCATTGATCCTGAAGAATTGGACCACACGGGTGAGGGGTGCAATGGGACGCCGGAAGACTCCAATGGCTTAGCCATAGCGGAGTTGCAGGCTTCCATGGCATCTCTCCAATTTGCGCTGAAAATCTTATTACAGTTATGTGGGAGGATCCACACAAACACCATCATTCAATTGGGGTTACCGAATCCGACTGGGAGCATGGATTCAGCACCGTTAATACCGCCTGCAATGGACGAAGCTCCAATACCTACGGATCCGCCGGACATAATAAATCCGGAGGAGTCCGAGGAGGCTGATACGGTAGCACCATTGACTAAAAAGCAACGCAGACAACAGAAACGAGATGCTGCAAAAAATGCAGTGGTAGAAATCGCCTCTCCTCTACCGGCTACCAGCCCCCCGGCTGCTCGATCAAAAAAAGGGGTCGGAAAGCAAAGAAACGTGCAAGAAAGGGGGTGGGCTCTTTATCAGGCTGGATAATTCCAGACCCATTGCATGAAGCTAAAAGCGTGGCCCAAGAAGTCGCGGATTCCGAAATATCGATCAGTATCATCGGAGAATCGACAAAATGCTCGACACCAGGCCGAAATGAAGAAACTGAAGGTGAAGAGTCCTATGCAGCCTTGGTTGGTGAGGAATCTGAGGAAGTGGAGGACACCTATGCAAGTAAAATCTGCATAATCAAAAACCTGAACCAGAAAAAAAGAGACTTATGGCTGACGAGGACGGAAGTTCTGCTAAACTACACATGATTCCACAGTTACGTGTAATATGCTCGGAAGACTTCCTTTTTGTCGAACCACTGGAGTTGCGTAATCCAAATGTTTCAGCTCTTCACTGCAGCGTGCTAGCATCGGCACAGCTGATTCGAACCCATAAGAAATCCCTAATGCAGATCGGTGTGGAAGTTGATGCGAATAAAGAAAAGGAAGATCTCTGCTTGCCCAGCAAGGATTATGTGACATCCGAAAATAAGGCTGGCAGACCCCCGCAACCATCTAAGGAGAAGGTCCAATTAGCCGATATTCAGAGCACTCTGAAATGGTTAGCCGATTCGTTACCTATGGTGCTTCGGCAACCATGAGATTGCTCCGTATTGAGCTGGAACACCCATGGACATCAGCATCTTCTCTCGGATAAGGGCTCTCTGGCATTCATAAACAAATACCCGATTATATTATTGCAAGAAACCTGGTGGACATCTCCCATGGACATTGATGGGTATACGACATATCACACTTTGGCGAAGAAAGGAGATCGGGGGCGCCCATATGGGGGTCTATTTATTGGAGTGACGAATAAGATCTTGAGTAAAAAGATACCAGCGGTCAATTGTGATTATATATGTGCCGTAGAAGTGATTCTTAACATAAAAGGACTAAATGAAAGAATACTATTAGTCAATATTTATAATCCCCCAGGTGCAAAGTTAAGAGAACTTATCCAAGAAACTACACATGAACTTCTTGCTGAATGGAGATCAAACAATGAGAAGTTCTTTGTTATTGTTGCTGGGGATTTAAATTGTCATATTAACAATGGTGGAGGCACTGGTAATAACCCTCTGTTATCCAAGAACAGCTTATGGGACCTCCCGACTACTGATAAGGAGGGGGAGGGCTGGCTGGGTTTTTTTTTTTTTTGGCTGCTGGGAACTTGAAATAATTAATGGGCGCACCCATAGCGACAGGCCTGGTAAGAATACTTGGAGTAATGGAAGATCGGGAAGTACTCTTGATTACATCTTCACTAGCTGGGAGGTGGCCCTGATAGTTTGTGATATGGTGGTAAAAGAAAGTGAATGGAGTGACCATGACCCCTTGATCCTGACTATGGGAGTCTCGGCCCCCAGAAGGGAGGAGGTCAATCTGGGGTACTTGTTGAGTAATCACTCTCAAAATCGTATTTCCTGGTCGGATAAGAATATATTAAAGGCCACTATGGCAATGGGAGAATGGGGCCCTGATTTGATCGAGCAATTCAATCATATGTCACCAATGCAAATTGAGAAATGGATTCGCGATTTCTCGGGCAAGCACGGCTCCTGTAAAGTGAGAATGATGGTGGGAAAGACCATGAAAGAGGTTGCTTATGATAGGGACATTAGAGATAGAAAGCGAAAGCTTAGAAGTGACATTCGATGGATCAGAAATGGCCCCCTAACTAGAGTGGATACTGCCATAAAGATGAGGAAAGTGAAAAATGATTACCGATGGTGGTTAAAAACACACAAAAGGTCGAGAAAATTGGCAAATTGGCAGCACACGGTTAGTACATTGTGTAGTAGAAACACTCGGAATATTTGGTCTATTCTAGGTGAAGCCAAAGGGCATAAATCTGCATATATGGTCAACCCTATAGGTAACAGTGAATGGACCGCTTACCTGGAAAAGCGTAATGGTGGGATTAGTAACAATATTAACAACTGTGTATATGAAACGTAAGTCTCCCCCTTTTGTGGTGACTATTAAAGAGCTACAAAGCAGAATTGAAAAGTTAAATTCGTCCCGTGCCCCGAGGCCGAATGGACTCTCCAATGTGGTGCTGAAGCAAAATCCCTTCTTCTGGGCCTGCCTACTTAAATACTATTTAGGAAGATTCTGTACGAGGGCCAAATACCGTCATCTTGGCAGGTAGCAATCCTCATACCAGTGTTTAAAAAAGGCAATAGAACCGAACCGGAAAACTACCGGCTATTGTCTATGTTGGATTGCACTGGCAAGATATTTGCTGCTCTTATACTTAGTGAACTCCTGAAATGGGTGGAGAGTGCGGGCATTTTGGATAAATTCCAGAGTGGCTTCAGTGGTCCTAGTCAACCACCCATAATCTGTTCATAATGAATACACTCAGAATCAAGGCCTTAACACATTCTAATCCTCCATTGTATGCACTCTTTATAGATTTCAGGGCTGCTTTTGATTCGGTGAATCGTTCTCTCCTATGGAAGAAACTCAGGAGATTAGGCTGCCCTGAAACCTTACTCTATTATTTAGAACTCCTACATACAAATAATACGGTACAGGTGCGATTAGATAATTCTGGGACAGTGACTAAACCCGTTTCCCAGACTAGAGGGGTGAAGCAGGGATGTGTCACAGCCCCCACTTTGTACAACTTATTTGTATCTGATGCGCCAGAATGCTTACAGGGAATCAACAACTGTTCACCAAAGATTGGTCCTAGTCATTGCCCCATGCTTGCATATGCGGATGACTTAGTGATCCTTGATCATACCTTTAGTGGGATCCTAAGATCTGCAAAACAATTATGGGGTTATGCTGAGGCCAATGAACTTGTGATCAACATCAGTAAAACAAATCTATTACTGTTTTCGGCAGGAAGAGTAGCCAGACCTCGCATGATGATAGGAGTGACTGAAATTAATTATACTCCCAGCTATAAATATTTAGGTGTCGAATTTGATCATAAGGGAAATTATCTCACCTGTATTCAATTGCGCAGAACAAAAGCGGCACAACTCACAGCACTCATATACAAATTCACGCGAGAACGGAGTGGTTTCTCAATATGGGCGGCACGACAGTTGTATATCCAATGTTTGACCCCGATGGTTACCTATGGGCTTGATCCCCTCTACAATATGAACTTGGGATGGCTACAGTTGGTTGAGGGTAATTTTTGGAGGAAAATCCTTGGCCTCCCCCAGTGTATACCCATGGCCTTGATTAGATTGGAACTAGGAATTAGTTCTCTCAGGGCCATGGTTTTGAAAAAACGGGTGGAATTGGACATCCGTCTTAAGAATGACCCTGTGAACGGCCTTCTTATTTGTATCAGCAGGGATATGGAGGCAGGCAGGCTGAAAATTTTTGAAACCCAGCTGAATAAACTATGTGAGGAAACCTGTTGGCTGCCGGAGTGGGGTCGAGAAAACAAGTGCCTGTTCAACAATTTTGAGTATCGTCTCATGTTGTGGGACTGGCAATGTAATTATATTCACCTTGAAGGGCTGAAAAGTTAGTTTTGTCTCACATGTTCTCTACACTTTTATGAAGGCGCAGCCTTATTTAAACCTCTGCCCCTCGGATCAATTGAGGCGCTTCCTTCTACTCCTTCGTATTAACCACCTGCCAATATTGGCGGCCAGGGGTCAGGAGATGGGCCTAGCTAAAACGGAGAGGTATTGTAGAATATGTGAATTGCCCAATGAACTTGAAACTGCTCGACATGTTCTAACATCGTGCAATGGGATGAGAGCTAGTTGTATTAAACATCTAGGTAGATTTGTGCATAATTCTGAATCTATAGAGCAAGCAGAATTTTGGATACAGTGTGTCAACACCCTTAAAGGATAGTTCCGGGACTTTTTTTTTATTGTCCCTACGGGTCGGCCATGTGTTTGTAAGCATAAATCGGTAGATCGTAGGAAACTTTCCTATGGACCTTACCCGACTTTTCGCCCATTATCGCACTCGAAATCAGCCTCCATTTTGTGATAATCCTATCATTCCGCCGCATCGACCTGGCTCACCTGCCTTTGCGGCACTAAATCAAATCCCCCGCCCCTGAAACAGACATTATCAAAACATTCATATTCCCCGCCTCTCTCCGTGACGTGACTGTGCTGCGTAGGCAAACGCGCCCAGGCGTCTTCTACGCGACTCCACACAGACCCCGGAAATCAACACAGATCAGCTCACAATACAGCGCGCCACAATTCGGAATATGAAACTGTACTTTGAAATCAAACCGCAAGATTGTAAATGTGGTAAAGTACATTTATTAGACATCAAATGTTTAGAGAATATTCAGCGATTTGCATTTTTATTTGCTCATGTTCCAAAAAGTTCGTATTGAGGAACGCGATGGTCCTTTGCTGTACACAGGGTCTTAGAGCATCTCACAATACACAATTCGGAATGTGAAACCGTGGTTTAAAAGCAAACGGCAAGATTGTACATTTGGCAAAGTACGTTTATTGGACATCAAATGTTTAGAGAATATTCAGCGATTTGCATTTTTCTTTGCTCTCGATCCAAATTAGTTCGTCTTGAGGGAAGCGATGTTCGTGTGCAGTAGACAGGGTGTTGGTTTACGATAAAAATAAGCTCTTCGGTCGCACTGATAATCGCATGGCTGTTCCAACAACGAGGCACTAGGCCACCACAACGGTAGGTATGTTGCATCTAACCGTTAGTACCGCGTAAGGGCATACTTGTACTTGGCGATCGTCCCATAAAATGGTCAGGGTGGTAACGTTGTTCACGCGGAGAAGCAACTGGCGGCTGTAGAAGCCGTCCGCCGGTGTCTGGTACTCGTGACACAGACAGTAGTGAGTGATGTACCTAAAAACATAAAAAATGAAATTAGTCTCACCATCAGATCCTTATTAAAATCATAGCGAGGACAGCGCTACTGGGTGTACACAAGTGTTTAAAGGCGTGGCGAGGCAGGGAGGGCGGGGGGAGTGGAGTACAAGGTAAGTAGCATAAAATAATAAATAAATAGGGCCAGCTGGTGGCAAGTGCAAGGTAAGTGCAGAACAAGTGCTGGGAAGGGGGGCTGTAGGATACTGAGACAGTCCCCCAGTGCAGGGGTTGACAGGGAGGCAGTGCAGGTGGAGAGTGGAAGGGCCCAGGACCGAGGTCGCAGACAGTGGACCAGTTGTAGCAGGGGAGAGGGAGAGAGAAAGCAGAAGCAAAGAGGAAGGTTTTGAGGTGCTTCAGTAAAAGCAGATGTTTCTCCTCAAGATAGTGCGCGGTAGAAAACAATATGCCACATAGAACAAACAAGTACAACTGAACCCGTCTTTAAAGCCACTGTATAGTAATGAAATTGCGGTATACACTCATCAAAAGTTACTTACATTATATTTGCATTTTCCATTGTGTCTCTGTGTAGGGCAGACCCGAAACACCACTCCTTTGCCGACGTTACTTCTTCTAATGAACGTGGCTCATCGTTTCGTTTCTGAAATTTTATTCATTATCTTTTCATAGTCTTTCAGGATGGTCCCGGCCTGTCAAGGTCAAATCACAATAGAACCTTATACTGGGTCGTGGGCCGTTCCGCCACCCGAGCAAAACATCAAAGCAGCTGACCTTCACTTTCAGCGAGCACACATTTCTAGTTAGCTGCAGTCAGTGTAAGGGCATCTTGTCTGCGTGCCTTTTTTTTTATTGTCCCTATGGGTCGGCCATGTGTTTGTAATACGGAAACATTCTATAATTTTTGTAAAAATGATTTATATTACTGTTTGGTTTAATTGCAATGGGCCTGCAACATGAGGAGACTCGAGAGAACAGACAATCAAATTACAATCATTTAAACCGTGATGTGTATTTCTCAATGAGCTCTGCTTTAGGTGGACATGGAACAGAGGCAATGTTGGGTGGCAATGCAGTTGTCCCCTGCATAGGTTCGTTCACCACTCCATGTATGTGCCTATCGAGGACATCTACGATAAGTCTCTCAATAAACTCATATTGCATATCCTCAAACACTGGTTTGATCACCCATTGTTTACTTCTTTTAGCGAAGGCCTTATTGTAGCGAAGCGTCCCTAAAGTTCCGGTCGTCCTACTTTGTTGACGGCCAACATTATGGTTATGTGCCAAGACCGCTAGAAGAGTCCGATTTATCATGCCTTCCATGCCAAAATGCAATCTTTTGGGCCTGTACTTTAGGCACATATTGTGGAACACCTCCAAATCTCCTGTGTGGCAGAATTCCGTGAGTCCCCTCAAATCTCTTGTTATAGTTTTATCAAATACAATCTTTTCAATGGCCTTGTGAGTGGGTGATGAAGGAATCAACCACTTCTTCTTCCGTGCCTCCTCTGTGGACAAATGGCCATGTTCACATTTGTGGAAATGCTCATTTGTCGACCATCGATGTACGTTGCTACAGTGCAACATTACTGACCGCCATTTTTCCAGTAGAATTTCCAACGACCCTTCACATGTTTTTGAGCTCCACCAAAGATGGTTGCTGATTGACTTGGACCACTGTGAAATACCTTGCATATTTTTTTTTTTTCCTGCAGCCGACAATTTTTTATTGATTGTTTTTGCAAGATGCCATACGTCAAATTGGTGATTTATATTTTTGTACTCTTCTCTCATTGTCTTGGCAATTGAAACGTGTCTGTCCGTGGCTATCAGGTCGATCACCATTCCCCGCGATTGTAGTTCTTGCATTGATGCTACAAAGCCAACTTTCTCCATGGCCACTGAGGATGTACTTTGTGACACCTGCACGACCACCGAACTCACAATTTTCTTACTTTCCATGTCCTGAAAGTGGTAGGTGCAGTACTTGGCTGAAAATCCTGGGCTGTCGCACTGTCCATCACCGGCTAGCCTGAACCGTTTGCCCGCGAATGTACTATCAATAGACATTTTTTCCATTCTCCAAGCTTCGCTAATGGCTGGAAATAGATAATCGGTTTGGTATTTGTAGAACTGAGTTTTCGCAATGAAATGGATTCCCACAAACTGAAAGAAAGACTCTAACTTTTTAAAACTTGAACCACTAAAAAGTGCAGCCGCTGCACAAAGTAGATTGCCTGCTGGCAGTTGCCCTAGCATGGGTTGTGCAGACCATGCGAACGGATGATATTGTGTACAGGTGGCATGTATTTTAAGGTTAGTGCCTCGAATTGCACGAGTCACATTAATCAATGGCTCCCCACATACTTCCCCACCAACCCAATGCCCACATTTCATCATCATAATATCCATCAAACAGCTATCGAATACAATGAATTTGGCCTCTTTCCTTATACTGTCACTCTGCGTCCCAGCTGGTTCGGCCTGTAACGTTGAGGACATGTCACTCGCATGAAAGGTACAATCTCTGATATCGTCTTCCGCTATGCTGAGTGATATTGATGGTGTTTCATTGTCGTCCACTTCATTCGCTTCCATTGCAACATCTGTTCCTTGTCCGGAGATGGGAGAAAAAAACAATGTCTTCAACTTTCGCGCGCTCTTATTTTTTGCGGGTGTGGATTCTGTGAATTGATCTCCGACTGCATCCAAACTACCAGGAGGACATTCACTATCAATGGCTGGTGGTGGTATAGCTCCGTTGTCAATCACTTCATATTCTTCCCATTGGCACGATGCATCTCCAGTCTCAAGTCCCTGCCAAAAGGTTTGACAAGCAACATCTCTCGTTCGCTTCACTGTCTGTGTAGATCTAGTTCTTACACCCACTCGCAACTAGAGGACAGATTAGAAAAGGGATGTTCAGTTTAAACACAACTTACAGTATAGAACTATTGACAGTGAAAGACAACATAATATAGTGAACAGGACACTAACCTTCTTTTGCTTTCTTTTCTTTGAAACTTTCTTGCCTCGAACTTCAACATCTGGACGCTGTTGCTCCGACTCGTGTGTGCATGTCTCCACTTCCTCTCGCGCTGCAACGACTATATTTTCATGATAAGCACATCCATCACTCACTGAGGCTCCATCGACTCCCTGAAACATAGAACTTTCATTAGTATGTATAATAATATTGAAAACACAAAATGTACTTGGGGACCAATACCCATACGTACATCTCAATAGCAAAACACGAATGAACGCATTGTGTAGAACATTCAAACGACAATAGTTCACGCATTGTTGATCTAGTTAGATTGAACTGTCAAGATCCATACCTCGGGCTCCGCATAGACTTCCATTGATGATAATATTGAAGATGACGCTTCAGCAACTCCCTGAAACACAGTAATTGCATTAGTATGGTTTTCTATTTTGTTTAAAAGAACATAAACTTTCTGCAGGCGTCAACGGCTCATCTAAATAGACCTGCACAAATGATCAGTTGTCTAAAATAAATAATGGATATCTAAATATGATTCGATTTGCTCCATCGTTGGAAGTGTCACCACCCAGAGATCTGCATCAACTACTAGGGGTGATGTTCTTGTTGAAGAAGCTCCGTCAGCTCCCTGAAACATAGTACTTGCGTTAATAAAGAAGGAAGTATAGCGGATGTAATCACGTCATTTGATCTTGCATGATTGATCTGTCAGTATCCATACCTCGAAATGCATAAGAACATCAAGGGACGCTGTAACTGCGGTGCACACTTCTGCAAGCTGTTGCGCCGACCCGTAACTGCATGCTCCCCCTTCTTCTTGGACTAATGCTCCATCGATTCCCTGAAACATAGGACTTTCATTAGTAATGAACACAATATTGAAAAAAGAAGACACATAGGAGGGCGACGACAGAAGGACATACCAATGGCTAAAAACGAAAGAAACATTGTGTGTAACAATCACGCTACAAGAATGCAAGATCTGATGATCTCCATCGATGGAACTGTCCGGAAACGTACCTCGAGCATCTGAGTGACATCTACGGTTGTCGTCAATGCGTTGGACTCCTCAGCATCTCCCTGAAAGACAGTACTTGCATTATTTTGGATCAATTAAAACTATTGATTTACATGCCTAAAACAAGTCAGTGTCAGAATAGCTAAGTAAGATTACCCGATAGGCGCTTGAAGTGGCTGATGACTGCAATAACGACACGGATGGAGAATCTTCCGCCTTCATATTGAGTGGATACATAAATGGGGAAATTATTGTTAGCTAATGCTACACACTACCGCAAGGCCGAGAGACAAATACGTAAACTTGACTCACCAGTGGAGGGATGTGGACGAATAGAGTGGGAATAGCGGTTGAGAGCAATTTTCGCCTCGCTCGCGGTGTTTTCTTCTTTATTAGCAATGATGTGGAGTACATGTCTGGGCTAAAGTGCCTGCTGCAGATGCGGTATCGATCACCCCTCTTGTCCGCAAAGACTTCTAGGACTCTACTTTCTAGCTCAGAGGCTGGATATCCGCAATATCGGACCCATTCTCTTATCTGATCTATTGTCTTAGGGAAAACATGCATTATAGTACCTTCAGATTTGTTATGAGTCTTCGAAGGGCAACCGCCAATGGAACAGGCAGGCATTATGGAAAGTTCTGAAAAGTAAAGATCAACAATTCTCTATGAATACCAATGTGTTAAAACATTAAATGACACATAAAAGGTTCAATGCAAGGTCCGTTTTGGTTCTTGGAACTATACACGTTATTCACATGCGGATAAGTATTTCAATAACTTTCAAAAAATAGAAAAAGTAATTTGACTAAACTCAGAACATGTGACTAGTTCCTTGCATGTACTGTCGTGAACGAAAAGAAAACATGGATGCAATTTGATGACTACTAGCAAATAGATATAAATTAAAAAATTGGACGCAAAATGATTATGGTACATGGACTTACCTTGACGAACAAACAGTTAGATGCAGGGATCAGAGTAGTTTCTTGTCGTAGAACAGGGAGCAGTTCACAGGTTGCAAACTGACGAGTTTGCTCAAAGTGGTCACGGAAGTTCACAGAGACGAAGAGCAGATAACCAGCACCTTCACAGGTTGACTAGCAAAGCGCAAAGAAGTTCTCATTAGAAATATGAAGTGGGTTATAAAGAATTCGAAACAGGGGTGTGTTTGTGAATGAATGACGTGTATATGTCGTGGCATTATGCGGATTGCAGGGGGGCGTCCAGCGTGAGGGGGGATGCTTGACAGGAGACACGGGGTCTGGAGGTAGACATGGGAACAACAACCCATGCTCTATAGACCACTTTGAAGTGTACATGGTCTTTGGCACCTCTTGGCCTTTATCGCTCCCTGACAGCTCCACTTGCCAGCGCAAGTACCCCGGTGCGAACTGCCTTTGATAGGGCGGGGGGTGGATTGGGGCGGTGGTCGTGCAGACAAGACACAGGAAGACTCGTGAATGGAGACACACTTATGTGGATTGCAGGGGGGCGTCCAGCGTGAGGGGGGATGCTTGGCAGGAGACACGGGGTCTGGAGGTAGACACGGGAACAACAACCCATGCTCTATAGACCTCTTTGAAGTGTACATGGTCTTTGGCACCTCTTGGGCTTTATCGCTCCCTGACAGCTCCACTTGCCAGCGCAAGTACCCCGGTGCGAACTGCCTTTGATAGGGCGGGGGGTGGGGTGGATCGGGGCGGTGGTCGTGCAGACAAGACACAGGAAGACTCGTGAATGGAGACACACTTATGTGGATTGCAGGGGGGCGTCCAGCGTGAGGGGGGATGCTTGGCAGGAGACACGGGGTCTGGAGGTAGACACGGGAACAACAACCCATGCTCTATAGACCTCTTTGAAGTGTACATGGTCTTTGGCACCTCTTGGGCTTTATCGCTCCCTGACAGCTCCACTTGCCAGCAGCGCAAGTACCCTGGTGCGAACTGCCTTTGATAGGGCGGGGGGGGGGGGTGGATCGGGGCGGTGGTCGTGCAGACAAGACCCGTTTGCCGCAGGGCCTCACCAAGGAGAGGCCATCTAACTGAATGTAAGAGGATGGCTGCAGGATCTACTACATGGAAGGCAGGGGGGTGAGTTTATAAATACCTCACCCTCCCAGGAGAATATACACTAGATTCATTTAAAAAATCAAAACAACCATTGTTAAAATATATGTTGGGCTTTATTTTAGATTTTAGTTAAACATAAATAATAAACATTACACATTGTAAAGTTGAGGTTGCAGCACATCGAGGGAAAATCCGCGGTATTGTCCACTGTCACTGGGGAAATGTTGTCTAATGGCAAGTACCGCACAGGCAGGTATTACTCTCCGAACGCGGTGTCCGAGCCTCCCGTGAAGCCACCAAGTGAAGCAACGATAGGCCACCAGCCTGTACCACCTGTGAAAAAAAAAGATGCAAACTGTATTAAACTGACCAAACTTTCTTATCAATGTCGATTCAGGTAACACGTCATTTTTCTTAGAAAAAAATTATATCTAGAAAATGCACTATATGGAACCAATTTACATGCGTTCGAATGATATGTAAATGTAATTTTATATGTGGGAGACGACCATGAAATAGTGGTGGCATCACTGACATCACAAACAGAGTATACTTACTCGTTACTCGGATTACGCGGACGAACAGTGCCACGAAGTTCGTGCATAAGCACCATCATCATCCTCAACACTGTCCGTGAGAGGCAGGCTTCCCTGAACTCTGGCAGCTCGGTGATGCATTGCGGACTTTGCTCGCCTTCCTGCAGACTTTGCTCGCTTTCCGAAATGTAAGCCAAGCACCCGGAATTTTCACGGCAGCAGCAGTTCTCCTCCTCAGTTGGCATTAGCTCGCACCGATTGCACGTGCACCAGGTGGAGACGCCGTCCATGCGACATGGTCCAGGCTCTTCATCCGTTGACTGGTCCTCCCAACTGCCGTCCAAATCCCCATCGTTTTCGCGTGCTTGCCTTTCCAGTAGTTCTTCCTCGGTGTACTCGGGCTCGTACATATACGGCATTATTGTAGCCATTGTGTGGTAAAGAAAGTAAGATAATTTATAGCGGTGGTACTGGTATCTGTTCACACGGGCTACAATCAACGAAGGTAGCTGACCAGAGCACAGAAACGAGTCACAGAATACTCAAAGTAACACACAGAGAGGAATGGAATCGAAAATCTGCTGCTGTATGTTGTGAAACGGTCTGTTTATACTTATTGGGGAAAGAGGCGTCCTGCCATTTCCATGGCAACACGTCAATAGCTGAGGCGCAGCGATTGTTGACACGAGACGTGCTTGAAATGGGCAGTACGCGTCTGCTGATGTCAGGCTCGGGGGCGGGGGATTTGATTTAGTGCCGCAAAGGCAGGTGAGCCAGGTCGATGCGGCGGAATGATAGGATTATCACAAAATGGAGGCTGATTTCGAGTGCGATAATGGGCGAAAAGTCGGGTAAGGTCCATAGGAAAGTTTCCTACGATCTACCGATTTATGCTTACAAACACATGGCCGACCCGTAGGGACAATAAAAAAAAAGTCCCGGAACTATCCTTTAACCCTAAACTACATATAGCATTATTCCAGGTGTGGCGGGATGCTTTTGCTTGTGCACAACTAAATCGTAGAGGGAACCTTGGAATAATAATAATGTAGTAGGAGGAAATATGCATGCATGCTTGTCTGTTCCTCTTCTTATCTATACTTGTTTAAGGAGCAGAGTTGAACAAAGATGTTCATGTATTTCATTTATGTATCTATAGGAGGCTGTATAGCTGCAAATTTTGTACATTTTGAATATTATATGATTATATGATTTTATGATGATGAATATCTATTTATTTATTTGTATTTTCGTTTATGTTGGAATATGTGTGAAGTTTGTACGTATGTACTAAACTATATCACATTAATACATATTATTATTAAAATGCCCTAGTAAATAAAATCACAACCCTTCAATCCAAAATTGCCAAGAAAAAAGCCTCCTTGAGCCCAAGTGGAACTCATACCACCCCACTGAAAGTGACACCCAGCATATCCACCCAAAGCAATAGTAATCCCTTCAGGTTTACTAATATCTCCATACTGGAAACTGAAAAGGTTATTCTATCCCTTAAACCATCGAACTGCCAAGGGGACAGTTGCCCTGCCCATCAAGGATGCAGCCAGAGATTTAGCACCCTTCATCTCGAAACTAATCAACGCCTCCTTCAACACGAGTACTGCACCCACTAACCTCAAAGAATCTTGGGTACTGCCCCTACTCAAAAAACAGACACTTGACCCAGCAATCCCCACCAACTACAGGCCCATTACTACAGTCCCATTTCTCCTTAAAATCATCGATAGAGTAACATACCTCCAGATCCAAAACTATCTGGAGTCGCACCAGCTATTAGGCTCACGGCAATCTGGCTTCAGACCACTTCACGGTACTGAAACAGCCCTAATCGACCTCAAGACTCAAATCGACGAGTTGAAGTATAAAGGTAGAACAACTATGCTCCTCCTCCTTGACCTATCAGCGGCCTTTGACCTAGTGGATCATGCAGTATTATGCAACCACTTAGCGTCCGCCGCCCACTTCTCAAGTGAAGCTATAGCATGGGTACAATCCTTCCTAGCTAACCGTATGATGAGTGTTCTCCCCTGTAGCTGCAGCGGACCCAATCCAGATCACCTGTGGCGTCCCACAAGGCTCATGTGTCTCCCCAACTATGTAGAATATCTTTACTAAGCCACTCTTCGACAAACTTGACAGATTAGGGGTAACCTATACCAATTATGCGGACGACACGCAGATTCTCATACCTCTATCAGGCAATTTTGTCAAAGACACAGCTCTAGTAAACAAAATCTACCTCCTCAATCAGGCATGGATGGCCTCCCACGGCCTCTGCCTAAATGACGACAAAACTGAGATACTGATTTTGGGTTCCGACTCCACCCTAAAAAAACTCAGTGCCAATTATCGCAATTTCAACATAGATGGCAATACAATCAAGGTGGCAACCGAGGTAAAAACATTAGGCTTTTTACCTCGATTCCACTCTATCTCTCAAAAAACAAGTTAATACCTTGGCATCCTCTACAGCGTATACCTGTAAATTAATCAGGACTTGCAGACCTTACCTCTCCAAAACTAACTGCATCACGCTAGCTAACGCATTAGTAATGTCGAAGCTGGACTATTGTAACGCCCTCTATGCAGGAGCCAATAAAACTATCATAAATAAAATGCAAATCCTTCAAAATAACGCTCTTAGAGCAGCCCTTGACATACCCTGTAGAGCACATATTTCCAACATCAGGAAAGACCACCACTGGCTAAAAATCAGCGACAGTCCTTCTCAAGGCACTTTCTCTCACACACAAAGGGCTCAACAACACAGCACCCACCTACATCTCGGCCAGACTGACCAGAAAATCGTTCAGCCACCAAACCAGAGCTACTAACCACCTCCTTCTAGAAACCCCTAGATTTAGACGATCCAAAGCGGGCGGAGTAAGCTTCCCTGTTAGAGCTGCCCAGGCTTGGAATGCATTGCCCACTGTATTAAGATCAAACCTATCCTAGTCCAGCTTCAGAAGTAAGGTGAAAAACTGGCTCTGGTCCAACGACAACTAACCTTGTTGCACCGAACGGTCGTGATATTCCTGAAATCCGGTTCTATGACCACTCTGCCCATACCCTTCTACCTCTCTGTATACATGTACTCTTAACAATGTAACTTGTTAGCTCTCATTTCTACTGTTTGTATTGACATATATGTATTGTATTGCTATGTTTCTTATCATCCGTATGTATGTAACCTAAGTTTAAGTAACCTTGTACCTGCTGCGCCCGGCTACCCCTGGGTTTTGTGCGCATTATCATATAATAAACATAAACGTAAACATACCTGCAGATACGATCTGGAGCCGTCTCGTTGAAGCCGTCCTTTGCCTTGAGGTCCTTAGCCGCTGGGGCTGCACGGGCAGAGGGCTGCCCTGGGGTGGTCGGTAATGGCTTGGGTGAAATGGTCGTCGGTCCAATCAGGGCAGGGAGGGCGTTTCGGGAGGCAGGAGGGAGTGTACCAGGAGGTGGGGAGAGGCTATGGTTGCGGCAGGGAAACTCAGTGGGTGGGGGAAGGGGGTAGAGGGGGGTCAGGGGATGCAGGATGGGTTTAGGCAAATAAACACACAGATTAGAGTGCAGTGGAGGGCTAACTCACCCGGTTGGGCGGGAGGAGCGGGGATGCGGAAGAGGGTGCGGGGCCAGGGCTGGAAACGCTCAGGCCAGAAAAAATGGGATCAAAGGCCTGTAAGGCCTACAGATGGTCAGCACAACACGATGCACTCACTGGGCCTCTAGATGGAACTTTGACTTTCCTGCAACTGAAACCTATCCTGACCTACCTACAGCAGGCTCCTAGACCACTTAGGGTGCCATTTCTGCTTCTGAGAAAACTCATGCTATAGTTTGGGGAAGGACTTTATAAGATAAGGCTTCTGTCTAGAAACCTATAACAAGTGTAATGGTGCTTACTTGTAAAGGAGTGTTAACTGTAACAATGCTAGTGCAAGCCACTACTATTTAAACAGTGTAACTGTCATTACTGTCATTTGCCTGTAACAATTGTGGGTGCGAGCCACTACTATCGAACCAGTCACCTGTAGAAAATTTATAGAAATTGCTTTACTTGCTTTGAATAGTGTTCCACCATTCTAAAAAGTAATACGAGTTGGTATTGTTTTATTATTCTTAACTGAGTGTAAAAGCTTATCGATAGGGTTTACCTACCTTGTCTGTTCTTGTTCAAGTTTACTACTGGGTTTTGCTTTCCCTGATCTGCTTTATACAGACCTAAAACAGTGTGGAAGTTAATACTTGTCTTTGTGTTGCTTGTAGCCCCTCTTAAAAGTATGAGTCTGTACTTAACTTGAATTGCTGCTGCTCTTCTAAACTTGTAACACCGGTTTGTGCTTTCCTTGAATGGCTTAGTGCTATTCTGAAATAGTTTCATAAAGTTCTTACTTACCTTAGAAACAGTATTGTACACTTCTGAAAAGTATATGGGTCTTTACTGACCTTGAAATACATTGTCTTTCTTAAACTGTAATTTGGTTGTGCTTTTCCTGAATTGCATAGTGCATTCTAAAATGGTTAATGAGTGTTCATACTTAGTATTGAGTAGCTTAAGCCCCCTTGAGAAAGTACAAGAATCACTTCACTAGCTCTGAACTGTGTTCTACAAAGTAAAATATGTTGCAAGGTGAATACTTCAAACAGGGGTGGGTTATTAAGTGATTCAGTGATTGAATAACACAGTATAACCTAACCAGTAGGGTCTACTACCCTTGAATTACTGATTGTTTTCTAAAAATGTATATCTAACCTGGTTTTACTCCCCTAGAATAGCTGACTGCCATTCTGAATGCATTATAGGTGTGACTCACCTTGACTGCTGATTGTATTCTAAATAAGGTTATACATTGGTGGGTAGACCTTAGATATTGAGTTGGTTTTTATAATTGTGTTTATATGATCGAACGTAGTACTTCCCCAAGAATATTTTTGGCCTACTTGTATTTAAATAAACCCTTTTTTACAATATATAGTTTTTCTCTTTGGACCATATGTATGCTACAATTTGTTTGGACCAAGCTACAGCACAACGCCCGCCCCACCTCCCCATAAGATAAGCTTGGCTGCTCTGTCCATGCTACCAAACATTCTTGGGTGGTACAGTCTTATTCTAAGAGTGGAACGTATGTACTGCCACAGATATCATTTTTATGAAGTCTTGGTAGGACTTTAGAAAAACTGTCCTACCACTATAAACAAATGCGGGGCCGGCAAAGTCCAAAGTTGCTGGTACCCGGCAACAGAGAAGCAAGCTGTATGGGGTTCGAAGGAGGCGAGACTCTAACCAGAGTTTAGTTGGAGTAGCAGTGAACTACAGTGGTGGCCCGGATGCACGGGGAACGACGTTGAGACAGCCAATGGGAGACTGCTGCAGCTGACTAGGTTCCCCAGTGAGGAATACAGAAGGCGACGAGAGATGAGCTTCATCGGGCTAAGACGTCGGCAAGGAGACGAACAAAGAGAGAATGCAGAGATGGACCCAAACTGTACGCAGCCCCAAGACATTCCCACCTGAATGAGAAGTTCAAAGGGAACCAGGGAGGAACGGAAACCGAGGAGAGAATGGGAACAGAGGCGGGTATCGTAAGAATCTTGTCCTAGTAGAAACGAGGGAAGTGAGAACTTGAATCTGACAAACTTAAACTGCCTGGCTGAAGGAAAGAGAAGCATAACCCACCCTAAAAGGGAAGCCAATGGAGCTGAAAGAGAAAAGGATGTCTTGCTAAACGTGAACTTCCTAAATGACAGAGAATAATAACTAATCTTGAGAGGGAGAGAACTGTAAGAGTTTGAAACGTATTACAAAGAAAGTGAGAAAGTCTGGGGAGCCTTTGGGATAAACAACTTACAAGAAAGTACAGTATTATCCTGCAAAGAAGGGAAGATTAACCCTGTGTGTTTAGTGAATGAGTGGTACATAATAATGACAGACAACCAGGAGCAGTAGGCTCATGAAGCCTTCACTAATAGCTGCTAATAACTAAGAGAAAACAGAGAAGAGCAAGGGGAAATATACCGACAAGAGAAATAAGCAACCCATAGAGACTTATAGTTTGCCTGAATACACAAACACTTTCAAGATTAACCTAAGGAACTGACCACACTCAAGGAAAGTCTTTGCAACAAAGAAAGGGCGCAGCAAGAGCCTGTTGAGAGAGTTGTATGAGCTAATAGGAGTAGTCACAAAAGACTATTTGAAAATTATGTATTGAAGAGACTAAAACCCTAAAGAGAACAGTATAAGAAGCACCTGTCGGGAGAAGGGAGACATTCTCTTGACCTTATTCTTTTTTTTTTGGTTCAACTTAGTGGTAGGGAATGATATCATGTTTTTGTACCGTGGGCTCCTAGTTTTTGGACATTTCAAGACGGCGGACCAGCACCTTAGTAAAGTAGGTAGGGAATCGCCACCCCATAGCGATAGGGATAGTCAGGTTTTCACCATATCATTTAATAAAGCCAGTCTAAAGATGCAGTCCGTGTCCCCCATCCGATGCACCACAGCCTTTTGACATTGGCCGTTTGTAGAAGACATAGCAATGCCCGCACTGTCCTCTTGAGAGAATGCTGGATTCAAGAGTATGCTATTGGATTCCCCACCTCTTCATCGAGGCATCTTTGTGGCTCAACCCAGCAATTACTGAGATGGGTCATTAACTTTTCTGGGGCAGCTGTATTCCTCTTTGGGCTGAGATAACATCAATCTTCTGAGGCATATTTAGCGGATGCTTAGCCTAGAATGCTGCATACAAGGTGAATACAGAATACTGAAGAGATTCCTGCGGAATCACACTAATATGGCCATGGTGCAATCGCACAGAGTGTGGAAAACACTGTGTGCCCTGGAACATAAACCTCTGTGTCAGACTGACCCAGAATTTGCTGAGGGAAGAAGGCGGTTGGGTGCATGAAATTGAGTTGGGCAGCGAGGTGGCTGGGGATGACTGGTGGTCTTGTTGCACCAGTAATGCTTCCATTGGTCTTGAAGTGCACCTCTGTCAGGGTAAAACCTTTCATAGGGGGCCTACTGAACATCTGCAAAGCTGTTTTTAAAAAGGCCTGAGGGAATTGGACACCTGCTGCAACTATTGTCATGCCTCTGGCTGCGTGATGCATCTGCTGTTGGAGATTACAGCTTCTGTGGTGGATAGTAAGCAGACCTGTAAGAAGGATCTTGGGTGTGTAGGTACTCCAGAAATAGGATGCATAGGTGTTGGGAGGTGAGGCAGGGCGGGCCAAGACCTATGCTGTTGCAAATTGGTGGGATTCATCAGTGTTATGCTGGCCAGAAAGTTGATACTGAGATGATCATAAACTCCTAAGAAATGGTTTGTGAGCATTTAGGACACTATGTAATAAAAAAGATCAATATGCTGAAAAAAGGGGGGAGAAGTTCAGGTGAATGTTGGTCTAAGTATGGGAAATGGTTGGAAGGAGGATGAACCCAATAGGTCTTTGAAATCTTGACATCTTGTTGTTCAAAGCTTTTTTTTCTGATAGCCCCTGTTTTTTGTTTTTTTTTTTAAATTCTTTTAAAGAAATCACTAATCAAAAATGGGGAAAGGGAAGATGCTCCAGGGGGTTCAAAGATGATAAACAGAACTTTCAATCATGGAGTTGATTTTGGGTGGCAAGTTAGTCCCCAACACTTAGCCAACATTTCTTTGTTGATTTTTTAAATCAATGTGGGCACATAGCAGTAGGCAAGGGAGTGGAATGGGGAAGAAATGTTTTTTTCCACATAACTTGATCTGTTTTACCAATGATGAGAAGTTGGCAGTAACTGATCATCTAATATTTGATTGTAGAGAGGCAGGTTGTCAGGTGTGATGGAAGAAGGGTGCTGTAGAGATTTTCAGGATCATCTGAGTATTGTAATAATCATGGTAACGAGAGCCCAAAGATGTGTATTTGAGTGGGGGCGGAGGGGTCGAGGTAGATATTAGAGGGGACGGGGAAAGAGAGCAGAGAAGGGGGAATGTTTACTATATGTGAACTGTTGGGCTAGACGCAAATGCCCAAGTCATAGTTTTGCAGTGAAGATGGAATGACACATGGTTTCAGTTGCTATTGAGAGGTTCGATGAGAATGAAATGCAGCTGTTCCTTCTGAATCTGAGATGATTCCACATGGATGCTCAGGTTGATTAAGTTCCTCTGTAGAGCCTGAACATGGATTGATTAAAATCTAAAAAGTTTGATTCATGCGTAACAGGTAGGTTTTGATCAGAAGATCCCCCTGTCCTGCCCCAGGATGTTAGTAGTGATGGTGTGACTAATGAAGCACGGCCCACCGGTTTACGTTGGACAACTTCTCACAAGGTCTTCAGAAATGTATTGCTTCAGCTGATCTTTGTTTTTACGTGGGCTGATGTGTTGGGTGCCCTTGGTTTTTACACAGAAAAATAATTCTAAGACACTGATTGGAATCTCTCATGTGGTCCTTTGCTGCCTCAGTACCAATGCCAGATTATTTAAGCTACCCAATGCATGCTACCACATCCCTGTTCTGAGATTTGCCAAAGAAGGACTAATTAATGAACATTGTTTTTAATATTAATGTAATTTTACAATTTTATTCATAGGAATCTCCTGCATGGCCCAGGAATGTCCGCTAAGAACGCCAGAAGACTTTGTGTATCCTTTACTGCCAAGTGAGGAGCTTAAAGACAAATATAGGCGCTACCTCTTCAGGGACTACGTGGAGGTATGTTGTAGAGTTTCTTTAACCCATGCTTTCCCATCCTTCAATTTATCTTCAAAATTCTTTCCTTTTCTTCATGTTCATCTTAGTATGGTCTGTGATAGATGTTAAGGACTTAATGTTGGGTAGGTTCTGCCGTACTTGGATACAATTTGCCTCTTTGAAACTACTCAAATGAAACTAATAAAGATCATATTTTTGCATTTTCAACTGGTAATTTCACCTGCAGTTTAGTTGACAAAAGGTCTGCATTCCAGAAATAGCGGTTGCAATCTGCTCTACTTTGTTTAATATTGTTTTTGTACTAGGTTCCGTGCAATAAACTAAACAATTGATTGTTAAGACAATGGACCGTGGACAGCTGACAGCTTTTTCGCATTTCCCACCTCCAATCATTTGTTCAGTCTACAGCTAGTGTTAACTTTCTGCCAGTGCACCATTAGTGAATGTCCCGACTTGCAGCCCCCATTTGCTTATACTAATGATTTGTTTGTCTGCTGATTGGAAATATCAGGCACACATTAGTATAGCAGTCATGCAGTAAGATGCTTTTTAAATTCCTTTTATTTATGGAAAGTTGATTAGATTTTCCGTGAATCCCATCTCCTGTGACGTTTTTTCTTGAGGTTGAACTAGTGTTTGCTCTCAGTATTTGTCTGTCTTTGTCACGGAAAATAGGCATACTTACCATTTTGGCAAAAAACATTAACTAGGCAATGACGAACGAGATTCTGTTAACACCTTGATCTCATGGAACACCAGAGGCTTCAGCCATCTATACAACAACTTTCCGGTGGATTTATCAGATAATTTTATAATTTGCCTACAGGAAACTTGGATGCGTCAACCCCCGGTAAAGGATGGATATCAGATCCTAATAAACCCTGCAAGCATAGGCACAAAAGGTCGTCCTTTCGCGGGGCTATTGACGATGATAAAATCAGGCACAAGCTGGGAAGTGGTGATTTCATCTAACCCAAACAATTATGTCCAATCGACCCTGCTTGTAAGGAAAAATAGAGGAATAGGAAATGAGTACAACATCTCCCAACACCTACTGTTACTTAATGTTTATTGGAATCCAGCAAAAATCTCGACAGGAACATTTACTCAATCAATAACAACAATAATTGACAAAAATGTGAGGAGTCTTCAAAATCTTTGGATCATTGTGTGTGGCGATCTAAACACTTCTTGGTTCAATGTAAACCAACAGAAAAACAACTCCTGCGCACACGAAGCAAGCAGGGATTCTTCTAGAAGAGCACGTTGGTCCGACGCCATGGAATCCAGAGACTGCACCATGGTTAATGGAAACGTCCCCGGCGATTGCCCACCACAAATTACGTGGCTAAACATGGGGATAAAGAAAACATTAGATTACATTTGGGTCTCAGAAAATCTGATGCATACAATAACGCATCTGCAGATAACACCGACAACGACCAGTGACCACTATCCCCTGAAAATGTCCTGGCAACCAAAGTGTAAGCGTATGAGTGGAACGACTTGTACCAACTTAGAAGTAAATTCCGGCAAAAACAGACTAAGACTGAACACCAAACAAATACAACAACTAACGGCTACATTTCAGTCAGAAAATAAAGGAAGCTCCAAATTCATCAACTACCCGGCAATCCTTCTAAATCTGAACACGCTCCACTCGAGACCGCTTTATCCTGCATTAAATCACAAACACACGTGGAGTAACAGGTTGAACAGCGAAAAAAAGAAATTGAGAAAAGACTTAAAAAAATTACGATCAGGAGCCGGCACCAACAGAGCACAAGAAATCAAACAACGCAAACAAAGATATCGAAACTGGCTAATAGCTTTTGCAAACCAACGAGATCAAGAACGCGGTGAGACAATGCTCTCCCTGATAAGAACACATAACACCAGAGATATCTGGAAAATTTTAAATCACGACCATCAAAACCAAGCCGTAACAATGGCAAATGGAGTCTCAGAAGATGCTTGGGTGACCCACTTCCAGAAAGTGTTTTTCTGCAACCGGCAATCACTAGCTGAAGAAAACAACTCTGCCGACCCGTGCTGGGACACAACAGAGACGGTAGATGACATAGCTCACGCTATAGCCAAACTAAAAAACTCCAGAGCAGCTGGCCCGGATGGCATCACGAATATCATGTTAAAACATCACCCTCGTGAATGGGCCAAATTTATAGCTGATCTGTTTACGACTATAGCTAAAGCCAAGAAAATTCCATCATCTTGGTCTGAGGCAATAATTGTCCCAATTCACAAGAAAGGCAGCAGGGACAATCCTAGCAATTATCGACCAATTGCTTTATTGGACACAATTGGAAAGGTATTTGCCTCCTTCTTACAGGAAAAGATTTCAGCTTGGGCCTCCCAGTCTGGGCTAAACGACGTAAGACAAACTGGCTTCACTAAGGGAGTTGGCACAGAAAATAACCTTTCCATACTGAACCTCCTGAAACTAGAAGCCTTGCGAAAGAAGGAAAAATTGTTCCTGGCGTTTATCGACATGCAACAAGCTTTCGATGGAATAGATCGAGCAAGGCTCTGGGGGAAGTTGGAAAGATGGAATTGCCCTGATAACATACTAAATCCCATAAAGGCCTTGCATAAGTCAACTACGATAAGAATCCGACTAAACGAAAAAGGCGATCTTTCTCAATCAATTATTACAAATAAAGGCGTGAAGCAGGGCTGTCCGTTGGCAGCGATACTATTCAAACTCTACATTGCAGATGTATCAGAAACACTAGCCAAAACGCCTAGCTTCCCCCCTAGAGTCAACGGAAATCCTGTAAGTTGCTTGATTTACGCAGACGATCTGGTCTTGATTGACAAGACACAAATAGGCCTACAGAGGCTATTGACTACGTTGAATATTTATATGGTCGATAATGATCTAAGGATCAATGTGGAAAAATCCAAGATACTGAAATTTGGCCCTGTTGAGGGCCTGAGAAACAAGAACTTCAATTGGAAAATAAACAACGTCAAGATCGAGGAAGTAAACGAGACTCGCTACTTGGGCATACCCTTTAGCACTTCAATAAGAGAATGGAGTTGGGTCACAGAAATGGAAAAAAAAACCAAAACTCTAGCTCTCCAAGGAGCCAAAATCAATTCACAATATGGAAAATTTTCCTTGATCCCGGTAAGATCTTTTTACCTACAAAAGGTAATACCCGCAATTACGTACGGAACAGAGTCAGGCTGGAACCTCGACCAAAAGATCTGGTCCAAACTAGAAGGATTGTTCTGGCGACGCGTACTAAGACTGCCCAAATATCTATCAACAACAGTAATCCGTTATGAATTAGGCTTGGAGCCACTGTACGGAGCCGTCATTTGGAAATCAATGACACTGTTGCGAAAGATGTCAATGACGAACCCACAACCAGCATTTGATCTGTTCAAACCCTCTAAAAACTGTAATATAAGAACTTTACAAGACATGTGGTTTGAGAAAGTAAAAGAAAATATGCAGGCCGCAAACATCACTATGGAGATGCTCCTGGAACGCCCTCTGACTGCTAAGAAAAAAGTGAGAGAATGGCTCTGGATCATCAACTTAGAAAAATATCAAGGTCTAAAGACCACCCTGGATATGAACCAAATCCTGAATAAAATGGACCAATTACCGAAGTACTTGAGTAAATTTCCGTCTAGATATCATAGAGACGCTTTCTTACGATTAAGAACAAACATCTACAAGACCAGGCAAGCCTGTTTTGTCCGCCACATTGAAAATGTAAAAGACCCTAAATGTAGGTTCTGCGCTAACAACTTGGAAACGACAAAACACATACTAACTGAATGTGAGCTTCTTAAAGACGTAAGAAGCCTATACCTGCTGAAGTTCGCCCCACTAACTGACAACATGGACGACTTGTGGACGCGAATTCTAAGTGGGTCTTCAATTCACCTGACTTGCGCAGCTATAAACTTTTTGGAAAAAATGTTAAATTAAAAGCCTTCACTCTATGAAATTAATAAGGAAGAAGAAGTGAAATGATGAAATCCATGAGGAAAGTTGACAAATGTAATAAAAGTTTGTAAAAAACTAGAAATTACAAAAAAAAAAAAAAAAAAAAAAATTTGTCTGTCTTTCAGTGAATTTCAACTTCACCCGGTCTTGTATGGCATTGGAAGAAACGGTCTCTTATTTTAAGCAAATGCTTGATAAGTGTTGTTTTACCCATGAGACAATACCAGCCCATTGTTGACGTATTACTCTTTGAATGGTTCTCTTTCATATATTGGGCTTTTGCCCCTCTCTCAAGTTTATTCACCTTTGCTTGGTTTTCTCTCTCTGTCCCTTTAAGATGCAGGTTTAACGACCCATTCGTGAAATAGCTTATGGATCATTATCTCAAATAGTTAATTTTGCTCACTTGTGGTATAGCTTTTTGATTTATTAGCTTCTTTCACACTTTCAGGTAACCCGGTAACCCTCTCTGCTTCCTTTGGTTTACTGGGTGCTCTAAGTACCTTTCGTGCCTGTTGGCTTCTGTTTTCTTCAGTGTGGCGTGCAACCTGTTATCCACTGCGCCTCTGCGGTGCTGGTCTTCGGTTTCTGCTGTCTTACCCTCTCGGGCTGCGTGTCCTCTGCACTCTGGTACCTCATCCTGCTGGGTAAATTAACTTTGGCAGCGTTTCCCGCAGCGTCTTCTTCCCCAACATTCCAGTCAGTGCTTGTGCAGGTAGCCGTGCGGCTCAGCGTCTGCAGCTCTGATTGCTGCTGGCTGTGTGGGTTTTAAACTTCCCAGTCTGGTTAACAAGTTTCCAAAGACTAGACCGCAGCATAGGCTTACCGGTCTAAGTGATCTTTACTGTTCTTTGTCTCTTCCTTGTCTCAGTAGTTGATGAATAATTCTTTATATGTTGTTGAGGAAGCTGGTATGGGATGCTTTCAGGGGTAATCATTACTGCTCCCTGCTTCTTCCTCATCTCAGTAATTAATGCATCACACTGGTTATCATATCTGAGAATATTAATGCTGAACTTGGTACATGGATGCGGATGAGTGGTCCAATAGGCCATTAAGGCCTGAGGAATCGAGCAAACGGCCCTAAAGGGAAACAGGCGTGTGGGGGGCATATGTCTTTCCCCGAAGGTCGCTTCTCGGAAGGTGGTCTTGCTTCATATAGCGGCCCCCAGTGTTAGGATCGGGTAGCGGCTGCCATTCCCATGCCACATAGGGAGAGGCTACCTCAGGGAAAGGCGATAATATCAGATGAATCACACCACTATATGTTGTGAGGTTAAAAGACAGTTCTGAGACCCAAGAACAGGTGTCAAAGCTGTACTTTCGTTCCCTGAGGTTGACACTTCAAGAGAGTTTGCTCCACACTAATTGTGGTGTCTTTTTCCTTTCCTTTAGATCAGCAAGACCTTACTAAATTGCCCAATTGTCCGAAGCCTGTTGGGATACTGATACATTATTCTTGGATTGGGACATTGTGATAAGCTCATCTATAGTACCAGTTCCACTCACGGTTAGTCAATGACAAAATATTTTGTCTTGCTCAGCCGTCTCCTTTCCTCTAATGAAATGCATAACTTGGAAAAGGAAGATTTTCACTGTTTTTTGTGTATATTGTGACAAATATAGGGTGTTCTTCCCTACTCCCCAGAGTGCAGGCACACCCTGCGAGTAACGAGGTGAGCCGACTCAGCAAGGCCCTCTCTAGGGGTATGGGCAAGCGGGACCTCAATGGGAGTGACAGACTCCCATTCCCAGGAGGCTTTCCCTGCACAATGTTTTGCATATATGGAATTACCTTTGAATACCAATAACATGGTTTCCCTTTTATTGGCTTCAGGTAATGTTGCACAGAGTACATCTGAGGGAAAACGCAACGTTGCTTGGAACGCAAAACAATCTGTATAAAGGGTGAGCAAATTATGGAGGCGGAGAGAGAAGCATACGAAGGGGATGCCATCAGATGTACGCACGCATAGGAGAGGCGGAGCAGGATTTAGTCGCAGAGCTTGCAGCAACCTGAGCGAAAAATGCTGAAGCAAAATGCTGGAGGCTCGCTGTAACATACAGCGGAGCAACTGCTGTGTGGACGGGCTCTAGGAGACCTGCCTGAATGGTGGCATGACCACGAGAGGATGGTGAGGGGTCGGGAATGTGCCAAACAAAGCCGAGTCACATACTGGCTGGAGGAATGATTCCACCAGTCAGCAAAAGTTTGCCAACCGCCGCGTGTTTGCCAGACGAGCAGAAAAGAGCCTGGGAGAGAGGCGAGCAACAGAAATGCGAAAAGCAAACCAAACAGATGCGTCCCATCATCAAGCCCATGGAATCGACCAACGCTGACTAAAGGGCACCAAGGTGATTCTAATAAGGGGAGCCTACAGGGACTGCATGAAAGTTATTGAAGAGATGGGACTATTGAGGCTGCAAGCCTAAGCGGATGGGGGAAGCTTTGTATTGAAAGAAGGCAAGAGAGGATCAATAACTAAACTTATGATGATCACTAGCATTCTTGGATGAAAGACTGGGATAAAGATTTTGTGTTGAACCCAAACAGCTGTGATAAGTCAGACATTTGAAACTAGAGGAAAAGCCAAGGAAGTGGGTTCTCAAACACAGGAAAAGGGTATAAAATACCCCAATATAGAGGGAGAAAACCCCTCAAGTAAACTGGTTTAAGTTGCTAAGAGAAAAAGGAAAGAGCCTCTGTCTTAGTACACAAGAGGGTCTAAAGCAGGGGTCTGCAAGCTTTGGCACTCCAGATGTTTTATACTACAACTTCCATCAGCCCTAACCAGCATAGGCAGTGGTGTGAGGGATCATGGGAGTTGTAGTCCATTGTCTGGAGAGCTGCAGGTTGGAGACCCGTAGTCTAGAGTCTCGAGAGTTTGAGAATACCAAATGTTAAAACATAAATCAAGAAATACGAAAACTCACCAGTGTGTGTTACAGAACCCTGATGAAAGAACCTGGCCCGATCACCTGGAACTAATAAATAAGGCTGCTTCCCTTTAGCCGGCTCTCTTGACTGTTGTATCTTAGAAGAGAGCCGGCTAAAGGGAAGCTGTTTTATTTAATTATTAGTTCCGGGTGATGGGGCCAGATAAGGTTAGGTTGTTGGATGAGAACCTTTTAGTTATGGACTTCTGATGACTCAGTAGCACCATTAGTTAGTTTTGTTAGATAGGGAAAACCCTAGTCCTATGGCAAGCTAGGCGTTTTATTATTTTGGTTAAATAAAAGGATATGGAAACTAACTTGCGTCCGACTCCTTCTTCTGGTTCGCCACTGTATCCAACTTTCCTTTCTTACAAGATCGAGTTCTACATAAATTGGGTGTTTCCTAAACTTCCAGCCCCCGCTCGTTCCAGTTCGTTTGAACAATTTTTTAATCTGTGTAACCGTCATAAGATGAGTTTTTTTCCATGCTTTTATTCAGGCTGGGAGGATAGCTCGGGGGCAGCGCGTTTGTCTTGAAAGCAAGAGAAGGCAGGGCAATACAGGTTTGAATCCTGGTCCCGTGATTTAGAGACTGATCTCCGATATTAAACGCGTAATTCTACAGGTGTACATTATACAGGAGTACATGCATGGTCACTTGACGTATAGCCTTTTACTTGCTCCTGCAGTTTCTAGTCCTGTTGTATATGTGTAGCTTTGCTTTTTCCAAAGATGGTCATTTGAAGTAGTATATCAATTTGGAGTGCTTAAGTCATAATGCTCACTAAATATTGCAGATATCTTCAGTTTGTTTCCCACAGCTCTCCAGTTTCCCCATGCCATCCATGTTTGGGAGTTACTCAGTCCTGTTTTTTTCTTGGAATTTGGGGATTTTAGTTTTTTCTGTTTTTAGGACTACGAATTCCATGAACAGAGGACTAGCTGGCTTTCAGGTACATGTCATGGGCACATTTGTGGGCTCTGCTTGTACATCCAGTTTTTAAATGATGCAGAGGTAGGGAGACTGGGTTGAATGCTAGCCAAGTCTATTGTTTACTGTCTATTGCATCCCATGTTTTATAGTTTTAAGAAGTCTTCTGTTATTGCATTTTAAAAAAAAACTGCTGCGAACCACACACCTTTCCGAATCCATAATTTTCGCCACTGTGTGTTTAATTAAAAAAATCGTTAATCAGAATTAGGTTCACGTAAAAAGGGCATGTTTTAGGCAGATACCAAGTCAAACTAACATTGGCTGCACATGTTGTGAATGTTTGTTTACAGCTATATTTGGCTAGAAACATCTGTGTATGAATTGTTACTTGTTCATATGCCAGGATGGGATTCTTGAGCTGGATGTAATTAAACCTCCTTGTGTGCATGCATTGTTGTTTTACTTAAGGATCCCCATTTGCAGTGCTACATGTCACCAACAGAGTAGAATGCTTTCCTTTGTATTTTATATTTTACAGGTATGTTGGGACTGAACACCCACTAAACGCAACTCCTGTACTGTGTTTGTTGTCTGGAGATGTAAAATTCTTTTCAATAACCCGGAAAATGCACACCACCTTAATCCGGTCTTTGTAAGAGCTGACCTATTACTCATTGTTGAAATGTTGACAACTTTTAATCAATTTCTTTGTAGTTCTGTCTAGTATTCACCATTTAGCAAACATCCTGGTGAGAGTGACCTACAACGCCAAGGCAGGAAAGGATTCTGACCGAGCTTGTTGTTGTGATAATGGATTCCTAATCTTAGACACATATGTTACAGTGGCAAGTGCCTTCATACACTTTTTCTGGTACCAGAGGGCATCACGCAATGTCTGCCTAGCTCTGCTAGACTCTGATGTGCACCCATTGCACCTTACATGACATCAGTGACTGTATATATAAATTATTGTTGCCCAATGACAACCATACCTTTTTGATGCACACACTGTATGCTGCTCAAGATTGTTCATGGAATTTTTGAGATACTACTGCTGATACATGCCTAATTCCAAGTTGGGCTTCAAGCCCTATAGGTGATGCTTGAGGCAGGTGTCGGTCACTAACCCCTTTGGTTGGTGTTAATCCACGCAGGGATTAACAGTGTGCCGCTAAATTGTATTACTTCCTCCACATGGGTGGGAACAGACCTGGACGGCATGCTGGGATATTTTTCCTGCTAGTCCTTTGTCATGGGGCCTCTTTTTGTGTGGGATAGGGATACTTGTGTGCGTGCTGAACCTCACAGCACACCATGCCAATTAGTCTGTGTCGCTCAAATGTGTAAAGTTTATTTGATGTATGTATTCTTGACTTGAACTAGAAGGAAACTTCCCTCTATAAAAATAAAGTCCCATATCCTGGTGGGGGGCCATAAGATTGTATAGTTTTGTTTGGTAATCATTCAGATGGAAGGCACTGGTGGCGATGGTCGGGTGTGGTGCTGCGCTACTGTCAATAGCCATGCATTTCACTGCAGTGACCATATGTTCATTTACAAACGTACAACGGCCCTACATATCTGCAGCCTGCCTCACCATTTCTGCCATTGTAACTGAGTCAGGAAAGGCGATGCTTATCCGTGACCGCCGGACTGATCATAGTCTGCAAAGAGCGCTCAAGGCAACAGCAGTGGCAGGCAGTAAATCCTTTTCCTAGACTGCATTTTTTTCACTGTTTCACTGTCATATGGTTTAAAAGGACTTTTTCCTGACTTGACCTTTATTTCTTCCTTCTTAGTTACAAAGTGTTTCAAGTGTATTTCTAACAATGTGTATGCGATGATTACACCATGATATTGACAGGTCCTGGAAAATTACCAGTTTGAAATGTTCAAAACCTTCTGATAATTTAACTAGCCATGGCGTGTGCCCTGCTGAAAGTAAATGCAGGTTGTGTACCGCCTGATACCACTCACATGGAATCAATGTGTACCTTTCTTGCAGGGTCACCCCTGACAAGCGTATGGCAATGCACAATTTGTGTTTGCCTTGGGCTGACGGGGAAAATTGGATGTGCAACCTGCCATTAACCACCTCATAGCTACTAGATGCCTTCCACCTCCCTTCGCTACTGTTTGCATTCCGATGGTTCCTGGACTGTTCCCAGTACTTTCAGAAGCTGGATCGTTTAGCAGAGTTTGGGACTGGTTGTTCCCACTGATGCAGACAGGGTTTCGCTGGGTAAGTGAACGAAGGGCTGCTTGCGATTTTCAAGGAGTTCTGGATATTTGTCAGATTGCTCTCCTTATAGGCCTTGGCTCCAGCGATGATCTGAGGAAAGGCTGTTAAGAGTCTTTATCCAGGGTCCACTAATGGCAAGGATCTGCACCATTCAAACTGGCATGGGATTCACAGAAGAACAACAAACAGAAATCTGTTATATTGGCCTTGTGACAATCCTACTGTGCAAGTGCTTGAGAAGGTGTTAAGTGTAAGGAGGGAGGGGGTAGGGGGTGAAGTGCTGGCGTGGTGTGCCCCAGGGAAGGGAGACGGGCAGGTGCAAGGCCGGCAAGTGCAGGGCGGTCCAAGGTGGCAAGTGCCAGGGGGGAAGGGAGGACCAAGATGTGCTAGTCTGGGAAAGGGAGGCCGAGGGCAAGTGCTGGCAAGGATGCTAGGAGGACCGGTATGGGGTAGTCTGGCCCCTATAAGACTCTGAAGGCACTAGTTCCCAGTTGCAGAAGGAGCGTTGGCACGGGAGGGGGCGACGGAAGGAAGAGGAGAAAAGGAAAGTCTTGAGAAGTTTCCATAATTTACGAAGATCCGGCTCACGTCTGAGGGGGAGGGAGGCCGTTGCAGAGGGAAAGCCAGCCGAGGAAAGGGATCTACCTCCCACTCTCAGCTTGGAGAAATGTTTGACCTGCAGAGAGTTGGAGCCAGAATACCGAAGGACTCTGGCGGGGAGTATTCAGGGGTGCAAAGCTAGATGTAAAGAGGCTCCAGCCCCCAGACAGCCTTGTGGATGATGCAATTCCATGCTGCGATGTTGATGCTGGCCTTCCTTTGTCCCCTGTACACCGCCCTGTGCCACACCACTGTTTCTGCTCCAACCACTTCCAAAGGTCTCCCAACCACTCCTCTATGCAGGGGCTTTCTGCAGACTTCCAAGCCAGTGCTATCCTGAGTTTAGCAAAGATGCAGATGAGATCTTTCATCTTTGTTATATATGCCTCCACGTGCCGCTTCAGCAACAGCCCCAGCAGGCACGCCTCCGGTGGGCACCTACAACTCCCTCAGATGCATGGACATACTCGGGCAGGCAAGAAAACCTAATTCTCGATATTGCTATTCCAGTAAGGGGAAGCGTTTTGTCATCTCTCTAAGAGCATCAACCCCATTGACTGCTCTCCTACACATATTATTTTGTAGCTGACTCATTTACTTGACTCAGGCCTGGTCTTTAACTCTCTCTTTCAGCCTACACTACATCACAAGAGAAGGTGTAGTGGTGGAAGATACCGGTTATTAAGGCTTTCATGGAAGGAGTAAAGAGAATTCACCCTCCCATTTCTAACCAAGCTCCCGGATGGGACCTGAACATGGTGTTGACTAGACGTATGGGGTCTCCTTTCGAGCCCATGCATAAAGCAAGTCTCAAAGATCTCACCTCCAAGATTGTCTTTTTTTTTTAACAACTTTATTTAAATTTTCAAGAGCATAAGTTAGACATGTATGCATTAGGGTGTAGCAATCATTAGCCTTACCCATGCCTTCCCCAGTATTTGCTCCAGTCTTTGGGTTCCATTTGCTCATGAATTTTAACTGTTAAAAATCCCCCCGCTGCCCTCAAAACATAACCTCCAGTCATTTGGTTGGAATACTGCATTATCCGGCTCTTCCAAGTGTCCTCTGGGCTGAGTCAACCTTTCAGCCCAAGATTTGTACTTTCAGATGACTGATATTTTGCAAAGTAATTTAGGTTTGAAATAAATCTGCTCTTTGTCATCTGTGAATTCATGCAATGGCATCCAAGGATTCAAGTACTTCTAATAGGAACCATGAGTTATTGCCGTTACCTTTTCCATGGCCATCACTCACCATAGCCTCACCCACCACATGGCGACTACCGGCCCTTGCTTGTTCTTCAATGCTTGCACCAATGTGATTCTGGCTGCGCTCAGCATATGGGTGATGAGGCTGGCTTTAGACGCAGATTTCGCATACCACCCCTCGACTGCCACTCCCAATAAGACTACCACCGGGTCAGAAGGCAGTTGCGCCCCGGTTATCTTTGATATGGCTCAAGATCTCATTCCAGTATGTCTCTGCCACCGGATAGGACCACCACATGTGAATTAAAACCCCAGGTTGTCCGTAATCTCTCCAGCAGGACATGGAGTAATCCGGGTTAATGGAGTGCATGCGTACTGGCGTCATATACCACCTCGGACAAAGTTTGTATGCCGCCTCCTTAATTGAGGCACATTTGGAGCTTTTGGCGTCCCTATGCCATATACGGCTTCAGGTATCCCTAGAGATTGGCTTCCCCACATCTCCCTCTCATCTTTGCATATACGCTAGAGTTTCTTCGGGGTCTACCGACCCCATCTGGTGATACAATTTTGTACCCCTTTTTCAGGCTGACCTTTTATCGTAAGTTCCAACCCTACTGGATCCCGAATTGCTCCCTCCCGAACCTTCCTATTGGGTATCCAGTGTCCGAGTTGGATATAATAGAATCTTTCGCACTCCGGTATATAAAATTTAGCCTTGCAGCCCTCGAATGTTAGGGGTGTTCCTTCCTCATAGAGATCCTTCAGTGTCAGGGTTTGCCCCCCCCCCCCCCAATGTGCCCTAAAGTCAGCCTGTATCCCTGTGGTGAAATCGGAGTCGTGGTAGACCAGTGCGAGAGGACCTCCCCCCACTTCCACCTTTCTGCCCCTCAATGCTGACTCTAGTAATGTTCCCTCTTTGCCTCTGTCGTTCTGCGAGAAAAGCAAGGCTTCCCAAGGGAGCATTAGTTGCTTCTCTTTCGAGGGTTGCCCATCGGTTCTGATTATCTCTAGGTGACCATTGTAACATAGGTGCTACCTGTGCCGCCCATAAGTACCCTGCAGAGTTCTGGGACCCCCAGCCACCCAGAGCTTGTGGCCTAAATATTACCTTCTTGGGGACCCTCAGTTTCTTCCCCTCCAAATAAAGGACATCACCTCCCTCTGTAGTTATTTGATTGCTGGGCCCGGGATGCGTATTGGGAGGGCGCCTATCACATACAAGAACCTAGGGAGCAAAGTAATTTTAACCGTCGTTATTCGTGCCAACCTTGACATTTCCTGCATGTCCCAGCGCTTCAGATCTCCTGCCAGTGCCTTCAGTAGGTCCGGGATATTCGACCCATATAGTCTTTCGTACTTGGTCAACTGTATTCCCAGATAGTTTACCGCTTTCTGTTCCCATTTCAAAGGATACCTACTCTCCCACTCTGACACCAGTTCTGCCAGCTCAGTGATGTTAAGTGCCTTAGATTTAGGGTAATTGATATGGAACCCCGAGACCCTCACAAACCCATCCAGCAGTTCTATGGCCCTTGCAAGTCAGCGCGCGTAATCTGTTAGCTTTGTCCCCATTTATATAGTAAAATTTTTAGTTCGTACAAGGAGGTGCTTGGCTTTGTCCACCAGATGGGCTTCTAGGGCTGCCCTAAATTTTTTTAAATTCCCGCCATGCTTTTTGAGAGCCCCTATCTTTATACTCCGTCTCGGCCTCTGCTACATTAGCTTCCATGTCCCGCTTCACCCTTTGTCGTCTCTTGATGTAATGTGCTGTGTGTGCGATGAATTCGCCCCTTACAACCGCTTTACTAGCGTCCCAGATAGTGGCCCAGTTTATTTCGGGTGTAACATTTTCCTGAAAGTAATTCTTTAAGGCTTGCTCTGTCTGATCTGAGGGCTATGTCTTTCAGGATCACCTCGTTTCGACGCCATGGTTTATGGAGCTGCTGCCAAGGGTTCATCGGCTCCAACTTTAATAATTTTCAAGCCCCTCCACCCTTCTGGATATCATATGTGCCATGTGTAACCGCCCCACAAATGACCAAACTTTTCCCCCTCCCCTGCTCCCGCCCCCAAACCTGAACTTCCCCATTGAACTTGCACCATGGCCTTGCCACAACAACTCACCGGGTCCAGTGCTCACTCGGGAAATTGGGGGTCTAGTCCACCCCCCCCCCCCAATCCCTGCCCCCCTCTATTATAAAGGCTGTAGAAGCTTTGAAGTATTCACCCACCGCTATAGCGGACTGCACCCCAGAATTAAAAATTGCTTCGTTGATTCCCCACCTTCAGGAGTCCCCAGCAGGTCCCTTGGCCCCCCTTCCAGATTACTATTCACGTAGGGGTCATAACATATGGACTCTCCCCATGGTTATGCCTCAGAGCGTCTCCAGATTCGTCTCCCCCTCCTGTCCCCCAGCCCTCCCTCCCCCGACCCCCAGGCATTTTGGGTGATCCGGCCTCCCCTTCCCCATACCCCCTTCCCCCATTGAAAGTGCCCCATATTTACCCTCCACCATGGGGGTTCGCGCAAGAGTACGGGTCAGCTCTTTCAGTTCCTGGCTTTCCGGTCTCAAGCTGATTCCGTCGTGCTGTAGGGTTTATTGTTCATATGGGATCCATGACTTTGGGTACTTTGTTGCGGCCCCTCGGGCAGGGACGCGCAGGTTTCCATTGATCCCCAGTGTGTCCTCCCTTTCGCTGCTTCCAGATGGGGTACTATCTTTGCCGGTGCCTTGGCTTCTCCCCCACCCCCCCCCTTCAAAAGATCCTCAATTTCCTCCTCTTTCGTGATCATGTACCGCTGGCCCCTCCATTCAAATCGGAGTCCGGTCGGGTATGCCCATCGGTAACGCACACCCCTGGTCCGCAGCCAATCTGTTGCGACACTCAGGTGTTTCCTCTTAAGGAGGGTGGCTTGCGCTAGGTCTTGATATAGTTGGATATGTGTGTACCAGAAGTGTATAGGTCCTTCTTCCGGGCAGCTCCTGTCCTCTTTCAACTGGAATAAATGTATCCGGGTCAATACATCTGGGGTCAGGTTTTTGTTAAGCTGAAGGGTAGAGTAGACCCTATATGTCCGGTCTAATACAATGTGTCTGTCATCCCCAGTGTCCAGAATTTGTCAGACCAGATCAATCACATATTGCTGTAGATCGGAATCTGCCACAGACTTCGGAATCCCCTGGATCCGTATATTATTTCTCCTAAATCTGTTCTCTGCATCCTCTTGTTTGTTCTGGACCCGCGCCATCTGTTCAAGTTCTTGCACCTGTTTTGCTAGGCCTTCTTGCTCTTGCCCTTGTTCGCCCACCATGGTCTCCACTTCATCGACCCTCCACTCAACTGCCATGACCCCTTTATTAAGGTCCGCAATGGATTTAGCGAAGTCAGATGCACTGTCTTTGATGTCCTTTTTCAACTCCTGCAGCATGGTCGGTCATTGGGCTCATACGGACCTTTCGATGGAGGGGAGTGTATTTGGGTCGTCGGTTGCAGTTGACTGCTTTTTTGGGTCTATGCTGATTGCATCAGTGCTTTGATGTCTCCTGACGCTGCACCTTTCAATTTTAATTGCTTGGCCATGTTGCTTGTACGGGAGGAGAAGGAATGTGCTCCCTTACTGTTCCAGAGTTGAGGACTACCGCTGGTGTATTCGTGGTTTCCACCTCTTATTCGCGCTACCTCAGCGTAATTGGCTCCTCTTGGCCACTTTTGCTCACCAGCCCGTTGAGCACTCGGGTTTGCTGCCTCTGTAGGGTCCCAGAGGCCCCCACCAGTGTTTGGGTGTGGGGGTGGAGGATGTCTCCCCTTTTTCCCCCCCTGCTTAATACTTTGTGGCTCTAAGGATTCTGTGGTATGTTCTCCTCCGATTCAGGCGCATCTGGAGTCCCCCAAGCTGCGGCAGGATCTTGGCACGTGCTTCCCAAGATCTCTGCCGTTCCTGCTGCGCTGAAGGGGGGGGGGGCTCCTGGTTCAGGTAGCTTCTTTACCATCCAACTGTGTCTTCCTCTAGAGGGCTCTGTTGTCCTAGGCTCGCCTTCAGCACTGATGCTGGTGCTTTATTCATAGGGCGCTATACTCCACAGTATGCCAGGACACCTGCTGTGTTAGTGCTATGTTAAAATGCAAGAGTGACAATTCTAGTGACTTTCTTTGGAGAGAATGTAGTGACTTCAGTTGGAATTCTTGTCCCCGTTTTGCTAGGTTATGGGGGATTGAGTAGCGCAGACTTCAGAGTGTTTGGCAAACCCAATTGCGAGTGGCACCGCTAGGTAGGACGCTATGTTTTAGAGTGAGGGGCTGTAAATTTGTGTTAGTTCGTCGAGTCAGCCCATAGTTTCATTTAATAACTGGTGTTGAACCCTATTAACTGGCGAACGGAGCAGCGCCTCCTTTCTCCATTGGCGCTACGCTCCGCCGCCCTCTGCCGGTCTTCACCTCGTTGAGGGGAGGGCTGGAGGCGCACCCGGCGTCCGATGTCCTCTGGAGCGGCTGCTCCTCCCCTGCCGCCGCCGCTAGCACTCGCCCTCTCCGGCTGCGTCTGCTTCCTCCCCACCCCCGGCATCCCAAGCTGATTCCTGAGCTCCTCCAGCAGCCCCCCGGCCTCAAGTTTCCGCTGCCTTCGCCACGAGGGTAAGGAGGGGGAGGAGGGAGGAGTCGCCGACCGCCCCTAGCCTTTCTCTGAACCAGGCTGCCTATGTGCAATACCTTCACACTGCTGGGAGGGCTGTCCCCGCCGCCTCATTCCTCCCATCAGCGTGCCGCCTGAGATGCGCTCGCCTGCCGCGGATTCCTCCTCCATAGCTCCGGCATTCCTCATTCACAGGCACCATCTTGGCGGGAGGTCCAGACTGCCCCATCAAATTTCTTCAAACTTCCATAAAAGTGCTTCCAAAGGATTGTGTCCTCCAACGTATTCCACATGTTTGACAGAAATGACCACAGCTGTGCTGCTTAGGAAAAAATTTTCGGCGTATGCTTTCTGCGTCAATGACGTCTATACACTGTCCTTCGAGGGCCTCAGTCGATGGTCGACGTCACCGGATGTTCTATCTTGGACGCCCGTAGCCTCAGTTTTTCCACGAACGTGTTCGCTTCCGAATCTCGGCGCGCCACGGTTCGCCTTCCCCGTCGGAGGACTCCGCCAGACGGCGGGTGACTTGTACCACGAAACACTTGTCGCTGGCCGAATGGGATGCATTCCGCCAGCAGATGTCGATTTTCGAATCGCAAGGCACCGTTCAGTCCGCGCCTTCGAGGGAAGCCAGCAAGGAACGAGCTAGAGCCACCACTCGTACGCCGTCTGGCTCGGGCGGTCGGCGCGATCCTCTGGAGCCGTCGAGGTCCCGATCGGACAAGGGTGATAGCCATAGCTGTGCCAGGTCCAGGTCCTGGTCCTCGACACCGGTGAGGCCGTCGGAGCCTGTGAGGCCTTTTTAAGAAGGCATCAGCGCCATGTCCGTCGAGGGTCTCTGTCTGTCTCTCTGTCTGTCTGTATGTCTCTCTGTTTCTCTCTGTCTCTCTCTCTCTGTCTCTCTCTCTCTCTCTCTCTGTCTCTCTCTCTGTCTCTCTCTCTGTCTCTCTCTGTCTCTCTCTGTCTCTCTCTCTGTCTCTCTCTGTCTCTCTCTGTCTCTCTCTGTCTCTCTCTGTCTCTCTCTGTCTCTCTCTGTCTCTCTCTGTCTCTCTCTGTCTCTCTCTGTCTCTCTCTGTCTCTCTCTGTCTCTCTCTGTCTCTCTCTGTGTCTCTCTGTGTCTCTCTGTGTCTCTCTCTGTCTCTCTCAGTATCTCGAAGGACACGCTCGGGGCTCCAGCCTTGAAGCCGTTGTCGACGCGATTCCATCGGCGCCCTCAACACCTTTTAAGGAGAATTTACCGGAGTTGCCCCGGAGGGCTGTGGAAGCTCTAAGAAAGGCTCACAGCAAGTCTGTGAGGCCTGTGTTTGAGCCCTACTCTGTTCCTCCTCCCAGGGTGGATTTGTTCCAACCCTTGGAGTATATTTCAGAGGTGGAGGAAAGGTCTGATGAGAGGGGGTTGTGCCACCTGAGGTTCCTGATGACCTGTTGTTGGGTCATAGCCAACTGGAAGACATTCGTCAATCCTTACATGACTCCAGTGGTCTTAATACCTCTCCGGAGGTGGAGTTTGGCAGGCCTGAGCCTGGTACACATGCTGACTCCTCGTATAGGCGCCTCATGTCGAGGGTGACTGAGTATTTGGGGTGGTCTGCTGATTTTCTTCAGGATGATCTGACAGACATCCTGGATCAAGGTCCACCCACTGACCCGGTGTTGCCATTTCATATGGCGTTGCAAAGAAGGGTGGCGGCGGCTTGGACTGCTCCGGAGAGTCTCCCGGCAGTGAATAGTCGCTTCTGAAAAATACTGGCCAGCCAGTGGTGAGTCCTGCTACTTGTCAACGCACCCTACTCTGGAGAGTTTGGTGGTGCAGGCGACGACGGCTGCAGCAAAGCAGGCTGCGTACCCTACTATCCCTCCGGATAGGGACGACAAACGCTTTGATGGTTGGGCAAAGAACGTATTTTCTTCGGGGGGGTATGGCTTTAAAGGCAGCCAACTCCATTTGTGTCCTGGCAAGATTCACTCACTGGAATTGTGTATCATTGGCGGCTGAGCATATTCCCAAAGGGGAGGAACGTGATGGTTGTCTAGCCCTCGTGCAAGATGACAAGGATGCCATGTGTGAATCCGTTCAGTCGGGTCTGGACATGGCAGATTGTGTCAGCCGGTCCATGGCTGCGAGCACCTTGATATGCAGGTTTGCGTGGTTGCGGAAGTCGGGGTTTGCTCCGGATTTGCAATCCCGGCTTCTCAACATGCCCTTTGATGGTGTCCATCTTTTTGGCAGCAAGGCTGACGGGAGCCTTGAGAGGTTGCAGACCTCCAAAGCTGCAGCAAAGTCTTTGAGCGCTGCAGAACGACAGCCTCTGCCTTTTCGTCCTAGGGGACAGCAATGGAGGGGAGGTTCCTTTCGGTACTACTCTTCCTTTGGTAGATCGAGAGGAGCTACCAGTCAAAGGGGCCACCGTAGGAGTGCCAGAGGTGGAAAGCAAAGTACTAGAGGTGCCAAAGCCGCACGGGCAGTTGCCTCTTTGCCATCAGGCATTGTCGCAGCCGCGTCCGCTCAGTCAAGAGGCTATGTCCCATGGTTCGCTGGTTGGGGGAAAACTGGCGCAGCATCTTGGAGAATGGCGTGCCATTACTTCAGATGTGAGTTCTGGAGATCTTAACCCACAGCTATTGTCTCCCCTTTCGGCAGAGGCCTCACAACAATTCACCGGGGAAGCTCTCTTTGAAGCGTTCGGATCCGCTCCTTGCGCAGGAAATCCTATCTCTGCTGGAGAAAGGCGCCATTGAACTGGTGCCTGTAGCGGAGAAGAACAAGGGATGGTAGTCCCCTTATTTTTTTTATCCCAAAGAAGACGGGGGATTGAGACCCATCATGGACTTGCGTGGGCTGCACAAGGTCCTCAGGATGGATAACTTCAAGTTGGTAACTCTTTCTCAAGTCCTCCAGGCCCTTTGACTACAAGATTGGTTGGTGGCGCTAGACCTCAAGGATGCTTACTTTCATGTGCCAATTCATCCAAAGCACAGGAAATACCTGAGGTTCGCGGTTGTCGACTTGCATTTTTAGTTTCGGGATCTGCCATTTGGATTGACCTCCACCCGAGGGTCTTCACCAAGCTAATGGTGGTGGCGGCAGCGTATCTCAGGAAAGGGGGGATTCACGTCTACCCCTACCTGGACGATTGGTTGATCAGGGCACGCTCTCCCGAGCATGTCCTGGATCATCTGTCCATCACCTGCCACTCCCGTCACAAGCTGGGCTTCTCCCTCAATTTAAAGAAGTCATATTTGACACCTACCCAGCGGCTCCAGTACATCGGAGCAATGCTCGACACATCCCTGGGGCAGTGTTCGCCTCCCCAGGTGAGGGCTCATCACATTCTGCAAATGGTGGACAAGCTTCAATGTGCCTAGAGTCTCCCAGCGTTCGAGTTCTTGAGGTTGCTATGTCTCATGGCATCCTGCATTTTCCTGGTGCCAGTGGCCAGGCTGCGGATTAGATCTCTGCAATGGGCTCTCAAGATGCAGTGGTCGCAGTTCTCCGGCAGGATGTCAGATCACGTTCAGATTCTGCCCTCGGTCGCACAGGATCTTCTGTGGTGGGCCATCGAAGGAAATCTGAAGAAGGGTGCTCCATTTTGGCAACCATGGCCGGAGGTGACGATCGTGATGGACGCATCCCTCATGTGTTGGGGAGCTCATGCCAACGAGCTGACGGCCAGCAGCCGTTGGTTTGAGTCGGAGTCCAGACTCCACATCATTCTGTTAGAGCTGCGCACTGTCAGGCTAGCCCTGAAGAGGCTTTTCTGCCGTCTGTGCGGGGGACCAATGTCCTGATTATGACGGACAATACAGTGGTGATGCACTACCTCAACAAAAAGGGGGGGGCAGGGTCACACCCATTGTGAAGGGTGGTGATGCAGCTCTGGTTCTGGGCCATCCAGCAGGAGATTTCGATCACGTCAGTTCATCTGGCTGGAGACGAAAATGCAGCGGTGGATTCTCTGAGCAGGCAGAGCATGGTCTCTCACGAGTGGGAGCTGGCTCAGGAAGTTCTTTTGGAGATCTTTGCCCTTTGGGGAACCCCACAAGTGGATCTCTTTGCCACCAGTTTCAACCGGAAGTACGAGAGATTGTGCTTGCGGGAATTTCCTCCAAGAGGAGCCTTAGGGGACGCGTTGGTAGTGGAGTGGTCCTTCCCACTGCTGTACGCGTTCCCTCCTGTCCCTGTCATTCCGCGGGTGTTGCAGAGGTTACGGAGGTTTGGTTCCCGGATGATCCTCCTTGCTCCGGCATGGGCAAGGAGAGCGTGGTACCCGGACATTCTCGACATGTCTATCTGCCCTACATGTCGTCTTTCCTACCGAGACGATGTGCTCTCACGGGAGGGGGGGGTCGAGTTCTCCATCCCGAGGTCAAGTCTCTCAGCCTTCATGCTTGGTATCTGAAAGGCAGAGATTTAAGGATTGGGTCCTCCCCGAAGATGTGATGGAGGTGTTGCTTTCGGCCAGAAGGCCTGCAACGAAATCCCTGTACCGTTGCCGTTGGAGGGAGTTCTGCGATTGGTGCAGGGTACAGAATGTGGATCCTTTCCAATGTTCCATTCCTTTGGTTTTGCTTTCTTTAGCCCACAAGGGCCTGCAAATAGGTACCATTAAGGGGTACCAGGCGGCGCTGTCCATATATAAGCGCTCGTCCGAGGAATGTTCTTATTTTAAAATCCCTTTGAATTCACAGTTTCTAAAAGGGCTAACTAATGTGTTTCCACCGCCGCCTTTTCAGGTGCTGGGATGGGATTTGAATTTGGTTTTAAAGTTCCTAATGGGAGCTTAGTTTCAGCCCTTACATTCTTGTCCGTTGCGACTGTTGTCCTTTAAGACTGTATTTTTAGTTGCAGTTACTTCTGCATGCAGATTGAGTGAGTTGCAGGCACTTTCCGCCAAACCACCCTTCACTGTGTTCCATAAGGACAGAGTTGTCCTTAAGGTGCGGCCTTCCTTTCTTCCGAAGGTTGTGTCGGAATTCCATCTGAGCCAGAAGGTAATTTTTCCGCCGTTCTATCCTCCTCCACATCCTGGTAAGGAAGAGGAGTGGCTCCATAGGTTGGACCCTAGAAGATTTGAATTTCTATCTCAGATGTCTCGGGTCAGAGTGGACGATCAGCTCTTTATTGGTTATGCTGGAAGGCGTTTAGGTCAGGCTGTTTCCAAGCAGACCTTATCTAGATGGATCATTTTGACGATCTGAGTGTTACTTTGGCGGGAAAGGACCCTACAGTAGCCTTACGGACACATTCTACTAGGGGTATTGCTGCCTCCACTGCCCTACAGAGGGGTGTTCCGATTCGCAATATTTGCGAAGCAGCCACATGGGCCTCTGGTCATACTTTGTGAAACATTCCTTAGACTCTATCCATGGGCAGGATTTGGCCTTTGGTAAGGTAGTCCTCTATTCTACAATTTGATTGGGCATTCTAAATTGATGCAATTGTAAATTCTTTTCCCACCTCCATACGTTGGTACTGCTTTGGGAGTCTGTCAAAGATGTGGAATACCCCGGAGGACAGAGTCCCTTCGAAGAACAAGGTACTTATCTTGCCTGGTAACGTTCTTTCGCTGGGATATTCCTCCGACGTATTCCACAACGTACCCTCCCTACCTGCCCCTCTACAGATTTTCTTATGTGATTGCCGCTTAAGTTTCCGCAAGGCTTTCTGTAGGCATACTGGCAGGAGATTGGTGCCACACGTTCTGGGGAAAACGCTACAACTACGGCGTTGTGTGTCCTATTTATAACATCCGATGATGCCGACCATCGACGGAGGCCCTCGAGGGACAGCGTATCAACGTCATTGACGCAGGACGCCTACGCTGAAAGTTTTCCGAAGCAGCACAGCTGTGGAATACGTTGGAGGAACATCCCAGCGGAAGAACGTCACCAGGTAAGATAAGTAACTTGTTCATCTCACCACCGCATCTTTTCTCCGATTCTCTGGGCGCTCATATGTGCCTGGGTCATTTTCTTTAGCGATTTGGGTGATTTTAAAAATGGGATTTGGGCCTCGTTGTGGAAGAGGATCCGAGAGCCTACCAAAGAGCCATCCGTCCGGGTCCTCTGCTGGCCACGCCCCCCCAAGACTGCCTTTTTAATAGCTATTACTTTCGTTGGGAGAGTAAGTGAACTACAAGCACTCAGTTCTAGACCCTTTTGTAACAGTTCACAGGGATAAGGTGGTTCTGAGCACTCACCCTAGGTTTGCGCCTAAATTTATTTCAAAGTTCCAATTGAACCAATCCATAGAACTACCAACGTTCTTTCAGAACCCCTCAAACATGGAGAAAGAAGCCTGCACAGACTTGATGCACGCAGAGCAGTCATGTTTTACATGGAAAGAACTCGGCCACTAAGTAAAACAAATCCGTTTTTTCGTTTCAGTGGCAGCAGGTAGAGGAGACCATGTCTCCAAATCCACTATCTTTAGGTGGATTGTCAAATGCATCACACTCATGCTAAGAGAGCTGCCCTTCATGCCTAGAGCTCATTTTACTCGAGGCACTGGGGCTTTCATAGCATTCATTGCAAATGTTCCCCTAGCGTCCATTTGCAAAGCGGCAACCTGGAGTTCTGTAAACACCTTTACAAAACACTATTGCCTAGACACTCATTCTAGGTCTGGTTCTCAGGTGATCTTTTCACTATTGTTCCTTCTCACATCCCACCTCCAACTCCAGGTATTGCTCGCTAGTCTATGCACAGCATGTGATTCTAAGCAGATTAACGAGCATCAGACATGCATTACTTACTGTAAAAGCATTTCTGATGATTGATTGTATCTGCTTGGATTAACATGCGCCCACCCTTCCTCCCCGCTCGGATGGAAGAAACATAGACGTCTTACTACTTTCTCTCTTTTCTGTACTCACTCACGATAGTCCTAGGCTCCCTCACTAGCAGAAAAAATACAATCATAGGGACTTGATGGGTGAGGGATTTTGCGTACACTACACGTCACGTTTGGGATAGTGTTACAGGCACGCCCATGTCGATGTCCCCTTTCGAATCTCGAAAGACAAGATGCAATACTCTGCGGTGACCACTGGATGTCAAACTATATGCACAGCATGTGAATCTAAGCAGATGCAATCATCACATGCTTTTACGGTAAGTAATGCGTGTCTTCTTTCTGCCTTCTAAATGAACACTTTCCAGCACAGAAGATTAATTTTGTATGTTTAATGTTTTGTAACTAAATGTTTATGGGGGGACACCCCCAACTTCCCTTGACCCCCTCCCGCACTCAACCAGTTAAACTATTTTTCACAAACTTAGTTCATTCTTATATTTTTATTTTATTCTGTTTTTAAATGTAGTGTTTTATGCACAGATATGATGGGATACCCTCCTGCCAGAAGGCTAAGAGGGGCCTCTATCGCCCTCCTCTCCCATCTCCACCCACCCAGAGTTGTCAGTGGCTCCTGATCACCTCCCTCTTCTCTGATGGGGTCATGCTCCTGCCCCGGTTATACTGTATGTGGTGTTTTTCAATCTGAGAAGACAGGATAACTGCCAACAAAGAAATACACAAGGAATAGGTCTTAAAAAATGAGGCCTAGTAATTCTGAGTACATGGTATCTGTTTAGTGCACATCATAAATGTAACAAACAATAAATTTGAGAAAAACAAAAGTGGACTCAATAGATCCCTTTAACACTCCATTTAGTAACTTGTGATACCATGCAAGAATAAGGTGGAAAGCAAATGAGATGCTCTCCTGCCCTAAGAGCCTTAAGGACCGCTCAGTGCTCCCCAAGCAATGCGTTGAGCAGGTGAGTGAGGCTCAAAAGACTGCTTCCCCCAAAAATCAGTCCAAATCCTTCGATTTGCTGGTGGTCGAATTAAAGTCTAGGGTGGAAACTTGCAAAAAAGAGAGATCTTCCCTCTCAATTTTAATAACCTGCCCTTTAAACAGCATTTTACTTGAACTCCCAGATGATAAATACCCTTTTCATAACAGCTGTTCTTTAATGACATCCCCTTACTGAATGTGCATGGAACTGTATTGTAAACCTTTCTGCTATCCTTAACAATTTTGTGTAAGGGTGCATAAAGTGACACCAAGTTTCATGGTGGTTGGTAAAGACTTTTATTCTTTTTAAAGACTTAAAAAGCATTTGTCGCTATTTCTATGTGGGGTTTCCCTGCCTCAACTAAAGACTAAAAAAGGATCTGTCAGCATGTCCCTTTAACTGAAGTGTCCACTGTCAAGTCTCGAATTCTGTCCCTCCGCTTGTAACTAAAGTATTTTGTTTATTTATTTGTATAGTGCACCAAACCCTTTGTGTCCATCATGGTTACAGAATACAGACATGGTAATATGTACAAAATGCAGACAGTGATATGTAAAAAGAATTGAGGTAGGATATAGTACAGTGCATAGCATACAGTGAGGAGGCAAGATTAGAGCATACACATTCTAGTCTGGGAAATGACAATACGCAGGAGCTAGATGCAGAGATAATGGGTGTCTTGGAAAGTGAGCCAGCTTTTCGCCTGAGTCCTGAAGAGTGGAAAGGAAGGTACAGTCTTTAGTGTTGAAGGGAGAGTACTCCACAATTTGGAAGATAGGACTGGGAAGCTGCTGCCTCCAGTTTTCTGCAGGTTGAACTTTGGGACTGTGAGGCAGTGCTCGTGGGTCAGACGGTTTGATTTTTAGTAAATCTAGCAGATAAGTATTTAGGTGCAGAATTTTAGAGGGATTTGTGGGTAAGTGTACGACTTTGCAAGGCAATTCTATTCTTAATAGCTAGCCAGCCAGTGTGGCATCTAGTTTGTGAGATGTGGAATGATATAGGTATGTTGTAGGCAGATATTGGCGCGTTATTTTGTAGTACTTGAAGTTTGTTCAAATTTCTCTTATTTGTGCCTAAGTAAAGTGCATTACAATAACCTAGCTTAGTTGATATAAGAGCCCTAGCTAGGGTGGAGCAGCTGGTAGTGGATAGAAAAGGCCTGCTGGCATTTATAAGCTTACATGTGTAAGCTGTAGCTGATGCAGTTGCGTTTACTTGTTTAGTGATAGAGTCAAGATAGAAGCCTAAAGTCTTGACTTCCTTAGACACTAGGATGTTGTTACCGTTGAAGGCGAGCGTCCCCCAGATAGTACGATCCTCCCCACAATGAGAGACAATAATGGACTCTCCCAGGATGGGAATAAGGCCAAGACAAAGTGCGGGTGAGCTTAAATGGGAGTTTATCAATCAGAATAGGGCATGCAAAGAACTCTGCAAACTCTGAGAGCGCTCTGTCTGACAATAGCAAAGACAGGCGTATATATTTACAGAATACGTCATAACCTACATGCTATAGGGGGGGGCACAAGTTCGTGGGGATTGGGTGGCGACGACTAACTATAGGTGTTGCTGTGATGTGGTTTGCCGTGGCTGGAGGACGTCACTGGCTACCCTCGTGGGTTGGGCTGGGCCTGGCAGGTCAGCTGGGCCCATCCGGACGGTGTTGTTGTGCCAGCCGTGATCAGTGTCAGTGATGAACGTCTTTCCTGGCTTTCTGCCCTAGGGCCACGCACACCGCAGTCATTCAACATTGCAAGATTATCTTCCCTGGTAAATCTTCCAATAGGTTATTCTACAGGTTAATGCAACACAGGAGGAATGCACCTAGATTGGGGTCTTTTGGTGATACGTCAATACATGGTTACCATCGTTCTGTTGACCAGGTATCATAGGTCGCGAGGTTGGGTCTCAGGGCATGGGACAGGTGGTCCGCGTTATCATGTCTCGTTAGAAGTCATTATGGATGTGTTCCTGTGGTGTTGCCATAATATTGGGTGTCCAAATTTTACAGGGGCCATTAACCTAAGGTGAGCCGGTGGGTCGTGGAGCCTAAGAAAGGGCGCCTTTGGATCTGTGTTTTAAGGCCGGGGTTTACTGCTGGGTTGTAAATAATTCAGGTGGCAGGCCGTGGCCTTGGGCGCTGCGGGGGAATGTGAATGTTTGAAGCGGCTCCAGCCGAATTGGGGGAGGTGGAGCAGAGCAGCACAGGCCTCTGCTTTTTTGTCTGCCAGGCCTCACTGGGGGAAGGGGGAATGGCCTTGCATGTGCTCACAAAGGTATTTTCCTCGTGTGTGTTGCAGATTTAGGTGGAAGAGACATAAACATTCACATAATATACAATCCTCATTGAGTCTTTTCAAAGTTCACGTTTTTAACATTGTTAGTGCCTTTCATATGGCCAATTCGAACACATTACTTACACGCTAAGTATTTAACAACCACAACATTTTGTTACATGTCTATACATGTGCGGTAAGTGAGGTAGTAGTAAGGTTGGTGGAGCGCGCAGGAACAACCCGCCAATAAGACTGACGGCAGTGACACATGGTGAGCTTGGACATAGATATGGTGCATTTTCATGCACCCCTTACGTGAGCTCCCAATAGGGTTGCATTTGTCTTCCCTTGCACTCGAGCAGCATTAGTTCAGTTATGGCATGGGACCTTGGGGTGGAGGCTTCTTGGTAAAACACAAAACATGAAAAACTCCCGGGACACTTTTACTGTTTGCGCATAGCTACAGGGATGTGGATGCTTCATCCCTAATGTCATATAAGCACACATTCTGCCATTTTTATGGAGGTTACAGGTTTTTAGTCAGAGAGGTCGTGGATAGAAAAGTTTCATCACAGGTGGTTGGCTCATTAGATTTTTGGTTACTCTGCTTTTGTCAGGGGACCATTTTACAGTTCTTTTCCACCCAGGCCCTGCTGATCGGGTCATATTGGAAACAGCGATACACTGCGGAAGGTGAAATGTTACAGTGTTGGTATCTAACACAAGCTCACGTCCGTCTGTTCATGGGAACGGGCTCTCAGCGGATCTGTCAGAGAGCTGCGGCCACAGGGATAATTGAAACTCTCCAAGGGTGGGGGCCGCTCTGCGGTGCACAGGGCTCAAACCATCTTTATTTCACAAAATGGCTTCCATGGCCTAGCTAGATTCAGCAGGTTTGGTCAATGTCTTCAGCCAGTGGCCCACCCACCACCTGGGCCCTGGTGGCAGGGGGGACCCCTGACGAGCCATGGACTTCACCGGGGGAGAGGATGCAGGGGAGGGGGGGGGTCTCTTGGACCAATCCTCCCATACACCGTCAATGATGTAAAATGTATATCTGGGGTTGAGTTTGTTCAATTTAGCCTGGGAGCCTACGAGAAGGACTTCAGTCTTCACCATGGCGGAGGAGAAGGACGGCTCTTCCCTTTTCAAACTCTGCTGCTACTCTGCTTCATCTTCATGAAGGACAAGCATTCCCAGTGTCTTGTCTTAACCCTTTGCATAAAGAAGAAGATTGCAAGATATGTTGTGGCTTTACCAAGCGCACTATGAAAGATGGGCACAGCAGATTGGCGGCGTGGCTTAAAGCCAAGGCCTCTGCCTAGTGTGGTTCACAGGGGCATGTCTCTTCCGGATCCAGCCAGCCAGAGCAGGCCGCTAAGTCCTTTGAGGGCGCTCCATCCGTGGGGGCCCAAGATGAGGCTAGGCACCGCGAGCTCGGTGCTGTCGGGCCCAGCGCAAAAGTTGGACCCACAACGGTTAGGGCGTGCTCCTCGTCTCCAGGGGCTTCAATCACCAGCCACCGCTCCAGCTCTTCGCCAAAGAGAAAGCCAACAACCTCGGGGAAGCTGCGTGTGAAACCAAAGAAGGTCAAGCAGGACAAGTTCTCCAGCATGGGGTCTGGCATGAATTCACATGCTCATGAATAGTCCCCGTCTTCAGGCTGGGAATCCTTGGTAAAAGAAAAAACAGTTTCAGTTTTGTTTCTAAACTTTCTCCTATAAACCAATCAATGAGCTCTTGGTCATACTTCCCTCAGCCAATGATTGCCCTCTTCCAAAGCCCCTCCTCTGGCAGCCATCTTCAGATTTTTACCACACGTTCAAGTGTTGGGAGTCCTCACGTTTCGATCTTCGAGCTTTTCAGCATTTTTTCACTTTTTTGATAGGAAAGCTCTATTGTTCGGTCAATCGAGCCCATGTGCTCCGATAATCCTTCCGATTAACGGGGTCCTGTTTTTCAGCGTTGTTCGCGCCCCTCAAGGGCAGAAAACATTGTGTTCTTCTTGGAAGCTTCCAGAAGTTATTCAGGTCTACACCGCGCGGATCATGTCGGATGAAGGATCGCGGTGCTTCCCTCTTCAAGCTGTTCCCCAGCTGCGGTTTGTGGAATGTTTAAGAACGTCTAGCATTCCCAGTGCCTGTATTGCCTACACCCGACGCATAAATAAGATTGTGAGATCTGCCGTGGCTTCACCAAGCGCACAATGAAGGATCGACACGTATGGTTGGCGACGTGGCTCAAGGCCAGGGCCTTTGCCCTGGGTGATTCACAGGGGCATGCCTCTTCCGGATCCAGTCAACCTGAGTGGGCTTCTATGTCCTTTGGGGGACACTCATCCGTGGGGCCCAACACAAGGCCAAGCACCATGAGTCAGCTTCCGTTGGGGTCGCCGCTCCTGCAGGTCCCACAATGGTCAAGGCGCGTTAGTCTCCGGCTACCTCTCCAGCCACTGCTCCAGCTCTTCAGCCAAGAGGAAGTCAGCTACCCCAGTGAAGCTGCAGGAGACATCGGAGAAGACCAAGCCGGACAAGGTTCTCGACCTGCCCGTGAAGGAGAAAGCCAAGCAGGACAAGGTGTCCGGCCTACCTGTGAAGGCCCAGTTGTCCCAAGCCAAGTTGTCCTCTTCGATAAAGTTGATGGTGGCCTCCCTTTTGAAGGCAAAAAGTGCTGACCTGTTCCAGGGCGCCCCTGCAGCGGCCACAGTGGCTCTTCCTCCCAGGATGGAGGCTTCGGTCAAGCCAGACTCTGGAGAAGAGCATGCCGGACCTGTCTGAGACGGACTCCTCAAAACCACAGCCGAGAGCATCTCCACCAGACAAAGTAGGATACTTCCATTCCATGATCGCCCGTGCTTCAGAGCTTTTCCAGCTCACCCCAGAAAAGGAGGGCATCCTGTACCAGTTCTGGGAGGCGAAGAGGAAGACCATCCTGTCGGTCCTGCTCCTGGACGAAGTTTGGTATGAGGGGCTGGCCCTGCTGAGGAATCCCGCCTCAGCCTCAGTGAAGAGAGGCCGCCTTGAGAAGAAATACAGGTGCTGGAGTCTGCACCAAAGTGTCTACTGTCTCAACCGTAGCCAGACTCGGTGGTCTCGGCGGCCATCAGGAAGAAATAGTCGAGTTCAGTGTCTTCTTCATCAGCCCCTCCGGACAACGAGGGGAAGAAATTGGATTCCATGGGTAGAAAGGGCATCTATTCGGCGGTGACAACTGCTTTGGTAAAAAATGGCTCAGCTCCTGGATTTCCTCCCCGATGACAAATGGGTCGAGGCTTTGGAGATCCTCCAGGAAGGCGAGGGGGCGTCAGACCACCCCATCACGGTGGCACTGGACATTGCAGACACAGGTTTTTCCATATGGGCAACATGGTTCGCCGTCGTGGCTGGCTCAAGGCCACCAACTTTAGGCAGGAGGTCCAGAGGAGGGTTCTGGACATGCCGTTCGACAGATGCAACCTGTTCAGGAAGGCCATCGATTAATCCCTCCAGGCCATCAAGACTGACGGACGGCTCGTGCCTTGGGCACCCTGCAACATCGGCCGTCCTTTCGCTCCTCAGGAGGGAAGTCTACAGGTCTTTGAAGGGGACTCATCCTCTTACCGCCAACCCTCCTGTTCCTCGACCCAGGAAGGCAACAGGAGTGCTCCAAGACCTTCAGAGGTGGCTGCCGTCGTCAAGGCGCCCAGGGCCACACCTACCGCCAAGCAGGACTGAACCAGCCAAGACGTCGGGGCCCCACCCCTACACCCTAGTGGGAAGCCGGCTGGCTAACTTTTCTTTTTCAGCGTGTGGGAGACCATCTCCACTGATCGATGGGTGCTGGATGCTCTCGTCCACGGTTCTCGCCGTAGAGTTTCAACGGAAGTGTCGGCGAATACCACTGGTGGCCCGACAGGAGCAACACATACCTCAGCTACTACTGGAAGTTCGTCCATGTTAAAAAAAAAAAGGGGGGGGGCGATAGAGCTGGTTCCAAAGAGACTCTGAGGCTCCGGAGTTTACTCAAGGTACTTTCTCGTAAGAAAGACCGGGGGCTGGAGGCCCATCCTCGACCTACAGCGACTCAACAGGCACATAAAGTCCCAGAAGTTGAGGATGGTCACGCTGCAGCGCGTGCTCCGCCAGCTGGTTGAGGGGGACTTTCTTTCGTCGTCGGATCTAGAGGACGCGTATTTCCACATTCCCCATACACAAAGGACACCGCAAGTTTCTGCACTTCGTTGTTCAAGGGAAGCATTGCCAGTTGATGATTTTCCCATCGGAATGAAGTCTGCGCCCAGTCTCTTCCGCAAGTGCCTGGTTCCGGTGGCAGCCCATCTACGACTGCAATGGATCCACATGTATCTTTACCTGGACGACTGGCTCATGCGGGCCAGGTCAAAGGACATCACCGTCGACGACACGGTGAAGACCATCCGACTGCTGACAAATGGGGTTCTCTGTGAATTATGCAAAGTCCTGCTTAACTCCATCGCAGGATGCGCTGTTCATGGGATTCGGGCGCGATGGAGTCCTGCCTGGCGTCACTGTCGGAGGAGAGGATATCTGCCATCTTGGGCAAAGTGCAACGGCTGTTACCACTGAGGGTTGCCACTGTGAGGACCATCAAGTTGCTACTCGGCATGATGTCGTCATGCATATACCTGCTTTGGCTCTGCAGGTTGTGGATGTGCCCTCTACAGGAATTCCTAGACGCCCGTTGGGTGCAGGTGTCCGGAGGCTTCCAGGACAAGATTACGCTCAATGAGGAGTTCCGTCGAGTGATAAGGTGGTGGGCGTGCGCTCCAGCATCTCTGGATGCACGGATTCCCCCGGCCCTCTGTCCCCCGTACCAGGAGACTGTCAGGACGGATGCTTCCCTGCAAGGATGGAGAGCCCACACTGGACGTCTTCACGCAATAGGCCTGTGTCTGCCGGAGGAGAAGACGCTACACATCAATGTTCTGGAATTACGGGCAGTGTTTTGGGCCCTCAGGTCGTTTCTGCGGTCCCTCAAGGGCTAAGTGGTGAGGGTCTTCACGGACAATACCACCACAATGTTTTTACATCCGGAAACAGGGGGGGCACCAGATCCCCAGCGCTCTCCAAAGAGGCGCAGGAGCTGTGGCACTGGCCCGTTGCCCAGGGGATAATTCTCATTCCATTGCACCTTGTGGAGTAAAAACACCGTAAACAACTCTCAGCAGGGAGCTGCACTCTTGCCACGAATAGGAGCTTCGGCAGGATCAAGTGGACAGCCTCTTCCTCAGGTGGGGCAGACCCCAGATCAATCTATTTGCGACGAACACCATGTGCCAGAGGTTCGCCAGCAGGGGAGCATGGGCCACCCATTCTCCTTCCCGTGGGAAGGCCTGTTCCTGTACGCGTTTCCTCCCCTATGATTCATCAGTCAATTCAGACAGTGTCGGTGCAGGATGATCCTCATTGCAGCAGCGTGGCTGAGGCAGATATGGTACCCAGACCTTCTCTGCATGTCGATGGGACCTCTAGTCGAGCTACCAGTGGTCGTGGATCTGCTTGCCAGGGAAGGAGGTGCGATCCTGTACCACGACTAAGGATTGCTGAACCTGAAGGCCTGGCTCCTGCATCATTAGAGTTCGGTGGGTACGAGCTGCTGGCGGACTGCAGGGAGGTCCTGTGCCAGTGCCAGGGTCTTATCGACTCTTAAGTGCTACGTACTCAAATGGAAGCGTTGCGCGACCTGGTGCCGGTTGCAGAAGATTAACCTTCTGAGGGTTATAACCCCCAGGTCCTTCTGTACTTGTCATTGGCTCAGTCAGGTCTGTCTCATGCATCCATCAAAGTGCATCTGGCGGCTATCTCCTTCTAGACCAGATCTCCGGGACGGTCTTATCTTTGGTCACAACGACTAGTGAAGGAGTTCATTAAAGGACTGTTCCGATCGTTCCCTCCTGCCCATGCGTGCAAACTCAACATGGTGCTGACTAGGCTCATGGGGGGGGGCCCTTAGACCCCATGCATCAAGCTCCTCTCTTGAAATACCGCTTTCCTCATGGCCATCACCTCTGCCAGGAAGAGTGGGTGAGATCCAGGCCCTGTCCTGTAAATGGCCCTACTTGACTTTCCACGAGACGAGGGTGGTGCTGCTGGATGTGGCTCGAGCGCTGTTATGTAGCCCGCACAAAGTTTCCGAAAGACTTCTCCGCTTTTTGTGAACTTTGGTCCTGTGAACCAATGGAAGGCCTTGTCCAAGGCTTCTATCTCCAGGTGGCTCTCCGGCTGCATCACTCATTGTCACCGGTTGGCGAACCGACAGCTGCCTGGTCGTCCGAGAGCCCACCCTTATAGAGCGATCGCTGCTATGACGGCGTTCCTGTCTTGTGTTCCCCGGCTTGACATCTGCACGGCTGCTACGGGGAGGTCTACGTACACCTTCATGAAATTCTACTGCGTCGACAGAGATTCAAGGGAGGAGTCCAGAGTCGGCCAAGCTACGCAACCTGTTCGCTTGTGGTGAGCCTGGAGAGGAGGGTAAGAGTAATTTCTTCTGTTGAGCCTTGCCACCTCCCGTGGTTGTGTATGTATTATATACTGCTATGTATTCTTTATTCCTGAGCATGTGAATCCATGCCATACCCCATGCTGGATAAGGAACAAGTGTAACTGTTGTTCTCCAGCCTGGGTCTGGCATGGATTCACATGCGAACCCTCTCTAGTGCCCCTCTGCGTCTTTGTGGTCATACTGCCACTTTGCGTGCTACCAAATCTGAAGATGGCTGCCGGAGGAGGGGCTTAGGGAGAGGGCAGTCATTGGCTGGGGCAGTAGGACCAGTTTTTTCTTTTACAGTGGATTCCCAGCCTGACAGGGAATTTTCATGTATATGAATCCATGCCAGACCCGTGCTTGAGAACAACAGTTACGGGTAAGTAACTTGTTACTTATCACACTGACATCTGGGGCACTGCCCACCACAAGAGCGATCACATTTCTCCTGGAGTGTAGGTGATGGGTAGGCCCGATTAAGAACCCGGAGTTGAATAAGTTTAAACCGGCAGTTAATCGCCACCTTCTTGGGTGTATTAGCACATTTATCGCCACCTCTCCTCCCCTAGATATGAGCCAATATCTGCTGAGTACTGCAACCTACGTGCTTGCACCAACCTTGGTGTTGAGCTTAGAGATGTCTGATAGATTGTTGACACCACCAATTTTGCGTCCACGCCATTAACCCAGTACTTCAAAAGGGGGAAGGGCTGCAGTTTGGAACGAAAGGATAACATTGTCGCATAGAGTGAAATCAGTTCCCGGACCCCTCCCAATGCAAGCCCCTGATTGCTGTGCGACGCTGTCAAACGTACTGCTACTGGTTCCCTGGCGATTGCAAACAAAAGCGGGGACAACAGGTATCCCTGATTGTTAGGGAGAATTCTCTGTTAAGGCTGAATTTCCTAACCTAGTGAGTCCCCCAGCAGCTTTGCTGGATTTTTGGGGTTTATTTTTTTCTCCTGCCAAGAGTGAGACTCTTTTACCCTCACTCTTGGACATGATTTGAGTGTGTTTCTTTGACTCTAGATGTGTTTAATGGGCTATGGGGTCTTTTACTCCATAGGGCTTCATGTGTGTTTGTGATGTGTTACCCAGCACCCTCAGTGCAGTAACACAGGGATGTCATAGTGACCCCCCAGTATAGACTCCATACCCTGGGACTGACTACTGTCTCCCAGGGCATGTAAAGTCACCATTGACTTTACTAGTCTTGAATTCTGAACAGAACCAACCATCATATTGTGGACATACTGGCCGGGGCAATTCGATTGCCCCAGGATCTGTTAGTCGAGAGGGCACGTCTCCGTCCCCCCTGATCGAGTTTTGGCTGGTGGCAGTGGATACTACTTTTTATATTCAACCGCGAATATTTCTCTATGGGATTTTCCCATTGTTCGAGGCTACTATCTTTATTTATTTAATTACGATAGCCATCGAACATACCGCCGGTTTATTTATTATTAATTCTCCGGTTGGTATATTTTGCCAAAACTCGGTTCTAAAATGGCGTTTGTGTTCTCTTCTGTGACTCCAGCTCAAGTCGAGCCCTTTGTTCCACTTTTTGGCAGGCTTCTCCACAGAAGCCCTCCAAAGTGGTGCCACTCTGTCTGGGGTTAGGGGTGGAGGGGGATTTGGGCACCCTGGACTGAGTTGCCTAGACAACTCAAGTCGCACTCCGTCCTGATTGGCCCAAGTGAGGAGCCGGCCGGCTCACCACTTAGCATGTTTGAGTGACAGCTAGGCTGAGTGAATGGGGGTTTTCTGCATAAAAGCAGGGCTTTGGGGACTGGAACTTCAGAAGTCGCCACAGGACCCAAGACTCCGACGAGGGAGAAGCTGAGCCGACCTGCTATGACGACACCACCGGTGGAGCCCTGCGGAACCGTCTCACCACTTTTCCCAACGACAGAGGAGATCTCCCGCCGGAGAGTCTTCTTCCTTTGACTGGTGGGGATAACCAGTTTCACCGTCTTTTCGCCTTCCCGGCATATCTCGTGGCCGCCTTGCCTGTGCCAAGCACCCCGGCAACCGGAATACCATGTTTTACCACGACTGCGAAATAAAGGGTAATACCTTTAACCGGAAAACTCTGCGGCTGGTTTCTTCCCTGGCAGTGCAACGACCTTCATCTTTCCTCCAAGTCGAGATCTTCTCTTCCTCTGGACGACGCCGAGACTTGCACCCGCTGCCAGGAACAACTGCCACCGCTGGAGGATCCTTCCCGCCTGGCTTCCCTTGCCACCGACTGTACGGGGTAGATTTAGCCCCTGGCTTTCGAACCTGGGTTAGCCTGGGACACCCTGGATAAACTTTTCTGAGCCTCTCTAAACTCTTTTCGAACTCTCTGCAAGACTTTCAAAGACTAGTGTAACTGTGTGATCTTGGGCACATTTGTGCTCTGCTCTCTCTAAGAGTGGGCCCAGCCTATGAACTTTGGCTCACAAGTGACTTTTGCTCTTCTGCCTTGCTAAAAGTGTTCCTAAATCTTAGAGTGGTGTATCTTCACATATTCTGCCTTTTTCCCTCCCTTTTTCATGAACTTATTGGAGTGCCATCTACAGTTAAGCGCTCACCTCTGTCTGGAAATAAGTGGTGTTAACTAAGACTTGTCTGATAAGGAATAAGGGTTGTATATATCATAATAGTAACTATGTTTAGATTGTTTTACAAATAAGAGTGCTGGAGTGTTTCAAACAGTGTCTTTTTAAATAAATAATTATATACTTTGATACCAAAGCTCTGGTCAGTGTTTGCTTGTGCTATTGTATCTGAGTGCCTATTGTGTATACTTTGCATACTGCCTAACTCTTCTTGAGGGAAGTCTGACTGCTCACCACAGCTACCAGGTAAATCTGGGTGGTACAGACTGCTACCAAGTGGGTTTACTGCTAACACCTGTAGTCCTAAATCTTTTGCAGTGTTCCCAAAGGGAACTGCACAGGTTTCTGCCTAACACTGATGTATTATGAGCCCCAACTCTAAAGCTGCCGAGTGCCTACCGAAAAGACCAATACTCACGGTTACCCCAGAGTGCAGTACCTTGACACTTTGCAAGTAGTACTGTGGTGCACCCACCTTCTTCAGAACCGCAAGCAAATTATCCCAAGCGACAGCCAAATGCCTTCTCCATGTCGAACAGCACTTCAATCGCTGGTACTTAGGGATCAATCTGGGCCAACACTGCAAACACTTTCTGCAAATGAAGGGCCATGGAACGGCCCGGGATAAATCCATCCTGATCTAGATGATAATAGTAGGGATAAAAGGGAGCAACCTGTCTACTGAAATCTTGGAAAATATTTTCATATCGATAATAAGGGATATCGGCCTGTACAAGGCACAATTTAACGGGTCCTTATCGGGCTTCAGTATGAAAGAAATTATACCCTTGCGCATTGTAGCAGGCAACAACCCACTTTGCAGGCCCTCTTGCCAAACTTGAAGCAAGCATGCTGCAATGTTAGCGCTGTATTCCATCAACTCTGGGGTAATCCCATCTGAACCTAGGGCCGTAGTAGTCAAAAGATCTTTGATTGCTTTCAGAATATTAATCAAAATCGTAGCACTGAAAACTACTTTTAGCCCGCTCATTTAACCATACCAACTCGGCCTCTTCCACAGAAAGCTGAATAGCAGTTGCGTCCACCCCACCCCTGGCAGCATGTAAGTTACTATATAAGTCTCTGAATTCCTCAAGTATTAAGTCAGGCTCCGAGACCAGCGTGCCGTCAGCACGCCTAATCACTGGGATGTCCGTTTGACACCTTACACCCTGCACCAACCCAGCTAAATACCTGCCCAGCCGCTCATCCTACCCATACCTACGCTCTAATGGAGGGGCCGCAAGGAAACTGACCTATCTATCTGCCTCTTCTCAAAATCGACCAAGGCTAGAACGGACCTCCGCCAGATGCTCAGCCGATGACTGTATCCCATTCCCAGACTGTAATTCTCTCAGCCTGCTTTCTAGCTGTTATTAAGAATTGGTGCAGTGACACTGTGTGAGACTGCACACTTTGGATGTACTTTTCAAAATCAATAAAGCTAGTAAATGATCTTTGGAGATGCAAATACTTTTCTCCTACACCCTGAAGTGACTTCAAGAACAAGGATAGTATTGCATTAATATATCACACCAATGTACCTTTCAGATTCTAAGGTTCAGGAAGGAAGGGTTAAGGAAAAATTGGAAGGTTAGAACAGTTTCTTAAAATGCGAGAACTGAATCCCCCAATGAAATCTAGGTAGGCCTTTCCCAGCAGTAACAGTATTCCATCAGCTACAACCTATGGAGGGACAAGCAATGCCTACGTCAATGGATTCAGAAGAGTGCCTTTAGGGAGCCATGACAGCCAAAATCATTCAGACAAATTCTATAGTTCTGATGCACTACTTGGATACAGTCTTTCACAAACTCGGGTAGTTCACAAAGTCACTGAAGGCATACAAGCTGGTAATCCATGCAAAGGGGAGCTGAAATCAACTCAAAGTTAAGTGCAAATCTCAAGTGAGACAGCACGACTTAAGTCAAGAAGTACCCCAAACCCAAACAGTACCTCTGGTTAGAAGAAACGTGGTGTAGCTAGATTCTGTCTTGCTACAGCCAAGCAGACCCTGGTTCCTGATCCTCATTCGTGGGGACGAGGGAGGACGTTTGGAGGGCTCCTGCAGCAGTACTTGGCGAAGGTCGTTGGCAGCCACAGGCTCTCTTCGATTCAGCGACACTTCGCGTTTTCAACGCTTAGCAAACAGAAATGATGTAGTACAAATCTCTGGATGGACTTTACTTACTCCCTCAGTCCAGGACTCTGGTGAGGGGACTCTGGATCAGGATTTCCTGCTTCTGGGGTGTCCTTGGGAGGCTCCTGGAGCTTTTGGCCGGACTCGTTCCGTGGCTGACGTTGCACTAGATTATGGACACTTGACCCCTGACATTGGGCTTCTGCAGCAACGGAGAGGCACAGCAAGTCGGAGATTGCGCCAAAGTGGAGTTTGTCTCGGGGTTAGTTGTTCCCACTAACCCAAGGGGAGAGCCATCCGGACCTTCTATGTCTAGGTGAAAAAGTTCAGCACAGCAGCAGGGCTTCACCAGGCAATTCAAGGTCCAGGAGGTTGCAGCGAGATTCTCTTCAAGATTTCTTCGCCGTTTTTCCAGTGGTCGACTCTGCCCACAGTCCCACCGCCCTCGCCTTTTTAAGCGAGTTTTCCCATTTATGCACATCGTAGGCTGTCATTCACACAGCAGGGTGGCTGTCCTTCCTGCACAGCCAGCCGGCAAATCAGGACTGGTTCCATGCAGGCACACCTAGAGACAAAGGACACACTGGAGCCAGGGCCGGGCTTCAGAGCTGAAGCCTGCACAAAGGCAAAACCCACAAAGGGTTCAAACCTGTCTTAACGCACAGAGTAAAAGCCAAGAAAGACCTCACATACAGAAAATGGTGAAAAAAGAAGACAAATCATTTTGACAAAATGGACACCCATGGGTGCTGTACTACAGCTTGAGGGTTCAGCCTGTGGTAGAAAAGCACACTGGTAGTAAAAATTAAACCACCGCCACCAGCCATTTAAAGTAGTGAGGGTAAAACATTTTTTACATGAGAAAGCAGGATAAGGGGCTACTAAGTGACACCCCAGCACTCCCCATAAGATGGGGTGTGCTGAACCTACAAAAGGAAAAAGGTAAGTAATATCAGTTCACCTTACTATTCTTGGGAATGGTAGTTCACCCAAGAAAATTGATTTAAACCTTAAGAGAAATTCAAAGGACTTCTCAGTGACACTGCACTGAAGGTTCTGTGTCACCATACAAAAAGCAGATGCCTATGGAGTTTTTCAGACTCCAAAAAAAGTGATAACATAAAATATAAATCAGGGAAAAACACATGAGTGAGTGAGATAAAGGACCCACTCACTCGGGAGTTCAAATTAAAAAGTCCTAAATCCAGCAAAATAGCTGGGGGTCTCGAAGGTTGAATGGAATTAGCACAGAAAGAAACATTCTCCCTAACACTAGCCTTCCCAATGTCCACTGTATCTCCTTAAGCACCCCACACTCGCGATGCAGCGCCCTCTCAAGTACACCTTGAAAGCCTCCCATGGGGTCCTGATCGAACCACCAACCCTGTGTTGCAAGTATAAAAAGAGGTTATCATTTCTAGCACCTCCCTCCGAAACACCACATCTGATGACGCTTGGATTTTGAAGCGCCAATGAGGCCATTAAATTCCCAATCTGAAACCGCCACGTTGGGGAGTGATCAGACTGCGTTCTTGGGAGCATGACGCAGTTATCCGTATTACAAACCAAGCTAGGCTGAACTATTATGTAGTCAATGAGGGACCTCGTGTCATGTGCGGAAGTATAGCAAGAGTAGTCCCTCTCCTACGGATGCAGCGTTCTCCAGAGATCCAGCAGCCCAAGGTCTGTTAGCCCCCCCAGGCCTCCAGATTTGCTCTAGCAGCTGAGGACAGTCTTCTTGCCAGCAGTGGACCTATCTTTTTCTGCATGCAATATCGTGTTAAAATCCCCAGCTATAATTGATGGTGTGAGAATGCTAGTCACTTGACCCAGAGGGAGTCATAAAATCCCATCTCTTCAGTATTTGGACCATATACATTGGCCAAAGTAACCAAATTCTGAGCCAACATCCTCGACACAATAACAAATCTCCCCTCAGGGTCACTTTCCTGATGCAACAGCTTAAACCCCAATGACCTACGAACAATGATCGACACCACGTGAATATGATGAACAGGAAGTGTAAAATCGTGCATTTCCCCAAGACCTAGCCAACCCCTCATTCAACTTCCCCACCAAGTGCATCTCTTGAAGAAAAGGAATCCTGGCTCCATGATACTCTCCATAAGCCAAATTCTTGTGCCTTTTGGCATGATTATTCAGTCCCCTCACATTCCAGCTGAGGAGGATGCACTGCTCTCATAAGGCTATTTTAGCCATTGCACCTCTGCATTCATGCCTCTCCAAATGTAACAAAACCCAACTGCAATACCGTGTACTCTGCACAGTTCTTGAAACGAAATGAACCAATTTTGGTTGAAACTCCTGAAACATAACATCCCACAACCCGCCCCCAACACATCCCACCCAGACACACCTTGGAACCCCCCCCCCACAAACAAGGTACAAGTCCTAATGCCCCACCTCTTGGTAGAACGACACCCTTGACTCCTTGTGGTGCAAATCCCCAAGCTCATGCGCTAAGCACATGATGGCGTCACGATAATTCAGCACCCTCGTGATGACCGGGTGCAGCCTCTGCTCCCGGCTAGGCTTCTGCGCTGACGCATGATGAGCACGCTCAATCAGAAATTGGGAGGAAGGTGTGGGGGATAGCCTAAGACTTCCTTAATGAATAGTTCCATATTTTGCAAAGGTACCGATTCCGGGATCCCAACCACTCTTATATTACGTCAGGACCTCACCTCCAAGTCTTCCTTCTTATCCTGGATATCCAGTCTTTCAACTCCCGCTGCAACCCTCGGATGGTCTGGGTCACCTCGGTGCTCATATCCTCTAGCACTCCCACTCTGTGCTCAGCCTCACTGATGTGGCTGCTTTCCTTCTCAATCATCTTCTGCATGCGATCCATCTTGTACTCCATGCTATCCAACCAGCCAGTATTAGGCCCAGATCCGGAGTCTGGCCCATGGACCCTTCAGATGCAGCAGGAGACGAGCCAGTTGACACTTCTTCTTCTGGCCCCAACAAGCAGGCTGAACCCATAGTGCCCCTGCACAGAGCTAGGCCTTCCTTCCTGCGTGAACTGCAGGCAACCCTGCTTCTTATTCCCTTTGGCCATCCAATAACTGTCCAAGGGCCCACATAGGCAGCACCTGTCTCCTTTGCACAGAATATCCAAATGCACTCATCAGAGGTGGGGGGAGACCACAGCGGCCTAAAAACCACTGCTCGCTTGCAGCCACCATTCCCCACCAAGCCAACCTCACCCCCCCCCAAATGATGGCAAATCCAACAAGCAATACTGTCCAGTGTCCAGTTCACAAGAAGAAGTCGACTGCCTCCAACGGAGGACTGGGGGCCCGGGGATCACACGGACGCAGGCTGTTCTGCCGACCCCTAGTATTCGCACCAAAGCCGGGGTTGTGTCCCACTGCCACTCAGTCAGCAACCAAGAAGCTGGCCTCACCGCCTTAATGCTGCACTTGGGTATGGGAAATACCCAACAGCTTGGATTCAAAACGGTGGCACCGTAAGCCCCACGAAGAGTCACAGAACAAGTCACAAGCATCACCCTAAACTAACCAGTGACACCTTCCTACCACTCCTATTTACCACAGCACATGCAAACAGCAAAACACAATCCTAAGAGCTGCTCTTCCTTCAGCTCTGCTCCTTAGTTTACTGAGCCAAGTCTCCTCTGCACGTTCAGCAGAAAAACGCTATGTTTCCAGCAGTCCTACTCCACCATTCAGTACTATGCACCACAGGACTGCAGTGCTGGGAGAATGCAGTATTTCTTTGCCACTGTTGCCGGCAGTGCCACTCGCTCAGCATAAACCATGCAGAGCCCGCCAGGAGACCGCACTGTAGGTCTACAGGACGTCGATCCAGCACCCGCGGCATCCAGGGCTTCCCACACTCCACAGGGCCGGGGGCTGGCAACCGTACTCCTCCTCAGCCCCGGTCCTGCTGCCAAGCTCCTTATCACTTTCGCACATGGAGGGGGGGGGTTAGGGGGCCTGATCCAACTGGAACTGGTTCTGGTGCATTAAGGTCCACACACAGACGGCCCCCCACCCTGCAACTCAGCCGCTCCAATGTGCTCTTCCTCCCGGTGCCACCGGGGCACCCAGCCCACCAGGCTGTAACTGGGCAAGGGTGCACCACAAAGTCCTCCACTCTGATCTGATGGGGCCAAAACAGCAATCCACTGCACACCCCTTTGTCCTGCACTGCAATCACTGGGTCACAACGGGCCCAGGCTGCCACCTCCTCAGGTCCCATGCTAAGAGCTCAATGGGCAGCGGCCCTCTTGGTTGCGAGCTCGCCAGCGCCCACCAGGTTGTTATTCTTTGACAATGCAGACCTGGTTCACTTTCCTGCCAAGTACTGCCACGAGGAAGATGACTTTTATTATTCACTTGATTATGGTTATTGATCCAGGTTTCTCTTATTCTTCTTAGGTGTGGGTCCTTAACACTTCCCTGGGGAGTGAAATTCCCCCATCCACTGACACGAAGAAGAGGAGCTTTCGGGTAGGTCGGACACACATGAGAGCCAATCTGGGTGTCCCAACTATTAGGTCAAGGTCTATAATGCTTGTCTTCCTCCTAACCTCAAGACCCCTTCGGGCCTCCACAGGAATGTCAGTATGTCGTCGGGGCTTCAAGGGACAAGGATTTGTCTCTGCTGCTTTGGGTTTCTCTCCACGTCTGCAATGGCATTGTGGTCTCCCCCTCTGCATCTTGTCTTGGTTGCGTTTCCCTGAGTTTTCCTCAGGGGGTACCTCCTTGCACTGTTCATCTTCCTTCTGGTCTTCAGGACCACTACTGCGGCACCTGAGAAGAAAGGCTGCAGTGACACTGCAGCGTGCTTCTCTTTCTCTGGTCCCCCCTCCCCCGAGTGGCTTTGAAATTCCTGTGCCCGAGTTCCCACAGCTGCTGCCTGTATCCGATGGAGTCGACGGGTGTTTTGCTCCCTCTTTTGGTTTTCATACAATGTAGCCCGTTCCCAATCGGCTCGTTGTATAAGTCCTTAATCTCTTTTGTTGTTTGGATCTTGATACAGGCTTTGGGCCAACTCGTACCAGTGATTGTGTGGCAAGGGATCTTCATGTTTCCTACACTCTGCCTTTCATGTTCCTTATACTTCTCTACCTGATAATACATAGGTTTACTCTCTAAGAAGTTTATTCGAGGAAAGCATGGTAGGCGTGTGTGGGGGTGTGTTGATGTAAAAAAGGCTGTACCCTAGATGGTCATACTCATCCCTAGAGGGGATGTACCAACCCCCGTCCCCCTCCCATCAGATCCTACCGGATTATACCACTCCCAGGGTGACTATCGGGTAGCCACACCTCATCGGCCTCATGGAAAGGGGCACCCCCTCGGGGAGAAGTGATGAAATCTAGTGATTTGTCACACTTCTCAGACATTGCTACATTTTAGAAGAAGCAGGAAGTGCAGGAAACCTTGCTGCATAGCTCTCTGGGTCATTTGCGCTCTTCTCCTAAACACGTGGAAGAGCTAAAACGGTTTAAAAATGAGAAGTTGTTCAATGATGCGTCCTGAAGCCTTGCAATAAAAAGGAAATCAAATTCTGCTTCTTCGATGCTATCTTGCACTTGACGGTAGCATTGTATATAGAAGTGGGGGCAAACATGAAACATCTCAAAACCTAATATGTTGAACAGAACTACAGGTCAAGTTGCATAGGTCGGGACAGTAAATGCACTCCGAATTGTGAGAAACTATTGATTATTTTTGTTTATTTTTTTTATTTAAATCTTGTCTGCTAATTAATCAAGTTGTAGTCATACATTAGTTACCCAAAATTAACCCCAGTACCATGTTTGTGATTTTGATATTGTCTTTCAAACTGGCCATTCATTGTTAACTGTTTCCCTCAGTCTCATTTTCAGCTACAGTTGTGTCCTGGTGCTGACTGTCCCATGGTTATTCAGGTACAGGAGCCAAAAGCTCGCAGAGTGCAGTGCAACCGATGCAACGAGGTGTTCTGGTGAGTGGAGATTTATACAGCCCTCAGTGTGAAACCAATTGTGTTATTACACTGGTAAACATAACCCCATATCTGCTTGTTTAGAAACAAAACATACAATGTGTTTATCGATGTCCAAATCTTTTCAGCAATGAGTTTGAAATTATTGTTGGGTGGGGGGGTGCACACGCTGGTGGCTTCCGCTGCTTTCAAAAACAAGACTTTCTTGGCTCCCGCACAGGCTTGAGTGTCAACTAGAGAGTAACTGTTCTTATGGGGTGTGATGTGGCCCTAGCTTTCTAGAAAGGTTGATTCAACTCAAGATTCAAGGTTGTTAAATTGTATTGACCTGGTCTACTGTTTATGTTAAAGGATATTTGTACCGCACACTATCACCACCAGGGTGGTCCCCAGGCGCTCTGGCGCATCGGAAAGGGAAAGAGGGTGGGATGAGTTAGTGCGGTCGCTGTGCTTGGGTGTGTTTCGGTTAGTAGACGTTGTGTTCTGTTGTGCAAAGCTTTTTTTTTTTGTTCTGTTGTGATTTGTTTTGTTGTTGCAGTGTGGTGATTGTGCGGTTTGCTGTGCTTCAGGGTTGTGTTTGTGTTTGGTTTAGAGTTTGAAGTGTATGCAGAAAGGAAAGGTTGTTAGTGGGTTGGTTGTTGGCCTAGGTATCTAGTATTTAAAAAGAGCATCTTATATAATCAAGAAATCATTCTCAATACAGATGCATCAACAAAATATTGAAAATGTCTCATTTTTTTTCCCTGTTTTCCTTTTACTCTGATATACATGGGTTGTGTGGTTTTTCTCTACAATAGGTTTGTTCTGGTTTGATTGTACATGATTGGCTTGTGTTTTACACATGTTGTCAATGTTGAATTTCCCCTTACCGGAATAGCCTTGTAAAAGACCACATTAGTCGAAACACGTGTTGGCTATAGGAGACATAAGAGACCAAATCTACTTGAGGATCTAAATCCTGTGTATTCCTAAGAATGAGAATGAATTATTTTTTTGATTTTATAAGATGTTCTTTTTAAGTAGCTCAAATTCAATTTTGATTATGAATAAACTAATTGAACAAAGTTAAACTAGATGCGCATGACACATGGGGGGGAAAAGTCACATAGAGTTTGTAAAAAAAATTAAAAAAAAGAAATAGCTAAAATCAACCTCCTGAATCGCCAGTAAGGGCAAGTCCCCAATGCACATACAAAATGATTTTCTCAGATTTGCAAAAAGTAATTCAATATCTGTGTGGATTGTGGCTCACAGATTATATACAAAGTCAGTTTATTCTACCAATTGAGTAGTTGACATTAATTGAACATGATTTTCATGTTATTTACAAGATCGCCTCTGCGCACAAACGCCAAGTGTGGCCAATGATTAAGCAGATGTGTGCCACAGGCCTGGGCTTTTATTGCTACATGGAGCACAGAAGCTCCCATCTGTTTCAACCACTGAATGGTAATGGCTAGAGTAGAGAAACTGGACTATCCAGTTAAAGCAAGGTGAGGAAATGGTGGGTAGGTATGTTAAAGGACATTTGTACTGCGCACTATTACCACCGGAGTGGTCCCTTGGCGCTCTGGCGGCTCTGAAAAAGGGAGGGTGAGTTAGTGAGGGGAGGGTGGAAAAAGTGCAAGAGAGCAGTGATGTGCTGTTGGCGGCCTCAGCCCGATGGGTCGGTTGGCTGGGCCTGGGGTGTTTGCGGCCGGTAGTCTTCGTGTACTGTTGTGCGAGTCTGTGTTTTTTATGTTTTGTTGTTGCAGTGTAGTGAAGTTTGTGCGGTTTGTTGTGCTGTAGGTTTGTGGTTGTGTTTGGTTTGGAGTTTGAGAGGTGTATGCAGAGGAGGAAATTGTTAGTGGAATTGGTTAGTTGGCATCTCTATCCTAAATTGAAGAGTTGGGCTTACGTAATCTCTCACAGATGGGGTGCGTGTGCACCCAGTGCCTCAGGTTAAGTCTAAGCCTGTGAATTTGTGGCCTATTTCGCATCTCGCTGCCACCTCTACCAGCCTCCACAACAACCCGACATGTTCCTCACTCCCACTTATATAGCTGATGCACCTGCCAGTGTCTACACCTCAGTTAGTCTAGACAATTCCGCAGCCCAATGGTATCTAGTTGCAGTTAGGGATGGTTGAAGATGTTGGTTTAGTGTTGGTTGGTAGCGTGTGGTGGGTACGGAATACAGATGGGTCAAGTAGACAGGATCTGGGGGATGTTCCCTTGTGGAAAGTGAAATGAAAATAAAAAAAGAAGCCATGCTAATCGAGGAATATATATTTCTGATGTTTATTAATCTGCTTAGAATCACATGCTGTACATAGTCCGGCATCCAGTGGTCTCAACGGAGTATTGCATTTTGTTTTTCGTAGTCGAAAAGGGGACGTCGACAAGGCGTGTAACACTATCCCTATAGTGACGTGCATTGTACCCACAATCCCTCACGCGTCGAGGTCCCTCAGATTGTTTTTGTCCTCCCAGATATTGGTCGCCTTTACGCGGAGCTCCTCGAGAGAAATTGCAAAGACCTTTACTCGACCCTTTGGTTGTTAGTTAATAACATATACATTAGAACACTCCTTCGACGTCGAAGCTGAGAAGCTGTTTCACCGCCGAATAAGAACTTCGACGGCGGTGACTTCGACGGAGGAGATCCTTCGGCACTGCCGAACATGTGGCCTGGCCTCGCCGGCCTAAGACAGTAGGGAGAGTGGGGTCGTTGGGGACATTTCTTGTTCTTTCTGAGCATTCCTTTCTCTTTACACTCCCTTTCCTTTGGGCGTTATCATGTTTAACTGTATCCTCAGCTAATGAGAGGACTCCCTTTAGATTTTGTCCGCGCTGCAAGGGCAAATTCACTTAGGAAGACCAGCACTAACAGTGTAACCGTGCTTGCCCATCGACCACAAAGAGGACGGCTGTGTGGCCTGTAAGGTTCTTAAGCCTAAGACTTTAAAGGACCGCAGGGTCAAAAGATGGGCAGCCTACGCCATGTCTAGGTCTGATTCCTCACCAGCTGTCGCCGAGTGTGACGAGGATAGTGATAACCCGACCTCTGCTTCGGAGGTTGTAGACCTCAAGGGAGCATTCCCGCTCCTTGTCTGTCCCCGGCCCCGACAAGCTTGGCTCACGCCCTGCTTTTGGGGATGAACACTCCTGCGACACTGACGAACACAGAAAACACAAACATAAGCACACAACCCACGGCACGTCTTCGTCGAAGACAGCCCTAGCGCCAACAGGGACGCCGGGCCTACCGGCGACCTCCACTGACCGTAAGGGTCGCAAGCCCTAACCGCCACTACAATCGCGACTAGCGTCTGGGCTACCTGCAGACAAGGGCGCTACCACCAAAACATCAGGCGCCGCATAAGAGCGCTATCGTCGCCGAAAAAGACTCGGCACCGCCCAGTACGACGCCAGACGAACCCTAATCGTCAAGAGCTTGGCGTGTATAGTTTCCAAGGACGGCCAGAAACTGACGGCGAGTGACACGCCGAAAACCACTCACAAGGCCAGGGAAGCGGCGAGGATGCCGGAAGGAAGGCAGGGACCGCTCCCGCCTTCGAAAGAAGGCCCTAGCCTGCGAGACGGTTTCTCAGAAGGCATAGGGACCTTATCCTCGACCTTATGGGACAGACCTAGATGGATAGAGACAGAGGGACCTCCTTTTTCACCTCCAGACCCGTTCTGGTTTACCATACTGGACGGTTGAGAGATTCCAGTCATGCATGGACAAGCTGGACAGATTTATGTCCACTCCTGAAAATAAAACGCCTAAGAGACCAAGGGAGGCGCTTCAGGAGGACCCTAGGGCTAAATATCCTAGATTATTCATCTATTTAGTATTAGTATTAAGTATTCATGTCCCTCCAAGAGGACATGAATACTTATGACCGCACTGAAGAAGACTCTCACTTCCAGGAAGATGAGGAGTTCTTAAATAGTGAAGACCAACAAAACCTAGGAACAGAAGAAGGTTTTGAGGAAAACACTGACATGGGTGGGGGGCTTCGAGGAAGACCCAGATGAAGGTGGCTCACAGCCCTGGCAGTCACCAACAGAGTCTACAGACTCTGACATCCTAAACCTTCCCTCTCCTCAGACCACACCGGTCAGGAATCCATCACCAATAGATGATCAACCCACCTTCAATGCGCTACTTCGTAAGGCAGCAGCGCATTTTGAGATTAAAACTGGCGAAATTACCCCCGATAACTGATTTTGTGGAAAAGATCATTAAAGAAAAACCTCCCACAAGTCAAATTACTCCATCGCTGTCCACACCTGCACTGGTAAGAGGGGTCAATCCCAGAATGAAAAATTGTTTACTCCCTCTGTCAGTCCCATTATACATTAGGGGTCACTCAATTCCGGACTCCTTGGTGGTAACTACCACAAGGAAAAGAGTGGGGGTTCCGCTGTCAACCAGCGAAGCACCCCCAGACAAGGAAGGAAAGAAGCTCTATGCCCTCGGTAAGAGAATTACAGCCTCGGCAGCTTTTTCAACCAGAATTGCCAATAATAATACACTACTGGCAAGTTATGCTGATGCCCAATGGGGAAATGTACGGCAAGACCCAGAGGAAGTTCCTGAGCCCTTAAGAACTCGCTTATTGGCCACAGTAACAGAAGGAACTCTGGTTAACCAGAGCATCATTAAAAACACTCTTGATGCTGCAGAAACGGCTGGGCGTTCCTTAGTGCAGGGAATTCTTCTGAAGCGTCATGTCTGGCTCCGCAATTCCGGTTTTAAGCCAGAAACACAGGCCTCACTCATTAACAAACCAATAGAGGAGTCTAACCTATTTGGGAAGGCAGTGGACGACGCACTGGAGAAGAAAGAGTTCGACACCCTCAAGACCTTAGACCAAATCTCAAGGCCTCCCAATAAGCGAGGATATGGCAACAAACGCTTTTTTCGAGGGCAACGCCATCAACAGCAGTACACTTCAGGCAACTGGTCCTCTACTCGGGGAACAAGTGGCCAGTACACGCAAAGAGGACAGCGCCGTGGCAAGGGCAGAGGTCGGGGCCCCGCTCCTAGAGGTTCCCTGGCTACCAACACCAAATGACCCGAAGATCCGGGTCCCCTCCCATGCATCACCGGTTGGGGGCTGGTTAACATCTTTCCTACCAGCATGGAAGGGAACAACATCAGACCGATGGGTATTGTCAACTATTGCCCACAGGTACTGTATAGAATTCAGTCGGTCCCCCAAGTACAGACCCCCAAGGGGACGACGCCTGTCATCTGAACACCACCATTCTTCAAGAAGTGAACTATTGTTACTAAAAGGAGCAATAGAGGTTGTGCCTCTATCACAGGTAACGGAAGGTATTTATTCAGTGTACTTCCTTGTACCCAAAAAGGACTTAACCTTGCACCCTGTACTAGATCTGCGCCCAGCAAACAAACTTGTCAAACCTCAAAAATTTCGCATGGTGACCCTACAGGAAGTAATCCCCCTACTTTCGCAGGGAGATTACATGACAACACTGGACATGAAAGATGCATACTTTCATATTTTAATGTTGCCAGCGCACAGAAAATTCCTCAGGTTCATGATAGAGGGCAAACACTAGTAGTTCAGAGTGCTACCCTTCAGCATTGTGTCTGCACCGAGGGTATTCACGAAGGTACTGGCAGTGGCAGCGGCCCACCTGCGCAGGTTGTCCATCCCAGTATACCCTTACCTCGACGATTGGCTCATAACAGGAGATTCTTACGAAACATGCTTCCCAAATACCCAAAAGACTGTAGACCTTTTGTTCCAACTGGGCTTCTCCATCAACGAGAAGAAGTCCAGCCTAGACCCCAGCCAGATAAAACAATTCTTAGGGGCTCTAATTCGAACAAAGGACAGCCTCGTCTTCCCCTCCAACGAGAGGGTCCAAAATATGCTGTTTCAGACCCCTCAATATATGGCCGGTCGAGAGGTGACGGTGCGCAAAGCAATGCGTTTGCTAGGAACGATGGCATCATGTATATATTTGGTACATCACGCGCGACTGCGCCCAATGCAAGAGTGGCTCAACAGCCAGTGGTGTCAGGCCAGTGGACAATGGGACGATCTAGTGGTGGTCTCGCAAGCCTTGGTTCTCTCGCTACGGTGGTGGTCGAAGGAAAACCTTGTAATAGGGAAACCATTCGCCACCCCCGCAGTGGAGGCCTCTCTAACCACAGACGCATCCCTCACAGGATGGGGGGCCCACCTATCCCATCAGACTGCACTCCGAGCGTAGCGTCCAAACACATAAACTTGCTGGAACTGCTAGCGGTCTTCAAAGCACTGAAGGCTTTCCAGGTACACCTGCAAGGGAAGACAGTGATGGTCCTCACAGACAGCACCACAGCCATGTACTATCTGAACAAGCAAGGGGGCACTCACTCTCAAGGACTGTCCAAGCTGTCCCAGAACATCTGGAAGTGGGCTCTCAAAAACATGTTCCTGTTGTCACAACATGTACCAGAGGAACTCAATCTGCTGGCAGACGAACTCAGCAGAGACTCCCCTCTGCGCGCAGAGTACGAATGGCGGTTACAAGAAGACATCGTCTTCGACGTCTTCACACAATGGAGATTCACAGAAATAGATCTGTTCGCAACTCTGGAGAACTCCCAATGCCAAGATTACGCCTCCAGGTACCCCCAGAACCAAACCAAGGGGAACAGTATCGATACCATGGTCAGGGAAATTTGTTTACGCTTTTCACCCCCGACTCCCCTTCTCAACAAGATAGTGCACAAGATGCACCAGGAACCGGTTACCATGATACTAGTGGGCCCGGCAGCCATGGTTCGCTCACTTGATGGAAATGTCTCTATCTCCTCCAGTGAAACTTCCCTGCCCGTACAACATGCTGTCACAGGACAAGGGCAGAACACTACACCCATGCCCACAGACCCTGAACTTAGCAGCCTGGCTCCTGAGGTCATAGAATTTGGACATTTACAACTCCCTCAAAGATGCATGGACATTCTTAAGGAGGATAGAAAACCTAACACTCGTTACTGCTATTCCAGCAAATGGAAAAGCTTCGTCATCTGGTGTAGAGATAAGAACATCAACCCAGTTGACTGCTCTCCCACACAGATTGCTCTTTACCTGACTCACTTATTAGACTCCGGTCTGGTCTTTAATTCCATTAAAGTTCATCTAGCTGCACTTTCCGCATACACCACTTCTCAACCCAAAGTGTCATGGTGGAAAGTCCCAGTTATTAAGGCCTTCATGGAGGGAGTAAAGAGAATACACCCTCCTATAGCTAACCCAGCTCCCAGATGGGACTTAAATGTGATACTTACCAGGCTTATGGGGTCACCCTTTGATCCCATGCACAAAGCATCCCTTAAGAACCTCACTCTTAAAACTGCTTTCTTAATAGCCATCACCTCCATTAGGAGAGTGAGTGAACTACAAGCGCTCTCTATACTAGACCCCTTTGTAACGGTTCACAAGGATAAGGTGGTTCTACGCACACATCCTAAGTTTGCACCAAAATTCATTTCTAAATTCCATGTCAACCAATCAATAGAACTACCAATGTTCTTTCAGAACCCTTCAAGTTTGGTAGAAAAGAGCCTGCATACACTAGATGTACGCAGGGCTGTCATGTTTTACATGGAAAGAACTAGACCTCTGAGAAAGACTAATCAGTTCTTTTTCTCGGTGGCAGCAGGAAGAGAAGGAGATGCAGTTTCAAAATCGACTATATCTAGATGAATTGTCCAATGCCTCACTCTGTTATACTCGTGCTAAGAGAGAACTACCCTTCAAGCCAAGAGCACATTCGACTCGAGGCACTGGTGCTTCCATAACTTTCATTGCAAATGTCCCTCTGGAGTCTATTTGCAAAGCAGCAACCTGGAGTTCTGTACACACCTTTACAAAACACTACTGTCTAGATGCCCACTCTAGATCTGATTCCCAGGTGGGGCAAGCAGTGTTAAGACATCTATTTTCTACTGTTCCTTCTCACAACCCACCTCCAACTCCGGGTACTGCTCGCTAGTCTATGCACAACATGTGATTCTAAGCAGATTAACAAACATCGGAAGACAAAGCATTCTCCAGCATGGGGTCTGGTATGGATTCACATGCTCATGAATATTCCCCGTCAGGCTGGGAATCCTCGGTAAAGAAAAAATCAGTTTAATTTCTGATCTGTCTTTCGAGGGGATTTGGTCCTCTGACGTATTCCACCTTTGACAGTAATCACCACAGCTGTGCTGCTTCGGAAAAATGTTGGCGTCTGCGTCCTACGTCGATGCGCCGTCCCCGAGGACCTCCTCCGACGGCCGGCGTCACCCGATGTGAGAAGTCTGACGCACGACGCCCGTAGCCTCAGTTCCGTTTTTTCCGCGGACGTGTTCGCTTCGTGAATCTCGGGAAGCCTCGACTCTTTGGAGTTTCTGTTGTAATCTTCTCGGTTCTTTGAACCTGTTCGGTTTTGTGAAAAAGCCTGTTCGTGACGATGTCTACCTTGTCTTCAACCCCGCGTCCGGGCTTCAAAAAATGCGGGGGCTGTGTGTCCAAGATGTTGGTAACGGACTCTCACAACGCCTGCCTCTGGTGCCTCGGGGAGGCCCACGACACGGACGACTGTGTCGACTGCCAGTCGCTCACGGCCAAGGCCTTGCGGGAGCGCAAGAAGTTGTCGGTAGGTAGGTTGTCTAAGCCCTGGAAGTCGAGGTCTGCGGGGCTTTTGACGGATGAATCGAGAGGCGACTCTCCGCGTCATTGTCTGAGGTCCAGTGGGTCTCCTTCCAGGAATCGGTCTCGCCACTCCTCTGCCTCTTTGAGGCATTCCCGGAAGCGCCGGCATCGGTCGCCTTCCCCGTCCTCTTCCGAGGACTCCGCCCGTCGCTTATCCCACCAATCAAGCGACACCAGAGGAATGGGCTTCCTTCGGGGGGGAAGATGTTAGCGATTCTCGAATCGCAGGGCACCGGTCCGTCCGCGCCTCCGAGTGGGGTCGGTCGTGATCGGTCGAGAGATACCGCTCGCACGCCTTCGGGCTCGGGTGGTCTGCGCGGTTCCCGGGAGAGGTCCCGCTTGGACAAGGGTAACCGTTCTCGCCATGCCCGTTCCAGGTCCCGGTCCTCAACGCGCTCATGACCGCGTGATCCCGTGCAGTCTTCGAGGAAGACATGGACGCCTGTGGCGCCGAGGTCGTCGACGCTTAGGTCGTCGAAGGACACGCTCGGAGCTCTGGCTTTGAGGCCTGTGTCGATGCTGGTGGCGCTGCGGCTGACGTCGACGCCGATTCTCTCGCCACCCTCGACGCCTTTCGAGGCGGTGGTGTCGGAGGGGCCCTGTGGCACGGGGAAGCCCCTAGAAAGGCTATGGCTAAGGTCAGGCATAGCTTTGATCCCCAGGTGCCTTCCTCTCACTGCCTGTAGTACATTTCAGAGGTTGATGAGGGCTCTGATGAGGGCTTGGTTCCGGATACGGTGCCAGGTGAGCTTCTCTCGGGCCATAGCCAATTTGAAGACCTGAGGCAGTCACTGCATGATGCCAGTGGACTGGACACCTCTCCGGAGGTGGAGTTTTGTAGGCCTCAGCCTGGCACTGATGCCGATTCTTCGTACCGGCGCCTTATGTCTCGGGTCACCGAGTACTTGGGATGGTCGGCTCCCCCAGGGGAGTTTGTTCAGGATGATCTTACGGACATCCTCGATCTTGGTCCCCCCCACTGACCCGGTACTGCCATTTCATACGGCTCTGCAGAGAAGGATGGCGGCGGCTTCGACTGCTCCGGAGTGTCTCCCGGCATTGGGCAAGTCTTTGTTGCGAAAATACTGTCCAGCCAGTAGCGACCCCTGCTACTTGTCCAGGCACCCAACTCGTCGTATCCTACCATCCCTCCGTATAGGCACGACAAACGTTTTGATGGCTGGGCGAAGAAAGTGTTTTCTTCAGGGGGTATGGCGCTTCAGGCGGCCAACTCTGTATGTGCCTTGTCTCGTTTCACACACTCTTTGGAACCGTGTTGCATTAGTGGCTGAACATATTCCCGAAGGGGACGAACGGGATGGTTTCCTTGCTATGGTCCAGGATGGCAAGGATGCCATGTGTGAGGCCGTTCAGTCGGGTTTGGACATGGCAGATTGTGTCAGCCGGTCCATGGCGGCAAGCACCGTTATACGCAGGTTTGTGTGGTTGCGGAAGTCGGGGTTCGCTCCTGATGTACAGTCCCGGCTCCTCAACATGCCCGTTGATGGTGAACATCTTTTTGGCAGCAAGGCTGACGAGAGCCTTGAGAGGTTGCAGACCTCCAAAGCTGCAGCAAAGTCGTTGGGCGCTGCAGTTCGACAACCTCCGCCTTTTCGTCCTAGGGGACAACAATAGAGGGGCGGTTCCTTTCGTTATTACTCATCCTTCCATAAAGCGAGAGGAGCTGTCATTCAAAGAGGCCACTGTAGGAGTACCAGAGGTGGAAAACAGGTTACTCGAGGTGCCAAAGCCGCTCGGGCAGTTGCCTCTTTGCCCTCAGGCAACGCCGCAGCCGCTCCCACTCAGTCATGAGGCCATGTCCCATGGTTCGCCGGTTGGGGGAAGGCTGGCGCAGAATCTTGTAGAGTGGCGTGCCATTACTTCAGATGTGTGGGTTCTGGAGATCATAACCCACGGCTACTGTCCTTCCCTTTCGGCAGAGGCCTCACGACAATCCACCTGGGAACCTCTCTTTGAAGAGTCCGGATCCGCTCCTTGCGCAGGAAATTCAAACCCTGCCGGAGAAAGGCGCCATAGAACTTGTGCCTGTAGCAGAGAGGAACAAGGGATGGTATTCCCCTTATTTTTTGATTTCGAAGAAAGACGGGGGATTGAGACCCATCATGGACTTGCGCGGTTTGAACAAACTACTACGGAAGGACAAGTTCAAGATGGTCACTATCTCTCAAGTCCTCCAGGCCCTTCAACTTCAGGACTGGTTGGTGTCTCTCGACCTCAAGAACGCTTACTTCCATGTGCCAATCCATCCCAAGCACAAGAAGTACCTGAGGTTCGCGGTTGGCGACTCGCACTTTCAGTTTCGGGTCCTGCCGTTCGGATTGACCTCCGTCCTGAGGGTTTTCACGAAGCTCATGGTGGTGGTGGCAGCGCATCTCAGGAAAGGATGGATTCACGTCTACCCCTACCTGGACGATTGGTTGATCAGGGGGAGCTCTCCCGAGCAAGTCCTGGATCATCTGTCCGTCACCTGCCACTCCCTTCACAAGCTGGGCTTCTCCCACAATTTAAAGAAGTCCCATTTGACGCCAACACAGCGGCTCCAGTACATCGGCGCAGTGCTCGACATATCCCTGGGGCTGTGTTTTCCTCCCCAGGTGAGGGCTCTTCACATTCAGCAGATGGTGCACAAGTTTTAACTTGCCCAGACGCTCCCGGCGTTCGAGTGCTATAGGTTGCTTGGCCTCATGGCATCCTGCATTCTTCTGGTGCTAGAGGCTCGTCTGCGGATGAGATCTTTGCAGTGGGCACTCAAGATGCAATGGTCGCAATCTTCCAGCAGGATGTCGGACCCTGTTCAGGTGACGCCCTCGGTCGGCCGAACCTTCTGTGGTGGGCCGTCGAAAGCAATCTGATGAAGGGGGCTCCGTTTTGGCTTCCCTGGCCGGAGGTGACGATCGTGCCGGACGCATCCCTCACAGGATGGGGAGCTCAGGCCAACGAGTTGACAGTCAGCAGTCGTTGGTCTCCACCTTCTCGACTTGTCCATCTGCTCTCCACGTCATCCCTACCGAGACGATCTGCTCTCACGGGAGGGGGGGGGTCAGGTTCTCCATCCAGAGGTCAGATCCCTCAACCTTCATGCTTGGCTTCTGAAAGGTTGAGGTATAAGGATTGGGACCTCCCTGAAGACGTGTTGGAGGTGTTGCTCTCGGCCAGACGGCCAGCAACAAAGTCCCTGTAGCGTTGCCGTTGGCGTAAATTCTGCGACTGGTGCAGGGTTAAGAATGTGGATCCTTTTGAATGTGACATTCCCATGGTTCTGTCTTTTTTTGCTTTCTTTGGCCCACAGGGGCTTGCAAGTGGGTACCATTGAAGGTTACCTGGCGCTGCTGTCCATATTTAAGCGCTCGTCTGAAGAATGTTCCCATTTTAAGATTCCTTTAATTTTTCAGTTTTTGAACGGGCTCACTAATGTGTTCCCTCCGTCACCTTTTCTGGTGCCCGGTTGGGATTTGAACCTTGTTCTTAAGTTTCTTATGGGTGCTCCGTTTGAGCCTTTGCATTCTTGCCCTTTGAGACTGTTAACTCTTAAAACTGTTTTTGGTTGCGGTTACTAATGCTCGCAGAGTGAGTGAGTGAGTTACAGGCACTTTCAGTTAAGCCACCCTTCACTGTTTCATAAGGACTGGGTTGTCCTTCGAGTTCGTCCTTCCTTTCTTCAGAAGGTGGTGTCGGAATTTCATTTGGGCCAGAAGGTTGTTCTTTCGGCATTCTATCCTCCTCCACATCCTGGTAAGGAAGAGGAGAGGCTCCATAGGCTTGATCCTAGGAGAGCTTTGAGCTTTTCTATCTCATGCATGTCCCGGGTCAGAGTGGACGATCAACTCTTCATTGGTTACGCTGGAAAGCGTTTGGGACAAGCTGTGACGAAACAGACTGTTTCGCTGGATTATGTTGGCTATCTCCGAGTGTTACCGCTTGGCGGGTAAGGACCCACTGGCTGGCTGGCTTGCGGGCCCATTCTACCAGGGGTATGGCTGCATCAGAGGGGTGTTCCTATTGGTAACATCTGTGATGCAGCCACCTGGGCTTCTGTACATACTTTTGTACGTCACTTCTCCCTCGATTCCATCCGAGGACAGGATCTGGCCTTTGACAAGGCAGTCCTTTATTCCGCAATTTGATTGGGCATGCTAAATTTGTGTTCTAAATTCTTTTCCCACCACCTTGCTTTGGTACTACTTTGGGAGTCTGTCAAAGATATGGACTACGTCGGAGGACCCAACCCCCTCGAAGAACAAGTTACTCTCTTACCTGTTAACGTTCTTTCGATGGGATTGTCCGACGACGTATTCCATATTGCTCCCTCCCTACCTTCTCCGCTGCAGAATTTCTTATGCGATTGCAGCTTACGTTTCCGCAAGGCCTTGTGTGTCTGACTGGCAGAAGACTGGTGGCACACGTTCTGGGGGAAAAAACTACAACTGAGCCTATGGGCGTCGTGCGTCCTACTTATCACATCGGGTGACGTCGGCCGTCGAAAATTTTCTGAAGCAGCACAGCTGTGGTGGTTACTGTCAAAGATATGGAATACGTCGTCGGACCATCCCATCGAAAGAACGTTACCAGGTAAGAGAGTAACTTGTTCTTCTCAGTAGTAACCAATCACTGGTCTCTGGGTCATACTGCCCCCAGTCAATGACTGCCCTCTCCCTAAGCTTCGCCTCTGGCAGCCATCTTCAGATTTTTACCGCACACTCAAGTGTTGGGAGTCCTTGTGTTTAGCTCTCGAGCTTTTGCTGCGTTTTTGCGCTTTTTCAAAGAGAATTTCTAATTTTTCGGTCAAATGGAGCCTCAAGCTCCACCGTCTCTACATCCGATTAACGGGGATCCGTGTCGCATTTTTCTATGCCCCTCAAGGGTGAAGATTTTGTTGAGTTACGCTTCTTGGAGGATTCCAGAAGTTTTTTCGGCCTACCCGAACATGGCCCAGGAGAAAGGAAGTTGTTCAGAGTCTGCCCTGGATGCCAGCTACAGAATGTGTTCAAGGAGGACGAGCATTCGAAATGCCTCTACTGTCTTCATGAGGACAAAACGCACGTGGAGAAGGACTGTGCGTTTTGCAGGAACATGTCGGAACGGACCATCGGGTACCAACACCTTCGTCTCTCCAACTGGCTGGAAGGAAGAAGTCTGAGCGGTCTTCTAAGTCCTGTGAGGGCGCCCCAGTGACTGGGTCCCAACAGAAGGCAAAGCACCGCGAGTCCCCGGGCACCAGGAGCGCCGAACGGTCGGGCTCTTCGGCTTCCAGGCAGGGCTCGCCTTCCCCGGCACCATCAACCACGAGCCAATGCTCTGGTTCGGGGAAGAGGTAATCCGAGAACCCGGGGAAGCCTCTGGAGAGGCCCGGTCGATCTCCAAGGATTCAGCCGAGGGGGAGCGCGCCGGTGACCCTCCCCCAAGGTGAAGGCCTCAAACGCACCTAAGGCGGTGAAGGCCTTGATTCACCCGGCCAACGCCTCTATCGAGGGAGTCGCGGCAGCCCTGGGGCAGCCTGTGGAGGGTACACCAGTGGAGGCGACCTCAGGGCCCAGAGTCTCCCTGCCTCCGCGGAGGGAAGCCTTTCAGATCCATCGAAAAGACCCCTGAAAGAGCCCGGCGGAAAAAGAGGGCGGGGGGCGGTGGCCATTGTGGACACGGACACAACATCTGAGGAGGAATTGGCAGAAGTCCTAGAGGGCCTCGACGAGGGCGTCTAGGCGGCCCGTCCCCACAGGAGGGATCCCGACGAGGGTGACGATGAGAGTGACGGCGGAACTGGCGAGGGTTCTAGTCAGCCGTCGCTTTCATCGCTTCGGAACAGCAGGATAACTTGGTGGCCATTTTGTTGGCGATACAATCCTTAAGTTCAGAGATAAGGACGAGATTGCCCTTACTGCTGACAGAGGTCCCGGTACCAGGTCCGGCGGAGGAACCAGTGCCGGTCCCGGCGGGAAGCCTCCCGAACAATAGAAGACGGATCCACCCAGCCCCGCCTTCTCAGCCCTCGCGGACTGCTCGGCCTTTACCTAAGTCCCCCGTCCCTGGGGATGACACGGGAACAGACACGGCCACGACGGACACCTACGACGACGGCGGTGACGACGGGACGGAGCTCCCATCACCAGCCTGGGCCTCCCCGTCCGGTGAGATCGGATCTTTCCACGCTATGATCGCCAGGGCATCCAAGCTTTTTCAGGTCTGCCCTGAGGAGAAGGAAGGCTTCCTTTACCAACGGCGCGAGGCCAGGAGGAAGTCTGTCCTCGCCGTGCCTCTGCTGGATGACATCTGGGACGAGGGTCTCACCCTTCTCAAGAACCCTTCTACGACGCCTGCCAAGAAGGATCGGTACGAGAAGAAGTACCGGGTCCCCGACGCGGCCCCTCTGTGCCTTAGGGCACAACCTACCCAGATTCGTTCGTCTCAGCGGCGGCCAAGAAGAAAGCGGGGGTGGGGGGGTGTCGGTCTCAACGTCAACGTCCCCGCCAGACGGTGAAGGGAAGAAGCTGGACACGATGGGACAACGTGTTATCTCGTCGGTGGCAACAACGATTAAGGCGGCCCTCGCGATCGTGGCCCGCTACGACAGGGCGTTATGGTTCAAGATCGCACCCCTGTTGGACTTCCTACCGGATGACAAGAGGGCCGAGGCCCTGGAGTTCTTGCAAGAGGGCGAAGTGGCGTCGGACCACGCCATTACGGTGGCAACGGACATTGCCGACACCGGTTTCCGCCAGCTAGGCAACAGCGTTTGCCTTAGACGACGAGGTTGGCTCAAGGCGAAGAATTTCCACCAGGATGTGCAAGCCAAGGTGCTGGACATGCAGTTCGACGGGAACAACCTGTTTGGGAAAACGGTGGATGAGTCCCTCCAAGCCATCAAGGCAGACACAGAGACTGCTAGGGCCCTAGGCGTTCTCCGGCAATGGAGGCCGTCCTTTCGGAGCGCCGGAGGGATTCGGCAGTGGCTCCTCTACATACCGCCAAGCGGCCCTGGTGGGAGGCCGGCTGGCGAAGTTAGTCAGCGTGTGGGAGTCCATCTCTACCGACTGTTGGGTGCTGGATGCCCTGGCTCAGGGGCACGCCCTCAAATTTCGAAAAAAGTGCCCCCGCATTCCACCCGTGGTCAGGAAGGAAAATCACGTCCCTCAACTACTCTTGGAGGTGAGGGCGTTGCTCAGAAAAGGTGCCATCGAGCTCGTCCCGAAGAGGCTCCGGGGCTCCAGAGTATACTCAAGGTACTTCCTGGTAAAAAAGAAGACAGGAGGATGGCGCCCCATCCTGGACCTGCGACGGCTGAACAAATACATCAAGGCACAGAAATTCCAGATGGTCACCCTCCAGCACGTGCTGGGACAGCTGGAGGAGGGCAATTTCCTGTCGTCGATGGATTTGGAGGATGCGTACTTCCACATCCCCATTTTGAAAGGTCACCGAAAGTTCCTCAGGTTCGTGGTCCAAGGACGGCACTACCAGTTCAAGGCCCTCCCGTTCAGATTGAAGTCGGCAACCAGGGTGTTCACTAAGTTCCTCGCACCAGTGGCGGCACGGCTGGGCCTGCAGGGGTCCACGTCTACCCCTACCTGGACGACTGGCTCATCCGAGCAGGGACACGGGAGCTCGCCGTGGATCACACAGCATAGACCGTCCAGCTGCTCTCGGACCTGGGATTCTCAATCAACTTTCCCAAACCCCACCTGGTCCCGTCGCAAGTCGCACTGTTTCTGGGAGCAAAGCTCGACACAGTGGCGCGCCTGGCCTCACCGTCGGAAGAAAGAACGAAGGCCATCCTGGGCAAAGTGCAGCGCCTGCTGGCCACGGACTTGGCCAGGGTGAGGTCCATCAAGTCCCACCTCGGGATGATGTCCTCCTGCATATATCTTGTGCGCCTGTGCAGGCTTCGGATGCACCCTCTGCAAGAGTTCCTCGACTCCCGCTGGATCCAAGCGACGGGCAGCTTCGAGGACGGGATTCCGGTCGACGAGACCTTCCGACGAGCGATCCGGTGGTGGGGCGCCCGCGCTCATCTGACGGCGGGCACAGACTTTCATACTCCATCCCACCAGATAATGGTGACGACGGATGCCTCCCTGGAATGGTGGGGAGCACACACCATAGATCTTCACGCAAAAGGCCTTTGGCTCCCAGAGGAGAAGAAGCTCCACATCAACATCCTGGAGCTCCGAGCAGTGTTTTGGGCCCTCGGGTCCTTTCTCCCGTCCCTCAAGGGCAAGGTGGTGAGGATCTTCACCGACAACACCACCACGATGTTCTACATCCGGAAGCAGGGAGGAACCAGATACCCAGCCCTCTCCAAGGAAGCCCAGGATCTGTGGCATTGGGCTGTCGCCCAAGGAATGTTTCTGGTCCCCTTTCATCTGGCAGGGATAAAAAACACCATCGCCGACTCACTCAGCAGGGAGCTGCGCTCGTGCCACGAGTGGGAACTACGTCAGGATTAAGTGGATCGACTCTTCCGACGATGGGGAAAACCCCAGATCGACCTGTTCGCGACGCTGACGAACTCCAAGTGCCAGAGGTTCGCCAGCGGGTTTCCCCAGCCGAGGAGCATGGGCGATGCTTTCTCGTTCCCCTGGGAAGGCCTGTTCCTTTATGCGTTCCCTCTGTTGGCGTTGCTGCTCCGACTCATCAACCAGCTCAAGAGGTCACGGTGCAGGATGATCCTGGTCGCACCGGTGTGGCCGAGGCAGATCTGGTTCCTGGACCTTCTGGACTTGTCAGCGTCCCGGTGCAGGATGATCCTGGTCGCACCGGTGTGGCCGAGGCAGATCTGGTTCCTGGACCTTCTGGACTTGTCAGCGTCCCCACCAGTCAAGCTGCCGATGGACGCGGATCTTCTCTCCAGAGAAGGAGGTGCTATACTTCATCACGACCCGGAGTCGCTGAACTTGCAGGCCTGGCTCTGCCGCGCTAGAGTTTGGAGGTTACGATATCCCGGCTGACTGCAGAGAGGTCCTTGCAAAAGCCAGGGCGTCCTCAACTCTCAAGTGCTACGGACATAAGTGGAAGAGGTTCTCTGTCTGGTGCCGTGCACAGAAGATTAACCCTCTACGGATTACGGCCCCTCAAGTGCTGCCATACCTACTGTCGCTGGCCAAAGTTGGACTGGCTCACGCCTCCATCAAGATGCATCTGGCTGCGATCTCTCGATACACCAAAACCACAGGACGGGCGTTCTTGTGGTTCCATCGCCTGGTGAAGGAATTTATGAAGGGACTGTTCCGATCGTTCCCGCCGGTGAAGGCCCCTTCCCCGGCATGGGAACTCAACATGGTGCTGACCAGGCTCATGGGGGCACCATTCGAGCCCCTGCATTCGGCGCTGCTGAAATTCCTGTCATTGAAGACTGCGTTTCTTGTGGCCATCACCTCCGCACGGCGAGTGGAGAGATCCAGGCCCTATCCTGCAAGCCTCCATACTTGACTTTTCACGACACGAGGGTGATGCTGAGGACGCACCCCTCGTTTATGCCCAAGGTGGTGTGGGACTTCCACCTCAACGAGCCCTTGGTGCTACCTGTTTTCTTCCCGTCGCCTTAGTCTCCGGCCGAGAGGATTTTGCACTGTCTGGATGTAGCTAGAGTGCTGAAGTTCTACGTGGACCGAATGAAGAGTTTTCGGAAGACATCACAGCTGTTTGTGAACTTTGGACCTGTGAACCAAGGGAAGGCTCTCTCGAAGGCTTCCATTTGCAGATGGCTCTCCGGCTGCATCATGCATTGTCATCGGTTGGCAAACCGACCATTGCCTGGCCGTCCGAGAGCCCATTCGACCAGAGCGATCGCTGCTACCACTGCGTTCTTGTCTGGTGTGCCCCTGCTGGACATCTGCAGGGCTGCTACGTGGAGGTCGACGCACACCTTCACGAGATTCTACTGCATAGACCGGGATTCCAGGGAGGAGTCCAGAGTCGGCCAGGCAGTGCTGCGCAACCTATTTGCTTAAGGTGAGCCTGGTGGGGAGCTAAGAGATGCTTAATGTTGAGTTTTATGTAATGCTTAATGTTGAGCCTTGCCACCTCCCGTGGTTGTGCATGTGTACTGCTATGTATTCTTATATTCATGAGCATGTGAATCCATGCCAGACCCCAAGCTGGAGAAGGAACAAGTTACTTACCTGTAACTGTTGTTCTCCAGCATGGGTCTGGCATGGATTCACATGCGGACCCTCTCTCCTGCCCCTCTACGGCTCTTCACTTGGTCATACTGCCACTTTACGTGCTACCAAATCTGAACATGGCTGCCAGAGGCGGGGCTTAGGGAGAGGGCAGTCATTGGCTGGGGGCAGTATGACCCAGAGACCAGTGATTGGTTACTACTGAGAAAGACAGATCAGAAACGAAACTGATACTGATTTTTTCTTTACCCAGGAATCCCAGCCCGACGACGGGGAATATTCATGAGCATGTGAATCCATGCCAGACCCATGCTGGAGAATAGTTGCAGGCAAGTAACTTGTTCCTTACTTAACGTAAAAGCATTTCTGATGGTTGTATTTGCTTAGATTCACATTTGCCCACCCTTCCTCCCCGCTCGGATGGAAGGAACATAGGCATCCTTACCTTTCTTTTCTGTACTCACTCACTTCTAGGCTTCCTCAGGGCAGAAAAAATCCAAACAGAGGGACTTCGACGCGTGAGGGATTGTGGGTACAATGCACGTCACTATAGGGATAGTGTTACAGACACGCCTTGTCGACGTCCCCTTTTAGATTACGAAAAACAAAACGCAATTCTCTGCAGTGACCACTGGATGTCGGACTATGCACAGCATGTGAATCTAAGCAGATACAACCATCAGAAATGCTTTTACGGTAAGTAATGCATTGTCATCTTTTTATTTAAGCAAGGAATACGGATTTCTCAAGCAGTTGGCTGCTTTATGCAGAGGTCTGGAAAAATGAGTAGCAGGAGCTTTAGCCATTCTTTTAATAAAAAAATGTTTTTAATTTACTTCTGGTAAACGCAGGGAGACCCTGAGATTTTAGCCAAACGCAATCAAGGTAAGGTTGGAGTGGCAATGCTCAGGTGGGGGTGTGAGAGCTGTCTACAGCTACCATGAGTCCACACAGTGCAACAATTATAATTCAAAGGGAAGTACATAAATATACTAGCCCTTTTAAAATACACACTAAGCAAGTAGAAACTCTAGTCAAATATTGTCAAACACTTAATATAAAATAGATTTCTGAGGCTTGTGGAATCTGCTTAGATCACATGCTGTGCATAGGTCGACATCTAGTGGAAGCTGCAGAGTATTACAGTTGTTTTCGAAACTGGAAAAGGGACGTCGACAGGGTGTGCCAGTGATACTATCCCTAGTGAGATGTCCACTGTACCCATGTTACCTCGCACATCGAGGTCCCTCAGATTAGTTTTTTCCGCCATGCTAGACGGACGCGTATAGCGTAGTTCATTTCGGCGATAAGCCATTGACTTTTACACAATTCCGATCGTTTTTCTTTCTATCCTTTCATCGGCTGCCAAAACACCACGCCGGTGAAGAAAGAAAACGGCCCGTCTGAGACCGCCGCGTTGGACCATTCGGCCTTGGAAGGCCGCCACGGGCCTAGGCCCAGGCAGTAGGGGGAGAGGCCATTTTAGAATGCATATTCTCCCTTCCTACACTTTGTTCGCCCAGCTGCCATTTCCATAACCCATAATTATGGAAAATACACCATTTAAATTTTGCCCTAAGTGTAACCGTAAATTCGCTGGATCGACAAACACTTAGTTTGTAATTTGTGTCTCTCCAGAGACCACGTTGAAACATCTTGTCGAGCGTGCAGGCTCTTCAAGCCTAACATGTTAAAGGACCGCTCCACAAAACGCTGGGCCCACTATGCCAGACAATACGGGGCCATGGAGGTAGAGTGAACCTTTAGCGATGGCAGCAACGCCGTACTTCGGGCAGCGAGGGCATCGGAGTAGCTTCCCCGTAGGATAGGCCGGCGGCCATGTTGTGATGAGTACACCCGGCGGCGGCGGCAGCGCTACAAAAGCACACACCACCAAGCACATAAGCCCCAGTTGACATTCGACAGACGAGTCAAATACTCAACAACGTTCGACACCCCGAGAAAGGTCCACCGAGTCCCGGTCCTCTAGGCAATCTCTATCAAGATCGCCACACGATAGGGTTCAACCGTCGAAGACGGCAAGCGTGTCGCTCTGAAAACTCCTTCCGAAGGCTGAACGTCCGCGGACAAAGCCTCGGCTCCCACACCCAAAGTTCGATGCTCATCGTCGGATAAAGCCGCAGGCCCCAAGAACTCTGTGAAACACTCCTCTGGTCCTCAGGGTGGGGAAAACATCATAAAAAGTCCTCCAAGACCCCTCATAGGGACAAGTGCCCTCCTAGGAAGACAACACCACAAAAGGGAATATTATCCAAGCCCATAGAGAAACCTAAGGACTCTAGTCCTAGAAGTATACCTCCCACTGATGAGGACTTGGGTGTTTCCGCTCAATCTATTGTGATCCCAAGTTCAAAGCAATGGTCTTCACAAGATATTGATCGGGTTATGCGAAGAATGACCTTCATGGCTAATTGTTATGAAAATAACTCTTGATTACTTTCAAAGTTTCCACTCCACTCCTCCCACCTCAGCCCCTTCCGGCTCTCAAGTCTCTGCCTTACCCACTCAACCCCCTTCTAAAAGGTCTTGCTCTAATGTTCCCTTACAAAGTACGGTTAAAGATCTGTATGACCCCGAATTAGAACCAGAAGTCCAGGAGGATCACTCTTTACATCTGACCCTCAATTTAATGAAGAGGATGCAGATGACATTTATTATGGGGATGATGAAGACCCAGAGGCAGACCAGGAGGCTAACATGTAGTCCATAGATTCCCCTCTTAATCAGGTCACTCCAGTGGTCGATTCCCCTGTCGATAATCAATCCCTCCTCAATGAAGTCTTAGCCAAAGCGGCGGAACACTTCCAAATTGACACACAGGAGGTACAGGAGGATAGAGACTTCGCTGAACAAATACTGGGGGACAAAAAGACAGTAGGTCAGTTTATCCCACTACTAAAATCGGTCCAACGCAGAATACAGCCTTCCATAGAAGCACCCAATCTCTCACGGGCCGTTAACCCGCGTGTGGAAAAAATACTCAGGCCTGCACCATCAGACCCCTTATATAAGAGGCCAATTGAAACCGGACTTATTGGTTGTTACCACAACAAGAAACAGAGCAGGCACACCCCTTGCTTTCTCCGAGGCCCCACCGGATAAGGAAAGCAAAAATATATATGCCATGGGCAGAAAGGTTGCTTCCTCTGCGGCCTATCAAACTAGAATAGCCAGCAACGCAACACTTATGGCAAGTTATAATTGCCATAAGCGGGAGGACATTTCTGCCTTACTTTCATCCACCCATGAGCTACTTAAATCACAACTAGCTCAAGTAGCAGCAGACGGAAGTGCTGTATCTCCCCGTCTCCTCAAATCAAATTTTGATGAAGCTGACAATGCCGAAAAGTCATTGCAGAGTGGACTATTATAAAGAGGCATGCATGGTTTCGCCAGTCAGGCTTTAGACCAGAAACACAAGCCAATAAATGGCATGTGTGTCTAATGTCTAATAAACATGCCAGTGGAACCTAATGTGCTCTTCGTCAAGGCTGTGGAAGATGCACTTAAAACGGCAAAGGATGAGTATGACACTCTAAAATCTTTAGGTCAGCTTACAAAGAAGCCGACTGGTCAAAGGGGTAACGGTCATTTCCACCGTTTCGGGGCCAAAACTCACAAAGAGGATCCGGCTACAATCAAGGCCAAGGTTCCTATGAGAATAATCGAGGACAAGCCTTCCAAGGCTATCCCCGAGGACAACGCAGACATTGTGGTGGTCAGGGTCAGAGGACCAGCGTTAGGTGGCACCCCACCTCAGAGCAAGTGACATTCCGCTCAAATAGGAGGACTCATTTCCAACTTCACCCACGCATGGGAGGGTATCACCTTGGACAGATGGGTGCTGTCCACGGTAGCATGGGGCTACTGCATAGAACTAATTCAACAACCTCACGTCCACCCAACCCCCGCCACCCCGACAGAAAATCCACTTCGAAGAACATCAGCGAAACCTTCTAGAAGAAATAACTACGCTTCTATTAAAGGACGCCATAGAAGTGGTCCCAGCCAACCAGCTAAACAAGGGTATTTATTCAACTTACTTCTTTGTGCCAAAGAAAGATCTAACAATGCGCCCTGTATTACATTTACGCCCTGCAAACAAGTATGTCAATCTACAAAAGTTCTGCATGACTATGCTACAAGAGGTAATCCCGCTATTAAGAAAGGGGGATTACATGGCAACACTGGATATGAAAGATGCCTATTTTCATATTTCAATGTTCCCAGCACACAGCGGATTCTTGCGTTTCAAGATAGCGAACAAGCACTACCAATTCAAAGTGCTGTCCTTTGGAATATCCTCGGCTCCAAGGGTATTCACAAAGGTACTGGCAGTAGTGGCAGCGCACCTGCGCAGGGGAGCAATCCCAGTGTACCCTTAACTGGACGACTGGCTCATAACAGGGGAATCACCTCTGATTTGCAGACTAAACATCCAAACAACGGTCAACCTCCTCTTTCAATTGGGCTTCTCAATCAACGAGAAAAAATCAAGCCTAGTGCCAAGCACTTCCAAACAGTTCGTAAGAGCTATCCTAAACACAGAGGAAGGATTGGTCTTTCCTTCACAGGAAAGACTAAAACATTTGTTACTGCAAATACCATATCAGGCCGGCCGCCAGATAAGGGTGCGCAAAGCAATGCGTTTAATAGGCATAATGACATCTTGCATATACCTAGTTCCTCACTCGCGCATGCGTACCATACAGGATTGGTTGGCGAAAGTGGTCTTATGCAAGCGGTCAGTGAAACGAAACGATATTTTATTTATATTGCGCTCGTTCACAAGTGTTTCAGAGCGCGACCAGGCAAAAAGGGAGGGGGACAATGGAGCGAAAAAACAGCGATCTTACTAGGCCCAGTGACATTTAAGAAAGCGCAAGTGCATGGGAAAGGAAAATGGGGAAAAAGTGCAAGGGGGGGTGGAAGTGCGAAGCAGAGGAGAGAAAACATGAATAAATATTAAATAGAATAAATAATAAATAAGGGCTTTGAACCATGGTAGTGCAGCCAGCAAGTGGCAGGCGAAAGTTAGTCAGAAAAGTATATTTGATAAGTGCAGAAGAAACGTGGGAGTGGGACTGTATGGGTACAGATACAGAACCCTAGTGCAGAATGGTGGCCTGGAGGCAGTGCAGGAAGGTGACGGTGAGCAGATACCTGGGCTCGAAAGAACATAGGGTGGCCAGGTGCACAATGCCATGAGAAGAAACAGATCAACAGGGGAGGAGGGGGGCAAAGGCAGAGGCAAAGAGGAAGGTTCTGAGAAGTTTCCGGAACCAAAGATGTTTTTCCTCAAGTTTCAAGGTGGCCGGGAGGCTGTTCCAAAGGGAGGCACCAGCCAAAGGGGGGATCTACCCCCAGCTCGTTTCTTTGCAAGACGACTAACCCTGAGGGAGTTAGAAGTAGAGGAGCGAAGGACTCGAGAGGGGAGGTATTTACGGAGGGATAGTTGAAGATATTTTGGACCCAGGCCCCAGAAAGCCTTGTGGACAATGCAGAGGGTTTTAAATTTAATGCTTGCATCCACTGGGGGCCAATGAAGGGATTTCAAGGCTGGAGAGATACAATCCCAGGGCTTGAGGCCAAGGAAAAGTCTTGCAGTCCTGTTCTGGATTAGTTGTAGAGGGCAGAGAGTGGAGGCAGGTAGATTTAGGAAGAGGCTGTTAGAGTAATCCAGTCTGGAAAGAACCAGACCTTGGGAGACAGTGAGCTTTTGAGGGAAGGAGAGGAAAGGTAGAGTACCTTTAAGGAGATGAAGTAAAAAGTTAGATTTTTTGGAGACATCTGAGATGTGTGCGGAGAAGGAAAGTGTAGAGTCAAAGATAACCCCAAGGTTCTTAGCCGCGCAAGTGGGGGTGGGAGGAGGCTAAAGAAGGCCGGCCAGAGAGTGAGGAAAGGATGGAGATGGTGTACCAATAAGGAGGATCTCAGTCTTGTTGGCATCTAGACATAGATCATTGAAGGCACACCAATTTTGAATGGCGATTAGACATTCGGAGATGAGGGAAGGAGAGGAGGAGGCTGAAGGAAGCCTGAACATGAGTTGGGTGTCGTCAGCATAGCACTGGAAAGTTGAGCAGAACATTGAGATGCAGTAAGCGAAAGTTGCCAGGTATTGGTTGAAAAGCCAGGTCGAGAGGATAGACCCCTAGGGAACACCACATGTGGAGAGGGAGATAGAAGATAGGAAGGACCCAAGTTGTACCTGGGAGGGTCGATCAGAGAGGAAAGAGGTCAGCCAGGCCAGAGCCTGATCAGTGATACCGAGGTTGTCACGAAGATGATTGAGCAGGGTGGTATGGTTGACCGTGTGAAATGCAGAGGAGAGGTCAAGTAGGATGAGGACAGAGGGAATGTTAGAATTGGAGTTGGAGAGCAGGTTTTCACAGATGTTCAGGAGAGCAGTTTCCGTACTTCTGGCAGCTCTGAAGCCAGATTGGTGGTCATGGAGGGAGCCAACAGAGTCAGAATGGAGATAAAGCTGAGAGATGGCCAGCTTTTCCAGGTGCTTGCCCAAAAAGGGAGTAATGGAAATTGGGCGGTAGTTTGCCGGACATGACGGACCAGCAGTGGATTTGTTGAGGAAAGGATGCACAAGGGAGTGGAAGTGGTGAGGAAAGAGCCAGAGGCAAAGGAGAGGTTGCAGAAATCAGCAAGGGCTGGCACAAAGGTGCCAATGTGGTCCTTAATGGTTTTGGAGGAACAGGGATGGAGCTGTTTTGATGAGGTTTTCATAGATCGGACTTGTCTAGATATCTCATCAGGGGAGAAAAGAGGAAAGGGGGATGAGGGGTAGCTGAGGGAGGGTCAGCAGGCTGAGAAGGAGAGGGAGGAGGAGAGGGAGGAGGAGGGGGAGCGGAGGAGAGGGTGGACAAGGATGTCCTGGGTTTTAGAGATAAAGTGAGAGGCAAGGGCATTGCAAAGATCCTGGGAGTAGAGAGGAGGGGTGGAGACTGCAGCAGGGTTGGCCAGCTCCCTGCAGATTTAGAAAAGTTCGGGTGAGTTGTTAGATGCCGCAGAGACGCGGTCTTGTATGTGGACTCTTAGTGGACAGCAAGTCGGTATTGCCTTTGGAGCAGGCGGCAGGCCAGTTTGTCAGAGGATGAGCAAGAAGCTCTCCTTCTCCAGCATGGGGTCTGGCATGGATTCACATGCTCATTGAATATTCCCCGTCGTCAGGCTGGGAATCCTCGGTAAAGAAAAAATCAGTATCAGTTTTGTTTCTGATCTCTTTCGTAGTAGTAACCAATCACTGATCTCTGCGTCATACTGACCACAGCCAATGACTGCCCTCCACCTAAGCCCCGCCTCTGGCAGCCATCTTCAGATTTTTACCGCACGTTCAGTGTTGGGTAGCTCTTGAGCTTTTACTGCGTGTTTCGCGGTTTTTCAGGTGAATTTTCACTTTTTTTCAGTTAATCGAGCCTCAAGCTCCACCGTTTCTACTCTCGTTAACGCTACCCGTTGCGGGATTTTCCTACGCCCCTCAAGGGTGAAGATTTCGTCGAATCAACTTCTGGGAGGATTCCAGAAGATTTGCGGCCTACTTCAAGATGGCCCAGGATGCGAGTTTGTTGCCCGGACCCAAGCTGTTTCGCAGCTGCCCTGGATGCGGGCTGCAGAATGTGTTTAAGGAAGACGAACATTTGCGATGCCTCTACTGTCTTCATGGGGACAAGACTCATGTAGAGAAGGACTGCCAGTTCTGCAAGAACTTGTCGGAGCGGACCATGAGGGACCGTCGATCCCGTCTCGCAAGCTGGTTGGAGAAGGGCTCGACGGGTGAGAAGAAGAAAGGGTCCGAGCGGGCTTCTAAGTCCTGTGCGGGCGCCCCGGCGACGGGGGCCCAACACCAGGCCAAGCGCCACGAGTCCGCTGGCTCTGGGAGCGCCGAAAGGTCGGGCTCTTCGGTCGCCAGGCAGGGCGCACCTTCCCCGGCACCGTCAACCACGAGCCAACGCTCCGGTTCGGGGGAGAGAAAGTCCGAGACCCCGGGTAAGCTTCGGGAGAAGCCCCATCCGATCTCGGAAGAGGGGGAGTGAGGCGTCGCCCCTCCCCCAAAGAAGGCCCGGGACGCACCTAAGGTGGTGAAGGCCCCTACCCAGCAGGCGAAGGCCTCTATCGAGGCTATTGCGGCGACTCTGGCCAAGCCGGCAGAGACACCGCCAGCGGAGACTGCCTCTGGGACTAGAGTTTCCCTGCCGCCAAGGAGGGAATCCTCTTTTCAGCCCATCGTTGTGGCCGCCATGATGGAAGAAGCGAGGGGGGGCACGGTGCCCTCCTCGAGCTCAGAGTCTGCCTCGGAGGAGGATCTGACCGAGGCCGTGAGGAACCTCGAAGTCCAATTCGAGAAGGTTCGATCCCGTCAGGAAGATCCTCGGGAGATAACCGAGGAAGAAGACGATGGTGAGGAAGAGCGGCCTTCCCTTCCGGCGCAGCCGGTTCCTAGGCCTCAGAATGGCTCGGCGGCCATTTTGTCTGCCATCCAGTCCTTATGCTCTGAGATAAGGACGAGATTCCCACGGCCCAGGCCGGAGGACCCACACCCTGGCCCGTCGGGAAGTCCTCAAAACAAACGACGGGGGACCCAACCCTCTCCTCCGCTCGCCCCCGTAAGGCCTACAGTTCCCTCCTCATCCTCCCACGAGTCGGGAGATGACGGTGCGTTGGGCTCGACGACGACGGAACGGATCTCCCGTCGCACGGGCCTCGCCGCCCGACGAGATTGGCTCATTCCACGCCATGATCGCCAGGGCGTCCGAATTGTTCCAGCTCTGCCCAGAGGAGCAGAAAAAGGAAGGTTTCCTCTATCAGCGCCGGGAGGCCAAGAGGAAGAGGGTCATCGCGGTGCCCCTAATCGATGACATCTGGGAGGAGGGCCTGTCTGTTCTCAAAAACCCCTCCACGGCACCAGCCAAACTGGACCGGTACAAGAAGTACCGGGTCCCCGAAACCGCTCCCCTGTGCCTCAGGGCCCAGCCAACGCCAGACTCTGTCGTCTCGGCGGCGGCGAAGAAGAAAGCGGCGGGGTCAGGAGCCTCGACGTCGAATTCCCCGCCGGACGGCGAGGAAAGAAGTTGGACGCCATGGGGCGGCGGGTCATCTCGTCGGCGGCGACGACTATCAAAGCGGCCAACGCCCTGGCGATCGTGGCCCGTTACGACAGGGAGCTCTGGTTTAAGCTGGCCCCCATATTGGACTTCCTGCCAGACGACAAGAGGTCCGAGGCCCTGGAAATACTGCAAGAGGGCGAGGTGGCGTCGCAGGATCTGTGGCACTGGGCGGTCGCCCAGGGGATGTTCCTGGTTCCCTTCCACCTGGCAGGAGAAAGAAACACCATCCCCGACTCGCTCAGCAGGGAGCTGCGCGCTTGTCACGAGTGGGAACTGCGCCAGGATCAGGTGGATCAACTCTTCCGACAATGGGGCAAACCCCAAATCGACCTGTTCGCAACAGAGACGAACTCGAAGTGCAAGAGGTTCGCCAGCAGGTTTCCCCAGCCGAGAAGCATGGGCGATGGTTTCTCGTTCCCCTGGGACGGCCTATACCTGTATGCGTTCCCTCCGTTGCCGTTGCTGCTTCGACTCATCAGCCAGCTCAAGAGGTCCCGGTGCAGGATGATCCTCGTCGCACCGGCGTGGCCGAGGCAGATCTGGTTCCCGGACCTTCTGGACTTGTCAACGTCCCCTCCCATCCAGCTGTCGGCAGACGCGGACCTTCTCTCCAGAGAAGGAGGCGCCATCTTCCACCACGACCCGGCGTCACTGAACCTGCAGGCTTGGCTCCTGCAGCGCTAGAGTTTGGAGGCTACGATATACCGGCCGATTGCGAAGAGAGTCTCGCAAAGGCCAGGGCGTCCTCGACTCTCAAATGCTACGGTCATAAGTGGAAGAGGTTCTCTATCTGGTGCCGAGCACAGAAGATCAACCCCCTACGGATTACGGCCCCTCAAGTGCTGCCGTACCTGCGATCGCTGGCAAAGGCTGGGCTACCCCATGCATCCATTAAGATTCATCTGGCGGCGATCTCCAGATATACCAGAACCACAGGACGGACGTCCCTGTGGTCCCATCGACTGGTAAGAGTTTATGAAAGGACTGTTCCGGTCGTTCCCGCCGGTGAAGGCCCCGGCCCCGGCGTGGGAACTTAACGTGGTGCTGACTAGGCTCATGGGTCCCCCATTCGAGCCGATGCACTCCGCACCGATGAAGTTTGTGTCGTGGAAGACTGCGTTCCTGGTGGCCATTACCTCCGCACGACGAGTGGGAGAGATCCAGGCCCTATCCTGCAAAGCACCATACTTGACGTTCCATGCCTCGAGGGTGGTGCTTAGGACGCACCCCTCCTTTATGCCCAAGGCTACCCAAAGTCCCACCTGGTGCCGTCGCAGGTGGCCCTGTTTCTGGGAGCGAAGCTCGATACAGTGAGGCGCCTGGCGGCCCCGTCGGAAGAACGGACGAAGACCATTCTAGGCAAAGTGCAGCGCCTACTAGCCACGGACGTGGCCAGGGTGAGGTCCATCAAGTCCCTCCTGGGGATGATGTCCTCTTGCTTCTACCTGGTGCGCCTCTGCAGACTACGGATGCGCCCTCTTCAAGAATTTCTAGACGCCCGTTGGATGCAGGCGACGGGCACCTTCAAGGACAGGGTCCCCCTCAACGAGGTGTTCCGGCGGGCGGTTCAGTGGTGGGGCGTTCGAGCGCACCTCACGGCGGACAAGGACTTTCAGACGCTGGCGTACCAGGAGACGGTGACGGACGCCTCCCTGGAAGGTTGGGTGCCCACACCGGAGATCTCCACGCAAGAGGCCTCTGGCTCCCGGAGGAGAGGCTCCTGCACATCAACGTCCTGGAACTCCGAGCAAGGTGGTGCGGATCTTCAAACCGGCCGTGGTCTCGGGCCCCCACCGAAGCACCCCGGTGGGAGGCCAGCTGAGGAATTTCGTCGGCGTTTGGAAGTCCATCTCCACCGACCGTTGGGTGCTGGATACCCTGGCAAAAGGACACTATTGAATTCTTGAAGAAGTGCCCTCACGTTCCACCTGTGGCCAGGAAGGAAAATCATGTCCCGCAACTGCTGTTGGAAGTACGGGCGATGCTCAGGAAAGGCGCCATCGAGCTTGTCCCGATGAGGCTCCGGGCTCCGGGGTGTACTCAAGGTACTTCCTCGTCAGGAAGAAGATGGGCGGCTGGCGCCCCATCCTGGACCTTCGTCGTTTGAACAAATACATCAGATCACAGAAGTTCAGGATGGTCACCCTCCAGCACGTACTGGGACAGCTGGAGGAAGGCGACTTCCTGTCGTCGTTGGACCTGGAGGATGCTTACTTCCACGTTCCCATCCTCAAAAGTCACCGAAAGCTCCTCAGGTTTGTCGTCCAGGGACGCCACTACCAATTCAGAGCACTGCCGTTCGGACTGAAGTCGGCCCCCAGGGTCTTTACCAAGTGCCTAGCACCAGTGGCTGCGCCTGCAGGGGATTCACGTCTACCCCTACCTGGCCGACTGGCTCATCCGCTCAAGGACGAGGGAACTCGCCGTCGTACACACTGCGAGGACCGTCCGGCTACTCAGACCTGGGATTCGCCATAAACAACACCACGACAATGTTTTACATACGGAAGCAGGGAGGCACCAGATCCCCAGCCCTATCCAAGGGTTTCCTGTTTTCTTCCCGTCTCCTTCGTCGCCGGCCGAGAGGACTTTGCACTCGCTGGATGTAGCTAGAGCGCTGAAGTTCTACGTGGACCGCACGAAGGGTTTTCGGAAGACGTCACAACTCTTTGTGAACTTTGGACCTGTCAATCAGGGGAAGGCTCTCTCGAAGGCTTCCATCTCCAGATGGCTCTCCGGCTGTATCATGTACTGTCACCGGTTGGCAAACCGACCGCTGCCTGGCCGTCCGAGAGCCCATTCCACTAGAGCGATCGCAGCTACCACGGCGTTCCTATCTGGTGTGCCCCTGCTGGACATATGCAGGGCTGCTACGTGGAGGTCGACGCACACCTTCACGAAATTCTACTGCGTCGACCGGGATTCCAGGGAGGAGTCCAGGGTCGGCCAAGCAGTGCTGCGCAACCTGTTCGCCTGAGGTGAGCCTGGTGAGGAGGAAAGATGCTTAATGTTGAGTTGATGTGATGCTTAATGTTGAGCCTTTGCCACCTCCCGTGGTTGTGCATGTGTGTACTGCTATGTATTCTTTATTCATGAGCATGTGAATCCATGCCAGACCCCATGCTGGAGAAGGAACAAGTTACTTACCTGTAACTGTTGTTCTCCAGCATGGGTCTGGCATGGATTCACATGCGAACCCTCCCGCCTACCCCTCTGCGGCTCTTCACTTGGTCATACTGCCACTTCACGTGCTTCCAAATCTGAAGATGGCTGCCGGAGGCGGTGCTTAGGTAGAGGGCAGTCATTGGCTGTGGTCAGTATGACGCAGAGACCAGTGATTGGTTATTACTACGAAAGACAGATCAGAAACGAAACTGATACTGGTTTTTTCTTTACCGAGGATTCCCAGCCTGACGGGGAATATTCATGAGCATGTGAATCCATGCCAGACCCATGCTGGAGAACAACAGTTACAGGTAAGTAACTTGTTCCTTAGTGAAATCCAAGCATTGTCGGTGCAGGATCTGTTCTTTATTATACATATGGACAAGCTGGTTTTACATACTCACCCTCGCTTCTCAACTAAATTCATCTCCTAATTTCATGTAAACCTGTTTATTGAGCTACCAGCTTTCTTCCAGGAGCCCAAAAGCTCTGTTGAGGTAAAACTCTACACCCTAGGTGTGAGGAGAGCGGTCTTCTACTACATAGACAAGACCAGACCGCTAAGAAAGACAGATCAACTCTTTATCTCCATAGCTCCAGACAGAGAAGGTGACTGCATCTCTAAGAATGCCATCTCTAGGTGGATAGTCAGATGTATCCAACTGTGCTATTCCCTATCAGATGAAACACTGCCTTTTATGCCAAGGCCCCACACCACAAGAGGTAGTGGAGCCACTCTGGCTTTCATTTTAAAATGTTCCCTTGGACAGTATTTGCAAAGCACCTACATGGAGCTCAATACATACTTTCACTCCGCACTACTGCATTGACACTCATTCCGAGACAGATACCCAAGTGGGATAAGCGGTTCCAAGACACTTATTCGCGCATGAACCTTCTCGCATCCCACCTCCTTCTTCCACTGCGCGCTAATCTATGCACAGCATGTGATCTAAGCAGATTCCACAAGCCTCAGAAGGGATACATTACTCACCGTAATCGTATTTCTGATGCTTGTATCTGCTTAGATTCACATGCAAGCCACCCTTCCTCCCCTCAAAGAGAAGGCGCATGGATGCTTATGAGCGTGTCTGATACGTATCTGCTTGGATACAACTGTACTCACGCTACACCTCATGTCAGAAAAATAATCTGAGGGACCTCGACGCGTGAGGGATCATCGGTACAGTGGACGTCACACTAGGGATAGTGTTACTGGCACGCCCTGTTGATGTCCATTTTCGAGTTTCAAATACAACTGTAATACTCCGCAGCTCCCACTAGATGTCGGCCTATACACAGCATGTGAATCTAAGCAGATACGGGCATCAGCAATACGATTACTGTGAGTAATGTATCCCATATGTGTTCACCCTTAGGAGAAGTAAGAAACACAGGTTAGTACTTATATGCATGAAATTCAGGATAGACACTTGGAATAACCACAGATCTAGCTCCCCTAAAAATTGAGTCCAACCCCAAAGATGGTTTGGTGCCTTGTGCCCTAACGTCACCAGTTCCAAAGTTACTTTTCAGATGGTTCACCAAGTGCTAGGGGTAATGGTTCCGTGGTTACTTTAAGTGCCTTTATTGAATTTCATGCTTATGTTATGTTGATGTATACCGCACACTGCTACCATCCAAGGGCAGTCTTCAGGTGCTCACTTGGCTCTGCGAGAGAAGGGGGCTGGGTGTGTTAGTCGGGATAGGATGATGGGATAGGTTCAGAACCAGGAGGAACTGGTGTCTGTGAGCGTTGTTTTGCGTGTGGGAGTTGGTTCCGGAGACCCTGTGTGCTCTAACCTTATGGGTAGGACTCAGTTTCTCAGATGTGTGCTAGTGTTTGTGTTGGGAGTGTGTGTATCATGTGATGTTAGGGTGGAGTTTGTGGTCGTGCACACTGGCTAATTGTGTCCATAAGGGGGTCGAGATTCGCGGATGGCTGTTGGGTGTATGTAATGTAGACTGTTCAGTTAACAAGTTTCAAGTAGAGTCGGATTGTAGCATTTAGAGGTTTTCTTTATTGTAGCTTGCTTTGTACTTTGCGTGGTAATCACAGGCCTCAGGCTTTGTCTATTAGTGTTCTTCTCTTGCTTCCCTCTGGTTGGTAGAAGAGTGGTGTCTGCGGATACTGTCAGAGCTTTGCCATCAGAACATGTTGTGGAATACTTCCGGAATTGGAGCTTCCTTGAGATTCTTCTTCAAGTAGGTCTTATTCGTTGCTTTATAACTTGTCCCATGGTTCAACAAGGTAAAGTTGCAAGCTCTAGGTTTGTAACGGTTGAGACGTGAGGGGCTAACTGTTAATGATCATTAGGCAGCTTCTGCATTCCACTTTTGTAGGCCTCGTTCCGGCTTGCTGTCCAGTGTTAATTTAGCCTTGAATCTTCACCTACGGATTTCTGGTAGCCTCTTGCTCCAAGGCAGCTAGTGACCATGACCTCCTATGGTAATATCTGTAACATGGTTGAAGCAATGACTGGCCCCTAGTCTCTCTGCAGGCTTTTCACACTGTTCCTGTGAAGGGCCAGCACAGTAGTACAAGGGCATTTATTTATATTATTTATTGAAAATGTGTAATGCGCCTATACAACAAGTGGTGTTTCAAGGCACCACAAGACAAACAAAGGGGGTGGATAAGGGAGAAAGCTACAATAACGGTTCTACTAGGCCTTGTGACGTTCAGATCATGCAAGTGCAGAACCAGAAGTGCGAGGGAGGTTGATGTGCAGGTCAGCGCGAAGGAAGTGCTAAGGGAAAGGTCAAGGGGCGAAGTGCAGGTGCAACTGGGAGGCCCAAGGGAATGTGCCATGGAAAGCAGGTAAAGAGTGGGGGGGGGGGTAGAGGAGGAGGAGGAGGAGGAGGAGGAGGAGGAGGAGGAGGAGGAGGCGGCGGCTGTGGCGTGCAGGACTGGGCAGAGGGGGCCTGGATCCCTGTAGAACTCGGAAGGGAACCAGGAGCCAGTGATAGATGTGAAGGAAGGAGATTATCCGTAGAGGAGGAAGAGGAAGACTACTTCTGGGAAACCATTCCAGAGGGAGGCTTGTTAGGGAGAATTTTCATTTTTAGTGTCTAATTGCTCCCTCCTTAGGGTCCCCCTTGCCCCCTCCTTCCCCCCCCAGCTCTTTTGCTCGACTTTGGGACTTACCCTTGGAGTGTGAGCCTTTATTCTAGCTCATCTATGGGTTTTGGTTTGATTTGAACACTGTTTCTTTTAGTTTTGGAAGTCTGGCAAACTCCATAGGCATCATCTTTTTACATTGACACACAGCACTTTCAGTGCAGTGGCACAGGGAAGTCTGCCAGATTTCCCAAAGGTTTAAATACCTTCTCTTGGATAAACTACTGTTTCCCAGAGCAGTGAAGTGAAATTGACTTTACTTACATTTGTAACTTTCTAGACCCAGCACTCACCATCTTACCATAGGGTGCTGGAGGGGTTACTTAGTATCCCCTTTGTCTAGTTTCTCATGTAACATTTTTGTTACCCTTCCTATAATTAATTGCTCGTGGCAGTGGTTTACTTTTTCCTACCATTGAATGTTTCTACTGCAGCTTCAGTAAAGCACCCATGGGTGTCCATTTTGTCTTCTTTTTTTCACAATTTCTTATTGGAAAGGTCCTTCCTGAGATATACTCTTGTGCGCCAAACCAGGTTTGGTCCCTTTGTTTATTTTTGTCTTTGGCGGGTTTCACTGGTGGCTGGCTGGTAGGGCAGGAAGTGAGGGAAGTGCTCAAAGCACCCTGTACTTAATCCCCTTGGTTACAGGAATGCACCCAAAGGTGATTGTATGCCGAGGTCAGCCAGTCACCCTACTGTGTGAGTGACAGCTAGGCTACGTATGAAAGGGAGAAACCTGCTTAAAAGATGAGGTCTTTTGCTCGGAAGGCAGAGTCGACCACTGGAAGAAGGAATCCGAAGAACTTGGAAGTGACACCTGCTGCAACTCCTGGAACGTTGGATTGCCTGGTGAAGCCCTGAAGCCCTGCTTCAGTGCAGAGGCTCCAAATTCGCCTCGACTAGAGAAGCCCTGTGATGGACGACTTCTCCCCTTGCATTGGTGGGACCAATCGACCCCAAGACAAACTCATCTGGACATCCTCTCAGAGCTGGCTGTATTTCCTTTGCTGCTACAGGAATCGAGGAACACCAGAATAGTGTGTCTCATCTTTAAGTCGGACTCGAGCTACAGGAAGATCCTCTGGACTCCCATGAAGCAGGACTGACCAAACCTGAGCCACCTCAACAGAGTGCTTGACCCCAGATGCGAGGATAGTCCATCAGGTATCTGAGAACTGTGGTTGTGCTATTCACGAGAAGCTGAAACCGCGAAGTACCTCTGATCTGAAGTTTTCCCATTGCTGCCGCAGACCTTCAAACCGTAGTGCAGGAGTCCCCAGATGTCCTCACTCTTGTCCCCACGACAGAGGCCCAGGCTCAACAGGATCTGCCATAATACAACTGTAACAGAAGCCAGCTGGAACCAATTTCTTCAGACCTAAGGTAATATAAACTCTCTGGTTGTGTAGTCTTGCTAGCTCTCAGTTGAGACTTGTCTTGGTTGCTTTTGCAGAGTTGCTTGCAGCTTTTCCCCTCACAAGCCTCCCAGCGTGTGGCCCAACAGTGATTGCATTTTCTACGAAGACTTCTAAAACATTGTGCAAGACCTTTTACTTCAAGAAGTGTTTCAGCTCACCTAGACTTTGCTCAATTAACATCGGCTGTCCTGGCTCCCTGAAAGACACTTCCAACCTCTGACTTTGGCCTTTAACTATCCCCCAGCAAAAGTCACACATTCCATAACTTGTGTAGCCCGGAAAGGGTTAATTTATTTTGCACTGGGGGTTCAAAAGTACTTACCAGCTTAAGATATTTGTTAACCATTGTTTTATTCCCTCATCTTTTCCTTTTGACACCAAACTCAGTATTGCTTCAAATGTGCCAGTGATATATTAATGTCCACAGTGTCCTAGTTATTTGTCACCTCGGGGTGTAGGAAGTGTCTGTGTGCCATCCCAAATTGTTAACTACCGATTTAAAGAAAGTGAGTGTGTATTTTGATGTATATGTTTGTTACATTTATTTGCTCCCTTCTAAAGAAGGCTTATTCAACTGACTGTCCAATTAATAAATAATTGTTTAATCAAGAGACCTTGCAAGTAAGTGTTTATTTGAATACCTGTCACTGTGAATCTCTCTTATAAACCTACAGCTCACATTGACCCCTCTTGCGATAAGCCTGGCTGCTCAGTCACTCTACCTCTACTTGTGTAGTACATGCTTATACCAAAGGTTGGGGGTTCTATGTCATTTCATCCGGCATTTCAAAGCCTGCAATTTAAACACGTTTGACAGTTCATCAAATTCTTATTATTTTTCGGGGGGTGACCCCCCAAACCCCTCCTCGTGCACCTATTTTTAACTATACCCAACCCCCCAACCACTTATCTGCCCCCCTCTCCCCAATTCGATGAACTGTCAAGCATGTTTAAACTGCAAGCTTTGAAATGCCTGACGATGAAAGAACGTTGTACCAGGTTGGGTTAACTATTGCCAAGAGACCAAGGCTGGTGCAGTCTCCCACGGGGTACTGCATCCAATCTTCCCTAACAAGGCTTCTGCAGAGGAGACACATATACCCACTTTTTGCTTAGAGAAGTGACAGATTTGCAGAGAATTGAGGCCAGCAGACCGCAGGGCTCTAGCACAGGGGTATTTAGGGAGCAAGAGTTGGAATGTAATGGGGTGTCGCCTGGCCTCCAAGAAAGCCATGTGGATGAAGCAGAGGGTATTGCATTTGATCCTAGTAGCAACCGGGATCCAGTGGAGAGACATTGGGGTTTGAGAGATGCGATCCCTGGGCTTAAGGCCAAGAATAAGTCCTGCAGTCCTATTATGAATTAGTTGAAGGTGAGGAAGAAGGAAGGTTGAGGAATAGGCTGTTACAGTAGTCAAGCCTAGAAAGGACGAGAGCTTTAGATACATTGAGTTTCTGGGGGAAGGTGAGGAAAGGGAGAATATCTCTGAGGAGGTGCAGATGATAGTGGGCCTTCTTGGCAAGGTCCTTGATGTGTGGAGAGAAGGAGAGCGAGGAATCAAAGATGACACACAGGTTTTTTGCCTCACAGGAGGGAGAGTGGATTGGGCCCATAGAGGGCGGCCAGAGGGAGAGAGGGAGAGGGAGAGGGAAGGAGAGCAGGGGTCCCAATGGAAAGGATCTCGGTCTTACTGGCATTAAGGCAGAGATTATTGGCAGTGTACCAAGATTGAAGGGCAGTCAGTTAGGGAGGGGGAAGGGTGGAAGCTTAGAGAGCTGCATGTCGTCTGTAAAACTCTGGAAGTGAGGAGAGAAAGAAGAGATCAGATGGGCCATAGCGGCAAGGTAGATATTGAAAAGCCACAATGAGAGGATGGAGCCTTGAGGGACGCTGCAGGTGGAGAGTATGATGTAATTGAAAAAGGCTGGCACAAGCGGTTCTATGCGTTTTTACAGAAGAACTTTCTCTATGGGTTCTTTTTATCGAAAAACTTTGTTGTGAAATTGTGACAACCTGCTCACTCTACATCTTATATTGCCTCACCCGAACAACCCATGCTGCATTTTTGTGGCATTAATTTGGTGAAAAGAATTGCAGTGAAATTTCATTGGTAAAGACTATGCAAATAGGGTTCTACGTTATTTCGCCGCGGTATTTTTCATCGCAGGTTTTTGCATCGCCGTTTTTTTTTCTCGAAAAACTTGTTTTGTTTTTTTTGTGGGTGTTAGCCCCCCCTTTTTTTATTCCCTTACACCCACAACCATATATTTCATTTTTCAAACCCCCCCCCAAAAAAAGATGAGTTTTTTTTGCATTTAAAACGGCGATGAAAAAACACGCGATGAAAAATACTGCGGTGAAATGCGTGTATACCGCAAATAGATTCACATAAGAAAACTGGATTCCTTGGGAAACCGTTATCGTGATCTCCTAAGGGTGACGTTCAGATTTCTTCTCATGAGACGTAATTTCATCGGGGTAAACTAGTTGATGAAAATCAGCAAAACTTGTGGCCTAGAAGCTGCCGTGCAGGATGACATTTCAGTCTAACATCTTGGGTGCAGTCTCAATTCCTCTGCTGTAAGCACGGGTGGATTTCAGCTGCCGAAGGCACAAAACCCTTGCCCATTGCTTACCTGTACAAAAAAAAAGTGGCAGCACTGAGTATATAGGCTCCCTGGAAAAGAGTGAGTGCATGGTATTGTTTGACAAGACTGCCCTTTCAAAATCTTGTATTTCCTGTTTTCAGCACTCGCTCAGCAGGCAAAAACGTGGCAGAGCACTTCCATTAGACTTTTTCACTACTCAGCTGATTGCATGGGTACTAACATGCACACGTCTGCCTCCTCCAAAAGGGATATTTTGCAAACAAAATAAAAAATGGATATGACAATGCAGGCATATGTCAGTACAGTGCTGCATATATAGAAATATGCAAGGTGCTGCAGAGTGATGTCATTGTTGTGGTATGTGTTGTCTGCGTTGTCTGCTCGCATCACGAAGATCTGACATTTTTATTTGGAAATGACCCCATCAATGTTCATTCAATTCGGCAACATCCCTTTTATATTCTGTTTACGGTTACTCTCAAATGCATTCAATTATATTCCTTCTGTTGTGCTATTTTTCAATTAAAATGAACTTGCCCATATGTTTGCACTTTTTTTCTAATCATATACTCTAAATATGATTTTTGAATATATACACTTGATCAATGATACACCTGTCACGTTTTTCGCACCCTCCTGCTCCTGTCTCAAGATAGTGTTGGGAAGGCACTACGGTCTTACCGCACTCCCAAGTGCTTTAGAATTAAGCAAGACTTCTTTTGACTTCTTTTAGTTGCTAAAATGGTTGTAGGAGGGGGCACTGGGAAGGCTTTTTTTAATGCATATATAATCATATACACAGACATAAGCAGGCACTGAAGAAAGGTATTTATTGTTTAAATGTATAGCACAATTAAGTATGGGCTGAATACATTTGTAAATGTGAAATCCTATGCATTTCTACAATCTTAGCACGATAGCGGCAAGCTCTCCCAGAAAGAATGAAGCCTGTGCTGAAATTGGACTAAGACTCTGCGGTGTTCGCAGCCACAGTCACTCAACAGCTGTTCACTGTCCATCAAGGGTCTTTTGAATAGGAGATTTGACCTGCTCTATGCAGACAATGCAGAATTATGAAAATAAGGTTTAAATGAGATTATAGGGCCACATAAAAACATGAGTAGGAGTAGAATGAGTGGAGTATTGATAGAATGAATGCAAATTAGTTGTAGAAATCAAGTTTTTCCTCGGGCTAGGCCTCAAGGTTTGCAAAGGTCTTCAGGGCTGCAGTGTGCTTATTTGTAAGGTAGCAAAATGTAAAGTAGCATGTCCTGACAGAAATCACTGACAATGAAGAAAGGAAGACTTTGGAGTAATCTTGTATGGAAGCAGGACGGTTTGGAATGGAGCCATGCCCGTATCCAGTTACACAACTGCAGCAAGCAAGGAGTGTATAACCCCCTATAAACCCCCATAAAGCATATGTGAAACAGAACACCCCTTTCTCCTATATTTCGTCAGCGTTCAGACCACACACAGTAACACATAGATGACTTATGTCATCATCTAACTAACAGACTCAAGACTTTTGTGATTATATGCAGGAAACTTTTGATTCATTTATTTCACAATAGTTTCATCATTACAACATATGTTTAAAAATATAATTGACAACATGGTTATAACAAATACAAAAAAACTTTTTTCCAAGGATTAATATTCAAAAAACAGACTGGCTTTCTCATTGCGTCATTTGGTCATGAGTTCTACACTGATATAAAGAAGGTTTGTTTCCCCCAAAAATGGGGCTATGTTGTTAAACACCTTTAAAGAGCAGTTGAAAAACTCTGAGAACATTCGGGTATTCACACAATATAAGGTTGTATTCTGATATGACTTTTAACATCCATAAACATCAATAGTCTCTTTCCATTTGGCACTCTGTTAACCTATTTCTCCACAACACAAATGCATATGTAATTCTTATACCCCTATCTCCTCATTATTGTTCTATGTCTCTTTTACTAGATGTCTTTTACTTTTATACATTTGCTAATTCAAAATGGTTGTTTTTCAAGATTAGTTAACGCACTGTGTTTCGGCCTATTGTCATGGGATAAACCCCATCGTTGAATAGGTTTTCCCGATGTTTTCTAGGAGGCATTAGTCAGGACAGATGATGATTCTTTTGATAAGGCTTTTAGTCTTCTAACCCTCAATATGACGTGCTCTACAAATATTAAGACAGACAATACATTGAATCAGTTAGCTGATAAACTTCATTGAAAGATACCATTGGTCACTGGTGAGTCTAATCTACTAACCTTGTTTGGTAGACTGGAACAGGGACAGTTTTCTTATAGTGGTCTCATTTAATGGGGCCAGTGTTTTAGATTGTTGCAAAAACATACAGGGTATCTCTTTAATTATAATATAGATACATTTCTTATATAAATGTTGGAATTTGCCATTGTCTGCCTTATTTCGTATGTGCATTTTGACATACCTTATTGGATCGATGAGCACCCAACTGTCACTTAATATATCATGCTGGCTTGCTTCTCTTAGGATTAATTTCCTATAGTTGGAACAAAAGGAGTATTTACTTCCCAGACTGACATCATACACATGGTATGACAACGGTTGTTTCATGGTTGCTTGTCTATCTAGATAAGTTACGTAACCTTCAGTATGACAGCATCTATACATTAGCTGTATATTCGCTTATTTAAGCATTATTCCTCTTATTTTGTTGCTTTTATTACAGCGTTGTATATACAATCTTTATTCTAACTCAAATTGGTCTTACCCTAAGGTATTACTAATGTTTTAACCAAATTCCTGTATGTATTCTATCTGTGGCCACATATGGGTCATGTCATATGAGACACTCGTGACGTACCCAAGAATTAAATTCCTAACTTTATGGAGACATCTGTGTTTACTTTCCTCACACTTGGGGGCATGGCTTAAGGACTACTACTTCCCGTGGTTTCTATGTGATGTGTCAGTTTTCGGGTTTCTATAGCACGCTATACCAGTACTGGGATACCAAGATTCTCTTCCTTTGCATTCAAACCGTGTCTAAGCAGAACTTTACCTTTTTCACAACGTGATTAAGTTTTTGTTGCTTTCGGGTCTTTCTGCCGTGATCATGCACACTGTCATCACTGCGCACCATGTATCCGCGAGACCCTCGCGTCTGGCTAACGGAGCGTCTATTTAAAGGGGCCGCTTCATTGCGACTCATGACGTACTTGAACTAGAAAGGGGACTAACTGAAAGAACGGTTGAGATGTCCCATCTTAGTTATTGTATCATAGCGACTATGGATTAGTGTTCCTAATTTACCAAACTTAATTTAAGTGTCACGGACATCTTGTGTTAAAGAATAGCTAATTCTATTTTATAAGTGCCCGAAATTTACAGACCATATAACAATAGTTTCTTTTCTTTACATCTCGCATGCACGCCTAGCGCTACATCTATTTCTAGCTTTCCGTTTTCTCATATCACATATTTCTGGTATTTTATATATAGACGCAACATAACTGTTTTTCTCGTATACATGCCTTGTTGCATGAGACACATTTTGATTTTCTGCATTTTGTTAATTTTTGTTACTCAAACACCTGCAAAATGAATGCTGCCATGGTTGTATCTCGTGTAACATAGATGTTTACAATATTTACTTCTGACAAAATTTGTCTTTTTTATTTTATATCAATAGTGAAACCATGATGTTTAAATCTTTTGAAAAGGTCGTTCATTAACGTCTTTCTCAAGAATAAGTCTATTACACAATACAAAACAAAACAGTGTACATATGAATTTTCTTCGGATTTACCATTATTGTCACATATATTGTTTTATTTACTTCTAAAACAACCCATCAATGTATCTGCAAAAGCAATGTAACAATACCATTTATAATTTCAAGTATCTTCAGTTTGCAACTCCGTGCGGATGCAACTCCTATATAGGACCAGTCACTATTCAATTATTTGATGTTGGGATAGATGCTAAGGTTAGTCAAAAAAGGCAGCACTCATATATTCTGTATTGTAAGTGTACTTGTCTAGGTGCAAAATTGTTAGTTGCCCTATATTTAGGGGTGATGTTTCTAAAAGAACAGGCTCCATTCTATGGCAGAATTCAGGCTATTTATTTACGCTGTCCAATTTCTCCATCCTTTTTTGTTCCAGCCTTTTTTGTTCCAAGTCTATGTCACCTACTCAGGTTCTTGCTTTAACAGTTTAAATCACAAACCATTTAAAATCTGTATATGTATGCTTCTTGTGCACATAGTGATCTACCAAGTGTTGATCCGGTACACTGTTTTTTAAACAGGATTGATATTCACATATGCGTTGATGCACACGTCTTTTTGTTTTGCTTATGTACCAAAGATTGCAAGGGCATCTTATACCATATGTTAAGATGGATTTCTGGGTAACCTCTGGAGAAGCCAGCCCAATCAGGGTAGCGATGGCAGTGGTCAAGCCTAAGTCTCAAGAGGGGTGAGGGTGACTGAAAGCCCACAATGAGCACACAAAGCAAGGGCACTTACAAATTACTCCAGACAGGTGTAATATTAAAAATATAGACACATTTATTACAAGGCCTTTGTAACATCGACCATAGCAAAGAATCACAATAATACTAAAGTAAGCCAACACATCACAATCAATACAATATATATACAAGACCGAGGGGTCTAAGGAGTTAGGAGCACGGAATATGTAGACCACCTAGATGGTGAGGATAACGGGCAGTGCAAGTAATCGTTAGACCCAGTTTGATATCAGAAATACGCCTAGGAGGCAGTCCAAGTCCTTCGAAGAGAGGCGCCTTATGCTCAATAGTACATGCACGCGCTTGTGCCAATGGACAAAATAGGGTCTCTTCAAGGGTCTCGGACAGTTCAGGAAGGTGAATGAAGCGATGAAGAACAAGTCCCCACTACTCAAGCAAGGCCTCCACTTGTGGGCAGAGGCAGGGTGAGAGTGCGGGATAGAGTCGCTATTTCGCAACAGCGGTAGAAAAGAAATGGGTTCCTGCGCTAGGGTCCACCGGTTGGGGTATGGACTACTCACCAGTCCCCGACGCAGGCAAACCCAGACTTCGCCAGTTCAGTTCACGTTGCTGGCAAGTTCGGATGCGACAATTGGGACGTCTCGACATGGTGTAGATTCCGCGGTAGCAGGATTCAGGGTCAAGGGGGGGTCACAAATGCAGCGAACGTGCACAGGCACGGCAACCATGTTTACTCTGTTCCGGGCGCGCTCGTCTCACTTCGGACCTGGGAATGCCAAGTGTACGGAATTCGGTGTGAGGGTGCCGTGGACACAGAGCTAGCAATAGGCCAAGTTTTAAGGGCTTCCCCGAAATAGCGGCGGTGACAGAGCAAACGTCCCGTGTAAGCTTGTCAGCCCACTGGTCAGCCCACTGGTTGGCCCAGGGACACTTCCAAAGAGGCTTACTTGCAGGGTTTGATGAAGGTGCCGAGAATAGTTGGTCCCACCATTCCAATGGGACGAAGCGCCTTTGCAGGCCTTCTAGGCCGATCAGATGCAGAGGGGTCTCGCAGGACGACAGCGGGCTCAGGGTGCCAAACCTTCCAGCGGGTCACCACCAGTTCCTCGACTCGGCTTCTTGTTGCAGGATACTTGGCTCCTTATCCCTTGTTCGGTGTGAACTCAGGAGATCGACATGGTAGTGGTGTTTTCAGCCTCCTCTTATCCAATGTTCCCTTCGCGCCAAAACGGAGACGACCCAATGGGAGATCTGCTTACAAACATGCACTCCATACGTGGACCAATCACGGACCCTGGTGGTCCCAGGCATTAAGGATACTCCTGGGACCCAGGATGTGTATTGGGAACAGACATCCCAGCCCACTTCCTGGAGTAACACACACAAGGCATGCAGAAGCCCGCGAAAGCTGTGGGTTTCGCGGGAAAGTGCATGACCAAATAAGGACTGACCCGGGTCGGCTCGGTCTGGGGAAGGGGAAGGGGAAGGTGAAGGTGAAGGGGCAAGAGGGCCAAAGGACAGGACAAAAACGCTATTCGTGCCAAACGCGGTAAGGGCGGATAATATGGCAAAAAAGGGTTCAAAACATAAGATAAACGATAGCTGCCACCAGTCCTGTCTGTGACACACCTGCACAGTTCATAAGTCCAGCGAGTTTTTAGGGACTTTGGAAAGACTAGAGTGCGGTAAAGTAAGTTGCATTGCACTCTTGTTACATGTTGCACAAAAGCTGCAACATGAGGAAAGGACTAAGGGAAATTAAGTCTCCCAGTGCTGACTGTCTTAAGGGCATGTCAGTTTCCCCATAAGAATTGAACGAAAGCCCGGAGGAGTGCGGCGCTTCTCTGGCAAAGGTTAGATCGGGGTGTAAAACAGCAGCAAAAAGTTCGGGGGTTGACACATGGAGGGAAAATTACATTTAAATATGAAATCTTTCCTTTCCATGTGGTCTTGCAGTTCGTGAATTCGTTCAGGTTCCATTTAATGTGGTATAGATCAATATGTCACATACTGAGCATTGTCCGCATTTATGATGACCTGTTACAGGCAGTAATGGCCACAATGTGGTTTGGCTATTCAACTTTTGTTCATCTTTGTAAGTATGTACCAACATTTTCTTAAGGTTTTTTTTTTTTTAATGCAAATCTTGGTTTAGGAGACTTGAAGTCAGGGGTGTTGACAAGTTGCCAATGTTTTAGTATGCTTTTTTTCATTGCAGTGCTAAAATGACCATATGTTGTAATACATGTTGTTTTTTCTCAAACTACATTGTGGGCATTACCGTCTGTAATAGGTCATCATAAATGCGGACTGTTAGGCAGAATTGCATGCAGTACCCTCTGGGACCCCCACATAGAATTAGTACTGCATGTGTAAGCAAAACCAAACTTTGGTATACGTCTGTACTACAGTTTGTGGTAGCGAGCTGAGCAGCCAGGCTTATCTCAAGAGGGAATGTGAGCAGTACAAGAGATTACACAGATGTCTTACAATCAGTGGTTCAAGTAGACACTTATACTCCAGGTTTCTTGGTAAAACACTTATACATTTATTACACAATCATTTAGAAAACATTCACTAGAAGGAGGCAACCCAATATCATACACAAATATACTTCAACACCAAACCAATACGTCTCTGAGAAAATGAGGCTCTCCTGAAATAGGAGCAAAATAGCATTTCAGTAATTTAAATAGGAGGGCAAAGGCACAAGTTAATAGATTAGATCACAAATACTTTCTTAGATTAGACAGTGTAAATAGTTTCAGTTCACTAGAGGACACGATTCAGTTCAATAGGCCTAGGCCAAAATCAATGGACTAGTGTCTTGGATAGGAAAGGGCAGTTCTTGTAGTAAACGGTAAAGTCTTTGCCAAATTCTCAGAAGTAGTTTGTACGAAAGAATCATTTTGGGTCACAAGCTGATTAGGCTTGCAAGTTGGGAAGGTTTCACAAACTTACACCGCTAGAGGCAAGTTCTCTGTCGGGTTGGCACAGTACCTTAACATGAAGAAAAGATGCAGCTGAAGACGTCGATTCCTGGCAGTTCCTGCAGATCTCTGTTCCTGAGCCTCAGTCGTGGGGACAAGAGGGAGGACGTCTGGGGACTCCTGCACTGCACGGGGACTGGTCAAACAAGCTGGCAAAATGAAAGCTCTTCGGTTCGAGTAGCTGTTGTCAAGCACACAAGCTGTTGTCCTTCCCCCTGGTTAATCCTAACCAGCTCTGAAAATGGTATCCAGGTGGCTTATGAGTTGATTGATCCCACTGACTCAAAGGAAGAAGTCGTCCTTGAAAGGGCTTCTCTGTTCTGTCGAGATGAACTTGGCAATTCGGACCTGCAGCAGGGCTTCATCGGGCAAACCAACGGTCCAGGACTTGCAGCAGCCGTCCTCTTCTAGCTCATCTTCGATTCTTTTGTTCCAGTGGTCGACTCTGCTTTCCAGTCCAAGAAACTCGCCTTTTAAACAGTTTTCTCCCTTTCATTCCAGCCACAGTTGCTGGGGGTCTCTAAGGTGAAGGGAATTAGCACATTTATGAGAATTCTCCCTAACACGGACAATGCTCGGTATGTGACATGAACCTGAACAAATTCACAAACTGCAAGACCACATGGCCGGTATATGATGCCCTTGCAATCTTTGGTACATAGGCAAAACATAGGCAATCAAAAAGACCTGTGCATCAACGCATATGTGAACATCGATCTTGTTGAACAAACAGTGTAAAGGCTGGAACAAAAATGGATCCAGAAATTGGACAGCGTAAAGAATTGCCTGAATTCAGCCATAGAATGGAGCCTGTTCTTTTAGAACCATCACCCCTAAATGTAGGGCAACTGTAACAATTTTGCACCGAGACAAGTACACCTACAGGACAGAATGAGTGATGCCTTTTTTGATTAACCTTAGAATCTATTCCAACATCAAATAATTGAATAGTGACTGGTCCTATATAGGGGTCGCAACCGCACAGAGTTGCAAACTGAAGATACTTGAAATTATAAATAGTATTGTTACATTGCTTTTGCAGATACCTTGATGGGTTGGTTTGCTAACTTGATGGGTTGATTTGGTAATTTACCAAATCAAGTTTGGTAAATTAGGAACATTAATCCATAGTCACTATGACACAATAACTAAGATGGGAGATCTGAACCGTTCTTTCAGTTAGTCTCCTTTCTAGTTCGAGTATCTCTCATGAGTCGCATTGAAGCGAGTGACTAGCTGATACATGGTGCGCTGTGATCAAAGCGTGCCCGATCACGGCAGAAAGACCCGGAAGCAACGAAAACCGAATCTCGTTGTGAAAAAGGTACGGTTTTGCTTGGACACGCTTTGAATGTGAGGGAAGATGATCTTGGTTCCCCAGTACCAGCATAGCATGCTGTACAATCCCGAAACTAACGCATCAAATAGAAACCATGGCAAGTGGTAGTCCTTAAGCCATGACCCTATGTGTGAGGAAAGTAAACAGATGTCTCTATAAAGATTATGTATTACTGATGACCATCATTGGTCACTGGTAAGTTTGTGGACAAGACGCATACGGTTAGGAATTTAATTCTTGTGTACATTGTGAGAGTTTCATGATATGACCCATATGTGGCCACAGATAGAATACATACAGGAATTTGGTTAAAACATTAGTCTTACCTCAGGGTAAGACCAATTTAAGTTAGAATAAAGATTGTATATACTACACAGCAATAGACAAAAAAAATCAAATAGAGGAATAATGCTTAGATAAGCGAATATACAGTTAATGTATGGATGCTGTGATACTGAAGGTTACGTAACTGATCTAGCTAGACAAGTAACCATGAACCAACTGTTGTCATACCATGTGTATGTTAGTCTGAGAAGTAAATGCTCCTTTTGTTCAAACTATAGGAAATGTATCCAAAGAGAAGCAAGCCAGCATGATATATTAAGTGACAGTTGGGCGCTCATCGATCCAATAAGGTATTTCAAAATGCCCATAAGAAATCAGGCAGACATAATGGCAAATTACAACATTTATAGAAGAAATAGTTCTACATTATAATTAAAGAGATACCTTGTATGTTTTTCCAACAGTTCAAAACATCGGCCCCATTAAATGAGACCACTATAAGAAAACTGTCCCTGTTCCAGACTACCCAACAAGGTTAGTAGATTAGACTCACCAGCGACCAATGCTATCTTTTAATTACATTTACCAGCTAACTAATTCAACGTACTGTCTGTTTTAATATTTGTAGAGCACGTCATATTGAGGGTTAGAAGACTAAAAGCCTTATCAAAAGAATCATCTGTCCTGACGAAGGCCTCCTAGAAAACATCGGGAAAACCTATTTGTCGACACATCATTTTAAAAAACATCCATTTTGAATTAGGAATATAGACGTAACAGACATCTAGTTCTTCAAAGAGACATAGAACAACAATGAAGAGATAGGGGTATAAGAGAATTACATATGCATTTGTGTTGTGGAGAAATAGGTAAACAGACTACCAAATGGAAAGAGACTATTCATGTTTATTGATGTTAAAAGTCCTATCAGAATAAGACCTTACATTGTGTGAATACCCGACTGTTCTCCGAGTTTTTCATCTGCTCTTTAAAGGTGTTTAACAACATAGCCCCATTTTTTCTGGGGAAAAAAACTTCTTTATCGGTGTAGAACTCATGACCAGATGACACAATGAGAAAGCGAGTCTGCGTTTTTTTGTATATTGACCCTTGGAAAAACATTTTTTTTGCATTGGTCATAACCATGTTGTCAATTATATTTTTAAACATATGTTGTAATGATTAAACTATTGTTTAATTTAAACAAGTTTCCTGTATATAATCACAAAAGCCTTGAGTCTGTTAGTTACATGATGACTTAAGTCATCTGTGTTACTGTGTGGTCTTAACACTGACGAAATGCAGGAGAAATGGGTAGTCCTTGTTTCACATATGCTTTATACTGCTCTCGCCCTATTACAACACGGTTCCCTCATAAACAAAAAATACTGGTTTTGATCTACCATATAAACCCCTGCCTGGCATCACTGTGGCAGGAGAAAGGAATGGATGAGAGAAAGAAGACCGTTCAGGCAGCAGAGTTCTTTGCCCCATCCTCATTTCTGTAAAAAAAAAAAAAAATTGTTTTCCTTACAAGATAGACTCTTGGCCTCATTTCTGTAAAGGGTCGTTTTATTCTGGTGTGAGCGTGTGACGCCCTTAAAATAGAAATGAGCTTTGTGCTTTTGCTAAGCAAATTTATTTGCTATTTCTAGACTTTTTTTTAACATCTGATCAAATGAATTTGTGTGGGACTCTCAATATTTGAAATATTTATCATTGCTTGCATTAGAGTTTCATGTTTGTTAAACTTCTGTGATGGGAAACTTCATAAATGATGACTTGCGTAATACGTTTTTTTTATTTTTTATTTACAGTTTCAAATGCCGACAGATGTATCATGCGCCCACAGACTGTGCTACCATTCGAAAGTGGCTCACAAAGTGTGCGGACGACTCTGAAACGGCAAACTACATCAGTGCTCACACTAAAGATGTAAGATACTTGCTTTGTTTACTTGCTGCTTATTGAAGAGGCAACAGACATAAGAAGGCCCGATTTCTGTCCATAGAAGACCTCTAATCTTAACGACAATCAAAATGTATTTTATGGCCTACTTCGATGTCTGCTGTAGACTGATTTGCGGTTAGCTCAGCTTCTACAGACAGTAACACTTCTATACAATATTATGTAGCTGTATTAAAAAAATATTGACCATAACCATATAACGCTTTAGAAATTCCTTAATGAATTTATCCAGCTGTTTACCGTAGAAAGTGGCTTGAGAGTTCTGTTTTTTGTGTTTCACGTATGTGCCGACTGCTTTTGTAGTACATGTAAACATACATGTAAAAATACATGTAAACATGCAGCTGATTTTTATTTGTATCTGTCTACTTTTCACTGGACTTGCTTTCTTTCATTTGAAAATTCTATTTCGAATGGCTTGTGTCCTCCCATGTATTATCTTATATTAATTAACCTTCCAGCTTCAGCTGCTTTGGAATTTTTTTTCAACAGGGGACGCTGTGTGCTGTCTCATCTATGTCCCTCGAGGGCATCTGTTCGACTGTCAACGTCATCATTGGTATAAGTAGCGTAGGAAGCGCCCATTGGCTTCGGAGCTAACACATCAAAGAATTACAGCGCACTTCTGTTCCTCTGTGGACTTTCGATAGTTATTTACGATCTACGTAAATGTCTTCCCCCGTTGTCTCCATCAATGCCTAAGACTGGCTTCAAGAAGTGCAAAAACTGTGGATCGAAGATGTTCATCACCACCCCCCACTGCATATGTCTGTGGTGCCTTAGTACCAGTCACCGTACCTCCGGCTGTAAATCCCGTCAGGCGATGATCGAAAATGCTCGAAGTGAGCGTAAAGGTAGCAAAATGGGATGCGTTTGGTAATGCTCAAAATCTTTGAGAATGCGGCCGACCCCCTCAAAGGGCAAGCAGAAAGCCCATGCCCCTGTCGATCCGCATAAAGACTACAAAGGGAAGTCGAAGACGAAATCTTCGAAACTGAGCCGGTACTGCATTGAGCAAAATCTCGATCCGAGGAGAAATGGTTGAGGGCTACGATAAGTCAGGAATCCAGTCCATCGAGGGTTCCTTCGAAGAAGCATAAGAAGTCCTTGACGCCTTTTCAGACACAGTTGGTGTCGGAGCCGTCGACACCAGTATCGAAGATGACTCGGACAAAAGCGACTTTTAGTAGACGATTACTTAGAAATTGTCAAAGCCAGTGGTAACCCAGGAAAAGGTTTTCAAACCTTTGCCCAACCGAGATTTGTTTTAAAAATCTATACCATCCATGTATGGAGAGCTTTAATACAACACCATTTGGGTTACAATATGGCACACCCAATGTGCCAGATGAATTTATCTCTGAAGAGTCTAGATGAAAAGACTTAAACGCCAGTCGGCCAGTGGTTTTGATACCTTTTCCTGAACTGGAATTTGGAAAAACAGATCCTACTGACCTCGCTGTATTTTCATATAGAAAACACAGTACGCTGATGGAGAGTTTAGGTTGAAGCAGGCCTACTCCTTCCTTTGAGCAGGATGACCTGACAGATATTTTGAATCAGGGTCCCCAAAAAGATCCAATTTTGCCATTTCACACAGCACTACAAAAAAGGGTCTTGGAAAATTGGGAGACAGCAGAGACTACGGCTGCAGTGAATACAATGTTTGCTAGAAAATATAGACCATCCACCAGCGACCCAGAGTACTTGACAAAACATCCAACAACAAACTTTGGTGGTTCAGGGTGCTACATCTGCCAAGCAGTCAGCATACCCAGCCATCCCTCCTGATTGGGATAAGAGTGGATGCCTGGGTGAGAAAAATATTTACTGCTGGCAGTATGGCATTAAAGTCAACTAATGCAACTTGTACCTTTTTGTCAAGGTTTACGTTTACCTTGTGGGACTGCGTAGCTATGGCGGCTGACCACATCCCAGAAGGCAAAGAACAAGATGGCTTCCTGGCAATCAAGGATGGTAAGGAGGTAATGGGTGAATGCCTCCAGTCAGGTCTGGTTACTGCAGACAGCATCAGCAGATCTATGGCAACTAGCACAGTGTTACGCAGGTTTATGTGGTTGGGGAAGTCTAGAGTCCTCAACATCTCAAGGCTGTTTGGCAGCAAGGCTCATGAGTTTGGAAAAGCTGCAGACCTCGAAAGCGGCGGCTAAATCCCTTAGCGCCGCCAGTAGACCGCCTCAACACCCCTACTGCGGTACATCTTCTTGGAGGGGTAAGTGCTTTCGATTCTATTCCTCAATTGGAAGAGGAAGAGGACAAGCCGGCCAAAGAGGTCAGAGAAAGCTCCCTTGTGGTTGCTAAGCCAACCCAAGCAGCAGCAGTTTTACCCTCAGTCGCTGCTTCAGCTGCCTCAAAACCACTGAGGCCTTGACTCGCAAGGATCCGGTAGGAGGCAGACTTACTCAGCATCTAAAGGATGCTTGGGCACTGGAAACTGTAGCCCAGGATTACTGCCTTCCTTTTTTTTAAAAAAAAAGGCCTCAGGGTCATCAACCAGGGATCAACTCTTTCAGATTTCCAGAACCGCTCCTTGTGCAGGAAATGTTGACCCTGCTAGAGAAAGGTGCTATGGAACAGGCACTTGTGTCTTAAAGGAACAAGGGTTGGTATTTTGCATACTTTGATTCCCAAAAAGGATGGAGTATTGAGAGCCATCTTGGAATTAAGAAACCTGAGCAAGTTCCTCAGGAAGGACAAGTGCAAGATGGTTACCCTTTCCCAAATCCTTAAGGCTCTCCAACTCCAAGACTGGATGGTGTCATTGGACCTTCAGGATGGTTACATTCATGTGCCTATCCATTTCAAGCACAGAAAGTACCTGAGGATCGCGGTTGGCAGTTCTCATGATCAGTTTCAAATTCTGCCATCCGGGCTGGCCTGCGCCCGAGGCTTTTCACCGAACTCATGGCGGTGGTGACAGCGAGTCTCAGCAAAGGGTGGGAATCATGTCTACCCCTACCTAGACTCGGCTGATCAGGGCTTGTTCCCCCGAACAGGCCCAAGAACATCTCAGCGTAACCTGCCACTCTATTCACAGACTGGGATTCTCCCTCAAGTACAAGAAGTCCCACATGATACCATCTCAAAGACTCCAATTTATTGGAGCAGTCCTAGATACTTCCTCAGGGAAAGCTTCCCTACCTGAGGTGACAGCTAAACCTTCTGTAGATTGTCACCAAATTCCAGAGTACCCATCATCTTCCAGCCTTCGATTTCTATTTTTTGTTGAGGTTGCTCGTACTCATGGCTTCATGCATTTTTTTGGTGCCAGAGGCTCGTCTCAGAATCATATCATTCCAATGGGCTCTCAGGACTCAGTGGTCACAATTCTCAGGCAGAATGTCAGACCATCAGAAAGTTCTGAGCAGAGTCTCTCTGGATCTTCTGTCGTGGGCTTGCAAGGACAACTTTCTCGAGGGAGAATCTTTTTGGCAGCCATGGCCGGAGAGAACAGTAGTGACGGACGCCTCAGTCACTCATTGGGTGGGGAGCCCACGCCAACGAGCTAACAATCAGCGGTCGTTGGTCCCCATTGGAGTCCAAACTGCACATCAACCTTTTGGAGCTGAGGGCAATCGGACTAGCGCTGAAGGCCTTTCTGCCCTCTGTGCGGGGAAAGAATGTCCTGATAATGACTGACAACACAGTGGCCATATAGTACCTCAACAAGAGAGGTGGTGTAGGGTCACTACCCCTGTGCAGAGAAGAAATGCTGCTCTGGTTCTGGGCACTTGAAGAAGGAATCCCTCTATTGGCAGTTCACCTAGCCGGTGAGTAGAACAAGGCGGCGGACGCTCTGAGCAGACAGAGCACAGTCTCCCACGAGTGGGAACGAACTCAGGAAGTCCTTCAAGAGATCTTTACCGTTCTCAAGTGGATCTGTTCTGCAACAGTGTCAACCAGAAGTGCAAGCTGTTCTGCTCCAGGGAGTTTCCCCCAAACTGAGCTCTAGGGGACACGTTCGTAGTGGACTGAGAATTTCCACTCCTGTATGCGTTTCTTCCAGTCCCCGTCATTCCTCACGTGATCAGGAGGTTGAGAAAGTTTGGGAATCCCATGATCCTAATTGCCCCAGATTGGACCAGGTGGACTTGGTACCCAGACCTTCTGGACATGTCAATCTGCCCTCGAATACGTATTACACAAAGAAAGGACCTTCTTTCGCAAGCAGAGGGTTGGGTTCTCCATCCATAGGTCAATACACTCGGTCTTCACGCATGGTTTCGGAGAAGCTGAGGTACAATTATTGGGACCTCCCGGATGACGTAATGGATATCTTGCTTTTGGCCAGAAGGCCAGCAACTAAATCTTTCTACAGCTGTCGTTGGAAAAAATTCAGCAGCTGGAACAGGGATAAGAATGTGGATCCCTTTGTGTGACACACCTATGGTGCTTTCTGTTTTGTTACATTTGGCGAATGTGGGGCTCCAGATTGGAACAATAAAGTTATCAGGCTGTGCCATCTATTTTTAAGTGCTTTTCAGAGGAGGATTTCTATATTAGGAACCCTCTGATTGTACATTTCCTAAAGGGTCTAAAGGGTCTTACTAATGTGTTTCCACCAGTACCTTTCAAATTCCCTATATGGGATCTTAACCTGCTGTTAAAATGTCTAATATGCATTCCCTTTGAGCCTATACACTCATGCCCATTAAGACTGTTAACCCTCATTGCAATAACGTCAGCCTGCAGGGTAAGCGAGTTGCAGGGTCTTTCCTGTAAACTTTCACATACGGTTTTCTATAAAGACAAGGTTGTTCTCAGGATGAAACCTTCTTTCTAACTAAGGTAGTCTCTGACTTCCACTTGTTGCAAATTATTTGCCCAACTGTCCACCCTCCTCCTCATCCTGGAAAAGGGGAGGAAAGATTTCATAGACTGGACCCGAAAAGGGCTCTGTTTTTACATATCAAGAATGGCTAAATTTCGTCAAAATTACCAATTATTATTATTATTATTATTAATTGCCTATTCTAGCCCTAAATTGTGTTTAGCTGTTACACAAGAAAACATATCCAGATGGATCAGCCTGGCTATTGAGGAATGTTACAGTTTAGCGGGCAAAGACCCGCCGGAAGGCTTAAGAGCACATTCAACAAGGTGCATGGCAACCTCTGCTGCTCTTCTAAGAGGTGTCCCAATCAAAGACATTTGTTCAGCAGCCACTTGGTCGTCTATTCACACGTTTGTGAGACATTACTGCCTGGATTCATCTTCCAGTCAGGAAGGTCAATTTGCAAAAGCGGTCTTTCATTCAGTCCATGACCACAATTAAAACAAAATATAATTTGTACTCCCACCACCCAATTATTACTGCATTGGGAATCTATTATAAGATGAGAAATATGTGGGAGGACACAATCCATTTGAAGAACAAGTTTTTTTTTTTAAAATGTATTTTATTTTATTACAACCACACAGTGCAACAGAACATAAATAGAACACATCAAGCCACAACAAAGGCCAAACAACAGATATGAAAAAGAAAATAAAGAAAAAACAGAACAGAATTAACTTGACAATCCCCTTCCCTCCCCCCTATGAGCCTGTAGGTTGTCCACCATCATTGTCCGTTCCGTGTGGTGGGGTTCCGTCGCTCTCAGATCCAGCCGAGGTCGACCCCGTACTAAACAGTTCAGCCAATAGCACCTTCCATGCCGTGAGGGAGCTCGCCCCTTCCTCCCCTCCCGTCCTGCTGGCCTCCCACCATGCTGTCGTCTCGGCGGCAGCCCATTTCTGGAGGTCACGCCACCATACCTCCACCCGTGGCCTCTGACAATTCTTCCAACCCATGGCTATTCTGCGTTTGGCAAGTACATAAGCCAAATCTTTAAGCTTCTCCACGTGCCGAAGCTTGCGCGCCCTAGGATACCCTCCAAGCAAACAGGCCCAGGCCGAATCTATCTTAAGTACAATGCCCCTCCCTGCCAGCTTCTGCGCCACTTCACTCCAGTAGGTTGCAATCACAGGGCAGGCCCAGAACATGTGAATCATATCAGCGTTCTCTGTGTTACACTTGGGACACGCCTGGCGCCCAGCGTCTCGAAATCTGGAAATTCTCAGGGGGGTCATGTATGCCCTATGCGTAATATATAGTTGTATCTGTTTAAACCTGGCATTCCTCGATACTTTTTTGTGGTACCCCAGGGCGCGCTCCCACTGCCCATCCGCCATCGGGGCCCCCATCTCTGTTTCCCATTCCAACCTCAGGTACCCCAAATACTTCCCAACCTTTGCCATCAGCATCTCGTACAGCCTGGAGACCTCATGCCCGCCCTCGGATGCGTCATACATAATCTCCAGCGTTGCATCCGGCTCGTCAGCCAATACGGTCTCGGGCCAAGTGCTCCGGACCTCCCTGACCACTCTGTGGAACGTCATGTATTGCCCCGCATGCAGCCCCGCCCCCGCCTCTAGATCTGCGAACTCCGCCAAGGCCCCATCCTGCCAAATGTCACCCAAAGTGACCAGCCCCACTGACTCCCAGTATGTTCGCAGGATGGCCCTAAGCTGTCCGTCTTCCCTTGCCAAGGCCACCAGCGGCAGCTGCGGCATGCACGGCAGGGGATCCCCCATCATCCGGCAGGCTCTTCGCCACATGTTCCTGCCCAACGCTATCATCTTAGGACGCCCCCTCATCCACGTGCTGGATACCCAAATAATCTCTCGCAGGTAGAAGGGGGAGCAGTCCTTACCCAACAGTCTATGTTCCGGGGTTTCGTCGTCCGAAAGCCACTTGGCCACGTACTGCAGCTGCGCTGCCACGTAGTAGGCCTCAAAGTTCGGCAGCCTCACGCCGCCTTTCTCATAAGCCTTCTGCAATTTCCACAATGCGACCCTGTTACGCGTGCCCTGCCATAAGAAATCTCTACATACCCTATGTAGTCTAGCAAAAAACCCCTTGGGTATCATGTATGGGATGTTATTGAAATAATGCAGCAGCCTAGGTAGCACGACCATCTTAAGCATAGCACCCCGGCCCATCATCGCTAAGGGTAGTTTCTCCCAAAACCTCATGCACTTCTCGATCCTCCCCACTGCCAATTCAGTATTGTGCCTGTGTTCCTCCCCGGTCGTGTGGTATACGTCTATGCCAAGGTACCGGAAGGTGCTTGTCGCCCATGGGATTCGCAATACTGGCAATCTCTCAGCCGGTATCCCCACATAGCCGCCCAACGGGAACAGAGTGGATTTCCGAGGGTTGACCGCTATGCCAGAAAGCCAAGCAAACCTCTCCATCACCTCCAAGACATATTGCAAGTTCTCTTCAGGGTATTGGAGGTACAACAGCATATCGTCGGCATACAGGGATATCAGATGGCTCTCCCCCCCCACCTCTATGCCCACCGGGTCATACTGTTGCCGGAGGTAAATTGCCAAGGGCTCAAGGGCCAGGATGTACAACATTGGGGACCAAGGACATCCCTGCCTGGTGCCTCTACCTAACTGCCACCTATCCGACACTACTGCCCCCGTACGAACTCTGGCTAGAGGCGCGCTATATAATAATTCGGCCCACCTCCTGTACCCTGGCCCCATTCCGAAGTGATCCAATGCCGCCAACAGCCACGGCCAACGAACAGAGTCGAACGCCTTGACCGCATCCAGCGCCACTATCGCCATTTCGCCATCTTTGCTACATCCCCATTCGACCACTCTGTGTAGGCGTCTATGGTTGTGGGTAATGTTCCTGTCCGGGACATAGCCCGTCTGGTCAGGGTGAATCAGCTTGCCTATCACTCTCCTCATTCTAGCCGCCAAGACAGCTGTTAGGATCTTGCTGTCCTGGTTCAGCATCGACAAGGGTCGATAGGAGCCGCAACCGTGTCCCGGTGTATTGTGCTTGGGGAGTGGCACTATGACCGCTTCCCTGAGTGATTCTGGTAGCTGTCCCAGCTCAAACGCCTCATTAAACATGTCCAGCATGGGTGGGAGTACCTCCTCCCCATACGCCTTATAAAACTCGCTGGGGAACCCGTCCGCCCCCGGGGCCTTGCAAGTGGGCAGCTGTCGCACTATCTCTCTGAGCTCTTCCAGAGTGATCGGAGCATCCATCTCCTCCCGCTCTTCATCGCTGATTCTGGGCAGGCCTATATCCCCAAGTACTTCATCTATCTCCTCTCGGCTCCCCCCTTCCCGATCTTCATACAATGTTTGATAGTATTCTGCGAATGCCCCATTTACCCCTTCTTGCGTATCAATCTCCGCACCCCCTTCGGTGATGACCGATCGGATCGGAGCCCTAGGGGTTTCGCTCTTATATAGCCAAGCGAGGAGCCTGCCTGTCTTGTCCCCACCCGCATGCAACCTCTCAATGTACTTCGTATAATTCAGGTTACAAAGTCTGTCCCAATGCCCAGAGCACCGCTGCTGCAGCTCAGTAACTACTTCCATATCGGTCCCACCCTTCTCCAATTCTTTTTCCAGCTCGATCTCGGCCTCTCGCAGGTCGGTCAGGATTCCGCCCATTAATCCCTTGGACTTCGCGATAGCAACTCCCCTCATCACCACCTTAAAAGCCTCCCACAAAGTACCAGCCGACTTGACACTCCCTGTATTCGACTCAAAGTACGCGACTATCTCCTCCCTCATGTCCTCCTTGAATACCGGATCCCGTAGCGCCTCCGCCCGAAGGCGCCATGTTGGGATCCGTGCACATGGGGGTCGCAGCCGCCAATGCATGATTAGGGGCGAGTGGTCCGAGAGGACCCTCGCCTTGTAGTCAATCTGTTCACACTCCGTAAGAATGTCTGGAGTGGCAAAAAAGTAGTTGAGCCTCGTGTGCAGTTGGTGCGGAGCCGAATAGTGCGAATACTGCCTCCCACCCGGGTGTCTCGCTCTCCACACATCTACCAGGCCTAGATCCGTTAGCAGCGACTGCAACACCTTGGCCGCTGGGCTGGGCCTAACCATTTTGTCATCCGACCTGTCCTCCCTGGGGTTAAGCACACAATTAAAGTCTCCACCCCAAATTACTGTGCTCCCCAACCCTTCACCGAGTCTCGCGCACAGTGTCTTAAAGTAAGTCGCTGTGTCCTGGTTGGGCGCATAAGTGTTTATGATACAGACAACTCTACCTTCCACAATCCCCCGAACCATGGCCAGCCGCCCGTCCGACTCCACAACCTCCCCCAAGAGCTTGAACGGGACATGTGGTGCAACCCAAACCAGCACACCCCTGGCATACGCAGAGAATGTGGATCCAACCACTGTCCCCCTCCATTTTCTCCGCACCATTTCAAGTTTATCCCGTGTCAAATGCGTCTCCTGTAACAAGGCCACGTCTATCCTCTGCCTCTTCAAATACAACATGACCTTATTACGCTTCAGGTAGCTATTCAACCCTCTAACATTCCATGTCAATACCTTAAGGTCTCCCATGGTTTATCCGTAGCTCCCACTTCCCCCTCTGGTCTGATCGCCTCCCCCCAGTCCCGACTACATCCCTTCTCAGTTTCTTCCCCAGGCTCACATAACAACTAACACCCCCCACCCCCCTAACCCAACCAACTGCCCAGCTCCATCCCTGGATCTCAGGCATCCCCGTGTTCGGTTCTCTTCGGAGGCCCGTGTAGAGAACCCGACAGGGTGTCACTCCCCACACAGTGACTAACCTAACCACACACTGGGGTACGAATAAAACGGCCCTCGGATGCCCCCTACACATTTATATCCGCGCACGCGGACCATGTTCGAAACAGTTAAAAAGTGCATCCCCATCACAAAGTGGCAAAGACTATATTCCAGTCCAAATGTTCAAAATCCGCCGGGCCCCCCGTTTCACTTAACTCTCCCTGCTCCGTCCGCCATCTGCTCATCAGGCTCCTGAGGGCAGTTCTGCGCATCGAGCCTTTCCATGGCCTCCTCAGGGGTGTCGAAAAACAGCGTCTTAGCCTTGAAGAAGACCTTAAGTTTGGCTGGATAGAGTAACATATACTTAAAACCGGCCGTCCGCAGGCGCCTTTTGACCGCCCCAAAGTTCATCCGACTGCGCTGCACTTGTAGAGTCTAGTCGGGGTAAGCAGTGATGGTCGCCTCCCCTCGCCGTATGGTGCCCCCTTTACGAAAATGTTCCAGAATCTTCTCCCGGTCTTTGTAGTTGAGGATCTTGGCGATCACAGGCCTGGGCGGATTACCCGGCGGTGGCCTTCTGATCAGGGCCCTATGTGCCCTCTCCACTGCAAATCCCTGCGTTAGGGCACCTCCGGTGATCTCCTGCAGCAGCAAAGTCTCGATAAAATCTGTGGGATTCTGGCCCTCAGCTCCCTCCGGTAGGCCCACAATCCGGATGTTTCTGCGGGCCCGACCTTCTGCCTCTTCAGCCCTGCTTTCCAGGTTGCCTACCCTCTGCACCAGGGCATGGATCTCTCGTTTGTGCGCGGTGCATTCCGCCACAGTCGGGCCCATCTCCTTCTCCAGGGTCTCTGTGCGCTCGGCCAGGGTTCGCACATCTTGCCTCAGAAGGTTCACATCCTCCTGTACCGCCCCGACCTGAAGTTCCATCGCAGTTTTCAATTCGGCCACCGCAAGTTGGAGTTTGGTCTCCCATGTCGCCTTCAGATCAGCGATCGCTGCCAGGACCTCCTGGTTCGTTCCTCCTGCGGCCATCTCCTTGGGCTGGGCCTTCTCTTTGCTCCTGATCCCCTCGGTGCCAGGCGATGTCTTGGCAAATTCGTCGAGCGTGGGCTGTTTATTCTTCGCCCTCAGGAGCTTGCTCGACATGTCTTCGATCAGGAGCGTCCCTTCGATCTCGCTGAGGCCCCAGGCCTGGGGGCACTATGTCCCCCCGTCGCCACACAGTTTCGGCTACCTCCAGTCAGGCTTGCTCTCGCTGGATCGCGCTGAACGTGAACTGAGGGAATCGCCTCCAGAATCCCGGTCCCCGATCCTTTGTCCCAACATCAAGCGACGGCAGCCATTTTGTCTGCCGGAGAAGCTCCGGCCCCAAAACTTCACGCGGCTCCTAAGTACACAAGCGCTGCACAATCCCGTATGAAAATGCATCCAAATGTGCAGCCGAGCCTCGCATTTACAGTCATCACCGTCTATGCCACATCGTAGCGGCCGTTGCGCGGATTCAGCCGGATAATGTTCGGATCAACGGGAGCTCCCGTTCAGGCACGTCCTTTCACATGGCGTCCAAGCCACGCCCCCCCATTTGAAGAACAAGTTACTTAGCACTGGTAACTTTCTTTCGATTGGATGGTCCTCCCATGTGTTCCTCATCACCCCTTTTTAGGGAGAATTCTCAAAATGTGGTAATTCCTCTCTTCCTTAGAGACCCCCCAGCTCTTTTGCTGAACTTTGGCACTGTGTACTTTTTAATTCTGTTTGTTTTCTGTGTTTATTTCTTTTGGTTATGGAGTTTTAAGATAACTCCATAGGCATCATCATATTTTCATGTGTTTCACAGCACCCTCAGTGCAGTGACACAGGGAGATCTTTTAGACTTCCCAAAGGTTTAAATACCTTCTCTGGGATAAACTACTGTTTCCCAGAGAATGTAAAGTGAAATTGACTTTACTAGTCTCTCCATCCTAGACCCAGCACACACCATCTTACATTGGAGTGCTGGAGGGGTTACATAGTATCCCCTTTGTCTAAATACTCATGAAGCAGTCAAATGGTACCCTTCTCCAGCATGGGGTCTGGCATGGATTCACATGCTCATGAATATTCCCCGTCAGGCCGGGAATCCTCTGTATAGAAAAAATCAGTATCAGTATCGGTGTCGCTTCTGATCGGTCTTTCTTAGTAGTAACCAATCACTGGTCTCTGGGTCATACTGCCCCAGCCAATGACTGCCCTCTCCCTAAGCCCCGCCTCTGGCAGCCATCCTCAGATTTTTACCGCACGTTCAAGTGTTGGGAGTCCTCGTGCTGTAGCTCTCGAGCTTTTGCTGCGTTTTTGCGCTTTTTCGGGAGATCTTTCTCATTTTTCGGTTAAATAGAGCCTCAAGCTCCACCGTTTCTACATCCGATCAACGGGGATCCGTTTCGGAGTTTTCTACGCCCCTCAAGGGTAAAAATTTCGTCGAGTTATGCTTTTGGAGGATTCAAGAAATTCCGAGGCCTACCGGACATGGCCCAGGAGAAAGGAAGCTCGACGCCCGGGAAGCTGTTCAGGACCTGCCCTGGATGCCAGCTTCAGAATGTTTTCAAGGAGGACGAGCATTCATTATGCCTCTGTCTCCATGAGGACAAGACGCACACAGAGAAGGACTGTGCGTTTTGTGGGAACATGTCGGAGCGGACCATGAAGGATCGCCACCTCCGTCTCGCCAACTGGCTGGAAGGGAAGAGCCTGTCAGGCGAGAAGAAGAAAAAGTCTGAGCGGTCTTCTAAGTCCTGTGAGGGCGCCCCGGCGACGGCGGCCCAACAAAAGGCCAAGCACCGTGAGTCCGCGGGCAACGGAGCGCCGAACGGTCGGGCTCCTTGGCTGCCAGGCAGGGCGCATCCTCCCCAGCGTCATCAACCATGAGCCAACGTTCTGGCTCGGGTAAGAGGAAGTCTGAGAACCCGGCGAAGCTTCTGGAGAGGCCCCGGTTGATCTCGAAGATTCCGGCAGAGGGGGAGTGAGGCTCGGACCCTCCCCCCAAGGTGAAGACCTAAGGTGACGATGACCTTAATTCACCCTGCTGTGTGCTTGTGGAGGCTATGCCAGTGGAGGCGACCTCAGGACCCAGAGTCTCCCTGCCACCGCGGAGGGAGTCGTCTTTCAGGCCCATTGAGAAGACCCCCACGAAGTCCTCGTTGGAAAAGGTGGGGGAGGGGCAGGTGGCCATCGTGGATACAGACACAAGCTCTTCTTCAGAGGTCATCTAAGTCATGGAAGAGGCCCAGTCCACCGGGAGGGATCCCGACGAAAGCGACAGTGTCGTCGACGAGGTTCCTCAAGAGCCCTCGCGCCCGTCGTTTCCGGTGCCGCATGACACTTCAGCGGCCATTTTGTCAACGATTCAGTCCTTATGCTTGGAGATAAGGACAAGGTTGCCCCTCCCCCCGACGGAGATACCTGAGCCAGACCCGACGGGGGAGCCGGGACCTTCGGAAAGTCCACCGCATAAGAGGACGCATCCTACGCCACCTCTCCCACCTCTGTGGCCTGCTCTGCCTTCCCCCTGGTCTACTACCCACGGGGATGATACAGGCACGGACACGGCTACGACAGGTACAGATAACGACGTAGGCGACAACGGGACGTGTCGCCTGTCGCCCCCTGCTCGGGCTTCCCCGCCCGACGAGATTGGATCCTTCCATGCCATGATTTCCAGGGCATCCAAGCTCTTACAGCTCTGCCCAGAAGAGAAGGAGGGGTTCCTTTACCAACGGCGCGAGGCTAAAAGGAAGACGGTCCTCGCCGTACCACTTCTTGATGACATCTGGGATGAGGGGCTTGCCCTCCTCAAGAACCCTGCGCCGGAAAATAGGGACCGGTAAGAGAAGTAGTACCGGGTCCCCGACGCTGCCCCCTTGTGCCTTCGGGCGCAACTTACCCTGGATTCGGTCGTCTCGGCGGTGGCAAAGAAGAAAGCTGGGGGGGCATCGGCCTCGACATAAACTTCCCAGCCGGACGGCGAGGGCAGGAAGCTGGACACGATGGGTCATCTCATCTCATCCGCAGCGACGACTATCAAGGCGGCCAACGCCCTGGCTATCGTAGCCAGCTACGACAGGGAGTTTTGGTTCAAAATCGCCCCTCTGTTGGACTTCCTTCCGGACGCCAAAAGGGCTGAGGCCCTTGAAATCTTACAGGAAGGTGAGATTGCCTCGGACCACGCCATCACAGTGGCAACGGACATCGCCAACACCGGTTTCCGTCAGTTGGGCAACGGCGTTTGCCTGAGACGACGAGGATGGCTCAAGGCGACGGATTTCCGTCAGGACGTACAAACCAACGTTGTGGACATGCACTTCGACGGGAACAACCTGTTTGGGAAGGTGGTTGACGAGTCCCTTCAGGCCATCAACACAGACACGGAGACTGCCCGGGCACTGGGAGTGCTCCAACGACAACGGCCGTCCTTTCGGAGCTCCGGAGATGGACAAGGTGTCTCCAAGGGATCCGGCAGTGGCTCCTCCACGTACCGCCAAGCGGCAAGATCTTCGTCCCAGGAAGCCTATAGGTCACACGGCAAGTCAGGTGGTGCCCGTCGTCGTCGACAGGGAGGGCAAGGAGGCAAGGCGGCCTCCATACAAGATTGAACCGACCGTGGGGTCGGGCCCCCGCGGAAGCACCCCGGTGGGAGGCCGGCTGGCGAGGTTCGTCAGCATGTGGGAGTCCATCTCCGACCGTTGGGTGCTGGACGCCCTGGCCCAAGGGCACGCCCTCGAGTTCCAGAAAAAGTGCCCTTGCGTTCCACCCGTGACCAGGAAGGAAAATCACGTCCCTCAACTACTGTTGGAAGTAAGGGCGATGCTCAAGAAAGGTGCCATCAAGCTCGTCCCAAAGAGGCTTTGGGGCTCCGGCATTTACTCAAGGTACTTCCTCGTAAAAAAGAAGACAGGAGGATGGCGCCCCATCCTCGACCTGCGACGAATGAACAAGTACATCAAGGCACAGAAGTTCCGGATGGTCACCCTCCAGCACGTTCTGTGACAGCTGGAGGAGGGCAATTTCCTGTCGTCGTTGGACTTGGAGGATGCGTACTTCCACATCCCCATTCTAAAAAGACACCGAAAGGTCCTCAGGTTCGTGGTCCAAGGGCGGCACTACCAGTTCAAGGCCCTCCCGTTCGGATTGAAGTTGGCACCCAGGGTGTTCACCAAGTGCCTCGCACCGGTGGCGGCGCGGCTGCGCCTACAGGGGATCCACGTCTACCCCTACCTGGACGACTGGCTCATCCGGGCGAGGACAAGGGAGCTCACCGTGGAGCACACTGCGAAGACCGTACAGCTGCTCACTGACCTGGGGTCCTCCAACTTTCCAAAATCCCACCTGGTTCCGTCGCAAGTCGCCCTGTTTCTGGGAGCCAAGCTCGACACTGGCGCGGCTGGCCTCGCCGTCGGAGGAAAGGACCAGGACCATTCTGGGCAAGGTGCTGCGTCTGCTGGCCACGGACATGGCCAGGGTAAGATCTATCAAGTCCCTCCTCGGGATGATGTCCTCCTGCATTTATCTGGTGCGCCTTTGCAGGCTTCGGATGCGGCCCTTACAAGAGTTCCTCGACGCCCGCTGGGTCCATTCGACGGGCAGCTTAGAGGACAGGGTCCCTCTCAACGAGACGTTCTGTCAGGAGATCCGGTGGTGGGGTACCCGCTCTTAATCTGTCGGCGGGCACAGACTTTCAGACCCCAGCTCACCAGGTGATGGTGACGACGGATGCCTCCCTGGAAGGTTGGGGAGCGCACTCCGGAGATCTTCACGCGAGAGGCCTTTGGCTCCCGGAGGAGAAGTCACTCCACATCAACATCTTGGTGCTCCGCCCAGTGTTCTAGGCCCTCAGTCTTTTCTTCCGTCCCTCAAGGGGAAGGTGGTGAGGATCTTCACCGACAACACCACCACGATGTTCTACATCCGGAAGAAGGGCAGAACTAGATCCCCTGCCCTATCCAAGGAAGCCCAGGATCTGTGGCATTGGGCCGTCGCCCAAGGGATGTTTCTGGTGCCTTTGCATCTGGCAGGAATAAAAAACGCCATTGCCGACTCGCTCAGCAGAGAGCTGCGCTCGTGCCACGAGTGGGAACTACGCCAGGATTCAAGAGGATCAACTCTTCCGACGATGGGGCGAACCCCAGATCGATCTCTTCGCGACGGCAGCAAACTCCAAGTGCCGGAGGTTCGCCAGCAGGTTCCCACAGCCGAGGAGCATGGGCGATGCTTTCTCGATCCCCTGGGACGGCCTATTTCTTAATGCGTTCCCTCCACTGCCGTTGCTGCTCCGGCTCATCAACCAGCTCAAGAGGTCCCGGTGCAGGATAATCCCCGTCGCACCGGCGTGGCCGAGACAGATCTGGATCCCGGACCTTCTGGACTTGTCAACATCCACACCAGTCAAACTGCCGACGGACGCAGATCTCCTCTCCAGAGAAGGAGGAGCCATTCTTCACCACAACGCAGAGTCGCTGAACTTGCAGGCCTGGCTCCTGCAGCACCAGAGTTTGGAGGGTACGACATCCCGGCCGACTGCAGAGAGGTTCTTGCAAAGGCCAGGGCCTCCTCAACTCTCGTGCTACGGACATAAATGGAAGGGGTTCTCTGTCTGGTGCTGTGCACAGAAGATTAACCCTCTACGGATTACGGCCCCTCAAGTATTGCCGTACCTACTGTCATTGGCCAAGGCTGGACTAGCTCACGCTTCCATCAAGATGCATCTGGCCGCCATCTCACGATACACCAGAACTATGTGACGGGCGTCCTTGTGGTCTCATCGACTGGTGAAGGAATATATGAAAGGATTGTTCTGATCATTCCCGCCGGTGAAGGCCTATGCCCCGACGTGGGAGCTCAACGTGGTGCTGACCAAGCTCATGGGGGCCCCATTTGAGCCTATGCATTCGGCACCGTTGAAGTTTCTGTCGTGGAAAACAGCGTTTCTCGTGGCCATCACCTCCGCACGACTAGTGGGAGAGATCCAGGCCCTATCTTGCAAGCCGCCATACTTGACGTTTCACGACTCAAGGGTGGTGCTGAGAACCCTTCAACCTTGGTGTTGCCAGTTTTCTTCCCGTCTTCTTCGTCGCCGGCTGAAAGGAGACTGCACTCGCTGGACGTAGCTAGAGCGCTGACGTTCTACGTGGACCGCACAGAGTTTTCGGAAGACATCACAGCTGTTTGTAAACTTTGGACCTGTGAATCAAGGGAAGGCTCTCTCAAAGGCTTCCATTTCCAGATGGCTCTCTGGCTGCATCATGCACTGTCACCGGTTGGCAAACCGACCGCTGCCCGGTGGTCCGAAAGCCCACTCGACCAGAGCAATCGCTGCTACCACGGCGTCCCTTTCTGGTGTGCCCCTGTTCGACATCTGCAGGGCTGCGACGTGGAGGTCGACACACACCGTCACGAGATTCTACTGCGTCGATCGGGTCTCCAGGGTTGGCCAAGCAGTGCTGCGCAACCTGTTCGCCTAAGGCGAGCCTGGTGAGGAGGTAAGAATTGCTTAATGTTGAGTTTTGGATGTAATGCTTAATGTTGAGCCTTTGCCACGTCCCGTGGTTGTGCATGTGTGTACTGCTATGTATTCTTTTATTCATGAGCATGTGAATCCATGCCAGACCCCATGCTGGAGAAGGAATAAGTTACTTACCTGTAACTGTTGTTCTCCAGCATGGGTCTGGCATGGATTCACATGCGAACCCTCCCGCCTACCCCTCTGCGGCTCTTCACTTGGTCATACTGCCACTTTACGTGCTACCAAATCTGAGGATGGCTGCCAGAGGCGGGGCTTGGGGAGAGGGCAGTCATTGGCTGGGGGCAGTATGACCCAGAGACCAGTGATTGGTGCCTACTAAGAAAGACAGATCAGAAATGAAACTGATACTGATTTTTTCTATACCGAAGATTCCCGGCCTGACGACGGGGAATATTCATAAGCATGTGAATCCATGCCAGACCCATGCTGGAGAACAACAGTTACAGGTAAGTAACTTGTTCCTTTCCTATTGAAAAGGCTGGTGGCAGTGGTTTTACAACAAACCCATGATTTTTCCCGACCGCGAACACCAGTAGCTAAAAATCACGGGAGACATGTTTTTCAAGATGGCGCCTCAAGCCCCTTTGTTTAAACGGGACCCAGTCTTTTTTTTTGCTGTTTCTTTTTGGAAAGGTCCTTCTAGTGTTTGTCTCTGCGTGCCAAACCAGGTTTCGTCCGTTTGTTCGTATGCCTTTGGCGGGCTTCAGGACTGAAGACCGCCTCTGGCGTCTGAGTGTCTGGGGTGGGCAGGAAGTGAGGGAGGTGCCGAAACTCCTTGTGCTTAGTCTCGTAGGAGACCCAAATGCACTCTGGCGTGATTGGCTAGCTGACTGTCCGGCAAGGACAGCCACCCTCCTGGGGAGTGACAGCTGGGCTGGAATGAAAGAGAGAGAACTGTTTAAAAGGCGAGTCGCCAGGACTGGAAAGCAGTCGACCACTGGAACGAAAGAACCGAAGAAGAGCTAGAAGAGAATGGCTGCTGCAACTCCTGTACCATTGGTTTGCCCGGTGAAGCCCTGCTGCAGGTCCGTGCCAAGTTCATCTCGACAGAGAAGCCACTTCAAGGACGACTTCTTCCTTTGAGTTGGTGTGACCAATCAACTCGTAAGCCTCCTGGATACCATTCTCAAGTCTGGTTAGGATTAACCAGGGAGAGGGATACCAGTTTGTGCACTTTAATCTACAGCTACTGGAACTGAAGTGACTTCATCTTGTTTGCTTTTCTGACGATCCCATGCAGTGCAGGAGTCCCCTGATGTCCTCCCTCTTGTCCCCACGATTGAGGCTCGGGAACAGTGAGATCTGCAGGACCTGCCAGGAACCAACGTCTTCAGCTGCATTTTGTTCTTCATACTAAGGTACTGTGCCAACTCGATTGAGAGAACGCCACTCTCGCAGTGAAAGTTCGTGAAACTTTCCCAACTTACAGGCCTAATCAGCTCGTGACCCGACATGATTCTTTTTCGCCTAAACTACTTCTAAACTTTCGCAAAGACTTTATCATTTGATACCAGAACTGCGCTTTCCTATCCAGAAAACTAGCCCATTGACTTTGGCCTGGCCTTTTGACTTGAATTGAACTCTTCTGGTGAACTGAAACTATTTGCACTGTCTAAAAAGTATGTGATCTATTTAAATAACTGAACTGCCATTTGGCTCCAATTTCAGGGGAGCTCAAACTGTCTCAAAATCGTAGAATTTTGTATTGAAGTGTATTGGTTTATAATAAGTTTCCCTGCTTCTAGTGAAATATTTTCTAAATGATTGTGTAATAAATGAATAAGTGTTTTTAGCAAGAAACCTTGAGTATAAGTGTTTACTTGAACCACTGTGATTGAAATTCCTCTGTGTAACTACTTGTACTGCTTACATTCACTCTTGAGATAAGCCTGGCTGCTCAGCTCGCTACTAAATACTGTGGTATAGACTCATACCAAAGGTTGGTTTGGCTAACACCTGTAGTCCTAATTGTGTGTAGTGGTCCCAGAGGGTACTACCTGCAATTCTGCCTAATACCTTTACCTGCCTACCCCTCAGGAGAATGTACATGGTCTTACACTTTATGCTTTCTTGGAGCCTACGGTCTATGGTATGCCTGGTAATTCCCCTTCAGGAGGGGGGAAAACGGAGCTGAAGCCAACAGGCACTGCGTGTGCTACTTATACTAATGACGTCGACAGTCAAACGGAAGCCCTCTAGGGACATTGACTCAACGAGACGGCACACAGCGCCTCCTTTTGAAAATAATTTCCGAAGAAGCAGCTGAAGCTGGACGGATAATTATCATAAGATGAGGAATACGTGGGAGGAACATCCAATCGAAAGAACCTTGCCAGGGGTAAGTAACTTGTTCTTTGGTAGTTATTTTGTGGATGCACTGAATTGTACTAAATTGCAACAAACTGTTAGGCAAAGTTTGTATGCAGTACCCTCTGGGAACACTACAAACAACTGACTACACCTATAGGTAACCCAATGGTATAAGCTTGTACTACACAGTTTTGGTAGCGTGTTGAGCAGCCAGGCTTATCTCAAGAGGGCTCAATGTGAGCTGTAGGGGAGTTACACAGATTAACAGTGACACGTATTCAAATAAACTCTTACGCACAAGATTAATTTATTAGTCAGTTAGAATAAGCCTTCTTCAGAAGGGAGCAATATAATGGTAAAACACATCGTTTCACTACTGTATATTCTTAGTTTCCAAATCAGTAAAGACCCTTTTGAGATGGCCCACAGACACAACCTACACCCTCAGGTGACTTCAATAGCTAGGGTGCTGGGGACATTAATATCTTACTGTTGGCATTTAGACTACTGTTGAATTTGGTAAAAGGAAAAGGTTATTAGAGCAGGAGATCACAAATATTCTTAAGCAGGCAAAAATACTTTCGGATCCCCCCAAGAAGAGTCATTCAGTATGATAGGCTAAGCCTATGGACAAAAGTCTTACATAGGATGAAGCACTTCTGGTAGGTAAGTAGAAAAGTCTTTGCACAATGTTTTAGAAGTTTTTGAAGAAAAGAAAAATCAAATGTAGGGCCACAAGCTGATTAGACTTGTGAGTAGTAGAAGATGCAAGCAACTCTACATTAAGGGGTAAGTTCTCTCAGACTTACAGTATGTTTGTATTGAAGAAAAAGTGCAGCAGGTGACTTCTGTTCCTGTGCAGTTTTGCAGATCTCTCGTGGGACAAGAGGGGGGACTTCTGGGGAATCCTGCACTGCAATGAGACGGACACTGCTCGCAACCGGCAATCTTCAAATCAGTGGCTGTTCAGTGTTTGAGCTCCTCGCGTCTACCTCAAATAGCAACACCGCGATTCCTAGCTATCGAGATGGACTTTCCTTGCTTCTGGAGTCCGGAGGATCTTCCTGGAGCTTTAGGGCATCTTAAAAGTAACAAACACAATCTGGTGTTCCTCTCCCTGGCTATACGGTTTCCAGCAGCAACTTTGTGGACATTCAACCAGCTCCGAGATGGATGTCCGGGTGGCTTAACTTGGAGTTGTTGGCCCCTCCAACTCAAGGGGAGAAGTCGTTGTCAATACAAATTTGGAGTTTCCGCACAGCAGCAGGGCTTCACCGTGCAAACCAACGGTCGAGGAGTTGGAGCAGGCGTCCTCTTCAAGTTCTTATTTGGTTCCTTCGTCCAGTAGTCGACTCTGCCTTCCAAGCCAAAAGCCTCGCCTTTTATTCAGTTCTCTCCCATTTGTTCCAGCCTAGCTGTCCGGCACCCAGCCGGGTGGCTGTCCTTGCCGGACAGTAAGCTGGCCAATCCCCACTGAGTGCATTTGGGTCTCCTAGGAGACTAAGTACAGGGAGTTTCGGGCACCTCCCTCACATCTTGACTACCCCAGACACCCGGGAGCCAGAGGCAGGCTTCACTCGTGAATCCCGTCAAAGGCAAAGCGAAAAAGGGACCAAACCTGGTAAATCTCAAGAAGGACTTTTCCACAAAGAAATGGCAAAAATAGACGACCGGGGCCATTTTGACAAAATGGGCACACATCAGTGCTTTACTGCAATTGCAGCCAGCAGTAGAAACGCACAATGGTAGGAAAAAGTAAACCACTGCCACCAGCCATTAATTGTAGAAAGGTCATCACACATTTTACATGAGAAACTAGACAAAGGGGATACTTAGTAACCCCACCACACCCTATGGTAAGATCGTGTGTGCTGGGTCTAGAAAGTTATACATGTAAGTAAAGTCAATTTCACTTTACTGCTCTGGGAAACAGTAGTTTATCCCAGAGAAGGTATTTAAACCTTTGGCAAATCTGAAAGACTTCCCTGTGCCACTGTACTGAAGGTGCTGCGTAACACAATGTAAAAGATGCCTATGGAGTTTGTCAGGCTCCATAACCAAAAGAAACGGAGTTCAAAATCACATTAAAATACATGAGCGAGTGGAGAAAAAGGGTCTCCCTCTATCCAGGTTAAAAAAATCAAGTCCTCAAAATCAGGCAAAGTTGCTGGTGGTCTCTAAGGTGGAGGGAATTAGCACATTTCTGAGAATTCTCCCCAACAGTCTTGACGTTTTGCAAAACAGAAAATCTGCATAATTATTTTCTCGACTTATTTACATATCCTTTGTCCCAGACAAGCCTAATTCCAATGCCTTATCTGGGGTGTGATTCTGATGTGCCCATGAAAGATTCATTACCCATCAGGGTATGGTACCTCAAAGACAATCTGTCCCCCATTCAAGTCTCCTTGCATGTGTAGCAGTTTGCTTACTTAGCCAGTGGCAGGGTATACCTTAGTTTGTGAATAGTGAGTTTCTTCCTGTGGAATCCCTAAATTGGCCCAGAGGGGCACTCTGTGTGAAGTCCAGAGTGATATTTGCAGCTAAATCTTGTTCCCTTTGTGTGAAGGGAAACCGATGTAGCCTGATATTATTGTGGCCTCTGCCTGCCTTAGAAGACTATTGTAGGAAAGTCAAAAACGATCTCTGGTTGAATACTTGAATTATTGCTCAGTTTCCAGAGGGACATTCCCATCGCTTTAATGTTTTCTGAGGAAGTAGCCTGAGAAAATATGAATGGAGCCACCTAACGTTTGACTGAGTGTACCCGCTTTATTTGAAGCAAAGTCGGCACTCTTGATTTCAGTATGCCTAAAAAACCTAGGACATTCTCCATTACTTTGTCGAACCACTGAGCAACTTGAAGCCATAAAGAATGGCAATTGTAGACTATCGTGAGGAAGCCTTGCTGGAGTAACTTGCTAAGGCTCAACGGACTGCAAAGCTCTTTAAGATACTGATGTTGGGATGCAGATGAAGTCATCCATTGCTTCTGCTCCTCCACTGGCCTAATGTCGTAAAGGTGAGAAGCGGTACTCACTAAGACAACCGTACCGCCCTTCTCCAATACAGGTACAACAGGAAATGGACATAAGCTTAGCTGAAGATGGCATGAGTAACCAAACTAACTAATGCATGCATTAGACATGAAGACCGCAGACACTAGGTTACATATGCATTTATACATGAACAATATTTGCATAGTATCCATAAGACATGAAGAATATTAACATAACATAAGAAATGTTTAAGCTGAATGCAACATGAATGGCACACAAATATAGCTCACTAACATAGAAACGCAACAGTAATGTGTAGCCATCTTTTCCAAAATGGAAGCCCCAACATGCTTCTAATTAATCGAAGGCCTTCAAGGCTTCGATAGTACACAAGATGGTGAAACTACAGAAATACAGACCCGTACCGAGCCAGGAAGAAACTGGCAACAACAGCCAAGGTTACTGTGAATTAAGGGAGGGTCAGATCGTTGCAGCGAAAGCACAAGATGGCAATCCCCATGACGCAACGAGGATACTCCCAGATCAATTAAGGTATTATAAGAGAACAATCAGCCTTTGTAAACTAGGGGCAGGACAACTATAATCCAAAAGACTCCATGAAGAATAACTTGCATGAATATTAGCTAAATTCCAAATAAATGAAAGGTGAAATAATTCCAAACATGATCCCATCACACTTGACCCATAATTGAAGAGCCCAGTCTATTTATTGGCAACAAACACAAATAAGACAACTGCCTTACTCATTGCACGTATTCCAAGACACAAGATACCATACCAGGACAAATACAAAGAGATCACCCTGGCTCATGGCCTAAAAATGAAGAATGGTTTCTTTTTTAGCTGGAAGGAAAGTGGTATGTGGACACCTCTCCCCCCTGCTCCTGTCTGGCTCATGTCTTGATGACCTGCCCGTTGAATAGGGATGGTTAGTTGGAAGCGAACCAAAGAACATTTGTTATGCTGCCCATGAAGTACTGTGCCAGCCAATCACATATTCCAGGGATGCTCAATTTTGAGGTGTTTGCAGGAGGAGCCATCAGATAAGCGTTACCCCATTAGAAATCTAACCCCTAAAGAATGTATATGTAATCACCAATGTTAGCCATTCCCCGTTCCCTGTAGGTCGTGTAGCTAAGATTACAGAATGTCAGTTGTGCCAAATGTTGAATATATAAACCATGGTTTTCTATCTAACCAGTGAGCGTGCTAAGAATTCTGCTTGTATGCTGTCCCTGCTTTATTTTGATGATGAACAAGCTGGGTTTTGCCTTGCACTTTGTTCATTTCTGTTATCGAGTAAAGTTTGAACTGGCTCTAGAACCTCTGTGTAACATGGGACTTTCCAGGCCATCTTACCACTGAACTTCTTCAGATAATTGACAACGTACTGTTCGATGCTCGCTTTACCTAGCCGTGTGGGAACCTATGATTTGATTTATCATAACATGCCAATGCTTCCTATGAATCCCATCGTGCTTATCCCAGCACAGATTTGTTAAATGTGCAGGAGCACCTCAAAGCCCTGAGTGCAGGTAACGATTAGAACACCAGGCCTTTCATTATTAAACCCAGACATTACAAGTTTCATTAGTACTCTGAGGGCACCACCTGCTTAGTTGAACTCAGACTGCTTGAACATGTTTTTAGTGACTGAACGACATATCTGAACTCTAACCCAGCTGCACAAAGATTAGAGGGTCTTTCCTCCAATTCTGCATCATCTCCAGTGGGCTTCCAGAGCAGTCACCAAAGAACTAGAGGTTAGCGCTGTACTGGTGAGCGTTTACTCCTACTTCCAAAGCCTGGTGGCTAGTGTTTGTGTATTGCAGAATAAGGCCTACAGGACTGAGTGCACTTAAGAAAAGTGAACTACCTTTACAACTTAAGAATGCTCCAACAGCAGGACATTTTGCTCATCCAATGAAATGCATGTCAACCTCTTAAGTGGAAAGTCCTGTTTCTCCAGCATGTGGTCTGGCATGGATTCACATGCTCATGAATATTCCCCCTCGTCCGGCTGGGAATCCTCGGTAAAAGAAAAGTTTCACTTTCACTTAAATTTTATTTCTCCTCTCAACCAATCACTGTTCTCTGGGTCATACTGCCCCCATCCAATGACAGTCCTGTCCCTATGTTCCACCTGTGGCAGCCATCTTCATATTTTTACCACATGTTTCAGTTTTGGGAGTCCTTGAGTTGCTCTCCGAGTTAATTGTACGTTTTTTCGAGGTTTTTTGATGTGAAGAATTTGACTTTTGTTCCAAATATTCATCTTTGGCCTGCATCGTGCCCTCCGACCATGATGGAGGACAAGGAGGGAAGGACCATCTTCAGACCGTGCACCAAATGCGGGCTACGGAATGTGTTTGTCGAAGACAAGCACCTGCAATGCCTGTAGTGCAGACACAAGGAGGTGGAGTGTGAGATATGCCTAGGTTTCTCGAAGAAGACGAAAGACGGGCATAGTAGGTGGGTGGCATGGCTTAAATTGAACAAAGCCTCTGCCCCGGGCCCCAAACAGACTCAGGACCAGCTGGTCCGAGGAGCGGTCTCCCTCTGGAAAGACATCAAATGCCTTTTGAGGTTTCCCCATCCGTGGGAGTCCAAGATAAGGCCAAGAGCTGCAAGTCTGAGGCCACTAGGTTTGCCGCTGCTGGGTTGGATAGGCTCACCATCGCCTTCCGTCTCCATCGCCAGCCTACTACCGTGCTACTCTTCAAAGAGGAAGTCATCCACCCCGGCTAAGCTACGGGAGAAATCCGGTAAGCCCAGGGTGGAAGAGAAGTCCTTGTTGTCTACTTTGTCGACATCTACTATGGCTACAACACCTATGGGCACCGATCCTACGAGGGTGGCTCCTGCAGCGCAGTCTGTCCCTGCCTCTACGGCGCAACACATTGCAGAGTCATCAGTGAAGACTACGTGCACTCCTGAAGGGGTAAAGACACTGGCCCAGGTCCCTGCGCAGAGCCCTCTGGGAGGAAAAAAGGGGGAGTGGGGTGCGGCCCCGAAAGTCCTCAAAGGTTGGCATTCAACCACTGGATATTTCATCCACGGACAACGACCATGAGTCCGTTCATACGGTCCATGAGGACGACGATGGCGGTGCAGGGCCTAGTGGTCCTTTGTTGCTGCCTCAAACTAGACAATTCCGTGGGCATTTTGTCGACGCTCCATGCCTTGGTGTCCGATTCAGCATTGGTTGCACCCGGAGTGCCTCAGGCTCCGGATCAGCCTCCGCCTAGGAAGAGGAAGTACCATCTGATGACCCCCCCACCCCACATCAACCTCCTCCACCAAGTCAGGCCTCAACTCCTCCAGCGGACCCGGAGCCGGGTACTGGGAAGGATACAGCCACATGTACCGATGAAGACGAGGACTTTGTCCCTTCGGACGATGAACCGCCTCATTTTGGTGCTCTGCATAGTCCCCCCACAGGATGTGGTTGGATCATTACACTCCATGATCGCCAGGGCTTCCAAGCTATTCCAGCTGGTGACAGAGGAAAGTAAGGAGGACTTCCTGTATCTGAGGCGAGAGGCCAAGAGGAAGGTGGTCCTGGCACTGCCTTTTCTGGACGATATTTGGGAGGTGGACCTAGCCATGCATGGCTCCAGCAATCAGCAATGCTTACCCTATCTACAGCCTATTCAGGACCAATCTGTAACCCGGTCCTCATTCGCCACTGCAACTATTTTGTGCCTACTCTCTGTACATGCTCTTCTCGATTATATTCTACTTTTGTATGTAAACATTCAGAGCCTGAACCAATGTATGCTCTGTCTGTTGTATTATGATGTTTTGTGTAACAATATGTAACTCTGCTGTGCACATGATTATGCGCCCAGCTACCTGAGGGTTTGGACGCGCTTTATAAATAAACAAACTAAACTAAGCCAAGTGAGGCAGGCTGGAGAAACGTATAGGGTGCCGGACTCTGCACCCAAGTGCCTGAGGTTGCAACCATCACCTGACTCGGTAGTGTCTGCTGCCGCGAGATAACGTTCGGCTTACCCTCATCGTCGTCTGTTCCCCCAGACAGTGAGGGAAAGAGGATGGGTGCCATATGGAAGAAAGTGATTTACACGGCAGCGTCCTCAATCAAGGCTGCCAACGCCCTGGCGATCCTGGCCAGGTACGACAGGAAGTTGTAGTGCAAGCTGGGACCAACGACAAGAAGATGGAAGCCCTTGTCCTCTTTGAGGAAGGGAAGTGGCATCGGACCATACCATCACGGTGGCCGTAGACTACGCTGACACGGTTTTCTGGGAGATGGAAACTGGTGTCTGCCTTTGTCAGCAGGGATGGATGAAGGTCACTAACTTCCATCAGGACGTCCAAGCAAAAGTGCTGGACATGCCCTTCGACAGCGAAAATGTTTGGAAGGCGGTGGACTAATCCCTCCAGGCCATCAAAACGGATACAGAGACAGTACGTTCCCTGGCCCGTCTTCTTCAGCAGCGCCACTTGTCAAGCAGGTTGTCAAAGTGTTTCTCCATGTCTTACAGGAATCCTTCCCGATCCTCAATGCAGGAAGCCTACAGGGGCTGCTCCCAGGCCTACGGTAGCAGAGGGCAGCAGCGCCCAAGCAAGCCTAAACCGGACGAGACGTCGGCACCCCACTCTTGCACCCTTGTGGGAGGCCGGCTGACGAGGTTAGTCAGCGAGTGGAAGATCACCACTGACAGATGGGTGCTGGACACTCTCGCCCAGGGGCGCACCAATGCAGGTGTCCTCCTATTCTGCCAGTTCGCCGTCCGGAGCAGCACATCTCTCAGCTCCTGGAAGAGGTACGAGCCATGTTATGAAAAGGGGTGTTTGAGGTAGTTCCCCAACAGCTCTTAGGCTCTGGAGTCTATTCCAGATACTTACTATTCAGAAAGAAGACAGGAGGCTGGATACCCATACTGGACATGTGCCGTCTGAACAAATGCTTAAAATCCCAAAAATTCAGGATGGTTGCGTTGCAGCACGTGCTCGGCTAACTGGAAAGATGAGGAAACTTAACGTTGTTGGGCCTGTAGAAGGCCTATTTCCACAACCCCATTCACAAGAATCAAAAACGTCTACGGTTCGTTGTGCAGGGCCAGCAGTACCAGTTCTAGGCCCTACCATGCGGCTTGAAGTCGGCCCCAAGAGTGTCTACAAACTGCCTGGCACTGGTGGTGGCACAGCCTGGACGATTGGCTGATACGCGCCCGTTCTTGGGAGCTGGCCAACGAACACACAAAGGTGACGTCCAACTGCTGATAGATCTGGGATTCTCTCAACTATCCAAAGTCCTGCTTAACGCCATTGCAGAATGCACTGTTCCTCTGTGCCAGACTCAACACGGTGGCTTGCCTGGTGTTGGGGCGAATTTTCCTTTCATTGTTTAATTCCTCCCACCCTAAAGACACCCAGCTCTTTTGCTGAACTTTGGGACTTTGTATTTTATTCCTGGAGAGAGTGAGACCTTTTTCCCACTCTCTCATGCATTTTTCTTCGAGTGGATTGTGTCCTCCAACGAATTCCTCATCTTAGATGTAGTCCATCCAGCTTTGCTGCTCTTTGGAAATTTTTTCGGCAGAGGGCACCGTGCGTCGATGTTGTCGAGTCAATGGTCCCTCGAAGGCCTCCGTCGAGGGTGACGTCAACGGGTATATAAGTAGCATGCGCGGCGTCCTTTGGCCTCCGTTCTGTTTTTCCACAGTATATGTTGCTTTGGAGATTCGGCGTGCCTCGAGTTCTGTGAAGATATAAATATAACAAAATATGTCCTCGTCATCGACGCCGACCACGACCCCGAAATCGGGTTTCAAAAAGTGCAAGTCGTGCGGTTCAAAAATGTCGGTCACGGACCCGCACCGGGAGTGTTTGTGGTGCCTCGGAGAAGGCCACGACATGGAGGCCTGTACGAAGTGTCAGGGGATGATGGGGAAGGCCTTGCGAGAAAAGAGGAAAACTACAGGTAGGTCGCAAAACCGATCGTAAAGCCTCTAGCGTCGAGTCAAGGTCCCGTGAGGAGAAATCTCCTCGACGCGAAAGGCATCGATCCAAGTCCGAAGCGATTCCCATCTCTCGTCTTCAACAAAAAAAACGAAGAAACAACGCCAGAGGTCTCCCTCCACCTCGTCAGACGAGTCTCCGAAAAGGATGAAATGCCCCACGAAACATTGGTCTCCCGAAGAGTGGGAAGCATTCAGGGTGAAAATGATGGCGGTGTTTGAGAAAGCGAAGCCTCGGTCCGTGCCTTTCTCCGGAAGCCGGCCGGGAGCGGCATCGCTCTGACACTCGCGCGCCCTCGAGCCCAGATGATCGAAAAAGGAAGGATAGGGAACCTTCCAGGACGCCGAGCGAAAAACGCTAGAGTTGAGTCGACCGTTCGAGGTCAGACCATCACACCTCGAAGGGAAAATCTTCGAAGAGCGCCTCGACGCCCTTGAAGCAAATCCCGTCGACGACCACTATGTCATCGACGCCATTATCGACGCCGAAGCCTTCGGCACCAAAGGCTCCAGCTAAGCCAGGGCAGCCAGAAAATGGGAAAGATAAGGTTACAAGACCTGTAATAAGCCTCTCACCAGGAAGGAGTTTTTCAATTCCCTGACCTCAATTTTTTAGGAACAGGAGAGATCTGATGAGGAGAATGTACCTTTTGGGCAAGAATATGGCACCCCAAATGTCCCAGAATGCTTGATTTCAGAAGAAAGCAGAATGAGGGACTTGGTGGACTCATTACACAATGCAAGTGGCATTGACACATCTCCTAAAAATGACTTTGGCAGACCAGAACCAGGAGAGCATGCCAGTCCATCATGCCATCAATTAATGACGAAGGTAGTAGATTACTTAGGATGGGCTAGACCATCAGACCAATTCATCCAGGATGATTTAACAGATATATTGGACCATGGTCCCACTGAAGACCCAGTCTTACCCTTTCATGTAGCCCTGCAAAATAGGGTGGCCATGAATTGGGAAACTCCGGATTCTATTCCTGCGGTAAATAAATCCCTCACCTCAGAATACCGCCCGGCCAGTAGCGACCCCGGCTATCTGTCCAAACATCCAACTCCCGAGAGTCTGGTCATACAGGCAGCCACAGCTTCTAACAAACTTGCGTACCCTTCTAACCTTCCAGACAGGGACGATAAGCATGTGGATGGCTGGGCACGGAAGGTATTTTCAGCTGGGAGTATGGCTTTAAAATCTGCCAAATCCACATGTGCCTTGGCAAAATGTTCGTACACTCTGTGGGAGTGCATCGCAATGGCGGCGGAGCACATACCAGAAGGAGAAGAAAGGGAAGGGTTCCAAGCCATCGTTGGAGATGGAAAGGAAGCCATGCCGGAATCCCTTCAATCTGGACTGGACACTGCGGATAGTGTAAGCAGGTCCATGGGCACTAGCACGGTAATGCACAGATTTGCGTGGTTACGGAAGTCAGGTTTTGCACCGGACATACAGAACCGCCTTCTGAACATGCCGGGTCTCACCTTTTTGGCAACAAGGCTGATGAGAGCCTTGAGAGGTTGCAGACCTCAAAAACAGCTGCCAAATCTTTAGGAGCTGCTATTGGGCAACCTCAGCCTTTTCGTGCGCAAGGACAATCGTAGAGGGGACAATCTTATCGTTACAACTCCTCAATTGGAAAGGAGAGAGGAATGGCCAGTCAAAGGGGCCAGAGAAAGCCACTTGCGGTGGATGAGGAAAACGTGCAAAGCCAGCTCCAGCTGCAGCCTCTTTGCCATCAGCTGCTGCAAACAACCGCCACAAAACTACTTTGAGGACTTGCATCACAAAACACCTGTGGGAGGCAGGCTGTCACAGCATACTACTACCTTCCTTTTCTAACGCAACCTCAAAGCAATCCACCAGGGAGACACTTGTTGAAGTTTTCGGACCCGCTCCTACAGCAGGAAGTTCTAATTCTGCTGGAGAAAGGTGCTATAGAACCAGTACCTGCAGCAGAGAAGAACAAGTTCCTCAGGAAGGACAAGTTCAAGATGGTTACCCTTTCTCAGATCCTTCAGGCCCTTCAACTTCAGGACTTGTTGGTGTCATTGGACCTCCAGGATGCTTATTTTCATGTGCCGATTCATCTCAAGCACAGAAAATACCTGTGGTTCGTAGTTGGCGACTCACGCTATCAGTTTCGAGTCCTGCCATTCGGATTGACCTCCGCCCGAGGGTCTTCACCAAGTTAATGGTAGTGGTGGCAGCACACCTCAGGAGGGGGGGATTCATGTCTACCCCTACCTGGACTGACTGACTGATCAGGACACGTTCTGCCGAGCAAGCACTGGATCATCTGAAAGTCACCTGCCACTTCCTCCACAGACTGGGCTTCTCCCTAAATTTCAAGAAGTCGCAAATTACACCTTCCCAACAGCTTCAGTACATAGGAGCTGTATTAGACACATCCTTGGGAAAGAGCTTGCCTCCCAAGTTGAGGGCTCAAGACATTCTTCAGATGGTTTCCAAATTCCAAAATGCCCAAAATCTCCAGGCTTACGACTTTTTTTAAGGTTGCTCGGCCTCCATCCTGCATCTTCCTGGTGCCAGAGGCATGCTTGAGGATGAGATCTCTTCAATGGGCTCTAAAGACTGTGGTCCCAGTTCTCGGGTCAAATGAGGGATCTTCTCCAGATTCCGAAAAAGGTGCAACAAGATCTTCTATGGTGGACTTGTACAGAGAACATCCTAAAAGGAGAAACTTTTTGGCAACCATGGCCGGAGATCACAGTAGTGACGGACGCCTCACTCATGGGGTGGGGAGCTCATGCCAACGATTTGACAATCAACGGTCGTTGGTCTCCATCGGAGTCCAAACTACACATCAACCTTTTAGAGCTGAGGGCAATCAGACTAGCGCTGAAGGCTTTCCTGCCATCTGTCAGGGGAAAGAATGTCCTGATAATGACGGACAACACAGTGGCCCTGCATTATCTAAACAAGAGGTGGTGTGGGGTCACTACCTCTGTGCAGAGAGGCAATGCAGCTCTGATATTGGGCAATTCAGGAAGGAATCTCTTTAACGGCAATTCATCTAACTGCGGAGGAGAATATGACGGCAGATGCTCTGAGCAGGCAGAGCAGTGTCCTACGAATGGGACCTAGCTCAGGAAGTCATTCAAGAGATCTTCGCCCTTTCGGGAACCCCTCAAGTAGACCTATTTGCAACCGGTATCAACCGAAATTGTGCAAGGTATTGCTCAAGGGAATTTCCCCCCCGAGAGGAGCCCTGGGGGACGCGTTCGTGGTGGAGTGGAATTTCCCACTATTGTATGCGTTCCCTCCGATTCCCGTCATTCCTCAGGTCATCAGAAGGCTGAGACGCTTCGGGAGCCACATGAGCCTAATTGCCCCAGATTGGGCCAGGAGAACGTGGTACCCGGCCCTTCTAGACATGTCCATCTGTCCTCCAGTACGTCTTCCTCAGAGAGAAGGTCAGGTTGTCCATCCAGAGGTCAAAACGCTCAAGCTTCATGCTTGGTATCTGAAAGGCTGAGATACAGGGATTGGAACCTTCCGGATGATGTTATGGAGGAGTTGCTTTCGGCAAGAAGGCCAGCAACAAAGTCTCTATACCGTTGCTGTTGGAAACAGTTTTGCAACTGGTTCAAAAAAAAGAATGTCGATCCTTTTCTATATTCTATTCCGGAAGTACTATCTTTTCTTCTGACCCTAGCACATAGAGGTCTGAATGTTGGAACAATAAAAGGTTACCTTGCAGCACGTTCCATATTCAAGCGCTTGTCAGAAGAATGCTCCTACTTCAAAATTCCTTTGATAATACAATTCTTAAAAGGACTCACTAATGTTTCTGCTCCTCACCCATTTCAAGTACCGATTTGGGATCTCAATTTAGTCCTAAAATTCTTAGTGTGCTCCTTTTGAGCCCATGCACATGTGTCCATTAAGATTACTAACATGGAAAACTGCCTTCTTAGTTGCTTTAACATCTGCAAGAAGAGTGAGCGAATTGCAGGCACTGTCTTCTGGGCCACCCTATACTGTGTTCCATAAGGACAGAGTTGTGTTGAGGGTTAAACCATTATTTCTACCGAAAGTAGTATCTGATTTTCATTTAAGTCAGAAAATTGTTTTACCCGCATTCTATCCTCCACCCCATCCTACTAAGGAGGAGGAAAGATTACACAGGTTGGATCCAAAAAGAGCTTTAAGCTTTTACATCTCTAGACTTTCCAGACTTAGAGTGGACAACCAGCTGTTTATAGGTTACACAGGAAGGAAACTGGGTCAATCGGTGACAAAACAGACAATTTCACGCAGGATTGTGCCTTGCATTTCAGAATGCTACATATTAGCACAAAAGACACACCAGAAGGGTTAAGAGCTCATTCCACCAGAGACATCGCCCATTCGACAGCCCTTCAAAGAGGTGTTCCAATAAGGTCCATTTGTGAAGCAGCAACTTGGTCTGCACTACACACCTTTTCAAAATTCTATAGCCTGGATGCTTCCCAGTCTAAGGAACTGAGTTTTGGAAAAGCAGTGCTTTATTCCGCCATCTAAGGGCATTGAAAAATCTAACCCCTCCTCCAGAGAAATTATAAATACTGCTTTGGGAGTCTATCTAAGATGAGGAATACGTTGGAGGACACAATCCACTCGAAGAACAAGTTACTTACCAACTGGTAACGTTCTTTTTGCGATTGGATGTTCCTCCAACGTATTCCTCATCGCCCTCCCAGCCTACCCCTTTGTATATTTTTCTTGGTTATTGCCAACTCAAATCTCGCAATGCTGATACCTGTCTGCCGGCACAATCTACACAGTACAAAATCAAAGATAAAAAGGGGAAAAACAGAACTGAGGCCAACGGGTGCCACGCATGCTACTTATATACCCGATGACGTCACCCTCGACTGAGGCCTTCGAGGGACCATCGACTCAACGACATAGACGCACTGCGCCCTCTGCCGAAAAAATTTCCAAAGAGCAGCAAAGCTGGATGGAATACATCTAAGATGAGGAATACGTTGGAGGAACATCCAATCGAAAGAACGTTACCAGTTGGTAAGTAACTTGTTCTTTAATTTGAACACTTTTTATTTTGGTTTTGGAGTCTGACAAACTCCATAGGCATCACCTTTATACATTGAGACACACAGCACCTTCAGTGCAGTGACACAGGGAAGTCTTTCAGATTTCCCAAAGGTTTAAATACCTTCTCTTGGATAAACTACTGTTTCCAAGAGCAGTGTAGTGAAATTGACTTTACTTACATGTTTAACTTTCTAGACCCAGCGCACACTATCTTACCATAGGGTGCTGGTGGGATCACGAAGTATCCCCTTTGCCTAGTTTCTCATGTAAAATGTTTGTTGACCTTTCTACAATTAATGGCTGGTGGCAGTGGTATACTTTTTCCTACCATTGTTGTGTGTTTCTACTGTGGGCTGCAATTGCAGCTGCAGTAAAGCACCCATGGGTGCCCATTTTGTCAAAATGGACCCGGTCTTCTTTTGTCGCCATTTCTTGTTGGAAAGGTCCTACTTGAGATTTACCATTCGAGCGCATTTGGTAAATGCCATTTCGAATGGATTGTGTCCTCCAACGTATTCCACATCTGTGACATGTAATGTCCACAGCTGCGCTGCTTTGGAAATCTTTCGGCAGAGGGCGTCCTGCGTCGATGGCTTTAGGTCAATGTCCCTCGAAGGCCTCCGTCGAGGGTGACATCATCTGATGTTATAAGCGGCGCCCAAAGCCTCAGTTCCGTTTTTTCCGCAAATGTGTTTGCTTCGAGAAGTCGGCGCGTGCATTTGGTAAATGCTATGTCTGTTGAACATCTGAAAGGAGATGCAAGGGTAAACCTTCAGGGGTTAGCACTGCCTCCTTAGCCTTCATCCCTGAGGGAAAAGTACAAATGGCTAGTGCCCACTTTCACCTACTGTTAGGCAAGATTGTATGCAGTACCCTGTGGGAGACTGCACCAGCCTTGTCCTCTTGGCAATAGTTAACCCAACGAGAAAAGTCCATAAGGTATCCGAGAACCGCAGAGGTGCTATTCGCGAGAAGCTGTAACTGTGAAGTGCTGCTGATCTGAAGCTTGCCCATTGCAGCCTCCGACCTTCAAACCGCAGTGCAGGAGTCCCCAGATGTCGGTCCTCTCTCTTGCCTCCATGACTGAGGCCCAGGAACAGGATCTGCCATACAACTAGAACAGAAGCCAGCTGGTACCAATTTCTTCAGACTTAAGGTACTGTAAACTAAGGGGTACTTAGCTCTTGACGTGTAGCCTTGCTAGCTCTCATTTGAGACGTGTCTTGGTTGCCTTTTGCAGAGTTGCTTGCTGCTTTGCCCCTCACAAGCCTCCCAGCTTGTGGCCCAACAGTGATTTCTTTTTCTACAAAGACTTATAAAACATTGTGGAAGACTTTTTTACTTACCTACAAGAAGTGCTTCAGCTCACCTAGACTTTTGCTCAATTAACATTGGCTGTCCTAGCTCCCTGAAAGACTCTTCTAACCTCTGACTTTGTGCTTTAACTATCTCTCAACAAAATTCACATTCTATAACTTGTGTATCTGGAAAAGGATTAATTTACTTTGCATTGGGGGTTCAAAAGTACTTACTGGCTTAAGAATATTTAACCATTGTTTTATTCTCTCATCTTTTCTTTTTTTTAACCTCAGTATTGCTGTAAATGTGTCAGTGATATATCAATGTCCACATTGTCCTAGTTATTTACATCACCTCAGGGTGTAGGGCATGTCTGTGTGCCATCACAAATGGGTATCTACTGATTTAAAGAAACGTAGTGTTAAGTATTTTTTTGTTACATATGTTTGCTCCTTTCTAAAGAAGGCTTATTCAACTGACTATTAAATTAATAAATAATTGTTTAATGAAGAGACCTTGAGAGTGCTTATTTGAATCCCTGTCTCTGTGAATCTCTGTTAAAACCCTTCATCTCACATTGACCCCTCTTGAGATAAGCCTGGCTGCTCAGTCACTCTATCAACGTGTGTAGTACATGCTTATACCAAAGGTTGGGGTTAACTATTGAGAAGAAGACAAGACAAGGCTGGCGTCGCCCTCGGAGGAGAGACTAGCAGCCATTCAAGGAAAGGGGCAGCGGCTGTTGGCAAAGATGGCTACTGTGCTGGCCATCAAGTCGTTACTGGGCACAGTGTCGTCCTGCATATACCTCGTTCGTCTTTGCAGGTTGCAGATGCGACCCCTATGGGATTTCTTCGATGCCCGTTGGATACAGGTGTCTGGAAGTCTCACGGACAAGATCCCTCTCAACAGGGATTTCTAGCAGGCGATAGAGTGGTGGGGGGACCGCGTCCACATCGCTCAAGTACAGGATTTCAAAATCTCCTCATACCAGGAGACAGTCACCACGGACGCCTCCTTGGAAGGTTGGAGGGCGCACACCGGACCTCTACACGACAGAGGCCTGTGGCTTCCGGAGGAGAAGGATCTGCACATCAACATCCTGGAGCTATAGCCAGTGTTCTGGGCCCTCAAGTCTTGCCTACCGTTTTTGAAGGGCATGGTGGTGAGGAACTTCACGGACAACACCACCACCACCATGTTCTACATCTGGAAGGCATTATCACCAGCGCTATACAAGGAAGCTCAAGACTTGTGGCACTGGGCCATCGGACAGGGGATGTCCTCTCCACCTGGCGGGAGTCAAGAACACCATCGCAGACTCCCTCAGCAGGGAATTGCGCTCCTGCGACAAGTGGGAACTTCGTCACAATCAGGTGGACCGCATGTTTGTCAAATGGAGCAGTCCCCAGATCGATCAGTTTGCTTCACTGGCAAACTCCAATTGCCATATGTTTTCCAGGAGATTCCACCAGCTGAGGAACTTGGGGGATGCGTTCTCCTTCCCGTTGGAAGGTCTGTTTCTGTATGCGTTCCCTCTCCTGCTACGTGTCATCAGCACACTGTGTCATTGCAAGTTGATACTCCTCGCCCGGCGTGGCTGAGGCAGATTTTGTATTGGGATCTTCTCAGTGTCACCTCCAGTCATGTTGCTGTGATTCCAGATCTGCTCACCAGAGATGGAGCCTCAATCCTTCATCATGACCCAGGATCGATGAACCTGATGGCATGGCTCCTGCAGCCTTAGAGTTTGGAGATCGAGATACCAGCGGACTGCAGGGAGGTCCTTGCCAGGGCGTCGTCAACTCTGAAGTGCTACGGCCAGAAGTGGAAGTGTTTTGCTACATGGTGCCGGTCACGGAAGATTACCCCTCTGAGGGTCACAGCGCCACAGATTCCTTTCATATTTGTCCCTGGTAAGAGCAGGGCTGGCTCGCGCATCCATCAAGGTACACCTGGCGGCCATCTCACGTTACACCAGATCCCTGCGGAGATCCTTGCTGTGGATACACACTCGTCAAGGAGTTTCCCAAGGGACTTTACCAATTTTTCCCGCCGGTGACGGCTCCTGCATGGGAACTCAACGTGGCTCTGACGAGGCTCATGGGAGACTCCTATCGAGTCTATGCATCAGGCCCCACACAAGTTTCTCTCATGGAAGACTGCTTTCCTTGTGGCCATCACTTCTGGCAGACGTGTGGGTGAGATGCAGGCACTATCCTGCAAGCAACCGTATCTGACTTTCCACGATTCAATGGTGTTACTGTGTACACACCCTCTTTGATTCCGTTGGTTCCATCGGAATTCCACCTGAACAAGCCTTTGGTGTTACCCGTTTTCTTCCCGAAACCGTTGCCGGCGCAGAGGGCCTTGCATTCACTTGCTTGTGCCTTGAAGTATTACTTAACACGCACAAGGAGTTTTCGGAAGACTTCTCAATTGTTGGTGAACTGGGTCCTGTGAACCATGGGAAGGCCTTGTCCAAGACTTCCATTTAAAGGTGGCTCTCTGGCTGCATCATGCACTCATAGGCTGGCGAACTGGTCTCTGCCTGGCTGTCCGAGAGCCCAATCCACCGGAGCGATCGATGCGATGATGGCATTCCTTTCAGGTGTGCTCCTGCTTGACATCTTTAGATCGGCAACGTGGAGGTCCTCGAATCCCTTCACGAAGTTCTACTGCGTCAACAGGGATTCCACGGAGGAGTCCAGAGTCGGCCAGGCAGTGCTACACAACCGGTTTACTTGAGGTGAGTATGTTCCATTTTTAAGTGTTAGTTGCTTCTGTTGAGCCTTGCCACCTCCTGTGGTTCTGTAATCTTCTACTGCTGCGTATTTGTTATTCATGAGCATGTGAATCCATTACCAGACCCCATGCCGTAGAAGGAATGTTACTTGCATGCAACTGTTTTCCAGCATGGGTCTGGCATGGATTTACATGCAAACCCTCCCTATGACGCCTCTGCGGCTCTTTTTGGTGATACTGCCACTTTACGTGCTTACCAAATCTGTAGATGGCTGCCAGAGGCAGGGCTTGGGGAGAGGACTGTCATTGGATGGGGGGCAGTATGACACAGAAGACAGTGATTGGTTTAGAGGAGAAACAGTTTTAAAGTGAAACTGGTTTTTCTATTACTGATGATTACCAGCTTCACGACGGGGGATATTCATGACCATGTGAATCCATGCCAGACCCATGCTGGAGAACAATAGTTACAGCTAAGTTACTTGATGTGGTGGATTGATTGGTGATTGTTAGGAAAGATTTCTCTTTACTGAACCTTTCCTTCCATCTTTATGGAACCCCCAAACTTGTTGCTTTATTTTTGATCCTGACATGCTCTTTTTGCAGTGCAGTGAAGCCTTAAGCTTCACTACACTGACGTCTGCTCATAGGTTGTGGGGAAACTGGCATTTCCTTCAGGCTGTCGGTACTGGGAAACAATCTACAATGTTTCCCTTGGTCGTGTTACTACTTTTGGTTACTTTGTATCACTTGTGGTAATTTGCATCATTGTGGAAAACTGCTGTACAATGGGATGCACTTTTTTGCCCTAGACTAACACTCAGATTTGTGGTTACTCTAGTTGTGCTGAAAGGATAAGCTGGTGGCAGCAGTGACTTTTCTCCACTTTTTGGGACTTTTTTGTTTTTGCCTTGCAACGTTTATCACGTTTGGCTACTAACTGTGGCTAGTGTCCAAACATGGCCATGCCACATTGTTTTTCCCCTGTCCTTTGGCCATCTTGTTCTTTATTCTTCTTCCTGGCCTGGACTTCCAGTGCCCGGGAAAGCAGAACGTTTTGGCAGGCTACTGGAGGGCTGTGTGTGTTTGCTGGCAGGATGTGGGCTTGGACTGTCTGGTCCCAATCCACAAACTGGTTTGTGTGTCTGAATCGCATGCATTAGAGCTCCCAGCAGTGGTCCTGATTTGACCACTGCTGGGGTTTGTGTGTGGACTAGTCCTGTCATTGGCTAGTGAGGGCAGCTGCTCTTACCTGGCTTTTAGGATAAGAAGGGGACCCCTGCACCAACTTTTCAGAGATCCTGGAGAAACCTGAAGGAGCCAAGACTTCCATCCAGCTGCGAGACCTGCAAATAAATTGGAGACCCATTGGAAGGAGGCTTGGCTACCAACTTCTGCTACTGTCCTGGAGGAGCCCTGTCTTGCTAACGATCTTTAGCAGTCCTGCGATGGAGCTGCAACCCTGTGAGTGGAGGGAACATCAATTCCTGACGTCTGCTCCGTATCCTTCAAAGAAGAGCCTTCGGAAGTGTCCCTGGAACTTTGGGGTTCCTCAGCTGGCTTTACAAGACTCTTCTCTGGGAAATGTCGGCGTCCTCGCATGAAGGGGACCCGAGATAGGAGGGAAAGTCTGACCGCAAGTCCCTTTACGTTGCCATACTGTGTGGAGCCCTCTCCGAAATCGCTTACCTGATTCAAGTCCAGTTCTGAGAAGGGTCCTGCATTGAGTTTTGCTGCAATCTTCATTCTAGAGTCCTTGCAACAGTGATCGACACCAACCTGAGATCAGCTAGAACCTGCAGCTCCTGCGAATCAAGGCCTGCAACCATTGGTGGACCTTTGTCCTTCCAAGTCTGGGGCAGAATTGGAGTATGGCGGTTGGGGCAGGGGGTTTGGCAAGTTAGTGTGATTCGTACCTAACCCTAAACTCCCATTATAAGTCTATGGACTTTTAATAAACTTTATTCTAACAATATTGGCTTTTCCGTTGCTTGCGCAAGACTTCTGAAAGTCGGGGCTCCTTCTGTTAGCTAGTTTAACTTGTACTTTGACAATTGGACCCCTTCACTGGACTCTAGAGACCCTACGAGCATTTTATCCCGCCTCAAAATTTCTATTGACTTTTACCTAAACTATTGGGCAAAAGGCCCCAGACAATTTAGGGATGGACATTTTAAGTTGGGGATCATTCTCTGTGGATTTGAAGTGCATAATATAACCTTGCCTTTCCTTAGCAGGAGTTTGTGATTTATATTATGCCCTCTGATAAGTGAATATATATTTGTATCTATTTTGAGAGTGTTGTGTGATAACTCTACTTACCAGCAGTGTGTTTTGGCCAATTTGTATTTGTATACATCCTGTCTAAGTTTAATTTGTGATTCTTATTGTGTGAACTCATTGTGGACCCTTTACAAGCTCACCATCTCTGAAGTACTTAACCTAGACTGCTTGTCACTGCTACCTGAACTGGTTTGGCTACTGCTCCCCAGAGTTTTCCCCGTCATAATATAGGTTGGCGTTCTATACATCTGTCCACCATCCCACAGTAAAGAAAATCAGCCCTAACAGTGATCGACTACCTTTTCCCCTCCCAGCCAGACCCAATCTAAGGCATCTCTGTGTGAGTTGCTCAGTATTTTTGTGCTCTACCTTAGGAGTCCTTAAGGCTCCCCGGCCAGGTGTACCTGATAGGAGACTACAGCCACGCTGGGAGGGACACTGTCAGTCATGTGACTAGTCTGGTGCCAACTTTACTTTGTATAAAATGGCCTCCACCCTTTGGAACCATTTTCTATAGCTGGATCCCTTTCTCATCCCTTCCGAGTACCTGAAATGAAGGTTGTTTGTTGTATTTTTTTTATCACAGACCTTGCTTCTGAAAGCAACAGAGCACTTTACAGTCATAGGGGGGAAGAACATGGTGAGGGAAGTGGGGAGCTACCAGAGGTAGTGGAGGGCGGGCAATTGGTAGCAAGCGATCTAAAAGCAATTGGGGGAGTAAACATTGGGAAGCAGATCACCCAGTCTCCGGTAGTGTGGAGGGTGTGTGGACTTAGCTGTTAGGGAGGAGTTGCTCACTGAAGAGGAGGCTCTTGAGCTCCTACTGGAACTGTAGAAGCAGATGTCTGATGTTGACCCCAAAGTCCTGGGGACTGTTAGGGAGAATTCTCAGTTCTGTGGTAATTTCCTACTACCTTAGAGGCGCCCAGCTCTTTTGCTGGACTTTAGGACTTTTAATTTGAATACTGGAGTGAGCCCTTTTTCTCACTCTCTCATGTATTATTCTATTTGGACTCTGTTTCTTTTGGTTTTGGAGTCTGACGAACTCCATAGGCATCATATTTTTGTATTGTGACAAAACAGCACCTTCAGTGCAGTGTCACAGAGAAGTCCTTTGGATTTCTGTTAAGGTTTAAATCCCTTCTCTTAGGTAAACTACTGTTTCCAAGAGTAATAAAGTGAAATTGACCTTACTTTTTTTCTCTTTGTAGACCCAGCACACGCTATCTTACATATAATGCTGGAGGGGTTACTTAGTATCCCCTTTGTCTACCTTCTCATGTAACATGTTTGATCTTACCCTTTCTACAATTAATGGCTGGTGGCAGAGGTTTAATTGTATACTAACATTGTGCATTTTTTCCGCAGGCTGAATCCTAAGCTGCAGTATTGCACCCATGGGTGCCCATTTCGTCAAAATGACCCGGTCTTCTTTTTTTGCCATTTCTTGTTGGAAAGGTCCTTGAGATTTACTCTGCTCGCCAAACCAGGTGTAGTCCCTTTGTTCGTTTTCTTTGTCAGGATTCACTGGTGAAGGCCGCCTCCTGTGTCTGGCAGGGCAGAAAGCGAGGCAGGTTCCAGAAACTCTGTGCTTAGTCTCCTTGGTTACAGGAATGCACCCAAAGGTGATTGGCTGGCTGTCTTTGCATGACAGCCACCCTGCTGTGTGAGTGAAAGCTAGGCTGCGAATGAATTGGAGAAACTTGCCTAAAAGGCAAGGTCTTTTGCAAGGAGGGCAGTCGACCACTGACGAAGGAACCGAAGAAGAAACTGGAAGAGAAGCTTGCTGCACCCTACTGGGCCGTTGGTTTGTCCGGTGAAGGCCTGCTGCATTGCTGAAGCTCTGAATTCTGAATCGACTAGAGAAGCCAGGAAAGGACGACTTCTCCTCTTGGTTTGGTGGCACCAATCAGCCCCAAGATGAACTTGCCTGGAACCCCTCTCTCTACTGGCTGTGCTTCTTTGCTGCTGCAGTGACCGAGTGCCAGGGGACAGTAATACAAGGACAAGTTCATCGCCTTTAAGCCGGATCGCCTTTAAGCCGGACCTGAGCTCCAGGAAGATCCTTTGTACTCCCTCTAAGCAGGACTAACCAAGCCTGAGCCACATCAACTTAGTGCTGGACCATAGAGGCAAGGAAAGTCCACAAGGTGTCCAAGACCCTCGGTGGTACTTTTAGGGAGTAGCTGAAAGCACGAAGTGCCGCTGATCTGGAGGGTGTCCATTGCTGCCACCAACCTTGAAACCGTAGTGCAGGAGTTCCCAGACGTCCTCCCTCTTGTCCCCACGACTGAGGCCCAGGAACAGGATCTGCAGGACTACAACAGGAACAGATGCCAGCTGGAACCTTTTCTTCAGACTCAAGGTACTGTGTAACTAGGGGTGCTTACCCAATGTTGTTTATAGGTTGCTTGCTTTCACTGGAGACTTGAATTTGCTGCCCTTAGGCAGAGATGCTTGCATCTTTGCTTTTTCACAAGCATTCCAGCTTGTGGCCCAACAGTGATTCTTTTACTACAAAAACTCTAACATTGTACAAGACTGTTGTGCTATCTTCAAGAAGTGCTGCAGCTCCCTAGACCTTGCTCAATTGACATTGGCCTGGCCTGGCTCTTTGAAGACTCTTACCCTCCAAAAAGTCATGCATACCTTCCTTGTATAGCTGGAAAAGGGTTTACCTATATTTCATTGGGGATTGTGAAGTACTTCCTGTTTGGAGAAACTTGTTAATCTTTGTTTCCTTCCCTAACCTTTTCGCCATAACTTCAGTAGTGCATTTTAAGTGTAAACAGCGATATATTAATGTCCACAGTGTCCTAGCAATTGAAGTCCCCTCGGGGGTTCGGAGGTTTGTATGTATGACATTCCAAAAGGGTATCTACTTAATTGAACTGAAGAAGTCTATTGCTGAAGTATATTTAAGTGTTGCATATTGCCCCCTTCTAAAGAAAGCTTATTTTATAACTGACTGTTAAATTGATAATTATTTGAATAAGAAACTTTGAGTGCAAGTGTTATTTGAATACCTGTCACTGTGAATCTCTCTTGCAACCCTACAGCTCACATAGACCCCTCTTGAGATAAGCCTGGCTGCTCAGTCACTCTACCAGTTTGTGTAGTACAGGCCTATACCAAATGTTGGGTTACTTATTTGTTTTGGGGTAAGTGGCAATGTATGGTCATAGGATACCATGCTCCTGGAGTTGAGGGCTGTAACTGTCGGAACCAGTTCTTGATGTGATGGTATATATATATTGATACTGATACCAGTTTGGAGACCTGTGAGTTTGCTCCTTTGTGTGAAAACAGCCCCTGGATGCTTGGGGAGGCCTGAGTTGGTGGCCAGCCAGTGTAGCTTGTTGTGATAGGAGACTAGAAGATCATTTTCCCATTCACCTTGCTGCTGGAAAGCAAACCTACGCAACTGGAAGGCTTGCTGCTCGAGGAAGGTGATTGAAGCTCTGTAACCGCATCCTAAGAACTCCAAGGAATCCAGTGAAGCTCTGCCAGTGCAAGCATGCAGAAAGGAACTGGCTGACTGGCCTTCCCTCTGATCTGAAAGGGTCTGATGGATCACCTACAAGCATCCTAAGCAAGCTAAGGAATCCAGTGAAACTCTGACAATACCAGAGAGCAAGAACAGACTGGTGGTGCTTGCCTTGATCTATTGGATCACCTCCCTAGATGAAGCTTGTGACCATGCCTTTATTGCTGGTCCCGGAAGCTGGAGCCCTTTGCTATACAACCTAGCAATCCTCACGGACTGGCAGACCTGAAAGCCTTAATCCAGGCACATATGACAAACGCCCTGGTTCCAGTCCCCACTCTGCAAAGCTCCATGGACTTGTGGTACCCATTGTCCGCCTGACCGCATCACCAAACCTCCAACTTGCAGCCTTCAAATTCTTAACACCTTCTGGTGTTATCCCGAGGAGGGATCACCAATAAGTCTTCCTCCAAGGGGTCTCCGGATACTGACTTCATAGTTTGAATCCTGTTCCTTAGCCCATGGACATCGTAGGAACCCGAGAATCTCCAGTGAGCACCAAATGGAACTCCGAAGACCTGACCACTACATGGGGCTGAGTTTGTGCAGAATTTTGAATAACCCTTCAGAAGGAAATGACACTGTGTGGTGTTAGGAAAGATTTTATTTTTGCATCTTTCCCTCCATAGTTTCCATTACAACCATGTTTGGTAAGAATTGATGCAGTCACACTGTGAGACTACACAACGCTTACCTGTTTGGTGTTAGATAACCCTCCTTTTGGTATAGGTCTGTACTACACAAGTTTGTAGTGTGACTAAGCAGCCAGATCTCGAGAGGGGTACATGTGAGCTGTAGACCTATACAAATGAAGTCCGTAAATACAAGTAGCCAAGTAACACTTATTCGAGGGGATTGGGTCCTCCGACGTATTCCATATCTATGACCGTAATCACCACAGCTGTGCTGCTTCGGAAAATCTTTAGGCGTCTGCGTCCTGCGTCGATACACCGTCTTTGAGGACCTCCTCCGACGGCACTGGATGTTATAAGTAGGACGCACGACGCCCGTAGCCTCAGTTCTGTTTTTTCCGCGAACGTGTTCGCTTCGGAGATCTCGGTGCGCCTCGCCTCTTTGGAGTTTCTGTAATTTCGGTTCTTCGAACCTGTTTGTGAAGTTATCGGGATGTCTTCCTCTTCTTCCACCCTGCGTCTGGGCTTCAATGAGTGTGGGGACTGCGGGTCCAAGATGTCGGTGACGGACTCGCACGATGCCTGCCTCTGGTGCCCTGGGGAGGCCCACGACACGGAGGATTGTGTCGACTGCCAGTCGCTTACGTCCAAGGCCTTGCGTGAGCGTAAGAAGAAGCTGTCGGTCGGTAAGGTGTCCAAGCCCCGCAAGTCGAGGTCCACTGGGCTTTCAACAGACGATTCGAGTGCCGACTCTCCGCATCGTCATCGTAAGTCTAGGGGGTCTCGGTCCAGGAGCGGGTCCCGCCACTCCTCTGCCTCTTTGAGGCACTCACGGAAGCGCCGTCATCAGTCGCCTTCCCCGTCCGAGGACTCCGCCCGTCGGCGGGCTGCTTATCCCACCAAGCATGCGACTCCGGAGGAATGGGCTTCCTTCGGTAAGAAAATGTTGGCGATTCTTGAATCGCAGGGCACCGGTCCGTCCGCGCCACCGATTGGGGTTGGGCGTGACCGTACTAGAGACACCGCTCGTACGCCTTCGGGCTCGGGTCAATGGCACGATTCGCGGGAAAGGTCTCGCTCAGACAAGGGGTATCGTTCTAGTCATGCCCGTTCCAGGTCCCGATCCTCGACGCGCTCGAGCCCGTGTGCAGTCTTCGAGGAAGACGTCGACGCATGTGGCACAGAGGTCGTCGAAGGACACGCTCGGGGCTCAGATTAACTCAACGCCTTTCGAGGCTGTTTTGTCGGAGGTACCCCGTGGCACGGTGGAACCCCCTAAAAAGGCTCTGGCCAAGACCAAACATGTCTTGTTCCCCATTCTGTGCCCACTTTCCACCATCTGGATTATATTTCTGAGGTGGATGAGGGTTCTGAAGATGGGATGGTTCCTGATACAGTACCAGACGAGATTATCTTTGGACATAGCCAGATTGAGGACCTGCGTCAGTCGCTGCACGACGCCAGTGGTCTGGATACCTCTCCGGAGGTGGAGTTCTGTAGGCCTGAGCCTGGCACCCATGCCGAGTCCTCGTACCGGCGCCTTATGTCGAGGGTCACAGAGTACTTGGGGTGGTCTGCTCCACAAGGGGATTTTCTGCAGGATGACCTGACGGATATCCTCGACCAAGGTCCACCAACTGACCCGGTACTGCCATTCCATATGGCTCTGCAAAGGAGGGTGGCGGCGGCTTGGACTGCTCCGGAGAGTCTCCCGGCAGTTGGCAGGTCTCTGGCGTGAAAATACCGCCCAGCCAGTAGCGACCCGTGCTACTTGACCATGCACCCCACGGAGAGTTTGGTGGTGCAGGCGGCTACGGCCCCAGCAAAGCAAGCGTCGTATCCTACCATCCCTCCTGATAGGGACGACAAGCATTTTGATGGTTGGGCGAAGAAAGTGTTTTCTTCAGGGGGTATGGCTCTTCAGGCAGCCAACTCCGTATGTGCCTTGTCACGTTTCACGTGCACTCTGTGGAACTGTTTCCTGAGCGGCTGAACATATTCCCAAAGGGGACGAACGGTATGGTTTTCTTGCTATGATACAGGATGGCAAGGATGCCATGTATGAGGCAGTTCAGTCGGGTCTGGACATGGCAGATTGTGTCAGCCGGTCCATGGCAGCGAGCACCGTAATACGCAGGTTTGCGTGGTTGCGTAAGTGGGGGTTTTCTCCTGATGTGCAAGCCCGGCTCCTCAACATGCCCTTTGATGGTGTACATCTTTTTGGCAGCAAGGCTGACGAGAGACTTGAGAGATTGCAGACCTCAAAAGCTGCAGTAAAGTCGTTGAGCGCTGCAGTTCGACAACCTCCGCCTTTTCGTCCTAGGGGACAGCAATGGAGGGGAGGTTCCTTTCATTATTACGCCTCCTTTAGTAAAGCGAGAGTAGCTGCTAGTCAAAGGGGCCACCATAGGAGTGCAAGAGGTGGAAAACAAGGTACTCGAGGCGCCAAGGCCGCTCGGGCAGTTGCCTCTTTGCCTTCAGGCAACGCCGCAGCCGCTTCAGCTCAGTCATGAGGCCATGTCCCATGGTTCGCCGGTTGGGGGGAAGGCTGGCGCAGCATCTTGTGGAATGGCCATTGCCATTAATTCAGATGTGTGGGTTCTGGAGATCATAGCCCATCTTCCTTTTCGGCAGAGGCCTCACGACAATCCATCAGGGAATCGCTCTTTGAAGAGTCCGGATCCGCTCCTTGCACAGGAAATTCAAGCCCTGCTGGAGAAAGGCGCCATGGAACTGGTGCCTGTAGCGGAGAGGAACAAGGGATGGTATTCCCCTTATTTTTTGATTTCAAAGAAAGACAGGCTTGCGCGGTTTGAACAAACTCCTCAGGAAGGACAAGTTCAAGATGTTACTCTTAAGTCCTCCAGGCCCTTTAACTTCAGGACTGGTTGGTGTCTCTCGACCTCAAGGAAGCTTATTTTCATGTGCCGATCCATCCAAAGCACAAGTAGTACCTGAGGTTCGCGGTTAGCGACTCGCACTTTCAGTTTCGGGTCCTGCCATTCGGATTGACCTCCGCCCCGAGGGTCTTCACCAAGCTCATGGTAGTGGTGGCAGCGCATCTCAGGAAAGGGGGAATTCACGTCTACCCCTCCTTGGACGATTGGTTGATCAGGGCGAGCTCTCCCGAGCAAGTCCTGGATCATCTGTCCGTCAACTGCCACTCCCTCCACAAGCTGGGCTTCTCCCTCAATTTAAAGAAGTCCCACTTGACGCCAACACAGCAGCTCCAGTACATCGGAGCAGTGCTTGACAAGTCCATGGGGAAGTGTTTTCCTCCTCAGGTGAGGGCTCATCACATTCAGCAGATGGTGCACAAGTTTCAACATGCCCAGAGTCTCCCAGCGTTCGAGTTTTTGAGGTTGCTGGGCCTCATGGCATCCTGCATTCTTCTGGTGCTAGAGGCCAGGTTGCGGATGAGATCTTTGCAATGGGCTCTCAAACTCCAGTGGTCACAGTCCTCCGGCAGGATATCGGACCCCGTTCAGGTGCCGCCCTCGGTCGCCCAGGACCTTCTGTGGTGGGCCGTCGAAGGCAATCTGATGAAGGGGCTCCATTTTGGCTACCCTGGCCAGAGGTAACGATCGTGACGAACGCATCCCTTACGGGATGGGGAGCTCATGTCAATGAACTGACAGTCAGCGGTCGTTGGTCTCGGTCGGAGTCCAGACTCCATATCAATCTTTTGGAGCTGAGGTCCGTCGGGCTTGCCCTGAAGGCTTTTCTGCCGACTTTGCGAGGAAAGAATGTCCTGATTCTGACCGACAACACAGTGGCCATTACTACCTCAACAAAAAGGGGGGGGGGGCAGGGTCACTTCCTCTGCGCAGGAAGGCGATGCAGCTCTGGTTCTGGGCAATACAGCAGGAAATTTCGATCTCAGCAGTTCATCTGGCCGGAGACGACAACGAGACGGTGGATGCTCTGAGCAGGCAGAGCGCCATCTCTCACGAGTGGGAGTTGGCTCAGGAGATTCTCGTGGAGATCTTCACCCTTTGGGGGACCCCTCAAGTGGATCTCTTCGCCTCCAGTGTCAACCGGAAGTGCGAAAGGTTCTGCTTGCGGGAATTTCCTCCAAGAGGAGCCTTAGGAGACGCGTTCGTGGTGGAGTGGTCATTCCCACTGCTGTACGCGTTTCCTCCAGTCCCTGTCATCCTGCAAGTGCTGTGGAGATTACGGAGGTGTGGTTCCCAGATGATCCTCATTGCTCCGGCATGGGCCAGGAGGATGTGGTACCCGGACCTTCTCGACTTGTCCATCTGCCCTCCACGTCGTCGTCCCTACCGAGACGATCTGCTCTCACGGGAGGGAGGTCAGGTTCGCCATCCAGAGGTCAGATCCCTCAACCTTCACGCTTGGCTTCTAAAAGGTTGAGGTATAGGGATTGGGACCTCCCTGAAGACGTGATGGAGGTGTTGCTTTCGGCCATGCGGCTGGCGATGAAGTCCCTGTACCGTTGCTGTTGGAGAAAGTTCTGAGACTGGTGCAGGGTTAAGAATGTGGATCCTTTTTCATGTGACATTCCTGTGGTTCTGTCTTTTTTGCTTTTTTTATTTAGCCCACAGGGGCTTGCAAGTGGGTACCGTTAAAGGTTACCTGGCGGCGCTGTCCATATTTAAGCGCTCGACTGAGGAGTGTTCTTATTTTAAAATTCCTTTAATTTCTCAGTTTCTAAAAGGGATCACTAATGTGTTCCTTCCGTCACCTTTCCAGGTGCCCGGTTGGGATTTGAACCTTGTTCTCAAGTTTCTAATGGGTGCTCCGTTTGAGCCTTTACATTCTTGCCCTTTGAGACCGTTAACTCTTAAAACTGTATTTTTAGTTGCGGTCACTTCCGCTCGCAGAGTGAGTGAATTACAGGCACTTTCAGTTAAGCCACCCTTCACTGTGTTTCATAAGGACAGGGTTGTCCTTTGAGTTCGTCCTTCCTTTCTTCCGAAAGTGGTGTCGGAATTTCATTTAGGCCAGAAGATTATTCTTCTGGCATTTTATCCTCCTCCGCATCCTGGTAAGGAAGAGGAGAGGCTCCATAGGCTGGATCCTAGGAGAGCTTTAAGCTTTTATATTTCACCCATGTCCCGGGTCAGAGTAGACGATCAACTCTTTATTGGTTACGCTGGAAAGCGTTTGGGACAAGCTGTCACTTCTGAATGTTACCGCTTGACTTGTAAGGACCCTCCGGTAGGCTTGCGGGCCCATTCTACCAGGGGTATGGCTGCCTCTACTGCCCTGCAGAGGGGTGTTCCTATTCGTAACATATGTGATGCAGCCACCTGGGCTTCGGTCCATACTTTTGTACGTCACTACTCCCTCGATTCTATCCGTGGGCAGGATCTGGCCTTTGGCAAGGCGGTCCTTTACTCTACAATCTGATTGGGCATTCTAAATTTCTGTTGTAAATCCTTTTCCCACCTCCTTACGTTGGTACTGCTTTGGGAGTCTGTCATAGATATGGAATACGTCGGAGGACCCAATCACCTCTAAGAACGAGTTACTCTCTTACCTGGTAACGTTCTTTCGATGGGATGGTCCGACGACGTATTCCATATCGCTCCCTCCCTGCCTTCGCCGCTACAGAATTTCTTATGCGATTGCAGCTTACGTTTCCGCAAGGCTTTCTCTGGTCATACTGGCAGTAGTTTGGTGCCACACGTTCTGCGGAAAATAACTACAACTGAGGCTATGGGCGTCGTGCGTCCTACTTGTAACATCCAGTGATGTTCGCCGTGAGAGGAGGTACTCTAAGAAAGAGTATCGACGTCATCGACGCAGGACGCAGAGGCCGAAAGATTTTCCGAAGCAGCACAGCTTTGGTGATTACTGTCATAGATCTGGAATACGTCGTCGGACCATCCCATCGAAAGAAAGTTACCAGGTAAGAGAGTAACTTGTTCCACTCAAGGTTTTAGTTATAAATAGTTATTTATTAAACGGTTTTAAATAAGCATTCTTTAAAAAGGCAATTTCAGTAACAATGTAAATATACTTTAAAAATACTTTTCAGGGATTCCGGAACTGTCAGCACCAGGGTTGGAAGTTTAAGTGCTGAGCTCCTGCACCTATTGAGATAAAACTCCCTAATGATGGCTGAGATCCCTTGTTCCACTGAAACCATCCAACCTGTTAAGAGGCAAAAGGGAAGAGATGACAGTGACGGTGGCAGGAGAGATGACAAGCTGCTTGAGTTGCTCACCCAAGTAACTGCAGATATTGCTGATATCAAGGCAAAAATGATACGTGCTGAGGAAAGGTACCTGTATCTACAGACTAAAGTTATAGCTGTTGAGGACCACCTTACAACAGTTGATGACACAACATTGCAGCTTCCTGATCAGGTGAATGAGAAGATGTCTCTCAAACTGTCAGAGCAGGAAAACTTTTCTCGGAGGAATAACATGAGGATAGCTGGATTTCTAGAAAATGTGGAGAGGGGCAAGCCTATTGTGTTTTTCAGGAAAGGCTCTGACCACCATGCTTAACTTGGATCCAAAGACATCATTGGAAATAGAAAGAGCGCAGAGATCTTTGGATCAAAAACCAGCCATTGGCCAGAGACCCAGACATTTCATCATTACATTTCTAAGGTTCCCCATCAGAGAATTAATTCTCAAGAAAGCCTGTGAAATTGGAGATCTGTCCTGGGGTGGGAACAAAATCATGATATTTGCAGACTTAAGCAGAGATCTTATGGAAAAAGAAAATGCTTCAACACTGCAAAAGAGAAGGCAAGGATGAAGAAACTTAAGTATGACATGGTGTACCCTGTAATACTACGGATTGTGGTGGAAGGCCAAATTTATTCATTTATTGATTGTAAAAATAAGGAAGCCTTTTTAACCGATTTTGGACCTGGAGCCCATGCAAACAACCTTGACTTGCTTGCAAAGGTCTGCACAGACCAAGAAGAAAAGATGAGTTTTGTGGACTTTTCATTTTCTTTTATCTTTATTTTTTTATTATTTTAGTGTTTAATATGGAAATAACTTTCAATCCGTTCGGTTTTGTTGATTTTTTTCAATCCAGATTCCGTTAATTTAATGGTTCAGGCATTTTGCGAGTCTTTCTTGTGCTCAGCAATCCGAGGTTTTTGAGGAAAGGTCCCTCGCGTACGTGATTCAGATAGCTATGCGTACGTGCTCAAGTGTCTTAGCCCACGTTATCAATTGTTCGGGCTGGGAGAGGCAGTAATGGCGGCTGGCCGTGAATTCAATGCTGCTCAGTGCAACACTTTTCATGGATCCTCTTTCTGCTATTTGATGTTCCCCTAGTGTGGGTAGTGACAACGGAACCCTGTACGGTGCCGATCATAAGGTGAGATATGATTGCCTCTGTTCTGTTATGCTTGGTGGCTTCCTAATCGTTTCAGTTGGGGGCGAGGGGGATCCCTTCTGCACTGGAAAGTTTGGTTTGTAAAGAAACGAGTGGTAGTGATTCAGCCTGAATGATGCCCTCTCTGAAGGAACTAGGGGGTCTTATATCACTGTACAACTTGCGAAATAAAGCAGCCCCGCAACCAGCTGATATATTGCATTGATTTGAAAGTGTAGGGTAGATAGACGGGCACGATCACCCTGTATGGTACAGAGGCAGAAGATGGAGAAAGTCTTCCAGTAGCAGGCAGCGTATATATATATCTGAACAGTCTGTTAGTCTGCATTTTCCAAACGTTCTGCTCTAATGCTGCTGCCTGCACGTTGCCAACCATTAATTTTGATACTACGGACTGCCTTCTCAACTTTCTGCCCTGCTACTGCCTGCATGTTGCCAACCATTCATTTTGATATTACGTACGGTCTAACTTCTACTTACGCTCTGTCCTGCTGTTGCCTGCACGTTGCCAAACATTAGCTTTTATATTACAGATGGCCTTTTCCTAACGGTCCATACTGTTGCAACATTGGCTTTATTATTGCGAACTGCCTTCTCCAAACACTCTGTACTACTACTACTGCCTGCATGTTGCCAGCCATGGACATTGATTGCCTGCTTTCTCCTAATGTTTCGTACTGCTGCTGCCTGCATGTTACCAACCATTAATATTGAAATTAAGACCTACCTACTCCTAATGTCTTGAAGTGCAGTTGTCATCCATTAGCATTGATATCAAATTGATAATGTAATTGATGGTCCGTTAAAGGTCTGCAGATGGAAATAATAAACCTATAAGTGTCCTCAGAATTTCACTTGTTTCAATGCGAGGATGCAGGCCCAGAAACTCAATGCTCAGAGAGTGTGTATTGGTTTGATGATGTAGGCTTCGCATCTGTATATGGAGCGTTTTGTTCTCTGCACTGTCAGGAGATGAACATGTTACAGAAGTGTGAATCACTGGAGGTTTTATACATTGAGGGTGAAATTAGTCTTTTGTATACCAGCTACGCCTCCGCTAGAAGGAACTTTGTACCATGCTGAAAGCCCCTTTATGAATACTAAAGGCTGGGGGGAATGAGGATTATCCAGGAATTTTTATAAAAAGAAAAAGGAAAGAATATTGAGATTGCAGTGAAAGACATTGGCTAGCAAAGTAAAGGACTAAGTGGATGGCTCACTTGGAGAAGTGAAGGAATATTGGAGGTGGCAACTTAAGTGAAATGCAAGCTATCTTTGGCAGCATGTTAGGCAGAAACCTGTGCAGTTCCCTTAGGGACCACTGCAAAAGATTTAAGACTACAGGTGTTGGCAGTAAACCCACTTGGTAGCAGTCTGTACCACCCAGATTTACCTGGTAGCTGTGGCTAAGCAGTCCGACTTCCCTCAAGAAGAGTTAGGCAGTATGCAAAGTATACACAATAGGCACTCGGGTACAATAATACAAGCAAACACTGACCAGAGCTTTGGTATCAAAGTATATAATTATTTATTTAAAAACACACGGTTTGAAACACTCCAGCACTCTCATTGTAAAATATTCTAAACACAGTTACTAACTGTGTATATACACAGTTATACTGTAATATATACACCCCTTTTTCCTTATCAGATAAGTCACTGTAAAACACCACTTATTTTCATACAGAGGTGAGTGCTTAACTAGATGGCACTCCAATAAGTTTGTGAGAAAGGGAGGGAAAAAGACAGAATATGGAACGGTACACCACTCTAAGATTCAGGAACACTGTTAGCAAGGCAGAAGAGCAAAAGTCACTGGTGAGCCAAAGTACAAAGGATGGGCCCACTCTTAGAGAGAGCAGAGCACAAATGTGCCCAAGATCACAGTTACACTAGGCTTTTAAAATCTTGCAGAGGGTTCAAAAAGAGTTGAGGCTTAGGAAAGTTTAGCCAGAGTGTCCCAGGCTAACCCAGGTTCGAAAGCCGGGGGCTAAATCTACCCCGTACAGTCGGTAGCAAGGGAAGCCATGCGGGACACGGTACCTTAAGTGGGAAGGATCCTCCAGCGGCGGCAGTTGTTCCTGGTAGTGGGTGCAAGTTGCATCGTCGTCCAGGGGAAGAGAAGATCTCGACTTGGAGGAAAGATGAAGGTCGTTGCACTACTAGGGAAGAAACCAGCCTTGGAGTTTTCCGGTTAAAGGTGGTACCTTTGTTTCGCGGTCGTGGTAAAACGTGGTATCCTGGTTGCCGGGGTGCTTGGCACAGGCAAGGCAGCCACGAGGTAAGTTGGGAAGGCGAAAAGACGGTGAAACTGGTTATCCCCACCAGTCAAAGGAAGAAGACTCTCCGGCGGGAGATCTCCACGCTTGAAGCCTTGCCCGAACAAGATTTTGCTGAGGACATTATTAATGAAAAGCCTCCGGCAAGCGAGTCTATCCCTCTCTTGAGCTCTGTAAAAAGACGGCTGGCCCCTTCCTTACTCACACCCGCTCAGACTAGGGCTGTGAACCCAAGGGTCAAAACTTTTCCGACCCTCCCACACCGACCCGCTTTGTATCAAAGGACACGCAATCCCAGACTCGCTGGTGGTGACCAATACTCGCAAGAGGGCAGGGGTTCCCCTTGCCACGGGAGAGTCACCCCCGGACAAGGAATCCAAAAGGTTGTATGCCTTAGGCAAACGGGTTACGTCGGCGGTGGCCTATACCGTCCGGATTGCCAATAACACGACGTTACTGGCAAACTATGTCGACGCCCAATGGAACCTACTCCAGGAAGGCCTTCAGGAGGTTCCGGAACCAACCAGAGCCAAGCTTCTCGCCATTGTCTCGGAGTGCAAACTTGCCACTCGGAATGTTGTAAAGAATACCCTGGGCACCGCAGAGACAGCAGGCAGGTCTCTCGCACAGGGTACTCTCCTAAAGAGGCACGCATGGCTGCGCACGTCGGGCTTCAGGCCTCAGACCCAGGCATCCATTATCAACAAACCCATCGAAGAGGCCGCCAACCTCTTCGGGAAGCCGGTAGACGACGCGTTGGAGACAGCCAAGAAGGAGCACGAGACTATTAAGTCGCTGCAGCAAATTTCCCAGAAACCCTCTTCACAGAGGGGCAGTAATTCTCGGCGGTCCTTTCGAGGACAAGCCCGCGCCGCTCATAATAATTTCGGCACGGGCAATTTCAACTCAAGTCAACCTGCTGCAAGCCCCACTTACTACCCCCAGAGGGGTCAGAAGTGCGGAAAGAATAGAGGCAGAGGCTCCAATTCCAGAGGAGCGTCATCTTCGGGTCAGAAATGACCACCAAGTCCAGGTCCCCTCCCATGTCTCCCCGGTCGGGGTCGATTTAACATCTTTCCTCAAGGCATGGGAGGGGATAACTTCAGACCAGTGGGTTTTAAAGACGGTCGCCCACGGTTACTGCGTGGAATTCGCCTGACCTCCACAGTTCAGAGCGCCGAAACATCAACGCCTTTCAGCGGAACATCTGCAGATCCTGATCCAAGAGGTGGAAGCGCTGCTGGGAAAGGACGCCATAGAAGCCATCCCGATTCTTCAGGTAAACAAGGGTATCTATTCAGTGTACTTCCTTGTACTCAAAAAGGATCTCACCATGCGTCCTGTTCTAGACCTGCGCCCAGCGAACAAGTTCATAAAGCCCCAGAAGTTTTGCATGGTAACACTGCAAGAGGTGATCCCATTGCTAAAACAGGGGAACTTCTTGACAACATTGGATATGAAAGATGCATACTTTCATATTTCAATGCTGCCAGCGCACATAAAATTCCTAATGTTCGTGATTCAGGACAAACACTACCAGTTCAAGGTACTCCCCTTCGGCATAGCCTCGGCGCCAAGGGTGTTTACCAACGTCCTGGCAGCGGCACACCTGTGCAGAATTTCAGTTCCAATTTACCCTTACCTCGACGATTGGCTCATCACAGGGGACTCGTTCGACGTTTGTTTTTCGAACACCCAAAAAACAGTAGACCTACTGTTCAGCCTGGGATTTTCTATCAACGAAAAGAAATCCAGCTTAGTCCCCAGCCAAGTAAAACAGTTCCTAGGGGCTCTAATTCGTACGGAAGACGGTCTAATCTTCCCTTCCAGCGAGAGGGTTCAGAACATGCTTTCTCTGGTTCCTCAGTATGTAGCCAGTCGAGAGGTGACGGTACGCAAAGCTATGCGTTTGCTAGGGATGATGGCGTCATGCATATACTTGGTTCCCCACGCGCAGCTGCGAATGCGTCCCATGCAAGAGTGGCTCAACAGCCAGTGGTGTCAGGCCAGTGGACAAAGTGAAAATCTGTTAGTTGTCGCACCAGCCCTCGTTCTCTCTCTGCAGTGGTGGTCGAGGGAGAACCTCTTGAAGGGGAAAACCTTCACCACCCCTGCAGTGGAAGCCACTCTCACGACACACGCATCTCTCACAGGGTGGGGGGGAGGGCCCCTCCGCCCCTTTCAACAGACAGCGCACGGAGTGTGGTTCCCTCAGGTAGCGTCCAACCATATAAACCTACTGGAGCTACTAGCAGTGTTCAAAGCATTGAAAGCCTTTCAGGAGCAAGAGACAGTGCTGGTCCTAACCGACAGCACAACAGCAATGTATTACCTGAACAAACAGGGGGGGGGGCACTCACTCTCCAGGGCTATCCAAGCTGTCCCAAAACATCTGGATATGGGCTCTCAAACACAAGATGTTCTTGATATCCCAACATGTTCCAGGGGAACTCGATCTTCTGGCAGACTTACTCGGCAGAGTTTTTCCTCTGCCAGAAGAGTACGAATGGCGACTGCACAAGATGCACCAGGAACCAGTCGCCATGATTCTGGTGGCTCCCTTGTAGGCCCGCCAACGTTGGTTCGCGCACCTGATGGAAATGTCCCTCTGCCCACCAGTCAAGCTGCCCTGCCCGTACAACATGTTGTCTCAGGACAGGGGGGGAGACTCTGCACCCAAGCCCACAAACTCTGAATTTAGCAGCCTGGCTCCTGAGGTCATAGAGTTTGGACATCTGCAACTCCCTCAAAGATGCATGGACATACTGAGGGAGGCAAGAAAGCCTAACACACGTTATTGCTATGCCAGCAAATGGAAACGTTTTGTCATCTGGTGCAGTTCCAAAGGCGCCAATCCCACCGATTGCTCGCCTTCACACATTGTGTTATATCTAACCCATCTATTGGACTCTGGGTTAGTCTTGAATTCCTTAAAGGTTCACCTAGCGGCGTTGTTAGCCTACACCACGTCACAGCAGAAGGTGTCGTGGTGGAAATACCTGTGATTAAAGCCTTTATGGAAAGGGTTAAAAGAATGTATCCCTCCCCCATCACTCACCCAGCCCCTGGGTGGGATCTAAATGTGGTTTTAACTAGGGTCATGGGACCCCCTTTTGAGCCTATGCATAAAGCTAATCTGAAAGACCTGACTTACAAGACAGCCTTTCTAGTAGCTATCACTTCTATCAGAAGAGTCGGCGAACTACAGGCCCTCTCGGTTTTGGACCCCATTTGTTACAGTTCACAAAGATAAGGTAGTTGCGTACACATCCCAGATTTGCGCTGAAATTTATTTCAAAGTTCCATGTGAACCAGTCAATCGAACTACCCACGTTCTTCCAGAGACCTACTAACATGGCCCAAAGAAGCCTTCACACACTAGATGTGCGCAGAGCAGTCATGTTCTACATGGATAGAACTAAACCACTGAGGAAGACTAAACAATTCTTTGTTTCAGTGGCAGCTGGTAGAGAAGAGGATCCTGTCTCTAAATCAGCAATATCAAGGTGGATTGTCAAATGCATCACACTATGTTACACTCTTGCAAAGAGAGAACTGCCCTTCAAGCCTAGAGCACATTCTACTCGAGGCACTGGGGCATCCATAGCATTAATTGCAAATGTTCCCCTAGAGTCCATTTGCAAAGCGGCAACCTGGAGTTCTGTACACACCTTTACAAAACACTATTGCCTAGACACTCATTCTAGGTCTGATTCTCAGGTGGGACAGTGGGACAAGCAGTACTAAGACATCTTTTTTCTACTGTTCCTTCTCAAAACCCACCTCCAACTCCGGGTACTGCTCGCTAGTCTATGCACAGCATGTGATTCTAAGCAGATTAACAAGCATCAGAAGACATGCATTACTTACAATCATCAGAAATGCTTTTACGGTATCTGCTTAGATTCACATGCGCTCTCCCTGCCTCCCTGCTCGGGATGGAAGGAACATAGACTTCTTACTACTTTCTCTCTTCATGTACTCACTCACTATAGCCTTGGGCTCCCTCATGGTAGAAAAAATACAATCGGAGGGACCTCGGCGCATGAGATATTTTGGGTACTACACACGTCACGATGGGGATAGTGTTTCAGACACGCCTATGCCGACGTCACCTTTCGGTCCCCCGAAAGACGAGATGCAATACTCCGCAGTTACCACTGGATGTCGGACCATATGCACAGCATGTGAATCTAAGCAGATAGAATCATCAGAAATGCTTTTACAGTAAGTAATGCATGTCTTATTGGGGCAATCCTGAACACATTCCTGGGAAAAGCCTCGCCACCAGAGGTGAGGGCTCAAGACATTTTACAGATGGTGAAAAAGTTCCAAAATGCCTGCTATCTTCCAGCCTAGGATTTTCTGAGGTTGGTAGGCCTGCATCCTGCATCTTTTTGGTGCCTCAGGCCCGTCCGAGAATGAGATCTCTCAGGACCCAGTGGTCACAATTCTCTGCAAAAATGTCAGATCTCCTTCAAATACTGAACAGATTTGCTCTGGACCTTCAATGGTGGGCTTCTCGAGAAAACATCTTGACGGGATAACCATTTTGGCAACCATGGCCGGAGATAATGGTAGTGACGGACGCCTCAATCACGGGGTGGGGAGCCCATACCAACGATTTGGCAATCAGTGGTCATTGGTCTCCATACTACACATCAACCTTTTAGAGCTGAGGGCAATCAGACTAGCGCTGAAGGCCTTTTTGCTTTCTGTAAGGGGAGCAAAAAGGCCTTAATTGGAGTGCGCGCCTCGCCCCTGGTTTTTTGAACAATTAACTTGTGGAGATCTGCACTCCAGAGGCTGCAGCCCCAGGGTTAATTTGCTGTACACTGGAGACCCATATTCATGGTTTTCCCCCCTCCCTTGAAGGGTATGATGTGTGTTGGAGGGGAGTCTTTCACTGGTCACCTGAATTGTTTAAATGGGTTCACTACATTGACCATAATTCCTAGAGACTGCAACTGCATTTATATTGGTTTCACCTGAATTGAATGGCAACTCGGGCTCCCTGATGAGTATTGCAGATACAAAAGCACTTGGAGGAGTACAACAGTGGAAGAAGGGAATTATCCATGTGAACTTTATTGGGATTTAACCCTGTGAATATTTTGGACACTTTGGAATCTAACCCTGTGATTGTTTTTGGATACTTGTTCAGGTAATATATTGGCCAGGAATTGGAGTGCGCGCCTCGCCCCTGCTTTTTTCTTCTCCTCAGTAGGTATTGAAAATTGTACAGCAGACATATTAGTTGCAATACTGGTGGACATACGGTACTTGGAACCCAGAAAGGGGCTGTGTGCCTTCCAAAGAGTAAGGATTATGCTCCTCCAGCCAAAGTATACCCAGAATTATGGGGGTAATTGGTAGTCTGGAAAAGATCAAATGACTCAATCTCTTTATGGTGATGCATCCTCAAGGACAAAGGTGTGGTGTTGGTCTCAATAGGTCCACCTTTCAGTGGACGACCATTAACTCCCAAAATGGTAAGACTGTCTTTTGTTGTTGTGGAAATGTATCTTTTCGTTGGCCCAAGTAATATCCATGAATAACCCTGCTGCCGCAGAGTCCACCAGAGCCGTGGTTGCCTGATCACCAATCTCAGGGTTCGAAAGCACGATCTGGATAATGAGTAAAGTGGATCCAGTACTAGATGTAGTTCCTGCAGAATATATGGGTTGACTCTCCTCTTCCCAAACCAGCATCCCAACTAGGGAAGGAAGGTGGTGTTTCCCTGACACCTGGGTGGGCTGACTGGACAGGCTCAAAGTAGATGTGTGGACGATCCACAATACGTGTTCAGCCTTTCACTCTTCGGTTTCTTTATTCATCTGACAGCAGGCCCTTTGTGGATCCTATTTGCAATGGTTCATTAGTATTGTTTTCGAGGGGATTTGGTCCTCCGACGTATTCCATATCTGACATATAATCACCACAGATGTGCTGCTTCGGAAAATCTTCGGCTCCTGCGTCGATGACGTCGATACGCCGCCCTCGAGGACCTCCTCCGACGGCACTGGATGTTATAAGTAGGACGCACGACACCCGTAGCCTCAGTTCCGTTTTTTCTGCGAACGTGTTCGCTTCGGAGATCTCGGCACGGCTCGACTCTTTGGAGGTTCTGTTCTTTCTCGGTTCTTCAAACCTGTTCATATTGTGAAGTATATTCTTCGTGAAGATGTCTACCTCGTCTTCCACCCCGCGTCTGGGCTTTAAGATGTCCGGGGACTGTGGATCCAAGATGTCGGTGACGGACTCGCACGACGCCTGCCTCTGGTGCCTCGGGGAGGCCCATGACACTTATGACTGTGTCGACTGCCAGTAGCTCACGTCCAAAGCCTTCCGGGAGCGCAAGAAGTTGTCGGTAGGTAAGGTATCCAAGCCACGCAAGTCGAGGTCTGCGGGGCTTTCGACGGACGATTCGAGGGGCGACTCTCTGCATCGTCGTAAGTCTAGGGGGTCTCGGTCCAGGAGTGGGTCCCGCCACTCCTCTGCCTCTTTGAGGCACTCCAGGAAGCGCCGTCATCGGCCGCCTTCCCCATCCGAGGACTCCGCCCGTCGGTGGGTCGCTTATCCCACCAAGCATGCGACGCCGGAGGAATTGGCTTCCTTCGGGAAGAAAAAGTTAGCGATTCTCAAATCGCAGGGCACTGGTCTGTCCGCGCCTCCGAGTGGGGTCGGTCGTGATCGGTCGAGAGACACTGCTTGCACGCCTTCTGGCTCGGGTGGTCGGCACGATTCGCGGGAGCGGTCCCGCTCAGACAAGGGGAATCGTTCTCGTCATGGCCGGTCCAGGTCCCGGTCCTCGACGCGCTCGAGACATTGTGCACCTGAGGTGTCTTCGAGGGACACGCTTGGGGCTCCGGCCTCGAGGCCTGTGTCGATGCCATCGATGCGGTCGGCTCCGTGTTCGGTGTCGACGCCGATTCACTCGCCGCCTTTCGAGGCTGTTTCGACGGGGGTACCCCGGAGGTCGGTGGAACCCCCTATAAAGGCTCTGGCCAAGGTCAAGCATGGCTTTGTTCCACATTCTGTGCCTTCTTACCGTCATCTTGAGTTTATTTCAGAGGTGGATGAGGGCTCTGATGATGGCATGGTTCCTGATACGGTGCCAGACGAGATTCTCTCGGGCCACAGCCAAATTGAGGACGTGTCAGTCCCTGCACGATGCCAGTGGGCTGGACACCTCTCCGGAGGTGGAGTTTTGTAGGCCTGAGCCTGGCACTCATGCCGGCTCCTCGTACCGGCGTCTTATGTCTAGGGTCACCGAGTACTAGGGATGGTCTGCTCCCCCAGAGGATTTTCTTCAGGATGACCTTACAGATATCCTCGACCAAGGTCCACCAACTGACCCGGTACTGCCGTTCCATATGGCTCTACAGAGGAGGGTGGCGGCGGCGGCTTGGACTGCTCCGGAGAGTCTCCCGGCAGTGGGCAAGTCTTTGCCGCGAAAATACCGCCCAGCCAGTAGTGACCCCTGCTACTTGACCAGGCACCACACTCCGGAGAGTTTGGTGGTGCTGGCGGCTACGGACCTGGCAAAGCAGGAGTCGTATCCTACCATGTGTCCTGATAGGGATGACAAGCGTTTTGACCGCTGGGCGAAGAAAGTGTTTTCTTCAGGGGGTATGGCGCTTCAGACGGCCAACTCCGTATGTGCCTTGTCACGTTTCTCACACACTCTGTGGAACTGTTTCCTTAGCGGCTGAACATATTCCCGAAGGGGATGAACGGGATGGTTTCCTTGCCATGGTTCAAGATGGCAAGGATGCCATGTGTGAGGCCGTTCAGTCGGATTTGGACATGGCAGATTGCGTCAGTCGGTCCATGGCGTCGAGCACCGTGATTCGCAGGTTTGCGTGGTTGCCGAAGTCGGAGTTTGCTCTTGATGTGCAGGCCCGGCTCCTCAACATGCCCTTTGACGGGTAACATCTTTTTGGCAGCAAGGCTGACGAGAGCCTTGAGAGGTTGCAGACCTCCAAAGCTGCAGCAAAGTCATTGGGTGCTGCAGTTCGCCAACCTCCGCCTTTTCGTCCTAGGACAGCAATGGAGGGGAGGTTCCTTTCGTTATTACTCATCCTTTGGTAAAGCGTGAGGAGCTGCCAGTCAAAGGGGTCACCGTAGGAGTGCCAGAGGTGGAAAACAAGGTACTCGAGGTGCAAAGGCCGCTCAGGCTGTTGACTCTTTGCCCTCAGGCAACGCCACAGCGGCTTCAGCTCCGTCATGAGGCCATGTCCCATGGTTCGCCGGTTGGGGGAAGGCTGGCGCAGCATCTTGTAGAGTGGCATGCCATTACTTCAGATGTGTTGGTTCTGGAGATCATAACCCGCGTCTACTGTCTTCCTTTCCGGCAGAGGCCTCAAGACAATCAACCGGGAAATCTCTTTGAAGAGTCTGGATCCACTCCTTGCGCAGGAAATTCAATCATTGCTGGAGAGGTATACACGCATTTCGTCGACCACTTTTTCATCGTGGGACTTTATCGCCGACCCTTTCATCGGAAACATTTTTTTTAAAAAACAATTTTTTTAGGGGGGGGTGTTTGTGCGGGTTGGGGTATGATTATTTAAGTAAGGGGGGGGCGCAGCCCCCCCTTAAATAAAAATGTTGGCGATGAAAGGGTCGGCGATGAAAAGTCCCACGATGAAAAAGTGGTTGACGAAATAATGTAGAACCGCTGGAGAAAGGCGCCATAGAACTGGTGCCTGTAGCGGAGAGGAACAAGGGATGGTATTCCCCTTATTTTTTTATTTCAAAGAAAGACGGGGGATTGAGACCCATCATGGACTTGCGCAGTTTGAACAAACTCCTCAGGAAGGACAAGTTCAAGATGGTTACTCTCGTCCTCCAGGCCCATCAACTTCATGACTGGTTGGTGTCTCTCGACCTCAAGGACGCTTATTTTCATGTGCCGATACAACCAGAGCACAAGAAGTACCTGAGGTTCGCAGTTGGCGACTCGCACTTTCAGTTTCGGGTCCTGCCGTTCGGATTGACCGCCGCCCCGAGGGTCATCACCAAGCTCATGGTAGTGGTGGCAGCGCACCTCAGGAAAGGGGAGATTCACGTCTACCCCAACCTGGACGATTGGTTGATAAGGGCGCGCTCTCCCGAGCAAGTTATGGATCATCTGCCTGTTACCTGCCACTCCCTCCACAAGCTGGGCTTCTCCATCAACTTAACAAAGTCCCATTTGACACCATCTCAGAGGCTCCAGTACATCTGAGCTGTGCTCGACACGTCCCTGGGGCACTTTTTCCTCCCCAGGTGAGGGCTCATCACATTCAGCAGATGGTGCACAAGTTTCAGCTTGCCCAAAGTCTCCCGGCGTTCGAGTTCTTGAGATTGCTCGGCCTCATGGCATCCTGCATTCTTCTGGTGCCAGAGGCCAGGTTGCGGATGAGATCTTTGCAATGGGCACTCAAGCTCCAGTGGTCTCAGTCCTCCGGCAGGTTGTCGGACCCTGTTCAGGTGTCATGATCTCTGCTTCCAAAAGGTCAGGGTTTTCCCAACTCCCTTGGAAGCAGATCCATAACCCAGGTTCCGAGGGCCAACCAGTCCCAATTGGGACCTTTTGGACCCAGTCCTGGCGCCAGTGGCACCAGGCTCATAAATATGCCCAGTCCCAGCGCTGGAAGCGCCGGGCTCATAATGCTTGGATGGACTTACCTGCAGCAGACCATGCTGCTTACTTGGCTGCCAGCTGAGCCTCTGATCCTCTTCTGTTTGGAACTACTTTTCCTGTTGGGTGGGGCAGGAGCCACTCCCTAGATTCAGAACACTGGAACTCTTCTGGAAAGCAGGAACTCTTTTCTTACCAAGGCGTGGCTGTGGAAAGAGACACCTAAGCACTACAGGAGGCTATTTAAACCACACCCGGTGGATGAATCTTGCTTTGCGTTATTCTGCATCCTCTGCAGCAGAACGCTCATCGTGTCTTCTGCATCGGATCCTGGGCCTAAGGAAAAAGGCTTACCATCCTGAATCCAGTCTTCAGCAACACCTATAAAGACCAGAAAGAACAGGTTGGCATTCCGGCGTCAGAAAGACAAAGGCTTACCTACTCTTCGTGCGCTCCGGAGGTCTTCACACTGCATTCCGGCATCTGAAAGATAAAAGCTTACCAACTCTTCGCACGCTCCGGAGGCCTTCGGCGCTGCATCCTGCATTTGAAAGACAAAACAAGGTGCGTTTAAAGACATTGGGGAACTTTAATACTCACGTGCCATTACTCTAACCCAGTGGGTATTCCGGCACCCTGCAGCCGCTTCGAACTCGTACCTGCAAAATAAAAGACAGTGCGCATCGTGAAGCAGGCAACAAGCGCTTACTTACGTGCTTCCAGGCGCTTCTATTCATCACACGGACTCCATCTTCAACTCACTTCAGCCCGTCATCCGCCATCGCCGGAACCTGCAAAACAAGAGACATCATTACTAAAGACTTTAAAGACAATAGAATTACTCGAAACTTACCGTTCGTGCAGTAAACGACGGACAGCAGTCCTCTGAAGTCAAGAGGCCTGCGCTACCGATCCAGTGAAGAAACTGGTTACAGCACCCTGCCCCGAGGCAGATGGAGAGCTCGGCATTCACTTACCTAAGGTGAGAGCGTTAACCTTTGGGGGTCTACAGGAGAGCAAAAAAGGAAAGAGATAGGGACACCCCAATAACCCCAGTTCATTAATCCCATATTTTCTATCTGCAGACATCTTACTCTTGAAGTCAGGCATACAGTGCACAGAGGTCCAGCCCAAAGAGCCAACCGGGTGCTACACATCACCTTTGAAGATACGGTAGTCGCCCAGTCAAGACCGGCACCTCTGCGAGAATCAGGTGAGCGTTACAGAACGCAAAGCCTACCGCAAAACTCTCGCCCAGGCGCTATGGAAACCTCGGATACTGACCACCTAGCCCGGTTACTTGGGGAACTAAGGGTGGAAGTGCATGCAGCTCGTCAGGAAACAAATGCTCTAAGAAGGGAACTAATTATTTCCAAGGAGAGAACAGACGGTCTTGCTAGACAATTGCTACAGTCACAAGCCGGACAAACCCCGTTACCCGCATCAGGGGCAAATCTTCCTTCAACATCCTCTATGAATCCAGTGCAGATCAACCTACCTGGGAATGTACCTCTGGCTCCGCCCGAACGATTTTCTGGTGACCCAAAGAGGTTTTCAGTATTTATCAATCAGTGCCGGTTGCACTTCTTATGCCGGCCAGCAGCCTTTCCAACTGATCAAGCTAAAGTAGCTTTTGTACTTTCGTACCTTAGTGGCAATGCGGCAGACTGGTCGATCCCTCTAGTTAATCAAGATGATCCGGTTCTCCATGATTTTCAAGCCTTTGAGCTTAGTATGGAAAAACTGTTCGCAAGACATTCACAGGGGCAGGCCTTGGACAATGAGCTTCTTTCGTTGCGACAGGGTAATCAAGACCTTTTGGCTTATATTGCATCTTTCAATAGACTAATAGTGGAAACTCAATGGCCTGAGGACAAAAGGATTACGCTGTTTTATAGAGGTCTACGTGGAGAGCTCAAAGACGTTTTAGCCCAAGTAGTGAATCCCCCACAAGACTGTTCGGATTATATAGACTTGGTCGTTCAAATAGATCATAGACTGCAGAACAGGAAGGCCGACCGTTCCAAGTTTGATGCTCGAGTATTTTCCAAACCGCCAACTCCTTCCAAAGGAGTAGACTCCGGGGAACCCATGCAAATAGGGGGGTCTGAAAGGTCCTCTAACACAAAAGGAGCGGGAAAGGAGAAAACAGTTGCAATTATGCCTATATTGCGGAAACTCAGGGCACTTTCTTCGAGACTGTCCGGTGAAACCTGCCAAGAAGGCAGTAGGAGCTGCAGTTATCAAAGTTACAAACTCTGAGCAGGGAAACGACCTCGCCCGACAAGAATAGAGGTCCTCTTGCCGAGCGTGAAAACCAGTTCCGTGACCTCGCATTTCGTGATACCTATGGTCCTCATTAGCCCTGATAATCCGGATCGATTACATGCAATTGAAGCTTACGTCGACAGCGGTGCCATCGGCAATTATGTGGATCATGAAATGGTTTTGAGGATGAATCTAACTCTTTGTCCCAAGGCTGTAAAGGACGTCATTACTACAGTGGATGGTACGGAGATAGCCTCCGGGCCTGTAACGCATACCACTCAAGAGGTGACGCTAGTAAGTCAAGAGGGACACCATGAGAAGATCGTGTTCGATGTGATCAAGGCCCCTCAGTTTCAGATTATTCTAGGAATACCTTGGTTAGAGAAACACAATCCTCTGATCGATTGGCGAGCAAGAACGGTCCAGTTTCCAGAATGTGTCTCTACTTGTCACCCTCCACCTGGTGTTGCACTGGCAGCAATTTCTTCAGAGACTCCCCAGTTACCTCCCGAATACCTTGAATACCAAGATATTTTCCGGAAGGATCAGGCTAACACTGTACCTCCTCATAGGTCTTATGACTGCCAGATAGACCTGATACCTGGATCTACTCCTCCTTGTAGTAGAATTTATGCCCTCACCGAGCCTGAGAACCTTCACCTTCGACAATACCTGGATCAATACCTGGCGAATGGGTTTATTCGTCCTTCCAAGTCCCCTGCTTCTTCAGCTTTGTTCTTCGTTCCAAAAAAGGAAGGAGACCTTAGAACTTGTATCGATTATCGCTCCCTGAACCAGATCACCGTTAAGAATAGATATCCGTTACCTTTGATCCCTGAACTCCTGGACCAAGTCAGAAAAGCATGCATATATACAAAGCTGGATCTTAGAGGAGCTTACCACTTGGTACGAGTAAAAGAGGGCGATGAATGGAAGACTGCCTTCCGCACCAAGTATGGGCTATTTGAATATCAGGTCATGCCCTTCGGACTTTGCAATGCCCCGGCCGCCTTTCAATATTTTATGAAGGATGTCCTCAGAGAGCTCATAGATGTGTGTTGTTGTTTACATTGACGACATCCTTGTTTATTCTTCATCGGAACACGTGAAAATGGTCCTCGAAAGATTGCGTCAACACAAACTTTTCGCTAAGTTGGAAAAATGTGTTTTCAACGTGACTGAAGTTGAATTCTTGGGATTCATATTATCACCTGGCTGAGAACGTATGGATTCAAAGAAGGTCGATGCAGTTCTCAAATGGCCATCACCATCCTCCGTAAAAGGTGGGCAAAGCATGTTAGGCTTCGCTAACTTTTACCGCAGGTTTATCCCCGAATTCTCTCGAATAGTCCAGCCCATCACTGCCTTGTTAAAGAAAAACAAACGTTTTGAATGGTCTACCGAGGCGGAACAAGCTTTCCAGGATTTGAAGACTAAATTTATCCCCGCACCAATCTTAAAACACCCTCGCCCCGAACTCCCCTACATCGTGGAAACTGATGCTTCAAGCCTTGCCATGGGGGCAGTTCTATCACAAAAGGACCCGGTAACCAATCAGTTGCATTCCGTGGCATTTTGGTCCCGCAAATTCTCGCCTCCTGAAATCAATTACACGATTACTGATAAGGAACTTCTGGCTATCAAGTCTGCCTTTAAGGCTTGGCGGCATTATCTGCTGGGGGCCCGACACACCGTTACTGTGATTACGGATCACCGAAACCTGCAATATTTGAAAACCGCAAAAGCCCAATCCTCTAGACAACTCCGTTGGGCATTATTCTTTGCCGAGTTTGACTTCATAATTACCTATCGACCTGGTACAAAGAACGGTAAAGCTGATGCCCTTTCTCGGATGGGAGTGGAAGAACACTTGATCAACCCTAAACCTGTACCAATCATTCCCGAACAAAAGATTCTGGGTGTAATCGCCACAGAATCCATAGAGGAAGTTAAGGATAAAGCCAGGCAACTTGTAACTCCAGCAGACATACAGAATTGGCATCTGCAGGGAAAGGACTTTGCAGTAAAGGACAACTTATTGTATTTCCAAGAACGATTATACCTACCCAGCACAGATTTACAGAAAAAAGTAATCTCCTGTTATCGCGATTCTTTAATGGAAGGTCATCCCGGTATGGCCAAGACCTCAGAAAAGATCAAGCGCTACTTCTGGTGGCCGTCTTGGAAAAAAGATATCAGAGACTTTATAATGTCCTGTGGAGTATGCGCCCAAAACAAGAGTCAAAAGGAAAGACCAGCAGGCCTCTTACGCCCTATTGACATCCCACCTCGCCCTTGGCATACTCTTTCTATGGACTTCATCACCGATCTACCTCCATGCTCCGGATACAATACGATTCTAGTAATCGTGGACTTATTCTCCAAGATGGCACATTTCATTCCGCTCAAAGGCTTGCCAACAGCAGCAACTCTGGCCCGAGAATTTCTCGAAAACATCGTCCGACTACACGGTTTTCCTTCGGTTCTAATTTCGGATCGAGGTAGTCAATTTATTTCTCATTTTTGGCGAAGTTGCTGTCGGTCGGCTCAAATTGATGTGAGACTATCGACCAGTCACCACCCTCAGACCGACGGACAAACCGAGAGGACCAATCAAACTCTGGAACAGTATTTACGCTGCATGCTGCAACAAACTGAAAAAACTTGGAAAGACATCCTTTGGATAGCCGAATATGCCTACAATAACTCTGTCCATTCTGAACCTGGGAAAACACCGTTTTTTCTTTTGTACGGCAGTCACCCTCGAACCTCGGAGTTGGATCCCCTCCAAGATCTTGAAACACCAGCAGTAGACTACCTGCATTCTACAATCACCCAAGCCTTTAAGGAAGCTGTTTCTCACCTTCAAAGGGCTAAAGAACAATACAAGAAAGGAGCAGATCAACATCGGAAGGAAGCCCCTCAATACCAAGTAGGGGACCAAGTCTGGTTATCCACCAAATATCTACCTCTAAAAGGGCCACGCACATTCAACCCAAGATACCTTGGTCCCTATTCCATCACTACCATAGTAAACCCAGTAGCGGTCAAGTTGGATTTGCCCCCGCACATGAAGATACATCCGGTCTTCCACGTCTCTCTATTAAAACCCGTGCAACCTCAAACCCGACTAACTAAATCTCCAAAACCCATCCTAGTTGATGGAGAACTCGAGTTTGAAGTCAAAAGCATTCTGGACTCCAAGATCTCCAAATCTAAACTATTTTACCTAATTGACTGGAAAGGCTACGGCCCCCAAGAGAGATCCTGGGAACCTGCTGAATATGTCCACGCTCCTCGCCTAATCAAAAGATTTCACCGAACATTTCCTGACAAGCCAAAACCCCCGGAGAAGCCCGGTTTGGGAGGGGCCTTGAGGGGGGGTACTGTCATGATCTCTGCTTCCAAAAGGTCAGGGTTTTCCCAACTCCATTGGAAGCAGATCCATAACCCAGGTTCCGAGGGCCAACCAGTCCCAATTGGGACCTTTTGGACCCAGTCCTGGCGCCAGTGGCACCAGGCTCATAAATATGCCCAGTCCCAGCGCTGGAAGCGCCGGGCTCATAATTCTTGGGTGGACTTACCTGCAGCAGACCATGCTGCTTACTTGCCTGCCAGCTGAGCCTCTGATCCTCTTCTGTTTGGAACTACTTTTCCTGTTGGGTGGGGCAGGAGCCACTCCCTAGATTCAGAACACTGGAACTCTTCTGGAAAGCAGGAACTCTTTTCTTACCAAGGCGTGGCTGTGGAAGGAGACACCTAAGCACTACAGGAGGCTATTTAAACCACACCCGGTGGATGAATCTTGCTTTGCGTTATTCTGCATCCTCTGCAGCAGAACGCTCATCGTGTCTTCTGCATCGGATCCTGGGCCTAAGGAAAAAGGCTTACCATCCTGAATCCAGTCTTCAGCAACACCTATAAAGACAAGAAAGAACAGGTTAGCATTCCGGCGTCAGAAAGACAAAGGCTTACCTACTCTTCGTGCGCTCCGGAGGTCTTCACACTGCATTCCGGCATCTGAAAGACAAAAGCTTACCAACTCTTTGCACGCTCCGGAGGCCTTCGGCGCTGCATCCTGCATCTGAAAGACAAAACAAGGTGCGTTTAAAGACATTGGGGAACTTTAATACTCACGTGCCATTACTCTAACCCAGTGGGTATTCCGGCACCCTGCAGCCGCTTCGAACTCGTACCTGCAAAATAAAAGACAGTTAGAGCGCATCGTGAAGCAGGCAACAAGCGCTTACTTACGTGCTTCCAGGCGCTTCTATTCATCACACGGACTCCATCTTCAACTCACTTCAGCCCGTCATCCGCCATCGCCGGAACCTGCAAAACAAGAGACATCATTACTAAAGACTTTAAAGACAATAGAATTACTCGAAACTTACCGTTCGTGCAGTAAACGACGGACAGCAGTCCTCTGAAGTCAAGAGGCCTGCGCTACCGATCCAGTGAAGAAACTGGTTACAGCACCCTGCCCCGAGGCAGATGGAGAGCGTGGGCCTGGAGGACGTGGTACCCGGACCTTCTCGACTTGTCCATCTGCCCTCCACGTCGTCTTCCCTACCGAGACAATCTGCTCTCACGGGAGGGGGGGTAAGGTCCTCCATCCAGAGGTCAGATCAATCAACCTTCACGCTTGACTTCTGAAAGGTTGCGGTTTAAGGATTGGGACCTCCCCAAAGACGTGATGAAGGTGTTGCTCTCGGCCAGCCGGCCAGCACCAAAGTCCCTGTAGCGTTGCCGTTGGCGTAAGTTCTGCGACTGGTGCAGGGTTAAGAATGTGGATCCTTTTGCATGCAACATTCCCATGGTTCTGTCTTTTTTGCTTTCTTTGGCCCACAGGGGCTTGCAAGTGGGTACCGTGAAAGGTTACCTGGCGACGCTGTCCATATTTAAGCGCTCGTCTGAAGAGTGTTCCTATTTTAAAAGTCCTTTAATTTCTCCGTTTCTGAAAGGGCTCACTAATGTGTTCCCTCCGTCACCGTTTCTGGTGCCCCGTTGGGATTTGAACCTTGTTCTCAAATTTCTGATGGGTGCTCCGTTTGAGCCTTTGCATTCATGCCCTTTGAGACTGTTAACTCTTAAAACTGTATTTTTGGTTGCGGTCACTTCTGCTCGCAGAGTGAGTGAGTTACAGGCACTTTCAGTTGAGCCACCCTTCACTGTGTTTCATAAGGACAGGGTTGTCCTTGGAGTTCGTCCGTCCTTCCTTTCTTCCGAAGGTGGTGTCAGAATTTCATTTAGGCCAGAAGGTTGTTCATCCGGCGTTTTATCCTCTTCCACATCCTGGTAAGGAAGAAGAGAGGCTCCATAGGCTTGATCCTAGGAGAGCTCTGAGCTTTTATATTTCATGCATTTCCCGGGTCAGAGTGGACGATCAACTCTTCTTTGGTTACGCTGGAAAGCGTTTGGGACAAGCTGTGACTAAGCAGACCGTCTCGCTGGATTATTCTGGCTATTTCTGAGTGTTACAGCTTGGCAACTAAGCACCAATCGTTCGGCATGCGGGCCCATTCTACCAGGGGTATGGCTCCCTCTACTGCGCTACAGAGGAGTGTTCCTATTCGTAACATCTGTGATGCAGCCAACTGGGCTTCGGGACATACTTTTGTACGTCACTAGTCCCTCGATTCCATCCGTGGGCAGGATCTGGCCTTTGGCAAAGCGGTCCTTTACTCCGCAATTTGATTGGGCATTCTAAATTTCTGTTTTCTAAATTCTTTTCCCACCTCCTTGCATTGGTACTGCTTTGGGAGTCTGTCACAGATATGGAATACGTCGGAGGACCCAACCCCCTCGAAGAACAAGTTACTCTCTTACCTGGTAACGTTCTTTCGATGGGATAGTCCGACGATGTATTACATAGCTCTTCCTCCCTGCCTTCCCCGCTACAGAATTTCTTTTCTGATGTTTGTTAATCTGCTTAGAATCACATGCTGTGCATAGGTCCGACATCCAGTGGTCACTGCAGAGTATTGCATTTTGTTTTTCGTAGTCGAAAAAGGGACGTCGACAAGGCGTGTCTGAAACACTATCCCTGTAGTGACGTGCGTTGTACCCACAATCCCTCACGCGTCGAGGTCCCTCAGATTGTTTTTTTCCGCCCAGCTACTGGTCGCCTTTACGCGGAGCTCTTCGAGAGACATTGCATATTTCATCTCCTCGACCTTTGGTTGTTTTCCTATATTAATATAGAACATATCGATCCCTCCCTCGACGCTGTTGTGAAGCTGTCTGCGCCGAGCAAGATCTTCGACGGAGGGGACGAGCGGAGGAGATCCTTCGGCGTTTCCGAACACGTGGCCTGGCCTCGCAGGCCATATACAGTAGGGAGAGTGGGGGTCGTGGGACATCTCTGGTTCTTTTCTGAGAATGCCTTTCCTTTTCCCCTTCCTTTCCCTTGGGGTGGTTATCACGTTTTATTGCCTCGGCAATGGAGAGGACACCCTTTAGGTTTTGCCCGCTTTGCAAGGGTAAGTTTACTTGGAAGGACAAGCATTCACAGTGTAACCGCTGCTTGCCCCTCGATCACAAAGAGGAAGGTTGCACGGCTTGTCGGCTTCTTAAGCCAAAGACTCTAAAAGACCGTAGGGTCAAAAGGTGGGCGGCCTACGCTATGTCGAAGGCCGATGCTTCACCCACTGTTGCTACCACCGACAGTGACGAGGAACGTGATAACAGGACCTCCGCTACGGAAGTCGAAAACCCCCCTAAAGAGCGCTCACGCGCTTTGTCGTCTGTCCCCGGCCCCGACGGGCTCGGCTCACGCCCTGCTTATGGGGATGAACACCCCGGCGACATTGACGCACACAAGTCCACACATAAGCACACAACCCATGGCTCTTCTTCGTCGAAGGCGAAGAAAGCATCAGCGCCCAAGGAGACGCAGGTTCCACCGGCAGCCTCCTCGGACCGTTCGGGTTCGAAGCCCCTCTCGCAACCGCAGCCGCGACCAGCGACTGGGCTTTCAGCAAATAAGGGCGCCGCCCCCAAATCATCGGCCTGCGCGCATCAGCAGAAAGCGCATGCCGCCGTAGAACGATCAACACCCGTAACGTCGAAACCGCAGCCCTCTGCTGACAAACGAGTCGCTGAGAGCCTGGCGAGGATCGTGGTAGCCGACGCCCACAAGCGTACGCCGAAAGACACGTCGAGCGCTACGCAGAGGTCGAAAGACACGCCGAAAAAGCCCAAAGAAAGGCAGGGACTACCCCCTTCACTCGAGGGGACCCCCGACACACCTGAAGGCTTTTCGGAGGGCGACGGGACACTTTCCTCTACGTTGTGGGAGAGGTCGAGCCGTTTTCAGCTACAGGACACTATTTTTTCCCCCGCTAGACCGCTCAGGGGTACCCCATGAAACCATGGAAAGGCTCCATCTCTGCATGGAAAGAATGGAGAGGTTTATGAATACCCAGAACCCTCCCACTCCCAAGAGAACAAGAGAAGGGCCTCAGGAGGACCCCAGGGCCAAAATTCCGAGACAGGACACAGCCTCAGACTTCCATACTGTGTATGACCTCACTGGGGAGGAACATTACTTGGAGGAGGAGGATGATTTTATGTACGATGAAGAGGGACGGAACCAGGAGGAATGTCTGGAAGACAGCCCAGACTTGGTGGGAGAAGGCTTCGGAGAAAATCCAGAAGAAGGACCTTCTCACCCCTGGCAATCCCCATCAGTATATTCCGACACTGATGTCCTGAACCTAAATCCTCCGGACAATTCACCTGTTAGAAACACGTCTCCCATTGACGATCAGCCCACATTCAATGCCCTGTAGCGCAGAGCAGCAGCACATTTCGAACTGGACACTGGGGAGCTCTCTCCCGAATTAGACTTTGTGGAAAGAGTAATTAAGGAAAAACCCCCGGTCAGTCAGACCATTGCCCTCCTCGCTTCGGTGAAGAGAAGAACCATCCCTTCGCTGTCCACACCCGCACTAATCAGAGGGGTTAATCCTAGAATTGAAAAACTTTTCACTCCTTCACCCTCAGACCCGCTGTACATCAGGGGACATTCCATTCCGGATTCCCTGGTAGTAACCAATACAAGAAAGAGGGCAGGGGTACCACTTTCCACCAGTGAGGCACCACCTGACAAGGAGGGCAAGAGGTTATATGCCCTTGCAAAAAGAGTTACATCCTCGGCTGCCTTTTCGGCAAGAATTGCGAACAACAATTCTTTGCTCGCTAGCTATGCGGACGCGCAGTGGGCCAAACTGCGCAAAGACGCCGAAGAAGCGCCGGAACCTCTACGTACACGCCTGCTAACAACTATTGGCGAAGGAACCCAGGTCAACCAGAGTATTGTAAAGAACTCTCTGGATGCTGCAGAAACAGCGGGACGTTCCCTGGTTCAGGGAATACTCCTAAAACGCCACGTATGGCTGCGCAACTCAGGGTTCAAACCGGAGACACAGGCGTCTTTAATAAATAAACCTGTTGAAGACTCAAACCTCTTCGGGAAAAGCGGTGGATGAGGCTCTGGAGATGGCTAAAAAAAAGTTCGATACTATCAAAACTCTTGACCAAATCTCTAAGCCCTCTACCAGACGCGGCTATGGCAACAAACGCTTTTTTCGTGGCCAACGCCAACAACAAAACCAGCAGCAACAGTACCCTGCCACCAATTTCCAGACCAATAGTGGCCAGTACAGCCAAAGAGGCCAGCGCCGGGGCAAAGGAAGAGGTCGGGGGTCCACCCCCAGAGGCTCCCAAGCCTCCAACAACACCAAGTGACGCGAAGATTTGCGTCCCCTCCCATGCATCACCAGTCGGGGGCCGGATAACATCCTTTCTTCCAGCATGGGAGGGTATAACGTCAGACCGCTGGGTACTTTCCACCGTAGCCCACGGATACTGCATCGAATTCAACAGTTCCCCAACTTACAAACCCCCGAGGGGACGACGCATGACACCGGAACATCTTGCCATCCTTCTCCAAGAAGTACAACAACTGCTGGAAAAAGGAGCCATAGAGGTCGTGCCTCTATCTCAGGTAACGGAAGGTATTTATTCAGTGTACTTCCTTGTACCCAAAAAGGATCTAACCATGCGCCCTGTATTAGATCTGCGCCCAGCGAACAAGTTTATCAAACCCCAAAAGTTTCGTATGGTGACCTTACAGGAAGTGATCCCACTGCTATCACAGGGAGATTACATGACAACATTGGACATGAAAGATGCATACTTTCATATTTTAATGTTGCCAGCGCACAGAAAATACCTCAGGTTCTTGATAGAGGGCAAACACTACCAGTTCAAAGTGCTACCCTTCGGCATAGCATCAGCACCAAGGGTATTCACGAAGGTGCTGGCAGTGGCAGCGGCCCACCTGCGCAGGTTGTCCATCCCAGTTTACCCTTACCTCGACGACTGGCTCATAACAGGGGATTCTTACGAAACATGCTTCTCCAATACCCAAAAGACTGTACACCTTTTGTTCCAGTTGGGCTCTCCATCAACGAAAAGAAGTCCAGCCTAGACCCCAGCCAAATCAAACAATTCCTAGGGGCTCTAATTCAAACAAAGGACGGCCTCGTCTTCCCCTCCAAAGAGAGGGTCCAAAACATGCAGTTTCAGATCCCTCAATATGTAACCGGTCGAGAGGTGACGGTACGCAAAGCAATGCGCTTGCTAGGCATGATGGCGTTGTGTATTTATTTGGTACCTCACGCGCGCCTGCGCCCAATGCAAGAGTGGCTCAACAGCCAGTGTTGTCAGGCCAGCGGACTATGGGACGATCTAGTGGTGGTCTCGCAGGCCTTGGTTCTCTCGCTACGGTGGTGGACAAGGGAAAACCTGGGAAAAGGAAAACCCTTTGCCACACCCGCGGCGGAAGCCACTCTAACCACAGACGCATCCCTCACAGGATGGGGGGCTCACCTATCCCATCAGACTGCTCACAGAGTGTGGACTCCGAACGTAGCATCCAAACACATCAATCTACTGGAGCTACTAGCGGTGTTCAAGGCGCTAAAAGCCTTCCAGGAACACCTACAAGGCAAGACAATGATGGTCCTTACAGACAGCACCACAGCCATGTATTACATCAACAAGCAGGGGGGAACCCACTCTCCAGGACTGTCCAAACTGGCCCAAAATATATGGAAGTGGGCTCTCAAACAAGACATGTTCCTACTGTCACAACATGTACCAGGGGAACTCAATCTGCTGGCAGACAAACTGAGCAGAGATTTCGCCCTGCCCGAAGAGTACGAATGGCGACTGCACGAAGACATCGTCTTCGATGTCTTCACACAATGGGGATTCCCAGAAATAGACCTGTTCGCCACCCTGGAGAACTCACAATGCCTAAGTTACACCTCCAGGTACCCCCAGAACCAATCCAAGGGGAACGGTCTGTCGATACAATGGTCAGGGAAATTTGTTTACGCTTTTCCCCCGACTCCCCTTCTCAACAAGGTGGTGCACAAGATGCACCAGGAACAAGTAACCATGATACTGGTGGCCCCAATGTGGGCCCGACAGCCATGGTTCGCTCACTTGATGGAGATGTCTCTATCTCCCCCAGTGAAACTCCCCTGCCCGTACAACATGCTGTCACAAGACAATGGCAGGACCCTGCATCCATGCCCCCAGAACATGAACTTAGCAGCTTGGCTCCTGAGATCAGAGAATTCGGACATCTACAGCTCCCGCAGAGATGCATGGACATCCTCAAAGAAGCCAGAAAACCTAACACTCGCCACTGTTATTCTAGCAAATGGAAGAGGTTTGTCATCTGGTGCAGGGGTAAGAGCATCAACCCGATTGACTGCTCTCCCACACATATTGTTCTATACCTGACCCACCTATTGGATTCAGGTCTAGTGTTCAATTCCATTAAAGTCCACCTAGCGGCACTTTCTGCATACACCACTTCTCAACTCAAGGTGTCGTGGTGGAAGATCCCTGTTATAAAGGCCTTCATGGAGGGAGTAAAAAGAATACACCCCCCCGATAGCTGACCCAGCTCCCGGATGGGACCTTAATGTGGTACTTACCAGACTCATGGGCTCACCATTCGAACCCATGCACAAAGCATCTCTTAAACACCTCACTATTAAGGCTGCTTTTTTAATAGCTATCACCTCCATCAGGAGAGTAAGTGAACTTCAGGCTCTTTCTGTTCTAGACCCCTTCGTTACAGTTCACAGAGATAAGGTGGTTCTACGCACTCACCCAAGGTTTGCTCCGAAATTTATCTCAAAATTCCACGTAAACCAGTCTATAGAACTACCAGCGTTCTTTCAAAATCCTTCCAACTTGGGAGAAAGGACTCTGCACACACTAGATGTGCGCAGAGCGGTCATGTTCTACATGGAAAGAACCAGACCACTGAGGAAGACTAATCAGTTCTTCGTCTCGGTGGCAGCAGGAAGAGAAGGGGATGCAGTTTCAAAGTCCACTATTTCTAGATGGATTGTTCAATGCATCACTCTCTGCTATACTCTTGTTAAGAGAGAACTGCCCTTTAGGCCAAGAGCACATTCTACTCGAGGCACGGGGGCGTCCATAGCATTCATTGCAAATGTTCCCCTTGAGTGCATCTGCAAAGCGGCTACCTGGAGTTCTGTGCACACCTTTACAAAACACTACTGTCTAGATGCACACTCTAGATCTGACTCCCAGGTGGGACAGGCAGTATTAAGACATCTTTTCTCTACTGTTCCTTCTCATAACCCACCGCCAACTCCGGGTATTGCTCGTTATCACAGCATGTGATTCTAAGCAGATTAACAAACATCAGAAGACAATGCATTACTTACCGTAAAAGCATTTCTGATGGTTGTATCTGCTTATATTCACATGCGCCCACCCTTCCTCCCCGCTTGGATGGAAGAAACATAGACTTCCTTTTATATCTCTCTTTTCTGTACTCACTCACGTCTAGAAGGCTCCCTCAGGGCAGAAAAATACAAACAGAGGGACCTCGACGCGTGAGGGATTGTGGGTACAACGCACGTCACTATAGGGATAGTGTTTCAGACACGCCTTGTCGACGTCCCTTTTTCGACTACGAAAAACAAAATGCAATACTCCGCAGTGACCACTGGATGTCGGACCTATGCACAGAATGTGAATCTAAGCAGATACAACCATCAGAAATGCTTTTACGGTAAGTAATGCATTGTCATGCGATTGCAGCTACCTTTCAGCAAGGCCTTGTGTGTCAGACTGGCAGAAGCCTGATGGCACACGTTCTGGGGGAAAAACTACAACTGAGGCTATGGGCGTTGTGCGTCCTACTTATAATATCCAGTGGCGTCAGCCGTCAGAGGTCCACGAGGGTGGCGTATCGACGCAGACGCCGAAGATTTTCCAAAGCAGCACAGCTGTGGTGATTATATGTCCTAGATATGGAATAAGTTGTCGGACCATCCCATCGAAAGAACGTTACCAGGTAAGAGAGTAACTTGTTCTTCTTTCAGACTGGAGGAGGAAAGGTACGAGGCATACTTCGACCTCACTTCTTTTCAGCCTTCATCTCTTGGATCCTGAAGTTGATTTTTAATGTCAACTTTATCAAGTCTTCGAAGGTATGGAGACGACCCATGCAAGCCAGTTAATCTTTCAAGTCATCGTCCAAGCACCTACGAAGGATGGTAAAGCAAGCTTCGGGCAAACTGGTAGTTTGGGCGAGCTGGCAGAACTTGGTGGTGTAAGTCAGGGTGTACAAGGAACCTTGTACAAAATCCAACAGGGTGTCCTGGCTCATATAGGTCAGTTCAGGTCTATCAAACATTGCTTTGAAGTCAGTAATGAAGGCTGTATAGTTGTCCAAGATGGCATTAGCATCTTCAACCTAAGCTGTGGACAGGTTAAAGCGATTGCTGCGAGATGTGTTATTAAAAAGACTACTTTAGCCTTGTCATTGGGAACCCCAGTCGGATGAAAAGAAAACTTAAAAGAATACCTAGATGCTTGTCTAGTCAATTTTTTAGGGTCTCTGTGGAACTAATGGCTGAGGAAAGGGGTAAGTAATGGCCTGGACCTGGATCTTGATTTAGCTGGGCCTGTCGGAGTTGAGCGTTTTCTGCTTTAACCTACTGCATCTCAGCAGTCAATCCCTGAAAATTGTTGACCAGTTCCTGGAATGGATCCATGGTTTCAGACAATTCTAGGTGTTGCAATCTGTCAAGATCGCATCTTACCTTAACACTTGGTAACAACGCCTGGAGCGAGGGCGACTTGCAGTCCCCTGGGCGGCCACCGCGACCCTGGACTGGAGACAGATGTTTAGTCTCTGCCCTGGGGACGTGGAACCGTGAGGAATGGGAATAACCCTTACAGGGGAAAAAACCTGCAAGCAATGGGGAAGAGGGTCCAGACTGTATCCAGCTCAGTATGAAGTGTTTCTGATGAGTAGGCTCCAAAAGGAATAAGGTCCACAAATGGCTTGGCGGCAGAGAGCAGAATCAGGCAGGCAATGGCTTGCCGGCAGCAGCCAGGAGGAGAGCGAAGGAGAACTAATTGGGAGAGATGGCAACAAGGAAGGCAGGAATGGCAGCAGTGAAGGACAAGGCAAGCAAATAGAAGGGGTGAGACGGCGTTGGTGCAATGGGGTAGAACAATTGCAATGCAAAGTTTACTTCGCATCAGGTACTGAAATAGCCGGTAAGCAGAGTCCGGGTTGCTGGCAACTGACATCACGATGTAACCCAACGTGCCGATGCAATCCTCCATAGTGACCATGTCGCAAGCTGCGTCTGTGAATCATAGCACCTAAGAATAGTCTTGGCTGCTCCCCACGTTCATCTTGAATGTGTTTTGGCTAACCTCTGAGTTTTCAGGGTCCACCAGGCCAGAAAGTCCATCTGCACATCAACAGGGATGATTCTGAAAATCCATCTTAACAGCCAGAACTGTTGTCATAGGTAATGGTGACTCTGTGTACTGGCCCTGATGTCTTTCTGCGTGGGCCTCAACGGGCACTTGATGGAGCCGCGCTGTTCCCCCTAGTGACAATAAAGTTTCCGTAGACTGCTAATTCTTGGGTAGATTTTTTTTTTATACCCCAAATCGCCTTCACTTTTGAGACTCCCAGCACTTGTTGTTGGACTTGTGGATTTTTAGTCTTTGTTCGTCGGTGTGTCGGAACCTTTATACCCACTAGCCCATTTCTCTGAGTCATTTTTGTGTCTGCATACTTTTATTTTTGGAGTCATGCTTTCCTCCAACTTCATAGGCATCTGTAATTTACTTTTGCAGCACACAACACTTTCTGTGCAGTTGTTTAGAGTAGCCCCTTGGACTTTCCTTATTCTTCTTGTAAGAACACATGTTCCCAAGGGTAGAGTGATACTTTTTCACCTTTCTACAATTTTTATTTTGAGGTCGGCAGACACCACCTTGTGTGGAGTGCTGAAGAGCTACAATATATCCCATTTCTCGCTGCTCCTGTAACACTTATTACAGTGACAAACCTATATGAATGGCTGGTAGCAGTGGGTGTGTTATACCAACTTTTGTGTAATTTTCTACTTCCATGCTGTGCTCACAACTACAGTAATAAACAGAAGGGTCCCCATTGCCCCAAGATGGTGACTGTTTTCTTTTTCTCACCATTTCTTGGTTCCTTGTCCTTTCTTGGTCCTTATTCTGCCTTGCAGGGTGGGTAGGTACTTCTCGACTTTTGTCTTTGGCAGGAATCCTTTGAAAAGCCTGCCAAGACGCCATTGTGACTGTGGACAGGAAGCAAGGACGGATCCTGAAACTCTGCTGGTCTTCGTCTTCTAGCATGCCTACGTGGTACCAGTTCCAACTGGGAGGCTGGGTGTACCGAAAGGACAGCCACCTCCCAAAGTTTGAATGTGGCATTATTGCTGATTGACTGGGTTCCTAGATAAGAGCCTGGATGCCTGTTGACCACTGGAATAAAATCCAAAGAGGAGAAACAGTCTGCAGCTTCTTCAAGTGACCGGAGAAGCCTGCTAAGTGACCACTGCTGTGCTGACCCTTTCTTCCATGCGACAGAGGATCTCCAAAGAGGATGACTCCTTCCTTTTGGGCTGGTGGACATAATCTGCTTTGAGACGACCTGCTTTCAGCCCTCCTACGACGACCTGCGTGGCATGCAAACCGCCAATACTATGGGAGCTGCGACCATCGTGCAGTGCATCGTCTTCAGAAGATACTCCCAACACTTTGGTGGACTCCTTCCAGACCTCCAGAAGCACGATTCAACTCCTTTAAGTCCCCTGAACCGAGAAAAAAGGCGAACGGTTCAACTGGTATCCTGAAAAGGGCACCAAAACCGCACCACCATGAGAAGCCACGAAGAATCCTTTGCTGGGAAACTTTCCACTCTACTACTGCTGCAAAATCCCTTCCAGTGTCCCTTCTTTCGTCCGAAGACCAAGAATTTGGTGACCAGGTCATGCAGCTGCTGAATTGTAAGCGCGTCCGCCTGCATCATCTGCACTGCTGAGGTACTGTGAAGTGAGGGGAGTTTTCCTAAAAGTCTACCCGCAGGTGAAACTCTATAAAACTATCCCTTGGTATACTGGCCCCAACTCTTGGTGCAAGTCTGTACTAATCATAGGTTTGGTAGAATGGCCGAGAAACCAGGCTTATTTTATGATGAGGATGTGAGCTGTATGTAAGTAAAATGACCCATTAGCCCAAGGAAACGTACACACTTGAAGTTATAGTAAATAAAACATTTATTTTATATACACAAGGAAAGAAGTGATTACTATTTTAGACGAACCAACACAAATAGAAAACCTAAGCAACACTTTTTCAGGTGACTACTTCAATAGTAGTGGCTCGTGCCAGCAATGAGCACAGTAAAATGACAGTTCCACTGCTTTTATTGTAGCGGCTTTCAACAACAATGTTCACGGTTAAATGACAGTTTCATTAATTTGTAAATTCACTCAGATAAGGTTCTGTTATAAGGAAAAAGGGTTAATTAGCACTACCAACAGCATTCTATTGCTTGGTAACGCTTTTCAAGGATTCTAGCACTTTAGCAGTACGTTCTCTAGCTTAGTTAAGAGTCCTCCAAAGTCAGTTTGGTAGTGATGCAAACGTCATGTAACAGCAGAAAAGGCAAAGTTGATACTTTAGTTACTTGAGGTAGAATGCTTTAGTGGAATAAAACGGTTAATTGGGACCTTGGAAAGGACTCCCTATGTGTGCACAAGGTGTTGGGTCTGGTTAATGGGTATGAAGAGACACATGGTATCGCAGTCCAGTCACACAGGAGTGACAATTTGGCCCGAGGTAAGTATTACCTTGCACCCCCACAGTACCTTAGGGTGATTCAAGAAAATGCATCTAGATTCTTTCCTGTGCAGCAGTGACGGACCCAGTCTCCTGTTTCCTTGGTCTGGTACCGTAAGGAGGTATTACGGAAAGGATGTCGCAGGGGCAGTTGCGAGTAAGGACCCTCAGCAATGATTTCTTTGGTCTCCCATGTCGGTCTGGGCACATTTTTACAAGCTCCAACAGTGAACGGTTCCCACCCGGTCAATCTGCCTCGAATCTGCAGTCTGGTGAGAGGACTTTGAGGAGGGGGATCTTGCCTCTGGAGGTCCAACTGGAGCTCACCAAAGTTCTGGGAGGTTTTGTGCACTGCAATACGATGCACTACAATTGGGTAGGAGGTCCCCTGCCATTTGCGGTTTGGAGCCCTGGAATGTTGCAGCGAGTTGGGGGATGGCTCATTCTGCAGTTAGTTATATGGCTAGTTGGTCCCACTAGTCAAAGGGTAAAGGTCCTCTTCAGAACTCCTCTGGCGATAAGCAAACTGGGTCAGGACAGCAGTGGTCTGTTTGCGGTTACTCGACTGGTCTGCTGGCATCTCTCTGGTAGTCTTCTGCTTCGGATCTTCTGTTCAGTGGTCGACTTGCCTTCTGCCTCAGAATGCTCATTTCTTATCAGGATTTCCCATTCATTCCTCTAACTCACTGCCATTTAGAGAAGCGGGTGGGTGGCTATTGAATCAGGACAGCCAGCCCCACAGTGGGAACGGTTCCATTCAGGCACATCTACCAACAAGTCCTGCTCCTAGTTCCCTACCCCCACTCTCAGGCCAGACTCCTTGGGTCCGCTGCCCTCACTGATTTGTGAGGCAAAAAACAATGTGAACATCTTTGACTCCTCACTCTCCACGCATTACGGACCTTGCCAAGAAGTCCAATTTGTCAGCTTCATCTCCTCGGGCATTATACTTTTCCTCAAGCTCAATATCTCCAGAGGCCTGGTTCTTTCTAGGCTGGACTTCTGCAACAGCTTCTTCTTCAACATTCCTCTTTCCTCCCTTTGCCCCCTCCAACTAATCCAGAAGAGGACTGGGACACTTATCCTTGGCCTCAAGCCCAGAGACTGCATCTCTCCAGCCCTAAAATCCCTCCAATACCTCCCGGTGACTGTAAGGATCAAGTTCAAAACCTTTGCATCATCCACAAGACTGGGGCCTGGGACCTCTCTACATCCAGCTTTCTCTCTAAATACCTCCCAGCCAGAATCCTTCAGTCTTCAGGCTCCGACTCTCTGCATGTCAAACGTTTCTCCAAGCAGAGAGTGGGAGGTAGATCCCTCTCTTTGGCTGGCACCTCCTTCTGGAACAGCCCCCCTCAGACTTGAGCCGGATCTTCTTAAGTTCTGGAAACTTCTCAAGAACTTCATTTTCTTCTCCTTCCTTCCTTCCCACTCCCCCTCCCATTCTAAACTCTCCACCTGCCTGCTGTGACTGGGGCCAGGTCCCTTCAGAGTCATGCAAGGACTAGACCACCCCCTCACTCCACCAGTCCCCCAAGCATCCTTTGCCAGCACTTACCCTCAGACTCGCTTTCCCGTAATATCCCACCCCAGTCCACCTTTCCACTGCACTCTTCCTCCCCCCTGTTTCCCCTGGCATTTGCTGCATTGGCCTGACCTGCACTTGTCTGCCCCACCCTTGGGGGTACCCCACTCCTCTCTCTACCCACCCCCTTGCACCGATCAACTTGTCATGCACTTGCACGGTAGGATTGTCACCAGGGCAATATGACCGTTTCTTCTTTGTTGTTGCATTCTTATGATTTTCCAGGACCCTCCCGCCATCTTGTCTCATGGTGCCTGGAAACACCTGTGTATAGGTGCCATACAAATGTCAAATATATAAATGACAGGGGATTTGCGGGCTCATACCATGCTTCCTGTCCTCAGACACACTGGAGCATTGGCGGGGCTATATAAAAGGTTTCCACCAAAGGCAAAACCTGCATTCAGAAGTACCCCTCCCATATTGGTCGAAGGGATAACCAAGGACAACCACACAAGAAATTGTGAACAAAGAAATTAGCCACCATGTTAGAACTTAGCGGACCCTCCTGTGCATACCTGCAGCTGTGAATGCAGCCTTCGGTAGAAGAATTCACAAAAGTCGGTACAACACACCCGCCGCCACCAGCTATAGCTATAGAGTTGTCACTGTAACCAAAAATGTACAGAAGAGACAAGGGGGCTACTAGGTATCCCCTCAGCACTCCTCAAAACATGGGGTGTGCTGCTCCCTCAAAAGTAAAGGTTTTAGGAAGGAATCTTTCCTTAAGAACAGTAGTTTTTAAGGAAAATTAGAGTACAAAAGGAGAACCCAAGAGGTCCCCAGCAACACTGCACATTAGGGTGTGCTTACTTGTTACTGAAGCATCTTCTGGAACTCTGACTTTTCTACAGCGTGCGCCTTAACCTGTTCCGCCTAGAACAGGCTGCTGTCCCCTTCTGACGCTCCGACAATCTCATACTTAGAAAGGGAAGGACTACTAAAACCCTAAGACCCCTCTAAAAGTATCACAAGTGTTGAAAAGTGCTTACCTACTTATGTTGGTGTTCGGTAAGAATGTGTGCAGTCACACTGTGTGTGACAACACAAATCTGCTTGGTATTAGGTAACCCACCTTTTGGTGTAGGTCTGTACTACACAAGTTGGTAGTGTGACTGAGCAGCCAGGCCTAGCTCAAGAGGGGTATAGCACTGAAATTCGTAAATACAAGTAACACTTGCACTCAAGGTTTCAGTTATAAATAGTTATTTATTTAACATTAATTTTTTTAATACGCTTTCTTTAAAAAGGCAATTCATCTAACAATGTAAATATGCTTTCAAATTACTTTTCTTCAGAATCACAGCAAGTTAGTGGATAATCTTTGGATATCCTTCTTGCATAATTCCTACACCCTGAGGTGACTTCAATCACGACAGTGATGGCATCGCAGTATTTATACTTTGCAGATTCTGAGGTTGAAGAAAGGAAAGGTATAGGGAAGGAAAAAGGTTAAACAGGTTCTCAGTATATGTGAGGACACTTAAATCTTCCAATGAAATCTAGACAAGCCTTTCCCAGCAATAAGTCTAAAACAAGTTACCACCTATGAGGGACAAACAATATCAAAGTCAATGGGCTAGATCAGTCTGCAGGGAGCCAGGACATCCAAAGTCAATTTCAAACAGTCTATGGAGCTGAGGCATTTCTTAGAACCAAAGTCTTAGGGTCACAGGCTGTTAAGCCTGTGAAAGGAGAGTTGGAATCATCTCTAAAAGGTAAGCACAGCAATTCCCAACTGAGAAAAGCACAGCTATAAGACAATGAGGTAAGTACCCCAAGTCTAAACAGTACTTCTGGTTTGAAGAAGTGGTCCAGCTGGTTTCTGTCCTGTTGCAGCGATGCAGACCCTGTTTTCCTGAGCCTCAGTCATGGGGACAGGATGGAGGACGTCTGGAGGGCTCCTGTGGCAGTACTTGGAGGTCGTCGGCAGGTATGGCTCTTTTCGGTTCAACGGCACTTCGTGGTTTCAGCTCTTAGCAAACAGCACTATCGTGGATCATGGATACTGGTTGGGCTTCCTTCACTCCTTGGGTCCTGCCCTCTGGTGAGGGGACTCGAGCTCTGGTCGTCCTGCTTCTGGATGGTCCTTAGGAGACTCCTGGAGCTTCTGGCAGGATTTCAGATGTTGCACTAGACCATGGCTTTCTCAATCCCTGGCACTCAGTTCTTGCAGCAGCGAAGTACAGCCATTCAGGGAAGATAGTTCAGTGGAGGTCGTTTCTGAGTTAGTTGGTCCCAGTAACCCAAGGGAAGTCGTCCCTTCTTGAGCTTCTCTGTGGAATTGAAAAAGGAGTATCAGCACAGCAGCTGCAGGGCTTCACCGGGCAGTTCAAAGGTCCAGGAGGATGCAGCAAGCTTCGTTCATGGTTTATTCGTCGGATATTTCTCCCAGTGGTCGACTCTGCCTCTAGTCCCAAAACACTCGCCTTTTAAGCAGGTTTATCCCATTCATGCACACCCTAGGCTGTCAGACAGCAGGGTGGCAGACCTGAATGGAACAGACAGCCAGCCAATCAGGACTGGTTGCATTCAGGCATTCCTAGGGACAAAGGACAGGAGTTACGGGAACCTCCCTCACATCCTTCCTTTCCAGAGACAATGGAGCCAGAGGCGGGCTTCAGGGCTGAAGCCCGCCAAATGCAAAGCAAACAAAGGGCTCAAACCTGGCACAACGCACATAGTAAAACCCAAGAAAGACCTCACAAACAGAAAATGGCAAAAAAAGAAGACAGCGCCATTTTGACGAAATAGTCAGCCATGGGTGCTGTACTGCAGCTGAGGATTCAGCCTTTGGTAGAACAGCACAATGATAGGAAAATTAAACCACCTGTCGCCACACTGCCTCCAGCCATTTAAAGTAGTGAGGGTAACTAACATATATTTTTTTTTTACATGAGAATGTAGGATAACGGGCTACTAGGTAACACACCCTCCAACCTTCCCCCGCTGCAGTCCACTTAAGATGGATTGTGCTGGACCTACAAAGAGAAAAGGTAAATAAAGTCAATTTCACTTTACTATTCTTGGAAACAGTAATTAACACAAGAAAAGGCCTGTAAACCTTATGAGCAATCTAAAGGATCTATCTGGGACACTGCACCGAAGGTGGTGTGTGTCACCACACAAAAAGTAGATGTCAAACTCCAAAAGCAGTTAAACACAGAATCCAAATCAGGTCAAAACACATGAGAGAGTGAGACAAAGGACTGTCGAACCCCAGGGTTAAAATTAAAAAGTGCTAAAGTCTAGCAAAAGAGCTGGAGGATCTCTAAGGTTGAAGGGAATTCACACATACATGAGAATTTTCCCTAACAGTTGGTCTTGTAACTTCATTTTATTCCTGAAACAGAATATTCTACAATGTTTACTATAAAGGGGTTTTTACTTAACTTGAATTGTATACAGCCATTCTATAAGTCTTTTATACTTTGTTTTACTTACCAGAAGTATTGCATTGGTTTTCTATTGTGCTTACTTCTTATGAATAGTACTTACCTTTCTGAATAATTCTTTGCCTGTGTGTATATATAAAATGACTCATTATTTTTAGATAACTCCCAGAGTATGTTTCTTTTGACCATATGTATGCTACAAGTTTGTTGTACCTTCCTACAGCCCTCTCTCCATCCCAAAATAAGCCTGGCTGCTCCCCCATAGCTACCCTTCCCTTGAGTGGTACAGGCCTATTCTAGAGGTTGGAGTTCTGTATTGCCAAGTAGTGAGACCCTCAAAGTCCTAGATATATGGATTTTAGAGGAGCTCCCTAGCACTAGTGCAGGAGATACAATGGCATAGATTAGGAATGTGTGGGATGAGCATCCATCAGAAAGAATTTTGGTGAGGAACTTGTTCTTTGAAATGTATAATCTTGGATTTGTCGGTGCAGTCACGTTCTACTACTTAATATTTCAGCAAGTAGTTCAGTAGTTTCCTTTATGGTGCAGAATTATAAACTAATATGTTCTAAAGCAGTTTGTTTCTTCTAGTGTCCTAAGTGCAATATATGTATCGAGAAGAATGGAGGATGCAATCATATGGTGAGTGCCGATAATAGTAATTCACTCACACAACACTCCCTTTCACACCCTTCAACTGCTAATCTCTCCCCTCTTTTCTGTCTTTTTCAGCAATGCTCCAAATGCAAGCACGGTAAGTCGCTAAAGGGGATTGGCTGTTTCTGATAGTCCTTGATAAGCTTGGACCTTGACAGCTTGCAACTATATAAGAGGTAATGGGGAAGGGGGTGGTTAGCAACTTGAATGAAGAAACTGAAATATTTACTATAGCAACTTTAGGGCTGGCAAGACAGTTTCTACCTGCACCAAGCATGCAGTTTGTTGAATCCAGGCAAGGTATATATTGGTTTCCGTAAGATCATTGTGTGACTGAGACAGATTGTATCTACGCTTCATTCTCCAGCCCAATGCCTTAACTATAGAACTACTCTTCCACTGAGAAGCTTGAAAGAGTCATATAGTTTTATCCTTCCAATCGTTCATCCGCGCTTGTATAGTTTTTACATCGCTTCACCCATGTACAAGGGCTCTGATTGCCTATTAAATGCTGCTAATCCAGGACACAACTTCCACACCTATGTAACCCACTGGACCACTTCCCCGAATAAACCCAAGTTAAGCTTTCCATTTACAAATATCTGCCCTTCGCCTATTGACACACCTCTCTGCCCTAAATGTCCCCCCTCAATTTCAACAGCTCAGGATTTTAGGACCGATTTCTCTTTGTAGCACCTTTGCCTCCATTTGCATGGACCCCGATAGCTTTTGCTTTCTATTTTTGAATCTGACCTTCTATTTGTGCAGTGTAGTGAAGCCTCCAGCTTCCCTACACTGACATTTGGTCATTTGTCATGGGGGAAACTGACATGGCTGTCGGTACTGGGAAACATTGTTTCCCTTAGACTTATATGTTGCCACATTTGGTAACGTGGTATCACTTTGCTAACTTTCTATCATTGTACAATGGGGTACACTTTTTGTTTTACCCTAGACTAACACTAACAGGATTTTTGGTTACTTTAGGTGTGCAAAAGCAGGTGGCAGCAGTTACTTTTTTGCTATTTTTAGTGTATTTTACGTTGGCCTTACCAATTTTACCACGTTTGGCTACCTACTGTGGCTAGTGTCCAAACATAGCCGTGCCACAAGGCTTTTCGTTTGTCCCTTGGCCATCTTGTCTCTAGCACTTCATGACCTGTGAGGACATAATCCTTAAATCGCCTTCCACTGCCCTGGAAAGCAGAGGCCTTTCGCTGGCTACTGCAGGGCCATGTGTTTGCTGCCAGGAAGGTGGACTGGGACTGTCTGGTACCAATCCACAAACTGGTTTGTGTGTCTGAATAGTATTCGCAAGTTGTGCCACCAGTGGGAGTTTCAGCTCTTACGCCATGTACTCATTCTGGAGAGATCCTGGAGGAAACCGAAGCAAACATATCTTCTCAGCACTCAGCGGAAAAGACTGTTTCTTAGCTTCAGTTTTTAGTGCTCACAGTTACCCAACTGGCTGAGGCCAACCTTTGAATTGATGAATTGGCTTCTGTTAGGCAAGATTGTATGCAGTACCCTTTGGGTGGACTACAAAAAGCCTGACCTCCTGGCAATAGGAACCCAACCTTTGGTATAAGTCTGTACTAGACAGGTTGGTAGCGTGTTGAGCAGCCAGGCTTATCTCAACAGGGGTCAATGTGAGCAATAGGGGAGTACACAGAGATAGGTATTCAAATAAACTCTTACACACAAGGTTTCTTGATTAAACAATTATTAATTTAACAGTTTGAGTAAGCCGCCTTCAGAAGGGGGCAATATAATAGTAACACACACTTAGTTTCTCTAAATCAACAAGTACCCATTTGGGATGGCACACAGATACTTCCTACATCCTCAGGTGATTTAAATAGCTAGGACACTGTGGACATTAATATATCACTGTTGCACTTAGGGCAATACTTGGGAGTCTGCCAAAGAAAAAGGTTATTAGAACAAAACAAGTGGTCTCACAAACATTCTGAAGCATGTATATACTTTTGGTAAGTTAACCCCTTCCTGGAAGGAAGACAACACACACAGTCAGAGGGAAGAAGAGCCATTGAAGGAGCCAGGCCAGACCAATTTCAATTGGACAAAAGTCTAGGAGAGCTGAAGTAATTCTTGCAGGTAGGTAAAGGTCTTGCACAATGTTTTAGAAGTCTTTGTAGAAAAGAAGAAATCAAAGTAGTGCCACAAGCTGATTAGGCTTGTGAGGTAAAGAAGCTATTAGCAACTCTACAGAAGCAGCTGAGAACAAGTGAGGTTATACAACCAAAGGTAAGTTCTCTTAGACTTTACCGTACCTTTAGTTAGAAGAAAAACGGTTCCAGCTGGCTTCTGTTCCTGTGCAGCTCTGCAGATCCTGTGTTCCAGGGCCTCTGTCGTGGGGACTGAGGGAGGACGTCTGGAGGACTCCTGCACTGCAATGGGACGGTCAGCAACAGAAAAGAACCAACTTCTATTCGTTTGCACTTCGCGGATTTAGCGCCTCGCGTTTTTCAGCAAAATAGCACCACCGCTTACTCTTGGCTGTTGAGATGGGCTTTCCTTGCATCTGAGCTCCAGCACTCTGTTGTGGCTCAGGCTCGGTCAGTCCTACTTCTTGGGAGTCCGGAGGATCTTCCTGGAGGTCTTAGGCAACTTGAAAGCAACACACGTGTTCTCTGCCTGGCTCTTCAGTTCCAGCTGCAGTGGAAATACAAACCGCTTCAAGAGGATGTCCTGGTGGCTTACTTTGGAGTTGATGAGTACCACCAACTCAAGGCAAGAAGTCGTCCTTGCAGGGCTTCTCTAGTCGAGACAAATTTAGAGCTTCTGCAGAGCAGCAGGGCCTCACCAAGGACAAACCCTTGGTCCAGGAGTTGGAGCAGGTGTCTCTTCCAAGTTCTTCGTATTCCTTCGTCCAGTAGTCGACTCTGCCTTCCAAGCCAAAAAGCCACACCTTTTTATAGAGGCTTCTCACATTCATTCCAGCCCAGCTGTCAGTCACCCACCTTTGGGTGCATTCCTGTCTATTAGGAGACAAAGCACAGGGAGTTTCAGACACCTCACTCGCTTTCTGCCCCCGCCAGACACCTTGGAGCCAGAGGCGGGCTTCACTCGTGAATCCCACCAAAGACAAAACAAACAAAGGGACCAAACCTGGTTTGGCATGCAGAGTAAATCTCAAGAAGGACCTTTCGATAAATAAATTGAAAAAAAGACGACCAGGGCCATTTTGACAAAAATTGCACCCTTGGGTGCCTTACTGCAGCTGCGATCGCAGCCCGCGATAAAAGCACACCACAGTAGTTAAAGGTAAACCACAGCCACCAGCCATTCAACGATCAAAGGGTAACATAACAATGTTACATGAGAAGCTAGACAAAGGGGATACTAAGTAACCCCTCGAGCACTATTGTAAGATAGTGTGTGTTGGGTCTAGAAAGTTACAAATGTAAATGAAGTCAATTTCACTTTACTGCTCTTGGAAACAGTAGTTTATCCAAGAGAAGATATTTAAACCTTTGGGAAATCTGAAAGACTTCCCTGTGCCCCTGCGCTGAAGGTGCTGTGTGTTACAATGTAAAAGATTATGCCTATAGAGGTTGTCAAACTCCACAACCCAAAGAGAAACAGAGTTAAAAAAGTAACAAAATTACATAAGAGTTGGAAAAAAGGTCTCACTCTCTTCAGGGTAAAAATTCAAGTCCTCAAAATCCAGCAAACCTGCTGGGGGTCTCTCAGGTAGAGAGGAATTTGCACATTTCTGAGTAAAATGTAGGAGTGTGTTAACTGTTCTCGAAATGTATATATACTGTATCTGTTCTGTGGTTCGGGGATACTCGTATTAGTTCATACTCAAAGGAGCTGTCCAACCCCTCTCTCCTAGCAGCCGATGTGAAATAAACTTAGTTTAATGACACGAACATTCTCTTCTTGAGAGTTGGACTATTTTAGAGTGCAGATCCGAGGTCTGCCCTGACAGAGGAAAGCATGACTCCAAACATAAATACCAAAAAGTAGTCAAAAACGTTACATATAACAGAGTAAAAAGAGGAGTTAGTGAGGGGGAACAGGTTTGCACTCAGGAGAATTGGCAAAAAATTAATGTCGAGCAAAACAGTGCTAGGGGGCTCGAAGTGGAGATTTCGCACAAGAAAGAAATGTACCCTAACAACCCTCATTTAGTCCACAACATTTTCCTCCTGAGGTTCCTGTGCTTGTAGTTCGATGAGCTGTGCTGCGGAGAGGGCATTATAGGGCATTGTGCTGTCTACCTGTTTAATGGATAATTCGAGGAATGGATACGAGTGAGGAAGGCCTGCGAACAAGAATCGGGGACAGGCTGGCGGGACTCTGGCCAAACAGGGGGCTGGGGGGGAAACGGTAGGGGAGGGGATAAAGGGGGGGGGGGATCGGTGGAGAGAGGGGTATGTTAGAGGGAATAAAAACATAATTTGGCTCCAAATGCGCAATTGGTCTGGAAAGACTGGTGATCCAATAAGCAAAAGCAAAAATCCAGGGGATATGAAGAATACTCAAGGGCGACAATTCCTGTAGGTCATGACCAATTAATGAAATGGTAATACTGTCGCTCAATGTGCAGGGATTAAATTCTCCAGCAAAGCGCAGATCTATCCTGGGGAGGTTGAAACAGCTTAGAGTATCGGTGGCGATCCTACAGGAGACTCGTCTCCTACCGGTAGATCAAAAGAGGATGTCCCACAGACTTTTTCCACAGCAATATTTTGCTTCAGCAGGAAAGAAAACAAAGGGAGTGGCAATATTACTGAACAAGGAACTGGGGTTCCAGAAAGACCACATCTTTACAGACTCGGAAAGCAGGTTCATAGCTCTTAAGGGGCGGATCAAAGAACAGAAGTCTACAATCACAGCACTATATCTGCCTAATGACAATCCGGATAAATACATTCAGGGGGTGCTGGAAAAATTTGGAGGCTGGTGTGAAGTGCAAACGATAATTGGAGGGGATTTCAACTGTGTGATGGACCCCTCATTAGATAAAACTCTGCCATCGTCATTGGCAGATGGGAAGAATAGGCAAGCGTTAGGCAAGCTTTTCCGGGACCTGGATGTGATTGAGACTTGGAGGTTCTTCCACGAAAGGGAGAGGGAGTACACACACTTTTCACCAGTTCACCAGGGATACTCTAGGATCGATATGATCCTAGTATCAGCAACTCTGATCCCGCAAATAATGAAAGTCGATATAGGAGTATAATACCTGACAGACCATGCACCGGTAATAATTCACTTGGATATGGGGGAGGTAAAAATGCAGAAGGCAAAGCGATGGACCCTAAATGAACTCATTCTGAGAGACATAGCCCTTAGAGCCCATATAGAGGAGCCGATCCTCAATTATTTTTGGGAAAATGACAGGGAAGAGACAGACTTTGGAATGGTATGGGACGCGGGAAAGGCGGTCATAAGGGGGGGGGGGGGGATTGATCTCTCAGGCAGCCCTTTACAAGAGGGAACGGGCAATAATAACACAAAGGTTAGAAAATTAACTGAGTGAAACCCAACACAAAAATAAACACACAAACCTCGCTTAGAGATATAAAAAAAATTAGAGCACAACTGGAGGGCCATACAGCAGATGGAGTGGCACAGTCCCTCCTACGTACCAAGCAGTCCTACTATGTTCATGGGGGAAATGCAAACACATTTTTAGTCGCCAAGCTACAAAAACAAAAGTCCCGGAATTATATAACACAACTGAGGCGAGAATTGGGAGAAGTGTGTTCGAGGGGGAAAAAGAAAATTACAGATAATGACAAATTCTCCAGCATGGGGTCTGGCATGGATTCACATGCTCATGAATATTCCCCGTCGTCAAGCTGGGAATCCTCGGTAAAGAAAAAACCAGTATCAGTTTCGTTTCTGATCTGTCTTTCGTAGTAATAACCAATCGCTGGTCTCTGCGTCATACTGACCACAGCCAATGCCTGCCCTCTACCTAAGCCCCGCCTCTGGCAGCCATCTTCAGATTTTTACCGCACGTTCATGTGTTGGGATCCTCGTGCTATTGCTCTCGAGCGTTAGTGCTATTTTTTTCACGTTTTTTCTCAAAAACTTTGTTTTTTTCGGTCAAAAGAGCCTCAAGCTCCACCGACTCTCCATCCAATCAACGGGGACCCGTGTCGGATTCGTCTGCGCCCCTCAAGGGTGAAGATTTCGTCGAGCTACGCTTTTGGAGGACTCCAGAAGTTTTCTCAGGCCCGTCCCGGACATGGCCCAGGAGAAGGGAAGCTCGACGCCCGGAAAGCTGTTCAGGGTCTGCCCTGGATGCCAGCTGCAGAACACTCCATTTGTCTTTACTGCTTACATGAGGACAAGACGCACGTGGAGAAGGACTGTGCGTTTTGCGGCAACATGTCGGAGCGGACCATGAAGGACCGCCATCAACGTCTCGCCAACTGGCTGGAAGGGAAGAGCCCGTCCGGCGAGAAGAAGAGGAAGAAATCCGAGCGGTCTTCTACGACCTTTGAGGACGCCCCGGCGACGGGGGTCCAACACAAGGCCAAGCACCGTGAGTCCGCTGGCACCGGGAGCGCCGAACGGTCGGGCTCTACGGGCGCCAGGCAGGGCGCACCCTCCCTGGTACCATCATCCACGAGCCAACGCTCTGGGTCGGGTAAGAGGAAGGCCGAGCACCCGGCGAAGCTCCTGGAGAGGCCCCGGTCGAGCTCGAAGGCCCCATCGGAGGGAGAGCGAGGCAGTGTCCCCCACCTCAAGGATAAGGCGGTGAGCGCACCTAAGGTGGTGAAGGCCTTAATCCATCCGGCCAAGGCCTGTATCGAGACTGTCGCGGCGGCCCTGGCTCAGACTGTGGAGGCTACACCAGTGGTGGCGCCCTCAGGACCCAGAGTCTCCCCGCCACCGCGGAGGGAGTAGTCTTTCAGGCCCATTGAGAAGACCCCCACGAAGTCCTCGTTGGAAAAGGTGGGGGGGAGGGGCTGGTGGCCATCGTGGATACAGACACGACCTCTGAAGAAGAGCTCACCGAAGTCGTGGAAGAGGCCCAGCCCATCGGGAGGGATCCCGACGAGGGCGACGACGCGAGCGACAGTGTCGCCGACAAGGCTCCTCAAGAGCCCTCGCGCCCGTCGTTTCCGGCACTGCATGACACTTCGGCAGCCATTTTGTCAGCGATTCAGTCCTTATGCTCGGAGATAAGGACAAGGTTGCCCCTTCCCCCGACGGAGGTACCTCAGCCAGACCCGACGGGGGAACCGGAGCCAGGACCTTCGGAAAGTCCACCGCATAAGAGGACGACGACTCATCCTACGCCACCTCTCCCACCTCTGCGGCCTGCTCTGCCTTCCCCCCGGTCTACTACCCACGGGGATGATACAGGCACGGACACGGCTACGACAGGTACAGATGACGACGGAGGCGACGACGGGACATGTTGCCCCCTGCTCGGGCGTCCCCGACCGACGAGATTGGTTCCTTTCATGCTATGATTTCCAGGGCATCCGAGCTTTTCCAGCTCTGCCCAGAAGAGAAGAAGAAAGAAGGGTTCCTTTACCAACAGCGGGAGGCTAAAAGGAAGACGGTCCTCGCTGTACCGCTTCTTGATGACATCTGGGATGAGGGGCTCACCCTCCTCAAGAACCCTGCCACGGCGCCGGCAAAGAGGGACCAATACGAGAAGAAGTACCGGGTCCCCGACGCTGCCCCCTTGTGCCTTTGGGCACAACCTACCCTGGATTTGGTCGTCTCGGCGGCGGCAAAGAAGAAAGCTGGGGGGGCATCCGCCTCGACATTAACTTCCCCGCCGGACGGCGAGGGCAGGAAGTTGGACACGATGGGACAACGGATCATCTCATCCGCAGCGACGACTATCAAGGCGGCCAACGCCCTGGCTATCGTAGCCCGCTACGACAGGGAGTTGTGGTTCAAAATAGCCCCTCTGATGGACTTCCTGCCGGACGCCAAAAGGACTGAGGCCCTTGAAATCCTACAGAAGGGTGAGATTGCTTCGGACCACGCCATCATGGTGGCTACGGACATCGCCGACACCGGTTTCCGTCAGTTGGGCAACGGCGTTTGCTTGAGACGATGAGGATGGCTCAAGGCCACGGATTTCCGCCAGGACGTACAAACCAAGGTATTGGACATGCCCTTCAACGGCAACAACCTGTTTGGGAAGGCGGTTGATGAGTACCTTCAGGCCATCAAGACAGACACAGAGACTGCCCGGGCACTGGGAGTGCTCCAACGACGACAGCCTTTTTGGAGCTCCGGAGGCAGACAAGGTGCCTCCAAGGGATCCGGCAGTAGCTCCTCCACGTACCACCAAGCGGCAAGATCTTCGTCCCAGGAAGACTACAGGGGACGCAGTAAGTCAGGTGGTCCCCGTCGTCGACAGGGAGGTCAAGGCGGCCTCCAAACAAGATTGAACCGACCGTGGGGTCGGGCCCCACGCCAAAGCACCCCAGTGGGATGCTGGCTGGCGAGGTTCGTCAGCGTGTGGGAGTCCATCTCCATCTCCACCGACCGTTGGGTGCTGGATGCCCTGGCCGAAGGGCACGCCCTCGAGTTTCAGAAGAAGTGCCCTCGCGTTCCACCTGTGGCCAGGAAGGAAAATCGCGTCCCTCAACTACTGTTGGAATTAAGGGCGATGCTCAAGAAGGGTGCCATCGAGCTCGTCCCAAAGAGGCTTCGGGGCTCCGGAGTTTACTCAAGGTACTTCCTCGTAAAAAAGACCGGAGGATGGCGCCCCATCCTGGACCTACGACGACTGAACAAGTACATCAAGGCACAGAAGTTCCGTATGGTCACCCTCCAGCACATGCTGGGACAGCTGGAGGAGGGCGATTTCCTGTCGTCGTTGGACTTGGAGGATGCGTACCTCCACTTCCCCATTCTAAAAAGACACCGAAAGTTCCTCAGGTTCGTGGTCCAAGCGCGGCACTACCAGTTCAAGGCCCTCCCGTTCGGATTGAAGTCGGCACCCAGGGTCTTCACCAAGTGCCTCGCACCGGTGGCAGCGCGGCTGCGCCTACAGGGGATCCACGTCTACCCCTAGCTGGGCGACTGGCTCATCCGGGCAAGGACGAGGGAGCTCGCCGTGGAGCGCACTGCGAAGACCGTCCCGCTGCTCACGGACCTGGGATTCTCCAACTTTCCAAAATCCCATCTGGTTCCGTTGCAAGTCGCCCTGTTTTTGGGAGCCAAGCTCGACACAGTGGCGCGGCTGGCCTCGCCGTCGGAGGAAAGGACCAGGACCATTCTGGGCAAGGTGCAGCATCTACTGGCCACAGACATGGCCAGGGTAAGATCTATCAAGTCCCTCCTCGGGATGATGTCCTCCTGCATTTATCTGGTGCGCCTTTGCAGGTTTCGGATGCGCCCCTTACAAGAGTTCCTCGATGCCCGCTGGGTCCAGTCGACGGGCAGCTTGGAGGACAGGATCCCTCTCAACGAGACGTGCCGCCAGGCGATCCGGTGGTGGGGTACCCGCTCCCATCTGACGGCGTGCACGGACTTTCAAATCCCAGCTCACCAGGTGACAGTGACGACGGACGTCTCCCTGGAAGGTTGGGGAGCGCACTCCGGAGATCTTCACGCGAGAGGCCTTTGGCTCCCGGAGGAGAAGTCACTCCACATCAACATTTTGGAGCTCCGCGCAGGGTTCTGGGCCCTCGGGTCCTTTCTTCCGTCCCTCAAGGGCAAGGTGGTGAGGATCTTCACCGACAACACCACCACGATGTTCTACATCCGGAAGCAGGGCGGAACCAGGTCCCCGGCCCTATCCAAAGAAGCCCAGGATCTGTGGCATTGGGCCGTCGCCCAACTGATGTTTCTGGTGCCTCTTCATCTGGCAGGAATAAAAAACACGATCGCCGACTCACTCAGCAGGGAGCTGCGCTCGTGCCACGAGTGGGAACTATGCCAGGATCAAGTGGATCGACTCTTCTGACACGTCCTCAACTCTCAAGTGCTATGGACATAAATGGAAGGGGTTCTCTGTCTGGTGCTGTGCACAGTAGATTAACCCTCTGCGGATTACGGCCCCTCAAGTACTGCCATACCTACTGTCGCTGGCCAAAGCTGGACTGGCTCACGCCTCCATCAAAATACATCTGGCTGCAATATCCAGATATACCAGGACTACGGGACGGGCGTCCTTGTGGTCTCATCGCCTGGTGAAAGAATTCATGAAGGGACTATTCCGATCATTCCCGCCGGTGAAGGCTCCTGCCCCGGCGTGGGAGCTTAATGTGGTGCTGACCAGGCTCATGGGGGCCCCATTCGAGCCTATGCATTCAGCGCCTCTGAAGTTCCTGTCATGGAAGACGGCTTTCCTCGTGGCCATCACCTCCGCACGACGAGTGGGAGAGATCCAGGCCCTATCTTGCAAGCCTCCGTACTTGACCTTTCATGACACAAGGGTGGTGCTGAGGACACACCCCTCCTTTTGCCCAAGGTGCCGTCGGACTTCCACCTCAACGAGCCCTTGGTGTTGCCAGTTTTCTTCCCGTCGCCTTCGTCGCCGGCCGAGAGGACTTTGCACTCGCTGGATGTAGCTAGAGTGCCGAAGTTCTACGTGGACCGCACGAAGAGTTTTCGGAAGACGTCACAGCTGTTTGTGAACTTTGGGACTGTGAATCAAGGGAAGGTTCTCTCGAAGACTTCCATTTCCAGATGGCTCTCCGGCTGCATCATGCACTGTCACCGGTTGGCAAACCGACCGCTGCCTGGCCGTCCGAGAGCCCATTCGACCAGAGCGATCGCTGCTACCACGGCGTTCCTGCTAGACACCTGCAGGGCTGCGACGTGGAGGTCGACGCACACCTTCACGAGATTCTACTGCGTCGATCGGGACTCCAGGGAGGAGTCCAGGGTCGGCCAAGCAGTGCTGCGCAACCTGTTTGCCTAAGGTGAGCCTGGTGAGGAGGTAAGAGATGCTTAATGTTGAGTTGTTGTATTGCTTAATGTTGAGCCTGTTGCCACCTCCCATGGTTGTGCATGTGTGTACTGCTATGTATTCTCTTATTCATGAGCATGTGAATCCATGCCAGACCCTATGCTGGAGAAGGAACAAGTTACTTATATGGAACTGTTGTTCTCCAGCATGGGTCTGGCATGTATTCACATGCGATCCCTCCCGCCTACCCCTCTGCGGCTCTTCACTTGGTCATACTGCCACTTTACGTGCTACCAAATCTGAGGATGGTTGCCAGAGGCGGGGCTTAGGGAGAGGGCAGTCATTGGCTGGGGGCAGTATGACCCAGAGACCAGTGATTGGTTACTAAGAAAGACAGATCAGAAACGAAACTGATAATGATTTTTTTCTATACCGAGGATTCCCGGCCTGACGGGGAATATTCATGAGCATGTGAATCCATGCCAGACCCATGCTGGAGAACAACAGTTACAGGTAAGTAACTTGTTCCTTATTTTGTGTTTATTTCTGCATTTTAGAAATAACCCCCGCCCCCTGCTGATGTCCGCCTCTCAAATTTGAAATCTCGCGCGCGCTCCAAGCCGAGTACCAGCAGAGTACTGACTGCTGACCGCTGCACCGCGGCACGGCGTCAGCAGATTACTCTGCCGGCTGGAGGATTAAGTAACTTTTCTTTTCTTTTTTACTTTTCCATTTTCGTTGGCACCTTATTAAGACCTCTCAATTTATCACCCTTTTTCATATCATTCTTATGTTAAAATAGTTATTCCCAATTGTATAAAACCAACTTTACTCATATTAATATGAATACGCTCACGTCTGGTATGCCACGTGTGCCAAGCCTAATATCTCACCGGAAGAGTCTACCAAAGTCTCCGGTAAAGGCTTATTCACATAAACAGGGAGCAACTGCGAAAAAAAATATTGTGTTTTCCCCTGACATTCGTAACTTTCTAAAAAATACTGATCACACTGAACCAACTAATGTTGACAACTTTAGTCAAACTAATGGTTCGCGAGCATTAGCTAATCTAGTGCTACTGGAGCAACGTGGACTTAAGGACCCGATCCAACCTCCCTATGTGTCTGATGCTACTTTGCAGCACTGTGTGTCAACGGTATCTAGCTCCTTGTCTGCTGAACAATTCAGTACTCATGTCTATTTTCCCGAATTTTCTATCCCTTCACTCACACAAAAACGTGATATACTCCCCCAAACTCCTATGCCTCCACTATTGTATTCGCAAATAGTAAACCCTCTTTCTACTAAACCTTCAGGTGCCAGGTGTCCGACCCATACGGGGCAGGAAATATTGGAGATTCCGTTCCCAATTCCTCCCCCTAATTCTTCCTCCACACAAGTGCTAGAGGTACAGGCTATTAATTTGGTTTCTCCCACTACTTCTAATGCTAAAGACCCGAACATTTCAGCTTTATCTAAAACTCCTGAGCTTTACACCACGGATGTGCCTTATATCACCTGATAATTCGCAATCCTCATTAATAGCTTCATTTTCCAAGCCATTACTGCGACCATGTCATGATCTCTGCTTCCAAAAGGTCAGGGTTTTCCCAACTCCCTTGGAAGCAGATCCATAACCCAGGTTCCGAGTGCCAACCAGTCCCAATTGGGACCTTTTGGACCCAGTCCTGGCGCCAGTGGCACCAGGCTCATAAATATGCCCAGTCCCAGCGCTGGAAGCGCCGGGCTCATAATGCTTGGGTGGACTTACCTGCAGCAGACCATGCTGCTTACTTGCCTGCCAGTTGAGTCTCTGATCCTCTTCTGTTTGGAACTACTTTTCCTGTTGGGTGGGGCAGGAGCCACTCCCTAGATTCAGAACACTGGAACTCTTCTGGAAAGCAGGAACTCTTTTCTTACCTAGGCGTGGCTGTGGAAGGAGACACCTAAGCACTACAGGAGGCTATTTAAACCACACCCGATGGATGAATCTTGCTTTGCGTTATTCTGCATCCTCTGCAGCAGAACGCTCATCGTGTCTTCTGCATCTGATCCTGGGCCTAAGGAAAAAGGCTTACCATTCTGAATCTAGTCTTCAGCAACACCTATAAAGAAAAGAAAGAACAGTTTAGCATTACGGTCTTCAGTGACAGCTCTTCACTTGCCTGGTCCATCGGCTGTCACCAACGCCTCGCGCTGCATTCCGGCATCTGAAAGACAAAGGCTTACCTACTCTTCGTGCGCTCCGGAGGTCTTCACACTGCATTCCGGCATCTGAAAGACAAAAGCTTACCAACTCTTCGCACGCTCCAGAGGCCTTCGGCGCTGCATCCCGCATCTGAAAGACAAAACAAGGTGCGTTTAAAGACATTGGGGAACTTTAATACTCACGTGCCATTACTCCTTTCCACATCTAACCCAGTGGGTATTCCGGCACCCTGCAGCCGCCCCGAACTTGTACCTGCAAAATAAAAAGACATTTAGAGCGCATCGTGAAGCAGGCAACAAGCGCTTACTTACGTGCTTCGAGGCGCTTCTATTCATCACACGGGCTCCATCTTCAACTCACTTCAGCCCGCCATCCGCCATCGCCGGAACCCTGCAAAACAAGAGACATCATTACTAAAGACTTTAAAGACATTAGAATTACTCGAAACTTACCGTTCGTGCAGTAAACGACGGACAGCAGTCCTCTGAAGTCAAGAGGCCTGCTCCCCTCATCCAGTGAAGAAACTGGTTACAGCACCCTGCCTCGAGGCAGATGGAGAGCACGGCGTTCACTTACCTAAGGTGAGAGCGTTAACCTTTGGGGTTCTACAGGAGAAGAGAAACGGAAGAAGAGAGAGACATTCAATAACCCAGTTCATTAATCCCACATTTTCTATCTGCAGACATCTTACCCTTCGAGCCAGACATACAGTGCACAGAGGTCCAGCCCAAAGAGCCAGCCGTGTGTTACACATCACCTTTGAAGATACGGTATACGCCCAGTCAAGACCGGCACCTCTACGGGAATCAGGTGAGCGTTACAGACCATCGTTTGGATTTCCTTCCATTTCAAATACGGCTTTAGAAGCAGCGTTAACTGCCATTAATACAAGTATCTATTCGGATGTCAAACTCTTTGAGGCATTGGATCTTAGGTCCTCAGTCCAACATGAATCTGTTCTACTTCTTCATAAAAAGATGGATTGGATTGCTTCATGCACAAACCTTTTTCTACACCTGTACCAATGGTTGAATCTTCATGTGTAATACCCTTGGAGGAATCACAAATAGATGAAGTAATCGATGTAGACCATCCTACAATTATTCCTCCACTGCCTGTTAGCCCCACAGAATCAATACACAACTCTGCTGAATTACAAATCATGGAAAAACCTCTGATGTATTTACCAAACCTTCTTGCATTGGCAAGCGAAGGAGAGGCAACAGGAAGCGCACTTCCCAAAATTTTGATACATTTAATCGTAATCAGGACATCAAACAAAGACCCCCAAAGAAATCTAAAAAAACTTCCTCTCCGTCAAAAACTAAAAATTCTAAATCAAAAAATTCGACAATTTGGTTGCTGCTGATCTCTCGTCCTTAGAGTCACCCAGCAAAGCATCAGATCCATGCACTAAGGATCCAACTCCCAGAGTGCTACTTCCTACATCGCTGACAATCTAGGCTGGTGATCTCTCCAAGGGTAAGAAGTCTGATCTTTTGCTTATTGCTTCCACTGATAATGAAGAAATACAGAACTCTCAGGATCAACTTATGAATTTATCTATTTACCCTAATGATCCAATCATTGATGTGTATTATGGCCTACATAATGGCCCATCTTCTTTCCAGCAGACAAAAACAAGATTTCATATGAACTTTGATATTCCTCCAAACCACTTCCAAACTCTTGATCAAAGGAGGAATGAACTATTGTCAGGTACATCAATTCCAAATAGAAATCTTTCGTCACCAAAATTGACTCCTGTGACGCTATGTAATGACATATCGAGTGCACAAAACAGCACCCATCCTTGAAAGAACTTATAGTCAACGGTACTAAACAGATTTCACATGACAAGTTGGCATCTACATCTAGTTCTATACCCTTGGACATTATATATGAAGAACAGAGACCAGAGGTATACTTACCTGGTCCTCCTACGTTACAAGATGAGCATATTAGAGTTACAATGCTTGACAGGGTTTTTTCAGATCCATTTCCTAACCGTTCAACACTATTGCTAATTCTAAATTCAGTACCATCTTTGTGCCAAGTTAATTCTGACGATATAGCATTAGTATGGTACCCGATTCCTGCTCATCAAGACATTAGTGTTATAAATGTTAATTCTAGAATCGTGAAGAATTTGATATGGAATGAAAGACGAGAATTATATAACAGAGGTTTAGGTCTACAAGCTTTTACTGACCCATCGGTGCAAAACGATTCTATACCAAAAAACCAAAATAGCTCTTCTAATCAAAAAGACAATAAAGAAGCTCCCTGCTGTTCGTGCAAGAATGACTCTAGACCAATAGTTGCGCCTCCTCCATCAAGATGGAACTGGTTAAGTCATAAAATAAAGAACAGTCACAGCCAGACGAATCACTAGAATGAATCATTGGGCAAACTCCATAGTTGCTCCTTGATATCATGGAATACTAGAGGTTTTAGCCATCTTTTATTCAATAGCTTGTCAAACATAAATATGATATAGTGATCTTACAAGAAATGTGGCTCCGCTCTACTCTAGTTTGGGAAGACCACCAAATTAATATTGTTCCGGCGTCTAATCCCACAAGAGGCCGCCCTGCTGTGGGTTAATGATAGCCGTTCGTAATGACTCCCAGTTATCACTTAGCTACTGGCCATCACCTGACGCTGGAATTCAAGTTACTGAACTGTCTACCTGGAATAATGGTCATCCTTTTTTCCCAAGTTGTCTAATAATAAACATTTATTGGAACCCAGTTTCCCCAACAGAATCACAATTCATTGATAAAATAGACAATCTTTTAAATCTGGCCTTATTGAAACCCAACATCAGGACGATAATAATAGCTGGTGATTTCAACCTTAATTGTTTGTGTCCGAATATTAAATATGACTCCAGAGCATTTAGATGGTTAAGACTAGTCTCACTGAGAAATCTCACAATGTTGAACGGCTCAACGCCAGACGACTTTCCAGCAAAACCGACTTGCAGTCGGAATGAGAGCAAATCCATTTTAGACTATGTCTTTATCACTTCTGGTGCTAACAAGCTGATAGCAACCTTTCGGGTAATAACAAAACTTAGTGATCACAACATGCTCGAGGTGTCTTGGTCCCCCCATTGTGTTGGCAACAAAGATTACTACACGCCACCTCTTGATATTAACAATGCAGGCAACCGTTGGAAATGGTATCCTTCCATGATAACTAAATTACAAACCAAGATATCTGAATTACGGCACCCGACTTCTAATCCAACTGATGTATTCTACAATGATTGTATTCCGATATTGAAACAAGAAAACCGTAAAACATCCTGTCCGTCCTATACACATAAATATCCAGGACTAATTTTGATCTCTAATCTCAAAAAAGAATTGACATATGCTACGGAACCCTTTAAATAGAGTGTGCAAGGTATTAAAAAAAAATCAATTAAAAAGACAATATAAGACAAATTATACAAAATTACAAACCAGAGCAAGCAGAAAATATGTTAAAAGCATTAATGACTAAACCATCAGGAGAAATATGGAAAGTTCTTAATTCCTCACTGGTTGATGCTCATAGATCGATATTACTGAACCCCATCTCGGAAATTGTATGGATGACTCACTATCAAGCACTCCTCCAGAAGCCTATAGAACAAGACCATGAAATAATTTCTGTGCCCATTCTAACTGATTTCAAATTTGATGAATTAGACATTTTAATTTTAATTAAGAAATTATGCGCATCGAGAGCTCCGGGCCCTGACCAGCTTACAAATGCTATTCTTGAAGCAAATCCAGAGATGTGGGCTTCTGTGCTTAACAAGATATTTATCAGAGTTATTAGCCTCAGATAGCCTTACTTGTTGCCCCGGGCAAGATATTTGCTAAATTAATTCTGAAAAAGTTCTCAAAATGGCTCTGTGATAACAACCTCTTGGATGTCAACCAGTCGGGATTTGTACCGGGAATTGGAACAATGCAAAATCTATTCAATTTATCTATTTTAAAGGAACAAGCAATTTTACGAAATCATCCAATTTTTATTGCTTTTATAGATTTTAAACAAGCATTTGACTCGGTGTCAAGACAAGTTTTATGGAAAAAACTGCTCGCAGTCGAGTGTCCGTCGTATATCAGGTTTTTAATATACACATTTTATTCTAACACAATTATAAGAGTGAAATTGACATCCAACGGCCTGCTATCCCAACCAATACCAACTAATTCAGGATTAAAACAAGGATGTCCGTTTGCCTCAATTCTGTTTAATTTCTATATTAATAATCTTCACTTTGCCTTTAATTCAGTTTGTTCATTTCCACCAAAACTAGACGATCAAGAAGTTTCATATCTGTTGTATGCTGATGATTTGATGATATTAGACGAAACCCCTATTGGTCTCCAAAGGAAATTAACTGCTTTTCATGAATATGCCCAGTCGAACAAATTGATAATTAACTCCTCCAAATCGAATATATTAGTATTTCAACACAAACGACCGATAGGTGATTTTTAAATTCAAGTGGTATTTGGGAACTAGCTGTCTAAAACAAGTGCATGAGTACAAATATGTAGGTGTGAACATAAATGCTCATCCGTTAGATCTACCATACATAAGTGAACTCACTACGCGAATGAGACTACTTGCTATCCACGGTAAAGCACTATAAAGAAAATACGGGAACTTTTCTATTATTCCTGCAAGAACCTTTTATCTACAGAAAGTGTTACCAATAATAGCTTATGGTAGCCAAACAAAAATAAATCCTATGGCAGTGAAATGGGATGTGCTTGAAGGTATATTTTGGAAACATATTCTCCCGGTACCCCGCTGCACTCCCATTTCCTTAATAAGACATGAATTGGGTCTTATTTCCTTTAATGCTTCAGTGTCTTGGCTGATGTTAGCACTTTACAGAAAGTCCATAGTCTCGACTGATGCAAGTAAAAACTTGTTTCCTTTAATTAAAAAAGTGTTAATCAAACCATCATTTACACCACTGCGAGAATGGAATGAAATCTGTAACCTAATTTTGCATCAAGCTGACATTTCTTTAGATCAGCTAATTGAATTCTCGGATAAAGCCAAACTGAAGTTATGGAGAAGTGACTGGATAAACACCATCGATCAAATCAAAGTACACCAAGCGGTTAAGTTAGGTGCCTTTTGAATTGCGTGCTATGAATGGGTTACCGCAATACTTGATCAAATTTCCAGACAGAAGATACGCAGATGCTTTTCTACGTTTCAGGTTCAACCTACTTCCTACGAAAGCTAAACTTGCCTCACTGAACAAGTCTCTTAAACTATCTAAAGTATGTACTTACTGTGAAATGCCTGATTCCATTGAGACAACGAGACATCTTTTGATAGATTGTACAAAGCTATTAGATATGAGAAAGCGGTACCTCCATAGACATTTTAAACACTGTCACATGCTAACTCACGATGAATTATGGGAAGCAATATTCAACACTTCTAATACTTCCTTAATCATAGACATCCTACAGTTTTTGAACGAACTGAAATTAATACAACTTGTCTACACTCCAAAATTTTCTAAAGTCGATGAGAATGGTTCCTTTCGAAGATGAATCTGACAAATTGTACTTTATTGATGAGAATAAGTTTTGTTGACATACCAAATTGGTTGTATACGATTATCTTTATTGCTACTCTATATCCATTAATATGTATTGCACCACATGTGATGTCATATGGTTGTTTAATTGTTGCCCTAATCTATTACTTATTAGTTCATCGTGACATTGTGAGGAAAAGAATAATGTATAATTGAAAGTTGTTTTTTCAACTGAAACAATTTGCTGAATAAAAAAAAAAAAGTTGTGGGAGGGGGAGTTTGAAAAGTAAGAAACTGCAGACCCTGCAAAGACTATAAATGTGAATATAAAGGTGTAACGGCTGCAATTGTAAGATAATGATTTACGCATCAATGGGAAGTTGTTCTCTGTATGAATCTGCAGAATAAATAAACCTGGATTAAAAAAATTTAAAAATAAATGGGGTATGTATTGTTTGTGTGTACTGCGCACTCGCCACTGCTATAGGGAAGGATAGTGCATCTGTGAGGCGAGCAAGTAGCGCAGCATGTTGCTTTTGGAGTTCCATCTGTTTTTTTTGTTTGTTTTTTGTAACCCTCCTGCTCCATCTTGAAGTGCCAGAGTGTACTATAGATATGACATAAGCTAAATCAGAGTAAATGGTGGTGGGCAGTCCTCGATAACTCTAGCGCTCTTATTAGTGCTACATGTTCTGCTTCTGCTTAGTAGCTTGTGGGTAAGGGTACTGTTGCCACTACTGTGTAATGTTCCTGCTCACTACCGCTGCGCTGCCCCTATTCTCCTGACACCATCATTCTGATCAGTCATTGATGAACCATCAACGAAAAGTACCTTTCCCTTCCTCAAGTGCATTCTCCCTGGCGCGCACTATTTTATCAGCGCTTTCTTCATAGGTGGCGCAATCGTGTATTGGGTCGTATGCCTGCAGAGATTCTGCGACAAAGTTCACAGGGTTGATGTCACCTTAGCACGTGAATGGAGGCGTTTGATAGAATTACTTCATAACCGGAAGCTTGCTGGGTATTGAGTGGGTATTGAGTGTGCTGTTTGATTTCTCCAGGATGGCAAATACTGTGTGTTCCACGTGTTACTGGGCAGCCAATTATAATAGTGGATGATTTATTTATTTATTTTGTTTGCTTGCTTGTAAAGCGCTTATACAATAAGAATATACTGTTTCAAAGCGCCAAATGTATTTCTGTATTGTTAACGCTGTGGCTGCCAGAGCCTGCTCGCATGGAAAATGTCCTTGTATCACTGTGTTCCGGAGAGCACAGTAATGGCCCGAAGGCTTATGTCCCAGTAACGTCTTCTGTGTGAGGATGGCCGTTATCACTTGACCATTAGAATTGGAGAATACAAAGACTTGTTTTTTAGTCTAGTGTTGCTAACAAGCGGGCACTGCTGATTGCTTTTTGAAGTTTTCTGGTGGGACGCAAACATTTGGTCTATCCATTCCTTTTATGCTTCTTTTAGCCCCTGCAGTAGGGGCATGGTTGTTAGGGAGAATTCTCAGAAATATGCTTATTTCCCTTCAGCTTAGAGACCCCCAGCAACTTTGCTGGATTTTGAGGACTTGTTTTTTCCCTTGGAGAGAGTGTGAGCCTTTTTCCCCACTCTCTCAGGTATTTTGATGTTTTTATTCTCTTGTGTTATATGGTTATGGAGTTTTAGATAACTCCATAAGCATCATCTTTTTATTGTTGTCACACAGCACCTTTAGTGCAGTGACACAGGGGTGTCCTTTGGATTCCAAGGTTTAAATACCTTCCCTGGGATGAACTACTGTTCCCCAGAGAATGTAAAGTTAAATTGACTATCTTCCTCCAGAGTGCTTGTTAGGGAGATTTCTCTCTTTAGGCTGAATTTCCTAACCTAGCGAGTCCCCGAGCAGCTTTGCTGGATTCCTGGAGTTTTTTTTTTCTCTCCTGCCAAGAGTGAGACTCTTTTTCTCCCACTCTTGGACATGATTTATGGTGTTCCTTTGACTGTTAATGTGTTTTATGGGCTTTGGGGTCCTTTACTCCATAGGGTCTCATGTGTTTTTACTATGTGTGTTACACAGCACCCTCCGGGCAGTGACACAGGGGTGTCATTGTGACACCCCACCATAGACTCCATACCCTGGGACTGACTACTGTCTCCCAATGCATGTAAAGTCACCATTGGCTTTACTGGTCCCAAATTATTAACAGAAACCAGTACAAACCATCATATTGTGGACGTACTGGTCGGGGCAATTTGATTGCCGCGGGATCTGTTAGTCGAGGGGGCACGTCTCCATCCCCTCTGATCGAGTTTTGGCTGGTGGCAGTGGATACTACTTTTTATATTCGACCGCGAATATATCCCTATGGGATTTTCCCATTGTTCGAGGCTACCAACTTTAATTATTTAATTCTCATAGCCTCGAACATACCGCAGGTTTATTTAATTAATATCAATTCGCTGGTTGGTATTTTTTGCAAAGACTCAATTCTAAAATGGCGTTTGTGTTCTCTTCTGTGACTCCAACCCAAGTCGAGCCCTTTGTTCCACTTCTTGGCGGGCTTCTCCACAGAAGCCTCCAAAAGTGGTGCCACTCTGTCTGGGTACCACAGGGGGTGCGGGAGGGGGGTTTAGGCACCCTGGACTGAGTTACCTTGGTAACTCAAGTCGCACTCTGGTGTGATTGGCCACTTAGCATGTTTGATTGGCAGCTAGGCTGAGTGAATGGGGGTATGCTGCATAAAAGCAGGGCTTTGGGGACTGGAACTTCAGAAGTCGCCACAGGACCTGAGAATCCGACGAGGGAGAAGCTGAGCTGACCTACCACGACGACACCACCGGTGGAGCCCTGCGGCACCGTCTCACCACTTCCCGATGACAGAGAAGATCTCCCCGGCTGGAGAGGCTTCTTCCCCTGACTGGTGGGCACAACCAGTTTACCTTCTTCTCTTCACACCCCAGACCGGTTTGTGGTCGAATTGCCCGTGCCAAGCACCCCGGCAACCGGAAAGCCACTTACCACTGGACCGAGAATCAACGGACCACTCCTTTTACCTGAGAAACTCTGCGGCTGGTTTCTTCCCTGGCAGTGCAACGGACTCCTGTCTTCCTCCCTGACGAGATCTTCTCTTCCCCCGGACGAAGCACCGACTTGCATCCGCTGCCACGAACAACTGCCCCCGCTGGAGTATTCTCACCACTTTAAGGTACCGTTTCCGCCAGGCCTCCCTTTCTAAAGATTGCTACAAGGTAATAATCCCTTAACCTTCTGGACTGGGCTGGCCGCCTTGACCCTCTAACTGGTCCCTTTCTTTGGTCCAACTCCTTTTTTTGAACCGTTACAATACTTTTGTGCACTGCAACCATGTGAACTTGGACACATTTTGTTTTGATCCTCTTAAAGCGGATCCGGCCTACTGACTCTAAACTCACGGTGTTACTTTGCCTTCCTCTCTTGTTGTGTTCGTAAAAAAGTGTTGGGATCTGTTTCAATTTATTCTCTGCTTTTGTCTCCCTTTTTAAAACTAATTATTAGAGTGCCATCTACGTTAAGCGCTCACCGCTGTCTGAAAATAAGTGGGGCTTTACTTAAGACTTGTCTAATATTCTTTTAAGGAAATGCATATCTTTTAGTGACCATGTTTTTGGATTGCTTCAATAGTCTAGTGTTTTTGGATAGGACAGCACAGTTCTGGTACAAATAGAGATGTCTTTGTAAATGTTTTTAGAAGTAGTTCAGACGATAAAGCAAGATATGTCGGGCCACAAGCTGATTAGGCCTGAGAGTTGGGAAAGTTTTACAAACTTCCACCGCGAGAGTTGGGATCTCTCAACCATATGGCACAGTACCGTAAAGTGGAGCAAAAAGATGCAGCTGAAGACGTTGGTTCCTGGCAGGTCCTGCAGGTCTCGCTGTTCCTGAGCCTAAGTCGTGGGGACAAGAGGGAGGACGTCGGGGACTCCTGCACTGCACGGGATTGTCGTCAGAGCAAACAAAATGGCTTCTCTTCAGCTCAAGTAACTGGCTTCCAAACACTGGTGTCCTTCCCCCGGGTTAACCTTAACCAGCTCCGAGAATAGTATCCAGGCGTTTGCTGAGTTGATTGGTCCCACCAACTCAAAGGAAGAAGCCGTCCTTCAAGAAGCTTCTCGGTCGATTGAAGATCTGGCAATTCGGGGTTGCAGCAGGGCTTCACCGGGCAAACCAACGGTTCAGTGGTTGCAGCAGCCGTGCTCTTCCAGCTCGTCTTCGGTTCTTTCGTTCCAGTGGTCGACTCTGCCTTCCAGTCCTGGAGACTCACCTTTTAAACAGTTTTCTCCCATTTCATTCCAGCCTAGCTGCCACTCACCCAGCAGGGTGGCTGTCCTTGCCAGACAGTCAGCCAGCCAGCCAATCATGCCAGAGTGCATTTGGGTCTCCTAGGAGACTAAGCACGGAGTTTTGGACACTTCCCTCACTTCCTGCCCACCCCAGACACTCAGGACCATGGGCGCACTTCAGTCCTGAAGCCCGTCAAAGGCTCATAAAGGGACCAAACCTGGTTTGGCGCGCAGAGTTAAACACCAGAAGGACCTTTCCACAAAGAAACGGTGAAAAAAGATGACCAGAGTCTGTATTTACAGAGGGGTCTTGGCCGCCATATTGGAAAACATGGCGGCCCCGATTTTTAGCTACCGGTGTTCGCTGTCGTGAAAAATCATGGTAGTTTGTTATAAAACCAATGCCACCAGCCATTTCAATAGAAAAGGGTAGCTTTTGACAGCTACAAGATATTAGACACAGGGGATACTAAGTAACCCCTCCAGCACTGTTAGGCAGAAACCTGTGCAGTTCCCTCTGGGACCACTGCAAAAGATTTAGGACTACGGGTGTTTGGCAGTAAACCCACTTGGTAGCAGTCTGTACCACACAGGTTCACTTGGTAGATGTGGCTGAGCAGTCACTCTTCCCTCAAGAAGAGTTAGGCAGTATACAGAGTATTCACAATAGGTCAGGTGCAAGTGGATCTAGGTCACCTGGCGTAAGGACCGGCCACCTTCTGAGCCCTGCCTCTACCTTCCAGCTCTCAACTCTTAGGTCAAGGGCGTCTCTCGCCCGGGCGTCTGAAGAAAAGGGCAATTTCTGTTTGGACCTGTTCGGACAAGGAGGATCCAGGGCCTGAACCCCTGCTCAGACAGCAGGTAAGCATGCACCAACATGGGTTTACTTTCTCTGTCCCCACAGGCCATCGCCACTCCTCTGGTCCCCCTTCGTGATGTTCCCATGTGCCCCCTCCACTTCTCGCACACAGGTGTTGCCTGATTTGCTGGATTCTTTTACCCTGTTGTCACCCTTGCCCTTCTCCCCCACCTACCTCTGCAGGAGTCTGTTCTGATACATTCTGGTTTCACCGTCTTGTGGCCAATGCTGGATTTGACTTTTATGGCCTTGATTTATTCACAATGCGTCACCATTTCGCATGGTGGCCCTGAATCATGCTGTTCCCATCTTCATCTTGTATCCAGGCTTGCAACATTATGTATTACTACTGACTTCTGCTATTGGATTTGCTCTCCCCTCTTGCTTCTCCACTCTTTTTGACTGATTACTGTTCTCTCCTCTCCCTTTCTCCCTTTTCCTATCTCCTCCCCTTACTTTCATCTATGCGCTTATTTATCAGAATTGTCCGTATGATAGCAACCTCGTCTGTCTCCTCCCCGTTCCTTGCCCCCCCCCCCCCCACTCCAGCACTATCTGAAATGTGGTCAGGCCTACTACGATAGTTGCTTGTTGTGTTCCTCCCCTCCCTTTCCAATGGATTGTGTCCTCCCACGTATTCCTCATCTTAGATATATCCTTACCTTCAGCTTTGCCGCTTCAGAAATGTTTTCTCTCTCCACCAGAGGGTGCTTCACTCGAGGCTGCAGCATTGATGTCCCTCGGCGGCATCCATCAAGCGCGGACGTCATCCGCTGTATAAATGCCTCAAGCATGCCTGTTGGCCTCAGTTCCCTTTTTCTGTTAACTTTGCTTCGTATTGATTAAAACGGTGCTTCAGTTCATACAAAATTTTGGCTTCATCTATTCCTTCCACACCGAAGACTAGATTCAAGAAATGCCAGAAATGTCGGAGCAAGATGTTGCTGACTGACCCCCATCGGAATTGCCTCTGGTGCCTCGGTTCCGACCACCATATAGACGAGTGCGGTTCCTGTCAGTCGATGACCCATAAGTCCTTAAAGGAACGGAGAGGTAAACTGGCAGTGGGGGAGGAATCCTCGAAGTTTTCTTCGAGAGGGAGAAAAGACTCTGCTGAGTCTTCATCAAAACGTCACAAAAAATCTAGGTCGAGGAGTAGATCCAGGAAGTCATCTTCTTCCTCTAACAAGGCAAAGAAAAGATGACAACGGTCTCCCTCCTCCTCCTCTTCCTCGACGTCGTCTGAGAAAATCATAACATGCCTGTCAAAACAGATTCCCCAAGAAAGTGGGAAACGTTCAGAGCACCTTGGCATAAGATTTTTGCGAATGCGGCCCAGACCCCCTCAAAAAAGTCTAGTGAAGACCATGGCCTTACTTAAAGTGACAGGGGAAGATCTAAGACGAGAAAATCTGACAAAAAATCATTGAGGGTGTAGTCCAGGGAATCTTCCCTGATGCCTCTTAAAAAACACCTACTGGTCCATAAATCAGAGTTAGAACTCAAGAAAATGGCGTTCGACTCTCATACGCCATCGAAGGCCTGGTCTATTCCTCCTCGAAGCCTCTAACGAAGGCAGTCAGGTGCACAGTTGACGGCGTCAAAGGCTCCTTCGCCGGTCTCGACAATTCCTTTGGCGTCGATGGTTCCTTCAAAGGTGTCGAAAATTACCTCAACGGTATCGAAGGTGATGACTAAAACATCAACGCTTTTGTCGACGTCTTCATTCACTCCAATTACAAAATCGGCACCTTTCGAAGTCTATGCCACCTGAAAAGGTATTTCATCCAGAAAATAGACATGATTTCTTTAGAGCCATGTCCTCCATATATGAAGGAGTTTCATCAGCAGAAGTTTCACCTGCTGGTGTAAAATTAGGTTCAAGGCAAGTCCCTGACCCTCAATCTAAGATGGAAGACGTAAGAGTGCTTGCTGTCTCCAGAATATGAATTTGAAAAGCCTGACCCGACTGGGCATGCTGATGCGGGATATAGAAAATTGATGAACAGGGTAACTGAATTTATGGGATGGAGCAGAAATTCACCTGTATCAGGAGGATATGACTCGCATCCTTTCAGGAGGACCTCAGCAAGACCCCATACTTCTTTTCATGTAGCCTTACAAAGGAGGGTTAACACTGCATGGGAAAACCCTGAATCTGTTCCTGCAGTAAATAAAAAAAATATAGACCCTGTTCCCCAGATCCTGTAATACTTGAGTAAACACCCATCACCTGAAAGTCTTGTAGTTCAAGCAGCTACTTCTACTAGTAATGATGCATACCCTACAATTCCCCCAGATAGTGGTGATAAAAAGATTGATGCATGGTCCAGAAAGATTTTTACGTCTGGGAGCATGGCTTTAAAATCCACAGATGTAACTTGCACCCTTGCAAGATTTACATATACCCTGTGGGACTTTGTCAGTGGCAGCTGAACACATCCCTGAAGGTGATGAACGTGAAGGGTTCCTACCCATAGCAAGCGATGGAAAGGAGCCTTCGGGGGGAATGCCTTCAATCAGGCTTTGACACAGCTGACAGTATCAGTAGGTCCATGGCGTCTAGTACGGTGCTACGCAGATTTGCATGGCTAAGAAAGTCGGATTTTGCACCAGATGTGCAATCCAGGCTTTTCAATATGCCATTTGACGGCTCAAGGTTGTTCGGCAGCAAGGCAGATGAAAGTTTGGAGAAGCTGCAGACATCTAGAGCGGCGGCAAAATCACTCAGTGCCGCTATACGACAACCTCAACAACACCCCTACACAGCCTCATCATCCTGGAGGGGCCGTCCCTTTCAATTTTATTCCTCATTTGGTAAAGGAAGGGGACAGGCCAGTCAAAGAGGGCAAAGGAAATTTCCTCGGGGGCGATGAAAAGGTACTAGATCTGCCCCAGCAACGGCAACTGTCCCTTCAGCCGCTGCTGCAGCTGCTGCAAAACCTCTCTGAGGTTTTGACCCACAAGACCCCAGTGGGAGGCAGGAACTCACAGCATCTGGAAGAATGGTGAGGCATTACTTCAGATACTTGGACACTGGAAACAGTATCCCAGGGTTACTGCCTTCCTTTTCAGAAGAAACCTTAATCACCCGCCGGGATACAACTCTGTCAAACATCCAGACCCGCTCCTGTTGTAGGAAATCTTAACCCTGCTACAGAAAGGTGCAATATAACATGTACCTGTAGCGGAGAGGAACAAGGGTTGGTATTCCCCATATTTCTTCATACCAAAGGAGGACGGAGGATTGAAACCCATCTTGGAATTAAGGAGCTTGAACAAGTTTCTCAGGAAAGACAAGTTCAAGATGGTCACACTGTCTCAGATCCTTCAGGCTCTCCAACTCCAAGACTGGTTGGTATCATTGGACGTTCAGGATGCTTAATTTCATGTGCCAATCCATCTCAAGCGCAGAAAGTAGCTGAGGTTCGCAATTGGCAATTCTCACTATCAGTTTCGAGTTCTGCCTTTTGGGTTGACCTCTGCCCTGAGAGTTTCCCAAGTTGATGGCGGTGTTGGCAGCAAGTCTCAGAAGAAGGGGATTCACATCTACCCCTACCTGGACAATTGGATGATCAGGGCACGTTCTCCAGACAAGCCCAGGAACATCTGTCCAAGACCTGCCACTTCCTTCACAAACTAGGCTTTTCTCTGAATTTAAAAAAGTCAAACATGATACCATCTCAGAAACTCCAGTTAATCTGAGCAGTCCTGGATACTTGTTCGGGCAAAGCCTCGCCTCCCGAAGAGGGAGCTCACCACATTCTGCAGATGGTAATAAAATTCCAGAATGCCCAGTATCTACCGGCCTTCGATTTTCTCAGGTTGCTCGCTCTGATGGCATCCTGCATTTTTCTGATGCCAGAAGCCAGGTTCAGGATGAGATCCCTTCAATGGGCCCTCAGGACTCAATGGTCCCAATTTTCAGGAGAAATGTCAGATCTTTTGCAAGTTCCAACCAGAGTAGCTCAGGTTCTGCAATGGTGGGCTTGCAGGGAACATATCCTCAGGGGAGAATCTTTTTGGCAACCATGGCCAGAGATAACAATAGTGGCGGACACCTCACTCACAGGGTGGGGAGCTCACACCAACGAGTTGACAATCGGCAGTCGTTGGTCTCCATCGGAGTCCAATCTACACATCATCCTTTTGGAGCTGAGGTCAATCAGATTAGCGCTGAAGGCCTTCCTGCCCTCTGTACGGGGAAAGAATGTCCTGATAATGACGGACAACACGGTGGCCATGTACTACCTCAACAAGAGCAGAGGAGTAGGGTCACTACCACTGTGCATCAAAGCAATTCAGCTCGGGTTCTGGGCAATACAAGAAGGGATCTCTCTTTCGGCAGTTCATCTAGCCGGAGAGCAAAACATTGTGGCAGGTGCTCTGAGCAGGCAGAGCACAGTCTCCCACGCGTGGGAACTAGCCCAGGAAGTCCTTCAAGAGATCTTCGCCCTTTGGGGAACCCTGCAAGTAGATCTGTTCACGACCAGGAAGTGCGAACTGTACTTCTCAAGGGAATTTCCCCCGAGAGGAGCTCTAGGTGACGCGTTTGTAGTGGATTGGGAATTTCCACTTCTGTATGTTATGTACTTGCTTATTTCGTGCCGGTAGCCGGCAGGCATCAGGGCGCGGGAACCAAGAAAATCAAAAACGCGTCATTCTCCTCCTTGAGTTAGATTGGATACTAGGGAAAGGACAGTATTACTCATTGGAACGAGGTTTTAAGCAGTTTCCTAAATCTCTGGTAGTTTTCTTCTAGCCGTAATGCTATTGGCAACGTTCCAGTGGACTACTGCTTTCACCGGGAAGGATTTACCTTGTCCGATTGCATACTTGGCCCCAGGAATATTCAAGGTGCCCCTGTCGGCTGATCTTGGACATCTTCCGGGTGCATAGAAGGAGAAATGTTTTTTGAAATAGCTCGGGGCCTCTCCATATAAGCATCTATGTAATATTGTCGTGGCCTTAAAATTAAATCTATCCTCCACTCTTAACCAATGGAGTGCTCTTCTCCCTGTTGACCCATGTTCTCTGTTCTTTATATTCTTAACTATGCAAACTGCGTCGTTTTGTATGACTTGCCACTTTTGAATTTCCCTCTTCGTAGCTCCTAGCAAAAGAGCGTTGCCATAGTCAAGCCGCGACAGGAGGATAGCTCTAGCAATTGTTGCAGCATTGACTTAGTTCATGAAGGGTCGTATTGCTCTCAGAAGACGCAGATAGTAGGCGTTATTTTTCTGCAGGTAGCTTAGTTGTACCTCAGAGCCCACCGAGGCTTCCACCATCATCCCGAGAGTTTTAACATGCGGCATCACCGGGATGATGGCGTCTTTGATGGTAAAGGACTTCTATTCCTTCCCCAACTTGGATCTAGCCTGTCGCGTTCCGAAGATCAGCAGTTCAGTTTTAGTATTGTTTAAACACATCCAATGATGTTGCATCCAGTGGTCTATGATCTTCTCCAGCATGGGGTCTGGCATGGATTCACATGCTCATGAATATACCCCGTCGTCAGGCTGGGAATCCTCGGTAAAGAAAAAACCAGTATCAGTTTCGTTTCTGATCTGTCTTTCGTAGTAGTAACCAATCACTGATCTCTGCGTCATACTGACCACAGCCAATGACTGTCCTCTACCTAAGCCCCGCCTCTGGCAGCCATCTTCAGATTTTTACCGCACGTTCAAGTGTTGGGATCCTCGTGCTATTGCTCTCGAGCGTTAGTGCTATTTTTTCACATTTTTTTCCTCAAAAACTTCGATTTTTCGGTCAAAGAGCCTCAAGCTCCACCGTTTCTTCATCCGATCAACGGGGACCCGTGTCGGATTCGTCTACGCCCCTCAAGGGTGAAGATTTCGTCGAGCCACGCTTTTGGAGGACTCCAGAAGTTTCTCAGGCCCATCTTCGCCATGGCCCAGGAGAAGGGAAGCTCGACGCCCGGAAAGCTGTTCAGGGTCTGCCCTGGATGCCAGCTTCAGAATGTCTTTAAGGAGGACGAACACTCCTTCTGGCTTTACTGCCTACATGAGGACAAGACGCACGTGGAGAAGGACTGTGCGTTTTGCGGCAATATGTCGGAGCGGACCATGAAGGACCGCCATCACCGTCTCGCCAACTGGCTGGAAGGGAAGAGCCCGTCGGGCGAGAAGAAGAAGAAGAAATCCGAGCGGTCTTCTAAGACCTTTGAGGACGCCCTGGCGACGGGGGTCCAACACAAGGCCAAGCACCGCGAGTCCGCTGGCACCGGGAGCGCTGAACGGTCGGGCTCTACGGGCGCCAGGCAGGGCGCATCCTCCCGGCACCATCAACCACGAGCCAACGCTTTGGTTCGGGTAAGAGGAAGGCCGAGCACCCGGCGAAGCTCCTGGAGAGGCCCCGGTCGAGCTCGAAGGCCCCATCGGAGGGAGAGCGAGGCAGTGACCCTCCCCCCAAGGAGAAGGCGGTGAGAGCACCTAAGGTGGTGAAAGCCTTAATCCATCCGGCCAAGGCCTCTATCGAGACAGTCGCGGCGGCCCTGGCTCAGCCTGTGGAGGCTACACCAGTGGTGGCGACCTCGGGGCTCAGAGTCTCCCTGCCACCGCAGAGGGAGTCCTCTTTTATGCCCATCGACAGGACCCCCGTGAAACGTCCGACGGAGAAGAAAAAGGGGGGGCAGGAGGTCGTCGTGGATTCGGCCTCAACCTCTGAGGAAGAGCTGATCGAAGTCTTAAGCCACAGCGTTGGCGTGGAAGAAGACCAGCCCATCGGGAGGGACCCCGACATAGGAGACGACGATAACGTCGAGGGTGCCGACGGGGCCCCTGACCGCCCGTCGGACTCCCCTCAACCAGTGCTGCAAGACAACTCGGCGGCCATTTTGTTGGTTATACAGTCCTTATGCTCGGAGATAAGGACGAGACTGCCGTTACCACCAGCGGAGGAACCGCTCCCGACGGGGGACCCGGAGCCAGGCCCTTCTGGGAGCCCTCCCCCTAAGAGAAGAAGGATTCATCCTCCACCTCCTTTTCAGCCATCGCGCCCTGTTCAGCCCTCCTCCCCGTCCACGACTCGTGGGGATGATACGGGGACTGACACGGCCGCGACGGGTACGGACGACGAGGTTTACGACGAGGATCTGCCGTCGTCACCTCCCACCCGGGCTTCCCCGCCCGACGAGATTGGATCGTTTCACTCCATGATCGCCAGGGCATCCGAGCTTTTCCAGCTCTGCCCGGAAGAGAAGGAGGAGGAAGGTTTCCTTTATCAACGGCGCGAGGCCAAGAGGAAGACGGTCCTCTCCGTACCTCTACTGGACGATATTTGGGATGAGGGCCTCGCCCTCCTCGAACCCATCCACGACGCCGGCTAGAAGGGATCGGTACGAGAAGAAGTACCGGGTCCCGGACGCGCCCCCCTTGTGCCTTCGGGCACAGCCGACCCCAGACTCGGTCGTCTCCGCGGCGGCCAGGAAGAAAGCGGGGGGGGGCGTGGCCTCTACGTCGACCTCTCCGCCGGACGGCGAGGGAAAGAAATTGGATACGATGGGACGCAGGGTCATCTCATCTGCAGTGACGACGATTAAGGCGGCCAACGCCTTGGCTATCGTAGCCCGCTACGACAGGGAGTTGTGGTACAAACTGGCCCCCCTGCTGGACTTCCTACCGGACGACAAGAGGGCGGATGCCCTAGAGATCTTGCAGGAAGGAGAGGTGGCGTCGGACCACGCCATTACGATTGCGACGGACATCGCTGACACTGGATTTCGCCAGTTGGGCAACGGCGTGTGCCTTAGGCGGCGTGGATGGCTCAAGGCTACTGACTTCCGTCAGGACGTGCAGACCAGAGTCTTGGACATGCCGTTCGACGGAAACAACCTGTTTGGGAAAACAGTGGACGATTCCCTTCAAGCCATCAAGGCAGACACCGAGACGGCCCGGGCTCTTGGGGTTCTCCAGCAACGGCGGCCGCCCTTTCCGAGCGGCAGAGGCAAACAGGGTGCCTCCAAAGGTTCCGGCGGCGGATTTTCCACCTACCGTCAAGCGGCCCGTTCGTCGTCGCAGGAAGCTTACAGGGGACGAGGCAAGTCAGGCGGCCCCCGCCGTCGTCACCAAGGAGGTCAAGGCGGCAAAGCCTCGTCGAAGCAGGACTGAACCGGCTGTGGGGTCGGGCCCCCACCGAAGCACCCCGGTGGGAGGCCGGCTGGCGAGCTTCGTCAGCGTGTGGGAGTCCATCTCCACCGACCGTTGGGTGCTGGACGCCCTAGCCCAGGGTCACGCGCTCGAGTTTCTAAAGAGGTGCCTAATCACGTCCCTCAACTTCTCTTGGAGGTAAAGGCGATGCTCAAGAAGGGCTCCATCGAGCTCGTCCCAAAGAGGCTTCGGGGCTCCGGAGTTTACTCAAGATACTTCCTCGTGAAGAAGAAGACGGGAGGATGGCGTCCCATCCTGGACCTACGACGACTGAACAAATTCATCAAGGCACAGAAGTTCCGGATGGTCACCCTCCGACACGTCCTGGGTCAGCTGGAGGAGGGCGATTTCCTGTCGTCGTTGGATTTGGAGGATGCCTACTTCCATATTCCCATCCTAAAGGGACACCGAAAGTTTCTCAGGTTCGTGGTCCAAGGGCGTCACTATCAGTTCAGAGCCCTTCCCTTCGGACTGAGGTCGGCACCCAGGGTGTTCACCAAGTGCCTCGCACCGATGGCGGCGCAGCTGCGCCGAGAGGGGATCCACGTCTACCCCTACCTGGACGACTGGCTCATCCGAGCGAAGACGAAGGAGCTCGCCGTGGAGCACACGGCAAGGACCGTCCAACTTCTCACGGACCTGGGATTCTCCATAAACTATGCCAAGTCCCACCTGGTGCCCGCGCAAGACGCACTGTTTCTGGGAGCGAAGCTCGACACAGTGTTGCTTCTGGCCTCTCCGTCGGAGGAAAGGACGAGGGCCATTTTGGGCAAGGTGCAGCGGATGCTGGTTGCGGACGCGGCCAGAGTGAGGTCCATCAAGTCCCTCCTCGGAATGTCGTCTTCTTGTATTTACCTCATCCCCCTGTGCAGGCTCCCGTTGCAGGAGTTCCTGGACGCGCGCTGGATCCAGACGACTGGCAGCTTCGAGGAGAGGATCACACTCGACGAGAGTTTCCGACGAGCGATCCGGTGGTGGGGCACCCGCGCGCATCTGACGGCGGGCATGGACTTTCAGACCCCCGGCCACCAGGAGACAGTGACCACGGATGCCTCCCTGGAAGGTGGGGAGCGCACACCGAAAATCTGAACGCGAGAGGCCTTTGGCTCCGACGGAGAAGTCCCTCCATATCAACGTCCTGGAGCTCCGTGCAGTGTTTTGGGCCCTCAGGTCCTTCCTTCCGTCCCTCAAGGGCAAGGTGGTGAGGATCTTCACCGACAACACCACCACCATGTTCTACATCAGGAAACATGGCGAAACCAGGTCCCCAGCCCTGTCCAGGGAGGCGCAGGATCTGTGGCATTGGGCCGTCGCCCAAGGGATGTTTCTGGTGCCGTTTCATCTGGCAGGGACAAAAAACACCATCGCCGACTCACTCAGCAGGGAGCTGCGCTCGTGCCACGAGTGGGAACTACGACAGGATCTAGTGGACCGCCTCTTCCGACGGTGGGGCACACCCCAGATTGATCTGTTCGCGACGGCGACAAACTCCAAGTGCCGGAGGTTCGCCAGCAGGTTTCCCCAGCCGAGGAGCATGGGCGATGCTTTCTCATTCCCCTGGGAGGGCCTGTTTCTATACGCGTTCCCTCCATTGCCATTGCTGATCCGGCTCATCAACCAGCTCAAGAGGTCACGGTGCAGGATGATCCTCGTCGCACCTGCGTGGCCGAGGCAGATATGGTTCCCGGACCTTCTGGACTTGTCAGCGTCCCCGTCAATCAAGCTGCCAGTGGACGCAGATCTTCTCTCCAGGGAAGGAGGCGCCATCCTCCATCACGACCCGAAGTCGCTGAACTTGCAGGCTTGGCTCCTGCAGCGTTAGAGTTTGGAGTATACGACATACCGGCCGACTGCAGAGAGGTTCTTGCAAAGGCCAGGGCGTCCTCAACTCTTAAATGCTACGGACACAAATGGAAGAGGTTCTCTGTCTGGTGCAACGCACAGAAGATTATGGCCCCCCCAAGTACTGCCGTACCTACTGACGCTGGCCAAAGCTGGACTGGCGCACACGTCCATCAAGATTCATCTTGCTGCGATCTCCCGATACACCAGAACCACGGGGCGGACGTCTTTGTGGTCTCATCGTCTGGTGAAAGAGTTCATGAAGGGACTGTTCAGATCGTTCCCGCCGGTGAAGGCTCCGGCCCCGGCGTGGGAGCTCAACGTGGTGCTGACCAAGCTCATGGGATCTCCGTTCGAGCCTCTGCACTCGGCTCCGTTGAAGTTCTTGTCGTGGAAAACAGCGTTTCTTCTGGCCATCACCTCCGCACGACGGGTGGGAGAGATCCAGGCCCTTTCCTGCAAGGCCCCGTACTTGACTTTTCACGACACAAGGGTAGTGCTCAGGACGCACCGCTCCTTCATGCCCAAGGTGCCGTCGGACTTCCACCTCAACGACCCCTTGGTGTTGCCTGTTTTCTTCCCGTCGCCTTCGTCGCCGGCTGAGAGGACTTTGCACTCGCTGGATGTGGCTAGAGCGCTGAAGTTCTACGTGGACCGCACAAAGTGTTTTCGGAAGACGTCACAACTCTTTGTGAATTTTGGACCTGTCAATCAGGGGAAGGCTCTCTCGAAGGCTTCCATTTCCAGATGGCTCTCCGGCTGTATCATGTACTGTCATCGGTTGACAAACCGACCGCTGCCTGGCCGTCCGAGAGCCCATTCCACCAGAGCGATCGCAGCTACCACAGCGTTCCTATCTGGTGTGCCCTTGCTGGACATCTGCAGGGCTGCTACGTGGAGGTCGACGCACACCTTCACGAAATTCTACTGCGTCGATCGGGATTCCAGGTAGGAGTCCAGGGTCGGCCAAGCAGTGCTGCGCAACCTGTTCGCCTAAGGTGAGCCTGGTGAGGAGGTAAGATTTGCTTAATGTTGAGTTTGATGTAATGCTTAATGTTGAGCCTTGGCCACCTCCCGTGGTTGTGCATGTGTGTACTGCTATGTATTCTTTATTCATGAGTATGTGAATCCATGCCAGACCCCATGCTGGAGAAGGAACAAGTTACTTACCTGTAACTGTTGTTCTCCAGCATGGGTCTGGCATGGATTCACATGCGAACCCTCCCGCCTACCCCTCTGCGGCTCTTCACTTGGTCATACTGCCACTTCACGTGCTACCAAATCTGAAGATGGCTGCCAGAGGCGGGGCTTAGGTAGAGGGCAGTCATTGGCTGTGGTCAGTATGACGCAGAGATCAGTGATTGGTTACTACTACGAAAGACAGATCAGAAACGAAACTGATACTGGTTTTTTCTTTACCGAGGATTCCCAGCCTGACGACGGGGAATATTCATGAGCATGTGAATCCATGCCAGACCCATGCTGGAGAACAACAGTTACAGGTAAGTAACTTGTTCCTTATAAACCTCTGAAATGTTCGCACTGTCAGTGATATAATCACCCGTAAGTTCGAAAATGAGCTGCGTATCATGGGCGTAATTCGTAAAGAATATGCCGATGTGTTCCAGGAGTTCGCAGAGGCTTCTCAGATATAAATTCAACAAAAGAGGTGACAGGCTTGCTCCCTGCGGGACTCCATAAAAAATGGTAGCAGCCTTAGAGAAATTGTCACCCCAATGTATTCTGGCACTCCGGTCTTTGAGAAAGGCTGACAACCAAGCCAGCGCCTTGGGAGAACAACCTGCAATTTTAGCCAATGCCGCCTGAAAGAGCTGGTGATCCACCAAGTCAAAGGCTGCGCTCAAGTCAAGCAGCATAAGAATGCCTGCTTTACCTTTTATCTCTAACACCTTCAGAACAAAGTTCGAATTTGTGATGGGCCATAAATTCCCGGGATCTTTAGGGTCCAACCCTGCTTTTTTGACAAGTGGGGTAATAGTTATCTCCTTGATGTCCTTAGGCACCACACCTTTACTAAAAGATGCGTTGACTATCTTCCTCAAAACCGGTGAGAAGAGGTCTTTATGCTCCAAAATGATTTTAGTGGGCAGAGTATTCTCTGCACGCGATGTCGGTTTCATCTTGGCCATGATATGGGTACGAACTTAAAACTCCCTCTTACTTCCACGTTTGTGGTTTCAACATAGGTAACAGGTTTGTCACCTTCAGTTCTGGCTGTGATGTTGTTTCTGGCCTTTTGAATCTTGTTTGCAAAAGCTTCTTGCACCTTATCAGTCTTCACTGGTAGGTGTATGTGGCGGTGTCAACGTCCTGGATTTTTCCATTCCCTTAAGTATGTCAAAAATGTTGCTATTTATGTTAGAGGCTGCCTCAATTTCTTTATTATAGTAATTTTTTCTTGGCCACCATAATCCCCTTCCTGTAGCTGTGATCAGCCCTTTTCCAATTTTCTTTATTTATTTGGTTCGGGTTCTGCCTCCATATCCTTTCTTTGGCTCATTTCTCCTGTTTAAGTTTATTAAGATCTCCACTATACCATATGCGGTGGTTGTTTTCCCTCACCAATTTCTGTTTCAGTGGGGCATATTCTTACACCAAAGTTTGCATATGTATGTTGTATTTCTTAAGCATGCTCTCACAGTCCTCCTCTTCAAGAAAGGACTCTGCAATCTTCTGTAGGCATGGTTTAAGAATTTCAGGGCCTATTTTTTAAAATGTCTGCTCCATACTCTAATGTGAGGATTTTTTGTTTGTGCAGATGTTGTATTCAGTTCTATTTCAAAGGTGACCAAGTGATGATCCGACCATATACATGGTTCAGTAACAACATTGTGACAGTTCAAGTTGTTGGTAAAGATACAATCTAACTCATGAGGAAGGCCACGTTCTCCATCCAGAGGTCAAGACACTAAACCTTCATGCATGGCGTCTGAGAGGTTGAGAGGTTGAGATACAAGGATTGGGACCTTCCGGAAGAAGACATGGAGATCTTGCTTTCGGCCAGAAGGCCAGCAACTAAGTCTCTGTACCGGTGTCGTTGGAACAAGTTCAGTAACTGGTGCAGAGATAAGAATGTGGACTCATTTCAGTGTAATATTCCCACAATATTGTCTTTTCTTTTATACTTGGCTAATCTGGGGCTCCAGGATGGCACGATAAAGGGTTATTTAGCAGCGCTATCCATTTTCAAGCACTTCTCTGAGGAAGAATCTTACTTCAAGATACCTTTTGATAACTCAATTCTTAAAAGGTCTAAATGTGTTTCCTCCGTACCTTTTCAAGTACCTGTGTGGGACTTCAACTTAGTACTAAAGTTCCTCGCATGCATTCCATTTGAGCCTTTACATTCTTGTCCGTTATGGCTCCGTACTTTAAAAACAATACTTCTTGTGGCAATCGCATCAGCCCGCAGGCACTTTCTAGCGGGCCTCCTCACGCCATCTTTTATAAAGATAAAGTTGTCTTAGGGTAAAACCCTCTTTTTTGCCAGAAATTGTCTCAGATTTTCACCCGTCACAAAAAATAACACTCCCTACTTTTTACCCACCTCCTCACGCAAGTAAGGAAGAGGAAAGGCTACATAGATTAGACCCTAGAAGAGCTCTCAGCTTATATATTTCAAGATTGGCATGATTACGTCAGTGGGATCAACTTTTTTTTTGGATACACTGCGCAAATTGGGATTGCTAGTGACTAAACAGACATTATCTAGATGGATAAATTTGACATTACCTGAATGTTATAGATTGGCTGGGAAAGATCCTCCAGATGGGCTGAGGGCTCATTCAACCAGGAGCATGGCAACTTCAACAGCACTTCAAAGGGGTGTCCCAGTGCAAGATATTTGCGCAGCAGCCACATGGTCATCCATGCACACTTTTATAAAACACTATTCTTTATATTCCACTTATTCACACAGAGGTCTTTTTACTAAATCAGTACTTCATTCTGTATATGACTAATATTTAGGACTCCCGCCTCCAATACAAAACTGCTTTGGGAGTCTATCTAAGATGAGGAATACGTGGGAGGACACAATCCATTTGAAGAACAACAAGTTACTTACCAACTGTAACATTGTTTCGATTGGATGTTCCTCCCACGTATTCCTCATCGACCCTCCCAGCCTACCCCAGAGTACAGTTTACGTGGTTTACACTCGAAATTCCTTTAAGGCTTCGGTCAGAAGAGGCATGCTGTTAACTACAATCCATTGACTACAATATATGAAAAAACAGAACTGAGGCCAACGGGCGCGCTCGAGGCATTTTTACAGCAGATGACGTTGGCGCTCGACAGATGCCGCTGAGGGACATTGACGCCGCAGCCTCGAGTGGAGTGCTCTCTGCTGGAGAGAGAACATTTCCAAAGCAGCAAAGCTGAAGGTAAGGATATATCCAAGATGAGGAATACGTGGGAGGAACATCCAGTCGAAAGAATGTTACAGTTGGTAAGTAACTTGTTCTTCTGCACCCCTCTCCTTCAGCTTTTGTGTTCTCTGGCTCTACCAAAAATGTTGTCGGGCCTAGTATGCTAGTCGCCTGTCTGTTTCCATTTCCTTCCCCCTCTCACCCTCCCTTCCTTATCTATGCCTTAGCTCTTGCACTATCTGAAATGTCATCAGGCCGGGTACGATAGTTAATTTCACATCCTTACTGTTGATGGTCTGTAAGAATGTCATTGTATTTTCCCTTGTTCCCTCCCTTGCCGTGAAGCGCTTTAAAACACATCGTGTACAGGCGCTATATAAATAAACTATCATATCATATGCTCCAATTGTGTTCGCATTTCTAACACAAAGCTGTAACCACACCTCATATAGAACACGTCAGAGGCTTCTAGCTCCAATGTTCACAATGGCCACAAAAAAAAATTACTCGCGCCTCCTCTGACAGCCTCCAACAACCCCAAAAACCTTTGTTTGCACAATCGCCCCAAATATCTGTCTCCAAAAACACTGTCTGCACATCTACTAACACCTCTTCAAAACCAACACTGTGATGTGCAATCACTGACGACTTCTTATCCAGTACATGTGCATATATATTTTTGTGAGGCTTGTGGATCTGCTTAGATCACATGCTCTGCATAGTCTGACATCTAATTGTAGTCGCAGAGTATTACAAGATTGGTTTTTCGTAACAGGGCGTGTTCATAATACTATCCCTAGTGTGACGTCTACTGTACCCATGGTCCTTCACGTATAGATGTCTCAGATTGTTTCTTTCCAACATCGTGGACTGTCGCAAGTTGCGCATTTCCTTTCCAGGCTGATGCCTTTGACCAGTTCAACGTTTATTCGTAGACTTCTCTTTCTTTATTGTCCGCTTTTGCCGCAGCGTCATCCAACTGCTTGACGGCCTTCGAAAGGGCAACTGCTTCGTCGACGACTTGACTGAATAGACAACCAGATGCAGCCTTCACATGCCTCTTTGGGCTTCGAGGCTTAAAGTAGGGGGGAGGGGGGGTGGGAGTCTTTCATACTGACCTCTTTTAGAGAATGCATATTCTGCCACCCTTTTCCTTGTCTAACTGCCCTTTCCATTTATAATGGACGACCATCGGAGAGGGCAAGCCGGTATCAAACTGCACCCTCAAAAATAATCTTGACTCAGCAGACCATGCAGGCTGCATCATCGCAGAGGGCACTCTCATCCAGCACCACGTCTGGTTTTAAGTTAGAAACTCGGGCCACCCTCCTTAACATGCCAGTGGAACCCAGTATACTTTTCGGTAAGGCTGTCGATGACGCCCTCACGAGCGCAAAGGTGGAGTATGACACTCTTAAATCCCTTTGCCAATTAATAACCAAGCCCTACGTACAACCAGACTCCTCAAACTTCATAAGGTCTCGGAGTCAGGGTTCATAATGCTCCTCCGGATATACTCAGGGCAGACAGTCAACAACTTGGGGCCCATTGCAAGGACAATGTTCCTCATCTGGATTTCAAAAAGGAAATGAAACATCCAGAAGTAGAGGCAGAACCTCACCTGGGAGAGGCTCCACCCCTCCCAAGCAACGACGCACCGCTGCAGGTCCCCTCTTATGCCACCCAAGTAGGAGGTTGAATGTCACACTTCACCCACACATGCAAGGGGATAACCTCAGACAAGTGGGTGCTGTCCACCGTGGCATGCAGTAGTGCATCAAACTGTTATAAAAGCCACCCAACTGCCCACTAAGACACAGGAAAATGATGCCAGAAGAGTGGCGCATACTGTTAAAAGAAGTAAAGACGCTGCTGGAAAAGGACGCCATATAGATCGTCGCAGAAAAAGAGGTAAACAAGGGTATTTATTCAACATACTTCCTTGTGCCAAAGACAGACCATTCCAAGCGCCAAGTACTAGATCTGTGCCCTGCGAACAAATGTCAAGCCCCAAAGGTTTTGCATTGCCATGCTTAAAATGGGAGGACTACATAGCAACATTGCATATGAAAGATGCATATTTTCATATTTCAATGCTCCCTGAGTGCAGGAAATATTTTCAGGATAGGAGTTCTTTACAAATTCAAGGTGGTACTCTTCGGCATCGCCTCAGCGCCACAAAGGTGCTTGCAGTGGTAGCAGCACACCTGCTCAGTCAATCCCTGTATAACCTTATCTGAACGACTGGCTAATCACCTGGGAATCTCCTCAAATTTGCGTACAAAAGACAATAGACCTTTTCAATTTGGGCTTCTCCATCAAGAAAAGAAATCCACTCTAGTCCCCAGCCAAATAAACAATTTCTGGGACCAGTTCGAAAGACAAGAGAGAGAGTACAAAATATTCTGTTGCTAATACCTCACTACAAGGCCGGTCGCCAGATCACTGTACGCAAATAAATGCGTTTGCACAGGAAGATGGCCTCATGCATTCACTTGGTTCCACACTCATGCCTGCGCATACGCCCATTGCGGGAATGGTTAGCAAAACAAAGGTCTCAGGCAAGCGGTCAGTGGGACGATCTAGTGGTTGTTATGCTAATCCTAGTGCAGGTTCTTCACTGGTGGTCCAGTAACAACCAGCTAAAAGGAAAACCCTTTTCTACGTTCCACCAGCGCAAGCAATCCTAACTACAGACAACTCACTTGCCGGATTGGGGCCTCCACCACACAGCCCACGGCCAGTGGACACATGCTACAGCCCAAAAACACATCAACTTCCTAGAACTTTTGCCAGTTCTCAAGGTTCTTCAAGCCTTTCAGCAACATCTCCCTAAAAATATGGAAGCTGGCACTCAAGCAGAACATGTTACTAACCTCAATTGAATTGTAGAAAATCAGCCTTAAGACAGCTACTGGCGCCCAATGTTGATGTGTATAGGTTATTTTGTAAAAGATTCTTCCTTTTTATAATCAAACTGGCAGCTCTAATTCAAAATACAGTTTCCCTTAGGCTGTTCAAGGGTTGAAAAATTGAAAAAGACAACAGACCAATACTGTATTGATTGAAATGGCGCCTTTTTATTAAGCATTCATGTTACTAATTACTGCAATAAGTGTCTTGCAGTTATGCACTTAGTTTATCACTGTAATGAATGTCTTAGTCTGTTGTGCTCATTATTTTCACTTTGTTTAAGTCCTTTATCTTCTTGCTTTATGCTTGTTCCTCTTGTGTCCTCTTAATACTTGTCCTCTTTTGATTTATTTGTGTCCTCGGCACAAGTTTCCCCGTCTACTTATCTGACGGTTCTTCAGGAGGATCTTGGAATTTATTTGTTCTACACAGTTGCCGTGCTTCGAATTTGTTTGCCCTACTCAGTTGCCTTTCCTTATTCCTTGTTAGGTTTGATATTTGTTTGCTATGGTTTTTTTATCCATGTATGTATGGTTCGGAAATCACTGTAGTAACTGTTCTATTTCATCTGTGTTTCAAATTGCCTTGTTACTTCTTTCGAAATATCAGATGTTTTGTTCGTCATCTATGTGCTCCTTCGCTGGATTCCAAAGTTTTTAAATATGTCGTTGTTTGTGTGATCTCCGTGCTTCCCCCCCCGTGTGCGATGTTCCCTGGCACTCAAGCAGAACATGTTACTAACCTCACAACACGTTCCAGGGGAACTCAATTCTCTGCCAGACACTCTAAGCAGGTACCCTCTACCAGAAGAACATGAGTGACAACTCGACAAAGATATCCTAGATGGAATAGTCTTACAATGGGGTCATCCCCTATTAGACTTATTCGCAACAAGCCTAAATGCGCACTGCCCAGACTTCGCTTCCAGGTTTCCCCATACCAGGGTGCAAGGGGATTGCCTTGTGGATGAACTGGTCAGGGAAATTTGCTTACGCTTGTCCCCTGACTACCCCCACCACCCAACAACTGACAAACACCCCCCCCCCTCCCACACCCTACCGAAACCGCTCCTAAGCAGGATATCCTAAAGGAGGCACGGAAACCCAACAACAGACACTGCTATTTTAACAAGTGGAAGAGATTTGGGATATGGTGCAGGTCACAAACCTTAAACCTAATTGACTGTTCACCAGCGAACGTTCTACATTACATGCTTTACCCACTAGACTACGGCCTAGTATTCAACTCCAAAGTACATTTGGTGGCTCTGTCAGCTTACACCACTTCACAGAACAAAATGTCCTGGTGGAAGGTTCCTGTCATTAAAGCATTTATGGAAAAGGTAAAGAGGCTATACCCTCCCATCTCTGACCCTCCACTGGGTTGGGATCTTAATGTCCTGCTCTCCAAACTCATGGGTCCGCCCTTTGAGCCAATGCACAAAGCTAGCCTAAAACATTTGACTTACAAGACTGCATTCCTATTAGCCATCACCTCTATAAGACGAGTCGGTGAGCTACAAGCTTTATCCGTACACGAACCTTTCTTCAAAATCCACAAAGACAAGGTTGTACTCGGAACACATCCTAGGTTTCCACCCAAGTTCATTCAAAGTTCCATGTCAGTCAATCCATAGAACCTCTTAAATTCTTTCAAAATCCATCCAACGCAGCTGAGCGAAGCCTCCATACACTTGATCTATTGAGGGCGGTCTTGTATAAGGTGAACAAAACTAAACCGCTAAGAAAAACAGACCAGCTCTTTGTTGCCATAGCACCTTGGAGAGAAGGTGATCACATATCAAAACACAGTCTCCAAATGGTTAGTCAGGTGCATACAGCTCTGCTATTCCCTATCCAGAGAGTTTTACCTTTAACTCCCAGGGCTCACTCTACCAGAGGTACCGGAGTACCTTAGCCTACATTGCAAACGTCCCTTTAGACGCCATTTGCAAAGCTGCTACATGGTGTTCTATTCAGTTTCACATGGCATTACTGCATTGACTCTCACTCTAACACTAGGGGTGTATCTTGGCTCCTCCCTATCTATGACCTGCCAGGTTAATGCCATAGCCTCATCTGCAGCACTCATCACTAAAATCATTAATGCAGTCAAACCCTTCTTATCAACACAAAACTGCCTATCCATTGCCAGAGCCACTGTCAGCACCAAACTTGACTACTGCAATGTATTCTTCCTGGGCGCCTCTGCCAAAAACCTACACAATCGTCAAGTGACGCAAAACAACGCCCTCAGAGCCGAACTTAGCATCCCTAAAAGGGAACACATATCCCAAGCAAGAAAAGACGCGCACTGGCTCCCAGTCAAAGAGCGCATTCTCTTTAAAACACTAGCTAGTACACATAAGTGCCTCTCACTCAACGCACCTCCATACCTATCTGAAAAGATCACCCCCTGCACGTCCTCCAGACCCACCAGATCCGACCTCACAAACCAGATCTACATCCCCTCCTTCAAAAGAACCAAAGCGGGTGATGCAAGTTTCCAATACATAGCACCAAGAAATTGGAAAGCCTCCCCACAGCCCTGAGAAATGAAAAATCCTATAATGTATTCAGAAAAATGCTCAAAACGAAACTGTTTAATTCACCATGCCGCATAAAAACCTGTACTAAAGCCATACCAATGACTTGTTCCACTGCAACCATTGTAAGGAGCTCCTAACTTGTCATGCACATCTGCAATCCTTGTATGTATTAAACAATGTAATCCCTAAGCTTACTGTAACAAGCGCTACGATGCCCTAGGGCCGCCCTGCGCTATACAAAAACAAATAAAATAAATAAACTCTAAAGCAGATTCACAGGTGGGGCAAGCGGTTCTAAAACATCTATTTGCTGCTGTACCTTCTCAAATCCCACCTCCTTCTCCAGATACTGTTCGCTAATCTATGCAGAGCATGTGATCTAAGCAGATCCACAAGCCTCAGAAGGGATAAGTTACTCACCGTGATCGTATTTCTGAGGCTTTCATCTGCTTAGATTCACATACACCAACCCTTCCTCCCCTATTGGAGTCGAAGGCACATAGATGGTTTCTGGTTTCACTGTTTCTGCTTTATCACATCTTCTCACGCTACACTTCATGCAACCTCATGTCAGAAACGATCAATCTGAGGGACCTCGACGCGTGAAGGTCCATGGGTGTACAGTACACATCACACTATGGATAGTATTACTAACACGCCCTGTCGACATCAGTTTTTGAGTTTCAAAAGCAAATCTGGTTATACTCGGCACCTACCACTAGATGTCGCATTATGCACAGCATGTGAATCTAAGCAGATACAAGCATAGGAAATAAGATTATGATGAGTAATGTATCCTATATTTCGGAGGCTTGTGGAATCTGCTTAGGTCACATGCTATGCATAGGCCAACATTTAGTGGAAGCTGCAGAGTATTACAGTTTTCGAAATTCAAAAAGGGACGGGCGTGCAAGTAATACTATCCGTGTGACGTCCAATTTACCCATGGTCTTTCACGTCGGACACTATAATGTTAATTTTCAACGGCGGAGATGAGGGCGAATGTCCTCGGACAAAGAACTTGACTCAACAACACCCCTTCGGCCAAAGGACTGCCGCACCGGGCCTTGGTCCAGACAGTAGGGAGAGTGGGGGGTGGACATTTCTTAGGCCACTAAGAGAATGCATATCTCCCCTTGCCCGCTCTATTTTCGCCTGGCTACCTTTACATCCAATCATGGAAAATACACCATTTAAATTCTGCCCCAGTTGCAACAAAATATTTCCCTGGAAGGACAAGCTCTGGGTGTGCAACCTCTGTCTTCCGAGGGAGCACGAGGGCCACTGTAGAGCTTGTCAGCTCTTTTAATCAAAGACCTTAAAGGACTGAAAGACCAGACGTTTGGGCCCACCACACAGGCCGGGGGTGCATCCAGCGACGGCAGCATCAGCGTCTTTTCGGACACCGAAGGCGAGGGGAAACCTTCCGATTATCGCGTGCTAGCCCCAACCTCATCGGACAGGCCAGTGGGGCTGTTACGGTGTTGAGACTCGGCGGCAGTAGCACACAGCCCAAGGCCGAAAGCTAACGATAATATCGCCTACACGGCCGCACACAGCGTCGAGGGGTAGGTCCACTAGATACCTGTCCTCTTGGCACTCGAGATCACATTTGCCTCATGACAGACCCCAAAGTTGCAAGACAAAGGCGACGTATACGCTGTGTCCAATACAGCAACCGAAAGCCGAGCGTCGGAAGACGCGGCTGCGGACCACCCTTCCTCTGAAATTCGCCATTCCTCATTAACGTCTATATCGTCAAAAAGCACCAAGACTTCGAAAATAGCCCATCTGGTGAAAAAGCATGTCCCCGAGACTCTCCTTAAAGGGAGAGCGTACAAAAAATACTCTTCAAAGTGTCACCATTCCCAAAGGGAAAAAGTGAGTGCATCATTTTAGGAGAAAGAGTGTGTATCCCAAGGGGAGGATAATATAGCAGAAGCCATGAAAAACAAGGGAAGCCTACTCCAGTAATACCACACACTCCTCTGACTATACCAAGTTCCTCTCGATGGTCCTCTGATGACATTGATAGAGTGATGAGATGCATGTCCTTTATGGCAGACGTTCTGGAGAAAAATCACCAGGCTATGCAAACCTTACAGAACACACCACCCACTAGTGGCGCTTCGTCTTCACAACCCACAGCAAAAAGACCACGTCCAGACACCCTTCTAGTTACCTCTCAAGACCCAGTACAAATTGATCTGTATGATCCAAATAAGACTGAGGGGCTTGATACCCTAGGGGAGGTGGATCAATACTATGATTAGGATGAAGAAGACGTTTATATCTAACCCTCTCATTATCACCTAGACCCGCCAGTGGCACTCTCACCAGTGGACAACCAACTTAAATTTAATGATAGTCGCATAAAAGCAGCAAAGCATTTCCAGATTCAAACCCAGGAAACGCAATTGGACAAAGATTTTGTAGACAACATATTGGGGGATGGAAAAGCTGTTACCCAATTTATACCCATTCTACAGTCAATACAGAGATTAATTCAACCCTCTCTAGAAACTCAAGACGCAAGTGGTGAACCCGCGTATTGAGAAAATGTTCCGCCCACTGACCCACTGTACATCATCAGGCTCCAGTTGAAACCAGATTCTCTAGTAGTGACCACAATACTAAAAAGGACAAACGCCTCTAGCTTCGTCGAAAGCTCCCCCCGATAAAGAGGGCATGAAGCTTTACAACTGCCACAAGTGGGAGGAGATTGCAACTTTAGAGGTACTGTGGATGAGGCCATTAAAGTCACAACTGTCTCTCGCAGTAGCGGAAAACCATCCTAAAAAATAACTTGGATGCAGCAGACAGTGCTGGTAGAATCACTGCGGAAGGGACACTTATAAAACGCCATACATGGCTACACCAATCAGGGTTTAAATTGGAGACGCAGGAAACTCTCCTCAATATGCCTATCTGAGCTTTATCTGATACATATCTGCATTAATACACCTGTACTCACGCTACATTTTGTTAGGGAGAATGTTCAGTTTAGTGCTGAACTCCTCCCACCTTAGATACCCCCAGCTCTTTTGCTGAACTTTGGGACTTTGTACTTTTAATTCTATGTGTTTTCTGTGTTTCTTTTTGGTTTTGGAGTCTGACAAACTCCATAGGCATCATCTTCGCATTTGTGACGCACAGCACCTTCAGTGCAGTGGCACAGGGAAGTCTCTTAGGTTTCCTAAAGGTTTAAATACCTTCTCTTGGATAAATTACTGTTCCCAAGAGCAGTAAAGTGAAATTGACTTTACTTAAAATTTGTACCTTTCTAGACCTAGCAAACATTTACAATAGGGTGCTGGAGGGGTTACTTAGTATCCCCTTTGTCTACTTTCTCATGTTACAATTTCATGTTACCCTTTCTATAATTAATGGCTGGTGGCAGTGGTTTACTTTTTACTACCAATGTGTGTTTTTACAGCGGGCTGCGTTCGTTGTCAAAATGTCCTGGTCTTCATTTTTCACCATTTCTTGCTGGTCCTTCTTGAGATTTACTCTGCGCTCCAAACCAGGTTTGGTCCATTGTTTTGTCTTCGGCAGTATTCACGACTGAAGCCCGCCTCTGGATCCAGTATGTCTGGCAGGGGCAGGAAGTGAGAGATGCCCGAAACGCCCTTTGCTTAAACCCCTTGGTTACAGGAATGCACCCAAAGGTGATTGGCCGGCTGGCTGTCCTTGCAGGACAGCCACCCTGCTCTGATTGACAGCTAGCCTGAAATGAATGTGAGAAACCTGCATACAAGATGACACTTTTTTGGCTTGGAGGGCAGAGTCGACCACTGGACGAAGGAATCCGAAGAAGAACTTGCAAGTGACGCCTGCTGCAACTCCTGGACCGTTGGTTTGCCTGGTGAAACCCTGCTGCTGTGCTGAAGCTCCAAATTCGCCTGGACTAGAGAAGCCCTGCAAGAACGACTTCTCCCCTTGAGTTGGTGGGACCAATCAACTCCAAAGTGAACTTGTTTGGACATCCTCTCGGAGCTGGCTGTACTTCTGCTGCTGGAACCAAAGTGCTAGAGAGAGGCACTCCAAATGGAGTGCATCACCTTTAAGTCAGACCCGAGCTTGTGGAAGATCCCCCGGACTCCCAGTAAGCAGGACTGACCAAGCCTAAGCCAGCTCAACAGAGTGCTGGACCCCAGATGCGAGAAAATCCAGAGTGGTATCCGAGAGTCCGCGGTGGTGCTATTTGCTGAGACGCAAGGAGTTGAAGCCGCAAAGTGCAGCTGAATAGAAGTTGATCTTTTTCTGTCGCCGACCGTCCCGTTGTGTTGCAGGAGTCCCCAGAAGTCCTCCCTCTTGTCCCCACGACTGAGGCACAGGAACAAAAGGATCTGCAGAGCCACACAGGAACAGAAGCCAGATGGAACAATGTTGTTGTAACCTTACTTGATTTCAGTTGAGACTTGTCTTGGTTGCTTGTGTAGAGTTGCTTGCATTTTCTACCTCTCACAAGCCTCCCAGCTTGTGACCCTACTTTGGTTCTACTTTTTCTACAAAGACTTCTAAAACATTGTGCAAGACTTTTACTTTCCTACAAGAAGTTCTTCAGCTCACCTAGACTTTTGCCCAATTGACATTGGCTGGCCTGGCTCCCCGAATGACTTTTAGCTCCTCTGCTTGTGTCTTACATTCCCTCCAGGAAAGGGTTAATTTCCTTTGTATTGGGGGTTCCAAAGTACTTACCTGCTTCAGAGTGTTTCTGTGATCTCTTGTTTTATTCTGAAACCACTTTACTTTAACACTCATCTCTAAATGTACCAGTGATATATTAATTTTATTTTTTTATTTTGCGTTTGGTTTACAAAATATAAACCTTTACAAAAGACACAATAATTTTTTATACAAAAGAAAGGAGTTTTCACGCTCAATTAAAAAAAAAAAGGATAAGATAAACAAAACAGTTAAAACCCTATTTTACATACAATATAAACATGAGATCAGATGTTAAACCATCAGTCCCATTAACAGCAGTTTTAAGTTATTAAACAGGTTGCTTTCCTAACAGGAACATACATACGTTTACAGTGATGTATAACAATTGTCACTTCTAACAAAATTTACTTTTTTACATTATTCAGTTGGTAAAGTTAGTGGCTGCTGGTAGATTACAAGCTTCATGCAAGAATTTCACTACAGCCAATTTTAATGCGTTCAATTTGCCATAAAGCATATTCCACCAAAAATCTTCGATATCTACTCTTGAAGGGTCATGAACAAATTTACCTAAAATTTCCAGACGTTGGGTTACCAATGCCTGACACTTCAGTAGTAGATGCTTCAATGTTTCAGATGTTTCATTACAGTGACAAAAACGACAGGGGATTCTCTGTGTAGTACCAGAGCGAATTTCTAAAATTTCCCCTGTCAGCAAAACGTTGAAGCGAATCTCATATATGCAGCCCTCTTTTTAGGGTCAGGAAATTTAACTAAGTATGACTCTGGAGAACCCATTTTCTTTCCATCATAGATGATCTGTTTATAGATCCTGGAGGCCACCGCCCTTGCCATGGATATGGATATGGATACCAATATCACATAGGTTATATAGCAGAATACTAGGGTAATCTGGGAGGGCCAGTTGCCGCCAAGTCATATTGCGCAAATCACTATCTTTAATGTGAATTGGTGTTGTTGAGTGTTGGCTAGACCTAGCATCAACGTCCTGATTATGTTTAGTTTGAGTGATTCTGGGGTTAAAAGGCTGTTCCAGTAAGTTCCCTTGGACCCTTTGTGGGTTTCCCCCATGCTTGGCGGTGTTACCCGAGTGTGATGTTGCAGAGGCTGCTCGCCATACCTGTTAATATTGGTGGGGGCCTCCTCGTGGTCCTGATGGAAATTTCTATTTCCTTCCTCTAGACTTTCCCATTGATACTGATTTTTGAGCCTAGATGCCTCTGGTAATCCAATAGAATTTTCTTAATGATCATTGGAAGGTCATTATTGTGTTTCCCCGTTTCCTCTATTAGTTCTTGTGGAGCAGTCTTTAAGCCTGATAATGTGTGGTCAATATCATCCCTTTTCTTAGTGTCGGCCAATTCCGTTTTTGAAGTTTGTGCCTTATCCGGCAAAAGCCAGGAGACCACATCCCTTGTAAGTAGGGGATCCCGATAACCAACCAATGGTTGAGGTGAAGCCCAATCTATTCAATTCCAATGATGTCATCGGGGCTTCCTCCTTCGGATTTAGGATCTCTTGCGGTAAGATTTGGCTAGAGGTTGATTTTTCTAGTACTTTATAGAAGTTGGATAATTGGAGCTGTTTTACTTCTTTAGTATCCTCTGCCTTCGAACTGAGTGAAAGAAATCTGTTCTCTGGTCCTGGAATTGTATTTCCACCCACTGCGGTCTCCCTCCCACCCCCGTTCAGTCTTTATATTTTTTTGTTTTTTGTGATTTTTTAATTTTTTTTTATATTTTCCAGGACTGGGCAGGAATGATTTAAATCGGGGAAGACATTATGTACCTGCAAAGCCACTCGGCTTTCTTCATTCAGCTGTATCAAGTCTGTCAGGACTTTACATTCCTTAATTTTTGTTTGAACCTTGTCCGGTATCTGGTTTTTCTTAACTGCCTTTTTTTGCTTCCAGTGCCAAACGTTTTTGGCGTCTTGAGAGAGAATAACCCTCACATTCTTGGATTGATACATCGTCTGCGTTTTGAGAGCCCGAAACTGAATTATTTACATTTTTGGACTTTTCCAAGAGATCTGTCAAGGCTGACGGACTATCTGGGGGTTCTGGGGGGGATTTTGTTATCACCTTGGTCGTTTCACCCTCCCCTCCAGTTGTTTTAAGGGAGGAAGACAAGATCAAAGTTGACACACCCTGTTCTACATTAGTCATTTTTTGGTGTAGTTCTTTCATTGCCGTAAGAATTTGTTTATCCCCTTCATCAAGTATTTTTGAAGTAATATTCGAAAGGGCAAAATCAGTCATTGTCGATTCACCTACTGTAATTTCAGCAGGGCTACAACTTGGACTTTTGTTTAGATGTTCGCTAGTCTGAGAGCCCTGGGATTTAACAATCACATCGAAGGGTAAGATTGTCTTTACTGTTCCTGAGATGTCGGTACAGGTTTTACCCATTAGGAATCCTTCCACCCTATTAAGTTTGGATTGTGTATCTAATACAATCCGTTTCAGGTCTCTGATTTCCCAATGAGTCAACTCATGGTCCTTGTCCAGGAGATTTAGTATCCTAGAAATTACTGTTAATGATTCCTCAAAGTGCTCGTCGTTTTCAGGATTTGGGGAACTAGTCAAAGAGCCCCTAGGGGGTGGTGAATGAACTCCGTGCTCCGAAGTCAACATTTTATTATGCACCCTTGGTCCCATTTCCCCCTCATGCAAAGGCAAATCAAAATTTTCCTCCAGTGCCCATTTTTGTCGCCCGGCCTCAGAAAAGATAGAGGCTGACGGGAGAGGAAATGTTGCAGTGGCAGAGAATATTCTATGTGGTGTTATAGGCTGCGTTCGGGGAAGAGTATTAAAGAGGTGACCCTTGTCAACACCATTACGTGCTGCGTTGAGAGGGATAGAGGGTCCTCTTGAGAGCATTACTCGTTTGCTCAGCTCTAATTTCACAGTTTGTGACATCATCGAAACATCCAGTTTTGTATCCTCCGACTCCACAAGTTGCACCACTGACTGTTCAGGCAAACTCTCTCGAATACTCAAGAAACTAGTCAGAATGGGAACCTGTGAGTCAAATGATAAACCCACTGGAGTAAATTTGTCATCCTCATCCTCTGACATGTTTCCCCCGTCCCTTGCATGTACCTGGGCGATCATATGGGCTAATTCTACTCCCTGTATATCAGTTTTTTTGTGTTTTTCCATTTGCTGCCGTATTCATCAGATCATTTTCCACCACCTCCTGATTTATGTCCACAATGCTCTTTTTGCTCATTTGTTTCTCCCCCTAACCCTAGGTTCTCTGAGTTAGCCTTGAGTTCAGCTATATCCTTTTCTTTATTTAATACGGGGAGCATTGGCCCTCATTTGAGGGGTCAACATTAGGGTTTTTTGGATTTGGGGTTGGGATACATATTTTCCCATTTCTTAATACTCTAGCCATCTTGAAGAAAAAAAGAAAATACTCTTAGTTGCCTAGAGCAGATTCAATAAATGATGCCTTATTAGCAAATGCAGAGACCAAAGATGTGTAAGGAGACTTTCTCCTTTTCCGTATGGAATGCCCCACCTCACCTCTACACTGCCAGACCGGCCAACTGCCACACTTCCGGTAGCACCTTGGATGCACGCACAAAATGAGCGTGCCCACAGTGTTTATCAGGAAGAGGCTGTGGCAGGCGGCGGGTACAAAAAAGGGGGAATCAAGAATACAAAAAAATAATAGGAACACACTTTAACAAAAGTTATGTGCTACACGGGTTGTGGAAAACATGCGTTAACTGCGAATCAAAGAAATAACCATTAATGACTGTGTTTGCTAAAAGTAAATAGCACACTCACCACACCTCACCCGCCCACCCGAACAGCCAAACAGCACACTTGGCAACACTTGGATGCGCGCGCTGGATGCACATGCATGCAAGTTTTTATGGGAATTCTGGGAGTAGCTGGAGGTGGAGGGTGTGTCTGACACGCAATGCATCCAGGGGAAAACAGACAAAAAAGTCGTGTCAGAAGGTAGGTGCTTGGATACTAACGAGCTTGCAGACATGATTTTAGCACCAGGGAGGAGTCACCAGCTCAGCCCAGCCCAGCCCACAGCCGCTTATCTGCACAAGTTTTGTGATTAATTACACATATAATTACTCTGGTTTTAGAAGTCATTGAAAGCGAGTCCAGGTAGCAGCGTTCGCCTTAGGGAAACAAACGAGGCTTCCTCTTGCACATACAGCCTCTTCCAGAAACAGGTGAATGTTAATCCAATTAGCTGAAGTGGGTCACCGGCAGAGTCCCATCCAAACGCCAAACAGCACACTTGGCAAATCTATATTAATGTCCACAGTGTCCTAGCTATTTAAGTCATCTGAGGGTGTAGGAAGTATGTGTGCCATCCCAAATGGGTACTTGCTGATTTAGAGAAACTAAGAGTGTGTGTTGTGGAGTGTATTTGTGTTACTATTGTATTGCCTTCTGAAGAAGGCTTATTCAAACTGATGTTAAATACATTAATAATTGTTTAATCAAGAAACCTTGAGTCTAAGTGTTTATTAGGATACTTGTCACTGTGAATCTCTGTGTAACCACCCTACTGCTCTCATTGACACCTCTTGAGATAAGCCTGGCTGCTCAGCCACACTACCAACCTGTGTAGTACAGACTTATACCAAAGGTTGGGTTCCTATTACCAGGACGTCAAGGTTGTTGTAGTGCACCCAAAGGGTACTGCTCCAAATCTTGCCTAACGCACTTCATGCAACCTCATGTCAGAAACTAAACAATCTGAGGGACCTCAATGCGTGAAGGACCATGGGTCACACTAGGGATAGTATTGCTGGCATGCCCTGTCGATGTCCCTTTTCGAGTTTCGAAAACAACTGTAATAGTCTGCAGCTTCCACTAGATGTCGGCCTATGCATAGCTTGTGGATCTAAGCCAATACAAGCATCGGAAATACGATTATGGTGAGTAATGTATCCCATATATCTATCTGGAGCTTGTGGATCTGCTTATATCACATGCTCTACATAGTCCGACATCTAGCAATAGTCGCGGTGTAGAACAAAATTTGTTTTCGAATCTCAAACAGCATTGACATGGCGTGTTAGTAATATTATCCCTAGTGTGACGTCTACCTTGCCCATGGTTCTTCACGCGTCAACGTCACTCGGATTGTTTGTTTCCATCATCGTAGTCGGTAGCAAGTTGCAGAGTTCCGTCCCAGGCTGATGCTTTTGATTTAGTTAAGTTTACTAGTAGACTTTTCTTTCTTTCCTTATTGGCTGCTTTCGCTGGACGGCCAACAGACTGCTCAAAGGCTTTCTACAGACATCGTCGACTACTTGACTAAATCGACGATCAGACGCCACCTACACACGCCTCTTCTGGCTTCGGTCCTTGCAGTAGGGAGAGAGCGGGGAGGTTCTTCATACTGACCTCTTTAGAGAATGCATATTCTGCCATCCCCTTTCCCTCGCCAAACTGCCCTTTTAATAAATGATGGACAAAAAACTCCGTTTAAATTTTGCCCTACCTGCCATCGAAAATTCCTGTGGAAGGACATGCACCGAGTGTGCAATTACTGTCTCCTCAGGGATCACTCCGAAAAACTTTGCAAGTCTTGAACACTTTTCGACCTAAGACTCTAAAAGATCGACGCACCAAACGCTGGGCCACTCATGAAATGCAGGCCGAGGCCTCCATCGACGTGACGGAGTACTCCAGCGAGGGCACCATCTGGGTCCTTAGTGACGCTGAAGGTGAGCAGAGTTCGTCAGAACCCTACGTGCGGGCCCCCGACTCCAATAAGCATGCCGGCATCTCTGTGACGGACACGACACCCGTTGGCCATATCACAAACAAGTCCAAGAACACAAAGCACATACCCCGTGGCCGACTTTCCACAAAATCGTCAAGTGCCATGCCATGTCTGCTGAAAAAGCCTCAGGTTCTTCGCTGTCCTCTCAGCAATTGCGTACACCTTCGCCTCACAACGACTCCGAAACAGAACCCCAAGTTCGGTTCGGACACCGCACACTAAAAGGCTCTCCTTGCACGTGCCGAAGATCAGGCGGTGAAAGGCTCATCAATGTCTCCCAACGCTGAAAATGCAGGAGTTAATAAAAACAACACATCAGTGCTACCCTTTTAAAAGCAAAGTCACCAAAAAAGTCAGTCCTTGTTGACGCCTTTGTCCTCCAAAAGCACCCTGCTGTACTTTCATCCTCCCCTGTAGACCCTCTCAGGAGCAATGCACCACAAGAACCAGACTCCCTCCCAAGCCACCCCTACCATGCAGGGCTTCCCACCTTCGTGTGACTATACTCCTCAACAATTTAATAACATTTTAAAAAGGATATCATGTTTTGTGGACTTGATGGACAGGCATCCAGAAGAACTAACGCCCCTTAGAGACCTCTGCTCTAGTCACCCCCCACCCCCTCTACCAAAATCCCTCTCAGGACATGAACAATGAGGTTCTCACAGAGTCTCGAGACCCTGGCTCTCAAGGGGACCTGTATAGTCGGGATCTATTCTATGACGACGCCGATGACCATATCTACACCATCCAGTCGCCCGACCAACCGGTAGCAGATTTTCCCGTTGATAACCAACTACGATATAATGAACTTCTGCTGAAGGCTGCATAACATTTGAACATTGACAATCAAGTGTGTTAGGGATAATTCTCAAAAATGTGCTAGTCCCCTTCACCTTAGAGACCCCAGCAACTTAGCTGGATTTTGAGGACTTGATTTTTTTACCTGGAAAGAGGGTGAGCCTTTTTCCCCCCACTCTTTCATGTATTTTAATGTGTTTTACTCTTGTGTTCTTTGATTATGGAGTTTTAAGATGACTCCATAGGGATCGTCATGTGTGCTACACAGCACCCTCAGTGCAGTAACATAGGGATATTTTTTTAGACTTCCCAAAGGTTTAAATGCCTTCTCTGGGATACACTAGTATTTCCCAGAGAATGTAAGGTTAAATTGACTTTACTAGTCTTTTTAAATTCCTAGACCCAGCACACACTGTCTTCCTATAGAGTGTTGGAGGGGTTCCCTAGTATCCCCTGTGTCTGGAAACTCATGCAGCAGTCAAATGCCACCCTTTTCTATCGAAATGGCTGGTGGCAGTGGTTTTAGAACAAACTACCATGATTCTTCAATGACCGCAAACACCAGTAGCTAAAAATCACTGAAGCCATGTTTTTCAAGATGACCGCTTTATGCCCTTTTGTTTAAACGGGTCCCGGTCTTCTTTTTTTGCCATTTCTTTTTGGAACGGTCCTTCTAGTGTTAGTCTCTATGCGCCAAACCAGGTTTAGTCCCTTTGTTTCCATGCCTTTGGCGGGCTTCAGGACTGAAAACCGCCTATGGCGTCTGAGTGTCTGGGGTGGGCAGGAGGTGAGGGAGGTGCCCGAAACTCCTTATGCTTAGTCTCCAAGGAGACCCAAATGCACTCTGGCGTGACTGGCTAGCTGACTGTTCAGCAAGGACAGCTACCCTGCTGGGTGGGTGGCAGCTAGGCTGGAATGAATGGGAGAAAACTGTAAAAAAGGCAAGTCTCTTGGTCTGGAAAGCAGAGTCGACCACCGGAACGAAAGATCCGAAGACCAGCTGGAAGAGGACAGCTGCTGCAACTCCTGGACCGTTGGTTTGCCCGGTGAAGCCCTGCTGCAGGTCCGAATCGCCAAAGCTCCTTTCGACAGAGGAGCCCCTTCAAGGACGACTTCTTCCTTTGAGTTGGTGGGACCAATCAACTCCAAAGCCACCTGGATACCATTCTCTGAGCTGGTTAGGGTTAACCACGGGGAAGTACACCAGCTTGTGTGCTTGATAACAGCTACTCGAATTGAAGGGACTCCATTTTGTCAGCGTTTTCCGACGATCCAGTGCACTGCAGGAGTCCCCCAACGTCCTCCCTCTTGTCCCCATGACTGAGGCTCAGGAACAGAGAGATCTGTAGGAACTGCCAGGAACCAACGTCTTCAGCGGCATCTTTTGCTTCATATTAAGGTACTGTTCCAACCTGATGGAGAGTGCTTTTTTTTCGGTGAAAGGTTGTGGAACTTTCCCAACTTGCAGGCCTAATCAGCTTGTGATCCAACATATGATTCTTTTTCGTACAAACTACTTCTGAAAACTTTGGCAAAGACTTTACCGTTTGCTACAAGAACTGCTCTTTCCTATCCAAGACACTAGTCCATTGACTTTGGCCTAGGCCTATTTTACTGAATCGAGTTCTCTAGTGAACAGAAACTATTTGCACTGCCTAAGAAAGTATTTGTGATCTATTAACTTGTCACTTTGCCCTCCTATTTAAAGTATCTGAAATGCTATTTTCCTCCTATTTCAGGGGAGCCTAATTTTCTTAAACGTTTTGGTTTTGGTGTTGAAGTTTATTTGTGTATAGTATTAAGTTGAATGTTTTCTAAATGATTGTGTAATAAATTAATAAAAGTTTTACCAAGAAACCTTGAGTATAAGTGTCTACTTAAACCACTGTGATTGTAAGACCTCTGTGTAACTTGTTTTACTGCTCACATTCCATCTTGAGATGAGCCTGGCTGCTCAGCTCGCTACCACAATCTGTGTAGTACAGACGTATACCAAAGGTTGGTTTTACTTACACCTGTAGTCCTAATTGTATGTGGGGGGTCCCTGAGGGTACTGCATGCAATTCTGCCTAACAACGGGGACAACTTGTTGCACTGTGGATGAGTCTCTCCAAGCTATCAAGGCGGACACGGAGACAGCTCGTGCCTTGGGCATGCTTCAGCAACGACGGCCGTCCTTTCGGACTTCCGGCGGCAAATCCCAAGGTTCTTCCAAAGGATTTGGTGGAGGAGCTTCATCATACCATCAGCCCTCCTGCTCTTCCACCCAGGAGGCAGCCCTTTGATGTCAAAACAGGACTGAACCGGCCGTAGCATCGGGCCCCCACCCGTGCACTCCGGTGGGTGGCCGGCTGGCGAACTTAGTCAGCGTGTGGAAGACCATCTCCACCGACCGTTGGGTGCTGGATGCCCACGAACACACCCTGGAATTTTAACAAGAGTCCCCGAATACCACCAGTGGCCCGGCAGGAAAACCAAGTCCCTCAGCTGGTGCTTGAGGTGCGGGCCATACTTAGAAAGGGTGCAATAGAGCTCATCCCAAAGAGACTCCAGAGTGTACTCTCGTTACTTCCTCGTCAAAAAGTCCACCGGCGGATGGAGGCCCATCCTAGATGTCTGTCGTCTGTACATCAGGTTCCAAATGTTCCGGATGGTGACTCAACACGTTCTAGGACAGCGGGCAGTGTTTTGGGCCCTCAAGTCTTTCCTACCATCCCTCAAGGACAAGGTGGTGCTGGTCTTCACGGACAACACCACCACGATGTTCTACATCAGGAAGCAGGGGGGCACCAGATCTCTGCTGCTCTCCAAAGAAGCGCAGGAACTGTGGCACTGGGGCGTCACCCAGGGGATGTTCCTCATCCCGTTTCACCTGGCAGGAGTGAAGAACACCGTCGCCGACTCCCTCAGCAGGGAGCTGCGGTCTTGTCACGAGTGGGAGCTTCGTCAGGACCAAGTGGATCGCCTGTTCGCAGATGGGGCAAACCCCACATCAATCTATTTGTGACAAACACCAAGTGCCGGAGGTTCACCAGAAGGTTTCCCCAGGTGGGGGTCATGGGGGACGCATTCTCATTCCCCTGGAATGGCCTGTTTTTGTATGCATTCCCTCTGTTGCTTCTTCGATTAGTCAATCAACTCAGACGGTCCCGGTGCAGGATGATCCTCGTTGCACCGGCGTGGCCCAGACAGATCTGGTACCCGGACCTTCTCGACATGTCAGCTGCCCCTCCAGTCAAGCTTCCGGTGGTTGCAGATCTTCTTGCCAGGGAAGGAGGCGCAATTCTGCACCACGACCCAGGATCGCTGGACCTGCAGGCATGGCACCCGCAGCGTTGGAATTCGTGGGCTATTATCTTCCAACGGACAAAGGAAGTACTTGCCAAGGCCAGAGCATCGTCTACTCCTAAATGCTATGGACATAAGTGGAAGAGGTTCGCCGTCTGGTGCCCTGCATATCAATCCTCTACGAGTCATGGCTCTGCAGGTACTGCCGTATTTGCAGTCGTTGGCCAAGGCTGGTCTGGCTCATGCCTCCATCAAGGTTCATCTGGCGGTTATCTCCCGCTACACCAGATCTCTGTGATGGTCGTTGCTGTGGTCACATCGTCTGGTTAAGGAGTTTGTTAAAGGACTGTTCCGTTGGTTCCCGCCGGTGAAGGCTCCAGCCCCGGCGTGGGAGCTCAATGTGGTGTTGACTAGGCTCATCGGTCCTCTGTTCGAGCCTATGCATTCGGCGCCACTGAAGTTTGTCGTGGAAAACAGATTTCCTTGTGGCCATCACCTCCGCAGGTCTAGTGGGAGAGATCCAGGCCCTCTCTTGTAAACCACCTGACTTGACATTCCACGAGACAAGGGTAGTGCTGCGGATGCACCACTCTTTCATCCCCAAGGTGCAGTCAGACTTCATCTAAACGAGCCCTTGGTGTTGCCTGTTTTTTCCGACGCCTTCGTCTCCAGCTGAGCGGACTTTGCACTCACTAGAAGTGGCTAGAACGCTGAAGTTCTATGTGAACCGCACAGAGTTTCCAGAAGACGTCGCAGCTTTTTGTTAACTTTGGTCCTGTGAACCATGGGAAGGCCCTGTCCAAGGCTTCCATTTCCAGGTGACTCTCTGGCTGCATCACCCATTGTCACCGGTTGGCAAACCGACCATTGGCTGGCCGTCTGAGAGCCCATTCGACCAGACCGATCGCTGCAACTATGACGTCCCTGTCTGGTGTGCCCCTACTGGACATCTGCAGGATGGCTACGTGGAGGTCGACGCACACCTTCATGAGATTCTACTGCGTCAACAGGGATTCCAGGGAGGAGTCCATAGTCAGCCAAGCAGTGCTGCGCAAACTGTTCGCTTGAAGGTGAGACTGGTGAGGAGGTGAGAGATGCTTGATGTTCATGTTGATCCTTGCGTGGTTGTGCATCTGTGTACTGCTATGTATTCTTTATTCATGAGCATGTGAATCCATGCCAGATCCCATGCTGGAGAAGGAACAAGTTACTTACCTGTAACTGTTCTCCAGCATGTGTCTGGCATGGATTCACATGTGAACCCTCCCGCCAACCCCTCTGCGGCTCTTCTCTTGGTCCTACTGCCACTTTGTGTTACCAAATCTGAAGATGGCTGCCAGAGGAGGGGCTTAGGTAGAGGGCAGTCATTGACTGGGAGCCGTATGACCCAGAGACCAGTTATTGGTTGTTCTTAGAAAGACAGTTCAGAAATGAAACTGAAACTTTTCTTTACCGAGGATTCCCAGCCTGACGGGAATATTCATGAGCATGTGAATCCATGCCAGACCCATGCTGGAGAAGATTTACAGGTAAGTAACTTGTTCCTTCTTTACGCTTTTTCGCCCCGCTTCCTCTCCTGGTACGTGATCAACACACTCGGACACTGTCGGTGTAGGAGGATACGCAACGCCCAACCGAGGAAGATTTGATACCTGGACCTACTCAGCATGTCCGTGTTGCCTGCAGTCACCAGGGAGGGCTGGATAATCCTTCATCAGGACCCAGGATCTCTGAACCTGAAGGCATGGCTCCTGCAGCTTTAGAGTTTGGAGGTTATGCGCTGCCAGCGGACTGCAGAGAGTTCCTCGCCAAATGCAGGGCGTTGTCGACTCTAAAGTGCTATGGCCATAAGTGAAAGCGTTTTGCTGCGTGGTGCCCCTTGCAGATTACCCCTCTGCAGGTCACAGCCCCACAGATTCTTCAATACTTGCTTTCCTTGGCAAAAGCTGGGCTTGCTCACGCCTCCATCAAGGTACACCTGGCAACAATCTTACGCTACACCAGATCCCCTGGAAAATCCTCTCTAGTCCCTCAGTTCCGTCAAGGCGCTTTTTGATCTTTCCCTCTCACCTTTTCAAACCTATGCATCAAGCCCCACTCAAGTTTCTCTCGTGGAAGACAGCATTCCTTGTGGCCATCACCTCAGCCAGACGTGTGGGTGAAATCCAGGTCCTATCCAACAAGCAGCCATATCTGACTTTCCACAAATCAAGGGTGCTACTGCGTATGCACCCAACTTTCATGCCGAAGGTTACGTCTTATTTCAACCTCAACGAGCCTTTGGTGTTGCCTGTTTTCTTCCCGAACACTTAGTCGCCAGCGGAGAAGGCCTAGCATTCGCCGGACATTGCTAGTGCTTTGAAGTTCTATGTTTTCAGAAGACTTCTCGATTGTTTGGACTTCAGGCCTATGAATCATGAGAAGGCCTTGTCCAGGATTTCATCTCAAGATGGCTTTCCGGCCACATCATGCACTGTCATCAGCTGACGAACCGCTCTCTGGGGCTGTCCGAGAGCCCACTGCAGGGCGATAGCTGCGACAACAGCGTTCTTTTCTGGTGTGCCCCTGCTAAACATCTGCAGGATTGTAATGTGGAAGTCCACGCATACCTTCACAAAGTTCTACTGCATCGACATGGATTCCAGAGAGAGGGTCCAGGGTCGGCCAGGCAGTGCTACGCAATCAGTTTGCTTGAGATGTCTGTTGCAAGGGTAATTGTTAATTGCTTCTGTTGAGCCTTGCCTCCTCCCGTGGTTGTGTAATGTTTTACTGCTGTGTGTTCGTTATTCATGAGCATGTGAATCCATGCCAGACCCCATGCTGGAAAGGTTTAAGTTACCTACCTGTAACGATTGTTCCCCAGCATGGGACTGGCATGTATTCACATGCAAACCCTCCGTCCGGCCCTTCTGCAGCTCTACTCGGTCATACTTCCACTTTACGTGCTTACCAAATCTGAAGATGGCTGCCATAGGAGGGCTTAGGGAGAGGACTGTCATTGGATGGGGGCAGTATGACCCAGAGGACAGTGTTTGGTTTAGAGGAGAAATACAGTTTTTTAAAGTGAGTGAGAAAGTTTTTTTCTTTTACAGAGGATACCCAGCCTGACAGGGAATATTCATGAGCATGTGAATCCATGCCTGGAGAACAATAGTTACAGGTAAGTAACTTAAACCTTTTTTAATGTATGGATTTGACAGCCCTGAAGATGACCTTTGAAGGTCAGGACACATGTTGGCTGGTGTAGGACTATCAAGAGTCATTAAATAGGTAGAAACTGAGACCACTCTGAGTGTTTAACTGTATGCCAGCTGACTTAATTATTTTGCACTGAGTATTATCTACCCACTTCAAATGTGATTTCCTTTGTGACATTTGCTCACACCTGTGTCCAAACCAGGGCTGCCCGCCACTTGATACGATATAAATAAACAATTACAAAATTACAATCCCCTGTGAATTTTGAAGCCGATCAGCTGGAATCTTAGGAAGCCCATTTTTGACTATTAAGATCTCTACATTCTTGTCTGGCACCCTCACTGCAAATTTTAAGTTTTATGGTTTCAGTTCAGGGTACTTCATTTTTGCTGTGGGCTGTGCTTCTCTAGCTAACACGAACATGCTGCTGTTTATTATCTCTGAAGTAATTTTGAGGAAAATAAATCAATCTGAAGTCCAGAATAGTAACCGATTGGTTGTCTGTCTTATTATTGTTTTGCTCTTAGATTTCTGTTGGATGTGTCTGGGTGACTGGAAGACTCATGGCAGCGAGTACTACGAATGCAGTCGGTACAAGGAAAACCCGGATATTGTAAACCAGAGCCAACAAGCGCAGGCTAGGGAAGCTCTCAAGAAGTACTTGTTCTATTTTGAAAGGGTAAGAGTTGCCTCCATCCAGGCAGTTTATGACCAGTGTACAATATTGTGAGCTGCCTTTCTCCAGCATGGGGTCTCGCATGGATTTGCACGCTCATGAATATTCCCAGTCAGGCTGGGAATCCTTGGTAAAAGAAAAAAACGTTTCACTTTCACTTGTAAACTGTCTTTCTCCTCTAGACCAATCACTGAGCTCTTGGTCATACTTCCCTCAGCCACTGATTGCCCTCTTCCAAAGCCCCTCCTCTGGCAGCCATCTTCAGATTTGTACCGCACGTTCAAGTGTTGGGAGTCCTTGTGTTTTGTTCCGAGAGCTTTTCTATGTTTTCAAGCTTTTTCGATAAAAAGCTCCTATTTTTGTCAAATAGAGCTTGTGTGTGTTGAGAATTCTCATTTCTGTGCTAATTCCCTTATACCTTCAAGCTCTTTTGCTGGACTTTTTTTTATCCTGGAGGGAGTGAGACCTTTTTCTCACTCTCTCGTGTATTTTTATCTGATTTGGACTCTGTGTTGCTTTTGGTTTTGGAGTCTGACAAACTCCATAGGCATCTCCTATTGTATTGACACACAGCACCTTCAGTGCAGTGTCACAGAGAAGTCCTTTGGATTTCTCTTAAGGTTTAGATACCTTCTCTTGGGTGAACTACTGTTACCAAGAGTAGTAAAATGAAATTGACTATATTTACCTGTATGTAGGTCCAGTACAGCCCATCTTATGTGGAAGTACTGGGGGGGGTTACTTATTAGCCACTTTTCCACATTACTCATGTAAAAAAGGTTGTTACCCTTACTACTTTTAATGACTGGTGGCAATGGTTTAATTTTCCTACCTTTGTGCGTTTTTACAGCAGGCTGAATCCTCAGCTGCAGTATTGCACCCATGGGGTACCCATTTTGTCAAAATGGCCCTGGTCGTCTTTTTTCACTATTTCTTGCTTGTGAGGTGTTTCATGGGTTTTATTCTGCGTTCTTTGCCGGACTACATTGCTGAAACTCGCCTCTGGCTCCAGCGTGTCTGGCAGGGCTGGAAGCGAGGCAGGGGCCCGAAACTCCGTGCTTAGTCTCCATGGTAAACTGAATGCACCCAGTGCTGGTTGGCTGGCTGTCCTTTGAGGACAGCCACCCTGCTGTGTGAGTGACAGGTGGGCTGCGAATGAATGCAAAAAACTAGCATAAAAGGAGAGGTCTCTTGAAAAGAAGGCATAGTCGACCCCTGGATGAAGTAACTGAAGAAAGAAACTGGAAGAGAAGCTTGCTGTACCCTCCTGGATCGTTGGTTTGGCCGGTGAAGCCCCAAATTTTGCATCGACTAGAGAATCACGGAACGGACAACTTCTTCCCCTTCGTTGGTGCGACCAACTGATCCCAAGACGAATTGCAAGGGGTCAGGAACACCAGGAACGATTGAATCATCTTTAAGCCGGAACTTGAGCTCCAGGAAGATCCTGAGGACCCTCCCGAAGCAGGACGACCCAAGCATGAGCCACCGCAACAGAGTGCTGGACCGCAGAAGCAAGGGAAGCCCACAAGGTGTCCACAACCCACGGTGGTGCTATTTGCCATTAGCTGAATCTGCGAAGGGCCTCTTATTTGGAAAGAGCCCATTGCCTCAGTCGTCCTTCATACTGCAGTGCAGGAGTCCTCCAGACGTGCTCCCTCTTGTCTCCACGACTGTGGCCCAGGAACTGAAGGACTGCAACCTGATCAGAAACCAGCTGGATCCTCTTCTTCCAACCTAAGGTACTGTCTTGAATAAAGGGGTACTTAACATTTTTTGTTCTGTAGCTTATCTGTCTCACTGGAGACTTGCAGTAGCTGCTTTTTCTGCAGAGTTGCTTGCAGCTTTGCTTTCACAAGCCTAACAGCTTGTGGCCTAACAGTGATTCTTTTCTACAAACTCTCTATATAACATTGTGAAAGACCTTTGTGCTATCTTCCAGAAGTGCCTCTGCTCCCTAGACATTTTCAATTGACATTGGCTGTCCTGGCTCCCTGCAGACCCTTTGACTTTGTGTTTATGGGAAAGGGTTATCCTATACTTCATTGGGGGGTTGTAAAGTACTCTACTGTTCAGAGAACTGGTTAACCTTTATTTCCTTCCCTAACCTTTTCCTTTTTCCACAACCTCAGTATTACATTAAGTGTAAAAGTGAAATATCAATGTCCAGTGTCCTAACAATTGAAGTCACCTTAGGGTGTAGGAAGTGTGTGTGTAACATCCCAAAAGGGTATCTACTTAACTTAAAGCTGAGGAAGTGTAATTTGAAGTGTATTTTATTGTTGCATATTGCCCTTTCTAAAGAACGCTTATTTTAAAACTGTTAAATTAATAATTATTTTACTTGAAAACCTTGAGTACAAGTGTTATTTGAATAATTGCCATTGTGAACCTCTGTTGCATCTGTACAGCTCACAATTGTCCCTCTTGAGATAAGTCTGGCTGCTCAGTCACTCTACCAACTTGTGTAGTACAGACTTATGCCAATAGTTGGGTATCTATTGCCAAGAGGACAAGGCTGGTGTAGTCTCTCACAGGGTTACTACATACAATCTTGCCTCTTTTGCTCCTTTGCCCGGCAAGCGGGGATCCGTTTGTCGGGGTCTTTCAATGCCCTCAAGGGTACGAATCGTCAAATTTAATCAAAGATTCCAGAGGGCCTTCAGGCCTACCTCACAAGCCGGACCATGTCGGAGAAGGAGGGAGGCTCCCTCTTCAAGCTCTGCTCCAGCTGCGGATTGAGGAACATGTTTGTGGAGGACAAACACTCCCATTGTTTGTCTCCATTCAGACCACAGGGAAGCGGATTGTGAAATCTGCCTTGGTTTCTCCAAGCACTCTGTTAAGGATCGTCACTGTAGGTTGGTGGCGTGGCTCAATGCCAAGCCCTCTGCCCCGTGCGGCAAGCAGGGGCATGCCTCACCCAGTCCGAGGAGCGAGCTTCTTAGTCCTTTTGAGGGTGCTCCCATCTGTGGGGGCCCAAGACCAGGCCAAGCACTGCAAGTCTGTTTCCGTCTGGGTTGCCGCACCAGCGTGTCCCGCGACAGGCAGTGCACGCTTTTCTTCACCCTCTGCCTCCATCTCCAGTCATCACTCCAGCTCCTCTTCGAAGAGGAAATTGGCTAACCCAGGGATGCTGCGGGAGAAACCAGAGAAGACCAAGGCGCAGGGAAAGGTGTCTGACCTGTCCCTAAAGACCCAGGTGATCCAGGCAAATTCATCCTTGATGATCGAGTTGGTGGCGGCCGCCGCCTCGAAGGGGAAAGAAGCCGGACCGGTCCAGGGGACCCCGACGGCACCCAGAGTGGCCCTCCACCCAAGGTGGGAGCCCTCGGCCAAGCCGTTGGAGAAAAAGCCAGAGAAGGGGATGCCATCCGTAAGCCAGAGATGGACCCCCCCCTCCACCCTCCCCAGGATGCAAAAAAGGGAGTGCGGGGGAAGCTGGAAGCTCAACCGTGCTCCACGGATATTTCTTCCTTGGACGAGGATGACCTGGTCTCCGTTCACACAGTCCTGGTGGACGTGGGGGGAACGGCGATGATAGAAACGCCGAGGGCGACAGCGGAAATGTAGAGGGGGGACGATGACATCGGGAATGCCGATGACGTGGGTGCTGGACCCAGCAAGCCTACCCCCTACCCCTGCCCCCGCTGACACCTCCCAGGGACGTATCCGTTCAACTCTCCACACACTGTTGTCGGAGATCCAGGTGAGGATGCCGACAGCACTCCCGGCCCTCAATGGGGAAGGGAAAACTGCACCCTATGCCGCCTCAACAACCGACAATATAAAAGTAACACACAGATACACTCAAAAATACAGTCTTGGTCTCAGCAAGTACCCTTTTGGGGTGGCACACAGACACTTCCTACCCCCTCAGGTGACTAAAATAGCTAGGACATTGTGAACATTAATATATCACTGTTGCATTTAGAGCAATACTTGGGAGTATGTCAAAGAAAAAAGGTTATTAAAACACAAGAGATCTTACAAATATTCTGAAGCAGGTAAGTACTTTTGGTAACACCCAATGCAAAGTAAGTTAAACCCCTTCCTGGAAGGAAGACCAAACACCAAGTCAGAGGGAAGAAGAGTCCTTCAGATAGCCAGGCCAAAGTCAATTGGATAAAAGTCTAGGTGAGCTGAAGCAATTCTTGCAGGTAGGTAAGTCTTGCACAGTGCTTTACAAGTCTTTGTAGAAAAGAGGAAATCAAAGTAGGGGCACAAGCTGATTAGGCGTGTGAGGTAAAGCAGCTGTTAGCAACTCTACCGAAGCAACCAAGACAAGTCTCAACTGAGATCAAGTAAGGCTACACAACAAGAGGTAAGTTCTCTTAGACTGTACAGTACCTTTTGGTTAGAAGGTAAATCTGCAAATCCTGTGTTCCTGGGCCTCAGTCGTGGGGACAAGAGGGAGGACATCTGGAGGACTCCTGCACTGCAATGGGAAGGTTGGCGAAGGAAAGGGACCAACTTCTATTCAGTGGCACTTTGCGGTTCGGCTCTTCGCGTCTCAGCAAATAGCACCACTGTGGACTCTTGGCTGTTGAGTTGGGCTTTCCTTGCATCTGGGATCCAGCACTCTGTTGAGGTGGCTCAGGCTTGGTCAGTCCTCCTTCCTGGGAGTCCAGAGGATCTTCCTGGAGCTGATGGCCATCTTAAAAGCAACACACAATCTGGCGTTCCTCTCCCTGGCTCTTCGGTTCCAGGAAATACAACCAGCTTCGAGAGGATGTCCAGACAGGCTTACTTTAGAGTTGATTGGTCCCACCAACTCAAGGGGAGAAGCCGTCCTTGCAGGGCTTCTCTAGGTGAGGCGAATTCGGAGCTTCAGCACAGCAGCAGGGCTTCACCGGGCAAACCAACGGTCCAGGAGTAGCAGGAAGCGTCTCTTCCAAGTTCTTCTTCGGATTCCTTCATCCAATGGTCGACTCTGCCTTCCAAGCCAAAGGCCTTGCCTTTTTATGTAGGTTTCTCCCATTCATTTACAGCCTACCTGTCACTCACACAGCAGAGTGTCTGTCCTCCGAGGACAGCCAAATGGCCAATCACCTTTGGTTGCATTCCTGTAACCAAGGGGATTAAGCACCAGAAGTTTTGGACACCTCCCTCACTTCCTGCCCTGCCAGACTCGCTGGAGCCAGAGGTGGGCTTCACTAGTGAATCCCGCCAAAGACAAAACTAGCAAAGGGGCCAAACCTGGTTTGGCGTGCAGAGTAAATCTCAAGAAGGACCAGTCCAACAAGAAATGTCGAAAAAAGACGGGCCATTTCGACAAAATGGGCACCCATGGGTGCTTTACTGCAGCTGCAATCGAAGCCCACGGAAGAAACACACAATGGTAGGAAAAGGTTAACTACTGCCACCAGCCATTAACTGTAGAAAGGGTAACATACAAATGTTACATGAGAAACTAGACAAAGGGGATACTAGGTAACCCCTCCAGCACCCTATGGTAAGATAGTGTGTGCTGGGTGTTAGGCAAAGTTTGTATGAAGTACCCTCTGGGAACACTACAAACAGGTATAGGAAACCCAACCTTTGGTATAAGCTTGTACTACAGTTTTGGAAGCGTGTTGATCAGCCAGGCTTATCTCAAGAGGGGTCTGTGAGCTGTAGTGGAGTTACACAGAGATTTACAGTTACAAGTATTCAAATAAACTCTTACACGCAAGGTTTCTTAATTATCAGTCAGAATAAGCCTTCAGAAGGGAGCAATATAAAAGTAACACTCAAATACACTTGAAGAAATACATACTTTTAATATCTCTAAATCAGTAGATACCCTTTTGGGATATCCTACAGACACTACCTACACCCTCGGGTGACTTCAATTGCTAGGTTGCTGGGGACATTAATGTATCACTACTGCAGTTAGAAACACATAGTAAAAACCAGCTCCGAGATGGATGTCCAGACGGGCTTACTTTAGAGTTGATTGGTCCCACCAACTCGAGGGGAGAAGTCGTCCTTGCAGGGGCTTCTCTGTCGATACGAATTTGGAGTTCAGCACAGCAGCAGGGCTTCACCGGGCAAACCAACAGTCCTGGAGTTGCAGCAGGCGTCCTCTTCAAGTTCTTCAGTTGCTTCGTTCAGTGGTCGCCTCTGCCTTCCACGCCAAAAGACTAGCCTTTTATACAGTTCTCTCCCATTCATTCTAGCCTAGCTGTCTGCCACCCGGCAGGGTGGCTTTCCCTGCCGGACAGTCATCCGGCCAACCACCACAGAGTGCATTTGGTTCTTCTGGCAGACTAAGTAGAGGGAGTGCTGGGCACCTCCCTCACTTCCTGCCTACCCCAGACACCCTGGAGCCAGAGGCGGGCTTCACTCGTGAATCCCGCCAAAGGCAAAGCGAACAATGGGACCAAACCTGGTTTGGCGCGCAGAGTAAATCCCAAAAAGGACCTTTCCACCAAAATGGCAAAAAAATGGCATCCTTGGTTGCTTTACTGCAGCTGCGAACGCAGCCCGTGGTAAATGCACACCAAGGTCGTTAAAATGAAACCACTGCAACCCGCCATTCAGTGATAAAAGGGTAACATAAAAATGTTACTTGAGAAACTAGACAAAGGGTAACCCCTTCAGCACCCTATTGTAAGAGTGTGCTGGGTCTAGAAAGTTACAATGGTAAGTAAAGTCAATTTCACTTTACTGCTCTGGGAAACGGTAGTTTATCCCAGAGAAGGTATTTAAACCTTTGGGAAATCTGAAAGACTTCCCTGTGCCAGTGCACTGATGGTGCTGTGACACAATGTCAAAGATGATGCTTATGGAGTTTGTCAGACTCCACAACCAAAACCGTGTTCAAAAATCACATTAAAATACATGAGAGAGTGAGAAAAAGGTTCTCACTCTCTCCAGGTTAAAGAAATCAAGTCCTCAAAATCCAGCAAAGTTGGTGGGGTTCTATAAGGTGGAGGGAATTAGCACATTTCTGAGAATTCTCCCTAACACTCCTACCTCATGTCCAAGGTAGACCACTTTACTCTGACCAATTTGATACTTGCTTGCCTTTATGGTCAGATTGGCCTGCTCAAGAGCCTGCAATACATATCACAGGTGGTCGACATGTTCTTCCCAAGTGAGGCTGAACAATGCAATGTCATCCAAGTATGCAAATGAAATTCAGAATATGATTTACCATCCTTTGAAATTTAGCAAGTGCATTTTTCAGTGCTAAAGGTCTAACCTTAAACTGGTAGAGGCCTCCTGGGGTGGAAAATGCAGTTTTATCATTGACATGGTCTGTCGGAGCTATTGATAGGTCAAATGTATGGAGGAACTTGGCTGAACCAAGTTTGTACACCAGCTCATCTGTCCTAGGTGAAGCATGGGCATCAGTCGCGGTGACTGCATTAAGAGCTCTATAGTCCACTCAGAATCTCAACTCCTTGGATCCTCCCTTTGGTACTAGTACAACTGGACTAGCCAATGACAGGGAGACAGTCACCAGGGGGGTATATCATGCTTGCCCCAAGGGGTCAAGCCTGGTGTCAGTGAAAAGAGGGAGGCAAACGGATTTAACACGACTTTGCAGTCGTCCTGCTGTTCCAGAGTCAGATCAGGAGAGAGATTAACTCCTTCTAGTTTTGCATCTAAAGTCTGTCCCCTGAGAAGGTCAGGTAGAGGTTCACACTCCTCCTCCTCCTCTTGATCGGATCCTAAGAGCAAAGCTCCCAGTTCTGGTGTGGGTACATATGCCTTTAGGCGGTTAGTGTGAAAGACCCTAGGGGCCTCCTCGCGATTTCCCAAGTTCACAAAGTAATTGACCTCTCCAGGTTTGCCCACAACCTTGAATGGTCCAATCCATGTGTCTTGTAAGGCCCTCTGCCTTGTAGGTACCATAACTAGAACTAGCTGTTATGGAGTAAACTCCACCATGTTGGCCTTCTATTCATGCCAATGTTTAACCATTTACTGACCTGCTTTCAAGTTATCAGAAGCTTGTCATTTGTGTCATTCTCCTTCGGAGACCTAACTCATAGTCATTGACTCTCACTGGCCTGTGGGAAGGAGTACTCTCCAACCCTTCCTTGATTAGCGCCAATGGACCTCTAACCGGATGACCATAGAGGTGCTCAAAGGGGCTGTAACCAACCCTTTCCTGGGGGACATCTCTGTAAGCAAAGAGAAGGCATGGCAGTAGAAGGTCTCACTTTCTTCTAAGGGGTTCTTCTAAATCACCTATCCTGCTCTTCATAGTTCGATTAAACCTCTCCACCAACCCATTGGTTTGGGGATATGTTGTGATTGACTTTCCTTCCTGTGCCCTGTTTCCTGCTTGCATGAGGTGTATGCAAGGTGTGGTGTCATGTGTGGAATGTTAGCTGAATGATTGGAATTTTTGTGTGAATGGAGTTCCACCCTAGGCAGTTGAAACATGTAGCCTGGGTGGTGGGAGCCATTGGGTTGCTGTCTGTACTTCCTAATCTCCTAATGTACCCGATAAGACCTGATGAACTGAGCTACCTGAATACAGTAACCTGATGAATATGGCAGCTTGACAGCGTATCCTTTGAGCGTAATCCTGCAAGAACCTGTCATGACAGAATGGTAGGCTGTTGGGAACTTGTAGGTCACTCCACAGTTTTACTGCATGGCTTGCATGTAGTGGGACATAAAATTGTTCCCCCATGTCTGAGATAATCTCTTTAGGAAAACCAATCTTGGTAAAGATACCAAGGAGGGCCTTAGCCAATGCCTGAGCAGTAACAACCCTCATAGGTATGGCTTCAGGATACCTGGTAGCATGGTCTACCACAACCAGTATAAATCGTTGCCTGAATATGTGGGATCTAGGGGATCAAACATGTCAATCCCTATCCTCTCAAAAGGAACTCCTACCACTGGGAGGGGCACCAGGCGTGCCACGTTCTTGGCTCCACTCGTGTCAGAAGTCTGACTAGTGCGACAGCTTCTACATAATTTATGTACATCAGACCCCATCTTGGGCCAGTAGAAATGGAGAGAAATCCTTTCCTTGGCCTTCTTAAAACTTAAGTGACCAGCTAGTGGAATCTCATGGGCTAACTGTATTAACTGGGGTCTCACCACTTGAGGCACGACAAGTCTTCTGTAGTCCCCTGGGGTATACTGTATAGGCTCACTGTAAAGGAAGCCATCCTCCGAGCACAGCCTGTGCTTCCCTGGTTCTTGCCCATCCAGCTGAGAAGCTGCCTGTTGGCGAAGTCCTTCAAGAGTAGGACACTCTTTGACCTCTGCTGAAGTCTGCCCTAGAGGGTCCACCTTCTGCAAGCAAAGACTGCTGCTCAGGATAGTCTTTAGGATCCAGATCTCCAACATAGGGAAGGGCTTCTTCCAGTTCTGTTTCACCGGTAACTGATTCTCCATTTTCTGGTTGTTCCTCACTCACCCTCAGCTGGAGGAGAGGTCACAGGTGTGACCTTGGACGGTCCTCTTGGGGATGTGTTAGGAAGAATTCTCAAGAATGTGCTAATTCCTCTCTACCTTAGAGACCTGCAGCTCTTTTGCTGAACTTTGGCACTTTGAACTTTTTAATTCTATTTGTTTTCTGTGTTTATTTTCTTTGGTTATGGAGTCTAACCAACTCCATAGGCATCATCTTTTCATTTGTGTCACACAGCACCCTCGGTCAGTGGCACAGGGAAACCTGATCAGGCTTTCCCAAGGTTTAAATACCTTTTCTGGGATAAACTACTGTTTTCCAGAGTAAAAAGTGAAATTGACTTTACTAGTCGTTTAAATTCCTAGACCCAGCACACCCTGTTAGGCAGAGTTTGTATGTAGTACTCTTTGGGACAACTACACACAATTATGACTAGAGGTGTAAGCAAAACCAACCTTTGGTATAAGTCTGTACTACACAGTTTTTGGGAGCAGAGCAGCCAGGCTTATCTCAAGAAGGAATGTGAGCTGTAAGGATGTTACACAGAGGTCTACAATCACAGTATTCAAAAACTTACACTCACGGTTTCTTGGTTAAACACTTATTAATTTAGTCAACAGTCAGTTATAAAGTATTCATTAAAAGGAGGCAATCTGTATCACACAAAAATGTACTTCACTACTTTACACTGTACGTTTCTGAGGCATTTAAACTACTTTGAAGGAGTAGCAAAATGGCATTCAGAGTACTTTGAAGTAAGAGCAAAAAGGCATAGGTTAATAAAAATAAGATTAGTTACTCTTGGGCAAATACGTTGTGTTTGCCAGAGGAGGCAATTCAATGCAATAGCTTAGGCCAAAGTCTTGTATAGGATAAAGCAGTTAAATAGATGTGAGGAGAGAGCAGGTATTCAGGAATAGCACAATAGAACATAATATCAGTCTTCCCTTTCCCCCTTCAAACACAAGGAAAAAACGGAGTTGACTTTTCAGCTGTCAGACTGGCTTTCAAAATTGTCTTTAGAATTGACTGGGCAAAAACACCAAAAATTGTCAAATACTTAAATTGTTATAAATTCTTATGGGAACCGCTTTGAACAGTTGCACACAAGCGATGATTTAGTCAGCAGGAAACATTGGAAATCTTAAAGTCCAAGTCAGAAGCAGTTTAAAGCTATTTCACTTGTGTAAAAACCTTTCGAATTTTAAAATCGCGGCAAACGTTTCCTTGCGCGATTCTCGCTCTAACAGGAGAATCTCAATGGGTTCTAAGGATAGCTATGGATGTTAGGTACAAGTAGGAGTTGAAATCTCGTTTCTATCACACAAACTGAGGGAGTTCTAGAGGTTTTAGTAAAGGTCGTTTTTTTGTAAAAAAGGCGCGAGAATGGAAAGCAGAGATGCACTTTTGAAAATGACAAATGGATTTGCTTACACTAGAGGATGACTATGAAAAAGCAAATACCACAGAGTGATCTTACAGTTACGTGATCAGTGTAACCCGCCTACTGAGGAAACTCGAATTCTTCAGATGAGAAAAGAGGCAACGCAAAGATAGTTCTAACAATACTGGTTCTGAATGAAAGATAGGAATAAGACAATGCAAATATACTATGGCCACATTTCTTCCTATTAATACTCGCAGGATAAGTTATTAAATTCGACCGTCAGCTCTGGTCATAGGATTGGGTCTGGTGAGGGAAGACAGCACATCAGGCACGGTACTGGATCATCTAGGCCGGTCGCCGGATTTGCACACGATCTGCCCTCCTAGTCTGTGTATTTTAATCCGCTGGGTAGCGAGTTCCTCAGGCAAGCCTAGTAGTGGCAAGCCAGAGAATTTCAGGTTACTGGTTCAAAATGCCTTTTCACACCGCGCCTTACTGGGTGGAGAGAATAAATTTGAGGATTTGCGACTTGCTGGAAATCAATGGTTCTCTATTGATGGCAAGAGATCTGGCATCTGGATCTGGAAGAATATTTAAGCTGGATGTAGAATGCTGGATCAGAGTGCTTTGCCGGAATCAGGAAAGTGAGTGGATCTGTGAGTCCCTATGTGTTGTCAGCTGTCTCTATTTATGCTATAAAATGACATCACAAAGGGGGTGTATAGGCCAGCTTAGCTAGGCTAGCCCCTGTGAGCTGGGATAGGACCACACTTTATCTCCGCCTTGCAATTTGAGTGATTGGATCAAGGCCGGATGATGTCACATTTTATGGTTTGTTTTACAATCTTTAGAAACCTCCCTTTAGCCACTGGTCTCAAAATCGGATTTGATACTAAATGTACATTTTTACATTGGTCACCTTTGTACAAATAACACACAAAGATGCCATATTTTATGTAGCAGCTATTCCTCAAAACCCGGCAGCGGTGGGATCTTGTCTCAACTTTCTACAGAATTTTGTCCTTTTCGCTATTAACACAATTTCCAAATTTTATGCAACTTTCTCCAAAGATGCGTGTTTAACATACGGATGTGCATGTACATTTTCACCTTTCTAACATTTATACATTTCACATAAAACCACATATATTGCCATTCCTGTCCAGAACATGTCTCACGGTTTTGCCGCCTCTTAAAACGAGCAGCTGAAAATTAGATTCACAAATCTTTCCTTGGTATATTTTTCACCCTTTTGGATGACAAGTTATTAGTCTTTTTAAGTATTGTTCTTTGTTCATGTTTAACAGATGGTCCGACCCTTTTTGTTTCCCTGCAGTACAGGGGCATCGCCCTCCTTGTTTGTTCCTTCCAGAGGGCATTTAAAACCACCTTCACACCTCCAGTTTCCTGGGCTGAAGCTGTCATTGTTCCTTCTCTTTCCATAGACAACAGTCTGTTCTACACCGCAATTACCACCTCCCAGTAAGTTTCTGCTGAGAGGAAGGCCCTCCTTCTGGGAGAAAATCCTGCTTTTCCAGTTCTTGCAGCTTCCGCCATGCTAATTAACATTTTAAATCCAGCAAAACCAAATGTGTTGGATCAAACATAAATACATTTTTCTTAGCCTTAAAATCTGTGGGATCAAAAACACCACTAAAATCTGTATTCCTTTTTTGGCAACAATCCTTTTTATGTTTGCTAACCCGGCAGACTTTTAGTTTTAGGTACCTTTAAAGTTTCATCAGTAACTCATCTGACCGCTGTCATTCAGGTAGCCCCGGGTACTGCACCCAGATTTTGGCATGGGCTGTCAGTTTTCAGACAATCCAGTTTTTCTGAAGAATGCCTTCTAAAGCTTGCAACTGGCAACTTCAATTCCAGTGGCTGTAAGTAACGCACACAAACTGGAGTCCCTCTCCTTGGTTCTACCGTTTCCTGCAGCAACTCTTGAGGAAATTCAACCATCTCCGAGATTGGGTTTCCAGGTGGCTTACTGTGGAGTTGATTGGTCCCACCAACACAAAGGGAGAAGTCGTCCTTGCAGGGGCTTTTCTGTTGATGCAAACTGGGCGTTTCGGACCTGTAGCAGGGCTTCACCGGGCGAAACAACGGTCCAGGAGTTGCAGCAGCCGTCCTCTTCAAGCTCTTCTTCAGTTCCTTCGTTCCAGTGGTCGACTCTGCCTTCCAAGCCAAGAGACTCGCCTTTTATTCAGTTCTCTCCCATTCATTCCAGCTTAGCTGTCACTCACTGTCTCTGTCTAGATACTCCTGTAGCAGAGAACTGCTACCCTTTTCTCTCAGAATGACTGGTGGCAGTGGTTTTACAAGAAACTACTATGATTTTTCCTGACCGTGAACTATTCGTAGCTCCGGTAACGTTAAATCGCGGGAGCCATATTTTTCAAGATGGCGTTGGAGCCCCCTTTCTTCACACAAAAGGTACTGTGCCAACCCGATTGAGAGAACGCCACTCTTTCGGTGAAAGTTTGTGAAACTTTCCCAACTTGCTGGCCTAATCAGCGTGTGACCCGACAGGATTCTTTTTCTCCTAAACTACTTATAAGAACTTTCGTAAAGACTTTACCGTTTTATACCAGAACTGCTCTTTCCTATCAAGAACACTTGCACATTGACTTTGGCCTGGCCATTGACTAGAATTGAACTCCTCTGGTGAACTGAAACTATTTGCACTGCCTAAAAAGTATATATGATCTATTTTACTTACCTTGTGCCTTTTGCTCCCTTCTAACTAACTGAACTGCCATTTGGCTCCTATTTCAGGGGAGCACAAACTGTCTCAAAACCTTAGAATTTTGTATTGAAGTGTATTGGTTTACAATATTAAGTTTTCGTCTTCTAGTGAAATGTTTTCTACATGATTGTGTAACAAATTAATAAGTGTTTTTAACAAGAAACCTTGAGTATAAGTGTTTACTTGAACCACTGTGATTGGAAGTCCTCTGTGTAACTACTTGTACTGCTCACATTCACTCTTGAGGTAAGCCTGGCTGTTCAGCTCGCTACAAAATAACTGTGTGGTACAGACTTATACCAAAGGTTGGTTTGGCTAACACCTGTAGTCCTACGTGTGTGTAGTGGTCCCAGAGGGTACTGCCTGCAATTCTGCTCAACAGTTCCGTCCGTGCTTCTCTGTCGATTTTGAAAAAGGAGGGGAAGCACAGCAGCATGGCTTCACCTGGCCCTTCGAGGTCCAGGAGGTTTGCAGGAGGCTTCTCTTCCGAAGTTGTTCTTTGGATGATTATTCCAATGGTCGACTCTGCCTGTAGTCCCATGTTCTCCAGCATGGGGTCTGGCATGGATTCACATGCTCATGAATATTCCCCGTCGTCAGGCTGGGAATCCTCGGTAAAGAAAAAATCAGTATCAGTTTCGTTTCTGATCTGTCTTTCGTAGTAGTAACCAATCACTGATCTCTGCGTCATACTGACCACAGCCAATGACTGCCCTCTACCTAAGCCCCGCCTCTGGCAGCCATCTTCAGATTTTTACCGCACGTTCAAGTGTTGGGAGTCCTCGTGCTTAGCTCTCGAGCTTTTACTGCGTGTTTCGTGCTTTTTCAGGTGAATTTTCACTTTTTTTCGGTTAATCGCGCCTCAAGCTCCACCGTTTCTACTCCCGTTAACGGCTACCCGTAGAGGGATTTTCCTACGCCCCTCAAGGGTGAAGATTTCGTCGAATCAACTTCTTGGAGGATTCCAGAAGATTTGCGGCCTACTTCAAGATGGCCCAGGATGCGAGTTTGTCGCCCAGACCCAAGCTGTTTCACAGCTGCCCTGGTTGCGGGCTGCAGAATGTGTTTAAGGAGGACGAACATTCGCGATGCCTCTACTGTCTTCATGGGGACAACTCATGTAGAGAAGGACTGCCAGTTCTGCAAGAACTTGTCGAGCGGACCATGAGGGACCGTCAATCCCGTCTCGCAAGCTGGTTGGAGAAGGGCCCGACGGGTGAGAAGAAGAAAGGGTCCGAGCGGGCTTCTAAGTCCTGTGCGGGCGCCCCGGCGACAGGGGCCCTACACCAGACCAAGCGCCGCGAGTCCGCTGGCTCCGGGAGCGCCGAAAGGTCGGGCTCTTCGGTCGCCAGGCAGGGCGCACCTTCCCCGGCACCGTCAACCACGAGCCAACGCTCCGGTTCGGGGAAGAGAAAGTCTGAGGCCTCGGGTAAGCTTCGGGAGAAGCCCCGTCCGATCTTGGAAGAGGGGGAGCGAGGCGTCGTCCCTCCCCCGAAGGAGAAGGCCCGGGACGCACCTAAGGTGGTGAAGGCCCCTACCCAGCAGGCGAAGGCCTCAAGCCCAGGGACCGTATCTCTCCAGGACTGAAATCTCTTCACTGGCTCCCAGTGGCTGCGAGGATTAAGTTAAAAACCCTCTGCATTGTCCACAAGGCCTTCTGGGGCCTGGGACCTAAATACCTTCAACTCTCTCTTCCTAAATATCTTCCTTCACGAGCCCTTCGCTCATCCGTCTCCAACTCCCTCATGGTCAGCCGCTTCTCGAAGCAACGAGCTGGGGGTAGATCTCTCTCCGCAGCAGGGGCCTCCCTCTGGAACAGCCTTCCTGCCTCCCTGAAACTTGAGGAGAACCATCTCCGGTTCCGGAAGCACCTCAAAACCTTCATCTTCGCTTCTGCCTTCTCTCTCCCTCTCCCCTGCTAATCCTGCTTAACTCCCCACTGAATTCAGCACTAAACCTGCATCTGGGCCACTCTCAGCAACCTCGGTCCAGGGCCCAGCCACTCTCCACTTGCACTGCCTCCCTGGCTCCCCCTGCACTGTGGGACTGTCACTGTATACCTACAGCCCCCTTCCCAGCACTTGCTCTGCACTTACCTCGCACTTGCCACCAGCTGGCCCTTTTTATTTATTATTTATTATTTTTTACGCTACTTACCTTGTACTGCACTTCCCCCCCACCTCCTCCCCCTGCACTTCCTCCTTTTCCCCTTACCTCTGCACTTGCGCGATCTGAATTACACCTGGCCTAGTAGGATCGTTTGTCTGTCTTCCCCTTGTTTCCCTCCCTCCCTGCCTCGTCGCGCCTTGAAACACTTGTGTATAGGCGCGTTACAAATACCATATCATATCATATCGAGGCTATCGCGGCGACTCTAGCCAAGCCGGCAGAGACACCGCCAGCGGAGACTGCCTCTGGGACTAGTGTCCCTGCCGCCAAGGAGGGAATCCTCTTTTCAGCCCATCGTTGTGGCCGCCATGATGGAAGAAGCGAGGGGGGGCACGGTGCCCTCCTCGAGCTCGGAGTCAGCCTCTGAGGAGGAACTGACCGAGGCCGTGAGGAACCTCGAAGTCCAATTCGAGAAGGTTCGATCCCGTCAGGAAGATCCTCGGGAGATAACCGAGGAAGACGACAATGGTGAGGAAGAGCGGCCTTCCCTTCCGGCGCAGCCGGTTCCTAGGCCTCAGGATGGCTCGGCGGCCATTTTGTCTGCTATCCAGTCCTTATGCTCTGAGATAAGGACGAGATTCCCACGGCCCAGGCCGGAGGACCCGCACCCGGCCCGTCGGGAAGTCCTCAGAACAAACGACGGAGGACCCAACCCTCTCCTCCGCTCGCCCCCCGTAAGGCCTACAGTTCCCTCCTCATCCTCCCACGAGTCGGGAGATGACGGTGCGTTGGGCTCGACGACTGGTTCTGAGGGCGACGACGACGGAACGGGTCTCCCGTAGCACGGGCCTCGCCGCCCGACGAGATTGGCTCATTCCACGCCATGATCGCCGGGCGTCTGAATTGTTCAGCTCTGCCGAAGAAGCACCGGGTCCCCGAAACCGCTCCCCTGTGCCTCAGGGCCCAGCCAACGCCAGACTCGGTCGTCTCGGCGGCGGCAAAGAAAAAAGCGGCGGGGTCAGGAGCCTCGACGTCGAATTCCCCGCGGGACGGCGAGGAAAAGAAGTTGGACGCCATGGGGCGGCGGGTCATCTCGTCGGCGGCGACGACGCCATAACGGTGGCAACCGATATTGCCGATACCTTGTTCCGCGAGCTGGGCAACGGTGTTTGCCTACGACGACGGGGTTGGCTCCGGGCGACCGACTTCCGTCAGGACGTCCAGACCAGGGTATTGGACATGCCGTTCGACGGCAGCAACTTGTTCGGGAAGGCGGTGGACGAATCCCTCCAAGCCATAAAAACGGACACGGAGACGGCCCTTCAGCAACGACGGCCCTTGGAGGCAGACAGGGTGCCTCCAAGGGATCCAGCGGTGGCTCGTCGTCTCAGGAGGCCTACAGGGGTCGTCGCAAGCAGGGAGCTCCTCGCCGCCGTCGGCAAGGTGGCCAGGGCGAAAAGGGCACCAACACCAACCAGGACTGAACCGGCCGTGGTCTCGGGCCCCCACCGAAGCACCCCGGTGGGAGGCCGGCTGACGAATTTCGTCGGCGTGTGGAAGTCCATCTCCACCGACCGTTGGGTGCTGGATACCCTGGCAAGAGGGCACTCTATCGAATTCTTGAAGAAGTGCCCTCACGTTCCACCTGTGGCCAGGAAGGAAAATCACGTCCCGCAACTGCTGTTGGAAGTACGGGCGGTACTCAGGAAAGGCGCCATCGAGCTTGTCCCGAAGAGGCTCCGGGGTGTACTCAAGGTACTTCCTTGTCAGAAAGAAGACGGGCGGCTGGCGCCCCATCCTGGACCTTCGTCGTTTGAACAAATACATCAGATCACAGAAGTTCAGGTTGGTCACCCTCCAGCACGTACTGGGACAGCTGGAGGAAGGCGACTTCCTGTCGTCGTTGGGACCTGGAGGATGCTTACTTCCACGTTCCCATCCTCAAAAGTCACCGAAAGTTCCTCAGGTTCGTCGTCCAGGGACGCCACTACCAATTCAGAGCACTGCCGTTCGGATTGAAGTCGGCCCCCAGGGTCTTTACCAAGTGCCTAGCACCAGTGGCGGCGCGGCTGCACTTGCAGGGGATTCACGTCTACCCCTACCTGGACGACTGGCTCATCCGCTCAAGGACGAGGGAACTCGCCGTCGTACACACGGCGAGGACCGTCCAGCTACTCACAGACCTGGGATTCGCCATAAACTACCCAAAGTCCCAACGGGTGCCGTCGCAGGTGGCCCTGTTTCTGGGAGCGAAGCTCGATACAGTGAGGCGCCTGGCGGCCCCGTCGGAAAAACGGACGAAGACCATTCTAGGCAAAGTGCAGCACCTATTAGCCACGGACGTGGCCAGGATGAGGTCCATCAAGTCCCTCCTGGGGATGATGTCCTCTTGCATCTACCTGGTGCGCCTCTGCAGACTACGGATGCGCCCTCTTCAAGAATTTCTCGACGCCCGTTGGATGCAGGCGACGGGCACCTTCGAAGACAGGGTCCCCCTCAACGAGGTGTTCCGGCGGGTGGTTCAGTGGTGGGGCGTTCGAGCGCACCTCACGGCGGGCAAGGACTTTCAGACGCCGGCGTACCAGGAGACGTGACGACGGACGCCTCCCTGGAAGGTTGGGGCGCCCACACCGGAGATCTCCACGCAAGAGGCCTCTGGCACCCGGAGGAGAGGCTCCTGCACATCAACGTCCTGGAACTCCGAGCCGTGTTCTGGGCTCTCAAGTCGTTCCTCCTGTCGCTCAAGGGCAAGGTGGTGCGGATCTTCACAGACAACACCACAACAATGTTTTACATACGGAAGCAGGGAGGCACCAGATCCCCAGCCCTATCCAAGGAGGCACAGGATCTGTGGCACTGGGCGGTCGCCCAGGGGATGTTCCTGGTTCCCTTCCACCTGGCAGGAGAAAGAAACACCATCGCCGACTCGCTCAGCAGGGAGCTGCGCGCGTGTCACGAGTGGGAACTGCGCCAGGATCAGGTGGATCAACTCTTCCGACGATGGGGCAAACCCCAAATCGACCTGTTCGCAACAGCGACAAACTCGAAGTGCAAGAGGTTCGCCAGCAGGTTTCCCCACCAGAGAAGCATGGGCGATGCGTTCTCGTTCCCCTGGGACGGCCTATACCTGTATGCGTTCCCTCCGTTGCCATTGCTGCCAGCTCAAGAGGTCCCGGTGCAGGATGATCCTCGTCGCACCGGCGTGGCCGAGACAGATCTGGTTCCCGGACCTTCTGGACTTGTCAACGTCCCCTCCCATCAAGCTGTCGGCGGACGCGGACCTTCTCTCCAGAGAAGGAGGCGCCATCTTCCACCACGATCCGGCGTCGCTGAACCTGCAGGCTTGGCTCCTGCAGCGCTAGAGTTTGGGGGCTACGATATACCGGCCGATTGCAGAGAGGTTCTTGCAAAGGCCAGGGCGTCCTCGACTCTCAAATGCTACGGTCATAAGTGGAAGAGGTTCTCTATCTGGTGCCGAGCACAGAAGATCAACCCCCTACGGATTACGGCCCCTCAAGTGCTGCCGTACCTGCTATCGCTGGCAAAGGCTGGGCTAGCCCATGCCTCCATTAAGATTCATCTGGCGGCGATCTCCAGATATACCAGAACCACAGGACGGACGTCCCTGTGGTCCCATCGACTGGTAAAAGAGTTTATGAAAGGACTGTTCCGGGCATTCCCGCCGGTGAAGGCCCCGGCGTGGGAACTTAAAGTGGTGCTGACTAGGCTCATGGGGCCCCCATTCGAGCCGATGCACTCCGCACTGATGAAGTTTGTGTCGTGGAAGACTGCGTTCCTGGTGGCCATTACCTCCGCACGACGAGTGGGAGAGATCCAGGCCCTATCCTGCAAAGCACTGTACTTGACTTTCCATGCCTCGAGGGTGGTGCTTAGGACGCACCCCTCCTTTATGCCCAAGGTGCCGTCGGACTTCCATCTTAACGAGCCCTTGGTGTTACCTGTTTTCTTCCCGTCTCCTTCGTCGCCGGCCGAGAGGACTTTGCACTCGCTGGATGTGGCTAAGAGTGCTGAAGTTCTACGTGGACCGCACGAAGAGTTTCCGGAGAACATCACAGCTGTTCGTGAACTTTGGACCTGTGAATCAAGGGAAGGCTCTCTCGAAGTCTTCTATTTCCAGATGGCTCTCCGGCTGCATCATGCACTGTCACCGGTTGGCTAACCGACCGCTGCCAGGCCGTCCGAGAGCCCATTCGACCAGAGCGATCGCTGCTACTACGGCATTCTTATCTGGTGTGCCCCTGCTGGACATCTGCAGGGCTGCTACATGGAGGTCGACGCACACCTTCACGAGATTCTACTGTGTCGATCGGGATTCCAGGGAGGAGTCCAGGGTCGGCCAAGCAGTGCTGCGCAACCTGTTTGCTTAAGGTGAGCCTGGTGAGGAGGTAAGAGATGCTTAATGTTGAGTCGTTGTATTGCTTAATGTTGAGCCTTTTGCCACCTCCCGTGGTTGTGCATGTGTGTACTGCTATGTATTCTTATATTCATGAGCATGTGAATCCATGCCAGACCCCATGCTGGAGAAGGAACAAGTTACTTACCTGTAACTGTTGTTCTCCAGCATGGGTCTGGCATGGATTCACATGCGAACCCTCCCGCCAACTCCTCTGCGGCTCTTCACTTGGTCATACTGCCACTTCACGTGCTACCAAATCTGAAGATGGCTGCCAGAGGCGGGGCTTAGGTAGAGGGCAGTCATTGGCTGTGGTCAGTATGACGCAGAGATCAGTGATTGGTTACTACTACGAAAGACAGATCAGAAACGAAACTGATACTGATTTTTTCTTTACCGAGGATTCCCAGCCTGACGACGGGGAATATTCATGAGCATGTGAATCCATGCCAGACCCATGCTGGAGAACAACAGTTACAGGTAAGTAACTTGTTCCAACCTCGCCTTTTAAACTGGTCCTCATTCATTCACAGCCCTAGGCTGTCAATCCCCCAGCAGGTTGGCTGTACTTCCCGGACAGCCAGCCGGCCAATCAGGAGTCGTTTTGTTCAAGCCCACCTAGAGATGGACAGGGTGTTTCAGGACCCTCCCTCACTTCCTGTCCTTCCAGACACACTGGAGTCAGGGGCCGGCTTCACGGTTGAAGCCCGCCAAAGGCAAAACACACAAAGGGCACAAACTTGTCTCAATTTTAAAGATTAAAATCCCAAAATGACCTCACAAACAGAAAATGGCAAAAAAGAAGACTGGGCCATTTTGACAAAATGGACACCCATGGGTTCTGTACTGCAGCTCAGGGGTCAGCCTGCTGTAAAAATGCACACTGGTAGTAAAAAGTAAACCACTGCCACCAGCCAAGTAGTAAGGATAACAAAAATGTTACATGAGAAAGCAGGATAAGAGGCTACTAGGTCTCTTCTCCCCCCTAACCCCCCCTACAGCACTCCACATACGATGGCGTGTCCTGGACCTACAAAGTAAAAAGGTAAGTAAGGTCAATTTCACTGTAATATTCTTGGGAACAGTAGTTCACCCCAAAACAAGGTATTTAAACCTTAAGCGAAGTCCAAGGGATTTTAAAGTACTAAGTCCAGCAAAAGAGCTGGGGGCCTCTAAAATGGGATGAAATTAACACAGAAATGAAAATTCTCCTTAGCAAGTCTTACAAATTACACCCATAAAAAGAGTAAAAGATTCTGAGAGTGTGGGAAAAGGTTCCCACTCACTGAGATATAGGAAAAAATCTATCAGTCCAGCAGAAAGTTCTGGAGCGGACACAGGTCAGGAAGATTTATCATGGGTATGAAAATCTTACCTAACACCATGGCCACCCTGTTTTTTCTTTGCTTTTTATTTTTTTTTGGAGCTGTGAAATGTTTCACAATTCCCAAAAATATTCTAGTAGTACCCCGGTCCAACAGTCGCTGCTTAGTCACTCTACCAACTTGTGTAGTACATACTTAAACCAAAGGTTGGGTTAACTATTGCCAAGAGGACACGGCTGGTGCAATCTCCCACAGGGTGCTGCATACAATCTTTCCTAACGGTTCCTGTGGATACTTTGTCTCTAGGTAAGGATACTAGAAGAATAACTCGATGGTGGAGACCCTATTAATAGACTCGCAAAAAGGACACAAGCAGCGACTTGGGTCAGAGGTAAGAGTGGACACCTACATGCACTTCAACGCTCTGGAGCGCCTACTCGAATTAAGCTAAGTAATACCTTTTCTCCTCACAGTACCTTAGGTTAGAACAAATGTTTGAGGTTGGAATCTTCTACGTGCAGCTTTGATCGACCCGGTCTCCCGATTCCTTGGTCCAGTGACGAAAGGCAGGACAGTGAACGGGATGTGTCTATTGCAGTCCTCAGAGAGTACCTCTGGCGCAGATTTCTTCAGCTTCTCGGGTTAGTTTGCAGTTTTGCTGCCTTTTCTGCAGCACCAACAAAGGACACGATTCGCCTGCACTTTGGTGAGTGGACTTGGATGAGTCGGATTGTGTCTCTGGAGGTTCACCTGGAGCTCAGCAAAGACTTGGACAGATTCAGCCTTTCTAAGATGATGCACTTCATTTGATGCACTTCAGTTGTGTTGGAGGTTTCTGTGGTATTCGCAGTCTGCAGCTCTGGAAAGTCACAGGACCTCAGGAGATGCTTCTGATTGTAGTTCGTCTCGGGGCTGGTTGGTCTTACCAGCCAAAGGTAAGGAGTCATCCTCCTCAGAGCTTCTCTGTCTCATAGAAAATGGGATCAGGACAGCAGTGGTTGCTTCACTGTGTTCACTGTGTTGCAAAGGGTCTGCAGACATCTCTGGTAGTCTTCTTCGGTTACTTCAGTTTCCTGTAGTGAACATTGCCTTTCACCTCAGGAACCTCACCTTTTATTCAGTTGCAGCACACACGCACTCCTCTGCAGTCTCTCTCAGCAGTTTATAGAAAGGGACGGGTGGATGTCCAATCAGGACAGCCAGACCCCCTCTGGGAGCTGGTTCCATTCACGCACTCGGGCAGACCAAGGGCAGGGGAGTGAAAAACTCCTTCCCCACTTCCTGCCTGCCCAGGCACACTGGAGCCTAGGCAGGAACAACCAAGTGTTCCTGTCAAAGGAAAAAATACTCACACACATACCTCCCACTCCCAGAATGGTAGAAGAAGGGCTAACAAAGGACAACCATGCTAGAAATGGCAAAAAAGAAAGGAGCCATCAAGTTAGTACTTGGTTGACACTATTGTTTTTGTGTTCTACACTTTATAACTTTTTACGTAGTTAACAAATATTTAGCAAACACATTTGAAATCATAAAATAAATTCATTACATATTTTAGAAATAGAAATCATCGCCCGATAGCATACCTTCACCTTTTTTTAACAGCAAACATTCCGTCAATTCATCATTTCTTTTAAATAAGTGTAAGGTTAGAGAGAAGAAAAGATCAAATGATCCTCAAACTTATCTATACCTCATTTAAAAAAAACAAATCTAAGTCCTAAAAACTAAAGGATCAATTAACCATCTGGCCCAAACCATCTCAAATCTTTATCCAGCAATTAAAATAGCAGCTGATGGATCACAGATATGCCATCATTTCTGAACAGGCACAATCAGATGGTACAGTGTTTCGATTTCCTTTAAACGGAGATGGCAAGTTCTTTCAGCCCTTGAAATTTTTGTTCTTGCTCCCAAGATGTCATTCATACAGTATACATAAAATTTAATGTGTAGCCAAGCTCGCCTACATTGCTTGGAAGGTATTTTTTCATAGTTCTGGGTAGGGAATTGTAAGATTTTATATTGTACGTGAAATGATTGAACATTTTATATTCCAATACTTTCTCTATTCTCTACCCCTTCACACTCATATAGGTGTCGTCTTACTTAATCAGGAACTGTTGATAAGGTTTCGTTACCCCTATTCTTTCCATGATCTTTTTACAACTCTCCACCCAGGTCATTAAGGATTTACAATGCCCTTGGAGTAATACTGTTCTTAATTTAGTAAATAAACGTCCCATCTGGTGGTGGCAAAAATCATTTATACAGTTGTATCGCCAATCATTTATAATTCTTCTTTTATAACACGCTTAATACCAGAGATTGATTCCTAAATGTGGGATCAGGTTTGTAATCTGTGTTGCGATGCGTTGTCGTGCTTCCAAGACAAACGGGTTGCCCTCGGCTATACCCCCTCACAATAGCCACCTGATACAGGGAGTACCATTGTCAGCTATTCCACATGTCTGAGGAATTACATCGATGTAATGCCTAAGACGTGTTATAGCTGACAATGTTACTGCCTGAGAAAGGGATAGAACTCTGCCAAAGTTTACCCTCGTATAGTGACCATTTTTCCTACGCCTCCATTACCTCTGCACAGTGAACTAGTCTAGGGACAATCTTCTGTAAATAAAATGGAATCCATGGACTTGGCGAGAAACTGACCTCTATTTGCTTCATTTGGGAAATTGAAGTCACTACAGTGGTCTAACTTGTAGCAAGCTGTCTATAGTGCTTTCTCTGGGAGCAAATGTACATTCCCAAATATTTGAGGTAATGCACTCTCTCCAGTTTTGTACTATTGATGACCCAAATGATACTTTTACTCCCCTTTTTCTTAATAGTATTAAGGATCAGAATTTTTGATTTCTCCACATTTAGTGTTGTATTCAAGTGTCTGAAGTAATCATTTATGGACATTAAGGCTCTGTGGAGTCCCACCGGTGTGTAATCAAATAGAACTAGGTCATCTGCGTAGAGTAGATATTGAATTGGCACATTACCTGATTTCAGTGGATTGGTTTAATTTTTTCTAGACCGCTCCCTAATTCTGCGATATATCCCTTGAAAAGGTATGGGGTGTTGGGTAAGATTTTCATATTTATGATACATTTTCCTGACCTGTGTCAACCCCAGAACTTTTTGCTTTTACTCAGTAACTATTTTACCTTTTCCCTAGGTGAAGGGGAATCTCCCACCCCCCCCCCCCCCCCGCTCCCCTCCATCTCATATAGTCTTACTCTTTTTATAGGTGATCTTTTCAGGTCTCTCCATAGTGTATGGTAGAAGTTATAGTTTCCTATAACGTTTGGGCTTAGACTGGGCTGCTCAGTTAATTTCTCTTTCGTGTACTTAGGTGACTTACTGTTATCAAGTAGTAAAGAGGGATTGTCATCCCCTTTACATTTTTTAAAGGTGAGCCAGCAACCCCCCACGCCCCTCACTCCCTACCCTTATGTGGAGTGCTAGGGGATGCAATGTATCCCCTTTCTTACTTACCTGGTAACATTTCCTTACAGTTGCAAGTTTCCTTAAATCGTTGGTGGCGGTGTAACTAGGTTGGTCTTTTTAGTCTTCATTACTCGCAGGCTGTTAGTTCACCCTCGGTAATGCACAGAAGGGCCACCATTTTGCTAACATGGCAGGCTCCTTCTTTTCTGCCCATTTCATGTGTGCTTGCTGTTTCCGAGGTCTTCCCCCTGCCATTCTCGTTGGGAATGACCTCGGTGGAAGTTTGCCTTCGGCAGGAATCCATTGGATTCCCTGCCCAGGCTCCAGAGTATCTGAGAAGGCAGGAAGCAAGGGAGGAGTCCAAAACTCTGCAGCCCTTTTGTCTTCCACCTTGCCTGAAAGGAACCAACTCCCAGGGCGGGGGGGGGGGGCTCTGGCTTTCCTGTTTGGACAGCCAGACTACCTCTTTCTGTAAAATGCAGGGGGAGATTGCAGATGCTGTGCATTAGTTCCTGTTAAATACTCTGAACCTGGAAGCTGCTGACAAGTCGACCACTGGACCTGAAAACCAAGATGAAGAAAAGACGTCAATGGCGATTTCCAACGACCAGCGAGCCTGCTGTGTAACCGGAGCCAAACGCCCTAGAGGTCCCGAATGTGATGACTCCTACCAAGAAGCTGGTGAGAGCCACTCTTCTCAAGACCTGCATTTTTGAGCCATCCCACGAACTGCTGCAACCTTTCTGGCTGCAACACCCCAATACCCTGGGACCTCTAGCCACTATGTGGTGCACAGACTTCAGAATTCTGAATCTTGCTGGACCCTTTGGTGACATCCTGTTGGACCTCCAGAGACTTGATTTGAATCCTAAAAGCCCCCTCACGAGAGTGCTGCACCCGATGAGTGATGCAAATCCAGCCAATGATATTCAGTCTTCTCCTGGCACCTGAAAAAGGTACCAAAAGCAAAGAACCGCGACTAGCCTCGAAGAACCTCCTGTCTTAAGTCTTTCCCATTGATCCCTGCTGCAGAAATCCTTCCAGTATCCTATCTTCAGTCACCACAACAAGGCATTGAAGCACCCGGTTTTGGGCTGCAGATCCTGAAGACAGCCAGCTGCAAACTCTTCTTCTCTGCTGAGGGTACTGTGTTTGCTTGGGTATTACTTACCTTAAGCCTTATGTGATTCCTTGGAAGCTTTCTGGGTGATTCGTGTGATTAGGAGTTCTCTCATCCAGTTCAGCCAGGCCTACTGCTGGAATCCCTCTAGGTGGTCTTCTCTGAAGTCCCTGGACACTTTCTGCAACTCTGAAGCCTTTGCCTTGAACTGTATCAGGCGTTGAAAGTCTTTTACTGCTGCATTGGTCACTGTCCCTCTGAAAAAGGAGCAGATACAAAAGGGCTCATTTTCCTTAGAATGTGCTTTGCTGTTCTTAAATGTATATATGTTTATTTTACTTACCTGTGAATTAGGGTTCTCCTCTTCTTGTAAATAATACTGTTGGCTTCACTTGATAATTCCTTTCAAAGAATGAGTGTATAAGTTCCCCAACTGGGGTTTGCTTCCACTGACTTTCTAATGGCCTGTCTAGAATAAGTCTGCCTTTTGTTTTACCTACCTTTAAATAGCTGTGTGCCATCCTAAAATAGTTTAAAGAGTTGTTGCTTACCTTAACCTGTGTTTCACTGATCTGAAAAGCAAGTGTAATAGTTTATTACCACCTTTTGTCTTACTCACCTAATATAACTGAAGGTTATCCTAAATGTAGTTGTAGGTTTATACTGTTCCGTGAATGTGTGTTGCGCTATTCAGAAAAATATACTTGTAACTCTGGGTTGTGCCTCCCCTGAATCTGCATGGAGAATTTCCGAAATAGCCACAGGATCCCTTGCTTACCTTAAAATACTTCTGTCTTTCTTAAGTGTACTCCTTGTTTTTCTGAGTGCATTCTAAAATAGTTGGTGTGTTAATACTGGTCACCGAGTAGTTTAAGGCCCCTCCAGAAAGTATGAGTTGATTTACTAACTCTGAACTGAGTTCTAAAAAGTAAGGTTTCAAGGAATACTTGTAACGGAGTTGGTTTGTTTTGTGATTTCTTAACGGAGTGTCACTGCATGACTGACAGGGGCTACTACCCTTGAAATACTGATTGTATTCTGAAAGTATATATAACCTGGTTTTAATCCCCAAGAATACCAGATTGCATTTTGAATGCATTATAGGTTTGACTCACCTGGACTACTGATTGTGTTCTTAATAAGGTTATGCTTTGGGTTGCATCCCTTAAGTATTGAGTTGGTTTTTCTAATTGTGTGGATAGTACTTATTTACCCAAGGTTTTTCTTGGCCTACTTATATTTAAATAAACCATTATTTTTACAATACGTAGTGTTTCGGTATTTCTTTGGACCATATGTATGCTACAATTTCTTTGTACCAAGCTAGCTCCCTCTCACCCTCCTAAGATAAACCTGGCTGCTCGGTCTACGCTACCAAATGTTCTCGGGTAGTACAGCCTTATACTAAGAGTGGATTTATGTGCTGCCTCAAATGTTTTTATGAAGGCCTTAAGACACTTTTTCTAAAGTCTAACTGACATGGGGCTAAAACACATCCCTGTCCTTGTCCCCAATGTGTTCTTATACAATCCGAGCAATTTCCTTTCCCCCTAATCTCATGTTTATTCTTGTGTCTGTGTATAAAGACTTGTTCTTCGTTCCACACTATCAAATGCCTTAGTAATATATAAAAATGCTACATACATTTGCATTTTGGCCATTTGGGCTTATATTGCCAAATGATTACTAATCGGGCAATTTAAGGAAACGTTTAATTCTTTTTTTGATAATAGATTGGTATGTCTTAGGATAATTGTCAGTTTTTCTAAAAGTCTTAAGATAAAAGTAGTACAAATGTCATACGTAGTGTCTAGCAGTGAGACGGTTGGTGATTGCTTGGATCTAGTCTAGCTTTTTTATGGATAAGAACAATCGGAGCATCTCTACAAGATGAAGGGAATTACTTCTCATTTATATTTAAGAATAATTCTTCTAAAATTTTAGCCCATAGCTCTGGATCCAGTTTCAAAGTTAAGTTTGATAGACCATCAGGTCCAGGCGCATTGGATCTTTTACATTTCTCAGTAGATCTTTGTATATCATCTATGTTTTGAATATCTAGTATTCCAACTGGGTTTGATCTCTTATTTGTTCCCTAGTTACCACTATTAGCTCAGCAGAGGGATTTGAATATAATTTTCCAAAGTGTTCCATCCAATCCTTGCCACAATCGGGTTTGACTGTAGAGATGTGTAATATCAGATTTTACTATGGCCTAGAAATTATATATTTTTGATTCAAGGCACATGGCATATTTTCCACATCCTCTTGATATTTTATGTCTATTTGCCTTTATCAAATTTAAATGTTTCTGCTTTAATTTCAGTACCAAATTTGCTCCCATTATTCCCATTTTCCTGAAAGCCCTTGCTTGACGCCTATGTTTTATTTCTCTTATGGGTCTCTTGCGCAAATGTATGTCTTTTCATTGGCCTTTTTATTTGATTATTTAGCCATCTCAGAGGACACAACCCCTGTAGAATATTTTGAACATAGGAGACAAATCCTCTCGAAGTTGAAGCATTTGACCCAAATTCTCCCAGACATCTTGGCATTTGTTCATTAAATCGTGTTGCAATTCGAGGCCTCGAAATACATGATTCCTTTCTTTTATTTCAAGATTCACTATTGGGACAGTTAAACACTCTTGAATTTCTAATAAGGTAAGAAGCATTGGTCTATGGTCACTATTCCACAGCTGCAAACCAACTAGATTCTTGCACAGAAGGAAAATCTCCTTCGAAGCAAATCTATAATCCAGTGTTGAGGCGGAGAAATTACCAGCCAGAGTACAATTAGGCGGAATGTCCCCTACCATTCAGTAAACTGAAGTCCCAAAATGCCATAAACTCATCAATATTACCCTTTCTTGTGAACAATGAGTTACTATATATCGAACACTGATATTCTCCTTCAAGGCACCCTATTGTATACTACTGAGACTGTGAACACAGTCTGCGGTAAAAAATAGAACCATAGTTGGTAGAACACGTCCACTGCCACCAGCCATAACTAAAAGGTCTATGACTAAAAGGTCACAGTAGCAGAGACAAGGGGGATGCTAGTTATCCCTTTTGGCGCTTCACATAATCTCTCGTATAAAGTTTTCGGACGGATACAAAGTATCCCTCTATTCTTAAGAACTGTAGTTACTCAGGGATATAATAATAATATAGAAAGAATCGTAAAGAAGAAACCAAATGGTTCCCAGCAACACTGCCCATAAGAAGTTGTGTGCTGCAAACGTTAAACACAGATGCCTTAAAAGAGATATGGAGGAAAGTAAACTCCATAGTAAAGGTAAAACACAGAGAACAGAGTTCCAAATGTCAGAGCAAATAAGAATGAATGAGTGGTAAAAGGCTCCTCTCATTCAGGATAGAAAGAACAAGGTCCAAATGTCCAGCAAAAAGTGCTGGGTGTCTCACTAGGAAAGTTGATGAAGCAAAAAAATTATAAATCTCTATTGTCTAGGATTGTTGGAGGTGATCTGTGCTGTGCATGCAGGAAACATTTATGTGAAGGTGAGGAGGGATGCTGACCACTTGATGCCGATTACATCAGTTAGAAAATAGTTCCATGTTGCGGAAGCCTAGAGCTTGTCGCAGTATGTGAACCTAAAATACATGCCTTGTAAGGCAATTATAAGCTAGCCATGTGTTAAAGGGAGCTTGCATGACACACGCTATGCTTTAACTCTGAAGGCGTTAACTTGCCTCCTCCAACGCAAACAATACTCTGCATTGTGAAATTTCAAGCCATCCATATTTTAAAAAAAAACTTTCAGTTCATGGAGAGATTTTAGGCACTCTAATCTCGTAGTTCATGTAAATCTTTATGTATTTTAGATATGTTGTAAGATGCCTTCTGTTGGGTTAGATTTTAACTTTAGAACTAAATCTACCTCACTTCTGAGACCCCCAGAATATTTTGCTGGACTGGTAGATTATTTTTCCCCATACCTCAGTGAGTGGGAATTTTTTTCTACACGCACAGATCCTTTTACTCGGTTCTAAGAGACTACATAGTGTCCTTTTAATTTTATCCTCTTAGACAACATTTGGTATATACCTTTTTATTGTTACAGGGTTGCCCTTTGGGTTCCCCTTTTACTTTGTCTGGCTAACCTTGTGAGAACTACACTTCCCAAGGGTAGAAAGGATAGTTCTATCCCTTCTAAATGTTGTTGGGTGAGACGCAGCACACCCCACCTTATGTGGAATTTTGGGAAGATACAATGGTTCTGCTTTCTCTCCTCCTCTCCCCTGCTGAATTCCGAACTGAAACTGCACTGGTCAACTGGCTACCCACTGAACCCGGGCCCAGATCCCCTCCCCTGCCATCTGCACACCTGGACTGCCTCCCGGGCAGCCCCTGCACTTGGAGCATGTTACTGTATCCCTAAAGTCCCCACCAGCCCTTGACGCTTGATGTCTGCACTTACCCCTGCACTTGTTACTAGCTGGATGCACTTTTTCCTCCTGTTTTTATTTATTCTATTTTTTTATTTTTTTTACTGTTGGTCCTATGTATTGCACTGCCCCTCCCCTGCACTTGCGCGACCTCAATGTCACTTGGCCTAGTAAGATCGTTGTCTGTCTTCCCGCTGTTCCCCTTGCTTGCCTTGTCGCGCTTTGAAACACTTGTGTAAAGGCTTGTTACAAATTCTATTTCATATCCTAGGATATCCCCTTTCTCACTGGCACTGTAACAATTATGTTAGAGACAAGATTACCTTAAATGGCTGGTGGCAGTGAGCCTTTTATCTAATACGGTGCACCTTTACCGCTGGCTGTTTTCACAACTGCAGTAAAGGCGCCCATGGGTGCCCATTTTACTAAATCCTATCTGGTATGTGAAGATCTTGCCATGGTTTGTCTGAAGCCGGATTTGGAGGGGAGTTGAACTGAGCTGACCAGGAGGACCCTTGTTAGCTATAGCACCACTCTCGAACAATTGTGTCACAGCTATAAGGTCCCTCAGGGCTACCCAATGCTATGCTCTTTGTTAGGCAAGATTGTATGTAGTAACCCTGTGGGAGACTACACCAGTCTTAGCCTCTTGGTATTAGGTAACCCACCTATTGGTATAGGTCTGTACTACACAAGTTGGTAGAGTGACTGAGCAGCCAGACCTATCTCAAGAGGGGTAAATGTGAGCTGTAGCATCGAAATCCACACATACAAGTATCCAAATAACACTTACTCAAGGTTTTCTAATTAAATATTTCTTTAACGGTCAGTTTTAAATTGGCCTGCTTTAAAAAGGGGCAATATGCAACAATAAAAAAATAGTTCATAACACTTTCTCAGAATCAAGATAAGCAAGTAGATACTATTTAGAGATGCTTCATACACACTTCCTACGCCCTGAGGGACTTAAATTACTAGGACAGTATTGGAATTTATATATCACTTGTTTACACTTAGTAGAGTTCTGAGGTTGTGGAAAAGGTTAGAGAAGGGGAAAAAGGTTAACAGGTTCTCAGAGCATGTGAGCAATTTTCAGTCTCCCAATGAAGTCTAGCTATAATCTTTCCCAGCAATATTAGTTAAACCAATGTAAAGCAATGTATCACCTGTGAGGGACAGGTAGAATCCAAGTCAGTGGGCCAGAAGAGTCTGCAGGGAGCCAGGGCAGGCAAAGTCAATGTGATCAATGTCTATGAATCTGAGGCACTTAGCACAAAAGTCTTGCACAAAGTTAGAGAGTTGTAGAAAATAACTGTTGGGCTACAAGCTGTTGGGCTGAGAAACTCTGCAAAAACGCAGCTAGTGCAAGTCTCAAGTGAGATGATGCAGGCTAGAGACAAAATAGGTAAGTACCCCTTATTCAGCATAGTACCTTAGTTTAGAAGAAGGGGATCCAGCTGGCTTCTGTGCTGGTTGCAGTCTTGCAGATCCTGCGTTCTTGGGCCGCAGTCGTGGGGACAAGAGGGGCGATATCTGGAGGACTCCTGCACTGCAGTTTTTTTTCTCCATAATTTTTAAACAAATTGAATCTCCTCTTTCTTTCTAGAGTGGCTGGCTTCCTTGTTCAGGCGGCTTAAAAAAACAGGGGGTTCCACAAGTGTAACACTTTGAGCAATGACCCTAAATAAGAAAGAATAGGAACAACAAATAATCTGTCTTTCTGGAATTCTATACAATAATTGCTAGACTCAGGCACACTTCAGGTGGCGAGTCACTGATTTAGTCAGTTCTTAAACACCTCATATTCACAATGAAGAACAAATCCTCCAAAAAGCATTGAGTACAATACAATAAGCATTCATTTTGGACTATGTATTTTGCTTTTCACAAGTTGCAGTTATAGCATGTTTTTTTCTGCCGATACATATGGTGATCCATTCTTTTATGAAATGTGTATCACGTTGCAATATTGTAACCATATATTTTTCATAGTGTACTTGGAAACAATGCTATGTGATGCCACTTCCTGTTTTGTCAAGGGGTAAACAATCATGTTCCATTGCTTCTCGTGATGTCACTTTGGGGTGGGGTCAAATAACATCACTTCCTGTGATGCCATCAGAGGTCAAGGGTCATGCGAAGTCACCTCCGCTACCCCTGGCATTTTGGTAAAATCACATCCCAGGAGGTGACTCAAGCTTGTCGTCCTGCTTCGGGAGGGTCCTCAGGACCTTCCTGGCGCTTCAGTCCGGGCTAAAGACTATGCATCAGACTATGGATTTCTCGACCCCTGGCACTGGGTTCCACCAGCACCAAATAAGTACAGCCAGTTAATGAAGGTCCTCAAGCAAAGTTCGTCTTGAGGTTAGTTGATCCCACTAACCCAAGGGAAGAAGTCCTTGTCGGAGCTTCTCTAGTGGATTCGGAAAATAAGTTTCAGCACAGCAACAGGGCTTCACCGGGCAATTCAATGATCCAGGAGAATGCAGCAAGCTTCTCTTCACTATTTCTTCGTCTGATGTTTCGTCCAGTGGTCGATTCGGTCTTCAGTTAAAGAAGTCTCGCCATTTATGCAGGTTTTTCCCATTCATGCACAACCTAGCTGTCACTCACACAGCAGGGGACAGCCACCCAGCCAATCGGGACTGGGTGCATTCAGGTAACCAAGGAGACTAAGGACCGGGTGTTTCGGAAACCTCCTTCACTTCCTGCCCTGCTAGACACACTGGAGCCTGAGGCGGGTTTCAGCACTGAAGCCCGCCAAAGGCAAAATTAACAAAAGGGTTACACGTGGTTCGGCGTGCAGAGTAAAACCCAAGAAAGACCTTGCTAACAAGAAATCGCAAAAATAGACTGAGGACATTTTGAGACAATGGTCACTCATGGATGCTATACTGCAGCTGAGGGTTCAGCCTGCAGTAGAAATGCACAATGGTAGGAAAATTAAACCACTGCCACCAGCCATTAAAAGTCGTGAGGGTAACACAAAAAATGTTACATGAGTAAGTAGGAAAAGGGGCTACTAAGTAACCCCCCAGCACTCCACGGAAGATTGGTTGTGCTGGACCTACATAGGAAAAAGGGAAGTAAAGTCATTTTCACTTTACTACTATTGGAAACAGTAGTTCACCCAAGAGAAGGTATTTGAACTTTATGAGAAATCCAAGGGACTTCTGTGTGACACTGCAAAAAGTAGATGCCTATGGAGTTTGACAGACTCCAAAAACAAAAGAAACAGAGTCCAAATCAGATCAAAATACAAGAGGGAGTGAGAAAAAGGTCTCACTCACTGCAGGATAAAAATTTGAAAGTGCGGAAGTCCAGCAAAAGAGCTGGGGGTCTCTAAGGTTGAAGGGAATTGGCACAGAAAAGAGAATTCTCCCTAACACTTGTCTCCTGAGTAGTGCAGATTCCTGGTACTTTTGAGGATCGGCAAACTGCTGGTGCTCTCGGTCCTAGGCAGAGAGCAAGGCATCCTTAGAGAGGCGAGTTATTATTGTTCCTGTGGGCAGGAGAGCAAATTGGAAACAGCCCAACATGTACTCACTGAGTGCCGGGAACATGGCCCTCCATACATGAGCAGGTTTAGGGCCTATGTGTATGACCCCAACAGTATCAAGAAGGATTCTTTTTGGTTCTATTGTTTGGACTCTGGCAGGAACTTTTGAAGCAGGGAAAGGTGGGGATACTTGTAAACTCCTCAAGTGCTTGAACGGTTCCCTGCTGACGATGAATTATGAACCAATAGGTAACCCTGTACTACCTGGTGGTAGCATATCTGTCATAGGTTATTTGCTGAAATCGCGACTGCTTAAAGGACTTTTGTAGTAACACTACAAAATTTGAATTCAACTGATTTTTACTTTATTGGTGCTGTAAATTCTAACCGCTTTCAGGATGCTGTAGTATCCCATAGAATCATTTGACAACTTCAGACTATTAATAATTGATTGTATGGGACTTGTAACTTATTGTATATTATGAAGATTGTATTTACTCGCAGTTTATGTACACTTGTTTGTGTTGTACGTTTTAAGCTTTTTAGTGCTCCGTTTTATGGAATTAGTCTGTATGATATTATGAAGAAGCTCTTTGAGCTATAACCATAATTAACAATAAATCTAAAACAAATATGGCCCCTGTCGTCTTTTGTTGCCATTTTCGAGCTTCTTGGTCCTTCCCCTGCCATCTAGGGAGGCAAAGTCCTTTGTGTGATTTTTATCTTCAGCGGGGTCTGCCGAGGCTCAAGAGTATCTGTGAAGGTAGGAAGCGAGGGAGTAGTCCAAAACTCCACATCCCTTTGTCTTCTAGCTTGCCTGCGAGAATCCCGTTCAAACTGGGAGGCTGGCTGTCCTAAAAGGACTGCCAACACCCTAAGTTTGAATGTTGCATATTTGTTTGATATGATGTAATAAGTCATTTTTAACGCGCCTGGGCACAAGTGTTTTTAGACAAGACAAGGAAGGACAGAGGGAGGACAAAACAAACTATCTTACTAGGCCTTGTGTCATTCTGATAGAGGGAAGGAAGTCAAGTGCCGGGGGTTTGAGGGTTAAAGTGCAGTGGCAAAAACACAGTAAGTGTTGCCAGGGGGTGGCTCAAGTAAGTGCAGGGATGCAGGTGACTGTAGGGTTGCAGATACAGTCCCTAAGTGGGTGGGAGGCCCGGAGGCGGTGCAAGGGGGCTACTGGTCGTGCAGGAGCCGCCTGGTGCCCATAGGTTTCAGTGGGTGGCCAGGTAACCAGTTAGTGCACCAGACAGGAGCATCAGCAGTGGAGAGATAGAGGGAGAGAAACCTGAAGCAAAGACAAAGGTCTTGAGTTTCTTCTCGAGCCATAGGTGGTCCTGATTAAGTTTGAGAGGTAGGCTTTTCCAGAGGGAGGCCCCAGCAAGATCTACCCCCACTCTCTGCCTGGAGAAGCGTTTGACCCTCAGAGTTGGAGGTAGATGAAGAAAGGGCTCGAGAATGAAGATGCTTAGGAAGAGAGAGTTTGATGTAGTGTGGTCCCCGGCCCCAGAGAGCCTTGTGGACGATGTAGATGGTCTTGCACTTGATCCTTGCAGCCATCAGGAGCCAGTAGAGAGATTTCAGGGCTGGAGAGATACAATCCCTGTTCTGGATTAGTTGTAAAGGGCGAATAGTAGAGGAAGGCAGATTTATGTTATTTGGCATTTATATAGCGCTCTATATATCATTGGTATGACCTCAAATTGCTTGTGGGTTGAACACTCTCAGGGACCGTAGTCCAGGTCAGTCGAGAGAAAAGGGAATCCTAGGGTGCTTGGGTGCACTCAATATGTGAGCAGCTGATGCGATTGCCTGATGGTAGCTGCATCCTAACATTAGGTGTGGTGGTATTGAGAGATCAGTTGAATGTGTGCAGTCTGGGGGTTGGTCTCAGAGACTGGATTCTGGTGGCGTTAGGCCTGTGTAGGACACTTGTGTGCAGCTAAGCTGATATTTTGTGGGGTATAGCTACGTTCTAGCTGGATGTTGGGGTGTTTATGGAGTATTGTTTGTATGTGAGCAGCTTGGCAGTAATTGTTTGAGGGGTGTAGCTGCGCTCTATTGCGTGTTGGTGTAGAGTAGAGAGTGAGCATAGTGATGGGAAAGTTGAGTGTCTGGATTGAATGTTTTATACTTACGACCCCACTGTTCCAGATTACATTTACATGTTTTGCAATAGCTGCGCTCAGAGGAGATGGCACAGGAGGCAGCTAGGCATGTGTAGTAGATTCAGGAAGCGGATAGTCAGCAGTCATGTATCCAGCACTTGCAGGACGCTAAGGTTGTCGTCTATGATATGGCATTTATAACGCACATATACACAAGTGTTTCAAGGCGCGATGAGGCAAGGGGGGGAAACAAAGGGAGGACAGACAACGATCCTATTAGGCTAGGTGTCATTCAGATCGTGCAAGTGCATGGAAGGGTGGGGGGTATGAGAAGTGCGCTGGGGAAGGGAGAGGGGAAAGTGCAATAAAGAAGATTTATAAATAAAACGGGCAGCTGGTGGCAAGTGCAAGGAAGTGCTGGTGGGGGGACTGTAGGGATACAGAACAACGGTCCCCAGGTGCAAGCGTTGCCAGTGAGGCAGTGCAGGTGGGCAATTGAAGGGGCCTGGGCCAGAGATCAAAGGGTGGCCAGGTAACCAAAACAGTTTCATTCAGGAAATCAGCAGGGGAGAGGGGGAGAAAAAGCAGAGGCAAAGAGGAAGGTTTTGAGGTGCTTCCGGAGATGGTTCTCCTCGAGCTTCAGGGAGGCTGTTCCAGAGAGGCCCCTGCCGAAGAGTGATCTGCCACCAACTCATTGCTTGGAGAAGCGACTGACCCTGAGGGAGTTGAAGGCGGATGAGCTAAGAGCTCGAGAAGGAAGACATTTAGGAAGAGAGAGTTGAAGGTATTGCGACCCCAGAAGGCCTTGTGTACAATGTATGGTAACCAGTCCCTCATTCTGTCTTGGTGACTTATTAGTTGATTTTATTGGTGTAATTGCTTGGTATCTCCTTGAACATTTGTCTGCAGGGTGTCAGCGGCCCTAGGTGGTCTTAATTGGGTTTATGCAAAGATCCAGGTTTATAGAGTGTTACGGAAGGCCATGTAGTCTTGGGTGTGTCGAATGTGTGGTTGGAATGATTTCAACAGAGTTGGTGTCAAGGTTGAGAAGGCGGATCCTCCCATCATAGCTGAATTGGAGGTTGGACTCACTAGTAAGAGGGCAGTGTTTGATCTTGGGTGTGTGATGGGAGGTAGGGTTTTATCTTCTTGTGGGTACATTGGGCCGGTCTTGTGCACTGCTTGGTGGGTAATGCACAGGGTTTTGAAGGAGGCCCTTCATCTGACAAGGAGCCAGTGGAGGTTGCAGAGAGCGGGAGAGCTGTGGTCTGTGTCCCAGGGCGAGAAGGAGTTTGACGGCCGCGTTTTGGCTCTTTGGAGTTCAAGTTGGTATTCCAGTGCTTCCGGGTATAAGGAGTTGGCATAGTAGAGTCTTTGTATAACAATAGACACAACAGCGGCCAACTGGTTGGGATAGGTGAGGTAAGGGAAAATGCGTCTAAGGAGTTTGAGGTAGAAGTGACAGGATTTTTATACATTATGACGGGAGAGGGTTAGGCCTGAGTCCATAGTGCAGCCAAGGTTTTTGAGTATTTTTAGGGGGGGGGGGGCAAGGGAGAGGGGCCATGGGAGTGGTTGCGGGAGAAGAACAGTATTGCACACCATGATTTCAGTTTGTCTGGGTTCAGAAGGAGGTGGTTGTTTGTCATCCATCGGTCAATATCACTGAGGCAAGCTTCAATGTCGGGACGTGGGTTGGTGCTTGTGGGAATTTTTAGGATGATTTGGGTATCGTCAGCATAGTTGTAACAGGAGAGGTTGCGCGTGCGGAGATTTCCTGGTAGAGAGGTCAGATAAAGGTTGACAAGGAGAGCAACGAGGCAGGCGACTTGGGGTACTCCAGTGTTCACAGCGCAAGCAGTTGAGACAAAAGGGGAGAGGACGCGATTTGTTTCCTGTTGCTGAGGAATGAAGCAATCCATTTGAGCACCGAGCCACAGATTCCTAGGGAGTGGAGACAGTCAAGGAGGATTGAGTGGTTAACAGTATCAAAGGCTGCTGACGGATCAAGGAGAGTCAGCGCTGTGCAACCCCCAGATCGAGATTAGAGTGGTTTCTATTCCACGGCGCGATCTGAAGACTGATTGTGCGGGGTCGTGTAGTTTTTGGATTCTATGAAGCAGTTGAGCTGGGAGTATGCAGCCCAGTCAGTGAGTTTCGCGAGAAATCTTGTGTTGGAGATCGGCATGTAATTATTAGGGTCATATGGGTCGAGGGATGCCTTTTTTAGAAACTGTTTGGCATGCCCTATTTTAAAGGCATCTGGAAAGGTGCCAGAGGTGAGGGAGTCATTTAGTATGGACCCTGCATGTTCTCCTGCGCAAGTAGAGGAGAATATTTATTTCAGAAGATAGGCGGGGCAGGGGCCGAGGGTGGGTTCCGGAGGGTCTGCTGCTGCATAGTAGACCTAGGAACTCGTCTCTCGAGATGGGTTGGAAAGAGTCGAAGTTTGGCATTGTGGTCATCGGGGCAACGGGGTTGGGGGGTGGTAGATGTGGGGCAAGGGGCGTGAGGGTGGAGAGTTTGGTGTTGAGGGTTACCATCCTGTCAAGTGCGGTGTCGTAGAAATATAAGAGGGATTCGCAGAGCGTTGCGTGGGGGTGCTTTGGGCAGAGGTGCAAGTAGGTTTCACGAATTCGGAGATGATCTTGTAGAGTTCTTTGTTGCTGCTCCCACAGTTCAGAATTCGTTATTGTAATCAGCCTTTTGGATCTCAGATCTGTAATTACGGTGGTGGAGGGTGAACATAGATCTGCTGTGATCAGTTTTAGAGGAGAACCATTTGCACTCAAGAGAGATATTTTGACTTTTGAAAAGTCTTCAACCATTTGGGGGACGGTCCTTTGCGTGAGGCTGTCGAGGGCGAGAGGAATTAGTGATCCTTTAAGCCAGGAATCAAAGGATTCGATGGTTAAGGGTCTACCACAGGTCAACGTCGCTGGGGGACAGAGTAGCAGGGCTTTGGCTAGGTCGGGGTGTTCCTTGACTTAGTTCCAGCATTTTTTTAATCAAAAATGGGGACAGGGGCAGCTGTGGGAGGAGGGGCTGGTGTGTGGATAGAGAAAGGGATAGCAGAGTGGTCTGTCCATATAAGCGGTTTCGGACTGGATGTAGAGACGGTCATGGGAGCTGAAGATAACATCAAGGGTGTGACCACCTGAGTGATTTGGTCCATTGGTATGTCGGAAGAGGTTGAGTGCATCAAGACTTTCGACCAGAGGTTGGGTCATGGGTTGTTGGGCATATCGAACCAGATATTGATATCTCCCAATAGTGTGATAGTGCAGTGATATTACCTGAATGGTAGCTATCAAGTCTGAGATTGGAGTATTGCCCCTCCTCTGGAAGGTCTGTTGTGGGACAATAAGTGAGTAGCCAGGTGGGAAGGCATTGTGCGTGACTGGTGGAAAGTCGGCGGAGAGCCAGATTTAGGAGGTCAAAGGTGCTCATCGCTGGGAGTGCTCTGTGGACATGAGTGCCCTGTGCTCGGTGGGCATGGGTGCCCAGTGAGATGGGAGGGGTGGGTAGGATCAGTCTGGGTGGTTGAGACTGACTGAAGGGGGGCAGTGGGGTGGTCTGGATGCATGTACATTTTGAAGGTCTGGTGAGTGGGTTAGATCAATGGGGAGCGGGCGGTGGTAGGTATGCGAGACACATGGTGGGAAGGATCGGGTGTGGTGCACTTGTGGTGTGAGGGGGTTAGGTGAGATGTTTGTGGTTCTAGTCTGGAGGGCTCTGGGGGTTTAGGTGTACTGGGTGAGTAGTCGTGAACAATGGGGTGGAGACGGGGAGCGAAGAGGAGGGGTTCAGATGGTAGGGGTGGGAAAGGATGGGAGGGTGGACCGATAGAGAAGTGGTGAGGTATAGAGAGTCGAGGGAGTGGGTCATACACTCTTTCCGCATTTTGTGGGCTTGGGTGCCAGAGGAGTGTGAGAGAGGGTAGGAGGTTTAGATGGAGAAGAGGATGAAGCGACCGTTTTAGAAAGGGCAAGAAGTGCTACTTTCAGAGCAGGGAAAGGGTATAAGTATGAGGTCTGTGGGTGGGGATCGAGTAGGACCTGAGGGGTGGAGGACTGTGTGGGAGGTAGGGTGAGTGAGAGGGTATCGCAATGACAGGGAGGGCTGAGGTGGGTGGGTTCGTCTGGGTGAGGAGTTCCTCAGAGCGCTGGAATGGCGCGGAAGTGGAGGGGGGTCACGATATGTTCGAAATGCCAAAGAGCTCCTCGTGCTTGTGAGTTTGAGCTTGCGCGGAGTGTGCGGTTGTTCTCAATAGATGCTTGGGAGATGATGGATGAGATGTTCGGGTGGGTTGAGGTGTGCAGGATTAGGGTTTGAGGCGTGGGGTGTTTGGCACGCCAGAGTGCTCCTCTGATCTTGGATTTAGAGGTGGCAGGACGATTGGGCGGTGGGCAGGTTGGGTCAGAGTGTATCAGTGTTCAGGGGCAAGCGTCGTAGGTGGCAACCCGATATGGGATATAGGGGAGGGGGATTAGTGAAATTAGGTGCTAGAGCAGAGGTTATGCGCCGGGAGGGATGAGTTATGGAGTGTGGGTATGGTGCTGAAAGGGCGGGCATGAGAAGGGGCCGTAGAGGTGGTGTTTGTTGATGTAGTATCTTCATCCGGGAGGGGGAGGTCAATAATGCAATAGCAGTACCTAGAATTTGATTCATCCGGATAGAGGGCGAAAGGGCCTAACACGGGGACAACAGTAAATGTAGTAATATTAAATGCAATAACACAGTAAATGCAGTTACCCTAGATGTAATAGCAGCATCTAGATTTGAGACACCTGGATAGAGGGAGAAAGGGCCTAACAGGAAATGTAGTAACCGTAGGGGGTATTGGCTAATTTTTTTTTTTTATTAGTTTGAAAATCAAACCTTTAAAATGTTTTCACAACGATGCCGCATTCATACTTTTACAGTTATCACGGTTTTACTTAAAAATGCCCCTGTAGCTAACGTCCATTTCCCTGTCTTTTTCTCTGGCTTAAATGACAAATCGTATTTTCTTACTAATCACAAATCTAAAAATCACACAAATTCATTTACATTTTTGGCATAAATTTCTTTAGCAACTCTTCGATTACTGTCAAAAATGAGGTCAGGGGCATGATTAATTTCCGGTCCTTTCCGTTCCATATTTTCTGCCACCAATCTTCAGCACTCAATGCTTGGTGATTTGAAGCCCATTCTCCCAGATGAATAGATCTTTCGTTTTTTAGAGCCGAACAGAATAAGACAAGGTGTTTCAGGGATTCCATATCTTTACCACAGATACGACAGATTACACTTAAGTCAGTTTCTCCTGCTTTCAGCTTGATTCGATCCTTCGTTAAGAAGGCGTTCAGCCTAAATAGCATGTAAAGTCTTCGTGCATTTGGATTTGGGAATAGACTTATGTAGGGAAGCAACGAATTATAACTTCTGGCTTCAGCCGGCGCATCTTTCATCGCACTTGCGGAAAGGAGCTCGTTACTTGTTGTTATCCAATCTGCGCGCCAGATCTTTACTTTGGCACCAGCTGGGTTGACGCAGAGAGATTGTGCATTGATGTTAAGCCCAGACAACAAGTCTTCACCTCGTTTTGTCCATTGCGACCATATGTCGGTATCACCATCGCTTGCGTTATGGAAGATCTTGAATTGGGGAATTCCAACTTCGGGTTTAGATTTTCGTAACAACACCAGTTGGTTCCAACAGATCCGTGCGTGTAGTGACACGAGAGCAAGTTCGTATCTTATACACGATGTAGAAATGCCTATTGGCAGACTCAGTGCTTTTGACCAAAACATATGTTCTAAAGAGGCCCAATGAGATGGAGGGCAGCCAAAAGCATTTTCTGCACCGTAAGACAAGATGGGGACCACTTTTTGTTCATCATAATTCCTCACTTGGACGTATGGAAAGGCGGCCATATTTTTTGTGGATTATTAGAGCTTGACATGCCAGCTGCCCGCATTTCCTCTAGGAGTCAATTACCCACGGGTCATCACGAATGCTAGAGTTAAGGATCATTCCCAGATATTTTACGGAGGTCGATGACTCTAGCTTGACCTGGTTTAAACTCCACCGATATTTTAGTCTCTTTTGATTCCGACTAGATCGTAGATTTTCAAACACCAGAATTTCTGTTTTTGACGGGTTGATTTTTAAACGGTTCTTGTCTACGTATTGTTGGACCACGTCCAATTTACGTTGAAGCCCGATCGGTGTACGGTCCAGAAGGACAAGGTCATCGGCATACAATAACCAGCTTACAGGAGCTGAGTTAAGTTTAGGTGAAAAAGCTCTAACAGATTGGATTGCCTCACCTATATCAAAAATAAATAAACAAAAAATTGCTGCTGCTAATGGGCAACCTTGTTTGACTCCTTTATAGGTGTTGATGTTGGACGATAAAGCACCTTTTTGATCAAGGCGAATGGCGATCGAAGTGTCAGTATGAAGTTCTTTGATCGCTGCAAGAAGATCTTCTGGACACTCCCAGGTTTCCAGTTTCTGCCACAGCACGTTGCGATCAATCATATCGAACGCCATCGAGAAATCGACAAAGGCCACGTAGACTCTAGTGTTTGTCCTCCGAGCTTCCATCTTTAGCAGATTCAAGATCAGCAAGTTCAAAGAGCACCCTACTTGTTTCACAAACCTCTCATCGACTTTTTGCGCCGATTGAGCCCATTTAATCAATTTCTTTTGCAATAACGATGCGTATATTTTACCTAACACATCGAGCAGTGCCACAGGGCTATAGTTGTTTTGTAACGCTCTGTTCCCCTTCTTGAATATTGGAACTATGATACTAATTTTCCAGGAAGTCGGCACTCGTTTCTCTAGATTTATTCGTATAAACAAGTCGGAGCACAAATCCGTCCATTGATCAGGGAACTGTTTAATCATAAGATTCGTCAGCCCATCTGGCCCCGGTGCTCTTGAGTTTTTTGCGTTCATTATGACTTCCCGGATTTCAGCTTTTGAAAAAGTCAGGTTCCACTTTAATAGTGTGGATAGTGATTGCCTTTCTGGAGTGCGAGGTTTATCATATAACATGGTAAAATGCTTGATCCAGTCTTCTTCCGTTACTTGACATGTAACTAACGCCTTCTGTGGTGCTTCCAATTCGTTTATTACTCGCCAGAAATCCCCGCTGTTCTTGGATAATAACGTGCGTAACATTGTCTCGGCGTCATTTTGATATAGAATGGCTCGGTGGGATTTAATCCAGTTTTTGTAGCGCTGTCTAGTTGCCTTGTTTTTTAGCGATTTTTCTTCTGCCGGACCTTTATTGTTCTTCCTGATTTCTGCTCGCATTGATCTTTCGTAGTAACACTGCTAAATCAAAGGAGTGAATTCTTTGGAAACTGCGGTTTTTCAATCCATTGATCTTAGATTTGAATTGCATCAAGATCGGAGCGTATTCGATGTCTGTTGGGTGCGATTTAAACTGAGTATAAATCTTGGCGATGTCCTGTTCTTCTAGTCTTAAGCGTAGTCTGTTTGGTTCGACTAAAGTGTTAAATCCCCATTTTTGTCTTTGTTTTGCAAGTTTGTTGACGAATTTTGTTAACAACATGTCATGGTCACTGTTCATCATTTTACAGACCTTCAAAGATTTTATTCGATCCTGAAGTTTATCAGAGACAAAAATGTAATCGATGATTGAACATTGAGTTCCATTTTGCCACGTGGCTTTAGGTGGCGTATCTCCCTGTATGTGTCCGTTTAACATCTCCAATCCTCTTATATTCAGTTCTTCCAACCAAGATTGGGCAAGGCGTCTTTTAGCTTCGCTCTGCGGTGTGAAAAAGTCGATGTTTAAGTCCCCGCAGAGCATAGTGCCTGAACCACTTGAAGTTTCCCGCAAGTTGTCGATTATTACGGAAACTTGATCGATAAAAGAATGAGTCCCCGCCGCATGATGATTCCAATAAATATTAATTATATTTATTGTGTCATCTGACGAAGGTTTGTCAGTGGATTTCTTTAACTCACATACTTGGATGTAGGGCGTGTGATTTGTTGATTTAATTAGGCGGTAACCGGACGATCGTTTGATCAGGGTTAATAACCCTGCTACCGGGCGCCCTTTTTCACCCTTCGAGGCTGGATTCAGTGCAACTTCAAAATCAGGTAGCAATGGAGATTCGCGCAACCAAGTTTCTTGCAGGCATATCACCTGTAGGTCGTCAGACCATGGGGTGTTAAACAGATGAAAAAAGCCACGAGTGTTCCAAGATGCAAACGAACATTCTTGAGCCTGATTCAGGGTCGAACGTTAGCTGTTCTTTTTAATATGCAGGGCTGAAGCTAACCAAGACCATTCCTGCGGGGCCTCATTTTCTACCTGTTTATTTGTATTCACGGCCATTACCCCAGGTACTAGAGTTCTGTTTGCTATTGTTATTTTTATTTTCTCCATCGGGGTCATTCTCTTTGGCTCACCCTCCTCGAGGAGCTCGTCGTTCAGGTTTATGACTTCCTTGTGGCAAACATTTCGAAGTTCTTCATTTTGCCTCTGCGGCTGCAGTTTTTCGTTTTGCTTCTGCGGCAGCCGTTGAGAGTAATTAGATACCTTTGCATTTCGTACTATTGGACTGGGCCGTTGTGTATCTGTCTGAGGGGCCCGTGAATCTCGGGGGGGCCTTTCAGTCTCAGTTCGTTTGCACTGCTTTCGACGTCCTCCACTTTATATAAATCAAAACCCATCGATAGCAGATCTTCTTCAGCCTCCAAAATTTAATTCGCTATTATGTGGGAATTTAAATGAAGGATCACTAGGTCTGTACGGGTCTCATCTGGAAATTCTACCGTTTGTATGTCCTTTGAATCAAGAGACCGAAGACGGGGAATATGATGTAATAATTTTAATCTCCTCTAGATAGACTATCCAACGTTAGTTTGACTAGAATCGATGATTCTTTCACACCCATTTGTTCTTGCCTTTGTTCAGCCATAGTCACTTTTTTTTTTTTTTGGCAATGGAAGGTGATCGAAGGACATTTCCAGTAGTGGACATCGGAATTCAGTGACGAAAGTAGGGAGGGAGACACCGCTTCTTTCCATTTGAATGGCTCCATTCGTGTCAATGCGGTTGATTTTGCTAGGCACCAACGTATTCTGCAGTTTATTCATACGCTGAACTTCCCGTCTCTCTTGAAGTGTTTTAAAGACCGGACTCCTGGGTACACTGGCCCTTACCCCGTCTCCAGTTATGTTAGGAATAATCTCGCATCGCCTCAGTTTGGAGAGGTCAAATGGACACGACAGCGGGTTACTGCTCACAGGGACAGCGCAACTTTTGTGCGGTATTTGAATATCATTTTGTCGCTTTGGAACGTCACATTTTGGAGCAATCGTTAAACCAGTGATACTACCTTTCTGTGGAACTTCAATGCCGGGTGGCTCACTTGGACTGGAATCACTTGGATCAGTCTCCTCATATGTGGAAAGATCCAATAACTCAATCTGAATTGAGTGGTCCTCTTGGCCTGATAAGCTTTCGATAGTACCAGGTTCTTTTACCGTTTCGATTGAGCGTACGGTTACCTTCTCATTAATCGTATCGGCTAATTTGAAGCTTGAGGTAATAGCCTTATCCACCAGTTGGAACATGTTTAGGTTACGTAGGAATTTGCGAGCACCCTTTTGTTGCCCTTTTTTCCGTGCCGGCAAATTCTTCTGTTTTTTCTCCAAACAAGCTTGTGGTTTTTTTGCGGTCACATAGGATTTCAAGTTCGTTTCTGCATCCTGACTCCCAAAAATTGGAAAGAGCACGCCTGGCATCACAACGGACGGAGGTTGAATACATGGGTCACTGGCTTGGGACACCTCAGACGCGGGCTGCGTGGAACTGGAAGCTTGTTGGGCGTCCAGTAACGCTGGATTCGTAATATTTTTAGACTGTAGAAAAGCAGTGTTAAAGGACATATCCAGGGTATTAGCATCGTCCGGCTTATCTCTTGTCAATGTAATGCAGTTGGCTAGGGGCCCAGCCAACGGTTCCACTAGGAAACAACCTACATCACGCGAAGGGGGCAAGGCTGTTTTCTCTTTCTCCAGATCCTTCTGCTTGGTTTTCGGAGTCTTGCCTTTTAGAAGTCGGCTTTTTGGATAACTTATCACAATTGAATTTATCCTTTTCACGGGAGCCTTCCTTTGACTTTGTTGATTGTGTTATATCTCTTCCCGGAATTTGCACTTCCCAGGTTTGTTTACTTTCCGGTTTTCGAAAGAGAGACGAGGCTTCCCTTGCAACTTCTGCAAAGAGTTTTTTAACGATTTTGTCATTTAGTTTGACTTCATTTAAGGACTTTAGACCCACTAATATGGTGTGATTTTGTTCTTCGTATTTAGATTTTTGGGCGGACTGTAATGACTCCAAGTGCATCACTTTTGAGTTCAGCATGGCTGTTAGGGTCGAAATATCTTTTATATTTTCATTTAGTGATTCATATAACTTTGTAAAGGGTGTTAAGGAAATCGCCATTGCCGAAGTTAGGGCAATTAAAAGCTCATTTGCTGGTACATGCACGCATGGGGCTGGCTGATTCTCCCTGCCTTTTCCTTGTATGTTACGTTTTACGTGTCCATGGCGATTCCTTTCCCGTCTAATTTTCGGAAACGGGCGTTCAATAAATGAGGAGTCTTTTGTGGTCGAATCATTCACAGAACCTTCATTATTTGACTCGTTTGTGATTTGTTGCTGGGAGTTCTGTCCGGGATTAGGATTTAATCCACCATGCATCGGGAGTCTTTTTTGTGAGTCTGCCATTATATTTTGCATAGGCGAGACTGACTCATCTGGGGTTACAGGGTGAAGGACTTTGTGATTCATATTCTTACCATACTCCCAACTACGACTATTTAAAGTTGTGATGTTCGGACGACTCCTTGCCTGGGGAGTCTCCGACCTTGCAACAAACTTAGGAGTGGATGTAACAGAACGATTTGTTCATTAATATCAGGTTTTTTAACACTGTGGATACCCCCTCCAGCGAGTTTCTCCTGTCTGAGGTGGCAGACACCGATTCGCCGACCCATAGTTTGTCACCTGATAGGACGTCATCAGACAAAGCTTGAACATCAGTCAATCCAACTTCATTCGGATTGATTGCGGGTGGGCGTATTAGCGAGAGTGTTGGTGTATTCAATTGTAGTTGGTTATACTTTATGGGCAGTATGCCTTCATGATTAAGCACAGACACGTCGTTACCACAATGTGCCTCCGCGACAAAGGCTTTCGCCTTCATTGAAGCAGTTCGAACACTTACTAGGCTCCGCAACGACCCGACTGCCGGGACTCGCCTCCGCTAGATCAGCAAGTCGCTGTGCAGAACCCACAGCCTCCGCTAGGGAGTCACGGCCCCCGACGTCCTCTGCTTCCTCCTCCGGAGCCATCGAACAGCACCGCCCCCCATCCACGGCGAACTCACCGGAAGCAACCGCCGGCACCCGCGAGCGCGCATCCAGGGAGGGGGCGCCTCGCATCAGCTCCACCACTGGACTCCGCGACTCCCGGGGGGACTCGTTCGTCTCATCGTAGCCAACAAGGGAGGGATCCGATCCCACCGGTAAGTCCACCGTGGCGTGGTTGCATTTTTCAAGCGAATCACACGTCGGTAGTAGGTCGTGGCTCGACATACGGCGAGTCTTAGATCTTTTCTGAGCCAATTTGGGTATACGAGGTGTAACCTGCATGATATCCAACGTAACGTCAGGGTTTAAGTGGGAGTTGGATCCAGGGGAGTTGGGTCCAGGGGACTTCGAATATGACTTTACTTCGGCTGGGCCAATGAACACGTTGTCATTGTCATGTGAATGGGGAGTGGATTCTCTCACGTGACCAAAATTGTCTGTGGGCGAGTTACATGAAAAATATTGGCTCACCTGCTTCTGACGATATTTTTTTTCGCCGGGGGCTCTGGAGGTTCAAGTTGAGCCCGAGTCCTTAGTGTTGTTGAGGCAACCAAAATTGATGGATCCATCGCCTAACTCGCCAGACAGCCAAACAGCGTCTCCTCAGCCCTTATACCTCAGGGCTTAACGCCACAAGGGTGGGGGAGGCGGCCTTTTATGCCTTGAGACCCAGTCAGGTGACTGATGACTGGGTAAAAGTCTAAAAGGCACACGCACCTCTCAGGACACTGTTTAGCTGCTCCTGGGGTCTCTCTCCTCTGCAGCTGGATACTACTGTCACTCGCCACAGCCAAACGGCGTCTCCTCAGCCCTTATACCTCAGGGCTTAACTTATTGGCTAATTAGATGCAGAATATGGCTATTAGGCAAATTACGCAAGACCGTATTTGGTTAGAGTCAAGACTATTAGCTGGAGGACATCACTGGAGCGGTTACAATTAATTTTGACGAGTTTGGCACTTAACACAAGATCAGCTGGAGTAGGTCTCCTACCTGGTCAACGCTGCTGGTTGACGGCTGCAGGCACCACAGGCTAGCACAGGCCAACACGGTCTGGAGCTGCCTCTTCAGGAACTGGTATCCTTTACCTCGGGTCCTTCATGGGGCTGCATGGACAGGGGCTGCCTTGGGTGTGTGCTCTAAGGTTACTGAAGACTAATCAGGGGAGGGGAGCGCGATTGGAGGAGAGAGGGAAATGAGGTAGTGGGGCGGATCAGAGGGAGCAGGGGTGGGGGGTGTCAGAAAAATGCAAACCAAGCAGACTGAGACCAGGAGGCTTATCACACGCCTGCAGACGCCAGAAAAATGTGGCGTGTAGGAGGGAGACCCGGAGTTCAAGGCCTGGCAGATCTCTTGTGGATACCCTATCACGGGAGGGCGGCCGGGTGGGAGGAGGGAGGGAAACCGGAAGTGGGTCCGGAAGAGGGTCAGTGCAGATGGAGCGTGATCGGGGAGGAAAAATGCAAACCAGGAACTTCTGGGGGGAAAGTGAGAAAAGGAGGAATACCTCTGAGGTGGTGCAGCTGATAGTGTGACTTCTTAGAGATGTAAGAAGAGGGTGGAGTCGAAGATGGTACGAAGGTTCTTCGCCTCACAGGAAGGTGAGCGTAGGGGGCCCAGGGTGGGCGGCCAGAGTGAAAGAGAGAAAGCGAGAGCAAGGCTCCCAATAAGAAGGATCTCAGTCTTACTGGCATTAAGGCAGAGATCGTTGGAGGCACACCATTCCTGAATCGCGGATACAGTCGATATGAGCGAGTGAGCAGAGGCGGTCGGAGGGGAGAGGAGTGTCATCCTGTTAGGCAAAGTTTGTATGCAGTACCCTCTGGGACCACTACACACAACTCTGACTACAGGTATAGGAAAACCAACCTTTGATATAAGCTTGTACTACAGTTTTGGTTGCGTGTTGATACAGAGATTCACAGTTACAAGTATTCAAATAAACTCTTACACTCAAGGTTTCTTGCATAAAAAAATATTATTGTATTTATCAGTCAGTTACAATAAGCCTTCTTCAGAAGGGAGCAATATAATAGTAGCACACAAATACACTTCAATACTGAACACTTAGTTTCTAAATCAGTAAAGAACCTTTTGGAATGGCCCACAGACGCATCCTACACCCACAAGAGACTTCAATAGCAAGGGTGCTGGGGACATTATTATCTTACTGTTGACATTTAGAATACTCTTAGAAGTTGATAAAAGGCAAAGGTTATTAGAACAACAAAAGACCACAATTATTCTTAAGCAGGCAAATACTTTTGGATTCCTTAAAAAGAGTCATACAGTTCAATGGGCTAAGCCAAAGCCATTTGCGAATAGTCTTGTATAGGATGAAGCACTTCTGGTAAGTAAATGGAAAAGTCTTTGCACAAGTTCCTAGGAGTCTTTGATGAAAAAAAGAATCATATGTAGGGCCACAAGTTGATTACTTGTGAGTTGTAGAAGTTGCAAGCACTCTACAGTAAGAGATAAGTTCTCTGACTTTTTACAGTACCTTAGAAATGAAGAAAAAGATGCAGCTGATGACTTCTGTTCCTATGCAGCTCCTTAGATCTCATTGTTCCTGGGCCTCAGTCGCGGGGACAAGAGGGAGGATGTCGGGGGACTCCTGCAATGCACTGGGATGGTCAAAACTCGCAAACGGCAAACTTCAATTTCAGTGGCTGTTCAGTGTTTCAGCTCCTCGCGTCTACTGCAAATAGCAACACCGCGGTTCCTGGCTTTCGAGATGGACCTTCCTTGCTGCTGGGGTCCCGCACTCTGTTGAGGGGGCTCAGGCTCGGTCAGTCCTGCTTCCTGGGAGTCCAGAGGGTCTTCCTGAAGCTCCAGGCCAGCTTAAAAGCAATGTACACAATCTGGTGTTCCTCTCCCTGGTTATACGGTTTCCAGCAGCAACTGTGGAAATTCAACCAGCTCAGAGATGGATGTCTAGGTGGCTTACTTTGGAGTTGTTGGTCCCACCAACTCAAGGGGAGAAGTTGTCTGTGCAGGGTCTTCTCTGTTATTCCGAACTTGGTGTTTCGGCACTGCAGCAGGGCTTCCCTGGGCAAACAAACGGTCCAGGAGTTGCAGCTGGCATCCTCTTCAAGTTCTTCTTCGGTTCCTTCGTCCAGTGGTCGACTCTGCCTTCCAAGCCAAAAGACTCACCTTTTATTCAGTTCTCTCTCATTCATTCCAGCCTAGCTGTCGGTCACCCAGCAGTCACTTGCCGGTCATTCAGCAGGCCAATCACCAGAGTACATTTGGGTCTCCTAGGAGACTAAGCACAGGGAGTTTCGGACACCTCCCTCACTTACTGCCTACCTCAGACACTCTGGAGCCAGAGGCGGGCTTCACTCGTGAATCCCCCCAAAGGCAAAATAAACAGAGACCAAACCCGGTTTGGTACGCAGAGTAAATCTCAAGAAGGACCTTTCCACAAAGAAATGGTGAAAAAAGACGACCAGGGCCATTTTGACAAAAATGGCACCCTTGGGTGCTTTACTGTAGCTGTGAACGCAGCCCGCGGTAAATGCACACCATGGTAGTTAACACAAAACCACTGCAACCAGCCATTCAGCGAGAAAAGGGTAACTTAAAAATGTCACATGAGAAGCTAGGTAACTCCTCCAGCACTCTATTGCAAGATAGGGTGTGCTGGGTCTAGAAAGTTACAAGGGTAAGTAAAGTCAATTTCACTTTACTGTTCTTGGAAACAGGAGTTTATCCAAGAGAAGGTATTTAAACCTTGGGGAAATCTGAAAGACTTCCCTGTGCCACTGCACTGAAGGTGCTGTGTGACACAATGTAAAAGATGATGCCTATGGAGTTTGTCCACAACCAAAAGACCGTGTTCAAAATCACAATAAAATACACAAGAGAGTGGGGAAAGAGGGTCACACTCTCTCCAGGTTAAAAAAATCCTCAAAATCAGCAAAGTTGCTGGGGGTCTCTAAGGTGGAGGGAATTGGCACATTTCTGAGAAATCTACCTAACACTTCCGCAAAAAAACTGATTGGCTGTGTTCCTCCGTAAAAGTCTGATCCTGCAAGCTGAAGAGGTGAAGAGACGATTTCCAGCGGCCGGAGAGCGTACTGTGTAACAAGAGCCTCCAGTTACCCTTCCTTTCCAAGCACACCTGGCTACCGGATTCTGGACCTATTATGTTCCTGGGAGCCTCCCCTAGGAAAACACCCTCATCTCTGTAAATATGTTTCTGATGTTTGTTAATCTGCTTAGAATCACATGCTGTGCATAGGTCCGACATCCAGTGGTCACTGCGGAGTATTGCATTTTGTTTTTCGTAGTCGAAAAGGGACGTCGACAATGCGTGTCTGAAATACTATCCCTATAGTGACGTGCGTTGTACCCACAATCCCTCACGCGTTGAGGTCCCTCAGATTTGTTTTTTTCCGCCCAGCTACTGGTCGCCTTTACGCGGAGCTCCTCGAGAGACATTGCAAATTTCATCTCCTCGACCTTTGGTCGTTTCTCATTAATATTAAACACATAATCCCTCCCTCGACGCAGTTGTGAAGCTGTTCTCCGCCGAGCAAGATCTTCGACGGAGGGTACGAGCGGAGGAAATCCTTCGGCGTTGCCGAACACGTGGCCTGGCCTCGCAGGCCATATACAGTAGGGAGAGTGGGGTCGTGGGACATCTCTGGTTCTTTCTGAGAATGCCTTTCCTTTCCCCCTTCCTTTCCCTTGGGGTGGTTATCACGATTTATTGCCTCGGCTATGGAGAGGACACCCTTTAGATTTTGCCCGCTTTGCAAAGGCAAATTTACTTGGAAGGACAAGCACTCACGGTGTAACCGCTGCTTGCCCCTCGATCACAAGGAGGAAGGTTGCGCGGCTTGCAGGCTTCTTAAGCCTAAAACTCTAAAAGACCGCAGGGTTAAAAGGTGGGCGGCCTACGCGATGTCGAAGGCCGAAGGTTCACCCGCCGCTGCTACCACCGACAGTGACGAGGAACGCGATAACCCGACCTCCGCTACGGAAGTCGAAAACCCCTCTAAGGAGCGCTCGCGCGCTTCGTCGTCTGTTCTCGGCCCCGACGGGCTTGGCTCACGCCCTGCTTAGGGGGATGAACACCCCGGCGACATTGACGCACACAACAAAAACTCACTTAAACACACAACCCACGGCTCTTCTTCGTCAAGGACGAAGAGAGCATCAGCGCCCAAGGAGACGCAGGTTCCACCGGCGGCCTCCTCGGACCGTTCGGGTTCAAAGCCCCTCTCGCAACCGCTGCCGCGACCAGCGACTGGGCTTTTGGCAAATAAGGGCGCCGCCCCCAAACCATCGGCCGGCACGCATCAACAAAAGGCTAATGCCGCCTTAGAGCGATCGACACCCGTAGCGTCAAATGCAGGCCTCCGCTGAAAAAACGAGTCGCCGACAAACGAGTCGCCGAGAGCTTGGCGAGGATCGCTGTAGCCGACGCCCAGAAGCGTACGCCGAAGGACACGTCGAGCGCTACGCAGAAGTCGAAAGACACGCCGAAAAAGCCCGAAGAAAGGCATGAACTACCCCCTTCAGTCGGGGGGTCACCCAGCACACCTGAAAGCTTTTCAGAGGGCGACGGGACACTTTCCTCGACGCTTTGGGAGAGGTCGAGCGGTTTTCAGCTATATGACTCTATTTTTCCCCCGCCAGACCGCTCAGGAGTACCCCATGAAACCATGGAAAGACTCAACCTCTGTATGGAGAGGATGGAAAAGTTTATTAATACCCAGACCTCTCAAACTCCCAAAAGAACTAGAGAAGGGCCTCAGGAGGACCCCAAGGCCAAAAATCCGAGGCTAGTCAATCCCCAGCAGGACACAGCCTCAGACTTCCATGATGTGTACGACCTCACTGGGGAGGAACAATACTTGGAGGAGGAGGAGGATTTTATGGACGATGAAGAGGGACAGTACCAGGAAGAAGGTCTGGAAGACAGGCCAGACATTATAGGAGAAGGCTTCGGAGTAAACCCAGAAGAAGGACCTTCGCACCCCTGGCAAACCCCATCAGTATATTCCGACACTGATGTCCTAAACCTAAATCCTCCGGACAATTCACCGGTTAGGAACACGTCTCCAATTGACGATCAGCCCACTTTCAATGCCCTGTTGCGCAGAGCAGCAGCACATTTCGAACTGGACACTGGGGAGCTCTCTCCAGAATTAGACTTCGTGGAAAGAGTAATTAAAGAGAAACCCCCGGTCAGCCAGATCATTCCCCTCCTCGCTTCAGTGAAGAGAAGAATCATCCCTTCGCTGTCCACTCCCGCATTGATCAGAGGGGTCAATCCAAGAATTGAAAAACTTTTCACTCCTTCACCCTCAGACCCGCTCTACATTAGGGGACATTCCATTCCGGATTCCCTGGTAGTATCTAATACTAGAAAGAGGGCAGGGGTACCAATTTCCACCAGTGAGGCACCCCCTGACAAGGAGGGCAAGAGGCTATATGCCCTTGCTAAAAGAGTAACTTCCTCGGCTGCCTTCTCAGCAAGAATTGCGAACAACTCTTTGCTTGCTAGCTATGCAGACGCGCAGTGGGCCAAACTGCGCAAGGACGCCGAGGAAGCACCAGAGCCATTACGTACACGCCTGCTTTCAACTATTGGCGAAGGGACCCAGGTGAACCAGAGCATTGTAAAAAACTCTCTGGACGCGGCAGAAACAGCGGGACGTTCCCTGGTGCAGGGAATACTCCTAAAACGCCATGTATGGCTGCGCAACCCAGGGTTTAAACCGGAGACACAGGCGTCTTTAATAAATAAACGTGTGGAAGACTCTAACTTCTTCGGAAAAGCGGTGGATGAAGCTCTAGAGATGGCTAAAAAAAGAGTTCGATACTATCAGGACTCTTGACCAAATCTCTAAGCCCACTACCAGACGCGGCTATGGCAACAAACGCTTTTTTCGTGGCCAACGCCAACAACAACAAAGTCAACAACAACAGTACCCTGCCACCAATTACCAGTCCAATAGTGGGCAGTACAGCCAAAGAGGCCAGCGCCGGGGTAAAGGGAGAGGTCGGGGGTCCAACCCCAGAGGCTCCCAAGCCCCCAACAACTCCAAGTGACTCTTGCATAAAGCCTTCCCTGTAATCCCTGCTCCAAAAGTCCTTCAGTCTTCATGACAAAGGAATCCATCAACCTGGTTTTTAACGGGCGATCCTGATGTCTTCTTGATGCAAACTCTTCTTCCGTACTAAGGTATGTGTTGGCTGGGTCTTAGGGGAGTTTTCCTAAACATTTTAGTAAGTTATTCCAGTGGTTTGTAGATCCCCAAGTTTTATTATCAGTCTCTACTAACTCAGGACCTTAGAGTGGCAGAGCAGTCAGGATTATCTTAAGAGGTATTTGTGAGCTGTTGGTAAGTTCGCTGAACCCAGCTCGTAAGGTACATCAAAGAAACACTTACACTTAAAAGTATATTAAAATATATATTTATTATATTTACACAAGTCATTGTTAAATGCTTAGCACATTAAATATCACACATAAGTAAACCTTTCAATACTTGCAAATAGGCACTTCTTAGTTGGTAGTTGCTGAACGCATACAATTGTTACAGGAGTTTGACAGTTATATTGGTAATACCGTGCACCCATAAAATATAATGGGATAATTGTATTTAGTCTGCATACACATATAAGATAGTGACTTTTGGGGAGGAAAACAGTTGGTTAGTGTTATCCTAGTAGAGCTTCAGGTTCTAGAGGCAGGTTTGTAGTATAGGATGTCCTTTAAAGTAAAAAATGCAACCCTCGTAAAAAGGTAGCTTGTATCGGGTTTAAAGTCTTGCAAAGCAGAAGAAATCAAAAGTTCTTGAGGATACTTTCTAGTCTCTAAGCAAGAAGAAAGACACAAGAAGGCTTAACCAATGTTGGATACCCTGAGAAATGACTCTCTAAACGGATACAAGCCGCGTCTTCAGTTGGAGGTAAAAGGGTGTTGCCCTGGAGAGCTCTGCGTGCACCCCAAGGCTCTGGAATCAGGTAAGCAATACCTTTTTCCCCACAGTACCTTAGTTAGATGAAAAGGTTTATGCTGGATGCTCCACGATGTTGCAGCTTTGGGTCCGACCTCTGGAGTCCTTGGTCTGATGACAGAAGGCAGGACAATGGACAGGGATCTCTCAGCAGCAGTCTCGAGGGAGGACCTGTGGCTCGACTTTCAACAACTTCTTGGTTTGCGGTGTTGGCGCCTTTTCTGAACTAGCAACAAAAGACTTGAATCGCCCGGTCAATCTTCTTTGCTTTCTGCAGTCCTGCACTCTGATGAGGGGAGTGTCCTTGAGGGCTCAGCAGAGATTTGGATGGATTCGGCTTTTCCGCGATGATGCACTCGAAATAGGCAGCAGGTTTCCTGGTATTGGGGTTCTGCAACTCTGGAAACTCGTAGGACCTCAGAGCCTCAATTCAAAGTGCTTCTTGGGACTGGTTATTCCCACCAGCCAAAGGGAAGGAGTCGCCCTCTTTCGAAGCTCCTCTGTCGCACAGAGAACGGGATCAGGACAGCAGTGGTCGCTTCAGTGTTGCAAAAGGTCTGCAGGCAGCTTTCAGTGGTTGACTTGCTTTTCACTCCTGTAGCCTCACCTTTATACAGTTCCAGCACACAATCCTCTGCAGACTCTCTCAGCATTTTATAGAAGGGGACGTTTGGCGGTCCAACGAGGACAGCCAGGCCATCTGTGGGAGCTAGTCCTGCTCAGAGACTGGCGCGCAGAGAGACTGGCGCGCAGAGAGACTGGCGCGCAGAGGGGCAGAGGCGCAATACTAGGCATCCCTTTGGCACTCCACATAAAGTGGTGTGTGCCAGTCTCTCAGACTATAAAGTTGTGTGAGAGATACTATCTACCTCTCTATCCTTAAACGTATTTACTTATAGGATAATCTTAAAGTAGGACCCCAAGGGTCCCTAGCAACACTGCACATAAGGAGCTGTGTTCTGCAATTGAAACATACAGATGCCTTTAAGAGCTAGGGAGCAGGTAATATACAAAGACTAGAAGCCAAACGTCAGACAAGAATGAATTGGTGGAACAAGACTCCACTCATTCAGGTTTAAAGAAAGAGATACAGCCAAATGTCCTGGGTATTCTTATTAGGAGAGGGGATGAAGCATAAAAATGATAAATCTCCCTAAAACTGGGGCATTTGCTTACTTTTAAGCATGTGTGATTTCTGTATAGCTTTGGATTGTGTCTTGTGATTGGGAGTCCTCTCAACTGGTTCACCCAGGCTCACTGATGGGTTCCTCCTAGGGTGTCTCAGAAGTCCCTGGATCCTTTCCACCTCTCTAAAGTATAATACCTGTTTTAACAGTCTTACTTAGGAACTCTGACTTTCGCTACTTCTGTGCCTATCCAGAACGGCCTGTTAGACACTAGGTACCTAGAAGACCCCCTTTCTGCCACTGAGAACACTCAAGCGCCAAGAATAAGGAAAATACTTTCTAAGGATTGGGCCTATTGCCTAGAAAAGTTATTAAACATGTATTTACTTGTAAAAGAGTTGGTTAGTAACTGTAACTCTGAGAGTGAGCAGTTGCAAATGTTCTTACCTTGAATGTGTTTCGCCATTCTGAAAAGTATATGTAAGCTTATTTTACGCACCTGTAAATCGGTTGTGCCTCTTCCCTAAAAGTAATGCTGTTGGCTTCACTTAAATATTTCTTTCAGAATATTAGTGTGCAAGTTCACCAACTGGGTTTAGCTTTCACTGGTCTGTTCTATACAGATTCTAAAAACAGTCTGAGCTTTACACCTTCCTTTAAGTTGCTGGTAGCTCCTTTAAAAGGTATATGGGTTTTACTGTTCTGCCTTGGGCCATCCTAAAATAAGTTAAAAAGTTGTTCCACTGAGCTGAAAAGCAACTGTAATTGTATATTACACCAAAAGGTCTTGCTCACCTACTATAACTACGTGTTATCCTGAATAATAGTTAAAGGTTTGTACTTTTCCTTGAATGAGTATTCCACTATTCAGAAAGGTATACTTGCAGGTTGGTTTACTAAGTGATTTCTTTGCTGAGTCTCACTACATAACTGACAGGGTCTACTACCCTTCTATTACTGAAAGTAATCAGAAATTAATGTATGGGTTTACTCCCCATGAATAGGTGTGTTTTATACTAAATGTGCTTTGATACGGTCTGACTTCCCTAGAATTGCTGTTAGTATTCTGAACAAGGTTTTTGCTTTGATCTGCGTACCTTCAAGCATTGTGGTGTCTTTTTGTAATGTGTTTGACTCTATGGCCAGTACTTACACCAAGACTTAACTTGGTCTACTTGTATTTATAATGAACCTTTATTTTGTATAATACTTCTGGTTGTGTTTCTATTTAATCCTTGGTGTATACTACAGGTTCTATATAATTTGCTACAGCCCTCTTTCCCTCCTAAAATGAGCCTGGCTGCTCTGTTACCCCATACTCTGGTGCTACAGTCTCGTACTAAGAGTGGAGGCTTGTACTGTCTCAGTTGAATGGCTTTGCTAAGCATGGACTTAAGAACGGATATAACACCTGCCTTGGTGCTCTTTTTTTAAACTGTCATTTTTGGTAACCATTAAGCATGTTTTATTTTCTATTTACAGTGGGAAAACCATAATAAGAGTTTGCAGCTGGAGGCACAGACATACCAGCGAATTCAAGAGAAGATACAAGAGCGGGTCATGAATAATCTGGGGACATGGATTGATTGGCAGTACCTACAAAATGCTGCAAGGCTGCTTGCAAAAGTAGGTTTCTTTTAAGGCAGTCCAGCTCTTCACCTGCCTAGTTCACACCTGGTTGGTCAAGAGGACACTTTGTCTGAAACAGTAACCGGCATTGCAGTGTGCCAGCTGTAATACAAAGTTGCAATTTTCACCTTCACTTTTAGAATGGTTGCTTCGTGTTGTAGCTAATGTGCTCTCAATATTGGATGCGTTCTCCAGAAATATTTACCATTTTAGTGTTTTTTGACTTGCTTTGTGTTAAGTAAGATTTCTATTTTTAGCAACTTTCCCTCCATCCTTCTATGGTCCCCCAAACGTTTTGCTTTTGTTTTTTAATCTGTCCTGACTTTTTACAGGGATGTGTGAAGCCTTCAAATTCACTTCACTGGCCCTATGCTCATTTTGTCATGCGGAAACCAATCAGTCCGTCAGACTATCAGTACTGGGAAACTATGTACCCATTTTTGTCTTTTTACCCTTTACCTTTTTTTGTAACTTTTTAACAGTGCACACAGCATCTTACAATGCAGTGCAATGGGGATACTACCACCTTAGTCTTTTACACTTGCCATTTTTGGTTACAATTTTTCTTTATTTTTAGTGTGCACATTCGTGTTTACCGCGTATGGCTACTAAACGTGGTTAGTGGCCTAAAATGGCCGGGCCACGAGATTTTACGCTTGTGCTTTGGCCATATTGTCTAGCCGCCTTCTGGCCTTCTCAAGTCAGAAAATCCCATATAAAGTCATGCACTTGCTAGTGAAAGCTGCTGCATTCTCGGGCTAGTGATGCCTGTGTCCAGGAAGTGGAAGGGGATTGTCTGGTCCCACTCCACATCTGTGGTGCCAGAGAGTCTGGTTATGGGCCATGAGTGAAATCCACAGTGGTCCCCTGTTTGAATGGTGCAGATACTTACCATTGGTAGGCTTGGACGTGCTTCTAGACAGGATTTAGCATAAGAAGACTGAGTAGAATTTCTATTCTATACTTGTCGGAAGCATAGTTGCAGAGTTCCCTGGCTTTCAGCCACTTATCATAAATTAACCTCAAATCCCGTTCCTCAAATCCCACGCCGTGACTCCGAAGATCAACGCTGGTACTGGAGAACGAACAGCCGTTAAGACTGCACAATGGACTTTGGGCCTCGGAAGGCCTCTGGCCTCGGCCCTGCAAGTAGGGAGAGTGGGGGGTGGACATACTTGCACTCGTTTATTTTCCTACATACACTCGCCCGCTGCCAGATATTAACATATGGAGAGTACTCCATTTAAATTCTGCCCCAAGTGCAACCGTAAGTTCTCTTGGGTAGATAAGCATAACACCTGTAATCTGTCTTCCTAAGGACCAAGACCGCTGACCCTGTCACTAGGCCTGACCCTGTCACTAGGCCTAAAGTTGTCCCTCCCACTCCCCAGGATATGGGAATAGAAGAGGAACCACAGAAGGAGGTGGTCATTCCCAGTTCCAAAGAATGGAGCTCGTAAGACATCGACAGAGTGATGAGGAGAATGGCTTTTATGGCAAACCTATACAAGAAAAACCCTGATTACTTCCTGAGCTATCAGAATACCCCTGCTACCTCTACTCCTTCAGTATCCAAAGATCCTCAACCTCCTACTAAGAGAACCCGTACTGAGACGCCAGTTCAGGGCCTGATTTCAGACCCATTCACTATTGAACCTTACCACATTATGGTGAGGATCCAAAGATAGACTGGACGACCAGGCAGGAGTCGACTATTATGGAGACTATGAGGACCAGGATGAGGAGGAGGAAGACTAGGCAGAGGCCTATAGTCTCGACTCCTCTATTCCCAAGAACCCACCAGTGAATGACTCACCTGTGGATAATCAGCCTTTACTGAACGAGGTCTTAACTAAAGCTGCAGCCCACTTTCAGATAGACACTCAGGGGGCTCAAGAAGAGAGGGACTTTGCAGAGCAAATTATGGAGGATAGAAAATCCATTGCCCAAGCCATACCAATTCTGAAGTCTATTCAACGCAGAATTGACCCCTCTCTGCTCACCCCTAATCTTACCCCGACAGTTAACCCAAGAATAGAGAAATTATTCAGGGCCGCCCTCTCCGACCCACTTTACATAAGGAGTCAGCCTAAACCCGACTCATTAGTGGTTACAACCACCAGGAAGAGGGCGGGGACACCTCTAGCATCTTCCGTAGCTCCCCCAGACGAGGAGAGCAAAAAGATATATGGGCTAGGAAGGAAAGTGCTCTCCACTTCCGCTTACCAGGCAAGAATTGCTAATACTACCACTCTGCTGGCAAGTTACAACTGTCACCAACGTGAACAGGTAGCTGCCTTCATTGCCTCCACACCTGAACCTCTAAAGGGCCAGTTGGCTTAGATTGCTTCGGAAGGAAGTTCGGTGTCCGGATCCATTCTCAAGGCTACCTTTGACGCAGCAGACCATGCAGGCCGGCTCATCACAGTCATCAAGAGACACGCTTGGCTGAGGCAGTCGGGGTTTAAACCCGAGACCCAAGCCACCCTCATCGACATACCGGTGGAACCAAATGTCTTGTTTGGAAAAGCGGTGGAAGAGGCGCTCAAAACAGCAAAGGACGAATATGATACCCTAAATTCCCTTGGACAACTAACTAATAAACCCACAAACCAACGAGGGAATAATAATTTTCGTTGCTCTCGCGGCCAAAATTCTCAGAGGGTCTAATTACTTTCAAGAGCAAGGAGCATCGTGGGGAGGCAACCAACAGCCTACCCAGGGTTTTGCCATAGGTCAAAAGAGGCAGCCCAGGTAGAGGCGCTACGCCCCCCAACAAACAGTGATATTCCGCTCCGGGTCCCTTCCCATGCATCCCCAATAGGGGGGTGCATTTCCACTTTCACCCACGCATGGGAAGGGATCACTTCGGACAGATGGGTGCTGTCCAGTGTCCAGGGACACTGTATCGAACTGTTGGAACCCCCACGCGACCATCCTCAAAGACAGAAAATCCACTCCTTGGAGCACACCAAAGAATCCTCCTCGAGGAAATTGTCATTCTTCTTGCAAAGGACGCGATAGAACTCGTCCCGGGCAACCAGGTAAACAAGGGTATTTATTCAACTTACTTCCTTGTGCCAAAAAAAAATCTAACAATGCGCCCAGTATTAGACTTACTATGTATGTCAAACCTCAAGAGTTTCGCATGACTACACTCCAAGAGGTAATCCCCATACTAAAAAAGGGGATTACATGGCAACATTGGATATGAAAGATGCCTATTTTCATATTTCCATGTTCCCAGCGCACAGAAGGTTCTTGCGTTTTTAGGTAGACAGCCAGCACTACCAGATAAAAAAGGTACTGCCTTTCGGTATAGCCTCGGCTCCAAGGGTATTCACCAAGGTACTGGCAGCGCACCTACGCAGGGAGGCAATCCCAGTGTACCCTTACCTGAACGACTGGCTCATCACAGGGGAAACCCCCATAATTTGCAGATCCAACATTCAAAGAACTATCGACCTCCTCTTTCAATCACTCAGAGCGGTTGACGAGGCAGGGAGGGGGGAACAAGGGGAAGACAGACAACGATCCTTATAGGCCAGGTGTCATTCAGATCGCGCAAGTGCAGGGGATGGGAGAAAGGGGAAGGGGAGGGGGTGGTGGGGGGAGTGCAGTACAAGGTAAGAAGAATAAAATCAATAAATAAAGAGGGCCAGCTAGTGGCAAGTGCAAGGTAAGTGCAGACAAGTGCTGGGAAGGGGGGGCTGTAGGGATACAGAGACAGTCCCGCAGTGCAGAGGTTGCCAGGGAGGCAGTGCAAGTGGAGAGTGGCTGGGCCCAGGACCGGGGTCGGTGAGAGTGGCCCAGTTGCAGATTCAGTGCAGTTTCAGCGAAGAATTAGCAGGGGAGAGGGAGAGAGAAAGCAGAAGCAAAGAGGAAGGTTTTGAGGTGCTTCCGGAACCGGAGATGGTTCTCCTCAAGTTTCAGGGAGGCAGGAAGGCTGTTCCAGAGGGAGGCCCCTGCCGTGGAGAGAGATCTACCCCCAGCTCGTAGCTTCGAGAAGCGGCTGACCCTGAGGGAGTTGGAGACAGATGAGCGAAGGGCTCGGGAAGGAAGATATTTAGGAAGAGAGAGTTGAAGGTATTTAGGCCCCAGGCCCCAGAAGGCCTTGTGGACAATGCAGAGGGTTTTGAACTTTATCCTCGCAGCCACTGGAAGCCAGTATAGAGATTTCAGTCCTGGAGAGATACGGTCCCTCGGCTTGAGGCCAAGGACAAGTCTCGCAGTTCTGTTCTGGATGAGTTGCAGAGGGCGGAGAGTGGAGGCAGGCAGATTAAGATAGAGGCTGTTACAGTAGTCCAGCTTTGAGAGAACCAGGGCTCAGGAGACAGTGAGCTTCTGGGGGAAGGAGAGGAAGGGAAGAATACCTCTGAGGAGGTGCAGTTGGTAGTGTGATTTTTTTAGAGACGTCAGATATATGAGGAGAGAAGGAGAGTGTGGAGTCGAAGAAAACCCCGAGGTTTTTTGCCTTGCAGGTAGGAGCAGGAAGAGGGCCAAGAGAGGCCGGCCAGAGAGCTGCAGGGAAGAACGGGGTGGGAGTGCCGATGAGTAGAATCTCAGTCTTACTGGCATTAAGGCAGAGGTCATTGGCGGCACACCATTCCTGGATAGCAGACAGACAGTCAGAGATGAGGGAAGGAGAGGAGGAGGCCGAGGGTAGCCTGAAAATGAGCTGGGTATCGTCCGCATAGCACTGAAAATTGGGGCAGAGAGCGGCGATGCGGTGGGCAAGGAGTGCCAGATACTGGTTGAACAGCCAGGGGGAAAGATTAGATCCCTGGGGGACACCACAGGTGGAGAAAAAGATGTCAGAGAGGAAGGACCCCAGTTGGACCTGGGAGGGTCGATTGGAGAGGAAAGAGGTCAGCCACACCAGAGCCTGACCAGTGATACCCAGGTTATCACGGAGACGGTTGAGCAGAATGGCATGGTTGACAGTGTCAAAGGCAGAAGAGAGATCGAGCAAGATGAGAACACATGGAGTGTTGGAGTCGAGATTCAAGAGCAGGTCCTCACGGATGTTCAGGAGAGCAGTTTCTGTGCTTCTGGCGGCTCGGAAGCCAGATTGATTTGATATATGAGGTTAAGCTGGGAGATGGCCAGTTTCTCCAGGAGCTTGCCCAGGAAGGGAGTGATGGAGATTGGGCGAAAGTTAGCCGGGCAGGAGGGGTCAGAAGAGGGTTTCTTAAGAAGAGGGTGCGCAAGGGAGTGCTTAAGGGGGGATGGGAAGACTCCAGAGGCGAAGGAGTGGTTGCAAAAGTCAGCCAGGGCTGGAGCCAGGGAGTCGATGTGGTCCTTGATAGTTTTGGAGGAACAGGGGTGAACCTGTTTAGACGAGACTTTCATAGATCGGACTTGTCTGGAAACCTCGTCGGCAGAAAAAAGGGGAAAGGCAGAGAAGGAGGGAGGAGGGGTGGCTGTAGAAGGGCCAGAGGAAGAGCCGGGAAGAGAGGGAGGGAGGTGATAGGATGGGAGTGAGGACAGGATGTCCTGTGTTTTAGAGATGAAGTGAGAGGCCAGTGCAGTGCAGAGGGCCTGGGAGGGGACAGGAAAGATAGAAACGATAGACTCAGCTATCGTACTAATCTTGTCACAAAGCTCACTAGAATGCTCACCAATCAGACTACGAACCCCAAGCAGCCTACCTCACTTTCTGAACTCTTACCTAGTCACAACCCTACTATACCGCACTCGAACCACACACGAAAACGAACCCTCCACAGACCTCTATCAAGGGAGCCCTCATCAACGCTCGCTCACTGGTTGCCCACGCTACTGATGTTGCCGACATTATTTCCACTAACCACCTAGGCTTTATCGCCATCACAGAGACATGGCTCCACCCAGCAGCCGGTCCCACAATAGCTCTAGCCACTCCAGACAACAACAACATCATCAATAGGCGGAGGTATAGCAATTATTGCAAAATCCACCCTAAACATCAGAGAAGTAACCAGCACAACCCTACCTTCAGCCGAACTTTTATCCGTCAAACTCCCATTATCTGACACACAAACCAACCTGCTCCATATTATATACAGACCCCCAGGACCCCCCTCCACCTTTGAAGAGGATATCTCTCTCCTACTCACTACCAATTTGAAACCGAAATCCCAAATCATCATTCTGGGAGATTTCAACTTGGGACTCAATGACCCCAATGACAACCAAGCCACCTCCCTTAATGACGCGATTACTCATCTATGCTTCACCCAACACATTAATCAACCTACACATACAAAAGGAAGATCCTTGGATTGGCTTGCAGATGTCAACTGCAACCTCTCACTGACTGACATCACTCCCTGTGCTTGGACTGACCATCATTTTATTACCTTCTCTTTACCTAGATCCTTACCATCTCCCACACGACCCACAAAGTTACCTCAAATAATCTCCAGAAACAACCGCAACATCACTATAGAGAACCTTAAACCTCTTCTCGCGCCTATCAGTAAAGCTAATCTACCCACGCAAAAAAACAACCCAGCAGCCATAGTAGACCTATATAACAATACTTTAGAACTAGCCCTCAACCAGATGGCTCCTCTCAAACAACGAAAAGCCAAACCTATTGCCCACTCCAACAAATGGTTCTCAGCAGAATTAAAAGCTCTCCGTAATATTAAAAGAACTGCAGAAACTATCTGGAGAAAAGCCCCTTCTCTCTCCACTAAAGACAAATTTGCTTCAGCTGCCTCCACCTACAAATCCGTCATCTTAAATGCTAAGAAAGAGACCTACAACTTGAGAATACAAAATGCCAAATCTGGCACCAAAGAACTCTTCTCTATACTAAGAGAACTTGAATCACCACTGCCCCCTACAGAGGACTGCATCAAAGACAAGGCTTGGTGTAACAATATCCAGCTCGCCCTCGCTAACAAAATTGCCCTCCTACAAACCAAGATGGAAGCAAAAAAAACTAGCCTTGCCTTCAAGCAGAACCCCAGCAGCAAAACTAACCACACTACCCCTATCTGCCCATCTTTCCACTTCTCACCAGTCACAGAAGAGGAAGTAATCAAGATAATCGCCAGCCTCAAACCATCCAACTGCAAAGGTGACATTTGCCCAGCATCCGTCATCAAAGATGGTGCTAATGAGTTAGCCCCTCATCACCTCTCTGATCAACTCCTCCTTCAAAAACTCGGTGGTCCCCAAGAACCTTAAATAAGCGTGGGTCCTACCCCTGCTCAAAAAACCTAACCTAGATCCCAACATCCCCACAAATTACAGGCCCATCACCACAGTCCCATTTCTTCTCAAAATCTTGGACAGGGTAGCCTATCTCCAAATACAACATTTGGAAGAAAACAACCTCCTAGGCCTGCGACAATCCGGCTTCAGACCAAGGCACGGGACTGAAACTGCCCTCTTGGATCTAAAAATCCAAATGGATGACATCAAAGACCAGGGCAAACTGGCCATCTTGCTCTTGTTGGATCTCTCGGCTGCCTTTGATCTGGTTGGCCACCAGATCCTCACTCAACACCTCTCCTCGGCTGCTGCATTCTCTCAGAATGCCACTAAGTGGATCCAGTCATTCCTGTCTGACAGGACGACTAGAGTCTTCGCCCCCCACTGCGGCTGCAGACCCTATCCCAATCACATGTGGAGTGCCGCAAGGCTCCTGCATTTCTCCCACACTTTACAACATCTTCACGAAGCTCCTACTTGACCGTCTTGACGATCTGGGTGTAAGCTACACTAATTATGCAGATGACACCCACGTCCTCATCACGCTCACTGGTAGCTATGAAGAAGATGCTGCAAAGCTTAATGATATCTATTTAGAAATCCAAGTCTGGATGGCCACACACAGTCTTTGCCTTAACGACGATAAAACAGAATTGCTTATCGTAGGCTCCCAGGCTCGCCTCAACAAACTGGACCAAAGGTACCAATCCTTTACCATTGATGGCAACATCATAAAAGTCTCCAAAGAGGTTCAAACATTAGGTCTATACCTCAATTCTACCCTATCACTAAAGAAACAAATAAACTCTACCATCTCAGCTACCTCATACACCAATAAATTGATCAATGCCTGTAGGCCTTTCCTCACCACCTCTAGCTGCCTAACCCTATCTAGAGCGCTGATATTGTCTAAATTAGACTATTGCAACACTCTACTTAGGCACTACCAATAAAAACTTGAACAGACTCCAGATCCTGCAAAATAATGCACTAAGATGTGCCCTCAACCTCCCGCGCAAGGCGCACATATCCACGGTTAGAAAAGAAGTCCACTGGCTCCCGATCCGTGACAGAATTAAGCTAAGAACACTGGTCATCACCCACAAGTGCCTATCACATACTGCCCCACGTTACCTTTCTGACAAATTCTCTAGACACTGCCCCTTTAGACCCAAAAGAACACCTTACCTACACCAACTAAAGATCCCTAATTATAACCTAAAAACAGCAGGGGGCTCCAGTTTTCCAGTGCTTGCAGCACAATGTTGGAACACCCTCCCCACTACAATTAGATCGGAAGCTGCATTCTGGCCATTCAGAGCCATGGTAAAATCATGGCTACTAGCCTAAACAGCCAGACTCTCACCGACATGACCTGGCTAGCCGCCGCTCTCCACCTGTAGTAATGTTTACTCCACCTACAGCCTATTCAGGACCAACCTGTAACCCAGTCCGCATTAGCCACTGTAACTTTTTTTCTTTCTTGCATACTCTCTGTACATACTTTTCTCGGTATATTCTACTCTTGTTGGAAAACATTCAGAGCCTGGACTAATGTATGCTCTGTCTGTTGTACTATGATGCTCGTGTAACGATATGTAACTCTGCTGTACACATGATTATCCGCCCAGTTACCTGAGGGTTCGGATGCGCTTTACAAATAAACTAAACTAAAGGTAGAGGCAGCAGCAGGGTTGGCAAGCTCCTTGCAGATTTTAAAGAGTTCGGCCGAGTTGTTAGATGCCGCAGAGATGCGGGCTTGGATAAGGGCTCTCTTCTTGGTGAGAACGGAGAGACAGTATTGCCTTTGGAGCAGGCGGCAGGCCAGTTTGTCAGAGGATGAACATGAAGCACGCCATTTCCTCTCTGCCACCCTGCACTTGCGTTTAAGGGTGACGAGATCTGAGTCATACCAGGAGTTACATTTGGCTTTGGGCTTCAGGTGGATTCTCATGACAGGGGCAAGGATATCAAGAGTATCAGATATAGCAGAGTGGAGCATGGAGAGGGCTGTGTCAGGGTGTGAGTCAGCCGAAGGGGGAGGTGGGGGCGAGAAGGTGGCAGCAAAAGCCTCAACTGACACGCTCTTCATGGGTCGGATGACCGAGAAGGTGGGTGGCAGTGATGAGGGTGGCTTTGCTTGTGGGGTAGGGAGGGTGAGGTGGGAGGATAGGAGAAAGTGATCACTCCAGGAGAGAGGAGTGGAGAGAGGGACGGAGAGGGGAAGGTCGGAAGAGATCAGAGCATCGAGTGTGCCCTGCAGAGTGAGTAGGTCCAGACGGGAGAATAGAGAGTGAGAGAGTCGCAGAGGTCACAAAAGAGTCCCGTGGGGGAACAGGAAGCATCCAAGTGGATGTTGAAGTCACCAAGACTTCAACATCAGAGGAAAGACGCCTTTCCATCAGAGGAAAGAATTCAGAACCTGTTACTGCAAATTCCTCTATCAGTCCGGTCGTCAGATAAGCAAAGCAATGTGTTTGCTAGGCATGATGGCGTCATGTATTTACCTGGTTCCCCATGCACGCCTGCGCATGCGACCCATGCAGGAATGGTTGGCAAAACAGTGGTCTCAGGCAAGTGGTCAGTGGGACGATCTAGTTTTCATTTCGCCAACACTAGTACAGAGTATTCGCTGGTGGAAAAGAGAGAACCTGTCAAAGGGGAAACCCTTTTACGATCCAGAAATACAGGCCGTAGTCACTACGGACGCGTCCCTGTCGGGGTGGGGAGCACACCTCCTTCACCACACAGCTCATGGCCTCTGGTCTCACAGTGGCCAAGAATCACATCAACCTGCTAGAGTTTCTAGCGGTCTTCAGAGCGCTTTGAGCGTTCGAACGCCACCTATCAAACCTGTCAGTGCAGATCCTAACGGACAGCACGACCGCAATATTTTACATAAACAGGGGGGCACTCGTTTGCCTAATCTGTCCAGGTTTGCCCAGAAAATGTGGTTATGGGCACTCAGACGGATCATTTACCTGTCGTCTCAACATGTTCTAGGTGATCTCAATTCACCAGCGGACGCTTTGAGCAGAGATCCCCTCCTAGAAGAACACGAATGGTGTCATCGCGAAGAAGTCGTAGGAGACCTCTTCTCACAGTGGGGTTTCCTCACTATAGAGCTATTCGCCACAAGCGAAAACGGACAATGCCCAGGATTCGCATCCAGGTTCCCCCAGCCAGGCTTCAAGGGGAATGCTCTATGGATGAATTGGTCAGGGAGGTTTGTCTACACTTTTCCACCAACCCCTCTAATGAGGAAGGTGGTCAACAAGATACACAGGGAATCTATGACGCTCATCCTGGTTGCTGGGCGAGGCAACTGTCGTTCCCGCACCTGCACAAACTGGTAGTGTGCAAACCCATCAGACTCCCGTGCTGGTACAACCTACTCTCCCAGCACGGAGGACAAACCGTGCATCCTCAACTCAACTCGATGAACTTGGCAGCATGGCTCCTGAAGTCATAGATTTTGGCCATCTCAATTTACCACAGATATGTATGGATTTCTTAAAAGAATCAAGGAAACCTAACACAAGGCACTGTTACTTTGATAAATGGAAAAGATGTGTTATTTGGTGCCAGAATAAACAAATCAACCCAGTTGATTGCACTCCTTCCAAGATTGTCACCTACATGCTCCACTTACTGGACGCAGGGTTGGTATTTAATTCACTCCAGGTACACCTGGTGGCGCTGTCGGCCTACACCACCTCCCATAACAAGGTGTCATGGTGGAAGGTGCCAGTTGTCAAAGCCTTTATGGAAGGGGTGAAGAGACTCCGCCCTCCAATTTCTAACCCACCACCAGGGTGGGACCCTAATGTGGTGCTTGCTAAACTGACAGGACCCCCCTTTGAACCCATGCATAAAGCTAGCCTCAAACACCTGACTTATAAGACTGCCTTCTTAGTAGCCGTTACATCCATAAGAAGGGTCAGTGAAATTCAGGCTCTGTCAGTGCAGGATCCTTTCTCTACTGTTCATAAGGATAAACTGATTCTACGAACTCACCCTAGGTTCTCACCTAAGTTAATTTCCAAATTCCATGTTAACCAGTCCATTGAGCTACCGGCCTTCTTCTAAGAACCCAAAAGCTCTGCTGAGGTGAAACTACACACACTAGATGTGCGAAGAGGGGTCCTCTACTACGTAGACAAGAACAGACCGCTAAGGAAGACAGATCAACTGTTCGTCTCCCTAGCTACAGGCAGAGAAGGAGATCTCTAAAGGTGCAATCACGAAATGGATAGTCAAATGTATCCAGCTGTTACTCCCTTTCAGATAAAACTCTGCCTTTTACGCTAAGGGGCCACTCTACAAGAGGCACGGGGGCCACTCTGGCTTTCATTGCAAATGTACCCTTTGGCACCATTTGCAAAGCAGCTACATGGAGCTCTATTCACACTTTTACTCAGCACTACTGCATTGACACTCATCCCAAGAAAGATACTCAAGTGGGACAAGCGGTTCTAAGACATTCGCTCATGACCCTTCTCACATCCCACCTCCTAACACTGCTCGCTAATCTATGCACAGAATGTTATCTAAGTAGATTCCACAAACCTCAGAAGGGATACATTACTCACCATAATCGTATTTCTGATGCTTGTATCTGCTTAGATTCACATGCGCCTGCCCTTCCTCCCCTCTGAGAGAAGGCGCATGGATGCTTGTAGTCTTATCTATCTGCTTGGATACTTTGTATTCACGCTACTCCATGTCAGAAAAAATACAATCTGAGGGTCCTACATGCGTGAGGGATCATGGGTACAGTGGACATCACACTAGGGATAGTATTACTGGCACGCCCTAGTTCGACACCCCTTTTCGAGTTTCGAAAAACAAACTGTAATACTCTGCAGCTTCCACTAGATGTCGGCCTATGCGCAGCATGTGAATCTAAGCAGATACAAGCATCAGAAATACGATTACGGTGAGTAATGTATCCCATATATTTTTTGGGGGGAAAAATACCTACAACGGCATAATTCATCAAAGCAAGGTAGCACATGTTACCTTGCTTTCATGATTTATTTGCATGCATGATAAATAATGCATAAATTATGGCGCATGCATCATTCACATGCTGCTGCAGCATGCAAAGTTGAGGGGCCGGAGCTGCTGCCGGCTGTCACCGTGCTGCCACTCCAGGGGGCATGGGGCCCCCTGGAATTGCTGTGCTGTTGTGTTAGTGATAAATATGGATTAGTGATAAACAACCAATTTGACAGTAGACTAAGCATCCATTTCGGACTATGTATTTTGCCTTTCGCAAGTAGCAGTAATAGCATGTTTTTTTCTGCCATTCTCTGTTACGATTATCACAAGACATTCCATCTCAGTATCCTCGGTCACTTGACAAAATCCTTGTGCCTAACAACTTCTGTACAGTGTACAAATAATTGCCATAGCACATCAAGTGGACATTGACTTCATTGTGCCACAATGAATGCTTTGTTGTAATGTGTATCTTTCCCATCTATCTTTTGGCATGCTGGTCAGGATGGTTGTTTGAATGTATGGGGTAACGAGTGCTCAAAGTATGGGATGTCCTGTGAGGGTGCTGATTTCCCTATTTTTTCAACCTCTGAAGCCTGAAAGTAGATGCATGCAGCCTTGACAAGCGACCAACTTTGCACCAGACCTGCAGATGAATTTAACTGGTCTGCTGTTAAATCTCAGTTACCTGTTAATGGTATCCACTACATTTACTTGCTCATTTTACTATACCGATATGATCGCTCAGTGGGTTGACCGCTTGCTGCTGCGATGTGTGTGTATGATCTGCAGGTTCGAATCCCAGCAAGGCCATCCCAGCCTTTCATCCTTCTTAGGTCGATAAATTAGTACCAACACAGGTTGGGTGATATTGTATGCATATTTTTTCTATAATAAATAGCTGAAGCGGAAGTGCTATACAACAACATAGTGTCATTTGGCCTTTGACGTCTGCTTACATTCACAGTAATTTGACAATATGGAACTACACACACAGATATTAGTGATACATACAGTGATCCATTCTTGTATGAAATGTATATCACATTAGTGAAATCATAACCATATTTTTTGCAGTGTACTTGGGAACAATGCTATTTGATGCTACTTCCTTTTTTGTGAAGGGGTGAAACGTCGTGTTTCAACGCTTTCCGGGATGTCACTTTGGGGCAGGGGTCAAATAATAGCACTTCCGGTGATGTCATCAGAGGTCAAGGGTCGTGAGGTGAGGAGTGGGCCACTTTTTTTGGGTGTTTGGGCCGATTTCTTGTCTCAGTCCGACCCTGGTGGGGGAGGTTCATCTCACTCTTGTCTTTGCCAAGCACCCATTGTGAAGCCCGCACGAGGGCGCTAGCGTGTATGGGAGGACAGGAAGCTTGGAGTGCACCCGCACTCTGCTGGCATTTGTCCTCAAGTAAGTCTGCTTTATTCCAGTTCTGACTGCTGATTGGCTACGCTCCTGCATAAAGGCGAGCATCCTGGAGCAGAACACAAGATTTCTACCCATGGAACAAATGACGTCTGCAGCCACCGCCAGTGACTGCTGAGTGACCGCTGCTGCTCCAAACTCCTCTTTTGCTCAACAGGGAAGATCCAGACCGGGCATCTTCCTCCCCTGGACTGGTGGGCCTAACCAGTCTCGAGACCACCTGCTTTCTGAACCATCCAACCATGGCTGACTTCTTTCCACTGCGACCGACCCTCTCAGTTCCATCTTGGGTCCTTCGTCTCCGCTATCTTTTTCTCTACCTGTGTCTAACCTCTCTCCCTGGCCATTCAACCAATACCTCGCACTCCTTTCCCACCGCATCGCCGCACTCTGCCCCAACTTTGTGTTATGCGGATGACACCCAGCTCATCTTCAGGCTACCCTCGGCCTCCTCCTCTACTTCCCTCATCTCTGACTGTCTACTATCCAGGAGTGGTGTGCCGCCAACGATCTCTGCCTTAATGCCAGTAAGACCGAGATTCTACTCATCGGCACACCCACTCCCTCCTTCCCTGCAACTCTCTGGCCGGCCTCTGTTGGCCCTCTTCCTGCTCCTACCTGCAACGCAAAAAACCTCAGGGTTATCTTCGACTCCACACTCTCCTTCTCTCCTCACATTTCTGACGTTTCTAAGAAGTCGCACTACCAGCTGCACCTCCTCAAAGGTATCCTTCCTTTCCTCTCCTTCCCCCAGAAGCTCACTCTCCAGAGCCCTGGTTCTCTCGAAGCTGGACTACTGTAACCTCTATCTAAATCTGCCTGCCTCTACTCTCCGCCCTCTGCAACTCATCCAGAACAGGACTGCTAGACTTGTCCTTTGCCTCAAGCCCAGGGATCGTATCTCACCAGGACTCAAATCTCTGCACTGGCTCCCTGTGGCTGCGAGGATTAGGTTCAAAACCCTCTGCATCGTCCACAAGGCCTCCTGGGGCCTCAATACCTTCAACTCCCTCTTCCTCAATTCCTTCCTTCTCGAGCTCTTTGCTCATCTGCCCCAAACTCCCTCAGGGTCAGTCACTTCTCCAAGCAACGAGTTGGTGGTAGATCTTTCTTCAGCTGGGGCTTCCCTCTGGAACAGCCTCCCTGAAACTTGAGGAGAATCATCTTCGGTTCCGGGAGCACCTCAAAACCTTTCTTTGCTTCTGCTTTTTCTCTTCCTCTCCCTTGCGGACTTCCTGGCTGACACTGACTTTGCACTGGTTGCCTGGCCACCCTCTGATCTCGGGCCCAGGTCCCCTTCCCCGCCAGTCGCACTCCTGCACCGCCCTCCTGGTAACCCCGCACTTGGGGACAGTTTTATGTATCCCTACAGTCCCACTACCAGCACTTGACACCTGTTTTCTGCACTTACCCTTGCACTTGCCACCTGCTAGCCATACTTTACCCATTGTTATTTATTTTCTTATCCCATGTACTGCACTGTCCTCTCCCCCTCCCCACCCTGCACTTCTCCCCCATCCCCTTCCCATGCACTTGCGCTATCTGAATGACACCTGACCTAGTAGGATCGCTGTCTGTCTTCCCTCTGTCCCCCTCCCTTGCCTCGTCGTGCCTAGAAACACCTGTGTATAGGCGCGTTATAAATGCCATATTATATCATATGCCTCAAAGAGCTGCGACCGTCCTGGGCTGCAATTCCCCCAACACCCTGGGACCTGGACCAATCTACTGTGCATAGTCTCCTGAAATGCGATTTTGGCTGGAACTTCGTGGTCATCCTGCTGGACTTACAGTGACTCTTTCCCGCTCTGGGACGTCTACCTTTTCACATCGGGGACCGAGAAACTGAGAGAAGCCTGCCGTCTGACAACAGTTGCTGACTGAAGCAAAGCCTGTGTCGAGTCCCAACATGCCAGTATCGTGATGATCATCTGCTGGGCCTGCCACCGCAAGAAGCTAACAGTCCGCTCCTGCAAAAAGTTCTGTCTTCAGATGCCAGGCCAATACTTTCAACAAGAACTGCTGTCGCCGCACCTGTGGACCCGTTGGTGACGGTCTTCTTTCTTCATGAAAAGGTACTGTCTTGCTTGTAGATACTTACCTGGATTCGTGATGTGTTGAATCAGAATCCCACGTATTCCTCATCTTTGATTTACTCCAATATCCTGCTTGCAGCTCAAACTTTTTTCAGCAGAGGGTGCTGTGCCTCGTCCTCGTGTCCCGCAAGAGCCTCCGTCTCCTAGAGCATGACGTTGACACTGGTATATATGGTACCACGCCCGTTGCCTCAGTTTTCTGCACAGCTGCTCGAAGCGGTTCTTCGCCTCATTGGGTTATTTACTGCATAGTTATGTTTGCTACAAAAATGGCTACTCGTAACCTCAAAAACGGGCTTCAAGAAAGATGCTGAGTGTTCGGCTAAGATGTCCATAACCAATCCTCATCAAGCATGTGCCTGGGTGTGGGCCACATCGTCTAAGATTGTGGCTCATGCCAGTCTGACTGGAAAAGTGTTAGAGGAGGAAGCAGAAACTTGCTTTGGGCAATCGATCCCCAAGTTCATCATCGGTGACCCCCCACAAAAATGTTGTCTGAAGATAAAAGCCCAAGGGGTAGATATCATCTCCGGGCCAAGAGGCACAGTAAAGGTTAGACGCGTTTGAGATCTCGGCGGTCCTCTTTGTCATTTTCAAGGAGATCAGAGAAAAGTCATTGCTCCAGATTGCCCTCTACGGATTCCTCGCCCAAAGAGCAACGGGTAAGATTTCCTAAAAAGGGGGCTAGTCAAGTGGAACTGGAGAGGTTCTGCTGGCAGATGTTTTGCTTTTTCTTGGGCACATGCAAGGACCTCAGAACTATTTCCCCATACACCCTAACAAAACAAGTCATTTGGACTCAGATAGGCAAGGAATCACACTTAGACTAGTCATAAAGAAACACGTGGCTTGTTAAAAGCCCTTTATTCTCTCTATACATACACACTTAACATATAGTCAATTATACATAAACATCGAAAGAAAGCTTCACCATTAGTATGGTTGCAGAAGACACCTTCATCTTGGCCACCACAACACTGCTTAGTCCCAGAGCTGGTAGGCAGAGAGATTGCTCATACTAACGGGTTCTGGAGTGGAGCATCCTCCCTGTCAGCGAGACTGCATCACCCTGGGGTCCAGTTCTATCGTCTTCCAAGAGGAATACCTCTTCTCTTTATGGGGGAATCCCAGCCCCTCATACGTTAGCAGACTGCCATCGGCTGAAGAGCAGACAATAAGCATGAGGAGCCAAGAGTGGAAAATTCCTGCTAGAAGTGAAAAAAGCCAGCTTCTCCTCCTTGCCTTCTTTCCTAGTACCCCCTTATCACTGCGCCTGCAGTATGCTCCGACTCCCTTCCTAACTTGTCCTTCGGCGGACAATGCAACAACTATTCTCCACATTAAGTTCAGCTGACATCATTATGTGGCCTTGCCTCCGCTGCAGAAATGCACGTCTGCTTACTGAGCCCACGAAAACGTAGGCTTGCCTTGCAGTAATGGAAGTGAATGTCCAAAATGGCCGAGCATCGGCGCCATGTTCTTTTAGCTCCTTTTTCGCACACGCACTACAGACGTTAAAGGTGTTTGACAAGGCGGCAAAGCCAGCCCCTTCGTTGAAGTCGTTAGAGACTCCCGCCCCATTGCGCGAAACACTGACCGGGTTTTGTGTGTAAAAACCATTGACCATGCGCCCAGACAGTAGGTCAAAGGATTCGAAGGCCTTGAAGGCCACTCGTGCGCCTCAAAGGGATACTCCTTCTCCGACCCATTTGTCAAAGTCGAGTCTATCGATGCTGAAACAGTTGGGGTCGAAGCCCTTGAGAACTTTTGAAGTCTGAAGGTTTTTAAACCTCAGGGAAAAAGACTAAGTCCATGGCCTCTGTTTATTATTATTTATTTATTTATTTGTATATGGTTTGTTTAAACCTTTACAAAAAAGAAATCACATGATAATAGAAAAACACAATAAATACGACATAAACAGACATTTTAAGATCAACATTACATTATCATCAAATTTTTCTAAAATCTTAGTTTCCTAATGTAAGAGTTTAAAATTTGCACAGAAATTCTTTAAAAAGGCAATAATTCTTAATTTCAAGACTGTTGAATTATGTCGAATCTGAAACCATAACAAATCTGTATCTACACAATGTAAGTGTCTTATAAATTGCTCAAAGTATCGTATTCATTCTTTCAATAATGCTGGACATAACAAAATAAGATGCAGCATAGTTTCTTCCACCCTTTCTTCTTTTCAATACTTGCACCAACTCCACTCATCTTTTATCTTTTTAAGACATGATTAGTTTTAAGAACATCAAAGCGAAATCTCATAAGAGTTTCTGAAATTTCGTGACGGATATTTTTCCAAGAAGAACTCCAATCGGGGTTTAAATTTCCAGCACAAATAGGCTTGACTCAGTCTTAGATTGCGCCACTGCATCAAGAGTCTGGTGCCAGTCATTACATTTCAAATGTTTTTTACTTTCAGAGGATTGTTTGCTAGCATCTCTGATGATATACCTGCATTCCCCAGTATGTATTCCATGTATTCTTTCAATTTAATGCAAAAAACATTAGTTAAGTCTTTTCCAGCTAACGTATATAGTGAATTGGTATTGGTCAATGAACATTTTTTTCCATAATAGCATTTTCTTCCAAACAATAATGGATCTCAATGACTGCATACCAAATTCATATCTGATTACTTCAATCGGTATATTCATAGGAATGAAATATAAAACCACTTTCCAGATTACACTTTCTAATTTTTTCATCAAGTCAGTATTTTCCAGCTCATAGAATTCCATACCATATACCAATTTAGGAATACATGACATTGTATAAAATTGTTTTAGTGGTATAGCAGTAAATCTCCCAAATTTTGCATCAAATTTAGGCATCTGTCTTAGAATCATGTCATCTTTCATTCTTAACTGTCTTTTCACAATCGCCAGAGAGCCATTACCTGAAAAATGCTAGCCTAAGTATTTAAAAGACTTTTGGCAGGTGATTTTTTTTTTCCCTTGACAAGACCAGGATAACCGTGATTGATTTTTACAAGTCTTACCTAGGCACATAATAGTTGTTTTATCCGCATTGATTTTTAAACGAATACTGGAGATAAAAAGTACAAAAGCGTTTATCAGTCTCTGCAGACCAACCTTAGTACAATCCAAAAGTAAAAAATCGTCAGCATAAGCTAGCCATTCTATGGTAATACCACCTAATTTGGGTGCTATCAAACCTTTACCTTTCATTTCGTTACCAGCTTTACAAACATAAATGTTGAATAACGTGGCAGCCGGTTTACAACCTTGTCTCAGACCATTCGGAATTAGCTGTTCGGAAGATGGCTTCCCTTCTGAATTAAGTCTGATTTTGATTTTAGTATTAGAGTATAGCTCTCTAATCATTTCAAGAAGATGTGCTGGGATCGATAGGTCCCTTAAAATTTCCCATAAGGTGTGTCGATCCACCAGGTCGAATGCTTTAGAGAGATCCATCGCTGCCACAAAGATTGTAGCACCTTGTTTTTTCAGAGCCTTAGATTGCAAACTTTTCAGAACAAGACTACCACAATCTGTGCCCAACTTTTTCCTAAAACCAATTTGTTTAATATCAAGAGCCTTACAGCTGTTAATCCAGTCATCCAAATCCTTTAATATAATAGACGTAAAGATCTTGTAATCAGGGTCAGATATTGCAGTAGGCCTATAGCTTTCAGGAGCAGACCTCGGGCCCCCACAGGTAAATATCAGTTTTCATTATCAAACTCAATAAATTATTTGGCCCGGGGGCACCCGACTTTTTAGCTTTCCCAATCATCTTAGATATATAGGTTGAGGAAATGTCCAGATCCCATTTAACCATTTCATTTTTTTGTGTAATGTTCGTTTTCAATAGTTTTTCAGCGCAAGATACCTCATATAATGCTATAAAGTGTTTTTTCCACATATCTTCGCTGATTTGCGTAAAAGGATCTCTTTTTGTGTAAGCAAAGTGTCATTTAACAACAAGCAAAAGTTAGAAGTATCTTTGCTCTATTATTGCAAGAATTTTTTCGCCATCAGTTTGATCTCTATTCACCTTTCGAGCGATTAGCCAGTTTTTATATGCTTGTTTTAACTTTTTAATTTTTTTATTTTTCTTTGATATTGAATCAATTCCATTTTTTAGCTTACGAATTTCTTGTCTCCGCTCTTTTTTCTTGACTAAAGTCTGGTTATCAAAAACATGTATATGTGCTTTTTTTCTTAATGTTACTTACTTTGCTTATACATATTTTCTGTGTAATCGTATTTATATAATGAGTAAAGCCAGTTTCGGACAGATTTTCTACTTTATCTTCAGTCGACGTATGTCCCCAATCTTTATACAATGCGGAAGTACATTTTTTAGTTTTGGTATAAGACCATGGTATCCTACTGCCTGTGATATTGGTAAGTATTTCTTCATCATAGCTTGCGTAATTTTCTAAATTTTCAGTATGTGGAATTTCTATTGAAAGTAAGTTATGGTCACTTGTAGGCATTTCTACCACTGTTAACTGTGACATAAAACGTTCCAAACCATAAATTACAAAAAGGTAATCTACTATCAAACCATAACCCCTAGCGTGCCATGTATGCTTGTCATTATGTATTTTGGTTAACCCCATAATTTCCAAACAATTCATCCAAATCACACCTCTCCGATTGTTACTAGTCGACATGGGTCTTGATTTATTATCAGCAGAATCTATGTCCCATAACAAAACTCATCAATCTCAGCCTTATTAAGATTACAATCTGCATTTAGGTCCCCAGCTATTAGCACAAAGTTGTTTGACATGGATTCCCTCCATACATCAATTTTATTTGTTACATTGTTAATTTCTTTCAACAGTTGAGTTTCAGTGTATTTAAGAGGGTTCCAGTAAACATTAATGATACATACATTAACACGGGTGTCTCCTAATCTGATGTTACAAGTAACTGCTAAGAAAACCTCTAGGTCTGCCCATACATTTATATTCACCGGATCCAATGTGAATTTACAAGCAGTGAGCAGGCCACCCATTGGTCTTCCTTTTTCGCCCTTTACAGTGGGTATCTGCCAAGTATAATAGTTCTCCCAAGACAATTGCGTCATTCCCCAAGTTTCTTGAATAAAAACCACATCAAAGTTACTCAAATAATCCGTTACTTCTGTGTTATACAACAACTGAGAGTGACCTCTCGAATTCTAGGATGCTATGAGGCTTTACCATTATCGCTAAAGTGGCCTAGCCAACGTCTTCAACGATTCAATTGCATTTTTTAAAGCAAGGGTCAAGCCTCTCAATTCCACCTTATCAGAGCATGCGTCAGCTGTTTCAGACGCTTTGGTTATTTCTGAGTTAGAATGTATTTCTCTCCCATGATTAGAATGATTGCTACCTTGCTTAAAGTCAAGACAAATGTATTGGTGTATGTCAAAACCTTTACATTGCAAAGTTTCGGCTTCTTTTAGCAACAACATTCTAACTAGCGCTGATGGAATCACCAATCGAACATAGTCTTATCTTTTTCTATGAATAAAATCTACCAATACAATTTCCGCATGGGATATCATCTCAAGCACAGGGATCGTCGCAAATAAAGACATGATATAGGAGCAGTTCAAGATTATCTTTCTACCCTCAGGAAATAATGTAGTGAGTATTAGACTTGGCAGTTCAGCCCTAGCTGGATTTTTCAGATCTAAAGTCATTGTCAACTTCATAGTTTTCACAAGATTTTTGTGTATTTCTCTCTTCTAAATAAAGATTTGTATGTTCAGATGAACTTTTTTTGTTTTCCTTGTTATTTTGCTCTTCTAAAATTTTTCTTACTATCTTAGTAATATCGTGTTGATTATGAGCCCTTTCTTATTCCGCCCCATTTTCACCTTTACAGTTAACATATTCCGTCTTGTTAAAGTGCTCATTAGTGCTCGGCTCAGGATTGTTACTGATATCTTCTAATAGTGTTTTCAAAATTTCACTATCCGAAATTCGCATATCATTTTGCATCACAGTATTATCAACACTAGTTCTATCATTACTAGTGCTTTGTTTTAAGCTAAGATGTCCATGTTAATTTTTTCGCTGCTGCATAAGCCCTGAGGTAGCAGGTGTGATCGGGGTAGATGGTTTAGTCTTAAGGCTCATATTCGAATTTGACACCTGTTTAACATTGTCTTCAAAAATTGTGATTGGGCCTATTATGTTGCCTACCAAAATCTCATCAGTCTTAGCTATGGGGTTTTTAGATTTCGACGTCGCTATTGGCATCAAGGAATTGGCTTTGAAAATGTCAAAGATGTCAGCCATACCGGTTTTTAACGAGGTCAGCTGTGATGCAATATCTAAAGATTCGGTTTTCTTTTTCATCGTTTCAGAGATGGTATTTTCAGCATCATGATATACTTCCTGTAGCGGGTGCTGATTAGATCTAGACTCGTCACATATGACACCACTTGCATTTATGGCCTCTTCAGTGTCTATATGTTTCTTCGTGTGTTTCGTCTTGTCCGGACCGGTCAAGTCTTGCTGTTCAGTTTCTATCATATTTTTAAAATTGGCATCTCTTAAATATTTACGCAATGTCTTAGATAGATTTTTATTTTTGTTTTGCATCTGTATTAGTTTTTTTTTTTTCTTTTTTTTCTTTATTTTGATTTACTTCTCCTAATTTATCACCATTTGGAGGGGAGCAATGTTCAGTCACCAGTACCGATGTCTTGGACCCTGCCAGGTTCATTTCAATGGGGTTATCCTGTTTCTGCTAATCTTCTATTACAATAGCTACAGGTATGGATATTTTTTCCGGATTCATAGGAGTAGCCTGTGACTTTTTACAGGTTTATGGTTTTACTGCAGGTTTTACTGCTGATTTAGATAGAATTTCATTAAGCTTAGCAGGTATCTGCTGGACAGATATGTTAATTTGCAATAATAAATCTGTTTGTCTTTTTAATTCACTTAAAATTAAGCAGTTAAAAATCCCCATCAATGTGCAAATATCAGTATTGTCTGTTTTATCCAAAAGTAGTTCATTATTAGAATCTATTCCATTAGAAACTAAAACAGAAGTATCATTATTGTTGAAAAGTGTCCAAGTCATCTGTTGTAAATACACTAGGAGTGTCGTCGTACAGCTGTTCAATTGTTCCAGCTTCCCCTTGTGTGTTGGCTAACTCAGTCCACAAGCCTTTCAAAACCTCTTTTTGCGGTAGGTCAGTCAGATCTTCAGCAAACAAGGATTGCGAGTTGCCATTCAATTGTAACTCTACAATCCCCTTATCCTCACTTATTTTCAAATTGTTTGAACAATTAATGGCACATGTTATTAATTCTTCTTCATCAGACTGTTGCGGGGGGAGTGGCAAGGCCGCTGCCCGAGCTAAACTAGCTCTGCGCGTGGACACTGCAGCAAAAAAATCTGCCCGTGGATCTTTCACAACAGTTGGAAGTTTGGATTTCTTACTTTTCATTATTACACTTTTCTTTTTTCAAAGACGCAATCTTTTAACAACCGTAGTCAGAAATGACCTTTTATTCTGTGCTAGCCTCCGTCTATGTTCAATATGAAGATGCCCTCATGAGAAATAGCTAGCGTAGTATAGCTGACTGCTAACAGTGAACAGTAAACAGTCCTTTGCTGTCCTTCGAGGTGCGCGCACAGGTGCGCTGCACCTTGGGTAGATATGGCGTGTGGGTGGGGTGAGAGGCGCTGTGTCACACCACACCAAGCCAATGGCAACTGCCGTAAGAAAAGAAAAGACCTTTTTTGAGCTAATTATAAATTCACTAGCAGCTTGTAAGCAGGCAGTCCATTAATTGACCATTAACTGACAACCTCTATACAGGCAGTCCGTTGCCGACACTCATAAATCACCTCCAGGCAGCTTCCTGTGTTACACGGCAGGACGTCCTCCTTCGTTTCGTTCGTCAGGAAAATACAAGGTCAGCTACACGCTGAATTCAAAGCCACGCTGCAGACTTCACGCATGCTGTGATTTCCCACAGTAAACAGTCCTTTGCTGTCCTGCGAGGTGCGCCTCTATTTATGAGGAAGAGGGGGAGGAAGAAAGCCCTATTTATAGTTTTGGTAGGGAATACAACACTCCTGTTGTTCCAGAGGAGCTGATATCACAGGAATCCAAAATGAGACCTTGTGCACACCCTGCAGGATGCCAGTGGTCAAAACACTTTTTCAGATGTTGGCACTCCTGAAGGTTCAGGTCATGCTGATGCAATTTATAAATGAGTAATGGCAAAGGTTATTGAATACCTTGGGATGGGGTGGTCATTTCAATATGAACAGGATGACCATACAGATATTTTGGACAGGGGACCTCCTAAGGACCCAGTCCTTCCCTTCCATACAGCAGTGAAGAATAGATACCATCCCTGCGGTTCACAAGGGTTTCACCAAAAAATACAGATCCTCATCAGCAAATACAGAGTTGTTTTCGAAACATCCAGTCCAAAAAGCCTTGTTGTGCAAGCAGCTACTGCTGCATATAAGGGAGCAGCCTATCCCACAGTCCCTTCGTACACGGAGGATAAAAGGCTTGATGCCATGGGAAAGAATGTTTCTGATGCTTGTTAATCTGCTTAGAATCACATGCTGTGCATATGGTCCGACATCCAGTGGTAACCGCAGAGTATTGCATCTTGTCTTTCGGGGACCGAAAGGGGACATCAGCATAGGCGTGTCTGAAACACTATCCCTATCGTGACGTGTGTAGTACCCAAAATCCCTCATGCGCCGAGGTCCCTCAGATTGTTTTTTTCCGCCCAGATAACTGGTCGCCCTATAGCAGAGCTCATCATGAGACATTGTTTATCTTACCAAATTGTCGGTTTAATCCCCGTTAAGTCAGTTCGCCCATCAAGAACATCTTCGACAAAGATTACGGGGGAATCGTCTACGGCTGTGGGTTCCGGCGCCTAAGATCCGGCATTCGGACTTCCACGTGGTCGGGCCTTCTGGCCGGCCTACACAGTAGGGAGAGTGGGCTCGGGGTTTGCCATACTGTTAAAAAATTATGTATTTCCTCTTTTCCACTGCTTTCCTTTTTGGTCTGGTCACCCTTCCCTTCTGCTATGGAAAGGACTCCATTTAGATTCTGCCCTGTGTGTAGGGTCAGATATCCGTGGAAAGACGAGCACATGTCGTGTAACGCTTGTCTCCCCCTAGAGCACGACGAGAAGCAGTATTCGGCGTGTAAACTCCTTAGACCTACAACCCTTGAGGTGTGCCGGTTGAAGCGGAGGGCCGCGTATGGAATGTCACGCGTGGTGCCTCCCTCCCCTGCCGTGACACCAGCCGAAAGTGACGGGAGTTCATCGGATGACCAAACGTCCAACGCGGACGTTATAGACCTCGAGGCGGGCTATTCTAGGGCCGCCACGCCCGTCCCTGATCCTTCCAGGCTCGACTCTGGTCTTGCTACAGTGACCACACCCGGTGACACAGGCGTACAATCGCACCGTACAAAGCACACAACCCAAGTGCCCTCCTCGACGACTTTGTCGAAGAAGGCGAAAGCGCCAACGGGTCCGCCGGAAACTTCGGCAGCGTCCACGGATCGGTCTGATCCGAAGCCTTCCCCGCATCCGCAGCAGCGCATGACTTGGCATAACAAACGTAACAAGGGCGCTACTACCCAAACTACACGCGCCGAAGTTTCAGAACAAGAAACTTCGACGGATACCAAGGCCCGTACAGGCCCGAAAACTACGAGTAGGCCTCTACCCGAGAAGCCATCCGCTGGCCCTTCTGGAGCCGCGGAAGCCATTTTCACTGCCGACTCATCATCGGAGGCATTGTCTCCCGAAGATTCGGTGACCATCCGTAAGAGCATCAATAGGATTGCTACGGCGGTGGGCCTAGTACTAGTTCCGCCCACGGTTATGGGCCAATCCGCCAAAAAGTTTTCCACGGATTTGGAAGACGATCCCAAAGACTCTTACGAAGAAAGCCAGGTACCCCTCTCAAGCACCTTGAGGAGATCCTCTCAACGCCCTAGGGCGGAGAACATGGTTCCTACTCAGCTAGGTCCATTTGGGTCATCCAAGTTTACCACGGAGCAATTTGAGGGGTGTATGGATCGGCTGGAGCAGTTTTTCAGGGTTTCTGATGAACCACCGCCGAAAAAAGCTTGGGTAGACCCTAACCCTCAAACACAAGATGTCCAACACCTAGATGTCCAACACCAAGTTGACTATCAAGAAGATGTCCAGATGGACAGGTATAGAGACATCTATACAGAAGAAGAGTCGTCTTCTTTTCTGGACAACTATGGGGAAGATCGAGGAGCAACGGACAACTGGGAGGACACCCAGCAGGACTATCACAACTCTGATATCGTCTGCCTCGACTCTCCCCCATCCACCCCGATTCGACAAGCTTCCCCGGTGGATGATCAATTGGCTTTCAACAACATGTTGAAAAAAGCAGCAGAATTCTTTAAAATTGCCACGCTTGAAGCCTTGCCCGAACAAGATTTTGCGGAGGACGTTATTAATGAAAAGCCTCCGGCAAGCCAGTCTATCCCTCTCTTCAGCTCTGTAAAGAGACGGCTGGCCCCTTCCTTACTCACACCCGCTCAGACTAGGGCTGTGAACCCAAGGGTCGAAAAACTTTACTGACCCCCCTCCACCGACCCGCTTTATATCAAAGGACACGCAATCCCAGGCTGGTGGTGACCAACACTCGCAAGAGAGCAGGGGTTCCCCTTGCCACGGGAGAGTCACCCCGGGACAAGGAGTCCAAAAGGTTGTATGCCTTAGGCAAACGGGTTGCGGCGGCCTATACCGTCCGGATTGCCAATAACACAACGTTACTGGCAAGCTACGTCGACGCCCAATGGAACCTACTCCAGGAAGGCCTTCAAGAGGTTCCGGAACCAACCAGAGCAAAGCTTCTCGCCATTGTCTCGGAGGGCAAACATGCCAATCAGAATGTGGTAAAGAATACCCTGGACACCGTAGAGACAGCAGGCAAGTCTCTAGCACAGGGTACTCTCCTAAAGAGGCACGCGTGGCTGCGCACGTCGGGCTTCAGGCCTAAGACCCAGGCATCCATTATCAATAAACCCATCGAAGAGGCCAACCTCTTCGGGAAGGCGGTAGACGACGCGTTGAAGACAGCCAAGAAGGAGCACAAGACTATTAAGTCGCTGCAGCAAATTTCCCAGAAACCCTCTTCACAGAGGGGCAGTAATTCTCGGCGGTCCTTTCGAGGACAAGCCCGCGCCGCTCAAAATAATTTCGGCACGGGCAACTTCAACTCAAGTCAACCTGCTGCAAGCCCCACTTGCTGCCCCCAGAGGGGTCAGAAGCGCGGAAAGAATAGATACAGAGGCTCCAATTCCAGAGGAGCATCAACTTTGGGTCAGAAATGACCACCAAGTCCAGGTCCCCTCCCATGTCTCCTCCCATGTCTACCCGGTCGGGGGGCGATTACCCTCACCTCGAAGATTGGCTCATCACGGGGGACTCGTTCGACGTTTGTTTTTTCGGACACCCAAAAAACAGTAGACCTACTGTTCAGCCTGGGATTTTCTATCAACAAAAAGAAATCCAGCTTAGTCCCCAGCCAAGTAAAACAGTTCCTGGGGGCTCTAATTCGTACGTAAGAGGGTCTAGTCTTCCCTTCCAGCGAGAGGGTTCAGAACATGCTCTCTCAGGTTCCTCAGTATGTAGCCAGTCGAGAGGTGACGGTACGCAAAGCTATGCGTTTGCTAGGGATGATGGCGTCATGCATATACTTGGTCCCACACGCGCGGCTGCGCATGCGTCCCATGCAAGAGTGGCTCAACAGCCAGTGGTGTCAGGCCAGCGGACAATGGGAAGATCTATTAGTTGTCTCGCCAGCCCTCATTCTCTCTCTGCAGTGGTGGTCGAGGGAGAACCTCTTGAAGGGGAAAACCTTCACCACCCCTGCAGTGGAAGCCACTCTCACGACAGACGCATCTCTCACAGGGTGGGGGGCTCACCTGCTTCAACAGACAGCGCACGGAGTGTGGTCCCCTCAGGTAGCGTCCAACCATATAAACCTACTGGAGCTACTAGCAGTGTTTAAAGCATTGAAAGCCTTTCAGGAGCAACTACAAGGGAAGGCAGTGCTGGTCCTAACCGACAGCACAACAGCAATATATTGCCTGAACAAACAGGGGGGCACTCACTCTCCAGGGCTAGCCAAGCTGTCCCAAAACATCTGGATATGGGCTCTCAAACACAAGATGTTCTTGATATCCCAACATGTTCCAGGGGAACTCAATCTTCTGGCAGACGTACTCGGCAGAGATTTTCCTCTGCCAGAAGAGTACGAATGGCGACTGCACGAAGACATTGTATCCAACGTCTTCGCAGAATGGGGGTTTCCAGAGATCGACCTGTTCGCTACTCATGAGAACGCCCAATGCCAAGATTACGCCTGCAGGTACCCCCAGAACCGATCCAAGGGGAACGGTCTCTGGATAACTTGGTCGGGGAAATTTGTCTACGCTTTTCCACCCGACTCCCCTTATGAACAAGATAGTACACAAGATGCACCAGGAACCAGTCACCATGATTCTGGTGGCTCCCATGTGGGCCCGCCAACCTTGGTTCGCGCACCTCATGGAAATGTCCCTCTCCCCACCAGTCAAGCTGCCCTGCCCGTACAACATGTCTCAGGACAGGGGGGAGACTCTGCACCCATGCCCACAAACTCTGAACTTAGCAGCCTGGCTCCTGAGGTCATAGAGTTTGGACATCTGCAACTCCCTCAAAGATGCATGGACATACTGAGGGAGGCAAGAAAGCCTAACACATGTTATTGCTATGCCAGCAAATGGAAACGTTTTGTCATCTGGTGCAGTTCCAAAGGCGTCAATCCCACCGATTGCTCGCCTTCACACATTGTGTTATATGTAACCCATCTGTTGGACTCTGGGTTAGTCTTCAATTCCTTATAGGTTCACCTAGCGGCGTTGTCAGCCTACACCACGTCACAGCAGAAGGTGTCGTGGTGGAAAATACCTGTGATTAAAGCCTTTATGGAAGGGGTTAAAAGAATGTATCCCCCCATCACTCACCCAGCCCCTGGGTGGCTTCTAAATGTGGTTTTAACTAGGCTCATGGGGACCCCCTTTTGAGCCTATGCATAAAGCTAGTCTGAAAGACCCGACTTACAAGACAGCCTTTCTAGTAGCTATCACTTCTATCAGAAGAGTTAGCAAACTACAGGCCCTCTCGGTTTTGGACCCCTTTGTTACAGTCCACAACGATAAGATAGTTCTGCGCACTCATCCCAGATTTGCGCCGAAATGCATTTCGAAGTTCCATGTGAACCAGTCATTCGAACTAACCCACGTTCTTCCAGAGACCTACTAACATGGCTGAAAGAAGCCTTCACACACTAGATGTGCGCAGGGCAGTCATGTTCTACATGGATAGAACTAAACCATTGAGGAAGACTAAACAATTCTTTGTTTCAGTGGCAGCTGGTAGAGAAGGGGATCCTGTCTCTAAATCAGCAATTTCAAGGTGGATTGTCAAATGCATCACACTATGTTACACTCTTGCAAAGAGAGAACTGCCCTTCAAGCCTAGAGCACATTCTACTCGAGGCACTGGGGCATCCATAGCATTCACTGCAAATGTTCCCCTAGAGTCCATTTGCAAAGCGGCAACCTGGAGTTCTGTACACACCTTTACAAAACACTACTGCCTAGACACTCATTCTAGGTCTGAGTCTCAGGTGGGACAAGTAGTACTAAGACATCTTTTTTCTACTGTTCCTTCTTGCAACCCACCTCCAACTCCGGGTACTGCTCGCTAGTCTATGCACAGCATGTGATTCTAAGCAGATTAACAAGCATCAGAAGACATGCATTATTTACCGTAAAAGCATTTCTGATGATTGTATCTGCTTAGATTCACATGCGCCCTCCCTGCCTCCTCGCTCGGGGTGGAAGGAACATAGACTTCTTACTACTTTCTCTCTTCATGTACTCACTCATTATAGCCTTGGGCACCCTCATGGCAGAAAAAATACAATCAGGGACCTCGGCGCGTGAGGGATTTTGGGTACTACACACGTCACGATAGGGATAGTGTTTCAGACACGCCTATGCCGACGTCCCCTTTCGTTCCCCGAAAGACAAGATGCAATACTCTGCGGTTACCACTGGATGTCGGACCATATGCACAGTATGTGAATCTAAGCAGATACAATCATCAGAATGCTTTTACGGTAAGTAATGCATGTCTTTCTCCGCAGGGGTATGGCACTGAGAGCAACAAATACAACTTGTGCTACAGCGAAGTTCACCTAAACTTTGTGGGAGGTGATAGCCATGTCCTCTGGACACATTCCAGATGGTGAAGAAAGGGATGGTTGTTGGGGAGAATTCTCATAAATGTGCTAATTCCCTTCACCTTAGAGACCCCCAGCAACTTTGCTGGATTTTGAGGACTTGATTATTTTACCTGAAGAGTGTGAGCCTTTTATTCCCCACTCTCTCGTATTTTGATGTGTGTTTTACTCTTATGTTCTTTGATTGTGGAGTTTTAGACCACTCCATAGGCATCATCTTTTCATGTGTGTCACACAGCACCCACTGTGCAGTGACACAGGGAAGCCCCTCAAGCTGTCCCAAGGTTTAAATACCTTCTCTGGGATAAACTACTGTTTCCCAGAGAAAGTAAAGTGAAATTGACTTTACTCGTCTATCCAAATTCCTATACCCAGCACACACTATCTTACCATAGAGTGCTGGAGGGGTTACTTAGTATCCGCTATGTCTAGAAACTCATGTAGCAGTCAAATGCTACCCTTTCCTCTCGAAATGGCTGGTGGCAGTGGTTTTACAATGAACTACCATGATTGTTCCCAACCGCGAACACCGGTAGCGTTAAATCGCAGGAGCCATGTTTTTCAAGATGACGTCTGAGCCTCCTTTGTTTAAATGGGTCCCAGTCTTCTTTTTCTGCCATTTCTTTTTGGAAAGGTCATTCTAGAGTTTGTCTGTGGGTGCCAGACCAGGTTTGGTCCCTTTGTTCCTACGCCTTTGGCGGGCTTCAGGACTGTAGACTGTCTCTGGTGCCATAGTCTCTGGGGTGGGCAGGAAGTGAGGGAGGTGCCCAGAACTCCCTGTGCTTGGTCTCCTATGAGACCCAAATGCACTCTGGCGTGATTGGCTGGCTGACTGTCCGTCAAGGACAGCCACCCTGCTGGGTGAGTGGCAGCTAGGCTGGATTGAATGGAAGGAAACTGGATAAAAGGCAAGTCTCTTGGCTTGGAAGGCAGAGTGGACCACTGGAACGAAAGAACCGAAGATGAGCTGGAAGAGGACAGCTGCTGCAACTCCTGGACCATTGGTTTGCCCAGTGAAGCCCTGCTGCAGGTCCAAATCGCCAAGTTAATCTCGACAGAGAAGCCCTTCAAGGACGACTTCTCCCTTTTGAGTTGGTGGGACCAATCACTCGTAAGCCACCTGGATACCATTCTCGGAGCTGGTTGTATTTTCCTCAGAGTGCTGCAGGAAACCGAATAGCCAGGGAGAAGGACACCAGTTTGTGTGCTGGACTACAGCTACCGGAATTGAAGATTTGCCTTTGCCAGCTTTTTGACCAGTCCCAGTGCAGTAGTCCCCCGACGTCCTCCCTCTTGTCCCCACGACTGAGGCTCAGAAATAGCGAGATCTGCAGGAACTGCCAGGAACAGACGTCTTCAGCTGTATCTTTCTCTTCATTGTAAGGTATTGTGAAAACCCGACCCAGAAATCTTACCACTCACTGCGAAAGTGCTTGAAACTTTGGCAACTTCCAGGCCTAGTCGGCTTGTGACCCTACATATGAATCTTTCTTTTACAAACTACTTCTGAGAACTTTGGTAAAGACTTTTTAGTTTAACTTCCAGAACTGCTTTATCCTATACAAGACTTTAGTCCATTGACTTTGGCCTAACCTATTGCATTGAATCAACTCATCTGGTAAACTCAAACTATTTACACTGTTTAAGAGTAACTGTGATATTTGTTTCATTAACTTATGCCTTTTGGCTCCTACTTCAAGTGCTCTGAATGCCATTTTGCTCCTCCTTCAAAGTAGTCTAAATGCCTCAGAACCTGATACTGTGAAGTACTGAAGTATATTTTTTGTGTGACATAAATTGCCTCCTTCTAGTGAATGTTTTATAACTGTGAAATAAAGTGTTTTACCAAGAAACCTTGAGTATAAGAGTCTATTTGAATACTTTTAATTATAGACCTCTGTGTAACATCCTTATAACTCACATTCCCTCTTGAGATAAGCCTGGATGCTCAGCAACGCTACCACAAAACTCTGTATTAGACTTATACCAAAGCTTGGTTTTGCTTACACCTGTAGTCCTAGTTGTGTGTAGTGGTTACTGCATACAAACTTTGCCTAACCATGGTTTTATGAATATTATTTAGGACGGTAAAGATACTATGTGCCAATCATTGCAGTGGGCTAGACACTGCAAATTGTATTAGCTGTTCTATGGCTGCTGGTACAGTGCGTAGCAGTTTTGCCTGGCTTCGTAAATCAGAGTTTACTTCTGACATGCAGTCCAGATTGTAATGCCATTTAAAGGGTCTTATTTGTTTGGATCTAAAGCAGACGAAAGTCTTAAAGTTACAGTCATCTAAAGCAGTGGCAAAATCTTTGAGTTGGATCCTTAGGCAGCCACAAAAAGGTCGAATAACTCCATCTTCTGCTCAGGGATGGAGAAATTGTTCATTCCTTTACTATTCCTCAATTAGCAGAGGAAGGGGTCAATTTAACCAGAGGGGATGGAGAAGGCAACCTGGAGGCGGTCGAGGGAGTACAGGCAGAGGAACTGCAGCAGGATCCGCTGCCTTGACTTCTGCACCAACCAGTGCCACAAAACTACTTTGAAAACTTGAATCATTCGACAGTGGTGGAAGGCAGTTTATCCCAGCATCTGAAAGAATGGCAAAGTATTACAACAAGTGCTTGGGTACTACAAACAGTCGCCCTTGGTTACTGCCTCCCTTTTCTAAAGAGATCACCAGACTGTCCCCCAGGAGGCCAGTCCTTGAAAGTTCCAGATCTGCTCCTCCTACAGGAAGTTCAGACACTGTTGGAGAAGATTGCAATCAAACAGATACCTGTAGCAGAAAGAAATCAAGGCTTGTATTCTCCTTATTTTCTGATCCCCAAAAAAGGACAGAGGGTTGGGACCGATCTTGGACTTGAGATGCTTGAACAACCTCTTCAGGATGAACACGTTCAAGATGGTCACTCTCTCGCAGATCCTCAGGCCCTTCGGCTCCAGGATTGGATGGTGTCATTGGATCTTTAGGATGCTTATTTTCATGTGCCAATTCATCTCAAGCACAGGAAATATGAGATTTGCTGTTGGCAGTTCTCACTGTCAGTTTCTAGTTCTGCCATTCAAGCTGACCTCTGCCCAAGTGTGTCCACCAATCTGATGATGGTGGAGGTGGTAGCGAATCTATGGACAGGGGGAGGAGTCACATCTACCCCTACCTGGACGATTGGCTGATCAGAGCCTGTTCGTCCGAACAGGCTCTGGAACATCTCAACAGCACCCGTCATTCTCTCCTCAAGCTGGGCTTCTCTCTCAACTTCAAGAAGTCCCACATTACACCTTTACATTACCCTGCCACAGGTAAGGCCCCCAGACCCTCGCACTCCCAGCACCTATTTTTCGAAGGGATTGATTCCTCCGACATATTCCACATCCATGAAAGGTAATCACCACAGCTGTGCTTCTGAAAATGTTTGTGTCTGCGTCCTGCGTCGATGTCGATACGCTGTCCTCAAAGGCCTCCGTCGAGCCGACGTCACCGGATGTTATCAGTAGGACGCACAACGCCCATAGCCTCAGTTCCGTTTTTTCTGCGAACGTGTTCGCTTCAGAGATCTAGGCGCGCCTCGGTTCTTCTGATTCTATCGGTTCTTCGAACTTGGTTTGTGAAGTTGTCATGACTTCTTCTACCCCGCGGTCGGGATTCAAGAAGTGTCGGGACTGCGGTTCCACAATGTCACTTATGGACCCGCACAACGTCTGCCTCTGGTGCATCGGCGAGGACCACGCCACCGATGACTGTGACGAATGCCAGTCTTTGACATCAAAGGCCTTGCGGAAGCGAAAGAAGAAGCTTACGGTAGGTAGGGTTTCCAAGCCCGAAAGTTGAAATCTGCTGGGCTTTCGACCGACGATTCGAGGGGCGACTCTCCGCATCGTTGGCGTAAGTCCAGGGGGTCTGGGTCCCGGAGTGGTTCCCGCCATTCCTCTGCCTCTTCTATTCAGTCGCGGAAGCGCTGTCACCGGTCGCCTTCCCCGTCCTCATCCGAGGACTCCGCCAGACGGCGGGTAGCTTATCCTACCAAGCATTCCTCTCCTGCGGAATGGGACACATTTCGTAAGGAAATGATGGCGATTTTCGAGTCGCAGGGCTCTGTTCCGGCCGCGCCTTAGGCCACCTTTCGCATGCCTTCGGGCTCAGGTGGTCGCCGCGATCACCGGGAACCTTCAAGGTCCCGGTCGGACAAGGTGGATCGCACTAGCCATGCTCGCTCCAGGTCCCGGTCCTCGACACCCTCGAGACCGGTGGAGCCTGTGACGTCTTCTAAGAAGACGTCGACGCCATCAGCGCCATGTCTGTCGAGGGACTCTCTCGAGGCTCCACCTCCGAGGAAGCCATCTGCGCCGATGCTGTCGAAGGACACGCTCGGGGCACGGCCCTCGAGGCCTGTGTCGAAGCCATGAGCGCCACGCTCGACGTCGATTCCATCGACGCCTTTTGTGGAGGCTTTACCGGAGGTACCCCGTGCATCAGTGGAAACTCTGAGGAAGGTCCTGAAGAAATCAGTGAGGCCGGTCTTTGAACCTTTTTCTGTGCCCTCATCCAGGGATTTGTTCCAGCCTCTGGATTACATCTCTGAGGGGGATGAAGGGTCTGAGAAGGTTTGGTTCCTGATGACCTGTTATCTGGTCATAGCCAGTTGGAAGATCTGCGTCAGTCTTTGCACGACGCCAGTGGTCTTGATACCTCCCCGGAGGTTGAGTTTGGCAGGCCTGAGCCTGGTACGCATGCTGAATCTTCGTACAGGCGCCTCATGTCGAGGGTGACAGAGTACTTGGTGGTCTGCGCCACCAGTGGATTTTCTGCAGGATGACCTGACAAATATCCTTGACCATGGTCCACCCACTGACCCGGTGCTGCCATTTCATATGGCTTTACAGAGAAGGGTGGTGGCGGCTTGGACTGCTCAGGAGAGTCTCCCGGCAGTAAGCAAGTAGTTGCCAAAAAAATACTGTCCAGCCAGTAGCGACCCTTGTTACTTGACTACGCACCCCACTCCAGAGAGTCTGGTGGTGCAGGCGGCTATGTCCTCAGCAAAGCAGGCGTTGTACCCTACCATCCCTCCAGATAGGGACGACAAACTTTTTGAGGGCTGGGCGAAGAAGGGGTTTTCTTCAGGGGGTATGGCTTTATAGGCAGCCAACTCTGTGTGTGCCTTAGCACGTTTCACTCAGTCTGTGAAATTGTCTCTTTGGCGGCTGAACATGTTCCCAAAGGGGAGGAACGGGATGGTTTTCTTGGCCTCGTTCAGGATGGCAAGGATGCCATGTGTGAATATGTTCAGTCTGGTCTGGACATGGCAGACTGGGTCTGCCGGTCCATGGCGGCGAGCACCGTGATGCGCAGATTTGCGTGGCTGCAGAAGTCGTGGTTTGCTCCTGATGTACAAGCCCGGCTTCTCAACATTTCCTTTGATGGTGTCCATCTTTTTGGCATCAAGGCTGATGAGAGCCTTGAGAGGTTGCAGACCTCCAAAGCTGCAGTGAAGTCGTTGAGCGCTGCAGTTCGCCAACCTCCGCCTTTTCGTCCTAGGGGACAGCAATGGAGGGGGAGGTTCCTTTCGATGGTGGAAAACAAGGTACTTGAGGTGCCAAGGCCGCTCGGGCAGTTGCCTCTTTGCCCTCAGGCACTGCCGCAGACGCTTCAGCTCAGTCATGAGGCCATGTCCCATGGTTCGCCGGTTGGGGGAAGGCTGGCGCATCATCTTGTAGAATGGTGTGCCATTACTTCAGATGTGTGGGTTCTGGAGATCATAGACCACGGCTACGGTCTTCATTTCCGGCAGAGGCCTCACGACAATCCACCAGGGGAATCTCTCTGAGGAGTCCGGATCTGCTCCTTGCGCAGGAAATCAAATCCCTGCTGGAGAAAGGCACCATAGAACTGGTGCCTTTAGCGGAGAGGAACAAGGGATGGTATTCCCCATAATTTTACATTCCGAAAAAGGACGGGGGATTGAGAGCCATCATGGACAAGCGTGGTTTGAACAAGCTCCTCAGGAAGGACAAGTTGAAGATGGTTACTCAACTTCAGGACTAGTTGGTGTCTCTCGACCTCAAGGACGCTTACTTTCATGTGCCGATTCATCCCAAGCACAAGAAGTACCTGAGGTTCACGGTTGGCGACTCGCATTTTCAGTTTCGTGTCCTGTCGTTCGGATTGACCTCCGCCCCGAGTGTCTTCACCAAGCTCATGGTGGTGGTGGCAGCGTATCTCAGGAAAGGGGGATTCACGTCTACCCCTACCTAGACGATCAGGGCGCGCTCTCCTGAGCAAATCCTGGATCATCTGTCAGTCACCTGCCACTCCCTTCACAGGCTGGGCTTCTCCCTCAACTTAAAGAAGTCCCACTTGACACCTACCCAGCGGCTCCAGTACATCGGAGCAGTGTTCACCTCCCCAGGTGAGAGCTCATCACATTATGCAGATGGTGCACAAGTTTCAACATGCCCGAGTCTGCCGGCGTTCGAGTTCTTGAGGTTGCTCGGCCTCATGGCATCCTGCATTCTTTTGGTGCCAGAGGGCAGGTTGCGGATGAGATCTCTGCAATGGGCTCTCAAGCTGCAGTGGTTGCAGTCCTCCGGCACGATGTCTGACCCCGTTGTGGTGGGCCGTCGAAGGCAATCTGATGAAGGGGGCTCCATTTTGGCTACCCTGGCCGGAGGTAACTATCATGACGGACGTGTCCCTCACGGGATGGGGAGCTCATGCAAGGAGTTGACAGTGGTCGTTGGTCTCCGTCGGAGTCCAGACTCAATATCAATCTGTTGTAGATGTGGGCCGACAGGCTAGCCCTGAATGCTTTTCTGCCGTCTGTGCGGGGGAAGAATGTCCTGATTCTGACGGACAATACAGTGGCCATGCACTACCTCAACAAAAAGGGGGGGGGCAGGGTCTCTCCCTCTGTGCAGAGAGGCGATGCAGCTCTGGTTATGGGCCATCCAGCAGGAAATTTCGATCTCAGCAGTTCATCTGGCCGGAGACGAAAACGTGGCGGCAGACACTCTGAGCAGGCAGAGCACAGTCTCTCACGAGTGGGAGCTGGCTCAGGAGATTCTCCTGGAGATCTTTGCCCTTTGGGGGACACCCCAAGTGGATCTTTTTGCCACCAGTGTCAACCGGAAGTGCCAAAGGTTCTGCTCGCGGGAATTTCATCCAAGAGGAGCCTTGGGGGACACGTTCGTAGTGGAGTGGTCCTTCCCACTGCTGTACGCGTTTCCTCCAGTCCCCGTCATTCCGCAAGTACTGCGGAGGTTGCAGAGGTTTGGTTCCTGAATGATCCTCATTGCTCAGGCATGGTCCAGGAGAACGTGGTACCCAGACCTTCTCAACATGTCCATCTGCCCTCCACGCCGTCTTCCCTTCCGAGACGATCTGCTCTCACGGGAGGGGGGTCATGTTCTCCATCCAGAGGTCCAGTCCCCTCAACCTTTACGCTTGGCTTCTGAAAGGTTGAGGTATAAGGATTGGGACCTCCCTGAAGACGTGATGGAGGTATTGCTTTCGGCCAGAAGACCTGCAACAAAGTCCCTGTACCGTTGTCGTTGGAGAAAATTCTGCGACTGGTGCAGGGTTAAGAATGTGGATCCTTTTTCATGTGCCATTCCTGTGGTTCTGTTTTTTTTGCTTTCGTTAGCCCACAAGGGCCTGCACGTGGGTACCATTAAAGGATACCTGGCGGTGCTGTCCATATTGAAGCGCTCGTCCGAGGTGTGTTCTTATTTTAAGATTCCTTTGATTTCTCCGTTTCTGAGAGGGCTCACTAATGTGTTTCCACCGTCACCTTTCCAGGTGCCCGGTTGGGATTTGAACCTGGTTCTAAAATTCCTCATGGGAGCTCCGTTTGAGCCTTTACATTCTTGCCCTTTGAGACTGTTGACCTTTAAAACTGTATTTTTAGTTGTGGTTACTTCCGCTCGCAGAGTGAGTGAGTTGCAGGCACTATCCGCCAAGCCACCCTTCACGGTGTTCCATAAGGACAGGGTTGTCCTTAGGGTTCGTCCTTCTTTTCTTCCGAAGGTTGTCGGAATTTCATTTAAGCCAGAAGGTCATTCTTCCGGCGTTCTATCCTCCTCCGTATCCTGGTAAGGAGGAGGAGAGGCTCCATAGGTTGGATCCTAGGAGAGCTTTAAGCTTCTACATCTCACGCATGTCCCGGGTCAGAGTGGACGATCAGCTCTTTGTGGGATACGCTGGAAGGCATTTGGGTCAAGCTGTTACTAAGCAGACCTTGTCCAGATGGATTATCTTGACCATCTCGGAATGCTACCGTCTGGCGTGTAAGGACCCTCCGGTAGGCTTGAGGGCCCATTCTACGAGGGGTGTGGCTTCCTCCACTGGTCTGCAGAGGGGTGTTCCCATTCGTAACATTTGTGAAGCAGCCACACGGGCCTCTGTCCATACTTTTGTAAAACACGACTCTCTGGATACTGTCCATGGGCAATATTTGGCCTTTGGTCAGGCAGTCCTCTATTCTGCAATTTGATTGTGCATTCTAAAATTCTAAATTCTTTTCCCACCTCCATACGTTGGTGCTGCTTTGGGAGTCTGTCATAGATGTGGAATACGTCGAAGGAACCAATCCCTTTGAAGAACAAGTTACTTTCTTACCTGGTAACGTTCTTTCGATGGGATGTTCCGACAACGTATTCCACATCGTTCCTTCCCTACCTGCTCCTCTACAGAATTTCTTATGCTATTACAGCTTTCGTTTCCGCAAGGCTTTCTGTAGTCATTCTGGCAGAAGATTGGTGCCACACGTTCTGGGAAAAAACTACAACTGCGGCTACAAGCGTTGTGCGTCTTACTTATAACATCCGGTGACGTCGGCTCGACGAAGGCCCTCGAGGACAGCGTATCGACGTCATCGACGCAGGACGCAGACGCCGAAAATTTTCAGAAGCAGCCCAGCTGTGGTGATTACCTGTCATAGATGTAGAATACGTCATCAGAACATCCCATCGAAAGAATGTTACCAGGTAAGAAAGTAACTTGGTCTTTTGGAAGAAAAAAAGGCAAATGCGATCTTGAGCGCTTCTCTCCCGATCCGCCTTTCTTCCTGCTCCCTCCATCCTGCCCACCAGCACGGTCATTGGCACTTGAGCCTTTCCAACTTGCAGTGGGGAACTAGTCCCCCTAGAGCAGCCGTCCATTACCCTGCCACAGGTGAGGTCCCCAGACCCTCGTACTCCCAGCACCCATTTTTTGAAGGAAAGAAAAAGCGAACAAGCTCTTGAACATTTCTCTCTAGCCACCCTTCTTCCTGCTTCCCGATCCCTCCTCCTCCCTCCATCCCACCCACCAACATAGTGTTTGGCCAGTACTCCCTCTTAACACACCATCCCAGGGCAGCCCCTGTGGCTAAAGGGCCCAAGGCAAAAGGCGGACCCTACAGCAGTGCTCCGAACTGTGTCTGCAGGTGTCAGCAGGAGAGGCCAGAGGCCAGCCGTCAACCAGCAGCGACCACCACTGTAGGTGTGGCCTGGGTGAAGAGTAGAGCAATCACTCTACTCCGGAATCCCTACCACTCAACCTACCATCGGAACATAGCAGTCCAAGACGTTAAAACTAACCGGCATAACACCTAGATAGAATTGTGAATGTTGGCTTGCGTAGCTTCTAGACAGGATTGTGAATGTTAGCCACTGCCACATTTAGATAGAATTGTGAATGTTAGCTCGCGTCACATCTAGACAGTACTGTAAATATTGGCTTGCATCCCTTCTAGACAGGATTCTGTTAGCAAGTGCCGGATCTAGAAAGAAATGGGGAGATATTCAGACGCCATATCTAGAAAGAACTTTGAAAGTAATACATATCGGATCTAAATAGCGAGTCATTAACCAACCCACTAACCATCTCGCACCTCTCAAACTCTAACCAAACACAACCACAACCCTAAAGAACAGCGAACCGCACAAACTTCACTACACCGTAACAACAAAACAAATCGCACATAGATTTGCACAACAGAACACGACGGCTACCGACAGAAAAGCACACCTAAGCTCAGCAAAAGTTGCAAACCGAACTGACGCTGCCGACGGCACATCACTGCTCTCTTGCACTTTTCCCTCTCGGTCCCACTAACTCAACCCCATCTCTTTCCTTTTTCAGATCTGCTAGAGCGCCAGGGGCCTCTCCGTGGGTGATTGTGTGCGGTACAAATATCCTTTAACATTAACCTTCCCAGAAGCTGCAATTCATTGGATTTTACTTACTCTTCCTCAGGAAAAGCTTCACCACCCGAGGTGAGGGTTACCCACATAGTGCAGATGGTAAGAACATTTCAGAATACCTAAAATCTTCCGGATTCTATTTTCTGAGGTTGCTCGGTCTCGTGGCATCCTGCATTTTTCTGGTGCCAGAGGTTACCTGAGAATGAGGTGTCTTCAGTGGGCCCTCGGGACTCAGTGGTCACAGTTCACCGGAAGGATGGTGGTCCATTAAGGAGAATGTGTTGAAGTGTGACCCCCTTTTGGCAACCATAGCCGGAGATTACAGTTTTTTACAGACACCTCCCCAATCGAGTTAGGCAGGTCACACCAACGGTTAACAAACGGCGGACACTGGTCTCCGTCGGTGTCCAAACTGCATATCAACCTTTTGGAGCTAAGGGCAGTCAGATTAGCCCTGATGGCCTTCCTGCCTTCTGTACGAGGAAAGATTCCCCTGATAAGGACAAATAAAAGTGGACATGCCTGACAAGAGAGGTGTGGGGGGGTCACTGCCTCTGCGCGGAGAGCCAATAAAGCTCTAGTTTTGGGCACTGAAAGAAGGAATCTGTCGGAAGTTCATCTGGCCAGTGAAGAAAACACAGCGGCGGACGCTCTGAGCAGGCAGAGCAGTGTGTCTCACGAGTGGGAGTTGGCTCAGGAAGACCTCCAAGAGATCTTCACCCTCTAGTGGATCTGTCCGCGACCAGTGTCAACCCAGAAGTGCAAACATTTCTGCTCCACAGAATTTGCCCCGAGAGGAGCTCTAGGAGACGTTCATAGTGGATTGGGAATTGCCATTTCAGTGCGCGTTTCCGCCAGTCCCTGTCATCCCTCATGATGTCAGGAGAATTGCCCCGGACTGTGCCATGAGGCCTTGGTACCCAGAACTTCTGGAAATGTCCAACTGCCCTCGAATTCATCTTCCACAAAGATGACCTTTTCTTGCAAGAGGGGATCTCATTCGTCATCTGAGATCAGGACCCTCAATCTCCATGCATGGTTTCGAATGGATTGTGTCCTCCAACGTATCCCACATCTTTGACATGTAATGTCCACAGCAGTGTAATTCGGTAACCTATTCGGCAGAGGGCGATCTGCTTCGATGGCATCGGGTCGATGTCCCTCGAAGGCCTCTGTCGAGGGCGACGTCAACGGATGTTATAAATAGGACACACGGCTCCCGTAGCCTTAGTTCAGTTTTTTACGCAAACGTATTTGCTTCAGAGACTCGGCGCGCCTTGAGTATTCCTCGTGAATGTCTTCTTCGACCCCTCCGTCTCTGCGGACTGGATTCAAGACTTGATAGGACTGCAAGTCGAAAATGTAGATTACCGACCTGCATCGCATTTGTTTGTGGTGCTTGGGCGAGAGTCACGATACTGACGACTGTTCCGAATGTTCCGCGTCAGAAGGAGTCCCGGGGGTCTCGGTCCCAGAGTGGTTCCTGCCATTCATCGTCATCTCGGCATTCTAGGATGCGCCGTCACAAGTATCCTCCCCATCCTCCTTAGAGGATGGAGCCGCGATGAAAGTGGCTTGTCCAACGAAGGCCTCGACTCTGAGAGGAATGGGCTGCCTTCAAGGAGCAAATGTTAGCGATTTTTTTAGTCGTAGGGCACAGTTCCATCCATGCCTTCTGATGAAGCCGGCAAGGAACGGTCTCAATCCATGGCTCGGGCGCCTTCGGGCTCAGGTCCTCGGCGTGATCCTCATAGGGAACCTTTGAGGCCCCGTGCTTCCAGATCTCGGTCCTCGTCCCCAGCGAGACCGCAGAAACCTGCTAAGGGCTCGAGGTCGGCATCGACTCCGTTGGCACCATGTCCGTCGGATGCGGATGTCAAAGCTTTGCCTTCGTACCAGCCCTCAGCACCATCGGCACCGGTGTCGACACAGAAACCATCAGCGCCATCGGGGCCTTTTGGCCGGGATTTGCCATCAGAGGTCCCTGGTATGGTGGATCCTCCAAGGAAGGCTACTTCCAAGTCTGTAAGGCCTGTTAAGGACTCCAGACCCTCGGCTGTCCCGAGACAGGACTTTTACCTCCCTCTGGATGACATCTATGAGGAGGAGGAGGAGGAGAGGTCAGATTTAGATTTTGACCTTGTTGAGCCTGATGTGGTTCCTGTCTTTTCAGGAGATAGTCAGTTGGACGAGTTAAGGCAATCTCTTCATGATGCCAGTGGCTTAGACACTTCTCCTGAGGTGGATTTTGGCAGGCCTGATCCTGGGGCTCGTGCTGAGTCGTCCTACAGGAGACTGATGGTTAGAGTCACGGAATATCTTGGTTGTTCAACTCCTCCTGAAGCGTTTGGTTAGGATGACTTGATGGATATTCTGGATCAAGGTCCGTCCTCTGACCCGTTATTACTTTTTCATCCGACCTTGCAGAAAAGGGTGGCAGCTGCTTCGCAGGCCCCGGAATCTCTTCCGGCAGTTAACAAATCGTTAACTAAAAAATACCACCCTTCCGGTAGCGACACCAGCTATCTTTCATCTCACCCCACTCCTGAGAGATTGGTGGTTCAGGCAGCTACGGCCACCTCGAGGCAGGGGGTATACCCTACCATCCCTCCTGATAGGGACGACAAACACTTTGACAGTTGGGCACGCAAGGTGTTTTCTGCGCAGAGTATGGTGTTGAAATCTGCAAACTCCACTTGTGCCTTGGCAAGATTTTCACACACTCTGTGGAATTGGTTCTCTAGCGGCTGAGCATATTCCCGAAGGGGAAGAAAGGGATGGGTTCCTTGCTCTCATGCAAGCTGGCAAGGATGCCATGTGTGAATCCCTTCAGTTGGGTTTGGACACGGCTGACAGTGCTAGCTGGTCTATGACGGCGAGCACCGCTATACACAGATTTGCTTGGTTACGGAAGTCAGGCTTTGCTCTGGATGTGCAAGCCCGTCTTTTGAACATGCCCTTTTAATGGCACATATTTGTTTGGCAGCAAGGCTGACTAGAGCCTTGAGAGGTTGCCGACCTCAAAAGCTGCTGCTAAATCTTTGAGCGCAGTTGTGCGTCAACATCAGCCTTTTCGTGACAGCAGTGGAGGGGAGGTTCTTTTCGTTACTACTTCTCCTTTGGTAGAAAGGACGCCAGTCAAAGGGGTCAGCGTTAAAGTACCCGTGGTGGTTGCGGAAATAGAGGTGCCAACGCCGCTCAGGCAGCTGCCTCTTTGCCTTCAGGCGCTGCGGCAGCAGCTCCAAAACAGTCATGAGGCCATGTCCCATGGTTCGCCGGTTGGAAGCAGATTGTCTCTGCATCTCGAAGAATGGCGAGCCATTACTTAGGATGCGTGGGTTCTGGATACAACAGCCCACGGCTACTGCCTTCCGTACCTACAGCGGCCTCACGACAATCCACCAGGGAATCTCTTTGAAGCTTCCAGATCAGCTCCTTGTGCAGGAAATCTTGACCCTGCTAGAGAAAGGCGCTATAGAACTGGTTCCTGTAGCGGAGAGGAACAAGGGATGGTATTCCCCATATTTTTTTTATTCGAAAGAAAGACCGGGGATTGAGACCCATCCTGGATTTGCGTTGGTTGAACAAACTTCTCAGGAAGGACAAGTTCAAGATGGTAACTCTTTCTCAAGTCCTCCAGGCCCTTCAACTTCAGGATTGGTTGGTGTCTCTGGACCTACAGGATGCTTACTTTCATGTGCCGATTCATCCCAAGCACAGAAAGTGCCTGAGGTCTGCGGCTGCCGACTCGCACTTTCAGTTTCAGGTCCTGCCATTCGGTTTGACCTCCGCCCTGAGGGTCTTCACCAAGCTAATGGTGGTGGTGGCCGCATAGCTCAGGCGAGGGGGGATTCACGTTTACCCCTACCTGGACGACTGGCTGATCCGAGCGCGTTCTCCCGAGCAAGCATTGGATCACCTCGGTCACACCTGCAGCTCCCTCCACAAGCTGGGCTTCTCCCTCAATTTCAAGAAGTCGCATCTGGCACCTTCCCAACAGCTCCAGTACATTGGGGCTGTGTTGGACACGTCCTTTGGGAAGTGCTCGCCTCCCAAGTAAGGGCTCATCCCATTGTGCAGATGGTGGACAAGTTTCAACATGCCCAGAGTCTCCCTGGCTTTCAAATTCTTAAGGTTGCTCGGCCTCATGGCATCCTGCGTTTTTCTGGTGCCAGAGGCCAGTCTGAGGATGAGATCCCTGCAATGGGTCCTCAAGATGCAGTGGTCGCAGTTCTCAGACAAGTTGTTGGATCCTGTTCGGATTCCAATCTCGGTCTCCCAGGATCTTTTGTGGTGGGCCAACAAGGGGAACCTGATGAAGGCAGAGCCGTTTTGGCAACCGTGGCCGGAGATGACTGTAGTGGCAGACTCTTTCCTCACAGGATGGCAAGCTCATGCCGAAGACTTGTCCGCCTGCGGTCGTTGGTCTCCGTCGGAGTCCAAACTCCACATCAACCTGTTAGAGCTGAGGGCCATCTGTGCGGCGTAAGAATATCCTGCCCATGACGGACAACACAGCGGCCATGCATTACCTCAACAAAATAGTGTGTAGGGTCACTCCCGTTGTGCAAAGAGGCAATTCAGCTCTCGTTGTGGGCAATCCAGCAAGGAATTTCGCTCTTGGCAGTTCTTCTGGCCGGAGAGGACAATAATAATAATAATGCGGCGGTGGACGCTCTGAGCAGGCAAAGCACGATCTCTCACGAGTGGGAGTTGGCTCAGGAAGTCCTTCTGGAGATATTCACCATTTGGGGAACCCCGCAAGTGGATCTCTTTGCCACCAGTGCCAACCGGAAGTGTGAGAGATTCTGCTCAAGGAATTTCCTCTGAAAGGAGCCTTGGGAGACGCATTCGTAGTGGATTGGTCATTCCCACTGCTGTACGTGTTTCCTCCAGTCCCTGTCATTTTTCAAGGAGGCTACGGAGGTTCGGATCCCACATGATCCTCATTGCTCCAGATTGGGCCAGGAGAGCGTGGTACCCAGACCTTCTAGAAATGTCCATCTGCCCTCCACGCCGTCTTACCTACCGAGATCTCTCTCTCTCTCTCTCTCTCTCTCACTCTCACACACACACACTCTCACTCTCTCTCTCACACACACTCTCTCTCACACACTCTCACTCTCTCTCTCTCTCTCTCTCTCACACACACTCTCTCTCACACACTCACACTCTCTCTCTCTCACACACTCACACTCTCTCCCTCACACACACACTCACTCTCACTCACACTCACTCCAGCGGTCAGGACTCTCAACCTTCACGCTTGGTATCTGAAAGGTTGAGGTGTAAGGATTGGGAACTCCCGGATGACGTGATGGAGGTGTTGCTTTCGACCAGGCGGCCAGCAACTAAATCCCTGTACCGTTGGCTTAAGTTTTGCGACTGGTGTAGAGGACAAAATGTTGATCCTTTTCAGTGTTCCATTCCCATGGTTTTGTCTTTCTTGCTTTCTTTGGCCCACAGGGACCATCAAGTGGGTACCATTAAATGTTACCTGGCGGCACTGTATCTTCAAGCGCTCGTCTGAAGACTTCTTACTTTAAGATTCCTTTGATTTCTCAATTTCTTAAAGGACTGACTAATGTGTTCCCACCGTCCCCTTTCCACGTGCCGGTTTGGGATTTGAATTTGGTTTTGAAATTTCTCATGGGTGCTCCGTTTGAACCTTTGCACTCTTGTCCTTTGAGATTACTGTCCTTCAAGACTCTGTGAGTGACTTGCAGGCACTTTCATCTAAGCCACCCTTTACTGTGTTTCACAAGGACAGGGTTGTACTGCGGGTACGTCCCTCCTTTCTACCTAAGGTAGTATCTGAATATCATTTGAGTCAGAAGGTGGGTCTTCCATCTTTCTACCCTCCTCCTCATCCTGGTAAGGAAGAGGAGCGACTCCATCGGTTGGATCCTAGGAGAGCTCTGAGCTTTTGCATTTCTAGGATGTCCAGGGTCAGAGTGGACGATCAACTCTTTGTAGGTTATGCTGGACACCGATTGGGCCAGCCTGTTACCAAACAGACCTGGTCCAGGTGGATTATCCTCACCATTACGAAGTGTTCACAGCCCTCCAGCGGGGGGGTTCCTATTAGGAATATTTGTGATGCAGCCACATCGGCTTGAATCCACACCTTTGTTAAACATTACTCCCTGGATACAATCCATGGTCAGGATATGGCCTTTGGAAAGGCGTTTTTTTATTCCGCAATCTGATTGGGTACTCTAAATTCTTTTCCCTCCTCCATTTACTGGTACTGCTTTGGGAGTCTGTCAAAGATGTGGAATATGTTGGAGGACACAATCCATTCGAAGAACAAGTTACTTACCAACTGCTAACGTTCTTTCGACTGGATGTTCCTCCAACGTATTCCACATCGCCCTCCCAGCCTGCCCCCTCTGGAGAATTTCCTATGCGATTGCAGCTTATGTTTCCGCAAGGCTATGTGCCGTCAAGCAGGCATGAGACTGGTGCCACACGTCCTGAGGAGAAAAAACTTAAACTGAGGCTGCAGGCATCGTGCGTCCTATTTATAACATTCGGTGACCTCGCCCTCGACGGAGGCCTTCGAGGGACATCGACCCGACGTCATCGACGCAGGACGCCCTCAGCTGAAAGTTTCCGAAGTGCACAGCTTTGGACATTGCATGTTAAAGATGTGTAATACGTTGGAGGAACATCCAGTCGAAAGAATGTTACTAGTTGGTAAGTTACTTGTTTTCTGTGCTAATTCCCTTCAACTTTAGATACCCCCACCTCTTTTGCTGGACCCTTTAGGGATTTTTAATTTTGTCACTAGCGTGAGTGAGACCTTTTTCTCACTCTCGTGTTTTGACCTTATTTGGATTGTGTTTGCACTGTTTTTGGAGTCTGTCAAACTCACTAGCCATCTACTTTTTGTATGGTAACACACAGCACCTTCAGTGCAGTGTCATAGAGAAATCCTTTAGATTTCTCATAAGGTTTAACTACCTTTTCTTGTGTAAACTACAGTTCCCAAGAGCAGTAAAGTGAAATTGACTTTACTTGCCTTTTCTCTTTGTAGGTCCATCACATACTGTCTTATGTGGAGTGCTGGGGGGGGGGTGGAGGGGTTACCTAGTAGCCCCTTATCCTACATTCTCATGTAACATTTTTGTGTTACCCTCATTACTTTAAATGACTGGTGGCAGTGGTTTAATTTTCCTGCCATTGTGCCTTTTCTACCTCAGGCTGAATCTTCAACTGCAGTACAGCACCCATTGGTGACCATTTCGTCAAAATGGCCCTGGGGGTCTTTTTTTTCACCATTTTCTGTTTGAGGTTTTTCTTGAGTTTTACTTTTGTTTGTTTTGCCTTTGGCGGGCATCAGGGCTGAAGGCTGTCTCTCGCTCCAATGTGTCTGGAAAGGCAGGATGTGAGAGGTTCCCGAAACTTCCCCTGTCCTTTGTCTCTAGGAGTGCCTGAATACAGTCAGGCCTGATTGGCTGGCTGACCACCTTGCTGTGTGATTGACAGCCTAGGCTGTGCATGAATGGGAGAAACCTGCTTAAAAGGCGAGGGTTTTGGGACTAGAGGCATTCGACCACTGGGAGAAATTACCGATGCAGAAACCGTGAACAAAGCTTGCTGCATCCACCTGGACCTTTGAACTGCCCGGTGAAGCCCTGCTGCTGTGCTGAAACTCCTTTTCAATTCGACAGAGAAGCTCCGGAAAGGACAACTTCTTCCCTCGGGTTAGTGGAACCAACTAACCACGAGACAAACTCCACTGGACCATCTTCCCTGACTGGCTGTACTACTTCGCTGCTGTAAGAACCGAGTGCCAGGGGTAGAGTAATCGGCAGTGGAGTGCAACATCTGAATCCGGCTGGAAGCTCCAGGAGTCTCCTAAAGACCCTCCAGAAGCAGGACAACCAGAGCTAGAGTCCAGGACCCAAGGAGTGAAGGAAGTTCAACCGGTTTCCGAGATCCGCGACAGTGCTGTTTACTAAGCGCTGAAACCGTGAAGTGCTGCTGAACCAAAAAGAACCCGTAGCTGCTGACAACCTCCCAACTACCACCGCAGGAGCCCTCCTGACCTCCTCCACAACTGAGGCTCAGGAACATGGGGTCTGCACCGCTGTAACGGGACCGAATCCAGCTGGACCACTCCTCTTCAAACCAGAGGTAATGTTTAGACTTGGGGCACTTAACTCATTGTCTTTTAGCTGTGCTTTTCTCAGTTAGGAATTGCAGTGGCTTACTTTTAGGGTTGATTCCAACTCTCCTTTCACAGGCTTAACAGCTTGTGACCCTACACGTGATATTCTAACATACTCTCCAACATTGTGCAAGACTTTGATTCTAATAATTGCCTCAGCTCCATAGACTGTTTCAAATTGACTTTGGCTGTCCTGGCTCCCTGCAGACTCTTCTAGCCCATTGACTCTGATATTGTTTGTCCCTCATAGGTGGTAACTTGTTTTAGACTGTTATTGCTGGGAAAGGCTTGTCTAGATTTCATTGGAAGATGGAAGTGTCCTCACATACTGAGAACCTGTTTAACCTTTTTCCTTCCCTAAACCTTTCTTTTCTGCGACATAACTAGTGTGATATATAAATGCCATTACAGTCCTTGTGGTTGAAGTCACCTCAGGGTGTAGGAATTGTGTAAGAAGCATAATCAATGATTATCCACTAACTTGTTTGGAATCTGAAAAGTATTTTTAGAGTATATTTACATTGTTACATTAATTGCCTTTTTAAAGAATGCTTGTTTACAACGTGATGTTAATTAAATAACTATTTATAACTGAAACCTTGAGTGCAAGTGTTATTTGGCTACTTGTATTTATGAATTTCATTTGTATAGCTCTACATCTCACATTTACCCCTCTTGAGATAGGCCTGGCTGCTCAGTCACACTACCAACTTCTATAGTACAGACCGATACCAAAAGGTCAGTTACCTAATAACAAGCAGATAAGTGTTCTGTGTGACTGCATCAATTATTACCTAACACAGAGGACCATGGTGTTGGGGAGAATTCTCAAAAATGAGCTAATTCCCTCTACCTTGGAGACCCCCAGCAACTTTGATGGATTTTGAGGACTTGATTTGTTTAACCTGGAGAGAGTGTGACCCTTTTTCCCACTCTCCCATGTATTGTGTAACTTTTACCTCTGTTATGGTGTCTGTCTAAATCCATAGGCATCATCTTTTACAATGGTGTCACATAGCACCTTCAGTGCAGTGGCACAGGGAAGTCTTTTAGATTTCCAAAGGTTTAAATGCCTTCTCTGGGATAAACTCCTGTTTCCCAGAACAGTAGAGTGAAATTGGCTCTGCTTAGCCCTTTACATTTCTAGACCCAGCACAGCCTATCTTCCTATAGAGTACTAGAGGGGTTACCTAGTATCCCCTGTGTCTAGATACTCATGTAACAGTCAGATGTTACCCTTTCTTCTCAGAATGGCTGGTGGCAGTGGTTTTACAACAAACTACCATGATTTACCCCGGCCGCGAACTGTTCGCAGTTCCGGTAATGTTATATCGCGGGAGCCATGTTTTTCAAGATGGTGCCCAGCCATCGTTGCTAAAATGGTTCCCAGTCTTTTTTTTTTTTTTTCACTGTGTCTTTGTGGAAAGTTCCTTCTCGAGTTTTTCTCTGTGTACCAAACCAGGTTTGGTCTCTTTGTTCATTCACCTTTGGCGGGCTTCAGGAGTGAAGCCCGCCTCTGGCTCCAGAGTGTCTGGGGGTAGGCAGGAAGTGAGGGAGGTGCTCGGAACTCCCTGTGCTTAGTCTCCTAGGAGACCTAAATGCACTCTGTGACGATTGGCTGACTGACCGGCAAGGACAGCCTCCCTGCTGGGTGAGTGGCCGCTAGGCTGGAATGAATGGAAGAGAACTGAATAAAAGGCGAGTCTCTTGGCTTGGAAGGCAGAGTCAACCACTGGATGAAGGAACCGAAGAAGAGCTTGAAGAGGACATCTGCTGCAACTCATGGATCGTTTTTTGGCCGGTGAAGCCCTGCTGCAGGCCCGAATCGCCAAGTTCGCGTCGACAAATGAGCCCTGCAAGGACGACTTCTCCCTTTGAGTTGTTGGTAGGACCAATCAACTCCCAAGTAAGCCACCTGGACACCCATCTCGGAGCTGGTTGAATTTCCTCAGAGGTGCTGCAGGAAACCGTAGACCCAGGGAGAGGGACACCAGATTGTGTGCGTTGCTTATAAGCTGGCCTAAAGCTTTTGGAAGATCCTCCGGACTCCCACAAAGCAGGACCGACCAAGCTTGAAACCCCTCAGTTGAGTGCGGGACCTCAGATGTGAGGAAAGTCCACCTTGACAGCCAGGAACCGCGCTTATTGCTATTTGCTGTACCGCAAGGAGCTGAAACGCGAAACAGCCACTGAAAGTAAAGTTTGCCGGTTGCCAGCTTTGACAGTGCCAGTACAGTGTAGGAGTCCCCCGATGTCCTCCCTCTTGTCCCAACAACTGAGGCCCAGGAACAGTGAGATCTGCAGAGCTGTACAGGAACAGAAGTCTTCAGCTGCATCTTGTTCTTCTTTACTAAGGTACTGTAAAACTAGCCTAAGAGAACTTGCCTCTTACTGTGGAAGTGCTTGTAACTTCTGCAACTCACAAGTCTAATCGGCTTGTGGCCCTACATTTGGTTCTTCTTTTTCTCAAAGACTCCTAAGAACTTGTGCAAAGACTTTTCCATTTGCTTACCTGAAGTGCTGCATCCTATACAAAGACTTTGCCCTATTGACTTTGGCTTAGCCTATTGAATTGAATGACTCTTCTAGTACTATTTGCCCTGCTTATGAATATTTGTAAATTGTTGTGTTCTAATAATCTTTGCCTTTTACTTACTTTTAAAAGTGTTCCGAATGCCAACAGTAAGATATTAATGTCCCCAGCACCCTTGTTACTGAAGTCACCTGTGGGTATAGGTTGTCTGTGGGCCATCCCAAAAGGGGTCTTCTCTGATTCAGAAACTCAGTGTATAGTATTGAAGTATATTTGTGTGTTACTATTCTATTGCTCCCTTCTGAAGAAGGCTTTATAACTTGACTGATAAATTATTAATTCTTTATGCAAGAAACCTTGAGTGTAAGAGTTTATTTGAGGACGCCAGGTGAGTGAGGAGTTTGCTTGCCCCAGCTCCCCCCTCCATAAAGCGCCCATTTGCCCATTCAAGCGGGCCCTAGACCCTTGCAGCGCCCCACTTGCCGCCTCTCCCCCTTCCCGCACCCTCTTCCACCTCCTGACCCCCCCCCCCCCCCCCCGCTCTGATTGGGCATTTCTGCCTGTGCTTCCTGGGTCCATCGACCCGTGAGATCACCGGTGCCTCTTTCCACCGAGGACGCCAGGTGAGTGAGAAGTTTGCTTGCCCCAGCTCCCCCCCTCCATAAAGCGCCCATTTGCCCATTCAAGCGGGCCCTAGACCCTTGCAGCGCCCCTCTTCGCGCCTCTCTCCCTTCCCGCCCCTCCTCCCCCCGCTCTGATTGGGCATTTCTGCCTGTGCATCCTGGGTCCATCGACCCGTGAGATCACTGGCACCTCGTTCCACCGAGGACGCCAGGTGAGTGAGGAGTTTGCTTGCCCCAGCTCCCCCCCTCCATAAAGCACCCATTTGCGCTTGCAGGTGAGTGCCGTGGCTTGTGACGCCACCCCCCTTCCTCCCCCAGGCCAACTTCCTAAGTTTGGGCCTCTGTAGTAACCACTGCGGCCGGTGCCGCTCGCTTTCCCCCAGCACCTTTCTCTCCCTCTCCCTCCCTCGCCTCTGGTGCCTGATTGGGCAGTGCCCCTTGAGCTTCCTGGTTCACCTCACCAGCGGCCCCCTGCACGCTCTCATTCTATCCAGAGAGCTTGCAGGTGAGTGCTGTGGCCTGTGACACCCCCCCCCCGCCCCCGGGCCAGCTTCCTTAGTTTGGGCCTCTGTAGTAATCCCCCAGGCCCCAGAAGCGTCCCCTCCCACCCGCACCCACTTCCTGTCCCTCACTCCGCCTCCCGACTCGCCGATCCGCGCTCTCATCAGGCCTCCAGCCCTGGCTGTCAGGGTCTAGCGACCCAGCTCACACCGGCTGTTCCATCCACAGCGAGGAAGCCAGCGTGAAGTGAGCCTTGCCCATCTCTGGGCACTTGGTACTTATTTCGTTCCCAAACTAGGCCCCCGCACCCTCTTCCTGGTCTCTCTCCCCTCCCGCCCATCCCCGCTCTCATTGGCCCTATCGGCCTCATCACTGGTCCTCCAGGGAAGCCCTCTGCCCGGCAGCCCTCTGCAGCTAAGGGCCCCAAGAACAAGGGCAGCTCCAACAGAGGCAGCTCCAGGAGGTGTCGGCAGGGGAAGCCAGTGGCCTGCCGTCAACCAGCAACTACAAGGACCTGTAAGGTAGGAGTGGCTTCAGTTGGGGGAGAGCTTCAGCTCTACCCTTCAAACCTGACCACTTTGCAAATTGGCCCAAATTGCTTTTTGTAATGTTTAGATTGCATTGATAAACCTCTCTCACACTATACAGGTCTCCCAATCTTGGTGGGGGTTCTGTCCCCAAAATTGCATTGTGTGACATTCAGATTGCATGGTCAGGCCTCTCCCACTATACAGGCCCCCTAAACTCATCAGGGGTTCTGTCCCCAAGTTGTATAACATGATATTTAAATTGCATTGATAGGCCTCCCTCCCACTATACAGGTCTCCCAAAATGATTAGGGGTTCTATTCCAAAAATGCATTGTATGACATTCAGATTGCATTGATAGGCCTCTCTCCCACTATACAGGTGTCCAAATTTGGCAGGGGTTCTGCTCCCAGACTGTATTGTGTGGTATTTGGATTGCATTGGGGGGCCTCTCTCCCACCGTGCAAGTCTCCCAATGTTATCAGGGGCTCTGTTCCCAAACTGTATTAGGACATTCAGATTGCATAGATAGGCCGCTCTCCCACTATACAGGCCCCCAATCTAAGTAGGGGTTCTATCCCCAAAACTGGCATCTCTCCCACTGTACAGGTCTCCCAAATTTAGCACGGATTCTGCTCCTAAATTTTTGAATCATAAGGTTTACAATACTCCTGAGGGTCCCTCCCACCATACGAGACTCTAGATCATAGTCCGAATTAGTCTCAAGCACAAACTTATCTTATCCACCTTAACATACTCCTAGTTAGGACCAGACCGTAATAGAATAATTCTACTGCCCTCACCCTTTCCGAGAGACCTACATAGACAGCACTGAACTTTGACCTACAGCTCTGACAACAGTACGCCCAGCACCAAAACCACACCAGATGGCGCTCGGAGGATACACAAACCGACCCACCAGAAGAACAGATGGCACATCAACACAAGTGTGCCTATCAACACAAGAAGAAATACCGGCACTCCCATCATAAGACACAGCAGCCAACCACTCAACCGGCACCTCCGCACTGAGCACCAAAATGCCCCGGACCAGAAAGGGACGCCGAGAAACGGCACTAGACAAGGCCGCACTGGACACAGGCACACAAATCCAACCTACCACCGAAGCAACAACCTCAAATAGAGGAAACACAACGCCAAAAACCTAAACGACCAGAACAAAATTTCAAAGGGAAAATTCCTTCTCTCACACCATACCTCGCAACAACCCCAGAACCAGGATACCCCAATGACACAGACATCAAGACACACAAAGAACATCTTGAGACAACCAGGAAAAAGACGGGAACACCAAAGAAGGTGGATTGAGCCTGACCCCATACATCACAAGAACAGGAGGACACACTCAACAGCCGCGCCATACCGGACATAACGACGACGAAGATCTTATAACCAACAACCCAAACATGAACCTAACTGACCAATTCAACGAAGAAAAAGCCTTTACGGATCTTCACCAATCCAGCACAAACGGAGAAGCAACACCACTGAACAGCCAAGCTTTCAATCTAGCAGGCTGCTTCATTGAAGATGCAGCTTCCGCTGATCCTCATACACCCTCCTACAATGCAGATTCAGCCTTTGCGGATCCTCATCCACCCCAATCAACGCCAACAACGATGCACCACAACCAAACAACCACAAACCAAAACAAGGAACAACCAACAAGCAAAACCACACCAAAAAGATCCGCTGCAACCTCATCAATGCAAGATCAATGTCCAAACATGCCACTGAGATATACGATCTGCTCTGCGATGGAGGGATCGACATCCTGTTTGTAACAAACTTGGCTAGACGACAATTACAAGATCACCCTCAACAACTGCTTGCCTGAATACTTCAAATGTGTCCAATCAAACAGAAAAACCAAAAGAGGGGGAGGGCTGGCAATCATTCACAAGGAGCACCTGGATATCAAACTGGAAGACCCACTAATCATTGATAAATGCCTAATCATACGTCTAGCAGTAATACCTAAAACAAACTTGAAATTCGTACTAATATAAAGACCACCAACCTACGATGTAACCTTCGTAGACTCCTTCACAGAAGCAATCACTGCCCTAGCCATCAAACACAATCACCTGATAGTACTAGGAGACTTCAACATCTGGTTTGAAGGAGAAAGCACGACCATACAAAAATCGCTAACCAGCCAACTAGCGGCAATTAACCTACAACTAGTCAAAGGAGCAACCCACTCGGCAGGGCATACACTTGACGCAATCTTGGCTAACAAACTACTCCTCACCACGGCACCCCCAATTCAAATACCCTGGAGCGACCACCTCATCATCCCCTTTGTAATCAAAATGACCAGGCCAACAAACATTCAACCGGACAAAACAATGAAAACCATGAAAAGAAATTGGAGAACCATCAAAAACTCCAACCTGAATGAACTCCTGGAGCTAAACAAAACACACCCGACATTCATGGAAGAAGATGACTTGGACAAAACGGTAACCCTGCTGCATTCCTGGATTACAACTACTATAGACAACATCACCAAAGAAAAACCCTTCGCTTCTTCTAATAAATGGTCAATGGCAAAATGGTTCACCCCACTACTCGGCACCATGAAAAGAAAAAACCGAAGACTAGAACTTGATTGGAGAAAACAAAACGACGCGGCAAACAAACTGAAATTCCTACAACACAACCAGGCTTGCAAAAAGGAAATACAAAAAGCAAAGAGGAAACACTACGACAACCGAATCTTCGAAGCACCAAAAACCCCAAAAGAGCTCTTCAAAAGCATAAACAAAATGAAAAACCCTCCGGGATGTAACACACCAACTCAGTCCGCGAAACTCTGCAACGACCTTGCAGACCATTTCAAAAACAAAATCACCAACATCCAACAAACCATACAAAACAGACCGTCCTATCAGACCACAACCCCAACCTACACCGGGGAGGAGCTCCCAAACAAACTACGAAGCTTTCCAGAAATATCAGTGGAGACATTCGTCAAACTGGTGAATGAAAGCAATGACTCAGGGTCCCCCGAAGACCCCTGCCCACCAGAAATATACAAATCGATTCTTAAACAGGGAACACCCATGGAATATCACAGGAACGTCCCCAACCATTCCATCGCAACTGGGAAAGTGCCACAAGCCTTCAAAACTGCATACATCAGGCCACTACTCAAAGATACAGCCGGAAACGTAGAGGACCTCTCCAACTACAGACCCATCTCCAACATCCCGTATACAGCCAAGCTGCTCGAACCGTACATATCCAAAACAACCCAAGAGTTTATAGAAGAGCATAGCCTACTAGACCAGGCACAAGTTGGCATCAGACCACTGAGAGAAACGGAATCAGCTCTACTCTCAATATGGGACAATCTAAAAATCAACGGAGACTAGGACAACAGCACTGCCTTGATACTCCCAGACCTATCGGCAGCATTTGACACAGTCGACCTTGACACCCTCATAACGAGATTAGATGGACTCGGAATAACAGACACCGCCCTACGTATGGATCAAATCTTTCCTAACAGAACAGAAACCGTATGCATGAAGCCCTTCAAATCCAGCCCGAGAGATTCCACCTGTGGAGTACCACAAGGATCATCCTTCTCCCCGCTACTATTCAACATCTACTTGTACCTACTTTTCTCCAGCATGGGGTCTGGCATGGATTCTCATGCTCATGAATATTCCCCGTCGTCAGGCTGGGAATCCTAGGTAAAGAAAAATCAGTATCAGTTTCGTTTCTGATCTGTCTTTTGTAGTAGTAACCAATCACTGATCTCTGCGTCATACTGACCACAGCCAATGACTGCCATCTCCCTAAACCCCGCCTCTGGCAGCCATCTTCAGATTTGTACCGCACGTTCAAGTGTTGGGAGTCCTCGTGCTTAGCTCCCGAGCTTTTGCTGCGTTTTCGCGCTTTTTCAGGTGAATTTTCACATTTTTCGGTTAATCGAGCCTCAAGCTCCACCGTTTCTACTCCTGTTAACGGGTACTCGTTGAGGGATTTTCCTACGCCCCTCAAGGGTGAAGATTTCGTCGAATCAACCTTTTGGAGGATTCCAAAAGATTTGCGGCCTACTTCGAGATGACCCAGGACGCGAGTTCGTCACCTGGACCCAAGCTGTTTCGCAGCTGCCCTGGAGTAAAATCAGGTCAGCTTCTCTCAGATTACTCCTATCGTTGTTGAGTAAATGACTAAATCCTCTTGTGTTCCAACTCAATAGCGAAAACTCTGTGTTGGAGCTTACAATGTCTAGTTATTGTTGCTCATGGTTAGTGACACAGGCAATGAACTGATTTTGGTTGATCTATGTTTCCCTTTGCACTCTGCGTCACCCTACCAGATGATGGCCTCTTATTTACAATATTCAATGTGCTACTTGTGGCCTGCATTGATTAGACTTTGAGGTCAAAACCCATCTCGTATAGAGTTTCTTTGGCTGTCCAAATTAAATTCTGTACAACCCGTGAGTTCAACCACAATCTAACAGAGTTTAGATCGCTGTTATTAGTGAATTCAACAAATTCAATGTCGGATGAATTCATATCATCCAGCTGTACAACATCAGAAAAGATGGCCATTACAGATCTTCGGTTAAGGTCATATTGTACACATGGGGAGGGTCTACAGGCTAAAACCAGGGAGTACATCGCCAATCGGCTGCACTCTTGTATTTTTGTAGGTGCAAGCAGCTCAATTTTATCACTTTCCTTAATCTCGAACTGGATTAAGTTTATTTTTTTGTTCTAGAGTTTAAGGCTGCTTCGAGTCGATGCAGAACTGCAACCACTATGCTTGAGCCATCACCATTTGGCTCGGCAGTCCCAGCTTTCACACCATGTTCTTCAGGTGGGGAGACAGTCGGTTTACTGATCAGCTCAGAGGCTAAGGCAGGCAGTTCCGGGGTAGAGGTTACAACCGGGCCTCCTCCCCCATCCCCTGAGTTTTTTTTATTTTTTTGATCGGGCCTATTTTTAAGATTGCCCCGTGGTTCTGCATTACTTGGCTCAAGGCCGCTTTTAATTACGTCTCGAGCTAAAGATGGGTCTTTCACGCCCCCCCGCAAAAGTTATGGGGTGTGACCGGCCATGAAGGCATCCACGGCATTGCAGATTTCCTGACTATGAATTTCTTTTTTTTCAAATTCAATTTTATTGATTTTTAACCTCATAGGTGAACAGCCAGGTGAATGCATAGCTGAGCATACATAGTTACTTCACAAGATTACTGCGATCCACCTATATAATATTCTAACAATAACATACACGTTCACCTTTAATGGACGAACAATAGAACCCCCTGTCCTTCCCTCCCTTTGTCCTTTCTCGTAAAACTTCCAGGTCTCAGCGTTCGCTGTAGTGAGCTATAGTGGGCAGTGTGACGTTGAGCGTTGTTGGTGTTGTGAGTTACAGTCGAAGTTAGTAACGGGCATGGTTATTAGGCTGTATGGCATTCGGTGTTCGGTTCCTGGTGGGGCACAGAGAGCGGTATTTTCATTGGAGCGGGGAGTCGCGCGCGCCACCGTATCTGTGATGTCCCGTAAAGTCACTCCAAGCTTCCTCGTGTCACGCGGCCTTGTCATGGAGGGCCGCAGTTATTTTCTCCATTGTGTATATGTTCATGGCAATTTTTAGCCAGTCCTTTTCGTCTGGTAAACGTGGGGACTTCCATTTGATGACTAGGGCTGCTCTTGCTTCCAGTAGCAGGGGGGGGATACCAGTCCTTTTACACGCACCAATTCATTGTCTTCTTCTGCAAGGCCAAAAAGCATCAGAAGAGGGGATGGTTCACTTTCTATGCCATCCAATTGCTTTATCCATCCCAGGACCTCTTGCCAATAAATGCATACCTTGGGGCACTTCCACCATATGTGCCAGTAATCAGCGTCCATTCCGCATTGTCGGCAGCATTTCGGACTGGAGGTTTGGAACATTTTAGACAGTCTTTGTGGATCATACTGCCAGCGGTGGAGTAATTTTACGGCATGAAATTTGTACTGGGTGGCAATTGGCGTTTTGGCTGGCGTTTCGCAAATTCTGTCGCAGGCTTGTTGGTCGAATTCTCTGTTGAAATCTTTTTCCCATCGCTCTTTGAGGCGGAGACTCAGTTTGGTCTTTAGCGATTAAGGTCTTGTACATGCGGGCTATTAAACCTTTAGTTGAGTTGGTTGTGTCCAAGATAGTTTCAAAGGGCGTAAGCTCTCTTTGTGTGGCGTCCTTCCATTCTCTCCTCGATATGACCCCTTTCAGTCGCAGGTACAAGAAAATCAGAATCGGGTGAATTTGGAGGGCTGCTTCTAGTTCCGAGATCGAAATGAATTTCCCATTTCTCCACAGTTGGCCAACTCTCTAGTCCGGCATCAAACCAGGCCTGATACCTGGCATGTTCAGGGATTTCTTCTCGGATCCCGGGGGACCAGAGTTGGCTTAGGGGGGAAGGCCACGTCGTGATTCCAGTCATTCCTTTCCCTTTCTTCCAGATGTTTCACATAGTGCCCAGTATTGGGTGGTGGCGTAGGCGTTTCGTGAGCTTTGATCTGGGGACCCATAGCCACTCTGCGAGGGTTACGTGGACCAAATTATCATTATCTAATTTGACCCATTGGAGGTCCTTTCTATCGCGCAGGTGTGGGATCAGGATTCTGAGTTGGGTTGCCTAGTAGTACCGCTCTATGTCCGGGAGGCCCACTCCCCCCAGTTCCTTCGGAAGAATCAGGATATCGTATGGTATCCGGGTTTTCTTTCCGTCCCACAAGAATTCCAGTATGACCTTCTTGACCTGCCTGAAAAAGTGATCCGGTATCGAGATGGGCAGGACCTGGAAGGGATATAGGAAACGCAGGAGGCTCACCCTCTTGATTGCGTTTAGACGTCCCATCCAGGAGATTGTGAGCGACGTCCATTTAGCGAGATCAGTTTTGAGAGCATTTAGGAGTTGTGGGAAGTTTGCTTCATAGAGCTGTGCTAGATAATTTGTTAGGTTGATCCCTAGGTATCTCAGTGTGGGGCCCCCGATGATCAGGCCAAGGCATTCAAGCTCGATCGGCTGCTCTGGGGAGGGTTCGTTGAGTGGAAAGAGGATGGATTTGGTTTTATTTATTTTGAAACCAGAGTGTGTCCCATATTCCTCTATGATGCTTATCGCCCTTGGGATTGATGACAGTGGGTTTAATACACGGAGCAAGATGTCGTCTGCATATAAAGCCAGTTTATATTCTCTGCCATTGACTTGCATTCCCTTGACGGCGGTGTCTGCTTGGAGGGCTTGGGCGAGTGGTTCTAAGGAGAGTGCAAAAAGTATCGCCGAGAGGGGGCAGCCTTGTCTCGTTCCTCTACTAAGAGGAAACCAGTGGGAGAACTGGGCGTTCACTACTACAGAGGATTTTGTGGCTGTATAGACAGCTTTGAGCGCTCATCGAAGAGTGGGGCCCAGTCCTATTTGCTTCAACGTGGCCTCCAAGAAATGCCATTCAACTCTATCAAACGCCTTCGCGGCATCAATTGAAAAAAGTGCTGGCGTGTTCGGCGATGTTCTGGCCTCATGTATTAGGTGGAGGGTCTTGCGGGTGGAGTCTGCGGCTTGCCTGCCCAGGATGAAGCCTACTTGGTCATTGTGGATTATTGCAGGCATGTGCAACTCTAGGCATGCAGTGAGAACCCCTGTATAGATCTTGGCGTCGATATTCAGGAGCAATATTGGGCGTTAGGAGGCACATTGCTTGGGGTCCTTTCCTTCTTTGGGGATCACTGTTATTAGCGAAGGATTCGGGTGCCACACCGGAGTGGAGGATGTTGTTAAAGTGGTCAACCATCAACAGGAGCAGGGCATTCTGGAAAGTCTTGTAAAACCCTGCTGTGTATCCATCATTCCTCTGAGCCTTCCCCGCTGGGAGTCTTGATTGCATCCTCGATTTCTTCCCCCGTGATGGGAGCATCCATGGCTTGTGTAGTTTCCAACGGGAGGGTTGGCATGGCCACTTTGGTTAAATAGTCTGTGATCGCCTCTGAGTGCGGTGTGGCCAGCGAGGTGTATAATCTCTCGTAGAAATTGGCGAAAGTTTCGGGAATATTGGGGGGGGGACGATGGTCGTGGGGTGCGTCTGTATCGTGCATCGTAGGCACCCATCGCTCGCGGCGTTGGCCGCAGAGTCTTGCAGCAAGTAAGGCACCAGCTTTGTTCCCATGCTCATAGTGCTTTTGCTTCAGACATTGGAGTTTGTGCACAATGCTACTTGTTTCTAGTTGCCGTAGTTCTTCCCTCTTGGCGTTGGCCTGTTTGATCTTGTGTGGTCTGTCAGAGTCCGCCGATTGGGCCATGAGATCAAGTTGGGTAATTTCATTTCGAAGTCTATTTTCTATGAGTAGGCGTTCTCTTTTCTTCGCTGCTCACTCCCTGATGAGAATTCCCCTCCATGTTGCTTTGCCCGCTTCCCAGACTATGTTAATGGGGGTTTCACTATATTGTTTTGCTCGAAGTATTGGGTGATGTCCTGTTCAAGCTGCTCCCGAAAAATTGGGTCCTTGAAGAGCGTCTCATTGCATCGCCATTTGGAGCTCCTCCGAGGGAGAGCCATCCGATCGAGGGTGACCGTTACCATGTCATGGTCCGACCACGTAACCGGTGATATGCTTGCTTTGGTCGTTGCTGCGGCGAGTGCCGAGGTTACGTATACATAATCAATTCTGGAGTACGTGGCATGTGGTGTAGATTAGAAGGTGAAGCCTGTCCGGTTCGGATTCATGTGGCTCCATGCATCCGTGAGATTGTAGGCGTCCATCATATCTGTAACCCGTGAGCGTCCAGCGCCTGGTGAAGAGGTTGTGGACGGGTTGCCTGCTTGTCTGTCCATATCCGGGTCCATCCACATGTTGAGATCACCTCCTAGTATCACTTCCCCCTCTGCCTCGTTCATGACCTTGGGGATTGTTTGTTGATGGAACCGGGACTGTCCAGTGTTGGGTGCATATACGGATGCGAGTGTGATGATGGTGTCCTGTATCCTGCCAACCAACACAAGTGCTCTACCACTCACGTCTGACCAGGACCTCAAATCGGATTGTTTTGTTGACTACCAACTCCAGCTTTCTTCAGAGGGCCAGAGCCCCAGTATTCTGTGCCTAGTTTGGCGTAGAGTACCTTCCTTTCTTCTCCTTTGCTGTATCGGGTTTCTTGTAAGAAAAGTATGTCTAGATTCGCTCTCTTGAATTCTCGGGAAACTAGCAACCTTTTGGTGGGGGAATTAAGCCCCTTGACGTTGAGCGTGCCAATTTTAAGAGTGCCATGCCTGTCACCTGATTCGTCATGACTGTCGATCAGTGGTAAGTCCTGTGGATTCGCTAATCCTGTCACATCGGCCTTCGCCGAGAGTCGCCACCGTGGAAGTATTCTGATAGCTGTCCCGAGCCGAATGGGACTTCGAAGTTTTGTGTATCCCACCCCCTCCCACCCTTTCATGGCATTGTACATAATACCCGTTGTCCTCGGTTCTAGCTTTTCGCACATCATTTTCCTTGCGAGGATCTGAGTCCCAGTTTGATGGTGTCCGAGTTGAACCAGGTGCATGCAGCCGGTCTACTGTCGGACCGCCCGTGAGGGTTGTAACCATGCGACCCCATCACAAGTATTAATATGTTAACATTTTGAGCCCCCTCCCCCCACATCTTTGAAAAATGAACTTGAATTACAACTTAACAAGCAACAACTGTTATTGTGAAATAGCAAATGTAATGATACATGCGGTTTCCAGATTCATTGGCCGCCAGCCGGTCATCTGTTATAGCTCTGATAGAACGTTCGTTGTGGGCCGGACCTGGTGGCTGTAGTGTGCGGGTCTCCAGTGTGTTAGAGACGCCGAACCATGATTCCTGAGTAGACTTAGCCAGGTCGAGAAATTTTTGTGTACCGCATCATTTGGCACTCTACGGCGTATCATTAGGTCATCTGTATTTTCTGGTTCGCCTGACGTTCTTCCTTTTCGGGCCTTGAGGTCCCCATCGTGCTCTATCCTATGCTGGTTCATCTTGTGATCCTTCTTTGGGGTCAGTGCCAAGGAGATCCACGATACAGTCTCGAATTTCCTCCTCGGAGTGGAGTGTTATCTTCCTGCTTCCATGTTAAAACGTGAGGGAGAAGGGGTATCCCCACCTATATATTGTGCCTTGAGCCATTTAGTTAGAGGGCTGCAGAGGCGTCACAGGGCCAGGACCGACCTCGGGGCCCCCTGAAGGGCCACCAGCTCTATGTATTCTTTCTATTGCGGGTTCGTCAATATTCTCATCTGCGGTTAGGATTCTGATGATGTCATGTATGGTATGCTTGAGGTCCTCTTCTGTTTCTCCTTCCCGTTCCGGAATTCTGAAGAATCGCAGGTTGTTTCGCCTTTCCCTATTTTCTAAATCGTCTATCTTAAGACGGATGTCTTCCTCTCTTTTCTCTAAATTGCGCATTCGGAGGTCCAGTTGGGCTTCTAGTGTGTTGATCGAGGCTTGGTTGTTCTCAACGCCCTCTAGTCTCTCCTCGATGTTATCCATCCTCTGGGTCATCTTGTCAATTTTGCCACCCAGATTGGCTCCCATATTTCTGATTTCGCTCAGGGAGGGCGGCTATGTCTCCCTTGGTGGCTGTCGCTCCCGTCTCAGAGGGTTCCGCCGACATTGTGCAGTTAATTTCTGGGTCAGGATGTGGCGGAGTATAGGCGTATCTGGCTAGCTTACTTTTGGTGCTCATACAATGGTATGGGTGCGAGGAGGCACACGCACCTAAAGCGGGGGCACTACCCTCAGCACTTGATGCAGTAGACCGGTCCTGGGGTGTGTTGTGGAGCAGTGTCCGGTGTGTCCTGGCGAGCAAGGGTGTTCTGGTGGGAGGAGGCACACGCCCTGGGACCAGGGGCCCTACCCTCCAACTGTGTCACCCTCTGTTCACGTTGGCTCCAGTACTCGGCTCTGATGCGGTGTCCGAGCTGTTCAAGCGGTATTGGGGGTCGGCTTGTAGGCCCTGTTAAGATTGCGTAGAAGGGGGCTCTGGGGCGGGAAGCCTAGGTCCTAGCAGAGGCTCAGGAAGAGCGTACAGAGGAGGGCACACGCCCCATGAGTGGGGGCCCAACCCTCTGTGTTGGCTTCGGTGTGGGGGCGAGTTCAGGTCCGCCCTCGCGGATGGAGCAGCGCCGGTCGCGTGTGGAGTCGGGGCCAGGCGCCCCACCAGGGGAGAGGTCACAATGTTCGCAGGACGGGCCCGTGCGTCGCCGGGTGGCAGGTGGGCACTCACCCGTATGATCGTCGGACCTCGGTCTGTATAACGTCTGGGGCTGTCACCGCGTAGGCCACAGTGCGGAGAGGTCCGGCCCCTCCTCACACACACAGGGTCCCCCCACTCTGTGGGGGCCCGAGGACAGAGTGGAGGGGCAGCAGCCGTCGAGGGGAACCGCAGCGCGGCTCAATGGCTCCACAACAGGTCGGTGGGCAGAGCTGATAATCCTGGGCCTCTGCAGGTCGCAGGGCTCGATGAGGGTGTTGTGCAGAAGGCCTGGAGGGGGAGGCACGGTCCGGGAGACTTTTCTCGAGGCAGACCGCTCCAATTTCTTCCGGATTTTCGTCCGGTGTGTGGGGGTCCAGTTCCTACAGCCTGGACAGCCGTTGTTGTGTGGGCAGGGGGGGGGGTCAAACGTGGGGGCTCAAGCCACTTTTGAGGCCTGTGGGTCGGAGCTTGCACGGAGGAGATCCACATCTGTGCGCCCCCTGGCGGCCAGTACTATGATTTTTTTAATGCTGCATTATCACCATCAATTGCTAGGTCAATGCCTGAGACTCTTGCACATTTGGTATTTTTAGATTTCCCCCATTTTCAAGCAATCTGCTGTGGTAGCGTTCCTCACCTCTTTTACTAGAGCATCTAAAAGAGGGTGAGCCAGATTGTTAGTTCTATTGGTTAATTTTCCCTCATTGTATATGAGTAGCGATTGCTGCTTATATATTTTGTGTATGACCTGTGAAGCAGTTATGGCACTTTTCTTTGGTATAGTGAGTGCTTTAAAGAACTGCTTCGACTTGGATCCTACTAAACTTTTACCTGTTTTCTGATTTTTGGTTAGTTTACCGGAGGGAATATTTTTAAGATCTCTCACACCGCCTGAATTGAACATGGTGTACGCTTTTTTAGCAGCAATAGCATTGGACAGCCGTGATGTATTTTTCATGGCTATGATCTCGCTGGAGGAACCCTCTGTTAGTTTCCCCATGTCATAAATTACATTTTTAATACATGGGATTACCCGGATTGGTTGTTATGGTCTTGTCAGGGGTTGAGTCTCACTCAGTCACTGTTTGAGAGGCCACCGTTACTAATAACACTTTTGGTTTTACCAGTGGACTCGAGCAGTCATATTTCTAAATTCTGGTGAGAATTGTAAATTAGCTGTTTCCGCCACTCTGGGATCCATGTCAACCTGAATCGCTGATGATATGAACTGATGACCTCGAGGTAATACTTGCATTCCATTCCCAAAATTTGTACTCATTTTTGGGCGGTGCAGATTCCTTGTTTCTTTCATGGTCATTGCACTCCCATCCCTTGACAACAAAGGATCATTAATGGCATTTATGTTACACGCGTCCTTATAGGACGCTCGGATATCTTTATATTTACCAACATTAGAGGCACTAAGCAGAGCCCTACGAGAGCCCTTCCTCAGTGGAGTAGAACATGGGATACTGGAGACCCGTTGGCGACCAGCAGGAGCCACCAAGGACTTTTCACGTAAGATCACCGCCTTGCCAATATTCACAGGCATGTCAATTTTCAAAGTACAAGGGTACATGATTTTCACTGCACCCCCGCTTAAGTACCGTGAGGCCAAGAGGTACCTCGCAGGTACTTCTATTTGGTGCATACTATCAGTTATAATTGTATAATGAAACAATAATAGCTCGGCCCCCCAGCACTAAACAGCCACGTAAACAGCCCTTACACAAACAGGGCTTCCGCAAAGAGCGCGCATGCGCTGCTGTTAAATAGTGATTGTGGGTAAAGGGGGATGGCTCTGAGGACTTGGGGTGGGGGGCGTGGGTGTGGGTGGGGGGGGCAGAGCAGGAGGGGTATACTTGAAGAGTCCAGCAACAAAGCAGCGCACTGCTGAAGAAGGCTTATTGAACTGACTGTTAAATAAATTAATAATTGTTTAATCAAGAAACCTTGAGTGTAAGATTTTGTTTGAATACTTGTCACTGTGAATCTTTGTGTAAAAACCCTACTGCTCATATTGACTCCTCTTCAGATAAGCCTGGCTGCTCAGCCACACTACCAACCTGTGTAGTACAGACTTATACCAAAGGTTGGGTTCCTATTTCCAGGAGGTCACGGTTGCTGTAGTCTCCCAAAGGGTACTGCACACAATCTTGCCTAACATACTGTCATTTGTACATTTCAGCATGAAAGTATTGTCTTAATGTGGTCTTGTTTTCTTTGCAGTGTCGTTACACTCTACAGTACACATATCCATATGCTTACTACATGGAATCTGGTCCCAGGAAGAAGCTGGTAAGGAAGTCCTTATTTTGCCCTGCTAGAAACCTAGAATGTGATATCAAACATTATCTAGTGATGCAGTCTGCCTATTTCCCTCCCAATATACTCTGCAACCAAACTTTTAGTGTGTCAGTACTATTGATGAGAAAACCAAGGTCTGCCTGGACTACGATAAAATAAACCAATAGTAAAATGCGCAGACTTTCCTGCATGATTAGTTTCAATTTTATCGTCTATTAAATGGTATTTCCGACCCAGTTGGGAAGTGGGAAGAGTAGGACGACGGAGTAAATGAATATTGCCTTCAAATGGATTCTTGTGCTCCCCCTTGAAGCATATGCTTTTCTACAAAACTTGCACAATGTAAAAACCTATTGGGCACTAGCATGTGACCATTTGTGATCTGCTGGTGACTGTTTGATCTCTGTGCGCAAGGGTGTAGGCGTAGGCCCCTAAACAGCTTAACCCAAATCAGACGCACCACCTAAGAAACAAGTGCATGTTTCGTACGTGAAGCAAGTTTATTGTACAAACTGCTTGATGACCCTATGGATTCAAACTAACCCAAGTCTCTCTGAGCCACACAAGTTGACACATTACATTTTTGCAACAGTTAAAACACTCGCATATATTTTATTACAAACCACCCCGACACGTGATTGATTAAAACCTTTACAAAGAAATCCCATCTTTCTCCAATTCTTACATTCTCATTGATATTTTAACCACCATCTTCAACTCATGTGTAGAACACACCCCTTTTTAGGATTCGTCTGTGGTAGGTCTTGACATAATCGCAGTTAAACATTTGTATACATACATAATTCATTACCAGACCCAGCTGGTCTGAAAACTCTTAATGATGTAATTTGCACATGGTTTGCATGGATACTTCCAACGGCATGAGGGAGAGCAGAATAAAAAAAGGTTCCCTTTGAACAGCCGATAGCCATCTGATCCACCCCTGCATGCTGGCGTCATTGGAAAATTCTAATCTAACTACCAATTCAACCTGCATGGCACATCCTGAAAACAATCAAAACACAGAGTATCATTGTTAGGCAGAGTTTGCATGCAGTACCCTTTGGGACCACTACACACAACTTTGACTACAGGTGTAAGCAAAACCGACCTTTGGTATAAGTCTGTACCACACATTTTTTGGTAGCGAGCTGAGCTGCCAGGCTTATCTCAAGAGGGAATGTGAGCTTGTAAAGAGGTTACACAGAGGTCTACAGTTACACGTATTCAAATAGACACTTACACTCAAGGTTTCTTGGTAAAACACGTATTAATTTATTACAGTCAGTTAGAAAACATTGCCTAAAAGGAGGCAATCCATATCACACAAACATATACCACAGTATTTCACACTATCAGGTTCTGAGGCATTTAAACTACTTTGAAGGAGGTGCAAAATGGCATTCAGAGCATTTGAAGTAGGAGCAAAAAGACATAAATTAATAAAACGAATAGTAGAGTTACTCTTAAACAGTGCAAATATTTTGAGTTCACCAGAGGAGTTGTTCCCATGCAATTGGTAGGCCAAGGTCAATGGGCTAGAGTCTTGTATAAGTAAAAACGGTTCTGGCATTTAAACTGAAAGGTCTTTGCCACGGTTCTCAGAAGTAGTTAATAGAATAAAGATTCATATGTCGGGTCACAAGCTGACTCGGCCTGCAAGTTGCCAAAGTTTCACTTACTTTAGCAGTAAGTTCTCTTGGTTGCGTTTTCACAATACCTTACAATGAAGAGAAAGATACAGCTGAAGACGTCTGTTCCTGGCAGTTCCTGCAGATCTCGCTGTTCCTGAGCCTCAGTCGTGGGGACAAGAGGGAGGACGTCTGGGACTCCTGCACTGCACGGGGACTGGTCACAAAGCTGGCAAACTGGCAATTCTTCGATTCTGGTAGCTGTCTTGAAGCACACATACTGTTGTCCTTCTCCCTGGCTATTCGGTTTCCTGCAGCACTCTGAGGATAATACAACCAGCTTCGAGAATGGTGTCCAGGTGGCTTACGAGTTGATTGGTCCTACCAACTCAAAGGGAGAAGTCGTCCTTGAAGGGTTTCTCTGTCGAGATGAACATGGCGATTCGGACCTGCAGCAGGATTGCACCGGGCAAGCCACCGGTCCAGGAGTTGCAGCAGCTGTCCTCTTCCAGCTCATCTTCGGTTCTTTTGTTCCAGTGGTCGACTCTGCCTTCCAAGCCAAGAGACTTGCCTTTTAAACAGTTTTCCCCCATTCATTCGGGCCTAGCTGCCTCTCACTCAGCAGGGTGGCTGTCCTTGCCGGACAGTTGGCCAGCCAATCACGCAAGAGTGCATTTGGGTCTCCTAGGAGACTAAGCACAGGGAGTTTTGGGCACCTCACGCACTTCCTGCCCACCCCAGACACTCCGAGGCGGTCTTCAGTCCTGGATACGTCGAGGAAGCAGCAGAAGCCAACAGGCCCGTCGCAAGGTTCGACAGTGCCTACCGATCCTCATGATTGCCCGCCCTCCCTGCAGCCACCATCGCGGCATGCGTCCTTGAGTTCAAGCCATAAGGGCGCCTCTTCAAAAAAACACTAGGGCGCCGTATAAGAGCAAGTCAGCCCCAAAGGTCTCAGCTTAGCCGAAAACGACGTCTGTAGGCGCCTCGATCTCCCTCTCACCCACCGGAGCTGCGCAAGAGTCTCCCAAATATTGTTTCTGCGGTAAATGGGCCCAGAAGCACATCCTCTCATCGAGAGGAGTATTCGGAAGTGTCCCAGACCCTCTAAGAATCTGTCTGACGAATCCCTTCCTTCTAAGGACCCCTGTCCTCCAGGAGAGCCTCTTCTCCTCCCTTCCCACCCCACGCCCGACTCCTCTGATTCACCTTTGTAGACCAGAGTGAGGTTTGAGAGTTAAATGGACAAACTATCTGAGTTTGTAGACTTTTCTGAGAGGTTTATCACCCATAGGAGACCTAAGGAGGAGGATTCCTGCCGTAGTTTTCCAAAGGTACAGAAGCTTTCAAGTCAAAATCCCCAGGAAGAAGTTTTTAGTTCCCGGAACCTGAAGAGGTCTATGAGGATCCCTATGGTCAGGAAGACATCCCATTTCACCAGGACACACCAGACCAGTGCCCAGATTGGGGTCAAGATCAGCATGTAGAGGGGAGCACCTTGGCTTTCCCCCACTCTAGAACCTGACCCAGATGCTATTTGTCTGGATCCTCCCTCCTCGCCCCCACAGAGGCAAGCTCCAACTATTGATGATCAGCTGGCCTTTAATCCAATCCTGAAAAGAGCTGCGGACCATTTCCAGATTGCCACACAGGAAGCTGTACAAGACACTAACTTTTTAGAGGACATATTAAAGGGGAAAAAAACACAAGTCGGGCAATCCCACTGCTAAACTCCATAAAGAAGCGCATCGCACCTTCGTTGCTGTCCCCTTCGCTTAAAAGGGCTGTCGGCTCCTCTGGTTGAAAAGCTGTTTCGCACCTCTCCCTCTGACACGCTGTACATCGGGGGGCATTCCACTCCAGACTCCCTGGTAGTCACTACTACCAGGAAGAGGGTCGGTGTATGGTTGTATACTGCAGAAGCACTACCCGACAAAGTATTCAAAAAGTGGTACACCCTCGGCAAACGCATCACCACTTCAGCAACATATTCGACAAGAAAAGCAAATACAACCCTTCTTGCGAGTTAGTGATGTGCAATGGAACCTACTTCCGGAGCGTCTCCAAGAAGTCCCGGAACCGGTACAATCACGCCTACTGGCGATTGTCTCGGAAGGGAAACGGGTAACCCACAACATCCTAAAAAACAAGTTGGATGCAGCACAGGCGGTGGGGCGGAGCCTGGCTCAGGGCACTCTTCTCAAAAGGCTCTCCTGGCTCAAGAACTCAGGGTTGAAGCCAGAAACCAGAATCATAGTGACTGGAATGTGGGTCTGCCAACCCTCGTTCTCTCACCTGATGGCAAAGACAGTCGCAGCTGCGAGGAAGCTGCTATGCCCATACAACATGCTGCACAAGACAGGGGGGAAACACTTCATCCATGCCTGCAAACTCTCAACTTAGCAGCCTTGTACCTGAGGTCATAGAGTTCGGACACCTGCAACTTCCGTAAAGATGCATGGGCATACTTGGAGAAGCGCGAAAACCTAACACCAGACATTAATATTCCAATAAATGGAAACGCTTCAACATTTGGTGCAATTCCAAGAGCATCAATCATATTGACTGCTCAACAACACATATTGTCCTATACCTGACTCACCTACTAGACTTAGGCCTGGTTTTTAATTCCTTAAAAGTCGACTTAGCTGCACATTCAGCCTACACCACGTCCCAGAAGAAGGTTTTGTGGTGGAAGATTCCAGTGATCATGGCTTTTATGGAAGGGGTTAAGACTTCATCCCCCATCTCCAACCCAGCTCCCGAATGGGACCAGAATGTTGTACTGACTAGACTAATGGGACCTCCCTTTTGAAGCTATGCATAAGTCTAGCCTTAAAGCACTTACTTACAAGACTGCCTTCCTGGTGGCAGTTACATCAATAAGGAAAGTTGGTGAACTGCAGGCCCTTTCAGTTCTAAGACCCATTTGTCACGATCCACAAGGATAAGGTGGTCCTGCGTACTCACCCACGGTTGGCGCCTACACTTATTTCAAAGTTCCATGTGAATCAATCAATAGAACTACCCACCTTTTTCCAGAACGCCACTAACGTGGCAGAAAGAAGCCTGCACACACTTGATGTGAGGAGAGCGGTGATGTATTATCTGGAGAAAACAAAACCACTGAGAAAAACAAACCAGTTTTTCGTTTCAGTGACCGCTGTTAGACAAGGGGACTCTGTCTCTAAATCAGCCATTTCAAAGTGGATCGTAAACTGCATCACACTGTGCTATTTACAAGTGAGTTCTGCCCTTCAAGCCTAGAGCGCACATTACTCGGGGCACTGGGAATTCCATATTATTTATTGCAAATGTTCCTCTCGAGTCCATTTGTAATGCAGCAACCTGGAGTTCTGTACACACCTTTATACAACACTACTGCCTAAATGCGCACTCTAGGTCTGACTCTTAGGTGGGCCAAGCAGTGCTGAGACATCTCTTTGCTACATTTCCTTCACACATCCCACCACCATCTCTGGGTACTGCTTGCTAGTTTATGCACAGCATGTGATTCTAATCAGATTAACGAGCATCAGAAGACATGCATTACTTAATTTATTAGCATTTCTTATGATTGTATCTGCTTTGATTTACATGTGCCCGCCCTTCCTCCCCTCTTGGAGCAGAAGGAACATGGACATCTTACATCTCTTTCTCTCTGGACTAACGGTAGTCATAGGGTTCCCTCATGGCAGAAAAAACAAAATCAGAGGGTGTTAGGCAAGACTGTATGCAGTACCCTTTGGGTGCACGACAATAACCTATACCTCCTGGCAATAGGGACCCAAACTTTGGTATAAGTCTGAACTACACAGATTAGTAGTGTGGTCGAGCAGCCAGGCTTATCTCAAGAGGGGTCAATGTGTGCAGTAATGTTTTGACAGTTTCACAGTTGCAGTTATTCAAATAAACACTTACACTCAAGGTTTCTTGATAAAACAATTATTCATTTATTTCACAGCAGTTATATACGCCTTCGTCAGAAAGGGAGCAAAACATGTAACACTTAAATATACTTCCAAACACACACTCTTAGTTTCTCTAAATCAGATGATACCGATTGGGGATGGCACACAGACACTTCCTACACCCTCAGGTGACTTAAATAGCTAGGACGCTGTGGACATTGATTTATCACTGGTACATTTAGTGCAATACTGAGTTTGGTGGAAAAGAGAATAGAGGAATAAAACAAAGGTTAACAAATAGTTCATAAACAGGTTAGTACTTTTTGACACCTTCCAATGCAGAGTTAATTAACCTTTTCCTGGGGGAAAGGCCCAAAGCACAGAGTCAGAGTTAAAGAAGAGTATCTCAGGAAGACAGGACAGCCAATGTTAATTGCACAATATCAAGGGGAGCTGAAGATCTTTGCAGGTAGGTAAAATGTCTTGCACAATGTTTTTAGAAATGTTTGTAGAAAAATAGAACACTTGAAGGGCCACAAGCTGGGAGGCTTGTGAGGGACAAAGCTTTAGCAACTCTGCAAGGTAACCAAGACAGGTCTCAACTGAGAGCAAGTAAGGCTACACAACAAGAGGTAAGATCTCTTAGACTTTACAGTACCTCTGGTTAGAAGAAATGGTTCCTGCTGGCTTCTGTTCCTGTACAGCTCTGCAGATCCTGTGGTTCCTGAGACAGTCGTGGGGACAAGAGGGAGGACGTCTGGGGACTCCTGCTTTACAATGGGAAAATAAGCGGCAGCAATGGTCAAACTTCAATTCAGCGGTTCTTCAGTGTTTCAGCTCCTCGCGTCTGACAGCAAATAGCAACACTGCGGTTCTCGGATACCACTACAGACTTTCCTTGCTTCTGAGGTCCAGCACTCTGTTGAGGTGGCTCAGTCTTGGTCAGTCCTGCATCAGGGAAGTCCGTAGGATCTTCCTATCGCTCAGGTCCGGCTTAAAAGCAACGCATGCAATCTGGTGTTCCTCAGCTCAACTCAAAGGGAGAAGTCGTCCTTGCAGGGCTTATCTAATTGAGGCAAATTCAGAGCTTCAGCACAGCAGCAGGGCTTCACAGGGCAAATCATCGGTCCATGAGTTGCAGCAGGTCTCTCTTCCAAGTTCTTCTTTGAAATCCTTTGTCCAGTGGTCGACTCTGCCTTACAAGCCAAAAAGCCTCGCCTTTTATGCAGGTTTCTCCCATTCAGTCCAGCCCGGCTGCCAATCACACAGCAGGGTGGCTGTCCTTGCCGGACTGCCAGCCGGCCAATCACCTTTGGGTGCATTCCTGTAACCAAGGGGAATTAAGCATAGGGAATTTCGGGCACTTCCCTCACTTCCTGACCCTGCTAGACATGCTGGAGCCAGTGGCGGTCTTCACTCGTGAATCCCGCAAAAGACAAAACGAACAGAGGGACTAAACCTGTTTTGGTGCGCAGAGTAAATCTCAAGAAGGACCTTCCCGACAAGAAATGGCAAAAAAGGACGACCAGGGCCATTTTGACGAAATGGGCACCAATGGGTACCTTACCATGGCTGCGAACGCAGCCCGGAGTAAAAAAACACAATGGTAGTACGAAGTAAACCACTGCCACCAGCCATTAATTGTAGGGAGGGTAACAAAAAATGTTTTACCTGAGAAACTAGACAAAGGGGATACTAAGTAACCCCTCCACCACCCTATGGTAAGATAGTGTGTGCTGGGTCTAGAAAGTTACAAAATGTAAGTCAATTTTTTTTTTTTTTTTTTTTTTATTAAACGATCGTTTGTAAATAAACCTTTCATTTCTGTACATCCTCCAAATCAATTTTGTTAAGACCAATAATATGTCACGTAACATCATTAATAAGGAGCAAACAAAGAAAAGGAAGAAAAAAGAGAAAAAAGGGAGAAAAAAGGAGAAAAAAAAAGAAAGACAGGATCCACATTGTCATTCTGGGTCTCCCAGTGATCATAGTCAGTTAACTTCATTAGACTGTTTCATGTCCAAGTCTAATATGTTAGCAATGAATTGCGTGAGCGTAAAAATAATTTTTTTTGTCTTGCCAACTCAGCAATTGGTCCCATCTTGAGGCAGGCTCTAGTTGATATGTTGCAATTCCAAAAAACTTACCGAATAGGGCTCTTATGAGCCAGCGCCGTACAAACCATAATTAAATGATACAATGTTTCAGGTACATCTAGCACCATACAAAAACAGCAGTGGCTTTCTGAGAATGGTAATTGCCTAATTTCGGTTAGACTTTCACGGGTCGGAAGTAGATTCAGTAGGATTTTTAAAAATAAATCTCGAACTTTTGGATCTGGAAATAAACAAATATAGAGGTGGCCCGTTGATGGCTCTTAAATCAGCATCGCAATGGATGTTCATAGCGTACTTTGATTGGTCATTACAAGTCTTCAGCCAATCATTCCTTTGTAGCTTTACTTTGGCATGTTATGGGCGATATGTTAACATTTCCAAGGAAATGTCTTCTTTTAACAATTTCTCCTTCAGTTGTTTAACCCACAATTTCAGTTTGGTATTGTTCAATACATCATTCGTACTCCGTAGTATTTGAATGGGTGGGGTTTCTTCATCGGTAAGCACTTTTCACAAAAGATCGAATTGTCCAAGAATTGTGTTGCGATTTCGTGCCTTATGCGCAGAATCAGAAAATTCTTTGGTAACTGAAGGATTGTCCTCCAGAATATGGCTTCCAGTTTTTGCCAATTAATGTTGGCTGCACCCAACGTTGCTTCACTCCCATAGGTAATAAAGGGGATCACCTTTTGACGACAAAAGGTGATTAATGGTTTCATGGAAAATTTTAAAAATTTTCACTGAAGCAGACATCCTTGTCTTAACAGATACTGCGTTTTCCCTTCTATGTCAGATGCCCATTCATTCTCGTTCTTCGACTGATTAATTAGAACTCCTAAATATTTAAAGGTGGAAACTTCCTCCACTATTTTGCCATCGATTAGAAATTCACATTGCTTTTTTTTCTTTGGATGCTGCTTTGTCAAGGTCATGTATTTCGTTTTTTTAGGATTTACTTTTAGGCCGTTAAAGGCCATATAATCTTCCATTTTCCGAAGACTCACTTTGAGACCCGAATTTGTTTTATCCATCAATATATCATCTGCGTAGATTAGGACCAGTATTGGAACAGAGTACATTTTTGGAGGATTTAGAAAGGAATCGTTGATATCTTCATAGTCTGCTGTGAATAAACTGTACAGAGTGGCTGCCAACGGACAACCCTGTTTCAGGCCATTCCATGTTTTGATTGCTGAGGTTGTTACACCATCTTTTGAAAGTCTAACTGTGATTGATGTATTGATAGTTTAATTGGCTCAATTATCTCCGCCGGGCACTTCCACGCTGACAGTTTAGCCCATAATTTCTGCCTGTTTATGGAATCAAATGCCATGGTGAGATTGATGAAAATTGCATAAACAGTAGTCTTAGTTGACAGAGCTTCATGTTTAATCAGGTATAATGCCAAGAGATTGATATTAGTGCCCACATTAGCAGTAAAGCCTGTCTGTCTTGTTGCCAGCCGGTTGGTTTGTCTAGCCCAATACTTTAATTTCTTCAAGAGAAATGATGCAAATAGTTTGCCCAAAGGGTCAAGTAGAGCTATGGGCCGATAGTTGGCAGGCTCACCGCGAGCCCCCTGTTTGAAGATTGGGATGAGAGTTACTTTTTTCCATGATAACGTAATCTGGTTTAATCAACCTCAACAGCTGCTCCATCATATTTGCCCAAACCTCAGGGTCTTGTTTTAGGGCCGCATTAGACAGGCCATCGGGTCTTGGAGCCTGTGATCCTTTCAGATGTTGTATAATTTCAAGAATATCTTCCTTTCCCATTGCAAATTCCATTTTTGTGGGGTGAAAGCGAACCCCATTTTACAGGGGTGCCCTGTAGAGATGTATTCAGTGACATATTCAGAATGTTAGGCACGCAAACCATTCTCTTTGTATTCCTTTGGAGTTTGGTTCGCGTGACTATGAGAGAGCCGTTGGGAGCGATGTTGTGTGGATGGGCAAGCGGGCCCTGTTGTAATAAACTCAAAATACTTACTTTCCAAGTGCCTCCCGTATTCTTCACATTGGCGACGAGGATACGGGGCCCGCCACGGTACTCGCACAAGCCGCGGTTCGCGGTAAGGATTCATCCCAGGATTCATCCGACTCCCAGTGAACGGCTGCAGCCCCACCCAGCCCCTCCCTCCATAGGCCTCACCAGCGCGGAAGGCTGACGGCGGGGGCTGTGGGGAGCGGAGGCACGGTTTGAAACGCTGTGTGGGGTCGCGCAGGGCTGCAAACTTAGCCACGCCGGGCTGCAGAGTCAGCCGCGCTCCCCTGACAAGACGTGAAGAAGGCCCAAAGAGAGGTGAGGAGGCACGGGGGAGGCACGGGCGGACTCAGGGGGGCGGATCAAAACAAACTGTGAACCGCCCACAGCAAAGCAGCAAAGCAAGCCCTACCGGCCCAAAGAGATAGAAAGAATTGAACGCCGGGAAACTTTAAGCAGGCACATGAAAACAAGTTGTACATTAAAGTAAACTATGCTCTGCAGAGAGGGCACACAAGTGATTCCATAAAGGAGGCAATTAAAGGACACTGAAAAAGGGGCTATTAAAAAAATAGTCAGACACATAAGTACTGACAAGAAGGTTCTATTTATTGTGGCACAACTGTTTTCATCATGGCAGCAGCCAGCATGGCTCCACCTCGACCCCCACCCTTCCTATCCGAGCCAGGTGTGCCTCCAATAAGATGGGACAGATGGAAAAAGATTTTTGACACTTACCTGGTGGCAATAGGAGGAGATAAATTTGCAGCGGGAAAGAAAGAAGCAATTCTATTACATAATCTAGGCACTGAGGGTCGGAGTATATGATGGATTGCCCCAGCCCCCTTTGGAAGGGCAAGGAGAGATAGATGAATATAGTCTGGCTGTGAGAAAGTTGGAGATTCATTTTGAGGCAAAGAAAAACATAACTTTTGAGAGACATAAATTCTTTCAGAGAGTGCAAGACTCCCAAGAACCGGTGGAGAACTTTATAGCGGCTCTAAGATCGTTGAGTCACACATGTGAATTTGGAGTGTTGACTGATTCACTCATTCGGGATCAATTAGTACGCTGTACTAATAACACGAAGATACAAGAGATGTTGTTGACGAAGGATGTGTCCTTGGAAGTGGCGATAGAGACAGCCAGAGGTATGGAGCAAGCCCATAAATATATGTCCACCATGAAAAATGATAAACAAGAGGGGAAAGGTGGCGATTGTGAAGGGATTCAAGAAAGCGAGCTTGAGTAAGGATGTCAAGTGTTATAAATGTGGCAGCAATCGCCATATTTCTACCAGCACATTTTGCCCTGCTAGGAACGTCTTCTGCTTGAAGTGCAAGAAAAAGGGACACTTCGCCAGGGTTTGTACAGATGCAGGACAAATGCAATACATAGGGTCATCTATAAGAGTTTCGGAACAAGAGGAAGATGTGGAAACGACACAAGTAGTTCAAAATAAACATGTTTTGTAAGTCTCAGAAGGGGCACTGCCCCAACAGATGTTTTTCTTATGAATGGTAGAGTAGTGACTTTGAAAGTCGACAGTTGCTCACCATGGACTCTGGTTTCGAAGAAGACATATGAAGTTTGTCTGCAAAGGAGAGTGAGTGAGTTGAAGGAGCATACGATAGAGCCATATGCTTATGGCAATGTCAAAATCCATGTATTGGGAAAATTCCAGGCTGTTATTAAATATAAAGGTAGAAGTCGTGACTCAGAAGTATATGTGACACAAGAAGGTTCATCATTGTTAGGCTGGGAAGAACAACACAAACTGGGCATCAGAATTCAGGCAAGTGCGGAGGAGTAGGTTTCAGTCGCTGAAGTCCGGGACAAGTGGGAAGAAGAATTTCCGCTGGTTTTTCAAGGTGACTTGAGGATGTTAAAAAGCTTTGAGCACGAGATTCGCTTGAAGACGGGAGCAATCCCTAAAATACATAAAGTGAGACCAATACCACATGATTTGAGGGAGAAACTCAAAACTGAAATTGAGACGCTATTACAGAGAGGAATAATTGAAGAAAGTGTGAGTTCCGAATGGCTGTCTCCAGTGGTGGTAGCGGCAAAACCAAATGGAGATATAAGGCTCTGCGTAGATATGAGGGACATTAACAGAAACATTCTAGTGGACAGACATCCCTTGCCGATAATAAGTGACAAACTGTCAACTCTCAAGGACGCAAGAGTGTTCTCTGTGATTGATCTTTCTCAGGCTTACTATCAAATTCCGTTGAAAGAAGAGTGCCAGTATTTGACAGCATTCATCACTCCTTTTGGTACTTTTAGATATTGCAGGATTCCATTCGGCCTCTCTTCAGCAGCGGCCATATTTCAAAGAGTAATGGACACAATCATGGAAGGAATGAAGAACATTGTGGTGTTTCAAGATGATATGCTTGTATTTGCGGGTTCGAAGTCTGAGCATTATGTGGTTCTGAGACAAGTGTTGAACAGGTTGTCGGAGGCTGGTTTGACTGTGAAAAGAGATAAATGCAAGATTGCGGTTGGGAAGGTAGAGTACTTGGGACACGAGATTGATGAGTCGGGTGTGAGACCGAAAACGTGTCTTGTGGAGGCAGTAAAGGAGGCTCCCGTACCTACAGACAAAGACCAGGTGAGGTCTTTTTTAGGTCGTGCCGAATATTACCACAGGTTTATTAAAGATTTTGCTAATGGTGTTAGCTCCCATAAGAACGATAGTTTAGAAGGGAGCCAAGTTTGAATGGTCTGCAGAGTGTAATGCGGCTTTTGAGAACATAGAAGGATGTATCAGTAAGGCACCTTCAATTGGCAGATTTGATCCCATGGACAAGACAGTTTTAGTAGTTGATGCCAGTTTATTGGGTTTGGGGGCAACGTTAGTACAACTCGACAAAGACGAGAGAGAGTCATTGCCTTTGCATCTAGAGCTCTGAGAGGGGCGGAAACCAGATATTCAGTTATTGAGAGAGACACCTTGGCAATGTTCTGGGCTGTTTTGCATTTCAGGTATTATTTGTGGGGCAGACGTTTTGTGATTCGCTCTGATCATAAGCCATTAGTCCAGTTATTCGAGAGTGGAAGATGGGCGTTGGGGTCACCCAGGATAAGCAGGTGGGGTTTGGGCCTTCAGGGGTTTAATTTTGACCTAAGTTTTTTGCCAGGAAAGAAAAACGTAGTGGCAGATTGTCTTTCTAGGATGCCTTTACGTGTCACAGAAAACCGTGAGGATGAGGCAATGGAGGAGTCAGTGGTGGCTGAAGTCGGTGAGGCAGTAGCTCAGGAGAAGTGGTTGCGGGCTGAAAGTTCTGATGAAGATTATAAGCTGATCAGAGTGGACTGTAAAGGGATGGCCTAATAAAAAGGGTTTGGATAAAAGATTCGATATATGGTGGGAAGTCAAAGAAGAGCTGAATTTGCGGGGAGACAGACTAAGGAGACGGCGATGTGTGGTTCCTCCAGAAGCTATCAGAGAGAGTCTTTTGGAGTTATCTCATGAGTGGCATCCAGGGGAAGGGGCAATGAAGAGAAAATTTGGTCACAATTATTGGTGGCCACGCATTGATAAGATGGCTGAAAGGTGGGTGATGGAGTGTCAAAGGAGTGACAAAACTAAAATGGTAAGGGAAGTTCCTTTTAGTTCCAAATGAGGTACCGGAGCAACCATGGGCTGTAGACATTATGGTACCCATTATGGGTCTGGGAAATGGTTTGAGGTTTTTGTTTGTGGTGGTTGACTTTCATACAAAATGGATTGAATGGAAGGCGGTAAGAGAAGTCACAGCTAGAGAACTCATTACATTTCTAGAGAAAGTTTTCTTTAAAGAAGGAGTACCCACTGAGCTTGTATCGGATAATGCGGTTCAATTTGTATCAATGGCAATGAAAAGGTTTCTCAGTGGTTATGGCATTAAGCATGTCAGGACTGCGTTGTATCACCCTAGGGCAAATTACCTAGTGGAGAGAGGCAACCGTTTTTTGAAGGAAGGTCTGCAGTTAGCTATGAGAGTAAAGCAGCCATGGAGGGAGATGTTGAGGATTATGACGTGGAATTATCTCACCACTACACCACATTCAGTGACAAAAAGTATCACCCTTTGTATCTCTCAAGGGAAGAGAACCAGGGACGAAATTGTGTCCAGGGTGGTTGGGAATTTCCGGAGTGGTTCAAGTTGATAGAGAACAGATAATGAAATCTATCAAAGAGAGCCAAGAGAAGAATAAAGTAGGATTTGATGTTCGTGAAAAAGTGAAGGATCGGCAATGGAAGGTGGGTGAGATGGTGTATGTGAAGAATCCTAGAATGGTGAATAAGTGTTTGGACAGCAAATTCATGGGTCCGAGGAGAATTGCTGCGGTTAAGAAGAGTGTGATCATATTAGATGGAGGGGAAGTCTGGTCTAAAGGCAAGATTGCTAAAGCATATGGTATGGATAATAGAGTGGCAACAGGTGAGCATGATGAAAATGGGGGGAGGAGGAGAGGAGAGAATGGATGTGTTCAAAATCCTTAAGGGGATGGAAACGTTCAAAATGCAAGTGTTCGACATCCTCAAGAGGATGGAAGTGTTCAAAATGCTCATAATAGTTCTTGCAGTGTTCAGAGATTCAGGTCCATGCCGGTCTGGATGAAGGACTATGTGTCATAAGTGTTAAGATTCTTGTTTTTAATTTTCACATATTTACCTCAGCGTGCCATTTAGTGTAGATGTTGTTTTCCTATATTATCTCAGGCATGCATGTTTTGTTTTATTTAATTAATGTTATAGTTATTAGTGTTCAATTTTATCGCTCTTTATTTGTATGCTACTCTTAATGTATAGATATTTTAGTAATGTTATTTTAAATTTCAATATTTGTAGTTGGAGAAAAATATGCTTGTTTTATTCTAAGGAGGAAGATATGTAGAGATGTATTCAGTGACATATTCAGAATGTTAGGCACGCAAACCATTCTCTTTGTATTCCTTTGGAGTTTGGTTTGCGTGACTATGAGAGAGCCGTTGGGAGCGATGTTGTGTGGATGGGCAAGGCGGGCCCTGTTGTAATAAACTCAAAATACTTACTTTCCAAGTGCCTCCCGTATTCTTCACATGCCCCTTAAATACAGGGGACCCATAATCACCATAAACCAGAGTAAATGCACCCCTCTAGGGAATCAAAAGCCACAAGTCTGTCTTGCAGATGATAAGACTTTAATCTTTACAGATCATGAGGATTGGGGAAATGACAGAGGACTCTGCCATTTCCAAGCCAGCATTCTGTCGTCTTTCGCAGACTCCAAGATCCTCTGGATACGGGTGCTGTGCCTATGGCTTAAATACCCTTCACTTGGTCACTGGATACCAGCAGAGCTCCTCCAAACTTGTTCTTCTGGTCATACAAAGGGTGCTGCAGAGGCTCCAGTTTTGCATGGTCATGTTCCCTACTTTACATAATGCTGTATCCCTATGGTTTAGCATAATTTACTATGTTATAAACATTCATACATAAACACATCTTCACGCCATTCTCTCAGCACTTACTCCATAGAATTATATTTGAGGTGGTCCAATAACTTCTACAGAAAAACACTTTTCTAATACTATGTCGTGTTGACTCTTAGTCTCCATTGTCCTGTGAGTGACAGGACCAGTTGGTCAGCCACTTCGTTCTCTCTTCCAGCCTTAGACTCAGTGATGCGACACCGCACACGAGCTCTGTGATCTATTCTTAGCGCAAGCACATTCCTCTTTGGCAGAGAGCCTGCTCTTTACTGTGTGTTTTAAACAAAGCTATTTTACAATGTACAACAGTTTTACAAATTAATTCAACTAATAGTTGGGATTGAAATATAAAATGCAATAACTATCTTTATTTAGTGTCTTGCCACGCCTCTGTGTGATTATTTTTGCATAAAACATCTTTCCCAGTGGTATAGTGCTTAGAAGTCTTGACTAATTGTAAAGCGCTTGAGGGGTGCAGGAAGGCACTAGCCAAAGGCGCTCGCTCTTCCCCAACAGGGGGATAAGCATCCCATGATTGTTTTTTGTATTCAGCAGCAAATTGAGCAATCCACTTATCTTCAGAGACATTTGAGACCAGCTGCTGTTGATATTGGGAGTTATTCAAGAGGTACCACAGATCTCTCAGATACCGATTGTTTTTTTTGGTTTTTTAACGTTGCCAGCATCAATTCAGCATAGTTTTGTAACATCGTCATTGTGAGATTTTTTCCAATTGGAGGAGACTTGTTTGGTTTTTTGAATTTTTTTGGTAGTTTTCAGGATTATCGACCTTATCCCTATGGTTTTCCGTAGTATTTTCTTTTTACCAGCTGCTTCAGTGTTAATCTGATGCTTATGCAAGGTTAGACCTGCAAGGGGGACGTGGCTTCTGAAAAGGCACCAGTAACCATTCGTAGTTCCGTTTTGTTTCATCATCTAACTCCGCTTTCTGGAAAAGTCTAGGAAGTGTGTTTGCTTGAGTTGTGCTTATTCTTAATCTAGAAAGTTTGATTGACTTCTAATTGTATTGCAGGGTCCTTCTTCTTTTGATGGCCTAGATTAATGCCTTCAATTATCACCATGTTGTGATCACTTTTCAGAGACGGAATAATATGAATTTTTGTTATCGATTGATTGACTGAATTACCGCGGCTCCAAGTCGGTAGCAATATAGTTCCATCAACACTGGACTTATTGATTAGTTTCAAATTTCGGCAAGTTATCTCTTTCTGCCATCTCCGTGCACGTTGTGTCAATTTGTGTTGGCCCTTGATTTGTCCTTTATTATCGAGTAGGTGAATATTCAGATCCCCACAGACGAGTTCCAGATTTACATGTGTTTCTCCTAGTTTGTCTATTGTCAGGAATGCGGCATCCATGAAGGTATCATCGTTGATTGCAGCCGGTTCCAATATATATGTAATAGCCATGTGTCTCTCAGCTGGCTTTTTGTTCGTGTGTGGGTTCTCATGATTCAATTTACCCTGAATCTTTAAGATGGTGTATTGGATCCAAGGATTTACATTCACTGATACCAGAACCCAAGCTGCATCGGTTTTGATCAAAGTAATCAGCCCTCCTGAAGGACGGCCTAGAGATGTGTGTATAGCCGGGTTCAAAAAGGTTATAAGGCCATCACAAGATGGAGCAACACTCAGCCATGTCTCTTGGAGACATATCATTTGGTACGGGGACAATTCGGGTACTGGCTGATCAAGAAGATGCGAATGGCCTCTTGTGTTCCACGAGCAGAGTGACCAAATTGCAGCATTCTCTACACTTAGTGGTTATGAGATGTAATTCCTTCTCTCTGGGATGTAATCTCGGGTGTCATTACATTCCTGATGAAAGGGGTTTTTTGGTCTCTTGGAGTCCTTCTGTCACTTTCAATTGACACTTCGCCAATCAATGATGGTCAATTCCTTTCCAAGTATATATTTGGTGCATAATTTCTATTGTCTGCACTATTCGCGTTCTCGCGTATTGAGGTAGCTTTAGGAATTACCTTTGTCTTCCAGCAGCGGTGAGCTCCTTTATTTGCAAACAGTTAAATCCTAATTTAGTTAGGGTTTTTGTCATTGCCAATATTCTGTTAATCACTGTAATCTCCCGTAATGCGATTCTTACATTATCCAGTCGGTTCTCTTCATCAAAAATCACCACCTTAATGTCTGCTGACTCGATGTCTTTGAGTTGTGGAATAGCCTGGAAAAGGAGCAGCACATTCGTGCGATTCAGAATCAGCAGATCTTTCACATTGCCCATTGCTTGTGAAGGGATTCTTGCTGCCCTTATGGCAAAGGTAGGTTTGTGGATCATCGGATCAACAAACGTTGGTAGCTTTAGATCAGCAGATTGTAACGCTCACCTGATTCCCACAGAGGCGCGGGTCTTGGCAGGAAGGTGTCCGTAACACGAAACGTGATGTGCAGGATTCGGTTGGCTTCTGGGGTCGAACCTCTCCGCACTGTGTGTCGAACTCGAAGGGTAAGGTTTCTGCAGGTGAAATAATATGGGAATTAAAGGTCTGGGCGTTGAATGTCCCTATCTCTCTCTCCTCCCAGCTTGTCTGTTGAACCCCCCTTCCCAGGTCAACGTGCTCACCTTAGATAGGTGAATGCTGGGCTCTCCATCTGCTTCTAGTGCAGGGTGCCGTTGCCAGTTCCTTCACTGGTGAAACGTTGGCCTCTTGACTTCAGAGGATGAGTACCGTCGTTGTCTGCACGACCGGTAAGTTTGGACACCTTTAGTCTTTATAGTCTTTTATGCGTGGCAGTGAAGCGCCTGGAATTGCGTAAGTATGGCAAGCGCTCTTACTGTCTCTTTCTTTGTCTTTGCAGGCGACGATGCAGAAAGAAGAAATCCGGAATTCGCCACGTGCCGGTGAGTGTAGCACTGCTGAGGTCTATGCGGGTGAAGATGCAGCATGAAGAATCCGTAATGCACAGCGTGCCGGTAAGTATAATAATGCTGTTTATCTTTGTGCAGATGCAGCGTGATGAATCCGGAATGCACAGCGTGCCGGTAAGTATAATAATGCTGTTTAACTTTGCAGGCGAAGGTGCAGCGTGAGACACGGCCGCTGCCGATGGATCAGGTAAGCAAACACTGCGTGTGAAAGTTCGTTCTGCTAACCTGTTGTTTCTGATCTTTTGCAGGTGCTGATGTTGCTCGGGTACCGGAATGGTAAGTATAATTCTTGCAGGTTCAGGATCCAAAGAAGAAAAACTGGAACAGACTCGGTGAGCGTTCTGCTGCAGATGCAGAATAACGCGAAGCACGTTTCATCAATCGGGTGTGGTTTAAATAGCCTTGGAGTGATGAGGCGTCTCCTTCCACGGCCCCGCCTAGGTAAGAAAAGAGTTCCTGCTTCCAGAAGAGCCCCAATGCTGTATCCAGGGAGCGGAGCTGCCCCACCCAGGTAAGAAAAGTAGTCCCAGTTCACCGAGGACTTTTAAGAGTCTGGCAAGTAAGCAGCATGGTCTGCCGCAGGTAAGTCCACCCAAGCATCTTCACACCAATGATGAGCCCGGCGCTTCCAGTGCCGGGACCAAGGCTTCTGATGAGCCTGGTGCCACCGGCGCCAGGACAAGGTCCAAAAGGTCCCTGCGGGGACCGGCTGGTGCCTAGGATCAGGGTTAGGGGCCTGCTTCCAAGGACGTTGGGCGGATCCTGGCTCCTTGGAAGCAGTGATCATGACACAGATGATGCATTGCACCTTTCAGCAGACTGGGATCCCAAGAGCACATTATTTCGTGAATTAGGTGTACCACTGTACACAGTGCTCTCATCCTCTAAGGCAGACTTGCCTGTTTCTGATACTGTCCTTAGAGACAATATACTTCTGGAAGAGCAATCGAAGGACACATCTGAGATCTCATTGCAGGAAAGTTCAAGTAGAATTGAGGGCTCTTCATCCTCTCTTGGACATTCATCGATTATGATGAAATTTAATTAATGATTGTGGCCCAGACTCACTCGATTCTGATGAGTTGATGTATATTGATAATACAAGTAAATCTTCTATTTCAGGGTCTCTTATACGTTGCTCACATTTTACAGGTATCATGCAGGTGGTCTTTTATGTCTTATTATTGATCTTATTATCTTTTACAGTCTTGGTCAGTCTTTCATGAATCGATGGATCAAGAGCTGGTATCACCTGTGATGAAAGAGTTACATTACGCAGAAAGGCCCTCGAGCCTGTTTGCTTAGCACGCTTTTTCCCCTTTTTAGATGGTTCCTTCAATATCCCAGTCTCCTTTCCTTTTTTCAGGAATATTTGAAATGCATCCACTGATGGTTGAACAATATCAGTGGATGTCATTAGCTTGTGGTGGTAAACGGACTGTGGACCTGACATCTATAGTATTTATTTGTGAGGTCGCTACTTGGCCAATTTCTCTTATAGCAACAATAGATGATGTTGACGGGTTGATAGCTTCCTGTCAGTCTGCAAGGCTCGTTGATTCGGCGGTAATACTTTCAGCCATGAGATCATGTCGGCTGTCAATTGCTGGTTCTCTGATCTTTCTTGGCGAGCAATCGCAAATAGTCTTCCTTGCCAAATACGCGATTGTTCAGCTTCCTGGTCTAGACGCTTCTCAATGTTGGTAATGAAATTTTCGATGTAAACTTGCTTACTGTGGCTCATTGCTAAGAGAGTGGCTTGATCCTTTATGACATCATTATTTGTTTCATGTAATTTCATGAATGGGATAATTGAATGAGAGATAATTGCTATAAGCATGTTTTGGAGGTCCAACATTGTTGTAGGAATCCTCTGTTGATGGCATCAATCATGCTCTTCATTCATATCATGCTTGCATTCTGATACCTCTACATCTCTTGGAGCCGGGTGTTTCTCACTCAGATTGAGACTGTTGTGGTCTGTTGGAATGTTGGGTGCATTACTTTCATACTAAAACTGATTAGTAGACACATTTGATGTTGCTCTAAGAATTGGGTCATCCTTGCCCTTTCCTGAATGGACCCTTTGGTGCTTCAGAGCAGTAGCCACGGGGTTGACGCGCATATCGGTTCCGCAGATCTTTCAGTTAACACACTGCCGAAAACTTATTTTCTTTTATCAAGATCAGACAACAGAGATTCTATCTCCGTGATGTCCAAAGATAGACGGGCTGCTCTGATGGATTTGATGGGAGGACACAGCCAAGCAGCGTTTCCTCCTGCTTTTTGTTTCGCATGAAGTTGAAGCCATTTAAGTTTTTCTTTTTCTTTTTTGGACATCTCAGGTGTCTCTGCAAACACTGAGATTTCCTGACCCACATCTTTCGTAGAATGAAGCCCATGTAATGCCAATGACGCAAGATTGTCGGCTATTGCTATTTCTGTTTGCGTAAGTCGCTGTTGGGTCTCTGTGGGGCACCTCGGTCATGTAGGAGCTGATGGGTACTCTCCAGATCTTTTATAGTGCGAAATGAAGCAGCATTAGGTGAGGGATGTGAGTTGTTACCTTGCTCGCTCTCCTGTAAACATGATACCTCGTGGTTTCCCTTGGGTTCATGATTGGTAATTGGGCTTGTGTCAATCTCCTCCTGCTGCATATTGTGAGGCTTTGAGTCACTCTCTTCATCCTTAGTTCGTACAGGAGCTACAATATTCTTACACAGTGGAAAATGTACTTCAGCGCCTTGAAAACTGCTGCTAGTTGGAGCCCTTCCTTCAATAATGTTGGTATCTCTCATCACAGAAGCTGTATCGCACGTCTTCTGGACAGTGTATTGGGCTGAGGGCGCCGGTTCTGAGATAGTTGCAGCAACATTTGCAGGGGTAGCTAAATCTGTACCGTGGTTTCCAGAGGAGAATGATGGCTATATCGAGCTCTGGAGTTCTGTTCTTATTGGCTTAATCGATGACATAGAGGTAGCAGTCACTTTGTACTCAGGCTTTGAAAGAGCAATTTTCTTTATCCCCTGTTTAGATGAGGCTTTTTCTATAGAAGATTGTGTGGGCTCCAGTTGAATTGAGATGCTCAACATCACTTTAGCACGCTATCTTGTTTGTGGTCTCAAAGTGGAAGCTGCCTTGAGCCTATGCGCCACCCTTGTTGCACTATTCAGCGCTTCCATTGGCTAGACGACTTTAACTACTGCAAGAGCAGGGCGATAGTAAGGCTAGGCAGGAGCTATTCCAGAGTATTTATGATAGGACAGACTTTCTTTTCCGGTACCTTCGGTAAGGGAAGGGATATGCTCGAGATCAAAGGGGTAAGACCCTTGCAGTCTCTCGAGTGTATGAGATAGATACTTAGAGTGCTCCTACTCAAAAAGGATCCTTCTTTCCACTCACCACAAAGATTGCAATAAGAGGAGCTATAGTATTGCAGGTCGCGCTGTGATCCGGTTCGTCACTGAGACAGGGTCTGATCGTGTACTTTCACTCAGTGAGACCGCCGTGCCAATCGCCGGGGGGCTCAGGTAGTAGGTACACGGGTGTCGATTAACCACGTTGACTACACCCTTTCCCTATGTTCACCAGTCAACTAGCAAGTACCTGCTCACTCTGTATGCCGGCACATATATTATGCGTCTAGAATGTTGGTAAAAATCAACTAAGGGGTAACATGGTAATACAGACAAGTGTAATCATACCTCCACTCTGTTTTAGCACCTCTGATCGCTTGATTTATAGTTAAAAAATAGTCAGCTATTCTTCGCCAAATGAGATCCCGATAATCCTCAGGTTAGCAAAACCCTCAAAACAGCGAACAGCAGACGCCCTTTACACGCAGCGAGCTTAATGCTGCAAGGGCGAGTCTGCTTCACTTTTAGCCTTCTCTTCCTGGAAAAGGCAGAGTCAGAGGAGTCAGAGTTCAAGGTAGAAGGAGAAAAACTGCAGCTCCTGCGGTATGCCCAGGTCACAAGGGCTCAAAATCTCCAGGTATCACTGGGGCAGCAGCAAAAACAGCGAACAGCAGACACCCTTTAGACGCAGTGTCAATTTCACTTCACTGCTCTTGGAAACAGTAATTTATCCAAGAGAAGGTATTTAAACCTAGGGGAAATCTAAGACTTCCCTATGCCACTGCACTGAAGGTGCTGTGTGTCACAATGCAAAGAGGATGCCTATGGAGTTTGTCAGACTCCAAAGTTAAAAGAAACACACTGTCAAAATCACAATAAAAATGCATGAGAGAGTGAGAAAAAGGGCTCACTCTCTGCAGGTTAGAAATTAAAAGTCCTGAAGTCCAGCAAAAGCTCTTGGGGTTTCTAAGGTAGAAGGGAATTAGCACATTTTTGAGAATTCTCCATAACAGAGGCGTAGGGATTTTGGGTACACTACAGGTCACGTTAGGGATAGTGTTACAGGCACGCCCATGTCGACGTCCCCTTTCGATTTTTGAAAGAAAGATGCAATACACCGCGATTACCACCTAGATGTCGGACTATATGCACAGCATGTGAATCTAAGCAGATACAATCATCAGAAATGCTATTACGGTAAGTAATGCATGTCTTGCTCACCTGCTTTATTCTTCCTTACTTTTCTAAATGTATGTTTAATGTTGCTAGTTCATCCAATATTACTTTAGTTTCTAACTGCCTTGTCTATATATAAAATAAATCCCTATTTCTGATACAATTGCAAGTTTGCAAGTGTTTTTTTGGTTCTATGTATGTTCGGATTTCTCTGTACTGATTTACAGCTCCCATTTGTCCTAATATGAAACTGGCTTTTGCTCATATGCTATGGGGAAACTGACATGTCCTTCAGGCTGTCAGTACTGGGAAACATTGTTTCCCTTAGTCGTGTTTAGGGATGTAACGGTATTACAGTATACTGTTAAAGATACCGTGAACCACTTAATTGAACAATAATAACCGTCACATTGTTTATACCGGTATACCGTTCATACCGTTAAGTGTGCTTTTCAATCTGATTTGGAAAGGCTGCAGTAAGCAAGTGCTGCGCAGTCTTGGTCTTGCACCGTTGGATGTGCCGTCTGCCGAGTAGATTCAGTTGGAGCAGTTTTTAATACCATTCCATAAACCACACGTGCCTGACACAAAATCAATATGTTAGCAATAGGAAGAATAAATACAGTGCCAAGAAGGATAAGGGTTTACGGCTTTGGGGTTTATATATTTATAATGGATAAGGTTTTCTAAACATATGACACTGGGCGATTTCCCTGATTCTATCATTGAATTTACATATAATAAGTCACACTGCAAAATGTACTCCTCTCTGAGGGTATTCCCTGCTGCCATACCAAAGGGTAACATGTCCATGATTACTGAACACCTTTTGGCCCGCAAGTAAACTAAAGGCTGTAACGTAAAGAGAGAGTGCGTGTGTGTGTGTGTGTATGCGCACAAGCGTATACTACCATCAGGCTCCAATGATCTCTGGCATGCAGGTTATCAAGATGGCAACATGTTCATCATCACCAGTAGGGGAGCTAAAAGCCTAAAGGACCACTTAAGAAAAGCTATTCAGTTTGGTTTGCCAGTCGCAGCAGGGCTGCCCCCCCCCCCCCTCCTCTCCACATGTGTGTTTGTGCTTGGTGGAAGCAAGGGGTGGCATTTCAGTGGAAAGTATGTTGAAAAGCCCAATTCTGACCCTGGGTGCCTGGTTTTGTTTGTGATGATAAATCTGACAATTTATGACTTTAGAAAATATTTGTTAAGATTAGTTAACTCCACCTGCTATACCGCGATAACCATGATATACCGTCATTTGGCAATAAGGTTATTGTACCATCATAAAACTAATACCGTGACACCCCTAGTCGTGTTACTACTTTTGTATCACGTTTAACTTTTTATCATTTTACAATGCAGTTACTGCAGTACAATGGGGTAAATTGGTGTTTTCCACTAAACTAACACTCAGAGGATTTTTTGTTCTCCAGCATGGGGTCTGGCATGGATTCACATGCTCATGAATATTCCCCGTCGTCAGGCTGGGAATCCGCGGTAAAGAAAAAATTCAGTTTCAGTTTCGTTTCTGAACTGTCTTACTCCTAATAACCAATCACTGGTCTCTGGGTCATACTGCCCCCAGCCAATGACTGCCCTCAGCCAATGACTGCCCTCTACTTGAGCCCCTCCTCTGGCGGCCATCTTCAGATTTTTACCGCACGTTCAAGTGTTGGATGTCCTCGTGCTATAGCTCTCGAGCTTTTACTGCATTTTGCGATTGTTCAAAGAGTTTAATCTCATTTTTTCGGTCAATTGACCCTCAAGCTCCACTGTTTCTACTTCCGATCAACTGTAACGCTCACCTTGTATCCACAGGGATGCCTCTGGACTGGTCTGGGACACCTCAGGGCTCTCTACACCTTCCCCGGACTTCGTTCTGCCAGGAATCAGTTCTAGAAGATAAGAGTGGGGGTTTTAGCGACTTCTCCTTTCCTCCCGCGGCCCACCTCCCAGTTTTCCCTTGCGGTTTCCCCTTAGGACTTCGCTCACCTTGATTTTCGTAATGCCGCACTCTCCGTCCTGCCGTACTAGGCAGGGGCGCGCCGTTGATGGCTTGGTCCGCTGAGTTACTTCAGTGGCGTTTGCCTGGAGTCCAGACCGGCTGCGACTCCTCCTTTCAGGTAAGTCTTTAGTGTTTTTTTGAATAAAGTCTATATTGATGAATGTCCGAGTAACTTTCTCCTCTTGTCTTGCAGGGGCTGATGGAGGTTGCCGAGGCTGACAACTGATTTCGAGAAAATAACGATTAGCTTGATGCGACGCTGGAAGCATCCTTGCAAGTTGACTGACCTGTGCTTGGTTTCTTTGCAGGTCGTGGAGAGTTCCTTGGAGCGACGATTGATTGGGGACAGAACGCCAAAGGTGGTGATCGGAATGGCAGAGGCCTTCCCGGTGATATGGTAAGTAGCTTCTACTTCTTGCCTCGTTTGTCCTGAATTATGTAGCTGGGGACCGATGGAAAAGTCCTCGAAGGCTCGAATTGGATGGGAGGGCTGGAGCTGAGCAGGTAAGGATAGCGATGTTCTTCCAAGTTGTTCGCCCAAGAAGGCCAGGATACAGAGCAGAACCCGGTGAATATCACGCTGCAAAGCAGAATAACGCGAAGCGCGTGCCTCGGGTCGGGCGTGTTTTAAATACCTGGCAGATATCCCAGGTGCCTTAGGGGCGGACCCCGCCTTGAAGCTAGTGTGCTTGTTGCAGTTCCCCGATAATCCTTGAGGGGGCAGCCATGTTCACCCATTGTCCATTGGAAACCATACTTGCCAAGTAAACCTGGTGCCAACGGCACCAGGATTGCGTCCAAGGCACCCGCAACGGGCTAGTGTGGGTCTTTCTGGCTTTGGGACAATGCTGAGGCGGGGGCCATGGTGCCCAACATCCATAGTCCGGGTTTGTGGTCGTGACATCAACGGGGACCCGTTTCGGAATTTTTCTACGCCCCTCAAGGGCGAAGTTTTCGTCGAGTTTCACTTCTTGGAGGATTTCAGAAGATCTTTGAGGCCTACCCCGTGTGGAGATGGCCCAAGACAAAGGAAACACGACGCCCGGATCCAAGCTGTTCAAGAGCTGACCTGGATGCGGATTGCAGAATGTCTTCAAGAGGATGAGCATTCAAGATGTCTCTATTGCCTTCACGAAGACAAAAAGCACGTGGAAAGGGACTGTGCGTTTTGCAAGAACATGTCGGAACGGACCATGAGGGATCGGTGTGTCCGGCTCACCAACTGGCTGGAAGGGAAGAGCCCAGCGGTAGGTGAGAAAAAGAAGTCTGAGCGGTCTTCTAAGACCTTTGAGGGTGCTCCGGCGACTGGGGTCCAACATAAGGCAAAGCACTGCGAGTCCGCGGGCACCTGGAATGCCAATCAGTCGGGCTCCTCGGCTGTCAGGCAGGACGTGCTTTCACCGACGCCATCAACCACGAGCCAACGCTCTGGCTCGAGGAAGAGGAAATCGGAGAACCCGGGTAAGCTTCGGGAGAAGCCCCGGTTGATCCCGACGGAGACAGCCGAGGGGGAGCGAGGCAGTGACCCTCCCCCCAAGGTGAAGGCCTCGGGCACGCCCAAGGTCATCAAGGCCTTGATTCACCCAGCTAAGGCCTCTAATGAAGGAGTCGCAGCGGCCCTGGCGAAGCCTGTGGAGGCGACCCCAGGGCCTAGAGTGTCCCTGCCACCACGGAGGGAATCTTCTTTTCAGCACATCGATAAGATCCCCGTGAAACCCCGGGTGGAAAGAGGGGGCCTGGTGACCATCACGGACACAGGTACAGCCTCTGAGGAGGAGCTGGCTGTAGTTGCGAAGATCCTAAACAAGAAGTTCGAGGAAGTCTGGTCCCACGGGAGGGATCCTGAATAGGCGGACTAGGAAAGCGACGGTGGTGCCGACGAGGAGCCAGTGTAGGTGGAGGATTCCACTCCGCGGCCGTCGCTCGCGTCGCAGCCGGTACCTAGGCCACAAGACAACTCGGGAGGGATCTTGATGGCGATCCAGGCCTTGTGTATGGAGATGAGGACAAGGTTGCCCTTACCACCAACGGATGATCCAGCAGAGCCTGGACCATCGGGAAGCCCTCCAAGCAAGCAGAGGAGAGTTAATCCCCTCCACCCCCCTAGCCAGCCAGCCTTCACGGGATTCTCAACCTTCATCGCCCTCTCCTGATCCGAGGGATGACACGGGAACGGAGACGGCCACGACGGGGACGGATGACGACGGTGGTGACGACGGGATGGGCCTTCCATCACCACCTCCTCTGGCCTCCCCGTCCGACGAAATTGGCTCCTTCTACGCCATGATCGCCAGGGCATCCGAGCTCTTCCAGCTCTGCCCCGAGGAACAGAAGAAGGAAGGTTTCCTCTATCAACGGCGTGAAGCCAAGAGGAAGACGGTCCTCTCGATTCCCTTACTCAACGACATCTGGGACGAGGGGCTGTCGCTCCTGAAGAACCCGTCCACGACCCCTGCCAGGAGAGACCGGTATGAGAAGAAGTACTGGGTCCCGGATTCGGCCCCCATGTGCCTTAGGGCGCAGCCGACCCAGGATTCGGTCGTCTCCGCTGCTGCCAAGAAGAAAGCGGTGGGGGTGACGGCTTCAACTTTGACCTCCATGCCGGACGGCGAGGGGAAGAAAGTGGACGCCATTGGACGACGGGTCATCTCGACGATTAAAGCGGCCAACGCCCACGCGATTGTGGCTCGCTACGACAGGGTGGTGTGGTTTAAGATCGCTCCCCTGCAGGACTTCCTCCCGGACGACAAGAGGGCTCTCGTTTCTAAAGAAGTGCCCCCGAATTCCACCCGTGACCAGGAAGGAAAACCACGTCCCTCAACTGCTGCTGGAAGTAAGGGCGATGCTGAAGAAAGGAGCCATCTAGCTCGTCCCAAAGAGGCTCCGGGGCTCCGGAGTGTACTCGCGATACTTCCTCGTAAGAAAGACCTTTGTCGTCTAAACAAGTACATCAAGTCCCAGAAGTTCCGGATGGTCACCCTTCAGCATGTGCTTGGACAGCTGGAGGAAGGCCACTTCCTATCGTCGTCGGACTTGGAGGATGCCTACTTTCACATCCCCATTATAAAAGGACATCGAAAGTTCCTGAGATTCGTAGACCAAGGGCAACATTATCAGTTCAAGGCCCTTCCCTTCGGATTGAAGTCGGCGACCAGGGTATTCACCAAGTGCCTAGCACCAGTGGTGGCACGGCTGTGCCTGCAGGGGATCTACGTCTACCCCTACCTGGACGATTGGCTCATCCGAGCAAAGACAAGAGAACTCGCCGTCGGGCACACTGCGAAGACTGTCCAACTGCTCACAGAGCTGGGATTCTCGATCAACTTCGCAAAATCCCACTTAGTGCTGTCGCCCTGTTCCTGGGAACAAGGCTCGACACTGTGGCGCGATTGGCCTCTCCATCAGAGGAAAAGGACGAAGGCCATCCTGGGCAAGGTGCAACGGCTGTCGACCATGGACATGGCCAGGGTGAGGTCCATCAAGTCCCTGCTCGGCATGATGTCCCCGTGTATCTACCTCGTGCGCCTGTGCAGGTTGCCGATGCGTCCACTAGAAGAGTTTGATGCCCGTTGGATGCAGGCAACAGGCAGCTTCGAAGACAGGATCTCGCTCAACGAGACCTTCCGCCAAGCGATCCAGTGGTGGGGCACCCGCGCGCATCTTGCAGCTTGTACGGTCTTCCAGACTCCGGCACATCAGGAGCTGGTGACGACGGACGCCTCACTGGAGGGATGGGGGGCACACACCTGAGATCTCCACGCAAGAGGCCTTTGGCTCCCAGAGGAGAGGTCACTACACATCAATGTCCTGAAGCTCCGAGCCGTGTTCTGGGCCCTCAGGTCGTTCCTCCCGTCCCTCAAGGGCAAGGTGGTAAGGATCTTCACCGACACCACCGCCACGATGTTCTACATCCGGAATCAGGGAGGCACCAGATCCCCAGACCTATCCAAGGAAGCCCAGGATCTGTGGCACTGGGCCGTCGCCCAATGGATTTTTCTGGTACCCTTCCATCTGGCAGGAATAAAGAACACCATCGCAGACTCACTCAGCAGAGATCTACTTTTCCAACGATGGGGCAATCCCCAGATCGACCTATTCGCGACGGCGGAGAACACCAAGTGCCGGAGGTTCGCCAGCAGGTTTCCCCAGCCGGGGAGTATGGGCGATGCCTTCTCATTCCCCTGGGACGGCCTGTTCCTGTATGTGTTCCCACCGCTGCCATTGCGACTCATCAACCAACTGACGGCCCTGGTGCAGGATGATACTCGTCGCACTGGCGTGGCCGAGGCAGATCTGGTTCCCGGACCTTCTGGACATGTCGGCGGACCCCCCCCCCCCGTCAAGCTTCCGACGGACGCAGACCTCGCCAGAGAAGGAGGCGCCATCCTCCACCACGACCAGGGGTTGCTGATCTTGCAGGCCTGGCTCCTGCAGCACTACAGTTTGGAGGGTACGATATCCCGGCGGACTGCAATGAGGTGCTTGCAAAGGCCAGGGCGTCCTCAACTCTCAAGTGCTATGGACACAAATGGAAGATGTTCTCTGTCTGGTGCCGTGCACAGAAGATTAACCCTCTGCGGATTACGGCCCCTCAACTGCTGCCGTACCGACTGTCGCTGGCCAAGGCACGTCTAGCTCATGCCTCCATCAAGATGCATCTGGTGGCAATTTCCCGCTACACCAGGACGCCGGGGTGATCATTTCTGTGGTCTCATCGCCTGGTGAAGGAGTTAATGAAGGGACTGTTCCGATCATTCCCGCCAGTGAAGGCTCTGGCCCCGGCGTGGGAGCTCAACATGGTGCTGGGCAGGCTCATGGGGCCGCCATTCGAGCCTCTGCATTCGGCGCCGTTGAAGTTCGTATTGTGGAAGACCGCGTTTGTTGTGGCCATCACCTCCACACGACGAGTGGGAGAGATCCAGGCCCTCTCCTGCAGACCACCCTACCTGACATTCCACGAGACGAGGGTGGTGCTGATCCCAAAGGTGCTGTCGGACTTCCATCTCAACGAGCCCTTGGTGTTACCTGTTTTCTTCCTGTCGCCTTTGTCGCCGGCCGAGAGGACTTTGCACTCGCTGGATGTGGCTAGAGCGCTGAAGTTGTACATGGACCACACAGAGTTTTCGGAAGACCTCACAGCTGTTTGTGAACTTTGGAACTGTGAACCAAGGGAAGTCCCTCTCAAAGGCTTCCATTTCCAGATGGCTCTCCGGCTGCATCATTCACTGTCATCGGTTGGCAAACTGACCGTTGCCCGGCCGTCCGAGAGCCCATTCGACCAGAGCGATCGCTGGTACCACAGTGTTCTTGTCTGGTGTGCCCCTGCTGGACATCTGCAGGGCTGCTACGTGGAGGTCGACGCACACCTTCACGAGATTCTACTGCGTCGACCTGGATTCCAGGGAGGAGTCCAGAGTCGGCCAAGCAGTGCTGCGCAACCTGTTCACCTGAAGGTGGGCCTGGTGAGGGGGTAAGAGATGCTTAATCTTGAGTTGTATGTAAATGCTTAATGTTGAACCTTGCCACCTCCCGTGGTTGTGCATGTGTGTACTGCTATGTATTCTTGTATTCATGAGCATGTGAATCCATGCCAGACCCCATGCTGGAGAAGGAACAAGTTACTTACCTGTAACTGTTGTTCTACAGCATACTGTCTGGCATGGATTCACATGCAAAACCCTCCCTTCTACCCCTCTGCTGCTCTTCTCTTTGTCCTACTGCCACTTTACGTGCTACCAAATCTGAAGATGGCTGCCAGAGGAGGGGCTTAGGTAGAGGGCAGTCATTGGCTGGGGGCAGTATGACCCAGAGACCAGTGATTGGTTATTAGGAGAAAGACCGTTCAGAAACGAAACTGAAACTGATTTTTTCTTTACCGCGGATTCCCAGCCTGACGACGGGGAATATTCATGAGCAAGTGAATCCATGCCAGACCCATGCTGGAGAACAACAGTTACAGGTAAGTAACGTGTTCCTTGCTCTAGGTGTGCTAAAAGGATAATCTGGTTGCAGCAGTTCTTTTTCCCACTTTTGGTGACTTTTCGTTTTAGCTTTACTGCGTTAACCGCTTTTGGCTACTAATTTTATATATTTTATTGGTTTTTTATAGCGCGCCAGAGTTTGGTTTCTAAGCGCGAATCCGGGATTCGAACCTCTGTTGCTCTGTGAGACTTTTTGCTTGTCCTTTTGACATCTTGTTCTTTAGTCTTCTTCCTGGTCTGAGAGGCCAGGAAAATCCTTATAAGGACTTCCAGTGCCTGGGAAAAGCAGAAGCTTTTGGCAGGCTACTGGAGGGCTGGTTTTTTTTGCTGGCAGGATGTGGGCTGGGACGGTCTGGTCCCAATCAATCCACAAACTGGTTTCAGTGTGTCTGAGTGGTATGCATGAATGCTTGCGTGTGTGTGGGCTAGGCCTTTCATTGGATAGCGAGGGCAGCTGCTCTTACCTGGCTTTTAGGATAAAAGGGCCCCTGCCCCATTTCTCAGATTCCGGAGAAACCTGAAGGGGCCAAGAATCCTATCCTGCTGTGAGACCTGCGAAGAAACCGAAAACCCGTCTGAAGGAAGGATGGCTACCAACTTCTGCTGCTGTCCTGGAGGAGCCCTGTCTTGCTGAAGTTCTCCAGCAGTCTTAGGAGGGAGCTGCGACCCTTGGAGTGGAGGGAACAACCATTCCGAACGTCTGCTCGGTACCCTGCAAAGGAGAGCCTTCGGAAGCTCTCCTTGACATAGCTGACATAGCTGTCCCAGGACTGTCCTGTGGCTGACCAGCTCTGATTTTCGACTACTGTGCTGCTGGCGTCACCATTCATAGTTTCGACTTGGCACTTGGGGGTTCTTCAGCTGGCCCTAAGAGACTCACCTCTGCGAAATGTCGTCGCCCTAGCACCAAGGGGACCCGAGATAGGAGGGAAAGTCTGACTGTGGCTGCTGAGTCCCTTTGCGTTACTGTGCTGCGGTGGCCACCGTCCGAAATCGCTCACCTGATCCGAGTCCAGTCCTGAGTGGGGTCCTGCATTGAGAGTCCTTGCAACAGTGAAAGAGTCCAACCAGAGACCTGCAAACCCTGCAAATCGAGGACTGTGACTTTCGGTGGGAAAAGCAACCTCAAACACTCTTCCTTTGTCCTGCCAAGTCTGGGGAAGAATCTGAGTATGGGGGGTAAGTTACAGAGCTTCTTACCTACCCCTATACTCGCATTATAAGTCAGTGGGCTTATAATAAACTTTATTCTAACACTTTTGGCTTTGCCATTGCTTGCTTGTGCAAGACTTTGAGCTGCTTCTGTTAGCTAGTTTAACGTATAGTCTAACCATACAAACCCTTCACTGGACCCCAGAGACTCTACTTGCATATTTTCCTGCTTCCAAGATTATGTGGAACTTTTACCTGAACTATTGAGCAAAAGGCCCCAGACAACTCAGGGCTGGGCAATTCTAGTTGGGGCTCATTCTCTGTGGACCTCGAGTGCATAATACAAATCTTACCTTTCCTTTGCAGGACTTTGTGACATGTATTATGCCCTATAATAAGTTAATGTATGCATGTATCTGTTTATTAGTGTTGTCTGATAACTCTACTTGCTAGTCGTTTTTCTATAGTGTGTTCTGGTCAATAAATATTTTTATACATCTTGTGTAAGTGTTTTGTGATTCCCATTGTGACCTCTCATTGTCCACCCTTTACAAGCTCATCACCTCTGAAGAATTTAGCCTAGACCACCTGTCACTGCTGATTTATTGTTCCTATTTAATCTATTTATTTACTGTTTATTCCATGTACTGCACTTCCCCTCCCCCTCGCACTTTTCGCCTTCCACTCCCCTGCACTTGGAGATCTCAATGTCACCTGGCCTATTAAGATCTTTCTCGTTCTTCCCCCCTGTTCCCCTCGCTTTGCCTCGTCGTGCCTTGAAACACTTGTGTATAGGCGCGTTATAAATCCCATAAAATATATCATATACCTGAACTGGTTTGGCTACAGCTCCCCAGAGCTCACCCTGTCTCAATATAGGTTTGCTTTTATATATCTGTCCACCAGGCCAGAGTATAGGAAATCGGTCCTAACAAGGCCTATATTAGAAGATGGGGGACTTAAAAACAAGGGCTACGTCTTGTAGAGTCCAATACCATTTGGACTGTAGAAAAACCCACCTTGACTGCTCTACATTGCTACCTAGATTGAGTTTTGGCTAACTTCTCCGAGTTCCCCTGTTCACTATAACTAGGGTGCCCCCCTAAAATCTGTCCACCAGGCCACATTCTAAAAATCCATCTTAACAGGGACAAAAGAATTGTTTCTTTCAACCAATCTGTTAAAACCTCTCACTCCGTGTATAGGACCAAACGGCTCCTGTTCATACCCTTTGATTACAGCCTCTTACTCTGTGTATGCGACCATGGAACGTTTCAGCGTTATTACCCATCCTCAATACCTACCTTTCTATTGCAGCCGCTCACTATGCAACCAGCCCTTTTTGTAGCAGTCTGTTACAGCCTTTCATTCACGCCGAGCTCTGACTTTCTTCATATAGAGAAGTGACATGTTGCCATTTGGGTGTTATAAAACGCTGTAATGTAACTTCAGAGCCTATGTACAGTTTCCAGGACATGTATATAAATGTATAGGGGGGCGTGGCTTGGCAGCCATGGACTAGGCTGCTCTCCTTATGAGCTCCTAGATCCGACAACCGATCCGGACAGGCGCATGCCTATAAACCTCAAATACCAACGCAAAAAGAAGAAGAATGAAACATAAACATAGCGGACTCCAATGCATGCCTACTTGGAAGTTCTGAACGAAAATAGCCGGTCTGTAACCAAAATGGCGGCGGGTCCTGATCAAAGGAGCCCCTAAGCGCAAGGACAGTGCCCGACAAGAAGAGCGAGGTGCCGAGAGAGGCCGGCGTCCCCACGTAGAGTGCTGAGTGAAACAGATAATAGAAGCGCATCCAGCGAGGAACCCGACGAAGGTTTGCCCCCGGGCACCAGTGAACAACAGTTGCTTCTCTGGAAGAGTCGCAGAGCAAGAAGCGCCCACCGAGGAGGAGCAAGAACAACATGAAGCCCAAAGTCCCCCAGAACGTGGACACTACAAGAGCTGTGGCGGAGCCAGGAGTAAATACGTAGTTTGGTGGGCATAAGGCAGGTCAGTGCACATAAGACAAGCGTGTGTCCACGGCAGAACAAAGACGTGCTGCAGTGCAAACAAAACTACGGCCCCGGCGGACTGCAGGGTATGGAACAGAAAGAGAAAGTAGGCACCGCCGTCGAAAAGGATGGATACGGGTTGCAAGATGATACCAGTAACCATAACACAAGAAGAAAGATATAAACATTGGCGCACCATTACCCCTGCAGGCAGCGCGCTCCCTCACTCAGGGAACAAAGCACCCGACCCTCGAAATAATATCATAGTAAATCGCGCTGTATGGGAGGCACGGACAAGGCAGCGAAACCAAAACGGCGGCCCCGGCGGACTGCACAGAATGTCAAATGTAGTGAAAGTAGGCACTGCGGATGAAAAGGCCAGATACATGTTGCGAGCCGATGCCTGGTATCAAGTTATAGAAAGGAAAAGGTAAACATTGGCACATCATTACCCCTGCAGGCAGCATGCCCTCACTCTCAGGAAACAGTGTACCCAAGCCTGGGAATTAAAGGCATAGCACAACGTGCTGGGCAGCAGGCACAGCAGTTAAAGAGCAAGAACTCCAAGGCAGGCACTGAAACGAAGCCACAGACACGGAACACAAGTTAAAGGAGCCCTGCAGAAACATGACAAGCGGACAACATAAAATTGATACAACGCATTGGAGGCAGCAAATAAAGCCCCAATAACAAGCACACGGAAGGCCAGCTGCGCCGCAGGAGGGAAGGAGTAATGGAGGCACACACCCCATAAATAAGGACAGCGGTAGACTACTAAGGGGGCGAAGCTGAGGAGTACACCCCCAGTGGAGAAGGCAGGAACTGCCGCGCCGCAGCAACAGCAGTAAAACAATAAGATTCTGCTTGACATACATCAGGCTGTTTGAACAGCAGAAGCAGCAGAAGACCTGTCGCACTCTGCCGAACGGCACCCAAGCCTCAAAAGGAGGCATAAACACAACCCAATAGCTGGTAAAGGCCATTGCCCGTAAAGGAAGGAGGGCACGTGTGACATATAGAAAAAGGGCCTGCAAAGACCAAGCTGAGCCTTTACACAGAAAGGAGCAGTGACGGGGCCCTCGGAAAACAGTTGGGAACTGGGGGGCCCCAGAAGCAGAGAAGCTATTACGGTAACCACGCACGAGGCGGCCCATACGTTAAGGATCAAAAGTGCACAGCCAGCAGCATCGCCAGGAGCCCCGACAACTGCAGGCTAAACCAGGATCGCAATCCGAAAAGCAGCACGCACCCTGAAGCTGAGGACGGGCAGTGCATAGGACGTATGGTGTAATGGCTCTCAAGGGAGGCAAAGGAAAAGGCAAGCAACAAACAATGGATATTTTCACCAAAGCACATCAGACCCAAAGTACGCCCACACAGGCAAAGACCACCACACCGGAAGGCGAAGCTTTGCCGATAAAGGAACACCAGATTCTGGCATTCATAACCGAACTGAAATCCTCATGGGGTGCCGCGATGGCAGACCTGAAAGCGGCCCTGGAAACGAAGATTGATGCAGTTGGGATAGAGGTTAGCTTACTTAGACAAGATGTAAGAGCGCTGGCAGAAAGGACTAGCGGAATAGAGAGCGCAGTGAAAGTTAACACAGAAAAGTACTAACGCTATGGAGGTCCACATATTGAAACAGCAAGTGTCCAATCTGGAGAACCGTGTGGAGGAAGCCAAAGGGAGAGCGTGACGCAACAATATACGCATGGTAGGCCTGCCGGAAGGAGAGGAAGGCCTGGACCCTACAGATTAAGTTGAAAATATGCTTATCCAAGAGATTGGGGCCAACAAGCTCCCGCAAGGATTCACAATTGAACGAGCCCCACCCCAGGCAATCATAGCAAAGATACTGAATTACAGAGACGGGGAAAAGATCCTGGAATTTGTCCGAAAAGGGGGAACAATAGCACGAGCTTTGGCGTCGGTCACCGCATACCCGGATTATACCATGCTGGTACAGAGACAACGGTACAGCTACGTGGCAGTGAAAAGAAGATTGCGAACAACTGGCCTGCTGTTGTATCCTGCAAATCTTAAGGTCTTACATAAAGGCAAAGCGCACTTCTTCGACACCCCGGAGGTGGTGACTGATTGGCTAGACCCACAGGGCCTCCCGGAGTCTGGAGATGAGCAAGGAGCAGGAAGACAGGGCAAGTGACCCGGCGCCACACCTGAAACGGTGGGAGGTGGGGGGAGCTCCACTAGAGAGGTCGGAAAGGCGGATGAGAAGGGAGTTGGTAAAGTATTGATCTAATCATCTGATATGCTGCACAGATGGACTTGTTGGACTAGAATATAGAACTGTATAAGGAAGCTAGCAGCAACAAATGTGCTACGCATGGTATCAACATAGGAGACACCGGAAGTAGAGGGCCTAACCCCAGTAGGTAGAGTAGCTAAGGTGCCAATAGGGCGACACTTCCTGCTGTGCCCCGAATACAGGCGAAAGCCGAGAAAAAGGGCTAGATGCAGGGGTGACAGAGATCCAGGGATGGAGCTGGGCTTTGGTTGGGAAGGAGGAGGGAACGTTGGGAGTTGGGAAATATGTTGGGGCTGGAAAGGAGGGGGGAGGAGGGGAGGTTTGCTTTGTTGAAGTGTTTATAGTTGGGGGAAGTTTAAAGGGGAGAACGAGCTTACACGCAAATGGAAAACTCTGGATAGGGGAAGGGGAGCTATTGGAGGGGTGCGGAAAAAAAATGGTTGAAACATGGGGGACCTTAGGGTAATCTCCTGGAATGTCAGGGGGCTCAACAGCTACTTAAAAAGGAACAAGGTAATGATGTACTTGAGAAGGCAGAAAATAGACATAGCTCTCCTACAGGAGACGCATCTCACGAAAGGGAGGTTGGAGGTGCTCCAAAAGAAATAGGAGGGAACAGTCATCGGGGCAACATATTCGGCGTATGCCGGGGGGGGGGGGGTTTATCACATGGGTAGCGCTGCATGTCCCATTCCAATTACTACAGTCCACAGTAGAAGCAGACGGGAGGATGGTAGCAATACGGGGGCTGGTCGAAAATGAAGAAATTTGCATAATAAACACATACGCCCCGAACCAGGACACAGTGACATACTTCAGGAACCTATATAACAAACTGAGCCTGTATATGGGGGGCGCGGCGATCAGCGAGGGAGACTTTAATTGCACACTGAACCCGAAAACAGACTGTTCGGACCATAAACAAGATGGGCCCTCCCCGGCAGCGAAGGCACTACATGCACTGTTGACAGAGGTTCGCCTGGAAGACACATGGAGGGTACACCACCCACAAGAGAGACAATACTCTCACTACTCCGCCCCACAAAACTTGTATACGAGATTAGACTATATGTTCGTAACACAGCACATGATAGTGGAAATAGCACAGACAGAATATAAGGCAAGGCTCCTATCAGACCACTCGCCATTGATCCTAATATGGCAATATAGACCCCCAAAGGCCAAGATACCCACTTGGCAACTAAGAACTGAAGCACCGAGGGACATGATATTTAGAGGGGACTTGAGAGA